>NW_027464589.1:2786666-5568333 GCF_043290135.1 Rhipicephalus microplus
TCACTGCATCTTTCGGATAGCGGTGGAAGGATACGTACAAGATATAACGAAACGAAAATTCAGTGCGACGTCATGAGCTAGGTTTCTCTTAGCTGTTTAAACGATTGTTGTTTACAAACACAGGCAGTATCACAAATTCATCTCACAGGGAATAGAGGTCACACTTATATGTGCATTGCAGGACTACTGATGCATTTGTAATGTGACCCCCTCCTCCTCAGTTTTTTCTGTGCACACTCGCATTTCCTAGCATCCTTTCCTAGATATGGACCTTCACAGCAAGCCTTAAGAGGCATTAGTCACTTAAGGACACTCATGGGAATTTAAATCAGTTATTTTTATATCTAAGTAGCTTCAAAGGTTTCTAGGAGCTGCGAGTGTAAGGCAGCAAAAATGCTGACTCCCATACAACTACGTTATGGCTGTTTCCACAGCTGTATGTTTTACAATGCAACATGAAACATTTTTCAAGTGAGGTGATTTGCAACACAAAAAAAAACAGCTGCAACGCAACTGAGTCAAAGAGACTAAAATGCAGAGAATGAATGCTGTGTTACGAATAAATAGGACTGCCGCGCTCTGAACTCATGCAGAACGTCATTCAGTCAAGCCCTGGCGATACTCATGGTGCGAGTTTTTGAAACCTACGGCAGTGCGCCCCGCTATCATTTCGATTTTGTTTCGTTGGTAAAGAAAAATTAGTGAGAGAGGCCCCAATGAAAAAGTTGCGTCCGCGCACGTTGGGGGCATCGAAGTCAAGTACCTGAGCAGATAGCTTTCCGTTCCAAAGTGGGAATAGCCCTTATCTTCCGAATGACTTTTATTGCTGCGTGGTGACCGTACTCACGGACACAACGGAGCTTGAACGTGGACAAGCGACCGAGCTGCCTTTCTAGGATGCGTGTACGGCATGTTACTCGGAGTAGCGGAAGCTCTGCACGTCTCTGTGCGCAATTACATTCAAAAATAACTTTCCTACGTCGTCTACATACATGGTGCTATCTCGTCAAAAAAAAAAGTCCCGTCCTAACAGTTCGGTTCTGTCACACTAGTTACCCCACCAGCAGTGAAGGACTCTTTATTCGACTGCAGGAAATCACCGGGGCACTCCGATTTACCATCTCAGACTCATCGCGGATTGTCCACGGGTAGTCCGAGGCTTCCCCGAGGTCTTAAGAAAATTTGAATGCTGCACAGCTTCTCAGTGAGTTCGAGACGGTAAATCGAAGAGTGCTACTGTCGTGTAGAGGCCCGACGTAGTGAAAACACCTAGCCGCAAAGCTGACAAGCCTCTAAAAACACGGCCTGTCCGCGTAACACAGAAAAAATGATTAGTCCTGAATTCCTCTCGTACAGCCCGCGCACCGCGGAGATACATGCATTCTAGACTGTGCCCATAAAGCTTGCGCACGCCATACCCTGTTTTGCGTTTAAATGATCGCTGCAAGATCGTAATTCATGGCACATACCATGCTGCCATCGCTGTCTGTGACTCCGCGCTGCTTGCACAGCGGCACACAGCAGTGTACTGGCATTTCGCCAGCAAAAAAATCTGACTCCAACAGTCGAAGCGTTGAAACGCGTACGTTCGCATGTGGGTTGCCAGCGCGTAGTGGTCAAGCCTCGCCAGCATCAAAATGGCGGATATGGTACCTGTTGCGTTCACTAGATGGCGCTGTTAATTTCGTATTTTGCGAACCTGTTCGGTTCGAACTGTCAGAATGGTTGGACGCGTTTTTTGAGCGCTCCCGATCGAGTGCGCAGATAAGTTGTTCTGCGTGTTTTGAGCTTGTCTTTATAATTATAGGGCAGCAGTTAAAATCCCTGTAGCAATTATTTTATTGTACGGCTTTTTCGGGGGTCAGTCACCAGGTATTTATTAGTTTGTGTGTGTGTGTGTGCTTGATTTTTGTTTTTGTTGTTTTTCTTTTTCTTTTGCCACCCCGTGGGGGAGGTGCACGTACATTGAACACGCAATTTTTTGTAGTAGAGCTCAAACTTTCTCTTTTTCGTAGGGCAGGGCTCGAGTTTTGTAATTATCGAGTGAGACAAGTGATAGAACAATTGGTGTCGGAAGGACATGGTTAAAAAGACTGTGAAGTGTTCAAGATGTGGGGTTGGTTTGAAAGTGAACCAAAGTGTAGAAGCGAAAGAAGAACAGGCTGACGCGAAGTGAAGGCAATGTGAGGTCCAGGAAAAAATGAGGAAAATGATGGTTAGCCAGAGTGACATGCTGATGAGAATCACCGAGCTCGAGACTGCGTTGGCGACAGAGCAAGAGAAAACGAGGGCTATGGGAGAAAAGCTTTAGTCTGCCGAGGAAGCACTAGCCAAAGTGCCTCCTCAGTTTGATCATTTGATCATTTGCACCAGATCAACAACAGAATTGATCATTTGAACAGTACCGGGAAGTGTGAAGGGCAAATAACATGGGAGGTAGGAAGGCTGCCGTCAACAATAGGTTACCCACTGTTGTCACATAGCATGTATTATAAGCTTAGGGATGTGCACATAGATGAAGGTGGCTCCAGAAGCCTGGATAGTGATCACAAACGTATCAAGCTAAGCTTTCGAAGAGCAGTGAAAGTGGGAAGAAGACAAGTTGAGCAACTACAGGAAAAGTTTTGTTCAGAAAGGCAGATTGAAATAGCCACTAAACAAATTGAAAACGTAATCACTGGGGATAATAAAACAGTGTGGACATACACGAATTTAATTAGACTGTGTGAGCTAGAGCTTCGTAAGGCACGTGACAAGTCACTTTGGAAAAGAAGACACAAACCCAAAAGTTGTTGGGTTGAGGAAGGTATGAGAGCCACAGCAAAACCTCAGGAAGCCTCTAGAGAACACAGACATGCTAAGAAGCGGGTTGAACCGATAGATGATGTTGAAAGAAAATGGGAAATCTTTCTAAGCTGTAGAAGAAATGCATCTCTTCTGATCAATTAAAAGATTAGAAGAAAGGAAGCCCAGTGGCTGGCAGAAGTACATAAAAAAGGTAGAAAGGCAGCTGCAAAATTTTAGAACCATCTGAATTCCCTAAAAATGAGACGAGCCTAGAGCAGAGTTTTATAACTACAGCTCAAGGTGCTAGGCTAGAAGGGGACAAAGCTATTGATTATATAAGTACAAGGGTTACAGAAAAATTTCAACACAGAAGTGGTTTATGCACTACTATATACAAGGATGAATCAAGTGGTGCAATGGCTCCATTTTCACAATTGTGGGAAAGGGCTGAGAAAAGGGTTCCTAGTTATACATCAACAGGCCCAGATGGGATTCCAATTATGCTGATAAAGACATTAGGTCCGAAGTCTAAGCAGGCTTTGAGAGAGACAGTGAGCAAAATTATAATTGATGGAAAAGTTCACGATGGATGGAAACTGAGCAGGATGAGCATGATCTTTGAACGAAAGGGGGACAAAGCTGGCATAAACAACTACCGTCCTATAACAGTGACATCAGTGGTGTACAGGCTGGCAGTGCAGATTATGAAGGAAAGACTGCAGGCATGGATAGAGGATGAGAGGGTGCTGGGGGAACTGCAGAACTGGTTTCAGAAACACAGGAGGTTGGAAGACAATCTGTTCACTGACGCAGTGCATCGAAATAACAAAAAAGGAACACAGGCCCCTGTGGCTAGCATTTTTGGATATCCAGGGTGCGTACGATAGCGTGGTTAAAGAGGAATTGTGGGGAAAACTGGACACACTACGCGTAAAAGATGTAGTCACTAATTTTTTAAAGGAGAACCACAAAAGTAACAAGGTAGTTATGAAGTGGGAAAAACAGGTATCTAAGCCCACAGAGGTGAAACAGGGGCTTAGGCAGGGGTGTCCTCTGTCACCCTTGTTATTCATGATGTACCTACAAGGATTAGAGGCCAAATTAGAGGAAAGTGGACTGGGCTTCAACCTCTTCGTCAAACAAGGAAAACTTATTGAACAGGCACTACCAGCATAGATGTACGCAGATGATATAGTGCTAATGGCCGACAACAAGGAATATTTGTAGAGATTGGTGGACATCTGCGGTAATGAGGGAGATAGGTTACATTTCAGATTCAGTAACAAAAAAAATCACCAGTAATGATTTTTAATGACAATGAAGGTAATTAGCCTAAAATAGAGGGGGTCACGCTAGAGATAACAGATAAATACAAACTTCTGGGCGTATGGATAAGCAAGGGGGCCGAGAACCTAAGAGAACACGAAATATACGTGTCGAATAAAGGTAACAGGAATGCAGCGGTAATGAAAAACAGGGCACTGTGTAATTACAACAGGTATGATGCTGTGAGAGGACTAAGGAAAGGGGTAATGGTTCCTGGTCTGACGTTTGGCGATGCGGTCTTGTGCATGAGATCAGAAATTCAAGCAAGATTAGAAATTAAGCAGCGTGGACTAGGTAGGTTTGGCTTAGAAGCTCACGGGAAAACACCAAATCAGGGAGTACAAGGTGATATGGGATGAACATCATTTGAGGGCAGGGAAGCTAGCAGCAAAATAAAGTTTGAGAAGCGATTGAGAGAAATGGGGAGGAGCGTTGGGCTAAGAAGGTATTCAGCTACTTGTTCATGAAGAATGTTGATACAAAATGGTGGAAGCGAACCAGAAAATTGACTCGTAAATACTTGGAAAACAGGAGGGGGCCAAACCAAAAAGAATTATCGGTTAAAAAGAAGGTGAAGAAAGCTGAGAACGATATGTGGAGAATCAGCATAATTAAGAAGTCCGCACTAGAGATCTATCGAACTTTTAAGCAGAAAATTGCCAAGGAAAGGATCTATGATAATACTCGGGGTAGTTCTCTACTGTTTGAGGCCAGGACGTGAGTAATGCGAACCAAGGCATATCAGGCCAAATACGAAGGGGTAGACACGGTATGCAGTGCGTGTGGAGAGGAAGAAGAAACTGCCAAACGCTTGATAATGTTCTGTAAAGGGCTTCACCCTGTAGTTTAGGTTGATGGCGCAGAGTTCTTCAAAGCACTGGGGTTTAGGGACAGTGAGGGCAAAATAGACTTTAAGCGGGTAGAATTAACTAGGAGGTTATCTGATTGGAGCCTAAAGGCAAGGCACGGGTGAAAATTGAACACTTCGCAGCAAAGTAAGAATCCTCAACCTCACTATTTAAAGAAAAAGAAATAAATCTAGTTTTTGGTTCGTTAAGTATTGCGGCTTGGGGCGCTTGCCACCACTCGATCGAAAGGGTACAGCCGTAACAATCCATCCATCCATCCATTGCCTATTGGCCTGGGTAACGGGCATTTAGTAAAACGGGGTATGGAGCAGTCTGAGTTAGTTGGCGTTGCCAATGTGCGGCCTGCACTAATTTAAGGGATGTGGCGGGAAGGGTGTATATTATTCATTGATCTCGGTAATACAATAGAATATCACGACAAGAGAGCAAGCGCTCTTCCACTTTTGGAGAGGGCTCAATTTTCCTTTCCGAAATGTGAGACCTCAGGCTAGAGATTGAGCCTCCTCGTTGCCAAGGAGGCCGGCATGTGCTGGCGTCCAGATGAGTATTGTCGAACACTGTGCTTCCAGAAGCGTAGCAAGTGAGTAGCAGTACGTAATATTAAGCCATTGGCGTAGTTAAAAATAGCTGATTTCGAGTCGCTAATGATTGTGGTGGTGGATGCTGAGATGAGTGCAAGCACGATAGCTGCCTCTTCTGCCTCTGTGGAGTAATTTGTGGAAATTGAGCACGAAGTTGAATATTTGCCTCATTGTCAGCCTCTGCAAGGGCCATGCGGGATCCTGACGCACATTCCGCTCCGTCCACGTAGGCCACATCCTGGTCCTCGCCATATTGTGTCTGGAGGGCCCAAGCCATTGCCCTTCTGTGTTTCTCGTCTCGCAGAAAATGTATGTTCTTCGGGATGGAGGGTAGGCTTAGGTGAGAGTGGAGGTTAGAAGAAAGAGAGAGCCCTTCAAGCGAATGTGTAATTGCGGCCAAGTTGAAACGGGAGAAAAGAGCGCGGCATGTGACTCTCTTTGCTCAGGTGGGCGAGGCGACGTCGAACAGTTTGGTTCCAACGCTGACTTTGCCAGCTTCGTTTTAGGCCTGCTTTAGCGTCCTATAAGTGTAGAAGACAGGAGTCAACTGTGCCACTTGGGCAGTCCTTTCGTACTAGACGAGTTGGGGATTGGACATCACTCCGAAGTTGTTTTGACCATTCAGTGATGTCCGTGATAGAGGCGTGGGTGTGCGTTGCCCTGTAAGTGTGGAAAAATTCCAGTCAGTGAAATTGGAACTTATGGAAAGTCTGTGGGGCAGTTGCATATTCAAGAGAATTTTGATAATGTAATGGTCACTATCCAAATTCTCTTGTGTGTTGCACCATGTGGCATGAGGGAGCGGATGTGCGAACGTGAGGTCTGGTGTAGTGTCTTTGCAGAGACTATTCCCCATGCGTGTCGGAAAGGCAGAATCGGTGAGCAGAGAGAGACCGGCTTGCTGCGCTGCTAACCACACCCGGCATCCTTTCGGTGTGTCGTGCGGGTAACCCCAGGCTATATGTCGGGCGTTAAAATCTCCCACGACGAGTAGGGGCACTTATAGGCTATGCGTTTCGCGAGCGTAAAGAGGCGCTGGAAGTTGCCTTGTAAGCATTTAGGGCTGCTGTATACATTCAGGATGAAGAGGCTGTTAGCTCTAGCATGTTGCCGCGCAAGCTCAATTAGATGGTGATCAATGTCTTGGACTGTTAAAGAGTGGGAGATGATGGTGACGGAGCGATTAATCAGAAATGCCACCTGAGAGGGTTTAGGGGATGTGGGCGTAATATAAGTATAGCCGGGTAAGGTCACTGGATTGGAGGGCTTTTGCAGGGCAAGAATATTGGGTCCCGCAGCGCAAGATTGGTGAACAACAAGACGCTTCTGGTAGAAATCTCAGCAGATCCACTGCCAGGGTGTAAGGTTATGGATTGGAGCTGCCATCATGAGAATCGAGAAGGGGCGTAGCCGCCGCATAAGGTTGGGAGTCGTGAGCGATGTCAAAGAGCGGGTTGTCTTGCCCTTCAGCTACTTTGGGCTTCTTGCGTATACTAGAGGTGAGATCTCGCTTCGGAAGGCATGTTGCGAACAAAGTGAGTTGTCATTGAAAATTGTTGTAGTGGTCAGTCAATGACTGAGCTAAGGCATCAAAACGATGATTAAACGCAGCGTTGTCTGTTGTTACACGGATTACCGCATCTTGAGCGTTGTGCATTCCTAGTGATACCGTCCTGCAATTTTGCCTCAAAACAACCAGTAAAAAACTCAAGTAGGGTTGGTATATCGGCTGCTGAGCTGTGTATTTATTTATTTTATTTATTTATTTATACAATACTGCAGGCCACAAATGGATTCAAGCAGGAGTGGGGGTGTTACAGAGCCGTTAGAACAATTATACAATCTTTGGCGAGGTAAAAACAATAAACAGGACAATACAAAATATTTTGAGAACACTGTAAAATAATAATAAAAAGTTTTACAAGTCAAACCTTTGATCAATAGATTTCAGCACATTGTCAGATGAAAGAATTTCATGCGGGAGGTCATTTCAGTCGGTTATAGTGCGGGGAAAAAAGAATACTTAAAATTGTTAGTGCGCGCTGTGATAGGCGAGAACTTTGCAGAATGGTAATTCCTGGTGGGACGCGATGATAACGGAGTCAGAAAGGCCACAACGCTGCGTCAAGGGACGCAGCGTTGTGTTCTTATTTATGTGTCGAGGAAGTTGCGCGTCGATATCTAACTCGAGCGAATTAGAAGATGATGCGGCGTTAACAAGGCTGGGTGTGAAAGATACGCTAGAGGCGGTGGGTGGGTTGTGCGCAGGGCGTTGGGATGTAGTTGGAGTCGGGGTAGTGTGAAAGGCACGGCTTGTGGAAAGAGTACTTAACTAGGCCTGCCGCTTCGCGATAAGTTCTCGAAGGGCGGCGACTTCAGCTCGGGCTGCTCGAGCTTCAGCTTTGGCTGACGCTGCCTCTTCCCGAAACATGGCCAGAGCGTCTTATAGACTGTAACTCGCTGCTGATGATGATTCGTGCTTGGAGGAAGAAGGGGGGGGGGGGGGGGGGGGACCCAGTCTTGTTTAAGTGGCTCGGTCCAGGCTTGCTTGTGTTGGCTGAGCTGAGTGGGCCTTGGCGACAACTGGGGAAGTTGTCCCCGTGTGGAGCCAGTTCTTGTCGCGGCGTTCGAGGTTGCCTTGTCTACTTGCGTGGCTGGTGAATGTTGCGTCCTTTGCACGATTCAGTGGCGGTAACATGAGAGCTTTCGCACAGAATGCACTTGGGCGTGCAAGGAGGTTCTTGGGGTGGATATTGGATGCCACAACGTGGGCGAAAATTAGTCTTGGGGCTTCGGCATACGTCATGATGATGGCCTGATAGTCTATAATTCGTACAGGCATCCAGACTTCCGCAGTATGGAGTGCAGCGGTGAATGAATCCCACGTATTTATTGGAACGTGGTACCTCATTGGCGTCGAAGGAGATCAGAATGGAGAGCTTCTCCTCCCTTCGTCGGGCTGCGAGTATTGAGTATTCGGGATTCCGTTTGATCAGGTCTTCGTACAGCTTGGTTGGGGTCTCGTCATCAAAAGTGTTTGAGATGACTCCTCTTGTAGCTTCTGGTGGGGGTGCCATGTCAGCGACGCACGGGTAAACATGGCCCCAATGGTGCGTGAAGTTAGTGTCTTTAGGAGCTCAGCTGCTGCGGAATCTGTTGTAGCTGCAGTAAATGTATTATTGGCGGGGTGTATGCGCAGGCATAAATCATCAGGTAGAGTGATTTGGTGTTCGGCCTGCACTGCATTCATGAGTCGAGGCGTTGGGACATCTCGTAGTCGCAGTTGACCTCGCGGACGAATGACGACGCGAATATCGTTTGGTGGGAGTTGCTGTAGGTGCTTGCTGCGTTGTGCAATGAAGCGCGTCTCCTTGATAGCAGATGGTATAGGTTGGGCAGCGTCTTGCCTCTGCCTGTTGCGGCTGCTTCGACGCACCCGATGTTCCTGGCGTTCGGGCTGACTGCCTCGAAGATAGCGTTGGGTTGCGAAACTCATGAGGCCCCATACCAAATTTTAGTTAGACAGTGGAGTTGTTCAGTGTCTGGTGAGGAACATTTTGCCACAAAAATTCTTTTAATCAGTTCATCACGAGCGGAGAAAACAGGTCTTTTGAAGCGGCGCGAAACGAGGATGAGAGAAGGTGAACTCGAAACCCTTGCCACTCCTCCGCGCAGCCTTCGCATGCCAAATGTCTTCCCCACCCTCTCCGGCATCCGACCAAGAGATGACGAGCGCATGACGTGCCCAAACAAGTCCAACCCCCGAGCACGCGAGGGGCATTGCTTCGTTGACCAGCGTTATTTTGTGGTCTACTGCATGTATCTGCGGGATGGTTTGGAAACGCTGGCTTAGACGCGGTGGAATAGATGAGCACTATGAGTGCGCGAACGTGTAGGAGCGTTCCACGGTGGTCGTCTGCTTGATGCGCTGAGCGCGGGAACACGAACGCATGCGAAGCGCTGACACATTAGCCCCGCATCTCGCTGCAATTCACGGGAGCAAAAATGAAAAAAAAGACGCTCACAATCTGTTATTGCGTCTCATTATTTATCTAGAGCTTTATTATTCTCTTTAAGAAAAACGTACATAAAATACGCATGCCGTGTTGAATAATTTTCGCCATGTCACGTGCCACTGTTTGCAACGTCAGAGCAGATTCGTCTACGTAGAGAAGCAACGTCACTGCATTGCCGTGTACGTAGGGCCATTCATACGCGCACGTCATGCCCTCATTCTCTGGGCGCGTGCCGGCAGAGGGTAGAAAGAGCAGCGTCCATCTTGAAATTTGACCCATTTCCGCGGCGCGTAGCGTTGCAAAATCTGTCAAACGTGATTTTTGACGCCTCGTGTACGCATTGCGCTTGTCAGCTCAAAATTGTCAAGTCAGGTGAGGGGCTCTTTAAAGGGTTCAAAAGTATTTTTGTAAATATTACATGAGGGAAACGAAATTTAGGCCATTGGTGGTTGAAAAATGGTGGTTGAAAAATGAGGTCTGCAGGTTAACGAACACATATTTTGAAGGAATGTTGGTGCTGTTAGAATATGAAATCTTTTGTTAAGAGAAGGCAGGCGGGATTCTTCATATAGGATATTGTTCGCAACTAATTTAGGTAGCCCTAGGCATAAGGAAAATTATTCGCGTTTTATTAGAATCAGTGGTCGAACTTTGTAAGCCGGAGCGCCAGAAAACGAAACACAGCCGAATTCAAATATTGGTCGATTGTACATGCAGTATATGATGACAAGCACGTCTCTACGTAAACCGGCATGATAATCACTGATTCGGCGCAGCATCCCTAGGGCACGTGCTCCTTTAGCAGCCATGTTTTCTATGTCGGGACTACAGTTAAGTGTTTCGGTGTAGGTTACTCCCAAGTACCTAACTGACTCGACCTGAGGTTTGTCGTCTTTTCGGTAGAGTAGTGAAAATCACACTGGGGTATTTTGTGCGAAAACTATGTATACGCTTTTGGTAATATTGAGGGATAATTTCATATCGTCAGCCACATTTTCAGGCTATTCATGTATGTCAGCAGAACCAGGTAGAGTGTGTGAACGTCCACTGACGCAGCGAAAAATGCGATATTGTCGGCATACACATAGACCTGTACATCTTGCTGTATGGGAGTGGTATATAGAAGTAAAGTACAGTTCACTGTAAAGGGAACACTACAATTAGCAACGCTCTTTTTGGCGGCCCCCTAACAGCAAGTGGACAAGGCAACAATGTTGATAGATGGCACTATTGTGACATAAAAAGTCAGAAGTGTCGTTCACCGGTTCCCTTATGCAAAATTAAGTCATTATGCTTCTGCAAGAGATTGAAATCCGAAAGTGCCATGCACTCAAGTGTTCCCTTTAACAGAGGTCCCATCTGTTAAAGGGAACATCAAATAATAAGGACGATAGTACTGACCATTATGGAAGGATTTGTTGGTCAGACGCTCGATGATGGAGAGTAACATTGGATCGCGTCATTGTTCGGTAGAGATATCAACCAAAACGTGGAGTAGATGTAGAGCACGCAGGGGTCTGAGTCAAGGTCGGTGAAGTCGGGCGTTTCAACCGGATGACGCGACAAATAGTCTGCGTCTGTGTGGAGGCGCCCAGACTTGTAGTGAACCACGAACGAGTATTCTTGCAGACGCAGTGCCCAGCGATCGAGACGCCCATACGGGTCCGTTAGCGATGAGAGCCAACAGAGAGCGTGATGGTCAGTGACAACGGAAATAGTTTGGCCATACAGGTAAGGCCTGAATTGTTTCATGGCCCACACCAAAGCTAGGCTTTCACGCTCAGCGATGAGTAACTTTTGTTCGGCAGGTGAAAGAAGCAGATGGCGTAAGCAATCACGCTGTCCTTCTCATGATGTCGTTGGCCGAAGACTGCGTCAAGTCCATGGCCACTAGCATCAGTTCGAAGCTCTGTAGGTGATGCAGAGTGGAAATGGGCCAGCATTGGTGGCGTAGTCAGCAGAGGATAAGAGCCGAAAAAGCGTCCACTTGCTCTACACCTCATGCGAAGGAGGCGTCCTTCTTTAAGAGATCAGTAATCGGTCGAGCGATGTCGTTGAAGTTGCGGAAAAATCGACGAAAATAAGAAGATGGTCCTACAAGACTTCGAACGTCCCTGCTTGGACGTGGATCAGGAAATTCCTGTACCGCTCCCAACTTGTTGGAATCCGGCTGAAGACCAGTGACACTGACAAGGTGGACGAGTATGGTGATTTGGCGACGTCCGAAATGGCATTTCTCAGATTGAGCTCGAGAGCGGCTCCTCAAAAAAAAACATCCAGAACGGCTGACAGACCTGTGATATGGCTGTAAAAGGTAAGTGAAAAGACGATGACATTGTCTAACTAACATAAACAGATAGACCACTTATATTCTCGGAGAAGGAAGTCCTTCATGCGCTTGAAAGTTGTCAGCGCATTACATAGTCCGAACAACATGAACTTGAACTGACAAAGGCCATCGGGCGTAGCGAAAGCGGTTTTTTTTGCTCTCCATGGGGTCGACAGAAATTTTTAAATAGCCCGACCAAACTTCGATAGACAAGTATTGGGCTCCACGGAGGCAATCGAGCGCGTCATCAATCCGAGGCAAAAGGTAGACATCTTTATGAGTGACTTTGTTCAAATGGCGACAGTCCACGCAAAAGTGCCAGCTGCCATTCTTCTTCTCAACTAGCACGACTGGGGAGGCCCAGGGACGGGATGATGGTTCCATGACGTCTTCAGTAATCTTTTTGTTCACTTCATTCTGAATTACATAGCGGTCCTTGAGAGATACACAATATGAACACCACCGTACAGGACTGGCATCAACAGTGTTGATCCGAAGAGTCACGGCAGTTGTTTGGCCGACAGGGCGGTAATCAAGGTGCAAAATATCTCTATATGATGTTAGCAGATGACGGAGGCCGGCAGCTTGCGCTGGGGTGAGATCGGGAGCAATCGTCTTGATAATGTCATCGGCAGGTAGAGTGTAATTGTGGCCAAGACGGGGATGTAGCATCGGTGTCCAAACCAGTAACGTTGCAGCCGCCGAACGGAGATGGGGTGGTCAAAGACATGTCTTGCGGAATAACTTGAGTCAGGAGACTGACATTGAGTAGGGGTATAATGACTGTATTATCAGCGACAGAGACAGCAGTGTGAGCAAGGGCGACGTCTCGGGCCATTAGTACGTTGACTATAGAGTGACGAGGTTATCACCATCGGGCACATCACGTGAGCACGACAAAGTTACGTATGTAGCAGCTTGCGGAGGCAAGCGAACGTGGTGATGAGAGCACAAATGTGGAGAATGGTCAGCTGGAAAGTCGGCAAGCTGCGGCAGCCCAAGCTGAAGAGCACCAGTGGCACAAGGATTGAGCGCAGAATGACGTTACAGGAAGTCCAAGCCAAGTATTAGGTCTTGAGGACACATTTCAATGACGGCAAACTGAACTAATTTAGAATTACGGGCAATACACACACGGGCCGTGCACATCCCTTGAACGGCAGGGGTCCTCCTATCAGCGACTCGGAGTGTACGGGAAGCGGCAGGCAGGAGCACTTTATGTAGGCGTCAGTGAAAGTTCGCGCTCATTACAGAAATGTGCGCTCCAGTATACTTAAGGGCAGAAATAGTCACACCATCAACGTCAATGTCTAACAAACTTTGTCTCGTAGGAAGCGTCAAGAGAGGATTTATGGAGAAAGTCGACAAAGCAGCGTCCACCCGGGGTGCTGCATCATTTAGTTTTCCGGATAGGCCAGAGCGGAGTTGAATGGGGACGATGGCCTGCGGGTCTGTGGTGAGTGGGACGACTGGCAACGTCCTGGAAGTGAATGCGACTCACGACCATGCGGTGATGGAGATCGGCTGTTTAATCTTCTGTAGTTGTTTGACGAAGAAGGCTGCACGGCAGATGCAAAGCGGGTCCTGTCCTGTCGGTAGTATTGTTCAAATGACGTCTGAGGTGGCGAGGACCAGCGGTAATGGCACTACTGGACTACATGACCGATACGGTGGCAATGTAAGCAAATTGGTCAATTGTCGGTGGTTCTCCACGCAGCAGGGTCGCGACATTGAGCCGTAAACTGCTGCTCGGGATAGGACGAGGGTGGAGGTCATGAAGCTCGCTGTGGGCTGGGCAAAGCGCACTCCGAAGGAATACCTATGCTGGTGAGTTCTTGGTGGACGATGGCTTGAACCATGTTAGCATTAGGTGGGGTCATGTCACTTGCAGCAGTGGGAGCTGGAACAGGGGTAATGACTGGAAGTTCGTGCCGTACAATTCGGGTCACCTGATCTGATGGTGGTTGTGTTCTTGTACAGTCTTCGCAAGACGACGTTGCAGCCGTATTCGGAAGGTGGGCAAACACGCTGTCTATCCGCCGGCTCTTCGCTAGCTGAAAGCGCCGGCATTTCTTTATATTGGCGTCCACTGAAGAATATTTTTTGCAGATGAGGAGGTTAAATGCGTCATCCGCGATCCCCTTGAGAATATGTCTAACCTTGTCAGCCTCCGGCATCTCGTCATTGGCTTTGCGACACAATGCTAACACATCATCTATATACGATACATACGACTCCGTCAAGTTCTGCGCCCGAGACGCGAGCATTTTGTTCGCGGCCATTTTTCTCCCAATAGGATTCCCGAACAGGTCCAACATTTTTTCCCTGCACATTACCCAACTCCCAAATTCTGTTTCATAGTTCTCATACCATGACGATAGTTATAGCAGGAGAACAAAATGACGACACTAACACAAGAAGAACACGGAGGACACGGAGTCCTTTTTGTCTCTGCGTCGTCGTTTTGTTCTCACGCTATAACTATGGTCATGCCATACCAACTAGCCCAAGCTGCCACACTTCTAACTCTCATAGCACGATTTGGCGGTTCCCTTAAGACAGAACAACAGGTGGCAAGCATAAGAGTCGGGCCCCATCGATATCGAGTACTCACACATTCGTACTCTGCCAGCCAATCTTCATTGTCCCATTCATCTGGATCGCCGGAACCACTAAAGGTGCCAGGATCTCGTAAGGGTTCGAGCCCGAAGGTTGTAGTCGCAGGAGGAGATGTAGTCGCCGCATGATCTCCAACAGCAGGAACAGCCGGAGCAGATGCAGACGCCGTATTTTGCGTCATTGTTGCAGAATGACCCTTAAAACGACGTCCGCTGCGATGTTCCATTGCGAAGCGATTACCCAGCACGTCCACCAATTGTGACGGGGCGAGATTTAGGTTTATATTATAGCGTCCACACAGAATCAGCAGCCGAACAAGATGGCTGAGTTGCCTCTCGCGCAAGCGTCTAACGCACAGGCGTCTTCGTCCTCGTCGCAAAGTGCTACGCTTGCTCCGGTCGATGATGCACCGTAACAATATTCTTAATTTTTGGTAATGATTCAGGTGATGTCGCACATAAGGAGATATCTATTCAATTATTCGCGGACGATTCTGTCGTTTTTTAAAAAAATATGTTGTGTAAATGGCCATGTGTTACTTCAGTAATCTCTTACAAGTACACATGAGTGGTGCGAAAACTGGGGCATAGAACTGAATAGTTACAAAACAGTTCTTCTTAGGATAACAAGAACGCGCACTCCAAGCCTTTGCACTTATTGTCTTCGCAATTACCCACTCATATCAGTAGAAAATTACAAGTATCTAGGAGTCACTTTTACGAAAACACTTATACGTTCAGTTCACATTGCAAGTATATACACGGCTGCACTTCCAAAACTATGATTTCTAGAAAGGAAACTTAAATTTCCACGAGGAGACCAGATTATAAGCGTACAACGCTTGCATTAGATCAAAGCTTGAATAGCCTCGGTTCTTTGAGAATCTCAACGTAAGATGTCTTGTTTGAAAAGCTTCAAGGGAAGGGGGTCAGAATAATTTTTAGCATAATATAAAAGACTTGACTCGCGAAGACAAATTCTGCACCTTAATGACATCCAAACATTGAAATCTCACAGGAAAATAATCAGTTAAAGTTTTTAAACAAAAGTTTTTCTGGTAAAGTAACAATAACCTTGCCCTACTGTGTGAAACTCTATCTTCTATAGAAACAAGACATCACCATAAATAATCATTTGCGCCTGTTTTCGCTCCAACTACTGCTTTCAAAAATAGTTTCTTTCCCTTAACTGTTTCCGACTGCAGATCCTTACCAATAAGTGCTTTTGAATCCGAAGATATTGAAAAACAACTTGAAGATTTTTTCGTCTAGTTTAGTTTTCAATGATGTACGGTTATGGCGTGTTCGCAGTGGCCGAGTGAATTATTTGTAGACGTTCGCTGCGTTTTTTTATTGTTTATGTGCCGTAAAGCTGCTGGCTAAAAGCTCTATGAGTCGTCTGATTATGTGATGTGACAGTGTACAACTTCGTACTTTTTGTTGTTGTGGCCCCTCCTATTAGGGCCTAAGTATATGCCTGCAGAACCTGTAAATAAAATATATAAAAAATCAACTTCACACCGTGCAATGGCGTTACATCCTGATCTTATTGTGACGAAGTGCGACATAAGTTTAAAGAAGAACTGTTACAGAGAATTGACAGCCAAACAAGATTGCAGCGAAGCTACTCGCACAAGCGCTGTTCTGATCAAGTAATGGCTTCATTCAAGGCCGTCAAGCCAGGCATTTCAACCAAATGACGTGACAAACAGTCTGCGTGTTTGTGCAGGCATTCATAATTGTGGTGCGTCGCGAACGACTGCCCTTTCAGACGCAGCGCCCGATGACCAAGACGTTTGGATAGGTGCTTTAGCAATAAGAGCCCGCACAGAGCAACCTGTAGCCGCAAAAAAAGTTCGGCCATTCAGGTAGGACCTGAGCTTTGTCACTGGTCACGCTAATGCTAGACAATCACGCTCATTAATTCAAAACTTCTGTTCAGCAGGCGGAAGACAACGACTGACGTAAGCAATTGCTCAGTCCTTTCCGTGCTGTCGATGGCCAAGGACCACCCAAATTCTTTGACCACTGGCATCGTTCCGAATCTCTGCTTGTGATGCAGCGTCGAAATGAGCCAGTATTGGTAGTGCAGACGGCAGATAGGTAAAAACCAAAAGGGCGTTTGCTTGCTCGACGACCCACACGAAGGGAACGTGCTTGTTTGACAGATCAGTAAGCGGTCAGACAATGTCGGTGAAGTTGTGTACAAATGGGAACGTAGCCCTACAAAACATTGGACGCCCTTGGCTGAACATGGAACAGGAAATCTTTGTACTGCTCACACCTTGTCGGAATTAGGTTGAACGCCAGCAGCCCTAGCAAGTTGGCCGAGTATGGTGATTTTGCGACGTTCGAAACTGCAGTTTGCATCATTGAACTAGAGAGTGGCTTTTCGAAAAACACCCAGAACGACCGAGAGACGTATGAGATGGCTGTCCAAAGTAGGTAAAAAGACGATGACATCGTCTAAGTAACGTAAGCCGACAGATCACCTATTTTCTCCGTGAAGGGAGTCCATCATGCGCTTGAAAGTTGCCGGCGCATTACATAGTCTGAACGGCAGTACTTTCAACTGGTAGAGGCCGCCAGGCGTAACGAAAACGTTTTTTTCGCGTTCCATGGGCCAGAATCATCGGAAATTTGCCAGTAGCTGGACCACAGGTCGACATATGAAAAGTATTGGGTGATATGAATGCGATTAAGGGCATCATATATCTGAGGCAAAGGCAAGATGTCTTTACAAATTACTTTGTATAAATGGCGATAATCCACGCAAAAGCACCAGCTACCTTCCTTCTTTTTAACGAGCACCACTGACGAGGCCGAAGGGATAGGAGAGGGTTCTATGACGTCTTTAGTATTCATTTACGCGATATGGACGCTGCCGTAAAAGACTGTCATCACCAGTGTTGATTCGGTGAGTCACGACTAATGTTTGGCCAGGAGAGTGGTGGTAAAAGTCGAAAATGTCTTCATACAATGTTAGCAGACGACAGAGACCGGTATCTTGCGCTTGGGTGAGATCAGGTGTTAATGTCATCGGCAGGGCGAGTGTAGTTGCGGCGGGAAAAGTGAGCAGTTTGATCACTATTGAAACCCGTAAGGTTGACTGTTAAAACAGAGATACGGTGGCCAAATACATGTCTTGCGAAATAGCTTGATTAAAGATACTGACGTTGAGTAGGGGTATGAACACTGTGTTATCAGCGACGGAGGCAACAGCGCAAGCAAGGGCGACGCCTTGAGTCATCAGTACGTCGAGAACAGAAGTGGTGAAATAGTCACCATCGGGCAAGGGCGACGTCCCGGGCCATCAGTGCGTCGACAGTAGAGGCGACAAAGTAGCCACCATCGGACACATCGCATGAAGAAGACAAAGTAACGTAGGTAACAGCTTGCGGTGGCAAGCGAACGTAATGGCAAGAGCATTAACGGGGAGAATGATGAGCTGGAAAATTCTCAAGCTATGGCAGCTCAAGTTGCCGAGCACCAGTGGCACAATCAATACGCCCAGAATTACGTGACAAGAAATCCAAGCCAAGTATTAGGCCACGAGGACAATTCTCAGTGACTTCAAATTGAACTGATTTAGAATCAACGGCAGTGGCACACGAGCCGCGCACATCCCTTGAACGGGAAGGGTTCTCACATTAGCGACTCGGAGAGTGCGGCAAGCGGCAGGCGTGAGTAATTTTTGTAGGTGACAGCGAACGTTCGCGTTCAATAAATAAAATTGTGCTCCAGTATCAATAAGCACATTAACAGTCGCACCAATAACGCCAACTTCTAACAAACTTCGTGTCGTCGAAAGCGTCAAGAGAGGATTTCTGAAAAAAGTCGACAATGCAGCGTCACCTCCAGGTGCTGCACCATTTAGGTTTCCGGATAGGAAGGAGCGAAGTTGCACGGGGGCGACGGCCAGCGAGTCTAAGGCGAGCGAGACGCGTGGTAGATGCGATGCGGGTGCTGTCCTGTCAGTAGTCAGCTTCACACGACGCCTAAGGTGGCGAAAACCAGCAGGAATTGCAGTACTTTTTTACATCAATGACATGCCAAATAAGTTCTCATCTTGTTTACGCAATTTTGCAGGTGACTGCATTGTGCATCATTCCATCAAAAATATTGATGATCACCACTTCCTCCAAACTGACTTGGATCGCAATAATAGCTGGCGTAAAACATGGCTAATGACTCTTCGGATTTCAAAATGTAAAAATATCCTAATTCCCCCTAAAGCAGTGCATTCACTCTTTTTTGCAACATCAGTACCAGCAAATAGTTTCGAACCACATAGTAAAAGCATCTAGGCATTCAACTCACACTAAATTTCTCTTCGGTTAATCATATAGCGACCAAGTTGAAAGTTTGACGGAAGCTCGTCTGGTCAGGCTGATACATTGTTGGAGGAAAAAAACCTGGAAACACTGTGCCGCCCGAATTGTTAGTGAAAAAAAGCAGACAGTATAAAGACGTTCCGGCTACCACACGGAAGCCTGTTCGCTAGTGAAATGAAAACATGTGTAAAGCAGTTGGCCTTATGTACGTTTCAATATATGACGCAGGTAGCGCGCAGATACTGTTAGCAGATTACCATCGTTCCTGTTTAGATTGTGCGGAGTGGTTTCTATCACGAGCGACTCAAAATAAAGACGCCATGGCAGTCTTTTTTTGCTAGCGAGAACAGTGCCGTCCCCCAGTCGATTGTGTGACCACCTGACGCATGCTCAGCCAGTGCACGATATTTACCACTTATTTACGTCGTAAATGTGCTGCTTGAGGCGCCGTTCAAAATCACCACTTCCACCGATGTACACGTCATCACAATCCGCGCACGGGACAGCGTACACTGCACCGGGGAAATTCACTTTGGCCAATCTGTCCTTCACATTTAGAAGTGATTGTCGTAGTTTTTGGTCCGGAATATGTGCCACATGGACGTTGTTGGTACGCAAAATACGGCCGAGGGCTTCGCTTGTGGAGGGAATGTACAGTATTCCCACACAATTTTTGACCAGATGCAGCACAAAAATATTGTGGACGTGCAATTTGTCGTTCGACAGCGTTCAAGAAGGAATTCGCGTAGCCTTCAGCAAAGTTGACCCCACTCACCGTTATGAGGCCCGCACACTTGTCGTGTCGGTTCTTTTGAGACTCCGGCTACCACCATCATCTTCCTTATCTTTATCAGAGCGTCAAGTGGTCAGAAGGCTTCGTGATAACCTTGAGCTCGTGATACTTTTCGCCGACAAGGAAAACGCAACTGTTCTGTTAGACAGAACCGGCTGGATTTCGTACCAACCAGTTGTGCTCCCGCGATATCCGCTGATAGCGCAGCTCTAGCCGACTGGCTCGCCATACGCCATCTCCTGACGCCGACAACAGCTCTCGCTGAGTCTGAGTGGTGCCCTGTCCTCGGAATTCTGCAACCATGTCTATCTTTTCTATCTTCTCCTTACTCCTCATGTAGCTGTCCCTGCACCTCTCTCCCTGTTCTCCTCTCTATCTATATACCTGTATTTCTTCTCTATCATATTAGTCTCCCTTACCTCCATCCCTCATGAGCTACTGTTGAGGTGTCCTCTCCCTGAATGACAGTTATGAGGCTGACTTTTATCATCTTTTCATTTAAAAATCACTCCCCACTCTCACCCCCATGGAATATGTTGATGCTGTTGCAGGATACAAACACGTACGTGCCTCTAAACCGGAATCTAAAGTCCAAGGTGCAAGAAGGCTTCCAAAGACTTTTGGCGGATGTCTTTCGTGTGGCTCCCTCTTAGCGCAAGTCACTGTATTTCACCTTACTTTGTCTCAATAGGTAAGCACCGGCTTTGTAGAGCCTGCCCAAGGTCCACAAGCCAGGCGCTTCCATGCGTTCTTCGCTAGAGGTAGCTGCAGCCGTATTCGGAAGGGGGTAAGCACGCTGTCAGTACGCCGGCTCTTCACTTGCTCAAAGGCCCACCTTCCTTCATATTGGCGTCCACTGTAGAAAAAATTATGTAGATGATGAGGTTAAATGCGTCGTCCACAATCTCTTTAAGTATATACACAACCTTGTCAGCCTCCGGCATCTCGGCATTGTTTTTGCGACACAATGATAAAACATCATCTACGCACGAGACGTACGACTCCGAATTCTGCACCCGGGAAGCGAGCATTTTGTTCGCGGCTATCTTCCGCCTGATGGGCTTCCCAAACAAGTCCAGCATTTTCTTTGTGCACGTAGCCCAACTTCCAACTTCAATTTCGCGGTTATTGTACCACACTTTTGGCAGTTTGATGAGGTGAAAAAGATAGACCAGCATAAGAGGCGGGCTTCAGTGGTTGCGAGCACTGACGTGTTCGAACTCTACCGGCCAACCATCTATGGCCACTTCATTGGAATCGCCCGAACCGCTCGACATGCCAGGGTCGCCAGGACGACGGTTATTGTCGCAGAAGCCGATGCAGTCAGCGCATATTTTTCATCCTCCCCACAGTGACCGGGTGCATCGAGATCCTGCAAACGACGGTCGTTGCGGAGTTTCCTTGCGAGGCGTGTTGACACCCGGCAACTCCACCAAATGTGATCGGCGAGATATAGGAATAATGAATAACTGCCACAGATAATCGGCATTCGAACAAGATGGCTGAGCACTCACGCTGATAATGATGATAGTTCCCAGAAGAATTGCATAACCCACCACTGGGGACTGGTAACGAGGCGTGCAGCAGAAAAATTTTTGAAACAAAATAAGAAATCATAGAGAGAGAGAAAGAAGAAAGTATGGCGAAATATCCGAAAAAGTTAATGTAAACGCAAGTGCTTAACGCACAGTCGCCATCATCTTCGGAAACTGCCGTGCTAGCTCATGTCGATGATGCAGCGTAACAATATCTAACCAATAATAACACTACAAGGTTGGCACGCAATAACTTCGTCTTACCTAAAACAAGTAGTTGGAGGAGATCTTCGCAATTCAACATCACCTGTCAGCAGCAACCAGAAGCATTTCTCCGCTACCATTAGTAGGTCGCACGCCCTCAGAGTACACGCACGCCCGCTGCAGATTGAATGCTCTGGTGTGATCCTGTTAGCAGAAATAGTGGCCGCTTCCGCTACAACAGTATGAGCGTAATGTTAGTCCATTGCTGTGTACCGCAATTCATACAAAGAGGATTTCGAGACGAGGATGGGTCGAAGGTAACTAGAATCGCGCTTCTCGGGCTACGGCATTGTTAACAATCGGCGCGCGGCTGATTCCTACCCTTTTTTGCAGCTCTCGTTTGTTTTTGTTTTTCTTTCTGAAATAGACAAAATCAAGAAAAAGGTGGATTATAGCTATTAGGCGTGACGTAGCTGCTTTGTTCACCGTGTTTAAGTTTACAAAAGTTTTTTGAGGCATTGTACTGAAGCAAGATGCTTGCCATACGTCCACGGAAACCGTTGTTTCTTGAAGCAACACGCCATGCCCAGCATCTTCGCGTTTCACACTCCAACGTCCACCCCAAGAAAACAACCTAAAAACCGAAAACCACTCAACATCGTCAGGACCACAGCGCCTTCCGGAAACGGACGATCGACTGCTGCGAATGTGAGCGATAATGCGAGGAGCACGTAGACATCTGCTCTCCTACATTGGTGACGAGCAGCATCGATGGTGTGGTGTGTGGTTGTGCGTGCTCGCTAAAGATTTCTGACCTGACGGAACAACTCGACGTAATGATGACGGGTGTCCGTGCGCTAGAGTTGGTAGTAAAGAAACAGCCGAAGTAGAGTTTATTAAAAGTTCGTTGGGCAAAGCAGAGTGAGCGCTCGACATTGCAGCGCAAAAGGGTAGCCAGCTGAAGAAGTTTTCCGTTGAGTGCTTTCGGGATAGCCCTGATGACATAATGCTCTATACAGGCCTTAAATAGCTTTCATGGAACTTTTTGGGCTTCTTAACCCAGAAAAAATGACGCAATTAGTAGGCAATGCTCAAGAAATTATGCTGACTGCCATACCAATGAAGGAAGGCCTCACCTGCTCCGCAGCCCACCGGGGAGCATTTTTTTAGTACAGGTAAAGCTTCGCCTTGGACTTTCGAGAAGGATCTTGTCTACTGTTTAACAGTAGGTTATGTTGGGCTAGTTGGTACATATTAGGCTAAATATGTGGCGCAAGGTTTCCAAAGAGAACGAGAAGACACAGAAAGAGTGCCAACTCACAACTAAGTATATTTTCATGAAGCATTCACAGTATATAGGCTCTTGAGGACATGCGCAGATCATTTCATTCGCCCCACGTGCAGGCATAAACATTTTGATGATGCAAAAAATGATTATTCACCCATGATATCTGGGAACCAGCAAGAAACAGATGTGCGTGATGTGAAGACATAGAAAAAAAAACCACACACCCAAGCCTGCGCGAAAAAGCGAGGAAAAAACGGCAAAAAAGGACTGACAGACACTTCGTAGCTACCATCTAAAGCACATCTAGATCCAACAGAGAGATTTCACTATTATGCAACAAAACTGAAAGCACGCGGACACACGAGTCAGATTTCTTCCTTATGGGAAAGGCTTCGAGTAACTTCCGCGCCAGCACATCCCAGCTCCTTCCAAGTAGTCGCGCGCGATCGAACTGAGGCGTGCAGCCACATGAAGCACAGTGAAAGGGCAAATGAGACCCTGTTCCATTCCCAATTGATAAAGAATGCTCCCTTAAACGGTCATTTGTACAGCGCCCTGTCTGGCCTATATAGAACTTGCCGCAGCTCAGGGCAATTTCATAAACAGTGCCCATGGCACAACGCAGGAAGAGCTTTACATGCTTCTTATTGCACACTGTCTTGGCACCTCCTGAAGAAGTGCGGGCGCAGAGCCTTGCAACCTTATTTGGAGTAGAGAAAACCACCGGCACATGGTGCAAATTTGCAACCTTTTATGGGCTGTGGGAGATTTTGTGCATGTATGGTACAACGTGCGGTATTTTCCTCTGTCATTGCAATGGCTCTGGCCTCCTGCGTTCCCCTTTCAGCCTCTGAAGCAATGCTTTAGACGCACTCACTAAGACCGAATAAGGAAACCCGGCTGCAGCGAGCCACGATAACTGACAGGAAAGACCTCTCTGTCTCTTTTCGTTCTTCTCTTTGGCAACCTTGCGCCACGTATTTCAGCCTAATATGTACCAACTAGCCCAACATAACGTAATGTTAAGCTTCATTTCTTCTACATGGAGCTCTTTCCAGTCTGTTTTACCTTCTACTCAGGCTTAGGATTACGTGAACTTCATCGCTTCTGCTTCTTGCCGTGCTAGGTTTATTGGTCATTGCTTAAAAAAAGGTCTAATACCAAACGACGTCACAATGCTTTTCGGACCTGTTCAAACCTCGTTTGCCCACGCTTAACGCATCTGGAAAATTCTCAATTCGGAAATTCGGAGGCAAGTACGCCTATGCCATGACCTGCTACGGCTATGGATTTTCCCGAGTATCCCGGGAAAATAGCTGAAGAACAATTGCGGTTCTTTCGTCGCTCAGCAAATGACGCAACGGAGTACTGGTGGCAGTACTTCTTAATGATGATGATGTTTGATTTTTTGTGGCGCAATAGCCATTTCACAGCCAAAGAGCGCCAGTTCATCTTACTAGAGATATGGACAACGATTGTGATAAGCGGCTGTATATCGGCCATAAAATTCCTCGCGATATGGCGGGTAAAAACACACAAGAAATAACATCATAACCATACCATAAAAGTGTGTGTGGTGCAAATAGATGAAAAAAGTTGGTGATAACAAAAACGATGGTGGACATGTATGGCATTAGAACAAGTGCCTCACTCGTTCATACCCTTGCGTCCAAGGGCCGTGAGGTAAGTGGTTTGTTCTATAGCCACCGCAGCAAAAACCTTGCTGGAGAGGTCGTGCTATGGAATGCCCGGGTATATGATATGAAAATTATGAATTTCTTTTAAAAACGCTAACAATGATTTATGATTAAAAAGTGGTTCCCTGCCGACGAACATTGCAGAGTCTAAAGGTATATGTTGTCGGTAGGGTAATGGAAAATGTTGTTTTCTTAGAGTTTCTAACTGTTCGCACTGGATTAAAATGTGAAAACTGTTAATGCTTCACCACATCTGTCACACAATGGTGGATCGCCGCCGGAGAAAAGATATCTTTGTGTCATGTATGTGTGTTCTCTCCTAAGCCTCGTTAGTATTACCTCTACATGACGCGATTTTGATACTGGCAGCCAATGGCCAAGGTGTGGCCTAATAATGTGTAGTTTGTTTTGTGTGTGACTATCTCACTTGCTCTGCCAGTAGTACCTGAGGTTTGTTTGAGAGATAGCTTAAGATCAAGGGCCGGGATTGATATGGGTGTGGTGGCAGTGCTTTCGTGGACGGATGCAGCAAGCTGATCTGCCCTCACGTTGCCTTGGATCTCACGGTGCCCTGGCACCCAGCACACTAAACATCTGTTTGATTGTGTAGAGTGTGCATAAAAGGAAGTAAAGTGTGACGAGGACAGAGTTTTTTTTTGTTTTTTAAGAGTGTGCAGAGCAGTTACCACACTGAGTGAGTCCGTATAAATCACTGCTTTTTATATTTGTAATTGCTTGATGTGTTTAGATGCCACAAGTATCGCATAAGCTTCCGCTGTGAAGATACTTGTGCCTGGATATAGAGAGCCAGCATCCGAAAAAGATGGGCTAACAGCAGCGTAGGATACAGAGGAGTTAGACTTGGAGGCATCTGTAAAGAACTCAGGACGTGTGTATTTGTGTTGAAGTTCCAGGAAGTATGTTTGGATATGGGCAATAGGCGCATGTTTTGTAACTTCTAAAAAAGACACATCGCAGTCTATAGTCTGCCACTGCCACAGTGGCGAGTATGCTACAGAAGCTTTTAAACTGTGATCAAGTGACACTCCAGTTTTCTCAGCCAGACCCTTCAGGCGCACTGAGAAGGGCTGCCTCATCGAAGGCCTGTTTTGAAACACAATGGAGCTCGACAAATCATTAATAGTAGAGTATGAGGGGGGCTCCTTGTCTGCTTTCACCTTAGCAAAATTACCAAAGGACATGTAAGTTTTCTGCAGGTGGAGCGACCCCTCATTTGACTCAACGTAAAGGCTTTCTACGGGGCTGGTGCGAAAAGCACCCGTAGAAAGGCGGATGCCCAAATTGTGCACGGGGTCCAGCATCTTCAAAGCACCTTGAGTCACAGACTGATAAAAAACGGCCCCATATTCTAAGCGGGTGTGATGAGGCTTCTATACAGATTCATGAGACATTGCCTGTCGCTACCCCACGTAGTACGTTATAACACTTTTAAAAGATTCATGGCTTTTAAACAGTTTGTTTTTAAATGCTTGATGTGCGCAACGAAGTTCAATATGCTGTCTAAGATTAGGCCTAATAATTTATGCTCCACATTAATAGCCAGACGTTGACCGTTCAGTTTATTGTCGGGTTCTGAGTGCATGCCTCTCCTTCGGGAGAACAAGACAGAGTGGCTTTTTTGTGGGTTCAGTCGGAATCCGTTTCTTTCTTCTCATTTGGAGACCTTGTTCAAACCTAACCGAACCTACCGCTCACACATTGCCAGATTGGAATATCTAAAGCCAAGCTAGACGTTATCGACATATGTACAATAAAACTTATTGCGAGGGATGGACAAACACAAGGAATTCATTTTGATGAGAAAAAGTGTGCAGCTAAGTACACCACCTTGCGGTACGCCTGTTTCCTGGACAAATGTTTGGGAAAGAACACTGCCCACTCGGACACGGAATGCCCGATTTGACAGGTAACCTTTGATAATGGGAATCATTATTCTGCGCACTCCAAGGTGGGACAGTTCTCTTAGAATTCCAAAACGCCATGTTGTATCATAATCTTTTTGGATATCGAAGAACACAGAGAGAATATATTGTTTACGGACGAAAGCATCTCTGATCTGTGCCTCGATACGAACAAAGTGGTCTGTGGTGAATCTACTCTCTCGAAACCCGCACTGAAATGGGTCGAGCATATTGTGTGTTACAAGGAAATGTACAAATCGGCAGTTTATCATTTTTTAGAAGACTCTGCACAAGCATCTTGTAAGTGCAATAGGCCTATAACTCGAAACTAAAGAACGGTCCTTGACCTCTTTCAAAATGGCAATAATAATGGCCTTTTTTTCAGAAGTAGACATAGCGCAAGAAAATCGGATAGCATTGCACAAACAAAGTTAGGTTTTTTGTGTTTCAATTGGTAGATTTTTAACACTTCGTAAACCACACGGTCAGAACCGGGGGCAGAATTACTGCAGGAGTTTAGGTATGTTTGGAGCTCAGATAGGCAGAAACCTTGGTTGTACGCCTCGTATCTAGTAAATATGTGTTCTAGTTTCTGCTTTACTATTCTTGTTCTGTATTTTTGGAAAAAGTCAGTATAGTGTGACGAGCTGGACATCTGTTCGAAGTGTGCACCGAGGAAGTTTGCCTGATCAGCCAAGGTAACACCCTGGGTGTTTATGACTGGAAGTGTGTGTACTTGTTTTCCTGCTATCCTACCGACCATGTTCCAGACTTTAGCCACCTGTGTGTATGAATTGATCCCTGACCAAAACTTCTGCGAGCTTTCTCTTCTGGCTTGCCGACGCATTCTCTTCCCTTGAGACTTTTTTTTCTTGAAGATGTCAAGATTTTCAGCTATCGGTGAGTTCCGAAGCAACCTCCATGCTCTGTGTTGCTGGTTGCGCGCGTTTTGGCATTCAGAGTTACACCATGGCACACGCCGTTTTCCAGGTTGTCCATTTGTTTGTGGGATGCATTTTGTTGCAGCATCAATCAAAAACGCTGTGAAGTAGTTGACAGCAACATCAATGTTCAAAGTACATATGTCACTCCAACCTAGACGAGCGATGGTAAAAAACTGTTCCAAGTCGGCTCTGTTTATGAGCCATTTGGGAACACGTGGTGGACACTCAGTTGCTGTAGTTGTGCTCGAAACTACGGGGAAGTGGTCACTTCCATACAGATTACTGACGACGTTCCACTAGAGTTGAGGCACAAGAGATGGGGATACTATGCTTAGGTCAATTGAGGAGTAGGTGTTATTAGCGAGATAATATTAGGTTGGTTCTTTTCGATTTAGGAGACACGCGCTCGACGAGAGAAGGAACTGTTCAAGCAGTCGACCTCGCACGTCGCACCGAGAGTCACCCCATAGCCTGCTATGCGCATTAATGTCTCCAAGGAGAACATAAAGCTCCGGAAGTCCATCAATTAAAGAATGTAAATCGAGTTTTTGCAGCTCATAGCAAGGAGGAATGTAAATAGTGCAGATTGAGATCAGTTTATCAAAAAGAACCACTCGAACAGCCACTGCGTCAAGGGATGTTTGGAGTTCTAACTGTGTGCATGCAATTCCTTGATTCACTTATGGCAACACCTCCGGATGATGTCACGGCATCATCATGGTCCTCTTGGAAAATAACGTATATACGAAGAAAGGTTGTGTGTTTTTAAATAAGGTACACGTGTTTCTTGTACACACAGCACTTTTGGTTAGTGTTCATGTAAAAGTTCTTGGGTGTCGTCAAGGTTTCTGGAAAGGCCCCTAAAGTTCGATTGTATATATTGAGTGTTCATGGTGATTGTAAAATAGTGCTGTGTGTACGAAAAGCGAGTGGCTGTTTAGACAGGGAGTTTGAGTTCACGTAACAGGGCTGTCACCAGGCCCCGTTATCTGCTTCTTTTGTTTTCTTGGCGCGCTCCAAGGAGCCACGCCGCTTTTTCCGCACCAAGGGTACCGACGTATCCATTTTCTCCTCAGTGGCACTGGATGCCAGCACGTGCAAGCTGGTAGTTCGAACTTCGGGCCTCGCCTGATGAGTTGAGGCCTTGAGACCTGAGGACTCAGGAGTCTCCGGTTTCTGTTTGGGAGTAGGTGGTGTAGCCTGGACTACAGCCGCTTTGGGGGCAGGGGACACATCTGCCGGCTTGGAATGCGCGGGCCGAAGGAGTGACGAAGGCTGGTGCGGCGGTGCCCCCTGCGCGCCGCATCAGCGTATGTACGTCCATAGAATGGTGCAACTCTTCGCCGTGCTTCCTTAAATGAAATGTTCTCCTTCACCTTCAATGTAATTATTTCTTTTTTTTCCAATATGTGCAGGAGCGTGAATACGCGACATGGTTTTCTTCGCAGTTTACACAGTGTGACGGTTGTTTGTAGTTCTCAGACACGTGGCCTAGGACTTCACATTGTGCACAAGTCTGGCGACCTTGACAGATTATAGAGCCATGGCCATACCTCTTGCATTGGAAGCAACGACGAGGGTTTGGAATGTACGGCCTGATAGATGTCTTCGTGTACCCTGTTTGAATAGATTCTGCTAGTTTACTGGATGCAAACGTGAGTATTAAGCGTTTTGTCGGTGTTTCGTTATTATCTCTTCTGATGATAATTCTCTGTACATTAGTGACATTTTGGCTCTTCCATCCCTCCAAAAGTTCAGTTTCGGTCACGTCAAGTAAGTCTGCATCAGATAACACTCCGCGGGTTATGTTCTTTGATCTGTGTGGTGTTATGGTGATTGGTACGTCACCGAAAATGAGAGGCTGTCTAGCTTTTCAAATTCTCCTTGGTCCCTAATTTTGAGGAGGAGGTCTCCACTAGCCATTTTGGTTACGTTGTATTCAGCCCCGTGAGTTTCAGTAAGACACCTGGCAACTAAGAAAGGAGATACAGTCCTGGCTTGCTTTCCGATTTTTTCACAGTGATTGACGTGGAAGTGGGGAAATGTTTCTATTGACTGGTTGGAGAAATTTATGTCATCAGTGCGTACCCGCTTTCGGCCGGTACAATCAGACAGTAGGGGGAACGTTCCTTGCATGCCGGTCTTATTTTTGTTCTGCAGCGATGGCGGCCACCCACCACGGAGCCCAACAATGTACGCTGCAAGTTTGCAGGTGCTGAAAGCTTGCAGACGTGAGACATGCAACTCTGCCAAAACCCAATGCGTCTAGACCAAGGTAGGCTATTTGCACAGGGTTAACCCTTGCTGCCAGGAAAATTGGAAGTAAAGAGACGACATAAGTAGACAGGACAGACAAAAAGAGAGAGATAAAGATGAAGTTGTAGGGGAGAGAGATGGGAAAAGGCGACTGCTTATTTCCCCTGGGTGGGTCAGCCCAGGGGTGCCGTCTGCATGAAGCCAGGGCCAAGGGGGTGTGTTGCCTCGGCGGGGGAGCCTCAAAGGTTCAATAACCCAATGTCGGCTCAACCACCAGGATCCCCTTTTCCCCGGACACGGCAAGCCACGCATGGCTAGGCGTGGGAGCGAGTCAAAACCCCCCGTAAGCTTGGGTACGTGGTGTCGCTATACACCAAACGCCTACTTGCACAGGCGCCCCTGCGGGGGGCAGTACATCTTGATTCGACTTCCCAAGCTCCAGACCAAGCGACAAATGACGGACAATTTAAGAGTTCTTGGTAACGTGCCTCTTGCTGAATTGTTGCTTTGGTGCTCACGAATGGACCAAAGTTCAGCGTTGTTCCAAAGGTATTAGCCCATGAATTGCTTGCTCTGAACCGAGGCATTTCCCGCAGTGCCGACGAGGAAAATCGCGAGAGCTACCTGCTTGAGGGTGTGGACTCACTTTTGCGGAACCGTAGAAATGGTCGTCCCAAGTTGACCACAGGCGGAGTTGTCTCGTACTGCAAGGAGCATGAACTATCCCTTCTTCAGGCAGACAAAACAGGTGGATTTGTGGTGATGTCTACTTCCAGTTTCCAGTACAAAATCAGTTATGCTATTATGAGGAATTTTGAGTATAAAACTGTAAAAGCGTCAAAGGTAAAAAGTGCTGTTGCATTGTGCAAGAGTTTTAATTTAGCCAATCTGGCTAAATCTGTTTTTGAATGCAAGAAAACTTCCTTACAAGTGTTTTTTAATGTAAAAACGCACAAGGTTGACATGCCGTTTAGGTGAATTGTGACGGAAAATGGTACTTGGTAGCTGCAAATCAGTCGCTATCTGTCAAAAAATTTAAATAAGTTAGCGTTTGTAGATACTTTCGCAACAAAAACCTCCTGTGACGTCATAGATTTCTTGAAAAGCAGAAGTGACATCAGTTATCCTTTTTCGATTGATGTTGAGGATCTTTTTTATTCAGTGCCTCATAATGAACTTTTATCTTGGTGTTGACGATCTTTTTTATTCAGTGCCTCATAATGAACCTCCTTATTTTTTATCTTGTGTAAGCGGCCCGCCACGGTGGTCAAGTGGCTAAGGTGCTCAGCTGCTGACCCGCAGGTCGCGGGTTGGAATACCGGCTTCGGCGGATGCATTTTCGATGGAGCTGGAAATGTTGTAGGCCCGTGTGCTCAGATTTGGGTGCACGTTAAAGAACCCCAGGTGGTCGAAATTTCCGGAGCTCTCCACAACAGCGTCTCTCATAATCATATGGTGGTTTTGGAACGTTAAACACTACATATCAATCAATCTTGTGTAAGGGACTGTATCGAGGAACATGGGGCACACCTTTTGTGAATACCTCTGGCGTATCCGTTTCCAACTTCCTGTCACTTTTAGAATTTTACCGTCGTAGCACCTTTGGCTCTTTTAATAATGGGTTGTTTATTCAAACAAAGGGCATTGGTATTGGCTCCTGCGTTACACCTGTTCTTTGTAGCATTTTTGGCGTCTATTGATCGTGCTTTAGATAATGCCGTTATACCAGGAAGTGTCCTTAAGATATTTAGATATGTGGACGATTTCCTCGTGGTGTTAACTTCTACTAACCCTGTAACGCACTCTAGCGAGGTAGATTTGGTTTTGAACCTGTTCCGACAACAAAGAAAAGGCTTAGTTTTTACCTCTGAACTGCCTATTGACGAAACCTTGTTGTTTTTAGATATCAACCTGACTCTGGGTGAGGGTCATGTTTGTTGGAAATTCAGCCCTAGAACGAGAAAAGGATTTCTTTCATATGATTCTGCACATTCTAAAGTGGTGAAGAGGTCTATAGCTGCTATATGTTTTCGTTCTGCACTGTCCAAGTCATGCTAGCACACAATGTTTGAATGTTTTTCGTGTCATTTATCGCGGCTCACTGCAGCCGGGTTTCCTTATTCGGTCTTAGTCAGTGTGTCTGAAGCATTGCTTCAGAGGCTGAAAGGCGAACACAGGAGGCCAGAGCCAATGCAAGGACAAAGAAAAAGACCGCATGTTGTACAATACATGCACAAAATCTTTCACAACCTGAAAAAGGTTGCAAATCATCGTTATGTGTCGGTGGTTTTCTATGCTCCGAATAAGCCTTCAAGGCTCTGTGCCCGCATTTCTTCAAGGGGTGCCAAGGCGGTGTGCGATAAGAAGCATGCAAAGCTCTTCTTGCGTTGTGCCGTGGGCACTGTTTCTGACATTCCCCTCGGCTGCGGCAAGGTCTATATAGGCCAGACAGGGTGTTGTACACATGACCATTTAAGGGAGCATTCTTTATCAATTAGGAATGAAACGGGGTCTCATTTGCTGTTCCACTGTGCTTCGTGTGGCTTAAAGCCGTAGTTCGATCGCACGCGACCACTTGTAAGGAGCCGGGATGCGCTGGCGCGGGAGTTACTCGAAGCCTTTCACATAAGGAAGAAAGGTGACTCGTGCGTCAGCGTGCCTTCAGTTTTGTTGCATAATAGTGAATTCCAACTGTCGGATACAGATGTACTTTAGATGGTTGCTACTAAATGTCTGTCAGTCCTTTCTTTTGCTTTTTTTCCTCACATTTTTTTGCGCAGGCTTGGGTGTGTTTGGTTTTTTTCGACGGCTTTACGTCAGACATATCTGTTTGTTGCTGGTTCCCAGATATTATGGTTGCAATAATAATTTTTACATCATCAAATTGTTCATGCCTGCACGTGCGGTGAATGAAATGATCTGCGCATGTCCTCCAAGAGCCTATATGTTGTGAATGCTTCATGAAAATATACTTAGTTTTGAGTTGGCGCTCTTTCTGTCTCTTATCGTTGTTCTTTTTGGCAACCTTGTGCCACGTATTTGAGCTTGTCTAAAGTTAGTTATTTTCTTGGCTAATGATGTCCAGGCAGCGTGCAACTTTAATCAGGTTTATATATCTACAGATAGGCTAGCCTAATCTCTTGTGGACGGAAAATAATGTTAATGAAGCCTTGCCACCTGCACTTACAGCACAGGTTTATTCCCGTACGAGAGCTATAAGGGACGCCACAGAGATCAGGTTTAAGGTGCCCAGCTTACTTTTGCTTCAGTTACAAATCTATTCAAATTACAAATCAGTGAACACATTGAAGTCACTGAATGTCATTTCACCTGACGGAACCATAACTTTTTCTTCCAAAATATTTGCTGGGTCATTGTACGATAAGAAGTTGGTTGAAAAAAGTGAGTTTTTGAAGCTCTACTTTCAACCCCGAGACTCAGTCATAGCTGATAAAGGCTTCAAGTACATGAACTTGTCTGCAAGATAGGTGTCTTTTTGAATAACCCACCATTTTTTCGCTGAGAGTGTTTCACTAAAGATGAAATAGCAGATACAACCAAAGAAATCACATTACTAAGGATTCATATTAAAAGGCGCGTACAGCCAATCAAGGCATTCCACATATTTCACAGACCAATACCTTTGACGTTTACTCTCAATGTGAAATAGATAATCCCACTTATTGCAAGCAGGTAAACTGTACTGTGTGTTGTGAGTTTTGTGTGTTTGAATAATGCGTGTTTAATGTTCGTGTTTGAAAAGCACATGGAGGAAAGAAAAATGTAGCGGCGAAGTAATGTTTGCGTTGCCTGTCAAAATGACAATGACATTGAAGACATAAAATAGAAGGCGTGAGGCACGAGGAGTCGGCGTAAAAGAGACATGATGAGGAAGAAATCCACGGAACATTTTTCAAGCCAATCCCATGTCCTCACCAAGGTCTCCAATGATGAGTGGACAAGTATGTCGAAGGACAAGTCAATCGTGAGCAACAGAAGAGGGAAGTAGTTGGAAGAGGACGTGGCGAGTGGAAGCTTGTCACCGGACAGCGCGCTGATGGGCAGTCGTGTTTCGAACCCAAGCCAACAAAACTTCAACCGGCCGGGGCCTCCTGCCATTGCATTCCCGCGCAAAAGGACCATAGTCATTTTGTCATCAACTCCACCCGAAGGCCTGCAGACTTCAGCTGACAGGCAAGCAGCTGCGGTTGGACTAAAGGCCCGAGCTATGCGTTGAGCGTCCGATCATCTTTCCTCTGGTTTCTCAACTGATCGCCCGACCACCACCTCTTTTGTTGTTACCAGTCAGCTTGCGTCAAGCTGTAGCCACCGTGTTCCTGTTTATTAAAGGGATTGTGAAACATTTTCGAAAAATTTTAAACTACGTGTGCCTTCCGAATCCTGGTAGTGCACTCAATGCTCTCCGACTCGTTTGAACGTCTGTGCTCAACAAACGCATAAAAAGCGCAACTACGGTTTCTAAGCTCATGTTTCCGTCAACTGTGCAGAAGTAACCTTGAAAATGAAAAACGAAGAAAAAAGCGTGCGGTCGTTACTGTCTCTCCTATGAAGGACACCTCCACAACACTACGCAGAAGAATGAGAAAGTAGGAGTGAAAGGGGTTGCAAGATAAAAGGCAAAACAGAGATAAAAATACGTATACATATACGGTGCATGACATATCGACAATGACGTCCACGCTGATGCCGATGCCGACGCTACCGGAAAAGTCCAGCCGAGAGTGTTCATATACTTGGTATCGCAATAAAATAATATGATGCATTCCATCTACCACGCACAGTGTGCACCCGTACCACTGAGAGGAGCCGCGACCGTCCATAAAAGCCACCGAGAAGGCCGAAAAAACATATTCGACGAAGAAGTGTAGCCGAAGAGGCTCAATAAAAGACGGGAGTGTTCGAAACACTCGCTTAGGTGCATTGCCTAAGCACAGGAAAAAAAAGAGTTCCGTTGAACTCAACGGTGAGAGTCCTCATGGCCTCAATGTGGAAATCCAGCCGTCTAACTCACCGGAACGGTGGCTTCATGCGCAGCTAGAGCGGCTGCACACAATCCACGCTCCGGAGAATTCTCCGGCAGGAGCACAATCACTGCACGAATTGCCACCACAAGTGTGGAAACTACTGCGTCTTTCGGGTCGACCTCGGGGGCTGCGATATCCAGAGGATGGTGTGATGAGGTCTTCATGCTCGTAGAGGCAGGAGGCGCACTCGCAGCATGGCGAAGGCCGGATGCAAACGCTGATCGGTCACCACCAGCGACAGCGTCTCGAAGTAGCGGCCCTTCACGACTGCAACGCTGCGTGCTTGTAGATAGCGGTCCTGGCCTTCTCTAGCTCTTGGAGGCACGTCACGGGGCCATCTAAAGAGACAATGATGACGGTCGCCTTGCGCTTAATCTCTCAGGAAGAACAGTGCAGCTCGTTAGCTCAATGGGTGCCGCTGAAGTCAATGCAGCGAGGGCGTTCCGCAGGCCACGGTGCTTTTGCGTGGCTGCCACTGCAACGGAGGCATTAGTCGTCCCACGAGCAGGTCACCGTGGCGTTGCCAAAGCGACCGCAGAGGGTGCATCGAAGGGGCCGCGGCTGACCAGGGTGAACCGGCCTCTGGAATTCGAACATTGCCACCACCGACGGTACCATGGTGCCCTGAATTGCGATCATGAGGCCCCTGTCTTTTTCGACACAGAAAACGACAGGGACGACAGATTCAAGGTTCGGCCACGATGTCGTCCGAGTCAATATTTGCGTCCACACCGTAGACGGTGCCCACGCAGCTGTTCTCTAGGAGGAATTTCCCCCAGATGTGGATCTCGCTGGGCCAGCGGACCAGGATAAGAATGGAGGATCCATAGATGATAAACATCCGCGGCGACCACGTTGTGCCGAAAGGACGCGCCTAGTGGCCGGGAAGCCGGACAAGAGGGCCCTGATGGCTTCGCGGGTTGTGGCGAGGTAGTTAGCCTTCTTGCCAACTGGGTGATAAAAGATTGTGCCGCCGTATTCTTCCACTGCTGCAGGAGGAGCTGGTGGCTGTGTCATGGGCTCCGATGGTGGGTCGGCTTCCGGTTCTGATAGGAGACGAGTTGAAATGTTGAAACGGAAGCTGGGGGTGCCAGTTTCCCCCCATGTCGTTTCCAGGTTGTGTGGAAACGACGAAGATGGCGTTCGGTGTGTTCTTGAGGAATTAGAGGCGGATGAATCTTCTCTCTCCGAGGGTTCCGCCCAAGTTGCCGCGTCCTTGGCGAAGCGCCCTTTTTCACGCGCGTCTGAGGGCGAGCTTGCGCAGTTGTGGCTGGGTGCCATGGCCACCTGGCGCGGAGCGTTGGTGTCAATGACGCATCCTCCAGTTTTTTTATCAGCCTTCAGTTGTTTGTTGGCCTGAGCCCAGTACCGAAGCACAGGCGAGCCCATGCCTGCGGTAGCCCTAAGAAAGGTGATGTGCTTGAGGGCGCGTAGCGAGCGTCGCAAAACAACGCACGAGAACAGCGAAAAAAATGCAACCTTCGCGGTTGAAACCTCAACCAAGTCTCCGTCAACTGTCAAGCTAACGTCACTTTAAGACAGCCAATGAAGCCTCTGTCATCAAGAAAACATGACGATGCAGCGATGTCTTTAGTTTTAGTTGAACGTATACATATAGCCCGCAGCATCATACTGTTTGGCGCCATTACTCCGCCCCGCTGCGCTGCTTCTTATTGTCGAAAAGTCTGCCGCTCTTTGGCGAAGCTTCCATGTGGCGAGCAAAAAGAAATGGTTTTGCGAGTTTCTATAATTTTGCACATATTAGAAAATGTCGACCTAAGGCGTACGAGAAGAAAAGTCAATGCTTGGGCATATATATTTTGAAATGGTCTTATTTTGCTGTTGATTTCAGCCGCCCATGTTAGAGAACTTATTATGCGATGCAACTGCACGAGATCCACATGTTCTGGAAACTTGCTGTGTTTTGAAGTTCGTAGGCAGTATATCATGGAGGGCACTGGCGAAAAAACAAAATTACAACCTGCACTCTTAAAAAATTGAGTAACGTTCTCTTCATTTAGTTAGAAACGGCAATGTCGCCAATATTTGTCCCACCAAGCTAAAACTGCTGATGGAATTGCCATATCAATAAATAATAAATGAAAAAACGTTGCTCCTCTTCCCACGAAGAAACGTGTTTCTTTCAATGACAATCAAGATGGCTGACCCCGGGATAGCGAAGTGAGTATGCCTAGCAAATGCATCCATTCTCGACTGAGAAGGAGTTCACGGCACTGGCAATTACTAAAAAAACGGTCCCGCTTAGCTTGATATCGAACGAAACTATTATGAAAACATGCAGATAAACCTGTGGTGATGAAAACGTCGTGAAACAGAAGGACCAAGCAAGCAGGTTTCATTCGGCCAGCGAGATGACGTTCACTTTGAAACGCACGTATAATACAGAGTTATCAGCCGGTGGGAGCCTGCTGTGCTTGCTGTAAATATTTCTCGCAGATTCTCATAGTGTAGCAACGTTGTCCACGTGTTTACGGGGCCGCAGGCCTTGCGATGTGCCTCCAAACCACAGACTCGATCGGAGCAAAACCATTCCGGCTCAGCAGTGCAGTTTCGATAGATAGATGTTTAACATCATATAAGTATCTGGAGGTGTGAGAGTGTCAAAGCCATCAAGTAGGCGGTAGCTGGCGCCATCCACAGGGACTGCACTATACTGTAGGGGCTGAAGGATACTATAGAGACGGAACTATACGCACCCGCAGGCTCCCTAGTAGATATTTGGGGAGTCGGTTCATTCATTTATTACTCACTCATACCGGAAGCCTAATATACTCTAACGGGGTCACGACGTGAATGACAATAGCAGACTGCAGGTCGAATAATAAACTGTTTATTATGTCCAAAGTTGTGGCCACGTAAAAGGAAAGTCAGATTACAGCAGGATGTTGGCACTTATAGCGGCGTACAGGGCGTCGGCCGTCGATCAACTGAAAAGCGGCGAAGCGTGTCGGCATTTACACACTTGCCATCGAACATTCTTGCGCTATCGCTAGCGGTGACGTAAAATGCAGAATAATCTGAAAAATTCATGAAGTGGGCGTAATCTTAAGAAAACAATCTACTACTGCCTCGACGCTTCCCTAACAGCGTAGACTCGGTTTGCACCTAATATAGTGTAACGGGGTGACAACAAAACTTGCAGAAAGGAACGTACCTGACATGGGCACCTATGATGATGCTGAAGATATGTGGGGTTTAACGTCCTAAAACCACCATATGATTATGAGAGACGCCGTAGTGGAGGGCTCCTGAAAATTATTCCACCTGGGTTTCTTTAACGTGCACCCAAATCTGAGCACACGGGCCTACAACATTTCCGCCTCCATCGGAAATGCAGCCGCCGCAGCCGGGATTCGAACGCGCGACCTGCGGGTCATCAGCCGAGTACCTTAGCCACTAGACCACCACGGCGGGGCGGGGGCACTTCTGAAAAAGGCACCGTCCCGACGCTGTAACAAAAGACTAATGTACAGTAGAAGGAAAATAACAATAACTACAACCACGCAAACAAAATACAGCCCTCAGGTTTGTGCATGAAATGGCTTGACGCGCACGGCATGGACGATTTCAGGTCGAGCACGGCGCCGTTGAGAGTCCGTAATGCCATCGGGAACAACCTCGTAGTCGAGTGGGCCGAGACGTCAAACTGCTCTGTACGGTCGGAAGTACCATCGCAAAAGATTTTCGCTGAGCCCACGTCGGCGAATCGGTGTTCATACCCAAACTTGGTTCCTGGGATGGGAGTATACGAAGATTCGTCAAAGATTGTAACGCCGACTCTGGGTCACCTGCTGATTTATGATCCGCAGGTGGGAGAGTTGACGAGGTTCTTCCGCACGTTGAAGGTAGGCAGCGAAGTCGAGGTTTATTTACAGCAACGTTTAGAAGCATGGCAACGAGCGTCGTTGCCGGGCCCATTTCATAGACCAGCCTGTACGGCGGCATCTGCGTCGTTTCTTGGACGGCCGTATTGTACGTGAATGTCAAGTACAGAAGAATTTCATCCCGCTTTTTGTGCTCGACGTCGAGGTACATGGCCACCATATCGGTGATGGTCTAATTAGGACGCTCCGTGAAGCCATTGGTCTGTAGATGGAAGGCGATGGTCCGGCAGTGACTTGTCTGGCTGTACCTAAGGATCACATGAATTAGGTCAGCCGTGAAGGCCTTACCTCTGTTTGTAATGTGAACAGGCGGAGCTTCGTGGCGCACTGCGATGTTCTCAAGGAAGAATTTTGCTACCTCGATGGCATTGTCCTTGGGCAGGGCTCTTGTCTCGGCGTAGCACGTGAGGTACTCGGTAGCTACGACGATCCATTTGTTCCCGGAATTCGATGTAGGCAACGACTCCAGTAAGTCCAAGCCGATTTGCTGGAACAGAACTACACACAGACGAAAGCAGTGTAGGACTCGGCACCGTTTTTGTGCAGAGGAAGGATGGACGGGGGCATGAGACAGGCAGTCGGTGTCAGAGTGCTTTCTTTCAGACTTGTAAACGACAGAAATGTTAAATTCTTGCAGTCTCAGGCTGCACCTTGCGAGACGACCCGACGGGTCTTTCAGGTTTTCCAGCCAACACAAGGCGTGGTGGTCACTTACAGCTTTAAAAGGCCTGCCGTAAATGTAGGGGCGAAACTTCGATGTAGCCCAGATGATTGCAAGGCACTACTTTCCTATTGTACAATAGTTGGCCTCTGCCTTCAATAGTGACAGACTAGCATATCTGAGGACCCTTTACTGGTCATCAGTCCTCTGCACAGGAACGGCGCCGAGTCTTACACTGCTTGCATCTGTATGCATTTCTGTTTCGGCAAATTCGTCGAAGTGCGAAAGTAACGGAGGCGTCTGCAGGCGTCGTTTTAGTTCTTGAAATTCTTGCTCCTGCTGCTTTTCCCACTTGAATTTTACGTCAGACCTGGTAATGTTAGTGAGTGGCTTGGCGATCTAGGCGCAGTTTTGGATGAACCGCCTATAATAGGCGCATAGGCTGAGAAATCGACGGACGGCCTTCTTGTCGATGGGTGGTGGGAATGCAGCGATGGCCGTTGTCTTCTGTGGGTTGCGGCGTACTCTGAACTTGCTTATCACATGGTCCAAGAACACGAGTTCCTTGTACATGAAGCGACGCTTCTCTGGCTTGAGGTTGAGTCCGGAGGTTTCCATTGCTTGAAGTACAGCTTCAAGGTGCCGGAGGTGTTCGTCAAAGTTTGAGGAGAACACAACGACGTCGTTTAAGCACACAAGCCGGCCACTTCAAGCCGGCCAGTACAGTATCCAGAATACGTTGTAAAGTCACGGGGAGCCGAGCAAAGACCAAAAAGGATCACCATGAACTCAAAGAGGCCGTCTGGTGTTATAAAGGTGGTTTTCTCTCGGTCTCTTTCATCAACATCAATTTGCCAATAGCCGCTCTTCAGGTCTTGACGTTGTCGAGTCGGTCGAAAGTGTCATCTATCCGTGATCTGTGAGAGATGATTCTTGGTGATTTTGTTCAGGCAACGATAATCGACGCAGAAACGCAGGGTGCCATCCTTCTTTTTAACTAACAACATAGGGGAATCCCACGGACACTTGGAAAGCTGGATTTTGTGGAAGGAGCATTTCGTCAACTTACTTTTTATGGCCTCCCACTCTCACGTCGAAACTCTGTATGGGCTCTGGCGGAGTGGTCTACTTCTCTCCTCTGTTATGATGTGATGTTTTGGTACTGATGTATGCCAAATTTTCGACGACAAAAAGCAGTCGTCGTATTGCCAGCGCAAGCTTTTCAGCCGTTCTAGCTTATGCTTCGGAAGTATCGGATTGACATCAAAACTATCTTGAAGACCTCGAATCGCCGAAACAGGTTCAGTAAAGTCGGCGACGGCTCTGCCTTCCACAATTTCTTCGAAATAGGTACCCGTCCTCCTTTTGCTCTCGTATTCGTTGCTGAAGTTCGTGAGCATTGCTGTTGCTTTTTCTCTCTCAGCTTGGCTACTCTTCTTCACACGCAAATCTCGTGATTCGTTAAAGGCGCTGGTCGCCTTCAACGACGCCTTGCGGGTATGTGGATTTCTGAGAGCCGACACAGATGTTGATGCTGGCGCGAGTGGAAATAGTGATTTGATCTTTCATTGCATTCAATGCCTGCTTTTCGGGCAGCGTGTGCGGCGGTAGGGATTGTTTTGTTGATAGCGTTATTTACTTAGATCTGAGATCGATCATCGCACTATAAACGCTTAGGACGTCTGTACCAAGGATCACATCTCTCGAGCACCACTGTAGTACAACGAAGCATGCGGTATAAATGCGGTTGTTAACGTAGGCTCTCGCGGTGCGGATTCCCTCCGGTGTTACTAGGTGGCCTCCAGCTGTCGGTATTTCAGGGCCTTCCCAGGCGTGCTTGACTTTTTTAAATTCCATCGCGGACGCTCCACTGACGACAGAAAAGTCGGCTCCTGTGTCTACGAGAGCTGTCACACTGTGGCCGTCGATAAGGACTTCGAGGTCGCTAGTTCGTCGCCTCACGTTGCAGTTAGGTAATGGCGTCGGGTCACGGCTGCGTCGACTTGTTCCGCTGCTTCCATGTTGCGTCGTCAGGCCATCTTCGGTAAGTGACGTTCCACCATCAGGGCTGTGCCTGGTTCGCGTCGTGTTCAGACAGTTTCGTCGTGTCGTCGTCGTCGTTGGAGGGTCTTCGGTAGTTTGTCGCACAGAAACCGCACCTCCATCGGTTGCTGCCCTTAATTTCTTGGATAGAGGCCAGGAGATCGGCCCCGGGTCGGGCCAGAGTACTTCCAGTAGTGCAGTGACATGTGGTGGCTGGGCGACGGAGAATGGACAGTACTTCTTGGGGTCGATTGTGCTTCTGCGATGTAGTCAGCGATGTCTCGAGGCCCTTCACCCCGCTGCAAACGTGGCGCGTTGACTGCAAATTCCCGGAGCACCACATGTCGGTATTGGCAGCGGTGGTAGGTGTGGCCGGCCTCCCCGCAGTGGTAGGCTGTGAGGGTGCGCTAAACTTCTGTTTTCCTAGGTGTGTAGCACTGGCCGAGAGGTGAACGGTGGGCATTGGTGGTGGTGACGGCGGTGGCGTCTGGCGACAGAAATTCGGCGGTGTGGCGTCTTGGTGTGTGCACGCAGGCGGGACGTAGCGGCGGGCTGCAGCAGCGTAACTCATCGCGTGCGGCTGAGGCTGCAGTGCTTCGGAAACTCCAAGTGATTGCCGAACTTCTTCACGGAAAATGTCGGCAATCAATTCTGCTTGAGGTTGCGAAGAATGCAGTAGTTTCCGTAGCTTCTGCCGCATGATCTGCCGGATCGCTTCACGTATATCGTCGGAGCCGAAGGCGTAAACAGTTGCACTGTCTTGCATCGATCGGCAACCATACTGGCGGGTACGCATTTCAAGCGTTTTCTCAATTGTCGTAGTCTCTGACAAACTCTGGGACTGTTTAGCGTGGGTTCTGTATTAGCCCAGCGAAGAGGTCTTGCTTTACTCCTCGCATGAGCAAGCGGTCCTTCTTCTCCTCAGTCATGTCGGGGTTGGTGATTCGGAACAGACGAATCATCTCTTCTGTGAAGATTGTGACATTCTCGTTTGGTAGCTGTACCCGGGTCTCAAGCAAAGCAGCAGCCCTTTCTTTGCTAGGTGACGCTCGTGAGAGCTCCTAGGAACGCGCCGCGAAAGCAATCCTAGGAGTGAAGTGCAGACTCCCGATCCTCCAACCAGGTGCTCTCCACTTCTTCTAGGTAGGAGAAGACGCAACGCCGCTTTTCATCCAATTTCTACTGGTTCACGGCTGCCATTAGGTCGTTCGTCTCGAGCCAGGTTTCCAGTTCTTCCATTGATGATCCGTGAAAGATGGGTGGCTCCCTTGGCTGTTTCATCTAGACCATGGTGGGCGTTGGTACAGGGGCTGTCGTGGTTATCGCAGTAGAGGTGGTTGACTTCGGCTTGCGACTGTTATCTTGTAGAGCCGCGTACTCCGGAGGCACCCCTCGTTACTAGCGGCTTGCTTGAAGGTCGATATTGGCGGCTATGTTTGGTTCACGGTGGGGGCTTGGCTCTCGAGTAGAGGGGGGTGTTCGATACGTGGACGGGAAGCACCCACACCAGATGTCACCGAGTCGTGACGTGAACAACAGAAGCAGGCTGCAGGTCGAATAACGAACTGTTTAATAGGGCCAAACTTGGGGCCACGTAAAATGAAAGTCTGAATAAAGCAAGTCCCACCGCAGTGATCAAGTGGCTAAGGTACTCAGCTGATGTCTCGCTGGTCGTGGGATCGAATCCCAGCTGCAGCGGCTGCATTTCCGATGGAGGCGGAAATGTTCTAGGCTCTTTCGCTCAGATTTGGGTGCACGTTAAAGTATTCCAGGTGGTCGAAATTTCCGGAGCCCTCCACTACGGCGTCTCTTATAATCATATGATAGTTTTAGGACGTTAAACCCCACATGTCGATTATATCAATCAGAATACAGCAAGAAGCTGGCACATCAAGCGGTCAACAGGGCGTCAGCCGTCGATCAACTGACAAGTGGCGAAGTGTGTCAGCAATTATACGCTTGCCATTGAAAATTCTAGCGTTATTGCTAGTGACGTAAGCTCCAGAATAATCTGAAAGTTTCACGAAGAGGGCCTAACCTTAGGAAAGCAATCTTCTACTGCCTCGAAGCTTCTCTAATGCCGTAGACGCCGTTTGCGCTGAACATAGTGTAACGGGACGAGAACAAACTTGAAGGAAGGAACCTGGCATTATGCTGATGCAATCAATATAGCTACGCATACACCTAAGGACACATAGTACAAATACATAAAAAATGAACTCAATGAATAGAAGAACAATTACAAATTCGACGCAGTGGCACATACTTCAATTTGCTTACTCACACCCAACTACGAACACGCACAAGCTCATATATTAAGCAATTTTGACTGACCATAGTGGCACAAGTGAGAGGTAACCTTTGGTAAACTTTGTTTACGTTTCGTGGCCGTACCACGATATTGGGCTCACACAAATATATTGTATCTGATTCTTAGAAAATCAGAAGTTTATCAACAGTTGCACAATGATGAAAAAAATAATTACTATAGCTTATCAGACTTCCGCTAAAACGATGACCCTAAGCCATGTATTGAATGCCCATCTCTCAACCACTGCCACAGATATTTTTTTCCTGGAAGCCTCCGAGAAGGCAAAAGCTTGCCGCGTGCTTAAATATTCAGAGGTCAAATATTTTTTTGTTCTCTCACTTGTTACTCGGAGAGAGCGCAGTATGAAGGCCAGACTTGGTCTCCTTCATCGCATCGACTTCGTTTAGTTGTTTCGTGTTAACGTTTGCTTATATTCTATTTACGTGCTTACCACTAGGATGACCGTTAGCCATGGATTTAGCTACACCACTAGGCCTTTATTGACAATGTTTTTGATGTGGTAAGGACCGTCTCAGTGGTGTATACGTACGTTACAATGCGGGTCGTGCGAGAAAAACAAGAAATGATCTCGCACCCGACGATGTTCTTTCGTGAGCAATGGCAGTGACTGTTGGCGTCGAGGCAGCTAGATTACTATAGTGGAGGAACTAGCGCAAAGTGCGCGAATTTACTATAACATTATACCATGCTGTGCCTACATACTTCTATGCTTTAGATGCGTCTCGCGATTCACTTCGCGTGACAACTTGAGGTCATTGTGCGTGCCACAATTGCGTTGTTAGCGTGCGGCTGAGGTGATTATATTGCTCTTGAGTTGGAATACTCTTTTCACAAAGGCGAGTGGAGTGTTTGTGGGAGTGTTAGTGCAGCTGTGCACCTGCTGTGCACAACTGTTATTAGAAGTGCATTTTGTGTTGAGTTTCGCATGACAAGAGAGAATAATATGGACGAGAGAGGCATACTGCTCGCGTGCATAATTCCGTCCTAGTTCTCAGTGCTGGCATAGGCAATTCAAAACACGTGCGATTGAGAATTCGGTATAATTGACAGGAGCCATTGGTTTACTCTTCAGAAAAGTGTAGTTATGTTGATGTTTAAAACGTTTCTGACGATTGTAACCCAGTCTGGCAAATAAATGCTCGGTGAAACTTCGCAGCCCGTTTCCCTTCGTGCTTTCACCTGCCGTTGTAGTATAGCCTCATTGGGTGTCGTGTGACTATGCTGGAGGGTGCAGGTTCGACTCCCAGTCACGGCGGACGTATTTATATGGGAAAAAATGAAAAAAACACCCATGTGCTATGTTCGGATTCTCTGAGAGAAACTTCACTGGGTCGAAATTCATCCACAGACCCCCGCAATGACGTGCCTGATGATCATATGATGGCAGCGGCACGTATACGTTCAGCAATTGTATACGCTCGTAATAATAGCGAAAGTTGGGCTAGTTTGTGCTTGATACTAGAGAAGTAAACAGCGAAAAATTATAGACAAGGACAAAGGAACAGACGGCACCGCGCTGAGCTCGCAGCTAACCTTTATCGGAAGATACACGCACATATATCAAGCATTCGACCCGGTCACGTGGAAAACCAAAGGCGTCTGCGCATTGAAGCAATCAGAGTACGAAACAAGCCTAATTGTATTGAACATCAACACGTGTTAAACAACCAAGAAAAAAACAGAAAACACACCTTTATACTTGCCAAAAACATACGCAACACTCCTTAACAAACTATTAATCACTTTAACCTGGCAGCGCTGAACCGAGGTACCCAACTTCTTTTTCACCAAGGGCCACAGATGGCTTACTTACACACCTTTCCGCCTGCTTTTATTAGAAAAAACCTCCATCACTTCCCTAGTGCACTTGTCCTGATGTACAAACAAACAAGTGGCTTTATCTGCCAATGTTTGGCAGCCACACTCCCTACAATGAGCTGGCAGGTGCAACTCGCCAGCAGCCGTTAAAGAGGTTAAGTGCTCCTTTAGTCTCACGTTAATGCACCGCCTGGTTCGTCCTGTATAAACTCCCTCGCATGACAATGGCAACACATATATAACACACGATTTACACTGAACATATCTATTTTTTCTCTTTTCTGGACAGAGCGAGCATGTCTTTCGTAAACCCGAACTCTTTTTATGCGCGTGGGAGCAAATGGAGGACCACATGGGAGCGGACGTCACCACACGTACCCAATACCTACTGGCCACGTTTTTCAAGCAATGTGACAACTTGTGCACGTAGGGTACCACAACCAGTTTCTTTTCATTACGCGCGCGCTCTGTTCACCAGTGCATATCACTCACGCCTATGACCCAATTGAATAGTTTTCGACAACTCCTCAAGATATCCGCATCAGGGTAGCCCGCCAACTTCAGCCTCTCAACCTGGCTCATGAAACTTTCTTTCAGCGCATGCATGCGCGTTTTCAGGAGCGTACCACACAGCGCAGCATAAATAATGCCGGACTTAACTATCTAATAATGGCCGGAGGTGAATGGCAAGATACCGTTTACGAATCGGAATTGTACCGCCAACACAAATGTTCCTCGTGAAACTCCATTCTAATATCTAGAAACTGAAGCTCTCCTTTTTCAGGCACCTCGTAGGTGAACATTAACACATGTCCAGTATCCTTAAAAAGGTTTAATATGTCAGCTCTCATGCCATGCTGACTGTCGGTTTTATTTGCAATAGGAAAATCATGAACATACCGAAAATTCTGGCAGGACATATTGATCAATTATTCGGCAACAGACCTGTTGACTTGTCCCAGGAAAATATTACTTAAAATTGGTGCTACCGTAGATCCGATGCAAACACCAGATTCCTGGACATAAAATCTCCCTTTCCACTCCACACACATCGACCGCAAGAAAAGCGTTAGTAATTCCAAAGAGCTTTCCATGGAAACGCCCCAGCTGTTAACAAACTGAACTTCAATATTGCCCTCAGCAACGCAAGACTTAACACTCTGCAGAAGTTCAACATGTCCTAAGGAGCAAAACATGTCTTCGATGCGCGGAGTTTTTTTTCTTCTGTCCTTGTCTATATTTTGCGCTATTTTTACTTCCCAAATATCAGAGTGTGCTTTCACGCATGAACTACGCAGTGGTTTCACGTTTCCTAGAATGTTGAAAAATTAACTGTGATGCTTTTTTATGTGCCTGCTTGAATTGACGAGTGCTATTAGTGCCATGCGAAACTCAAAACGCGTATGCTTACAAAGTATGTAGAAACCAAAAAATCCATAATTTGTGTACAATCTAACGTAATCGATAAAGCAAGACTTTATAGGGAAGCAGAGCTCGTTGTTTTCGTGGCAAATTGGTGGTATTAAACAAAACGAGACACACACGGAAGTGTGGGGAGAATTGTGCGATTGCCTGGCGATAAAAAAAGTCACATATTGCTGCAAAGACGAAGCAATGAACGCGATAGGAACAATTTGAAAGATCAAGCGCATAATGGAAAGAAGATCGACACGTTCCCCTCGTTTCTCGTGCGCAAAGTGCGCACAAAACGTACTCACAGGTACGGATGCACGTCAATAAGCGTCTCATTTGTTACTTCGCTGAATCTAAAAGGCACGCGCTTTGCGCGAACGAAGACGGCAATGATTGCTGTGACCTTTGTGCGCCCAGTAACTGCAGCAGAATCGTTCCCCGTAAATCCCGAGGCCCACCAAGGCGTACGATTGTGCCCTTCAAGCCACCGCGAGATAAGGGCGCGCGAGCGAGCGTTGATCCCCTTCTCTAAGCTGGGCAAAGTTCGTGTAAGAAATTAGACCAGGTGCCCGCGATGTGGCGTCGTGCGCTTATTGCACCATCTTTCTGGTAGGGCAAAACTCAGCAAGCGGTAAGTGGTAGATATAAATAGCTTGCCGTTCGAAGGTTGAGGAACGTTCTACAGAGTGGCTCAGTGGTTAACGCCTCGCTTTTACGACGCAGAGGTCCCATGTTCTATTCCGCACGCCGGAGTGCTTCTTTCTGTATTTTTTTCTTGTGTTTTCATATATAGAAATACGTATACACATACGGCGCATGATGTCGACGCCAACGGCAAAATCCAACCGAGCGTGTCCATATTATTGCTATTGCAATAAAAGAAGGCTTTTGCTCTACACAATAAAACAAAAGTCTTAACGTCACTCTTCCATTGCTTGCATCAATCACGGGTAAAAGTAATCACACGCGACTTGCCGCGGCCGGCGAGACTCGGCGTGCCCATGCGCGTGTGCAAGACCCCGTGGTTGAGGAGAAACTTCAACACAGAAGGAGAAACGTGGCTCTTTTAGTCCTTGCCGTGAGAGGGCACGACGGGTAAGGCGCCCGAAAGAGAGAAAGTCGCTGCGCCGAAGGAGAAACGGAACCCGTTTCTCCACTCTCACTCCCCCCCCCCCCCCCCCCCCTTACTATTTAGAGTGTGGTCAACAAGCTAAGTTACAAGAGTGCCCCGTTCTACGCTCGCGAGTTAAACTATAATAAAAGTGGTTGCTTTTTTTTTTCTTTCATGGAACTAGCACTGGTTTTCATTGTATCGCCGTTTCAAAAATCATCCCATCAAACCGCACAAGCAGGATACTGGGTGCAGGTGTTGGCCATGCGCCTAGACTTCATCACGACTGAACGTCACTGGTTCTAGCGATGACCATAGGCTGGTTACAAACACGTTTTGGTCACCTATGGTCGCCCAATCGCACTGTGAATTTTACGGCGTTTAGGGGATACGTTGGGCAATGTAGTACCGAATATCGTAATGTTTCGCTCGTTGAACATGTATGCAACACACGTTCAGAACGTTCAGAGTAGTATGTACCTGGTATTAAACACTGTGATAATACATAGCGGGGAGATTTCGAGAGAGATCAACACGAATCCAAAAGTTGATATTTGAGATTTGATGGTTTGTTTTATATTTTGTGCACATACTACCCAGTAGCCAGAAATGAATAATGTTTCTTTTATTATTTGCATGATATAGGGGCAATAAAATATCGAAGTAAATTGTACGAAGGGACCAATTTCCTTCTTTGTCATTCTAGAAATTTAACGACAATATAAAAACACAAATATTAACGTGATGAAGATGATCTTTTTTGCTAATCAAGTAGGCATAATGAAGAGTGAATGAGCATTGTTTGAAGCGTGTATGCTGAAGCAAACTGTTTTTGAAAAATGTCTTAACAGGTGACCATTCCTAAAAGTTGCTATACTTGAGTTTTTCCTCCAAAGCTAAATTAGTTAGTGTTTTATGAGTTGTTGACCCATTAGAAAATAATGTTTAAGATGTTATCAGTAAATACTCTACCCCTACCTCTAACACATACTTTTAAAAATTGCCTCAAACTTTCAATTTCTTCAAAAGTAGAGCCTACTGAAAATCAATATTTAAAAAACCCATCTTCAATTTTTCCTAAAATTCTACAAAAAATGTCCAATTAATAAAGAAAAAGAATATAAAAACATGTTGCATTATTTTGTTTGCAGTGACACTATTACGGGAAGAACTTACAGCTTTTTGAGGATGCACTTAAGCGATAAACACATGAGAAACTGGACTAAAAAGTGAGCCTCAGCTTCAGAGTCGTTTGAATTCGGCTATACTTACAAAGCAAGAGTAGTTTCGGTCAACGGAAATGGCCATTTTAGGCACATCCTTCTAATATACCTAAATTTGCCCGTTTAGGCCAAAGCTTAAGAACTCCAACATATTGGCACCTCGGTTACCGACGGTCTTGCATGAAGCAGCTCTTACAGTCATGTATTTTTAACAATTCTGTGCTTCGCACCTAAACGAGAGTAGGCTGACGAAAAGAACAACGAAAACATAACAAATATTAAAATTTAGTAACACGGCTACCACCCAGCTAACCTGAACACGACTTAGTGTTTCCTTCCACCAGTCGTTTGCTCAACAATTTGATGCGCGCCCCCTCTTGACAACAGTCTATGATATCATGTGATTGCAACTGCAGAAAACGGTAAGAAATTTGTAAATTGATCGGAGCATAGTTTAGTAAAGCCTAGCAAAGTACGAGACCTCTCTTTGCCATCTAAGCGCGGCAAGCTCAGAAGTGATCAAGCCGTATCTGAAATGGTGGCGTAGATAGCCGTATGGCTGAAGAATGTCAAAATGCTGTACGTAAATGGAGCTTGTTTAGAAACAATTCCTGTTTTAAAGATTTTTAGTGCACACTGCTGCCACGTGTTGCTGGCCTATGTTTTCGGTGCGTTTGGTTAACCTCACCTAACGATACAAATCATGGTCGGGTTTTTTCGTGCCAGGCACCACTGTACGTCTTGTGGAAAATTCCTTAAATTACTAAAACTGCTTTTCTTCTTTAAGTATGGTCTCGTTCATATCGCTCAGAAACTCACGCCCACTTTTTTAAGTCCAATTTTTTACGTGATTATCACCTAAGTGCATCCTAAAAAGCTAGAAATACTACCCGGACTTTTATCACTGCAAACCAAATAATGCAACATGATTTTTTTACTATTCTTTTAATATGATGTTCGAAGGTCTCATCGCAAGATATCAAAAAAATTGAAGAAGAATTTTTATGAATATAACATTTTACTGAGATTTACTGCTGACACACTTGACCGTTCAAGGCCATGTATCGAAATATGTGTTTGAGGAACAGCTATAGTGTTTACGGACATTTTAAACATTACTTTCAAATGGCTCAACAACTTATGAAAGACTAGATAATTTAGCTTCGGAGGAAAAAAACTCAAATGTAGCAACTTTAAAGAATGGTCACCTGTTTCGACATTTTTCAAAAACAGTTCGCTTCAGCACACAGGCTGCAAACATTGCTCCATCTCTCCATCACTTTATTATGTCTAGATTTGTTAGAAAAAAGATCACGTTCATCACGGTAATATTTGTGTTTTTATATTGCCGTTCACTTCCCAGAATGACAAAGGACAAAACTGGTGGCCCCGTACAAAGTAGGTTGAAGGTTTTATTGCTCCTTAACTATGCAGTTACTAAAAAAAACGAAGTATACTTTCGGGCTACCGGATGGTATGTGCACACAATAAAAATAAAGGTTCAAATTTAAAGTATCAACTTTCGGACCCGTGTCTATGTCTTGTGGAATCCCCCAGCAGTGAAAATTTGGCCGCGGTGGCTGTGCCACAATGCACAGCAGTAACCCACTTCTGCTCATCATGCAGGTTTTTCTTTCTGCTGTCACACGCGTGCTACGGCCTGCGGTAGTAATGTCAGCGATCGTCGTGAAGGAACCGCCAGACCTGCGCACCGGGATTGACTTGACAAGTTGGCGCATCCGTGTTGACAGCCATTCCGTCTGTCCAACTGCGCCACCATCTGACAACTGGATGCTTGACCAAGTACCGGGAGCCCTGCTGTCATCGACAACCATCGCAGAGCCAGCTATGAAGGAACCACGATCACCGCCCGCACTCTGTGGGCTCGGTGGCTGTGCCACAACACACACCAGTAACCCACTTCTGCTCATCATGCAGGTTTTTGAACCAGATTGCCTTTACACTAGCAGAACTAGCAATTACTTTTTGGTGCCGCTTCCGAGCCCGCAGTGCTGCTTTAATATTGCCTGTGAGTGTCTTAGTGTGATTATGTCTATTTATCTACAGTCGGGAGACATTGAAACGAACCCTGGTTCTGATATTTCTGCTGTACTTGCTGAACTGAAAAAGCTGTCTGCTGGCCAAAGCACAATAATAGCCGACATGCAGGACCTTAAAAGCCAATGCGCGGCTACAAGTGCCACACTCGTCAACTTAAGCAAGAAGTTAGCGGATCTAGAGAATCATTATCAGAAACTACTACCACTTCAAACAGAGATACAGACTATACGGGCGGATACTGAGAAACAGCAAGGCTCCTTCACGCCCTCAATGCGCAAGTTGACGATGCAGAGAATCGCTCAAGACGAAACAATCTTGTGTTTTACGGCCTTCCTGACACAGCAGCATCAGAAACATCCTCCACGTCAAAAAAAAATTATACATTTGTGCTCAGACCACCTGGACGTGCCACTTGAACCTCAAGATATAGAGCGAGGACATCGTGTTGGTCGCTATTCGGCTAATTGTCGGCACTCATTAATTGTTAGGCTTAATCATTATAAGAAAAAACGATACTCTAAGAGGGGCGCAGACTTAAGGGCACCGACCTCAGCATCGGTGAAGATTTTTCCCCAGCAGTTAGAAACAACCACAGGCAACTTGTTTCTTTTGCGAAAGCTGAATCTGTGTCATTTTCCTGGCGCTTTAAAAACTCTCTTCATTCGTTCTAAGCGGTACCTGTTCGTTGACGCATCGCAAACAGTGAAAGAAATATAGAAGTTATCACGTCATCACAAAACAAGCCATCCCCCTCGAACGAAACCTATACCTCATGTTTTCTTTTCAGTAATTTACACTACCATACGAAGCTTCCTACCTAAACGAGAGCACGTGTCTAACCTCGTGCTGTCGTCGAGCAGCAATGTTCTTTTAATCACGGAAACGTGGCTTTGTAGCGACGTCTATGACTCGGAAGTATTGGCTGATCTGCCAAACTTCAGCGTCTTTCGAAAAGATCGTGACGGGACTAGAGGAGGAGGTTTGCTCATTGTAGTTAGTCAACAGCTGTCGTGTTCTGCTATCAACATCGCATCAGAATTAAAAATAGTGTTTATTTTATGCCATGCCGCCCCACAGTCTGTCATTTTAGGTGTTTGTTACGGGCCTCCGCGCAATAGCACCGACACCGCTCGTAAACTAAATAATGCCCTAAATGTCGTTTGCTCTCAGCACCCAAATGCCAACCTTCTTCTTTTTGGAGACTTTAACCTGCCAGACATTGATTGGCGGAGCACCGTACCTTCTTTAGTAAGCCAAACCGAAGTGAGAGATTTTCCGGACGTTTGCCTCAACTTTAACCTAACACAACTTGTATCAGAGCCAACCCGTGTTACCCAGGACACTGCAAACACTTTAGACCTAGTACTGGTACAGACAGTTTGTCGTCCATTACCTTTCTTAAAGAAATAAGCGACCACAAGGTCATCCATGCTTCTTTTTGCTTTGCTCCAGCTTTGCGGCATAAGCGCGAAAAAACTATTTACTTATACGACGAAGGTAATTATGATGCAATATGTGAACATTTGCAAAATTCTCTAACTTTCTTCCAAGATACGTTTCATAAACGCACCAATAATGAAAATTGGCTGATATTCAAAGAGAAAATAAAGAACCTAGCGAACCGTTACATACCAAAAATTACCTTTACAAAACCATTACAAAAACCATGGTTTACATGGTTTTTGTAACTAAATTTTGTAATTACTTATTTTATATGTTTCGTCATTATTTTTGTGAATTACAAAACCATGGTTTAATAATGCACTCAAAAGACTAGAAAATAAAAAGAAACACATTTATCGCGCCGCTAAATGCAGGACAGACACGTTTGAATGGGAAAAGTACTACGCTGCTGAACGAGCATTCCTGTGAGCAATTCGCAAGGCGAAAGATGCGTTCTTTTCCGATGACCTTCCGAAACATTTAATCAATAACACAAAGAAATTTGGGCAGCTGATAAATCCTCAAGAAAGACACAGTGTAGCACTTACCAATGAAGAAGGTGAAACGTTCGACGATATAGAATGCGTGAACCTTTTTATTGCAGCCTTTGCGTCTGTATTTACAGAAGAGTTCACCACGCCCCCTCTTTTTTCGCGAACCAATGCAACAAGTCATATGCCAACCATTACATATTCCCCAGATGGCATCTCATCGTTCATCGACAATGTTAAACTCACATCGTCAGCCGGCGTGCATAACAATAATTCGAAACTGTTAAAGAATACTAAACATGTCACCGCGGTTTTGCTGTGTTCGCTGTTCTCGCAGTCACTTTCAACTGGTGAATTGCCATATGACTGGAAGGTGGGAATGATTGTTCCAATTTACAAAGCAGGTGACAGGAATTTCCCGCCTAGTTATCACCCTATTTCATTATCGAGTGTGCCCTGTAAGCTCATGAAACACGTCATGTACACAGAAATTATCAAATTTTGACTCGAACAAATACTTTAATTCTTCACAGCGTGGGTTCCGCAAAGGCTATTCCTGCGAAACACAACTGGCCATTTCCATCGTCCCATTACTGTGAGAGAATCGCCTTAATGTACTCTTCTGTACCATGCTCATTACTTATCTTCCTAGGTGCTCTAGTATTGCAAAAAAGCCGGTCTAGTAGAGCAAAACACTGGCGTACAGCCCTGCACAGAAGACCCAGGCAGCACACCGGCATTGGACCAATCTTGAGCCCATGTCGGTTAACAATAGCGCTAATATCGACCCCAGGTTGGATTTCCGGTGCCACTTCCTCCGATGTCAGGCTGCTGTTCTAATCATCCTGAGCCCGACGTTCCAAGCTTGCATTTGCCAGTATTCAGCCTGTGACGGCATAATCTACACATGTAATTGAAGGCCCGTCCTTTCACCAACTTAGGGTCATTCTCGGACCACGTCGTTGCCAATGAAATGCCATTATTACTCCGACATTCGCTTTACGACAAATATTGGCTACCACTGGCTTGCCAATATCCGGCCGTTATTGTATGGGCTTTTTGCTACTGGCATTCCTTAGCCATTATTTTACAATGCGGACCCAGAACTTCGCCTACCAGCTTATAGCAGCCCTGTACGAGCCTTTCGGTGTAGTATACTTCATGTCGACTGACCACTGAATGACCTAGTGTAGAAACACTACACAATTTCTTCCAATTATGTTTGGTAAAGACGATAGCCTTTCTTGGGGACCTTCGACGCAAAAATTTTGGTCTGTCTGTCCGTCTGTCTGTACCATTGTCTGTTTGTCCACTCCTAACGACACCGGGTACTAGAAACGGCCGACCCATCCGCAGCGCCCACCAATGTTGCTCAAGGTTTAGCGTTCATACTTGTGCAATTGTCAATAAAAAGCAATTATTGCACATGTCTGGGGCACCATAACAACACCTATACATTCTGCATGTGCGTCTTTTACTAGAAAAGGCATACATAAATAATTTTAATGACCATAGCGCTTATCACGCTTGCACGAAAGTGCGAGTGTTTCCAACGCTTTGTTAAGACGAGACGGTGGTTGCCCCAACCCATTGCCTTGCGTTATACACTTTATAACATCTGAGAAGGGCGCGCACACCCCTCTCAGAGCCACGCGCTTTGTTTTACAAGAAAACTGCCAGATGGCGCTCATGTCTCACGTGTGACGTGACTTGATGTGCTCGTTTGCGTCCGCTGCACGCTTGAGGCACTCTAACGCAGCGCCTTCAGAATACCAATCAACAATTTTCTTGCACAGAACATCAAATAAATGTTTGATTCACTCTCTCTATACGAAAGACTATCGTCTTTCGACGACATTTTCAGATTAAACATGCAGATACGGGGCCGTTTTTTTTCTAGCGATGCTCATTACCCTCCCCACATTTAGGGCGTAAGACTGTACAAGTCTAGTTACTCTCTGGTTCCTCCCACACATTCCTTCTCAGTCTTGCAAAAAATTGTAGTCTAGAACGTTCTATCAAGCATTATCTAAAAAACATTTACTAAGGTAACTGCTCAATGCAAATGTCCCGCACAAAGCAAATCTCTAAATAAGACTAAAGAATACAATTTTTATAACTTTATTTCTAAATATACCAAGTCAAACCACTTATTTTTTATTTCAGCTTTTCAAGTTACTGTTGTTCCGTAATACAGCCAAAACGAGAAGGCGAGCCCAGCAAGGCGTTATGGGCATAGGGCTGCCCAGGGCAGCAGGGATGGGGTGATGATTTAGAGGCTGCCGCAGAAAATGAGGCAATACCTGTGGGCTGCCCAGGGTCCTGAAAGCCGCGATTGGGCAGCAAGCCAATCATCACAGGCTGCAGCAGATCCCTGCTCTGAGGGGAAGCAGCGATTGGGCTGCAAAACTGATTGATTGATTGATATGTGGGGTTTAACGTCCCAAAACCACTATATGATTATGAGAGACGCCGTAGTGGAGGGCTCCGGAAATTTAGACCACCAGGGGTTCTTTAACGTGCACCCAAATCTGAGCACACGGGCGTACAACATTTCCGCCTCCATCGGAAATGCAGCCGCCGCAGCCGGGATTCGAACCCGCGCCCTGCGGGTCAGCAGCCGAGTACCTTAGCCACTAGACCACCGCGGCGGGGCTGGGCTGCAAAACTATTAATACGTCTGTGAAGTGCCTTTCCTAACCTCCATTGAGGGCAACAAACTTCAACAGCTACGTCTTGTTGAAACGCTGAACTTTTTCAGACACCTGCATACGTAAATAGAAATTAACGCCACAAATAATTTTAAGCACTGCAGTATATTATATTTATTTTTATTTATACATACTGCCAGTCCCAATGGGGACTATTGCAAGAGGGCAACCAAAAGATACTATAGATACACTTACATTGAAAAAGTGAAAATGTATGACTACAGATCTTATACGATATTACATGGATTATATGGGAGCATAAACAATGTGGTGAAAAACATTTAGAACACAGATTTGGTACATAATAGACGGTTAATAATATCATGCAGGAAATATCACTAATAAACATGAAAGACTTTTCCATGCGTACGACACTGATATACTTATCATGATCAAAAGGCACTCATCAATTTAACTATGGGTGGCACGAATATGATTATTAGGCAACATCAAAAATGTATTCAAATCTTTACTATTAATTATACAGCCGGGTAATCTATTTCATTCTCTAATTGAATGTGGGAAGAAAGAATACCTGAAGCAGTTGCTGTTGAAACGGTATTCCTGTAAAGTTAATGGATGTTTGTGGCGTGACTGTCTAGTTTCCAAAATTGATATGAACCTAGAGCTGTCGATGTTTAGCTGTTTATGAATGAGTTGGAAGAGCATTTTTAAACGTGAGAGTTGAGCGCGATTTCGCAATGTTAGTAACCCAGCTTTTGCGATTAATTCAGTAGGTGAATCGAGCAGACTGTATTTGTTGTAAATAAATCTAACCGCCTTTCTTTGTACACTTTCTAGCTTTTTAATTAGGTTATTTGTGGCCGGGAACCAGACTAAGTTAGCGTATTCTATTGTAGGTCGAATGAAGGTTTTATAGGCTAAGAGTTTTGTTTGAGGTGGTGCGGATTGTAGTCGTCTTTTAAGAAAAAATAATCTTTTTAAGGCTGAGGATGTAACGTAATTAACATGTGCCTCCCATCTAAGGTCACTAGAAACGACTAGTCCAAGATACTTATGCTGTTTCAGGGAAGTTAGTTGCGTGCCGCCAATAGTGTAGGCAAAATTTGAAATGTTTTGACTACGGGTCATTCTTAACAAGGCTGATTTTTTTACGTTTAATGTCATCTGCCATTTCGTGCACCAATCTGACACTGATAATAGAGCATTGCTGAGGACCATATGATCTGAAGGTGAGTTAATTTCTTTGTAAATAATACAATCGTCTGCGAAAAGCTTTATGTTCGTCCCGATGGATTGAGGCAAATCGTTGATAAATATCAGAAATAGAATAGGAGCTAGGACGCCGCCCTGTGGTACACCTGAGGTAACTTCCGTTAGTTCCGATGTTTGCTGGTTTATTTTCACAAACTGCGTCCGCTTGGTTAGATATGCTCTAGTCCAGTTTGTGATTGGTCCTTTACCTATTGTCACCTGCAATTTTTCCATGAGCTTTTGATGCGAAACCCGGTCAAATGCTTTAGAAAAGTCGAGTGAGATGAGGTCGATCTGCTTTTGATGGTCAATGGCCGATGACAATTCATGTATTAATTCGGTAAGCTGCGTAACGGTGGGAAGACCTTTACGAAACCCGTGCTCAGATGGTGTCAAAATGTTCTCGTTTTCAAGGTAAGTAGTTATATGTTTAAGAATAATATGCTCAAATATTTTACAGATTGTGCTTGTTAAGGATATCGGGCGATAATTAGCGACGTCAGCTTCACTACCCGATTTGTTAATTGGTATGACCTGTGCTATTTTCCAGTCATTGGGCAGTGATGATTTTGTTAAGGACATGTTAAATATAATAAACAGATATTTAGTTACCCATTCGGCGTAACGTGTGAGAAACTCAGGTATATTATCAGGCCCTGGTTGTTTCTTGATCTTCGTTTTTAGCAAAAGGTCAAATATACCTGCTTCGTTTATACGGAGAGGTTCAATGGGGTCTGCTCCATGAATTTCGAGAGGCGGTGGGATATCGTTATCTGTAGTGAAAACTGAGTGGAAGTAGTTATTGAACACATTAGCTCGGTCTCTACTTTCTTCTGGAGACATTGTACTATATTTTTCATTTTTTGGATTTAGGTAGTTCCAGAATTTTTGAGGTGCATCACTAAGAAAATTAGGTAGAGTATAAGAAAAGTAGTGATTCTTAGCTGCTTTAATTTGAGACTTCAATGAACTGATGGCTTCCGCGAGGTTTTTACCAGTTATGGGATTCGATGTTTGTTTGAAAGACTTTCTTAGGCGCTTTACTTTACGTTTAGCATGAATAATGTCCCGGTTTATCCATGGATTGAACTGTCTTTCTTTCTTTGTTTTAGAAGGTATATAGTGAGAGACGCAATACGAAACAATTTCTTTTAATTTCTGCCACAACGTTTCGATATCAACATCCGGATTATCGGCAAGCTGCTCGAATGAGCTAAATTCGTATGATAAGTGGTCCAGTACACTAGTGCCATCAGCGTTGCTGAAATCAAGAAATGACAAAACTGAATTTGAATTCTTGATACGTTCATGCAAGCGAATCGAACACAATACTATCTTGTGATCTGATATACCATCAGTTAGCTCAATGATGGCCTCATCTGCGGGAAAGTGGTCACTAATAAAAACTAGTTCAAGTATATTTGAGGAACACCTTTGTACATGAGTGGGCTCTTTAACAATTTGGGAGAGGTTGAATGTCAGCATAGTATCAATAATAATGTCAGACGAAGATGATTGATGGTTCATGGTGAGCCAGTCGATATCAGGGAGGTTAAAATCGCCAACACGTATAAGCCTACATGCAAGAGCGTGAATGTGCAGGTATTTATACAGGGAATGCATTGCTTCCGGGTGTGACGAGGGGCTCCGATAAACGCAACCAATTACCATTGGACAGGGAGTCAAGTGCATTTTAAAAAAAAACTGCTTCCACCCCATCGACATCGGGGAGGGCCGTGAAGGCGATATATTTTCTTATTAGGATGGCCACACCTCCCCCCCGTGTAGCTCTGTCTTTACGTAAGATTACATAGTTGGGTGGCGTTATTTCGAAGTCCCTGACGCCACTTGACAGCCACGTTTCGGTGAGTGCGACAAAGTCGGGATCTGTGCTGAGTAAAAATGATTCTAGGCAGGTTGTCTTTAGAAGAATGCTGCGAACGTTTATGTTTGCGAACTTTACTTGGTGCGTGACTGAGTGTTGCGTGGTCGCAACGTGCGCACATGGGATTCTTCGTTTTTTTTTTGCTGAGGGTTGCGCTTAACAGGCCGAATGCAGTTTACATCATCGTCCCATTCAAACACTTCGTTGTTGATTTTTAGTTTGTCAAACACAAGATTTATCTTGTCCCCTGCTAGTTTCCTTGCCTTAGCTGCTTGCCACAGTTTTTTTTCTGATGTCGCGTACACGGGGAGTGTAATCTTCCCCCACCGCGATCTTTAATCCCTTTAATTTATAGCAATTCTTCAGTATGGTAGTCTTTTCCCGGAAATCTAAAAGCTTTAGTATTATCGGCCGTGCTTTGTTGGCAGAAGGTCTTCCTAGTCTATGTATCCGTTCGATAGCCACGGGTTCTAATTCGAGAACCTTCTTTATTACATCTTCATTAACCATTTCAGCAAGGTCCCTGTCATTTTCTTTGCCGTTCTCTGGAATTCCATACAGTATTAGATTAGACCGTCGCGAACGGTTTTCAAGGTCATCTAGCCTGTTTTTCATAGCAGAAAGTGATTGCTGTAAGTGATATGCAAGTGATATAATGATATGAAAGTGATATGCAAGTGAAAACAATGAAAAACAATGACTGCAGACGTTATGTCGTAGTATCAAGGTCCAGATGGTATTTGTCCTAAACTGCTAAAGTTAACTAAACCTGTTATTTCTCCCATTTTTGCATGCCTTTTCCAGCAATCGATTCAGTCAGGATGCGTTCCTGACGGATGGAAAGTTTCTAAAATAGTGCCAATTTTTAAATCCGGAGACCCGTCATCTGTCACCAACTACAGACCAATCTCGCTGACCAGTATACCATGTAAATTATTAGAGCATATCATATCATCGGCAATCATGAAGTACCTAACAAAGCACAACCATCTTTTCAGCAACCAGCACGGCTTTCAACAGGGTCGCTCCTGCGAGACGCAGTTATTCGAGCTGGTCTCTGACATTTACGAAGCTGTTAATGACTCATCGCAAATAGATGCCATATTTATCGACTTCGCCAAGGCGTTCGATAAGGTTGCTCATAACCGTTTATTACAAAAACTTCGCTATTTTAATATACATAGTCAGGTTGTGAATTGGATAAGGAATTTCTTAACCGACAGGTACCAATTTGTAACTGCCAATAAATTTTCTTCCTCACGATCACTGGTCAAGTCAGGGGTGCCTCAGGGCTCTGTATTGGGGCCTATTTTATTCCTGTTGTATGTAAATGACATCAGCAATAGCATTTCATCTACAGTTCGATTATTCGCAGATGACTGCGTAATTTATAGACGAATAACTACCACCTCTGATAGTGACGCTTTGCAATCTGACCTTGCGAAAATTGCAGATTGGTGTGAACAGTGGCAAATGGAGATAAATACTTCGAAAACTAAGGCTGTAGCCTTCACTAGAGTGTCTAATCCTAAGCTTACTCATTATTTGATAAATGACTCAGTCATCGCGCGTGCGCATACAATAAAATACTTGGGAGTTCATTTATCTTCTAACATTTCATGGAGTGACCACATCGAAGCAATCTGTAGCAGTGCATGCAAAACTCTTGGTTTTATCAGGCGTAACCTTTATTTGGCAAACAAGTCTACTAAATTATTGGCCTATGCGACGTTGGTTCGCGCAAAACTAGAATATGCATCTTTTATTTGGAACCCGCACCAGTCTTATCTCATCAACAAACTCGAAGCAATTCAAAATAAAGCAACCCGCTTCATTACCAAAGATTATTCACGAACATCAAGCATAACTAACCTAAAAAAATCTCTGAATCTAAGCACCCTAGAGAATAGAAGAATCATAGCACTTCTATCTCATTTCCACAAACTTTATCACTCATCATCATCGTTCTGCGTACGCCACATCACGGCCGCCCATCGTATCTTTCCGCGCCTGGATCACCCCTTTAAAGTACAACCCGTTTTTGCTCGAAAAAACTTCTTAAGTAAATCCCCCCTCTTTCTCGCAATATATCACTGGAACAAGCTACCTGCCGACGTCGTTTCTTCCCAAAATCATGAAGATTTCATGAATAAACTTAAAAGTTATTTTAATGAAAGTTAATATTGTTCCTGTGCATATCTGTTTTGTTGTAATTGTTGTCGTTGTTCTTGTACGCGGTATTTCAATGAACGTGAATTATCCTTTCTTTGCATCCTTTTGTTGTTTTGAACACTGCGAAAATTTTCCTTAGAGTTTTGTTGTCCTTTTTTTTTTTTTTTTTTTTTTAGTACTTTCTTTATTTTTCCACGTAGCATCTCTGTACTGTTAAGTAATAATATCTCTACATATGTATGTGCATATTTATATCAATCGTTTGTATTTGTTATTCAAATTATACACTGTAATTGTAACAGCTTTATTGTGCTACAACTCCCCTATGTAATGCCTACCCAGGCCTTTAGGGTACTTGAATAAAAAAAAAAAAAAAACCCTTATGGCCCTTACGAAAAGCAATGAACAAATCCTTCAACAGTCATTGTGCCAAAAAAATCTGAAACCTATTCCTAAATATTTTGGACTGAGGCAATGACAGTTGACTAGAACAAGCTTGTTTCACTAATTTACAAATAAACACAAGGTTTTTCATGATTTCCAAACATCACTTACAGGGTGGCAAGCCAGGTGAACTAGTCGGCAGCTATGGTCTATGGCTGTATAAATTTTAACAGGACAAGACGGATGAGCACACAAACTTTCAACTCTGGCCTATTCTTAGGCATGTCAACAATTTTTGGTCACCCGACACAAGAGGATTACTGATCGCCAGATAGACAACACTAAAAGAAAGAATCTATGCGAACCCATTTTTAGCCCTGACACTCGTGCATAATTGCAAGGCTTCTCTATTAATTTTAAAATGGTACCTCCAAATGATACAAAAAATGTGCTGAGGTGATTCTCTATTTTGTTTCATTCGCTATAAATAAACCTCGGAAATCTCACGCACGTTTTGGAACTGCCTTGATCTGAAGTCTTGCTTTATTAAGAGACCAGGACTCGATAGATGGCGCGCCGAAAACTAGCACATGGCGGAGAGCCGCGACACTACTCAGCCGCTCGCGCCCAGACGACCGGCCGCAGAAAGAGCACTCACCTGTGCTACCGTCGTGCTTCATTTTGGAATGAACCGCTCTAAAAGCCATTGCACCAGCAATACTGCACTGTGGTTCAAACAAAAAACTTTGTCTGAAAGCTACTCTCACATGAATGACACTCAAACATGGAGAGACACTCTCCAAAGCGGACTGCATCTTTGCATGTGGCATCGAAGGGAGACAGTGTTAAGTAGTGATGGCGACTCTATTGTCAACATTTTCTGGTGTCATACTGAATTTCGTGCTAAGGTAGAACCGTCTGATATGCCGGCGCAGCGACGATACCCCATTGCGCACGTCTATTGTAAAAAAACAGAGGAAGTGGTAGCTGTGACATCACTTTTCTTTCTGGCGCCATATGTACGCCATGTCAGCGGTATGTATATACGTGGACGATGATCAAGCAAACCACCGTGACAGCATAGCATGGATGGTGTCACGCTTCTATGCATGATAGCACGGAATGTATCAACGACCATGGTGGCCGCATTTACATGGGGGCTAAATACGAAGAACGCCCGTGAAACCAGATTTATGAGCTCATTGAAGAACTCCAAGCGGTCACAATTAATGATGTTACCAACAGTACAGCGCACCTCAAAGTCATATCTTGTTTGGCACATAGAAGCCTAGCAATTAGAGTCAAAACTTGTTTGGCACACGGAAGCCGAGCAAATATTGATATTGAATAGACACATTTATTCTATGCAGACAGCAGCACAAGGAAAAACTAAAACCGTGTGGGGCAAACGTTACCGCGGTGAAAAAAGCTTCAAATAGACTGGCACGCACTTTTACACATCTAAGAAAGAAGGTTTCATCGAACGGGCTGGCCGAACACGCAAAAGCAACTGTCCATGAAATAGCCCGGAATAGGATAAAAATAACGGAAACAAAGCAAAAGAAACTGGATTCAGGCTATATTTTCAATCTTTGACACTTCAACCACACTTTAAAATATACATATTTGAACTGTTTGCACATTTATTTTTCATTGTGAACGAGCCTCCTATCGGGAAACTGAAACGTACTGCTCTTATGTGAACATTCATGGGCTGTGCTATTTTAACCATATGGGCTCGAAATAACCACAACAAAGAGAGAGGTTACAGTGGCACTGCCAGCAGTCGCGACAGTGGCATCGCGTACGTAGCGCGCTGTGACATGCCGCTGGTAACCTTTACTGCAACTTCCCGCATTGTAAGCTGCAGAAGTCCGCACAGATGAAGTCAAAGCAATAACGCTGTTCAAAAATGAAAACACAAAAGTCGCCGTCTAAGACAACGCATCCAACCACTAGCTTTCTTCTTTTGCAGAGCGAGGCGAGATACGTGATTCAACCCTGAATGCACGCCACGGTGACTGCCACGCTAGTGTCTCTGGTGGAGGGCCTTGCGCCCAGTACTAGCAACGTTCGGATTCGATGGTGTGGGTTCTGGAGAAGAAAACCTTCGAGAAGGATAACTTCGGCGTAGTAAACTTTCAACGACCACTTTACGCGGGAAGAGCGACAGCAGTCCTACCTGACAGGCACATCGTCAGCACCTTGGAGAGTACCCCAAAGAACTAAAAAATAGCCGGTCTGTGATGACGCAGTTCTGCACTCGAAAGAAATAATTCTGTACCCACCTAAATACACTAGGCCAGTAGGCAAACAAGGAATCTTTGAGGTAAAAGATGTTCATTCAGGAAGTACATGTATGAATAGGTTTTTATACAATTGTGACGTTGCTGGAACGGAAACCAATTGTAGGCAACTGAAAAGAACTTTTGATGGTGTAACTTTGTAGCAGCCTTTTTTTTTCAATCATTTTCAGCTAAACACAACGTTGTCACAAAGTTGCACTACACGATGGGGCAACATTGTCACAGCTTTTAACGTTAGTATAGCCGTTCGTATTAAAAATGAAGATTTGTAAAACACTCTGTTGTGCGAGGGAAGGTTTTAGAAACTTTGTGCCATCATTTATTCGCCTTCATGTTGATAATTAGGCAGCAAGAGAATGAAAACGTGCAAAACCTGTAGGCAACTCCGTTTTATGATTGATTTATTGATTGATGGATCTATGGGGCTGAACGTCTCAAAACAACCATGTGATTACGAGAGACCTCGTAGTGGAGGGCTCCGGAAATTTCGACCACCTGAAGTTCTTTAGGGTGCACCAACATCTGAGCACATGGGCCTACAACATTTACGCTTCCATCTAAAATGCAGCCGTCGCAGCCAGGAGTTCATCCCGCGACCTGCAGGTCAGCAGCCGAGTGTCTTAGCCACTAGACGAACGCGCGGGGCCCATTTTACGGTAGTTCAGGCCCCTTGCTATATAATCATGGTATGGGCCGAGTTTTTGTTTTTTTTGCCTCACAATAAAAATGGTAGTATAGGTCTTTGACATTTAAGCTGAGTTCATTGCATGCTCTTCGGATCATTTTGCAGCAGAAATATCACGATGGCATCTGAATTGTGCACATGAAACGGATTATAATAACGCTACGCCATGCCCCCAAAAGAACTCAAGACCGCTGTTAAGTCGCCTATAACACAGCTCAGTAACTAGGCCAAGTTTAATGAAGTGATAGGACTGAAATTTCAGTGAACAGCTTCATAGATCCTCTGATGTTTTACTTGGAATCCACTTTTGTATGCATTTAAAATGAAATATTGCTTCAAAGCAGTGTTTGAAGCGACTTTCATGTTGCACCAGCAGTTGACAATACTTTCTCAATGGTATACTAAAAAGAACAATTATCTCAGTTAGAAATGACACGCTGCACACGAAAACTTCTCATGCCACAAGTTCATTATTTGCGGAGAAAATTAGGGTTGAAGTTGATTTTGGAATTTTGCGATATTCACAGTTGGAATTGTTTCATATTTTTGCAACACATGCGTGAATAAGATTTCTGAAACGTCGTATGTTCTCTTCATCAGACAGACAATGATAGTGTAATAACCTTTTATTAAGTGATAGCTACGTAAGACTCAGTACACGCGTTTATTATTCTTAATGTCAGGTGGTTTTGTGCGAAAAGCTCAAGGCGGTGTCTCCACCCATAATAACTTTTCACACGTTTTCTCACATACCAAGTGTCGTGTCGTGGTGCAAGTGGTATTTCCTGGGTTGTGAAATTGGGCTTTATTAATGAATAAAAAATGTTTTCCGCTTTTGTGTCTTATAAAGGTGTATTGAGACAATTTTGGGACAACGCAAAAGGGACAATTTTTGTTTCGTCGGTATGTACGTAGCATTACCACTTACTACACAAAAGTCAGTTAGAATGCATTATATAGTTTACTTTGATGTTAATGTCTTCGTTGCAGGGTATCGGCAAGCGATAGAGTGGACATTATCACAAGTCAAAAAGGTTTCTCCGAGTTTGCCAACGGACTTTTAATGCTGCCTAAATCACAGAAATCACTGTCACGGTCAATAGGGGCAATGAACTCATCGTTGATATGTACCACGAGCAGATCGCTTATCTGCCATTAGTACGTAGCAAAATGCCGAGTTCCCTCAACGTCACACTGCCTTGTCATGTCACGAATAAGCCATTCACTTGATATCGAAACTGAAAGTGTCTTTTAAAAGTAGAGGTATTGAAAATATATGCGATTCTTTCCCAGGCACACAGAACTCCCTTCTTGAAACCAATCTTCTTGTATAGAACAACAACCCTTAAATATTTAAAATTCGTCACAGTATTCCTTAAAGTGATGCCGGCAACATTAATCGGGACAGTATTATCAGATGGTTCGGCAGTATGTATTTCGGTACATGTACGGTTACCTGATCATTTGTGAATGAAACAATATTACCGAATGAATTGTGGATCACGGCAGGTCTAGACGCGCTCGCTCGTGCCCTCTTTTTATGGCCTAAGCAGCCACTGTGAGTATAATATAGCTGTTTCTATACAGTGACAGCCCCCGTAGGGGCGTCTTCGTAAGCAGGCGTTTGGTGTGTAGTGACACCACAGACCCGAGCTAACATGGGTTTTCGACTCCATCCCACGCCTAACCGTGTGTGGCGGAGCCATGTCCGAAAAAAGGGGTTCCTGGGGGTTGAGCTCACGCTGGGTACTTGGACCTTTAAGGCCCCCCGGCAGAGGCAACACACCCCTTTGCCCCAACTTCCCGTTGACGGCACCCCTGGGCTGACCCACCCAGGGGAAATTCGCAGTCACAATTTCCTATCCCTTTCTCTCTACATCTTCGTCTTTATCTCTCATAATTATCTGTCCTGTTATTTTCTCTTTTCCATTTCATTCCAAATTTTCTGGCGGCGATGGTTAACCCTGTTTAGTTACGCAACCTTGGGTAGTTATATTCGGTTAGAGCGGCGATACATGGCTGGTGTCTCCGAGTGTTTACTATTCAACCTTGTAGCTTCCCCTTGTTGGGCTGGGTGTTGGGTGACCACCTGCACTGCCGAACTTCACACAATCTGTATGGCCAACTTCTTCCCCCTCTCCCTGATCACCGCCTGAAAAGTTGGCGCACCGAAGAACCGTTCCTCTTTTCAAAACCAAAGCAGTCTTTCCCCAAGTTTCATTTCGTGCATAGCCAGAAAGAAAACAAAACAGTCCGAGCAATTTCACTTTTTCTTGTCTCGAAAACACTCACAGAAGCAATAGGCCCAGGATATTCTGTAACCAGTTTGGGAAGCGGCGACCTCCCTTTGGAGGTTTTGGAGCTGAAATATGACAACTTACCTAAACTGGTAGCGTTTGGGGATGTCGCAGTTTTCGTAGGTGATGCGGATCCTTGAACACAGTCCGCGGTGTCATCTCTGGTGAAGACCTTCTTGGATTATCAGTTAGTGAATTATTGGAAGGCTGGCAAGACCAGATTATAGTGAAAGTTCAAAGAATACTCATATGACGAGACAAAAAAGAAACATCAACGAAATATATAACCATCACCTTTGGTCTGAGCGATTTACCTGATTCAATCGAAACCGGCTACTGCAAACTTCGAGTCAGGCCATGCATACCTAATTCTCCTAGGTATTCGAAATGTCAGCGCTTTGGACACGGATCGCAAAAGAGGGCACGCGACTTGCGCAAACTGTTGCTCCAATGAACAGCCACCGGAGAATTGTACTGCTGCAGCCCGCTGTGCGAATTGTGAAGATAATCTCATCTACTCGCGATCGTGCCCATCCTGGAAAAAGGAAAAACAACTTCTTCAACCTAAAGTTAGATTCAATCGGTCTTTTCAATAGGTCCACCAGCGCTTTTCCCTTCATAACAAGCACTCTCGTTCCTTTGCAGATGTGACGTGCCAGGGCACCGCGCTGCATCTTTCCGCGTCTGCGACTGTCACACGGAGTGTGACCGTGGTCACGTTATCTGCACCCAAGGCTGGAGCAGCCTGTGCTGCTCCGCCTCCTGTCAAACAGGTTCAGCAAGCTTCAGAGTCTGCAAGACCCCGGACCACTGCACCTGCAGTTCCGTCAAAAACTTCTGTGAATGTGCTTGCTCATCAGGCACCATCCGCCACCTCGCAGAAAGGGATACAAACAAGTCTCGATCACCTAATGAAACATTCCGTATGAAATCTTACGAAAAATAAGGACTCCGTAACATTTCCTTATGCTACACGGAAAAAATATGGAGTTTTATGGAAATATACGGAAGTTGTATGGAATATACGGAACGTTTCTTAAGGAGTATAAGGAAGGATAAGGAAATTGTATGGCGTATACGTAACGCTTTTTATGGAGTATACGGAAATATAAGGAAAATGTATGGCATATATGGAAGGCTTTTTATGGAGTATATGGAAGGATAAGGAAGTTTTATGGCGTGGAAGGAGTGAGTTTTATGGAAAATGTGGAACGATAAAGAAATTTATGGAGCATACGGAGAGTACATTATGGAAGATATGGAAGGATAAGGAAAGTGTAGGGAGTGCACAGAAGCTTTCATAAGCTAAATGCGAAACGTAAGGTCTCACGGAATTATACAGATTTTGTAAGGTGCTTACGAAAGTGTCCAATAGTGTATGAAAGGCAGGTGGATTGTTGCGGAAATGTGGAAAATCTACATTTGTTGTCACATTTTTAGCAGGAAATCCGAGCTATATATAGTCATAAATGAATGCACAGTGACATATATAGTACAAAAGAATAACGCAGGCTAGTCTGTGTGGTCAGTCACCGCTGTTCGCCCTTTTTCAGAATGAATACAACCTCTGCAGATGACCAAGGGCTAAAGTTTCTCAAACGGAAAATGTGTCATTCACCAGGAATGACAATAACTAATTTTTCTTGCATGCTGTCACACGAAAACAAATCAAGCAAAAAAAGGATAACTTCAAGGGCTCGTTTTTTGGTAGAAACAATATTAATGAGAACTAACTTCAATGCAAATGAACTTGTCAATAATAATGAAACTGTTCTAATTAACATTGGCAAAGACAAATGTCATTTTAAAATAATGACCATGAGCTTAGCCTTCCTGAGCACCGACAAAAGAAATGAAAATCTATGAAAACTAATTGCATGTAGCCTAAAAATAATTTTTTATTGATAGAATGTGCTCCTACAATATAAATACTGCTATACACAACTTGCCACAGCTTAACGACAGAAACGAGGTAGGGGTAGAGGGAGTGGTCAGAAAAATAATTAAGTATGAGAGCACAACTGATATGTACGGACACATAATGGGGCTTATTATTGATGCTCGGATCGTGGTGTATAGAGCTGGGTCGTTTTATGATTTTCAAAATCATTGTTTCAGACCACCATGCAGATTACGCTTCAATTGTAGTGCTACATAAGACACAACTTATAGGCCAGCTTTATTAAATAAGAAGATTATAGGTGAAACAAATGCTTTAAAATATATCATGGCTGCATGGTGTAGCGATCAAGCTATGCCTTGACCCAGCGGGTCATTCGCCACGCCGGATTAGTACCAAAAGGACAGTCTCGCCACGGCTGGACGGAGGAAGCAACAGAGGCCGAGACAGCGCCCATTGATTGACAGCGGCGCCAACAGTGTGGAATGTCGCCAAAGAGGGTTTTGGAGCCGCCGCTCTATCTTCCGCCTGGCATCTCTATCTTCCGCCTGTTCTATCTTCCGCCTGTTCTACGGCAGCGCTGCGACTAGTGGCAAGAGTGTGTGTGTATGGGCAAGCCTGTGTTGTGCCTCTATGAACAGACATGATGGGCGGTACTTCATTGAGAGGAACTCCCACATCACCATTGGTCCGCATTGTTTTATATAGTGATCCTCAACCTAGGGACCTAGGAATCGGGGGTCAACAAAAAGGGCGTGGAGTGCCTCGCCCAACGTTCTTCTCTTCTCTTCTGTCATCTCAAGAACTCAGTATAAAGATGTAAATAAATCCGTTAAGTTTGCTCAAAGCTCTCCCCTGATCCTTGGCTCGACGGAGCGACGGCGATCGGCCCCGCTACCCGCAGACTGCGGTCGCCGCGACGCGCAACAACTGGTTGGCAGCGGTGGGATGCCAGCGGCGACCTTCCTTCCGAACCGTAACAACTGGTGGCAGCGGTGGGATGCCATCAGCGACCTTCCTTCCCATCCTTAACAACTGGATGGCAAGCGGTTGGATGTGAGCCTGGAGGACGGAGAATGAACAACACGCCGAGATCATGGAGACTGGCAGCTGTGGACTGGTGAGTGCTGGCTTTGGTTTTTTGGTTGCCAGGCTGATAAGATAGAAGTGCAATCTTTTCGCTGGTAGAGGCTACCACAGAAGCAGTTGTTTACAGAACTTCTGGGTAGAGAGTGAGCTGCACCACACTAGTTCTCTGTCATGGATTGGAAGCGTTTGTTAAAGAGTCAGCTCCTGATTCTGGGGGAGGAGCTGAGAGCAGAAGTAGATGTGGGGATGAAGAAACACGCAATTGTTGGCGCTATCGAGGGCTTGAATCTGACCAGTGAAGATATTAAAGAAACGTGGAACGAGATTCAAAAGCAACAGGAACAGGAGCGCGAGAAAAAGCGTGAGGAACAGGAGCGTCAGGAAAGGCGAGAGCAAGAGAAAGAGCAGTGGAAGGAAACCCTAAAGGTAAAACTGGAAGAGACAAGAAGATCAATACAGTGCCTTAGATGGTCTCAAGTAAATTCGAGGATCCATCCATTCGAAGAGGGCGAGGATATAGAGAGTTACCTAACCTTTTACGAGAATGTTTGCACAGACCTAGGGCTCGACGAAGACTATTGGTCTATCGCCTTATTGAGTGTCTTTCCATGCGACTTAATTGGTAGAATAGGGTACCTTTCCGAGGATGAGTTCAACAGTTACAATGTAGCTAAGGCAGCCTTACTGCGGTGCTTCGGCATCAGAATTGACAGAAAGCAAATTGGGTGCAAGCTCATTAACGCTCCGTTGAAGAAAGCGCGGCGGTGTGCTGGTATTAAAACCAAGCCTGAGAGGGGTCCGTGTGTCTCTCATAGCACCAAGGTGAATAGTGAGAGCAAATGGGAGATAGAAAAACGGGAGCGAGGTGAAGAGTTCGAGCGAGCACTCAGCCTAGATATTGAACTGTCGGAACAAAAAGTCGAGGCAACGCGGTGGAAGATTCAGCCATCCGCAAGTGTAGAGCACGAGAAGTGCGAGGTGCAGCCCAAAGCTTTGGAAAAGGCTAGCACGTGTGAACATAGCAACGGATTCAAAGGCAAATCGAGTTTTAGTGCTGCGAATGAAGCTGCGCTGAGTAGAGAGGCCGACGAAGGCCAGAGCGAGTGTGACGAGGTGCTTTGCCAGTTAACTGTTAGCGAAAGAGCTAGAATAGCTGTAGAGAATCTGGCACAGACCCCAACTGTGTTGGTTGCGGCGGTGGATCTCGCAAATGAGGTCGAAGTAGGCAAGAACACCGGAGAAGGCTCAGAAGCAGCGAGCGTAGAGAAGAGTATCAGTGCAGTTGCAGACAGCTCTCACGAAGGCGAGCAAGATTTTTCGAAGGGAAACAGCTGCATTGTTCCTAAGTGTGTTAACCAGTCCACCGGTCTAGAGGGTGAGAATAAAGATGACCAGGTCGAAAATTATTTAGACCGCGTGACTGAGACAGCTGACGAAAGCTGTGAGAGGATTCACGAGTGTGAGATGCGATCGGGAGGCTCGGAAGCGACACGCAAAAAGCGGCGCAGACGAAAGAGACGTCGCAAATCCGCGAGAAAGACGAACAGTACTACGCGTGTAAAAGAAGGCGCAAAACCTGTCAGCGTAGCAAATAAGAGCTTTGCAGCAGCGTCAAAATTACATTGCATGCGTCCGAGCAACCGGATGAAAGGTAAGAGGAAAGCGGGTTCGCGAATGGAATTGCGTGGAGAGCGCCGGTCTTTCCGTTCTATCCACAGAACGTTTCAGGGCGCACCTGAGTACAGCGTTAGCACAGGTGAATCAGCCAGACAAGGCGACAAAGCCAAGAAATCAAAGTGCCGAAACACAGTGGCAGGTGGTGCAGAGGCACCCTTGAGCGGTAAAACCATTGATAACTTAACCTGCAACGAATTTACAAGCGGTGCAGGACAGGTTGGTCGCAGACGTCGCCGGAAACGAGAAAGGCGTACGCGAGCGACAAAGCGAAGGGGTGAAAGAGGGGGCAATCAGCCGGGCGAGCGGCCCAAGAGTAGGTTACCAGCCAGTTCAAAGAAAGGTCCTTTGTGGCGTAAAGTAAGGTTCCAACGGCGGAAGGGTAGGCCCCAGCGCGCATCCCCGCGACGGAATGTACGCAGGAGATTTAAAGCTTTGCGGGAACGAGATTGTAGAAGGGGTCCTAGAGGAATATGAAAATCCACAATAGCTAAACACCACACGCCAGCTAGCCCAAAGAAGGCATGGCCACCACTCTGTCCCACGCATCGCTCCGGTCCGTTACGCCTCATTCGCCCGCCAAAATCGCGAATGAGGCGTAACGCTGCAGTTCAGCTTGTTGCTCGTGCACGTTGTTGTCTCGCGTGTTTTCAGAATCAAAGACCACGACCGCCGCGTGTACGGCTGAAAGGGGAGCGACAGCTGTAGACGGGAGAGTCGGACACAAGAGTTTTTTTTTTTGAAACATACTTGTTTGGTTATATTTGGTTTTAAAGTGGTGTTGCTGTGTCATCTCCACAGCTAGTTTGCTTGGACACTTTTTTCTTCTCTCTAGATTTTGTTTGCGTGTAAGCTTTGTCAAAATTTCGAGTTGAATTGTTCAGCGTTATAAGGAAGCAGTGGCCCGCATCAGTCAACCGACTGCGTGAAAGGATTAGTTAGTTAGTTATGTTGGGTTTAGTGGCGCAAAAGCAACTAAGGCTATGCTGCGCCAGCCACATGGTGAAAAAAAGGAGAGAAAAAAGAGCAAAAGAAAACGTCACTAGTTAGCTCGGCATACATTGTGCTGTGAAAGTCTGATTGAAAAACTATTTTCTCTGAGGGAGTAAATCCGTCAGTCAGGGGAAAATGTGCTTCGTCGTCCAGGTGATTTTTCCTTTACAATGGTCATGACTATGAATGCGCGGTTGACGATGACTAATGGAATAAAATGAATAATGTTGTGCGGCTGTATAGAGACCTAAAACCAATCGCGTAATGTGTATACTTTTAAAATTATGGACATGGTACATGGCGTGGTCAATGGGTATGGTATGTGCGTGAGGTGATTTTGTCAAAAAATGTGAGGGGATCGCTCCAGCACTCCCGCCTCACCTGTGTCCTTGTGCGCAAGGACCAGGAGGTAAGTGCTGTGTTCAAAAGAAGCTGTCACAGCGCTGACCTCTCGCAAGAGGCCGTGCTGTGGCCACACGGTTCGTGAATCTTGCAGATCTGTACCGTACAAATACGATGGCGTGCTTCTTATAACTTATTTAGAAATTTGGTGTCATCCAGGAAGTTGACAACGTCGGTTAGGGGTATCAGCGCGTCATCTCCTAGAAGGAACATGGGGTGACGTGGAATGCGTAACTTGTACAAGGTGTAAAAATGTTTTCTTCGATGTGCTTCCAAATGTGCGCATGTAAGCAAGATGTGCAACACTGTTAGAGGTTCATCGCATTTATCACATGTTGGCTGTTTTTCTTGTTTTAACAAGTAATTATGAGTGATGTGCGTGTGACCAATTCGAAGACGGCACAGGATTACTTCGATAAAACGTTCTTGGTGGTAACATGACTTCCATTCATTTAGGAATGGCTTGATTAGTTGAAGTTTGTTGTTGCCTGTCATATTCCATTCCCGTTGCCATTTAGATGTTAGCGCTGTACGGATTGCGCGGATACTATCCCTAACGGGAACATTTACTTGCGAGATACTTAAGTTCTTTGCTGCTGCTGCGCACTGATCTGCCCTTTCATTTCCGGGTATCCCGACGTGACTTGGGACCCAGCAGAACCGGATATTTTGTCCTTCACTTAGACGCGATAATACGCTTAAAATGTCGCCGATGAAGGGTTCGTATTGAGAGCGTATATGGAGGGCCTTCAATGCACTCAAGGAATCCGTAAAAAGTATTGCTTTCTTGTATCTAGCACTTTCAATTCTTTTTACTGCCATCCACAAGGCATAACATTCAGCAGTAAAAACTGAAACAAACCGTGGTAATCTGACTGTTTCTTCCCACGCACCTTGGACGACACTGCTACTGACATAACTAGCCGTTTTGGAGCCATCAGTGTAAAATTCTTTGTATGTGCTGTACCTTTCTTGAACGATGCGAAATTCTTGCAATATGTGTTCACGTGGTGTACCTTGTTTTTTGAGATGTGTCAATGAGAGGTCAAGAAATTGCGTAAAGTTTTTCCAGGGAGGCAGCCTTCTTGGCCTTTTAGTAACAGAAAGGGCATCTGTAGGGACGTTACACTCGCGACATTTTTCTTCGAATCTGAGTATAAGTGGCCTTATTGCGTTTGGTTTGTTTGTGTAATGGAGTCGTTTGTCACAGTGTGTGATAATGTTGTAGCATATATGGTTTGGCGATGAGCGAACTCTTAGGACATATGTAAGCATTAGCTGCGTTCGTCTGCTGTCCAGTGCCGGTTCGTTACTCTCGGAGTACAAGCTGGGAAGCGGCGAGGTCCGGTATGCACCGGTTGCCAAGCGTATCCCTTTGTTATGTACGGGGTCGAGTCTCTTGAGGTAGGATTGTCTCGCTGACCCGTAAACTACACTTCCATAATCTAATTTGCTACGCACCAATGAACGATATATGTGCAGAAGGCACTTACGGTCAGCGCCCCACCGCTTCCGCGACAGAACTTTGAGGACATTGAGTGCCCTAGTCGCTTTAATTTTTAGACTGGTAATGTGTGATAGAAAGTTAAGTTTCTTGTCAAATATGACTCCTAGAAACTTGTGCTCTTGTTTAACTGGTAGGACTGTTGCATTCAGTTCAAGAATTGGGTCCGGCTGCAAGCCTCTTTTCTGAGAATACACTACGGCAACTGTCTTTTCCCCGGAGAAACAGAAGCCGTTTTTCTCCGCCCATTGTGTTAGTTTGTTCAACGTGATTTGAGTCTGTCGTTGACATGTCACCATGTTAGACGCGCGGCACGCAATCTGGAGGTCATCAACGTACAGAGAATGCATCAGTGTGGATGGTATAACTTTGTTTACAGAGTTCATTTTCACAACAAAAAGTGTAGTGCTCAGAACGCACCCCTGAGGTACACCGTTTTCTTGAGTAAATACACGAGAGAGTGTCACGCCAAGGCGGACCTGGAAGGTTCGGTTGGACAAGAAGTCGGAGAGACAGTTAAGCATTCTGCCGCGGATTCCCAGATCCGCCAAGTCTCGTAAAATACCATACCTCCAAGTGGTGTCGTAGGCTTTTTGAAGATCAAAAAAGACTGCTAGGCAGTGTTGTTTGTGTAAGAAAGCTTCTCGTATTGTGTTTTCCAGCCGAACTAGGTGGTCAATTGTTGAACAACCTTTTTTGTACCCACATTGGTGGATATCTAGTGAGTTTTCTGTTTCGAGGACGTACGTAAGCCTGATGTTAATGACACTCTCGTAGGTTTTTGCAAGACAACTTGTAAGTGCGATTGGCCTATAGCTGTTTGCTAATGTAGAATCTTTTCCCGTTTTTAGGAATGGGATTATAATGGCCTTCTTCCAATCCGTGGGCATTCGACCAGTTTGCCAAATAACGTTGAAGAAAAACAGAAGGGCCTCGACTGTTTTTGGCGACAGGTGGGCGAGCATTGCATAGTGTATTGTGTCAGGACCAGGCGCTGTTTTTTTACCTGTGGAAAGTACTGTGTTCAGTTCATGGATGGTTAAAGGCGCATTGTATGGCAAGTCTAAGAAACCTGCTGTAGGAAGCTTTTGTTTTTCTATAGATTGCTTGTGCCTTAGGAACGTTTCTGAATAGTTTGCTGAGCTAGATATGTTGTAAAAGTGAAGCCCTAATAGGTCTGCCTGTTCCTGTAGGGATGTCTGAGTACCTGTTGTTGAAAGAAAGGGGATGGTATAGGCAGCGTAGTTGCCATTAAACTTGCGAACCTGATCCCACATTCTTTTGGATGTGACCGAGCTGTTTATGGATGAAACGTAGTTTTGCCAGGAGATTTTCTCAGCTTGCCTACGAACATATCTAGCTTTCGCTTTCGCCTTTTTGAAGGAGATGAGGTTATCGTACGTCGGGTACCTCCGGAAGATACCCCAGGCTTTATTTTGGAGTTTTTTGGCTTCTGTACATTCGTGCGTCCACCAGGGCTTCAAATTCTTTTTTAAGCAACCAGAAGACTGAGGGATAGCTCTCTTTGCTGCCGCGATTATACACGTTGTAATCCTTTGATTCATTTCATCTACGCTCAGATTATCTAGACTCTCTTTATCCAGACTGGCTTGATCGGTAAAGAGAGCCCAGTCTGCCAAATGAAGTCGCCAGCGGGGTGGTCTGGAGGGTATGGTAGGAAGTGCTGTGGTTAGACTGATGAGTGCAGGCATGTGGTCACTACCGTATGGATTATCTATTACCTTCCATTTAAAATCTGTGAACAGCGCTGGAGAGCATAGCGCAAGGTCCAGGCAGCTCATAGCTCCTGAACTTGGGGAGCAGTAAGTGGCAGCGCCAGAATTTAAAAGACAAACATCGTTGGCTAAAATAAAATCTTCAAGTGTTTGTCCTCTAGAGTCAACTGTTTTACTACCCCAAAGCGTGTTATGTGCATTAAAATCACCTGCTATCACAAAAGGTTCGGGTAGTTGGTCTAAAATTAATTCTAAATCGCTTACGGTGAATTGCGTGTGCGGTGGAATGTAGAGGGAACAGACGGTGATGGTTTTGTGCGCTACAATGGTAACGGCGGCGGCCTCTATATGACTATTAATATGAATTTCTCTCACTGCTATACCACCTTTAACAACAACAGCCACACCGCCCGACAGTCGGCTTGCCTGCGTACGATCGCGCCGCACAACAGTGAAGCCTTTTAGGATGTTTTGATATCGATCACCTAGGTTGGTTTCCTGAAGGCACAAGGCTACAGGAGAAAAGTCGTGTAGTATTTCCTTTACGTCACCAAAATTGTTTAAAAGCCCTCTACAGTTCCAATGAATTATAAAAGCCATGTTGAATGTAAAAGTTTAAAAATCGAGGGACAAGTGAGTAGGATATAGTAGAATGGAGGTGACTTGCTTCTAAAAGAACTAAAAAATGCGAGTTCCAAAATGGTGCAGGTTCACTTATTTTACAGGGCCCTTTTCTGGCCCTGTAATTGGGGTTTTGCTTTTTTTGGAGCGGTCGAGAGTGTCTCGTCGCTCCTTAGGCGCTGCCTGCATCGCTGGGCCAGAAGTAGTGTCCATCGCCTCGTGCAAGACGTCGGACAGTTGCTCTAGCGAGCGATGATGGCGTTGTGTTGGCTTCGTCTTGGCAGACGAGGCCTTTGACCCCACCAGAGAAGAGGTCGGCAGGACCTCTTTGGCCTCTGAGCTGTCCCGGCTGGTGCCAGGTCTAGGAGAGGCCTCCAGTGTGGCCACGTTAGGGGAGGGTAGGGCAGCCGTGGCTGCTCCCACCGTGGGGGCGAGGGGCGGTCGCCTCAGCGCACTACGCGTGGCCTGGACGGCCGCCTGATGCCGTTGTGGTGCTGGCCCCCGTTGCACCACTTCGGCGAATGATGACTTTTTAGCAAGGTATGGTGAGAGACGCTGTCTGGCTTCGCGGAAGCTTATGTTTTCCTTATATTTGATAGTGATGACCTCCTTCTCTTGTCTCCAAGCTGTGCAGGATCTCGAGTACGCCGGGTGGTCACCATCACAATTTGCACAGTGAGCTTCAGCATTGCAGTTGTCATCAGCAGAGTGTCCCGTAGCGCTGCACTTAGCACAAGTAAGCTGCCCTCGGCAGCTCTGTGATGCATGGCCAAACCTTTGGCACTTGAAGCAGCGCCTTGGGTTCGGAATGTATGGTCTGACGTGCAACTTCAAGTAGCCTGTTTCTATTTCGTCTGGGAGTGTGCTAGAGTTGAAGGTGACGATTATGTGCCTAGTGAGTATTTCCCTGTTGTCTCGTCTGATTTTTATTCGTTGTACCTGTACAACATTCTCATCCTTCCAGCCGGCCAGGAGTTCATCATCAGTAAGGTCCATGAGGTCATCGTCTGACACGACACCCTTCACCGTATTCATTGTTCTGTGGGCGGTGACAGTTATCGGTTGGTCCCCAAACGCTACAAGGTTCGTCAATTTTTGATATTGCGACTTATCTTTAACTTCAACCAGCAGGTCCCCACTGGCCATCTTCGTGGCTTTGTAGCCGCTTCCGATGGTCTCAGTGAGACACCTTGACACTAGGAAAGGTGAAATGTTACGGACTTTTTTGTCGGTGTTCTCACAGTGGATGACGTGATACTTGGGGAAGGTGTCTTTCTTTTTCTGGAGGATTTCAGCGGTTACATCGGTGCGCCCCCGCTTCGGGGGACGATCTTTTGCGAAAATGTTGGACGATCCCATTAAATGAGTACATTGTTCGGCAACAATGCCAGTCACCCACCACCGAGCCCAACAAGGGGACACGGCAGAGGTTGTGATGGAGCAAGCCCTGCCATGCCAACTGTACATCGTTGCTATAACCAAATATGGTGTACCCAAGGTAGGACCACCACACAAGGTTAACCCTCGCCGCCAGGAAAATTGGAAGTAAATAGAAGAGAGTAGAAGACAGGACAGATAAATAGTAAGAGATAAAGACGAAGATGTAGGGAGAGGGAGATAGGAAAAGGCGACTGCCGATTTCCCCTGGGTGGGTCAGCCCAGGGGTGCCGTCTACGTGAAGCCGGGGCCAAAGGGGTGTGTTGCCTCTGCTGGGGGGCCTTAAAGGTCCAATCACCCAGCGTCAGCTCAACCCCCAGGATCCCCTTTTCCCCGGGCACGGCAAAGCCACGCACGGCTGGGCGTGGGAGGGAGTAGAAACTCCCCCGTTAGCTCGGGTCCGTGGTGTCGCTACACACCAAACGCCTACTTGCGCAGGCGCCCCTGCGGGGCTGCGTGAAAGGAGTTTTTTTAAGATACGAGCACGCAAGTCGCAAATGAAGATTTGGTACGCCCGCTAGTTTTGAAAGCGTGGTAGCGTAGTCGAGCGGCACCGGAGTTTCTAGGCTTCGTGCCCTTTAGTTAAGCGCGGCATCGCATGCCGTCTTCAATAGAGTAAATGAGCAATGTTTGGGAAGGTTTTAGAATAAAACCAAACAAAAGCAGTTTTCGAAATGCTCATAGGGAGAAACATTCGGTACAGGGGTTTTAGCGCAAAATCAACGCCTGTTTTGTTACGCACTCCTGACGTGTACATCAAGTGTTATTGTTCCTTGCGTTTGTTCCGTGAGAAAATTCACGTTCGGATGAAAGTTTAAGGATACCTAAGTGAGAGAGATATCGCCTATGGTTAGGTGCGTGTGGGTATGCTAGTGCTCTTTGGATGAGAGTAAGATGTCGTGCTAGAGCGCAGAGCAGTCTTGTGCGTTCTTTAAAAACATGGGCTGACATGAAACTACATTCAGCAAATAAGCGTGTTAGCATACGAAATTGCATTACCCTTTGTTATTTTAGTATGTGCTCAGGGATCAGTTGAATTCTTTAGCTGAGCGTCATGTTATACGGAACGTTGAGGGACGTTTTTCCGTAATGATTTTAAGGGGTATTTGGAGTAATCAAAATTTTTAGCTATGGGCAAGAGTATTAGTGTGGTTGCCATTTATAAGAAAAAAAAGCGTAGGTGCACTGTGGCACATTTGAAAGACCAGCCTGGTTACCGAAAACTCATTGCCGGCGCTTGCTGGTTCTAGCGGTTGGTCTTTGTGGTTTAAATGGTGTTGGGAGACTGCGGTTACTGTGATCTCTCCCGTCGAGCAGCTGATACTACCCGACGTCCGAGATCTTCCCGTCGGTGGAGGAGCTGTAGCGATCAAGCTATGCCTTGACCCAGCGGGTCATTCGCCACGCCGGATTAGTACCAAAAGGACAGTCTCGCCACGGCTGGACGGAGGAAGCAACAGAGGCCGAGACGGCGCCCATTGATTGACAGCAGCGCCAACAGTGTGGAATGTCGCCAAAGAGGGTTTTGGAGCCGCCGCTCTATCTTCCGCCTGGGCCACGCATCGTTAGCGCGTTAACCGGCAGACGACGACCGCGCTGGTCAAAGGGCTCTCCCCAGAGAATTCCATGAACCTGGCACCTCTCAAAAGGCCGCGCTAAGATCTCCTCGTGGGAAAGCAGCCCGCGGCCGGCATCAAAGGGGTCGAGGCGCCCGTGCGTCTTCCGCTCTCCCCCTCCCTGTTCTACGGCAGCGCTGCGACTAGTGGCAAGAGTGTGTGTGTATGGGCAAGCCTGTGTTGTGCCTCTATGAACAGACATGATGGGCGGTACTTCATTGAGAGGAACTGCCACATCACCATTGGTCCGCATTGTTTTATATAGTGATCCTCAACCTAGGGACCTAGGGAACGGGGGTCAACAAAAAGGGCGTGGAGTGCCTCGCCCAACGTTCTTCTCTTCTCTTCTGTCATCTCTACAACTCACTGTAAAGATGTAAATAAATCCGTTAGGTTGCTCAAAGTTCTCCCCTGGTCCTTGGCTCGACGGTGCGACGGCGATCGGCCCCGCTACCCGCAGACTGCGGTCGCCGCGACGCGCAACAATGGACGCATACATGCTATGTAAAGCGCAATAAAGTGAGGACGCATGAGCTTCTCTTGATGCTTCAGTTCTACATAGATGCTTCAACTGTGCTGCAAAGAAATTTAACCAATGTCTGTGTGTGCAACATTGTCCATTTCAAACTATCTCTATGTATATATAAAATTCCTACTGCAAGTTATGCTACGTAGCAGTCCATAACTCTTCCTTTTATTAAGGGCAATTTTTCAAACAATCAACATTATTCATTTTCTGTCTCGTGCTTTGTGCCCGCAATTCTTGGTTTGGCTCGATCACAATTGTGCAGCCCTTATTTTGGAGTAATAAAAAAACATCAACCAAAATATATTTTGGAACTGCTTCTCGGTGATATTGCCTTCCCTCAACTGCCACAGCTTGAGATGAGTCATATAACATGTCTCGCGCATACCTAGGGCCTACCCTGGAAGAAGCTGGTCCGGCTGTGAAATGCTCAGTTTTTTCTCAAATAATTTTTTTGGTTTGAGTTTTCTCACTTTTCGAGTCCCTTCACAATCAAGCAGGCCCAATGTTCCCCTTAGTCCTTAATTTTTTTACATTACGAAATAAATGAAAAAATGTAATAATGAAAATAAAAATACTAATAACTGTTGTGCAAAAACACAGTCCCACATACGTATTTGAACGCAATATTGCTCTTATTTTGTTTTAGTACCTAACGCATTAGAAAAGGTAGCAGTACATAAAAACATTGAAAAAAAGTAAAAAAATTCACACTAGGCGGGGTTCGAACCTCCGCCACTTAGTTTTTCTCACGTACGTGAACTGAATGCGTTAGCTTGCTAATTATTCGCGCTGAACAGTGCGTGAGTGTTTAGGTTATATATATAAATTTGCTGTTTAGACGCTATGTGTTGGCATATTTATTTACGATATGCGATCGTATCTATTGTTGTGTGCATATGTTTTGTGATTTTATATACGTCACATGCTTTTTGCATGTCTTTCAACTATAGATTGCCGCCCCATCGCGGATGAAAACAAGTATTTTTACACCCACACACAAGCTTGAGCGGTTGAAGGTTGTTTCCCGGGGCTCTCTTGCGATTGAGTCGGCCACCACAGGAAATTAGAGTGATATGCCAATAATCCCTGCATCTAGCTTTATTCCACTTAATAGCTCTATCGCTTGTTGACAAATCGAGCGCGGGGCGCGACGCTATTGCGCACGACCATTCCTCGCGTAGCGGCGACATCAGCTGATTTCGCCGGCCGGCTTGCTTCGATTTGCTTCAGAGAAAAGAAATGTCATACCTAGAAAGATTGCGTACTGCACTATGTCAAAATGTTTTTGCTTTGTAGTCATCCTATGATTCACTGAGAATGGATAACTCTGATATGACTGCTAAAGAGCTTTGCGTCGGCGACACACACCGCACGTAAAATCGCACTACGTCTGTCGTAGAAAAAGTAGGAGTCTGTCGTCTGCTAGAACAAAAACAAAACAAAGACCTGCGAATACGTTCATAAGTTGTAACTTGTTTTTTGAATAACCGTTTGTCACTTTAGAGTTATTTTGCCCGATAACCTATATATTTGTCAGCTTATAGCAGCGACAGATGTTTGTTTTTATTTTCCTCACACAGATATTCAAGTCGAATCTATTCACAGCTAAAGCCACATGTTGTTTGTCTTCTTTGTTTCCGTGGGCATGCCGTTTCGGTGCGTCTCTCACGTGTTCACGCTGCTACACACAAGAGCACGAAATGTTAAATTTACGCAAGGAAGCGCCGTTCCTCGTTCGTGTGATGTGCTAAGATTGCGCCCTATTCCCGTGGTTGTTCAAGCGCAGATCAAGTGCGAGCCGTCCAAGGAATCGGCGGATCGTACAGGCGCTCGAAGGACTCCGAGGTGACAGCTGACGCATGTGGTCGCTTCCCTCAGGACAGTGTGAAAGAAACTAAAGGTAAGGGGGACTTTTTTTTATATAGACTAAGTATGCCAATCAGTGCAAGTGTGTGTTGCCGCAATCGAACGAGGCGTCGTGATACGGCAACCTTACGCGCCTTTGCGAGTGCGGTTGCCGATTCACTTCGACAACGCTAACGCCTGCAGAACCATGGCGCAACGGCGCGGCCTTACTGGAGCTAATTCGCGACAACTGCGGTACATGCATGTGTATGGTGATCGATTTTTTCATAAGCGCATTGTAGTGAGGAGGACGCACATGGCGCTTGCTACGTTGTTTATTAAACGAAACCTGCGGTGCCATTTGATGCAAAGCAGCATTTTCTTCACGTTCGCGGGCGATACAATTTGTAACTTGGCTCAATTCACCTAGCCAACCGCCTAAGTGGGTTGATAAGCATACGTTCACAGTAGAGCGTTAATATACCCCTAAACAGTGGCGTATGCTTGTTAAAAGATATAATGTGTGTGCCTACTGTAGAGAGAGAGGTGTTCGTGCAATCTGTATGTGTACCTGCAAGACGCCTTTGCTTGTAACTAATAATGTACTGGCCAGCACCTACATTGTACGCCTGACTTTGAAGAAAACGTGCATGCACAATGTGAGATTTTGTAATCTGCCAGAGTTGCTTTTTATAAAATTATACATTGCCAGAGTGTTCAAAATATATTTCGCTGCTGTGTGGCAGGGGTGCGGTGATCACGGTGTTGTGTAGTTGCTGATGCAAGCACTTATAGATTTGATGCGTAATGTTTCTCATTTAACTCATCAGGTGTTTAGCTGTTTCCGCACAGACAAGGCAAAGAGAAAAGGAAGATGGGTAATGACAGGACCAGTGCCTACTTTTGTTTGCAGGAGAATACACATGTTGGTGTATTTATTGTTACAGCCTTTCTGTGTTGCTTTTTTGCCAAAATAATGCAACGACACAGTTGTCAGCTATATGAGAGAGAACACTGAAATTACCTTTTAAAGATCATGAAGAATAAATGCCTAGTAATTCAAAGCACAAAGTATGATCAATGTGGGACCAGTACAGTCTTGCATCTAAAAAATGTATTGTATAAAATGTTGCCTAAGTAAAAAAACCTCTCTATATTTGCAAATAGTGTGACGTCACTTCGAGCAGCGTGCCAGCATTTCCCTCCCTCTGTGCAAGGGCTGGTCGGCAAGGAAGTTGTTGGTGACGTTCCTGATAGACCACTGATATGTATTATGCGATTCTAAACCTGTAGCCTAATATATACGTAATCTTTTGTGCAGTTCCATCGCTGCATCTGACACCTACAACTTATTTGCATATTTACATTGCTCCCTTAGGACCTAACACACAAACTTGTAGTGTGAATTGTCACTTCATGAATATCGAGCGGTAAAAGTACTGAGTATATGTGAAACAAGAATCTCTGTTTACTACATGAAGAATTATGAGGCCTTCGATAAAACGAGTTATACCTTTATTGGGCTTACGTACTCATCGGGGCGATTCATCCATGCAGCTTCAGCAAATGGTATCTTCCATCCCGGTGACCATGCAATTTTCTTCTGCACACAGCACAAACACTGAGCTGTACCCACTCGCAGATGGTCGCGTCAAGTGCATATTTACTTTGACTAAAATGTCCAATCATGTTTTTTCAATGACTGGTCCCTGCCACGAGTGCTAACGTCTTCGCAAACAAGGCACATTGGTATTGACACTGCACACACCACACACAATATTCTCAGTTGAACCGATATTCTCAATACTTTTCAATGCACTCTACATGCCGCAATCAACAGTGCACATTTTTGAAGACTGTGCCGCTGTTCCTCACACAGGTCACCACGTGTGTTCACTTCTTCAAGATAAACAGACAGCGTGGCAAATATTTTACCACATAGCTAGATGTTTGCTGACACATACTACAGCTAGTGTCGACATTGTAACGTGAAGTGTAAGCTTTGAAAAATTAAAACTTGCCCCAAACACCACACTACTGTACCTGGCTGAGCCACCAGCGGGAGTATTTTTCCAGCCACACCTTTTACGTGTGCCAGTGACATCATGCTGTGACGTACCTCGGTAGGAGCCTATCGCTGCATACTTCATGTGAATTAGGGTCCAGTTAGAGAAAGCAGGCAATGTTGATTTCGTAACTTGTTCATTTCTAACTGGACCTTCATTTACACGAGTTGTCTGACTGATGTTCAGGCGAACTTTTTTGCAATAAATTATACAGTTGGCAGTCTATGCTTGCCCCATACAGTTGTTACTAGTGTTTCTCATTGTTACTTAGCACTGTTCATTACTGCTCACCTTCAGAAACTAGCCTAGCTTGCCGCTGTTTTGGACAAGATGCTGCTGGCAAGTGCGATAGTGTTCATAACTTGAAATGCTCAACCAAAGTGATCGTTTGATATTCAGTTAGTTGCATTCATATCCGTACATTATAAGTAATCATTGATTAAACATGAATCGATGTTCTTTCACATAATGCTCACAACTTTTATATCAAATTGATTGGTGTTTATAAAAAACATGGGTTTCAGCTAAACTTCATGCTGTTTTCTTGAACAGCTGACAAAACGCTATTGCTTGCTTACTTGCCATGAATTGGATTGTGTTTGAAATACATTGCAATTCTTCACTGGACTGCCAGTACACTTCACATTGAGGGAACATTTATTAGCCATGGATTGAATAATTTTTAAGAACGGAAAGAAAGAAGCGGCAGTCCGGGATACTTACTCGATATTGGCATCCGTTTTGCTACCCAGCGCATTATCAGGCAAACTTCCTATATAGTGGTTATGCGTCTTGCGTGTGTGTCTGTAAACCAAGAACTTCGGCTAGAAAGGTAATTGACTAGAGTATACTGATTATTATTATTATTGATTATTTTCGGTAGAACTATATTTGTCTTACAAATGGTTGCAGGACTGTGGAGGCTGTAGGGCTGCTTAGCCGATATGAAGGGTGGAATTCCTGGACATGTGTTCAACCATGCTGCATCAGCTGCTTGGCGTTTTCACGGCATCTTTACAGGTGTGTTGGGTGAGTAATGCAAACTGGCTTCAACACAGGGAAAAGTATAATATGGCAGCACCTCTTTTGCGTGCCTTACATCCCAAGTATATCAAATATTTATCTTGCACCTTGTGGCCTGTAATTTTTAAAGAGACACTTCTTTTCGCTTTATATTTGAGTCTTGATGCTTCGACAGCAATGTATTTGTGTTTGACAGCAAGTGTTCTTGAACAAATAACTGATCTCAATAATGACAAAACACCCTTCATACTTGATTCTTAGCATAAGCTTGCACATATCTATAGCAGATTCCATTGTTCATTTTTTTCTGTGATCATAATGGGCAAGTAGCAAAAGCAAGTTCAGATTGGAGGGGTCGATGACGTCTGTTTAGGCTGTGCCCTATTGCTTTGCAACCAGAGTTACTTGTGGCCACATATACAATGAAGCCATATGACGTGCATTCTAATTGGGATTATCATATTACATTTCACTGCATCCTAATATGTGTCGAACAAATGCAGATATATTTAGCTTGCCACTATAAAGGGATCCTACACTAACACAGGGTTGAAATTTAGTCATGGTGTTGCAGCTGTGTATGACTCTGCATTGGATGCATAGCCGTGATAATTTTTCTATATGTTGTCGCAATAGTAATGTTACACACAATGGACGATACAAAAGAGGTCTTCGCTTATTTCGCTTTTTTTTCGCTATGCTTCTTTCTTGTCTCTTCTTGCCATGTGCTCCTCCTCACTGTGCAAGGAGCAAGAACAGTGGGCACACAAACACGTATTTAAAAAATTGTTGTAAGGTGAGCACTGAGGAGCTGAACACTTCCAAAAGGCTCGAAGAGGGAAAGGTATTGTTTCAAGCTACTTTTTCGGCACCCTTAGCTAGTTGTGCTGCTGCAGTTGTCATTGTTGAGCAGCACACTATTCTTAAGTCGTTGCACACATTTGCTTGAAATGTTTAAAAAACAATTGGAGGTGGTTAGGCCCCCTTCATTGCAGTTACATACAGAACAAGGTTTCAACGCGTAAGCAAAATCTGTTCACTGTAAATCAATCCTAATGATATCTGAAATTCAGGAAATATTCACAGAAAAGCTCCGGAAAAGGCTAATTGGTGGCCGCTTAAACATGAAGGAGATATCCTTCTTCTAAAAGGTCAATAGACAGTCTAGTAGTCTCGATATTACATGCACTATAAAATATTCTGGTGTGGTGCTCTTCATGCATGTTATAATGAGAAGGGTTTTTAATAGAACTGCTGTCACTTTGTCCTGCATTGCTGAAGTGGTTCAAATAGTTATAATACATGAATCACTTTATGCCTTCTAATTTTATGCAAACGGTTTGCTTACCCAGTCGGTATAGCTTGATTTGGAAAAAACTTAAATGTTCTAATTTTTTTTTACTATACAGCAGGTTTATTTCTAAAATACGTGACCATATATGTGAACGCAGTTGGTGGTGTGCTTGATTAATGCTTAACTATCACCACTCTAACTACACCTGCTACAGTGCATAGTGTGACAAAAGTAATGGTACTTAACATTACTGGCAGCATACACTTTATGTCTCAAAATGTGTTAGAAAGCCTGGTCAAAATGTGTGTACGTTTTTTCTTTCGCTCCAACTAAATATTCTGACCTACTCGAAGCAGCTTCCGCTCTTTAAAGGTCCTCAAACTATTAGGTGTTCAATGCCATATCCTTTCTTTGTCAGCCTACTCACCACTCTAATAATGAGAATTACCCGACAACATTACCCAGGAAAATATAGGGATGTTATAAAAAGTAATGTCAATTTTTTTGTCGAAAAATGTCAGCCCATTAGTAACTTGGCGCCAAGTTACGTTTTACTTCACTTTTCTTTTCACAATTTTGTTAGAGTTATTTTGATAACATCATCTATAGTTTGTTTGGCATCATTATCTGCTAGTTCTCATTATAATGTGTTCAACAAAGACAACTAACCCTTAAATTTATAGTTCTTTCCTTCACTCATGAATCAGAAACAGTGAATCTCAGTAATCTTAGTGGTGTGTGACTTGTTTTTTTGTTCAGTTGTGCGTGTGTTCAAGTACATGCATTTAGGTGGGAGGGCGAACCATTGCCACCTCCTGTGACTAGCAGATTTTCTGAGAACTAACAGATGCATAATGCTGCCAAAGAAGTATAGGAATAATTGAAGTAATTGTATTGCGATTGCCAGTAGGCAAAAGAAAGTGTCCCACACTCGCCATGATGGTAACAGGCAGCGCTGACTGACTCTTCCATGGCTAAATGCACATCTATACCGTACAAAATGCAAGGGGGATAGCCGCCATGGTAGCTCAGTTGATCGAGCATCGGACATGTTATTCAAAGTTCGCAGGCTCGGTCCCTGTCCAGGGCAGGTAACCTTTTTGCTTCTACTTTTCTTTCTTCACAATTACAACACTTCTACTCTTCTTGCAGAGTTTCTATTGTAAAAAAGGTACCTTATAATCTGAACAGGCAAACAGAATGTGCCAGTGTAAGAGTTAGCTTTTGTAGTGGTAACAAGTAAGATATGTTTTGAAGAATAAATCATTCTGCCACTCGCCTAAAGAATGGCCACAGGATATGGTGCAAGATGCACTTTGTTATTTTTGATATTTTTAAAAATTACATGGGCTACTCGTGACGCTATCACACACTTTAATGCCACAAATAATATGCAGCGAACAATGTTATAAATGCGAAATTGCATAAGGATAAGGTGAAAACTGCACCCTCAACGAGAATGTACAGGGAGCACAAGGTGCAGGCGTCATTCCATCTGGCCGTGCTTTTCAAGTGCGAGCTGTTTTCACCTCGTTCTGATTAACTAACTAGATTGAGATGTGTTGTTATAGTGCATAAATATGCTCCACGGGAATCTAGGTTTGTCTCAAGCTCTGTGTGTCTTTCAACCTATATGGTGCCAGGTTCAAGAGTTCATGCAGACCAGATCGTGTAAAACAGGACACCCGTTTAACTTAATTTATTTATTTATTTAATTATTTATTTATTTATACATACTGCAGCCCCTATCAGGGCTATTGCAGGAGTGGACATACAAATGATCAGGTGATAACAAGCATAAACAAAAACATGAGCATATGGCACAAATTTGTGGTTCATAGTACTACACAAGATACAGAATGAACAGAGCAAGAGCACAGAAAGCAAAAGAAAATGGAAATATCTACTTAACACGCATGTGATATTGCACTCAGAAACTGCTCGAAAGGGAGCCCGCGGGTATCGCCGGGTAGCAATAACATGGCTTAAAGCATAAAGCATTTAATGGGACCGAATATCAATTTTTATAGTAGCTGTTTTTTCTGCAATAGAAAGCTTACTGGTCTAATCGTACAAACATGCAGTGAAAGAAGAGAATTTTCGGGGCTTGTTTCTTTTTGTTTGACATGGCTTTCATGAGTGCGTCTAGTGGTAACACGGAAAGTGCTGGAAACATTTTAAGAATTTTCGGGTCTCTGACTGCTATGAAGTTTCACACAACACAGGCAGCAAACAGTGAGAGGTCAGCATAACAGCTTTATATGTTCGTGCATTGCAGTTTGCTGCGAAAGCATGCATTTCATGTGCGTGTGTAATGCAAATATTTCGCACTGTTTGCCACGATGACAGTGCTGCTTTTTGAGGGTTGACTCCTCTGCGTAGGCAGCACAGAATAATGTTGGCACAGATAATATGGATATATGCAGTAACTTTGACCACTAATCTTTTTGCATGTTAGAGCATCAAATAATTTGCGGTAAACGAACAGGCTGCATGACATACTGCTTTTTAGGCTTTTTAAGTGCAATCTTAAAAGGAAATGCCACTCAAGTTGCAAAAAGAACGCAGTTCAATTCACATTTTTTGATTTCCACCTCCAATCACACATTCTGACGACTTGTCAGTCTCTTTATTGAAGAAATCCTAATCAAAATTTTTAGCTGAATGGGTTGGTACTGATGTTGAATTTTGTGCACTGCTCATGAGTATAACGATAGATTCGTGCCCTACACTTCAGTACTGCCTGAAATCGATCAGGCAATCTTTGCATATAATTAGTATCGTTGGACAATCAGTGTCAGCTTAAGCTATGCCATGAAAGCGGCCCACACCTTCTAGCTAATGTTGTTTTCGTGTGCAACTGTAGTTGTGGTTGTGCTGAATGACCTTTCTTTATATACACTACATAACAAACTTACTCCTTTAGAGTCAAGTGCATCTTCGGATCGATTGTAAATGTTTTCATATGCGAGGCTTTAAGTTTTATAAGAAGTTCCTCAGTGTGCCACGAGGAAATGTGTGTTCAGCAAAAATTTGTATATCATTATATACATCTCATAACGCCTCGTCTACAACTTTGTGCAGGTTGACTTTGGGCAGAAAACGAGGAGCGGCAGCAGCCCCAGAAAAGAGCAAGCACCATCCTAGCTCCCCAAGCTCTCTTCGATAGGAACAGCAAAGTCACTGTGTGGCATTGAAAACCATTGCAAGGAGTGCCTTATCAGGACACTGTGCTGCTCTTTCATCGCAGAACACGAAGTTGAACACTCCAGAGGAACCCCATGCTGTGTATTGTGAGTGCGTCAGTGCTTTTGTTTTGTCCAGCCAGCAGTCAAGAAATCATGTGTCAGATTCAGCCGGAATGGCTAGAGGGAGTCGGGCAGGCATGTTTGGATATTTGTCTTGCCAAGTAGTGCCAATTTTCGCACTGGTCCTGTTGGAGTTACTGCCACAAATGACAGAAGCTTCGTCACCTCTCTAAATGTACAGATGTGTCTGGGAAGATTAGCTGCATTAGTTTTTTCTATAGCTGATAGCTGCCAACATTCTTCATTGTACAGGAGTTTTGTTCCTCGCTTTTGGGTGTGAAGCCCTCCACAGAAAAAAGGACTACACGTCTACTTACAGAAGGCCCCAAGGCCCTACTTGTAGGTTTTTTCGGATTGTATGCTAAGCACTTTATTTGCGTGTACATGAACAATTTATAAACATGTACAGCAAAAAATTTGGGTGAATGGTCATTTTGTCGTTATCATGTTTCTCGCAATATTCTTAAGCATGTTGTGCATTACGATCGATCGATCGATTTGTGGGGTTTAACGTCCCAAAACCACTATATGATTATGAGAGACGCCGTAGTAGAGGGCTCCGGAAATTTTGACCACCTGGGGTTCTTTAACGTGCACCCAAATCTTAGCACACGGGCCTACAAAATTTCCGCCTCCATCGGAAATGCAGCCGCCGCAGCCGGGAATCGAACCCGCGACCTGCGGGTCAGCAGCCGAGTACCTTAGCCACTAGACCACCGCGGCGGGGCATGTGCATTACGTTGTCAATCTGGTTCATGTGCATAGAAGACATTACGCAGTTTCAGGCTACTTCAAGCACTGTTAGTATAAAAAGCCAGGAAGCAAGCTATCAATAATTTTTTTAACACAGTTGCTTAATCTGATGCATGATACATCACTAAACTTTTGTGCGTATTCATCAATGTAAGCTCGTCTTTGTGTTATCCAAAATGAAGATGCGAGTCGACAGATGGAAGCATCTAGTCGGGTAATAAGGGTGAACAGTGGAAGTGCCTCAGACAGGCTGGCCGATGTTGCGATAGGAGGACCTATTTTTAGAAGTCCCCATGTCATCTTTGGCGTGTTAGTTTATATGGGGTTAGTAATGACATCATCTTTTGGTGTAGGCGTGTGTGCCTGTTGGAAATGCTTGTCTGAAAAAAAAACCTATAACGCAGAAGAGTGCAGCCCTTGCTTCCTTTCAAGTTAGGTTGCGATGATACAAAGTGTTCTCCTGTCGGAGGTTGGGGGTAAGAGAAGCAAAAAAAGGTTAAAGAAAGAAAAGAAGGAAAAACAAGAAAAAAAAAGTGGATGCAAAGTAAAAGTAGTGTGCTACACTGCTCCTACTTTGCATCCCCCTTTTCTTCTTTTTTTCCTTTGTTCTTTTCTCATCTTTTTTGTTACATGTGCATTTTCCCATCTAGTGCATGAATCAATGACACATGGCTTTGCTGTAGCAAAGATGCCTATGTGGTGTTGGATTGAACAGTGCATTGTACTTCATTCAGTTGATTACAGGCAGATCAGTCTTGCAATAAGCGCTTCCTGTCTATCGCCACACATGATCAAATGAAAAGTTTGCGCTTGGCTCTTAGTATACTGGTATATAGCTTGTGTCTTGGACTACTCAAAATGAATGTTATTTTACTGCTGTTTATAGTAATGAATTTATCCAACATGAAAATATCTTGCCTTGTGAACCTTGTTGGACCTGCCTTTTTTTTTCTTTCCTTTGCAGGCATTGTGTGTAAGGAAGGCAGTAATGGAGAGGTGACAGCTTGAGCTTCGGAAGAATAAATGCTGGCAGTGAGGCAATTCCACATCAAACATCCCAGCCATTTTGCCAACCATCCTAAATGTGTTTTGAAAAAGCAAATATTGTGCTCGTTTACTGTATTGAAAACAGGAAATTGATAAAATCTATTGCAAGGAACAAAATATTAGGCCACCTTGGTGCCTTCTGGACATCCCAGGATGTCGTCTTGGTGTTGTTTGTACAAAGTAAAAAGAAGTATTTCAAAAATACTGCCTGTTCTACACCAAATTTGGTCTAGGCATTAAGTAAAGGTGATTGTGTGTAGTGCATGAAGCTCAGTAATTTAAGTGCAATTTTTCTGCCACATCAAAAACAAGGAAGCAGTTCTCTTTATATGGCAAGTTATATGATTACACTTTGTTTCAAAGAATAAACTAATTTTTGAACTTTCTTAATGATGGCTGTTTTCTGCATTTGATATACGACAACTTCCGTTCCAAAGTTCCCCATGGCCCTCAATAGGAGATTTCAAAAATAATTTTACTCATTGAAACAAAAATTGTTATGATAACACTTGCCATATAACAAGAACTGGTTATTTGCTTTCAACTTACACATAAAAGTAATTTCCGAGTAGACAAACGCACCGTTGAAATTGCATCTCAATGTGGACGAAAACAATTATATAGGAATATTTGTAATCTGGACCTAACATTATTATTTTTTTCGTGAAATATAACTTCTGTGGAGTGAGTATTTGTGGCTAAAATATTCATACAAAGTGCAGTATTGCCATACAAGAAACGTAGACGATAAATAGTTTGGCTGAATTCTTCAAAGCCTATGTAGCGGATAAATTGCATTAATGTTACTCGGCTTCAAATACTTTAAAGAAGCACCTTTACTTAATATGTAGATCAAATTTGATATGGCAAGAAATAACTATTTTCAAAAGAGTAAATTACCATCATTTTTAAAACTACATATCTGTGATGGCCGCCAGGCAGTATGGTTTGGATGTTTGGTGTAGAATAGCCCAGTGGGAAAAACAACAAATGTCTGAGCATCCTTTGACGCTCGGGCAATTTTGAAAGCATTTGTTTGTTAGCAGCACTTCACTTAAGCCCTTGTCTTCATGCTTAGGCCCAGAAACAAAACACAAGTAACCAAAGTAGTCCTAAGAGTCATGCAGTCTCGCTGTTCCAAGACTTGTGGAGCCTAATTTAGTGCAAGCTTCACCATTTTTTAAAAATTCAGATTCAACCAACAGGTTTTGGAGGCACACTGCATTTTCAGCTAAATTATTTTACACCAGTTACTTAGATTAAAAGCGGCAAGTAGAGGTAAAAATACCAGATTAAAAGCATTGTAGCACGTGCACCCAAATCTGAGCATACGTGCCCACAGCATTTCTGCCTCCATCGGAAATGCAGCCGGGATTCGATACTGCGACCTGCAGGTCAGCAGCTGAATTTCTGTTGCTCTTGTTCCCCTATTTCTGTGCAGTTCGGTTATAGTTGTCTGGCTTGCACAGATACTTAATGGCACCTGCCTGATCCTGCTTGCTTTTATGGTGATTTTAACCTTCATAATTTGCATAGGTTTACCTCTCAAAATTGTTCAAGATGCCAATTTTGTGCACAAACTATATAGTATAAAGGCAGCATATGTACATGCACACACTATTAAATGTACATTGAGAGCTTTCACTGGTAGTTCCTAAAGTTTTACTGCGCAGGAAGCATTTAAATCATAATTCTATAAGGACATATCAAGAAATTATCTGTACCATTGAAAATCGTGACAACCTAGTTATTTTCACAGTGATAAGCATGCTGTTTTCTTTATAGTAGCAGAACTAATTTATACACTTATTTCTTCTAATATTCGCATATGCATAACATGAAGGATTGTCAGCTTTACATTTTTAGTTTCATTCTGTGTGTTTTATTTCTTGTGCATGTGAACTAAGGTGCTAACTTGTATGTCTGACATTTGTGCAAATTATTTACATTTCCAGGTGCCTGTGAAGGACACATAAGTTCTATGGCAGTGACCTCCCAAATCTACAGTGGTGCCGGAGCCTCAAGCAAAATTTCGTCGATCTCCACATGGCGTTCATGAGATAAACACAGCGCCACACTTTCACAGTGCTATAATTATTATTTATGTTTAAAGATTTCATTCCAAAATTGCTGTTACATTGTGTTTTGTGCCATCATCCTGTGGCTTAGGTGGAGCTTGTGAAATTACGACGTAGTCACCTCATTTGTGTACCATCAACACTGCAATGTCGCTATTCACAGCTAATGCATACAGACAAATCAAAAAATATATTGCTTGTAGCAGGGCTGATGTGTATAATACTGCTTCTCTATTGCAAGTAATAACTTTATAAGTTCTTTAAGTCTTGCTTAGAACACTGCAATAATATGTTCCAATATAACCACCATTTATGATCGCTGGCATGTTAAGTTAGTAGCTTTGTAACGTATATTAGTTAAAAGCTAATTTTGCTTCTGCAACACGGCAATTAGAAAGATGCCGATGATTCAATCCCTCATCATGCATATTTAAGAAATATTGTGATTTGTACACATTATCGCATGTACTCAAGATGAGGACGTCTATTCAATATACACATTATATTTCTTTGCACTAGATTCGGACGTATAATGCACACATTTCAGTTTTTCTGCATGATACGTCCTTCCATAAAATGCGGAGTCCGCGTCATACGTCTTCCATATTCCAATAATTCCGTACTTGAGGTCTCCGCATCATACGGAACGTTTCAGTAGGGTCCTCCGGCGCCTCAGACGCCGAAGGATAGGCACAACTCTTTGGAGCGCGCCCAGTAAGAAAAACGATGAATTACGGGGTCCCGAAAAGACCCTGTAACCCGAAGCAACACTTCTTGTACACGCAGCAACACACATCTTTGAAATGACACATATATAATACCGTGGAACGTCAGAAGCCTGCTGAGGAACCTCGACGATATCAAAGAACTTTTACACAAACATGCCCGAAAAGTTTTGTGTGCGCGAGAAACACACTTAAAATCAAGACACACAAACTTTCTATGCAATTACGTTATCTTTCGAAAGGACCGAGATGATGCTGTCGCCTCATCCGGTGGTGTTGCCGTATTATTTAATCAAGGAACAGCCTGTACACATTTACTCCTTCAGAGATCATTGGAAGCAGTAGCTGTACGAGCTGTCATTTTCAACAAATTGGTAACACTTTGCAGTATTTACATACCTCCAAACCATCATCTGAATAAACGCAAGTTTAAGCCGCTGATAGCTAAAATTCCAGAAGATTACTATATCCTGGGGGACTTTAATGCTCATAGTAGCTTATGGGAGGGCTCTCGCTGCGACGCACGAGGCCGCCGTAACGAAAAGTTTCTTTTTTCTTCTGGTGCGTGTCTCCTCAATCAAAAAGAGTCAACATACTATAGCCTGGCTATCCATACCTACTCATCGATAGACCTCAGCATTGTATATCCATCACTCCTACCGATACTCACATGGAAAGTCATAAACAATCCTTCCGAAAGTGACCATTTTCCTATAAGGGTGAGTTCACTAACATCTTCAGAATGTCCTGCACATGTTCCCAAATAGCTCATAGAAAAAGCTGATTACCAATTTATAAGATATCTAGCTTAAATTGGACACGACATATGCGCTTCTAGCATAAATGCATCCGTAGAGTGAGTTCTTCACTGCTTTTCCTATTGAAGCTGCGGCTAAGCAAAATCCGCAAACATCTGGACTACCCAGAAAACGGCGCGTTCTCTGGTGAAACAGTGAGTGTCTCAAGGCGCGCAAACAACAAAACACAGCATAGAAGCGTCTTCAAGACTCCCCAACTACCGAGCTTGTCAATTTCTATAGCGTCTAGTCACAAGGCAGAAGAACGCGTCGACAGGTCAGACTTGAGAGCTAGCAGAAGTTTCCATCTGGCAGCAACTCATATACACATGAGGCAAGAGTCTGAAGCATAGTCAGTAGGGTAGCAGGGCGAGATCATTTTTTCTCTAGTAACCACACAAGCTAATGGTTTGGAAGACTCAGCTAACTTCCTCGGTGCACACTTCAAAGTGGCCTCCAGCTCGACCCTTTACAGTGCGGCGTTCCAACGTTGCAAAGCAGGAACAGAAAAATCAAGAATAGAACGGAAATTCACAAATAATGACGCATACAATGAACCTTTTATCTTAGCAGAGCTAAAGCATCGCTAAATTGCTGTAACAAGACCGCCCCAGGATCTGACCGTATAGCGTACGAAATGTTGAAATGTCTGCCCCCTGAATCGCAGAAAACACTACTTTCTTTGATGATGCTGTTTGGCTTTCAGGGGAGATCCATTTCGCCTGAAAAGAAGCCATCATTATTCCAATCCTTCAACTGGGTAAGGACCCATCTTCAGCATCAAGTTACAGGCCCATAGCATTGACGAGTTGCTTGTGCGAGGTCTTTGAGAAAATGATAAACAGGCGACTGGTGCACTTCCTTGAAACAAATAGCCTACTTTACCCAAGCCAGTTTGGGTTTCGGGAGGCTGAATCCACTATTGACCACCTTGTCCGTATCGAGGCACGAATTTGGGGATGCTTTTTCATGAGAAATTTTTTCTTTTTGTTTTCCTAGATATGGAGATATGGAGAAGGCCTATGACACAACGTGGTGCTTTGCCATACTCTGGGACCTGTCACACCTAGGTGTGCGGGGCAGAATGTTGGGAACAATCGAAAGCTACCTGCCTAATCAGACATTCCGTGTTCGAATGGCCACTTTGTTGTCCCATCTATTTGTTCAAAAATCTTGAATGCCGAAAGGGGGGGGGGGTATTGAGTTGAATGCAAACATTCGACAGAAGTCTGCCTGATTGCATGGGTGTGAAGCTGGGAGATGATTTAGACTCCAACCAAAAGTTTTGAAGAAAGCCGACGTTTCGAATCCGACTTGCTTCCTTCCTCAGGAAGGACTGCGGAGACTACGTAACAGCGGCGTCTTCAAAGCAGTCGCGAGGCGAATAATGACTCCTCCTTCTCTCTCTTGTTTCGCCGTGGAGCGCCGTCTATGTGTATACACTGGGGGAAGAGTTCCGAGAGAGCGGTTGATGTCCTCTGTATGTGCCATGACTCGAGTAATAACCTTCTCCTCTAGTTCGGCTCGCTCTCAAGGATGGCCGTCGCTTCAAAATTTATCCGGTGATCCAACGTGTCAGCATGTTTGATTGATTGATATGTGGGATTTAAGGTCCCAAAACCACTATGTGACCACCACCACCCTACGCCTCAGCATGTTTGGCGACTGCGCTGCGCTCTTTGTAGAGCTTCCGCACATCGTTGGCTTGCTTCAGTTGTTCCAGTAGGCTTTTTGTCTCGCCTATATACGAAGAGGGGCACTTGGCGCACGGAATTTCATAAACGACACCGCGGGTTCTGCCCATTGTCGGTCGGTCTTTCGGGTGAGGGAGGAGGCGGCCCAGCATACGCGAAGGCACGTGCGCGATGAGAACCCCTTCCTTATTGAATATCCGCGCCGACATCTCGCTGGTTTCCAGAACGTGAAGAACCGGTACGCATTTTGGGGTACTGCCAATAAAGGTTGGCTGGGGTTTCCAAATCTTCTGTTGCTCTGCGCTGTAGGTAGGTCGCGGCTCGAATGAAGCGTTTTGGGTTTCCGTTTTTTCTGAAGTCCGCAATTACGCAGGCCTCTACTTTATCTCGCTCTGTGTCATAAGAGCATAAGTTTTTAGCTCTCTGGAGTAGTGTGGTCGCAACCGAAGCCTTGGGACAGGTGGGGTAGAAAGAATCAAATTGAAGGTAGCAGCCAGTGTGCGTTGGCTTCCTGTGAACGGAGAATTTCAGGCCGTTGCGCTTTCTTGTAACCTGGACGTCCAGAAAGGGCAGGCAGTGGTCGCTTTCCCGCTCGGTCGTGAGTTGTATGGATGGGTGCACGAATTATAGGTGCTGTCTGAAGTTTTACATGTGGAGCATGTTATACTAGAGGCTATACATGCGCCGTCGCCGTCCTCAGCCTCCCCTCCTCCTCCGCCAGCCATCGGTGCTTCTCTTCCTCCTCTCAACACAGCGCGCGCTGCACTCACTTCTCCCCACTACGCGCCGCAGGACCTTCAGTTCCGCGTGCGCCACCTGTATGCTAACGCGTGCATGCGCAGGCCGGGGCCGGCGCTCGCTATTATTAACCGAGTGTCGGGGCGCGCCGCCCTTCGTCGGTTGGTTTGTGCGGTCTCTCCACGTCCGATGTCGCTGGTGAGAATGTATGCTAAGAAATCCGCAAACACACTTACAGACGTCCTTTCCAATAGCGTCAGACAATGGGTTGGCGGAACCGCAAGCAATTCCGAAAACACTTCGTCCGTAGACAAGGCCACGCTGACAGGAGCTCGAGATGCGGAACGCAAACGTCAGCGTCGAGCGGGAAACGAGCAACGCACGACAGCAAACATCATACGACTATGGTTCGCGGGACGTACATCGACCACGTCTTCGCAAATTTTGATCTTCGACCGCTGCAACCAGACCCACTCACCCTTCACTTTACGGACCATGAAGCCATGTTTCTCAAAATTTCCAAAGCGGCTCATCAATAAACATCGTCTTTCGCAGCATAGGGGCGTGCATGTTTATTTATTTATTTATTCATAAATTTATTCATTTATTAATTAATTTATTTATTTTTTATTTATTTATTTATTTATTTATTTATGATACCCTCCGGGCCAAAGGCATTACAGAGGGGAGTGTTGTGAAAACAAGGAACAAGAAAAAAAGCACAAAGACGTTAAGATACAACATACAATAACATCATTAACACATTTTAATTAAAAACATCAGAACTCCTGATTATACAATGTTAGCTAGAACAATTTCAAACTGTTAGACTTCATTATTGGATAAAGCGTCAAAAGGAAGGCGATTCCAGTCGCGACTTGTCTGGGGCAAGAAGCAATGAAAGCAATGCATTGTTTTGCACATATCAATTCCAACTTTGTGCGCATGGTCAACACGACTTGATTGATAGTGTGGCCTAGGTATAAGCTCGTCACGCAGCACGGGGTGGCGATACAGTTTATGAAAAATAGTCGCGAAATTTGACGCCGAATGGAGAGAGATGTGTAATCTTGTTCTTTGTATTCCAGTTAGTTATTCAGAAAAGCACGGAGCTATTTCACAAGCAATATTTTTCGAGTTGAAATGCTCTCAACACAGATTCACTTTTCCTCCAGCAACACTAAAATTAGATCGCGATGCCACAGCCATCCTCATGATTTGTTAAAGTTCTTGCATATTCTTGTTTGCATATTCTAGTTTATGCAAACCTATAGCTTTATGCAAACTTATAGCTTGCATATTCTAGTTTAGAACAAACTAATGTTTTGTAAAGCAATAGTTTGAGTGATGAGGGTGCTGTAAAAAATTGCGGCGCAAGTAACCCAGCATGCGGTTAGCTTGGTTAACTATTCAAGTTAACAAGTGTTATGCGTGTTCACTCGTGTTCACGCATAACACATACCGCATGTCGCAAATTACAAACCACATTTATCACAGTTCAACATATCTGCTCTGCATGCTAACCAGTGTTCCCACTCAGGAAACTGGGGTCATTTTTACAACGTCAGGCGTTTTCATGACGCAAAAGATATTGTCCATATAACGCAGAAAAAGCTTGGGTCGTGGCGAAAAGGAGCTTGGTGCTTCGTCTTCCACGTACTCCATGGTCAGGTTTGCCATCGTGACGGAGATGGAAGCTACCATTGTGGTCCCACTGTTCTGCCGGAAAATAGTTCTCTTCTAAGAGAAGTACGTACTAGACAGGCAGAACTCCAGTAGAAGGCAGAGCTTGTCAACCCCCAAAGGAGTCCTTTCACCCAGGCTTGCATCCCCTCAAGCGCAGGACGGGCAGAGAAGACCACTAAAGGAACTGGCACGTTGGTGAACAATGAAACGACGTCAAATTAGACCAGGCTCTCGTCATTGCCGATGCTCACATCTGACGCTAGCTGCCCGAAGTGGCTGAAGTCATGGACATGAGTTGGTGTCTTGCGGGTTAGTGGGGCGAAGATTCGGTGTAAAAAATTTAGAAGGGCTTGGCATGGGGAGGTAGGGAAGTCTACAATCGGCTTGTGAATTTTTGGTAGCCCATAAAAACTCGGTGCGGATCCGTTACGGCCAATTAGTCGTAGGTATAGTGTTCTGAGATCCGGCTAATGCCTAAACATTTCCGTGAATATCTTGTTTATTTATTTATTTATTTATTTATTTATTTGTTTATTCATTGTGTGAGGATGTTTATTAGCCGTTAAAGACAGCGACGAGACAGCGTGAAGAACTGTCCAGCGATTGGCCCAGCAACGAACCGAAGCACGAGCCGAGAGAGCCGGGCGTTGGCGATGCTGCTCGCTGCAGGCACATCTTCTTCTTCTTCACAATTGCCCCCGCTGAAAAAGGAGCCATCCTGGCGACTTAAGAAGTTTCAGGCAAAGACTCATGGTATGGTTTCAGTCGGGAAACATGGACGATGTCACGTGCACGCCGGCGCATGTCTTCCGATCGGGAAACTGGTTCAATTAGGAAATTAACCGGAGAGGTTTTCTCCAAAACGGTGTAAGGCCTCTCGTACCGGGGGACAAGTTTCGAGGAGAGTCCCAGTGTTTAGTACGGGATGGCAAACCACACAAGAGACCCTGGGGCATAGCTGGGATCCGGAAGAGAGGTGCTACGGGTTTCTTTCTGGCGTTGTTGCTCTTCCGAGGTGAACGCACGGGCGAGCTGGCGGCACTCTTCGGCTTGTCTAGCAGCATCAGAGATAGGTGGGCACTCGGAAGCATCAGGACGGTAAGGAAGTAGGTTATCAATTGTATGGGAAGGCTCACTTCTGTAAAGAAGAAAGAAAGGTGAGAATCCCGTGGTGGTTTGTTTTGCGGTGTTATATGCGGACGTGACGTATGGGAGAACACAGTCCCAGTTGCTATGATCAGATGCCACGTACATTGAGAGCATATCACCTAGCGTGCGGTTGAACCGTTTCGTTAGTCCATTAGTCTGCGGGTGGTATGCTGGCGTTTTCCGATGAATGACGTGGTATTCCGAAAGCAGAGTTTCGATGACCTCGCAGAAAAAAGCGCTGCCTCTGTCACTAAGGAGCTCTCGAGGTGCGCCATGTCGAAAGATAAAGCGACGTAAACTGAAAGAAGCGACATCCTGAGCTGTAGCGCTCGGCAAAGCGGCTGTTTCGGCGTAGCGTGTCAGGTGGTCAACCGCCACTCTAATCCACCGATTACCATCTGGTGTCAATGGAAGGGGACCGTAGAGGTCAACGCCGACGCGATCAAATGGCTTGGCAGGGCATGGAAGTGGCTGCAATGCGCCAGTCGCACGTGGCAGTGTTGATTTACGTCGCTGACAGTCAGGACAGCACTGCACGAATTTACGTACAAAATTGTACATGCCGCTCCAGTAATAGCGATGGCGAAGGCGTTCATATGTTTTGAACCCTCCGGCGTGGCCACATTGTGGATCGTCGTGAAGGGAGGCGCATACTTGCGATCGTAAAGTGCGTGGAATGACCAGCAACCACCGGCGGCCATCGGGAGCGTAGTTGCGTCGATGAAGAAGTTAATCGCGGATGGCGAATTGGAAAGCTTGACGTCGGAGGGATCGAGATACTGGAAGGTTGGGCGTGCAAGATAAATATTCGATAAGAGAGGCAATCCACGGGTCACGACGTTGTTCGGTGGCAATCGAGTCGAGATCTAGCGATGACAAGGTCTGGAGGCAAGTGTTTCCGCACGTCTGATCTGGTGGTAAAGGTGAGCGGGACAGGGCATCAGCGTCAGAGTGTTTGCGTCCGCAGCGGTATACGACGCGAATGTCGTACTCCAGGATGCGGAGTGCCCATCGCGCAAGGCAGCCAGAAGGGTCTTTCAACGTGGAGAGCCAGCAAAGCGCGTGGTGATCAGTTACTAGATCAAACGGGCGGCCGTATAAGTACGGCCGGAACTTTGCAAGCGCCCACACCAGGGCCAAACACTCTTTTTCTGTCACGCTGTAATTAGTTTCGGCCTTCGTCAGAGTGTGGCTAGCGTAAGCTACAACGTATTCTGAATAGCCGGGCTTTCGTTGAGCGAGGACCGCGCCTAGCCCGACGCCGCTGGCGTTGGTGTGCACTTCGGTAGGAGGTGGGGAAGTGAGCAGACGGCGCAGAGTAGTGAAGGCAACGTCACATGCAGAGGACCAGGAGGTGAGGTTCACGTCACCGCGAAGAAGCTGGGTTAACGGTCACATGATAGATGCAAAGTTGCGAACAAAGCGCTGGAAATAGGAGCATAGGCCTACAAAACTGCGAAGTTCTTTTATGGTCGTTGGCTTGGAAAATTCTGCGACTGCTCGAAGTTTTGCTGGGTCTGGTAATACGCCGTGCTTGGACACGATGTGGCCTAGGATGACGAGCTCGCGTGCAGCGAAGCAGCATTTTTTCAGGTTAAGCTGCAGACCAGCGTTGGTCAGACAACTCAAAACGTGCCTGAGGCGAAGGAGGTGCGTAGGAAAGTCATGGGAGAAAACCACGACATCGTCGAGGTAACAGAGGCACATATTCCATTTGAGGCCACGTACCGTGTTATTCATAAGACGTTCAAACGTGGCAGGCGCGTTACAAAGCCCAAAGGGCATGACGGTAAATTCATATAGTCCGTCTGGTGTAATAAATGCCGTTTTTTAGCGATCGGCTTCTGCCAATGGGACCTGCCAGTAGCCAGACCACAAATCTAGCGACGAGAAAAATTCCGCTCCGTGAAGGGTGTCAATGGCGTCATCAATGCGCGGCAAAGAATAGACGTCTTTGCGGGTTATCTCATTCAAACGATGATAGTCCACGCAAAATCGGATAGATCCGTCTTTCTTACGCACCAGGACGACGGGAGACGCCCAGGGACTGTGAGATGGTCGAATGACGTCTCTACGAAGCATATCTTCGACTTGATCGTTGATGACGCGGCGCTCTTCAGCAGAGACACGGTATGGTCTTTGACGCAGTGGTTGGTGTAGGCCGGTGTCAACATGAAGTTTGACTTGTGATGTGCGGCCCAGTTAAGGTTGCGACACATCGAACGTACTCCTGAACTCATGCAGAAGATGCAGCAGGTCGGCATGTTCGGTGGGAGTGAGAGTGTCGGCGATGGCGCTGGAAAACGTATCATTGGACGACTCCCCGAGTGCCGACAGTGATTTTGGGTGGTCGCAGTAGTCGTCCGAGACATCAAACAAAAACGAAGGGTCGAGATCCTGCACGCGGCCGAGACATTCCCCCGCAAGCAACGTGACAGGTGTGGAAAGCGGGTTGCTTACGAACATGTTGCTTCTTACGGCGGCAAGGTCAATTGTTGCTAAAGGCAGCGGCAAAGCTCGACGAGATTTGAAGATATCGGAAAGCATAAAAAGAACTGTAGCGTCAGTGTAGGCATTGTTTGAAACGGGAACAAGGGCGAAATTTCATGAACGAGCATCTTTGGCGGCTGATGAGGAGCGTCCAGTAATGGGACATCACACAAGGATGAAAACTCAACTTCGGCGCGTGCGCATTCTATGACGGCATTATGGCGGCATAGGAAGTCCCACCCGAGGATGACGTCATGCGATCAGACAGGAAAAACAATAATTTCCAGGTTGTAAAAAATGCCTTCGATGGAGACTCTTGCAGTGCAGGCTGCGAGAGGCGTTACTTGCTGTGCGCTTGCGGTGTGAAGCGACAGTCCCGAAAGTGGCGTCGTTACTTTGCGTAATAAACGGCAGAGATTAGCGGCAATAACAGAAACAGCGGCGCCAGTGTCCACAAGGGCGAAAGTACAATAACCTTCAACAGTTACTGCGACCACGTTAGCAGGAGAGGAGCGAGGGCTTAGACAGTTCGAAAACGGCGCAGTTCTTGCCTCTTGAACTGCGTTGCTTAGCTTTCCTGGTCGGAGGGTCCGGGCCGGCGACGCATGGGGTAGGGCGATCGCCGACGAGGAGAGGGTGCGCGTTGCGGATGGAAGGCAAGGTGATCAGTAGGCGCATAGCGAGGTGGCGAGACCGGCCCGTATTGTACGAAGAGTTGGCTGCCGGGATGCGACGACCGGGCATAGTTGCCGAACGTCTGAGGTCGATGGTGGCGGTAGCGAGCAACGTGCCCGGAAGTGAAGCAAGCGTTGCAAATCGGTCGGTTATCGGGCGTCCTCCAGGGATTGGCGACTGGTGTTGCCGCCCAAGGTGCAGTATAAGCAGCCGGGTGTGCGGGCTGTGAGCGCGTGGTGTAGGGTGGTTGCGGGAGCCTACGTACAGCGTCTGCATATGTGGGCGGCGCGGCTATGGGCTGCATCTCTTGCGAAAAGGCGACAGGAGGAGCCACAGGCTGCGTTGCATAGGTTAGGGGCGCGGCCACAGGATGAACGGCTGGCGGATAGGCGACAGGAGCGCCTACCGGCTGTGCGACACCCGGGCAGTGACCACGGCTAGATAGAGGTGGCTCGTAGAGCGCAAGAGGAACAGCTTGTGCAACCTCTTCCGATATAGCAGTGTGAAGCAGGGCAGGTAGACGGGTGGTGGTCTCGTGAGTAAAGGGCACTAGGGAAAGTTGGCGGGCGACTTCCTCACAGACGAAGGCTCGGACTTGCTGAAGCAATGGTGAATTGTCGGGCATGGAGTCGAAACTGGACAGCGACTCACCACCAGGCTGAGGCTGCCTAGTCAGAGTGCGTTGCTTCTTACTAGTCAGAGTGCGTTGTTTCTTCGTAGCTCTGACACAAGCTGACGACTTCAGAAACTGTGCTTGGATTCCTTGCCAAGAGCATTTGAAATGCGCCGTCGTCGATGCCCTTCAGGATGTTTTTGACCTTGTCAGATTCGGGCATGGTGTCATTCACACGTCGACAAAGGTTGAGGACGTCCTCAATATAGCTGGTAAATGTTTCGCCAGTCCGCTTAGAGCGGACGCGCAAGCGCTGTTCTGCCCTGTTTGCGGACAGCCGGCCGAACGAAAACTTCAGCACATGACGTCTTGAAGACGCTCCATGTGGGGATGTTGTGCTTGTTGTTTATAAACCACAATTCGGCGACGCCAGTGAGATAAAACATCACGTGGCCCAGCTTGTCGGCTTCATCCCACTTATTGTTGGCGCTCACCAGTTCGTAGTGCTCGAGCCAGTCTTCGACGTCAGTCCCATCCCCACCGCTGAAGACCTTCGGCTCCCGTAGCGTAGGATGGCCAGGGCAGTTGAACTGGAGCGAAGGCGTCGATGTAGTGGCGTTGGCAGTCATGACAGGTGGTAGCGTGCGGCTTCGCAGCTCCAGGGTGTAGCAACGGGGATTAACAGCACCTTCCACCAAATGTGAGGAGATTTATTAGCCGTTAAAGACAGCAACGAGACAGCGTGAAGAACCGTCCAGCGATCGGCACAGCAACGAACCGAAGCACGAGCCGAGAGAGCCGGGCGTTGGCAATGCTGCTCGCTGCAGGCACATCTTCTTCACAATTGTACCCTCAGGGCCCGAGGGCATTACAGAGGGGAGTGGTGATATACATAACGGAAGCAATGTAAAACAGCAAACAAAAAACTCACAGCAGATAAGTAAGTATAAATGACAATTCATTAAGGAAAAAGATATACTAACAATATTAAGCTTATATATACACACATATATGCATACATATTGACACGCGTATGTGCCAGTGGTGAGGACAACGAAGGAGCGCGAGTGTCTTTGGCCGAGGGCAAAAGACGAAGAAGTCGTTGCAGTCTGTTTCCTGCGATCGATAAATCGTATTTGCTTGAGGCGCTTTGTGTGCTCGTCAATCTCGCGTCGTCACACTCGTGGAGGTGCTGGGTACGTCTTCATGCTTGGCACCCCTTCGCGGACCCGACATTCAAGCCCGGAATCACTACCACCCGTCGACCCACTAGTCCACCGTTCCAGCCGCCGTCTGCGAGGCCTAGCTCCCGAGCTCAATCCCTTTCCAGAAACTGCCAGCAATCGCTTGCCTCCTTCAACCACCATGGCCACTGCAGCTACATCGCACATGACACTTCAGAATCCCATGATTCCTGACTGCTTTCATGGTGAGACCTATGAAGATGCACAAGACTGGCTGGACCAGTTCGAACGCTGCGCGAAGTACAACCAGTGGGCCACCCCAGAAGACAAGCTCGCGAATGTGTACTTCTACCTGAAAGACAACGCCCGGACGTGGTACATCAACAGGGAAAGAAGCATGGCTACGTGGGATGACTTCCGCAACCAGCTGATTGACACCTTTAGTTGTCTTGACAGAAAGGAGAATGCGCAACGTCTCTTGGAAGCTCGAATTCAAAAACCAAACGAGAGCGTCGCTATGTTCGCCGAGGACATGACCCGTCTTTTCGGCAGGGCGGATCCCGAGATGCCGGAAGACAGGAAGCTGCGGTATCTAATGCGAGGCGTGAAGGAGCAACTGTTTGATGGGCTTGTGAGAAATCCGCCAACAACAGTAGCTGAGTTCACGAAAGACGCCACAGATATTGAACGGGCCCTACAGCAGCGGTACCGCCAGCAGAACCCGGTCAACGTTCGAGCGAGTAGCCCTGTCACGACTGCGGCGAGCCTCTGCGACAACGACAGGCCTCTGCGGGAAGTCATACGGGAGATTTTGAGGGAGGAGCTTCAGCAGCTTGGTTTCATTCCAGCAACTGAACCGACGCCGGCATTGTCTTTTGTCGCTGATGTGATCCGGGATGAGGTCCGCCATGCTCTTTCTTCATCCGGCTATAATTGTGTGCGACGACATTTTACTTATGCTGATGCAGTCCGACGCCCTGTCGTCGCTCCTTCAGCACAGCAGACCCCAATGACTGGACCACCACCAACCCTGCAAACACAGCCACTGTCAGCACCGACCACTTTCGCATCCTCACCGATTCCTCCGACAAGACGAATGCCGTATAACCAACATGCCCCACAACTTAGCCCCACAACGTGGCGCAATAGTGAGTCTCCACTTACCTACCAGCGTCGGAAAACCGATTTGTGGCGTACCGCTGACCGTCGACCGGTATGCTTTCATTGTGGCGAAGCCTGGCACGTCTACAGAGTTTGCCGTTATCGCGACGCTCAGTACTCGAGATTTCCTCGCTACCCTGATTACATTGCGTACGACGATCAACGCATGTACAACTACGCCCATGTAAACACACCGCCGCAGAATCCAGTAATGCCCAGATCACGTTCTCCATCTCCTGCGCGGCCCAGTTCACCTAATCGTCGCAGTTTTCCCGACGTCACTAGGGGCAGGTCCCCTAGCCCGCGACGGGGAAACTAGACGCAGCGACCTCGGGGGGTGGGCTTGCCAATATTGAAAATTCTGAACAGCCCCCATTGCAGACAGCTCAAAGCCATCGATACCGAAGAAGACGACAGCAACGACTAATTCGACGAATTAGACAACTGCCGACGTGACCGACGTTATCAGCGCTGACCTTGTCGTTCACATTGACGGCCACCAAGTGACAGCACTTGTGGACACTGGCTCCCACTTTTCTATAATAAGCCTACAGCTAGCCGAAAGACTAAGGAAGGTGAAAATGCCATGGCAGGGGCCCAATATAAGAACTGCAGGAGGTCAGTTGATGACACCGGTTGGAAAGTGCACGGCCCGACTCTTCACTGCTGGTTCCACCGTTGTCGCCACCCTCGTCATTCTCCACGAGTGCTGTAAACAGCTAATATTGGGAATGGATTTCTTGCGCCAATGCGGGGCTGTGATTGACTTCCGTGACAGAAGCGTAACGTTCACTGTAAGCTCGGAAACTGCTACAGATGAGGAACACCAGCCACCTCGCTTCCATTATGCTGATGACGACGTCATACTGCCGCCACGAAGTTGTTCTCTCGTATCCGTGCACTGTGACAAATTACAAAATGGTACTGGCATCGCTGAACACATCAAGGAGCTCGCATTCACTAGCGCCATTTCTGTTGCCAGGGCTGTCATCACTGTTATTGACGGATGCGCTGAACTGCTTGTGACAAATTTCGGCAGAGAACGCTGACACATAGTTGAAGGCACGCCTATTGCCTATTTTGACGAACTCTCGCGAACAGAAGATTGTCATTTAGTGGAGGAGGCCGCAGCGTCTACTATCACTACACCGACACCTGTAGATGTTGGTCCAATGTTATCTCCCATTGAGCGAGACCGCCTTCTCACGCTGATCAACAAGTTCCACGGCTGCTTCTCATCCACATCAAGAGTTGGTCAAACGGCACTGACGAAACACCGCATCATAACGGATTCCGATGCCAGACCACTCCGGCAAAATCCTTATCGAGCCGCCCCAAAGGAGCGTGAGGTAATTCAAAAACAGGTGAAAACGATGCTAGAAGATGGTGTTATTCGGCCGTTTAACAGTCCTTGGGCATCACCTGTAGTACTCGTCAAAAAGAAGGACGGTAGCTTGAGTTTCTGCGTCGACTACCGTAAGCTTAAGCAGATCACAAAGAAGGACGTCTACCCTCTGACGCGTATTGATGATCTATTGGATAGACTACGAAACACACGCTACTTTTCGTCTATGGACTTAAAAAGCGGCTACCTGCAAATTGAAGTGGATTAGAGATCGTGAGAAGACCGCCTTAGTTACGCCTGACGGACTTTATGAATTTCAGGTTCTTCCTTTCGGTTTGTGTTCGGCGCCAGCAACATTCCAGCGTATCATGGACACGGTTCTGTCAGGACTTAAGTGGCAAACCTGCTTGGTGTACCTCGATGACGTGATTGTCTTTTCGGCGACTTTTGAGGAACACTTACGAAGGCTCGAAGCAGTTTTTGAAGCAATATGCTTGGCTGGTCTTACTCTAAAATTAGAAAAGTGCCACTTCGGCTTCCACGAACTTCGATTCCTCGGTCACGTCGTGAGCAGCCAAGGGATCCGACCCGACCCGGATAAAATTGCCGCCGTGGCAAACTTCCCGACGCCATCAGACAAAAATCAGGGCGACGTTTTTTAGGACTCTGTGCCTATTACCGGCTGTTTCTTGCTAGTTTTTCGCGCATCGCATGGCCATTGACACAGCTTACTCGAAAAGATACCCGCTTCAGATGGGGCGAAGACCAACAGCAGGCATTTCACGAGCTTCCTCAGCGAATGCAAACACCCCCCGTGCTGGCCCACTTCGATGAAGACGCGCCGACAATACTTCATACAGACGCAAGTAATGTGGGTCTTGGAGCAGTGCTCGTACAGTCGAAGGACAACAATGGAAACTTGATCGCCTATGCCAGAAGGACGCTGTCCCGAGCTGAAGCTAATTACACTACGACAGAAAAAGAATGTCTTGCAATGGTACGGGCAGTCCTGAAATTTCGTCCTTATTTGTACCGCCGCCCATTCACCGTTATCAGCGATCACGACTCTCTCTGTTCGTTAGTCAACTTGAAAGATCCGTCTGGCCGCCTTGCACGATGGAGTCTTCGGCTCCAAGAATTTGACTTCACAGTTGCCTTCACAGTCGGGAAAACGACACACCGATGCCGACTGTCTTTCTTGGTCTCCTGTTGAGACGGCATCCCCGGACAACGACGATGACGACATGACCTTTCTCGGAATTGTGGACACTGCCACCTTTTCTCAACAGCAGCGTGGCGATGCTGAGCTGCTACCACCTATAGATTACCTACAAGGGCGAGCGAATAGCGTTCCGAAGTTATTTGTGAGAGGGCTGCCGTCGTACTGCTTGCGAAATGACTTTCTTTATAAGAGGAGCTTTTCACCCACCGGCAGCAGCTACTTGCTCGTCGTTCCTTCTTCGCTTTGCCGTGAGGTACTGCAAGCCTGTCACGACGAACCTACCGCTGGTCACTTGGGTTACGCAAGAACATAGGCGAGGATAAGGCAGAACTATTACTGGCCAAGACTTGCCGAAGTTGTCAAAGCTTACGTGCAGGCATGTCTAAATTGCCAGCGCCGCAAGCCACCATCCATCAAACCAGCTGGCCTGCTGCAGCTTGTTCGAGTGCCGGCGACACTGTTTGCACAAATTGGCATGAATTTTCTGGGCCCCTTCACAAAGTCTGCCACTGGAAACAGGTGGATAATCGTCACCATGGATTACCTGACCCGATACGCGGAGACAGGCGCTCTGCCACGGGCAACGGCAGCTGAAACGGCGCAATTTTTTATCGAAGCCATCGTCTTAAGACACGGTGCCCCCGCAATAGTCATCACCGACAGAGGTACTGCGTTCATGGCCGAGCTTTTAGACACCATTTTCCGACTAAGTGGTACAGCTCACAGGAAGACAACGGCGTATCATCCCCAGACCAACGAGCTCATCGAACGCCTCAACAATACCCTGGCTGACATGATAAGCATGTACGTAGATGTAGAGCACAAGAACTGGGACATCATTTTGCCCTACGTCACGTTCGCGTACAACACGGCTCGTCAAGAGACCACTCGGAAGACACCCTTTAGTCTCCTTTACGGACGCAAGGTTACAACAACGCTAGACGCAATGCTCCCTCATGAAAATGATGGCAATGAGACAGACGCAGAAGAGTTTAGCCAGCTAGCAGAAGAAGCCAGACAACTTGCCAGGTTGCGAATCACCAAACAGCAAGGCGACGATGCCAAGTATTACAACCTGCGGCACAGACCTGTCATATACAACGTGGACGACAAAGTATGGGTCTGGACACCTGTTCGTCAGCGTGGGCTTTCCAAAAAGCTGTTGCGAAGATACTTCGGACCCTACAAGGTTCTGCGACGCATTAGTGACGTCAACTACGAGGTTGTTCCGGACGGCGTGCAGTGTTCAAAGCGGCGCAGACATTCACCAGAAATTGTCCACGTGCTTCGGATGAAGCCTTACTTTCAGTGACTAACTGTGCAGTTTTGGTTTCGCCTTGCTTCTCAAACGTTTAACATCGGGACGATGTTTTTTTAAAGGGGGATGAATGACGCGCGTATGTGCCAGTGGTGAGGACAACGAAGGAGCGCGAGTGTCTTTGGCCGAGGGCAAAAGACGAAGAAGTCGTTGCAGTCTGTTTCCTGCGATCGATAAATCGTATTTGTTTGAGGCGCTTTGTGTGCTCGTCAATCTCGCGTCGTCACAATATGTACAAACATATATATATATATATATATTTATTTATTTATATATATATTGAAAAAGGGTTTATTGGCGACTGTTGCGACAGTGGTCCTACGATGAAACACGATCGGGCAAGAACAACGGACAAGCAGATGACGGCGATGATCAGCACGAGCCGAGCGAGAGAAGGCCAGCACCCAGTACCCAAGCGGTGGCGATGTTGCTTGCCAATGATGCGTTTTCTTCTTCACAATTTGCCCCCGCCGAAAAAGAGCCATCCTGGTGACCTAAGAGTCTGGAGGCAGAGGGCTATGATATGGCTTAAGGCGGGCGACGTGGACGATGTCACGTCCACGCCGGCGCATGTCGTCAGATGGGGAAAGTGGCTCGATCAGAAAATTCACCGGCGAGGTTTGCTCCAAAACGCGGTATGGGCCCTCGTACTTTGGAAGGAGTTTTGAGGAAATGTCGGGGGTTTGGTAAGGAACAGCACGCCATACAAGTGATCCCGGGGAATAGCTCAGGCTTTGTGAAGAGTCGGCGTTGTTTTCTTTCTGGCGCTGTTGTTCCTGTGACGTAAAGGTGCGTGTGAGTTCACGGCACTCTTCCGCATTTCGGGCAGCTTCGAACACAGATGGGCATTCGGATGCCTCAGGACGGTAGGGAAGGAGAGTGTCGATGGTGTGGGATGGTTCGCGTTCATAAAGAAGAAAGAAAGGTGAAAATCCAGTGGTAGACTCTGCCGCGGTGTTATATGCGAACCTGATGAATGGAAGAATGCGATCCCAGTTAGTATGATTGGATGTCACATACATGGCGAGCATATCGCCAAGGGTGCGGTTAAATCCTTCCGTGAGCCCGTTAGTCTGCGGGTGGTATGCCGTGGTCTTGCGATGAACAACATGGCATTTAGAAAGCAGAGACGTTACGACTTCTGATAGGAAGGATCGACCTCGGTCACTTAGTAGTTCTCGAGGTGCACCATGTCGTAGTATGAAGCGATGAAGGATGAAGGATGCTACGTCCCGCACAGTGGCACTTGGAAGGGCGGCGGTCTCAGCGTAGAGTGTTAAATGGTTCACAGCGACTATGATCCACCGATTTTTATCTGATGTTGTCTGTAGAGGGCCATAGAGATCAATTCCGATCCGATCGAAAGGTTTGGCAGGGCACGGAAGCGGTTGAAGCGCACCGGACGAGTGGAAAGGTGGTGTTTTGCGGCGTTGACAGTCAGGACAACCCATAACGAATTTTCGAACGAAATTATACGTTCCGCGCCAATAGAAGCGATGGCGAATGCGTTCGTAAGTTTTGAAAACTCCGGCATGACCACATTCAGATTGTCGTGAAGGGAGGCGCAGATTTGTGATCGCAAGCTGCGCGGGACAACCAAGAGCCACTTACGAACTTCGGGGGCGTAGTTGCGTCGGTGTAGTAGCCGATCACGAATGGCAAAATGAGCAGCTTGATGTCGGAGAGATCGTGGTACCGCAGTGGTTGACGATCCAGAGAGACAGTTAAAAAGGGAAGCAATCCACGGGTCCTTGTGTTGTTCACTGGTAAAGGAGTCGAGGTCGAGAGATGCGACGGAGTTGGTACCAGTGGTTCCGCAGGCCGAGTCGGAAGGTAAAGGTGAACGCGACAGGGCGTCGGCGTCAGAATGTCTGCGTCCGCTGCGATAGATGACACGAATGTCGTACTCCTGAATTTGCAGTGCCCACCGAGCTAGGTGGCCAGAAGGATCTTTCAATGTGGCGAGCCAACAAACTGCATTGTGGTCCGTTACCAGGTCAAATGGGCGACCGTACAAAAAAGGGCGGAACTTGCGAAGCGCCCACACTAGCGCCAAGAACTCTTTTTCAGTGACCCTGTAATTGGCCTCAGCTTTAGTAAGTATGCGACTCGCATAAGCAACGACGTATTCGGAGTAGCCCGGCTTGCGTTGGGCGAGGACGGCGCCTAGACCAACCCCACTAGCGTCTGTGTGAACTTCCGTTGCAGCTGTTGGGTCGAAATGCCGAAGAATTGGAGATGTTAGCAGACTACGGAGCGTGGCAAACGCGACGTCGCAGTCAGAAGACCAGGATGAAAGGTCTGCATCCCCGCGTAGGAGGTTGGTCAGCGGTGACATGATCGACGCAAAGTTTCGCACGAAGCGCCGGAAGTACGAGCATAGTCTGACACAACTGTGTAATTCTCTCAGTGTAGTAGGTTTCGGGAACTCAGGGGAACGACCCGACCCTGCAAAACTGCGGGGCTGGCAGTTTTGTAGGGTCGGGTCGAACACCATGCTTCGACACGATGTGCCCGAAGATGGACAGCTCTCGCGCGGCGAAGCGGCACTTTTTAAGGTTCAGTTGGAGCCCAGCGTTGGTTAAACACGTCATAACCAGTTGGAGTCGAAGCAGATGTTTTCTCTCCCGAAGCAAAATCGGGAGAGAAAACGACAATGTCATCGAGGTAGCAGAGACACACAGACCACTTCAGTCCACGCACTGTGTTGTCCATGAGCCGTTCAAATGTGGCAGGAGCATTACAAAGCCCAATTGGCATTACGTTAAATTCGTACAGGGCATCTGGTGTAATGAACGCAGTTTTCTGGCGATCAGCTTCTGGCATAGGAACCTGCCAGTATCCCGATCGTAAGTCTAAGGAGGAGAACAATTCGGCTCCTTGGAGGCTGTCGAGGCCGTCGTCGATGCGCAGTAATGGATAGACGTCTTTCCGCGTCACCTTGTTCAATCGCCGGTAGTCGACGCAAAATCAAATCGATCCATCCTTCTTTCGAACTAGAACGACAGGAGATACCCATAGACTGTGCGATGGTTGAATAACGCGACGGCGTAGCATCTCTTCGACCTGGCCGTTGATGACGTGACGTTCTGCAGCAGGGACACGGTATGGTCTTTGACGCAATGGCTGATGCGAACCCGTGTCAATGTAGTGGTGCACTGCGAAAGTCCGACTCAATTGCAGCTGAGAAACATCGAATGAATTCGCGAAGTGCTGGAGGAGATTAAGAAGCTCGGCACGTTCATGGGCACTTAAGGTGTCGGCGATGGAACTCGAGAAGGTGTTACTCGATGAGCATTCCAGTGGGGAAAGGGCATGATGTTCGGTCGAGGCGCTACTGCACGATTCGTCTGGAATGTTAAGAAATAAAGAGGAATCGAGGTACTCGACTCGACCGAGACATTTGCCGGCAAGTAGCGTAAGCGGTGCTGAAAGGGGGTTGTGGACGAAAATATTGCTTCGGCCCGCAGTGACGTCGAGTGTAGCGAAAGGCAAGGAAACGGCTCTGCGGCTCATGAAAATGTCGGAAGGTGTAAACATTACTGTAGCGTCGTTGTGGTCATCGCAGCAAACAGAGACAACGGCAAGAGAGGCTGGCGGAATTTCAGTGTCTTCACGTACGACGAGTTTTGGGGACCACTCAAGAGTTTCGTGCAAAGGTTCGTCAGACAGGTGCGAAAATTGAACTTCAGCGCGTGCGCAGTCGATGACGGCATGACGATGTGACAGGAAGTCCCACCCAAGGATAACGTCATGCGAGCACACCGAAAGGACGATGAACTCGACAACGTACATAGAGCCTTGGATGAAAATGCGGGCTGTACAGGTGCCGAGAGGTCGAACTGGTTGTGCGCTAGCCGTACGAAGCGATAGTCCAGAGAGTGGCGTGGTCACTTTGCGTAAGGAGCGGCAGAGCTGGGCGGCTGTAAGAGAAACGGCAGCACCTGTGTCGATGAGGGCAAAGGTAGAAACACCATCGACAGATATGGCGACGACGTTAGCAGGTTAAGTGTGAGGACTTGGGCATTTCGATGACGGCGCAGTTCTTGCCTCTGGAACTGCGGCGTTCAGTTTTCCCGGTTGGAGGAAGTGGGTCAGGGACGCATTGGTGACAGAGATCGCCTGCGAGGAGACGGCGAGCGGGGAGAGTGAGTCGCAGCTGGGGACTGGGGTGACTGAGACTCGGGAAGATTGGTGTAGCCATACTGCGGTGAAGGATAGGGAGCAGGTAGGTGCGTGGGCTGTGGGTCATACGCTAACGGCCAAGTAGCGTTGTTTTGCGATTGGAAGCGACGACGACAATATCGTGCCACGTGTCCTGGAGTACCGCAGGCGTAGCAGATCGGTCGATTGTCAGCAGTGCGCCAGAAATTGCTGACTCGCGGTGCGGCCCAAAGTGTCGAAAAAGGGGCGGGGTGGGGAGCAACTGAAGACATGAGTGGCAAATGCTGCTGGCGGGGTCTGCTGCGTATCACCTGGGCATACGTAAGAGGCGCGGCCACGGCTGCATAGCCGGCGCATGGGGAACAGGCATGGCCACAGGCTGCTGGTGGGCAGCGACGGGAACAGCCTGAGCTACCTCTTCAGCAATAACGTCGCGGAGTGGAGAGGGCAGACGAGAGGACGGCGGCTGCTGCGTGAAGGGAATCAACGGCAGTTGCCGAGCTACTTCTCCACGCACGAAGTCTTTAATCTCTTGCAGGGTTAGTGAGTGGTCGGGAACAGAAGTGAGACTGGAGAGCGAGTCGGCGTGTGAGGAAAATGGCCGAGTCAGGGCGCGCTGCTTGCTCAATTCGTCGAAACTTCGACACAAAGTGACAAGTTCCGCAATGGTGGCAGGATTACGGGCCAGGAGCAGCTGATATGCACCGTCATTTATTCCTTTGAGGATGTGTTGAATTTTCTCCGACTCGGGCATGGTGGTATTCACACGGTTGCAAAGACCAATAATGTCTTCGATGTAGCTGGTGAACAATTCAGATGGCTTCTGTGTGCGAGTGCGCAAGCGTTGTTCGGCTCTGGACTTGCGGACAGCGGGTCGGCCAAAAACGTCGGCAAACGACGTTTTGAAGAAGGACCACGTCGTAATGTCGTTCTTGTGGTTTTTATACCACATTTCGGCCACGTCAGTGAGGTGAAAGATGACGTTAGTCAGTTTGTCCGCGTCATCCCACTTGTTGTTTGCGCTCACCAGTTCGTAGTTAGTGAACCAGTCTTCCACGTCGGTCTCATCAGCTTCGCGAAAGACTTTGGGCTCTCGCAAACGAAGAACGCCGGGGTTGCTGGGGGATGGAGTGGAAGAGCCAGGTTGCGCGTTGTTGGTAGCCATGATGGGAGGAAGCGTTTGGTTGCGCAGCTCCAGGTTTAGGCGACGGCGAATGGCAGCACCCAAGCTCAGGGGACGGGGAATGTTAGCACCCTCCACCAATTCAAAAAGGGTTTATTGGCGACTGTTGCGACGGTGGTCCTACGATGAAACACGATCGGGCAAGAGCAACGGTCAAGCAGATGCCGGCGATGATCAGCACGAGCCGAGCGAGAGAAGGCCAGCACCCAGTACCCAAGCGGTGGCGATGTTGCATGCCAACGATGCGTTTTCTTCTTCACAATATATATATATATATATATATATATATATATATATATATATACAGTATAAAAAGAGGTCGACAAACGTGCGAAAAAACACTAGTTTTACTAACGTTTCGGCAGGTGGGCCTGCCTTCGTCGGAGTGAAACTCCGACGAAGGCAGGCCCACCTGCCGAAACGTTAGTAAAACTAGTGTTTTTCGCACGTTTGTCGACGAAGGCAGGCCCACCTGCCTTCGTCGACAATTCACTCCGACGAAGGCTGGCCCACCTGCCGAAACGTTAGTAAAACTAGTGTTTTTTCGCACGTTTGTCGACCTCTTTTTATACTGCATTTTCCACCGGATCCATTGAATATCACCCCACCATATATATATATATATATATATATATATATATATATATATATATATATATATATATATATATATATATACAAACATTTAGAGAAGATGAATGGTTTACGAAACATATTATTATCAGTTATATAAGCGATATCATGGGGAAGATCATTCCAACTGACACAAGTTCTCGGTATGAATGAGTCATGAAAACATTTGGTGAGACATGATGGAACTCCAACTTTATTGCGGTGATCAATGCGACCTGATATGTATGATGGCCTTGTCAATAATTTATGTTTCAAATAGCTGTTGTAATAAATTTTGTGAAGTAGACATAATGAAGCTACTGACCTGCGATGAGAAACAGGAGGGAAGGACAAAAATTATTTCATGGCGGTTACGCTGCTTGATCTGTGATAGTTGGATAGTATGAAACGGCAGGCACAGTTCTGCACAGCTTCCAAATCGGAAATGATTTATTCAATGCCAGGGCTCCAGACCGATTTAGAATACTGTAGGTTTGAGCGAACCAGTGTTTTTATAAAATAATAGTTTTATTGAACTGCACGAATGAGAGAAGTTCCTGCGAATATACCCAAGGATACGGTCCGCGTTATTTATGATATAATGAATATGAGTTTTCCAAGACAGGTTAGAAGAATTGTGAACACCTAGCTACTTATAAGAGAGCACAGTTTCAAGAAAGACATTGTTAATGTGGTAAGTGGAAGCTGGACTAGAATTTCGAGAAATGTGCATGTGCTTACACTTATTATTGTTTAGGTTCATGTTCCAAGTGTTTCACCAGTCCATGACCTTGTTAATGTCGGATTGAAGGCAAGAGACATCGTTATTGTCGTTAATTTCGTGATAAATAACACAATCTTCTGCAAAAGGATTAATTGACAAATAAATATTAGTCAGTAAATCATTTATATAGATTAGAAACAGAAAGGGCCCGAGAACGCACCTTTGAGGTACACCAGAGCGGACAGGTAAAAGATGTGAGTCAAAGTTGTTTGATGTTACGAATTGTGAGCGGTTTGAAAGAAAACAGATCAACCATGCAAGTATATCAGGGTCAATGATAAGATTACGTAGTTTAAGAAATAGAAGTTCATGCGAGACTTTGTCAAAAGCTTTAGAAAACCCAATTATATACTGTCTGGCTGAAATCAATGATCGAGGATGCAATGAAGTTCATGCGTGAAACATATGAATTGGGTTTCGCATGAAAATGACTTACGGAATACGTGCTGGGCTCTAGTCAAAAAAGAACTCAATTCTAAGAAAGAGACGAGATGAGAGTATATGACGTCATCCTTGATTTTACAAAGTGTACTAGTGATTTTACAAAGTATACTAGGTAAGAGGATAGGAGTGTTGGAAAAACGTACAGTGATCATGTTAAGCGCGTCATGAAATTCATCAACGAAAGTGGGAAACGAATACTGGGAATGGTAACATATGCCCAAGATCAACTTCTTAAAGCGTACGCAAAGCTCAGCCCAGACTAGTTCCAGGTTACTTGGGGAATTGATGGGCAACGCAACAAAATTATCTGCAACAGCTATCAAAGCACCACCGCCACATCTCTGGCCTCTGTCGAAGCGCAATACGTTGAACTTCTTTTTGCAATCAAACAATTCCATACTCCTTACTTTAGAAAAAAGCGTTGTTTCAGTCAACAAAACAGTATCAGCATCACAGGAATCAATTATAGAATCAAGTTCATCGCGCTTTAGTAACAAACTTTTAATATTTGTATAAAGAAAAGAGACAGAATTTGCGGTAGTAAGCGCTGAACCACTGCCCCTCGCGCAACCCTACAGCGCAGGGTGCGGTAGAACAGTGACATCACAGGTTAACTGCTGACTCTGGACCAGCGGACGAGCAGAGCGATCAGTATGCTCAGTATGTGACAAGACATAGATACTAGAATAATCGATATCAGGACGCGATGTTTGTCCCCGAAAACTATTTGCCATAAAAACATGATCACGATCTGCGCTGTAGCTATAGCACTTACCGTTAATGTACAGTTTGTTGTATTTCAGCCTGCGATGCGAGCCCTGATTCTGTGCAAATTAAAGCAGCTTTTTCCTGGCTTGGCGCGTTTCTAAAGAAAAATCTTCTGTTACAGTGATACCTTCATCCCTGAGTTTCACTGACTGGTACAGAATCAGCTGCTTTGTTTTAAGGTAACGAAATTTCTCGATTACCGGATGGCATTTTCCCTCCGAAAATGCACCAATTCTACGAGCACGTTCTAGCGCGTCCTTTGTAAGCACTAGAGTAAAGCAGCTAGAAACCATGTTTTTGTTTAACCATGCTTCATGTGTTACAGCTTTTATTCTGTGGCCACCCATGTTTCCGATAAACTGTCATGTACACCGAAGAACAATAAATTGTCTCTTCGTTGCCTGTCCTCCAGCTGTGATTGACCAAGTCGCAATTGGTCATTTTCACGAGCTAGGTTATCCGCAAGTTCTCGTAAGGCCAGCAGGTCTTGTTGAGTTGTGTCAGTGGTAGGTGTCCTAGTTTCAATAGCGGACAGCCTTATATCAATATTGGCTATGTTGCTTTTCATGGTTTCCTGAGCTTTTTCTAATTCAGCAGTAGACGTAATTAAACGTGACTGTTCCGTTTCCATCCTAGCTGTGCGCGAGTTAACACTCTGTAGTATGGTTAACAGATCATTCAGTTTCTGCTGTATTGCCTCCTCGCTAGCATTGTCTTTAGAACGCTTAAAACGCCAGAAGCACAACCAGAAAGGCCAGGACTTAACTATACGTTTCCTGACTGCAAAAGCAGCTGACCACAAACATCAAATGATTGCACAAGAAAAACAAGCAGCACTCGTGGGCGTGGGAACAGCAAAAGACAGGCATTGCTAGATTTCATAGCGAACAGCGAAGTGTTATTACTGACCTGCATGAACAAACGCATGTTGTAAAGCAAACGTCCAACAATGCTCTTCGCACGCCCACTGGAAGGCGCGGGCCGTTGGCGTCAACTATATCCAGAGAAAATGGTGATGTCGTAGGTGATGAGCTGAACTTGTGCAATGAAGCCATGGGCAAGGAGGGTTGCCAAGACAAGTCATGTCCAGCGTAGTCTTCATGGCAGTGGCCGCAACTAGTAGGCGCACACGGAGCGATAACAGCTGGAGCATTCGATGCCGCACACACTTGAAGGCATCCCGCTATCTGCATGAATAAACGCATGTTGTAAAGCAAAGATCCAACGATGCTGTTCGCACACCCACTCTTATCTTAACGAAGCAAACCCGGACACGTATCTGTGTCTGGGTTTGCTTCGTTGGTCCTTTATTAGCTGGGTGTATGCGTCCCTTTCTAAAAGAGCTGAAACCTTCCGATCGTAGTCCTCGCTCTCCAACACCACCGTCGAATAGCCCTTGTCGGCGGGCAAGATGACAATGCTCCGATCCCATCGGAGTTCTGTGAGCGCCTGGTTCATTTTCATCGTAGTCCCCGCTCTCCAAGACCACTTTTGAATAACCCTTGTCGGTGGGAAAGATGACAATGCTCCAATCCCGTCGGAGTTCCAGAAGCACGTGGTTCACTTCTATCGTAGCCCTCGCTCTCCAACACCACCGTCGAATTGCCCTTGTCGATGGGCAAGATGACAATGCTTCGATCCCGTCGGAGTTCCGGAAGCGCCTGGTTCACTTCTATCGTAATCCTCACTCTCTAAAACCACCGTTGAATTCCCCTTGTGGGTGGGCAAGATGACAATGCTCCGATCCTGTCGGAGTTCCTGAAGTGCCTGGTTCACTTCTATGGCACTCCTCACTCTCCAACACCACCGTCGAATTGCCCTTGTCGGTGAGCAAGATGACAATGCTCCGATCCCGTCGGAGTTCCGGAAGCGCCTGGTTCATTTCTTTGGTCCAGTTATTTCTCCTTTGCAGCGGTAATTTCGAAAGGATCTCAATTGATTTAAGCCTAATTTCTTCTCTGGTGCCCAGCCTCACGCTCTCAAAGGTTTCCTCTACAGCCGCGAAAAGTTTCGGTAGACGGGGCGTCGTTGACATGTTATAGCCATGTCCCTTTGCCAGTACAGAAGTTTCCTAATCAGTGGAGACGAAGACGAAGTGTTGCTGTAGCTGAGTGTTTGGCGTTCATCTTCAGACTTTTCACTTGTTTTCGAAGTTATACGAGGAACATAGTTCCCTTTTTGGCGGCGATAGAAGTGGACTCATCTGCACGCCCACCCGATTTGCCGGCGTCAGCGCCGTCAGCCTCAAGGAAGCGAAACTGCCTTTCCAGTGACAGCAAGGCTACCCTTATTGACACTGCCGAAAGCGCCGACAGCTCCGACGACAAACACGTGATTGTCATGAGCCAGAAAGCAAAGCGGAGGATGCTCAGGGCATCCATGGACGCATCTGCTGTGAGGGCCCCGCAAAGCCTACCGAGGTACACAGTCCTATCCTTACCTACGGAACTATTCATCAACATGAGACTTCTGAACAGGCAAGCTGTATCTTCAGAGCTCAAGGCACTGTTGCCGAACAGTATTAAGGATATCATAGTGAATTTTCGGAAAAATTTTGTAGCAGTGGACGTCGCTCAAGCGTCAGCGTTAGATTCACTGAGCAAAGTCACCGTCATTGGCGGCATGAATGTTGACACTATCATTCCGCTAGGAAATCAGGCAACTACAGGCGTCATATAAGACATCGATGTCACCTTCTCTAACGAAGATCCGCCGATTCTTATTAAGCCTGCTAATAATGGGCCCCAAATACTACAGGTGTGCCGTCTAGAAAAGTCGATATGTGTGAAGATAGACTTTAAGAGTGATTGCCTGCCGACACATGTTAAGGTGGGTCATTTCCGACATGCTATGCGGCGATTTGTTCCTAAGCCGCTTCAGTGCTGAAAATGTCAGAAATTTGGTCATGTGAGCGCCGTCTGTGGAAATTCTACTACATGTTCTCGTTGTGGTGCACCACACTCTGCCGACAACTGTAAGGCTAATTCCTATAATTGCCCGAATGGGCAAGGGCCCCACGACACCACTACAAAAGAGTGTCCGAAAATAAGGCAGGAGATTTCGGTTTTCAAGAAAATGATGAGGGACCGTTCGACTCACCGAGAAGAGGTTGCTGTCGTCAGGCGACATCGTTCTCGTCGCAAACGCTCATCTGGAAAGCCTGCCCACAGTATCAAGCCTTCTGTAAAGCCTCCTTTCATTGAATTGGCCTCACCCCCACTGCCGGACAAAAGGAACACGTGCACTGAGAATGCTGTACCTGAAAAGGAGGCTCTGGAAGAAGCATGACCTTCACTTCCAAGATTAACCCCTGCAGAAAAACTGGAACGTGCGCTAGTAGCACCACTTTCTGCATTTCTCCAAGATGAGGCCACAGAGCATGACAGTGAAATTTTGACGATGATCAAGTCTCTCATTAATGCCATTCGCCTGCTTATAGGCAACACTAACACGCCTACAGCATGATGCGCAGTGCAAGTATTGGATGCCCTGAGTCAAGTACTTGCCAACTTTGCATAGACAAAATGGCTCTTTCGCTGCCTTCATTCTGAGACAAAGTACGTAGAGCGGCAGTTTTACAGTGGAATGCCAGATGACTTAAATCACAATTTCTAGAGTACGTTATCCGCAACAGATTTCCTATACTAGTAATATGTGAACCATACTTGTCAAAAGCGATAAGCTTCCGGGATACGAAGCCTTCACTTCATCGACCTATGGTTAGTCAAGCAAAGTAGTTATATATATCCGCACAGATTTAACCTACATTCCACATTTGGTGCAACGCCATAACGTAAATCAATACGTATGCCTCCGCGTTGCAAAGAAGAACGTAGCCTTAACGCTTATCGGTGCATACATCTCACCATCTGGTCACTTCAATGGTAAAACACAACATGACATCTTGACCGCTACACGTGGACCTTGGATTGTTATTGGTGATTTCAATGCTCATCAATTGCTTTGGGGAAGCAGAAAGATTGATTCCAGAGGCCGGAAACACTCTGAATTCGCCTCATGCCACGAACTTAACGTTATGAATGATGGCAGCTCAACGTATTTGCGTGGTTCGAGATATATCAGTTGCTTAGATCTCGCATTGGTGTCACGGCGATTTACCCAACAAGTGCGATGGTTCACTTATATTGAGACTCACGGCAGTGATCATATTCCGACGTATCTGAAGGTCACGGGTTTTGCAACTTCCTTCTCATCAACTAACAGAAGTGTTATTTTGGACAATGTACAAGACAAAGGGGGAAGAGGCGTGCGATGATACCGCGTGTGGCCTCAAGGAGGTAATGAAAAATGTGATGGAAGAGGTTACGTGCGCTTTAAATACTCATCAAAGTGTACATAATTTGATATAGAACTTGAAAAACTATGAACGATTCGTAGGCGGGCGCAAAGAAGGTGCAGGCGCACTAATTCGATTCATGAACTCAGAGACGCTCGACATCTACAGAAGAAAATCCAACGTCGAATGGACAAGCTGGAGGGCCAACGGTGGAAGAAATTTTGTGGATAACTCGATCCTCGCAAGCCTATGTCCCATATAGGGAGGAAAGTGCATGGCCTTGGCTCGACTTCATAAGAACGTCCATTCAGCACATTGGCTCTTCATGAAGGTCACCAGCAGGTTGACTTTGCTGAATATTTCTGCGTGAGGATTGCGGGAAATGTGGTTACCATGATTGACGAAGTCCTCGAAGATGTTCCTGTAGCACGAGTTTCTGAACTGAATATGCTTTTCTCACTCGAGGAACTGGATGCAGCTCTAGCCACCTGCAGATGTCTATCGTCACCCGGGCCGGACGCTATTACATACGCTGCTTTATGCCATCTTTTGGAAGACGCCGCCGAGACCAGCTACTAAAATGCTACAACCAGTCATGGAACAATGGCGTCGTTCCAGAAAGGTGGAAATCCAGCCGCTTGGTACCAATCCTCAAACCAGGAAAATCGCCGCTTGATCTGGCATCATATCGACCCCTTGCGCTATCCAGCTGCGTGGGGGAAAAGAATGAAAAAATGGTTCTGACACACCTCAAGTGGTACCTTGAACGCTATGATATATACCCAGAGGCCTTGCCTGGTTTTCGATGAGGCCGCTCTTCTATTGATATTGTCATCGACCTCGTAACCTCTGTGCAACAACAGAAATACCTCAAGCACATCTCGGTTGCAATGTTCCTAGGTGTGACAGGTGCATACGACAACTTAACGCACGATGCCATCCTAGATGCCTTGGCTAACATTGTAATTAGTGTAGAAATGTTTCGATGGATTCGCAGCTACCTACAGAGGAGATCCTTCTTCGTGCTTACTGCGGAAGGCCACACCGTTGATCATTACACCACTCGTGGCGTTCCACAAGGCGGGGTTCTCCGCCCAACGCTGTTTAACCTCACGATCATCGGCCTTGTACAAAGTCTACCTCAATCAGTCAATCTCTCCACATACGCTAATGATATGTGTATGTGGACTTCAGCAGTGACACTACCCCATGTACGCGCACGGCTCCAAAAAGCAGCGAGAATGACGTCGACGTTCCTCCATGCTCAAGGCCTCACAATTTCCACCGAGAAGTGCGCCTTAGTCTCTTTTACCCGCAAGGCCGTGATCTATTATCCTGTTTCCTTCGACAACATGAACCTTTCGTATACAAGACGTCACCGATTCCTGAGCGTCATTATCGACAGAGATCTCTCGTGGAGTGCTCCTATCTCGCACTTGAAGAAGAGGCTCAGCTCTATGACACACGTGATGGGATTTCTCGCTGGTAAAACGTGGGGCACATCAGTGTCATCTATGCTTCAGCTGTACAGAGCGCTCTTCTTACGATATTTGCGGTATAGCACGCCCGTGCTTTCCAGCGCCAGAAAAACTAACATCAGGGTCCTGCAAATCATTCAAGGCCAAGTCCTCCGCACATGCTTGAGGCTACCTTGGTGCGCTCATACGTTAGCAACAATTGGTATTGCTAAAGACCATCCGATCATGACACAATAACTGTTGACACACTTTGGACACATATCTGTCACATATCTAGAGTGCCTGACCACCACCTTGCTATCTTGCCACTAGAAAGACCAAAGGCAGCGTTTTCCAAAGTCGTTGCAGCTAACCAGAATTCCATCTCCTGGAGGTTATCGCCCGCAACCGTACCACAATCTCCAGAGTGGTGCATGAAAAGACCCACTGTGCACCTTGAAGTGCCAGAGAAATGTAAAAAGGCAAGCCTGTCATCTGCAGCCCTCAGGCAGATCTCACTGGACCTTTTGGGTTTGTCGTATGCTAACCGAACCTATGTTTACACGGATAGTTCGGTCTCGGGAAGTTAGACAGGTGACTTTGTCATACCATCTCGATCAACCACCGTCTGATTCAAGACATCACACGTCAAGACATCTACGGGATCCGAGCTCGCCGCTCTTCAAGCCGCTGTGGAGTTTGTTACGCAAGAATCCCCTAGTAGATGGGCCATTTTCTGCGACTCCAAGGCAGCCCTTCAATGCGTGCGAAGTCTACGACGTGGAAACTACCACCAGATGATGTATCTTATTATTGAAATTATTCATCGCGTCACTGATAAAGGACACGGCATTGTTTTACAATGGTTGCCGGGCCACTGTGGCATCAGTGTTAACCACGTCGCCGACAACGCTGCCCCATGTGCCCACGATGGAGTGCCCACACTGTTAATACCATTGTCAAGAGTATACGCAGCTAGAGAACTTCATCACATCGCGCATAATGCCATGCTTGCGCACTGGAATTCTCGACTTAACTCCAATCATCACCCTAAGAATCTCAAGTCATTACTCAAGAAACAACTGCCATCCAAGATTTCTCGACGTGACGCTACAATGCTGTGCTGGCTGTGGACTGGGTTACCGTTTACTAAGTCATTCAGCCATCGCATTGGCATGGCAGATTCATCCATGTGTGAAAGCAGCAACGGTATAGAGACTTTTGAACATCTATTGTGACACTGTGCCCAATTTGATGAAGATCGCCGGCTCTGCAGTGTGCCTTGAATAGACTCGATCACCGGCCATTTATTGAAGCAAAGATCTAAGGAGCCTGACAGCGCAGCACATCACCACAGAAAGCAACACAAGCCCTCCTGAGACACTTGACAGCAACTTTATTGAGGGACCGCCTGTTAAACTCGGCATTGTGTGTTTGATGTGACATGTGCCTATCCTTCTCTCTTTTTTACTCCCCTCTCCCTCTCTCCATGTGTCCCCCTCCCCTTGTGACTATGCGTCCAGCCAACTGGACGCATAGTCTACTTAACCTCTCTACCTTTTCTACATTCCTTCTCTCTCTCTCTCTCTCTCTTGATCAGTGAGTGGACGAGATGAAAGATTGGTGACAAACCTGAAATTTCGCATGCTTTCCCTACTGAAACGTTCCGTATGATGCGGAGACCTCAAGTACGCAATTATTGGAATATGGAAGACGTACGATGCCGACTCTGCATTTTATGGAAAGACGTATGATGCGGACTCCGCATTTTATGGAGAGACGCATGATGTGGACTCCACATTTTATGGAACGATGTATCATGCAGAAAAACTGAAATGTGTGCATGTTACGTCCGAATCTAGTGCAAAGCAATATAATGTGTAAATTCAATAGACGTCCACATTTTGAGTACATGCAATACTGTGTAAAAATCACAATATTTTTAAAATATGCATGATGAGGCATTGAATCATCGGCATCTTTCTAATTGTCGTGTTGCGGAAGCAAAGTTAGCTTTTAACTAAATTACGTTACAAAGCTACTAAATTAACATGCTAACGATCATAAATGGTGGTTACATTGCAACACGATATTGCAGTGTTCTATGCAAGTCTTGAAGAACCTATAAAGTTATTTGCAATAGAGAAGCATTATTATACACATCATCCCTGCTACAATTAATATATTTTTTATTTGTCTGTATGCTTCAGCTGTGAATAGCGACATTGCAGTGTTGATGGTACACATATGAGGTGACTACACCGTAATTTCCTAGGCTCCACCTAAGCCACAGGGTGGTGGCACAAAACACAATGTAACAGCGATTTTGGAATGAAATCTTTAAACATAAATAATAATCATAGCACTGTGAAAGTGTGGCGCTGTGTTCATTTCGTGAACGCCTTGTGGATATCGGCAAAATGCTGCTTGAAGCTCCGGCACCACTGTAGATTTTGGAGGTCACTGCCATAGAACCTATGTGGCCTTCGTAGGCACCTGGAAATGTAAATAATTCGCACAAATAATGCCAGAGACACATGTTAGCACATTAGTTCACATGCACAAGAATTATAACACACAGAATGAAACTGAAAATGCTAGGCACACAATCCTTCATGTTATGCATATGTGAATAATAGAAGAAATAGGTGTGTAAATTAGTTCTGCCACTATAAAAAAAACAGCATGCTTATCACAGTGAAAATAACTAGGTTGTCACAATTTTCAATGGTAGAGATAATCTATTGATATGTCCTTATAGAATTATGATTTATATGCTTCTTGCACAGTAAAACTTTAGGAACTACCAGTGAAAGCTCTCAATGTACATTTAATAGTGTGTGCATGCATATCTTCTGCCTTTATACTATACAGTTTGGGCACAAAATTGGCATTTTGAACACTTTTGAGAGGTAAACCTATGCAAATTATGAATGTTAAAATCACCATGAAAGCAAGCAGGATCAGGCAGGTGCCATCTGTGCAAGCCAGACAACTATAACCGAACTGCACAGAAATAGGGGAGCAAGAGTAACAGAAATTTGGCTGCTGACCCGCAGGTCGCGGTATCGAATCCCGGCTGCATTTCCGATGGAGACAGAAATGCTGTAGGCACGTGTGCTCAAATTTAGGTGCACGTTAAAGAACCCCAAGTAGTCGTAATTTCCAGAGCCCTCCACTAGGGCGTCTCTCATAATCATATAGTGGTTTTGGAACGTGAAACCCCACATATAAATGAAGAATAACAGAAATAAACTGCCAACAGAAAAGTTGGGTGCATGTGCTATCTGTAAGTGCTTACACCTTACTACATACAGCATGCTCAATCCATTTCGAATACCGAGATTAAAAATAACTGCTCTATTAGGAATGTAAAAGGTAAGATAAAACTGAACGACTCTATAAAAACTGACCCTATTATGACATCACGTTTTCTTACAACAAAATTGACTAAGAATCTGAAATACCATTATGCAAGAAAAAATCTTCAAAAGAACAATCAAGTTTGAAGTCATAATTTTTAATATGGCTACTATGACTATAACCAATAAATCGACCTCAACATGGCTGATGTTAGTTTTAAGGCCTATGTTCACTAGACCATGATCTATACCACAAAAAGCACAACGTTCAGGCACAGCACCACACAAAAAAAAGAAAGCAGACCTTTTTGTTATTACCTACAATGCTTTTAAAATGGTATTTTTACCTCTACTTGCCGCTTTTTATCTAACTAACTGGTGTGAAACAATTTAGCTGAAAGTGCACTGTGCCTCCAAAACTTGTTGGTTGAATCTGAATTTTTAAAAAATGGCGAAGCTTGCACTAAATTAGGCTCCACAAGCCTTGGAACAGCGAGACTGCATGACTCTTAGGACTACTTTGGTTACTTGTATTTTGTTTCTGGGCATAAGCATGAAGACAAGAGCCTAATTGAAATGCTGCTAACAAACAAATGCTTTCAAAATTGCCCGAGCGTCAAAGAATGTTCAGACAACTGTTTTTTCCACTGGGCTATTCTACACCAAACATCCCAACCATACTGCCTGGTGGCCATCACAGATATATAGTTTTAAATGTGATGGTAATTTACTTTTTTGAAAAGAGTTATTTGCAGAAATATTTTGAAGACAAAAAAAGTAGTGGTCACGTGGGTACCTTCAGAATTTCGCAGAAAGTCGTGTGGGTGTTATTTGTGAGAAAAATTTAAAAGTACCGCTTTTTCTTGCCATATCAAATTTGATTTACATATAAGTAAAGGTGCTTCTAAAAGTATTTGAAGCCGAGTAACATTAGCGCAATTTATCCGCTACATAGGCTTTGAAAAATTAAGCCAAACTATTTATCGTCTGGATTTCTTGTATGGCAATACTGCAGTTTGTATGAATATTTTAGCCACATATACTCACTCCACAGAAGTTATATTTCACGAAAAAAAAATAATAATGTTAGGTCCAGATTACAAATATTCCTATATAATCGTTTTCGTCCACATTGAGATGCAATTTGAACGGTGTGTTTGTCTAATCGGAAATTACTTTTATGTGTAAGTTGAAAGCAAATAACCAGTTCTTGTTATATGGCAAGTTTATCATAACAATCTTTGTTTAAATGAGGAAAATGATTTTTGAAGTCTCCTATTGAGGGCCATGGAGAACTTCGGAACAGAAGCTGTCGTAAATCAAATGCAGAAAACAGCCATCATTAGTAAAATTCAAAAAATAATTTATTCTTTAAAACAAAGTGTAATCATATAACTTGCCATATAAAGAGAACTGCTTCCTTGCTTTTGATGTGGCAAAGAAATTGCACTAATATTACTGAGCTTCATGCACTACACGCAATCACCTTTACTTAATACCTAGACCAAATTTGGTGTAGAAGGGGCAGTATTTTTGAAATACTTCTTTTTACTTGTTACAAACAACACCCAGACGACATCCTGGGAAATCCAGAAGGCACCAAGGTGGCCTAATATTTTGTTCTCTGCGATAGACTTTAGCATTTTGCTGTTTTTAATACAGTAAACGAGCACAATATTTTTTTCAAAACACATTTAGGATGATTGGCGAAATGGCTGGGCAGCTTGATGTGGAATTGCCTCACTGCAAGCATTTATTTTTCCGAAGCTCAAGCTATCACCTCACTGTTACTGCCTTCCTTAAATACAATGCCTGCATAGGAAAGAAAAAGAAAGGCAGGTCTGACAAGGTTCACAAGGCAAGGTATTTTCATGTTGGATAAATTCATTACCATAAACAGCAGCAAAATAACAGTCATTTTGAGTAGTCCAAGACCCAATCTATATACCAGTATACTAAGAGCCAAGCGCGAACTTTTCCTTTGATGATGTGTGGTGATAGACAGGAACCGCTTACTGCAAGACTGGTCAGACTGTAAATAACTGATTGAAGTATAATGCATTGTTCAATCCAACACCACATAGGCATCTTTGCTACTGCAAAGACATGTGTCATTGATTCATGCACTAGATATGACACTGCGAATGTAACAAAAAAGATGAAAAGAAAACAAAGGAAAAAAGAAGAAAAGGGGGGATGCAAAGTAGGAGCAGTGTAGCACACTACTTTTACTTTGCATCCCCCTTTTCTTTCTTCTTTTTCCTTCTTTTCTTTCTTTTACCTTTTTTTGCTTCTCTTACCCCCAACCTCCGACAGGAGAACACTTTGTATCATCGCAACCTAACTTGAAAGGAAGCAAGGGCTGCACTCTTCTGCGTTGTAGGTTTTTTTCAGACAAACATTTCCAACAGGCACACACGCCTACACCAAAAGATGATGTCATTACTAACCCCATATAAACTAACACGCCAAGTATGACATGGTGACTTCTAAAAAATAGGTCCTCCTATCGCAACATCGGCCAGCCTGTCTGAGGCACTTCCACTGTTAACCCTGATTACCCGCCTAGATGCTTCCATCTGTCGACTCGCATCTTCATTTTGGATAACAGTAAGACGAGCTTACATTGATAAATACGCACGAAAGTTTAGTGATGTATCATACATCAGATTAAGCAACTGTGTTAAAAAAATTATTGATCGCTTGCTTCCTGGCTTTTTATACTAACAGTGCTTGAAGTAGCCTGAAACTGCGTAATGTCTTCTATATGCACATGAACTAGAATGACAACGTAATGCACAACATGCTTAAGAATATTGCGAGAAACATGATAACGACAAAATGACCAGCCACCCAAATTTCTTGCTGCCCATGTTTATAAAATGTTCATGTACACCTAAATGAGGTGCTTATCATACAAGCCGAAAAAACCTACAAGTAGGGCCTTGGGGCCTTCTGTAAGTAGACGTTAAGCATTTTTTCTGTGGAGGACTTTACAGCCATAAGTGAGGAACGAAACTCCTGTACAATGAAGAATGTTGGCAGCTATCAGTTATAGAAAAAACTAATGCACCTAATCTTCCCCGACACATCTGTACATTTAGAGAGGTGACGAAGCTTCTGTCATTTGTCGCAGTGACTCCAACTGGACCAGTGCGAAAATTGGCACTACTTCGCTAGACAAATGTCCAAACAAGCCTGCCCGACTCCCTCTAGCCATCCCGGCTGAATCTGACAATTGATTTCTTGACTGCTGGCTGGACAAAACAAACCACTGACGCACTCACAATACACAGCGTGAAGTTCCTCTGCAGTGGTCAACTTCGTGTTCCATGTTGTAGGCCCGTGTACTCAGATTTGGGTGCACGTTAAAGAACCCTAGGTGGTCAAAATTTCCGGAGCCCTCCACAACGGCGTCTCTCATAATCAAATGGTGATTTTGGGACGTTAAACCCCCCATATCTATCAATCAACTTCGTGTTCTGCGATGAAAGAGCAGCACAGTGTCTGATAAGGCACTCCTTGCAATATTTTTCAATGCCACACACTGACTTTGCTGTTCCTGTCGAAGAGAGCTTGGGGAGCTTGGAGGGTGATTGGTCTTTTTGGGGGCTGCTGCCGCTCCTCGTTTTCTGCTCAAGGTCAACCTGGACAAAGTTGTAGATGAGGCTTTAGGAGTTGTATATAACGATATACAAATTTTTGCTGAACACACATTTCCTCGTGGCACTCTGAGGAACTTCTTATAAAACTTATGGCCTCGCATATGAAAACATTTACAATCGATCCGAAGATGCACTTGACTCTAAAGGAGTAAGTTTGTTATGTAGTGTATATAAAGTAAGGTCATTCAGCACAACCACAGCTACAGTTGCACACGAAAACAACATTAGCTAGAAGGTGTGGGGCGCTTTCATGGCATAGCCCAAGCTGACACTGATCGTCCAACGATACTAAAAATATGCAAAGATTGCATGATCGATTTCAGGCATTACTGAAGTGTAGGGCACGAATATATCGTTCTACTCATGAGCAGTGTACAAAATTCAACATCAGTACCAACCCATTCAGCTAAAAATTTTGATTAGGATTTCTTTATTAAAGAGACTGACAAGTCGCCAGAATGTGTGATTGGAGGTGGAAATTGAAATCCGTGAATATAACTGCATTCTTTTTGCAACTCTAGTACCATTTTCTTTAGAAATTGCACTTAAAAAGCCTAAAAATCAGTATGTCATGCAGCCTGTATTCTTACTGCAAATAGTTTGATGCTTTAACATGCAAAAAGATTAGTGGTCAAAGTTACAGCATATATCCATATTACCTGTGCCCACATTATTTTGTGCTGCCTACGCAGAGGAGTCAACCCTCAAAAAGCAGCACTGTCAGCGTGGCAAACAGTCAGAAATATGTGCATTTCACACGCACATGAAATGTATGCTTTCGCAGCAAACTGCAATGCACAAACATATAAAGCTATTATGCTGACCTCGCACTGTTTGCTGCCTGTGTTGTGTGACACTTCATAGCAGTCAGGGACTCGAAAATTCTTAAAATGTTTCCAGCCCTTTCCGTGTTACCACTAGATGTACTCATGAAAGCCATGTCAAACAAAAAGAAACAAGCCCCGAAAATGTTCTGCTTTCGCTGCATGTTTATACGATCAGACCAGTAAGCTTTCTATTGCAGAAAAAAAAACAGCTACTATAAAAATTGATATTCGGCCCATTAACTGCTTTATGCTTTAAGCCGTGATATTATGTTAAACGGGTGTTCTGTTTTACACGATCTGGTCTGCATGAACTCTTAAACCCGGCACCATATAGGTTGAAAGACACACAGAGTTTTCGACAAACCTAGTTTTCCCGTGGAGCATCCTTATGCACTATAACAACACATCTCAATCTAGTTAGTTGATCAGAACGAGGTGAAAACTGCTCGCACTTGAAAAGCATGGACAGAAAGAATGACGCCTGCATCTAGTGCTTCCTGTACATTCTCGTTGAGGGTGCAGTTTTCACCTTATCCTTATTATTCTTCAAAACATAACTCACTTGTAGAACGAATGACGCCTGCATCTTGTGCTCCCTGTACATTCTCCTTGAGGGTGCAGTTTTCACCTTATCCTTATTATTCTTCAAAACATATCTCACTTGTTACCACTACAAGAGCTAACTCATTCACTGGCACATTCTGCTTGCCATTTCGGATATAAGGTACCTCTTTTACACCAGAAAATCTGCGAGAATAGAAGTGTTGTAATTGTGAAGCAAGAAAAGTAGAAGGAAAAAAGATAACCTGCCCTGGACAGAGACCGAGCCTGCGAACTTCGAATAATATGTCCGATTCTCGATCAACTGAGCTACCATGGCGGCTATGCCCCTTCCATTTTGTACGGTATATATGTGCATTTAATCATGGAAGAGTCAGTCAGCGCTGCATGGCGAGTGTGGGACACCTTTTTTTGCCTACTGGCAATCGCATTACGATTATTTCCAATATCCCTATACTTCTTCGGCAGCATTATGCATCTGTTAGTTTTCAGAAAATCTGCTAGTCACAGGAGGTGGCAATGGTTTGCCCTCCCACCTAAATGCATGTACTTGAACACATGCACAAAGCCTGCTGTATAGTAAAAAAAATTTGAGAGCATTTATTAATTTATCCAAATCAAGTTATACCGACTAGGTAAGCAAACCATTTGCATAAAATCAAAAGGCATAAAGTGATTCATGTATTATAACTATGTGAACAATTTCAGCAATGCACGGCAAAGTGACAACAGTTGTATTAAAAACCCCTCTCATTATAACATGCCTGAAGAGCACCACACCAGAATAATTTATAGTGCATGTAATATCGAGAATACTAGACTGTCTATTGACCTTTTAGAAGAAGGCTATCTCCTTCACGTTCAAGGGGCAACCACTTAGCCTTTTCCTGAGCATTTCTGTGAATATTTCCTGAATTTCAGATATCATTAGGATTGATTTACAGTGAACAGATTTTGCTTACGCATTGAAACCTAGTTCTGTAGGTAACTGCAATAAAGGGTGCAAAACCACCTCCAATAATTTTTTTAACATTTCAAGCAAATGTGTGCAACGACTTCAAAATAGTTTCCTGATCAACAATGACAACTGCAGCAGCACAACTAGCTATGGGTGCCCAAACAGTAGCTAGTAACAATACCTTTTCCTCTTTGAGCCTTTTGAAAGTGTTCAGCCCCTCAGTGCTCACCTTACAACAATTTTTAAATACGTGTTTGTGTGCCCACTGTTCTTGCTCCTTGCACAGTGAGGAGGCGCACAAGCAAGAAGAGACAAGAAAGAAGCGGAGCGAAAAAAAGCGAAATAAGTGAAGACCTTTTGTGTATCGTCCAATGTGTGCAACATCACTATTGCGACAACATATAGAAAAATTATCACGGCTATGCATTCATTGCAGAGTCATACACAGCTGCAACACCACGACTAAATTTCAACACTGTGTTGGTTTAGGATGCGTTTATAGTGGGAAGCTAAAGATATCTGCATTTGTTCGACACTTATTAAGATGCAGTGAAATGTGATATGATAATCTCATTTAGAATGCACGTCATATGTCTTCATTGTATATGTGGCCACAAGTAACTCTGGTTGCAAAGCAATATGGCACAGCCTGAACAGACGTCACCAGCCACTCCAATCTGAGCTTGCCTTTGCTACTTGCACATTATCATCACAGCAAAAAATGAACAATTGAATCTGCTGTCGATATGTGCAAGCTTAGGCTAAGGACTAAGTATGAAGGGTGTTTTGTCATTATTGAGATCAGTCATTTGTTTAAGAACACTTGCTGTCAAACACAAATACAATGCTGTCGAAGCATCAAGACTCAAATATAAAGCAAAAAGAAGTGTCTCTTTAAAAATTACAGGCCACAAGGTGCAAGTTAAATATTTGATATACGTGGGATGTAAGGCACGCACAAGAGGTGGTGCCATATTATACTTTTCCTTGTGTTGAAACCTGCTTGCTTTACTCCCCCAACACATCTGTAAAGATGCCATGAAAACGCCAAGCAGCTGATGCAGCATGGTTGAACACATGTCCAGGAATTCCACCATTCATATTGGCTAAGCAGCCCTACAGCCTCCACAGTCCTGCAACCATTTGTGAAAGAAATATAGTTCTACCCAAAGTTCTTGCTTTACAGACGCACATGCAAGACGCATAACCACTCTATAGGAAGTTTGCATGATAATGCGCTGGGTAGCAAAACAGATGCCAATATCAAGTAAGTATCCCTGCCGGCCGCTTCTTTCTTTCCATTCTTAAAAATTAATCAATCCATAGTTAATAAATGTTCCCCCAATGTGAAGTGTACTGGCATTCCGGTGAAGAATTGCAATGTATTTCAAACACAATCTAATTCATGGCAAGTAAGCAATCAATAGCGTTTTGTCAGCTGTTCAAGAAAACAGCATGAAGTTTCGCTAAATCTCATGTTTTTTATAAACACCATGAAATTTGATATAAAAGTTGTGAGCATTGTGTGAAAGAACACCGATTCATGTTTAATCAATGATTACTTATAATGTACTGATATGAATGCAACTAACTGAATGTAAAACGATGATTTTTGCTTGAGCATTTCGAGTTATGAACACTATCGCACTTGCCAGCTGCATCTTGTCCAAGACAGTGGCAAGCTAGGCTAGTTTCTGTAGGTGATCAGTAATGAACAGTGCAAAGTAACAACGAGAAACACCAGTAACAACAGTATGGGGCAAGCATAGACTGCCAACTGTATAATTCATTGCACAAAATATCGCCTGAATATCAGTCAGAAAACTCGTGTAAATGAAGGCCAGTTGGAAATGAACAAGTTACGAAATCAACAATGCCTTGTTTCTCTAACAGGGCCCTCATTCACATGAAGTATGCAGCGATAGGCTCCTACCGAGGTACGTCACAGCGTGATGTCATTGGCCACACGTAAAAGGTGTGGCTGGAAAAACACTCCCGCTGGTGGCTCAGCCAGGTACAGTCATGCGGTGTTTGGGGCAAGTTTTAATTTTTCAAAGCTTACACTTCACGTTACAATGTCGACACTAGCTGTAGTATGTGTCAGCAAACATCTAGCTGTGTGGTAAAATACTTGCCGCGCTGTCTGTTTATTTTGAAGAAGTGAACACACGTGGTGACCTGTGTGAGGAACAGCGGCACAGTCTTCAAAAATGTGCACTGTTGATTGAGGCATGTAATATGCATTGAAAGGTATTGAGAATATCGGTTCAACTGAGAATATTGTGTGCCATGTGTGCAGTGTCAATAAAAATGTGTCTTGTTTGCGAAGACGTTAGCACTCGTGGTAGGTACGGGTCGTTGAAAAAACTTGATTGGACATTTTAGTCAAGGTAAATATGCACTTGACGCGACCATTTGCGAGTTGGTACAGCTCAGTGTTTGTGCTGTGTGCAGAAGAAAATTGCATGGTCACCGGGCTGGAAGATACCATTTGCTGAAGCTGCATAGATGAATCGCCCCGATGAGTACGCAAGCCCAAAAAGGTATAACTCGTTTTATCGAAGACCTCATAATTCTTCATGTAGTAAGCAGAGATTCTTGTTTCACATATTTGATATACTCAGTACTTTTCCCGCTCGATATTCATGAAGTGACAATGCATACTACAAGTTTGTGTGTTAGGTCCTAAGGGAGCAATGTAAATATGCAAATAAGTTGTAGGTGTCAGATGCAGCGATGTAACTGCACAAAAGATTACGTATATATTAGGCTACAGGTTTAGAATCGCATACATCTCAGTGGGCTATCAGGAACGTCACCAACGACTTCCTTTCCAACCAGTCCTTGCACCGAGGAAGAGAATGGCTGGCACGATGCTCGAAGTAAGGTCACACTATTGCCAACATAGAGAGGTTTTCCACTTAGGCAACATTTTGCACAATACATTTTTTAGATACAAGAATGTACTCGTCCCACATTGATCATACTGATGTCTTTTGTTCTTACTTTGTGCTGTGAATTACTAGGCATTTTGTCATCATGATCTTTAAAAGCTAATTTCAGTGTTCTCTCTCATATTGCTGACATCTGTGTCGTTGCATTATTTTGGCAAAAAAGCAACACAGAAAGGCTGTCACTATAAGTACACCAACTTGAGTATTCTCTTGCAAAAAAAGTCGGCACTGGTCCTTCATTACCCGTCTTCCTTCTCTCTTTGCCTTGTTTGTGCTGACACAGCCAAACACCTCATGAGTTAGATGAGAAATATTAGCGCATCAAAACTATAAGTGCTTGCATCAGCAACTACACAACAGCGTGATACCCGCACCACTGCCACACAGCAGCGAAACATATTTTGAACATTCTGGCAATGTATAATTTTATAAAAAGCAACTCTGGTAGATTACAAAATCTCACATTGTGCATGCAAGTTTTCTTCAAAGTCCGGCTTACAATGTAGGTGCTGGCCGGTACATTATTAGTTACAAGCAAAGGCGTCTTGCAGGTACACATACAGATTGCACGAACACCTCTTTCTCTACACTAGGCACACACATTATATCTTTTAACAAGCATATGCCACTGTTTAGGGGTATAATAAAGCTCTACTGTGAACGTATGCTTATAAACCCACTTACCCGGTTGGCTAGGTGAATTGAGCCAAGTTACAAATTGTATCGCCCGCGAACGTGAAGAAATTGCTGCTTTGCATAAAATGGCACTGCAGGCTTCGTTTAATCAACAACGTAGCAAGCGCCGTGTGCGTCCTCCTGACTACATTGCACTTATTAAAAAATCGATCACCATACACATGCATGTTGCCGCAGTTGTCGCGAATTAGCTCCAGCAAGGCCGCGCCGAGGCGCCATGGCTCTGCTGGCGTTAGCGTTGTCAAAACGAATCGGCAACCGCACTCGCAAAGGCGCGTAAGGTTGCCGTTTCACGACGCCTCGTTCGAGTGCGGCAACGCACATTTGCACTGAGTGGCATACTTAGTCTACATAAAAAAGTGTCCCCCTTACCTTTAGTTTCTTTCACACTGTCCTGGGGAAAGTGACCACAGGCGTCAGCCGTCACCTCGAAGTCCTTCGAGCGCCCGCACAACCCGCCGATTCCTCGGACGACTCGCACTTGATCCGCACTCGAACAACCGCGGGAATAGGGCGCAATCTTAGCACATCACACGAACAAGGAACGGCGCTTCCTTGCGTGAATTCAACATTTCGTGCTCTCCTGTGTAGCAGCGCGAATACATGAGAGACGCACCGAAACGGCATGCCCACCGAAACAAAGAGGACAAACATTATGTGGCTTTAGCTGTGAATAGATTTGACTTCAATATCTGTGTGAGGAAAATAAAAAAAACATCTGTCGCTGCTATAAACTGAAAAAAAAGTATGTTTTCCGGAAAATAACTTTAAAGTGACAAACGGTTATTCAAAAAACAAGTTACAACTTATGAATATTTTCGCAGGTCTTTGTTTTGTTTTTGTTCTAATAGACGACAGCCTCCTACTGCTTCTACGACAGACGTAGTGCGGTTTTACGTTCTGTGCGTGTCGCAGACGCAAAGCTCTATAGGAGTCATATCAGAGTTATCCATTCTCAATGAATCATAGGACGACTACAAAGCAATAACATTTTGACATAGTGCAGTACGCAATCTTTCAAGGTATGACATTTCTTTTCTCTGAAGCAAATCGAAGCAAGCCGGCCGGCGCAATCAGCTGATGTCGCCGCTACGCGAGGAATGGTCGTGCGCAATAGCGTCGCGCCCCGCGCTCGATTTGTCATCAAGCGATAGAGCTATCAAGTGGAATACAGCTAGATGCAAGGATTAATGGCGTATCACTCTAATTTCCTGTGGTGGCTGGCTCTATCGCAAGAGAGCCCCGGGAAACAAGCTTCTACTGCTCAAGCTTGTGTGTGGGTGTAAAAATACTTGTTTTCGTACGCGATGGGGCGGCAATCTATATTTGAAAGACATGCGAAAAGAATGTGACGTATACACAATAACAAAACATATGCACACATCAATTGATACGATCGCATATCGTACATAAATATGCCAACACATAGCGTGTAACCAGCAAATTTATATATATAACTTAAATGCGCATGCACTGTGCAGCGCGAATAGTTTAGCATTCTGCTTCTGGTCACCGACGCGTGCTGAAGCAGGATGGCTGGCTCGTCAAGAGCTGTTACAGCGGCCGACGCTGGCCGTGGTTTTTCGGGCACATCACTTTCCAAGGACGACCGTTTAGCTCTGCCACCACTGCCCACAGGAGAAGGACTCAGACGCGCGTTGGTTCTGCACTACGACATCGCAGCACGTCCGTACGGGATTAATGACTTCCGAAAGCCGCTCAAGGAACTAGGCATCATTCAAGAGGTGAGCGGCATAGGAGCGTCTCAGATGTCGCACGTCTGGCTTCTTAACATGAAGACACATGAGGCCAAGAAGACACTTCTGGGCGACGGCCTACTGTCCGTGAAAGACCCCCCCCCCCCCCTGCGTCGTCGTCGACCCAGAGAGGCAAGAGGTGCGTCTCAAGTTGCATTGGGTAGCCTTTGATGTCAACGCAGAGACTGTACGGCGTGCTTTCCGGGAGTACGGTGAAGTGAAAGAAGTTATCAGCGACAAGTGGAGAGACGAAGACTTCGAAGAAGTTGAGTCAACCACAAGATTCGTTCGGCTATTACTTAAGGAAGGCGTTACTACGAATTGCATACCCCACCACATGCGTCTCGGGAGCGGCACGGCACTGGTGATCGTGCCAGGAAGAGCGCCGCTGTGCCTGCGTTGCCGGAACACGGGACACATTCGTCGTGACTGCAGGGTGCCCAGGTGCGCTGGTTGTCGCGCCTTTGGACATGAGCAGGCGGACTGTACTCGTACCTATGCCAGTGCAGCAAGTGGAGCAACAAATGCCGACCACACTGAATTGCTCATGAATGAAGAGGAAGCAGAGAGAGCCGTGGCGTCGAAGGCAAGAGTGGAGGCGTCTCATGCAGTGGCGACCAGCGAGAGATCGATGGAGACACTTAAGCAAGACACAGATGAAATTACGGTTAAGGGCACTTCAACGCAACGGCGTTCAACTCGGATGAAAACCCAACACAAGGCTTAACCAGGCATCGAGTCTGACGCTACTTCGGACATGGGTAAAGTCAAAACTACGCCAGTAAAGCGACGCCTGAATGAGGGAGACGCAGCGTCCCAGCAGCGTCTGACCCAGGAAGATCAAGGGCAGTGGCAAGTGGCTGGCTCCAAAAAGTCTCGGGGTGCTGGCCGCCTGCGTTCGTCGTCGCTTTCACGCAGCGGCGACGGGACGACGCCTTGAGCGTCGGCCGGACAGTGGGTTAGGTGTTGGTGAGGTAGCGTCGCTCACTCGGCTTTTTCTCATCACGATGGTGACGATTAGATTGGCGACGCTAAATGCACGTGGGCTTTCTGCCAAACGGCGGCAAAACCAGCCTTACCGCCTGATTATACAACAAGATCTAGACATCGTCGCTGTACAGGAAACTAAAGTAGAGAGTGAAAAGCACGCTGAGCGAATGGTGCAGCCTTTCATGAGACTGTTTGATGTGTGCGTTTGTCGCGCGGTGGGTACATCTGCAGGTTGCCTCTTATTAATTCGGAAGAGCCTCAATGCGAAAGTGGAGTCTGTAACTACCTGCGAGGCGGGTCGTTTTATTATATGTGATTTATCCTTACCAAGAGAAAAATGGAGAGTAATCTGTGTGTACGCACCCACTGTGATTCAACATCGAAAGGAGTTTTTCGAAAAACTTGATGTGTATTTGAAATGTGAACGTAAACTTATTTTGGCCGGGGGTTTCGACTGCGTTTCTTCGAGTATAGATAAATCAAGTTCCAGGCCATACAGAGATTTAAGCACTGCCGTTCTAATCAATATGGTGGCGAAAGCTCAGCTAGAGGACGTGGGTGAATGTCTTTGCAGTGGAAAAGGGGTTACGTTTACCCACTTTCAGCGTTCAAGCCATGCTAGACTTGACAGAGTATACGTGTCTTCCGAAATCAATCCTTCGTGCCATGATTACAGAGTTACACCTGTTACGTTTAGTGATCATTGTTTGGTTTCATTCTCAGTGGATATACATAAAAAGAATAACAAACATTTCTCTTGGGACCTCGGAAAGTTTAATGTAAAGCTACTAAAGGATGAACAGTTTAATCGCATTTTTCTAGAGGGCATAGAAGACTTAGCAAATAGAGCACTTGAATCCTGGGGACATAAGTGGGAAATATTTAAACAGACCATTAAACTGGAAGCACTTGAGGGAGCCAGTATCCTGAGACATGCTGAAAAAAAACTTGAAGTGTGCTTGCGTGAAAACTTGGAACAGTTAGTAGCGGATGAATGTACTCAGGCCGGAACATTTTCAGAGGAGATAAAAATAACTAAACAGAAGCTAGAGTTGATAGACCAAGAACGTTATCGTGGAGCATTGATTCGAGCTCGAGCAGAAAACTTGGCAGCAGGAGAAATGCCAACAAAACGAGCTCTTGTAGCTGAGAAGAGACATGCCTGTAAAAATGAAATAAGAGAAATAGAATATAAAGGAACAAGGTGCCATACGAAAGAAGCGATATCAGGTGCTTTTTTTTTGAATATTACAAAGAGTTATTCACCCCAACCAGTGTACACGCAGAACGTTTTAATAGCGATTTCATTTTATTAATGCCAAGACTTGATGATGAAAGAAAGGAAATTTTAGAATTGCCTATAACAGAGCGAGAAGTTGAAAAAGCAATTGATAAGTTAAACAATGGTAAGTCTCCAGGACCAGATGGCCTGAGTTCTGCAGTGTACAAGGAATTCAAAAGCGTAGTTTCACATATTTTGAGGGAGGTATTTAACGAGACCTTTAAGTGTAAACAACTTCCACCATCGTTTTTGTCAGCCCACACGGTCTTAATACCTAAAACTGAAGATCCCGCTAAGTTAAGAAGTGTTACTGCATATAGACCAATTAGCCAAACTAATGTTGACTATAAAATATTGATGAAAATATTGGCCAGAAGACTCCAGACAGTTATGACAAAACTGATTGGGCCCCACCAAACTTGTGGCATAAAGGGAGGAAAAATAATGACCAACATAAACATAGCACGATCAATCCTAGAAAGTTGTGACGCTATGCATCTCAAAGTTGCCATGCTTCAAGTTCACCTCGAAAAGGCATTTGATTGCGTGCCGCACGACTTGCTCCTTTCATTACTTGAGCACATTAACGTAGGGAGTTTGATTAGTGACGGAGTGCGCATGGCTTACACTGGATGCACGACGAGATTGGTAATAAATAAAACTAAGGGTGAGCGTATACCTGTGCTGCGGCCAGTGAGACAGGGGTGTCCATTATCGCCCCTGCTTTTTGCTATTTTTATTGAACCTTTTTGTTTAAGTGTAATTAATAACCCTGCAATAAGCGACTTAAATTGCATGAAGCCGAGGTTAGCCTCCTTACATACGCAGACGACATTGCAGTTTTCTGTACAAATTATGAGAGTATAATGCATGCTGTAAATGCCATGAAAACTTTTTGCCAGGCGAGTGGTAGTGCCGTGAACTGGGATAAGTGCCTTGGCTTCTGGCATGGGGAATAGAAGTCACGCCAAGAATATTTCTAAACATTAAATGGCAGGAAACACCAGTGAAGTATTTAGGAGTGCCGCTGGAGTTCTTTCATGACAGCGAACCGCATTGGAAAAAAGAAACAAAGGCATTGCGCAATAATGTAGAAAAATGGAAAGGTTGGGGTATTTCGATATTCGCACGGGTCACAACGTGCAACTTGTTTCTGGTGAGCAAGCTGTGGTACGTAATGCAGGTTTTCAACTGCAGTAGAATAAGTGTACGGAAAATACACAGAGTATTTGCGATTTTTATATGGAGCTCTGTATGGGAAAGATCAAGCCGCACAAACCTGTTCAGAAAAATTAAAGATGGCGGGCTCGGATTAGTTCATTTGTACATAAGACAACTTGTCTATCGTTTCTTTTTTCTTCGTGATGTAAATGACCCCTTTTTGAGAACTGTTATACAACTAAGGTTATCTAGAGTGCTGCCGGGATTTCTCGTATCATCATCAAATATGCAAGGACCAATACAAGGGTATTTAAAGGAAGTTATTTCGTCTTTCCGGTTTTTGTCAGTGAGATTTTCGTTAGAGTATCTGGCTGAAGTACCACGTAAAAATTGTATAAAGACCTTGTCGATGTTTTACGGCCTGTACCATTGTACCGTCAGCTATAATGTGAAGGCCCAGGACAGTATGTTGTGAAACGTGTTAAAAGAATGCTTGTAGCGCCAGGGGTCAAAACTTTTTTTTAAGTTACATACTGGTACCTTACCAGTTAAAACGTGGTTGCAGGGTAAGGGAATATTCGTGCCATGAAACACAAATTGCCACTTGTGTAATAAACCGGAAACAATCGAACACGTGTTTATAGATTGCTGGACGGGGTCTTTTTCTGGGACATACTGCGAAGAACCTTGAAGAAAGAGTTACCGTTAAGTCCACATGGCATCCGTTTTCTTTCGTTTAAAAACGAGGCAGGTATACCTTATGACCTTATCATGCTTCTGGGCCTGCACATTATATGGAAAACCCGATGTGCCTTTGAAAACGCGGATGTTGAAGTGCTAGCTGTGCGCCAATATTTTTGCAAATCTGTGTACCATTTTCTTGAAAAGCTGAAAATCCAAGGGATGTGCCAGACTGGATTGGGTGCATTGTGCGATTGTTACGAATGCCCAAGTATTGATTAATAGTCAGCCAAGAGCTGACGGTACCTCAATGAATTCTGTGGGTGTACTTTGTGACGTACTTCAATTTGGACCAATATGTAAATATGTAAAATGTGAACAGTCATGACATGCAAGGAAACAAAGAAAAAAAAAGCGCGAGTAGTTTAGCAAGCTGACGCACTCAGTTCACGTACGCGAGCACAACTGAGGGGCGCCGGTTCGAACCCCGCCTTGTCTGAATTTTTTTTACTTGTTTTTCAATGTTTTTTATGTACTGCTACCTTTTCTAATGCGTTAGGTACATAAAGAAAATAAGAGCAATATTGCGTTCAAGTACGTATGTGGGGCTGTATTTTTTGCACAACAGTTATTAGTATTTTTATTTTCATTATTACATTTTTTATTTATTTCGTAATGTAACAAAATTAAGGACTAAGGGGAACATTGGGCCTCCTTGATTGTGAAGGGACTCGAAAAGTGAGAAAACTCAAACCCAAAAATTTATTTGAGAAAAAACTGAGCATTTCACAGCCGGACCAGCTTCTTCAAGGGTAGGCCCTAGGTATGCGCGAGACTTGCTATATGACTCATCTCAAGCTGTGGCTGTTCAGGGAAGGCAATATCACCGAGAAGCAGTTCCAAAATATATTTTGGTTGATGTTTTTTGATTCCTCCAAAATAAGGGCTGCACAATTGTGATCGAGCCAAACCAAGAATTGCGGGCACGAAGTCATGAGACAGAAAATGAATAATGTTCATTGTTTGAAAAATTGTCCTTAATAAAAGGAAGAGTTATGGAGTGCTACGTAGCTTAACTCGCAGTAGGAATTTTATATATAAATATAGATAATTTAAAATGGACAATGTTGCACACACACACATTGGTTAATTTTCTTTGCAGCACAGTTGAAGCATCTATGTAGAACTGAAGCATCAAGAGAAGCTCATGCGTCCTCACTTTATTGCGCTTTACATAGCTTGTGTGCGTCCATGCAGCCATGATATATTTTAAAGCATTTGTTTCATCTATATTCTTCTTATTCATTCAAGCTGGCCCATAAGTTGTGTCCTATGTAGCTTTACAATTGAATCGTGATCTGCAAGGTGGTCTGGAACAATGCTTTTGAAAATCTAAAAACGACCCAGCTCTATACACGACCATCCGAGCATCACTGATAAGCACCATTATGTGTCCGTACATATTAGTTGTGCTCTCATAATTATTTTTCTGACCACTCCCTCTACCCCTACCTCGTTTCTGTCGTGAAGCTGTGGCAAGTTGTGTATAGCTGTATTTATAGTGTAAAAGCACACTCTAACAATAAAAGATATTTTAGGCTACATGCAATTAGTTTTCATAGATTTTCATTTCTTTTGTCGGTGCTCAGGAGGGCTAAGCTCATGGTCGATATTTTAAATTGACATTTCACTTTGTCATTGTTAATGAGAACAGCTTCAATATTATATTGACAAGTTCATTCGCATTGAATTTAGTTCTCATTAATATGTTACGTGAGTAACGAGACAAAGTATTGCGAATATATTCGAAAAATATATTTGCAAGAGCGGTTGCAGCACTGGCCAGTCTGGCTCCGAGCTCGAGCAGCCAGCGAGCCTCATCTTCTTCGTCGGGCGCACACGCGCATTCGCACTATGGTTTGTGGCAGCCTACAGGTAGCATAACCCCCGTCGGCAAAGGCGCCGTCTCGGCGCATCTAGATGTCAAGATCATTGGGCGAGTGGTACTGCTTCAGGCGTGCGACGTGTACGATGTCGCTGGCCCTAGGGGTGGATGAAGACGGCGAGGCAGCAGGAGTGATTTCATAAGTGACGGGAGTCACCTCACGAAGCACTCTGTAGGGCCCTGTGTACCGAGAGAGCAGCTTGTCAGACAGGCCAACGTGCCTGGTCGGAGACCACAGCAGAACCAACGAACCGGGCGAAAAGTGCACATCGCGGTGTCGTTGGTCGTACCGACGCCGTTGGTTTGCTTGGGAGGTCAGAAGGCGAGCACGAGCGGTTTCGCGTGCGTGGGCGGCCCGGCTGATGGCGTCCAGAGCATATTGTGAAGTTGGAGCTGCTGGTAACGGAATCGTCGTATCGAGGGGTAATGTGGGTTCGCGGCCGAACAGCAAGAAAAAAGGGGAGTAACCAGCCGTGTCGTGGCGCGAAGAATTGTAGGCAAATGTCACGTATGGTAAAGCGATGTCCCAGTCAGAGTGATCTGAGGAAACGTACTTTGCAAGCATGTCAGTTAGGGTTCGGTTCAGGCGTTCTGTGAGGCCATTTGTTTGCGGATGGTACGACGTAGTGAGCTTGTGGCGTGTTGCACAAGAGCGTAGAATGTCCGCTATGACTTTCGATAGAAATGTGCGGCCTCGGTCCGTGAGCAGCTGGCGTGGAGCACCATGTTGCAAGATCACGTCGTGTAGAAGAAAATCGGCGACGTCAGTGGCGCAACTTGTTGGAAGGGCGCGTGTGATTGCGTAGCGTGTGGCGTAGTCTGTGGCCACAGCTATCCACCTGTTGCCAGCAGAAGACAGAGGAAAAGGGCCGAGTAAGTCCAAGCCGACGCGAAAGAAAGGTTCAGTAGAAATATCGAGTGGTTGAAGGCGCCCAGCCGCTAGCGTCGATGGTGTTTTGCGGCGCTGACATTCCTCACACGCCGCGACGTATCTTCTGACGGACCGTGCCAGACCTGGCCAATAGAAGCGACGGCGAATCCGGTCGTATGTGCGGGACACACCCAGGTGACCGGCAGTAGGAACGTCATGAAGTTCGTGGAGTACAGCCAAGCGGAGGTGTTTGGGTATGGCAAGCAGCAGAGATGGGCCGTCTGGATGGAAGTTATGCCGGTATAATGTGCCATTGTGGAGTACGAACGAGCGATAGGATCGGTTCGATGGGGAGGAGTCGAGGTGCTCAATGATAGCTCGTAGGGCTGCATCACGGCGTTGCTCGTCGGCTATGTGGTTCAGTTGAGAAACGGAGCACACGCAGGCGTCGTTGTCAGGTATGGTGGCCGATGGGTCAACTGGATAGCGAGAAAGGCAATCGGCGTCCTGGTGCAGGCGTCCAGACTTGTATATCACAGAAAAGGTGTATTCTTGCAGTCGCAGAGCCCAGCGACCAAGTCGACCTGTAGGATCTCTTAAGGATGAAAGCCAGCAGAGCGCGTGGTGGTCGGTGACGACGGAAAAGTGAGTGCCATATAAATATGGACGGAATTTTGAGACCGCCCAGACAAGAGCAAGGCATTCTCGCTCTGTGATCGAATAGTTACGCTCTGCAGGTGTAAGGAGGCGGCTAGCATACGCGATAACGCGGTCGTGTCCCTGTTGGCACTGGGCGAGAACGGCTCCGATACCGTGACCACTGGCATCAGTTCGGACCTCAGTTCGGGCAGATGGGTCAAAGTGGGCGAGGATAGGGGGCGTCGTCAAAAGTGTTATGAGGTGAGAGAAGGCGGCAGCTTGAGTGGACCCCCACGAAAATGGAACGCCTTTCTTCAAAAGATCGGTAAGTGGTTGGGCGATTGCCGCAAAATCTTTCACGAACCGCCTAAAGTAGGAGCAAAGTCCCACAAAGCTCCGGACATCTTTGGCGGATTGGGGTACTGGGAAATTCGTGACGGCACGAATTTTCTCAGGGTCCGGTCTCACACCAGAAGCATCGACAAGGTGGCCCAGCACGGTAATCTGTCGGCGGCCGAAGTGACACTTCGAGGAGTTCAACTGGAGGCCAGCTTTGCGGAAGACGTCGAGAATGGCCGACAGACGCTCAAGGTGGGTCTCAAACGTAGGTGCAAATACGAGGACGTCGTCTAGGTAACACAGGCATGTTGACCATTTGAACCCGTGTAGCAGAGAGTCCATCATACGTTCGAACGTGGCGGGGGCATTGCATAGGCCGAAGGGCATAACCTTGAATTGGTATAGGCCATCTGGAGTGATGAAGGCGGTCTTTTCTTGGTCTTTCTCGTCTACGGCAATCTGCCAATAACCAGAACGAAGGTCGATGGATGAAAAGTAGCGTGCGCCGTGGAGACAATCGAGGGCGTCATCAATACGTGGTAAAGGATACACGTCCTTTTTGGTGATTCGATTTAGATGCCGGTAATCGATGCAAAAACGCCATGTGTTGTCCTTCTTTTTAACCAGGACGACGGGTGACGCCCATGGGCTTGATGAGGGCTCAATAATGCCTTTAGTTAACATCTTATTCACTTCAGCTTGAATAATCTGGCGCTCCGACGCGGACACGCGATACGGTCGACGGTGAATGGGAGCAGCATCACCGGTGTTGATGCGGTGCTTTACAAGAGAAGTTTGGCCGAGTGGGCGGTCGTCAAGGTCGAAGATGTCACGGTAGGAAGCTAGAAGGCGTGCGAGAGCGGCTGATTGCGCTGGGGGAAGGTCAGGGTCGATCATGGGACGTATTGACATGTCGAGGCATGTGGCATCGAGTGGGCGACAAGGAAAATTGGGGCATGCGTCGGCTGCGAAAGTGGTGACGTAATCATCGGCTAAGGACCGCAACGTGGCAATTAGGATGCCTTCAGGGAGGACTTGCTTTGTGAAGCCGAAATTTATGACGGGTAGACGGGTCCGGTTGGAGGCTACAGTTACGATGCAGTGAGGGACGGTGACGTCACGTGCCAGTAGGACATCAGGAATCGGCGTGACGATGTAATTCCCATCCAATACGGGTGAGGTCGTGGCGAATTCGGTGAATGTGAGGGCTTTAGGCGGTAAGCGGAGGAAGTCTGTGGCAGAAAGGCCGTGTTGAGGTTCAGGGTGAATATCCGGCTGAAGAGGAAGGTCTAAGCAAAGAGTACCAGCGGAACAGTCGATCAGAGCAGAATGGGTCGACAGGAAGTCCATCCCTAAGATGAGGTCATGAGGACAGTTCTGGAGCACCGTGAATAGAACAGGGATGTAACGGTCGGCGATGCGTATGCGAGCCGTACACATGCCAATGACAGGAACAGTGCCGCCATCGGCCACACGTACAGCTTCGGTAGCAGGGGGCGTGAGTACTTTTCTTAAGCGGCGACAAAGATGAACGCTGATTATGGACACATGAGCGCCAGTATCGACTAGTGCCGACAGAGAAATACCGTCCACGTGTACATCGACAAGATTTTTGTTCGTATGAAGCGTCAATGGAGGGTTTGGTTCAGACAGGGATGATGCAGCACTACCTCCAGGGGCTGCACTGTCTAGTTTTCCGTCGGGTACGATGAAAAGTTAGGCGGCGAGTGATGGCGGCGTGGCTGGGGCGACGGGGAACGACGGCGTTGAGGGGACGGAGAACGAGCAGGAAGGCGGCTGTTAGACGTGTCGAAAGCAGGGGCGGTACGGCTGGACGAATACCGGCGAAGATCTTCATATGGGCTATAAGGTGCGAAAAACTGGCTCCTATGTGGCGGCGTCCAGGAGGCACGGCAGTAGCGGGAGACATGTCCAACGCGGTGGCACCGGAAGCAGATCGGTTTGTCGTCAGGAGTTCGCCATTCCGCCGGGTTGCGAGATCGTGGAGCAACAAATGGGTCACGTCGAGGTGCATTAATGGGAATTGGTCTGGAGGAGGGGCAAGAGATGGGGCAAGCATCAGGGAACCCGCGGTTGGCGAATTCTTGTCGTACGACCGCCTGAATAACGGAGATCGCGGGGGTTGTCGGTATCGTATGTTCGAAAGAAGTGGGCTGAAGCGGCGCTGGACTTGCTGCTTCAAGTTCCCGTCGAACGATACGCGTTACACTCTGCTCAAAGGGCGGTGTGACGGTAGAATCGGAGCAGGTGGACGTAGCCGCCGTGTTTGGCAACCGAGAAAAAGGAGGGCGCACCCGACGGCTTTTTGCTGTTTCGAAACGGCGGCATTCTTGAATTACACGGTCGATGGTCGAGACGTTAGTGTACACCAGCAAATTGAAGGCGTCGTCCGCGATCCCCTTCAAAACGTGTCCAACCTTTTCAGCCTCAGACATCGCCTCGTCCACTTTTCGGCAAAGAGCGAGAACTTCTTGGATGTATGACACATACGATTCAGTTGGCGACTGGACACGGGTAGCCAGCTCCTGTCGTGCAGCTGCGTGGCGACCGGTCGGGTCCCCAAAGATGTCACGTAGCTTCTCCTTGAACGTGTCCCAGCTGGTGAGTTCGGACTCATTTGTCTCGTACCAGACACGCGGGGTTCCGTCCAAGTAGAAGAGAACATTAGCGAGCATCATGGTAGGGTCCCAACGGTGAGTTTGACTGACCCGTTCATAAAGGCGAAGCCATTTGTCGACGTCGAGGCCAGGTTGCGCAGAAAATGTCCCGGGATCACGTGGTGTTTGGACGGCGACAAAGGTTGTCGGAGAAGCCGCAGATGATGAAGCGGACGCGTTGTCACTGGAAGCCATGGCGGGAAGCTGGAGGATGCGGCCACTGCGGAGCTGCGTGGTGAGGACGGGGATCGTTCCACCTCCACCAAATATGTTACGTGAGTAACGAGACAAAGTATTGCGAATATATTCGAAAAATATATTTGCAAGAGCGGTTGCAGCACTGGCCAGTCTGGCTCCGAGCTCGAGCAGCCAGCGAGCCTCATCTTCTTCGTCGGGCGCACACGCGCATTCGCACTATGGTTTGTGGCAGCCTACAGGTAGCAATATTGTTTCTACCAAAAAAAACGATCGAGTCCTTGAAGTTATGTTTTTTTTGCTTGATTTGTTTTCGTGTGACAGCATGCAAGTAAAATGAGTTATTGTCATTTCTTGTGAATGACACATTTTTCGTGTGACAGACTTTAGCACCTGGTCATCTGCAGAAGTTGTATTCATTCTGAAAAAGAGTGAACAGTGGTGACTGACAACACAGACTAGCCTGCGTTATTCTTTTGTACTATATATGTCACTGTGCTTCATTTAAAACTATATAGATCTCGAATTTCCTGCTGAAAATGTGACAACAAATGTAGATTTTTTACATTTTTGCAACAATCCACATGCCTTTCATACACTATTGCACATATTCCTAAGCACCGCACAAAATCTGTATATTTCCGTAAGACCTTACGTTCCGCATTTTTCTCATGAAAGCTTCTGTACACTCCATACACTTTCGTTATCCTTCAATATCTTCCATAATGAACTCTCCGTGTGCTCCATAAATTTCCTTATCTTTTCATATTTTCCATAAAACTCACTCCATACACGCCACAAAACTTCCTTATCCTTCCATATACTCCATAAAAAGCATTCCATATATGCCATACATTTTCCTTATCGTTCCGTATACTCCATAAAAAGCTTTCCATATACGCCATACAATTTTCTTCTCCTTCCATATACTCCATAAGAAGCATTCCGTATATGCCATACAACTTCCGTATATTTCCATAAAACTCCATACGTTTTCCGTATGTAGCGCAAAGAAATGTTACGGAGTCCATATATTTTCCGTAAGATTTCATACGGAACGTTTCAGTAGGGTTGGGAGGATCTCCGGTCCAACAGGTGGGAGAGTTTCTTATCCAGAGTGATCCGGTGCTTTTTTGGCGTCGGTGCCGCAACGAATTACTTGAACGCGTCGACCGCAGACATCATCTCATGGATGCGGCGCTCAAGTTGACGCTTCGCGAAGAACAGGTCCAATTTTTTTCCGTAAAGAGACGTAATTTCATGAAGGTGGGCGTTTATCAGTCGTTGTTCGGCTCTCTTGACCACTTCCAAGCCTTCAGGGGTCGAGACAGGTCGTTTTAGGCGCAGGCTTTGAGGAAAAACTTTTCTTTCTTTGCAGGTGCGGCTGAAGTTGAGATGAGTCTTGAAGACAGAGATGCCTTCCTTAATGCGTATGCAGCGCTTGACGAGCTGCATGGTGACGTGTCCGAAGTCTTGGCTGAGTGACATAAACGTAAACAACGTAAAAAAATATTTGGGTCCCCTATACGCAAACTAACAATAAAAAAACACTAGCGGGTACAGCGCAAGGCATGCAGTTTGCTTAATATGCAATAACTTCACTCGTACCTCTGCAACTGAACTGGTAAAACAAGCCAACTGACCTGCACTTACTGATCGCAATCGTGCTTCCCGACTAAAATTATTATTTCAACTTATCAATAAACAGTGCAATATAAACGTATCTGATATAAATACTTTTTCTTCGGGTTATGCCAAAACATAGAGGCATTGCCTAACAATTACTCCATTAAGCTTAAAAAAATTGTTTCAAATATTCTTTTTTTCCATGAACGGTGACTGAATGGAATAACCTGAATAATACCCAAGTTACACAACCTTCACTGTCTTCATTTGCTGCAAACATCTATTAACTGTTTTTCAATATGACCCCCTTTAAATATGTATTTGTTTTTGGCGAGTTTTAGACGATTAAGTTGATGTTTTGTATAGGGCCTGTCTTTGCACTCACAATAGCCTAAAACAATGTATTTGTTCACGTAACATGCCTTTGTTCTACCCTGTTTTGTTTTGTTGCCGGCATTTTTTTTCGATAATGTGCTGTATTTACATCTTGCTAACATCCCCTATGGAAATTTAAGTATCTGTAAATAAATAAATAAGTAAACAATCGAAAGAAGTCTCTCTGGTTGGGTATGAAACTGGAAGATGAATAAAACTCCAATTGAACGTTTTCATGAACGCCGACGTTTCTAAACCAACTTGGTTCCTCTTTCAGGGGTGACTGGGGAGACTACCTAGCAGCGGCGTCTTCAAAGCAGTCGAAGGGCGGATAATGACCCCCCTCCATCTCTCTCGTTTTTCCGTGGAGCGCAGTCTATGTGTATGCACTGTGGGAATGGTTCTGAGGAGCGGTTGATGTTATGGGCTGTCTTCTGTATGTGCCACGACCAGAGTAATAACCTTCTCCTTCTGTTCGGCTCGCTCTCAAGGATGGCCGTCACTTCTAAAATCATCCGGTGATCCAAAGTCTCAGCACGTTCGGTGAGTGCGCTGCGCTCTTTTTAGAGCTTCCGCACGTCGTTGGCGTGTTGCTTCAGTCGTTTCGGTAGGTTTTTCGTCTCGCCGATATACGAAGAGGGACACTTGGCGCACAGAATTTCGTTAACGACACCGGTGGCCCCGTCCATTGGGGGCCGACCTTTCGTGTGGGGAGAAGGCGGCCAAGCGAACACAAAAGCACGTGCGCAATTCGAACCCCTTCCTTTTTTAAGATCCGCGTCAACATCTCGCTGGCTCCCTGAACGTATGGAACCAGTAAGCGTTTCGGGGGGCTGCCAATTAAGGATGACTGAGGTTTTCGTATCCTCTATTGCTATGTGCGGCGGGTGACGGCTCGAATAAAGTTTTTTTTTTGGTATCCATTTTTTTCTGAGGTGCAAAGTTACGCGGGCCTCTACTTTCGTTCGCTTTGTGTCATTGGAGAATACGTTCTTAGCTCTCTGGAGTAGGGTGGTCACAACTGAGGCCTTGTGGCAGGCGGGGTGGAAATAATCACATTGAAGGTAGCAGCCAGTGGGCGTTGGCTTCCTCTGAACAGAGAGCTCAAGTCTGTTGTGCTTTCTTGCCCCCCGGACGTCGAGAAAGGACAAGCAATGGTCTCTTTCACACTCGGTCGTGAATTGTGTGGCTGGGTGCACAGAATTTAGATGGTGTCTGAAGTTTTCAACTTCACACGTCTTCATGATGCAAAAAAGCATCCATATAACGTAGAAAAAAGCTTGGTTTGCGGCGAGAAGGAGCTCAGTGCTTTCTCTTCTATGTACTCCATGGTCAAGTTTCCCATCGTGACGGAGATAGAAGCTTCCTTCGCGGTTCCACTGTTCTGCCTGGAAATAGTTCCCTTGTAGGAGAAGTACGTACTACACAGGCAGAACTCCAGTTGAAGGCATAGCTTGTCAACCGCCAAAGGAGTACTTTAACTCAGGCTTGCGTCACCCTCATGCGCCGGATGGGCAGAGCAGACCGCTAAGGGAACTGGCACGTTGGTGAACATTGAAACTACGTCAAATGAGACCAGGCTCTCGTCCTCGTTGATGCTCACAACTGACCCTAGCTCCACGAAGTGGCTGGAGTCACGGACATGAGTTGGTGTCTTTAGGGTTAGTGGGGCGAAAAGTTGGTGTAAACAATATGAAAGGGCTCGGCATGGCGAGAAAGCGAAGTCTACAAACGGTCGGAGGGGGACGCCAGGCTCGCGAATTTTCGGTAGTCTATAGAAACTCGGTGCGGATCCGTTACGGCAGATTAGTCGTAGGTAAAGTGTGCTGAGATCGAGGTAATGCCTAAATATTGTGACGGAGCGAGGTCTTGGCTTACAGGACAGCGTCCACCGAGAGTCGGCAGCCGAACAAGATGTCTGAGTTGCCTCTCGTGCAAGCGCCTAACGCACAGGCGTCTTCTTCATCTTCGCTAAGTGCCACGCTTGCTCCTGTCGATGATGCACCGTAACATCACTCCCCTGCGGCGGAAGCGCCGTCACGGCGCTTAGTACGGCGGCGACGAACGAGGAGGGTGATACGGTTTCAGTCTGGAAACGTGTACAACGTCTGTCTGGAGTGAGGTGGTCGAAAAGGCATTGTTTAGGGGTGCGATCTCGTAGCTCACGTCACTAAGTTGTCGTAACACTTTGTAGGGGCCATGGTAGTGTGATAGTGACTTCTCTGATAAGCCGACTTGGCGGTTTGGTGTCCAGAGAAGTACCAGAGACCCCGGCGAGAAGTGCACGCTTTGGTGGCGACTGTCATAGCGGTATTTTTGCTGCGCTTGCGACAAGTGCAGCCGATCACGGGCAAGCTGACGGGCTGCATGGGCTCGAGAAACGACATCGCTGGTGTACTCAGTAGACAAGGGGGCAGCCGAAGAAAGGAGCGTGTCAAATGGTAATGCTGGATGTCGGCCAAATAGCAAATAAAACGGCGAATAACTAGCTGTGTCGTGCCGTGAAGAATTGTACGCGAACGTGACAAAGGGGAGTGCTTTGTCCCAGTCACGGTGATCTGGCGAAACGTACATTGACAGCATCTGCGTTAGCGTTCGGTTCAGACGCTCGGTCAATCCATTTGTCTGTGGATGATAAGCGGTGGTAAGCTTGTGCTCAGTGGAGCAGGCGCGGAGAATATCATCCACAACACGTGAAAGAAAGTATCTTCCTCGATCAGTAAGCAGCTGCCGCGGAGCGCCGTGATGAAGAATGACTTCATACAAGAGAAAGTCAGCGATGTCAGTGGAACAGCTTGTCGGCAGTGCTTTAGTGATGGCAAAGCGTGTGGCGTAGTCTGTGGCGACTGCAACCCATTTATTTCCGGAGGTGGACGTAGGAAACGGGCCCAGCAGGTCAAGGCCAACACGGAAGAATGGTTCCGTTGGTATGTCAACGGGCTGTAGGAGGCCAGACGGTAGCACAGAGGGGCGCTTGCGGCGTTGGCAGCGGTCGCAAGCAGTGACGTAGCGAACCACAGAACGATACAGTCCGGGCCAGAAAAAGCGACGTCGCACACGATCGTAGGTACGAGAGACGCCTAGGTGACCGGCTGTAGGTACGTCATGTAGTTGTTCGAGAACGCTGGTTCGCAGGTGATGGGGAAGCACGAGTAGTAATTCCGGGCCATCAGCGTTGAAGCTGCGACGGTACAGAATGTTGTCGTGCAGTTCGAACAGGCGAACGGAAAGGTCTGTCGGAGCAGAGGTCAGACGCTCGATAATGGAGAGTAACGACGGGTCACGTCGTTGTTCGGTGGAGATATCACCCAAAGCGTGGATGGAGAGAACGCAGGGGTCTGAATCAAGGTCTGTCAAGTCGGGCGTTTCAACCGGATAACGTGACAAACAGTCTGCGTCTGTGTGGAGGCGTCCCGACTTGTAGTGGACCACGAATGAGTATTCTTGCAGACGGAGCGCCCAGCGACCAAGACGTCCAGATGGGGCCTTTAGCGATGACAGCCAGCAAAGAGCGTGATGGTCCGTAACAACGGAAAAAGTTCGGCCATACAGGTAAGGCCTGAATTTTGCCACGGCCCACACTAAAGCTAGGCATTCACGCTCAGTGATGGAGAACTTCCGTTCGGCAGGTGAAAGAAGACGACTGGCGTAAGCAATCACGCGGTCCTTCCCGTGCTGTCGTTGGCCAAGGACCGCTCCAATTCCATGGCCACTGGCATCGGTCCGAAGCTCTGTAGGTGATGCTGGGTCGAAATGGGCCAGTACTGGAGGCGTAGTCAGCAGATGGATAAGAGCCGAAAAGGCGTCCGCTTGCTCTAAACCCCATGCGAAGGGAACGTCCTTCTTTAAGAGATCAGTAAGCGGTCGAGCGATGTCGGCGAAGTTGCGGACAAATCGACGAAAATAGGAACATAGCCCTACAAAACTTCGGACGTCCTTGGTTGAGCGTGGTTCAGTAAATTGTTGTACTGCTCGCACCTTTTCGGGATCTGGTTGAACACCATCGGCACTGACAAGGTGGCCGAGTATGGTGATTTGGCGACGTCCGAAATGGCATTTTGCAGAATTGAGCTGGAGAGCAGCTCTTCGAAAAACATCCAGAACAGCTGACAGACGTGTTATATGGCTGTCAAAGGTGGGCGAAAAGACGATGACATCGTCTAAATAACATAAGCAGATGGACCACTTATATCCTCGGAGAAGGGAGTCCATCATGCGCTCGAAAGTTGCCGGCGCATTACACAGTCCAAACGGCATGACTTTGAACTGGTAGAGGCCGTCGGGCGTAACGAAAGCGGTTTTTTCACGATCCATGGGGTCGACGGAAATTTGCCAATAGCCGGATCGAAGGTCAATAGACGAAAAGTATTGGGCACCATGGAGGCAATCGAGGGCGTCATCAATCCGTGGCAAAGGGTAGACATCTTTGTGGGTCACTTTGTTTAAATGGCGATAGTCCACGCAAAAGCGCCAGCTGCCATCTTTCTTCTGAACGAGCACGACTGGGGAGGCCCAGGGGCTGGATGAGGGTTCTATTACGTCTTTAGTAATCATTTTATCCACTTCATTTTGAATTACTTGGCGTTCCTTGTGAGATACGCGATATGGACGCCGCCGTATAGGACTGGCATTACCAGTGTTGATCCGGTGAGTCACTGCAGTTGTTTGGCTGAGAGGGCGGTGGTCAAAGTCGAAAACGTCTCTATATGATGTTAGCAGACTACGGAGGCTGGCAGCTTGCACTGCAGTGAGGTCGGGAGCAATCATCTTGTTAATGTCATCTGCAGGCAGAGTGTAATTGCGGCCAAGACAGGGGGATGTAGTATCGGTGTCCAAACCAGTAACGTTGCAGCTGTCAAGTGGAGATAGGGTGGCCAAAGACATGTCTTGCGGAATAACTTGAGTCAAGAGACTCACGTTGAGTAGTGGTATAACCACTGTATTATTAGTGACGGCGACAACAGTATGAGCAAGGGTGACGTCTCGGGCCATCAGTACGTCGACTATAGGAGTGACGAGGTAGTCACCGTCGGGCACATGACATGAGCACGACAAAGTGACATATGTAGCAGCTTGCGGAGGCAAGCGAACGTGGTGACGAGAGCGTAAACGGGGAGAATAGTCTGCTGGAAAATCGGCAAACTGCGGCAGTTCAAGCTGAAGAGCACCAGTGGCACAATCAATGAGCGCAGAATGACGTGACAGGAAGTCCAAACCAAGTATTAGGTCATGAGGACACATTTCAATGACGGCAAACTGAACTAATGTAGGATGACCAGCAATGGACACACGGGCCGTGCACATCCCTTGAACATCAGGGGTCCTCCCATCAGCGACACGAAGTTTGTGGGAAGCGGCAGGCGTGAGCACTTTATGTAGGCGTCGGCGAAGGTTCGCACTCATTACAGAAATGTGCGCTCCAGTATCTATAAGGGCAGAAATAGGCACACCGTCAACGGCAACGTCTAACAACTTTTGTCTCGTCGGAAGCGTCAAGAGAGGATTTGTGGAGGGAGTCGAAGATGCAGCGTCACCTCCGGGCGCTGCACCGTTTAGTTTTCCGGGTAGGCAGGAGCGGGGTTGAATGGAGATGACGGCCTGCGAGTCTGCGGTGAGCGAGACGACTGGCGACGTCCTGGAGGCGAACGCGACTGATGACCATGCGGTGACGGAGATCGGCTGTTGAACCTTCGGTAGTTGTTTTGCGGAGAAGGCGGCACGGCAGACGCGAAGCGGGTGCTGTCCTGTCGGTAGTGAGGTTGAGATGAAGTCCGAGGTGGCGAGGACCAGCGGTAATTGCAGTAACGGACGACATGACTGATACGGTGGCAATGAAAACAAATTGGTCGATTGTCGACGGTTCTCCACGCCGCAGGGTCGCGAGATCGGGCCGTGAACTGCTGCTCGCGATAGGACGAGGGTGGACGCCATGAAGCTCGCTGCGGGCTGGGCAAAGCGCACACCGAGGGAATACCTATGCTGGCGAGTTCTTGGCGGACGATGGCTTGAACCATGTTAGCAGTGAGTGGGGTGGTGTCACTTGCAGCGGTGTGAGCCGGAGCAGAGGCAATGGCTTCAAGTTCGCGCCGTACAATTCGGGTCACCTGATCCGATGAATCCAGAGGTGGTGGCTGTGTTCTTGCACGGTCTTCGCAAGATGATGTTGCAGCCGTATTCGGAAGGCGGGTGAACACGCTGTTAATCCGCCGGCTCTTCGCTTGCTCAAAGCGCCGACATTCTTTTATAATGGCGTCCACTGTAGAAAACTTTTTTCCGATGAGGAGGTTGAATGCGTCATCCGCAATTCCCTTAAGAATGTGCCCGACCTTGTCAGCCTCCGACATATCGGCATTGGCTTTGCGACACAACGACAACACATCTTCTATATAGGAGACGTAAGACTCGGTCGAGGTCTGCGCCCGAGACGCGAGCATTTTGTTCGCGGCCATTTTTCTTCCAATCGGCTTTCCGAACAGGTCTAGCATTTTCTCCCTGCACACTGCCCAACTCACAAGTTCTGTTTCATGGTTCTCATACCACGATTTGGCGGTTCCCCTAAGATAGAATAACAGGTTTGCCAGCATAAGAGTCGGGCCCCATCGGTATCGAGTACTCACACGTTCGTACTCTGCCAGCCAATCTTCAACGTCAACTTCATCTGGATCGCCGGAACCGCTGAACGTGCCAGGATCCCGCGGGGGTTCGAGCACAAAGGTTGTGGTCGCAGAAGGAGATGTAGTTACCGCATCATCTCCGGCCGCAGGAACACCAGGAGCAGATGCAGACGCCGTACTCTCCGTCATCGTTGTGGAATGACCCTTCAAACGTCGGCCGCTGCGAAGTTCCGTTGCGAGGCGGTTACCCAGCACGCTTCCACCAAATGTGACGGAGCGAGGTCTTGGCTTACAGGACAGCGTCCACCGAGAGTCGGCAGCCGAACAAGATGTCTGAGTTGCCTCTCGTGCAAGCGCCTAACGCACAGGCGTCTTCTTCATCTTCGCTAAGTGCCACGCTTGCTGCTGTCGATGATGCACCGTAACAATATTTTCGCGAGTAGCTTGTTTGTCTGCGCCTGGGTTTGCTTCGTTGGGTTCCTTCTGAGCTTCGTGTAAACTTCCCCTTCTAAAATAGCTGAAACCTTCCAATCGTAGTTCCCGCTGTCTAACACTACCATTGGATTGCGCTTGTCGGCGGGCAAGATGACAATGCTCCGATCCCTTCGGAGTTCCCGAAGGGCCTGGTTCTCTTCTGTGGGGAAGTTCTTTTTTTGTAACCGTAATTTCGAAGGGTTTTCAATGTATTTCAGCCTAATTTATTCTCTTGTGCCCTGCCTCCTCACGCTCTGAAAGGCTTCCTCTACAGCCGCCACCAGTTTTGGTAGACGGGGCGTCATTTACATGTTATAGCCGTGTTCCTTGACCAGAACAGAAGTGTCCCATCAGTGAGTGGACGAGACAAAAGATTGGTGACAAAACTGGACTTTTGGATGCCTTGGGTGAAACTCTGGTTCAACAGGTAGGAGAGTTTTTTCATCCTGTGTGGTACCGCGCATTTTTGCCGTCGATGCCCCAATGGAATCCGCGAATACGTCGACCGCAGACATCAACTGATGGATGCGTTACTCAAGTTGACGCATGGCGAAAAACAGGTCAAATACGTTTTTCCATAAAGAGGCGTTAATTTCATAAAGATGGGCGTTGATCAGTCGTTTTTCGGCTCTCGTGACGACTTCCAAGCCTTCAGGTTTCGAGACAGGTCGTTTTAGGTGCAGGATTTGAGGAACGACTTTTCTTTCTTTGCAGGTGCGGCTGAAGTCGAGATCAGACTTGAAGACTGAGATGCTCTCCTAAATGCGTATATAGCGCTTGCTGAGCCGCATGGTGTCGTGTCCGATGTCTTGGCTAATTGGCTTGACTGTACACATTTGACAGAGGTTAGTATGGTTGGTTATGAAACTGGGAGATGATTGAGACTCCAACCAAAAGTTTTGAAGAAACCCGACGTTTCGAAACCGACTAGGTTCCTTCCTCAGGGCCGCCTCCTCCGCCGCCCGAAAGACCGGCCCACAATGGAAAGGACGCCTGGTTTCGTTTATGAAATTCCATGCGTCGAGTGCCCCTCATCGTATATCGCCGAGAAAAAATACCTAGCGAAACGACTGAGGCAACACGCCAACGATGTGCGGAAGTTCTACAACGAGCGCAGCGCAGTCGCCCAAGCTGCTGAGACGTTGGATCGCCGGATAAATGTCGAAGTGATGGCCATCCTTGAGAGCGAGCTGAATTGGAGGAGAATGTTAATATTCGAGTCGTGGCCCATACAAAGGACATCCCATAACATCAACAGCTCTCTCGGAATTCTTCCCCAAATGTATAAACATAGACTGTGCCCCACGGCAAAATGAGAGAGAGAGGGGGGCTCATCATCCGCCCCGTGACTGCTTTGAAGACGCCGCTGCTACGTAGTCTCCGTAGTAATCCCTTAGAAAGAAACCATGTGAGTTTCAAAACATGGGGTTTCTTCAAAAATTTTGGTTCGAGACTAAATCATCATCAGGAGTACTGAGTTGTACACTTTTTATAGTGAACATGAACTTCTTGCGCCTAGTCATTTCACACAATATCTTTTATTGTAGATATTTTGACGACGTGAAGGTTGTTTTCAAATCCTGTAACCTCTCAGTGTGTAAACATAAGGTTCTAATAGGTTTGAACAAAGTTTCTCATAGGCAGATGAGAATGGTTTTAAACTGAAGGTGCACAAAAGTACCTGCATAATGTTCTGCCGGAAGAGGAGCGTTCATCCCGATCCTGAGTTCTACCTGCATGGTAAACGTCTGGCTGTATAGTCTGAGCATAAGTTTCTGGGCCTAATACTGGACGCAAAGCTAACCTATAACTAACATATACAAAGTATTTAAAGAACAGGTCCTTAAAGACAATGAATATTCTGAAAGTTGTCACGCACTACGTGGGGTAGGACAGGAAAAGCCTGATGGATTTGTATAGACGCCTCGTACGCACGCGCCTAAATTACAGGGCGGTCACCTATCAGTTTGCGACCCTATCAGCGTTAAAAGTGCCCGACCCTGTCCACCATCTACATATTCACCTTTTTACGGTAGCCTTTCGAACTAGCCCCGTAGAATGCATGTATGTAGAATCAAAAGAATGGTCGCTCTATCTGCAGAGATGTTACAAGTCCTTTACATACTACCACAAGGTTAACGAAGACAAGGAACATCCCACTCAAACCATAAATAATGATGTTTCCAAAGCTGCCTTTTCAGCAACAATCCTTCACTGAGACAGCCCTTCTCACTCCATGTGAGCAGTCTCGCTGAGGAAACAGGCGTTCCACTTCAAGAACACCGGTTGATGGCTCCCGCAGGATATTCCCCACCATGGCAATGGCAAATCATTGGCTGTGACGCATCCTTCTTGGAGGTTACTTAACACACACCTACCGCACGCATCCGCACACACTTTCTCGAACTTTAACATAAGTACACTTGCCTGGAATTCTTTTCAGATGCGTCAAAGCCTCGTATTGGTGTGCCCTAAGCAGCTGTTGGCCCCTGCCTTTCAAAATCCGGTATTCTGCACCCGCAAACAAGTATCTTCGCTGCAGAAGCCCATGCGATGTTTGTGGCCGTCAGCGATACCAAGGAATTACAACTGCAACATACGGTTGTGTATGCAGATTCGATTAGTGTCGTAACAACTTTAAAAACACCTAAAAACATAAAAATCTTGTGCTTATATCACTTCACTCTCTTTCATGCATAGTTTACGCCCTCAAACGACAACTTGTGGTGTGCTGGGTGCCAAGGCACTGCGAGATCACTGGAAACGTAGTGGCGGACCAGCTGGCTGGGTCTGCGTATGACCACGCACCAGCCAATACATCCCTCGCCGTCCCTGCAGTTGACATGAAACCCTTCCAACGGCGGGAGCTCAGGGCGTTCTGGCAACGCCTATGGGATAGGCAAACGGACAATAAATTGCACGTTTTTAAACCGAGACTTGTATATTGGGCAACAGTATCCAGATCCTGCTACACACAAGTCACACTTACAAGGTTACAAATAAGACACACTCGCTCAACACATTGAAAACAACACATTTCCAAAAACATAAGTCTACAGAACTCGCCCTACTGGATCAAAAAGAATATATTCTACAACAATTTGAACAAAAAAATAAAGTGGTCGGAATTTTTGTGGATTTCACACAAGCATTTGACTACATTCACCACGGCATTTTATTTGAAAAATTAAACCATTATGGCATTCGCGTGCTCCCATTCATGTTATTTAAAAGCTATCTGGCGCATAGATGTCAATTTGTTTCGATAAATGATTTAGTATCAGATAAGAAAAATATAATTTCAGGGGTACCACAAGGGAGCATTCTTGGCCCTTTATTATTCACTTTATATATTAATGACATAGTCCATATCTCCCCAGAAGTTAAGTTTATTATCTATGCAGATGACACGAGTATATTTGTCACCTCATCATCAGATGTTATTCTTTCTAATAAAGCTAATGACGTCTTACAGAAGTTAGACAACTGGACAAGTAACAATAAGTTAAAAATAAATGCAACTAAAACAAAAGCGGTAGTTTTTCATTCGAAAGGTCAACAAGTGACTTTGAAGAATAATATTGTATTTAGAGGCTCAGATATAGAAATAGTGAAGTCAGTGAAAGTACTTGGGGTACATTTCTCCAGCTCTTTGCAATGGGATGACAACGTAAATAATATTCAAATAAAATTAGGCCGGATAACTGGAATACTCAGCCGTATCCGGTACCTCATCCCCAATTCGGTGAAGTTATTGATATACAAATCGCTGTTTAGTTCTTATCTTAACTATTGCTATTTGGTTTGGGGAACAACTACAGAAACAAACTTAACAAAATTACTGAGAATACAGAAGAAAATACTGAGGCTGATAGACAACGCTACAGCTCTAGCACCTAGTGACCCACTGTTTAAAAAATATAAGATAATCAAAGTGAATGACCTATATCAATACAGACTACTACGAGAGTACTGCCTTAGCTGCAAACGCGCAAACTTTTTGTTTACGGAAATGGCGAATCTTTGCTTAAAGGAAAAGGCGTATGAAGCAAGAAATACAGAAATGTGGAACGTTCCGTACTTTCGCACTAATTATGGTTTTCATATGCTTCGATGTACTCTACCGCGAATTCTGAATACTTATATTAGCAAAGGTATAGATGTGTCTCTTTTAAGTGTCGCAGAATTAGCGGCTCTTTTTGTTCTATAAACTATGTAGCAAACTATGTTATATGTTCTATAAACTATGTATTTATTCAGGTGCAGAAGATTGCTGCAAGTTCCTTTGTTGTGTAAGCTATGTATCAACTACGTTTTCAGGTTTCCTTCCTTTGTGGCATGATCTTTACGTAAAACAATGTGAAAGTGTATGATATTGTGATGTCCTTCATCTGCTGCCATTGTTCACAAAGGGGGCGGAGGATCCCTCAAGCCGTCATTACGGCTTTTCCCTCCGCCTCCTGTTACACTGTACTGTGACGAAGCAAATAAAGCAATCAATCAATCAAACCTTTTGTCTAGTGGCGATCCACCATTGTGTCAGAGATATGGAGAACAACTTACGGTTCTTCACATCCTTGTGCAGTGCAATAAGCTAGATGCCTAGAGAAGCAAGCACTTTTTGCTCCCCTACCAACGGATGCTGCCGCTACATCCAGCCATGCTTGTCGGTAGGGATCCGGTTTTTAAAGTCGAATTACTGTTGGTATTTTTAAATGATATACATTGCTTTCAAACCATATACCCAACTGATTCGTAGCACAACCTCCCTACTGAGGTGGCAGCTGCGGTGGTTACATCTTCAGCATAGTGTTATTGTCTCGACAATTCGGTTTTAAGTTTTATTGTACATATATCATGCCACTGTCATGCTTTTATTACTACTACGTTTTTACTTGCGGAAGCGCGAGGAATTTTAAGGCCACTATACAACTACATACCATATCATTGTTCACATCTCCCGTCTGCAGAATAGGCGCTCTTTGGCCATCAAGTGGCCCTTGCTCCATTAAGCCCTACAGATCATCATCATTAAACAGTGACAGCGCACTCCGCGTGAGGGCGTCGAGGGCCAACTCTTCATAGCACGTTTGGCCGCATAAGCTTTGCATTGTAAATCAGCTGTCCCCGGACACTTTCTCGTGCTAATTCTTCGTAGGAAGCGGTGAGTGTAGTGAAGGTGTGTGCGGGCACAGCGTGGATTTCTCGACACTCATGCATTGAGTAATAACTACGTACACGCAATGGTACAAACTTTTTAGGGCTCGAACACACTATACTAGCTGAATTTGAAAATGCTTGAGGCTCGTGTGTTTAGAGTTATCATTTAGGTGGACGTTGAAGAACTCCACATGAGGAAACTTCCCATGCTCTTCCACTATGGCGTCGATGATAAACATGTCAGTGAAATAGCTTGCATGAAGTGAAATCCTTGACAATAGCGCATTTGGGTCAGTGTTCACAAAAGAAACAGACCTTTCATTTTACATGCCGACTTCCACTATCGATTTCTTGATGCCACCCGTCACATTTTCCGTGTCTGGTATATCTATAATTAACAACCTAAAGCTGTCGTCCTCCGCGGGTGTAGACAATATTAACTCCAAGTTCCTTAAAAACACTGTAGATGTCTGTGCCGAATATTTATGTTTATTGTTTTCGCAGTCACTTGCCACAGGCCAACTGCCCGACGATTGGAAAAAAGGGAAGGTCATTCCAGTCTTCAAAGCTGGTAACAAAAACTCGCCTCTAAATTATCGTCCCATCTCATTAACTTCAGTGCCTTGCGAATTCATGGAACACGTCATATTCACTCACATTATCAGTTTTCTTGACAAGGTTAATTTTTTTCATCCTTGACAACATGGCTTCCGAAAAGGGTTTTCATGCGAAACTAAACTAGCACTTTTTGTTCATGACCTTCATTCCAATCTCGATAATAACCTTCAAACCGACGTGATATTTCTGGATTTCACCAAAGCATTTGATAAGATACCTCATAAACGCCTGTTACTAAAACTTTCCCACTTAAACTTACACCCCGCAGTCTTAATCTGGATCCAAGAATTCTTACATACCCGTTCCCAATCTGTCCTTGTAAATGATCAGCTCTCCAACTTTATTCCAGTAACATCAGGTGTCCCTCAGGGTTCCGTCCTGGGCCCCTTGTTATTTCTAATATATAATAACAACCTACCAACGAACTTAACTCGTAACATACGCATGTTTGCTGATGACTGCGTTTTGTACCGCACAGTAACGAATGAATCGGATAAAATTAGCCTCCAAAGTGACATTAACCAAGTGCAGCAATGGTGTGAACAGTGGCAAATGGAACTTAATCCTAACAAATGCAAACTTGTGTCGTTTCAGCGTCGCCATAACACGCTCACCACTTCCTACGTAATCTCTAACACTCCTGTTCAACTTGTGCAATCCTACAAATACCTTGGCCTAACTTTGTGCAGTAACCTAACTTGGGCTGAGCACATCCGGACTATCATCGCAGCTGCTAATCGTACTCTCGGCTTCCTAAAACGTCATCTGCGCAACGCACCCCGCCATGTAAAATTATTAGCATATCAGTCCCTCGTAAAAAGCAAGCTTGAATATGAATCGTCAATCTGGAGCCCACAACACGCGTATCTCATTACTGCACTCGAATCACTTCAAAACCGTGCAACTAGATTCATTCATTCTTCATATGCCTATCACATTAGCGTATCATCTTTAAAAGAAGAAATTGGTCTGTTCCCTCTATCTTCCCGCCGCCGCATGGCTACCCTTTGCTTGTTTCACAAACTTTTTCACAGTCCACTTGCAATCGAACCTTACATTTCCCCCACATTTCGCAGGTCATATCGCATTGGTCATGTCTTTCAAGTTGCCCGTCAACGTTCCCCCACCATTACTTTTGCTGCCTCATTTTTTCTTCGTGCAGCAAAAAACTGGAATGACCTCCCCCACCATATTGCAGCAATCACCTGTCCATCTACATTTATGCAGAGCATCACAAGCCATTTTTCAAGCTAATTCATGGCTTTTTTGTACGTTTTTTGTAACCCCACCCCTTATGTAATGTCCCCCTGGATACCTTTAAGGTGATAAAATGAAATGAAATGAAATCTGCTGTTGATTATTTAGTCTTACAATGAAGATTCACTGCTACTGGACTGTCCGGACGGTGTGGACAAGAGTCACGCAGAAAATCAGTGCATATTAATTCTTAAACGTTTCTCAAAATTATTCCAGTTAATAAGAGAAAAATGTCAACAGAACAAAATGACATGCCGGCTGGATTTATTCAGAAGCCCACACGAAAGCATTTCTGGTTGGAAGCAATGTGGCTACTTCAGCTAAAAGCATCACAACAGAGGTTTGCCAACAATGTTTTTTTTTTCATCAGGCGCAATAAAAATAGGTTAGTGCTAGTGAGAACATTTTCTTATTCTCCAAAGTTTTATTGTTCCTCTTCTTCTCTGGTGTGCCTTATTTCATATGAAAATGTTTCACACCTTTTTCATCTGCAGTGAAGGTTGCATCTGGGCTTGTGTGGGCTTCAGACTTAGTATGTTTCCAAGGACTCAGCATGGTGTGGTTTGGCTTGGTTTTTTTCTGCACTATAACAATTTTCTGAACCTGTATCACTGCATGCTGTTTCGTGTTTCTAACTTTCGTGTTTTCATTTTGAACAATGAATATTTTTATTGACATTCTTATTACTATCTTTATTACTCCTGCTATTGCGATTGCTATTTGCGCCTGCTTGTGAAAATTAGTTGCCGTCTCTAAATTGTTTTTACTTTCACCTTCTTGAAGTACTCAATTCATCAATCACGATATGTGATATCTTGAACGAAATGTGCAAAATTTATCATTTTGAAGTGCAGTGGCTGCCGTCATACGAAATCGAAGTAAATGTTTCCATAACGTTTTCGTAAAAAAGTAAAAAAACAGATTACGTTTTCTGTCATTACGTCTGCCAATTGGTGACGGAACATGTGGCCTAGCCTTCTGAGCGCGACGCACAATGGTGCTTTTGTGTAGAACAGAATATTTATCAATTTACTCATTTCTTGAAGTTACAGAAAGAGTTGTCATATATACCTCCTACCATGTTTCTACTGTGTTGGTACCACCAGAAAGTACAACAGCAGAAATGATCCTGAGCAATATTTGAGCACGCTAGCTTTTCTTTGCAATGGACAATTCAGTTCAGTTTCAGTTTATTTACTTTAAGGGTCTCCCGAAAAATACAATACATAAGGGGTGGGTTAACAAAGCTTTCACATGATTTATAATTTACATAGTTTCATATTGATCATTTACACATTGTTGGAACAAGAATAGGCAGGTAATGACGACAATGTCAGCAGGACGGCAGTGAGTTGGCTTGAAGAGAGATTGCGGTGATAGGTAGAAGCGCAGCCGCCTTCTTGTGCACAGGCCGTCAAGAAACCGAGCGTGTGCCGCCAGACCGGCCGCAGGTAGATATACTCAGAACAATAAAGAGGAACAATGGCTTGATTTAGATTGACAAACTGCGGTCTGAGAACTCTAATGCTACAAGTTTCACTGTCATACGTTTATAATTAACGAATAAAAGTCAAGATCGAAGTTTCAATGTTGAATTTTGTGCTAAAACGTCTGCGAGAGATGCAACAGCTGAAATAGAATTCGAAGCGATTTTAGGAGCAGCAAAATTCTAGCCTTTAGCACTGAAGCCCAAATTTGGAGCAAGTTACAAAAGAAGAAAGCTGTCAATTTTCATCAAAAACAAAAGAATTTCAAGCAGCGTGGAAACGAAGGCTTAGATTTAGAAAAAACATATATGTGCAAACCATTCCACATTGCCTAAAGCATGCATGCACAGTGAATATCAGCGCTGCTATTTCAACGAAGCAGTATTTTCTTTAATCACTTTACTCAGCAAACAATGATGAGGTTCACATTAGAAGTCGTCATGCCTTTAAAATTCTTTCACAGACCCTGAGGATTCAATTGTGGATCCGCCAAGATGGTGATCATGAGATTTGTAAAACAGGTGTAAAAAAGAAACTGTTTGACTATTTACGGCTGTAGAGATGTCATATTGTACTCCAAATAATTTCCACAGTGACTTTTTAGACGTCAGCGAGCATAATATTGTTACGAAGCAGTTGGCATGGCTCCGCCGTCGTAGACGAATCGATGAAGAAGAAGTGGATCCGGCGCGAGAGATCCTAGCAACCCTGGGGTGAGACACCTACCTGTAACTATTGCAAATACGCTCGTTTCTCTCTGCCGTGTATTTGCATCCCCGTAACAAACTGGCGGAGGTGCTGGGTAACGAAGCGCCATACAACGGAGCTCTGCAGTGGTCGTCAAATCGGAGTTTCCGTGATGGAACACGAGACTGATCTCACGGCCACCTCTCCATCAGCCTCGGCGACGCCTGCACCATCCACGGCAACGCCTCCACCAGCCCCACCCACGTACGTGCTGACGTATCCGAACCATGCAGGAACGTTCTGCGGTACGGATGAAGTTGACGTTGACGATTGGATAGCTGACTACGATAGCACCAGTGCGCTCAACCGGTATGACCCGACTCTCATGCTGGCCAATGTGCTGCTTTACCTGAAAGGCACGGCCAAAGTCTGGTACGAGAACCATGAGGAGGAGATCGGCAGTTGGGACACACTCAAGGAGAAGTTTCGCAACCTATTTGGGAAGCCAATCGGTCGAAAGGTGACTGCAAAGAAGGAGTTGTCTATACCTGCTCAGACGTCCACAGAGCCGTATATCTCGTATATACAGAACGTGCTGGCTCTATGTGGTAAAGTTTACGACGACATGTCGGAGTCTGGTAAGGTTGGCCACGTCCTCAAGGGGATAGTGGAAGATGCGTTAAACCTGCTAATGTGCCGGAACTGCGCGACCGTCGAGGCAATTATTCAAGAATGCCGGCGTTTTGAACAGGCCAAAAGCAGGTGTATTTCAAGATTATTCACTCGACTGCCGAATACCGCTGCGACGTCCTTTTGCGAAGATGGACTGATATCTCATTAGCAGTATTCACTGGCGTCTGAAATTACGTGAATTATCCGGCGGGAAATCAAAGCAATTACACCTGCTCTTCCCATCCACGGCCACGTCGATTCGCAAGTACCTCAGGTTTGCTTGGTACAGTAGATTGTGCGGGAAGAACTCAGCAATTTGGGCTTCGATGTCTGCGCCGTTGCTAAGTCTCGACCAATTAACTTCCTTACAAGATCGCCGCCTCCCCCCCGGTCACCGCCCCAAAAACGGTCTTATTCACGCTCTCGCAATCCGGTCGATTGGAGAACTGCGGATGATCGGCCGCTATGTTTTAGCTGCCGTGGCATAGGGCACGTCGCACAGTTTTGCCACAACCATTGGTCTTCGTCCCGAACACACTATTACGCTGCTCGCCGCACCGACAGTTACCACCGTTTCCAGCCTCCTGCGCCGATCCCCGACAACTATCACCGGCTGAAACCCTTCAATTCCAATGCCTTCGATGCCCCTGATATGCAGCACAGCCGCTCACCGTCGCCTCGACGTCATCAGTCTCGTTCGCCACCTGGGCGTCGCCCATCGTTCCCTTCTCCTCTACGACGACGCCCGACCTCCTCGCACAATTCTCACCAGGGAAACTAAGTGGTGCAGGTCTTAGAGTTGGAGCTGCATCCTCGATACCGACCTCAAATCCTCTCCTTGTACAGCCGACACGAGGAAATTTGATCGACGTAGACGTTGACGGACTGACTGTTTTTGCACTTATTGACACCGCGGCGCATATTTCTGTGATGCATGCCCGACTTCGTCACCGCCTGAAAAAAGTTCTCACACCGGCTGCTTCTGGCATTATTTGTGTCGCCGACGGAAGAAGTCTTGCCATCACAGGAATGTGCCCAGCACGCATCACAATCGCCGATCACCCCACATCTGTTCTTTTTGCAGTTATTAAGCAGTGCCCCAATGACCTGATTCTTAGATTGCATTTCTTGTCCACTCATGCCGCTCTCACCAACTGTGCAATGGGCGTTCTCCAACTTGAACAGCCTCGACTTGGGGATGTGCCATCCTCACCGTCACACCCCTTGTGCGCGGTTGATTATGTTCAGCTGTCACCGCAAGCCACCACGTTTGTGGCATTAACGATATCACCAACTCTTCCTGACGGTGACTACATAGTGTGCCCATTAGTGGATGTGCTCTTGGCGCGAAATGTTACTACGCCGCATACCATCGTGACTATCGTGGACAACTACGTTCAGCTTCCGCTTCTCAACTTTAGTATTTCGACCCAAGTTCTCCCGCAAGGCATTTCGTTAGACCATGTTTCCCCACTTGATGCATGCAACATCGTGACATTAGACCCTGAAGACTGCTCGTCCCCTATTGCAGCCAGCCGAGCAAACGCACCTACCGATGAAATCACGATGATGATTGCCCCTGATCTTCTTCCCTGTCACGCTGTGAAACTCCACCCCGTTCTGGCCACCTACCGAGATATTTTCCCCATCGATTACTGCCCTGTAGGTCAAACGTCCGTCGTGCGTCACCAAGTACATACCGGCGATGCTAGTTCTGTTAGACGGTGACCATATCATGTTTCCCCGTTCGAACGCCAGGTCATACAACGAGAAGTCGAGAAAATGCTCTCCAAAGGAGTCATAGGGGCCTCTTCAAATCCATGGGCGTCACCTGTTGTTTTAGTCAAAGAAAAGGATGGCAGTTGGATATTTTGCGTTGACTACCGTGCCTTGAACAAGATAATCTATAAAGACGTATATGCGCTGCCATGAATCGACGACGCGCTTGACTGCATTCATGGCACGTGATACTTCTCATCTATAGATGTGCTTTCGGGCTATTGGCAAATTTCTGTCGACGACTTAGACCGTGAAAAAACTGCCTTTATCAGTTCAAGGTTATGTCTTTTGGGCTGTGCAACGCCCCGGCAACGTTCGAACGCATGATAAACACTCTCCTCTGTAATTATAAATGGTCCATCTGCCTTTGCTACATCGACGATGTGTTTGGTTTTTCCCCAACACTTGAAAGCCACCTAACTAGTTTGTTGACCAATCTAGCCGTTTTTCGGCCAGCGGGACTCCAGTTGAACTCGAAAAAGTGCAATTTCGGTCGACGAGAAATCACGGTCCTTGGTCATCATGTAAGTGCTGCTGGCGTCTAACCGGACCCTCAGAAGATTAGTGCTGTGAAGAACTTTCCTCTGCCTTTTACTACCAAAGATGTTCATTGATTCGTGGGCTTATGCTCCTAATTCTGACGTTTTAAACGCAATTTCGATACAATTGCGCGACCACTCACTGATCTTCTCAAAAAGAATGCGCCCTTCTCGTGGAGCCACGACGAAGCAGCTGCGTTTTTCACTCTGATCCAGCTGTTCACTTCACCACCAATATTAGCTCACTATGACCCATTCGCGACGACTGAAGTTCACACAGACGCCAGTGCTCACCGCATCGGCGCCGTCCTCGCTCAACATCAGGGGGGCCAAACACGTGTTATTGCGTATGCCAGCCCATTGCTCTCCACATCTGAGCGAAACTATTTGATAACAGAGCGCGAGTGTCTTGCGTTGGTCTGGTCTGTAGCGAAATTTCGCCCCTACTTGTATGGTCGGGAGTTTTCAGTTATTACAGACCGCCACGCTCTGTGTTGGTTGTCGTCGCTCAAGGACCCAACTGGTCACCTAGGTCGCTGGGCTCTACGTCTCCTGGAGTATAACTTCGACGTAGTTTATAATTCTGACAGGCTACACCAAGGTGACGATTGTCTCTCGCTTTATTCGGTGGACCCTGCTAGCCTCGCAGTCCATAAGAGTGATTCTTGTGTGCTCGCCATATCCCATTTGCGCGACATCGGCACAGAGCAGCGCCGGGACGCAACCCTCAAACGGTCATTGAGCGAGTATCTTCAGGACACTCCGACCCTTCGCTCCGTCAATATGTTGTCCGCAACAAAATTCTGTACCACCGCAACATGAAGCCACAAGGCCCGGAATTATCGTTAGTTATTCCCCGACACCTGCCTGCCACGAGTCTTCAACTTCTGCATGACGCTCCGACGGCAGGACACCTGGGTTTTTCACGCGCCTATCACCGCGTGCGGCAACTGTTATTTGGGCCTGGCCTGTATAAATTTGTGCGCCACTATGTCGTTGCTTGCGAGCACTTCCAGCGTCGCAAACGTCCTGCTCTCCGTACGGCTGGCCTGTTCCAATCTATCGACATTCTCCTGGAATCATTCTTCCGCGTCAGCCTCGATTTGCTCGGCCCTTTTGCAACGTCCGTATCAGGCAGCAAATGGATCGGGGTCAACTGACTATGCGACCAGATACGCTATAACTCGTGCCTTTCCAAGTAGCTGCGCTACAGATGTCGCAGAATTTCAACTTAATGACGTCATTCTGTGGCATAGGGCTCCGCGCCAGCTTCTGATGGATCGTGGCCACTGCTTGCTCGCAAAAGTTATCGACGAAAGCCTCCGTAGCTGCTCTACCGAACATCACCTTTCTACTGCCGACCATTCCCAGACCAACGGTTTCACAGAGTGCCTCAACCAAACTCTTACAGACATGTTGTAAATGTACGTCTCTGCTGATCGCCGTGACTGGGACGCAATGCTCCCTTACGTTACGTTTGCGTACAATTCATCGAGGCGTGACACCACCGTCTATTCACCGTTCTTTCTTCTGTATGGCCGCAACACTGTGTTGCCATTCGACGCACTCCTTCCTTCTGATACTACCATACCAACGATGTATGCTCAGGACGTTGCTTCTCGAGCCCGCGTCGCTCGCCAAATTGCGTACACTAGGCTCACTGCTTCTCAGGTCTCACAAAAAGTCTGCTACGATGACTGGCACCGCGACGTTGACTACCCTGCTAACTCTCTCGTCCTACTTTGGATGTCGCATCGGTGGGATGGCTTGTGCGAGAAGCTCCTTCCACGATACACTGGGCCCTACAAAGTTCTCCGCATGGTCACCCACGTCGACTACCTCATCAATGCCGTTTAACCACACTCATCTTCTGCCACACCACCTACTGATGTTCATGTGTCGCGACTAAAACGCTACTACACTGCAGGTCCTGATTGACTCAGCGGCGCCGTGACAGCGCTTCGTCCACTGGGGGTGATGTTACGAGGCAGTAGGCATGGCTCCGCCGTCGTAGACGCATCGATGAAGAATAAGCGGATTCGGCGCCCGAGATCCTAGCAGCCCTGGGTTGTCACACCTACCTGTAAATATTGCAAATGCACTGGTTTCTCTCTTCCGTGTATTTGTAATCCTCTTAACAATATACCCACAATTATGTTGCGTATACAAGCATCAGTGATTGAAGAAACTGTGCTGTGTTTAAAAATTACTACTATAAGCCCCTTCTAAAACTTATGACGCTTTTCCTCAAGTTAATGATGTATTGTAGCGAAGATAGCTTAAGCGGGTTCGGCACGGGTTAGAACAAGACCAAAAAATTTTCGAACCGCAGCCCACCCCTTCTTTCCACCTCCATTCTGTTTTTCGTGACGAGGTTAGGTTTAGGGCACAACTTCTCGGCTTGCTTGCAAGGCGCCTTTGGCCAGATAAAGTAATAACGGCTCGTGCCTGTTGGCCTGGCAACGACCCCGGATGTATATTGCATGTGGCGTTGCTATAGTAACTAACGTGTTCACGGCATGAACTAAAGCTGGAAGCGTACAAGCTCGACGTGCTGAGAGTTTGTACACTTCCAACTTCAGTTCGTAATGGTTCCTAACATGCCATGGCCGCCCTTGCTGACTAGGAAATGCATATTCCCCATAAATTGTTGCTGGCTACGGCAACACATTCTTGTCTTGAAGTTGCGTCGTCCCACGTCTGCTGGGGTCTGTGGACCGACGGGCGCGCGGCATAGTTACTTCATCTGGTCAATCGTGTTTAGCGAGTGTCTTGGCATAATGAGCCAAGACACTATCTTACGCTGCGGTTTAGGGTTAGGGTCTGCACGCAAAGATAGGGTTAAATAGGTTTAGACGCATAGATAGGGCATAGTGAGGGTCCACACGCAAACTACAGGTTGTCAAAGTGGCCTCGATTTCTTGCTCAAATTAGTGCAATTGAGACAATTTCGAGGCTGGTCGCAAGAAGGTTGAAGTAATATTTATTTTAACCTCCTCGGTAGGTCGGGCACATGGGCGCAGCGGGGCGCAATTTTGGCAAATTTTGTGATTTTAGCACAGCTTGGCGCACAAATGAGGAAGTTTATTAAATTTGCTCAATTGTTGCAGCTGTTGCATCCCTGCATTTGGGCATCACGTAGCGAATTTAAAATTTCTTTTTTATATTCTCACAATGCCTCAATGAAATTTTCCAAACTTTCGTATGCTAGGTCTATGGCACCCACAGAAAACAATGTATACATATCCTTGTGCCGTGATACGTAGGACCCAGTAGATGCCTTCAATATTTTGTACGTCACTATGTTTGGTGCAGGAATTCCAGAGGGATCTGCACCCAAACTTTTTTCTTGTATGTTCTTTTCGCTGCCAAGCATCATGTCGCGGTAAGAAAGATCCTTTTCGGATTGTGAAATTTGCAGGTACTAATATGCGAAAAATCGTTTTGCACTTTAGTGTCTCTTTAGGGAGGTTAGAAGCATATACTTGACTTTACGACAGAACTGAGGCAGGGATTAAACCTTCAGTTTTTAGACCTAAGGCTAGCAATTTACTTAAACAGGGGCGAGATGGCTTAAAATGAAATGCAGGCATTTTCTGCAGCAGTGAAGATTGATTTTTAGAGCAGAACCTTGCTTTGAAAAAGTCAGAGGCATTTAATATGATGTCTTGGTAGCATAAAAATACCCACTTTCAGCAAAGTGCATATATTAATTGGCTTATAATTAGTGCATATCTCAATTGTCTTATAACACACACCACACTGAAACTGATTTTGATGGAAGTTTTTAGATAGGTTAGCCCTATATATGAACGGCAATAAGTTTTTACATACCACGCGAGCTATGTAGCCCTCGTTACTTGTAAAATAATATTTAAAAAGGTTTTGTTCAAAGCTAGGCTGCGTGGAAACGTTAAAAAACGCATCACAATCCAAAAGAAATTAAAAATTGTGATTTTACAAAGATCTTAGTTACGTAAAAGTGTTTGTTCGCTTCAATAACATGATATGATAAGCCTGATATCATAGCGTCAAGAGCTTTTAACAGATAGCAAAAGCATGCTACACTGTCGTTCGTGGCCACCTCATGCAGGACCACCTCCAGTGTGCAGCGCGAGAGCCAAGAAACCTCGCCGCATCAAGTATCTCGTGAAGCGCGTGCATATGGCGCTAAGGCGCTAAGGAATAAGCGAGTGATAATGATAACGCCTCTTCACATGAGCAACCATGCGTTATTATTACAGCACAAGTTGACCAGTTCTATATTTTTTCAATATCTACGGGTCATCACCGTCGATGTAGACTTCCCGATAATACATCGACTTGCGATTCCTGCTCACGCCGATCCATGACTGGCGTAAAGTGCCCGCGCAGCGCATGCAGGTAACAAAATCCATGTCCACGCAAACAAACCACTGAACGTAGAGAGACAGGTTTTATTGCAAAAAAAAGGCAAGAATGAAATCACACTGCCCCCGACCGAAACACCGATCGAGGTCGTGCAGCCCAGGGCCGACACGCATGCACCGACGCCTTTTTAAGCGCTCGTTGCGATTTTCGATTACAAAATGCAGCAGTGGCAAATCATCATTCATAAAAACTGCGCCAAACGATGGCCTAAGTGTAATGAGTCGCGAATAAAGTGCCAAAGTTCCCATTCATATCGTTTAGGTTGGTTTGAACACGCGCTTCGCCACCACGTCTTCGCCAAAACCAAGTGTTCCTTTCCACCTGCCGACACCGATGTACGGATTTCGCGTGCGACGGCTTTTTTAAATGCAAAATGCACTGAAAACTCACCTGTATAAGTAAATTAGCAGCTAATAGGTGTAAACTGGGAATGAATTGCACACGTTCTGCTGCTCACGGAACCCGTTTTGAGAACCCATGTGCACGGGCCAGAGCATCTGGGCGACGCGTCGGATGCAGGGAAATGACTCCACGTTTACAGTTACTCACTCAGAGCATACACGTACTCGTAGGTGACCGCATGCCGCAGCGTCGACATGAAAGCAACAGTGACCGGAGTAACGCGCTACGCACAGAGAACCGGATTGTCAACCCCGCTACGCCTGCCACCCATCGCGGTGGCTTTCGCTAGCCGACAGTGGCACCAGAACACACAGCCTAGCTAGTAGAAGCAGCACGCTCTATTCACGGCAGCACATTTTTGTGGGGTCACGCATATTTGCGAAAGCAAGAAGAATATTATGACACCAAGGGAGCCTTTGTCACCAGAAAGGTGCACAGTAAAAAAAAACAATTTGGTGCGTCCTATCAGTCAAACTCACCGCTTTTCCCCTGTGAAGCTGTGGTTGGCATCAAAATTATAGAATTTGAGGCTGTTTCGGAGCATCTCGGCAAAATTTTCCTTATATTTATGCTTTCGAAGTATAAAATGTGGTTTTTTTCTTTGTGTTTATGTTATTTGCGACCAGAGCATGTCATTAAACAAGTACCAACTAGGCCAACAAAGGTACTGTTGCCGTACGTTCAGAACATGGCGCACAATTAAGAATGTCGCATCCACATATGATGCGGCAGTGGTTTTTATGGCTCTCAAGAAACTCGGAAGCACTTTCACACTTGTTAAGCTCAAGGCTAAAGGCAAAACCAAAAATAAAGGTGAATGTGGTCAGAAACACCTAAGTTCCTTTATTTCTCGTGTTAGAGGAGTAGTACGACCTTCGAATAACGCGTTCCATGCTCTAATTACTGAGCTATCACAGCGGCCTAATGTTACAGGAGTAGTGTACAAGATTCCTTTGTCATGCATAAATGTTACATTGCGAGAGAACCAGAGGAAATGCAAAAAGAATGACCGACAATCAAACTTGTTTGCTCATTGCACAGAGCGTATATAAAAGCTACTGTTTATCAAGGTCAGTAGTGCAACAGCCGAAGTACAAATATTAGCAATTTTCGGAGCAGCAAAACATTATTTTGGAGCACTAAAATATAAATTATTAGCAGGTTATAGTGAAAAAATATGCATTTTTATCACTAGATACCGAACATGGATCAGTATAAAAAAGAAGGCTTACATTTAAAACAAAGATATGTATAAACCATTCGCCATCATCTGAATCATGCAGTGTAAACATGAGCGCTGCTATTTCAATGAGAGTGGCATTTTTAACTACTCCAATCAGTCAACAATGATAAAGTCCATATAAGCAACATATTTACACAGCGCAAGACTACGAGTAGTTATGACGTAAGTACAAAAGAAGAGACAAGGAATAGACATTGTGCAAATATGTTCATTCGCTATCACCAACTAGCCCAAGCATCTGTCTTACCATATAAGCAGTTGCGGTGTCTGACAAATTATTTGACGCTCTGTGGCTTTAAATACGAATCCGTCGAGGTCGCGACCACGATATTTGGGAGATTCCTGAAACCGAATAGTACAAGTAGTGAAAAAAAAAAAAAAACTGGCAGACAATTTAGTTTTTTAGGGAGCAGAAGTATCATACATTGCTGCAAATTATTTCCCGTGGCATAATTAGACATCAGTGATTATACTGATATTCAAAATTAGGGTGCGTACAAAAGCACGAATAGCTAAACAATATTGGCAGCGTCCCGTGACTAGCAATAACAGCCTCTTCCAAATATCAATATGCCTTTTCGCAGTACATCGGTGTATTAATGCGATTGTGTCCGTAGCAGGATTCCCTGCATTGGTTATAAACCCAAGCCAACGAATTTCATAACCACTACACTTCCGCCCCCCTCTCCAGCTTCCCACCTTGTTTTTTTTTATTTCGCCGTGTGGTTAGGTACCGCTTGGGCTCTTCTTTGCAAGGGACGTTCAACTAGGTAAAGTAACAACGGCGCTCACCCGTTAGCCTGGCGACGATACCGGATGTCTATCACCAGGATAGTGGCCGGGACCACGCAACTTCAGGACAAAAAAAAACCTCTGGAGCTTTCAGTGGAATTGGCAATGTCCAGTTTTTTTTTTCTTTTTTAAAAGCTTAATTCACTAGCTGTGTGATATTTTATGGCAACTCTAACAGGATGAATCAGTTTTCGAAGCTTCCACGATTTCGCCAGTAGATCAAAACAACATTGAGAGGAAGTGACAGTGCCTATGTATAAGCTAAGAACCCTGTGAGCTGAAGCCACAGATGGTAGGAGCGTTAGCAGAATGTTTTTGTCGGAGGGGGTGCCCTCTTGATTAGAATGGGGCCCGGGCAAGCAGATGTGATAGACCGTTATTTCCTGCGCTATATACCATGAGAAAAATTTGGGGGGAGGGGTGTTAGGTGTGCCACTCTTTGGCTTCGCTACTGGTTGATGAAAACGCGTGTGGTAGGATAAGCACATGGGGAAAGAGAGCTGGGGTGGAGGGTGGAAGTGTCACAGGCGGCGTTTAGGTTACCTTGGCGAGAGAAGTAGCTTCAACAGACTGGAGTGGCACATGTATAATGTAAGAAAGACGGTTTCGTCGACGTACCGGCCGAACACGCAGACGCAACTGGCCACAAAATGGGCCGGATCAAGGTGAAAATAACTAAAATAGGAGAAAAGAATTGGACTTTCGGGCTATAACTTGACTCTCTCACAATTGAGGCAACGGCACATGTTCTTGAAAGTAATGCGAGCAATTCATTCCAGACGTACATACTTACATCCTATTTTAAGATATAGAATTGCACAATTGAATGTTCGCATATTTTTTTTTCGTAGTGAACGCGACTCCCATGCGGAAACTGAAACGTTCAGCTTTTATGTGCGTATTCATGGTCCGTCCTCATTTTAAACCCATAGGCTCAAAATAACAGCCACAACAGAAAAAGAGAGAGGGTACAGTAGCACAGCCAGCGGCCGTGAGAGCGCCCTCACGTACGTAGCGCACTGTTGCATGCCGCAAGAAACATTTGCTGCAACTTTCTGGATTATGTAGTCTGCAGAAGTCCGCACACATGAAGCCAGAGCAAAACAACGCTGTTCCGAGTTGAAAACACGCAACCACCAGCTTTCGTTCGCCAGAGCGAGGCCCGATCACATGATCCAACCCTGCACGTCACAGCGATTGCAAGGCTCGCGCCTCCAGTGGTGGGCTTTGCAGCCGTTATGTTAGAACTAGATAGCCAACCCTTAGTATACTGGATGGCGCAGCACGCAACAGAGAAGTGGTCGATGAGGGGAGACTCAGTGGTGGAAGAGACACATTGACAAGAAACCTTTCGAAAATTGTCAATCATAGATTCTTGGCTCTCTAACGTAGTTGTAAGTAGTGTAAATAAACACTTTGTATAAAATAGAAACCAAATGTCAGCAAACTATTTAATCAAACCTTTTTATAACATACTGTGTCCTGTTCCTCAAATTTTGTTTCATGTCAAACATCAGTTGGCAAAAAATTAGAACTCACTCAAGCATACTTTTTGGGGGCTCCTTTCGACCCACCAAAAATTCTTCAAATCAGGCTCACTTGGGCTCAAGCTCACTAAAATATTACTCACCGTTACTCACTCTAGCAGATGGCTTAATTTGAGTATGAGAAAGTCTCGGCTAAGTTGACTCATAAGTGAGGTGCTGACCTAAGGTGTCAATTTAAGAATACTACCATAGAGCGCCCTAACCTAAATGTCTAGATCGGTCAGATAGATTCGTACACAGACAAAGCAACAGGCAGATATGGTTAAGGTGTGTTGAGTTTGCTAAAAAAATGATCTGCTTTAAAGAGCAAATGACGACCAAGAGCTCAACCATTAAAAAAAGCGTCACTTTGAGGCTTCATCTTTTCTGGTTTCTAATAATGAAAACCACTTACGAGACAAAATAAGACTAGCCACACTGTACTAGCACTGCTGTCTAAGCGATAGCCGACACACTGCCCTAATCAAGCGTTGGGATACAAAACACAAATCAACAGCACCAGACAAAGGCAATTGCTTGTTATCATCGCAGGATGAAAGCACCTCCTGGGCTGAAAAAAAACAAACAACTGGAAATCTGATATGTTTTTGAAACCCTCAACCGCGCTGTATAGACCTTGTGTAGAATCCGCTGCCATCTAGCAGATTCCGAGCGCGTTTCTGCCACGTCGAAGGCTGGGCGTGCTCCACCTGTGCAGGCACAGTGTGTCTATACTAACGTGTGGTGGCCGATAGGGCTGGCATTGCCAACAAATGTTCATGTGCCATGTTGCTCAGACTGAAGAAAGTGGGATTCTAAAAATATTTGCACGAAATTAGCCTCCATGTTATTCGACATGGAGTGTTAATATCAACGTGTAGTGGCTGATAGGAGCAGCAGTGCCAACAAATTTCCGTGTTCCATGTTGCTCAGGCTGAGGAAACTGGTAAGCTAAAAATAATTGAAGGAATTTAATCTGTATGTGATTCAATTTCCTCGTGGATGACATGAATTGCCAGATCTGTTGCTCGTTTTGCTGCTTACAAATGAATGCGTGTTTATGTTCGCCGTTCCATGCAGATGCGAGACAGCATAGGCACTTATCACAGCACGCTCTTTCATGCCAAGGCAAAATGAAAGAGTTTTTGCACCATGTCAGTTCAGGCACAGGCAAACCGGCCTTGCGCGCGAGCTTGAAAGCTGCATCGCGGCCACTCATTCTTGCCTCTGGTGCTGCTCACATCATTACTTTGTCGATTACATATGATTCTCCTTTTCCCCCACCCCAAGTGTAGGGTAGCTAACCGAGCCAAGCTTGGTTAACCTCCCTGCCTTTACTCTCTATTTATCTCTTTCTCTCTCTCTTGTAATAACAATTACATGTTAGCCATGTAGCTTCTGTACGTCATCCATTCTCAGCAAATGGACCGGTCGTGCTTGAACGTGTTGCTTACAGTTAATTTTTAATTGGGAAGTTTAATAGGGTAACGTTTTGTGCTGTGGTTTCTACAGATATTGCTTAACTATGCGTACTTTTCAAACATTCTATGTGCTCATTCAGAGCGGCAGCCAATTTCAGAAGGGCGACTTGATGCTGTGACCCTCTCCTCTGGTATTAACTTTTGTATACCCGAAGAAGAGCACATATGTTGTCCCAAATGTTGATCCTTCTTCATAAGAAATATTGTATCCACCTTTCTGTGCCGTAAAATTTCAATATAGGTTACAAGTGTGTCAACACTGTTTAAAACGGAATAAGTGCTGTTTTGGAAAATCTGTAACACTAGACTAGGGGCGCTGCCGCTGTTTACGCACAAAGGTTGTTTTACAATTGTTCAGTAGGCGATACACAACTGCCCTGCTGCAAACGGCGTGAAAATGTAAGGTGCAAATAAGCCCCAAATATGATGATGTGAACACAACTATTTTAGGCCTACTGTGCTGTTTCCGAGCACATGCCTCCCCAAAAGGGTATAAATAAAATACTAGCTAATCAGCACTTACTTTATATATTCGCTTTTCATTTTTCTTTTTCCCGCGCAGAAGAATAAAAGATATAAAAAATTATTTCTGTGTTAAGGCTATATATATAGCATACGTTTATGACCACATAAGAAAAGTATTCCTAATTTTAAATATAAAGAAAGAGTAAAAAGTTTCAGTTCAAGTTAGATGTGCAATAAATCGTAGGGGCTATTTTGTTAGTGTTCTATCTGGGACAGCGCAGAGATCACACAGAAGAATGAAAAGGAGCCGCACTAGATTGGTTGAGGCTATTCTCATGGTCAAGACATGAGAGTAGCCATGGAACGTGCATAGAACCAGTGGAAACCACATTGCATCAATGAAATGCAGACAAAACCGCATCCGAACAACGTGGATTCGATTAAAATGAAGTGCTTAAGCCCAAATAATCGAATTTACCTGTTTTGCACCTGACTTACCATTATGTCCGAAAATTTTGTCCGGAACATTTCAGTGTCGTCCACTTCTGCTACCGTCTCTTTACCAGTGCGCAACTATCCATCAACGTATGTTATAGTAACTGAGACCCATGGAATTGTAAAACTGATTGAATCACTCACAATATCCTCTGCTTGTGGTGTTGACAATATAAATGCAAGAATCCTTAAAGAAACTAAACATGCCTCATCTATGTTTCTGTGTAAAATATTCCAACAGTCTTTGAATGAAGGTGTGGTGCCATGCGTTTGGAAAGAAGCAAAATGGGTTCCGCTACACAAGTCAGGAAACAAGCATTCTGTCACTAATTACCAAGCTATTCCACTTACTTCTATACCATGCAAACGTTTGGAGCACATAGTCTTCTCTAACTTTATCACCTTTCTAGAATCAAATTCGTTCTTTAGCAGTTCACCGCATGGATTTAGGAAGTCATTCTCGTGTAAAACGCAGTTGCTTTGTTTTCCCCATTCGTTACATGTCCTTCTAGATCGGAGTTCACTGGTCGGCTGCATTTTTTAGATTTTTCGAAGGCTTTTGACAAGATTAATCATGAACTACTACTATATAACTTAGGACCCTTAATATTGCTGGCGGCATTCTTGCTTCAATCGAGTTTTTCCTAATTAATCGCTCACAATTCGTTGTTGCTAACAGCTACAGCTCACCCTCTTCTCCCGTTACTTCTGGTGTGCCCCAGAGTTTGTGTTGGGCCCTCTACTATTCCTTATTTATATTAACGATTTAACCGATGTAGTAAAGTTTTTTGCAAAGTGACATTATTAATATTGCCAGCTGGTGTAGAGCTTGGCGAATGGACCTCAACACTAACAAATGTAAAGTTTTACGTGTCTCACGAACTACCCGACCCCCTGCTAACTACATCTTAAATGACGTTGATCTAGAGTCTGTAACTTCGTATTAAATAATTGGGGATTCATATAACATCTGAGTTGAGCTGGAAGCATCATATTAACTATGTCATTAACAATAGCTACCGTATGCGGGGGTACCTACGATGCAACTTTAGCCGTGGCCTCAAGCCTTGAAACTAACAATTTATAAAATGCTAGTTCGTCCAAAACTCGAATATGCATGCTCCATTTGGGACCCTCTTCAACTGAACTTAACTCACTCGCTTGAAATGGTACAGAATAACTCAGCACGCTTCATTCTATATAACTACAATCGCACTAGCAGTATTACGTCAATGAAACACAGCCTTTCGCTACAGTCACTTGAATCACGTCGCAACGCATCTCGTCTCATACCTTTTCACAAAATGTTCAGCCATCTACTTTTAAAATCTCAGTTCATTATCACTCCATCCTATTACTCAGCCTGTTTAGATCAACACAAGGTACACGCCATTAGCTGCCACACTAACACTTTCCATCATTCCTTCATCCCACGCTCATCCAACGACTGGAACCACCTTCCCTCGGACATCGTTTCCATGTCAAATCATGACTTATTTTCTTCTACAATACAGAAGTACTTACGTGATGACGCGTGAAGTGTATGTTGTACATATATATTGTTGTACTCTCTTTCCCCCATGTTTCTGATGATACTTACACATACATTCAGTGTATTGTCTAACATCTAACTTGAATGTTTTCTAATCTTTATTATTTCGATGTTACTATGTTTGCTCTCGTTTATTGTTTGTTATTTCTTTACCCCACTCCCCTCTGTAAAGATATGTGCGATTGAGGGTAAAATAAATAAAATGAAATGAAATCGATTATGTATGACTGACTTGAATAGTCAGTGTCACCAGACTGCCGCCGAATTTGGCGGAGAAATTTGCTCTTGTATTTGTGGCTTCTCCGTCGGGGTTAGGTGTCGTCCGCGGTGCATTTCGCGAGTGCATGAACGACGCTGGCCGTTTTAACTAACGGAATGAACCGCGCCTTGCAGAAGTCTGGGCGCGTTTTCTTGCTGTGTGCGCAGCTATGCCAATAACAGATCGCGTCTCAGTAGTAGGAACGACGGGGAAAACTGAATAGAGTCACAGTAGGTAGTGCGCTTCCCCCCCTCTTGGCTAGGGGAATCGTAGCGTCCCCGTCGTGGCGCGCAGTCGATGCGACTCGATCAGCAGGGAAAAAATTGGCCCAGTATCTGCATGTAATCTGCAATGTCGTCGAAAGATAATAGTCTTGCGTGTGGAGCGCGTGAACAAAATATTTATTTATTGCTCTGCGCGAGAAAATTGGCGAGTGGTATCACTGCGTTAGAGTGGCTCGAGCGTGCAGCGGAGGCGAACTGGTGCATCAAGTGACGTCACAGGTGAGGCATGAGCGCCATGTGGCAGCTTTTTTTTTTTTGAAAACAAAGCGCGTGGTCCTGAGACGGGTGTGCTAGCCTGACTCAGAGGTGATAAGGTGTAGAACACAAGGCGACGGGTAAGTGCAACCACCATCTGATATTAGCAAAGCGTTGGAAACACTCGACTTTTTGTGCAAGCGTTGCCTGGTCAGCGTAGCGTGATAAGCGCTACGGTCCCTAAACTTACCAATGTATGCCTTTTCCAGTAAAAGATGCACATGCAGAATGTATACGTGTCGTTACGGTGCCTCCGATATGCGTAATAATTGCTTTTAATGACGATGGTCTTTCTTGGGGACCTTCGACGCAAAGATTTTGGTCTGTCTGTCTGTCTGTCTGTCTGTCTGTCTGTCTGTCTGTCTGTCTGTCTGTCTGTCTGTCTGTCTGTCTGTCTGTCTGAACATATTTCTGTTTGTCCACTCTTAATGACACCGGGTTCAAAACGGCCGACCCCATCCGCAGCGCCAACTAATGTTGCTCAAGATTTAGCTTTGATAGTTGTGCAAGTGTCAATTATTAAGCAATTAGAGTGCTTGTGAGGGGCACCATAACAACAAGTATATATTCTGCATGTGCATCTTTTACTAGGAAAGACACACACAAGTAATTTTAAGGACCATAGCGTTTATCACGCAGCGCGGACCATGCAACGCTGGCACGAAAAGGCGAGTCTTTCCAACACTTTGATAAGACGAGACTGTGGTGGCACATACCCGTCGCCTTGGTTCCGCACCTTATCACCTCTGACATGGGCGCGCACACCCGTCTCAGAGCCACGCGCTTTGTTTTATAAGAAAACTGTCAGATGGGGCTCATGTTTTACGTGTAATGTGACTTGATGCGCTTGTTCGCCTCCGCTGCGCGCTCGAGGCACTCTAACGCAGCACCTCCAGAATACCATTCGCCGATTTTTTTGCGCAGAAAACATCAAGTAAATTGTTTACTCTTTCCACACGCAAGGCTATCGTCTTTAAAGACATTTTCAGACATTATCATGCAGATACGGGGCCATTTTGCAAATTGACAATCGCAGACGTATGAACGCTGATTCTTGAGCAACATTGGTGGGTGCTGCGGATGGGGTCGGCCGTTCAGGCATGGTGCCACCATAGTTCGGGGTATCGGCTGGTGCTGTTTAGAGTACCCGGTTCGCGGTAACAATGGACAAACAGACAAAAGTACAGACAGACAGACCAAACTTTTTACGTCGAGGTTTCCCAAAAAAGACTATTGTCTTTAAAAAAAGAAGGGGGGGGGCAGCACACCACCTGGTGTGACTGTACGTATTTTTGATGGTCTTATCATCCTCATGTTCAGAAGTTGTTGCCGTACGATTCTGCCCCTTCAAAGATTGTGAAGAGGGGCGTTGCATCTCTTTGCTTGGAGTCAGCGCTGAAGAGGTCATGCCCACACAACATAAAACACAGTTTCCTCAATCAGGTGAGCTGATTAGAGGTTGCTGGGTTCCCTCGATCGGTCACTACGACCGTTAATGAATCACTTCTGCAGAAGATTAAATGTGGAACACGGGAAACGATGAGTGCTACCCAGCCATTGAGTATTAGGCCACAAGTTGTGCCATATATCCATACGCTCTCGCACAACCTCAAGAAGGTCGCTTCCAGGAACGGCGTACCGATGGTGTTTTTTGCACCGAAAAAAAATCGGAAGACTGTGCCAACGTGTGTGCGATAGCAAGAAGCGCGGCTGCGAAAAGAAACATGTGAGGGTCTTTTTAAGTGTTCCACGGAGTTCTTGTACTCCATACCCTTATCCTGTGGATAAGTGAACATTGGCCAAACCGAACGATGTAATAATGAGCGGTTAAGCGAACACACCCAAAAATCAACTGAACTAGATGACAAGTATGCGCACCTAGTGACGCATGTCATCTCGTGTGGTTGTGACATACGATTCGCTGAGACGAAAATTCTAAGCAGAAGCGCAAGTAAAACTGCACATGAAATGTTTGGGGCCTTTTCCATTGAAAAAAAATGGCACATCTCACGTACAGTGGCAATCGAAGATATGCGAAGCACGAATGAGAATTGTTTATATGTCACTTTAAAATCAGCAAAACGCTACGAAGTGGAGGTATATTATGCTATACATGACTTCTTTGTCGTGATTATCATGTTTGAATTTGTCGTTTACCTTCGTCATCTATTCACGTCACGTGATACCAAATTTAGTATATGTGGAGCTAGCAAAACGGCCACGGGCCCGCTATGAGCGTGGTATGTTGTCATGTTCCTACATAACACGGGTGTCAGGATTATCATGTTTGCACCAGTCATATACTTCGTGATTCATTGACGTTCCGTAACAGCAAATTTGGTATATATTCGGAACTAGCAAAACGGCCGCGAGCTCCCCAATATACTCCAACGTCACGTTGACGCGCGCGCATCGTGGGCACAGCGATGCTACGTTAGCGAAACGCGAGCACTCTACCGGGTGTTCAAAATTAAGCTTTATGATTTTTTTAAAATTAGGCGCTCGAAGGCACGTGAGAACCACTTGTGCAAATAAGTTAAGCGGCCAGGGGGACAGAAAGTTAGATGATAATTATCGCTGTCAGCAGCCCAATTAACTAAAATTTAATAATTAACTTTTTACTGGCTGCGGTAAGTTGGCATGTTTATATTGAAAAAATGTAGGCAGTGGTGTTTGTACACAGTTTCAGTTGGAAGATTTTTTCTAGCACGCCTGTGTTCCGAGATATCCGGCTCCAAAGTTTAATTGTCTTTCGCACGATTACGCATGCAAGAGGGTGAGGGTCCGCGCAAAGCTCCTCCCTAAAGTGACGCATCTGTTGCGTGTGGTGTTTAGTGTGTGAAGAGGGTGGAAGCGTAGGCATAGGTGATAGCAATTACCCTTGCCCTCTTCGGCCGGCGAAATCAAAATGTGACAGCGCGGTGCGCCATGAGCCTTACGCATGATCCTGATGAACGCGATAACAGGAGACCATTTTTCGCGACGTTTTTTCGTGACTTTAGATCACACTGAGACATCTTCTTGTGAACGCGTTAGCAGGACCGTCCTGCACTAGGGTGCCTCCGGTTAGAGCACAGCGTCTCTGCATTGAAGGTCTACCAAGGAAATCCACGTGGAGTCCTTTCGAGCTAATATGGCTGCTTCTGGCGTGAGGTATTCTACCAAAGTAAAAGTAGACGTGGTGCTTGCAATGGCTGAAATGAATGGCAACGCTTCGTTAGCAATGGAGCTTTACGCGTCTCGCCACCCACACCGTCCCCTTCCAACAAGGCCCACTTTCACAAACCTGTTTCGACGCTTCTGCACAACAGGCTCTGTCCACCTTCCGAGACGGACCAGGAAGGCAATCGTCGATGAAGACTTTGAAATCGACGTTGTCGCGTGCGTAACCTCGATGCCAGAGCTCAGCATCCGACAGATTGCCGATCAGTGCGGTCGCAGCATCGGAACAGTCACAAATGTTTTAAGAAAGCACAAGTTCCATCCATATCACGTTTACCTTCATCAGGACCTAAATGAGGCGGACTTTGAAAGGCGAGTTGACTTCTGCAATTGGGGCCTCATCAAAACTGATCAAGAAAATGACTTTTTGCACAGAATAATTTGGACTGATGAAGCTCGGTTTTGCCGAAATGGAAGTGTTAATCTTCACAACGCCCATTATTGGGCACAAGAAAACCCACACTGGCTGAGGCAGCACAAGCATCAAGTTCGCTGGAGTGTGAATGTGTGGTGCGGCATACTCGGGGACAGGATCATCGGACCTCACTTTTTTGAGGACAACTTGAACGGAAAGATGTACACAGAAGAAATATTAGGTGTTGTCATTGATGATCTTGTCTGCAGTCTTTCCCTGAATGACCTGCGCCAAGTATGGTTTCAGCACGATGGAGCACCACCACATTTTTCTACCAGGGCGAAGAACTGGTTGGACAGACGTTTTCCACAACAGTGGATTGGGCGCGCAGGAGCGATGTTTTGGCCACCAAGATCACCTGACCTTTCTCCGCTCGACTTTTTCCTTTGGGGCTACGTTAAAGATCGAGTTTACGTAACAGAGCCCAGCGATGTTAATGACATGAAGGACAGGATAACATCTGCCTGTGCGAGTATTCCTGCAGAAGTACTGCGCCGAGTCATCGAGTCGACGCGACAGCGGTTCATGCTTTGCGTTGCTGCCGAAGGCAGGCATTTTGAACACTTTTTGGGGCATTGACGTCTTGAGAGGTGAAGAGTTTCGATGAGATTTGTGCATGACCGAAATATGCTTATGTAGCAGCAGGAAATATGCGTTAGCAAGGATAAAACTGTTTCAGTTATTATTGGTGGAGTTGTTGCTCTTGTTTCAATAAAAGTTACAGTACTCGGACATCAGCAGTCACGCTATTCGCGTAGCCCAGGCAACGACCACGCATGCTTCTCTAGTGATTATTACGCACGCGCACTGGCATCCAGATTCTCCGCTCGCACCATTATCTCGGCATGGTATCTGCCACTATCGTTAGAGGCTCTGCAGTTGCGTGTTACGACACTGGTTGCAAGCGTTCTTCGATTTTTGATTTCGACGGCCGAAGAGGGCAAGGGTAATTGCTATCACCTATGCCTACGCTTCCACCCTCTTCACACACTAAACACCACACGCAACAGATGCGTCACTTTAGGGAGGAGCTTTGCGCGGACCCTCACCCTCTTGCATGCGTAATCGTGCGAAAGACAATTAAACTTTGGAGCCGGATATCTCGGAACACAGGCGTGCTAGAAAAAATCTTCCAACTGAAACTGTGTACAAACACCACTGCCTACATTTTTTCAATATAAACATGCCAACTTACCGCAGCCAGTAAAAAGTTAATTATTAAATTTTAGTTAATTGGGCTGCTGACAGCGATAATTATCATCTAACTTTCTGTCCCCCTGGCCGCTTAACTTATTTGCACAAGTGGTTCTCACGTGCCTTCGAGCGCCTAATTTTAAAAAAATCATAAAGCTTAATTTTGAACACCCGGTATAGTCTGATGCCAGGCGCGATCAGCATCCGTCGGCGCGGCCCGACGGCAACCGGCGGGAAATGCCACATACTGAAATCCGCGCCGATGCGTTACCCAAACAACACTGCGTCTCCTTTTTTTTTTGTGACAGAGGCACGCCGGACGCGCTGAAATGATCATACGTCAAAGCAACGCAGCTCGGCGCGCGCCTGCGAGTATACGGCAGGACCGGCGCCTGGCGTGCAACGCCGGCGTGACGCGACGAAAATTATTGGCACATTGACTGTCGCATGTAGTCACGTTCTCGAATGAAACGCACCTCATGATTATCGTGTTGGCAACAGTTATATACCTTCGTCATCCACTCACGTCTCACAATACCAAAGTTGGTATAAGTGAAGCGAGCGAAACGACCACCAGCGCATCATGAGCGTCGCATGTAGTCATGTTTTTACATGACACGCATCTCATGATTATCATGTTTGCACCAATCACATACCTTCGTCATCCAATAACGTACCGTAATACGAAATTTGGTATGTCTGACGCTAGCGAAACGGCTGCGAGCGCATCAAGAGCGTGGAACGTAGTTATGTTGTTACATGACACGCATGTCATGATTTTCATGTCAGGGTCTGTCGCTTGTGTTCGCCGTGCAATCATCTCATACCATACCAGTTTGGCAACAAGCCGTGGGAATGAAACCACCGCAAGAGCTGCAGTACCAAGAAATTTAAATCATATAATTCGAGACATACATGTCATGATTTTCATGTTATGACTAGTCAAATATGTCCTTCATACAGCCATGTTATGCCATACCAAGTTTGGTGCGGACACCATTATCGAAACGGCCAGGAGAGCTCAAAGTCGTAGGCGTCTAGATAGATAGATAGATAGATAGATAGATAGATAGATAGATAGATAGATAGATAGATAGATAGATAGATAGATAGATAGATAGATAGATAGATAGATAGATAGATAGATAGATAGATAGATAGATAGATAGATAGATAGATAGATAGATAGATAGATAGATAGATAGATAGATAGATAGATAGATAGATAGATAGATAGATAGATAGATACGCTTGTAGTCGCCGAAGTTCGCTAAGAAATGTTTCGCATTTAAAAAACAAATATCATTGTGTAAGCGCCCCTTCGCTATCAATGTTATCAAGCGAATTCCCGATTATCGCATTGAGGCAATGACATTGATTAACTGTATGTATTGGTAATGTATGCTGTTGGCTTTTAATGGTATCAGTGCGCACATGTGTCGTGTATATATACAATCCTTCGAGTTCTGAATGAATCAGTTGAAAGTGAACGCTGTGTGTGTTTGATGCCTGGGTGTGCGTGTGTGTGAGTGATCGTGCCTTGTGTTCGCGCTCGAATTAACTTTCAAAAATGTTGTACCAACTATCCTAACAACCAGTTCTTTTACAATACGGCAGCTCGTAAACGACAACAACTAAGCGTATACACGTGCATGGTATTGTAAGAAACTCTTAAAGCCATAGCAGTCCACCTAGGCCCATCCTCTATTACAGTAGTCCTAACAAAATTATATATGCAGTCTAGAAAAGTACCAGATTAAGCTGCCAGCGAGCATATAAGTAAAACATAGCAAAAGTAACGATGGCTAAGAAAGTGTGAGCACAACATGGGCACTAATTTTCAACATTTTGATAGCTTAACCGCTAAGGAAAACCCTGCATCGGTGCAAAGCAATCGGTCAGATTAATACTTGCGTTTTTAAAGCACAGCAATGTATACCTGCTTATGTTCAATGCAACAGTATTATTGCACACTAAATTATCACTGTTTCATATAATACAATGTAAAGCCACCACATCAGTATGGGATGGTTCAGTGCGAAAGAGTCTGAACAGTGCGAAAGAGTCTGAAGCAAAAGAGTCTAAGGATGGTTCAGTGCGAAAGAGTCTGAAGCAAACATGTCTGAAGACATGTTTGCTTCAACACAGGCTGTGACCCAAGAACTGACCATTTATGCCTACTTGCAAGCACAATGAGGCATATTGGCACAACTACACTCTCTTTCACACCCACGTACGAGGAAAATTCAAAAGCTTCCCCAGGCAGATAACATAGGATGCATACCATCACGTGGCTGTAACACCTGTGTAGATTGCTTTGTACTACTTCAAGATTCAGTCACATATGGTGACATTGTTGGATATGTTTGCAGGCTCAACGAAATTATTCAGCGACGTTTCTGAGGATCCCATCGTGCCATTGACTATACTGCTGCCATGCAAAAGACAAACCTGTTGGCTTGTGTTGATGGCGCGGTTCAGTGATGGGTTGAATATATTCTTGTTACTCCAGATATTACTAGATTACTCACAGTTCCTCCTGCATTTGTAGCTGCTAGCTGGATCACTCATGTCTTCCTTGGTCCCAACAGACACAGGAAGCCAATATGTACCGACTATATTCCACCACGTCCTACCTCCCAATGAGCAATGCAATTATTAAAACACATATGCATAACTTTCAAGGCAGGCATTGGTTGCAATACAGTAAAAGTTTTCTTAGCCGTGACTGTAGGTATACCTTGTGACCATGTTCTTTTAATCTGATCAACACAAAGCCCACCTTCCTGCCAGTGACTACACATCTCGTCTATGTTACATCATAAAAAAAGTTTCTACCTATAACTCTGTGACGACAGTGCAAAGGAAGGCAAATATGGTAGCAGGGAACTTGGCTTCTGTACATTCAAGTATAATGGAATAATATGGGCTAAGCCTCCCTCATCGGTGTCATGCTGTGAACTTTAAGAAACCTTTCTCTCAAGTACCTTTTACTAAAGTTTTATTAAAAGAGATGATTCATTACCTATGCAAAAGACATCACCAGTGCACAAAAGGCCTTAAACAGCAAACACATCCCCTTATATAACATCAATGAACATTCCCCACATTGCCGTGATTAAAACTGCATGTTAACAAGTTTTTAAGTCAATCTAGGTAATAAAACTTTTACCAGCATCATTTTTTTTGGCTAAAATGGAACTTTTTGTTTGTTTTATGCATTTGGTATATCTTGAAATAATACTTTAGGTGCAACAAATGTCCCATTGAGTTTGTGACGCCTAAGTTATGATAACTACAAAAAGTATGGAAGAACAGCTGCATTGTTATCATATGATTCAGTAAACCACTGCTTTGCATGGGTTTGCAAATGTCCGAGTTCTTGAGTACTACAAATAAAATGTGAGAAAGACATTTCAATTTTCTATTGCCTAGTACTTATGCTCTAGTGATATGGAAAATAAAGTGTACCATCGTGTTTGCTGTGAGCTTGACCCCTGCAACCGAACCTCATTTGAAGAAGGTTCAGGCATTATTCTAAATACCTGAATTTTCAATCAGTTGGAATAAGATGGTGTGGTCTTGCGTCTTGAGCTTTGTTTTATTTGTACACCAACAAGCTCATGGTGGCAAGTCATGCTTATTTGTCGTTCCCAATTCATTCACATCATAAAAACACTGAAGGTAAAGCTACAATTGCGAAAATTAAAGATTAGGATTACGCAAGTGCCCCTGTCCTCCAAACACTTTTAGAGGTAAGGTCGGTCATATTGCTGACACGGTTTAATAGAACTATAGAAGTCAGAAAGCTTGAATAGGACTTACAGATTAAGTTGGTAAAAATCATCATATTAGAGCAGTAGAACAAAGCAGAATTATATTAATTGAGCCACATAAACACAACCGCCGATTCACAGCTGAAGTTTATTCAAAATTACAGAACATATACATACATCCACATGGCCATACGCAAAATTTACCAGTGATACCAAAAAAAAGAAGAACAAGTTGTATACAAGGATAAATGATTTGTTTATCCTGCAGTGTAACTGAGGGAAAGGTGATGATTAATTCTTTTTCATTTTGAGTGTACCAAATGAATTAGCTTCTTTTTTTTTTCAAAATATCATCACAGGACCATTTAGGAAGCTCGTGCTCGCGCACGTGACTCAATATTTTTCCTTTCTTTGTTGTGACAGTCTAAAAATCAGAAAGCTTATTCGATCTCAAGATTACATATCGTAGTTCTTTCATTACTTGTTTATGTGAAAATATGCTAATATGAACTCTTTTCAACTTCACTGTCGCCATTATTGTTATGCGTCTGGTGCCTGAGTAGTTCTTTTTTAGTTAACTGCAGCATGCTGAAATGATGCTATTCAAATTCCCAGCAGCTTCAGTGCAATGAACTGAATTGGTTGCTGACACTATGTAAATGCAGCAAATATTCCAGCAGTTGACTGACTTGAACATACATTCAAGCCAAATAAAGTAAGAGGATAGCTAGTGATGGCATTCTTCATATCGAAAAAAGTTATTTGAAGCAAGGTACAGCATTAGGTTTTATTAAAGGCCACATAAATTGATTTACATGTGAGCCTCACATACAATTCATAAAAAAACACGCGAGCCGAGTAAGACAGGGGTCACAAGAAAGCACGTTGATCGTCATTCTGTGATCAGCTTTCGAGCTTCACTTTATGTAAAGCAAGCCTGGCTTCATACACTCATTGCATGTAGAAGGTAGCAGAAACACAGTACAAATATTTCTTTGTAATATACACAGTGTCAATGAAGCAACACTTTCGTGTTTTATTTCCAACACAGTCTAAATGCTACAATATTTAAAGACAACTCAAGGTTTACAAGCCTCTCTTACTAATAATTATGTCTTTCATGCCTTTCATTAGGCGCAACTGCTATACTAGCACGTCAACCTGAATCTAACAGGAGGCTCAGAAGTGAAAGGTAGTTAAAGATGACCACGCCAATCATTGTTCATTTATTCAAATACCGTCTGCATGCAGCCCCACCGGTGCCCTGTCTCTTTTAATTTGGACACATTCCCAGCAACGATAAAAGTGGTGAGCTTATTAGAGAGAAATTCGGTGAGACGGTGTCTATAAATCTAGAAGCAAGACCATTTTAACCACGTAAAGTTGTTGGGTGTGTATATATGACCCTGTTCCACGTCATGGTGTGGGACAGCAGGTCAACGGAACAATCTTATCTTGTCTTTGAGGTCGAGATTTCGGTGGGCAATGTTGGGTTGAAGCCAGTAGTATTCGGTGTTCAAAATTTCTTGCGGCATTCACTCTAGAATAATTTCGTGGTTGGTGGTTGATGTGTTCATTGTGTCGCATTGTAGTCTGCCATCATGTCTCGTCTACTTGCAGTCAGCACGTTTGAGGGTGAGTTCAAGTGTTCTACGTGCCTCAATATTTTGTACGTGACTCAACTCCGCCATTGTGAGGAATCCAGCTGGGTCAAAGTATTTTTCGTCAGTGCATAAGAGCCAGATTTTAGTAATGGCTTTTTTCTCCACCAGTGCCTTCAGAATTTGTGTATTCTTTTTAAGAAAAGGTGTCTTGAATATCACCAACTAGCCCAACGGTCAGTCTTGCATAAATATCCTTCATCAGATTTGTTCAACCTGCTCAGAAATATTGAAAGTAAACTCACAAATGTTCTGCAAGAAAACAGCCTGTGCGTGGACACCTTCAGGGACATCCTGAATTCGCTTGAAAGCTTTGGCGTGAAAGGGGTGAGATGCCGCACTCACAAAACCACTCTCACTGTTGGGTGTATACAGTCATATTTAGTGTCGAGAATGCATTTTGTTGCAAAAGATGCATCTAAGCAGCTGACTGCTTGTGGTGTTATTTCTTCTGTAAGGAAGAAAGTGAAATTGATGTAAACTTTCTGTTCACTGCAATGGTGAACGTCTGCCACCAGCGCTAGAAAAAAGCTTTTCCTAATAAAAGTTATTTGAATACTGTCTGTACGTTATCTATTGCACTGCATTTTTTTCTTAAACTTTCTTTTCTTCATTTTGCAAGCCGTTCTCGTAACTGCTCGGATAATTGTAGCTAAAATCCAAGAAGTTTGTGTATGAAAGGCAGCGGCACATGAAAAATACACCATTTATGTAACCTGTGCGAGCTATGAGGCTTGGAAGTTCACCGATATAAACCATACATCAGGGTAGTGGTGATAATTCGCGCAAGACTGCCAGTGTGGCCTGTCTATTTTTGCCTTAGCTGTTCAAAAAGAAGCACTACCGTTTCTAATGTAATCTTACCCGCAATTTATACGATGCGAAATTACAACAAGCCCGTACACTTAAAATTGTCTACAACCTGCTGGTGCAGAATAACGCTATTTGTTGCAGGGGCGCAGGCAGAATTTGTTTCAGGGGGTAGGGGCATCACATTGATCTGAAGTGGGTGCCAGACAGGCAAGTGTGGTCAAGTGTCACTTTTTGCTCTATAAACAACAGCAAGAAAGATTTTCTTTGGGGGAAAGACGACGGGAAGAACGGCACAGGCCCCATGTGCCCCCCTGGCCACGCCACTGACTCATTTCAGGAACAAAAATAATCATACAACTGTTAGGCATCGGCGCGGTGCTTATTTATCACTAAGTAGTATTTTTCCAGCCCTCCTCTAGCCGCTTTAGCTGAACTCCGCATATTTGGAAACAAACTCACTGTTTCGCATGCAAACGCAGCAGACGACGCTCCTTCATCAATCCCAAAGGAACAGCAGCACCGCCTCTGCGCGGGATACGGGAGGGGGCCGCTCCTCTGGTGAGACCACCGAGGAAGGAAAGGTAGGGATAGGGTGGGAGAGGGCATGCTCAGCCGTCACGTGGCGTGAAAATTTTGAAGGAAATGACATCATGGCGGCCATATTCACTAGGCACAATGGTGGCGTTGCTATGGTTACGTGTTGCGCATTGCCGCGGCTGGTGGTGGCATGTGTGCCTACCCATCTCTCGTGCTGAACCGTGGCGGACAATATTCGTGCTCTGCGCCACTGTATTGTTTACGCAGTGTTCTCCTGGGAGTTACTGTACTCTTAGCAACGTTTACAATTTCTTGAAAACACTCACCGTTGTCAGTGCATCTAGCACGCGTTCTCTGGTACTTGCTTCGCTGTCGGTGAGCTGTTACTCGCTGTTAATACTGGGACGAAATGATTTCGCCGAAGGTGTCGCGCTGGCCCAGAGTGTTGAGCCCCGTTCCATTAGTTTCGGATCGTCACAACACGCGTGCTGCTCAACTCACGTGCTTTCCGAGCCGGAGAGAGAGTCGTGCCTTCTGCTTTACATTCGGATGTAAACAAGAGAGGAGAATTCACCCAGTCAATATGGCCGACTTCCCGCTTAATCGCGGCTTCCCAACGAGTGACGTCAGAGCCTCTCCTACCTTTCCTTCCTTCGTGGGTGAGACTGTTTTTACTACAAACTTGTGCATGGCGGGGCCTCGCCTGGAGGATAGGTAGGGAGGCTAGTACAGTGTACTAGAATAGGGGTAGTGGGCTCAGACACATGCGCCGCCTGAGGCACCCTATGTTGCCGAGGGGTGGCACCACCAGTATTTCCTCTTGAAAGGCGATGCGGAGTTTTGCAGCTACGCAGGTGGACGGTGCGGGTTATTTTAGTGAGGTGTGTAGTTGTACGCAAGTTCTTGCTATCTATACGGCAGGATTTGTGCCAATACGCGTTTCTCGTTAAGAAATGCAAAGGGAGAACGTTGCCGCTATGATGTCAGTGCTGGATCGAGAGATGTTGGCGGCTGACTCCCGGAGAGCCACTACTAACTGATGGCTCGTCACTAATGCAATGAGTCTATAGATTACAGGAACACCATGTTCGCACCTGTTCACGCACAGTGATATCAGATATTTTCGAATGTTGTATGTTTTTTGAACACACACTCGACGCTTGCCAGGGGTCAGTGGTGAATTCAGGCCCAAGTTGACGGAACTCGCCAGTCAAGTTGCGAAAAAGCGATGCGCTTTTCGCGTTGGAAAATGCTTTACATGCACGAGAAAGTACGCGTTGTCCGTGAGTAATGGGCATCCACAACGTCCGTTTTATTTGTGGGAAATTACTACCTTGAGATTTCTACCAGGAATATATTCCAGCTGTTTAAATAAAATTGGATACATTCGAGCACAGCTTTCTTGTGACGGGTGCATTGCTTTGTGTAAACTTAAAATCTCTTTATATTCAAACCTGACTTTTACATTGTGCACATTTTACATTTTACTTTGAGGCAGCACTGGCATAAAAATTACGCCTAAAACATCCACCAAGTGAAATAAAACTTCAATAACTGTTTAGTCCCCAGAAATATTATAAATTATATTCTTCGAAAATAGTGAGGCATCAAATTGTGGCAACTTTTCGTTCAACACATTCATCATCATCATCATTATCATCATATTTTATTTCCTTAAAGACCCCACAAGGGGGTATTACATAAGGGGTGGATGTACAGGATATAAAAAACATTTGCCACATAAGGGGCTGGTATACAGGATATAAAACTTTTGATACATTCAAAATATAAAATATGCTACATAGGTGTGGTTATATACATTGCCATAAAGTTTCAGTGACAGAGATGCGTTGTTACATATTTAGCGAAAGTTGATGGGCAGGTGATTGTGACGACGTGGTTTGGGGGGTGGTTCCAGTCCTTCACAGCACGCGGAAAGAAGGATGCGGAGAAGGTAGCAGTCCTAGTGCGGTAACGGGAGACTTGGAGGGGGTGGATGCTGCGGTGCGAAATGTACGTCGGAGGGATGACGTATGGAGGATGGTTGAGGGGCGAATGAAACAGCTTATGAAACAGGGAAAGAGTGGCTATGCGGCGTCGAAGGGCAAGTGGCTGCAATCCAGATTGGGCTTTTAAGGATGAAACACTGATGTCATAAGAATATGACGAATGTATGAATCGGACTGAGCGATTTTGAATTGATTCAAGGTCATTGATTAGGTAAAGGTTCCCGTATTCACATAACGGGAACCTTTCGTTCACCCATTCACATAACAAAAATATATCTATACATTTCGTTTGCAGTAGTCACATTTTACTAACCGAATGCAAGCCACTTCAAAAGCATCAATAAGCATACACCGAGGCCAAATTCAAGAACATAAAATGCGTGTTTATGGTAATCAAGAAATACGTTTTTAAAGTGACAAGTGTGATGCCTTCTGTTCTGTCATTCTCTTTATATATCAGTGCTGCGTTGCAGCTGGGCCTGATTCCGGTCACGCCTATGGACCTCTATAGATCTGGCCTCACCTACTTATTAGGGGAGAACAAGTACAGAGGTTGATTTGAGAGTACAACATTAGAGAGAACACTCTGCAGACTGCGTAATTGGCTCATACATTCTTGCTTATTTTTCTATGCTTAGCTGCTTCTATTCGGCTTCGCTGTTCTGTGTTGATTCCCTTCACAAAAAAAATGCAGCCGTGTAGTAATATAGAAGCCGACAACCTTCCTTGTAAGTTCAGTGGCATGTTCAGGACAACCAATGGTGCTAGTGCACCTTGACCTCAGTAGGGCACGTATATACATTATACTGTCAGCATGCAGTTCTTGCCTGCTGAAACACTCTGTGAACAAGTTTTCTGGCATTTTCACAAAATTGAAGAATGTACTAGTAGGATAAAGAAGCCCTCCCTTGTCTTTCAGTCGTGTATACGAGTCCACGTCAGAATTTTCTTCAGTGGACGACAATGTCAAGGCTTCCACGCAAAGGTTACACTTTGTCTTCTTTAGGCACTTACGAGCGGCACAGCCAGATACATAGTATATGAGTCGTGAATCACTCCTTTCCACATGCTGGTTGTGATCGCGAGATAATGACAAGGCTGTCTCTGCTTCAGGCAAATCTCCTGCATCAATGAAGCTGTCAACTCTGTCCCCAAGGGTGCTCACTCTATCCTGAGCAATGCAACGTTCTTCAGTTTCCAGTAGTGCACTTAAGGCACCTGGGCCTGCATTTGCATGCCTTACAGTATTCACTAAGCTGTAAAATGACATACAATTCATGGTTATAAGAAACTGAGTTGGCGTACGGTTGTCGTTGCACCCAGAAGATTGGTGTACTATGCTGAACAAGTTCTCGAGAGGGTCTGTACTAAGTCACGACGTCATCATATATTTATATCCTATCTTGGTCAGGTACGACAAAAGTTCAAGCGTGCTCGACAGCGTCACCTGCAAACCTGTCGCTGTTGACTCACTGATAAAACCTTCGGCTCTACCTGCATGCTGCTCCCAAGCGGTCAAATATTTCAAAAATTCAGCAATAGTATCGCTGGAAGATGATTCTGGCCGCAAAGCTTTAGACGGGAACCGCGAAGTCATGGCTGCTATCAAGTAGTTAATGCTCCTGCAAAAGAGAGAGAGAGAGAGACATGCCAATGGAAACATTTACTTTGGGAGCACTTACTACAACAGATGTTTTGTCATAAAGTTTTAAACTGATGTGTGCATAATATCAGACAAATTATTTATATTTTTCCAGAAATACTTTATCGAATACTGGCTGGCTTGTGCCCAGTAGATCTCTGCATACCTGAAAAACTATTGTGTAGCTGCGATGCTTCCAGTTCATTCCTCAATTTCTGCCTTGTAGAGTTGAAGTGCTTGCAGCACATTTTGCCCAAAGAGTTGAAACGCCAATGCAACTCTCACTTTTTTCGAAAGCATTCGGTTGCAGATTGCATTCTGTAACGCCTGGCATGGCCTTAAGTGTCACACTACTTCAGTCAATACTAAAAGCCCGTCTGGAGGGTGTCAATTGAAACCTGCAAGAGAAAATGTCGATAAGCTAAGTAAACAAACATATGTGACCACAGCATCCTAAAAACTGATTGTAACAAACTCACTGCCAGAATTTTTTCTGAAGGTGAACATAACACTCACTTACATGTCACCATTAGGTAGCGCGAAGGAAACAAAGGGACAAAGACGAGATACATGCAGGATGGGCGCTTTCTAACAACTATAGTGTAATTTACGAAAACTCAGACCGCTCATGCAAACTGAACTGAGCAAGGTACGTGAACAAATAACTTAGTGATACACGTGAAATGGCTAGACTGTGACAACATAGCAAATAATAGTGATATCTCTTTGTCTGATATGGAAATGGAAGAATGGCTTACACAGACGTCAGTTTCCTTCGCACTTCTTAAGGATAAATTGTTTCCAACTAGGCCAAATAGCTGTGTTACTACTTACATGTCCATCGGTTGTATTGAATAGGCACTTCAGCAGACTGTTTCTCAAGCATTTGATCAGATGAGAAAAGTCGGATGTGAAGTGGAGGTTGCGACTGTCATCCACAGGATGTTTTACTTTGCACTTCACAGCGTTTGCCATTCTATAAACACCTAACAGCCTCCACATGCACCAATTCCATGCAGCACCATCACAAGTAATGAAATCTACATAAAGTGCACTGTTATCTGCCAGGATAGTAGCTTCTATCATAACCTGAGCCAACAGTCACCCTTTATGTTTCCACGCATAGCAAACGTGCCAATCACTTGAGTCCACTTTACTACAAATGGCACGAACAAAATGACCATGCCATGGTCCGATTTCACACCTTTGTCTGCAGGCGAAGAAAATTCTTCTAACTGGATGAAGCTTTCAATATGGCCGGATGTTTTCCCACTAACGTGCTCTGAAAGCTTAAGCTCGTCTACGAGCAGGCCGCCATGCCCTTTGAAAGCGTCCATATTTCGGGCCTTGTCCTTCAGCTGCTTCAACACCTTCTTGCGAAGCCCGAATGCCGACCTGAAAGCAGCCATGTAGCGCTTTAACGTGGAATTGCTTGGAAGTGCCAGTATGTCATTATCCTGGATATGGTTATACAGTCGGGAGCTTTTCATCTTCAAAATGATACAACCTAAAATCCACATCTTTCTGTATGGAACGCCATTTTTCTTTACTCTTGCTGCCGCAAAGCATTGCCTTACGGTTTCCTGCTGCTTTGGAGGTAGTTCAAAAATGCGATCATTAACAATTTCTTCACTCAAGGAAGCATTTGCTTTCATCTTCTCAATGACTTTTGTCATTACAGCAATTTGCGAGTGAAGACGTCTTTTGTGATGCACCACGCGTTTCAGCCTTTGAGCTACTGTTCGGAGTGGCCTGGAAGGTGCACATTAAATTCTCGATCTTCTGTTCAGCAGCACCTTGCGCAAGTATTTGCATCGGATGCACTGGTCTTCTACAAGCAAAAAAAGCACTTCAGCTAAAATGTCATTTTCAAAAAAAACCAGTTCAGATATAAATGTGATTGCATCAAATCTCTCGAAATAATGACATGACATGAGTTTTTACCTTTTTTCTCTATTTTGCCAAGACACTTGGAACTGAAGTACCTCCCTTAATAAAGCGTCAGCTGACTCCTGATTCCTATTGTCAAAACATATGAGGGCAATCTGCTCCAATCAGGGCTCCCATCTAAAGTTCAAAGGCATCTGCTATTTGGAGCAGGCTTTCTGCTTCATCCTGTGAACTCAAAGATTGTTCTGCAGCAAGTCTTCCCCTCAAGTACACTCTTGAGTGGGCAACGTGAGGCGTGTTGCAGAAAAATGTCACAACTTTTTCAGACACCACAGTTACTTCTTCGCACAACGTGGAAGTGCAATAAAGTACCCCATCCAGGTTAAGGAAGCAATGTTTCGTCCAGCACTCAGGACCTATTAGGTGCAGTAAGAAGTTCAAACTTTTCCGTACCTCAACTGAGCTGGCTGTTCATTGAGTTCCTTTGCTAGCACAAATTGTTTTTGCGTCCTTAGGTCGTGACTGACCATTTCGTTCATTTTCGGCGGACGGCGCATCTGCCGCAGTTCAAATTTTTTCGCTGCTAGTAGTTTGGTCTTATTGTTTTACCTTTCTTTTGTTCCTGAATTTGGGAGTCCTTTCGCTTAGGTACGCGGGAAGGTTCGAAAGGATCATGGGAACAGTGTCTTGCTACAACTTCGGTCTCTCAGGAGGAATAAGTACTTCTTTGCCGTCAATGGTGTGGATGTATTCTCTGACGACGAAATGCGGCTCAAAATGCAATTCACACACTGCGCACTTGTCGTCAAGCTTCTTATCGTCACGGTGCAGGTTTTTCTCCCACTGTTTTTTTATTGCTTCGTCTTGAGGGACGTTGAAAAAAGACGCCTTTGGCACGCCTTTCACGGGGCTGTAACCGGTCCGGTACCCCGACGCGAAGCAGTGATTGTGCCGCACATTAGGTATATTTGCTTAACGTACCATTAGCACAGGACAGCGGCGCAAAATGAATGCTGCGGTTGTTGTTAATGCAATTCACGATACATTTCGATAACACAACACGAATAACCACTCAACTTAAAGTAACGATGAGCACGTGTGGAGCAAGACAGCGGCAGAAGGATCCGAGTGCACACACCAGACTGACGACCATTCACGCACGAGACGAGCGACCATGCGGGCGACACTTTAAAGATGGATGAATGGATGAATGGATGGATGGATGTGGCTGTACTTTCTATATTTGGCGGCGGCTAACGCCACCTAGCCGTAATACTTAGTGAACTAACCATTAGATTTATCTTTTTTTCCCTTTAAATAGTGAGGTTGAAGATTCCTACTTTGCAGTGAAGGGTTTAATTTTGACTCGTGCCTTGACTTTAGCCACTAATCAGATCACCTCCTTCTAGTTAAGTCTACCCGCTTAAAGTCTATTTTGCCCTCCCCGTCCCTGAACCCCAGTGCTTTGAAAAACTCTGTGCCATTATCCTGAACTAAAGTGAAGCCCTTTACAGAACATTATCAAGTGTTCGGCAGTTTCTTCTTCCTCTCCACACGCACTGCATACTGTGTCTGCGCCTTCGTAGTTGGCCCGATATGTCTTGGTTCACAATACTCCTGTCCCGGCCCCAAACAGTAAAGAACTACACCGAGTATTATCATAGATACTTTCCTTGGCAACTTCCTGCTTAAAAGTTCGATAGATCTCTAGTGATGACTTCTTACTTATGAAAATTCTCTACAATTCAGTCTCCGTTTTCTTCACTTTCTTCTTAACCGATAGTTCTTTTTGGTTCGGCCACCCGGTGTTTTCTAAGTATTTACCAGTCGATTTTGTGGTTCGCTTCCTTCACTTTGTATTGACATTCTCCATGTACAAGTGGCTGAAATCCTTCCTAGCCCTACGCCCCTCCCCCATCTCTCTAGCTTGCTACTCAAATTTTATCTTGCTGTTAGCTTCCCTGCCCTCAAATGATGTCCATCCCATATCACCTTGTACTCTCCGATTTGGTGTATTCCCGTGAGCTTCTGAAGCAACCCTACCTCTTCCACGTTGCTTAATTTCTAATTTTGCTTGAACTTCTGAACTCATGCACAAGACCGCATTGCCGAACGTCAGCCCAGGAACCATGACACCTTTCCTTAATATATTCCTCTCACAACATCATACCTATTGTAATTCCACAGTGCCCTATTTTTTAACACTGCTGCATTCCTGTTACCTTTAGTCGTCACGTATATTTCGTGTTCCCTTAGGTACTCGGTCCCATTGCTTACTCATACGCCCAGATATTTGTATTAATCTTTTATCTCTAGCATGACATCCTGTATTGTAAGCTCACTACTTTCATTATTATTAAAAATCATGACTGCTGACTGATCTAAAATCACACCTATCTCCCTCATTACCGCAGATGTTCATCAATCTCTGCAAATCTTCCTCGTTGTCGGCCTTTAGCACTATATCATCTGCGTACATTAATGCTGGTAGTGCCTGATCACTGACTTTTCCTCGTTTGACTAAAGAGAGGTTGAAGCCAAGTCCACTTCCCTCTCATTTGGCCTCTAATCCTTGTAGGTACATCACGAATAACAAGGGTGCCAGTGGACACCCTGTCTAAGTCCCCGTTTCACATCTGTGGGCTTGAATACGCTTTTTTCCCACTTTTATAACTACCTTGTTACTTTTAGAGATTTCGTTTCAAAGATTAGTGACACTATTTTCCACAACCAGTGTGTCCAGTATTCCCCACAAGTCCTCTTGAACCACGCTATCGTACGCTCCTTTGATATCCAAAAATGCTAGCCACAGGGGCCGGAGTTCCTTTCCTGCTATTTAGAAGCTATGCGTCAGTGAGAACAGGTTGTCTTCCAACCTCCTGTGTTTCCGAAACCCATTCTGCAGTTCCCCCAGCACCCCCTCATTCTCTATCCATTCCTGCAGTCTTTCCTTTATAATCTGCATCGCCAGCCTGTAGACCACTGATGTTACTGGTATAGGACGGTAGTTCTTTATGTCAGCTTTGTCCCCCTTTCCTTTATCGATCATGCTCATCCTGCTAAGTTTCCATCCATCAGGGACTTCACCATCGATGATTGTTCTCCTCACTGCCTCTCTCAAAGTCTGTTTAGACTTCGGACCCAATGTCTTTATCAGCATAATTGGAATGCCATCTGGGTCTGTTGATGAACTACTTGGAACCCTCATCTCAGCCCTTTCCCACTCTCGTTGTGAAAATGGAGCCATTGTGCCACTTGATCTATCCCTGTCTATTGTGGTGCATAAGGCACTTCTTTGTTGAAATTTTTCTGTCACCCTTGTTCTTATATATTCAATAGCTTCGTCCCCTTCTAGACTAGCACCTTGAGCTTTAGTTCTAAACCTCTGCTCTAGGTTTGTTTCATTTCTTAGGGAGTTTAGATGGTTCCGAAATTTCGAAGCTGCTTTTCTATCCTTTTTATGTACTTCTGCCAGCGACTGAGCACCCTTTCTTCTCATCTTTCCACTGATCAGGAGGGATGCTTCCCTACTAGAGCTTAGAAAGATTTTCCATTTTCTTTCAACATCGTGTGTCGGTTCACCCCGTTGCGTAGTATGTCTGCGTTCCCTAGAGGCTTCCTGACGTTTTGCTATGACTTCCTTAACTTCCTCATCCCACAAACTCTTGGGCTTGTGTCTTCTTTTCCGGTGTGACTTGTCACGTGCCTTAGCAAACTCTAGCCCAAACAGTCTAATTAGATTTGTGTATGTCCACACAGTTTTATCATCCTCAGTTATTACTTTCTCAATTTGTTTAGTTGCAATTTCTATTTGCCTTTCTGAATAAAATATTTCGTGTAGTTGCTCATCTTGTCTCCTTCCCACCTTCATTGCTCTTCCAAAACTTAGCTTGGTACGTTTGTGATCACTACCCAGACTTCTGGAGCCACCTTCATCTATGTGAATTGACCTGAGCTTATCATACGTGCTATGTGACATCAGTGCGTAATCTATTGTTGACTGCAGCCTTCCTACCTCCCATTTTATTTGCCCTTCACACTTCTCGGTACTGTTGCAAATGATCAGATCATGTCGTTCACACATATCCATGATCATTTTCTCTGTTGAGTCAATATAACCATTTAAATCTTCTAAGTGCGCATTCATATCTCCTAGTATAATTATCTCGCACTCTCCTCCCAATTCCTCAATGTCCTTTGATATACACTTCACCATTGCGTGGTTTCCCTCTCTGGCCTTTGCTCCCGTCCACAAGTACACCAAAACAAGGAGTGTCATCTGCCCAGCTACTTTTCCTCTTAACCATAAATGTTCCATGCATCCCTGCTTGACTCTTTGCGAACCCATGCTCTTATGTATAAATGCACCAATTCCACTCCTCCCCCCCTTTTTTGCTGCCTTCTATTCTATTGCAATATTCCCATACGTAGCCCGGATTGCAGGGTGGTTGCTCCATGTCCCGAAGATGTGTCTCCACAACCTCATCTACCATCAGCTCCTCCTGCTTCAACTGCTCTTCTATCTCTTTCTGCTTTAGCCTATTCCTGCCACCCTTCATGGTAATATAGCCTACGTCTGACTTAGCTCGGTCCTTGTACTTACGTCAATTTTTTCTCCCACGGACTTCGTGTGGCTTGCATATTTGTGCCCCTTTAGGTCCGTCTTTGGCTGCACTGTTGGCCTCTGGGCTCTGGGTCCCCCTAAAAAAGCTATGGCTCGGCGACCCATTCTGTTACCGACCCTCCTGCCCATTCGCGCCACTGTAGTGAATGCCATCCTGTGTAAAAGGGCGAGCGCCGGGCTCGTACACGTCTTGGTTAACTTCCATTACACTGTATCCGAGTTGCCGGCTCAAACCCTTGATCACACAATTGGCCTCCACTAACCTTCTTTCAATCTTACGGGGCTACCCCCAGACCTCTTGGACTGTGCATATGGCCACATGCACACTCCCAGAGGCTTCTCGTAGCTTACGCATCCCATCGTCTAACTTTATCTCAAGGTTCTGATCCTTGCCCTTCAATACAACCTTGAGCCCAGCATGAATAATGACTAGATTTTCGCCCTCCATGCTGTTTTCTACAACCTCCTGAGCTTTGGCCAGTGCATCCACCATGCTCATCCCTGACTGTGCCTCCACCCTGGCTCTCCTATCTTCCTTCACTGTCATGAAGACGCCATCCCTAACTCTGGCCGCGTTAGAGTCCCCCACCACTAGGACACTTTTACGCTCCAATCACTGCCTCCCTGTTTGCTTCACCTGTTTCTCTCTCTGCCGTCTGTCCTGTGTTTTGCCCTGTTTGAAGACTGCTGCGCCACCGAGCTGTATGTTCTCGGAGCCTCCGTGCTGTGGCCAGACACTGCGATCCCCTGACCTCACTTCTCGCCTGTTCCTTCACGCCTGTCGCTTTCTCCGCTACCCACGCCTTCTGTCTCACTCCACTCGGGGCCAGGGCAAAGGGCCATTAGCTCTTTTACCCGCTGCTCTAGCTCGTTCCGCCCTTCCCTTTCTTTTCAAATGTCGCCCTTCATTTGCTATAATAGGCTGGCGGTAGCCTCCTCCCGCTCACGCGACGCTCCGAGCTGTTTTAGAAGTTCTATCCTCTGCTCCCGTTCCGCCCTAAGCTCCCCCTGAAGCCCCTTGATGCTCGCCTCCATGCGCTGCACGGCTGCCTTCAGTGCCTCGCACGGCCTGCACACGAAACTCGCCTTCTGCGCGTCGGCTAAACTCGTGAATGCTGTCTCATCTAAGAAGCACCAGCGCTTGCATTCTTTGCACTGCACCAGCTCACTCTCGCTCGTGGTTTTCCTAGCCTACTTAGCCATCGTCCACCCGACCATCAGACCGATTGCCCGACAGGCCTACGTTCAATCCTAATGCCGTTATCCAGCTGCCTCCGTTAACTCTCCTACCTCCACAACTGTTTGAAGCTGCCGCCTACACCGCACACATATGTGTTCAATTTCGCTAGTAGCCTCTCACTAGGTCCCCTTCGTGTTCGGCTCTAGCTCTTTAACAACTAACCGGGAACCCCGATCTTCTTCACCGCCTCACCCGTTCACGTGGTCAACGTCACTACAACGTTGCCCGTGTCTCACACCTACAGTACGCGCAACGCTAATTATTGATTAGGAGAGAAAAAAATAAGAGGAAACTGCAGCAGCGCCCCTAGTGGCTCCTTTTCTCGGCAACATATCCGGCTTCAGAGTGTCACCTGCACAGCATAAGCAGAGAGCCCAGTACCCTTATTCTAGTACAGTGGCTAGAATAGGGAGGCGTGTGATGGGCGCGGCGCTTTTTGCTTGCCGGAGAAGGCCTTTCAGCGTGCCGAGGCGTCAAGGGGCGCTGATGACAGCGGCGTGGGAAAACAGCAGGGGGCTAAACCAAAAAGAGTTATTGGTTAAGAACAAGATGAAGGAAGCTGAGACAAATATGTGGAGAATCGGAGTGACTCAAAAGTCCGCAATAGAGATCTATCGAACTTTTAAGCAGGAAATTGCCAAAGAAAGGATCTACGATAATACTCGGGGTAGTTCTCTACTGTTTGAGGCCAGGACGGGAGTATTGCGAACCAAGACATATCGAGCCAATTACGAAAGGGTAAACACAGTATGCATTGCGTGCGGAGAGGAAGAGGAAACTACCGAATACTTGATAATGTTCTGTCAAGGGCTTCACCCTATTGTTCAGGATGATGGCGCAGAGTTTTTCAAAGCACTGGGGTTTATGGACAGGGAGGGCAAAAGAGACTTTAAGCGGGTAGAATTAACTAAAAGGTTATCTGATTGGTGGCTAAAGTTAAGGCACGAGTGAAAATTATACCCTTCACTGCAAAGTACGAGTCCTCAACCTCATTATATAAAGGAAAAAATCTTGTTTTTGATTCACTAAGTAATACGGCTTGGTGGCGTTAGCCACCGACCGATCTAAAGGGTACAGTCATATCAATCCATTCATCCATTGGTAGTGAGCGGCGCACTTCGCAGAGTGTTTCTCGGGTGCGCTGCTTTTTTCTTCAGAGGCGGTAGCTGCTTTACATCTATTTCATCAATCGGTGATTCCGCTGGGTTACTCTGAAAGGCCTGAAGGTGTCAACGACAAAAAAAGTAGATCCAGCGTCGCTCCATTATGCTTGTCCGCAAAACGAAATGCTTCTTTAGTTCAGCCTCTTGAAGAGCCCCAAGTGTGGCAACGTAAATCACTTAATGGAGGAGTCACTCTGTCTGTAGAAAAAAAAGCTGCCTGAGATGGAATAAAATGAGGAAGACTACGAAAGACTTCCATCTGATGCACTAGCAGTGCCTGTCGCCCATGAATCGTACACCGCTGAGCGGCGGATGGTCACCCTGTAAATTATGTGACCAGCTCTGCGGGAAATTTGGTACTTTATATAATCGTGATGAGGACAAGAACGCCGGCCTCGTATCGCAGTGTTGGTGGTTACACGTTATAAGTAACACCGTTGCTGGTAGAGCACGTTACTTCGGCAATTAGTATTTCACGCACTCGTTATACATGTAGAAATGGAGCTGTTGCTTAAATTGCGCGAGGAGTAGTTTTTGTTTCTGCAACATGGTAGCGTTAATCAAAGTTATATTTTCAATATAAAATTTGCTTCTGCTGATAGTACAGGTCGCGGAGCATTAGGTTTGCAGCACCTGGAAAAGCAATGCTCAAGTTGTCACAAATAGTTGCGATTCTAGCGGGCTTTGTGTAGGTTAAAAGAGAAAAAATTATTTACACTGCAAATATTTTACAGTGCAAATGCCTGCGATTATGGTCCACTAACAGACGCAAGCTGCCATAATTACTGTATTTTTTTGTAGGTCAGTGATTATATCTTTGCAAAGAGGATTGACGGTGAAATTATATTTCGGATTTCTGTGACAATGAGGCATTGATTAAACATGTGCCGCGTTGTTATAAGCCATCACATGCAACTCTCCGGTGCACATTGGGCCATTGTGTTCGACGTCTGGCATATAGTGCAAAATTTGCTAGTTTATATCACCTAAATTAGCTATAGTTGTTTTGGTCAGGGGCTTTATTTCTTTTCTTTCAATAGGTCGAGGAGCACAGGACTAAAAGCTCGAAAGATTGCCAAAGTACCGACCCAGTAACAAGTTAGCAAAGCAGCAATACATGACAGACATTCATACATGTAGAATAAAAAAATAAACTTTACAATTATAAATAGACACCAAGTACGAATACAAAAGTTATGAAAACAAAATCAACAAATAGAGAGCGAAGGAATACATGTGTATCATGACTTGGCATGAACATGAAAAGCAAAAGTCGATAAGTTGATTGACCCAAATTCTGGGAGATATACTATTCGGGAAAGTGAATTAGCCGGGCAAAGCATCTATTGTGGCGATATTGATTATTTAAAATTACATATATTACAGCAGTATAACTGGGAATTGATTGTAAGAAATTACACATAAGATTATAATGAAGTGTCAGAAATCATCAGGTTCAAAACTATACACAGAGACATCAAAGTAAAAGATACAATACAGTAATAAGATGCGCAAAAATGCGCAAAAAATGCGCAAGGTGGCCAATCGTAGTGACAATTCTTGCAATATATAAATAGATTCATAGAAACTTCTCAATAGTAGAAGCAAATACAAAGGGTCAATGATTTTGTGGTATAAGGTGGTTAATAGGTAAGGTAGCATTTAAGACAATGTTCATCCTAAATGATTCTAGGAACAGGTGAAAATCCACATTTATTTACTTATGCCTTGTGAGACAATCACTTGGGTTTACGTTTATCTTAGCAAGATAAATTATGGTACTACAACCAAGTTTAACGAATGCTTTATGACATGTGAATTATAAGTACGAGGTTTAATAAAATGATATTCTGGCTCACGCAGCACGGGCGCATTGATTCAAACTTGTGATCTTGGAGTATAATCAATAAAGAACCCCAGGTGGTCAAAATTTCTGGAGCCCTCCACTGCGGCGTCTCTCATAATCATATGGTGGTTTTGGGATGTTAAACTAAACATATCAAGGCTTTTTCAAGAATGGTTTTCAGAGATGAGACCTTAAAGAGCTTATGTGCCATGTGCTGCCCTACACTTGCTCGATCGAAATTCTTTTACCGAAAACGGGTCAGCACCATACAGCGTGTGAGCAATTTTTGTGGATAGCAGTGCGTGCTGTATCGTTTCTCTCCTGCGCAAGGATACCCACGCCGGTGCATGCAGTGCCCTCAGCAGCATCGGTGCTGCTTAGGGCACTGCATGCACCACTGCATTCCTAGGGCACTGCATGCACAGGCGCGTTTGGGAACCGGTTTCGGCGGGCTCTTTTCACACCTCCCCATTCTAGCCACCCTAAGGACCGTTACACGCGCTAGCCGCACAGCTAGAGTGTACTAGAAGTGTTCAGTGGCGAGACCGCGCCTCGCCGCCTGTTGCCTTCCGCGTTGCCCGTAGCTGCAGTCAAATAGTACTCAAAGAGCCGCGCTCCGCGTGCAGGAACTCCTATGCGATTTGGTTCCTCCGTCGCGCTTTCTTAATCCAGATTTCGTAGTACTTGCCCATGATTCATGTCTAGCACATACACCGTAGTCCTTGAAGTATTACAGGCCAATCTACTGAACTTGAGCTCCATAAAAGCCCTTGTGGAGATCAAAAATATTTCAGAAAGAGGGTGTCTTATAATGATTTCTTCTGTCTTAACTACTTATTCGTTGGTTAGGCGTCTACAATATACACAATAACTGAGCCGATATATTGGAAGTTAGCTGCGCTCAGAAAGCTGTGAGATTTAAAAAAACTACCGTTTCAAACGCACGCAGAACCAGGAGGAGGTTAGCAGAGAGGGAAGAGGGAGGGAACCTGAACCCCCTGCGCCATGAATTTTTTTCGTAATTTAACGATTACAAGTCAGAAATAGCGATGTTTGTTGGGTTACGTTAGGAAGCATCGTGAACCCTCACAGCACAATGTCTACTAATGAGATACAGAGTTCTGTACTGTTGCAAGTGGGTGGAAAATTGCGATGTCATGCAAATATTGTAAATGTGCACGAAACAGTGTGAACTAGCGTTTCGTACATACAAGTGCGAAAGGTAGGTTAGGTAAGGTTATGAAGCGTAATAAAACGGCATGAAACAATGTCAGCTATTGAGATGCAGTGTTTTTCACAACTAAAGTAAGAAACTGCTATAGAAAATGTTCCGAAAGCGCATTAAACAATCGCAAAGTTGCAGAAAGCAATGTAAAGTACTTTACATTGCTTTGGTAGATACTGCCATGGTGGATACTGGAAAACATGGTGGGAGTAGTGGAAATAATAGTGGGCATGGTGGAAATTATGATGGCTATGGTGGGACGTAGTGGAAAATATGGTGGTTATGCTGGGACATACTGGGTGGTATGGTGTACAGATGATGGGTAAAGTGGAAATGATGGTGGAAAGCAGAGGCTAGATAGTGGGCAATAATGGGACACTCTGCCCACCATTGCGATAATGCTGGGAAGCCCTAAGCATATGGTGGGTGGTGCTTATTATGGTGGGCTACATGGTGTACCAAGCTGAGAAACTCTTCCCACCATTGCGATAATGCTGGGAAGCACTAAGCAGATGATGGGTGCTGCTTGTTATGGTGGGCCACATGGTGTACCAAGCTGAGAAGCTCTGCCCACCATTGCGATAATGCTGGGAAGCAGTAAGCAGATGATGGGTGGGCTTATAATGGCGTGCAATTTATATAGTGTCCAAGCTGGGATCTGTACACTACATGTTCTACCACCATGATTTCCACCAAAGGTTAGACCTACTGACCGAGCCCATAAAATTGTGTTATCCGTGCTTCCGGGTTTCAGAATACATGATTACGACGATTAAGTATGACAATACAGCGCAGCCATATGGCATCTATTAACCCAAATAAAGCATTTTTCATTGTGTATGGTGTCCGCTCAAGAAGCAACAAACATCGATGAGACGTGATTAAAGCACTCCCAGAGAACGTAATTAGGTGTCTTCTCACCGACAGCCACCGGTCACACTCGCCGGCACTTCTCTAGCTTTTGTACGAGAACTCAGACGTGGCAATTCGTGTGCTTGGTGAACCAATATGATAGCGTAATGTTTCCGCCACACTGCATTCGTTTTGGCCAAGCCGTTATGTAGTTGTTGCTTTAGCGAAAGAGCTACAGCATTGCGCTGGCACGACCGCCCTCTACATTGCGCGAAAAGCATCCCAATACTCAATCCAATAAATTAGGCGGGCGTATCTATGGAATGAGCCTAGAAGCGTCATAAAGCGTGAGCAGATGTCGCCCTTTAGAACAGCGCGAAACGGATATTAAACTTGGCAGACCCCGCCGGTAAACTGTTGCTGCTCGCCAGTCCACTTGCTTTTTTTTTCTTGAAGTTGTGAATTGTAAAAAAATAGCACTAGTGTCATTAACGTAGTGGCAATCGTTACAGGCCGCCGTTGCTTGTGTTTAATAAATGTGCAATATTTAGTAGCAGGTGTAGATATTCTCTATGTTGTGTACACGACAAACATAACTTAAGTTGAACCTTACGTTTGTATGGCAACTAAGTATTTAACACCCGATCAACGTCATGTTGGTGTGGCGCAGTGGTTAGCGTCTTCGAATGAGAATCCGCAGGTTGCACGTTCGATCCTCCGTGGCGCCTTGTTTTTCTTTTACGGGACGGGTGTTTTTATACCGTTTTTATAGAATTCTTTTTTATTTTTCGTGGCAGCTCGTCACGGTGATTCTGACGTCATTTCGCGCTCAAGTGTGGCCGGCACTGCAGCACCCACCATACCCACCATGTGCCATGGTGGGCGTTTCCCACCATTCACCCGCTACATTATTCCACTATAATGGTGGGTGGTGGTTTCCACCATGCCCATCATTCGTTTTTTTTCGATTGGGTAGCGAGTACAACGTTTTGTGATGCTACAATAGCGAAGGTTAGGTTAGGTTAGGTTATGTTAGGTGAATCTAAGTAGCGTCCTGAAACCACCCAAAACTACGTCAGCGAGAGAGTGTTTTCTTGCGAGTACGGAACTTCGATATTTTGTGAAGTATTGTGAAAGCACACAAAACGATGTTAACAAGCCAGACACGGCGTCTTGTACCGTTACAAGTGTGAAATTACTATATTATGAAAATGTCGTGAAAGCGCATGCAAGCGTCGTGAAACCTAGAAGAACAGCAGCCTTCTTACCGAAAACAGCCGCCGATTGGAACCACCTTCCCTCTTCCGTTGTATCAATAACAGACCCTTTGTTATTCAAGACTGCAATTTCTCAGCAATGCTTGTAACTATAAGCAGTTTCCATTATCTATCTTTGTCTTGTATGTGCTTGAATTCTTATATATTTTTAGTTGACTTATGTTGCCTTACTGATTTGCGCATCTGATACTTGTTTCTTTATTTTGTCTTTTTTTCTTGTGTGTTATATATGTTGTACCCACCCCCTCTGTAATGCCCTACGGGCCCTGAGGGTATTCTAATAAATAAATAAATAAACAATATGATTTAGCGAGATACAGCGTTCTGTACTGTACTAAGTCGGTGAAAAACTGTGAGGTCATGCTATTAACCTAAATGTGCACGAAACAGTGTCATCTAGCGTTTTGTGAAGATACAAGTGCGAAGGTTAGGTTAGGTTAGGTTAGGTTATGTTATGAAGCCTTATAAAACAGCATGAAACAATGCCAAGTGTAGAGTGCGAAGGCTAGGTTAGGTTAGGTTTGGTTATGAAGCGTCATAAAACTATGGGTTATGAAGCCTCAGAAACAATGTCAGCTATTGAGAAATGGTATTTTTCACGAATACAAGTCTGAAATTGCGATGTTGGGGTAAGTTAGGAAGCATCTTGAAACCTCACAGCACGATGTCAAATAGTTAGAGTCGGCGTTCTGTGCTCTTGCAAGTGGGTGGAAAATAGTGATGTAGAGCAATTATCCTAAATGTGCACGAAATAGTGTGACCTAGCGTTTCGTAGATACAAGTTCGAAGGTTAGGATAGGTCAAGTTATAAAGCGTCATAAAACCGCATGAAACACTGTCAGGTATTGAGATGCAGTGTTTTTTTGAAAACTGCAATATCAAAAGTGAAAGCGCATGAAAGCGTCGAAAAGTTGCAGAAATCAATGTAAAGTAGTGAGCAAAACGTTTCCTAACGCTAGAAGTGCGAAGGTTAGGTTAGGTTGGGTTATGGTAGGTTAAGCTATGTAGCGTCATGAAACTACCCAAAATGCCGTCATCTAATTAGATAATGTTGTTTTGTTGCGAGTAAGAACTTCCATATCATGTGAAATATTCTGAAAGCACACAAAACGGCGTGAACTAGCCAGATAGTGCGTGTTGTACCAATACAAGTGCGAAACTGCTATATTATGCGATTCTCATGAAAGCGCATGCAAGCATCGTGAAACCTCAAAGAACGATGTCATTTAGCCAGATACAGCGTTCTGTACTGTACTAAGTTGGTGAAAAACTGTGAGATCATGCAATTATTTTATATGTGCACGAAACAGCATGACCTAGCGTTTTGTAAATGTACAAGTGTGAAGGTTAGGTTAGGTTATGTTAGGTTAGGTTATGAAGCGTCATAAAACTGCATAAACCGTGTCAGCTATTGAGAAACTGTATTTTTCACAATTACAAGTCAGAAATTGCGATGTTTGTTGGGTTAAGATTGGAAACATTGTGAGACCTCACAGCTCGATGTCAACTAGTGAGATAGAGCGTTCTGTACTGTTGCTCGTGGGTGGAAACGATTGATGTCATGCAAATATTGTAATTATGCACGAAACAGTGTGACCTAGCGCTTTGTACATACAAGTGCGAAGGGTAGGTTAGGTTAGGTTATGAAGCGTCATAAAACCGCATAAACAATGTCAGCTATTGAGATGCAGTGTTTTTCACCATTACAAGTAGGAAACTGTGGTATGAAATGTCGTGAAACGCATGAAATCGTGTAAAGTTGCAGAAAGTAATGTAAAGTAGCGAGTAAAACGTTTTGTGATGCAAGAATAGCTTAGGTTAGGTTAGGTTATGTTAGGTTAAGCTAGGTATCGTCGTAAGGTATCTACACCCTAAGCTAGGTATCTGCACCCGGAACAGAGGTTATATCTATGGTTTGCCGACCAGCGGCTTCTCGTGCATTCTTGTCCACTATTTCATTGCCCGCAATTCCAGAATGACCTGGAACCCAGCAAATAACAATAGAAAGTTTTAAGTTGTAAGCTGCATAGATTTCATTAAGGAGCTTGTTGAAAGTAGGGTTCTTGCTGTACTTGCCACAAGACAGGGCCCTGACAACACTTAAAGAGTCTGTGTACACTATAGACTTTTGTATCTTGTGTTGTTTAATGTGTTGTATAATAAGCAGGATACCATAGGCTTCCGCTGTGAATATGCTGGTATGTGTATGCATGATTCTGGTGTCCGAGAACTTTTGTCCATAGGCTGCACAAGATACAGATGTTTGAGATTTTGAGCCATCAGAGAAGAACGCGGTTGAACGATATTTGTGTTCAAGGGCCAAAAAATGTTGCTTAATATTTGCACTTGGACAACTTTCCTTTATGATGTCTTTGAAAGACCAGTCACAAGTAACTGGACATTGCTGCCATGGAGGGATGTGTTCGACATGGTCACTTTCCTCTAAGTCATTGAAGAAAACTGCAAGTTTTTCTACTGCAGGTCTTATTGCCAATGGAAACGGTGGGGCAATAGAAGGACGGTTTAGGTATAACTGGGTAGTAGACACATCGTTCATAAGTGTTTTACATTGACGCTGCTTCAGAGACATGATCTTAACTGCACACTTGACTCCTAGATACGTGCGCTGATAGTCCAGTGGCCACTGATCTGACTCTGCATAAAGGCTTTGAATAGGGCTGGTACGGAAGGCACCAAGTGCCAGCCGGATACCTAGGTGGTATACAGGGTCCAACATTTTCAGTGCTGTCCTTGAAGCTGACTGATATACTATGCATCCATAGTCTATACGCGACAGAACCAGGCTTCGAAACAGAAATATGAGACAGTGCCTGTCTGTCCCCCACGACTGATGCGATAAAATCTTTAAAAGGTTCATGGTCTTGAGACATTTTAACTTCAGCTGTTTTATGTGCTGGATGAAGGTGAGTTTGGAATTAAAAATTACACCGAGGAATTTTTGTTCTTTCGTGATGACTATATTTTGTCCATTCATTAGTATGCAGGGGTCAGGATGCACACCTCGTCGTCTCGAGAACAGCACACTAGTAGTCTTGTCAGTGTTAAACTTAAAACCATTCTCGTCAGCCCATTTTGCAAGTCGGTTAACACCTACCTGTATCTGGCGTTCGCATACAGTCAAGTTACACGATTTGAAACTAATTTGAATGTCGTCCACGTAAAGAGAGTACGATATCGCAGGTGGAATAATAGAGCGAAGAGAGTTCATTTTAACTATAAATAGGGTGCAGCTTAATACTCCTCCCTGCGGCACTCCATTTTCTTGGATAAATGTGCGCGATAACACAGTACCTATTCTTACACGGAACTTTCTTTCAGACAGGTAATCTTTTAAGATGGTAATCAACCTGCCTCATATACCGAAAGACAGTAGATCTTGCAAGATTCCATATCGCCAGGCCGTATCATATGCCTTCTCAAGATCGAAGAAAACAGACAGACAGTATTGATTGTGTACAAACGCGTCACGTATATACGACTCGAGGAGGACAAGATTGTCAGTTGTGGATCTAGCTGTACGGAAACCAGACTGGCACGGGTCCAATATGCCATTGTATTCCAAGTAATAGACCAAGCGGCGGTCAATCATTTTTTCAAACCCTTTGAGTAGGCAGCTTGTGAGGGCGATAGGCCTGTAACTATTTACCGAAGAGGGATCTTTGCCCTGTTTAAGGATTGGTAGTACTATTGCCCTTTCCAAGCTGAGGGTATTTTGTCGGTACTGAAAATCTTGTTGTAAAGTGCTAAAAGGCAGTTCAGGGTTTCATCAGGGAGATTTCTGATCATTTCATAAGTAATCGTATCAGAACCAGGAGCAGAACTTCCACAGGAACCAAGGGCGAGCTTCAGTTCGTGTACTGTTGGTGGTTTATTGTATATGTCTGATCGAGCCTTGTTCCGGCACATAGGTACACTTTCAGCTATGCTTTTGTGGCGTAAGAACTTAGTGGTATAGTTTTCTGAGCTTGACATTTTCTCGAAGTGTTCGCCAAGAGAGTTTGCCTGTTCTTCTATTGTATCACCGCAGTCATTCACCAAAGGAAAGAGATTTGGGCCTTGTCCTTTAAGTTTATGCACCCTATTATAAACCTTGCCGACGTCTGTGTAGGAGTTTATTGAAGATATATAGCGTGTCCAGCTTTCCCGTTTGGCTATACGGCGAACACGCCTTCCATTCGCTTTGCAACTTTTAAAGGTTATCAAGTTTTCTGCTGTTGGGTAGCGAGAAAAATCCCTCCATGCTTTGTTTTGCCGTTTTTAGCAATTTCACACTCCCGATTCCACCATGGCTTTGCGCTAGCCTTATCATTCCGGGACTGCGGTATGCACTTTTTTGCACAAGTAAGAACATATTCCGAAATATAGTTGGCCATCTTTTCTACTTCCAAATGGTCTACCTCTTCGAGGTGTAGTGTACATAGCTCTCTGAATTTCACCCTGTTTGCAACATGAAAGTTCCACTTTTTGGGATAAGACGGCCGGTCATCCCGTTGTTTTGTAACTAAAAGAGTTGGAAAATGGTCACTTCCATATGGATTATTAATAACTTTCCAATCTAAGTAAGGTAGGAGTGACGGTGACCCAATGGCTAAATCTATGCATGAATATGTATTGTGTGTGGTACTGAAGTATGTTGGCTCTGCCTTATTGAGCAGACAGGCTCCAGATGCGAGAAGAAAGTTTTCTATTGCACGACCTCTCGCATCACATTTGGTATCACCCCATAGCAAACTGTGAGCATTAAAATCTCCAATTAACACATATGGTTCTGGAAGCTGATCAATAAGCTTTTCGAACTCTGTTTTATTGAATGGTTCGTCAGGGGCTATGTAGATCGAGCAGATAGATATAAGACGGTTGAATAGAATAGCGCGAACAGCCACAACCTCAAGAGAGCTTTGTAGCACAATGTGCTGGCATGCTACGCTTCTTTGTGCAATGATGGCCACACCTCCAGAAGAGAAATTGCCACCATTTCGATCTTTACGAAATACCACATATTGATTTAGGAAATTCATATGAGTCGACTTTAAATGAGTTTCTTGAACACAGAACACTTTTGGCTGATAGTCATTAAGCAAGTCTTTGATATCATCTAGGTTATTAAATAGGCCTCTGGCATTCCACTGTAGTATTTGTGTGTCCATTTTAGGTGTGTTTTGTGTTCTGTGCTCAAGGATGGAAAGTAAGCTCACGGACCCTTTCCAGGGGCCGTGACACGAGATTTTTCTTTTTTGGATCGGTCGACAGAGTCGCGCCGATCCTTAGGTGCTGGCTGCGCCTTCACGCTCGGTGTTGTGTCCATTGCCTCTTGCGAGGCGCTGGACACACGCTCTTGCGAGCGCTGCATTTGTTTTGAGGGCCTCGCCTCAAAGGACGAGACCTTCGCGGCCCCCAGCCCGGAGGTTGGTGGGTCTTTCTTGGATGGTGGAGCAGCACTTGCTGCAACCGCCGAGGGGGCGGAAGGCGTCACCGCTGGCTCACTACGCGTGTGCCAGACAGGCGCCGGGGGCCGTCGTGGCGCTGCCCCCTGACGCGCCACTTCGGCAAAGCTGGTTTCTGGTAGGCAGGACACCTGTTTTCGTGCCTCCCTAAATGAAATGTTTTGTTTCACTTTAATTGTGATAATTTCCTTTTCTTTTTCCAGCATGGGCATGACCGTGAGTATGCGGCATGCTCCTCATTACAGTTCGCACAGTGAGGAGAGCTTTCACAAGCATCAGATGTGTGGTCTTCAGCACTGAATTTTGCGCAAGTTAGGCAGCCTCGGCAGTTCTGCGAACTGTGGCCGAACCGCTGGCATTTGAAACATCGTAGAAGGTTTGGAATGTAAGGCCTCACTCGAAATTTGATGTACCCAGCCTCAACGGAATCGGGCAGTACACTTGAATTAAATGTAAGTATTAGGTGCTTAGTCTGAACTTCTTTGCCATCACGTCTCATCCAAATTCGTTTCACGTTGATGACATTCTGTTCGCTGAAACCCTCCAGGAGTTCAGCCTCAGTCAGCCCTAACAGGTCATCATCTGAAACAACACCACGGGTGGTGTTCATGGTTCAGTGTGGGGTTACTATGATTTTGGTATCTCCAAATTTACCTAGATTAGGCAGTTTCTCATATTGTTTCTGGTCGCGGAGCTCCAACAGGAGGTCACCACTTGCCATTCTCGATGCTTTATATCCTGAGCCAAAAATTTCTGTCAAAGACTTCGAAACAAGAAAAGGTGAAATTGTTCTCACTGGTTTGCCGGGTGTGTCACCATGGATAACGTGGAATCGGGGAAAGGATACTCTCTGGTGACCAAAAAACTGGAATACTTCATCGGTGCGCCCTCTTTTCTGAGGGCGATCAGGGAGTGGGGGGAAAGAACAAACCATAAGAAAAAGTTCATTTTCGGCAGCAGCGCCAGCCACCCACCATGGAGTCCTACAAGGGGACGCTGCAGGGTCTGTAAATACAGAACCTGCAGACGCCAGCTGTACACCACCACTATAACCGAATATGGTGTATCCAAGGTAGCATAGCCACACAGGGTTAACCCTTGCCACCAGGAAACACGGAATTCAACGGAAGAGAAGAGAGGACAGGAAAGATTTAAAGTAAGAGAAAAGACGAAGATGTGAGGAGAGACAGGAAAAGGCGACTGCCGATTCCCCCCAGGCGGGTCAATCCGGGGGTGCCGTCTACGTGAAGCCAGGGCCAAAGGGGTGTGTTGCCTCTGCCGGGGGGCCTTAAAGGTCCAATCACCCAGCGTCGGCTCAACCCCCAGGATCCCCTTTTCCCCGGACACGGCAAAGCCACGCACGGCTAGGCGTGGGAGGGAGTAGAAACTCCCCCGTCAGCTCGGGTCCGTGATGTCGCTACACACCAAACGCCTGCTTTCACAGGCGCCCCTGCGGGGAAAAACCGCAAGCAACAATGTCAGCTATTGAGAAATGGTGTTTTTCACAATTACAAGTCTGAAATGGCGATGTTTGTTAGGTTAACTTAGGAAGCATCGTAAAACCACACAGCACGATGTCAACTAGTGAGATACAGCGTTCTGTACTGTTGCAAGTGGGTGGAAAACTGTGATGTCATGCAAATATCGTGATTGTGCACGATACAGTGTTATCAAGCGTTTTGTAGATACGAGTGCAAAGGTTCGGTTACTTTTGGTTATGAAGCGTCATAAAACCGCATGAATCAATGTCATCTATTGAGATGCAGTGTTTTTCAAAAATAAAAGTCGTAAACTGCGATATCTAATATTGTGAAAGCGCAATAAAGCGTCGTCAAGTTGCAGAAAGCAATGTAAATTAGCGAGTAAAACGTTTTCTAATGCTAGAAGTGCGAAGGTTAGGTTATGTTGGGTTAGGATCAGCTAGGTAGCGTCGTGAAACCACCCAGAACGACGTCATCTAACAAGATAATGTTGTTTGTTGAAAGAAAACTGCGATATCGTGTGAAATATTGTGAAAGCACACAAAACGGCGTGAACTAGCTAAATACTGCGTGTTGTACCGTTACAAGTGCGAAACTGCTATATTATGCAATTCTCGTGAAAGCGCATGCAAGCACCGAGAAACCTCGAAGAACAATGCCATTTAGCGAGATACAGCGTTCTGTACTGTACTAAGACGGTGAAAAACTGTGAGGTCATGCTATTATTCCAAATATGCACGAAACAGTGTGACCTAGCGTTTTGTAAAGATACAAGTGCGAAGGTTAGGTAAGGTTAGGTTCGGTTATGAATCGCCATAAAACTGCAATAAACAATGTCAGCTAATGAGAAACGGTGTTTTTCACAAATACATGTATGAATTGGCGATGCTTGTTAGGTTAAGTTAGGAAGCATCGTGAAACCACACGGCACGATGTCAACTAGTGAGATACAGCGTTCTGTACTGTTGCAAGTGGGTGGAAAACTGTGATATCATGCGAATATCGTGATTTTGCACGAAACAGTGTTACCAAGCGTTTTGTAGATACGAGTGCAAAGGTTAGGTTACGTTTGGTTATGAAGCGTTATAAAACCGCATGAATCAATGTCATCTATTGAGATGCTGTGTTTTTCAAAATAAGTCGGAAACACCGATTTCTAATATTGTGAAAGCGCAAGAAAGCATCGTCAAGTTGCAGAAAGCAATGTAAAATAGCGAGGAAAGCGTTTTCTAATGCTTGACGTGCGAAGGTTAGGTTGCGTTATGTTAGGTCAAGTTATGTAGCGTTGTGAAACCACCCAAAACGACGTCATCTAACGTTATTGTTGTTTTGTTGCTAGTACAAAACTGCGATATCATGTGAAATATCGTGAAAGCACACAAAACGGCGTGAACTAGCCAGATACTGCGTCTTGTACTGTCACAAGCGCAAAACTGCTACATTATGTGATTCTCGTAAAAGCGCATGCAAGCTTCGTGAAACTTCAAAGAACGATGTCATTTAGCGAGATACAGCGTTCTGTACTGTATTAGTTGGTGAAGAATTGTGAAGCCATGCAATTATCCTAAACGCGCGCGAAACAGTGTGACCTAGCGTTTTGTGAAGTTGCAAGTGCGAACGTTAGGTTAGGTTAGGTTAGGTTAGGTTATGAAGCGTCGTGAAACTGCATGAAACAATGTCAGCTATTGAGAAACAGTGCTTTCACGATTACAAGTCTGAAATTGCCATGTTGGGTCAAGTAAGGAAGCATCGTGCAACCACACAGCACGATGTCAACTAGTGAGATACAGCGTTTTGTACTGTTTCAGGTGGGTGGAAAACTGTGATATCAAGCAAATATCGTGATTGTGCTCGAAACAGTGTTACCAAACGTTTTGTAGGTACGCGTGCAAAGGTTAGGTTAGGTTAGGTTATGAAGCGTCATTAAACCGCATGAAACAATGTCAGGTAATGAGATTCAGTGTTTTTCACCACTACAAGCCGGAAATTGCAATATTTCATGTTGTGAAAGCGCTGAAAGCGTCCTAATGTTGCAAAAAGCAACGTAAAGTAGCGAGTAAACCGTTTTCTAACGCTAGAAGTGCGAAGAGTAGGTTGCGTTATGTTAGGTCAAGTTATGTAGCGTCGTGAAACCACCCAAAACGACGTCATCTAATGTTATTGTTGTTTTGTTGCAAGAAAACTGCGATATCTTGTAAAATATTGTGAAAGCACACAAAATGGCGTGAACTAGCCATATACTGCGTCTTGTATCGTTACAAGTGCGAAACTGCTCTAATATGCAATTCTCGTGGAAGCGCATGCAAGCATCGTGAAACTTCAAAGAACGATGTCATTTAGCGAGATACAGCATTTTGTACTCTACTAAGTCGGTAAAGTACTGTGAGGTCATGCAATTATCATAAATGTGCACGAAACAGTGTGACCTAGCGTTTTGTAAAGATACAAGTGCGAAGGTTAGGTCAGGTTAGGTTATGTCAGGTTATGAAGTGTCATAAAACTGCATGAAACAATGTCAACTACTGAGAAACGGTGTTTTTTACGACTACAAGCCTGAAATTGTGATGCTTGTTGGGTTAAATTAGGAAGCGTCTTGAAACCACACGAAACGACGTCAAATAGTGAAACAGTGTTCTGTTTTGTTGCTTGTGCGAAACTGGGATATCGTTAAAAACTGTATAAGCACATAAAACGTTGTGAACTAGCCGGATACTGCGTCTTGTACCGTTACAAGTGCGAAACTGCTATATTATGCAATTCTCGTAAAGCGCTGGCTATTATCGTGAAAGCTCAAAGAACGAGGACATTTAGCAAGATACAGCGTTCTGTACTGTGTAAAGTTGGTGAAAAACTGTGAGGTCATGCAATTACCCTGAATGTGCACGAAACAGTGTGACCTGAAGTTTTGTAAAGATACAAGTGCGAAGGTTAGGTTAGGTAAGCGTTGTATATTGGTCTGTTTGGTTTCGGTTCCACGATCACTCCCGCAGGTGTTGCCAGTGTTGTTTATGTATATAGGCATGCGCAAGTTGGAATGAAGGGGCTTTTGTTCTGATGGGCACTCAAGTTATCTAGTCGTTCATTAACCTGCGGCACATGCCGCCAATACATTGGCGACAAGGTTAGGACCCCAACCCAAACGGGCAAAGGCGGATACCTCCATCTGCACAAAGATCTACACAAACGCGAATACCTCCATCTTTCTTTTCAACCACAACAATGGGGGACACCTACTCGGATGCCTATATTCGCTCGATAACGTCCAGTTTTTCCAAGTGGCGCAGTTCTTTCGAGACTCGTGGACGCAGTGAGAGGGGAAGGCGCCTGAGTTTTGAAGCCACTGCCTGAACTGTCGACCGTGTTTTGACGCGATGAAGGAAACCCTTCGCGATGCCAAGTCCTGGATTGAAAATAGCACCAAACTCTTCGAATAATTCTGATGAAAGGTCATGACAGAGGCTCCGCCTCTGTCATGACTGCGGTGTGCTCCATTCGAGCGCTAGTACGCACCACTGTCGTTTCAAGGCTCTGTAGTGACGACCCATCAATCTGCAGACTGAGCGCCCTAATATCATCAATACCCAGAAGCGAGGTGCCTTGTTCAACGACCTAAAAAAGAAGCTTTGTTGTGCAGTTATTGTACGTGACATCAGCAAAGAAGCAACCGCACACTGGAATGGGTTTCTTCGAATAGTTCAGTAGTCTGATTGACGTTGCTCACTGATCATCAAGCCTTGTGGCATTGCTTTCAACCCAAGAAACAGAAAGGTGCCCCTTGCGGGTAGCGCGATGGACAGAGCGCCTACTACGGTACAACTATACAGTTGAGTACCCAAGGGGTCACAAATTCAAGTGGCGGACGCACTGTCACACCTGCCTGCGTCGTCTTTCCAGGAAGAAGAGACGCTGTTTGACTAGGTTGTATCAGTTCTCGAAATTCCTTCCTGCATTACCAGATAACAGTTTGAGCAGTCCCGTTTGCAAGATAGCGCACTGCAACAAAGCAAATCTATGTGCAATCGTCGTGGCCTGCACACAAATCGTTATCGGCCGAGCTTCAGCCATTCTTCAAAGTACGTGATGAACTTTCTGTGGTAGGCAATCTTATCTTGCGTGGCGAACGGCTCGTGGTACCCTCGTCACTCACGCAGCAAGTAATCGTTACAGCACATGAGTCACATCTCGGAGTGGTGCGAACAAAACCGCGGCTGCGAGAAAAGTATTGATGGCCGGGCAAGGACCGCCAAGTCGAGCTAGCTATCTAGATGTGTAGCATATGCCAGGAAGCAGACAAGAGCGTCAAGGTACGAGCTACACCCTTGCAACCAGTCCCCTTTCCAGAGGAGCCGTGGCTCAAACTCGGCAGGGATATTGTACGCCCATTTGAGAGGGCGCCCTACGATTGCAGATATGCAATCACGCTTGTAGATTATTATTCCGAATGGCCCAAAGTACATTTCTGTAGCGAGACGGCAAACAGCTCAGTAATACGCTTTTTAGTCACTGTGTTCGCACACGAAGACTACCCAGAAGAGAATATTTGAGATAACGGTCCACAGTTTGCAACTCGCGAGTTGGAGGTATTTCTTCAAGATCGCGGCATCCAGGTCAAACATTCGTCCGTATACTATTCACAAGCAAACGACGAAGTGAAGCGCTTTAACAAAGTATTAAAAAGGTTCATTCAAGTGGCGGTTCTTGAGCAGCGACCCTTGCGCCAGGTGGTAACAGAGTACCTGGGTGTTTACCGATGCACACTGCATGCTACAACGGCAAGGGCTCCAGCTCTTCTGCTACATGGGTGGCTGCCAAGAACTTGATTGGATGTCGTCAGGCATCCGTCGGTAACCTTCTTTGATGACCCTAACTCGGAACTCCGGCGCTTACGTGAGCGGGTAAAGCAAAAGCAACAATGCAGCAAACGATACACGGACGCTCGGAGGGCTGCAAGAGAAACCAGAGTTGACGTTGGTGACTTCGTCAGAGTGAAGAAACCCACAACTAGATTTAGAGGTGACCTGGAAATTCAGAAACCCAAGAGAAGTGATCAGCAGGAAGGGACCATCTTCTTTTCGCCTGGCTGACGGCAAAACGTGGAATGCATCTAAGTTCTTAAAGATTCCACGAGCCTCTACCGCCCTTTATACTTGGAGAGGAAACGGTACAGCATGGGGAGCAGGATCTCTGCCTACATGCGGGAGGCCCACCCCAGAGATAACTACCAGGACTTCAGCTGCTGCTCCTTCGGCTGCGCAGACACCCACGTCCTTTGCGCACGAACCTGCGTCTCCTTCGGCTGCGCACGCACTTACGTCTCCTTCGGCTGCGCAGGCACCCACGTCTCCTTCGTCTGCGCAGGCGCATGGGTCGCCTGCTGCGACGCAGTCAGACAAGTCTCCAAGAGCAGTCACACAACAACGCAGGGTGAAACTACCAAGAAAGAGACTACCACGAGAGCGTTATGGCTACTAGGTATAGCAAGAGAAGCTGTGCTAAATTGAATGAGACAGACGTATCCACTGCGGTGGATTCCTTTTGTAAATTGTGATTTTGTAGTACTAAATAGTTACGTTCATTGTAAAGGTTGTATATTTGTATAGTGTTTTTTACATATGTGCTAACACACTAAACTACTAAATCAATAATCTATATAGCTGTTATTAAGGAAAGGAATATGTTGTATATTGATCTGTTTGGTTTCAGTTTCACGATCATTGCCGCAGGTGGCGCCAGTGTTGTCAATGTATATAAGCATGCACAAGTTGGAATACAGGGGCTTTTGTTCCGGTGAGCACTCAAGTTGTCTAGTCGTTCATTAACCGGTGGCACACGCCGCCACTACAGTTAGGTTATGAAGCGTCATAAAACAGCATGAAGCAATGTCAGCTATTGAGAAACGGTGTTTCTCGCGATTACAAGTCTGAAATTGCGATGCTTGTTGGGTTAAGTTAGGAAGCATCTTCAAACCACCCGAAACGACGTCAACTACTGAGATGGTTGTCTGTTTTGTTGGTTGCGCGAAACTGCGATGTCGTGAAAAACTTTGAAAGCACACAAAACATTGTGAACTAACGAGATACTGCGTTTTGTACCGTAACAAGTGCGAAACTGCCATATTTTATAATTGTCGTGAAAGCGCATACAAGCATTGTGAAACCTCACAGCACGATGTCAACTAGTGCGATACAGCGTTCTGTCCTGTTGCAAGTGGGTGGAAAGTTGTGATGTCATGCAAATATTGTAAATTTGCACGAAACAGCGTGACGTAGCGTTTCGTAGATACAAGTGTGGAGGTTAGGTTAGACTAGGTTATGATCCGCCATAAAACCGGATGAAACAATGTCAGCCATTGAGATGCAGTGTTTTTCACCGTTGCAAGTCGGAAACTGCGATAAATGTGTTGCGAAAGCCCATGAAAGCGTCACAAAGTTGCATAAGACAATGTAACGTAGCGAGTAAAACGTTTTCTAACGCCAGAAGTGCGGAGGTTTAGTTAGGTTGGGTTATGTTAGGTTAAGCTAGGTACCGTCATGAAACCACTCAAAACGACGTCATCTAACGAGATATTGTTGTTTTGTGGCGAGTACGAAACTGCGATAAAATATGAAATATTGTGAAAGCAAACAGAACGGCGTGAAGTAGCCAGATACTGCGTCTTGTACCGTTACAAGAGCAAGACTGCTATACTATGTAATTCTCGTAAAAGCGCATGCCAGCATCGTCGAACCTCAAAGAACAATGTCATTTAGCAGGATACAGCGTTCTGTACTGTACTAAGTTGTTGAAAAACTGTGAGGTCATGCAATTATCCTGCATGTGCACAAAACAGCGCGACCTTGAGTTTTGTAAAGATACAATTGCGAAGGTTAGGTTAGGTTAGGTTAGGTTATGAAGCGTCATAAAACTGCATGAAACAATGCCAGCTACTGAGAAACGGTGTTTTTCATGATTACAAGCCTGAAATTGCGATGTTTGTTGGGTTAAGTCAGGAAGCGTCGTGAAACCTTACGAAATGACGTCAACTAGTGAGATAGTGTTCTTTTTTGTTTTTGCGCGGAGCTGCGATGTCGTGAAAAACTGTGACAGCCCACAGAACGCTTTGAACTAGCCGGATACTGCGTTTTGTACCGTTCCAAGTGCGAAACTAATATAATATGCAATTCTCGTGAAAGCGCATGCAAGCATCGTGAAACCTCAAAGAACGATGTCATTTAGCGAGATACAGCGTTCTGTACTGTACTAACTTGGTGAAAAACTGCGAAGGCTTGTAATTATTCTGGATGTGCACAAAACGATGTGACCTACAGTTTTGTAAAGATACAAGTGCGAAGGTTACGTTAGGTTAGGTTAGGATATGAAGCGTAATGAAACAGCATGAAACAATGTTAGCTATTCAGAAACGGCGTTTTTCACGATTACAAATCTGAAATAGCGATGCTTGTTGGGTTAAGTCAGGAAGTGTCTTGAAAACACACGAAATGACGTCAACTAGTGAGATGGTGTTATGTTTTGTTGCTTGCGCGGAACTGCGATGTCGTGAAAAACTGTGACAGCCCACAGAACGCTGTGAACTAGCCGGATACATCGTCTTGTACCATTGCAAGTGCGAAACTGCTATAATATGCAATTCTCGTGAAAGTGCATGCAAGCATCATGAAGCCTCAAAGAACGATGCCATTTAGTGAGATGCAGCGTTCTGTACTATACTAAGTTGGTGAAAAGCTGTGAGGTCAAGCAATTACCCTGAATGTGCACGAAACAGCATGACCTGAAGTTTTGTAAAGATACAAGTGCGAAGGTTAGGTTAGGTAAGCGTTGTATAGTGGTCTGTTTGGTTTTGGTTCCACAATCACTGCCGCAGGTGGCGCCAGTGTTGTTTATGTATATAAGCATGCGCAAGTTGGAATGAAGGGGCTTTTGTTCCGATGGGCACTCAAGTTATCTAGTCATTCATTAACCGGTGGCACACGCCGCCACTACATTGACGACAAGGTTAGGACCCGAACCCACGCGGGCAAAGGCGGATATCTCCATCTACACAAAGATATACGCAAAGGCGGATACGTCCATCTTTCTTTTCAACCACACTAATGGGGGACACCCACTCGGATGCCTCTATTCGCTCGATCACGTCCAGTTTTTCCAAGTGGCGAAGTTCTTTCAAGACTCGAGGACACAGTGAGAAGTGAAGGCGCCTGAGTTTTGAAGCAACTGGCTAAACTGTCGACCGTGTTTTGACGCGATGAACGAAACCCTTCGCGATGCCAAGTCCTGGATTGAAAATAGCACCTAACTCTTCGATTAATTCTGATGGAAGGCGAATGCACTCCTCCACCTCTGTCATGACTGCGGAGTGCTTCATTCGGGCGCTAGTACGCACCAATGTTGTTTCAAGGCTGTGTAGTGACGACCCATCAATCTGCAGACTGAGCGCCCTAATATCATCAATACCCAGAAGCGAGGTGCCTTGTTCAATGACATTAAAAGGAAGCTTTGTTGTGCAGTTATTGTACGTGACATCAGCAAAGAAGCAGCCGCACACTGGAATGGGTTTCTTCGAATAGTTCAGTAGTCTGATTCGCGTTGCTCACTGATCATCAAGCCTTGGTGGCATTGCTTTCAACCCAAGAAACAGGAAGGCGCCCCTTGCGGGTAGCGCGATGGACAGAGCGCCTACTACGGTACAACTATACAGTTGAGTACCGCAAGGGGTCACAAATCCAAGTGGCGGACGCCCTCTCACGCCTGCCTGCGTCGTCTTTCCAGGAGGAAGAGACGCTGTTTGACTAGGTTGTATCAGTTCTCGAAATTCCTTCCTGCCTTACCAGATAACAGTTTGAGCAGTCCCATTTGCAAGATAACGAACTGCAACAAAGCAAATCTATGTGCAATCGTCGTGGCCTGCACAAAAATCGTTATCAGCCGAGCTTCAGCCATTCTTCAAAGTACGTGATGAACTTTCTGTGGTAGGCAATCTTATCTTGCCTGGCGAACGGCTTGTGGTACCCACGTCACTCACGCAGCAAGTAATCGTTACAGCACATGAGTCACATCACGGAGTGGTGCGAACAAAACCGCGGCTGCGAGAAAAGTATTGATGGCCGGGCAAAGACCGCCAAGTCGAGCTAGCTATCTAGATGTGTAGCATATGCCAGGAAGCAGACAAGAGCGTCAAGGTACGAGCTACACCCTTGCAACCAGTCCCCTTTCCAGAGGAGCCGTGGCTCAAACTCAGCAGGGATATTGTAGGCCCGTTTGAGAGGGCGCCCTACGATTGCAGATATGCAATCACGCTTGTAGATTACTATTCCAAGTGGTCCGAAGTACATTTCTTTTGCAGGACGACAACCAGCACAGTAATACGATTTTTAGTCACTGTGTTCGCGCGTAAAGGCTACCCAGAAGAGAATATTTGCGAGAACGGTCCACAGTTTGCATCTCGGGAGTTGGAGGTATTTCAAGATCGCGGCATCCAGGTCAAACATTCGTCCGTATACTATCCACAAGTAAACAGCCAAGTGGAGCATTGACAGAGTATTAAAAAGGTTCATTCAAGTGGCGGTTCTTGAGCAGCGACCCTTGCGCCAGGCGGTAACAGAGTACCTGGGTGTTTACCGATGCACACTGCATGCTACAACGGCAAGGGCTCCAGATATTCTGCAACATGGGTGGCTGCCAAGAACTTGATTGGATGTCGTCAGGCATCCGTCGGTAACCTTCTTTGATGACCCTAACTCGGAACTCCGGCGCTTACGTGAGCGGGTAAAGCAAAAGCAACAGAGCTGCAAACGATACACGGACGCTCCGAGGGCTGCAAGAGAAACCAGAGTTGACGTTGGTGACTTCGTCAGAGTAAGAAACCCACAACTACAGGTTTTCCCGCTCAATTTAATCCAAGCGCCAGTCAAATTAATCTAGGCGCCAGTCAATTTAATCCAGCCGCCACTGAAATTAATCCAGGTGCCATTCATTTTAATCCAAGTGCCACTGAAATTAATCCAACCGCCAGCCGATTTAATGCGGGCGCCAGTGAATTTAATCCTGATGACATTGTGACTTCAAAACGACCCAGAATTTTCGGGAATGCGTGGAGTGAATAGCTTTGGAGTGAAATTAACAGGGAAAATCCATGAATGAGTGACACAATGCAACTCACGCGACTTTATCACGCCTATCACCCGCGTAAGCACGATTCACACCTTCGACATGCATATCAAAGGCAACGCCGTCCACACAGTAATAACTTGATAATTATTAACCAGGCCAATGATCTCATCACGAGTGACTTAGGTGACGTCCTCACGCATATCACCCACGCACGCACTGTCTTAACCTTCCGTCATGCATATCAAATGAAACGTCTTTGACAGGGCGGGATCTTGATACCTAAAACTCGGCCAAGTCACCTGATAACCAGTTCCTCAGGGGACGTCATCACAAATATCACCCGCGCACGTTATTTACTCGCCTGCCGACATGCATGCCAAACGAAACGTCTTTGAGAGAGCAATAACGTGGTACCTATGACTCGGCCAACTGACTTGATCACTTGTGATTTAGGTGACGTCATCACGCCTATCACCCACGCACGCAACGTCTAACCTGCCATCATGTATACCAAACGAAACGTCTTCGAGAGGCTAATAAATTGAACGCTGTCAATCGGCAGAGTGACGTGATCACTCGTGACTCGTGTAACGTCATCGCGTTTGACACCCACGCACGCAGCGTCTAACCTGAGTTCATTATTTCAAATGAAACGTGTTTGAGAGGGTAATAACTTGAACGCTGTCACAAGGCCCAGTGACGTCATCACTAGTGACTAGCGTGACGTCATCTCGCCTAAGACTCCCGCAAGCAACTTATAATGTGCCTTCATGCATATCAAACAAAACGTCCCTGAAAGGGTAATAACTTGAATTCTGGCACTAGGCCGCGTGACGTCATCACTAGTGACTGGCGTGACGTCATCTCGCCTAAGACTCACGCAAGCACTCTATAATGTGCCTTCATGCATATCAAACAAAACGTCTTTGAGAGAGTAATAACTTGAACGCTGTCACAAGGCCCAGTGACGTCATCACTAGTGACTAGCGTGACGTCATCACGCCTATTACACACGCACGCGCTGTCCAAACCTGTCTTCATGCATATCAAACGAAATGTCTTTGAGAGAGTAATAACTTGAACGCTGTCACAAGGCCCAGTGACGTCATCACTAGTGACTAAGGTGACGTCATCATGCCTGACACCCACGCACGCAGTGTCCAAACCTGTCTTCATGCATATCAAACGAAATGTCTTTGAGAGATTAATAACTTGAACGCTGTCACGAGGCCCAGTGACGTCATCACTAGTGACAGCGTGACGTCATCACGCCTATCCCACACGCACGCGGTGTCCTAACCTGTCTTCATGCATATTAAACGAAATCTCTTTGAGAGAGTAATAACTTGAACGCTGTCACAACGCCCAGTGACGTCATCACTAGTGACTAGGGTGACGTCATCATGCCTGACACCCACGCACGCAGTGTCCAAACCTGTCTTCATGCATATCAAACGAAATGCCTTTGAGAGAGTAATAACTTGAACGCTGTCACAAGGCCCAGTGACATCATCACTAGTGACTGGCGTGACGTCATCACGCCTGACACCCACGCACGCGGTGTCCTAACCTGTCTTCATGCAAATCAAACGAAATGTCTTTGAGAGAGTAATAACTTGAACGCTGTCACAAGCCCCAGTGACGTCATCACTAGTGACTGGCGTGACGTCATCACGCCTGACACCCACGCACGCGGTGTCCTAACCTGTCTTCATGCATATCAAACGAAATGTCTTTGAGAGAGTAATAACTTGAACGCTGTCACAATGCCCAGTGACGTCATCACTAGTGACTGGCGTGACGTCATCATGCCTGACACCCACGCACGCGGTGTCCTAACCTGTCTTCATGCATATCAAACGAAACGTCTGTGAGAGAGTAATAACTTGAATGCTCTCACTAGGCCTAGCGACGTGAATACTAGTGACTCATGTGACGTCATCACGTCTATCACACACGCACGCGCTGTCCTAACCTGTTTTCATGCATATCGAACGAAACGTGTTCGAGAGAGTAATAACTTGAACGCTGTCACAAGGCCCAGTGATGTCATCATTAGTGACTGGCGTGACGTCATCTCGCCTAAGACTCACGCAAGCACTCTATAATGTGCCTTCATGCATATCAAACAAAACGTCTTTGAAAGGGTAATAACTTGAATGCAATAATGTTATACTTATGACTCGGCCAACCAACTTGATCACTATTGACTCACGTGACGTCATCACGACTAACAGTCATGCAAGCACTCTCTAACGTGCTTTCATGAATATCAAACGAAACGTCATTGAGAGAACATTAACTTGAAGGCCGTTGCAGGCAGCGTCTGCTAGTAAAAAACTAACTTCTCGCGCTGCACAGCCATTCACCAGCTTACCGGTATACGTAGGCACCAGATCGCGCGTTTCGAATTCAGTCAAAGGCGTCTTTACATGGCTTTTATTTGACGTGACGCTTTTCTTGACTCGTGTAGATGCGATGGAAGCAACAGTACCTTCAAGCAGCAGTGTGGTACAACCCAACAACAGTGTCACATCGCTCGTGGAGGGCAGCGCTTCTCCTTCATTCAATAAATAGAAATAATGAAGTCGAAATGACAACTAAGCATTTTACAAACCATACTCAATTACGCAACATTCAACCGATACCCTCACCTTCCTGCGACACGTTTACTCCAGCTCGTCGTGTGGGTAGATGTACGCGTCTTTTTTGTTGCTTCTCGTGTATCGTAGAATGCCTTGAAAATGCGGGCAGCCAGGCCGCAATACTGTGAACGGAGAGGCGTTCTGCACTAAACAGGCACGCTTATCCCAAGCACACTAACCTTTAAGAAACGACGTGGCGTAGAATGTAGAAAGGAAGGCACGAGTCAGCCACCGCATTGAATGGCGCATCAGCAAATGGCCAGTTGCAAATAGCAATAGTATGTATCTCAAGTATGGGGCTGCCCTCTATTACAACGGATTTGTTTCACAGGCTAACCAGATGAAATAATTGTTGAGCCGAAGGAGTTGTAGACAAATCTTTTTGTAGCAAGCTTTGGAGCAGGCAGACCGTGCGTCTTATGCTTGATTAAGGATATACAGTGTTATGACTATAGCCGAATTATATGCAAACGCCTGTTTCGTTTCTTGTGCTCATATCGTGTCATTTTGACACGTGAGCGCAAATAAGAGAGCGAGGAGAGCTTTTATAGTGCTTTTATAGTGCCTATATATACCTATTTCGGGCGTTGTAGCCTAAATTCGTATAGGTGCCTGTAAATGTCTGTTTTCAAAATCGATGCCTATATAAACGCTAATTAACCTGAAATTTTGCTTTCAAGTACCACTGAGCCCGGTATTCATGTTACCGGGCAAAATATAGGTTTCGGGACACTGTGTGGTGCAAACTACTCTTTGTTTCACGAGTTACGTTTAGAACTGTCAAACTCAGAAGGCATTTTAGCCAAGAGGGAGGTAGACTAGCCTCTACACATGTATACCATCCATGTCGCGTCGTCTGCTCAGCCTCTTTCCAGTGTGCGCTCAGATGCGTAGGGAGCAGGAGGTGCCTCTGTGCAGCGGCAGGAAGATGAAGAATGAATGCGAAACTGTGGAGAGTCATCAGGGGAAGTAAGGAAGTAGAGTGCAGATAAAAAAAGCAATATTTATGTAGTTTTTGTTTTTTGTTTGTCATTTACATGTGGTGCTTCACTAAGTCACCTGAAAATATTTATTTAGGCAGTGGAAAATGTTGCCTGCCCAATGAAAAGGTTTGTGTCACTAGAAATTTTAATTTGATCATTAGAAGCGGCGAAAGCATAATCTCAGGAGGTGAGCTTGAAACCTTCGCCACTAACTCTAAGAAGACTTCGTAAGTCCAATTCCTTCCCCGCTATTGGTACGAAATTCACTCGGAGCTGGAGCATCACACGACGTGCATGAGCACGTCATGCGCGCGTAACCTACACTCGCATGAGATGCCCATGTCAGCCCGTGCGTGCAAGCGGTGTTCTGCCGTCTCGATGTTCTTTTGTATTGTACTGCGAGTTTTTGTGGGATGGATCCCTATCGGCGCGCACGTTTGGAGAGGCTGGCTTGGATAACGTATCCTTACCCCGATACACAGCGTCACACCGCTGCATCTTCTGCTAGGGACGATACTCCAAAACCACGCCCAGCGTTGTGAATGCTGGCCCCGACACAATGCGCAAACTGCGAGAACACCAACGCAAACAAAATGGAGGCACCTTAGTGTCGCGTCTTTCTCGATATCAAATTAAATAAATAAGGCGAATAGATTTCGCCTGTGTGTTCTAACATTTTTGTAAATTTTCATGCTTCTATTTAGGCAACAGTTTGTACAAATTACACACGTTGTTTCAAATAGTTCTCGCAGTGTCACGTACTACTTTGACATAAGCAGGACCATTCTATCACCTTCACCATGTTGGGGCGCACGCCCGTGAGATGAAGGTGAAGCTGTGTTCAGTTTGGCCTATCACCTCTTTATGCCACGCGTAGTACTGGAAATCTTGGTAAATGAGATCTTGAGTGCTCAGTGCATTCATTCCTTTACGCTTCTCAAAACTCTTACGTTTGTGTAACGACCCTTAAAGTGTTCACAGACAGAAGAAAAATTGAGCCTGTGTGGTTAGGCCAAGTTAATACACCGCAAAAAAAAAATCTTTCCTGGCGCCTGGCACTCTGACTATTTGCGCATGTATAGCCCTTCTTAGCTATGGCACACAGAAAGAGACCCAGAAGCATATTTCTACGATTGTGCACACCTAACTGACCATGCTGAACTAGAAATGGAGAGACCGTATTCTGCGAACCCCGCGGAAAAACGCATGTTTATGCTAAATCATTACCCGTTTGTACAATTATAAACTAGAACATTTTTGCTTGCTTTCATGTCGTAGAGACAGATACCACACCTGTTGATTTGTCAAAGATTATTCTGCCTATATTCACAATTTTGGAAGCCTGAAAGAGTGTTTTGGCCACCTATTATTGGTGCCTAAATCCCGGTTTTTCAGTGACTATAGAGCTGGCCTCTATAGTTACGACCTACCTGACATGTTTTCGCAACGCCGAAGCAAAGATGATGCCCGTTTAAAAGATCTACCGTACCTCAAGAAAAAAATTGTTGTTCTGATAACGTCGAGCTCGTCAAATTGGTTATGAAATGGGTGATGAAAGAGAACTGGGGCAATTCCGTGAGAAACAAAATTTATTATTATACAGGCAAAGCAATTTTCATAAACACGCACCCATAGATGTGCTGCTGAGCAGTGTTCTACATATCAAGGCAGTCGAGGGCAGCTTGTACAAAAGTGTAATTGTGCCTATCATAAGCGGCACAGTCCACACGCTGGATGTGCCACATAGAGCGCCCCGCGGCCTCAACCAGCAGAGCACGGCGATGTTCTTTCTTAGAGATCGCTTCCGGTGTCGTGAGGAGATCATCCCTCCGCTCGCTTAGGAATCCCTTTGCACCTGCCTTGAACTTTGAGAAGAGCTCCTCAGTCGGATTGAAGAAAGGGCTGTATGGCGGTAGCCACTTGACTGTGTGGTCGCTTGCCGCGAGGACCGCCTGTTCGGCACGGCGGTGCGCTGGTGCGTTGTCAAACAGGAACACTGCCTGTACTCCTGGTTCCTGCTGTGAAACTTTACTCGACACTTCTGCAAGAAAGTCGTTGAAGACAGCCCAGTGGACCTTGTCGGCAATTGTCCAGTGGAGAAGGCCATTTGCTGACATGCAGGCTATAACATTTACATTATAACATTTTTCTTCTGTCTGTGAACATTTTAAGGGTAGTTACACAAACTTAAGAGTTTTGAGAAGCGTAAAGGAATGAATGCACTGAGCACTCAAGATCTCATTTACCAAGATTTCCAGTACTACGCGTGGCATAAAGAGGTGATAGGCCAAACTGAACACGGCTTCACCTTCATCTCACGGGCGTGCGCCCCAACATGATGAAGGTGATAGAATGGTCCTGCCTATGTCAAAGTAGTACGTGACACTGCGAGGACTATTTGAGACAACGTGTGTAATTTGTACAAACTGTTGCCTAAATAGAAGCATGAAAGTTTACAAAAATGTTAGAACACACAGGCGAAATCTATTCGCCTTATTTATTTAATTTGATATCGAGAGAGACGCGACACTAAGGTGCCTCCATTTTGTTTGCGTTGGTGTTCTCGCAGTTTGCGCATTGTGTCGGGGCCAGCATTCACAACGCTGGGCGTGGTTTTGGTGTATCGTCCCTAGCAGAAGATGCAGCGGTGTGACGCTGTGTATCGGGGTAAGAATACGTTATCCAAGCCAGCCTCTCCAAACGTGCGCGCAGATAGGGATCCATCCCACAAAAACTCGCAGTACAATACAAAAGAACATCGAGACGGCAGAACACCGCTTGCACGCACGGGCTGACATGGGCATCTCATGCGAGTGTAGGTTACGCGCGCATGACGTGCTCATGCACGTCGTGTGATGCTCCCGCTCCGAGTGAATTTCATACCAATAGCGGGGAAGGAATTGGACTTACGAAGTCTTCTTAGAGTTAGTGGTGAAGGTTTCAAGCTCACCTCCTGAAATTATGCTTTCGCCGCTTCTAATGATCAAATTAAAATTTCTAGTGACACAAACCTTTTCATTGGGCAGGCAACATTTTCCACTGCCTAAATAAATATTTTCAGGTGACCCAGTGAAGCACCACATGTAAATGACAAACAAAAAACGAAAACTACATAGATATTGCTTTTTTATCTGCACTCTACTTCCTTAATTCCCCTGATGACTCTCCACAGTTTCGCATTCATTCTTCATCTTCCTGCCGCTGCACAGAGGCACCTCCTGCTCCCTACGCATCTGAGCGCACACTGGAAAGAGGCTGAGCAGACGACGCGACATGGATGGTATACATGTGTAGAGGCTAGTCTACCTCCCTCTTGGCTAAAATGCCTTCTGAGTTTTACAGTTCTAAACGTAACTCGTGAAATAAAGAGTAGTTTGCACCACACAGTGTCCCGAAACCTATATTGTGCCCGGTAACATGAATACCGAGCTCAGTGGTACTTGAAAGCAAAATTTCAGGTTAAATAGCATTTATATAGGCATCAATTTTGAAAACAGACATTTACAGGCACTTATACGAATGGAGGCTACAACGCCCGAAATAGGTAAATATAGGCACTAAAAGCACTATAAAAGCTCTCCTCGCCCTCTAATTTGTGCTCACGTGTCAAAATGACACGATATGAGCACAAGAAACGAAACAGGCGTTTGCATATAATTCGGCTATAGTCATAACACTGTATATCCTTAATCAAGCATAAGACGCACGGTCTGCCTGCACCAAAGCTTGCTACAAAAAGATTTGTCTACCACTCCTTCGGCTCAACAATTATTTCATCTGGTTATCCTGTGAAACAAATCCGTTGTAGTAGAGGGCAGTCCCCATGCTTGAGATACATACTATTGCTTTTTGCAACTGGCCATTTGCTGATGCGCCATTCAATGCGGTGGCTGACTCGTGCCTTCCTTTCTACATTCTACGCCACGTCGTTTCTTATAGGTTCGTGTGCTTGGGATAAGCGTGCCTGTTTAGTGCAGAACGCCTGTCCGTTCACAGTATTGCGGCCTGGCTGCCCGCATTTTCAAGGCATTCTACGATACACGAGAAGCAACAAAAAAGACGCGTACATCTACCCACACGACGAGCTGGAGTAAACGTGTCGCAGGGAGGTGAGGGTATCGGTTGAATGTTGCGTAATTGAGTATGGTTTGTAAAATGCCTAATTGTCATTTCGACTTCATTATTTCTATTTATTGAATGAAGGAGAAGCGCTGCCCTCAATGAGCGATGTGACACTGTTGTTGGGTTGTACCACACTGCTGCTTGAAGGTACTGTTGCTTCCATCGCATCTACACGAGTCAAGAAAAGCGTCACGTCAAACAAAAGCAATGTAAAGACGCCTTTGACTGAATTCGAAACGCGCGATCTGGTGCCTACGTATACCGGTAAGCTGGTGAACGGCTGTGCAGCGCGAGAAGTTAGTTTTTTACTACCAGACGCTGCCTGCAACGGCCTTCAAGTTAATGTTCTCTCAATGACGTTTCGTTTGATATTCATGAAAGCACGTTAGAGAGTGCTTGCATGACTGTTAGTCGTGATGACGTCACGTTAGTCAATAGTGATCAAGTCGGTTGGCCGAGTCATAAGTATAACATTTTTGCTCTCTCACAGACGTTTCGTTCGATATGCATGAAAACAGGTTAGGACAGCGCGTGCGTGTGTGATAGACGTGATGACGTCACATGAGTCACTAGTATTCACGTCGCTAGGCCTAGTGAGAGCATTCAAGTTATTACTCTCTCACAGACGTTTCGTTTGATATGCATGAAGACAGATTGGGACACCGCGTGCGTGGGTGTCAGGCATGATGGCGTCACGCCAGTCACTAGTGATGACGTCACTGGGCCTTGTGACAGCGTTCAAGTTATTACTCTCTCAAAAACATTTCGTTTGATATGCATGAAGACAGGTTAGGACACCGCGTGCGTGGGTGTCAGGCGTGATGACGTCACGCCAGTCACTAGTGATGACGTCACTGGGCCTTGTGACAGCGTTCAAGTTATTACTCTCTTAAAGACATTTCGTTTGATATGCATGAAGAGAGGTTTGGACACCGCGTGCGTGTGGGATAGGCGTGATGACGTCACGCCAGTCACTAGTGATGACGTCACTGGGCCTTGTGACAGCGTTCAAGTTATTACTCTCTCAAAGGCATTTCGTTTGATATGCATGAAGACAGGTTTGGACACTGCGTGCGTGGGTGTCAGGCATGATGACGTCACCCAAGTCACTAGTGATGACGTCACTGGGCCTTGTGACAGCGTTCAAGTTATTACTCTCTCAAAGACATTTCGTTTGATATGCATGAAGACAGGTTAGGACACCGCGTGCGTGTGGGATAGGCGTGATGACGTCACGCTGTGACTAGTGATGACGTCACTGGGCCTTGTGACAGCGTTCAAGTTATTATTCTCTCAAAGACGTTTCGTTTGATATGCATGAAGACAGGTTTGGACACTGCGTGCGTGGGTGTCAGGCATGATGACGTCACCCTAGTCACTAGTGATGACGTCACTGGGCCTTGTGACAGCGTTCAAGTTATTACTCTCTCAAAGACATTTCGTTTGATATGCATGAAGACAGGTTTGGACACTGCGTGTGCGTGTGATAGGCGTAATGACGTCACGTGAGTCACTAGTGATGACGTCACGCGGCCTAGTGCCAGCATTCAAGTTATTACCCTTTCAAAGACGTTTTGTTTGATATGCATGAAGGCACATTATAGAGTGCTTGCGTGAGTCTTAGGCGAGATGACATCACGCCAGTCACTAATGATGACGTCACTGGGCCTTGTGACAGCGTTCAAGTTATTACTCTCTCGAACACGTTTCGTTTGATATGTATGAACTCAGGTTAGACGCTGCGTGCGTGGGTGTCAAACGCGATGACGTCACACGAGTCACTAGTGATCACGTCACTCTGCCGATTGACAGCGTTCAATTTATTAGCCTCTCGAAGACGTTTCGTTTGGTATACATGATGGCAGGTTAGACATTGCGTGCGTGGGTGATAGGCGTGATGACGTCACCTAAATCGCAAGTGATCAAGTGAGTTGGCCGAGTCATAGGTAACAAGTTATTGCTCTCTCAAAGTCATTTCGTTTGGTATGCATGTCGGTAGGCGAGTAAATTACGTGGGCGGGTTATATTTGTGATGACGTCCCCTGAGGAACTGGTTATCAGGTGACTTGGTCGAGTTTTAGGTATCAAGATCCCGCCCTGTCAAAGACGTTTCATTTGATATGCATGACGGAAGGTTAAGACACTGCGTGGGTGATATGCGTGAGGACGTCACCTAAGTCACTCGTGATGAGATCATTGGCCTGGTTAATAATTATCAAGTTATTACTGTGTGGACGGCGTTGCCTTTGATATGCATGTCGAAGGTGTGAATAGTGCTTACGCGGCTGATAGGCGTGATAAAGTCGCGCGAGTCGCATTGTGTCACTATGTAGTGACTCATTCATGGCTTTTCCCTGTTAAATTCACTCCAAAGCTATTCACTCCACGCATTCCCGAAAATTCTGGGTGGTTTTGAAGTCACAATGACATCAGAATTAAATTCACTGGCGTCCGGATTAAATCGGCTGGCGGTTGGATTAATTTCAGTGCATTTGGATTAAAATGAATGGCACCGGGATTAATTTCAGTGGCGGCTGGATTAAATTGACTGGCGCCTAGATTAATTTGGCTGGCGCTTGAATTAAATTGAGCGGGAAAACCTGTAGATTTAGAGGTGACCTGGAAATTCAGCCATCCAAGAGAAGTGATCAGCAGGAAGGGACCATCTTCTTATCGCCTGGCAGACGGGAAAACGTGGAACGCATCTAAGTTCTCAAAGATGCCACGAGCCTCTACCGCCCTTTATACGTGGAGAGGAAACGGTACAGCTAGGGGAGGACGATCTCTGCCTACATGCGGGGGGTCCAACTCAGAGATAACTACCAGGACTTCAGCTGCTGATCCTTCGGCTGCGCAGGCACCCACGTCTTCTGCGTACGCTGCGCAGGCACCCACGTCCTCTGCACACGCACCTGCGTCTCCTTCAGCTGCGCAAGCACCTACGTCTCTTTCGGCTTCGCAGGCACCCACGTCTCCTTCGTCTGCGCAGGCGCACCGGTTGCCTGCTGCAACGCAGTCAGCCAAGTCTCCAAGAGCAGTCACACAACAACGCAGAGTGCAACCACCAAGAAGAGACTACCACCAGAGCGTTATGTCTACTAGGTACAGCAAGAGAAGCTGTGCTAAAGTGAAAGAAACAGACGTATTCAGTGCGGTGGATTCCTTTTGTAAATTGTGATTTTGTAGTACTAAATACTTACGTTCATTGTACAGGTTTTATTTTTGTGTAGTGTTTTTTTGCATATGTGATAACACACTAAACTACTAAATCACTAATCCATACAGCTGTTTTTAAGGAAGGGAATGTGTTGTATATTGGTCTGTTTGGTTTCAGTTCCACGATCACTGCCGCAGGGTTCACCAGTGTTGTTTATGCATATAAGCATGCGCAAGTTGGAATAAAGGGGCTTTTGTTCCGGTGGGCACTCAAGTTGTCTATTCGTTCATTACCCGCGGCACACGCCGCCACTACAATTAGGTTATGAAGTCACATAAAACAACATGAAGCAATGTCAGCTATTGAGAAACGGCATTTTTCACGATTACAAGTCTGAAATTGCGATGCTTGTTGGGTTAAGTTAGGAAGCATCTTGAAACCTCCCGAAACAACGTCAACCAGTGAGATGGTGCTCTGTTTCGTTGGTTGCGCGAAACTGCGATGTAAAAACTGTGAAAGCACACAAAACATTGTGAAGTAACGAGATACTGCGTTTTGTAACGTTACAAGTGCGAAGCTGCTATATTTTGCAATTTTCGTGAAAGCGCATACAAGCATCGTTAAACCTCACAGCACTATCTCAACTAGTGCGATACGGCGTTCTGTACTGTTGCATGTGGGTGGAAAGTTGTGATGTCATGCAAATATTGTAAATGTGCACGGAACAGTGTGACCTAGCGTTTCGTAGATACAAGTGCGAAGGTTAGGTTAGATTAGGTTATGAAGCGTCATAAAACCGCATGAAACAATGTCAGCCATTGAGATGCAGTGTTTTTCACCGTTGCGATTCGGAAACCGTGATAACAAACGTTGCGAAAGCGCATGAAAGCGTCGTAAAGTTGCAGAAAGCAATATAACGTAGCGAGTAAAACGTTTTCTACCGCCAGAAGTGTGGAGGTTTAGTTAGGTTTGGTTATCTTAGGTTAAACTAGGTACCATTGTGAAACCACCCAAAACGACGTCATCCAACGAGATAATGTTGTTTTGTGGTGAGTACGAAACTGCGATATTTTGTGAAATATTGTGAAAGCAAACAAAACGGCGTGAACTAGCCAGATACTTCGTCTTGTACCGTTACAAGTGCGAAACTGCTATATTATGCAATTCTCGTGAAAGCGCATGCAAGCATCATGAAACCTTTAAGAATGATGTCATTTAGCGAGATACAGCATTCTGTACTCTAATAAGTCGGTGAAGAACTGTGAGGTCATGCAATTATCCTAAATGTGCACGAAACACTGTGACCTTGCATTTTGTAAACATACAAGTGCGAAGGTTAGGGTATTTTAGGTTAGGTTAGTTTATGAAGCGTCATAAAACTGCATGAAACAATGTCAGCTCCTGAGAAATGGTGTTTTTTACGATTACATGTCTGAAATAGCGATGTTTGTTGGGTTAATTAGGGAGCATCGTGAAACCGTACGAAACGACATCAACTAGTGAGATGGTGTTCTGTTTTGTTGCTTGCGCGGAACTGCGATGTCGTGAAAAACTGTGACAGCCCACAGAACGCTGTGAACCAGCCCGATACTTCGTCTTGTACCGTTACAAGTGCGAAACTGCTATAATATGCATTGCTCGTGAAAGCGCAAGCAAGCATCGTGAAACCTGAAAGAACGATGTCATTTGGTGAGATACAGCGTTCTGTACTGTACCAAGTTGGTGAAAAACTGTGAAGGCATGCAATTATCTTGAATGGGCACGAAACAGTGTGACCTAGAGTTCTGTAAAGATACAAGTTTGAAGGTTAGGTTAGGTTAGGTTATGAAGCGTAATAACACAGCATGAAACAATGTCAGCTATTGAGAAACGTCGTTTTTCACAATTACAAGTCTTAAATTGCGATGCTTGTTGGGTTAAGTTAGGAAGCGTCTTGAAACCACCCGAAACGACGTCAACTAGTCAGATGGCATTCTGTTTATTTGGTTGCGCGAAACTGCGATGTCGTGAAAAACTCTGAAAGCACACAAAACATTGTGAACTAACGAGATACTGCGTTTTGTAACGTAACAAGTGTGAAACTGCCATATTTTATAATTGTCGTGAAAGCGCATACAAGCATCGTGAACCCTCACAGCACAATGTCAACTAGTGCGATACGGCGTTCTATCCTGTTGCAAGTGGGTGGAAAGTTGTGATGTCTTGCAAATATTGTAAATGTGCACAAAACAGCGTGACGTAGCGTTTCGTAGATACAAGTGTGGAGGTTAGGTTAGACTTGGATATAATCCGTCATAAAACTGCATGAAACAATGTCAGCCATTGCGATGCAGCGTTTTTCACCGTTGCAAGTCGGAAACTTCGATAACAAATGTTGTGAAAGCGCATGAAAGCGTCGTAAAGTTGCAGAAAACAATCTAACGTAGCGAGTAAAACGTTTTTCACCGCCAGAAGTGCGAAGGTTTAGTTAGATTGGGTTATGTTGGGTTAAGATAGGTACCGTCGTGAAACCATTCAAAACGACGTCAGCTAACGAGATATTGTTGTTTTGTGGCGAGTACTAAACTGCGATATCATGTGAAATATTGTGAAAGCAAACAAAACGGCGTGAACTAGTAGCCAGATACTGCGTTTTGTACAGTTACAAGTGAGAAACTGCTATATTATGCAATTCTTGTAAAAGCGCTTGCAAGCATCGTGAAACTTCAAAGAACGATGTCATTTAGCAAGATACAGCGTTCTGTATTTTACTAAGTGGGTGAAAAGCCGTGAAGCCATGCAATTATCCCGAACGTGCATGAAACAGTGTGACCTAGAGTTTTGTAAAGATACAAGTGTGAAGGTTAGGTTAGGTTAGGTTATGAAGCGTAATAAAACAGCATGAAACGATGTCAGCTATTGAGAAACGGCGTTTTTCACGATTACAATTCTGAAACTCCGATGCTTGTTGGGTTAAGTTAGGAACCGTCTTGAAACCACGCGAAACGACGTCAACTAGTTAAATGGTGTTCTGTTTTGTTGCTTGTGCGAAACTGCGATGTCGTGAAAAACTGTGAAAGCACACAAAACGTTGTGAACTAGTCGGATACTACGTCTTCATTCAGTCAATAAATCAATCAATGAAACTTTATTTTTATGAATAGATATATGCAATTACAGGGATTATTTGGACCGGTAGCCTAAAGTGGCTAGTGGACGGTCCAATACAATGTGCAACATAAAAAGTGTACAGATCAGCTCTGAGGTAACAACATAAAAAAACAAAAAACAATCATATAATAGAGGTAACACAGTAATACATTTTTCCTGCAGATATGCATACTTATTAGCTTGCATCTAGTTTCTATAGAAAGGCACTTATTAAAAAAATACAATGAAAATCGAATCAAACACACACATGCTTACATGTCTTGACTCCACAGAAAAAATGGTTTACATGTCATGCTGAAATTACGTGCCGTTTTATTCTCTAGGGGGACCGTGCTCCATATTTTTGTTCCATTAAACTGTATCAGTCTTTCTCTGTAAACATTAAAACATTTGGGCAGATTGAAATTATCATTGAAAGCATGTCGCGTATTGCGTTTAGGAATTTAAAAAAGATCAGCAGGCAAAGGTGAATTTCTATTAATTATGTTATTTACTAAAGCGGCAATTTTGTAGTCACGCAACATCGGAACCGAGAGAATGCGTTGTGATTGGAAAATATTACTTACTGATTCACCTTGGCTTATGATTTTCAGTGTACGCTTGTACCGTTACAAGTGCGAAACTGCTACAATATGCAATTCTCGTGAAAGCGCATGCAAGCATCTTGAAACCTCAAAGATTGATGTCATTTAGCAAGATACAGCGTTCTGTACTGTACTAAGTTGGTGAAAAACTGTGAGGTCATGCAATTGACCTGAATGTGCACAAAACAGCGTGACCTAGAGTTTTGTAAAGATACAAGTGCGAAGGTTAGGTTAGGTTAGGTAATGAAGTGTATTAAAAAAGCATGAAACAATGTTTGCTACTGAGAAATGGCGTTTTTCACGATTACAAGTCTGAAATTGCGATGCTTGGTAGGTTAAGTAAGGAAGCGTCTTAAACCACCCGAATTGACGTCAACTAGTGGGATGGTGTTCTGTTTTGTTTGTTGCGCGAAACTGCGATGTTGTTAAAAACTGCGAAAGCCCACAAAACGTTGTGAACTAAGGAGATACTGCGTTTTGTAACGTTACAAGTGCGAAACTGCTATCTCTTGCAATTGTCCTGAAAGCGCATAGAAGCATCGTGAAACCTCACAGCACGATGTCAACTAGTGCGATACGGCGTTCTGTACTGTTGCAAGTGGGTGGAAAGTTGTGATGTCATGCAAATATAGTAAATGTGCACGAAACAGCGTGACCTAGCGTTTCGTAAATACGAGTGCGAAGGTTAGGTTAGATTAGGTTAAGAAGCGTCATAAAACCGCATGAAACAATGTCAGCCATTGAGATGCAGTGTTTTTCACCGTTGCAAGTTGGAAACCGCGATAACAAATGTTGCAAAAGCGCAAGAAAGCGTCGTAAAGTTGCAGAAAGCAATGTAACGTAGCGAGTGAAACTTTTTCTACAGCCAGAAGTGCGAAGGTTTAGTTAGGTTGGGTTATCTTAGGTTAAGCTAGGTACCTTCGTGAAAACACCAAAAACGACGTCATCTAACGAGATAATGTAGTTTTGTGGCGAGTACGAAACTGCGATATCATGTGAAATATTGTGAAAGCAAACAAAACGTTGTGAACTAGCCGGATACTGCGTCTTGTACCATTACAAGTGCGAAACTGCTATATTATGCCATTCTCGTGAAAGCGCATGCAAGCATCGTGAAACCTTAAAAAATGATGTCATTTAGCGAGATACAGCATTCTGTACTCTACTAAGTCGGTGAAGAACTGTGAGGTCATGCAATTATCCTAAATGTGCACGAAACAGCGTGACCTTGCGTTTTTTAAAGATACAAGTGCGAAGCTTAGGTTTGGTTAGGTTAGGTAATGAAGTGTCATAAAACTGCATGAAATAATATCAGCTACTGAGAAACTGTGTTTTTGATGATTACAAGCTTGAAATAGCGATGTTTGTTGGGTTAAGTTAGGAAGCGTCGTGAAACCTCACGAAATGACGTCAACTAGTGAGATGGTGTTCTTTTTTGTTCTTGCACGGAGCTGCGATGTCGTGAAAAACTGTGACAGCCCACAGAACGCTGTGAACTAGCCGGATACTGCGTTTTGTACCGTTCCAATTGCGAAACTGATATAATATGCAATTCTCGTGAAAGCGCATGCAAGCATTGTGAAACCTCATAGAACGATGTCATTTAGCAAGATACAGCGTTCTGTACTGTACTAAGTTGCTAACAACTGCGAGGTCATGCAATTATCTTGAATGTGGACGAAGCAGTGTGACCTAGAGTTTTGTAAAGATACAAGTGCGAAGGTTAGGTTAGGTTAGGTTAGGTTTTGAAGCGTAATAAAACAGCATGAAAAAATGTCAGCCATTCAGAAATGGCGTTTTTTACGCTTACAAAACTGAAATCGCGATGCTTGTTGGGTTAAGTTAGGAACCGTCTTGAAACCACCCGAAACGACGTCAACAAGTGAGATGGTTGTCTGTTTTGTTGGTTGCGCGAATCTGCGATGTCGTGAAAAACTGTGAAAGCACACAAAACATTGTGAACGAACGAGATACTGCGTTTTGTAACGTAACAAGTGCGAAACTGCTATCTTTTTCAATTGTCCTGAAAGCGCATAGAAGCACCGTGAAATTTCACAGCACAATGTCTACTAGTGTGATACGGCGTGCTATACTGTTGCAAGTGGGTGGAAAGTTGTGATGTTTTGCAAATATTGTAAATGTGCACGAAACAGTGTGACCTAGCGTTTCGTAGATACAAGTGTGGAGGTTAGGTTAGACTAGGTTATGATCCGTCATAAAACCGCATGAAACAATGTCAGTCATTGAAATGCAGTGTTTTTTACCGTTGCAAGTCGGAAACTGCAATAACAAATGTTGCGAAAGCGCATCAAAGCGTCGTAAAGTTGCAGAAAACAATGTAACGTAGCGAGTAAAACGTTTTCCACCGCCAGAAGTGCGAAGGTTTAGTTAGGTTGGGTTATGTTAGGTTAAGCTAGGTACCATCGTGAAACCACTCAAACGGCGTCATCTAACGAGATATTGTTGTTTTGTGGCGAGTACCAAACTGCGATATCATGTGAAATATTGTGAAAGCAAACAAAACAGCGTGAACTAGACAGTTACCGCGTCTTGTACCGTTACAAGTGAAAAACTGCTATATTATGCAATTCTAGTGAAAGCGCGTACAAGCATCGTGAAACCTCAAAGAATGATATCATTAGCGAGATACAGTATTCTGTACTCTACTATGTGGGTGAAAAACTTTGAGGTCATGCAATTATCCCTAATGTGCACGAAACAGTGTGACCTGGCGTTTTGTAAAGATACAAGTGCGAAGGTTACATTAGGGTAGGTTAGGTTATGAAGCGTCGTAAAACTGCATGAAACAATGTCAGCAACTGAGAAGCGGTTTTTTTCTTGATTACAAGCCTGAAATTGCGAGGTTTTTTAGGTTAAGTTAGGAAGCGTCGTCAAACCGTACGAAACGAAGTACCTAGTGAGATGGTGTTCTATGTTGTTGCTTGCGCGGAACTGCGATGTCGTGAAAATTCGTGACAGCCCACAGAACGCTGTGAACTAGCCGGATACTGCGTTTTGTACCGTTACAAGTGCGAAACTGCTATAATATGCAATTCCCGTGAAAGCGCATGCAAGCATCGTGAAGCCTCAAAGAACGATGTCATTTAGCAAGATACAGCGTTCTGTATTGTACTAAGTTGGTGAAAAACGGTGAAGTCATGCAATTATTCCTAATGTGCACGAAACAGTGTGACCTAGAGTTTTGTAAAGATACAAGTGCGAAGGTTAGGTTAGGTTATGAAGCGTCATAAAACTGCTTGAAACAATGTCACTTACTGAGAAACGGTGTTTTTCACAATTACAAGCCTTAAATTGCGATGCTTGTTGGGTTAAGTTAGGAAGCGGCTTGAAACCACACGCAACAACGTAAACTACAAACAGTGTTCTGTTTTGTTGCTTGTGCGAAACTGTGATGTCGTGAAAAACTGTGAAAGCACACAAAAACGTTGTGAACTGGCTGGATATTGCGTCTTGTACCGTTACAAGTGCGACACTGCTATAATATGCAATTCACGTAAAACCGCATGCAAGCATCGTGAAACCTCAAAGAACTATGTCATTTAGCAAGATACAGCGTTCTAAACTGTACTAATTTGGTGAAAAACTGTGACGTCATGCAATCATCTTGAGTTTGCACAAAACAGCGTGACCTGGAGTATTGTAAAGATACAAGTGCGAAGGTTAGATTAGTTTAGGTTATGAAGCATAGAAAAAGCATGAAACAACGTCTGCTACTGAGAAACGGCGTTTTTCACGATTACAAGTCTGAAATTGCGATGCTTGTTGGGTTAAGTTAAGAAGCGTCTTAAACCACCCAAATTGACGTTAACTAGTGAGATGGTGTTCTGTTTTGTTGGTTGCACGAAACTGTGATGTCGTTAAAAACTGTGAAAGCCCACAAAACGTTGTGAACTAACGAGATACTGCGTTTTGTAACGTTACAAGTGCGAAACTGCTATCTTTTGCAATTGTCCTGAAAGCGCATAGAAGCATCGTGAAACCTGACAGCACGATGTCAACTAGTGCGATACGGCGTTCTGTACTGTTGCAAGTTGGTGGAAAGTTGTGATGTCATGCAAATATTGTGAATGTGCACGAAACAGTGTGACCTACCGTTTGGCAGATACAAGTGCGAAGGTTAGGTTAGACTAGGTTATGAAGCGTCATAAAACCGCATCAAACGATGTCGGCCACTGTTATGCAGTGTTTTTCACCGTTGCAAATCAAAAACTGCGATAACAAATGTTGCGAAAGCGCATGAAAGCGTCGTTAAGTTGCAGAAAGCAATGTAACGTAGCGAGTAAAACGTTTTCTACCACCACAAGTGCGAAGGTTCAGTTAGGTTGGGTTATTTAAGGTTAAGCTTGGTACCGTCGTGAAACCACCCAAACGACGTCATCTAACGAGCAAATGTTGTTTGTGGCGAGTACAAAATTGCGATATCTTTTGAGATATTGTGAAAGATAACAAAACGGCGTGAACTAGCCAGACACTGCATCTTGTACCGTTACAAGCGCGAAACTGCTATATATGCAATTCTCGTGAAAGCACATGCAAGCATCGTAAAACCTCAGAGAACGATGTCATTTAGCAAGATACAGCGTTCTGTACTGTACTAAGTTGGTGAAAAACTGTGAGGTAATGCAGTTATCTTGAATGTGGACGAAACAGTGTGACCTAGAGTTCTGTAAAGATACAAGTTTGAAGGTTAGGTTAGGTTAGGTTATGAAGCGTAATAACACAGCATGAAACAATGTCAGCTATTGAAAAACGTCATTTTTCACAATTACAAGTCTTAAATTGCGATGCTTGTTGGGTCAAGTTAGGAAGCGTCTTGAAACCACCCGAAACGACGTCAACTAGTCAGATGGCATTCTGTTTATTTGGTTGCGCGAAACTGCGATGTCGTGAAAAAACTCTGAAAGCACACAAAACATTGTGAACTAACGAGATACTGCGTTTTGTAACGTAACAAGTGTGAAACTGCCATATTTTATAATTGTCGTGAAAGCGCATACAAGCATCGTGAACCCTCACAGCACAATGTCAACTAGTGCGATACGGCGTTCTATCCTGTTGCAAGTGGGTGGAAAGTTGTGATGTCTTGCAAATATTGTAAATGTGCACAAAACAGCGTGACGTAGCGTTTCGTAGATACAAGTGTGGAGGTTAGGTTAGACTTGGTTATAATCCGTCATAAAACTGCATGAAACAATGTCAGCCATTGCGATGCAGCGTTTTTCACCGTTGCAAGTCGGAAACTTCGATAACAAATGTTGTGAAAGCGCATGAAAGCGTCGTAAAGTTGCAGAAAACAATCTAACGTAGCGAGTAAAACGTTTTTCACCGCCAGAAGTGCGAAGGTTTAGATAGATTGGGTTATGTTGGGTTAAGCTAGGTACCGTCGTGAAACCATTTAAAACGACGTCAGCTAACGAGATATTGTTGTTTTGTGGCGAGTACGAAACTGCGATATCATGTGAAATATTGTGAAAGCAAACAAAACGGCGTGAACTAGTAGCCAGATACTGCGTTTTGTACAGTTACAAGTGAGAAACTGCTATATTATGCAATTCTTGTGAAAGCGCTTGCAAGCATCGTGAAACTTCAAAGAACGATGTCATTTAGCAAGATACAGCGTTCTGTATTTTACTAAGTGGGTGAAAAGCCGTGAAGCCATGCAATTATCCCGAACGTGCATGAAACAGTGTGACCTAGAGTTTTGTAAAGATACAAGTGTGAAGGTTAGGTTAGGTTAGGTTATGAAGCGTAATAAAACAGCATGAAACGATGTCAGCTATTGAGAAACGGCGTTTTTCACGATTACAATTCTGAAACTCCGATGCTTGTTGGGTTAAGTTAGGAACCGTCTTGAAAACACGCGAAACGACGTCAACTAGTTAAATGGTGTTCTGTTTTGTTGCATGTGCGAAACTGCGATGTCGTGAAAAACTGTGAAAGCACACAAAACGTTGTGAACTAGTCGGATACTACGTCTTCATTCAGTCAATAAATCAATCAATGAAACTTTATTTTCATGAATAGATATATGCAATTACAGGGATTATTTGGACCGGTAGCCTAAAGTGGCTAGTGGACGGTCCAATACAATGTGCAACATAAAAAGTGTACAGATCAGCTCTGAGGTAACAACATAAAAAAACAAAAAAACAATCATATAATACAGGTAACACAGTAATACATTTTTCCTGCAGATATGCATACTTATTAGCTTGCATCTAGTTTCTATAGAAAGGCACTTATTAAAAAAATACAATGAAAATCGAATCAAACACACACATGCTTACATGTCTTGACTCCACAGAAAAAATGGTTTACATGTCATGCTGAAATTACGTGCCGTTTTATTCTCTAGGGGGACCGTGCTCAATATTTTTGTTCCATTAAACTGTATCAGTCTTTCTCTGTAAACATTAAAACATTTGGGCAGATTGAAATTATCATTGAAAGCATGTCGCGTATTGCGTTTAGGAATTTAAAAAAGATCAGCAGGCAAAGGTGAATTTCTATTTTTATGTTATTTACTAAAGCGGCAATTTTGTAGTCACGCAACATCGGAACCGAGAGAATGCGTTGTGATTGGAAAATATTACTTACTGATTCACCTTGGCTTATGATTTTCAGTGTACGCTTGTACCGTTACAAGTGCGAAACTGCTACAATATGCAATTCTCGTGAAAGCGCATGCAAGCATCTTGAAACCTCAAAGATTGATGTCATTTAGCAAGATACAGCGTTCTGTACTGTACTAAGTTGGTGAAAAACTGTGAGGTCATGCAATTATCCTGAATGTGCACAAAACAGCGTGACCTAGAGTTTTGTAAAGATACAAGTGCGAAGGTTAGGTTAGGTTAGGTAATGAAGTGTAATAAAAAAGCATGAAACAATGTTTGCTACTGAGAAATGGCGTTTTTCACGATTACAAGTCTGAAATTGCGATGCTTGGTAGGTTAAGTAAGGAAGCGTCTTAAACCACCCGAATTGACGTCAACTAGTGGGATGGTGTTCTGTTTTGTTTGTTGCGCGAAACTGCGATGTTGTTAAAAACTGCGAAAGCCCACAAAACGTTGTGAACTAAGGAGATACTGCGTTTTGTAACGTTACAAGTGCGAAACTGCTATCTCTTGCAATTGTCCTGAAAGCGCATAGAAGCATCGTGAAACCTCACAGCACGATGTCAACTAGTGCGATACGGCGTTCTGTACTGTTGCAAGTGGGTGGAAAGTTGTGATGTCATGCAAATATAGTAAATGTGCACGAAACAGCGTGACCTAGCGTTTCGTAAATACGAGTGCGAAGGTTAGGTTAGATTAGGTTAAGAAGCGTCATAAAACCGCATGAAACAATGTCAGCCATTGAGATGCAGTGTTTTTCACCGTTGCAAGTTGGAAACCGCGATAACAAATGTTGCAAAAGCGCAAGAAAGCGTCGTAAAGTTGCAGAAAGCAATGTAACGTAGCGAGTGAAACTTTTTCTACAGCCAGAAGTGCGAAGGTTTAGTTAGGTTGGGTTATCTTAGGTTAAGCTAGGTACCTTCGTGAAAACACCAAAAACGACGTCATCTAACGAGATAATGTAGTTTTGTGGCGAGTACGAAACTGCGATATCATGTGAAATATTGTGAAAGCAAACAAAACGTTGTGAACTAGCCGGATACTGCGTCTTGTACCGTTACAAGTGCGAAACTGCTATATCATGCAATTCTCGTGAAAGCGCATGCAAGCATCGTGAAACCTTAAAAAATGATGTCATTTAGCGAGATACAGCATTCTGTACTCTACTAAGTCGGTGAAGAACTGTGAGGTCATGCAATTATCCTAAATGTCCACGAAACAGCGTGACCTTGCGTTTTTTAAAGATACAAGTGCGAAGCTTAGGTTTGGTTAGGTTAGGTAATGAAGTGTCATAAAACTGCATGAAATAATATCAGCTACTGAGAAACGGTGTTTTTGATGATTACAAGCTTGAAATAGCGATGTTTGTTGGGTTAAGTTAGGAAGCGTCGTGAAACCTCACGAAATGACGTCAACTAGTGAGATGGTGTTCTTTTTTGTTCTTGCACGGAGCTGCGATGTCGTGAAAAACTGTGACAGCCCACAGAACGCTGTGAACTAGCCGGATACTGCGTTTTGTACCCAATTGCGAAACTGATATAATATGCAATTCTCGTGAAAGCGCATGCAAGCATTGTGAAACCTCATAGAACGATGTCATTTAGCAAGATACAGCGTTCTGTACTGTACTAAGTTGCTAACAACTGCGAGGTCATGCAATTATCTTGAATGTGGACGAAGCAGTGTGACCTAGAGTTTTGTAAAGATACAAGTGCGAAGGTTAGGTTAGGTTTTGAAGCGTAATGAAACAGCATGAAAAAATGTCAGCCATTCAAAAATGGCGTTTTTCACGCTTACAAAACTGAAATCGTGATGCTTGTTGGGTTAAGTTAGGAACCGTCTTGAAACACCCAAAACGACGTCAACAAGTGAGATGGTTGTCTGTTTTGTTGGTTGCGCGAATCTGCGATGTCGTGAAAAACTGTGAAAGCACACAAAACATTGTGATCTAACGAGATACTGCGTTTTGTAACGTAACAAGTGCGAAACTGCTTTCTTTTTCAATTGTTCTGAAAGCGCATAGAAGCACCGTGAAATTTCACAGCACAATGTCTACTAGTGTGATACGGCGTGCTATACTGTTGCAAATGGGTGGAAAGTTGTGATGTTTTGCAAATATTGTAAATGTGCACGAAACAGTGTGACCTAGCGTTTCGTAGATACAAGTGTGGAGGTTAGGTTAGACTAGGTTATGATCCGTCATAAAACCGCATGAAACAATGTCAGTCATTGAAATGCAGTGTTTTTTACCGTTGCAAGTCGGAAACTCCAATAACAAATGTTTCGAAAGTGCATCAAAGCGTCGTAAAGTTGCAGAAAACAATGTAACGTAGCGAGTAAAACGTTTTCCAACGCCAGAAGTGCGAATGTTTAGTTAGGTTGGGTTATGTTAGGTTAAGCTAGGTACCATCGTGAAACCACTCAAACGGCGTCATCTAACGAGATATTGTTGTTTTGTGGCGAGTACAAAACTGCGATGTCATGTGAAATATTGTGAAAGCAAACAAAACAGCGTGAACTAGCCAGATACTGCGTCTTGTACCGTTACAAGTGAAAAACTGCTATATTATGCAATTCTAGTGAAAGCGTTTACAAGCATCGTGAAACCTCAAAGAATGATGTCATTTAGCGAGATACAGTATTCTGTACTCTACTATGTGGGTGAAAAACTGTGAGGTCATGCAATTATCATTTATGTGCACGAAACAGTGTGACCTGGCGTTTTGTAAAGATACAAGTGCGAAGGTTACATTAGGGTAGGTTAGGTTATGAAGCGCCGTAAAACTGCATGAAACAATGTCAGCAACTGAGAAACGGTGTTTTTCTTGATTACAAGCCTGAAATTGCGAGGTTTTTTAGGTTAAGTTAGGAAGCGTGGTCAAACCGTACTAAACGCTGTCACCTAGTGAGATGGTGTTCTATGTTGTTGCTTGCACGGAACTGCGATGTCGTAAAAAACTGTGACAGCCCACAGAACGCTGTGAACTAGCCGGATACTGCGTCTTGTACCGTTACAAGTGCGAAACTGCTATAATATGCAATTCCCGTGAAAGCGCATGCAAGCATCGTGAAACCTCAAAGAACGATGCAATTAGCAAGATACAGCGTTCTGTACTGTACTAAGTTGGTGAAAATCTGTGAGGTCATGCAATTATCCTGAATGTGCACAAAACAGCGTAACCTAGAGTTTTGTAAAGATACAAGTGCGAAGGTTAGTTTAGATTAAGTTAGGTTATGAAGCGTCATAAAACTGCTTGAAACAATGTCAGTTACTGAGAAACGGTGTTTTTCACGATTACAAGCCTTAAATTGCGATGCTTGTTGGATTAGGTTAGGAAGCGTCTTGAAACCACACGCAACGGCGTCAACTAGTGAAACAGTGTTCTGTTTTGTTGCTTGCGCTGCGCGAAACTGTGATGTCATGAAAAACTGTGAAAGCACACAAAAGGTTGTGAACTAGCCGGATACTGCGTCTAGTACCGTAACAAGTGCGAAACTGCTATAATAGCCAACTCTCATGAAAGCGCATGCAAGCATCTTGAAACCTCAAAGAACGATGTCATTTAGCAAGATACAGCGTTCTGTACTGTACTGAGTTGGTGAAAATCTGTGAGGTCCCGCAATTATCCTGAATGTGCACAAAACAGCGTGACCTAGAGATTTGTAAAGATACAAGTGTGAAGGTTTGGTTAGGTTAGTATATGAAGCGTAATAAAACAGCATGAAACGACGTCAGCTATTGAGAAACGGCGTTTTTCACGACTACAAGTCTGAAATTCCGATGCCTGCTGCGTTAAGTTAGAAAGCGTCTTGAAACCACCCGAAACGACGTCAGCTAGTGAGATGGTTGCATGTTTTGTTGGCTGCGCGAAACTTCGATGTCGTTAAAAACTGTGAAAGCCCAAAAAACGTTGTGAACTAACGAGATACTGCGTTTTGTAACGTTACAAGTGCGAAACTGCTATCTTTTGCAATTGTCCTGAAAGCGCATAGAAGCATCGTTAAACCTCACAGCACGATGTCAACTAGTGCGATACGGCGTTCTGTACTGTTGCAAGTTGGTGGAAAGTTGTGATGTCATGAAATATTGTGAATGTGCACGAAACAGTGTGACCTACCGTTTGGCAGATACAAGTGCGAAGGTTAGGTTAGACTAGGTTATCAAGCGTCATAAAACCGCATCAAACAATGTCGGCCACTGTTATGCAGTGTTTTTCACAGTTGCAATTCAAAAACTGCGATAACAAATGTTGCGAAAGCGCATGAAAGCGTCGCTAAGTTGCAGAAAGCAATGTAACGTAGCGAGTAAAACGTTTTCTACCACAACAAGTGCGAAGGTTTAGTTAGGTTGGGTTATTTTAGGTTAAGCTTGGTACCGTCGTGAAACCACCCAAACGACGTCATCTAACGAGAAAATGTTGTTTGTGGCGAGTACGAAATTGCGATATCATGTGAGATATTGTGAAAGCTAACAAAACGGCGTGAACTAGCCAGACACTGCATCTTGTACCGTTGCAAGTGCAAAACTAATATATTATGCATTCTCGTGAAAGCGCATGCAAGCATCGTGAAACTTCAAAGATTGATGTCATTTAGCGAGATACAGCATTCTGTACTCTACTATGTCGGTGAAGAACTGTGAGGTCATGCAATATTCTAAATGTGCAGAAAACAGTGTGACCTAGCGTTTTATAAAGATACAAGTGCGAAGCTTAGGTTAGGTTGAGTTAGTATATGAAGCGTAATAAAACAGCAAGAAACGATGTCAGCTATTGAGAAACGGCGTTTTTCACGACTACAAGTCTGAAATTCCGATGCCTGCTGCGTTAAGTTAGAAAGCGTCTTGAAACTACCCGAAACGACGTCAACTAGTGAGATGGTTGCCTGTTTTGTTGGCTGCGCGAAACTTCGATGTCGTGAAAAACTGTGAAAGCACAAAAAACATTGTGAACGAACGAAATACTGCGTTTTGTAACGTTACAAGTGCGAAACTGCTACCTTTTGCAATTGTCCTGAAAGCACATAGAAGCATCGTGAAACCTCACAGCACAATGTCTACTAGTGTGATACGGCGTGCTATACTGTTGCAAGTGGGTGGAAAGTTGTGATGTTTTGCAAATATTGTAAATGTGCACGAAACAGTGTGACCTAGCGTTTCGTAGATACAAGTGTGGAGGTTAGGTTAGACTAGGTTATGATCCGTCATAAAACCGCATGAAACAATGTCAGTCATTGAAATGCAGTGTTTTTTACCGTTGCAAGTCGGAAACTGCAATAACAAATGTTGCGAAAGCGCATCAAAGCGTCGTAAAGTTGCAGAAAACAATGTAACGTAGCGAGTAAAACGTTTTCCACCGCCAGAAGTGCGAAGGTTTAGTTAGGTTGGGTTATGTTAGGTTAAGCTAGGTACCATCGTGAAACCACTCAAACGGCGTCATCTAACGAGATATTGTTGTTTTGTGGCGAGTACCAAACTGCGATATCATGTGAAATATTGTGAAAGCAAACAAAACAGCGTGAACTAGACAGTTACCGCGTCTTGTACCGTTACAAGTGAAAAACTGCTATATTATGCAATTCTAGTGAAAGCGCGTACAAGCATCGTGAAACCTCAAAGAATGATATCAATTAGCGAGATACAGTATTCTGTACTCTACTATGTGGGTGAAAAACTTTGAGGTCATGCAATTATCCCTAATGTGCACGAAACAGTGTGACCTGGCGTTTTGTAAAGATACAAGTGCGAAGGTTACATTAGGGTAGGTTAGGTTATGAAGCGTCGTAAAACTGCATGAAACAATGTCAGCAACTGAGAAGCGGTTTTTTTCTTGATTACAAGCCTGAAATTGCGAGGTTTTTTAGGTTAAGTTAGGAAGCGTCGTCAAACCGTACGAAACGAAGTACCTAGTGAGATGGTGTTCTATGTTGTTGCTTGCGCGGAACTGCGATGTCGTGAAAATTCGTGACAGCCCACAGAACGCTGTGAACTAGCCGGATACTGCGTTTTGTACCGTTACAAGTGCGAAACTGCTATAATATGCAATTCCCGTGAAAGCGCATGCAAGCATCGTGAAGCCTCAAAGAACGATGTCATTTAGCAAGATACAGCGTTCTGTATTGTACTAAGTTGGTGAAAAACGGTGAAGTCATGCAATTATTCCTAATGTGCACGAAACAGTGTGACCTAGAGTTTTGTAAAGATACAAGTGCGAAGGTTAGGTTAGGTTATGAAGCGTCATAAAACTGCTTGAAACAATGTCACTTACTGAGAAACGGTGTTTTTCACAATTACAAGCCTTAAATTGCGATGCTTGTTGGGTTAAGTTAGGAAGCGGCTTGAAACCACACGCAACAACGTAAACTACAAACAGTGTTCTGTTTTGTTGCTTGTGCGAAACTGTGATGTCGTGAAAAACTGTGAAAGCACACAAAAACGTTGTGAACTGGCTGGATATTGCGTCTTGTACCGTTACAAGTGCGACACTGCTATAATATGCAATTCACGTAAAACCGCATGCAAGCATCGTGAAACCTCAAAGAACTATGTCATTTAGCAAGATACAGCGTTCTAAACTGTACTAATTTGGTGAAAAACTGTGACGTCATGCAATCATCTTGAGTTTGCACAAAACAGCGTGACCTGGAGTATTGTAAAGATACAAGTGCGAAGGTTAGATTAGTTTAGGTTATGAAGCATAGAAAAAGCATGAAACAACGTCTGCTACTGAGAAACGGCGTTTTTCACGATTACAAGTCTGAAATTGCGATGCTTGTTGGGTTAAGTTAAGAAGCGTCTTAAACCACCCATATTGACGTTAACTAGTGAGATGGTGTTCTGTTTTGTTGGTTGCACGAAACTGTGATGTCGTTAAAAACTGTGAAAGCCCACAAAACGTTGTGAACTAACGAGATACTGCGTTTTGTAACGTTACAAGTGCGAAACTGCTATCTTTTGCAATTGTCCTGAAAGCGCATAGAAGCATCGTGAAACCTGACAGCACGATGTCAACTAGTGCGATACGGCGTTCTGTACTGTTGCAAGTTGGTGGAAAGTTGTGATGTCATGCAAATATTGTGAATGTGCACGAAACAGTGTGACCTACCGTTTGGCAGATACAAGTGCGAAGGTTAGGTTAGACTAGGTTATGAAGCGTCATAAAACCGCATCAAACGATGTCGGCCACTGTTATGCAGTGTTTTTCACCGTTGCAAATCAAAAACTGCGATAACAAATGTTGCGAAAGCGCATGAAAGCGTCGTTAAGTTGCAGAAAGCAATGTAACGTAGCGAGTAAAACGTTTTCTACCACCACAAGTGCGAAGGTTCAGTTAGGTTGGGTTATTTAAGGTTAAGCTTGGTACCGTCGTGAAACCACCCAAACGACGTCATCTAACGAGCAAATGTTGTTTGTGGCGAGTACAAAATTGCGATATCTTTTGAGATATTGTGAAAGATAACAAAACGGCGTGAACTAGCCAGACACTGCATCTTGTACCGTTACAAGCGCGAAACTGCTATATATGCAATTCTCGTGAAAGCACATGCAAACATCGTAAAACCTCAGAGAACGATGTCATTTAGCAAGATACAGCGTTCTGTACTGTACTAAGTTGGTGAAAAACTGTGAGGTAATGCAGTTATCTTGAATGTGGACGAAACAGTGTGACCTAGAGTTCTGTAAAGATACAAGTTTGAAGGTTAGGTTAGGTTAGGTTATGAAGCGTAATAACACAGCATGAAACAATGTCAGCTATTGAGAAACGTCATTTTTCACAATTACAAGTCTTAAATTGCGATGCTTGTTGGGTCAAGTTAGGAAGCGTCTTGAAACCACCCGAAACGACGTCAACTAGTCAGATGGCATTCTGTTTATTTGGTTGCGCGAAACTGCGATGTCGTGAAAAAACTCTGAAAGCACACAAAACATTGTGAACTAACGAGATACTGCGTTTTGTAACGTAACAAGTGTGAAACTGCCATATTTTATAATTGTCGTGAAAGCGCATACAAGCATCGTGAACCCTCACAGCACAATGTCAACTAGTGCGATACGGCGTTCTATCCTGTTGCAAGTGGGTGGAAAGTTGTGATGTCTTGCAAATATTGTAAATGTGCACAAAACAGCGTGACGTAGCGTTTCGTAGATACAAGTGTGGAGGTTAGGTTAGACTTGGTTATAATCCGTCATAAAACTGCATGAAACAATGTCAGCCATTGCGATGCAGCGTTTTTCACCGTTGCAAGTCGGAAACTTCGATAACAAATGTTGTGAAAGCGCATGAAAGCGTCGTAAAGTTGCAGAAAACAATCTAACGTAGCGAGTAAAACGTTTTTCACCGCCAGAAGTGCGAAGGTTTAGATAGATTGGGTTATGTTGGGTTAAGCTAGGTACCGTCGTGAAACCATTTAAAACGACGTCAGCTAACGAGATATTGTTGTTTTGTGGCGAGTACGAAACTGCGATATCATGTGAAATATTGTGAAAGCAAACAAAACGGCGTGAACTAGTAGCCAGATACTGCGTTTTGTACAGTTACAAGTGAGAAACTGCTATATTATGCAATTCTTGTGAAAGCGCTTGCAAGCATCGTGAAACTTCAAAGAACGATGTCATTTAGCAAGATACAGCGTTCTGTATTTTACTAAGTGGGTGAAAAGCCGTGAAGCCATGCAATTATCCCGAACGTGCATGAAACAGTGTGACCTAGAGTTTTGTAAAGATACAAGTGTGAAGGTTAGGTTAGGTTAGGTTATGAAGCGTAATAAAACAGCATGAAACGATGTCAGCTATTGAGAAACGGCGTTTTTCACGATTACAATTCTGAAACTCCGATGCTTGTTGGGTTAAGTTAGGAACCGTCTTGAAAACACGCGAAACGACGTCAACTAGTTAAATGGTGTTCTGTTTTGTTGCATGTGCGAAACTGCGATGTCGTGAAAAACTGTGAAAGCACACAAAACGTTGTGAACTAGTCGGATACTACGTCTTCATTCAGTCAATAAATCAATCAATGAAACTTTATTTTCATGAATAGATATATGCAATTACAGGGATTATTTGGACCGGTAGCCTAAAGTGGCTAGTGGACGGTCCAATACAATGTGCAACATAAAAAGTGTACAGATCAGCTCTGAGGTAACAACATAAAAAAACAAAAAAACAATCATATAATACAGGTAACACAGTAATACATTTTTCCTGCAGATATGCATACTTATTAGCTTGCATCTAGTTTCTATAGAAAGGCACTTATTAAAAAAATACAATGAAAATCGAATCAAACACACACATGCTTACATGTCTTGACTCCACAGAAAAAATGGTTTACATGTCATGCTGAAATTACGTGCCGTTTTATTCTCTAGGGGGACCGTGCTCAATATTTTTGTTCCATTAAACTGTATCAGTCTTTCTCTGTAAACATTAAAACATTTGGGCAGATTGAAATTATCATTGAAAGCATGTCGCGTATTGCGTTTAGGAATTTAAAAAAGATCAGCAGGCAAAGGTGAATTTCTATTTTTATGTTATTTACTAAAGCGGCAATTTTGTAGTCACGCAACATCGGAACCGAGAGAATGCGTTGTGATTGGAAAATATTACTTACTGATTCACCTTGGCTTATGATTTTCAGTGTACGCTTGTACCGTTACAAGTGCGAAACTGCTACAATATGCAATTCTCGTGAAAGCGCATGCAAGCATCTTGAAACCTCAAAGATTGATGTCATTTAGCAAGATACAGCGTTCTGTACTGTACTAAGTTGGTGAAAAACTGTGAGGTCATGCAATTATCCTGAATGTGCACAAAACAGCGTGACCTAGAGTTTTGTAAAGATACAAGTGCGAAGGTTAGGTTAGGTTAGGTAATGAAGTGTAATAAAAAAGCATGAAACAATGTTTGCTACTGAGAAATGGCGTTTTTCACGATTACAAGTCTGAAATTGCGATGCTTGGTAGGTTAAGTAAGGAAGCGTCTTAAACCACCCGAATTGACGTCAACTAGTGGGATGGTGTTCTGTTTTGTTTGTTGCGCGAAACTGCGATGTTGTTAAAAACTGCGAAAGCCCACAAAACGTTGTGAACTAAGGAGATACTGCGTTTTGTAACGTTACAAGTGCGAAACTGCTATCTCTTGCAATTGTCCTGAAAGCGCATAGAAGCATCGTGAAACCTCACAGCACGATGTCAACTAGTGCGATACGGCGTTCTGTACTGTTGCAAGTGGGTGGAAAGTTGTGATGTCATGCAAATATAGTAAATGTGCACGAAACAGCGTGACCTAGCGTTTCGTAAATACGAGTGCGAAGGTTAGGTTAGATTAGGTTAAGAAGCGTCATAAAACCGCATGAAACAATGTCAGCCATTGAGATGCAGTGTTTTTCACCGTTGCAAGTTGGAAACCGCGATAACAAATGTTGCAAAAGCGCAAGAAAGCGTCGTAAAGTTGCAGAAAGCAATGTAACGTAGCGAGTGAAACTTTTTCTACAGCCAGAAGTGCGAAGGTTTAGTTAGGTTGGGTTATCTTAGGTTAAGCTAGGTACCTTCGTGAAAACACCAAAAACGACGTCATCTAACGAGATAATGTAGTTTTGTGGCGAGTACGAAACTGCGATATCATGTGAAATATTGTGAAAGCAAACAAAACGTTGTGAACTAGCCGGATACTGCGTCTTGTACCGTTACAAGTGCGAAACTGCTATATCATGCAATTCTCGTGAAAGCGCTTGCAAGCATCGTGAAACCTTAAAAAATGATGTCATTTAGCGAGATACAGCATTCTGTACTCTACTAAGTCGGTGAAGAACTGTGAGGTCATGCAATTATCCTAAATGTCCACGAAACAGCGTGACCTTGCGTTTTTTAAAGATACAAGTGCGAAGCTTAGGTTTGGTTAGGTTAGGTAATGAAGTGTCATAAAACTGCATGAAATAATATCAGCTACTGAGAAACGGTGTTTTTGATGATTACAAGCTTGAAATAGCGATGTTTGTTGGGTTAAGTTAGGAAGCGTCGTGAAACCTCACGAAATGACGTCAACTAGTGAGATGGTGTTCTTTTTTGTTCTTGCACGGAGCTGCGATGTCGTGAAAAACTGTGACAGCCCACAGAACGCTGTGAACTAGCCGGATACTGCGTTTTGTACCCAATTGCGAAACTGATATAATATGCAATTCTCGTGAAAGCGCATGCAAGCATTGTGAAACCTCATAGAACGATGTCATTTAGCAAGATACAGCGTTCTGTACTGTACTAAGTTGCTAACAACTGCGAGGTCATGCAATTATCTTGAATGTGGACGAAGCAGTGTGACCTAGAGTTTTGTAAAGATACAAGTGCGAAGGTTAGGTTAGGTTTTGAAGCGTAATGAAACAGCATGAAAAAATGTCAGCCATTCAAAAATGGCGTTTTTCACGCTTACAAAACTGAAATCGTGATGCTTGTTGGGTTAAGTTAGGAACCGTCTTGAAACACCCAAAACGACGTCAACAAGTGAGATGGTTGTCTGTTTTGTTGGTTGCGCAAATCTGCGATGTCGTGAAAAACTGTGAAAGCACACAAAACATTGTGATCTAACGAGATACTGCATTTTGTAACGTAACAAGTGCGAAACTGCTTTCTTTTTCAATTGTTCTGAAAGCGCATAGAAGCACCGTGAAATTTCACAGCACAATGTCTACTAGTGTGATACGGCGTGCTATACTGTTGCAAATGGGTGGAAAGTTGTGATGTTTTGCAAATATTGTAAATGTGCACGAAACAGTGTGACCTAGCGTTTCGTAGATACAAGTGTGGAGGTTAGGTTAGACTAGGTTATGATCCGTCATAAAACCGCATGAAACAATGTCAGTCATTGAAATGCAGTGTTTTTTACCGTTGCAAGTCGGAAACTCTAATAACAAATGTTTCGAAAGTGCATCAAAGCGTCGTAAAGTTGCAGAAAACAATGTAACGTAGCGAGTAAAACGTTTTCCACCGCCAGAAGTGCGAATGTTTAGTTAGGTTGGGTTATGTTAGGTTAAGCTAGGTACCATCGTGAAACCACTCAAACGGCGTCATCTAACGAGATATTGTTGTTTTGTGGCGAGTACAAAACTGCGATGTCATGTGAAATATTGTGAAAGCAAACAAAACAGCGTGAACTAGCCAGATACTGCGTCTTGTACCGTTACAAGTGAAAAACTGCTATATTATGCAATTCTAGTGAAAGCGTTTACAAGCATCGTGAAACCTCAAAGAATGATGTCATTTAGCGAGATACAGTATTCTGTACTCTACTATGTGGGTGAAAAACTGTGAGGTCATGCAATTATCATTTATGTGCACGAAACAGTGTGACCTGGCGTTTTGTAAAGATACAAGTGCGAAGGTTACATTAGGGTAGGTTAGGTTATGAAGCGCCGTAAAACTGCATGAAACAATGTCAGCAACTGAGAAACGGTGTTTTTCTTGATTACAAGCCTGAAATTGCGAGGTTTTTTAGGTTAAGTTAGGAAGCGTGGTCAAACCGTACTAAACGCTGTCACCTAGTGAGATGGTGTTCTATGTTGTTGCTTGCACGGAACTGCGATGTCGTGAAAAACTGTGACAGCCCACAGAACGCTGTGAACTAGCCGGATACTGCGTCTTGTACCGTTACAAGTGCGAAACTGCTATAATATGCAATTCCCGTGAAAGCGCATGCAAGCATCGTGAAACCTCAAAGAACGATGCAATTAGCAAGATACAGCGTTCTGTACTGTACTAAGTTGGTGAAAATCTGTGAGGTCATGCAATTATCCTGAATGTGCACAAAACAGCGTAACCTAGAGTTTTGTAAAGATACAAGTGCGAAGGTTAGTTTAGATTAGGTTAGGTTATGAAGCGTCATAAAACTGCTTGAAACAATGTCAGTTACTGAGAAACGGTGTTTTTCACGATTACAAGCCTTAAATTGCGATGCTTGTTGGATTAGGTTAGGAAGCGTCTTGAAACCACACGCAACGGCGTCAACTAGTGAAACAGTGTTCTGTTTTGTTGCTTGCGCTGCGCGAAACTGTGATGTCATGAAAAACTGTGAAAGCACACAAAAGGTTGTGAACTAGCCGGATACTGCGTATAGTACCGTAACAAGTGCGAAACTGCTATAATAGCCAACTCTCATGAAAGCGCATGCAAGCATCTTGAAACCTCAAAGAACGATGTCATTTAGCAAGATACAGCGTTCTGTACTGTACTGAGTTGGTGAAAATCTGTGAGGTCCCGCAATTATCCTGAATGTGCACAAAACAGCGTGACCTAGAGATTTGTAAAGATACAAGTGTGAAGGTTTGGTTAGGTTAGTATATGAAGCGTAATAAAACAGCATGAAACGACGTCAGCTATTGAGAAACGGCGTTTTTCACGACTACAAGTCTGAAATTCCGATGCCTGCTGCGTTAAGTTAGAAAGCGTCTTGAAACCACCCGAAACGACGTCAACTAGTGAGATGGTTGCATGTTTTGTTGGCTGCGCGAAACTTCGATGTCGTTAAAAACTGTGAAAGCCCAAAAAACGTTGTGAACTAACGAGATACTGCGTTTTGTAACGTTACAAGTGCGAAACTGCTATCTTTTGCAATTGTCCTGAAAGCGCATAGAAGCATCGTTAAACCTCACAGCACGATGTCAACTAGTGCGATACGGCGTTCTGTACTGTTGCAAGTTGGTGGAAAGTTGTGATGTCATGAAATATTGTGAATGTGCACGAAACAGTGTGACCTACCGTTTGGCAGATACAAGTGCGAAGGTTAGGTTAGACTAGGTTATCAAGCGTCATAAAACCGCATCAAACAATGTCGGCCACTGTTATGCAGTGTTTTTCACAGTTGCAATTCAAAAACTGCGATAACAAATGTTGCGAAAGCGCATGAAAGCGTCGCTAAGTTGCAGAAAGCAATGTAACGTAGCGAGTAAAACGTTTTCTACCACAACAAGTGCGAAGGTTTAGTTAGGTTGGGTTATTTTAGGTTAAGCTTGGTACCGTCGTGAAACCACCCAAACGACGTCATCTAACGAGAAAATGTTGTTTGTGGCGAGTACGAAATTGCGATATCATGTGAGATATTGTGAAAGCTAACAAAACGGCGTGAACTAGCCAGACACTGCATCTTGTACCGTTGCAAGTGCAAAACTGCTATATTATGCATTCTCGTGAAAGCGCATGCAAGCATCGTGAAACTTCAAAGATTGATGTCATTTAGCGAGATACAGCATTCTGTACTCTACTATGTCGGTGAAGAACTGTGAGGTCATGCAATATTCTAAATGTGCAGAAAACAGTGTGACCTAGCGTTTTATAAAGATACAAGTGCGAAGCTTAGGTTAGGTTGAGTTAGTATATGAAGCGTAATAAAACAGCAAGAAACGATGTCAGCTATTGAGAAACGGCGTTTTTCACGACTACAAGTCTGAAATTCCGATGCCTGCTGCGTTAAGTTAGAAAGCGTCTTGAAACTACCCGAAACGACGTCAACTAGTGAGATGGTTGCCTGTTTTGTTGGCTGCGCGAAACTTCGATGTCGTGAAAAACTGTGAAAGCACAAAAAACATTGTGAACGAACGAAATACTGCGTTTTGTAACGTTACAAGTGCGAAACTGCTACCTTTTGCAATTGTCCTGAAAGCACATAGAAGCATCGTGAAACCTCACAGCACAATGTCAACTAGTGCGATACGGCGTTCTATACTGTTGCAAGTGGGTGGAAAGTTGTGACGTCCTGCAAATAATGTAAATGTGCACGAAACAGCGTGACGTAGCGTTTCGTAGATACAAGTGTGGAGGTTAGGTTAGTATAGGTTATGATCCGTCATAAAACCGCATGAAACAATGTCAGCCATTGAGATGCAGTGTTTTTCACCGTTGCAAGTCGGAAACTGCGATAACAAATGTTGCGAAAGCGCATGAAAGCGTCGTGAAGTTGCAGAAAACAATGTAACAAAGGGAGTAAAACGTTTTCTACCGACAGAAGTGCGAAGGTTTAGTTAGGTTGGGTTATGTTAGGTTAAGCTAGGTGCCGTCGTGAAACTACTTAAAACGACGTCATCTGACGAGATATTGTTGTTTTGTGGCGAGTACAAAACTGCGCTATCATGTGAAATATTGTGAAAGCAAACAAAACGGCGTGAACTAGACAGATGCTGCGTCTTGTACCGTTACAAGTACGAAACTGCTGTATTATGCAACTCTCGTGAAAGCGCATGCAAGCATCGTGAAACCTCAAAGATTGATGTCATTTAACGAGATACAGAATTCTGTACTATACCATGTCAGTGAAGAACTGTGAGGTCATGCAATCATCCTGAATGTGCACGAAACCGTGTGACCTAGCGTTTTATAAAAATACAAGTGCGAAGCTTAAGTTTGGTTAGGTTAGGTTACGAAGCGTCATTAAACTGCTTGAAACAATGTCAGTTACTGAGAAACGGTGTTTTTCACGATTACAAGCCTGAAATTGCGATGCTTGTTGGGTTAAGTTGGGAAGCGTCTTGAAATTACACGCAACAACGTCAACTAGTGAAACAGTGTTATGTTTTGTTGCTTGTGCGAAAACGTGATGTCGTGAAAAACTGTGAAAGCACACAAAACCTTGTGAACTAGCCGGATACTGCATCTTGTACCGTTACAAGTGCGAAACTGCTATAATAGGCAATTCTCGTGAAAGCGCATGCAAGCATCGTGAAACCTCGAAGAACAATGTCATTTAGCAAGATACAGCATTCTGTACTCTACTAAGTTGGTAAAAACTGCGAGGTCATGCAAATATCTTGAATGTGGACGAAACAGCGCGACCTAGAGTTTAGTAGAGATACAAGTGTGAAGGTTAGGTTAGGTTAGGTTATGAAGCGTCATAAAACTGCATGAAACAATGTCAGCTATTGAGAAACGGCGTTTCTCACGATTAAAAGTATGAAATTTCAATGCTTGTTGGGTTAAGTTAGGAAGCGTCTTGAAACCACCCGAAACGACGTCAACTAGTGAGATGGTTGTCTGTTTTGTTGGTTGCGCGAAACTGCGATGTCGTGAAAAACTGTGAACACACAAAACATTGTGAACTAACGAGATACTGCGTTTCGTAGCGTTACAAGTGCGAAACTGCTATCTTTGGCAATTGTCCTGAAAGCGCATAGAAGCATCGTGAAATTTCACAGCACAATGTCAACTAGTGTGATACGGCATGCCATACTGTTGCAAGTGGGTAGAAAGTTGTTATGTCTTGCAAATATTGTAAATGTGCACGAAACAGTGTGACGTAGCGTTTCGTAGATACAAGTGTGGAGGTTAGGTTAGACTAGGTTATGATCCGTCATAAAACCGCATGAAACAATGTCAGCCATTGAGATGCAGTGTTTTTCACCGTTGCAAGTCGGAAACTGCGATAACAAATGTTGCGAAAGCGCATGAAGGCGTCGTGAAGTTGCAGAAAACAATGTAACGTAGGGAGTAAAATGTTTTCTACCGACAGACGTGCGAAGGCTCAGTTAGGTTGGGTTATGTTAGGTTAAGCTAGGTACCGTCGTGAAACTACTCAAAACGACGTCATCTGACGAGATATTGTTGTTTTGTGGCGAGTACAAAACTGCGCTATCATGTGAAATATTGTGAAAGCAAACAGAACGGCGTGAACTAGACAGATACTGCGTTTCGTAGCGTTACAAGTGCGAAACTGCTATCTTTGGCAATTGTCCTGAAAGCGCATAGAAGCATCGTGAAATTTCACAGCACAATGTCAACTAGTGTGATACGGCGTGCCATACTGTTGCAAGTGGGTTGAAAGTTGTGATGTCATGCAAATATTGTAAATGTGCACGAAACAGTGTGACCTAGCGTTTAGTAGATACAAGTGCAAAGGTTAGCTTGAACTAGCTTATGATTCGTCATAGAACCGCATGAAACAATGTCAGCCATTGAGATGCAGTGTTTTTCACCGTTTCAAGTCGGAAACTGCGATAACAAATGTTGCGTAAGCGCATGAAAGCGACGTAAAGTTGCAGAAAATAGTGTAACGTAGGGAGTAAAACGTTTTCTACCGACAGAAGTGCGAAGGCTCAGTTAGGTTGGGTTATGTTAGGTTAAGCTAGGTACCGTCGTGAAACTACTCGAAACGACGTCATCTGACGAGATATTGTTGTTTTGTGGCGAGTACAAAACTGCGCTATCTTGTGAAATATTGTGAAAGCAAACAAAATGGCGTGAACTAGCCAGATACTGCGTCTTGTAGCGTTAGAAGTGAAAAACTGCTATAATATGCAATTCTCGTGAAAGCGCACTCAAGTATTGTGAAACCTCAAAGAACGATGTCATTTAGCAAGATACAGCGTTCTGTACTCTACTATGTCGGTGAAGAACTGTGAGTTCATGCAATTATCCTAAATGTGCACAAAACAGTGTGACCTAGCGTTTTATAAAAATACAAGTGCGAAGCTTAGGTTTGGTTAGGTTAGGTAATGAAGTGTCATAAAACTGCATGACATAATATCAGCTACTGAGAAACGGTGTTTTTCATGATTACAGGCATGAAATAGCGATGTTTGTTGGGTTAAGTTAGGAAGCGTCGTCAAACCGTACTAAACGCTGTCACCTAGTGAGATGGTGTTCTATGTTGTTGCTTGCACGGAACTGCGATGTCGTGAAAAACTGTGACAGCCCACAGAACGCTGTGAACTAGCCGGATACTGCGTCTTGTACCGTTACAAGTGCGAAACTGCTATAATATGCTATTCCCGTGAAAGCGCATGCAAGCATCGTGAAACCTCAAAGAACGATGTCATTTAGCAAGATACAGCGTTCTGTACTGTACTAAGTTGGTGAAAATCTGTGAGGTCATGCAATTATCCTGAATGTGCACAAAACAGCGTAACCTAGAGTTTTGTAAAGATACAAGTGCGAAGGATAGTTTAGATTAAGTTAGGTTATGAAGCGTCATAAAACTGCTTGAAACAATGTCAGTTACTGAGAAACGGTGTTTTTCACGATTACAAGCCTTAAATTGCGATGCTTGTTGGGTTAGGTTAGGAAGCGTCTTGAAACCACACGCAACGACGTCAACTAGTGAAACAGTGTTCTGTTTTGTTGCTTGCGCTGCGCGAAACTGTGATGTCATGAAAAACTGTGAAAGCACACAAAAGGTTGTGAACTAGCCGGATACTGCGTCTAGTACCGTAACAAGTGCGAAACTGCTATAATAGCCAACTCTCATGAAAGCGCATGCAAGCATCTTGAAACCCTCAAAGAACGATGTCATTTAGCAAGATACAGCGTTCTGTACTGTACTGAGTTGGTGAAAATCTGTGAGGTCCCGCAATTATCCTGAATGTGCACAAAACAGCGTGACCTAGAGATTTGTAAAGATACAAGTGTGAAGGTTAGGTTAGGTTAGTATATGAAGCGTAATAAAACAGCATGAAACGATGTCAGCTATTGAGAAACGGCGTTTTTCACGACTGCAAGTCTGAAATTCCGATGCCTGCTGGGTTAAGTTAGAAAGCGTCTTGAAACCACCCGAAACGACTTCAACTAGTGAGATGGTTGCCTGTTTTGTTGGCTGCGCGAAACTTCGATGTCGTTAAAAACTGTGAAAGCCCAAAAAACGTTGTGAACTAACGAGATACTGCGTTTTGTAACGTTACAAGTGCGAAACTGCTATCTTTTTCAATTGTCCTGAAAGCGCATAGAAGCATCGTGAAACCTCACAGCATGATGTCAACTAGTGCGATACGGCGTTCTGTACTGTTGCAAGTTGGTGGAAAGTTGCGATGTCATGAAATATTGTGAATGTGCACGAAACAGTGTGACCTACCGTTTGGCAGATACAAGTGCGAAGGTTAGGTTAGACTAGGTTATGAAGCGTCATAAAACCGCATCAAACAATGTCGGCCACTGTTATGCAGTGTTTTTCACCATTGCAAGTCAAAAACTGCGATAACAAATTTTGCGAAAGCGCATGAAAGCGTCGTTAAGTTGCAGAAAGCAATGTAACGTAGCGAGTAAAACGTTTTCTACCACAACAAGTGCGAAGGTTTAGTTAGGTTGGGTTATGTTAGGTTAAGCTAGGTACCGTCGTGAAACTACTTAAAACGACGTCATCTGACGAGATATTGTTGTTTTGTGGCGAGTACAAAACTGCGCTATCATGTGAAATATTGTGAAAGCAAACAAAACGGCGTGAACTAGACAGATGCTGCGTCTTGTACCGTTACAAGTACGAAACTGCTGTATTATGCAACTCTCGTGAAAGCGCATGCAAGCATCGTGAAACCTCAAAGATTGATGTCATTTAACGAGATACAGAATTCTGTACAGTACTATGTCAGTGAAGAACTGTGAGGTCATGCAATCATCCTGAATGTGCACGAAACCGTGTGACCTAGCGTTTTATAAAAATACAAGTGCGAAGCTTAAGTTTGGTTAGGTTAGGTTACGAAGCGTCATTAAACTGCTTGAAACAATGTCAGTTACTGAGAAACGGTGTTTTTTACGATTACAAGCCTGAAATTGCGATGCTTGTTGGGTTAATTTGGAAGCGTCTTGAAACCACACGCAACAACGTCAACTAGTGAAACAGTGTTCTGTTTTGTTGCTTGTGCGAAAACGTGATGTCGTGAAAAACTGTGAAAGCACACAAAACCTTGTGAACTAGCCGGATACTGCATCTTGTACCGTTACAACTGCGAAACTGCTATAATATGCAATTCTCGTGAAAGCGCATGCAAGCATCGTGAAACCTCGAAGAACAATGTCATTTAGCAAGATACAGCATTCTGTACTCTACTAAGTGGGTAAAAACTGCGAGGTCATGCAAATATCTTGAATGTGGACGAAACAGCGCGACCTAGAGTTTAGTAAAGATACAAGTGTAAAGGTTAGGTTAGGTTAGGTTATGAAGCGTCATAAAACTGCATGAAACAATGTCAGCTATTGAGAAACGGCGTTTCTCACGATTAAAAGTATGAAATTTCAATGCTTGTTGGGTTAAGTTAGGAAGCGTCTTGAAACCACCCGAAACGACGTCAACTAGTGAGATGGTTGTCTGTTTTGTTGGTTGCGCGAAACTGCGATGTCGTGAAAAACTGTGAACACACAAAACATTGTGAACTAACGAGATACTGCGTTTTGTAACGTAACAAGTGCCAAACTACTATCTTTTGCAATTGTCCTGAAAGTGCATACAAGCATCGTGAAACCTCACAGCGCAATGTCAACTAGTGCGATACGGCGTTCTATACTGTTGCAAGTGGGTGGAAAGTTGTGATGTCTTGCAAATATTGTAAATGTGCACGAAACAGCGTGACGTAGCGTTTCGTAGATACAAGTGTGGAGGTTAGGTTAGACTAGGTTATGATCCGTCATAAAACCGCATGAAACAATGTCAGCCATTGAGATGCAGTGTTTTTCACCGTTGCAAGTCGGAAACTGCGATAACAAATGTTGCGAAAGCACATGAAAGCGTCGTGAAGTTGCAGAAAACAATGTAACAAAGGGAGTAAAACGTTTTCTACCGACAGAAGTGCGAAGGTTTAGTTAGGTTGGGTTATGTTAGGTTAAGCTAGGTACCGTCGTGAAACTACTTAAAACGACGTCATCTGACGAGATATTGTTGTTTTGTGGCGAGTACAAAACTGCGCTATCATGTGAAATATTGTGAAAGCAAACAAAACGGCGTGAACTAGACAGATGCTGCGTCTTGTACCGTTACAAGTACGAAACTGCTGTATTATGCAACTCTCGTGAAAGCGCATGCAAGCATCGTGAAACCTCAAAGATTGATGTCATTTAACGAGATACAGAATTCTGTACAGTACTATGTCAGTGAAGAACTGTGAGGTCATGCAATCATCCTGAATGTGCACCAAACCGTGTGACCTAGCGTTTTATAAAAATACAAGTGCGAAGCTTAAGTTTGGTTAGGTTAGGTTACGAAGCGTCATTAAACTGCTTGAAACAATGTCAGTTACTGAGAAACGGTGTTTTTCACGATTACAAGCCTGAAATTGCGATGCTTGTTGGGTTAAGTTGGGAAGCGTCTTGAAACCACACGCAACAACGTCAACTAGTGAAACAGTGTTCTGTTTTGTTGCTTGTGCGAAAACGTGATGTCGTGAAAAACTGTGAAAGCACACAAAACCTTGTGAACTAGCCGGATACTGCATCTTGTACCGTTACAAGTGCGAAACTGCTATAATATGCAATTCTCGTGAAAGCGCATGCAAGCATCCTGAAACCTCGAAGAACAATGTCATTTACCAAGATACATCATTCTGTACTCTACTAAGTGGGTAAAAACTGCGAGGTCATGCAAATATCTTGAATGTGGACGAAACAGCGCGACCTAGAGTTTAGTAAAGATACAAGTGTGAAGGTTAGGTTAGGTTAGGTTATGAAGCGTCATAAAACTGCATGAAACAATGTCAGCTATTGAGAAACGGCGTTTCTCACGATTAAAAGTATGAAATTTCAATGCTTGTTGGGTTAAGTTAGGAAGCGTCTTGAAACCACCCGAAACGACGTCAACTAGTGAGATGGTTGTCTGTTTTGTTGGTTGCGCGAAACTGCGATGTCATGAAAAACTGTGAACACACAAAACATTGTGAACTAACGAGATACTGCGTTTTGTAACGTAACAAGTGCCACACTACTATCTTTTGCAATTGTCCTGAAAGTGCATACAAGCATCGTGAAACCTCACAGCGCAATGTCAACTAGTGCGATACGGCGTTCTATACTGTTGCAAGTGGGTGGAAAGTTGTTATGTCTTGCAAATATTGTAAATGTGCACGAAACAGCGTGACGTAGCGTTTCGTAGATACAAGTGTGGAGGTTAGGTTAGACTAGGTTATGATCCGTCATAAAACCGCATGAAACAATGTCAGCCATTGAGATGCAGTGTTTTTCACCGTTGCAAGTCGGAAACTGCGATAACAAATGTTGCGAAAGCGCATGAAGGCGTCGTGAAGTTGCAGAAAACAATGTAACGTAGGGAGTAAAATGTTTTCTACCGACAGAAGTGCGAAGGCTCAGTTAGGTTGGGTTATGTTAGGTTAAGCTAGGTACCGTCGTGAAACTACTCAAAACGACGTCATCTGACGAGATATTGTTGTTTTGTGGCGAGTACAAAACTGCGCTATCATGTGAAATATTGTGAAAGCGAACAAAACGGCGTGAACAAGACAGATACTGCGTTTCGTAGCGTTACAAGTGCGAAACTGCTATCTTTGGCAATTGTCCTGAAAGCGCAAAGAAGCATCGTGAAATTTCACAGCACAATGTCAACTAGTGTGATACGGCATGCCATACTGTTGCAAGTGGGTAGAAAGTTGTTATGTCTTGCAAATATTGTAAATGTGCACGAAACAGTGTGACGTAGCGTTTCGTAGATACAAGTGTGGAGGTTAGGTTAGACTAGGTTATGATCCGTCATAAAACCGCATGAAACAATGTCAGCCATTGAGATGCAGTGTTTTTCACCGTTGCAAGTCGGAAACTGCGATAACAAATGTTGCGAAAGCGCATGAAGGCGTCGTGAAGTTGCAGAAAACAATGTAACGTAGGGAGTAAAATGTTTTCTACCGACAGAAGTGCGAAGGCTCAGTTAGGTTGGGTTATGTTAGGTTAAGCTAGGTACCGTCGTGAAACTACTCAAAACGACGTCATCTGACGAGATATTGTTGTTTTGTGGCGAGTACAAAACTGCGCTATCATGTGAAATATTGTGAAAGCGAACAAAACGGCGTGAACAAGACAGATACTGCGTTTCGTAGCGTTACAAGTGCGAAACTGCTATCTTTGGCAATTGTCCTGAAAGCGCATAGAAGCATCGTGAAATTTCACAGCACAATGTCAACTAGTGTGATACGGCATGCCATACTGTTGCAAGTGGGTGGAAAGTTGTGATGTCATGCAAATATTGTAAATGTGCACGAAACAGTGTGACCTAGCGTTTAGTAGATACAAGTGCAAAGGTTAGGTTGGACTAGCTTATGATTCGTCATAGAACCGCATGAAACAATGTCAGCCATTGAGATGCAGTGTTTTTCACCGTTTCAAGTCGGAAACTGCGATAACAAATGTTGCGTAAGCGCATGAAAGCGTCGTAAAGTTGCAGAAAATAGTGTAACGTAGGGAGTAAAACGTTTTCTACCGACAGAAGTGCGAAGGCTCAGTTAGGTTGGGTTATGTTAGGTTAAGCTAGGTACCGTCGTGAAACTACTCAAAACGACGTCATCTGACGAGATATTGTTGTTTTGTGGCGAGTACAAAACTGCGCTATCATGTGAAATATTGTGAAAGCAAACAAAATGGCGTGAACTAGCCAGATACTGCGTCTTGTACCGTTAGAAGTGAAAAACTGCTATATTATGCAATTCTCGTGAAAGCGCATGCAAGTATTGTGAAACCTCAAAGAACGATGTCATTTAGCAAGATACAGCGTTCTGTATTGTACTAAGTTGGGGAAAAACAGTGAATTCAAGCAATTATCTCGAATGTGCACAAAACAGTGTGACCTAGAGTTTTGTAAACATACAAGTGCGAAGGTTACGTTAGGTTAGGTTATGAATCATAATAAAACAGCATGAAAAAATGTCAGCCATTCAAAAATGGCGTTTTTCACGCTTGCAAGTCTGAAATAGCGATGCTTGTTGAATTAAGTTAGGAACCGTCTTGAAACCAGGCGAAACGACGTCATTTAGTTAAATGGTGTTCTGTTTTGTTGCTTGTGCAAAACTGCGATGTCGTGAAAAACTGTGAAAGCACACAAAACGTTGTGAACAAGCCGGATACTGCATCTTGTACCGTTACAAGTGCGAAACTGCTATAATATGTTATTCTCGTAAAAGCGCATGCAAGCATCGTGAAACCTGAAAGAACGATGTCATTTAGCAAGATGCAGCGTTCTGTACTGTACTAAGTTGGTGAAAAACTGTGAGGTCATGCAATTATCCTGAGTGTGCATAAAACAGCGTGACCTACAGTTTTGTAAAGATACAAGTGCGAAGGTTAGGTTAGATTAGGTTAGGTTATGAAGCGTCATAAAACTGCTTGAAACAATGTCAGTTACTGAGAAACGGTGTTTTTCACGATTACAAGCCTTAAATTGCGATGCTTGTTGGGTTAAGTTAGGAAGCGTCTTGAAACCACACGCAACAACGTCAACTACAAACAGTGTTCTGTTTTGTTGCTTGTGCGAAACTGTGATGTCGCGAAAAATTGTGAAAGCACACAAAAACGTTGTGAACTGGCTGGATATTGCGTCTTGTACCGTTACAAGTGCGAAACTGCTATAATAGGCAACTCTCGTGAAAGCGCATGCAAGCAACGTGATACCTCAAAGAACTATGTCATTTAGCAAGATACAGCGTTCTGTACTGTACTCAGTTGGTAAAAAACTGTGAGGTCATGCAATTATCTTGAATTTAGACTTAACAGTATGACCTAGAGTTTTGTAAAGATACAAGTGTGAAGGTTAGGTTAGGTTAGGTTATGAAGCGTAATAAAACAGCATGAAACAATGTCAGCTATTGAGAAACGGCGTTTTTCAGGATTACAAGTCTGAAATATCGATGCTTGTTTGGTTAAGTTAGGAAGCATCTTGAAACCACCCGAAACGAAGTGAACTAGTGAGATGGTTGTCTGCTTTGTTGATTGCGTGAAACTGCAATGTCGTGAAAAACTGTGAAAGCACACAAAACATTGTGAACTAACGAGATACTGCGTTTTGTAACGTAACAAGTGCGAAACTGCCACATTTTATAATTGTCGTGAAAGCGCATACAATCATCGTGAAACCTCACAGCACAATGTCAACTAGTGCGATACGGCGTTCTAAACTGTTGCAAGTGGGTGGAATGTTGTGATGTCATGCAAATATTGTAAATGTGCACGAAACAGTGTGACCTAGCGTTTCGCAGGTACAAGTGCGAAGGTTAGGTTAAATTAGGTTATGAAGCGTCATAAAACCGCATCAAACAATGTCCGCCATTATTATGCAGTGTTTGTCACCGTTGCAAGTCAAAAATTGCGATAAAAAGTGTTGCGAAAGCGCATGAAAGCGTCGTTCAGTTGCAGAAAGCAATGTAACTTAGCGAGTAAAACGTTTTCTACCACCAGAATTGCGAAGCTTTAGTTGGGTTGGGTTATTTTAGGTGAAGCTAGGTACCGTCGTGAAACCACCCAAACGACGTCATCTAACGAGAAAATGTTGTTTGTGGCGAGTACGAAACTGTGATATCTTGTGAGATATTGTCAAAGCTAACAAAACGGCGTTAACTAGCCGGATACTGCGTTTTGTACCGTTCCAAATGCGAAACTGATATAATATCCAATTCTCGTGAAAGCGCATGTAAGCATCGTGAAACCTCAAAGAACGATGTCATTTAGCAAGATACAGCGTTCTGTACTGTACTAACTTGGTGAAAAACTGCAAAGCCTTGTAATTATTCTGGATGTGCACAAAACATTGTGACCTAGAGTTTTGTAAAGATACAAGTGTGAAGGTTAGGTAACGTTAGGATATGAAGCGTAATATAACAGCATGAAACAATGTCAGCTATTCAGAAACGGCGTTTTTCACGATTACAAGTCTGAAATAGCGATGCTTGATGGGTGGAGTCAGGAAGTGTCTTGAAAACACACGAAATGAAGTCAACTAGTGAGATTGTGTTCTGTTTGGTTGCTTGTGCGGAACTGCGATGTCGTGACAAACTGTGACAGCCCACAGAACGCTGTGAACTAGCCGGATACATCGTCTTGTACCATTACAAGTGCGAAACTGCTATAATATGCAATTCTCGTGAAAGTGCATGCAAGCATCATGAAACCTCAAAGAACGATGCCATTTAGTGAGATGCAGCGTTCTCTACTATACTAAGTTGGTGAAAATCTGTGAGGTCAAGCAATTACCCTGAATGTGCACGAAACAGCATGACCTGAAATTTTGTAAAGATACAAGTGCGAAGGTTAGGTTAGGTAAGCGTTGTATAGTGGTCTGTTTGGTTTTGGTTCCACAATCACTGCCGCAGGTGGCGCCAGTGTTGTTTATGTATATAAGCATGCGCAAGTTGGAATGAAGGGGCTTTTGTTCCGATGGGCACTCAAGTTATCTAGTCATTCATTAACCAGTGGCACACGCCGCCACTACATTGGCGACAAGGTTAGGAACCGAACCCACGCGGGCAAAGGCGGATATCTCCTTCTACAAAAAGATCTACGCAAAGGCGGATACCTCCATCTTTCTTTTCAACCACAACAATGGGGGACACCCAGTCGGATGCCTATATTCGCTCGATCACGTCCAGTTTTTCGAAGTGGCGCAGTTCTTTCGAGACTCGTGGACGCAGTGAGAGGGGAAGGCGCCTGAGTTTTGAAGCCACTGCCTGAACTGTCGACCGTATTTTGACGAGATGAAGGAAACCCTTCGCGATGCCAAGTCCTGGATTGAAAATAGCACCTAACTCTTCGATAAATTAACTCTTCGGGACACGGCACCGCACCAGAGATGCATGTGTTTCAACCGCTCAATTTGCAGGCCACGATTACCTGGGCTGTCTGCTCCTACCTTGCTGGCACGTGCGCACTGATCCCCGATGGCACTTCACCGGCTTGGCCTGCGTCTGCATTTTTCATGCCGACGCTGAACAAGCAAATCTGGACGCACATCTGGCCGCTAGGGGCATCGACGACTACGCCTGACGGAACCGGCTCAGCATATTTAAGGGAATCACCGGCAGATCACCTCGGGCACGGCACCGCACCAGAGATGCATGTGTTTCAACCGCTCAATTTGCAGGTCAGTGACTACAAATACGCCGTCTGTGTTAGGAGTAGCAATTACTGTTTAATTGCGGTGTCGTGCCCAGCCGAATGGTGTGATGCTTTGAAGCGATCTTTGTCACGAATATCTCGTTTCTGTCTGGTAATCTTTGATATGCTGCTCATGCTGTCGGGTGATATTGAATCGAACCCAGGGCCTATGAGCAAGATCGAGTCTGAGGCTTTCGCCGCAGCTATGTTAACCATACAGAAATTAGAGGAAGGGCATGCAGCCTTGTCAGCGCAATTAAGCGAGACCATTGAAAAACTGACGGCTTCTACGAACGAAGTGGCTCGTTTGACTGAACGCATTTTAACGCTTGAATCATCTGTCGCGTCACGTTCGGCAACTGGTACCGGTACGCCTAATAACTCCCTGCACCAAATTTCGGATCATTTGACCGAGATTACGTCCAGGTGTAACGATACCGAAAACAGACAGAGGCGGTCTAACTTGCTTTTTTTTGGAATAGAAGATGACCCTAAGGAGGAATGGGCAGCATCTGAAAAAAGAATAATCGAATTCTGCTCCGACAAATTCAACATTTCTTTGACTGGCGCACAATTCGAGCGTGTGCACAGGCTGGGGAAATTCAGAGACAGCAAACAGAGACCTATATTAGCCAAGCTGACTTTCTTTAAAGATAAGCAGCAAATTCTTGCGTCAGCTCCAAAACTAAAAGGGTCAAAATATTCTATCGGAGAAGATTTTTCTCTAGCTACGCGACAGGCACGAAAAAGCCTAATTGAATTCGCTAAAACGCAAAGAAAACCGTTTAAGCTCTCAGTTGACAGGCTACGCATGGATGGCAAAACCTACATACTTGATCATGCCAGCAAAACCGTTATTCTATCGGAAAGATAGCTCGCAACCAAAACATGTCCACCTAAACACCACCAGAAACCTAAATCACATTTGGCGACCCCTTCTTTTCTGATATCATTTACTAACATTAGAAGCATAATACCCAAGCGCGATACAATCTGCTCTTTTCTGGAAGACAACAATTCAGATATACTCGTGCTCACGGAAACTTGGCTATACCCTGCAATCACAAATAACGAAGTTCTTGCTGGCAGTGAAAGATATAACATATACCGCAAAGATCGCGTCGACAGGAGAGGTGGTGGTGTACTCCTTGGTGTAAAAAATACAATCTCTTCGTATGTACTGAATCTTGACTCACCCATTGAAATAATTTGGATAATGTGTGTGACTAAACACGCTAAAATTCTGGTTGGCAATTGTTACCGTCCGCCTGATTACAATAACACATTTGTACGGGATCTTCGTCATAGCATCAAAAATGCCAAAGATCTTTGCCCTACTGGTGTAGTTTACCTATTCGGTGACTTCAACCTCCCGCTGATTGATTGGACAAACTTCTCATCACCATGCTGCCTTTCCACAGAATTCATTAACTTAGTCTTGGACTTTAACCTCTCGCAAGTCATTGATCAACCAACCCGTGGTTTAAATACGTTAGACCTATTACTAACTAATGCTCCTGATTCAGTGAGGACAGTCTCTTGCCTAAAGGGCTTCAGTGATCACAATTTAATCGAGGTAACGTTGGACTTACCTGTACCATTTGCAGGTATATCCAAAAAGAAAATTCGGGACTACAGCAAAGCAGAGTTTGACAAAATAAGTGCACAGCTCGAAGAATTTTTTAGCAATGTCCTCTTTCCGTCATTCTACAACAGGTCTGTAAATGAAAACTGGGTGCTTTTTAGAGACAAGATGTCTTCATTGATAAACCAATATATCCCTGTTATCACTGTTTCTAATGATCTATCTAATCCCTGGTTCACTAAATCCCTCCGTAAGCAAAGAAACAAGAAAAAACGCCTGTACTGCAATGCCAAACGCAGTGCTACGCCCTCCGCTTGGGAAAAATACAAGCAGTACTTGACTGACTACTGTAAAGCAATATGCAACGCCAAAGAAAAATATTTTCACAACGACCTACCTTCTCTTCTGCAAAATAATCCAAAAAAATTCTGGCGCCTCATATCCCCTGACCACGGTTCCAACCAGTTGTCATTACTTAATGAAAACAACATTCCGCTTTCAGACTACGAGTGCTCCACTACTTTTAATACCTTTTTTTCATCTGTATTTAGCCAAGAAGATTCTTCTGACGTACCACATATCCCTGATTACAACTTCCAATACATGCAGCCTATTGAAATTACGGCGGAGGGTATCGCGTGTCGAATCAAACAGATTAAGGCATCCTCATCAGCTGGTATAGATGATATCAACTCTAAGGTAATTAAAAATACTGTTTCCATATCTAGCATTACATTATACCACATTTTTCGACAGTCGCTATCGTCTGGAAAACTTCCAGACGACTGGAAAATAGCCAAAGTAGTACCCATTTTTAAATCCGGAGATAAGAACTCACCTAAAAATTATCGCCCAATCTCGCTCACATGCATATGTTGCAAACTCCTCGAACACATAATCGCCTCCCACGTATACAGTCACCTCGAGACTAACAAATTCTTCTTTTCAAACCAGCACGGATTCAGAAAGGGCATGTCATGCGAAACACAGTTACTAGAATTCACTACAGACATTCATTACAACATAAATAATGGCCTACAGACTGATTGCATATTTCTTGATTTCGCCAAAGCATTCGATCGTGTCGCCCATTGTCGCCTTATTTCAAAATTATCTGCCCTCCGATTAGACTCCCTCACTTTATCTTGGCTACGCAATTTTCTGTCACTTCGCAAGCAGTTCACAATCGTTAATAATTCTTCCTCTCCCTCTTCGTATGTCTCTTCTGGCGTCCCACAGGGGAGCGTTCTTGGCCCATTACTTTTTCTTATCTACATCAACGACCTCCCAACTAACATATCATCGCATATCAGAATCTTCGCTGATGACTGCATGCTCTACAGACCTATAAACTGTCCTAACGATCACTCCATCCTTCAAGATGATCTGAACACTATTTCTAACTGGTGCAGCACTTGGCTTATGAGGTTGAATACTAATAAGTGTAAAGTTGTTTCTTTTGGACGTAAACAGGTCATATCTAACTTCACTTACCATATGCAATGTGACAGGCTCTCCACGGCGACCTCTTACAAGTATCTTGGCATCCACCTAACACCAGGGCTTTCCTGGTTTGATCACATCACTAACGTTTGTGCAAAAGCCTCCAAAACATTGGGGTATTTACGCCGAAACCTTCGTCGTTGTCCCACTAACATTCGCAAAATGTCATACCTAACTTTCGTCCGCCCGCAACTTGAATATGCCTCATCTGTTTGGTCCCCTTCCGCTCAGTATCAAATTAACATGCTGGAAACAATCCAGAACAGAGCCACCCGTTACATTTCTAGAAACTATGACATCAATTCCAGTGTGACTCAGCTTAAACTCCATCATTCCCTCCAAGCATTAAATGTTCGTCGTCACGTGTCCTTGTTATGCCTATTTCATAAGTACGTCTACAGTAACAAAACATCGTCGTTGCACCTTCAACGCCCGCTCTACACGTCACGCAGATTACATAACCATCTCAGCTTCACTCGCATTTTTGGAAACACGAACGCGTTCAACACATCCGCACTACCACAAGCCATCCGCATGTGGAATGATCTTCCCGACGATATCGCCTCTGATAGCAACCCCAACACGTTTCGGCAAAAAGTTCAGACGCATTTCCTTAATATTTCATCTTGACGTTCTTTTACTTCTTTTCCGAGGGTTTTTATGTTACGGAGTGTTCTTATATACTTCATCGCCATGTTTACGTATTGCTGACTTATTGCTTTGTTAATTTTTTTTGTTATTACTAACCGACATTGTACCGTTTTTATTTTGAAATTTACAAGCGATTTTTCACTGTAACCCCCCTTACTCAATGCCTTCTGGCCTGTAAGGTATTTTCAATAAATAAATAAATAAATAAATAAATTCTGATGGAAGGTGAATGCACTCCTCCGCCTCTGTCATGACTGCGGTGTGCTCCATTCGAGCGTTAGTACGCTAGTACGCACCAATGTTGTTTCAAGGCTGTGTAGTGACGACCCGTCAATCTGCAGACTGAGCGCCTTAATAGCATCAATACCCAGAATCGAGGTGCCTTGTTCAATGACATAAAAAAGAAGCTTTCTTGTGCAGTTATTGTATATGACATCAGCAAAGAAGCAACCGCACACTGGAATTGGTTTCTTCGAATAGTTCAGTAGTCTGATTCGCGTTGCTCACTGATCATCAAGCCTTGGTGGCATTGCTTTCAACCCAAGGAACATTAAGGCGCCCCTTGCGGGTAGCGCGATGGACAGAGCGCCTACTACGGTACAACTATACAGTTGAGTACCGCAAGGGGTCACAAATCCAAGTGGCGGACGCACTCTCACGCCTGCCTGCGTCGTCTTTCCAGGAAGAAGAGACGCTGTTTGACTAGGTTGTATCAGTTCTCGAAATTCCTTCCTGCCTTACCAGATAACAGTTTGAGCAGTCCCATTTGCAAGATAGCGCACTGCAACAAAGCAAATCTATGTGCAATCGTCGTGGCCTGCACACAAATCGTTATCGGCCGAGCTTCAGCCATTCTTCAAAGTACGTTATGAAGTTTCTGTGGTAGACTATCTTATCTTGCGTGGCGAACGGCTTGTGGTTCCCCCGTCACACACGCAGCAAGTAATCGCTGCAGCACATGAGTCACATGTGGGAGTGGTGCGAAAAACATCGCGGCTGCGAGAAAAGTATTGATGGCCGGGCAAGGACCGCCAAGTCGAGCTAGCTATCTAGATGTGTAGCATAAGCCAGGAAGCAGAAGAGAGCGTCAAGGTACGAGCTACACTCTTGCAACCGGTCCCTTTTCCAGAGCAGCCGTGGCTCAAACTCGGCAGGGATATATTGGGCCCGTTTGAGAGGGCGCCCTACGATTGCACATATGCAATCACGCTTGTAGATTACTATTCCAAATGGCCCGAAGTACATTTCTTTTGTGGGACGACAACCAGCACAGTAATACGCTTCTTAGTCACTGTGTTCGCGCGCAAAGGCTACCCAGAAGAGAATATTTGCGATAACGGTCCACAGTTTGCATCTCGGGAGATGGAAGTATTTCTTCAAGATCGCGGCATCCAGGTCAAACATTCGTCCGTATACTATCCGCAAGCAAACAGCCAAGTGGAGCGTTGACGGAGTATTAAAAAGGTTCATTCAAGTGGCGGTTCTTGAGCAGCGACCCTTTTGCCAGGCGGTAACAGGGTACCTGGGTGTTTATCGATGCACACTGCTTGCTACAACGGCAAGGGCTCCAGACATTCTGCAACATGAGTGGCTGCCAAGAACTCGGTTTGATGTCGTCGGGAATCCATCGTAACCTTCTTTGATGACCCTAACTCGGAACTCCGGCGCTTACGTGAGCGGGTAAAGCAAAAGCAACAGAGCAGCAAACGATACACGGACGCTCGGAGGGCTGCAAGAAAAACCAGAGTTGACGTTGGTGACTGCGTCAGAGTAAGAAACCCACTACTAGATTTAGAAGTGACCTGGAAATTCAGCCATCCAAGAGAATTGATCCGCAGGAAGGGACCGTCTTCTTATCGCCTAGCAGACGGCAAAACGTGGAACGCATCTAAGTTCTCAAAGATGCCACGAGCCTCTACCGCCCTTTATACGTGGAGAGAAAACGGTACAGCTAGGGTAGGACGATCTCTGCCTACATGCGGGGGGCCCACCTCAGAGATAACTACCAGGACTTCAGCTGCTGATCCTTCGGCTGCGCAGGCACCCACGTCTTCTGCGTACGCTGCGCAGGAACCCAAGTCCTCTGCGCACGCACCTGCGTCTCCTTCGGCTGTGCAAGCACCTACGTCTCTCTCGGCTACGCAGGCACCCACGTCTCCTTTGTCTGCGCAGGCGCACGGGTCGCCTGCTGCGACGCAGTCAGCCAAGTCTCCAGGAGCAGTCACACAACAACGCAGGGTGCAACCACCAAGAAAGAGACTACCAACAGAGCTTTATGGCTACTAGGTACAGCAAGAGAAGCTGTGCTAAAGTAAATAAAACAGATGTATTCAGTGCGGTGGATTCCTTTTGTAAATTGTGATTTTGTAGTACTAAATACTTACGTTCATTGTACAGGTTGTATTTCTGTGCAGTGTTTTTTTTGCATATGTGCTAACACAATAAACTACTAAATCACTAATCTATACAGCTGTTTATAAGGAAGGGAATGTGTTGTATATTGGTCTGTTAGGTTTCAGTTCCACGATCACTGCCGCAGGTGGCGCCAGTGCTGTTTATGTATATAAGCATGCGCAAGTTGGAATAAAGGGGCTTTTGTTTCGGTGCGCACTCAAGTTGTCTTGTCGTTCATTACCCGCGGCACACGCCGCCACTACAAATAGGTTATGAAGTCACTTAAACAGCATGAAGCAATGTCAGCTATTGAGAAACGACGTTTTTCACGATTACAAGTCTGAAATGGCGATGCTTGTTGGGTTAAACTAGAAAGCATCTTGAAACCTGCCGAAACGACGTCAACTAGTGAGATGGTGTTCTGTTTTGTTGGTTGCGCGAAACTGCGATGTCGTAAAAACTGCGAAAGCACACAAAACGTTGTGAAGTAACGAGATACTGCGTTTTTTTAACGTTAGAAGTGCGATACTCCTAAATTTTGCAATTGTCGTGAAAGTGCATACAAGCATCGTGAAACGTCAACGCACGAAGGCAACTAGTGCGATACGGCGTTCTGTACTGTTGCAAGTGGGTGGAAAGTTGTGAAGTCATGCAAATATTGTAAATGTGCACGAAACAGTGTGACCTAGCGTTTCGTAGATACAAGTGCGAAGGTTAGGTTAGATTAGGTTATGAAGCGTCATAAAACCGCATGAAACAATGTCAGCCATTGAGATGCAGTGTTTTTCACCGTTGCGATTCGGAAACCGTGATAACAAACGTTGCGAAAGCGCATGAAAGCATCGTAAAGTAGCAGAAAGCAATATACCGTAGCGAGTAAAACATTTTTTACCGCCAGAAGTGTGGAGGTATAGTAAGGTTGGGTTATGTTAGGTTAAGCTAGGTACCGTCGTGACACCACCCAAAACGACGTCACCTAACGAGATGATGTTGTTTTGTGGCGAGTACGAAACTGCGATGTCATGTGAAAAAGTGTGAAAGCAAACGAAACGGCGTGAACTAGCCAGATACTTCGTCTTGTATCGTTACAAGTGCGAAACTGCTATATTATGCAATTCTCATGAAAGCGCGTGCAAGAATCGTGAAACCTTGCAGAATGATGTCATTTAGCGAGATACAGCATTCTGTACTTTACGAAGTCGGTGAAGAACTGTGAGGTCATTCAATTATCCTAAATGTGCACGAAACAGTGTGACCTTGCGTTTTAAATATACAAGTGCGAAGGTTAGGTTAGGTTAGGTTAGGTTAGGTTAGGTTAGGTTATGAAGCGTCATAAAACTGCATGAAACAATGTCAGCTACTGAGAAATGGTGTTTTTCACGATTACAAATCTGAAATTGCGATGTTTGTTGGGTTAATTAGAAAACGTCGTGAAACCGTACGAAACGACGTCAACTAGTGAGATGGTGTTCTTTTTTGTTGCTTGCGCGGAACAGCGATGTCGTCAAAAACTGTGACAGCCCACAGAACGCTGTGAACGTGTCGGATACTTCGTTTTGTACCGTTACAAGTTCGAAATTGATATAATATGCATTTCTCGTGAAAGCGCATGCAAGCATTGTGAAACCCAAAGAACGATGTCGTTTAGCGAGATACAGCGTTCTGTACTGTACCATGTCGGTGAAAAACTGTAAAGGCATGCAATTATTTTGAATGTGCACGAAACAGTATGACCTAAAGTTTTGTAACGATACAAGTGGGAAGGTTAGGTTAGGTTAGGTTATGAAGCGTAATAAAACAGCATGAAACAATGTAAGCTATTCAGAAACGGCGTTTTTCACGATTACAAGTCTGAAATTGCGATGCTTGTTGGTTAAAATTAGGAAGCATCTTGAAACCACATGAAATGACGTCAACTAGTGTAATGGTGTTCTGTTTCATTGCTTGTGTGAAACTCCGATGTCGTGAAAAACTGTGAATACACACAAAACGTTGTGCACTAGCCGGATACTGCGTCTTGTACCGTTACAAGCGCGAAACTGCTATAATGTGCAATTCTCGTGAAAGCGCATGCAAGCATCGTGAAACCTCAAAAACGATGTCATTTAGCAAGATACAGCGTTCTGTACTGTACTAAGTTGGTGAAAAGCTGTGAGGCCGTGCAATTATCCTGAATGTGCACAAAACAATGTGACCTAGAGTTTTGTAAAGATACATGTGCGAAGGTTAGGTTAGGTTACGTTAGGTTAGGTTACGAAGCGTTATAAAACTGCTTGAAACAATGTCAGCTACTGAGAAATGGTGTTTTTTACGATTACAAGCCTTAAATTTCGATGCTTGTTGGGTTAAGTTAGGAAGCGTCTTGAAACCACACGAATCCACGTCAACTAGTGAAACAGTGTTCTGTTTTGTTGCTTGTGCGAAACTGTGATGTCGCGAAAAACTGTGAAAGCACACAAAACGTTGTGAACTAGCCGGATACTGCGTCTTGTACCGCTTCAAGTGAGAAACTGCTATAACAGGCAACTCTCGTGAAAGCGCATGCAAGCATCGTGATACCTCAAAGAACGATGTCATTTAGCAAGATACGGCGTTTTTTACTGTACTTAGTTGGTAAAAAAACTGTGAGGTCATGCAATTATCTTGAATGTGGACGAAACAGTATGACCTAGAGTTTTGTAAAGATACAAGTGTGAAGGTTAGGTTAGGTTAGGTTACTAAGCGTAATAAAACAACATGAAACAATGTCAGCTATTGAGAAACGGCGTTTTTAACGATTACAAGTCTGAAATTGCGATGCTTGTTGGGTTAAGTTAGACACCGTCTTAAACCCCCCGAATTGACGTCAACTAGTGAGATGGTGTTCTGTTTTGTTGGTTGCGCGAAACTGCGATGTCGTTAAAACTGTGAGAACACACAAAACCTTGTGAACTAGCCGGATACTGCGATTTGTACCGTTACAAGTGCGAAACTGCCATATTTTAAAATTGTCGTGAAAGCGCATACAAGCATTGTGAAACCTCACAGCACGATGTCAACTAGTACGATACGGCGTTCTATACTGTTGCAAGTGGGTGGAAAGTTGTGATGTCTTGCAAATATTGTAATTGTGCATGAAACAGCGTGACGTAGCGTTTCGTAGATACATGTTTGGAGGTTACGTTAGACTAGGTTATGATCCGTCATAAAACCGCATGAAACAATGTCAGCCATTGAGGTGCAGTGTTTTTCACCGTTGCAAGTCGGAAACTGCGATAAAAAATGTTGCGAAAGCGCATGAAAGCGTCGTAAAGTTGCATAAAACAATGTAACGTAGCGAGTAAAACGTTTTCTACCACCAGAATTGCGAAGCTTTAGTTGGGTTGGGTTATTTTAGGTTAAGCTAGGTACCGTCGTGAAACCACCCAAACGACGTCTTCTAACGAGAAAATGTTGTTTGTGGCGAGTACGAAACTGCGATATCTTGTGAGATATTGTGAAAGCTAACAAAACGGCTTGAATTAGCCGGATACTGCGTTTTTTACCGTTCCAAGTGCGAAACTTATATAATATGCAATTCTCGTGAAAACGCATGTAAGCATCGTGAAACCTCAAAGAACGATGTCATTTAGCGAGACACAGCGTTCTGTACTGTACTAACTTGGTGAAAAACTGCAAAGGCTTGTAATTATCCTGGATGTGCACAAAACAGTGTGACCTAGAGTTTTATAAAGATACAAGTGCGAAGGTTAGGTAACGTTAGGTTATGAAGCGTAATAAAACAGCATGAAACAATGTCAGCTATTCAGAAACGGCGTTTTTCACGATTACAAGTCTGAAATAGCGATGCTTGTTGGGTTAAGTCAGGAACTGTCTTGAAAACACACGAAATGACGTCAACTAGTGAGATGGTGTTCTGTTTGGTTGCTTGCGCGGAACTGCGATGTCGTGAAAAACTGTGACAGCCCACAGAACGCTGTGAACTAGCTGGATACATCGTCTTGTACCATTCCAAGTGCGAAACTGCTATAATATGGAATTCTCGTGAAAGTGCATGCAAGCATCATGAAACCTCAAAGAACGATGCTATTTAGCGAGATACAGCGTTCTGTACTATACTAAATTGGTGAAAAACTGTGAGCTCATGCAATTACCCTTATAGTGCACGAAACAGCATGGCCTGAAGTTTTGTAAAGATACAAGTGCGAAGGTTAGGTTAGGTAAGCGTTGTATACTGGTCTGTTTGGTTTCGGTTCCACGATCACTGCCGCAGGTGGCGCCAGTGTTGTTTATGTATATAAGCATGCGCAATTTGGAATGAAGGGGCTTTTGTTCCGATGGGCACTCAAGTTATCTAGTCATTCATTAACCGGCGGCCCACGCCGCCACTACATTGGCGACAAGGTTAGGACCCGAACCCACGCGGGCAAAGGCGGATGTCTCCTTCTACACAAAGATCTATGCAAAGGCGGATGCCTCCATCTTTCTTTTTAACCACAACAATGGGGGACACCCACTCGGATGCCTCTATTCGCTCGATCACGTCCAGTTTAAGGGGCGAAGCTCCTTAGGGCGTGGGCTGTGCGTCCCCTGTAGCCTGTATGTAGCCACCTCTAGTTTAGTTCTTGCAGTGTTCACTAGATGGCGGTACCGTCCCCTGTATGTAGCCACCTCTAGTTTAGTTCTTGAAGTGTTCACTAGATGGCGGTACCGTCTCCTGTATGTAGCCACCTCTCGTTTAGTTCTTGTAGTGTTTACTAGATGGTAGTGCTTGTAGCTGATGATGAAAATATGCAAGATGTTATAAACTAGAAAGCGGTACTTGTAGTTGATGAAAGACGCGAGATCTTCTAAAATAGGAATGATGTCACATATGGCGCGTGTCATTGGTTGAAGGCAATTGTTCGATTTAGTGCGGCGACGTACGCTAGGGGGAGCGATGTAATAAAATCGAGTGGGCAAAATGTACAGAGGATTCATGGTTTACCAGGTTTACCTCCGGAGCTTCGCCCACTCATCATCATTCACTTCGTGGATATGGCGGAGTTTTTTTCCAAGTAGCGCAGTTCTTTCGAGACTCGAGGACACAGTGAGAAGCGAAGGCGCCTGAGTTTTGAATCAACTGGCTGACCTGTCGACCGTGTTTTGACGCGATGAACGAAATACTTCGCGATGCCAAGTCCTGGATCTATAATAGCACCTAACTCTTCGATTAATTCTGATGGAAGGTGAATGCACTCCTCCGCCTCTGTCATGACTTCGGTGTGCTCTATTCGAGCGCTAGTACGCACCAATGTTGTTGCAAGGCTGTGTAGTGACGACCCGACAGTCTGCAGACTGAGCGCCCTAATATCATCAATACCCAGAAGCGAGGTGCCTTGTTCAATGACATAAAAAAGAAGCTTTGTTGTGCAGTTATTGGACGTGACATCAGAAAAGAAGCAACCGCACACTGGAATTGGTTTCTTCGAATAGTTCAATAGTCTGATTCGCGTTGCTCACTGATCATCAAGCCTTGGTGGCATTGCTTTCAACCCAAGGAACACGAAGGCGCCCCTTGCGGGTAGCGCGATGGACAGAGCGCCTACTACGGTACAACTATACAGTTGAGTACCGCAAGGGGTCACAAATTCAAGTGGCGGACGCACTCTCACGCCTGCCTGCGTCGTCTTTCCAGGAAGAAGAGACGCTGTTTGACTAGGTTGTATCATTTCTCGAAATTCCTTCCTGCCTTACCAGATAACAGTTTGAGCAGTCCCATTTGCAAGATAGCTCACTGCAACAAAGCAAATCTATGTGCAATCGTCGTGGCCTGCACACAAATCGTTATCGGCCGAGCTTCAGCCATACTTCAAAGTACGTGATGAAGTTTCTGTGGTAGACTATCTTATCTTGCGTGGCGAATGGCTTGTGGTTCCGCCGTCACACACGCAGCAAGTAATCGCTGCAGCACATGAGTCACATCTGGAAGTGGTGCGAAAAAAATCGCGGCTGCGAGAAAAGTATTAATGGCCGGGCAAGGACGGCCAAGTCGAGCTAGCTATCTAGATGTGTAGCATATGCCAGGAAGCAGACAAGAGCGTCAAGGTACGAGCTACACCCTTGCAACCGATCCCTTTTCCAGAGCAGCCGTGGCTCAAACTCGGCAGGGATATTGTGGACCCGTTTGAGAGGGCGCTCTACGATTGCAGATATGCAATCACGCTTGTAGATTACTATTCCAAATGGCCCGAAGTACATTTCTTTTGCGGGATGACAACCAGCGCAGTAATACGCTTCTTTCTCACTGTGTTCACGCGCAAAGGCTACCCAGAAGAGAATATTTGCGATAACGGTCCACAGTTTGCATCTCGGGAGATGGAGGTATTTCTTCAAGATCGCGGCATCCAGGTCAAACATTCGTCCGTATACTATCCACAAGCAAACAGCCAAGTGGAGCGTTGACAGAGTATTAAAAAGGTTCATTAAAGTGGCGGTTCTTGAGCAGCGACCCTTTTGCCAGGCGGTAACAGAGTACCTGGGTGTTTATTGATGCACACTGCATGCTACAACGGCAAGGGCTCCAGCTATTCTGCAACATGGGTGGCTGCCAAGAACTCGGTATGATGTCGTCGGGAATCCTTCGTAACCTTCTTTGATGACCCTAACTCGGAACTCCGGCGCTTACGTGAGCGGGTAAAGCAAAAGCAACAGAGCAGCAAACGATACACGGACGCTCGGAGGGCTGCAAGAGAAACCAGAGTTGACGTTGGTGACTTCGTCAGAGTAAGAAACCCACAACTAGATTTAGAGGTGACCTGGAAATTCAGATATCCAAGAGAAGTGATCCACAGGAAGGGACCATCTTCTTATCGCCTGGCAGACGGCAAAACGTGAAACGCATCTAAGTTCTCAAAGATGCCACGAGCCTCTACCGCCCTTTATACGTGGAGAGGAAACGGTACAGCTAGGGGAGGACGATCTCTGTCTACATGCGGGGGGCCCACCTCAGAGATAACTACCAGGACTTCAGCAGCTGATCCTTCGGCTGCGCAGGCACCCACGTCTTCTGCGTACGCTGAGCAGGCACCCACGTCTTCTGCGCATGCACCTGCGTCTCCTTCGGCTGCGCAAGCACCTACGTCTCTTTCGGCTGCGCAGGCACCCACGTCTCCTTTGTCTGCGCAGGCGCACGGGTCGCCTGCTGCGACGCAGTCAGCCAAGTCTCCAGGAGCAGTCACACAACAACGCAGGGTGCAACCACCAAGAAAGAGACTACCACCAGAGCTTTATGGCTACTAGGTACAGCAAGAGAAGCTGTGCTAAAGTAAATAAAACAGACGTATTCAGTGTGGTAGATTCCTTTTGTAAATTGTGATTTTGTAGTACTAAATACTTACGTTCATTGTACAGGTTGTATTTTTGTGTTGTGTTTTTTGCATATGTGCTAACACAATAAACTACTAAATCACTAATCCATACAGCTGTTTTTAGGAAGGGAATGTGTTGTATATTGGTCTGTTTGGTTTCAGTTCCACGAACACTGCCGCAGGTGGCGCCAGTGTTGTTTATGTATATAAGCATGCGCAAGTTGGAATAAAGGGGCTATTGTTCCGGTGGGCACTCATGTTGTCTAGTCGTTCACAACTCGCGGCACACGCCGCCACTACAAATGGGTTATGAAGTCACTTTAACAGCATGAAGCAATGTCAGCTATTGAGAAACGACGTTTTTCACGATTACAAGTCTGAAATGGCGATGCTTGTTGGGTTAAGTTAGAAAGCATCTTGAAACCTCCCGAAACTACGTCAACTATTGAGATGGTGTTCTGTTTTGTTGGTTGCGCGAAACTGCGATGTCGTAAAAACTGTGAAAGCACACAAAACGTTGTGAAGTAACGAGATACTGCGTTTTTTTAACGTTACAAGTGCGAAACTGCTAAATTTTGCAATTGTCGTGAAAGTGCATACAAGCATCGTGAAACGTCACAGCACGATGGCAACTAGTGCGATACGGCGTTCTGTACGGTTGCAAGTGGGTGGAAAGTTGTGAATTAATGCAAATATTGTAAATGTGCACGAAACAGTGTGACCTAGCGTTTCGTAGATACAAGTGCGAAGGTTAGGTTAGATTAGGTTATGAAGCGTCATAAAACCGCATGAAACAATGTCAGCCATTGAGATGCAGTGTTTTTCACCGTTGCGATTCGGAAACCGTGATAACAAGCGTTGCGAAAGCGCATGAAAGCATCGTAAAGTTGCAGAAAGCAACATAACGTAGCGAGTAAAACGTTTTCTACCGCCAGAAGTGCGGAGGTTTAGTAAGGATGGGTTATGTTAGTTTAAGCTAGGTACCGTCGTGACACCACCCAAAACGACTTCATCTAACGAGATAATGTTGTTTTGTAGCGAGTACGAAACTGCGATATCATGTGAAAAATTGTGAAAGCAAACAAAACGGCGTGAACTAGCCAGATACTTCCTCTTGCATTGTTATAAGTGCGAAATTGCTATATTATGCAATTTTTATGAAAGCGCGTGCAAGAATCGTGAAACCTTGCAGAATGATGTCATTTAGCGAGATACAGCATTCTGTACTTTACGAAGTCGGTGAAGAACTGTGAGGTCATGCAATTATCCTAAATGTGCACGAAACAGTGTGACCTTGAGTTTTTTAAAGATACAAGTGCGAAGGTTAGGTTAGGTTAGGTTAGGTTAGGTTAGGTTATGAAGCGTCATAAAACTGCACGAAACAATGTCAGCTACTGATAAATTTTGTTTTTCACGATTACAGGTCCGAAATTGCGATGTTTGTTTGGTTAATTAGATAGCGTCGTGAAACCTTACGAAACGACGTCAACTAGTGAGATGGTGTTCTTTTTTGTTGCTTGCGCGGAACAGCGATGTCGTCAAAAACTGTGACAGCCCACAGAACGCTGTGAACGTGTCGGATACTTCGTTTTGTACCGTTACATGTTCGAAACTGATATAATATGCATTTCTCGTGAAAGCGCATGCAAGCATCGTGAAACTTGAAAGAACGATGTCGTTTAGCGAGATACAGCGTTCTGTACTCTACCAAGTCGGTGAAAAACTGTAAATGCATGCAATCATTTTGAATGTGCACGAAACAGTGTGACGTAGAGTTTTGTAACAATACAAGTGCAATGGTTAGGTTAGGTTAGGTTATGAAGCGTAATAAAACAGCATGAAACAATGTAAGCTATTGAGAAACGGCGTTTTTCACGATTACAAGTCTGAAATTGCGATGCTGGTTGGTTAAAATTAGGAAGCGTCTTGAAACCACATGAATCGACGTCAACTAGTGAAATGGTGTTCTGTTTCGTTGCTTGTGCGAAACTGCGATGTCGTGAAAAACTGTGAAAACACACAAAACGGCGTGAACTAGCCAGATACTGCGTCTTGTACCGTTACAAGTGCGAAACTGCTATAATATGCAATTCTCGTGAAAGCGCATGCAAGCAACGTGAAACCACGAAGAACGATGTCATTGAGCAAGATAAAGCGTTCTGTACAGTGCTAAGTTGGTGAAAAACTGTGAGGTCATGCAATTATCTTGATTGTGCACGAAACAGTGTGGCCTGAAGTTTTGTAAAGATACAAGAGCGAAGGTTTGGTTAGGTTAGGTTATGAAGCGTAATAAAACAGCATGAAACAATGTCATGTATTGAGAAACGGCGTTTTTCACGATTACAAGTCTGAAATTGCAATGCTTGTTGGATAAAGTTAGGAAGCGTCTTGAAACCACCGGAAACGACGTCAACAAGTGAGATGGTGTTCTGTTTTGTTGGTTGCGCGAAACTGTGATGTCGTAAAAACTGTGAAAGCACACAAAACATTGTGAAGTAACGAGATATCGCGTTTTGTAACGTTACAAGTGCGAAGCTGCTATATTTTGCAATTGTCGTGAAAGCGCATACAAGCATCGTTAAACCTCACAGCACGATCTCAACTAGTGCGATACGGCGTTCTGTACTGTTGCATGTGGGTGGAAAGTTGTGATGTCATGTAAATATTGTAAATGCGCACGAAACAGTGTGACCTAGCGTTTCGTAGATACAAGTGCGAAGGTTAGGTTAGATTAGATTATCAAGCGTCATAAAAGCACATGAAACAATGTCAGCCATTAAGATGCAGTGTTTTTTAACCGTTGCAAGTTGGAGACTGCGATAACAAGTGTTGGAAAAGAAGCGACACTTGCTGCTAGTGACAGGCCTTTAGCGCTCACCAGCTGTTTGGGCAAGGTGTTCGAAAAAATGGCGAATCGCCGCCTTAAGTATTACCTTGAATACAATGGCCTCCTTGATCGTCATCAAGCTGGATTCAGGTCTGGCCGGTCGATAACTGACCAACTGATAGCATTTGAATCCTATGTCAGGAATGCCTTCATTCATAAACAGCACTGCCTATCTGTATTTTTTGAATTGGAGAAAGCTTATGACACGACGTGGCGTTATGGCATTCTACGCGACCTGCGATCTTTTGGAGTGTCAGGAAATATGCTGAATACTATTGAAAGCTACCTTTCTGACCGTACATTTGTGGTTCGTGTTGGTAATGCCTTATCGAAGTGGTTTACGCAAGAAAATGGCGTCCCCCAGGGCGGTGTTCTTAGCTGCACACTATTTATCGTAAGAATGAACTTCATAAGCACCATATTACCTAAAGCAATCTCCCACTCTGTATATGTGGATGACATTCAGATCAGCTTCAAATCATGCAACCTAGCCACATGGGAACGTCAGATTCAGTTGGCAGTGAACAAGCTGTCAAGCTGGGCAGACAAAAATGGATTTAAGTTTAACTGTGACAAGACTGTTTGCGTACTCTTCTCAAAACAACGTGGCATAAGGCCACCCCCCAATATTTCAATTAACAGAAAAACCATAACTACCTCAAAAAAAATCACAAATTTTTAGGTGTTGTGGTTGATGAAAAGCTCAGCTTTGTTGCACATATCAAACAGCTACGACTTCAATGCTTGAAAGCTTTAAACCTGCTCAAGATTCTCTCGCATCAGTCATGGGGCACAGACCGTGACTGTCTACTGATTCTTTTGAACAGTGTAGGGCTATCACGTATCGATTATGGCTCGGTGGTTTACGAGCCAGCTTCAATATCTGCATTGAAGATGCTTGACCCAGTGCATCACCTTGGGCTTCGGCTGGCCAGCGGTGCTTTCCGAACCAGCCCGACAGCCAGCCTGTATGTTGAGACAGACCGGCGGTCACTAGAACGGCGACGTCAGTTTACAAGTGTCATGTATGCCACCAAGGTGCTTTCCCATGTCGACCACCCAGCTCGTGTGCTATTGCAGGATACATCGAACGCCCTCCTGTTTTTGAGGCGACCATCAGTTACGCCACCGTATCCCCTCAGAGTGGCCTCACACCTTTGAAATATGCACATACCGGTCTCCAATCTTCAACTAACCTCTCACAAGGACACTGTTGGGCCATGGGAAATGCAGGCTATCGATTGTGACTTGTCATTCTTAGAGGTAGGAAACAATGGCCACCCAGTCGCAATCGATGAACACTTCAAGTACCTGCAGGCCAAATACAGGTGTGCTGAATATTATACTGATGTCTCTATGTCCTCCGCAGTCGCATGTGCGGAACATGGTCCCGGTTTCTCTGATTCTAGAACAATGAACAAATATACCAGTATATTTACTGCAGAATGCTATGGCAAACTTTTAGCTGTAACGCACATTTTAAAGGAGAAAGAACCAGCCTTCGTCATATGCACAGATTTTCTTAGTGTTGTGACTGCGCTGTCTTCCACTAAGATACTCGAAAACCCAGTTACTAATATACTTCAAAAATGCATCATGTCAGCCCGCAAATCTAAGCTCAAAATCACGCTATGCTGTATTCCGGGACACAGCAACATTGCTGGCACTGAGATAGCGGACAAACTTGCGAAGTCAGCAGCACTCCGCCCATCAGTTGACATAGACACTATCCCGTATGAGGACCTGAGGCCACTCATCACATCCCGAATGCGTATACAATGGCAAGAAGAATGGTACGCAGCAAATGTAAACAAACTGCACTTAGTAAAGCCAAGAATAGGAAGATATGTCACTGAAAAACGTAACAGGCACCAAGAGGTTGCACTCTGCAGACTCAGGATCGGTCATACACATGCAACACACTCGCACCTTTTAAACAACTCTCCAGCACCACATTGTGCAAAATGTGGTGATGAGCTGTTTGTCGTTCACGTTCTAATTACCTGTCCGTACCTCGAACCAGAAAGACTGTGTCACTTTCCAAAGCTGTACAAATGTCACATTCCGCCTCATCCACATTTTTTTCTTGGAGATGATCCCTTGTTTCCCCTAAAAGTAGTCTTAAAGTTTTTAGCTAGTGTAGGCTTCCTACATTTCATAACATATTTTCACTAATCTCAGCCTCCTCTCAATTCTGAGAAACCGCTGAGACTTTTTTATCAAATGTCATGCAGCACGCCCTCCTTGTCTTGACAAGGAATGTTGACGACACGGCATGACTTTGTAAAACCCATAAGCATAGCCCGTTTTAAACCCATCACACATAGTCACTACACCTAAGTTTAAGTCCTATACACTACTCTTTTATTCTTGCCACCCTGAGTAGACTTTTTATAGTCAAATCGACCAAAAACCGTGTGTTTGGCACTCTTTGGCCTGAACTGCCCTTGCGCCACTAAAATCTACCATCATCATCATGACAAGTATTGCGAAAGCGCATGAAAGCGTCGTAAAGTTGCAGAAAGCATTATATCGTAGCGAGTAAAACGTTTTCTACCGCAAGAAGTGCGAAGGTTTAGTTAGGTTGGGTTATTTTATGTTGAGCTAGGTACCATCGTGAAACCATCCAAAACGACGTCATCTAACGAGATAATGTTGTTTCGTGGCGAGTACAAAACTGCGATATTATGCGAAATATTGTGAAATCAAACAAAACGGCGTGAACTAGCCAGATCCTGCATCTTGTACCGTTACAAGTGCAAAACTGCTATATTATGCAATTCTCGAGAAAGCGCATGCAAGCATCGTGAAACCTTAAAAAATGATGTCATTTAGCGAGATACAGCATTCTGTACTCTACTAAGTCGGTGAAGAACTGTGAGGTCATGCAATTATCCTAAATGTGCACGAAACAGCGTGACCTTGTGTTTTTTAAAGATACAAGTGCGAAGCTTAGGTTTGGTTAGATTATGAAGCATAATAAAACAACATGAAACAGTGTCAGCTATTGAAAAATGGCGTTTTTCACGATTACAAGTCTGAAATTGCGATGCTTGTTGGGTTAAGTTAGGAAGCGTCTTGAAACCACAGATGGTGTTCTGTTTTGTTGGTTGCGCGAAACTGCGATGTCGTTAAAAACTCTGAAAGCACACAAAACAATGTGAACTAACGAGATACTGCGTTTTTTAACGTTACAAGTGCGAAACTGCTATATTTTGCAATTGTCGTGAAAGCGCATACAAGCATCGTGAAACCTCACAGCACGATGTCAGCTAGTGCGATACAGCGTTCTGTACTATTACAAGTGGGTGGAAAGTTGTGATGTCATGCAAATATTGTAAATTTGCAACAGTTCGGCAGCGGTGCGAATACAGCACGCATCTAATCTGAGCTGTCTGCACTTTCAGGTATCTCAGATAGCAGCGACCAACGCATCCGGAGCGCAGAGGCTTCGTCTTTCGATGTGGCGGCTACTACGACTCAAGCAGTGAGGGCAATCACCATATCAACGACACGTGACCGACTGCGGGCTGGAAACTGCGCCCACCGAGACGCTACTTCAAATATGACGGACTGACTGACCCGTTCCACAGTTCGGCAGTGGTGCGAATACAGCACGCATCTAATCTGAGCTGTCTGCACTTGCAGGTATCTCAGATAGCAGCGACCAACGCATCCGGAGCACAGAGGTGTCGTCTTTCAATGTGGCGGCTACTACGACCCAAGCATTGAGGGCAATCACCATATTCACGACATGTGACCGACTTCAGACTGGAAACTACGCCCACCGAGACGCTGCTTCAAATATGACGGACTGACTGACCCGTTCAACAGTTCGGCAGCGATGCGAATACAGCACGCATTTAATCAGAGCTGTCTGCACTTGCAGGTGAGAATTACGTAAATAATTATTGTACTGCGTAGCTGTCTTTTCTAAAACGCACTGCTGCCGAACAAAGTGTCTTTTTTTTCCCTTGTCGTGCTGCCATTCTTGTTACTAGTCATGGCACCATCTAATGTTAAGGACATAAAAGAAGTTAGGAAGCTAATTAAAATCTGAAGCGGGACTTGAGAACTGAAATGAGTGAATTGAAGGAAAGCATGAAGTAATGTTCGGACACATGCGATGATGTGAAGGGCCTGAGCAAAAAGATTGCAGCACTCAGAGAGGAAGTGAGAGAAATGACAACACTAAAAAGAAAATTAAAAACGAAGAATGAAAGACTGGCACAACGAATTGACGAATAGGAATAGTTTCAACGCATGAACAATCTGGAAACTAAGGGAATAACAGAACAGGCTGATCCCACAAAAGTTGTGGAACGGATAGGGCAGTGCATCAGTGCCAGGATTTGTCCGACTGATATGGACACCTGACACTGGGTGCAGACTCCAAAGGCAGGAACTAAGAATATAATTGTTCGTTTTGTTCAAAGAAGCAAGCGAGATGAGGTTTTCACACTGGCAAGGAAAAAGAGGTTAAATGCAGCTGGGATATCAGACTACAAATAATGTGTTCGTCAATGAGCACCTGACACAGGCAAACAAGAAGTTGCTTGCAGCCGCAAAACAAAGAAAGAGAGAAGTAACGTGGAAGTGTGTTTGGACGTCAAGAGGCAAAGTATGCGCAAAAAGGGACGACAACACTCCTGTTCTGCGCATAACCAGTCTAGACGATCTGTCCAAAATGACACCATTAGAACAGACGGGCAGTGCCTAAGAGGCATTCCCAAATGGCAATCGAAAACAAAAAAAAAATGGATACTACATTTTGAGTAGACTTGCGAAAGAATAAAATGAAGAGAATACTTTGAGAGCCGTACATAATAATGCGAGAAGCATGAGAAATAAAGTAGAAGATCTAAGCATCTATTTCGAATCGACAGCAGTAAAATTCGATATTATTTGTATAACCGAGACCTGGATGACGGTACATGATCAAACTCCATATTTTCCTGGCTATCAATCTGAACACCTGGTGAGGAACAAAAAGAAAGGGGGCGGAGTGGCCATATATGTGAAAGACACCTTTTCTTACTCTGTCGCTGAAGAACTCTTAGACATTAGTGAGTATGTCGAGTTTTTAACGCTGCGAATAGGAAAAACAACAGTATCTAATTTACAGGCTCCCGAATGGGCAAAAAATTATTATAACTTTTAGAGCGGTTACTTCAACAACAATACCAAACAAGTGAACTCTTCTTTATCATGGGTGATATTACCATAAACATGATCTCGGAAGACACATGGTCACAAGAAATAAGTAATCGTGTTTATTTTCATGCTTTCAAAAGCTTTATTGAACTGCTCACAAGAATAACGGCAATTGCTGGTACTTTATTAGGCGTAGGCCTATCAAACATATGCAGTAGTGACATCAAAGCAGGTGTTCTAGTTTCTGATGTAAGCGATCATGTTCCGATTTTTTGCTTTATCAAAATCAGCTACAGTATCGGAAATGCACGTCGCTCAGCTCATTTTCATCGCAAGATTAATGATCAAACATTGGAGAATTTGAGGCTGTTGCTGTCAAAAGAACGATGGCAAGATGTTTATCGTGAATCCGAGGCTGGGAAGGTTTACAGTATCTTCTTGCAGCGTATGCGTGAATACTATGACATTGCTTTTCCATTGCAACAAGCTTATCACAGAAACAAAAAAGCAAGAAAGCCATCGGTAGATAAAAACTTGTATAAACGTATAAAACATAGGAATTCAATATTTCACGAGTTTCCTAAAAATCGCGATCCAGAAGTGCTAAAGGAGTATAATAAATATGGAAATAAATTAAACAGGGATATAAAAAGGGCGAAAGAGGCGTACTTTGAGGAACTTTTCTATCGGCTGCGAAAACAACCAAAAAAATTGTGGGAAGCAGTTAACAATCTAGCAGGAAGAGCAAGAAGTTTCCAATCCCACACAGCCCTGACGACAGCAGAAAACACAAAACTAGTTGACGATATGAACAGATATTTTATAAAAGCGGGGGCTTATCCACCTGGTGCAGAAAGCAGTAGAAATAATAATGAAGTTATAACCAAGGCCAATGAAACTATTTCCTTGAGACCAACAGATCCCAACGAAGTAGTAGCAGTAATAAAAAAGCTAAAACAAAATGTAGCTGCGGGTATAGACAGAATTACTTCGAATGCAGTAATACATGTCGCGCAAGAGATTAGCGAAGTGCTAGCATATTTACTAAATTTAACTTTAACTGGTGGAATTTTCCCGGAAGAATCGGAAATAGCCCGAGTTACGACAATACACAAAGGGGAAGATAATGAAAAATTTAGTAATTACAGCACAATATCTATCTTAACTGTGTTTTCAAATATTTTCGAAGATATAATTTACTTCCGATTAGTCACATTTTTCAACGCACGCAAGGTAATTACGAGGCAGCACGGCTTCCAAAAGAATAAATCCACTGAACAAGCACTCTTGTATATCAAAGATAAAATAATAACTAATATTGAAGACAAAAACTATACGCTTGGTCTATTTTTAAATCTAAAGGAGGCATTTGATTCTATAGATCACAAAATTTTGTTACAGAAGTTAGAGAAGTACGGAATTAGGGTTGTTGCAAGTAGGTTGCTAAAAAGCTATTTAAATAATCATCAACAGTTCGTACGTATGCAGGATTTTTCGTCTAGTTATCTAACGCTTGAACGAGGCGTCCCTCAGAGCTCTAAGCTAGGTCCGTTATTATTCATATTTTTCGTAAATGATATAGTTAATATACCTGACTCCCCAGAATTAATATAGTACGCCGACGACACCAATCATTTTTTTAAATCATAAGACCTGAATGAGTGGGCTCGGCAGCAACCCAGCGATGGCCCGCACTCACATGCAACGCCTGCTTTTTGTGCAGATATTTTGCGTGGCCCGTCTTCAATCCTTCCCCGGTGGCCTGCAGCACGCTGCACATCAGAGCCCGGCCCCCCAGGCTAAGCTACCGCTGCACGCTTTGGACGCATCAGCCGGGATTCACCGTCTGCATTGTGCCGTGGATACCCTGCCGTCCGCACCGCACGAATGTCCTTCAATATTCCCGCCTGTGCCTCCGTCACTGCTGCCGCCCTTCCCCTCATGGTCACGAGGCACGGAAACAGAACTGACGTCACACCGCTACGATAAAAGCTTCACCAAAGGCCGCATGCTCTTCAGTGGGCTCGGCAGCACTTCAGCGATGGCCCGCACTCACATGCAACGCCTGCTTTTTGTGCAGGTAAAAAATTCCTGTTCCCTATTTTCCAAGCGTACCAAGTACGCTGCATTGCTAGTGCTGCCGAGCGCAAACTGTTGCTTAGAGGTTGTTTCTAGCTCTATTCGAGCCCTGCGAGTGCTGTTGCTATTATGTGGCGACATCGAGACAAACCCTGGCCCTGCAACTCGGTCCTCTAATACTGAAACCCCTAACGACGTTATGTCTGTCCTCAAGGATATTCAGTCCGCGCAGGCAGCCATCCTTAATGAAATGAAATCCATACGTTCTACGCTCCTGCAACACGAGCAAAAATTTGAAGAAATTACTAAAAGACTTTCTAAAATTGAAGACAACTGCTCTGTAATAGCCGCGGTAAAAGAAAAGGTTGACGGCTTACAAACACTAACTGAGACAAACTGTGGTGATATCGCTAGCCTTGTCCCCAGGATGGACGACTCTGAGGACAGGCAGAGACGATGCAACCTTGTCTTTTACGGTTTTGAAGATGCCAGAGACGAGACTTGGGCACAGTCTGAGAAGCGCGTTATGGATCTATGTCTCGCCAATCGGGATATTTCAGTCCAACCTAGAGACATTGAACGCGCTCACCGCATAGGGCGTTTTCAACCAAGTAAAAATAGACCCATCATCGTCCGGTTCTGTCATTTCAAGGATCGAGAACTAGTGCTGTCCAACGCCAAAAAACTAAAAGACACCAATTACAGCATTAGCGAAGATGTTTCCCCCAACACACGCAAGGCCCGAAAGCACCTCATTGAATTTGGTAAAGCATCTCGCAAGGCCTATAAACTTCGGTACAACAAACTAACCATTGATGGCACCGCTTACGTTTTCGATCGCTCTTCTGAAAAAGTAATCCCCCTCCGCCCATAGCTACTACCTCCCACCTCAGCGAATCCTAAATTAAACCCTGAACTTTTGTCAATTGTACACGCTAACATTAGAAGCCTCTTGCCGAAACACGACTCGCTCTTTATTCTTATCTGCACGACAGAATGCAACTTTGTTATCTGAACTGAAACGTGGCTAAACCCTTCAATAAGCGATTCCGAATCAGCACCATGCTTTCCTGGCTTTACTATATTTCGGCGAGATTGTGATAGTAAGCGTGGTGGTGGCGTCCTGATAGCTGCTCACAGTCGAATAAATTGCTCCCCAGTGGTCATCCCTTCCAGCCTTGAATTACTGTTTGTCTGCTGCAGAAATTCATATCCTCCGGTTATCATCGGAGTCTGTTACCGCCCCCCTGACGCAGATGCTTCATTGATCGCTAATTTCCACAGTGCTCTTAACTTCCTGAATGCCTCTTATCCTAACATACCGGTTATTTTAATGGGTGACTTTAACTTCCCAGGAATAATCTGGACTAACCTCGCACTCACGATATCTAAACACACTATGGAAAGCGACTTTGTTAACACGTGCCTAACATTTGGTTTATCTCAACTTGTTTCATTCCCAACGCGAGCTACTGACCACTCTTCAAATATACTCGACCTCATTTTCACGTGACACCCCCACAATCTTGCATCCCTAGTTCCTCTCCCAGAGATTAGTGATCAAGCTGTGCTTCACGCTTCGTTTTCTAATCAACTACCAGGCAAAAGCCATTCCATGAAAACCCTCACACTCTACGATAAGGGTAACTATGCCGCCATTAACAACGAATTATCCATATTTTTTGAATGGTATTTAAACGACTTCTTCCAATGCCCCTTGAAACTAACTGGTCTTTGTTCAAGTGCAAAATCCATGATTTGATCAATAGATTTATACCCACAATTACAATTACGAAACGGGCGTCTTCACCTTAGTTCAACGTATCTATTAAGCGTCTTAACAATAAGAAAAAGCGATTATATCGCTCGGCTAAAGTGTCTAACAGCGCGAGCGCTTGGAACAAGTACTGCGAAACGGCAAAGAAATTGGAATCACTCACTGCGAAGGCTAAGCGTTCTTTTTTCTCTTCTACATTACCTAATATGCTACGAAATAACCGTAAACAATTTTGGAGAGCCATTAACCCCAACCCCACAAAAACGTTATCCTTACTTGATGAACACGGCGATTCTATTCCAGAACATGTTACCCCTCAAGTACTAAATACTGCCTTCTCTTCCGTATTTACCCCTGAATCTTGCAGCCCGCTTCCAGACTCCCCTTTTCTTGATCATCCTGTCATGCCAGGCATTACGTTCGATTCATACGGTATTGCAAAACTAATTGACGAATAGAAACTAACGTCATCCGCGGGAATGGATGGCATCAATTACAAAATTCTGAAAAACACTAAGCCTATAACAAGCATTATTCTTTCGCACATATTTCAGCAGTCCATTTCATGCGGAGTGGTGCCGGAAGACTGCAAGCTTGGTAAGATCGTTCCTGTCCCGAAAAAGGTCTTTCATCTCCGAGTAGTTATCGCCCCATAGTCATCACAAGTGTATGCTCTAAATTATTGGAACACATAATTTATTCCCACAAAGTAATTGTTTGACGTTCAGTAAATTTTTTTTACCCTAACCAACACGGTTTTCAAAAAGGACTTTCATGTGACACTCAACTCGCCCTGTTCGTTAACGACCGGAGTTCTAGCCTGGATAATAACATACCTGTAAATGCCGTTTTCATTGATTTCGAAAAAGCCTTTGACAAAGTTTCTGATAACAGATTATTTTTGAAGCTTTCACGTCTTAACCTTAATTGTCTTGTTTTTAATTGAATATGTGACTTCTTGACTAACCGTAAGCAGTTTGTGCTAATAACCATCGCTCCTCCCTATCCGCTGTAACCTCCGGCGTACCTCAAGGCACGGTCCTTGGTCCTCTACTATTCCTAATCTATATTAACAACCTCCCCAATAACTTAGCGTCTAACATTCGTCTGGTCGCAGACGACGGTGTCATTTGTCGCCCTATTCACAATCCTAACGACCCTGTCATCCTAAAGTCTGATCTTTGTTTGATTCACTCATGGTGCGAAAAATGGCTGATGTCCCTTAACATAAAGAAAAGTTAAGTCATTTCCTTCCATCGCCATCATCCTATTCCTCCAATAAATACTTCCTATTTTATTCTGAAATAACAGCAGCTAATTCATGTAAATACCTCGGTATCACTCTAACTTCAGATCTGACCTGGTCATCCCACATTATGAACATCACTAATGACGCCAACCGCGTGCTTGGCTATCTCCGAAGAAACTTACGTCTAGCCCCACCTTCTGTTAAACTTTTAACCTATCTAACACTAGTCCGCCCGAAGCTAGAATACGCATGTGCCATCTGGGATCCCCATCAAATAAATCTTATTAAAACGCTTGAAGCTATTCGAAATCGTGCCGCCAGATTCATTTATTCTGACTATTCCTATCTTAGCAGCGTCACAGAACTAAAATGTCAAGCTAACATGGTTAACATAGCTTCACACCGCAAAATTTCAAGACTGTGTTTGTTACACACATTTTATCGTGCATTGCACCTAAACCACGTTATCATTCCAGCCCATCGTCTTTCATGCTATATCAGCCATTCGAAAGCGGTTTATCCACCCCGTGCGCATACCACTGCTCATCACTCTTCATTTTTTGTGCAAACATCAACAGAATGGAACGATCTTCCTGCTGACATCATGCACCACTCCAGCATCGCCCATTTCAAAGAAGCCATCGAACAAATCATCTGTTTTTAAACTGTCTACCCCCTCATGTAACACCCCTTGACTGGGGCCCTTGAGGTATTAAAAATAAATAAATAAATAAATTAGAATACAGTGTGAATCCCTACCTTGTATCACTAGCTTGCTGGATGAATCGAAATAAATTGCAATTAAAAGCTCAAAAAACAAAATACATTATATTCAAGTCGCGCAATACACCCAACGATAAGAAAAAAACCATTACTTATGCAGGAATGAAAGTGCAGCAAGTGACATACCGGAAGTTTCTTGGAGTGACGTTTAATGAAGAGTTAAGCTGCAACGCGCATATCAGCCAACTATGGGTAGACTTATAAAAAATCATTGGTATTATGTACAGAATTTCTAAACTGATTCCCCTATCGCTGAAACAACAGCTATACAATTGCCTTTTTTATTCTAAGCTGTGCTATGGAGCTCTGGTGTGGGGAACAACGGCCAAAACTAACTGCAAGAAACTTGTACTTCTACAAAAAAGGGTTCTCCGCATATACTGCAAACACAAAGGAGAATACGCAAACTTGAAGACAGCATCTTTATCTCAAAGATATCATATGCTTTGCTTCGTACCGATCAAGTTTATTATATGAAAATATCGCAAACCATATACAGCAAAAAAACTGTATGAGCCCAACAAAGGAGCTAGACAACACACTTATCTGATCCACCAAATGTTACGCCGTCCACAACGAACAAGAACAAATTTCGGTAAACAAACTTTTACCCATCAAACAACTTGCATATTAAACAAATGAGAACACAAGCTTAATTTTGACTGTACAGAAAAAGCATCCAAGGTCCAAAATAAAGAAGTGCTAATGCTGGAAAACATACTTTTTGATGGATCCTAAAAAATACTGATGTTAGCAATGATAGTAGTCGAGCGATGGAAATCTTGTACTGCATGTATTTTATTAACTATAAAGTATAATGGTATGTATCACATGTCTCTAATGTTCTAGTCTGATTCCTTCCTGAATGATCATTATTTAGGTATGTTATGTAGTAAGAATGTTACAAGATTTGTATAATCAGTCGGATTCAATGTAACATGATATTTTTGTCAGCTATTCTTTGCTCTGTTGCTTCTTTTGTTCATGAAGGTCTGGATGCTGCGAAGGCTGTTTTTATTGTTTTTTTATGTACGTACTGTGTACAAAGGGGTTGGGTTCTCTGTCAGGCTACATGCCTTTAGCTCCATCATCTTTTTGTTTCTTGTGTCTTGTACAAGAAAACAATAAAACAAATTTTGAAAAGTCAAAATTGAAAAGTACAAACAGTGGGACCTAGCGTTTTGTAGATACATGCGCAAAGGTTAGGTTAAATTAGGTTATGAAGCGTCATAAAACCGCATAAAACAATGTCAGCTATTGAAGTGCAGCGTTTTTCACCGTTGCAAAAAGGAAACTGCGATAACAAATGTCGCGAAAGTGCATGAAAGCGTCGTAAAGTTGCAGAAAACAATGTAACGTAGGGAGTAAAACGTTTTCCACCGCCAGAAGTGCGAAGGTTTAGTTAGCTTCGGTTATGTTAGGTTAAGCTAGGTGCCGTCGTGAAACCACCCAAAACGACGTCATCTAACGAGATAATGTTGTTTTGTGGTGAGTACGAAACTGCGATATCATGCGAAATATTGTGAAAGCAAACAAAACGGCGTGAACTAGCCAGATACTGCGTCTTGTAGCGCTACAAGTGCGAAACAGCTCTATTATGCAATACTCGTGAAAGCGCATGCAAGCATCGTGAAACCTCAATGAATGATGTCATTTAGCGAGATACAGCGTTTTGTACTCTACTAAGTCGGTGAAGAACTGTGAGGTCATGCAGTTATCCTAATTGTGCACGAAACAGTGTGACCTAGAGTTTTGTTGATTGATTTGTTAACGTCCCCAAACCACTATTTGATTATTACAGACGCCGTAGTGGAGGGCTCCGGAAATTTTGCACGAATGGGGTTCTTTAACGTGCACCCAAATCTGAGTACACAGGCCTACAACATTTCCGCCTCCATCAAAAATGCAGCCGCCACAGCCGGGATTTGATCCCACAACCTGTGGGTCAGCAGCCGAGTACCTTAGCCACTAGACCACCGTGGCGGGGCGACCTAGAGTTTTGTCAAGATACAAGTGCGAAGGTTAGGTTAGGTTAGGTTAGGTTAGGTTATCAAGCGTAATAAAACAGCATGAAACGACGTCAGCTATTGAGAAATGGCGTTATTCACGATTACAAGTCTTAAATTGCGATGCTTGTTGGGTTAAGTTAGGAAGCGTCTTGAAACAATCCGAAAAGACGTCAACTAGTGTGATGGTGTTCTGTTTTGTTGGTTGCGCAAAACTGTGATGTCCTGAAAAACTGTGAAAGCACACAAAACGTTGTGAACTAACGAGATACTGCGTTTTGTAACGTTACAAGTGCGAAACTGCTATATTTTGCAATTGTCGTGAAAGCGCATACAAACATCGTGAAACCTCACAGCACGATGTCATCAAGTGCGATTCGGCGTTCTGTACTGTTGCGAGTGGTTGAAAAGTTGCGATGTCTTGCAAATATTGTAAATGTACACGAAACAGTGTGACCTAGCGTTTCGTAGATACTAGCGCGGAAGTTAGGTTAGAGAATAGGTTATGAAGCGGCTTAAAACCGCATGAAACAATATCAGCCTTTTAGACGCAGTGTTTTTTACCGTTGCAAGTCAGAAACTGCGATGACAAATGTTGCGAAAGCTCATGAAAGCGTCGTAAAGTTGCAGAAAGCAATGTTACGCAGCGAGTAAAACGTTTTCTACCGCCAGAAGTGCGAAGGTTTAGTTTGGTTGGGTTATTTTAGGTTAAGCTAGGTACCGTCATGAAACCACCCAAAAAGACGTCATCTAACGAGATAATGTTGTTTTGTGGCGAGTAAAAAACTGCGACATCATGCGAAATATTGTGAAAGCAAACAAAACGGTGTGAACTAGCCAGATACTGCGTCTTGTACCGTTACAAGTGCGAAACTGCTATATTATGCAATTCTCGTGAAAGCGCATGCAAGCATCGTGAAACCTCGAAGATGATGTCATTTAGCGAGATACAGCGTTCTGTACAGTACTAAGTTGGTGAAAAACTGTAAAGTCATGCAATTATCCCTATCATGCACGAAACAGTGTGACCTAGAGTTTTGTAAAGATACAAGTGCGAAGGTTAGGTTAGGTTTGGTTATGAAGCGTAATAAAACAGCATGAAACAATGTCAGCTGTTGGAAAAGAAAAGGAATAAACGTGTGCAGGCTAGTACTGCAAAAGAAGAAGTAGTTGAAAACGACAAACCGCGTTCGGTCTGGTTTCTTCGCCGATCAGTAGTTTTTCTTTACATCGTGGTGCCGAAACCCCTCGTGCGCACACTTCTTCATCGCACTACTTGAGGGTAGCTTCTACTCGACCGCGTCATTTTGCGGGCGGCGAGGACTGCAACGAATCGTTCCTGATTGGCGTAGACCAGACTAGACTCCACCACCGGATCCGATGGATCCCCTCAAGACCAAGCGCTCCGCTCGACGAGCCCAGAACAGGAAGCTCCTGCAAAAAGCAAGGTTACTGCTACGTGACCCTACCGCGGACAAACCCAAACTCACAGGTATTTATGACCGTTTTTCAGCGAGCAACAATGAGGTCTCGAAGATCAATGATGCGCTCGAGGAGCACGTAGCGGACGAGGAGCTCGAAGATGAGTATGTCGCGGCAGCAGAGTATAACGACAAAGCTATAAGCACGATCGCTGAGATTCGCTGCAAGATAGACGGTATGTGTCATGGAGACAGTACAGCAGTGGCTGCTCCTCAGAACGCAAATACATCACCTTTTGACGTGCCGACCACAATTGGCCAAAGGCTGCCTAACCTTGGCATGCCAACATTTAGAGGTGATATACATGAATGGTCGGCTTTCTGGGAGAAGTTTGAGCAAACTGTCCACCTGAACAGCGCTTTGTCAACAACGACGAAGTTCTTCTATCTACTTCATTATCTTGCGGGTGAAGCGGCAGCTGCGATATGTGTTTTTCCGACTTCCGAAGCCTGTTATGCAGACGCCATCGAGTTATTGAAGGAACGCTTCGGATATCCAAAACGGATCGAGCAACACCACCTATCAGCGCTTCGCAATCTACCTCACATCCAGTCGGGAAGCGACGTCCGCGGCCTTAGGCGACTTTACAACGCTGTGCAGCTGAATATCCGTTGTCTAACTGCACTAAATGTTCCCTGCGCTTAGCTTTTCCGCTATGCTGATTGACATTTTACAGGAAGCCCTACCGTACGACATCAATTTGGCCTACACACGTGCAAAGCGCAGTCAGGCACGAAGAGAAAACGAGTCTGCTGCCAATGTCTTTGAGCCAAGCGTGGCAGCTGCTACATCTGATTCTGAGTTAAAGGAGCAGCTCACCTATACACGTATAGAGCTAGAAAGTCGGAAGCAGTGCAAGCCCTATAATGACCGACTGCTGGATGACCGTGCACAGAGGACACGAAGCGGCAGCACCAGCACGGCTTCCGTACTACACAGAACATCAAGAAGCTGGGTTGAGTGCTTTTTCTGCAAGTCGAAGAAACATGGCACTCGCGCTTGTGATGTGAACCTTGCCATCGATTCAAAGAAAGGAATGCTTGCGAAAGACAACCGCTGCTATCGATGCACATCCCGATGACATCAGGCACGTTCGTGCCGTGGTAAACTCACCTGCTCGAGTTGCCACTGGAGGCACGCATCAAGTATGTACAACCCGCACTATACATCGAACCAACCATTGACACATTCTCGTCCAGTTGACGCCTCCAGCAGCACTGTAGGAATGGTGTCGTCACAACCAGTTATGCTGTGTGACAATGATTCACTGAGTGGGGGCACAACGAATCGCAGTGAAGTATATCTACAAACGTTTCGCGCCTTTGTCATCAAAGACGGCAAAACAAGGCGTCCGAGGGATTCTCGATGAAGGGAGCCAGCGATCCTTCGTCACGGAAGATCTCGCCAAGACATTACACCTACAGGTGCTGGGAGAAACACAAATTGCACTGAATAGGTTTGGCTGTTCATCACCAAGTACTGTGGAAAAACGGAAAGTGGTAGAAGTTCCTCTGCGTAGCCAACACGGTTCTGACACCTGCACATTGCGCGCAATCGTTGTTGCAGTTATCTGCCACGATATTGTTTCCCCGAAAGCTGACAGCCATTTCGTTCAGAACCTGCGTCTTGAAGGCAAGGTCATTGCGGACGAAAAGAAGTTTGATGCGGAAATGGGAAATAGTCTCAGCTTGTTGATCGGTGCTGACCACCTCTGGCAAGTCATGTCGGGACGCATCGTCAAAAGTGCAGAAGTTCCAGGACTCGTAGCAATAGAGACAGCTATTGGGTGGACGCTACAAGGACACAGTGACCGAAAGGCCTTGCTTGACTTCAGCTCTATCCTAATGGTCTGCATTCTGAAAGTGCAAGCAATTGTTGATGACGAATCAACCTCACAGATTTTTGGATATTTTTGGCAAATAGAAGAAATGGGCAGCGCAGATTCAGCGGAACCTTCCTCCCATGAGTCTGTTGCACGATTCCTTGAAACCATTAGCAAGAAAATTGACATATACACTGTGGCGTTGTCTTGGAAGAAAGATAAGAAACCGCTTCTAGGGAACAACCGGGAAATCGCGCTATGATGTCTACAAATATTAACACGGAGGCTATCAACGATGGAAAGAATGTTGCAGCGATATGACAGAGTGATCCGGCAACATCTGGAGTTGGGTCACGCGGAAGTCGCGCTTAAGGATACTCCTCGGGATTGAGATCACACCATATATTATATGCCACATCAGGAAGTAATAAGAGAGGAATCAACTACCAAACTGCGTGTAGTGTTCCACGCATCGTCACACACACAAGGTGTACCATCCCTTAACGACTGCTTGGATAAAGGAGTGAATCTCAATCTAGAATTGCTGCAAGTCCTTCTTCGCTTTCGGTGGTACCCTGTTGTCATCAATTCCGACATTGAAAAGGCATTCTTACAAATTGAGATACAGGAGACTGAGATGCATTCCGGTTTTCCTGGTTTGACTATTTCCGTAAGCTAACACCGTAAGCTCGTCGAATGGCGCATGACACGGATACCGTTTGGATCAATGTCAAGCCCTTTCTTGCTCATGGCGACTATTCACTGCCATTCAGATAACGCATGTAAAGATAAAGAGATTGCTTCTACAATGAAGAAGGCATTTTATGTTGACGATTTATTGGTGGGTGCGGAGACATTCTATGAAGGTCGGCGCATCTACGAGCAGTCGAAAGAAATTATGAAAGATGCTGGCATGAAGCTCAGAAAGTGGAAGACCAATGACCATCAGCTGCAGAACATTTTTGACAACCAGGAGGAGCAAGTAGATGGAGCATCTGGAGAAGCAGCCGCAGTCTTGGGAATGCAATGGGATATAGGAAATGTTTACTTCAAATTTTCTTCTAAGTCTGTGGTCCAGTATTTAGTGGCTGGCAAGCTCGACACGAAGCGTACCCTACTGAAGGTTGCTTTTCAAATTTATGACCCGCTTGGCATTCTATTGCTATTCACCATCACTGCGAAGTTTTTGTTTCCACGCCTTTCGGTTTTAGGCCATTCCTGGGATAAAGAATTGCCCGCGGAGATCAAGACGCAGTGGGCACCCTGGTGTGCAGATGTAATACAGCTCGGCCACATAAAGATTCCGTGTTACGTGTAAGACGGACTGCATGGAGCACTTAAAGAGGCTGAACTGCATATCTTCGTTGGCGCCAGCCTGAAGGCTTACGGAGCATGTGCCTATTTGAGAGAATTTGTTGAAGGTGGAAACTCCGCTACCTTTCTCATAGTAGTGAAGTCAAGAGTGGCACCTATTAAGACATTAACGCTTCCAAAGCTCGAGCTTATGGCCGCGGTAGTGGGAGCCAGATTGCTAAAATACATTTGCTCCTCGTGAAATTTCAAGCATTTCTATTGCGTCATGTGGACTGACTCCATGATCACACTGAGGTGGATTCGCGGAAACCATAGCAAGTGGAGTCAGTTTGTAAACCACAGAGTGACTGAAATAACGCAAGGTACGGAAACAGCGTTATGGCGCTACTGCCCTGGCGAAGACAACCCGGTGGATGTACTGACTAGAGGTATACCGATAAGGACTCTACGTGCATGTCGCTATTGGTGGTATAGACCTGAATGGTTGTCCCAGCAAAAATCAGGCTGGCCTCCAGAACCTAACCAGTTCAAACCGGTAAACAAAGAGGCAGAGATTGAAACGGAACATGTATTTCTTCAAGTGTCGTCCAGAAACTTACACCCGGTGATCGATATAAGGAAGCATAAAGACCTGCGGAAGCTCCTACGCGTCACCTACTGCGTCTTTCGCTTTGTGAATCGATGCCGTGGACTTCGAAATTTGCTCAGCGAAACAATTTTAGCACAGGAGCTAAGCAAGTCTGAAATGGTTTGGGTCCGATATGTTCAGATAGAAGTATTCGCGAAGGACGTCGAACAAATACAGCTTGAACTTTGAACTTTGAACTTTATTTATTTCAACATTCGGGATGCTTAGGGCCGTGGTCAAAAAGCCTCTAATCGGCTAGACTGGGACCACGACCCCTTACAAATGGGCAGCATAGGCAACACTTTTATTGAAGTGACAATGTACAAAAATTTGAGCAAGCATAAAGCATAAAGTATAATAAGCATAAGCATAATAAAGCATAAGCATAATAAAGCATGAAGATTGAAAAGTAATAAACTCAAAGAAATGACCGTAATTATTTCCTTACACATACGATATCAATAAGAGAGTGTAACGATGCAAGAAAAGAAGATCGCAAGATTAGCACCAAAGTAAAAAAAAATATGAGGCATGTGCCCATACGCTTACTACACTTACAATCAGAACAGTCACTCAAATGGAAGACGATATGGCATTCAAGTGAAACGGCAGGAGGAAGCGCAGCATTTCTTTGCCGTAGTTAGTGCGCGTGCGCGGGATAAGCCATGTGTGATTGAAACGCGTGTTATAAAGAACTTTGCGGTCGTTTAGGTTGGCAATGGTTCCTAAAAGGTTGTCGCCTTTTCATCCTGCCTGGTAGCGTTTCACAAGCATTGCGCGGTAGTATTCAGGTAGAGGTAGCACCTTCATGTCGTGAAATATGGGAGTGGTGTGACTGCGATATGGAGCATTTGCAACGGCACGAACAGCCCTTTTCTGTATGACGTGCAGTTTGCGGATATTTGTTAGAGTTGTCGTACCCCAAACCAGATGACAGTAGTTGACGTGAGATAAAAACAGGAATTTATAGATGAGAAGTTTAACTGCCTTAGGTAGCGAGAAACGCACCCGGGATAATATGCCCGAAATCCTTGATATAGTGCCACATAGTTTTTCAGTGTGTGCGTTCCAAGACATGTGTTGATCGAAAATTATTCCCAGACACTTAATACGGTGTACTATCTCAAGTTCTGAACTGCCAAGTTTTAATGGGACATGACAAGGGGTTTGTTTATTTTTCGGCCTGAAATATACAGCTTTTGTTTTTGATGTGTTAAGTTTTACACAGTTAACGCATGTCCACTTGGCCAACTTCGCCAGTACCTCATTTGCGTCATTAATTAAGTTTGTATAATTTTCAGCAGTAAGAAGCAAGGTTGTATAATCAGCGTGTATAATACATTTTACAGACGTGTCAATTTTTACAATATCATTTATGTATATACAAAAAAGCAGAGGCCCTAATATGCTACCTTGTGGTACACCCGCTGAAATTTTTAGTAAATTGGAGGTACAATTGCCGACGACTACTTCCTGCTGCCGATACATTAGGTATGATTCAATGAGTTGTAAGAAAACACCTCGAAATCCATAGTGTGCACATTTCTTTAGCAGCGCAATGTGATTTATTGTGTCGAACGCCTTTGAATAGTCTACGAAGATGCCTAAAGTGTGTAGTTCGCGTTCAAAAGCATTTAGTATAAATTCTTTCTGTTCTAAAAGAGCATGTTCAGTCGTACGGCCTTTGATAAAACCAAACTGCGAAGGAGTGATGATGTGGTGCTTATCTAGGAAAGAAACCATACGCTTTTGAATTAGTTTTTCCAGACCTTTTGAAATTACTGGAAGTATAGATATCGGTCGGTAATTGTTCAGTGCATTTTTATCTCCTCCTTTGTACAGCACAACCACTTTTGCAACTTGTAACTTTTGTGGGAAAATTGCGGTGGAAAAAGCAAGATTAAAGATATGCTCTAATAATTCAGCAATGATATCTAATACGTGTTTGATGGGCTTAATCTGTATGTCATATGCGTCACAACACGTGTTGTTTTTCACAGACGAAAAAGCATGTGAAAGTTCACCAGCTGTTGTTGGCGCCACAAACGCGCTCTCAGAGATACTGTCAGACAAATATGTGGTACAAGCCGAATTGTACTGTTCCTTTGCTAGAGATACAAAATAGTCATTGAATAAGTTTGCTAAATCATCCTTACAAATAACGTCACCGTCTATCACAAGCTCAATAGGCCTGAAGTCATCACCGTTACGGCAAGAAATTTGTTTAGTCTAGACCAAGCCAAGTCTTGTTTATTCATTACATCTTTGTTAAAGATGCTGTTTAAGTACGTTCTCTTTTTGTAACGCAACAGGCTGTTTACTTTATTTCGCTGGGCTTTGAAACGTTTAAGCGTTTCTTCGTTCTTGCACACACTCTACCCAAACAGTCTATCCTTGTTGAGTGAAAGCTCAAGACGGGAAGTTTTTCAGAAAACCAATGCAGAAACTGTACAGACTGGAATTGAGCGACGCTACTGAGGGGCGGGAGTATGTTGGAAAAGAAAAGGAATAAACGTGTGCAGGCAAGTACAGCAAAATACGAAGAAAGTGAAAACGAGAAACGGCGTTCGGTCTGGTTTCTCCGCCGATCGGTAGTTTTTTTTTTTACATCAGCTATTGATAAACGGCCTTTTTCACAATTACAAGTCTGAAATTGCGATGCTTGTTGGCTTAAGTTAGCAAGGGTCTTGAAACCACCCGAAACGACGTCAACTAGTAAGATGGTGTTCTGTTTTGTTGGTTGCGCGAAACTGCGATGTCGTTAAAAACTGTGAAAGCACACAAAACTTTGTTAACTAACGAGATACTGCGTTTTGTAACGTTACAATTTCGAAACTGCTATCTTTTGCAATTGTCGTGAAAGCGCATACAAGCGTCGTGAAACCTCACAGCACGATGTCAACTAGTGCCATAGGGCGTACTGTACTGTTGCAAGTGGGTGGAAAGTTGTGATGTCATGCAAATATTGTAAATCTGCACGAAACAGTGTGACCTAGCGTTTCGTACATACAATTACGAAGATTAGGTTAGATTAGGTTAGGAAGCGTCGTAAAACCGCATGAAACAATGTCAGCCATTTTTATGCAGTGTTTTTCATCGTTGCAAGTCGGGAACTGCGATAAGAAATGTTGCAAAAGCGCATGAAAGCGTCATAACGTTGCAGAAAGCAATGTAACCTACGACAAAAACGTTTTCTACCGCCAGAAGTGCGAAGATTAGGTTAGGTTGAGTTATGCAAGGTTAAGCTAGGTACCATCGTGAAACCACTCAAAACGACGTCATCTAACGAGATATTGTTGTTTTGTGGCGAGTACGAAACTGCGATATCATGTGAAATATTGTGAAAGCCAGATATTGCGTCTTGTACCGTTACAAGTGAGAAACTGCTATATTATGCAATTCTCGTGAAAGCGCATGCAAGCATCGTGAAACAACAAAGAATGATGTCTTTAGCAATATACAGCATTCTGTACTGTACTAAGTCGGTGAAGAACTGTGAGGTCATGAAATTATCCTAAATGTGCACGAAACAGTGTGACCTAGTGTTTTGTAAAGATACAAGTGCGAAGGTTAGTTTAGGTTAGGTTGGGTTATGAAGCGCCATAACACTGCATGAAACAATGTCAGCTACTGAGAAACGGTGTTTTTTACGATTACAAGTCTGAAATTTTGATGCTTGTTTGGTTAACTTAGGAAGCATCTTGAAACCACCCGAAACGAAGTCAACTAGTGAGATGGTTGGCTGTTTTGTTGCTTGCGCAGAACTGCGATGTCTTGAAAAACTGTGACAGCCCACAGAACGCTGCGAACTAGCCGGATACTGCGTCTTGTACCGTTACAAGTGCGAAACTGCTCTAATATGCATTTCTCGTGAAAGCCCATGCAAGCATCGTGAAACCTGCAAGAACCATGTCGTTTACCGAGATACAGCGTTCCATACTGTACCAAGTTCGTGAAAAACTGTGAAGGCATGCAATTATCTTCAATATGCACGAAGCAGTGTGACCTACAGTTTTGTACAGATAAAAGTGCGAAGGTTAGGTCAGGTTAGGTTATGAAGCGTAACAAAACAGCCTGAAACAATGTCAGCTATTCAGAAACGGCGTTTGTAACGATTACAAGTCTGAATTTGCGATGCTTGTTGGGTTAATTTAGGAAGCGTCAGAAAACCACGCGAAACAACGTCAACTAGTGAAATGGTCTTCTGTTTTGTTGCTTGTGCGAAACTGCGTTGTCGTGAAAACTGTGAAAACGCACAAATCCTTGTAAACTAGCCCTATAGTGCGTCCTGTACCGTTACAAGTGCGAAACTGCTATAATATAAAATTCTCGTGAAAGCGCATCAAAGCATAGTAAAACCTCATAGAACGATGTCATTTAGCAAGATACAGCGTTCTGTACTGTACTGAGTTGGTGAAAAACTGTGAAGTCATGCAATTATCCTGAATGTGCATGAAACAGTGTGACCTAGAGTTTTGTAAAGATACAAGTGAGAAGGTTAGGTTAGGTTATGAAGCGTAATAAAACAGCATAAAACAATGTCAGCTATTCAGAAACGGCATTTTTCACGATTACAAGTCTGAAATTGCGATGCTTGTTGGGGTAAGTTACGAAACATCTTGAAACCACCCGAAACGACGTCAACTAGTGAGATGGTGTTCTGTTTTGTTGGTTACGCGAAACTGCGATGTCGTTAAAAACCGTGAAAGCACACAAAACGTTGTGAACTAACGAGATACTGCGTTTTGTAACGTTACAAGTGCGAAACTGCTATATTTTGTTATTGTCGTGAAAGCGCATAGAAGCATCGTGAAACCTCAAAGCAAGATGTCAACTAGTGCGATACGGCGTTCTGTACTGTTGCAAGTGGGTCGAAAGTTGCGATGTCATGCAAATATTCTAAATGTGCACGAAACAGTGTGACCTAGCGTTTCGTAGATACAAGGTCGAAGGTTAGGTTAGATTAGGTTATGAAGCGTCATAAAACCGCAAAAAACAATGTCAGCCATTGAGATGCAGTGTTTTCACCGTTGCAAGTCAGAAACTGCGATAACAAAAGTTGCGAAAGCTCTTGAAAGCGTCGTAAAGTTGCAGAAAGCAATGTAGCGTAGCGAGTAAAACGTTTTCAACCGCCAGAAGTGCGAAGGTTTAGTTAGTTTGGGTTATGTTATGTTAAGCTGGCTACCGTCGTGAAACAACGCAAAACGACGTCATCTAACGAGATAATGTTGTTTTGTGGTGAGTACGAAACTGCGATACTAGCGATATCTTGTGAAATATTGTGACAGCAAACAAAACGGCGTGAAATAGCCAGATACTTCGTCTTGTACCGTTACAAGTTCGAAACTGCTACATTATGCAATTCTCGTGAAAGCGCTTGCAAGCATCGTGAAACCTTTAAGAATGATGTCATTTAGCGAGATACAGCATTCTGTACTCTACTAAGTCGGTGAAGAACTGTGAGGTCATGCAATTATCCGAAATGTGCACGAAACAGTGTGACCTTGCGTTTTGTACACATACAAGTGCAAAGGTTAGGTTAGGTTAGGGTAGGTTAGGTTATGAAGCGTCATAAAACTGCATGAAACAATGTCAGCTACTGAGAAATGGTGTTTTTCACGATTACAAGTCTGAAATAGCGATGTTTGTTGGGTTAATCAGGGAGCATCGTGAAACCGCACGAAACGACGTCAACTAGTGAGATGGTGTTCTGTTTTGTTGCTTGCGCGGAACTGCGATGTCTTGAAAAACTTTGACAGCCCCCAGAAGGCTGTGAACTAGCCAGATACTGCGTCTTGTACCGTTACAAGTGCGAAACTGCTCTAATATGCATTTCTCGTGAAAGCCTATGCAAGCATCGTGAAACCTGAAAGAACCATGTCGTTTACCGATATACAGCGTTCTGTACTGTACCAAGTTCGTGAAAAACTATGAAGGCATGCAATTATTTTCAATATGCGCGAAGCAGTGTGCCCTAGAGTTTTGTACAGATACAAGTGCGAAGGTTAGGTTAGGTTAGGTTATGAAGCGTAATAAAATAGCATAAAACAATGTCAGCTATTCAGAAACGGCGTTTTTCACGATTACTAGTATGAAATTGCGATGCTTGTTGAGCAAAATTAGAAAGCGTGTTGAAACCACACGAAACGACGTCAACTAGCGAAATGATGTTCTGTTTTGTTGCTTGTACGAAACTGCGATGTCGTGAAAAAAGGTGAAAACACAGAAAACGTTGTCAACTAGCCGGATACTGCGTCTTGTACCGTTACAAGTGCGAAACTGCTATAATATGCAATTCTCGTGAAAGCGCATGCAAGCATCGTGAAACCTCAAAGAATGATGTCATTTAGTGAGATACAGCATTCTGTACAATACTAAGTCGGTGAAGAACTGTGAGGTCATGCAATTATCTTAAATGTGCACGAAACAGTGTGACCTAGCGTTTTGTAAATATACAAGTGCGAAGGTTAGGTTAGGTTGTGAGGCGTCATAATACTGCATGAAACAATGTCAGCTACTGAGAAACGGTGTTTTTCACAATTACAAGTCTGAAATTGCGATGTTTGTTAGGTGAAGTTAGGAAGCGTCGTGAAACCATACGAAATGACGGCAACTAGTGAGATGGTGTTGTTTTGTGGCATGCGCGGAACTGCGATGTTGGGAAAAACTGCGACAGCCCCCAGAACGTTGTGAACTAGCCGGATACTGTGTTTTGTACCGTTACAAGTGCAAAACTGCTATAATATGCAATTCTAGTGACATCGCATGCAAGCAACGCGAAGCCGCAAAGAACGATGTCATTTAGCAAGATACAGCGTTCTGTACTGTTCTAAGTTGGCGAAAAACTCTGAAGTCATGCAAGTATCCTGAATGTCCACAAAACAGTGTGACCTAGAGTTTTGTCAAGATTTAAGTGCGAAGGTTAGGTTAGGTTAGGTTATGTTACGAAGCGTAAAAATTAGCATGAAACAATGTCAGCTATTCAGAAATCGCCTTTTTCACGATTACACGTCTGAAATTGCGATGCTTGTTGGGTTAAGTTAGGAAGCGTCTTGAAACCGCATGAAACAACGTCAACTAGTGAAATGGTGTTCTGCTTTGTTGCTTGTGCGAAACTGTGATGTCGTGAAAAATTTTGAAAACACAAAAAACGTTGTGAACTAGCCGGATACTGAGTCTTGTAACGTTACAAGTGCGAAACTGCTATAATATGCAATTCTCGTGAAAGCGCATGCAAGCATCGTGAAACCTCAAAGAACGATGTCAATTAGCAAGATACAGCGTTTTGTACTGTACTAAGTTGGTGAAAAACTGTGAGGTCATGCAATTATCCTGAATGTGCACGAAACAGCGTGACCTAGAGTTTTCTAAATATACAAGTGCGAAGGTTAGGTTAGGTTGTGAAGCGTAATAAAACAGCATGAAACAATGTCAGATATTGAGAAACGGCGTTTTTCATGATTACAAATCTGAAATTGCGATGCTTGTTTGGTTAAGTAAGGAAGCATCTTGAAACCACCCGAAACGACGTATACTAGGGCACGGCAGCATCACTGGCATGATGTCTAATCCGTTTGTTTTCATCGTCCAGCTCGTCGCTACCCTTCTGCTAATACCGGCGAGTGCGATGTACTGGGCTGGCAAGCTGCGATCAACGCCTTGCAACCGGCTATCCTCCTGCCTGTCAACGTGTCAACCGCACATGCGCACCTGAGCGATATCTGGACTACGCCCCCTTCATCGACAGCAGTTGGTGCTCTGGCGGGCCTCGACGGAGGAGCGACGGCGCTAAAAGCAATTCACTGGAGTATAAAGCCGGATCGCAACCATCCAGACGCCATAGGACGCGGCAGCATCGCTGGTAAGACGTCTAATCCGTTTGTTTTCATCGTCCAGGTGAGAAAACATTACGGCAAATGCTTTCGCTAAAATAACCTTTGTCTAGTTGTGCTGCCGTGCCCAGGGCTGCTCGGCTTAATATTGACTGAAATGCTGTCTCATAATAAGAAATTACTGTTACTTTGTGGAGACGTTGAAACTAACCCTGGACCTGGACCTGACCTAACCCTCCTCCTTAAACAGATTCAACAAATTGCTGATGATGTCAAGGAAATTAAGAATGACCGGCTCACTGCCATAGAATCCAAACTGGAAAAAGTAGCAGCTCTTGATGAGAAGGTATCCTTATGTGTCACCGCGGTAAACAAATTACAGCAATCACTTTCTGCTATGGAAAACAGGCTAGATGACCTTGAAAACCGCTCGCGACGGTCTAATCTAATACTGTATGGAATTCCAGAGAACGGCAAAGAAAATGACCGGGACCTTGCTGAAATGGTTAATGAAGATGTAATAAAGAAGGTACTCGAATTAGATCCCGTGGCTATCGAACAGATACATAGACTAGGAAGACCTTCTGCCAACAAAGCACGGCCGATAATACTAAAGTTTTTAGATTTCCGGGAAAAGACTACCATACTGAAGAATTGCTATAAATTAAAGGGATTAAAGATCGCGGTGGGGGAAGATTTCACTCCCCGTGTACGCGACATCAGAAAGAAACTGTGGCAAGCAGCTAAGGCAAGGAAACTAGAAGGTGACAAGATAAATCTTGTGTTTGACAAATTAAAAATCAACAACGAAGTGTTTGAATGGGACGATGATGTAAGCTGCATGCGGCCTGTTAAGCGCAACCCTCAGCAAAAAAACGAAGAATCCCATGTGCGCGCGTTGCGACCAAGCAACACTCAGTCACGCACCAAGTAAAGTTCGCAAACATAAACGTTCGCAGCATTCTTCTAAAGACAACCTGCCTAGAATCATTTTTACTCGGCACAGATCCCGACTTTGTCGCACTCACCGAAACGTGGCTGCCAAGTGACGTCAGGGACTTCGAAATAACGCCACCCAACTATGTAATCTTACGTAAAGACAGAGCTACACGGGGGGGAGGTGTGGCCATCCTAATAAGAAAAGATATCGCCTTCACGGCCCTCCCCGATGTCGATGGGGTGGAAGCAGTTTTTTGTAAAATGCACTTGACTGCCTGTCCAATGGTGATTGGTTGCGTTTATCGGAGCCCCTCGTCACACTCAGAAGCAATGCATTCCCTTTATAAATACCTGCACATTCACGCTCTTGCATGTAGACTTGTTGGCGATTTTAACCTCCCTGATATCGACTGGCTCACCATAAACCATCAATCATCTTCGTCTGACATTATTATTGATACAATTCTGACATTCAACCTCTCCCAAATGGTTAAAGAGCCCACTCGTGTACAAGGATGTTCCTCAAATATTCTTGACCCAGTTTTTATTAGTGACCACTTTCCTGCAGATGAGGCCATCATTGAGCTAACTGATGGTATATCAGATCACAAGATGGTATTGTGTTCGATTCCCTTGCATGAACGTATCAAGAATTCAAATTCAGTTTTGTCATTTCTTGATTTCAGCAACGCTGATGACACTAGTGTACTGGACCACTTATCATACGAATTTAGCTCATTCGAGCAGCCTGCTGATAATCCGGATGTTGATATCGAAACGTTGTGGCAGAAATATAAAGAAATTGTTTCGTATTGCGTCTCTCACTATATACCTTCTAAATCTAAGAAAGAAAGACAATTCAATCCATGGATAAACCGCGACATTATTCATGCTAAACGTAAAGTAAAGCACCTAAGAAAGTCTTTCAAACAAACATCGAATCCCATAACTGGTAAAAAGCTTGCGGAAGCCATCAGTTCATTGAAGTCTCAAATTAAAGCAGCTAAGAATCACTACTTTTCTTATACTCTACCTAATTTTCTTAATGATGCACCTCAAAAATTCTGGAACTACCTAAATCCAAAAAATAAAAAATATAGTACAATGTCTCCAGAAGAAAGTAGAGACCGAGCTAATCTGTTTAATAACTACTTCCACTCAGTTTTCACTACAGATAACGATATCCCCCCGCCTCTCGAAATTCATGGAGTAGACTCCATTGAACCTCTCCGTATAAACGAAGCAGGTATATTTGACTTTTTGCTAAAAACGAAGATGAAGAAACAACCAGGGCCTGATAATATACCTAATGAGTTTCTCACACGTTACGCCAAATGGGTAACTAAATATCTGTTTATTATATTTAACATGTCCCTAACAAAATCTTCACTGCCCAATGACTGGAAAATAGCACAGGTCATACCAATTCACAAATCGGGTAGTGAAGCTGACGTCGCTAATTATCGCCCGATATCCTTAACAAGCACAATCTGTAAAATATTTGAGCATATTATTCTTAAACATATAACTACTTACCTTGAAAACGAGAACATTTTGACACCATCTCAGCACGGGTTTCGTAAAGGTCTTTCCACCATTACGCAGCTTACCGAATTAATACATGAATTGTCATCGGCCATTGACCATCAAAAGCAGATCGACCTCATCTCACTCGACTTTTCTAAAGCATTTGACCGGGTTTCGCATCAAAAGCTCATGGAAAAATTGCAGGTGACAATAGGTAAAGGACCAATCACAAACTGGATTAGAGCATATCTAACCAAGCGGACGCAGTTTGTGAAAATAGACCAGCAAACATCGGAACTAACGGAAGTTACCTCAGGTGTACCACAGGGCGGCGTCCTAGCTCCTATTCTATTTCTGATTTTTATCAACGATTTGCCTCAATCCATCGGGACGAACATAAAGCTTTTCGCAGACGATTGTATTATTTACAAAGAAATTAACTCACCTTCAGATCATATGGTCCTCAGCAATGCTCTATTATCAGTGTCAGATTGGTGCACGAAATGGCAGATGACATTAAACGTAAAAATTCAGCCTTGTTAAGAATAACCCGTAGACAAAACATTTCAAATTTTGCCTACACTATTGGCGGCACGCAACTAACTTCCCTGAAACAGCATAAGTATCTTGGACTAGTCATTTTTAGTGACCTTAGATGGGAGGCACATGTTAATTACGTTACATCCTCAGCCTTAAAAAGATTATTTTTTCTTAAAAGACGACTACAATCCGCACCAACTCAAACAAAACTCTTAGCCTATAAAACCTTCATTCGACCTACAATAGAATACGCTAACTTAGTCTGGTTCCCGGCCACAAATAACTTAATTAAAAAGCTAGAAAGTGTACAAAGAAAGGCGGTTAGATTTATTTACAACAAATACAGTCTGCTCGATTCACCTACTGAATTAATCGCAAATACTGGGTTACTAACATTGCGAAATCGCGCTCAACTCTCACGTTTAAAAATGCTCTTCCAACTCATTCATAAACAGCTAAACATCGAGAGCTCTAGGTTCATATCAATTTTGGAAACTAGACAGTCACGCCATAAACATCCATTAACTTTACAGGAATACCGTTTCAACAGCAACTGCTTCAGGTGTTCTTTCTTCCCACAGTCAATTAGAGAATGGAATAGATTACCCGGCTGTATAATTAATAGTAAATATTTGAATACTTTTTTGATGTTGCTTAATAATCATATTCGCGCCACCCATAGTTAAATTGATGTTTTTTTTCTCAATTCTTGAGTGCCTTTTGATCATGATAAGTATATCAGTGTCGTACGCATGGAAAAGTCTTTCATGTTTATTAGTGATATTTTTTGCATGTTATTATTAACCGTCTAATATGTACCAAATCTGTGTTCTAAATGTTTTTCACCACGTTGTTTATGCTCCCATATAATCCATGTAATATCGTATAAGATCTATAGTCATACATTTTCACTTTTTCAATGTAAGTGTATCTATAGTATCTTTTGGTTGCCCTCCTGCAATAGTCCCCATTGGGACTGGCAGTATGTATAAATGAATAAGTAAATAAATAAATAAACTAGTGAGATGGTGTTCTGTTTTGTTGGTTGTGCGAAACTGCGACGTCGTGAAAAACTGTGAAAGCCCACAAAATATTGTGAACTAACAAGATACTGCGTTTTGTAACGTTACAAGTGCGAAGCTGCTATATTTTGCAATTGTCGTGAAAGCGCATACAAACATCGTGAAACCTCAAAACACGATGTCAACAAGTGCGATACGGCGTTCTGTACTGTTTCAAGTGTGTGGAAAGTTGTGATGTCTTGCAAATATTGTAAATGTGCATGAAACAGTGTTACCTAGCGTTTCGCATAAACAAGTGCAAAGATTAGGTTAGATTAGGTTATGAAGCGTCATAAAACCGCATAAATAAACGTCAGCCATTAAGATGCAGTGTTTTTCACCGTTGCAATTCAGAAAATGCGATAACAAATGTTGCGAAAGCACATGAAAGCGTCGTAAAGTGGCAGAAAGCAATGTAACGTAGCGAGTAAAATGTTTTCTACCGCCAGAAGTGCGAAGGTTTAGTTATTTTAAGTTATGTTAGGTTAAACTAGGTACCGTCGTGAAACCACCTAAAACGACGCCATCTAACGAGATAATGTTCTTTTGTGGCGAGCACGAAACTGCGATATCATGTGAAATATCGTTAAAGCAAACAACACGGCGTGTAACTAGCCAGATACTGCGTCTTGAACCGTTACAAGTGCGAAACTGCTATTTTATGCAATTCTCGTGAAAGAGCATGCAAGCATCGTGAAACCTCAAATAATGATGTCATTTAGCGAGATACAGCATTCTGTACTCTACTATGTCGGTGAAGAACTGTGAGGTCAAGCAAATATCCTAAATGTGCACGAAACACTGTGACCTTGCTTTTTGTAAAGATACAAGTCCTAAGATTAGGTTAGGTTAGGTTAGGTTATGAAGCATCATAAACTGCATGAAACAATGTCAGCTACTGAGAAATGGTGTTTTTCACGATTACAAGTCTGAAAATGCCATGTCTGTTGGGTTAAGTTAGAAAGCGTCGTGAAATCGTACGAAACGACGGCCACTAGTGAGTTGGTGTTGTTTTTGTTGCATGCGTGGAACTGCGACGTCAGGAAAAACTGTGACAGCCCACAGAACGTTGTAAACTAGCCGGATACTGCGTCGTGTACCGTTACAAGTGCGAAACTGCTATATTACGCAACTCTCGTGAAAGCGTATTCAAGCGTCGTGAAACCTCAAACAACGATGTCATTTAGCGAGTTACAGCGTTCTGTACTGTACTAAGTTGTCGAAAAACTGTGAAGTTATACGATTATCCTGTATGTGCACGAAACAGTGTGACCTAGAGTTTTATAAAGATACAAGTCCAAAGGTTAGGTTAGGTTAGGATATGAAGCGTTATAAAACAGGTTAAAACAATGTCAGCCATTGAGAAACGGCGTTTTTCACGATTACAAATCTGAAATTGCGATGCTTGTTGGGTTAAGTTGGGAAGCGTCATGAAACCATACGAAACGACGTCATTTAGTCAGATGATGTTCTGCTTTGTTGCTTGCGCGAAACTGCGATGTCGGGAAAAACTGTGACAGCCCACAGAACATTGTAAACTAGCCGGATCCTGCGTCTTGTACCGTTACAAGTGCGAAACTGCTATATTACGCAATTCTCGTGATAGCGCATTCAAGCATCGTGAAACCTCAAACAGCGATGTCGTTTAGCGAGTTACAGTGTTCTGTACTGTACTAAGTTGGTGAGAAACTGTGAAGTCATGTGAGTATCCTGTATGTGCACGAAACAGTGTGACCTAGAGTTTTGTAAAGATACAAGTGCAAAGGTTAGGTTAGGTTAGGTTATGAAGCGTAATAAAACAGCATGAAACAATGTCAGCTATTCAGAAACGGCCTCTTTCACGATTACAAGTCTGAAATTGCGATGCCTGTTGGGTTAAGTTAGGAAGCGTCTTGAAACCACACGAAAGACGTCAACTAGTGAAGTGGTGTTCTGTTTAGTTGCTTGTGCGAAACTGCAATGTCGTGAAAAACTCTGAAAACACACAAAACGTTGTGAACTATCCAGATGCTGCGTCTTGTACCGTTTCAAGTGCGAAACTGCTATAATATGCAATCCTCGTGAAAGCACATGCAAGCATCGTGAAACCTCAAAGAACGATGTCATTTAGCAAGATACAGCGTTCTGTGCTATACTAAGTTGGTGAAAAACTGAGAGGTCATGCAATTATCATGAGTGTGCGCGAAACAGTGTGACCTAGAGTTTTGTAAATATACAAGTGCGAAAGTTAGGTTAGGTTAGATTATGAAGCGTAATAAAACAGCATGAAACAATGTCAGCTATTGAGAAACGGCGTTTTTCACGAATTCAAGTCTGAAATTGAGATGCTTGTTGGGTTAAGTTAGGAAGCGTCTTGAAACCACCCGCAACGACGTCAACTAGTGAGATGGTGTTCTGTTTTATTGGTTGCGCGAAACTGCGATGTCGTGAAAAACTGTGAAAGCGCATTATACGTTGTGAACTAACGAGATGCTGCGTTTTGTAACGTTACAAGTGCGAAACTGCTATATTTTGCAATTATCCTGAAAGCGCATACAAGCATCCTGCAATCTCTCAGCACAATGTCAAGTAGTGCGATACGGCGTTCTGTACTAATGCAAGTGGGTGGAAAGTTGTGATGTCATGCAAATATTGTAAATTTGCACGAAACAGTGTGACCTAGCGTTTCGTAGATACAAGTGCGAAGGTTATGTTAGATTAGGTTATGAAGCGTCATAAAACCGCATGAAACCATGTCAGCCATTAAGATGCAGCTTTTTCACCTTTGCAAGTCGGAAACTGCGATAACAAATGTTGCGGAAGCGCATGAAAGCGTCGTAAAGTTGCAGAAAGCAATGTAACGTAGCGAGTAAAACGTTTTCTACCGCCAGAAGTGCGAAGGTTTAGTTAGGTTGGGTTATGTTAGGTTAAGCTAGGTACCGTCATGAAACCACCCAAAACGGCGTCATCTAACGAGATAATGTTGTTATGTGGGGAGTACGAAACTGCGATATCATGTGAAATATTGTGAAAGCAAAAAAAAAACGGCGTGAACTAGCTAGATACTGCGTCTTGTACCGTTACAAGTGCGAAACTGCTATATTATGCAATTCTCGTGAAAGAGCATGCAATCACCGTGAAACCTCAAAAAATAATGTCATAAAGCGGGATACAGCATTCTGTACTCTACTAAGTCGGTGAAGAACTGTGAGGTCATGCAATTATCCTAAATGTGCACGAAACACTGTGACCTAGCATTTTGTAAAAATTCAAGTGCGAAGGTTAGGTTAGGCTATGTTAGGTTATTTTTATTTTATTTTTTATTTAATAATACTGTCAACCCTCGCTTGAGGGTCATAACAGGGAGGAAGTACAATATGAGTACAAACAGAACACCTAAAAAAACCACTAAGGAATTAACACAGGAAAACAGAATCGGCAGTACTTCAACCATTACCAAAATAAGCATCGATTTCTCTGTGAAAAGTTTGCACATCGGTACTATTAATAACATGTTGTGGTAAAGAATTCCGTTGGTCTATAGCATCCGGGAAAAATGACCACCGAAAGATGTCAGTGCGAGCGCTGAAAGGTTCAATGGGGGCATCATGATTCAATCTAGTGCTACGTTTTCCGGGAAGGCGTACGTACTCGTCCTTAGGTATTTTGAAATCCCTTGGAATAAACGAAATAATGTTTTAAGATTTTGTTTCCGTCTTCGAATTTCCAGTGATTTTAAATTGCATAAATTTAGCGTATCTGTTACTGAATGCCGCCTTCTATAGCTAGAGCACACAAACCGAGCTGCACTCCTCTGAATACGTTCTAACTCGGTGACCAAGTGTTTCTGGTGAGGGCTCCAAACCACAGAGGCGTATTCCAGTCTAGGTCTAATATATGTGTGGTATGCAAGCCGCTTTACGTGTTTCGGTGTTTTATGCATCTTTGCTCTTAGAAAACACAGTTTTTTAAATGACTCAGAACAAACCGATTCATTGTGACGGTGCCAAGTTAGGTTGTTCGTATTTTCAACCCTAAGTATTTAAAAGGGGGCGTTTTACTGAGTTTATTGCTCCCGATGTTGTACTGGAACTTCAGAACATTTTTCTTGTTGGTAATGTGTACGTATGTTGTTTTTTAAAGTTAATTTGTATATCCCATTTGTAACACCACAATTCTAAATCTTCAAGGCACTTATTCAACTCGAGTTGATCATCAGTACAGCTTACAGGCATATAAATCAAACAATCATCAGCATAAAGTTTCATCTTAACAGGTGGCTTTACAATAGTACTTATATCATTTATGTACAACAAAAACAACAGCGGGCCAAGCACGGACCCTTGAGGCACACCTGAAAACACATCTAGCGTAGCTGAAAAAGAACCATCAATCCTCACTGCTTGCTTGCGTTTACTCAGGTAAGTGCCATTTCTATTTAAAATTTCATCACTGAATCCCATTTTACTCAGTCTAAAAAGCAGTTTAGTGTGGTTTACCACATCAAAGGCTTTAGCGAAATCCATACAAATTACATCAACTTCTTTGCGATTGTCTATAGCCGAGCTGAAATCATGAATTGTTTGAATCAATTGCGTCACTGTGGACTTGCCACTTCTAAATACATGCTGACAGTCATTAAGTAATTGATTAACCTCCAAGTGAACCATGATATGCTTTGCTATTGTATTGTCGCAGTACAAAGCGATCAAAGCACAAGTACGCCTTGAGGCAGCGAAAGCAGCGTGTTCTCAACAGCTGAGCCACAAGATCTTCTTCGTTCTCGCGTCAAGCCAGAGGCCCACTACCTGGTGTCTGCTAAATCCCCCCATCATCGTTTTTGTCCTCATGTAGACACGGGTCATTTGCCTCCCTCTCCAAGAGCATCGACCCGATGCGAAGTCAATAATGCAGTTTTTGTTAAAAGATAAGTCTCACGCAATCACTCGCTGACGTAAGGCTTCATGCGCACTACGTGAACGAGTTCAGGATGGTGCTGGTGACGCTTGGTACTACACGAATTGTCGGGAACAACTTCGTAAGTGACGTCACTCAGTTGTCGCAGCACTCGGTACGGCCCAAAGAATCTTCTTAAGAGTTTTCTGATAGCCCTCGTTTCCGTACGGGTGTCCAAATCCATACTTTGTCGCCAGTTTGATAGACAACTGCTCTGCGGTGAGCATTGTAGCGGCCTGCATCGTAGTCTTGCTACTGGCGGATCCGTAAACGTGCCAGTTGTCTAGCTTCTTCCGCGCGTTCCGTAAACGTGTTGGCGTCTGGGTCGATGTCGTCACTTTCGTGCAGCAGCATCGCATCTAACATAGTTCGTACTTCTCATCCATGAACGAGGCTGAACGGGGTCATGCGGGTCGTTTCTTGCTTGGCCGTGTTGTACGCAAACGTTATGTATGGCAAGATTTCATCCCAATTTTTGTGTTCAATGTCTACGTACATCGAAAGCATGTCTTCAATGGTTTTGTTCAGACGCTCCGTCAGCCCGTTTGTTTGTGGGTGGTAGGCAGTGGTCTTACGATGCGTTGTTCCACTCAGCATCAGGACGTGATCCAAAAGAGCTGCCGTAAATGCGGTTCCTCTATCTGTGATCACGACGGTTGGTGCACCATGCCTCAGTACAATATTTTCAATGAAAAATCTTGCCACCTCCGCTGCTGTACCTCTCTGAATAGCTTTTGTCTCGGCATAACGGGTCAGATAATCCGTCGCGACGATAACCCAGCGGTTTCCTGCAGTGGAAATAGGAAGTGGGCCCAAAATGTCCATGCCTATCTTGTAGAATGGAGCTGTTGGGACCTGCACGGGTTGCAGTAGGCCAGCTGGTTTAGTCGGTGGTGACTTGCGTCGCTGGCAGTCGAGACAGGTACGAACGTGGTGCTTCACTGCTGTGGTTAGTCTCGGCCAGTAATACCTTTGCTGTACTCTGGCCAACGTTCTCATGTAACCCAAATTGCCAGAGGTCACCTCGTTGTGGCATGCTTTGAGTATTTCGGTATGAAGGGCTGCTGGTATGACGAGCAGATAGGCGGATCCTGTCGACGAAAAGTTTCTTTTGTAAAGTACTTCGCCCCGTAAACAAAACGATGGCAATACTCTTGCGAAAACTCTTGGCACCTTCTGAGATCTGCCTTCCAAGTAGTTAATTAAGCCAAGCAACTCAGTGTCGTCACGTTGTTGCTGCGCAATGACGGTCGTGTCGAGGACACCGAGAAATGCCGTTTCCTCCTCCTCGGGTAGGGTTGCCGACTCAATGAATGAACGGGACAGACAGTCAGCGTCCATATGTCGCTTGCCTGACTTGTGCACGACCGTCATGTCAAACTCTTGCAGTTTTAGGCTCCAACGCGCTAATCGGCCGGTGGGATCTTTTAGATTAGTTAACCAGCAAATGAAGTGATGGTCACTAATAACTTTGAAGAGTCGGTCATACAAGTACGGGCGAAATTTCATTACTGCCCATACTACGGCGAGGCATTCTTTCTCTGTTGTTGAATAGTTAGCCTCTGCGCGTGTTAGCGTTCGGCTTGCGTAGGCGATCACTCTTTCTGTGTCCTCTTGCCGTTGCACAAGCACAGCCCAAGACCTACATTGCTAGCGTCTGTGTGAAGCATCGTCGGGGCTTCTTCGTCAAAGTGGGCGAGCACAGGGGGCGTTTGGAGACGTTGACGCAGGTCATTAAAGGCAGCTTCCTGTTCTTCTTTCCACTCAAAGGCAACATCTCTTGTGAGACGAGTTAGTGGCGACGCGATGCGGGCGAAGTCTGCGATAAACCGGCGATAATAGGCACAAAGGCCTTGGAAGCGTCTGACAGCCTTCTTATTGGAGGGCACTTGGAACTGTGCGACGGCGGCAATTTTTCCAGGATCGGGCCGGACGCCTGCGTTGCTGACGACGTGACCGAGAAACTGAAGTTCGTGAAAACAGAAATGGCACTTTTCTGGTTTCAATGTTAGGCCCCCAAACCGTATGGCACGTAAAACAACTTCCAGCCTTTTGAGATGCTCGTCAAAAGTGGTCGAAAACACTATAACGTCATCCAGATAGACTAGACACGTCTTCCACTTCAATCCCGAAAGTACCGTGTCCATAAGCCTTTCAAAAGTTGCGGGCTCGGAGCACAAACCGAAAGGCAAGACTTTAAATTGGTATAAACCATCTGGGGTCACAAAAGCGGTTTTCTCTCGGTCTCTTGGGTCTACCTCGATCTGCCAGTATCCACTCCTCAAGTCCATGGAAGAAAAGTAGCGAGCGTGCCGAAGTCTGTCAAGGGAGTCATCAATACGTGGGAGCGGGTACACATCTTTCTTGGTCACCCGATTCAGCGTCCTGTAGTACACGCAAAAACGCAGGGTGCCGTTCTTTTTCTTTACTAGCACTACAGGCGATGCCCAGGGGCTCTGTGACGGTTGAATGACGTCATCTGCAAGCATTTTTGCGGCTTGTTGTTGTATGGCTTCGCGTTCCTTTGAAGCTACACGATAAGGGTTCTGGTGGATAGGTCTCACCGTGTCCTCGGTGATTATTCGGTGCTTTGTCAAAGGTGTTCGACCAACTCGTGATGTCGTTGAAAAGCAGTCGCGGAATTCGGCTAGCAGCTGAAGAAGTCTCTGTCGCTCGTCCTTTGACAGAGTGGTGCCAACATCGAGAATGGGTTCTGGTTCTTGATTAGGCTCTTCGTCCAATACCGACAAACATAAACTGCCTTGCATTCCTACAATATTGTCGTACAAAGCGATAGCTGTGCCCTTCGGAAGGTGCCGGCGCTCAGCACTAAAGTTCGTCAGAAGTAAATTCGTGCGTCCACCAGTGAGACGGTCGATACCTCGGGCGACCAAAATGCCATGACTAAATAGCAGCGAGCCAATTTGGTCAGCAATGCCTTCGCCATCAAACGCTTCGTCGCCTTCTACTGAAACAAGAGTGCATGACCGGGGCGGGACGACCACATCATCATCAATTATACGTAAAGTGTTGCGTATTTCGTCTGAACAGTCAACTAAACCAGGGCTGTTGCGGAATGTAATTGAACGGTCCGGGATGTTGATGACGGCACCATATTCTCTTAAGAAGTCCATCCCTATGATCAAGTCCTTGCAACACGAGGTGAGGATGACGAACGTCGCCACGAAAGAAGAGCCACCGATGTTGAGTCTTGCTGTACACCTTCCGATAGGCATCAACAGCTGGCCACCTGCTGTCCTCAGGTGAGGTCCCGTCCACGTAGTCTTCACTTTTTTGAGGCGTACGGCAAGGTTTTCACTTATGATAGAAAAGTCGGCGCCGGTGTCAACTAAGGCTGTTACTTGCTGTCCGTCTACCGAAACGGTACAATCTGTGGTCACAGTTTCGTCGGTGTTATAACTTCTCGGCTTTACGGCGTCCTGTGGTACAAGTAACGGGGGCTTTTTTTCGTCGCCTTGACGGCCTGCAACCTCACCCCCGGAGGTCGCCGCTTTCAGTTTCCCCGGCGTGGACTTGGTGACCTCCTTCCACTGACGTCGGCTGTAGTTCGGTGGCGCGACGAAGGCGAATATGCCGGAGACAGAGAGCGTGGTCGACGTCCCAAACCTGGCTGGTAATCAGGCACACTGTCGTTATTATTGGCACGGCGGTTGTCAAAATGGGACTGAGACAAGGGGAGTCCTTGAGAATGAGTGTCCCGGCGTGGTGCGTAGCCATCGGTGGCGCGTCGATCGTCATACCATTGCCGAAGAGGTCGAAACATATCTACGCGGTGCCAGCAATGGCGGGAAATGTGGCCCACACCTCCTCAGGTAAAACAAAGCGGGCGCCTATCTACAGTGCGCCAGGCGTCTGTTTTACGAAGCTGTGGACGCCGCAACGGCTCGTAATGTGGCAAATGCCGTGTCTCGTTCGGAAGCGGCTCTTGGTACGGCGGCATTTCGTACGGCGGTACGACGGCAGGGCGCCGCGGTGTCTGTTCTTGCAGTGGCGACCAAGAAACGGCTGCCGATGGCTGGCGGTACGACGGCGCAACGGGCGGCGGGCGGCGAAGCGCGGCTGCGTAGCTCATAGGTCGTTGATCGTCAGTAGGATCAGCTGTTGAAAATGCTTGGCGTATTTCTTCGCGGACGACTTCAGCGACAGACGCCGTGGGTGGTTCCGTGACCAGATTCCAGAACTTCAGCAGCTCTTCGCGAACAATCTCTCTTATTAAATCGCGCAGCGAGCTTTGATTGTCAGATGTCGTAGCGGCGACTTGCATGTGGGCGCTTCCGGACAAGCGATCGTATTGTCGGCATCGTAGGTGAAGCGCCCGTTCGATAGCCGTAGCTTCTTTGATGAAGTCTGTCACGGTGCTTGGCGGGTTCCGCAGAAGTCCGGCGAACAATTGCTCTTTAACGCCGCGCATGAGGTAGCGCAATTTTTTGTCGTCGGTCATGAGCGGGTCAGCTTTACGGAAGAGACGCGCCATGTCCTCAGCGAACATTGCGACCGTTTCATTGGGTTTCTGAACCCGTAGCTCGAGTAAATGCTGCGCACGTTCGCGCCGGTCGACATCAGCAAATGTGTCAATCATCCCTCTTTTAAAGTCACTCCATGATGACAAACTGCCTTCTCTGTTCTCGTACCAAGTTCTAGCGCTGTCGTCGAGATAAAAATAGGCACGGGAAAGCCTTTGTTCAAGGGACCACTGGTTGGTGTTAGCGACACGTTCATAGGGATCAAGCCATTCTTCGACGTCTTCATGTGCTCCACCACCAAAGCGATCAGGCACCAGCGGTGAAAAAAAAGGTTACCTGAGATGGGGTTGGCAAACTACTGTCTCGTAGTAACTGTTGTGGTTTGGCGGTGGCCATTGGTAGATCTGAGCGGTGCTTTGTAGAGTGTTCCTGTGAGAGAGTGAACTCTGGAAGGAGGCCTCGCATTCGACGACTGAAGCGATGCACGGGAGTGTCGACAAGTGCTTCTGGGCTGGATGAACGGCTCCCCGTGGGAGTGTGGAGCATCAGGCGGGGTCGCGGGCCAGCACCTCCACCAGTGTCGCAGTACAACGCGATCAAAGCACAAGTACGCCTTGAGGCAGCGAAAGCAGCGTGTTCTCAACAGCTGAGCCACAAGATCTTCTTCGTTCTCGCGTCAAGCCAGAGGCTCACTACCAGGTGTCCGCTAAATCCCCCCATCATCGTTTTTTTCCACATGTAGACACGGGTCATTTGCCTCCCTCTCCACTGTGACCACAATATGCTTTATGACTTTGCAGCAAACAGACGTCAGTGACACAGGACGATAGTTGCTAATAATTATTCGGCTGCCGGCTTTAAACAAAGGTATGATAATTGCGCAGAGCCAGTTCTGTGGAATAAAGTGAGTTTCTAAAGATTTTTTAAAGATAATAACAAGGAAGAACGATACCCATTCTGCGTATCTTTTCAGAAAAGCAGTTGGTATCTTGTCCGGGCCGCTAGCCTTCTTTGCATCCCGCAGGGGCGCCTGCGCAAGTAGGCGTTTGGTGTGTAGCGACACCACGGACCCGAGCTAACGGGGGAGTTTCTACTTCCTCCCACGCCTAGCCGTGCGTGGCTTTGCCGTGTCCGGGGAAAAGGGGATCCTGGGGTTGAGCCGATGCTGGGTGATTGGACCTTTAAGGCCCCCCGGCAGAGGCAACACACCCCTTTGGCCCCGGCTTCACGTAGACGGCACCCCTGGGCTGACCCACCCAGGGGAAATCGGCAGTCGCCTTTTCCTATCTCTCTTTCCCTACATCTTCGTCTTTATCTCCTACTATTTATCTGTCCTGTCTTCTACTCTCTTCCGTTTACTTCCAAACTTCCTGGCGGCTAGGGTTAACCCTGTGCAAATAGCCTACCTTGGTCTAGGCCCATTGGGTTGTAGTAGCGTTGTACGGCTGGCGTCTGCAGGTTTTATCATCCGCAAACTTGTAGCGCCCCCTCGTTGGGCTCCGTGGTGGGTGGCCGCCAACGCTTCTGAAGAAAATTAAACTGGCATGCATACAGCATTTCCCTTATTAAGTGATCGTACCGCCTTAAAGCGCGTACGCACCGAAGACTTACGCTTTTTTAACCGATCAACTGAAAACTTCCCCCATTTTCATGTTATAAATAGTGAGATAACCAGCAAGCAAGCCAGAACTGTATCCCCCTTTGTAGTAGCCAGATGTCTCACAGAAACTCTTGGAGCCGGGTACAAAGTTACCGAAATGGCCAGCGAAGACCTCCTCCTTGAAGTTCGAGAAAAATAACAGTTTGAAAAGCTACAGAACCTTTCAACTTTTGGTGACACTCCCATCACTGTAACGCCACACAGATCTATGAACACAACCCGTGGAGTAGTATCTGATGCTCATTTGCTCGGCTTGACTGAAGAGGAACTTCTGGAGGGGTGGAAGAGTCAGAATGTGACCAATGTACAAAGGATCATCATTAGAAGAGGCAACAATGTAACACCAACGAAACACCTAATACTCACATTCGCTTCCAGTAATCTGCCAGAAAGTATTCAAACAGGGTACACGAAGACGTCGATCAGACCATACATACCTAACCCACGTCGTTGTTTGAAATGCCAGAAGTATGGACATGGCTCACAAAGCTGTCGTGGTCACCAAACTTGTGCACAATGTGGAGTGCCAGGCCACAATTCTGACAATTCCAAAGAGCCATCACACTGTGTGAACTGTGGCGGAAATGATGCCGCATACTCACGGTCTTGCTCATTTTGGAAAAAGAAAAAGAAATAATCACTCTTAAAGCCAAAGAAATTATCACATTCAAAGAAGCAAGACGAAGAGTGTCCCCATTTTACGGCACAACATACGCTGATGCGGCGCGTCAGGGGGCAACACCGCACCAGCCCTCGCCACCCCTTCGGCCAGCGCAGAGCGAGCCGTCGGCTGTGGCGCCTGCCCCCAAGGTGGCAGTAGTTCAGTGTACTCCGCCTCCAAGCGAATTGAGGCCGGAGACTCCAGGGTCCTCTGGTCTCAAGGCCTCATCTCACCAGGTGAGGCCTAAAGTCCAAACCACCAGCTCGCATGTGCGGCCATCCGGTGCCTCTGAGGAGGCAATGGATACAACGGTACCCTTGGTACCGAAAGAGCAGCGCGCCTCCTTGGAGCGCGCCAAGAAAAACAAAAAACCAATAACGGGGCCGGACGACCATCCTGCCACCTGAATTAACGAGCTCACTCCAACACAGGATACTCTTTGTACACACAGCTGCATCCCTCTTGTATAAATATGCAGACAGAAATATTACAGTGGAACATCCGAGGCCTTCTTCGAAACCCTGATGACTTACAAGAACTCCTCCATGAATACAATCCAAGAGTGCCGTGTGTACAAGAGACACACTTAAAACGAACCAACACAAACTTTTTACGTAACTACGTAATCTTCCGAAAGGATAGAGATGATGCCATGCCACCATTCGGTGGTGTAGCGGTTATAGTTAGTCAAGGTATAGCATGTACACAATTACCCCTTCAAACTTCCCTCGAGGCGGTGGCTGTCCGAGCAGTTATTCTAAACAAACTTGTCACAGTCTGCTATTTGTACATACCTCGGCACCACCGTCTTGAAAAACTTCAATTTCAGTCTTTAATAGACGAACTACCGGAACCTTATCTGGTCCTTGGGGACCTGAACGCACATAATGGCCTGTTGGGTGACTCTCGCTGTGATGCACGAGGTCGTCTCATTGAACAATTCCTCATTTCATCAGGTGCTTGTCTGTTGAATACGAAAGAGGCAACATACTATAGCCTTGCCAAGAAAACTTACTTTTCCATAGACCTTAGTATCGCATCTGCTTCACTTGTACCGTTACTTCAGTTGAAAGTCATAAATAAACCATACGGAAGTGACAATTTTCCTTTAGTTTTGAGTACACCAATAGTATATGAATGTCCTCCACATGTTCCCAAATGGCTGGTAAACAAAGCCGACTGGGAACAATTTCAAAAGCTTACTCACCTAAATTGGACTGACATATGCGGATTAGGCATAAATGAAACTGTGCAGTACTTCACGGCCTTTCTTACTGACGCAGCAGCCAAGTGTATTCCACAAACATCTTGACTGCCCGGCAAACGACACGTCCCGTGGTGGAACACTGAGTGTCAGAATGCGCGAAAGGAACAGAACAGGGCATGGTGGTTGCTGCGGAACTCGCCGACAGCGGAAAACCTTGAGAGCTTTAAGAAAAAAAAATCTCGAGGCAGGAGAAAGCGTCGGCAGGCCAGAAGAGAAGATGGCACAAGTTTTTATCAGGGATAAATTTATATACACAAGAGGCTAAAGTCTGGAACATGGTCGGTAGGATAGCAGGAAAACAAGTACACACACTTCCACTCGTAAACACTCAGGGTGATACCATGGAAGATCAGGCAAACTTCCTCGGTGCAAACTTTGAACGGGTATCCAGCTCGTCTCACTATACTGACACATTCCAAAAATACAGAACAAGAATAGAAAAGCAGAAACTCGAACACAAACCCACTAGATACGAGGCATATAACCAAGCTTTCAGTCTAGCTGAGCTCCGAACATCTCTAAACTCCTGCAGTACTTCTGCCCCAGGTTCTGACCGTGTGGTGTATGAAATGTTAAAAAACCTACCAGCAGAAACACGAAAGACCCTACTTTGTACAATGCTATCTGGTTTTCTGGCACTATCCGTACCTCCTGGAAAGAGGCTATTATTATTCCCATTTTGAAAGAGGGCAAGGACCCTTCTTTAGCTTCAAGTTATAGGCCTATTGCACTTACAAGCTGCTTGTGCAAAGTCTTCGAAAAAATGATAAACTGCCGACTTGTACATATCCATAAAACAAACAATTTGCTCGACCCATTTCAGTGCGGGTTTCGAGAAAGTAGATCCACCACAGACCACCTTGTTCGTATCGAGGCACAGATCAGAGACGCCTTCGTTCATAAACAATATTTTCTCTCTGTGTTCCTCGATATCGAAAGGGCTTATGATACAACATGGCGTTTTAGAATTTCAAGAGACCTGTCCCACTTTGGTGTGCGCGGAAGAATGTTTCACATAATCGAAAGTTACCTGTCAAACCGGACATTCCGTGTCCGTGTGGGCAGTGTTCTCTCACAAACATTTGTCCAGGAAACAGGCGTGCTACAAGGTGGTGTACTTAGTTGCACACTTTTTATTATCAAAATAATTTCCTTGCACTTGTCCATCCCCCGCAATATGTTCTATTGTACATATGTCGACGACGTTCAGCATGGCTTCAAGTCATGCAACTTGGCAATGTGTGAGCGGCAGGTTCAGCTGGGTTTAAACAAGGTATCCAAATGGGCAGAAGAAAACGGATTTCGACTTAACCCACAAAAAAGCACGTGTGTCTTGTTCTCTCGAAAGAGAGGCATGCACTCCGAACCTGACATTCGTTTGAATGGGCAACGTCTGTCTGTCAAAGCCGAGCATAAATTCTTAGGCTTAATCTTGGACAAGAAGTTGACCTTCGTACCGCACATCAAATATTTAAAAACAAAATGTTTAAAAGCCATGAATGTTATAAAAGTGTTGTCACGTACTACATGGAGTAGCGATAGGCAATGGCTCATGAATCTGTATCGAAGCCTCATTCGCACCCGCTTAGATTATCAGTCTGCAACTCAAAGTGCTTTGAAGATGCTGGACCCCGTGCACCACTTGGGCATCCGCCTTTCTACGGGTGCTTTTCGCGCCAGCCCCGTAGAAAGTCTTTATGTTGAGTCAAATGAGTGGTCGCTTCATCTGAAGAGAACTTACATGTCCTTTGTTTATTTCCTTAAGGTGAAAGCAGATAAGCAGCACCCCTCATACTCTACTATTAATGATTTGTCGAGCTCATTTCTGTTTCAAAACAGGCCTTCGATGAGGCAGCCCTTCTCAGTTCGCCTGAAAAGTCTAGCTGAGGAAACTGGAGTCTCACTTGAACACAGTTTAATGGCCCCTGTAGCATATCCACCACCGTGGCAATAGCAGACTATAGACTGCGATGTGTCCTTTCTAGAAGTTACAAAACATGCGCCTATTGCCCATATCTGAACATACTTCCTGGAACTGCAACACAAATACACACGTCCTGAGTTCTTTACAGATGCCTGCAAGTCCAACTCGTCTGTGTCCTACGCTGCTGTCGGCCCGTCCTATTCGGATGCTGGCCCTCTACATCCAGGCACAAGTATCTTCACAGCGGAAGCTTACACGATGCTTGTGGCAGCTAAACACATCAAAAAATTACAAATACAAAAAGCAGTAATTTACACAGACTCTCTCAGTGTGGTAACGGCTCTGCACAGTCTTAAAAAACAAGAAACCCCGGTCCTCGTCTCACTTTACTCCATTTTATGCACACTCTACACGCTCAACCAACATGTTGTAGTGTGCTGGGTGCCAGGGCACCGAGAGATTCAAGGCAACGTGAGGGCGGATCAGCTCGCTGCATCCGTCCACAAAAGCACTGCCCCTACACCCATATCAATCCCGGCCCTTGATCTTAAGCCATCTCTCAAACGAAACCTCAGGGTATACTGACACAGCAAGTGGGATACACACACACAAAACAAACTACACATTATTAAGCCTCACCTTGGTCATTGGCTGCCAGTATCAAAATCGCGTCATACAGAGGTAATACTAACGAGACTCAGGATAGGACACACATACACGACACACACATATCTTTTGTCCGGTGGCGATCCACCATTGTGTGACAGATGTGGTGAAGCATTAGGAGTCCTTCACATGTTAATTCTGTGCAAACACTTAGAATCTCTAAGAAAACAGCATTTTCCGTTACCCTACCGACAACATATACCTTTACACCCTGCAATGTTCGTTGGTAGGGAACCGCTTTTTACTTATAAATCATTGTTAGGGTTTTTAAAAGAAATTCATAATTTTGATATCATATACCCGGGCATTCCGTAGCACGACCTCTGCAGAGAGGTTTTCGCTGCGGTGGCTACACAACAAAGCACTTGCCTCGTGGCCCTTGGACGCAAAGGTACGAACGTGTGAGGCACTTGTGCTAATGCCATACATGTCCACTGTATCCGGCAAGGCTACTGCATCACGACTGCGCATCGGACATGCGCAGATACTCACAGCGCGCTATCTTGCGCCTATATAATCAGTGACTGAATAAACCGATACCACTTCTTGTTCTGGCCATCATGCTGTATCGTCGTCCTTGCTAGTTACATAGTATCAGAAGTGGCCACCGCGGACCGAAGCACGGCAGCAACGGTGCGGAATCGCCATGGACCTACTGAAGCCGCCGGAGCCATTGCGCCTATCGGGCAACTTGTCTGAAAATTAGAAGCGCTTCAAGCAAAGGTTCGAGCTTTTTCTGCAAGCAACGGCAGCCGAGAAGTCCCCGAGAAGTGACTCCTCGTAAGTGGCGCTCTTGCTGAGCTTCGCGGGAGACGAAGTGCTCGACATCTTCAACAACTTTCAGTATGGCCGCGGAGAAAGCAAGGAATGTTACGACACGGTCGTGCGGAAGTTCGACGCCTACTTCTCCGAGGTGAGCAATGAAATTCACGAAAGAAATGTTTTTCATACACGAAGCCAGGCGGAGAAAGAACCTTTTGAGAAGTTTGTGCGGTACTTAAAGAAACAGGCGACACAGTGCAACTTTGAGGATCAGCACGATTCACTGATTAGAGACCAAATTCTGTTTGGTACGAACGAACCAAAGCTGCGTGAAAGAATGCTTGCCGAGAGAGGCCTGACGCTACTAAAAGCCGAGGAAATTTGTAAAGCGGCAGAAGCAGCGGCACTAAGGAGCCTAGTCTGGAATAGGACAGAAGACAGCATTGATGCAGTTTCAAGTGGCGAAACGGTGACAAAAATACGGCAGCAGCGGGAAAAAAAACAGATTCGCGATAATCAAGATATTTGCTGCAGGAAGTGCAACCGCAAACATAAACCTAAGCAATGCCCCGCGTATGGTAAATTATGTCATTCTTGCCGCAAATACAACCACTTTGCAAGTTGTTGCCAGGAGTCTACCGCTGTTAGCGAAGTAGCTAATCTCGTTGAGAATGACTTTGAGATTCTCGAAATCGGCTCCGAAAATTGTCGCAAGAAAGACTGGATAATCAAGGCTCGAGTAAATGGCAGAGAAGTGACGTTCAAAGTGGACACCGGTTCGCAGGCAAGCTTACTTCTATTTACAACGTACCGTAAGCTTGGATCCAAAGAAGCGTTGCAACCTACCGGGTCAGTGTTGCGCGCCTACAACGGGGGCGTTATTTCAAGTTACGGAACAACGTCACAGAAAGTGTCTGTTGGAACCACCGAGATAAGCGTGAAATTCTTCGTCGTAAAGAATGGGCGCCAAGCCATCCTTGGGCTCGATGCCAGTGAAGCGCTTGGATTGGTTCGACGTACGGTGGACGCTGTCAATGCCTCGTCTGAGTATGACCTTTTGAAAGATTTTAGGCACCTGTTCCAAGGGCTCGGCTGCTTGAAAACGCAGTAAAGAATGGTCCTGGATCCAGACGCGCTTTCGGTCGTTCAGCCTGCTCGCCGGGTTCCACTTGCACTTCAGGAACCTCTGAAGAAGGAACTACAGCGAATGATCCGGGGGGCATCATCGTCAAAGAAAATGAGCCAACCGACTGGGTAAGCCCTCTGGTACTGGTAAAAAAAAGACGGTGCTCTAAGGGTTTGCATGGACCCCAGAAGAGTGAACAAGTATATCAAGAGGCAGCATTTCCCTTTACCCAGACGCGAGGACTTGGAAGCACGGCTAACCGGTGCTACTTATGTTAGCTGTTTGGATGCGAACGCCGGCTTTCATCAGGTGCCCTTAGACAAGACAACATCAAAGATTTGTACATTCTCGTCGCCTTTTGGCAGATACCGCTTTCTAAGGCTACCTTTTGGCATCTCACCTGCACTCGAGGTGTTTCAGCAGGCACTTTGTCAGGTATTTGACGGTCTGCCAGGCGTGCTCATATATATTGATGATGTTCTGGTCTGGGGCTCAACGAAGGAAGAGCATGATGAGCGCCTGGTAGCAGTCCTCAAAACTGCTGAAACAGCTGGATTAACGTTTAATCTGCACAATTTCAAGTTTGGCGTAAAAACGCTACGGTTTCTGGGTGATATCATAAGTGAGAATGGCATATCTCCAAATCCAGGGCTCGTCAAAAGTTTGGTTCAAATGCCAGTGCCAACATGCAAGGCCGATGTTCAACGTATGTTTGGTGTGTTGAACTACTTTGGAAAGTTCGTGCCGCAGCTATCTGAAAGAACGGCGCTGTTAAGAACTCTTATCAAGGCCAGTTCTGAGTTTGAGTGGACAGAAAACCACGCCAAAGAGTGGAAAAGCGTCACGCAAATTCTGACCACCACTCCCGTGCTTGCAATATTTGACCCGCGACGGGAAACAAGGTTGTCTTGCGATGCATCGAAGAACGGCATCGGTGCCGCTCTTATGCAACGTCACAATAACGAGTGGTGGCCCGTAGCTTACGCATCTCGAGTACTGACTAAGGCAGAAAAACTGTACGCACAGATAGAAAAGTGTTTGCTAGGAATTTGCTTTGGATGCGAAAAATTTCACCAGTTCGTCTACGCTCAGAAAGTCACCATTGAAACGGACCACAAGCCACTCTTGTCAATTGCTCAAAAGAAAATTAGTGACATACCACCTCGCCTTCAACGGTTCTTTTTGAGGTTGTTCAAGTATGATTTTGTTTTGCAGTATATCCCTGGGAAGCACCTTGTTCTTGCTGACATGTTGTGTCGGTCAACTGCTGACAACCAAGACGACGCTGGTGCTACTACCGACGTGGAAGTTCACGCAATCCCGCTTCTAGGTTACCGAGTCACAGAAGCAACGCAGAAAGAACTGCAAGCAGCAACGGCTCGTGACCGCTACCTACAGTCAGTGATCGCAAGTTTGTCGGCGGGGCTTCCAGTACAAGGTGAACTAAAGCCTTTTGAGCAAGAACTCTCAATTGTCGACGGAATACTTTTAAAGGTGTCGAAGGTTGTTATTTCGAAAAGCATGCGAACAACTATACTTGAAAAAATCCATGCAGGTCACCTCGGCATGCAAAAATGCAAAGAAAGGGCCAGACGCCTTGTGTTTTGGCCGGGGCTTAACGCTGAGATTGCTTCCATGGTGCAACTTTGTCCTACATGCCGCAAGTATGCTTACAAACAGCCCGAGGAACCACTTCAAATGCGGCCCATGCCAGGTTGTGCATGGCATAGAGTTGGAGCTGATATTTTTTCGTTTGCGGGGGACTCGTACATCGTTGTCTTTGACGCCTTATCAAACTTTCCGGAAGTTCAGAAACTACTTGACAAGTCGGCGCAATCAACCATCGCAGCACTGAGCGCTAACTTTGCCAGATTTGGCGTGCCCGTCGAAGTATGCACTGATAACGGCCCACAATTTTCCAGCCATGAATTTTTTTTGTTTGCAAGGAGATACGACTTCACGCACGTCACTTCAAGCCCTCATTATCCACAGTCAAACGGGCTTGCGGAAAAAGGTGTGCAGGTTGTGAACGCATCTTAAAAAAACTGCAGATTCGGGTGATGACTTCTGGCTGGGCCTGCTGGCCTACCGCTCTACCCCAATGGAGGACGGGCGATCCCCTGGTGAACTACTGCAAGGAAGGCGCCTTCGCGCCAACCTCCCAGACTTCAGTATGGTGACCGCAACCGACGTCAAAAAGCACAGCCAGTCCCAAGGGGGAAGACCTTTGCCTCCTCTGCAGAAGGGTGACGTCGTGAGGCTCAGAGACGCTGCATGGTCCCGGAAAGCTCAAGTGGTGGGTTCGCCATATTTAAGGTCCTACCTTGTCAAAACGGAGGACCAGAAACTGTTAAGGCGCAACCGTCGTCACCTACTTCAAACTGGCGAATGGTTCATCGAGGAAAGCGACGACGACATTGATACCAGCTCAGCAGACAACAACGTTGGTGGCCATCCGACAGTGGCAACTTCAACCTCGCCAGCCAATGGCCGACGTCGCGAAGTTCCGACGTCAGGCGACCCTTAGCCACCTGTGGTGCGTCAGTCAACTTCACCACCGACGCGAGCTTTGAGAAGGTTGACTCGAACCGTGAAGCTACCACAGCGTCTTCATTATGACAAGGACTTTAATCAAGTGTATGATATCATTTTTTGAAATGCCATGTACTTACCACTGTTTCGGTGGGTATGTAATTTTGTTGTTAACGGAAAGAGTGTATCCGGCAAGGCTATTGCATCACGACTGCGCATCGGACATGCGCAGATACTCACAGCGCGCTATCGTGTGCCTATATAATCAGTGACTGAATAAACCGATACCACTTCTTCTTCTGGCCATCATGCTGTATCGTCGTCTTTGCTAGTTGCATCCACCATCATTTTTATTATCACCACCATTTGTCATCTATTCGCGCCACACACACCTATCACGGCATGGTCATGATTTTATTACTTGTATGTTTTTACCCGCCTTACCGCGAGGAATTTTATGGCCCTTATACAGCCGCTAATCACAATCGTTGTCCACATTCCTTATCCCATGAACTGGCGCTCTTTGGCCATCAAATGGCCCTTGCGCCAAAAACACCATATATCATCATAGCCTTCTTTTCATCCGGATTTAGCAACCGAGAAAATACACCTTCTTCATCAAACAATAAGGGTTCCATAGGACATGTGCATGAATAATGCAAGTTGCTATCACCGCGCACATCTGACGGCATCGTGAACACTGACTGGAAAAACCTGTTCAACTCGTCTGCTATCTCAGTCTTTTGCGTCACTGTTCTCGATCCGGCAGTGATCTGTTCAATTTTTTTTTCTGCCGCTCATATAAAGCCAGAACTTCTGAGGCGCACTCTTCAAAAATTCTGCGAGGGTATGTTTGAAAAACTTACTCTTTCATTCGGACAAGGCTTCTTTTAGGGTTTTACGAGCTTGAGATAATTCAGTAGTGTTCCTCCCTTTTTTCCTTAGTCTTTTAATTTTTCTATTCGTGTGAACTGTATTCCTGGTTATCAATGGGCTGCGTTGTTTTACCTTTTTAAGATGAGACGGGATGAATCTCTTTACACAGGTGTCTACGATTGCCTTAAATCGATTCCACAATGTCTCAACGGACTCGTATTCTGAGGCAGACTAAAATTCGTCGAAGGCGACTTCTAAAAAATCTAAAATATAATTGTCTGCCGCTTCTGCAAAATTTTAACTTTTACACTCGAAACAGGCTTTGGGCGATCGCTTTTCTCTGTGGCAATGTTGATAACAACTAGCTGGTGGTCTGATATGCCCGCTTCCACTGACACCATGAAGCCATCAAACTGGCTTGTTACGAACACAAGGTCGAGCAATGACTTCGTTTCCGTGGTTATTCCAGTGGCTTCCTTCACGATTTGTGTAAGATTGTATGAAAACAATATCTTTAATAATTTATCTCCGCTTGCAATTTCGATATTACCAGGCATCAGGGTTTCCCAGTTAATATGGGGAAGGTTAAAATCACCTGCCATTATCATCCGTGTGCTATCATTTATATTGTTGAAAAGAAAAGTATTTAGATCATCTAAAAATTTAGGCGATGTACAGGGGGGTCTATAAACGGCTCCGATTAAGTATATCAGGTTTTCGTCAGTTATCTTACACCATACGGACTCCTGTAACTTGCAATCAATTAGTGCTGCCCGAATTGAAGATTTCACGACAATCGCAACACCACCCCCTCGGGAATCTCGGTCCCACCTGAACATCCCACGGGAACAATACAACAGTCGCTTGATACAGGGCTGCTGAGCCATGTTTCTGTTATAATTATTACGTGAGGAGACCATGATAATATCAGACACTCTAGATCTGTTACTTTGTTTGCAATGCTACGAGCATTTACCAGGATGACAGTTAACTTTGATGATGACGGGCTTACACCAGGAGGGCTCTGGGAGGCGTTAGATTCATTTGATGCCTCTTGTGTGTTACCTTGTTCGCCCTTTCCCCGCTTGCGCTGCAAAGGGAAACGTTTTTGCAGTTTATGGTCCCAGCCATAAAGCCTGCTATCTATTTTAAGTTTATCGTGAACCAGCGTTGCTTTTTTTCCCTTGAGCCCTATCTGAAGCCGCACTATCCCACAGTTTCTTCCGTACTTGTACAGTTTCTTGGGCATAATCGTTGCTCACGCTAAATGAACGGCCTTTCAGTTTGCCACAGTTCGTCATTACGCATTCTTCCTCTTTGAAATCATAACATTTCATTATGACCGGCCTAATTTTTCCAGTTTGTTCTGTGCCAATTTGATGTATTCTCTCTATTGTTGTGGCGTGGACCCCGAGTATTTTACAAAACACGTTTTCTACAACAGGCGCCATTAAGTCCGCCTCAGTTTCAAATTTTCGCTCAGGAATGCCGAAAACTAAGAGGTTATTTCTTCTACTTCTGTTTTCATAATCAAGAAGTTTTTCTGCCTGCCGCTGCACGACAAACTCTAGGTATCCAATTCGTGCGTTTAGTTCTTGAATTAGCTCAAGAGATTGTGTAAGTTTGTCGGTCTTAGCATTTAGAGCCGCTATATCTGCCTTAATTGTTTTGGTCGTGTCGCTCGCTACCTTTTGATTTTTTATGATTTCCTTCAGCATGTCTTTAGTATCAGGTCCCGGGTTTCGCTCTATGTCACCCGACATCAACAGGCACAAAATTAGAGACCAACAATCGAACACAAGGGCACAGCACATTCTAGGGCACGGCAGAACCAACAAAAATCGATTGTCACTACGGTAAGTAACAGTGCCATACCGGGAACTAACCTGCAAAACAAACACCAGCGGTTTCAGCATGCTGTTGCCGGCAGAGTTGCCGTGGCCTCTGAAGAAGTTCATGTCAGTCCGCTTCTTAAGTGCATTTTCTGTCGATGACGTCACCCCTGTCGGCAGCCGGCCGACGAACGGTGATTCCACGACGCCACATCGATGAATGAGCACGGACGCTATCACTTCGTTTTCGGTGCTTGTCGCTGAAGTTGTAGGCGTAACCCACGGCAATGCCTGCAAAGCAAACAGCAGCGGTTTCAGCATGCTGTTGCCGGCAGAGTTGCCGTGCCCTCTCTATGAAGCGTCATAGACAATGTTGCCAAACAAACTATAGGGGAGGTTATCAAAAATAACTTTAACAAAATTGTGAAAAGAAAAGTGAACGAAAACGTAACTTGGCGACAAATTACTAATGGGTTCACGTTTTTTGACAATTGAATTGACATTACTTTTTATAACATCGCTATATTTTCCCGGGTAATGTTGTCCGGTAATTCTCATTATTAGAGTGGCGAGTAGGCCGACAAAGTAAGGATATGGCATTGATACTTATTTTTAACACCATATAGTTTGAAGACCTTAAAAGGGCGGAAGCTGCCTTGAGGAAACCAAAATATTTAGTTGGAGCGAAAAAAAAGTAAACACATTTTTACCAGGCTTTCTAACACATTTTGAGACATAAAAGTGTATGCTGCCAGTAATGTTAAGTACCATTATTTTTGTCACACTATGCACTGTAGCAGCTGTAGTTAGAGTGGTGATAGTGAAGCATTGATGAAAACGCCACCAACTGGGTTCACATCTATGGTCGTGTATTTTAAAAATAAACCTGCTGTATCGTAAAGAAAATTTTAGAGTATTTATGATTTTATCCAAATCAAGTTACACCGACTGGGTAAGCAAACCATTTGCGTAAAATCAAAAGGCATAAAGTGATTCATGTATTATAACTATGTGAACAATTTCAGAAACACAAGGCAAACTGACAACATTTCTAATAAAAGCACCTCTCATTATAACATGCATGAAAAGCACCACACCAGAATATTTTATAGTGCATGTAATATCAAGACTACTACACTGTCTATTGACTTTTAGAAGAAGGGTATCTCTTTCACGTTCAAGGGGCAACCACTTAGCCTTCTCCTGAGCTTTTCTGTGAATATTTCCTGAATTTCAGATATCATTAGGATTGAGTTATAGTGAACAAATTTTGCCTACACATTGAAACCTAGTTCTGTATGTAACTGCAATAAAGGGTACCAAACCACCTCCAAATATTTTTTAACATATAAAGCAAATGTGTGCAACGACTTCAGAATAGTGTCCGGATCAACAATGACAACTGAAGCAGCACAACTACCTATGGCTGCCCGAAAAGTAGCTAGAAACAATATTTTTTTCTCTTTGAGCCTTTCGGAAGTGTTCAGCCCCTCAGTGCTCACCTTACAACATTTTTTTTAAATACGTGTTTGTGTGCCCACTGCTCTTGCTCCTTGCACAGAGACGAAGAGCACATGGCAAGAAGAGAGAAGAAAGAAGCATAGCGAAAAATAAAAGCGAAAGAAGCAAGGACTCCTTTTGTATCATCCAATGTGTGTAACATTACTATTGCGACAACACATAGAAAAATTATGACGGCTATACATCCATTGTAGAGTCATTCACAGCTGCAACACCACGACTAAATTTCAACCTTGTGTTGGTTTAGGATCTCTTTATAGTAGCAAGCTAAAAATATCTGCATTTTTTTGACACACATTAAGCTGCAGTGAAATGTGATATGGTAATCTCAATTAGAATGCACGTCATATGGCTTTATTGTATATGTGGCCACAAGTAACTCTGGTTGCAAAGCGATATGGCACAGCCAAACAGGCGTCACCGACCACTTCAATCTGAACTTGCCTTTGCTACTTTCCCATTAACATCACAGCAAAAAATGAACAATTGAATCTGCTATAGATATATGCAAGCTTATGCTAATGACCAAGTATGAAGGGTGTTTTGTCATTATTGAGATCAGTTACTTCTTCAAGAACACTTGCTGTCAAACACAAATACATTGCTGCCGAAGCATCAAGACTCAAATATAAAGCAAAAAAGAAGTGTCTCTTTAAAAATTAAAGGCCACAAGGTGCAAGATGAATATTTGATATACTTGGGATGTAAGGCACGCACACGAGGTGCTGCCATATTATATTTTTCCCTGTGTTAAAACCTACTTGCTTTACTCACCCAACACATCTGTAAAGATGCCGTGAAAACACCAAGCAGCTCATGCAGCATGGTTGAACACATGCCCAGGGATTCCATCATTCATATTGACTAAGCAGCCCTACAGCCTCCACAGTCCTGAAATCATTTGTAAGACAAATAATGTTCTACCCAAGTTCTTGGTTTACAGACGCACATGCAAGACGCATAACTACTCTATAGGAAGTTCACATAATAATGTGCTTGGTAGAAAAACGAAAACCAATATCAAGTAAGTATCCCGGCCTGCCACTTCTTTCTTTACGTTCTTAAAAAATAATCAATCCATGGTTAATAAATGTTCCCCCAAGTTGAAGTGTTACTGGCAGTCCGGTGAAGAATTCCATATTATTTCAAACACAATCCAATTCATGGCAAGTAAGCATGCAATAGCGTTTTGTCAGCTGTTCAAGAAAACAGCATGAAGTTTAGCTAAAACCCATGTTTCTTATAAACACCATTCACTTTCATATTTAAAGTTATGAGCATTATGTGAAAGAACACGGATTCATGTTTAATCAATAATAACTTATAATGTACTGATATGAATGCAACTAACTGAATATTAAACGATAATTTTTGCTTGAGCATTTAGAGTTATGAACACTATCGCTCTTGCTCGCTGCATCTTCTTCGAAACAGCGGCAAGCTAGGCTAGTTTCTTTAGGTGAGCAGTAATGAATAGTGCAAAGTACAACGAGAAACACCAGTAACAACAGTATGGGGCAAGCACAAACTGCCAACTGTATATTTTGTTGCACAAAAGTTCGCCTGAATATCAGACAAATTGTGTAAATGAAGGTACAGTTGGAAATGAACAAGTTACGAAATCAACAATGCCTGCTTTCTCTAACAAGACCCTCATATACATAAAGTACGCAGCCATTGGCCCCTACCAAGGTACGTCACAGCATGATGTCACTGGCACACGTAAAGGTGTGGCTGGAAAAACACTCCCGCTAGTGGCTCAGCCCGGTACAGTCGTGCGGTGTTTGGGGCAAGTTTTAATTTTTCAAAGCTTACACTTCACGTTGAAGTGTCGGCATTAGCTGTAGTATTTTGATGATTGATTGGTCGATTGATTTGTGGGGTTTGACGTTCCAAAACCACCTTTTGATTATGAGAGATGCCGTAGTGGAGGGCTCCGGAAATTTTGACCCCCTGGGGTTCTTTAACGTGCACCCAAATCTCGGTACACGGGCCTACAACATTTCCGCCTCCATCAGAAATGCAGCCGCCACAGCCGGGATTTGATCCCGCGACCTGCGGGTCAGCAGCCGTGTACCTTAGCCACTAGACCACCGTTGCGGGGCTAGGTGTAGTATGTGTCAGCAAACATCTAGCAGTGTGGTAAACTGTGTGGTAAAATATTTGCCATGCTGTCTCTTTATCTTGAAGTGAACACACGTGGGGGCCTTTGCGAGGAACCACGGCATAGTCCTAAAAATGTGCACTGTTGATTGCAGCATGTAGTGTGCATTAAAAGGTATTGAGAATATCGGTTCAACTGAGAATATTGTGTGTGGTGTGTGTGCGTGAATAACAATGTGCCTTGTTTGAGAAGACGTTAGCACTCGTAGCAGCGACCGGTTGTTCAAAAAACTTGATTCGACATTTAAGTCAAGGTAAATATGCACTTTACGCGATCGTCTGCGTGTGGGTACATCTCTGTGTTTGCGTTGTGTGCAGAAAAAAAATTGAGTGGTCACCGGGCTGGAAGATAACATTTGCTGAAGCTGCATGTATACGTCGCCCCGACGAGTACGCACGCCCAAAAAGATATAACTCGTTTTATCGAACGCCTCATATGTCTTCATGTATTAAGCAGAGATTCTTGTTTCACAATATACACTGTACCTTTACCGCTCGATATTCATGAAGTGACGATGCACACTACAAGTTTGTGTGTTAGGTCCTAAGAGAGCAATGTAAATATGCAAATAAGTTGTAGGTGTCAGATGCAGCGATGTAACTGCACAAAAGGCTACAGGTATATTAGGCTACAGGTTTAGAATCGCATACATCTCAGTGGGCTATCAGGAATATCACCAACAACTTTCTTTCCAACCAGTCCTTGCACCGAGGAAGGCAATGGCTGGCACGATGCTCGAAGTGACGTCACGCTATTGCCAACATAGAGAGGTTTCTTACTTAGACAACATTTTGCACAATACATTTTTTAGATGACAGACTGTACTCGTCCCACATTGATCATACTGATGTCTTTTGTTCTTATTTTGTGCTGTGAATTACTAGGCATTTAGTCACCATGATCTTTAAGAGCTAATTTCAGTGTTCTCTTTCATATTGCTGACAACTGTGTCGTTGCATAAATTGGGCAAAAAAGCAGCACAGAAAGGCTGTCACAAGAAATACACCAACATGGGTATTCTCCTGCAAACAAAAGTCGGCACTGGTCCTGTCATTACCCGCCTTCCTTCTCTCTTTGCCTTGTTTGTGCTGAAACAGCCAAACACCTGATGAGTTAGGTGAGAAATATTATTGCATCAAAACTATAAGTGCTTGCATCAGCAACTACACAACAGCGTGATAACCGCACCCCTGCCACACAGCAGCGAAACATATTTTGAACAAGCTGGCAGTGTATTATTTTATAAAAAGCAACTCTAGAAAACCTGAATAGACCTGAGACGTTCACTTTGCCGTTTAGTAATATTGTCACGCCCCGCACGCCGTGTTGCTTGTGGTTATTTTATCGGCTGTGTGTAGACTGGTTAAGCGGGTCGTCTTGGCTCATGGAGACCATATATTCTGCGATATAAAACTTCTATGCGTAATTATTTAACAAATTAGCTTGTTTTTAAGAGAAATAACTCAAGGAATAAACTTTGCAAGTTAGCACTCGTCCTGTCGACGTTTTGTTTTCGTTCATGTTCTGGTCATTTTAGCACGGGACAAATTATTTCTGTATATCTTCACTTTTTTGATTACTCTACTTTTTCATTCTTCAATTTTGTGGCCTTTCTTTCTGAATAGTCGACATTGACATCACGTACAATCACAATGACATTACTTTTTCTGGCTGCAGTGTAGCCCCACCACGGGTCGAATGGTATTCGTAGCTCAGACAGCCATTTGAATGTAGTGACATTAACATCTCCAGTCTTATTAGTACGCTCGCACTCCTTATTTTTCCATATTTCCGTGAGAAAGTGTCTGTAAGCTACGTATAACTTTCTTAAAAAAGTTTCTATATACTCCGTAAAGCCTTCCTTATTTCCACATCTTTCCATAATTTTCGTAAGTAATTTTCCGTATATACCACATGACTTACGTGTCTTTTCATATCTTCCATAAGAAATTTTCCGTATGTTCCATAAAATTTCCGTATCCTTTCATATTTTTCTTAAAAAGTCTTCCGTATATGCCATACAACTTTCGTATGCTTCCATAAAAATTCATATCTTTCCCGTACAATTCATAAGGAAATCATAAGGAGTCCTGTTTTCCGTAAGATTTCACACGGAACTTTTCAGTAGCGCTAACAAGATAATGTTGTTTTGTGGGGAGTGCGAAACAGCGATATCATGTGAAATAATGTGAAAGCAAACAAAACAGCGTGAACTAGCCAGATACTGCGTCTTGTACCGTTACAACTGCGAAACTGCTATATTATGCAATTCTCGAGAAAGTGCGTGCAAGCATCGTGAAACCATAAGGAACGATGTCATTTAGCGAGATGCAGCATCCTGTACTCTACTAAATGGGTGAAGAATTGTGAGGTCATGCAATTAGCTTTAATGTGCACGAAACAGTGTAACCTAGCGTTTTGTAAAGATACAAGTGTGAAGGTTAGGTTATGAAGCGTCACAAAACTGCATGAAACAATTTCAGCTACTGAGAAACGGTGTTTTTCACGATTGCAAGTCTGAAATTGCGATATTTGTTGGGTTAAGTTAGGAAGCGTCGTGAAACCATACGAAACGACGTCAACTAGTGAGATGGCGTTCTGTTTTGTTGCTTGCGCGGAACTGCGATGTCGTGAAAAACTGTGACAGCCCACAGAACGCTGTGAACTAGCCGGATACATCGTCTTGTACCGTTACAAGTGCGAAACTGCTATAATATGCAGTTCTCGTGAAAGCGCCTGCAAGCATCGTGAAGCCTCAAAGAACGATGTCATACAGCAACATACAGCGTTCTGTACTGTACTAAGTTGGTGAAAAACTGTGAGGTCATGCAATAATACTGAATGTGCACGAAACAGCGTGACCTAGAGTTTTGTAAAGATAAAAGTGCGAAGGTTAGGTTAGGTTAGGTCATTAAGTGTAATAAAGTAGCATGAAACAATGTCAGCTATTGTGAAACGGCGTTTTTCACGATCCCAAGTCTGAAATTGCGATGCTCGTTTGGGTAATTTGGGAAGCATCTTGTAACCACTCGAAACAATGTCAAATAGTGAGATGGTGTTCTGTTTTGTTGGTTGCGCGAAACTGCGATGTCGTGAAAAACTGTGAAAGCACACAAAACTTTGTGAACTAACGAGATACAGAGTTTTGTAACGTTACAAGTGCGAAACTGCTATATTTTGCAGTTGTCGTGAAAGCGCATACAAGCAGCGTGAAACCTCACAGCACGATGTCAACTAGTGCGATACGGCGTTCTGTACTGTTGCAAGTGGGTGGAAAGTTTTGATGTCATGCAAATATTTCAAATGTGCATGAAACAGTGTGACCTAGCATTTCGTAGATACAAATGCGAAGGTTAGGTTAGATTAGGTTATGAAGCGTCATAAAACTGCATGAAATAATGTCATCTATTAGAATGCAGTGTTATTCATCGTTGCAAGTCGGAAACTGCGATAACAAATGTTGCGAAAGGGAATGAAAGCGTCGTAAATTTGCAGAAAGCAATGTAACGTGGCGAGTAGAACGTTTTTTACTGCCAGATGTGCGAAGGTTTAGTTAGGTTGGGTTATTTTAGGTTAAGCTAGGTACCGTCGTAAAACAAACCAAAACTACATCATCGAACGAGATAATCTTGTTTTGTTGCGAGTACGAAACTGCGATATCATGTGCAATATTGTGAAAGCAAACAAAACGGCGGGATCTAGCCAGATACTGCGTCTTGTACCGTTTTAGGTGCGAAACTGCTGTATGATGCCATTCTCGTGAAAGCGCATGCAGGCATCGTGAAACCGCAAAGAATGATGTCATTTAGCTAGATACAGCATTCTGTACTCTACTAAGTTGGTCAAAGCTGTGAAGTCATGCAATTATCCTGAATGTGCACGAAACAGTGTGACCTAGAGTTCTGTAAAGATACAAGTGCGAAGGTTAGGTTAGGTTAGGTTATGAAGCGTATTAAAACAGCATGAAACAAAGTCAGCTATTCATAAACGGCGTTTTTCACGATTACAAGTCTGAAATTGCGATGCTTGTTGGGATAAGTTAGGAAGCGTCTTCAAACCACACGAAGCGACGTCAACTAGTGAAATGGTGTTCTGTTTTGTTGCTTGCGCGAAACTGCGATGTTGTGAAAAACTGTGAAAACACACAAAACGTTGTGAACTAGCCGGATACTGCGTCTTGTAATGTTACAAGTGCGAAACTGCTATAATATGCAATTCTCGTGAAAGCGCATGGAAGCATCGTGAAACCTCAAAGAGCGATGTCGCTTGGTGAGATACAGCGTTCTGCACTGTACTAAGTTGGTGAAGAACTGTGAGGTTATGCAAATATTCTAAATGAGCACAAAACAGTGAGACCTAGTGTTTTGTAATTTCCAAGTGCGAAGGTTAGGTTAGGTTAGGTTATGAAGCGTAATAAAGCTGCATGAAACAATGTCAGCTAATGGGAAACGGTGTTTTTCATGAATACAAGCCTGAAATTGCGATGTTTGTTGGGTTGAGTTCGGAAGCATCGTGAAACCTCACAGCACGATGTCAACTAGTGAGATACGGCGCTCTGTATTGTTGCAAGTGGGTGTATAATGGTGATGTTATGCAAATATTGTAAATGTGCACGAAACAGTGTGACCTAGCAGTTTGTAGATACAAGTGCGAAGGTCAAGTTAGGGTAGGTTAGTGTCATAAAACCGCATGAAACAATGTCAGCTATTGAGATGCAGTGTTTTTCACCATTTTAAGTTAGAAACTGCAATATCTATTGTTGTGAAAGCGCATAAAAAAGTTCTAAAGTTCTGACGTCTTAAAGAAAGCAGTGTAGAGTAGCGAGTAAAACAATTTCTCACGCTAGAAGTGCGAAGGTTAGGTTAGGTTGGGTTATTGTGTTGTAGTATATACCAGAAAATTGCGAGCATAGCAGACGACAGCGTCACATCACCTTGAAGATGACAAGAATGAAGGGGCATGTAGCGCGCCCATTGAAAATAAAAAAGAGGGGACGCTCACGAAGAACGAAGCTGTTCGGGCGCCGACAAGACAACGCATAAGAGCGTAAGGCGAATCTGCAACTACGCGCGAGGTTCGAAAGGTCGGGTTCCTGTCCTCAAGCCACTGATGTCCTTGGGGCACGACGTGTCAGCATGGCCAGGCACAAGTTCTGGGGGAGGAGTCCTGCGGACATCTCCGGTACGGCGAGCGCACTCGAAAGACTGGAGCTGCTGACCACGTCCAGCGAGCCGATGTCGCTGCCAGTGTGTGGATACGCCTAGACCTGGTGATGCCCTCTACAGTGGTGTGTGCTGACCTGTGCACTCAAGCGACGACTGCACCCAAGCACGCAACGGGTCAACCTTCCAGGCAAAGGGCTACGGCTCAGACTGTGAGACTGTTTAGTCTTTTCTTGTGTGTGTGAACAGCGTGCGTGTACGACCTATAGCACTGTATGTGCAACAGTTTTTTTTCGTCCAATATAACTTTCTTTTCTTTTCCGCACCTTCTCCATCTTCCTCGCGTCCCACGCGTTACTAAGTGATGAACCTAACCCCGATAGTTATGATAGATTGAGCTAGGAAGTGTCGTGAAACCACCCAAAACGATGCCAACTGGTGAGATGGTGTTCTGTTTTGTTGCTTGCGCGAAACTGTGATATCATGTCGTGAAAAACTGTGAAAGCACAAATAACGTTGGGAACTAACGAGATAATGCATTTTGTCACGTTACAAGCGCGAAACTGCAGAAATATGCAAATATCATGAAAGCGCATACAAGCATCCTGATACTTCACAGCACGATGTCGAATAGTGGGATACAGCGTTCTGTACTGTTTCAAGTGGGTGGAAAATTCTTATTTCATTTAAATATCGTAAACGTGCATGAAACAGTGTGACCTAGCGTTTTGTAGACACAAGTGCGAAGGTTAGGTTAGGTTAAGTTATGAAGCGTCATAAAACTGCATGAAACAAAGACAGCTATTGAGATGCAGTGTTTTTAATCATTACAAGTCGGAAAGTGCGATATCAAATGTGAAAGCGCATGAAAGTGTCGCAAAGTTGCAAAATGCAATGTAAAGTAGCGAGTAAAACGTTTTCTAACGCTGAAAGTGCGAAGGTTAGTTTAGGTTCGGTTATGTTAGGTTAAGCCAGGTAGCGTCGTGAAACCATCTAAAACGACGTCAAAGAGATATTGTTGTTTTGTTGCTAGTACGAAACTGCGATATCTTGTGAAATATTGTACAAGCACACAAAACGATGTGAACTTGCCAGATACTGCGTCTTGTACCGTTACTAGTGCGAAACAGGTTTTTTATGCAAATATCGGGAAAGTGCAGGACAGCATCGTTAAACCTCGAAATGATGCCTACTAGATACACAAAGTGTTTTGTATTGTTAAAAGTTAGTGAAAAACTGAGATATCATGCAAATATCGTAAAAGTGCTCAAAACAATTCAATCTAGCGAGATACAGTGTTTTTTAAAGATACCAATGCGAAGGTTCTAATGGGTTAGGTTATGAAGCGTCATAAACCACATGAAAGTATGTCAGCTATTAAGAAATGCTGTTTTTGAAGACTACAGGTCAAAAACTGCAATATCAAATGTTGTGAAAGCACAAGAAAGCATCGCAAGGTTGCAGAAAGCGATGTTAAGTAGTGAGTAAAACGTTTTGTGACGTTAGAATAGCGAAGGTTAGGTTAGGTCAGGTTATGTTAGGTTGAGCTAGGTAGCGTCGTGAAACCACACAAAACGACGTCAACAAACACGTTAGTGTTGTTGTGTTGCGAGTACGATACTGCGATATTTTATAAAATATTGTGAAAGCACACAAAACGATCTGCACTAGCCAGACACTGCGTCTTGTACCGTTACAAGAGCAAAACTGCTATAATATGCAATTCTCGTGAAAGCGCATGCAAGCATCTTGAAACCTCAAAGAGCGACGTCATTTAGCGAGATACAGCGTTCTGTACTGTACTAAGTTGGAGAAAAACTGTGAGGTCATGCAATTATCCTGAATGTGCACGAAACAGTGTGACCTAGAGTTATGTAAAGATACAAGTGCGAATGTTAGGTTAGGTTAGGTTATGAAGCGTAATAAAACAGCATGAAACAATGTCAGTTATTGAGAGACGGCGTTTTTCACGATTACAAGTCTGAAATTTCGATGCTTGTTAGGTTGAGTAAGGAAGCGTCTTGAAACCACCCGAAACAACGTCAACTAGTGAGATGGTGTTCTGTTTTGTTGGTTGCGCGAAACTGCGATGTCGTGAAAAACTGTGCAAGCACACAAAATGTTGTGAACTAAAGAGATGCTGCGTTTCGTAACGTTACAAGTGCGAAAATTTACATTTTGCAATTGTCGTGAAAGCGCATACAAGCATCGTGAAACCTCACAGCACGATGCCAACTACTGCGATACGGCGTTCTGTACCGTTGTAAGTGGGTGGATAGTTGTGATGTCATGCAAAGATAGTAAATGTGCACGAAACAGTGTGACCTAACGTTTCGTAGAAACAAGTGCGAAGGTTAGGTTAGATTAGGTTATGAAGTGTCATAAAACCGCATAAAACAATGTCAACCATTGCGATGCAGTGTTTTTCACCGTTGCAAGTCGTAAACTGCGATAACAAATCTTGCGAAAGCGCATGAAAGCATCGTAAAGTTGCAGAAAGCAATGTAAACTAGCGTATAAAACGTTTTCTAACGCTAGAGTGCAAAGATTAGGTTAGGTTAGGTTGTTAGGTTAAGCTAGGTAGCATCGTGAAACCACCGATAACGACGTCATCTAACGAGATAGTGTTGTTTTGTTGCGAGTACGTAACTGCAATATCATGTTCAATATTCTGGAAGCACACAAAACGGAGAGAACTAGCCAGATACTGCGTCTTGTACCGTTACAAGTGCGAAAGTGCTATATTATGCACTTCTCGTGAAAGCGCATGCAAGCATCGTGAAACCTGAAAGAACGATGTCATTTAGCGAGATACAGTGTTCCGTACTGTACTAAGTTGGTGAAAAACTGTGAGGCCATGCAATTATCCTACATGTAACGAAACAGTGTGGCCTAGCGTTTTGTAAAGATACAAAGGCGAACAGTTAGGGTAGGTAGGTTAGGTTAGGTTAGGTTAGATAAGGTTAGGTTAGGTTAGGTTATGAAGCGTCATAAAACTGCATGAAACAATGCCAGATATTGAGAAACGGTGTTTTTCACGATTACAAGTCTGAAATGGCGATGTTTTTGTGTTAAGTTAAGACGCATCGTGATACCTCACAGCACGATGTCAACTAGTGAGATACGGCGTTCTGTACAGTTGCAAGTGGGTGGAAATTGGTGATGTGATGCAAATACTGTAAATGAGCACGAAACAGTGTGAACTAGCGTTTTGTAGGTACAATTGCGAAGGTTAGGTTAGGGTATGTTACAAGGCGTCATAAAACCGCATGAAACAATGTCAGCTATTGAGATGCAGTGTTTTTCACCATTACAAGTCAGAAAGTGTGATATCAAATGTGAAAGCGCATGAAAGCGTCGTAAATTTGCAAAAAGCAATGTTAAGTAGCGAGTAATGCGTTTTCTAACGCTGGAAGTGCGAAGGTCAGGTTGAGTTATGTTAGGTTAAGCTAGATAGCGCCATGAAACCATCTAAAACGACGTCAACGAGATAGTGTTGTTTTGTTGCGAGTACAAAACTGCGATATCTTGTGAAATATTATAAAAGCACACCAAACGATGTGAACTTGCCAGATAGTGCGTCTTGTACCGTTACAAGTGCGAAACATCTTTTTATGCAAAATTTGAGAAAGCGTAGGACCGCATCGTGAAACCTCGAAACGATGCATACTAGTTACATACAGTGTTTTGTAGTGTTACAAATTAGTGGAAAACTGTGATATAATGCAAATATCGTAAATGTGCTCGAAACAACTCGATCTAGCGAGATACAGTGTTCTTTAAAGATGCAAATTCGAAAGGTTCGGTTAGGTTAGGTTATGAAGCGTCATAAAACCGCATGAATGTAGGTCAGCTATTAAGAAACGGTGTTTTTCAAGGCTACAGGTCAGAAAGTGCGTTATCAAATGTTGTGAAAGCACATGAAATCTTCGCAAGGTTGCAGAAAGGGATGTTAAGCAGCGAGTAAAACATTTTGTGACGCTAGAATAGCGAAGATGAGGTTAGGTTAGGATTTGTTAGGTTAAGGTAGGTAGCATCTTGAAACCACACAAAACGAGGTCAACTAACAAGATAGTGTTCTTGTGTTGCGAGTACAAAACTGCGATATTATGTCAAATACTGTGACAGCACAAAAAACGGTGTGAACTAGCCAGACACTGTGTCTTGTACCATTACAAGTGCTAAACTGCTATAATCTTCAATTCTCGTGAAAGCGCATGCGAGCATCTTGAAACCTCTAACAGCGACGTCATTTAGCGAGATACAGCGTTCTGTACTATACTAAGTTGGTTGAAAACTGTGAAGTCATGCAATTATCGCAAATGTGCACAAAATAGTGTGGCCTAGCGTTTTGTAGATACGAGTGCCAAGGTTATGTTAGGTTAACGTATGAAGCGTCATACAACCGCTCGAGACAATGTCAGCTATTGAGATGCAGTGTTTTTCACCATTACAAATCGAAAACTGCAATATCAAATGTGAACGCGCACGAAAGTGTCGTAATGTTGCAGAAAGCAATGTAAGGTAGCGAGTAAAACGTTTTTTAACACTACAAGTGCGAAGGTTAGGTTAGGTTAGGTTAGTTCAGGTTATGTAGCGTCATAAACTGCATGAAACAGTGTCAGCTACTAAGAAATAGTGTTTTTCACGATTACAAGTCTGAAATAGCGATGTTTGTTAAGTTAGGAAGCCTCGTTAAACCACCCAAAACGACGTGAACTAGTGATATAGTGTTCTGTTTTGTTGCTGGCGCAAAACTGCGATATCATGTCGTGAAAAATTGTGAAAGCACACATAACGTTGGGAACTAACTAGATACTGCATTTTGTAACGTTACAAGTGCGAAACTGCTATATTACTCAATTGTCGTGAAAGCGCATACAATCATCGTTAAAGCTCACAGCACGATGTCAACTAGTGGGATGCAGCGTTCTGTACAGATGCAAGTGGCTGGAAAGTTGTGATGTCATGCAAATATCGTAAATGTGCACAAAACAGTGTGACCTAGCGTTTTGTAGATGCAAGTGTGAAGGTTAGGTTAGGTTAGGTTAAGTTATGAAGCGTCATAAAACCGCAAGAAACAATTTCAGCTATTTAGATGCAGTGTTTTTCACCATTACAAGTCGTAAGCTGCGATATCAAACGTGAAAGCGCATGAAGTTGAGAGTGCATCTAACCCTACCCTCGATCTTCTACTTTTCCTTGTTTTGTGTTATTTTTCGTCATTCTCGCGAAGATGTCTGCAGCATCAAGAAGATTTTAGCCTTACCGGGCCCATTCCGAGAAGACGCGACCGAAAGAAGGGTCCGATTCCGGGACTTCGGCCATGGCCTAGCCATGCAAGCGACCAGGACAGACGCCTGATCCATCTCACACGCCGTCGAAACGACCAGACCAACGAGCAGGGGAACGTAACTGTGGTGACACGAATTAACCTACAACCGTCTACGACACATCCACAATAGTGGGACTCGACGAGAAGGTGGACGATTGGTCGGACATGGAGGACGACAACTTCAATATGGTAAGCCACCGCAAGAGCAGAACTGTGGGTAATCCTGTGATTATATCACCTGTAGAAAGCGAAAAAGACTTAAGACAGGTGAACGCTATGGCTTTACATTCTGCGTTGACATCAGTCATTGACGCTGAGCTAGTTCGGAGTTATTTCACTGCTCAAGCTTCGCTACTGCTTGACGTGGCCACTGAAGATCAAGTAAACGCGCTTTTCAAGTTTGGCAAGCTGTGTGGTGTAAACGTTAGTGCTCGTCTTCCTAATGCCTACCTGCGAAACACCTGCTTGAACAGAGGTGTCCCGAAGTGGTACACAGAGGCGGATCTTCTCGGATACATGAATCTCCAAGGTGTGATTCACGTCAGGAGGATTGTTAGAAGAGAAGTTTCTTCTACGAATGAGTGGAGGGTTAGACCCACGGACGCGTTGCTACTTGCGTTTTCTGCAAACACCGAGCGACCTCTGACCATTAACCTTGGCTTCACTTGACATGAAACCGCTGAATACACGGGTCCACCACCGAGGTGCTTTAAATGCTAACGTTTTGGTCACGTGGCGAAATTCGGCAAAGGAGATCTGCGATGTAAACGCTGCGGCGGTCCACATGACTTCAAAACTTGCAAGGCGGACTTTAAATGCGCAAACAGCAATAGTGACCATCCCGCCAGTTATAGTGCGTGCCCTTTTCGATTGAGTGCGCTGCATAGACGAAAAACCTTTCTTACGGGGCCTAAACCAGCTGAACCAACTACTGCCTGGCCAGTTGCTCAATCACCTGAGGATTTTCATTCATTAGTGAAAGAAAGAATATCAACTAGTACAAAGAATGTACGTGAGGTGCAATCAGAAGAATGCTTCCAGAAAACATCGAGCACAGCAAGTCAAGCAAACCAAGGAGCCGTGCCAGAGTCTACTCAGAACATTTCTACACAAGCTACCTATGCCAGAGTACTGTTACAAGAATTTGAGCAGAAGACAAAAGGACATGAGGAAAATATCCACGACACTGCGGAGATTGTTCGAGTTCTGTTTGCCGCTCTACGTTCCCACCTAGCGCCAATGCCGCCAGGTACTGCGAAGACCATACTGCAGGCCGTGCTGGCTCAAGAATCAGTGCTGCTTGGTTGTTTCAGGCACAACCAGCAGTAGGATACCGAAGGCCCAGTCTGTGTGAACGTTAAATTGCCGAAAAGGGCCTTTCATAATGCAGTAGAATTGTGCCGATATTGTTTCTCGCATGAATGAACTACATCTGTTTTTGAGAGAATATGAAATTCCGATCTTGGCTCTGTCGGAGGCCGGATTACTGAAACAAAAGTCAATCACTGGATACATCGATCACAAGAACCACACCATAACGACTTTCCCAAATGGAAGCGCTGCTTTGTATATACGAAGAGAGATACCACACGTAGCACTCAATGTGGTGAACTTGTGCACAGATGTTACAGAAGTTTATGCGATCAGGGCACAGATAGGAAACCGCAAAGTCAGCATTGCATCGTCGTACGCGTCTCCTCGCAAGAAACTTTTGATAGAAAAGTTTTTGGAAGACCTGTGTCATCGCTGCCCAGCTCCGCGCATAATTTGTGGTGATTTCAATGCGCATCACACGTCAAGAGTTCGAATGCACGTGGACGCTGTCTGGAAAAGGCTATTGATAAGCTAAATTTATGCATCGCGAATGATGGCAATGTAACATTCTTTAGGCCCCCAGCTTGTACAAGTATTATTGACTTAACGTTGCATTCAAGTGACGTTCAACTCACGTGTTGCACAACTCTGGACAGAATGGGCAGTGATCTATTCCCTATATTGATCAATGTTGCTGGCTACCAATTGTCGGTAACTAAATCCTGCAAAGTGACTGATTAGGACCGCTACCGAGAGCATCTAGATATTCGATCGGGGGATATGTTTCATAATATGCTGGCGAGCAAAGCGGCTGCAACCACTGTGCTTAAGCTACCCGCACATTTTCCAGCCCCAGACTTAAAGCTCCGTAATTTTTGTGCGGCCAGAAGAAGGGCAGAAAAAAGGCTTATGCGAAGAGGTAGTGAAACTGCTAGCAAAAATCAGATCAACAGACTTATTGCAGCAATATGGCCATACAGAAACGAACTTCGGAAGAAACGATGGGCAACGTTTTGTGAGAGTTTAGGTGTATTTACTCCACTGTCAAGGATATGGTGAGTAGTAAATAGGGTCGGAATCACGCCTGAGCCTATGAGGCTGTTTATTGCCCTCGCGTTATTCAAAGATACATTAATGTCCTTTCAAGCCGAAGAGTTTGCTGACGTGTATGTAATTGGAAGAGAAAGTGAACCACCTTACCAACTTCCGCCTCATTCTACATCTGCCATCGACGCACCTTTAACGCTGCGGGAACTTACGTCAGCCATAAGTTGTCTTCGTTGACGCTTTGCTTCTGGACCTGACGGAATTACAAACCAAATGATTTCAAATCTGCCTGCAGAAAAGAAGAGGAGGCTTCTGATATTTTAATTATGTTTGGGAGTCGAGAAACGTTCCTCAAGCCTGGAAAATGGCCTGGGTCGTGCCAGTGCTGAAGCCAGGTAAAAACAGAACAAAACTGGCATCATACAGACCAGTATCACTAACTTCGTGCGTAGCGAAGTTGATGGAGAAGCAGGCTTGTGTTCTGCTGACATGGTTGATGAAAAATCACAGAGCTCTTCCACCATGTATGACTGAGTTTCGGCAACGGTTCAGTGCCCAGGACAACATCTTGGATTCGGTGAGTCACATAGAACACCAACGAGCATACGGCTTTTCAACTCTGGCAATATTCCTGGACGTTTCAAAAGCATATGACTGCCCTTCTGTCCCTTCCCTTGTCCTATGTTTCTAAACGCGCTACGTCGATTGATTATGTCTTACCAACATGCCCAGCTTTATACTCTAGTCATATGACTGCGTGATTCAAGTTGCGATAATTAGTGGTTTTGCATCTATGAGAACAACGGCGCACCTTTTACGCTTTGTTCAGGTGTTTCTTAGTGATCACTCGATGCAGATGAAGTTAGGGACAGTGCTCATTAGCTCAAGCAAAATCACCAGAAGACTGCCTCAGGGTAGTGTCCTGTCTCCAATGTTGTTCAATGTGGCCAAGGCTGATTTACCTTATACTCTCAAGAGTGTGAGCAAGGCAGTACAAATATCAATTTATGCCGACGACATATGCATCTGGCTGTCTGTATATCAGCATCAGCGATTGGAAATGATTGGCGAAAGAGTTCTACTCTCCGCACAAACCTATCTTGAATCTATTTGACTAACAATATCAGCTGAAAAGTTTAACTCATGCTAATCCCAGGTATGCGAAGACGAGCAACAAGGATAAAAATATTACTTCCTAATGCATCAATTAAACAAGTTAAATACCTGAGATTCCTTGGAGTCACACTAGACACCAGGATGAATTAGCGATGGGCAATAGACAAGACAATGTCAGCGCTGTCACATCGTGTAAACATTCTTCGAAGAATGGCAGGAACAAACTGGGAAAGCCACCCAACATCAATGATAAGGTTACACGAAGCATTATTTGTCAATCGTCTACTTTTCCAATTGCCTCTGATCTCTCCGAGTTAGTCACAGTATGGACGGCTATAAAAACTTCATCGTAAAGGCCTCAGAGTTCCTTTGGGAGTGCCAAAGTTTGCAGCAAGCATAAAGGTGCTTCATGAAGCTTGTCTTTCGCCGTTACGTCTTCTCGCCTCTCAACGACTGCTGACACAGCTTTGCCGACTTGGCGAATCAAGCCCAGGACGAGGACTACTCAGTCGCCTTCGGCGACGCACGGAATCACCAGCTTTTGTGGCCCTCAACACCCTATGCCACCTTATCATCGATTTTCCCAAACAAAGACAACTTAGACAAGGCCCACCGTGGTCACTTGAGGATGTCGACTGTCAGGTTGCGATTCCACGGTTGCACAGCAAGCGTTCCACACCCACAGCAGAAGTACGTTCTTTGGTACTTGAATATATTGAAGAAAAGTACGCCGATCATTTAAAAGTTTTCACCGAAGGATCATTCAACATAGTGCATGGAGCAAGCACAGCACCGTTTGTGATCCCGTCTCTAAAGGCGTCCTGGGCAGCGTGACTCAAGTGCGTCGTTTCATCGACAGCATGTGAAAGCGTGGCAATTCAGGCCGCCCTGAAGAAACTGAAGCCTTGTAGGCAGCAACAAGTCGTGCTGCTTTCGGACAGTAAGCCCGCCTTGGAGCGGCTAAACCATGGATTGCTTTTGGATCGATGCACTCAAAGATCGCTGTGAATCCTTAAAGACCTGCGTGACATTGGTATAAGCATTAAGTTTCAATGGATTCCTATACATGTGGGTATAGCGGATAATGAGGCGGCTGACAGACTTGCCCGGAATGCTCTGGAGCTTACACCTACGAAGAAGGCTCCCAAAGAAAGTCAGCGTATCTTACGAGAGGCTGTAAATAAGCATTTTCACTCGTTATGGCTGACGCCTCACCAGCCATGTGTGAAACAAGGGCTATCAAGGGAAGAGGCCAGCTTGCTTCGTCGCAATCGAACGGGATCAGCGCGTACACCAGCATGGCTCCACAAGATCAGACTCTCCGTGACGCCCTTGTGCTCGAAGTGCAAAGAAAACGGTGATATAGAACACTATTTGCTTAAACGTTGTGAGCTTAAGAAGGAACGGCAAGGTTTATTTGAGGAACTGCAACAGTTAGGCTCGCAATGGGACAGCGTAGCTGATATTGTGTTTCCGCGTGGTTCCTCGATCTTCAGGAGACAGGCGTCGTGACTTCTCATGAAATTTTTGATTGCTACGGACATCGCATGTGACTAGTGATAAGTGACAATTATGTTTGTGGTATAGTGCAGCGAGATGGACTACCGAAACAATACTCCAAGTGGAATAGCTAAAGGCCGCCGTCTTACGCAGGATTATGTCGCTCTATGCGCGATTTTTATTTTACAAGCCTGCTCGTGCATTGATAAAAAACAAAGGACATTATCTACAACTAGCAAAGAAAAAACCGGGCGGGGCAATTGCCTGCAAATTATGCAAGGCTAGATCCGCCGGCTACCTACAACATCCTCAACCTCCTCAACCTTGCATGAAAGCGTCGTAAAGTTGCAGAGACCAATGTAAAGTAGCGAATAAAACATTTTCTAACGCTAGAAGTGCGTAAGTTAGGTTAGGTTGGGTTATGTTAAGTTAAGCTAGGTAGCGTCGTGAAACCACTCAAAACGACGTCAACAAAATAGTGTTGTTTTGTTGCGAGTACGAAACTGCGATATTGTGTGAAATATTGTGAAATCACAAAAAACGTTGCGAATTAGCCAGATACTGCGTCTTGTACCGTTACAAGTGCGAAACTGCTATTTTATGCAATTCTCGTGAAAGAGCATGTGAACATCGAGAAACTTCAAAGATAGAAGTCATTTAGCGATATACAGCGTTCTGTACTGTACCAAGTTGGTGATAAAATGTGAGGTCATGCAATTATCCTGAATGTGCACGAAACAGTGTGACCTAGCGTTTTGTAAAGATACAAGTGCTAAGGTTAGGTTCGGTTAGGTTAGGATATGAAGCGTCATAAAACTGCATGAAACAATGTCAGCTACTAAGAAACAGTGTTTTCCCGATTACAAATCTGAAATTGCGATGTTTGTTGGGTTGAGTTGGGAAGCGTCGTTAAACCACCCAAAACGACGTCAACTAGTGAGATGGTGTTCAGTTTTGTTGCTTGCGCGAAACTGCGATATCATGTCGGGAAAAACTGTGAAAGCACACATAACGTTGGGAACTAAGGAGATACCGCATTTTGTGACGTTACAAGTGCGAAACTGCTATATTATGCAATTGTCATGAAAGCGCATACAAGCATCGTGAAACCTCACAGCACGATGTCACCTAGTGGGATACACCGTTCTGTACTGTTGCAAGTGGGTGGAAAATTGTGACGTCATGCAATTATCCTAAATGTGCACGAAACAGTGTGACCTAGCGTTTTGTAAAGATAAAAGTGCGAAGGTTAGGTTAGGTTAGGCTAGGTTGGGTTAAGTCATGAATTGAATTGTTTATTCACAACAACAAAGTTGCAGGATGACCAGGCAAAAAAGCTGCATTAAGCAGCTTGAGGGGAACCTGGCCACCTCATACACTGGGCAGCTTCACAGCGGTCACACAAAAACATGGTATACATCATGAATGAACTAACTTAAAAACACAAAAAAACAGTAAACATCCATGGTCGGAATAAATAAACAAGGTCATTATAGAAACATTTCAAAAAAGGGGAAAAATAAGCGAAGTGCTTAAGACAAAGAAAAGGACAAACATATAAGCCCTTAGCAGCACAAGCAATCACATAAATACGTCGCGTAGCTTTTTTAGCGACAGAGTTGATACACTGAGACCATTTTCTTTGTGTAGTTGATTTAGCACAGTAGGTAAACAGGATTGTAGCATTTGGTCACCGTGTGTAGTTCTGTTTTTGTTAACAATCCAAGGCTCGGAATGACTAAACTCATAAAAAGAATTATGTTGCTGTAAGGATGCCAATTTTGTTAAAGCGTTATCATTCTTATTTTTTTCTATTCTATACATGCAACATAGCCTTTATGTGTACAAAGATTCAATTCTTATTGTTCTAAGCTTTGTAAATAAAGCAGCAGTTTGCCAAAGATATGGCACCCTGCAGACAAGGCGTATTGCTCTTTTTTGTAATACCACCAGCTTGTGAATGTTTTCAGCTGAAGTCGTCCCCCAGACTAGAATTCCGTATTGAACTAGGGAAGGAAACATTGAATTATATAACATCATATTAATGGATGTAGGAAGATAGTTACAGTGGCGATGCATAGTACCTATTGCTCTAGATAATTTACTAACTAAGTGATTCACTTGACAATCCCACGATATAGTTGCAGAGAAATATACGCCAAGCGAGTTGAAAGACGATAGTATTTCTATTTCAGTATTATTTAATTTATTGGGGGTTAGTTGAAATTGTTTGTTACGTGGATGAAACATCACTGCCTTTGTTTTTTCTACATTAATCTTAATATAATTACTTGTAGCCCACTTTTGTATACTTGCAAGCGTCTTATTGGCTCGATTTGACATTTCAGCACCGAAGTCACCGTCAAAAAACAGACTTGTGTCGTCTGCGTAAATTACGCACTTAACAGAGGAATCAACATTGACTATGTCATTGATGTACAATATGAAGAGATACGGACCCAATATGCTCCCCTGTTGGACGCCGGTTCTTACAGATTTTAACTTTTTAACTCCGATAGGTCGCCGGCTATAACTACGAACTGGGTTCTGTGCTGAAGGTAGGACGTAATAAGAGAGTGAGCTACGCCGCGAATACCGTAGCGATCAAGTTTTTTAAGCAAAACATCATGACTGATAAGGTCAAAGGCCTTGGAAAAATCGAGAAAAATTCCAAGCATCATTTTTTTTCTCAAATTTTTGCAATATAAACTCCTTTTGGGTCATTAGGGCTAATTCAGTTGCCTGTTTTTACGAAAACTGAACTGTGCAGGACTTATGATACCAAAGTGGTCAGTAAACGAAGAAAATCGCGCTAAAATTACCTTCTCTAAACCTTTCAAAAAAACAGGCAACACTGATACAGGGCGGTAATTTGAAAGATCATTCTTGTCGCCTTTTTTGAATATTACTGTCGCCTTTGCCGTCTGCATGCCACGAGGGAAAATGCCTGTTGACAAACATAGAATAAAAATGTACTCTAGGCAAGATGCAATTATGTCTATGACGAATTTTACCGGCGCTGTTTGAATACCAAACGCATCTGTGGCCCTGCTGTTACTTAATGACAAGAATGAAGAAATAACTTCTTGTGTTGTAACACCTCTTAGGAATAATGACTGCTTATTAGGTGGGTTCATGTACGAAAGGTCAATACCGTCACATGCCAAAGCAAGGGACAAAACAAAATTGTTAAAAGCATTAGCAAGATCAATCCCTTTTAGTTCATTGCCGTCTTTTAGGACTGTGGTAGTTTTTTCAAGCGCAGTCCCAGTTATTGAAGCAAGTGTCCTCCAAATTTTATCAGAGCGTCCTGCAGATGAACTGAAGAGATTAAAGTAATAGTGTTTCTTAGCAACCCTTAACTGTTTTGTAACGTAGTTTCTGTATTCTTTAAATGCTTTTAATGCTTCCGGCGATTTAGCATAAACTTGTCATAAGCCGCATCTGCATTTTTGTTCTCTATACACATCATCCCATTTGGCACTGGCAAGATGTTCTCGGAATACAGACCGGGTGTTAGTATTTACGAGCCGATAAGAGAACGCTTGATGTACTTGTTTTTGTTTTTCAACTGCGCTAGCAATGAATATAAACACAGGTAAGTGGTCACTTATTGCGTATGCTAAAACACCAGGTTTCACAGAAGACACATCAAAGTTAGGAACAAATCTAATGCAGTTTCACATGTTGGCGTAACTCATGTAGCCGATGTTATAACATTTTGACAGAGATGTATATTTAGGAGAGATTCTAACTCTAATTTCATCTTATTCTCGGTAATCATATTTATGTTAAGGTCGCCTCCAATAACTATTTGGTAATTGTTTTTGTGAACAAATTCTAACTGAGAATCTATATACGACAAGAACAGCAAATAATTTCCCTATGGAGGCCGGTAGCAAACACAAAAAATTATATTGCTACATTTAACTACGACAGCTTCATAGTGCTGATTAGTACGACAGAATTCAGAAAGAAGCTCAGAGGTAAATGAATTTGAAACCAGCAATGAAACACCTCCCCCACGTCTATCACGACGGTTCATGTAAAAAGATTTGTAACCGGCAAAACTATACACATCATCTTCTGAAGCAAACCATGTTTCCGAAAACATCACAACACCAAATCGACATTCTGTTCCACCAAAAAAGCAGTCAAGTTCATCTCTCTTGCTTCTACGAGATCTAAGGTTAAAATGTATGCAACTGTAGAAATTCGAACCGTGGCTTCGCATGATAGTATCTAAGTCAGAGAAATTTACTCGGTCCATGAAAAACAACGCAGTTTCGAAGATAAGTTGGCTATAAAAATTCAAGTGCTGAGTAGTTTATCAAGGTCAGTCATGCAGCGGATGACAACCACAGATTCGTTATCTTACTTTCGAACAAGAACTTTCCCCTTCGCATGCCACGCGAAGCGATAATCATTTGCACTTGCCCATTCTCTCACGTCACGCAGCAGTTTCCGGTTCTGTACAGTCATGTTTTCACAGATTGAAATGTCAGAGCGCATGTTTCGCAGAACTTTGCGTTTTTCGATCCATCTGTCTCACAGAGAGAGCTGTGAAAATCGGACGATGATACCAGGTACTTTTCCTTGTCGCGAAGGCAACCTATGTACCGCCTCGACATCAGTAGCGCTCAGCTCTGACTAGCTCACCGATTTTGCTACTTCATTTAGCTTGGTGATGAGATTTTCTTTATAAGTTACTGGTAAACCATGCACTTCAACGTTCAGCTTCCTGCTGCACCATTCTAGATCGTTTACAGATGCCTTGAGTTGCTGAATATTGCTTGGGTTTGCATTTTCTCCGAGCTTAGATACTTTTCTCTTCAAGCTGGTTAGTTCTCTTATCTGGGCAACCTGACGACTCAGTATGTCATCGTATTTTTAAGACATAAGCTGGATTGAAGCCTTCACGTCTTCAACCTGCTGTGGCAAGTTAGTAAGCATGTATAATTTGCGAGTTATCTCTGCCAAGACGACCGAAAGGTTGGTATTCATCAACGGTTTAGCTTTTGGCGCTCTGCACACCGCACATCGCCACGCCCGACGCCCACTCTCGCCTTTACTTTTATATGTTGCTTCACTGCAGCCAGAACAATCAGTGGCATGGTAGCCGTACTCACATTCAGAGCATTTCATGTAGCGTCCATCTGCGGGAAGGGAGTCGCTGCAGGAGCGGCAGGTTATCTTCACTGGCCCACTAAGCGTACACACAGTGCAAAGAGTACCAAAACGCCAAAGCACTTGACACCAAAACAAGTATCAACACGGCGGTAACGGGGGTGGCGGTGGCAAAAAATATAGGACAAGTCTTTGGTCAGGAATGAACCTGAGTTTACCAACCTGCAAAGGGTAGAATATAGATGCAAGGGGGGCGTCTTTCCACCACCGCCGTCACCGCCCGTGTGAGCTGAGTAAGCTTGACCGTCACAAGCGCAGCCAGCCCAGCCAAGATGAATAACTGTTCGTGACGTGAGTGCGGGCAAGAATCCTTGAAGACAGCGCAGCGCTTCATGGTGAGTCCAGCTGCAAAGGGTAGAATATAAGAGTCGACAAGAGTGGTGATGTGGGCTTGTTGGAGAATATAGATGTAAGGGGGGCGTCCTTCCACCACCGCCGTCACCACCCGTGTCATAAAAATGAAGCGTCATAAAACTGTATGAAACATTGTCAGCTACTGAGAAACGGTGTTTTTCACGATGACAATCTGAAATTGCGATGTTTGTAGGGTTAAGTTAGGAAGCGTCGTGAAACCACCCAAAACTACGTCATCTAGTGAGATGCTGTTCAGTTTGTTGCTTGCGCGAAACTGCGATATCATGTCTTGAAAAACTGTGAAAGCACACGTAACGTTGGGAACTAACGATATACTGCGTTTTGTAACGTGACAAGTGCAAAACTGCTATATTTTGCAATTGTCGTGAAAGCGCATACAAGCATCGTGAAACCTCACAGCACGATGTCAACTAGTGGGATACAGCGTTCTGTACTGTTGCAAGTGGGTGGCAAATCGTGATGTTGAACCACTTCTCTGTTTTGGCGGATTAGTGACGCGTGAAGAGAAGGTCATTGATGAGGACGAAGATAGTGATAGATCGCGTCGTTCTGATCTTGCGCACGTGCACGAACCAACCGCTAAGACTTCGATCATCCTTCTGCAACGCCACCAACGATCCGGGATCGGCGTCAAACAAGCTGGCGATGGCAACTGGCAAGTGGGCCGCTTTTCATGAAGTAGATCAGGACACAGCAGCCATGTCACTGTCGCATACGTACTCATCATTGACCTCGTCATGTGTGCAATCATCTGTCCTTTCTCATGAATCGCGTGCATTCAGCAGAGTCGGCTCTGCCTTCAGGCAGATCAATAGAGGGTTACGACTAGTACCCCTCTCTCTTAGTACAACGTCATAGAGTGGTTGCTTCATGCATATGGCAAGGAAGGTGCCCTTGAAGAAGGAGCAGTTCATCTCCACTCTCGCTTCTGGAAGGTTACGGGTGGTGCTATCAAATAAACAAACGGTTCGCGTTTCTCCAGTGAACTTCTTAATTAGAACGAGTGCGCGCATAACTACGACAGTGTCGCAACCGGTGTCTATTTGTGAAGCGACAAATTACCCTTCTAGACTCCCTTGTGCAGTAAGATTTCGTTCTGTTCATCTCGGCTCTACCAGACAATGTGCCCCCGATCCAAATTTTCCAGGACTGGAAACTTCAGTATCTGCAACACCTTCGTGTTGTTCACAGTGATGTGTTTTTCTCGGTGTTTCGTCAGGCTGAGAAAGAGAACACGAAGCCTCATTGTGGTCCTTCATCGTTTTGGAAAAGCCCTGAGGTTTCTTTCCCTTCCACCCGGTCGCTGACTTGCTTCCCATAAACTTAAACCAGCACTCGAATTGCTTTTGACTTCGCTTGTTACATATGAAGCAGTGGCGCTTTCCCTGAGTGTTTGATGACCCTTTCGCTGGTGTGGCACTTTTCACAAGTGCAGTTTCCTCTTTACCTCTAGCAAAGCGGGTCAGGCCTTTCGCTTTGAGGTAGAGATCAGCAGTTTTGGCCAAACTGTCCAAATCTTTGCAACCTCGCTCCTTTAGAAATACAACAAGCTTCTGGTCAGATTGGAGCAAAAAATTGTTTCGAAACAATTCGGTCTCACAAGAAGTCATATGTTTTCTCTGTTTTTGCCATCTCTTGCCAATATTCAAAACCATCCAGCAATCTGCCAGAAAATTGACGTCCTGTTTTGCCGTTCTCCGTTTTGCCTTCTCGGAAGTTGACTCGGCAATACTCCTCCACGTACCGGAACCTCTGAAGCAAGGTCGACTTGATATTTGCAAAGTCGGTGGCATCTTCAGCAGACATGCGTTCAACTACAGAAAAAGCTTCCCCTGTTAGGCACAAGCTCAAGGAGAAGCCCTGTTTGTCTATAGGACAGCCCTGGGTAGTGGCAACTAGATCAAAGCTTTGAATATACGAATCAAGCTCATCAAGGGCTTCGTTGAACGCAGGAACGAGCTTGTGCGGGCTTCGATAACCTTGATTGCTTGTGTCGCTTTCAGTTGACTGGGTGGGGACTACTTGGCTAGTTTTCTGCAATTCCTGCACGCGCAGGCAAAGTTCTAACAATCGCCATTCTCGAGCTTGCCGTTGCAACTCCCGTTCATGGACTTCTTTAGCTGCCTTTCGCCTTAGCAAATACTACTCGCTTTCTCTGTCGCACTCTTAGTTCATCCATGCTAGGGGTGTCTTGCCCGAAAGTCCTAGCTAATTACGGATACCTATATACTTAACGGCATCCATCTTAAACCACCGCACAAGAACCAAGTGAGGCTCCCGAAAGGTGTTACGAGGGCTTAGTCCTGTTGCGCAGACGCCAGAAATGTAGCGTGTTAAATATGAGACCGTCTCTTTGGTTCATGTGCGGTGTAGTGAAGAAAGAAGTCAAAGACTGAGTCAAGAACACATTTTATATTAACAAAAAAAACTAGCTCTCACGAGAATAGATACACAAGCAGAAAGGGATCCTTGACGCGGCATAAGAATATATATGGGGCTAGATGTTAGTACATGGTTGGCACTCAGAATGCACTAAATTACCCACGAAAAAGGCACTTTAAAAGCACTTACGAGGCACGAAATTTGCGCTCGTGTGAGTTTCACCTGCGGCTTCCGGGTGTCTTTTTTCGCATGCAAATAAGTGCGTCGCAAGTGTCAACCTCGTGAGTGAGGTAGTTTTTGAAAATGCACATAAATTGACCTGCTTCAGTTCTTCCGCAGAAAAGAGCAAAGCCGCTGATCCTGTTCATGTTTTGATCTATTCTTTATTTTAAGGTTTTTAGGTTGATCCTTTCAGTTTTCTGTGCCTAGACTGCAGCGCCTTCTCTCGGTTCTTCACTTCGATCATAGAAAAAGCTCGTAAACTCTAGATGCCGATGCCATCTTCCTTGCTGCCAGCGGAGAGTCTGTTGTAGTAGTTGACTACTAGCTCCAATGGCAGCATTCGCAAATATGCGGAGCAGAGAATGTCTTCGTATCCATTTGTGTTCACTACAAGTGCTGCGAGACCGCCTTTGTTGCACTGCAGATGGTCCTATAGGTGACGTTGGCCGATGGCCTCATTCTCGTTTCGTGATGGTGGCAACTCGAAAAACTGAGACAGATGTTGTTGTATCAGAATGTTTCATCAACCAAACCGCTTTTCATGGAGCTCAATGGCTGTGGTGTAATTAGCTCATGTCCCCCCAGCCTATGAATGCCAATAATGGCTGAAGGAACCTTTCCAGACAGTGACGAGTGGAAGCAGAGAAACTCCTCACAGTAAGAGAGGGGGTCGTTTTCGGGCCCTCCTCTTTCAAACTTCCCCCAGAAGTATCAACACTACACGAAGCACGGCTACATTGCTGTAACTCGAGCTCCGTTAGTTCAACATGGATCTGCGCAGCCTTCACAGGGCAGTTGGTCGGGGCCCGCATCACGTTCATTTCTGCTTATATGGTTGATCTTTGCTCTTCGCTTCTTGGCTGATATTTGTGGTGCATGCAACGGTCCGGTCGTTTTACTCAATTGTCAATGTCATTTTTCTCGGCGCATCCGTCAACAACTTGTGGCTCAGTGGCTGTCACAGATATCTCGCATCTCGTTACATTTCGGTAAGGTACAACGACGCCAAGTCAGTGTTTTGCTATTACACGAGTGAATGACAATATTGAATGCGTAGGGAGTTTCCTGAAGCATACAGTGCAGTTGCAAGCTCCCTATGTCTCCGCATAAATGTGGGTAAATGTGGGCCTGGGCCACTGTCTTAAAGATGAAATATTTGTAGTTATTAGCAGCATAATGGTACAGCTCATCCTCTTCTATGTCAGTGTTACAGCTACTGAGGAGAACCGACAATGGCATGGTTTTTGTTTGTTTTCAGTGGGTGGTCATCAGCTGACAGAACATATATACTAGTTTGTTGTGATTCGGCCACGTAACAAACATGCTTTTGTGTTTTGTCTTTTCCTTACTCGAAAACAGATTGTTTTCAGTATCAAAGCAGAAACTACACTCCCCACGTTTTTTTCTTTGTATATATTTTATTGTTGCCACAGAGCACCATTCATACCGTCGTCATTCCCCTTCTCCTCCTGAGTGTCCATGTTAGGGTCAGAAGCAGCAAGCAAAACCTTCATTGGCTCTCGCATATTTACAGCAGTATCTGCCCCAGCCTCGTGGGTCTCAGGTAACAGAAGAACACCAAACTCTTTAAAAATTGTAGGTTTATTATCTGAGGCACTAACAAAATTAGGTACGTGTGTGATCTCATGTAGGCAAAATTTATTACAAAAAGTACCCCCACATTTGATTTCACCTCCGAGTAGAACTATGCGTTCCATGTGCTTCCAGCACTGTGTAGAGAATATTTTGTCATTGCTAAAGTACTTGGAAACCATTTTGTTTCATCGTATAAGCTATAAACACGAAACAAATATAGAAAAAAGAACGCTGAGGACGTGGGTTTGATGGGCTTTCGTGTTTCTATAGCCTAAAGGGGATAAGCCGCGAATTTTGTGACTTTCATGACCTTTGCTGCCAGTATTTCTTATAGCTCGAGACAGCATGATACGCGCACGACGATTCATGTATTCTCGCAAAATAATTTACTATCCCTTATTTGAGTAAACAACTTTTGATTTTGGTTTCACGCGCCAAGTTGGGTGGCGACGTAGTAGTGTGGGTAGCTTTGGCCTCACAAGGCTGATACGCATGTGCTGAGTAGCGTATTCTCTCGCACACACGTGCCCCACAAGCACCAGCAAAACAAACGCACCGATAATTGCCATGGCTTGCTGCGTCATCCGCGAGCGATGTTGCTCCCCATGCTGTGCATGTTGCTGTGAATGCGTGATGTTGCACCCCATTCTGGGGTCCGGGACTACCTCACGTCACTACAGATCTTGTGTGACCTTACTACAACTTTTGTTGCCCTTTCTGTAGAGCTATGTCAATGTTGGCGTGCTATGGGACTCAATTGGGACAATGAGCATTTAGATACACTTTAAATATGAACTAAACTATAAGAGAAATGTTTGCTGTGTCCGACTATGATGTAGATTGTCTTTGTATGTAGAGAAAACCCACAACAGTATTGATAGAGCCTCGGAAACACTACCTTTGATAGACTAACAGAAGAGAAAATTGTTCAGAGTCAATATGCCAAGTCAGCACTATCTTGCTGACCGGTGGCTTCCAAAATTCCAATCTACAAAATATACAATTGTGTTACGAATTTTTATTGCCCAATAAGGAATTGTAGTTTTTGATATGCACTGCTACCTAACGGGGGAAGTTTGTCTACAGGTACGTTGCATAATACCAAAATGATTGTATATGACGCCAGTGAAGTGGTCGCAAGGCACCATGACTGTGGTATGCTAGTCATGCTGACATGACGTTTCATAATTTTTATAGAACCACCTGTCATTTATGTCTGCCATACAGTCCCTTCACGCAATACCAAATTAAGTGCAGTTTGCAACCCACACGTAGTGGGTCGACTACAAGAGCAGCTCTCAATCTGGAGGAAAAAAGAAGATCACATGCTTCTTCTCAACCCGAGATCCAGCCACGACTGACGCATCGTCCTAGAGCTAGCTACTCGGTGGTTTAATAAACCCCCAGTACTTGTGATTCATCGTGACAAACTGGTGGAAGTTGTTAGGTAGTCTCACGGATGCTGCAGACCCCCCCCCCCCCTCAGGAAGCCGTAATACGAGTCCAGTGCCAGTCAATACTCCCGTGCATCGGACCAGCCACCGAATCAGGAGATTGCCGCCGGAAGTCAACGATACTGCTCCCACTTAGTCAACAAACATGACCAGCGCTTCGGTTCAAACATCACCAACCAGCACAGAAAGCACGACGTCGAACCACTATACGTTGTAAAGCCTACAGGCACCGGCGACGTTCCATGGTACGGGGCGCGATGACGTTGAGAACTGGTTGGCGGACTTCGAGCGCGTAGTCACCTTGAATCAGTGGGAAGACACGGCGAAACTGGGTCGTGTGAATTTCTATCTCAGAGACGGGGCTCGCACGTGGTATCAAAATTAGGAGGAGCAGCTGACGACGTGGCCCGAATTGTCTTGTAGACTTCTGCAGAGCTACGCCTGCGCTGATCGCCAAAAAAAGCTGAACGAGCTATTCTGGCCCACGTACAGTCGCCAAACGAAACTGTGACCACGTACGTCGAAGACATGACGCGCCTCTTCCGAAGGAACGATTCAAAAATGACGGAGAACAAGAAGTTGCGTCCCTTGATGCGTGGTATCAAGGACCACCTTTTTGCCGGTCTCGTGTAAAGCCCTCCGAAGACGGTCGCGGAGTTATTGTCCGAAGCCGTGACAATGGAAAAAATGCTGCAGCAGCGATCCAACCAATACAACAGGCAAGTTAGGGGCATGTCCACAGCTGACATTTTCACCACCGCTGGGACCAGCAGGACTCTCTACGTGAACTCATCCGTAATATCGTACGTGAAGAGTTGCAAAAGGCTGGTGTAACACCTCTTCGTACGGTTAGCTCTATTGCAACTGTGATCAAAGATGAACTGCACCTGGCCCTCCGGGACACCTTGCCTCCTGATACAGCTGCGCCAGCTCCTGCTGCATACGGCCATGAGACAACCTACGCGGAAGCCTTGAAATGCCCTGCTGCATCGCCGCCATTGTTCGTTCATCCTGTCCCCGCTGTATCACTCGAGTCAGCGCAGCACATACCATACTACGAAGGCACGTACACGCCACCGCTCTTTGTCCGTGGCGCTTCTGTCGCCCATCGTTCGGTACAACCTGTCCAAGACATCGACGATCAGCACACGTCTCCTCGGAAGTCTGATGTTTGGCGCACACCCGATCAACGGCCTCTATGCTTTCACTGCGGAGAAGCTGATCACTTGTACCGCTAGTGCCCATATCACCGTCTTTGGTTTCGCGGTTTCTCTGCGTACTCGCCGCCACCTCGTTACAGCCAGAGACCACGTGACATCGAAAAGTACCTCTCCCAGCAGCATGCACCAACATCATCCGGGCTGTTCGAGCAGCGCTGTACCGTGTCCTTCTATCGCTCCTGTCCGGGTGTTTCGCGCTGTTAACCACGATGAATGCTCACCAACTAGCCCAGTTTTCCATCTTGATCATCCGGGCGCCAGTCGCGCTCGCCATCACCGAGGCGATTTTCATCAAAGCCCCAGTGGTATTCAACCGCACGATCTCCCAGCCCCCCGCCGGATGGATGGATGGATGGATGGATGGATGGATGGATGGATGGATGGATGGATGGATGGATGGATGGATGGATGGATGGATGGATGGATATGGCTGTACCCTTTAGATCGAGCGGTGGCTAGCGCCACCAAGCCGTAATTCTTAATGAACCAAAAACTAGATTTATTTTTCTCTTAAACCGTGAGAAAGGGGATTTGTACTTTGCAGTGAAAGGTTTATTTTCACTCGTGCCTTGACTTTAGCCACCAATCAGATAACCTCCTTCTAGTTAATTCTACCAGCTTAAAGTCTATTTTGCCCTCACTGTTTCTAAACCCCAGTGCTTTGAAAAACTCTGCGCCATCATCCTGAACTATAAGGTGAAGCCCTTTAGAGAACATTATCAAGCGTTCGGCAGTTTCTTCTTCCTCTCCACACGCACTACATACCGTGTCTACACCTTAGTATTTCGCCCGATATGTCTTGGTTCGCAATACTCCCGTCGTGGCCTCAAACAGCAGAGAAATACCCCGAATACTATCATAGATCCTTTCCTTGGCAACTTCCTCCTAAAAAGTTCGATAGACCTCTAGCGCGGACTTCTTAATTATTCCGATTCTCCACATATCGGTCTCAGCTTCCTTCTTCTTAACTGATAATTATTTTTGGTTTGGCCCCCTGCTGTTTTCCAAGTATTTACCAGTCAATTTTCTGGTTCACTTCCGCCATTTTTATCGACATTCTTCATGTACAAGTAGCTGAATACCTTCCTAGCCCAACGCTCCTCCCCCATTTCTCTCACTCGCCTCTCAAATTTTATTTTGCTGCTAGCTTCTCTGCCCTCAAATGATGTCCATCCCATATCACCTTGTGCTCCCTGATTTGGTGCATTCCCGTGAGTTCCTAAGGCGAGCCAACCTATTCTACATTGCTTAATTTCTTATCTTGCTTGAACTTCTGATCTCACGCCCAAGACCGCATTGCCGAACGTCAGACCAGGAACCATGACCCCTTTCCATATTCCTCTGACAACATCATACCTTTTGTAATTCCACAGTGCCCTGTTTTTCAATTCCACTGCATTTATGTTACCTTTAGTCGACACGGCTATTTCGTATTCCCTTAGGTACTCGGCCCCATGGCTTATCCATATGCCCAGATATTTGTATTTATCTGTTATCTCTAGCCAGAACTCTTGTATTCTAAGCTCACTAACTTTATTGTCATTAAAAATTATGACTGCTGATTTTTCCTTACTGAATATGAAATCTAACCTATCTGCCTTATTACCGCAGATGTCCACCAATCTCTGCAAATCTTCCATGTTGTCGGCCATTAGCACTATATCATCTGCGTACATCAATGCTGGTAACGCCTGTTCAATGAGTTTTCCTTGTTTGACGAGAGAGGTGGAAGTCCAGTCCACCTCCCTTTAATTTGGCCTCTAATCATTGTAGATACATCATGAATAATAAGGGTGACAGGTGACACCCCTGCCTGAGCCCCTGTTTTACCTCTGCAGGCTTGGATACCTGCGTTTTCTACTTTATAATTACCTTTTTACCTTTATAGATATTCTTCAAAAGATTAGTGACTACATCTCCTACGCCTAGTATGTCCAGTATTCCCCACAATTCCTCTACAACCACGCTATCGTACGCTCCCTTGATATCCGAAAATGCTAGCTACAGGGGCCTGTGTTCCTGTTCTATTTTGATACACTGCGTCAGTGATAACAGATTGTCTTCCAACCTTCTGTGTTTCCGAAACCCATTCTGCAGTTCCCCCAGCACCCCCTCATCATCTATCCATGCCTGCAGTCTTTCCTTTATGATCTGCATCACCAGCCTGTAGACCACTGATGTCACTGTTATATAACGGTAGTTACTGTTGTCAGCTTTGTCCCCCTTTGCTTTATGGATCATGCTCATCCTGCTAAGTTTCCATCGATCGGGAACTTCTCCATCGATTATTATTTTGCTCACTGCCTCTCTCTCAAAGCCAGCTTACACTTCGGACCTAATGTCTTTATCAGCATAATTGGAATGCCATCTGGGCCTGTTGATGTACTACTAGGAACCCTTTTCTCAGCCCTTTCCCACTCTTGTTGTGAAAATGGAGCCATTGCGCCACTTGATTCATCCTTGTTTATGTGGTGCATAAAACACTTCTTTGTTGAAATTTTTCTGTCGCCCTTGTTCTTATATACTCAATAGCTTCGTCCCCTTCTAGCCTAGCACCTTGAGCTGTAGTTATAAACCTCTGCTCTAGGCTCGTCTCATTTCATAGGGAGTTTAGATGGTTCCGAAATTTCGCAGCTGCCTTTCTATCTTTTTTATGTACTTCTGCCAGCCACTGGGCTCCCTTTCTTCTAACCTTTTCATTGATCAGAAGAGATGCATGCCTTCTACAGCTTAGAAAGATTTCCCATTTTCTTTCTACATCCTCTGTCGGTTCACCCCGCTGCTTAGCATGTCTGTGTGCCCTAGAGGCTTCCTTGCGTTTTGCTAGCCGAAGCGACCTCTGGGGGCGGGGTAGCTGAACGTCGAGGCGCTGAAGACCTCCTATTGACGCAGAACCGCATGAAAATTCGTCCGAGATCACCTGCTGCTTCAAAAGATAGCCGGCTTTCACTCGACATAGCTTTGATAATTGATGGTTGTGTAGTTAATGCGTTATCGGAACCCAGCGCAGACTATACCATTTTGATTGGGAAACTGACAACGCAGCTGAAGACAGTAATCACGCCATGGCACAACTCACAGATTCGGACAGTAGGTGGCCATGTCGTTACTACAGTGGGCGTCTGCACATCTAGAGTACAGATTCAAGATTATACATTCGTACCAAGCTGCCTTGTTCTACGTGAATGCTTCTGTGACATCATTCTGGGAGTCGGCTTTCTACAGGAAAACGGAGCTATCATTGATCTGCAAGAGCGCCGTGTCACGTTCTTAGCCCAGCAAGCAACGTGCAGGATGCCGGAAGGCGTGTCGACGTACTCCGTATTTCTGAACAGAGCGTGACGCTTCCTCCCCTAGCAAGTGTTCCGGTCGACGTAACATGCTGTGGTTTGAGCGATCGCAATGTGGTGGCTGAGACGAATTTAGAACACCTCCTGCAACAAGGCATCTGTGTAGCTAGAAGTGTAATACACAATTGTGGTGGCCGATCTGAATCTCTCATTACCAACTTTGGCAACGAGAATCGACACCTTTTCCGTGGCACTTCGTTAGCGTTTGCCCACGAAGTAGCAGACCTAACAAACTGTCTCACGTCAGAACTAGTGGATAACGCAGACACGTCAATGAGCAACATTGACATCAATCCTGATCTGTCCACCGATAACCAGACTGCGCTGCGAGCGCTCTTCTTCGAGTTCAGGTCTTGTTTCGCAAGTTTCTCAAAACTCCGCCAGACGTCCATCACTCAACACAGGATCATCACGTACGGGGACGCACGCCCAATATGCCAGCACCCCTACCAGATGTCAGCTTAAGAACGTGAAGCGATACGTACGCAAGTCCGCGAGATGCTTGACGAAGGCGTTATCGAACCATCCAAGAGCCCGCGGTCATCTCCAGTCGTGCTTGTTAAAAAGAAGGATAGGTTGCTACGCATCTGCGTCGACTACCAAAAGCTTAACAACGTGACCAAAAAGGATGTGTACCCGGTGCCGCGTATCGACGATTCACTGAGTACACTTCGTCGTGCCCATTATTTCACTTCTCTCGATCTCAAAAGCGGGTACTGGCAAATCAAGGTATATCAGAGAGACCGCGAGAAGACAGCCTTCGTGACTCCGGACGGCCTATAACAATTTAGAGTACTCCCTTTCAGCTTGTGTTCAGCGCCGGCAAATTTCCAGCGAATGATGGACACTGTCCTCAAAGGGCTCAAGTGGCAGACTTGTCGTGTCTACATTGATGATGTGGTGGTCTTCTCTGCCAAGTTCAAGCACCACCTTCACTGCCTGCGCAGCGTGCTGGAGGCTATCCGATCGGCGGACTTTGCAATAAAGCCACAGAAAATCAACTTTGGCTATGAAGAACTAAAATTTCTTGGACATGTAGTTAGCGCCGAAGGAGTCCGGCCCGATCCAGACAAGCTTGCCGCTGTTGCCGAATTACCAGCTCGGGTCGATAAGAAAGCCGTCCGGGGCTTCCTTGGTTTGTGCGCCTACTATCGTTGGTTCAATCACGGCTTTCACAGATAGCAGAACCTCTGGCTCGTCTCACAACGGAAGGCAAGACGTTTGTCTGAGAAAACAAGCAAAAAGCAGCTTTTGATGAACTGTGACAGCGCATGCAATCAGCGCCCGTTCTCGCTCATTTCGACAATGATGCTGACACGGAGGTCCATACTGACGCTAGTAACGTTGGGCTCGGTGCAGTGCTCATTCAGCGTCAAGAGGACGTCGAAAGAATAATGGCCTACGCCAGCCGCTTCCTATCCCGTGCCGAGGCGAATTATTCCACTACGGAAAAAAATGCCTCGCTGTCGCGTGGGCAATAACCAAGTTTCGCCCGTACCTTTATGGTCGTCCCTTCGAGATAGTGACAGACCATCACGCGCTCTGTTGGTTGGCAAGCCTGCGTGACCCTTCAGGACGGCTAGCACGGTGGAGCTTGCGGCTGCAGCAATTTGATGTCACCATCGTCCATAAGTCAGGCCTTAAGCATGGAGACGCTGACACACTGTCGCACCCCTTCATGTAGTCAGTCGGGAAGCAGAGGAAGACGAAGGCTTCCTGGGCGCCATTAGCTCATCAGACTTGACCAAGTGGCAGCGAGATGACACAGAGATTCGTCCGATCATTGATCATTTAGAGGGCGAGGGCACAATCATACCCCGTCATTTATCCCCCTCGTTGACGTCGTTCTGCCTTCAAGACAGTGTACTGTACAAGAAGAACGCTCGTTCGAACAACCGGGCTTACCTCCTGGTGATTCCTCGACATTTAAGAGACAACGTCCTCTTCGCTTGCCATGACGAACCCACATCTGTTCATCTGGGCTACTCAAGGACACTTGCCAGAGTGGGCGAGAGGTACTATTGGCCAGGACTTTCAGCAAGCGTCAAGAAATACGTCAAGAGCTTCCGGGAATGTCAGCGCCGAAAGCAACCGTCTGTTAAGCCAGCTGGTTTGCTTCAGCCTATTGAAGCACCTTGCATGCCGTTCGACCAAGTCGGCATGGACATTCACGGGCCATCACCCCTGTCTGCGGACAGCAACAAATGGCTGATTGTACAGCCATTTGTCGGACAGCAACAAATGACGATTTGACACGCTACGCTGAGACGCAGGCGATTCCACGAGCCAAGGCTTCTGAGGTAGCACAATTTTTCCTGCGTCACATCGTGTTACGACATGGTGCTTCTTCCAGTATAACGGACAGAGGGATGGCATTCACGGTGCATCTTAAGGACGAAGTTTTCAAACTGAGCAACACCAGACACTGAACGAAAACTGCGTACCACCCGCAAACACACGGACTAACCAAGCGACTGTATAAGACCATCGCAGACATGATCTGAATCTACATCGACGTACAGCACGAAACATGGGACCGGAGCTTACCTTACGTGACCTTCGCGTATAATACCGCCGTGCAAAAGACCACGCGATTAACGCTATTTCAGATTCTCTACGGCCGCGAAGTGCAGACTATGCTGGACTCTGTGCTACCGTGTCAAGACGACTACAAGTTGGCAACTGACGCTAAAGAACTTGCACAGCGCGCTGAGGAAGCCCGGCAGCTCGCGCTACTACACATCGGCCAGCAACAGCAAGCAGACGCACGGCGCTATAACACCCGCCACAGAGAAGTGTTCTACAACCCCGGAGACCAAGCTTGGGTGTGGACGCCCTACCGCCACCATGGCCTTAATGAAAAGCTATTGAGCCGGCAGTTTGGCTCATATAAAGTGTTACGCCGCGTCAGTGACGTGAACTACGAAGTGGTTCCAGACTCAACACCGCAGGCACGGAGCAGGACACGACCGAGGCCGGACGTCGTTCACTGTGTGTTGCACATGAAACCATTTATTGCGCGTTGTTCGTAACCTTTTCTTTACCGTACACTGTTCTTTTTTTTATTTATTCATTTATTTTTGTGGACTTGCTTCTTCGCTAATCGATTTTTCTTATATTGGCACGCTCTTTAATTTGTACATTTACGTTATCTGATTTCCCTTTGTTTCACGTGCCTGTGTCGTAACATCGGAGTGGTGCTATGTATTTTTCGTTCCCTCTTTTGGGACTTTTTTTCCTTTCAAAAGGTGGGATAATGCCACCCACACGTAGTGGGTCGACTACAAGAGCAGCCCTAAATCTGGAGGTAAAATGAAGATCACGTGCTTCTCGACTCGAGAGCGAGCCAAGACTGACGCATCGTCCTAAAGCTAGCTACTCGGTGGCTTAATAGACCCCCAGTACTTGTGATTCATCGTGACAATAACATGCGAGCAAACTGGCCCACGCGCATCATGAGTGTCACATATAAACCATGTTGACCATGAAATAGATGCCGTCATTTGCTTTTATCACCTCTAACTTACGGTCTTGATGCAGCTACGTTATGTGATACCAAATTTGGTGTATATCAGGCTAGTGAACTGGCTGTGAGTGCGCCTTCAGAGAGGCATGCAAGTGGTGTTTTATATAATATTATTCTCAATAAATTAAATACCACCACTTCTCTTAGAGTTCGTCATACAAGCATGTAGCGCAATACCAAATTTAAGTGAAGTTAGCAGAACAGCCACTAATTCGCCATCAGCAAGGCATATATGCCATGCTATACATGATATGCAATCATGATTTTCTTATTAAAGCTTCTCCTATATGTTAGTAAATTTTAAAATCCCGTTATACCATTTTCGCTAAAGTTGACGAAATGGTCTCACAAACACGTACCATCATGGGCACGGTATGTAAACCATGCGCTTCAAGAAATGAGTTTCATGATATTGCCAAGTTCCATTTCTCAAGTTTTCTTATCGCCCCAATACACTACACAATTATCAGCGCAAACCGTGCTTGCTGTTTTCGAGAAGCTTCAGGACTGTAGTAGATCATTTCGATAAGATGACGCCCACTCTGCGAACTGCACAGATTATTCCAGAACATACGTCACCGACAGCGATAACGCTAGAACATTCGATGGCAAGAGTATAAATGCCGACGCACTTCGCTGCTTGTCAATAGTTGATCCACGGCTGACGCTCCGTTCACTGCTATCGGTGCAAGACTGCCATTGTAGTCGGACTCCGTTTACCGGGCACGGGTTCGCCCAAATAAACAGTTAAGTCCCAACATAAAGTCTCCTGTCTTCGACCACGTCACGACCCCGTGACAATATCACCAGTTATGTATGTCCGTCATACAGCCATATTTGCCATACTAATTTTGATAAAAATGCCATTACCAATATTATGGTCAGAAGAGCATGAAGTCGTAGACGGCTAGTAGATAGATAGATAGATAGATAGATAGATAGATAGATAGATAGATAGATAGATAGATAGATAGATAGATAGATAGATAGATAGATAGATAGATAGATAGATAGATAGATAGATAGATAGATAGATAGATAGATAGATAGATAGATAGATAGATAGATAGATAGATAGATACGCCCGATGTCGCCGAAGTTTGCTGAGAAATGCGTCACATTTATTAAGACGATATTTATTTTTCTCTCCTTCTTATACTAACCAGCCAGCCTGCCCGCACAGCGCGGTATCGCTTTTTTGAAGGTGAAAATTCAAATCCGTTTCACAAAGCGACTGCATGAGGACGCCCTCCTAACCCATTCTTGTTCACGTGAGAAGGAGCGGCGGGAGAAAGCAGGGACGCGCACCTCCCCATAGTCTCCCTTCGTTGTTCGCGAAACAGCTGGCAATCGAAGCACTCCCCTTTCCTACGCGATCAGGAAGCTGCCGCAGCGCTCCACTACGGCGTCTGGGGAAGGCTGGCATTGCCCGCCAAGCGTTGTTCGGCGAGCCCCGCCGGAAGCGCGTCCTGTTTATTGTGAAAGGGACGCCATAGCACGCATGACCCCAGTACCCTTCTTTATTCTTGGTGAAGAATGTTCTACGCCTGTTGCATCGTGTAGCAGCAGAGTTTGCGCCAGGAAGCATTCAAGTTGGCTGACTGCTGTGCGTTGAGAGTACAGGGGGAGCCTCAACGCGAGGTCTCACAATGCCAACCGAGCGAAAACGAGCTCCCTTTCAAATTAGTGTATGGCCGGTTTCTCAGAGGAAAGTACTTCTGTCCAAGTGTCACTTGCTGCTCCTACCAGCACTAATGCTCCACTGGATACCGCAAGCTGTGTGTGGCCGCAATGGTAAGTTATGTTTAGGCCAAACATTTATTTAATGGTAGTTCTGATGGTGGCAAAAATATGTTCCCGAAAAATGTATGCCACTTGCGCTCCGTTTCCTTTGCACGAATGTTCACAACAATACTACGCAGAGTGTAACCATCAGCGTCATGTCGTGATACTTTTTTGATACCCTTGTGGTGTCTGCCTCAGTTGATTACGGCATCACTTCGCGGTGACGTCATGTCGCGTGCTCACCATACAGCTCTCTTTCGTCAACTTTGAGGGAACGTTGAAAACTGAGAGATGAGTATTGAATTCCGTTCAACAACATGAAATATATTCAGCCTTTGCCCACAGTTTCCTCCTGCCTAAGCGCGCAGGTGCCACTGTTCAAGATTCAGTGATACCCCTCCACTTTTTAGCTGTCATTTCAAATAGAGAAACAGAAGCGAAGAGCAATAATGAAGTGCTTTCTAGTTACTCAATAACTGGAACGCCAGTTTGAGGTATCATGTGGTAGCAAAGAAATATCTACAGAAATTTCTATAATTCAGAACCGCGCAGCAACAAGATGCTTAGTATGGCAAATTAGCAGTGAAGGTGGCATTTGCGTTTTTTTAGGGGCGAAGCTTCTTAAAGCGGCACCCATTCATCCCTCGTAGCCAATGTAGTATGTAACAAGTATAACATTCTGACCACCATGGTGGTGCTGGTGAGAGATTTCTTCTGTGCATTGTTGAACAATAAAAGATAGTGCTCAATGTACATGCAAATGGCTGCTAAGGGGAAATGGGAGACAGGAGCATTCGGCTTTTATTTGACGCGCACGCGGCGATCCCCATTAGCAGCCATTCGCATGTAGATTGACCGCTATCTGACAAGAAAGGGTTGCTACGTTATACTCGCTGGGCGTAACCTCGTTGGTTTTAGAAATGTTTAGCGAGCGTTGGGCCGCAATGCCATGAATACAGTAAACTAGTATATACCATGAACTCGAGGTGGTTAAAGGTGGGAAGTAGACCTGAAGCGCAAGCCGTAATAAAGTGTGCGTGTGCCACGTCTCGTTTAGTCCTTGGAATGTCCGCTGGATGGCGGTGCTTCTATATGGGGAATATATTTTTTTTTCGCTCCGTCAGTAGGTAGAGGTCGGACGTGTTTTTGGAGAGCTCCGGAATGACAGCTACAGATAAGTGTTTTTGCATGTTTCCAGCTTGCCTCTAGATGTAGCGTTATGAGAGCGTAAGGCGCTAGCGTAAGGCTTGATTAGGTCTAGTACGGTGTACGGTTTTTTTTTTTAGTATTTTGTACTGTGTCTTTTTTTTCTCCAGCCACCACGTGGCTGAAGCCTGCGCGCAGACCGACCACGTGCATGCGCAGGTGCTGTGAAGTGTAGCGTATTTATTTATTATTGTGGTTCTTTTTGGCTTAGACCAGTGTATTTTAGTACAGTTTTCTAACACGTGGGCATCGGTAAACTGAGCTAGCCATGGTCAAAAAGACCGTAAAGTGTTCCGAGTGCGGGGTAGGGCGGAAGGTGGAAATTAGTGCGGAGGAGAAAGCAGAAGATGACGCCAAGTGTAGACAGTGCGAGTTCGAGGAGAAAGTGAAAAATATGATGGCGGTCCAGAGTGGGCTCATGGAGAAAATCGCAGCGCTGGAGAATGCATTGGCGAAGGAGCGAGAGAAAACGTCAGACATGGAAGAAAGGCTCCGGGCAGCCGAGAAGGGCCTATCGAAGGTCGTGAAAGGGAACGAAGACGCAGGTGACGGCGGAAGCATTATGGCGACGACCCCCCGTGCGGGAGAGATGAAGGAAACAGGCATGACAAAGGCAGATACATTGGCCACAGGGCCCAGCTACCGGGAAGTAGTTTTGAGGGAGGGAGGGAGCAAACCAGCAGCCGTGACTCACGCTAGTCACCTAGTCAGCAGCCAGGTGCAGGTTTCAGAAGGAATGTCGGAACAGGTCATCATCGCCGGTGACTCAAATTTGGTCCGATACGCAGCGGCAATCAAAGAAAGGGTGAAAGGCGACAAGAGAGTTGCGATAGGGACGTTCCCAGGACAAACGCTGGGGACAGTAATGAGTCAAGCGGGTGAACAACTCGCAGCTAAGGCTGGCAATCGTAACCTCGTTGTAATTGCGGGAGGGTTAAATGACGTCCTGAAAAAAGAATCGTCAGGACTAGCGACGGCCTTGACGAGAGGGGTGGATGACATGCGCACCGTGTCCCCCCAGGTGCAAATTGTAGTATGCACAGTACCGGAAGTACCGGTGCGCAACGTCAACCTGCGAAGAGCGGTTGTCGACGCAAACAAGGAGATATGGCGGATTAGTCGAGAGAAGGGTTTCGAGGCAGTGGATTTAAACAGGGAAGTGCACAGGTGGGGTGGATTCCAAAGAGACAGGATTCATTTCGATAAGAGGCTTGGACACGAGGTGGGCTGGCGACTGGCAGGACGCGCAGTAGCTTTTTTGGGGGGCTCACGGGCCCTTCGGAGTCCGGGGTAGCTCGTAACAGGGAAAGCAACCAGGAGGACGCTTTGACAGGTAGAATTGCGAAAAACCAGAAAAAAGGTAAAAGAAAAAGGAAAAAGGCGCGTGTTGCAATTAGTTACATAAACATGCAGGGTGGCAGAAAGAAGGCAAAATGGTTAGAGATTGAGGAGCAGTTAAACAAAGAACAGATAGGCGTGTATGCGGTTACAGAAACACGCCTTAGAGACTTGGAAGAGCCACCACATATTAAAAATTATGTTTGGGAAGGGTGTAACAGGGCCATATCGGAAAGGAAAGGTGGGGGGGTAGGAATGCTAATTCACCGCGGAGCCAAATGGGTTAGAGTGAAACAGACGTGTTCAGAGCACCTCTGGGTTCGGGGCACAGTAGGTGGAAAGGAAACGTGGCTAGGGGTAGCCTACTTGTGGACGGGGAATAACTGCAGAGAAAAGAATCAGGAGATAGTGGATTGCATGAGTGCGGATATTAAGGAATTTGGTAATGGGGCCGAAATCATCCTTCTAGGGGACATGAATGCCCACATACATGACCTTGACGGATATTCAGACACCAATGGGAAGTTATTACTAGATCTTTGCGAGCAACATAGTCTGGAGATAGTTAACACGGGGCCTAAATGTGACGGCCAGATCACATGGGAAGTCGGAAACAAGCAATCAAGTATTGATTATTGTCTCATGACTGAAGGAATTTACCACAAACTGACAGAAATGAGGATAGACGAGGAAGGCATTAACAGCTTGGGTAGTGATCATAAACGAATAACATTACAAATGGGATACGAAACTGAAAATATGAGCATGGAATCAAAGTCTGGCAGCTCGTATTTAAATGACAAACAAATAATAAATATAGCCGCAAGAGTCGAGGAAGAAGTAGGCGAAATACCAGGCAAGGACTGGGAGTATAGTGAGCTGTTACATCTAATGACGAAGGAGATAGGGAAAGAGAAGAAAACTGTTTGCTGGAAAGGAAAAAGGAAGCCAAAAAGTTGGTGGAACAAGGAAATCCGGGAGGCGATCGAGAAGCGACGCGAAGCCTCACGGGAGCATAGAAAGGCAAAAAAAGAGAAGCGGCCGCAGGACGAAGTCAAAAAAATATGGGAAATATATTTAGAGAAAAAATCCCTTGTACAGAAATTGGTAGAGGCAAAAATTAAAGGTGAAAGTGAACGCTGGATGACAGAGATACACGAAAAAAAGGAGGCCGCGCCTAGGATTTTTTGGAGCCACATAAAGGCGCTAGGTAGGAAGTCTGTCACAACGCAACAACATATTCTAGATGAAGGAGGAAATCAATTGGAAGGGTACGAAGCGCTAGGTTACATCCAAAAGGTAACAGCCGATTCGTTTCAAAAGAGCGTCCAGGGGATCTCCCCGGTGAGTAAAAGTGTGGCGGAGAAAGCAACAGAGGAAGAGCTAGTACTTGATAATTTCAACTGGAAAAAGGCCGAAGGAAAAATTCCAAAGCGCACTGCCGCGGGTTTAGATGGGATTCCCGTTAGCCTCATTAACGAACTAGGACATAACACTAAAGAAGCATTGTTAAAAGCAGTAGAAAAAAGCTTAAAGGACGGACAAATACCGGACAGTTGGCGACAAAGTAGAATGAACTTAATCTATAAAGGCAAGGGAGAAAAGGACAAGATTCGCTCGTATAGACCACTAACCATTACATCGGTACTATACAGGATGGCGATGCAAGCAGTAAAAATGAAAATAGAAACATGGGCCGAACATAACGATATTTTGGGAGAACTTCAGAACGGATTTCGAGTCGACAGGCGGTTAGACGATAGCCTGTTTGTTCTCACTCAGTGTATAGAAATATCCAAAATAGAGAATAGGCCCTTGTACGTGGCTTTTCTAGACATCACTGAGGCATACGACAACGTTAATCAGGAAATTTTGTGGGATATATTGAAAGGAATGGGCATGGGCGACGACTGTATACAGCTTTTGAGGGAGATATACCGAGAAAATACAGTTTGCATAGAGTGGGAAGGAATGCGTAGCAAAGAGAACGTTGAGGTTAGCAGGGGTCTGAGACAGGGATGTCCTTTGTCCCCGCTGTTATTCATGCTGTACATGGTGAGTATGGAAAAAGCGCTAGAAGGTAGCAACATTGGTTTTAATCTGTCACACAAACAGGGCGGCATGATGATTGAGCAGAAGCTTCCAGGTTTATTTTATGCGGACGATATCGTCTTATTTGCGGACAGTCGAGATGATATACAGCAGCTGGCGAATATATGCGGAAGGGAAGGTGAAGCTCTTGGACTAAGATTCAGTGTAACGAAGTGTGGATTGATGGTATTCAATGATCCCTGTGATCAGACGGTGTCCATACAAGGCCAAGAAATACCGAGGGTAAGTGAATACAAGTACCTTGGAGTATGGGTAAATGAGAGTGATAGATACATGGAGGTACAGGAAAAAGCCTCGGCAGCAAAAGGAAAGAGGAATGCGGCAATAATGAAGCACAGAGCGTTGTGGGGATACAATAGGTATGAGGTGCTTCGAGGTCTGTGGAAGGGTGTAATGGTTCCAGGGCTTACTTTTGGGAACTCAGTGGTGTGCATGAGGGCAGAGGTGCAAGCGGGAATGGATGTAAATCAAAGGACTGTGGGACGCCTCGCGTTGGGTGCTCACGGGAAGACGACAAACGAGGCTGTAAAGGGCGATATGGGGTGGACAGGTTTTGAGGCGAGGGAAGCGCAGAGCAAAATAAGGTTCGAAGAAAGGCTAAGAAATATGAAGGAGAGTAGATGGGCAGAGAAGGTGTTCCGTTATTTGTATAGGAAGAGCGTGGACACACAGTGGAGAAAAAGAACTAGAAGACTCACTAGTAAGTATACGGCTGGTATTGTAAGCCATATGTCAACAAAGAGCGTTAAGGGAAAAGTCAGGGAGGCGGAGAGGATTTACTGGATGGCAGCTATGGAGAAAAAACCGACTTTGAGTAACTACCGAAAGGGCAAAAATGAAATAAGGAGGGAGGCATTTTACGATAATTCAAGGGGAAGCGCTTTACTGTTTGAAGCGAGATCGGGTTGCCTTAGAACGCGTAGTTATAAAGCAAGATTCAGTAAAGAAGAAGAACAATGCACATGCTGCGGGAAAGATAAGGAAACGGCGGAGCATGTTCTGATTGAATGTGGAGATATCCACCCAGGTGTACGTTTGGGCACGAGCCTACAGGAAGCCTTGGGTTTTAGGGACAACAATGGAAAGCTGAACACACCCGCGATTGAAATAAGTAAGAGACGGTTAGAGTATTGGTGGCAGAAAATTAGAGAGAAAGGACAAAAATAAATATTGGAAAAAAAATATGGACAGTGTGCCGTAAATGGCAGAGAACTTAAGCTGAAAATTTACCTTTTTTCCATTAAGATAGAATTTATCGAAGTAGAGGCATTAGGCCAACATAAAAAGAAAAAAAAAGGTTTTTTTTTTTGTCGAGCCTGGTGGCATACTTGTCACCACCCCGTTATAAAGGGGACGCTCATAGCATCCATCCATCCATCGAATATATGATGAAAATACGCGAGATGGTGGTACTTGGAGTGTTGAATAGATGGACGAACGGACACACAGACAGATGCATGGATGGACGCATGAACGGACGCACGGGCCGTTGCATGGACGAACGCAGGGACGGACGGACGAACAGACGGACGCACGGACGGGTGGATGGATGCATGGACGGTCACACAGACGGACGCATGGACGGACGGAAGCAAAAACGAATGGACGGACGAATGCTTCGCCCTACTTTTCATTCACTCCGTGGATATGCTGCCATTTTTTTCCTCCTACAGAAAAAATAGGTTGTGTGCAGTCCGTAGAACTAGCACGGTACAAAGTCTGCATTTGTTCTTGCTGTTTGTGGCTTCAGTGGTGGAAATTCTGAATTGAGGATTTTTCCGACACTTTTAGGGCTTTCGACCTATAAAAGACGCACACAAGTTTATAAGAGCGGAGATGCACGCAACATCGAGGGTGAGTTTGAAGGATGCTGATATGGCGCAAAAGTCGCAATACGAGTGAGTTTCAATATATTTGTATACATTTCACGCTTTACCACCAGTAATTCATTATGGTAGCTCTGGAATGATTATATGCGTTAATTTACAAACATCGACCTCTCTGTGACTTTCCCTAATTTAGAATTAACTGTTGTGTCACAAATTCAGCACTAGCCATCGAACGGGCAAAAAAAATTTGCTATGAACTTCTCCAGAGCGTAGTCTCTAATAAAATGTTGGAAGCTGCGGTACAATAGAATACATGACACGCAGCTTTATTGGTTATATTGAAAGGCTTATTCAGTAATACAAGACAATGTCAAAGACCCAGGAATAGCAGAAGGAAACTTTACTGCAAACAATCTGTGGCTACGTTGTTGCAGATTCAGAAATATCACAAGGGGGGGGGGGGGTGACCGAGGGGGACCCGCAATCCTATCCATAGGCGTCACTACTTTTTACAACTACAAGCGGAATCTAATTTATTTAAAATGAAATAACGCTTTAAAAACATAATATCAAGTCCGCTTGGACTTATCTTCATGAGAGAGCTGAAGCTCACAGCTAAATGCAGTCACTATAGAAACTGACGTTGTTTGCAGTTCACACTTTTTAAAACAGCGCAGTATTGCGAGAAAGAAGAATGAACAAAACGGGTGGTGAATCGTGGCTAAGAAGTTCAACAAAACTAGAACATATATTTACGCGCAATGATGGTGCGTGTGAACGAGCGTAATCAGTGTATAAAAAAGCGTTTTTCGCTGGTAAACAACTGTTTATATAAGACAGACACACAAGCTGTGACATATGCCTGTCTAGGGCACGTGTACATGACGAAGCTCCTAGTTGCATCTTCCTTTCTTCGAAAAGAAATAATATTGCTACGTAGCTGACATATCAGGGTTCAGAAGACGAAAACAAGGAAGTCTTCTTTCGGTTGTGCGTGCTGTCCTTCAGCTTATTCGATGCTCTACGCATGAGTTTCAATAAATATTCTAAATAGACACGCTTCGTGTCATTTTTACGTAACATCTTTGTGGTGGACGTGCTGGGTACTTCTCTGTCTTCATCACGAAGCTCCGCAACGGCCGCATCATCATAGGTCCAACCATCTCACATGTTGAACAATCATCGTGTTCACCACCTGCCCCTTCTTGCCCTTTTCTATGCGTCATGCTACCTCCTGCTCGTGATCCTCGTGTATTTTCCGGTAAGGATGGCGTTGACGTCGACAAACGGATCGACCGGTACGAATGGGTCAGCGCAAGCTATAGGTGGGACCCGACTCTAATGCTTGTCAATGTACTTTTTTATCTCGATGGCCCACCGCGGTTGTCGTTAAGGACGCACGAAGTGGAGATTACAAGCTGGCACTCTTTTAAACAGAAGATCCGCGACCTTTTTGGCGACACCGTTGGGCGGCAGATCGCAGCGCGGAATCCACTGGCGGCTCGTGCACAGACGTTGACGGATTTGTACGTCGCGTACATTCATGACGCCATCACCCTATGCCACCAGATTGACGAGCACACGAGTGAATCTGGGAAAGTGGCCTATGTGTTGAAAGGCATAGCAGACGACGCCTTTAATCTTCCAGTATACAACAACGTTGCCACCGTCAACGCCATCATTAAAGAGTGCCGACAAATCAAAGACGCCAAGAGCCGCCGTATCACTCAGCGATTCACCCGGCTGCCCAACCAGGCCGCAACCTCATCGTGTGAAGCCGTCCGCCAGTCCCTCACGTATGACAACGTCACGCGCATTGCTCGTCGGGAAATCGAAGCTGCCTGTCCGGCTCCTCTTCAGCCACCCGTTTTCGCAACGCTTGCCTCTGACCAACAACAGCCGTCAGTGGCGTCAATACAAGCTGTGGTGAGGCAAAAGTTTCCGAACCTCGGCCTTACATGAGCTTGTCCCTTGACTCGCCCTGAAAACCCATCTTACTCCCCAGGACACGCTCGCCGTTCACCTCCAACAATGCCCTTCTGTAACCCTTCGGAATGGCGAACACATGACGACCGGCCTATTTGTTTTTCTTGCCACCAGCCTGGGCACGTTTCTCGCTATTGCCGCCACCGTTGGTATACCAAACACGTCAGACCTTTTCTACCTCGGCACACATGCACCCGATGATCCCTCGACGTTCAGTCGCCACACCCTTCTATTTCTATTCGACGTCATCTTACGAGCATTCCACACGCCCCTTTGCATGGTCGCCGCTACACTGACGCCCCTTCGTCAGGTCGGCGCAGCTCTCACTCCCCGTCGCTGCTACGTCGCCGATCCCGCTCTCCGCCACCTCGGCGCTTTTCGTCGCCGAGCTTCTCTGGACGACCGCAGCAGGAAAACTACATATTGCAGCATATAGAGGTGAAGCTGCAATACCAATGATGGCCGAAAATTCTCTACTGACGCTTCGCACGCACCACAGCCTGCTTGAAGTACAAGTCAACCATGTTCCTGTAACCGCCCTCATTGACACAGGTGCGCACCTGTCTATTATGAGTGCTTCTCTACACCGCCGCTTGCAAAAGATCATGACGCCATCAACGACGCTGGCAATACTTGTTCCGATGGCGGTACTGTACCAGTGATCGGAATTGTCTCGTGTCAGCATTGCTGGTCGTCACGCCGTGGTCCTTTTTGCCATGCTAGCCTGCTGCCCTCATGACCTCATACTTGGCCTTGATTTTATTTCGGCACACTCAGCCTTAATTGATTGTTCGTCTGGTACCCTCAGCCTCTAACTTCCTTTCTTTGCCGACTACTCTGCAAAGCCCACCAGCTGCTTGAGCCCAACCACTGTTGTTCGCCTGCCACCTCGAGCCATCACGTACGTGGTTTTGTCAACGGCTCCTCCCGTTCCTGATGGTAATTATATTGTTATGCCGATTACTGACGTTCGGCTGACGTGCGGTGTTAGTGTGCCCCCATACCATCGCCACCATAGCGGATAACTGTGTGTTCTTTCCTCTCCTTAACTTTGGTTTCACCCCTCAAGTGTTGCCCTGCCAGATGTCACTAGCCCACCTAACTGTCATAACCGAGTACTGTCAGTGTTGTCGCTGTATCTGCTCCTGATCGAAGCCAGTCTCACGGTCACCCAGCTCAGACAATGCTATTTTTGAAACATGATTGGATCGAAGTTTTCGCCTCATCAGGCCGACGCTCTCTGCCAGGTTTTGGCCTGGTATAGTCCCAGTTTCGACACCGACTATCGTCCCTTGGGCCAGACTAAAATTGTCACTCACCGAATCAACACTGGTGACTCTGCGCCCATTCACCGTCGGCCGTACCGCGTGTCAGCGTCTGAGCGAGAAGTGATTCAGAAAGAAGTGGCCAAAATGCTTACGAAAAACGTAATCGAACCATTAACGAGCCCTTGGGCATCTCCCGTGGTATTAGTAAAAAAGAAAGACGGCTCATGGCGTTTCTGCGTTGATTATCGTCACCTCAACAAAATTACCAAAAAATACGTGTACCCTCTATTACGCATTGACGATGCCCTCGATTGCCTCCATGGCGCCACCTTTTTTACATCTCTCGACCTCCGATCTGGCTACTGGCAAAGTGCTGTAGATCACATGGACCCAGAAAGTTTGCCTTCGTTACCCTTGACGGTCTTTACCAATTGAAGGTCATGCCCTTCGGTTTCTGCAACCCTCCAGTGACCTTCGAGAGAATGATGAACACGCTCCTACAAAAATGTAAATGGTTGACATGTTAGTGTTACCTGGACGACGTGATTACTTCGCCACCCACCTTGAACGCCTTTCGACCATTCTATCCATATTTCGACGGGCTGGCCTGCAGCTCAATTCCTCCAAGTGCCACTACGGTCTTCATCAGATTACCGTGTTGGGTCACCTTGTTGCCGCTGCCGGCGTACGACCAGACCCGGCGAGAGTACGCGCTGTAACAAACTTCCCAGTCTCACGCTCTGTCCATGATGTTCGCAGTTTCGTGGGCCTCTGCTGCTACTATCGCCGGTTTGTGAAAAACTTTGCGGCACTCTCATGGCCACTCACTGACCTTCTCAAACAAGACGTCCTTGGGGCCCTCTTCAAGCTGACGTCTTCTCTCAGCTAACCACCGCTCTAACGACACCTCCTATTCTTGGACATTTCGACCCCGATGCTCTTACAGAAGTGCGAACAGACGCGAGTGGTCACGGAAGCGGTGCAGTTTTGGCGCCATTTCAGCAGGGCAACGACCGTGTAATCGCGTATGCAAGCCGTCTGCTTTCAAAGTCTGAATGCAATTACTCAATAACAGAACGGGAATGTCTCGCCCTTGTCTGGGCGGTTTCGAAATCCCATCCTTGCTTGTATGATCACCATTTCCGTGTCATCGCAAATCATCACGCACTGTGTTGACTTTCCTCTCTGATGGACCCTGCTGGACGACTTGGCCGTTGGGCATTACGCCCTCAGGAGTAATTCTATTCGGTTGCTTATTAGTCTGGGCGTCTCCATCTGGACGCCGATCGCTTATCCCGCTACCCTGTTGATGAGCCCGACAAATCAGACATCGAGCCTAGCCTCAGCGTCATGTTAATGTCCCAGTTTTTTTCAGATTGGTGATGAACAACGTTGTGATGCTTCTCTGCGACAACTTATTGACCATCTCGAATCTGCTCCGAACGACGCGTCGCTTCGCATGTACGTCTTCCCGAATGGCATGCTGTAGCGTCGTAGCATCCAGCCATATGGCCCTGAGCTCCTTCTTGTCGTGCTGAAACATTTGCGTTCAACCGTGCTGCACGACTCTCACGATGAACCAACCGCTGGTCATCTTGGTGTATCTCGGACGTACGACCGCGTGCGTCCCCGCTTCCTTTGGTGTGGTCTCGCCCGGTCTGTTCGCCGTTACGTGTCCTCCTGCGACAAATGCCAACGTAGAAAGCGACCTTCTGCGCCCCCGGCTGGACTTCTTCAACCGATCTCCATCCCAACCGAACCTTTCTTCCATGTTGGTATAGATTTTCTTGGTCCTTTTCTTGAGTCGAAATCGGGCAACAAGTGGGTCGCCGTTGCTATAGACTACACAACTAGGTATGCCATTACTCGAGCGCTCCCCACCAGCACCGCTACTGACGTTGCGGAGGTTTTGCTCCACGATGTCATTCTACACCATGGCGCTCCTCGCAAATTACTCACGGATCGCGGCCGCGCATTTTTGTCTCGTGTAATTGACAATTTTCTGTGCTCTTCCTCGACACAGCACAAGTTGACCACGTCCTACCATCCCCAAACAAATGCCCTTAGCGAACGGCTAAATCACACCCTCACGGATATGCTCGCGACCACAATGACTGAGACCAGGCGCTACCTCACGTGGCTATCGCGTACAATTCTTCGCGCCACGACACCGCTGGTTATTCACCCTTTTATTTGCTATATGGCCATGATCCAACGTTACCACTCCACACCCTACTTCTAACCACTACAACTCCGTCATTCCAATATGCACGTGAAGCTATTGCTCGTGCCGACCACGCACGTCAAATCACCCGCTCTAGATTTTCGGCTTCGCAAGCCAACCTGAAAGCTATCTACGACAGCTGGCATGTTGACGTTCGCTTCTAACCCGGTTCTCTCGTTCTCCTGTGGTGCCCAGTTCATCGAGTTGGCTTATCAAAGAAGTTTTTGTCTCTCTGCAAGGGTCCTTACCGTATCATCCGCCAGGTAACCCACGTCACCTAGGGGATCATTCCTACATCTGAGACCACAAGCCTGCCTGCAACCACACCCAGAGTTGTTGTACACCTCAGAACGCTAAAACCTTACCACCTGCCTACTGAAGACCATAGTTCATGTGCACCGAGATGGCGCTTTTACCGCCGGGGGATGGAGGTAATTCTACGTCGCTTACATATCAGAGGCCAGAAGACGACAACGAGAAAGTGGTCTGTCGGTTGTGCGTGCTGTCCACCAACTTAGTCGATGCTATGCGCATCAGTTTCAATATAGATTCTAAATAGACACGCCTCGTGTCACTTTTACGTGACAATATACACACACAGTAAGGTACAAAAACAATGTTAGAGGTGGATTATACAAGGGGCTATCACTGTATTCTCTCAGGCGGGGGATAACGTTGTGGGGCTCTACGAATGCGGTCACTTCGGCGAATTGCGTCCGCTTGTGGCAGCACCATATCAGGACCAGGCGGAGGAGTTGGCGCAGGCGAGTGAGTCACAGGGTCAGGCTGTGGTCTGTTATGTGAGATGCTCCTTGGTCCGACTCAGTTGTGCGCTCGGTGTGGCTGGATTTTAGGACATTGGTGTACCTGCAGGATCGGTGACACATAACTGCTGGAGACCAAGTCGTGCGTGCGGTGTTGTATGCCGATACTGGGAAACCACTGAGAAGTGCTGGCTGGTGCTTGGCCGTGCTGTTGTAGAAAATTTGTTGTTTTTCCCGTATTTCTTGAAGACGGTTGCGAACGGACTCTGGTGGCACGGTTTGACGCTCCAGGTTCTGGGGAAGGACAGGTAGTTGAGTTTCCGTTTGTCGTCTCATCAATCGCTGGCTGGGTGTCTTCAGGTGGTCATCCGTGGGCATATTTCTCCACTACCGGGGAGCACTGCAAAAATCAAACAATGCTACTTTTTCGCCTCCTTAGCCAAACATTAGCAACTTTTTTGCCTCTTGCACTGCCCCCTCCGCCATGCCGTTACCGTGGGAGTAATATGGACTTGATGTTATGTGAACGAATCTTAGCTGTCCGAAAAAGGAACAGAAGCAAGCGCTGTTGAAAGGTGGTCCAATGTCGCTGCACAACTTTCTTGAAATGCCGTGAGTCATAAAAACAAGCATGCACACGTTGCTTACAGCTTTGGCTCCCAATTGCCATAGGTGTTGAATTTCGAAAAAAATGAGTAGAAGTCAACCAGAATTAGGTGCGTCTGGTCAATGTAGTAAAATATATCAAAGCCTACGAGTTGTTAAGGTCTCTTGTGGCTCAGCATTGGTAGACGGCTGTTTCTGCGTTTGTACTTTTGACAAGCTCTACATGACCTAGCTAGGAATGAAATGTTCGTGTTAATTCCACGCCAGAACAATACCTGTCTGACTCTCATCTTCATTTTTCCTTCCCCTCCATGGGTGGCGTGTAGGACTTCCGGTCACTCGGCTAGAGAAATGGCAATTTTATTGCTCCTGAGCAGCAGGCCATCCTCGAAGTGCAGCTCATCATGGTAGCGCCAGAAATTGCGCTGGGCATCGGACAGTTGGACCTTCGTTTTTGGCCCTTCCGTGCTTGCATGGGAGCGAATTCTAGCTATGGCAGCATCTTTGTTGGTTTTTTGCGAACGCTCTCGAGCTGTTGGTCTTACACAGGAAGAGAAGAAATATTGTTGCATGAAATTGCTTTGTCTTATCCTTGAGCTCAGCAGGACTCGAGAAGCAAGAAAGCGCGTTGGCTAGGAAGAGCTCCATTCCTGAGTTATAAGTCACCTTCATTGGGAACCTTTGTAAAGTAAGCTTCATGCGTTGCAATCTCAGTGGGCCCTTACTCCATGGTTTTTTAAATATGTGCTCTAAAGCTCTGTGGTAAAAGTAGATGAACACTTCGGGCTGCCTAAAGATATATTCTTGAAACTTTGTGGAGCTGGGAACAATAGCAAGAGTTTATTTTTCAATTTGTGCGTGTCGTTGCTGTATTTTTGCTAGCGAACGCAATGAATAGAGAATCGGTTGCCTATTCTAGAGAAGAACAGCTTCTACTCCACGCGACTGGCATCTACTGATAGTGTCAGAGGTTTTCCTTGATTAAAATACGCAAGCGCAGGTGCCCGTGTGAGTGTTTCTCGAAGTTTGCAAAAACTGTCTTCTTGCTAGTCTGTCCAGACCCATGCCGCGTCTTTTTTTTTTTTGAAAGATCACGTAGCGTTGCAGACAAGGTGGACATGTTCGAGACAAAGCGTGTCATATACCTTATCACACCGAGAAAACTTTGGATTTTCTTACGGTTTTGCGGAGGGGGAAATTGCACGATGTGTTCCGTCCTGGTGACATCCAGGCGCACCCCTTCTTTAGTGAGAAAGTGGCCCATGCAGCGGACTCTGAGCGGCAGGAAATAGCACTTTTTCCTAATTATTCTCAAGTTGTGTCGTCTGCAATGGTCATGCAAGGCGAACATAATGATGTCGTGCTGCTCTCGCGATTTTCCCCATACAAGTATGTCGTCTATTACGACAGCAACGCCCTTCAGGCCCTCCAGTTTTTAATGTATCACACGCTGAAAAATTTCTGATGTGGAAGATATGCCGAAAGGCTTGCGCAGAAACCTGTATCGACCGTAGGTAGTGCTCATTTGGAATCACTCATTGTGCATCACTAGAGGCCATACTTTTAGGGCAGAAGAAAAGTGTTTGAGACACTAAAAATAGGCAGCCAATTTACGTTTAAGGCCACTGACGTCGCAAATGTTGGAACAGCAATTTTTACATCGACGCAATTAGTGTCAAAACAAAGACGTGCGCGACCTGCTTCCACGGAAGAAAAGCAAAATATTTATTTCACTAGTGCTACCGAGCCTCAAAGAAGAGCAAAGCAGGATGCTCTTGATTTCTTTCTAATGATTTTGTCTTGCTTCATTCCTCATTTCTCTTTCCATCGCTTTCCATATCTTTCTCGCTCTTTTCATGTATTTGACTCTCTGCTTTATTTCTCTATTTTCTTTGTGAGTATTGCTCATCGTTCCATTTGTTTTTTTCTGTGTTTCTTTCTGTCTACTTATTTGTTTTTTTTTGTACCTTTCTATTTTTTTGTCTTTATTAAATGTACAGGGCATTTTAGCTAAGAATAACCAAGTGATAAAAAATCTAAATGACCGCTATGTGTCTCCAACAAGCGTGGTATTATTCTTAGCTGTATGCAGCTCGTACGAGAATTCTTTAGAAGCGAAGCTCCTTACGCCGTGGGCTGTTCGTCCCGTATTTTGAGTGGTAGCTGCCTTACATTCAGTCCTTAGAATCTCTGCAGAATAGCGGTACTTGTACACAATAAATATATCACAAAAAGATGCGAGATGATGGTACTTGGAGTGTTCATTAGATGCACGAACATTTGGACGAACGAACGAACAGATGGACTGACAGACAGACGGACACATGGACAGACGCGTTGATGGATGGATGGACAGAAGAACGGAGGCACGGATGGACGGACTGACGCACAGACAGGCGGACGGATGGACATGCATGGACAAACGGATGGACAAACAGAAGCACTAATGATTGCTTCCCCCCAAAGATCATCATTCAGTCCGTGGATATGCTTTGACTGTTTCACCTGCCAAGCATGGCAATTAACAAATACCACCTAATGAACTTTTTAGAAGCAAAAATCCTTTTTATCTAACCTTGTCCAGCGTCAGGCGTAATTGGCAGTATAAGACAAACAGACAGACGAATGGACAGACGGCCGCACGGATGGACGGAAGCGTGGAGGAAGCATGAACGGAAGCATGGATGAACGCACGCACACATGGATGGACAGACAGACAGACAGACAGACAGACAGACAGACAGACAGACAGACAGACAGACAGACAGACAGACAGACAGACAGACAGACAGACTGAGAGAGACGAATGAACACACAGATAGCTGGACGGACACACAGACAGCCGGAAGGAAGAACAGACGAATGCACGGATGAGCGGACGAACGGAAACCTGGGCAGAAACATAAATGGACGCACACATGGATGGACTGACACACTGACATACAGTCGGACGGATGAACAGACAGACGCACAGACAGACAGATCAAAGGACCGACGGACACGCGAATGGGCGCACGGACAGACAGACGAATAGATGGACGAACGGAAAGACAGAGAGACAGACAGATGGACGGATGGATGGACAGACCGTCGCACGTACACAGAAACGAACAGACAGACGGACGGTCCGACTATTCGCCCCACTCATTCAATCCGTGGAGACGCCGCGATTTTTTTAAATGCTGACTCTAGAAAAAAAATTCAATACAAAACGTGTAGCCGTTATTCAAACATAAAATTTTCAATTTACGGTAAGATAACTACGCCGGGTAATTTTTTTCCATCTTTCGTTTGAATAGCGGGGGAGCCAGAAAAATACCACATGATTTCCGCCTAACCGACTGTAGTGCCCTCAAATGTAACTTGAACGAATTAGCAAAAGGTTTTCACGAATGAAACTCACTTTAAGAGGCTTGCCGATTCTTGTAGCATGAGGTCACAACGACGACAAAGCGACAAGAAGACGTGCGCTAACTTCCAACTTAGTTTATTGTGCAGAGAGGAAAAACTTATAAAAGGAGACAGTAAACCACGTGAAAAAGACCACGATACAAAATAGAGCAATACCAAGAAGAGTAAGGGTAAAAGACAAAACACAAGCAAGAACTCTAAGGAAACGATACAAAGACCTAAATGAAGATAACTGTTTGTGCGCGGATACTTTCGAGAAACTTTAATTCTTTGTTAGACACAGACACACAAGGCTTGCTAATGCATGAAACCTGTTCGCATGCTATCTGCGCAGCCTCGACGATGACTCGGGTGCGAATCATGTCTGTGCTTATACAGCGTCACTGTGTCCTCGAAAAGGGGCACACAGTTGCACGCAGTGCAGTGCTTTGCAACAAAAAAACATCTTTCTAGGTTCTGACAATGTTAGCATATTCTCTCAGCCGATGGTTCTTACACCTACCAGTGTGTCAGACATAAAAATCACCAAAGAAAAGGGGAATCCTATAGACAACTCCCTGTGACATTACACATACCTGGTCTTATGTGTAACTTTCCATTCAGTGGATGACTGCTTCTTCAGGAAGTTTGTCTGTTTAGTACGACTGATTCAATTCAATGGTTCAGAGAGCAGCACATGACCTCTCGCGCGTTCTTCAGTGTTTTGAGCCTTGGGATATCTGGCGTTTTAACGGAACAACAGGTATCATTTCACGCTCTGTATTGATGTTGCTTGGATCCTGTCTTTGCTTCTGATTCGTCTTACTTGTCCGCAAGATAGACTGAACGACAGATGCGGTAAACAACTAAAAAAACCGGAAGCAATCAGCCTGAAGCATTGATCGCATCTGTCGCAGAGTGTATTCTGCGGACAAGTAAAGGAAAGCAAAAACAAGGACAGGATCCGAGCAACACGGACACAGGGCATGAAAGGAGGGCTGTTCCATACAAGCATCAGATGTCTCATAAGCTCGAGAAAATTGCTAAACGTGTGGGTGCTCGTGTAGCATTCTCTGCATCGTTAAAATTGTTCAACCTTACTAAATCGGCAAACCTCCTGTAGAAGAAGTTATCCATTGAATGTAAAGTCCCGTCTTTTTGAACTATTTTTGCAAACTTCTGGGTAGAGGGACGTGACAGGTGCTGCCTAGCATACAGCATACTTAATTTCAGTCTTGAAGCTTTTGCTCTAGATATATCAAATCAGTGCTGGTCATCTGACTATAAAGAGGAAATTGTGAATAACGCCTATGATGCGTTCATTCATATCTTTGAACGCAATAATGTTAAATCGGCAAGGAGGGCGAAGAAACCCTGGGTCACTCGTGAGCATTTGACAAAGAAAAAGCGTAAAAAACATCTGCTAGGACACGTTTTTACGTACGTGATCTACTGAAAGTTTCGAAGAGTTTTAAAAAAAGCTTCTAGATATATTAAACGCTAAACTTCATTGTGCCAAGAAAGCCTACTATCAGCGTAAAAGTGAACATACTTTTGAGCCGCGTTCAAGTGCAACATTGAAACTAAATAATACCACACTTGGTCATCAAAATAAAAATACTTTGTCTCAAGCTATAACCTTTGGCCGTAAAGATTTAGATGGCGCAGCACTTGCAACTCATTTTAATAACTATTTCATAAATGCAGTTGCGTTGTGCAATGATAACGCCCATCTTGACGCCGGATGCAGTAACGTCATTCAAAGTATTTTTCCCGACCCAACAAACGAAGGTGAAGTATGCAAAATCTCCAAGCATCTAAATAATAATAAATCGATTACTTTCAGATCACACAAATACAATACGTTTTCGTTTTACTTTGTATTGCACTAACCTATATGTATAACTCAGTTCTGTAAATTGGTGTTTTTTCAGAAGCCATAAAAGAATGCTCGCGTATCAGTCACTTTAAGGGTGGTAACCGCAACAATGAAAGTAACTGCAGGCCTACGTCGGTTCTTGCTGTCTTATCTAAATGCTTAGAAAAAATTATTCAAGTCCATAAGATGATTTTTTTAATAAACTTAATGGGTTAACAGATGCACAGTTTGGCTTTACAAGTGGCAAGTCAATTGAAACTTCTAAGTTGACATAAAGGAAGCTATACTTCATAACATTGAACAAAATAAATTCACAATCGGCATTTTTGTAGATTTCAGTAAGGCATTGGTCTCGCTTTATATTGTTAGACAAATTAGAATCAAAAGGCATTAGTGGAATTGGCAAATCTTTATTTCAACCTTATCTTAACAATAGGTGCCAAAGTGTTTACAATAATGAAAATAGCTCGTCATTTTTGCCCTTGAGTCGTGGTGTGTCACATTGCAATTTACTTGGTTCACTGATGTTCAGTGTTTACAATAATAATAATGTTTAACTGGACGCAGCAGTAAAATACATTTTATATGCGGACGATTGAACAATAATTCTTGACGGTGTTGCTTAGATGACAAAGTAAGCAAAGCAAACGATATACTTTCAAAAATTTTATCATTGTCCAGATTGAACAAGCAAAAAATAATGTAAATAGAACAAAAGTCATTGTTTTTTGTGCAAAAAATAAACTACACACTACCCAGCAAACTTTAGATCTTGAATCAGTGGCGGAAGCTAATGTTGATAGTTGCAAAATACTTTATTTTTCTTTGTTTTTCTTCCAGTTTATTTTTCTTCAAATCGATGGTTAGATACGCATAAGTTTTGTTTGTAAGTAGCGTTTTTCTGTATTAGGAGTGCTGTCTAGTTGCCGTAACATTTTGCCGCTCAAGGTCAAACTTCAGATATATTATGCGCATTTTATTTCACATCTGATATGTTGCAGCCTTGTATGGACCACGACAAGCAAAGCAAACAAATAAAGTCAGTATACTGCAAGAAAAGATAGTACGCCATATTCGAAATATCAAACTGTTTGGCACGAAGTGTGGAGATTTCCAAGCATTCGATATATTATGAGCTGACAACTTTGACACTTTTCGCTTATGGCACGCAATTGATTTCTCAAATAGGGAGCTGTTCAACTTCATTGGAACACTCTTATGTCTTGAACGTCGAGTCATTATAATTCCCACAAGAAATACAGATATTTGGTTTCGTACCCCGTTTCCGCACTACATATTGATGCCAATCCTCGACCTGCAACGTTTCCACAACTCTCAACACGCACAAAAACACAATCACCTACCCCAAGAAACAACTTCACTCACATCTCTGCTCTCTGGCTTTATAGTAACACGTGCAAAAACTACTCTCTCAGTGTAATTTTTTTTCAAAGTTTAGCGTAGTGTCGATAAATAGTATCATATTACATCTTCGGACCTTGTATTGTAAAACCCATATGAATGTATGTTTGTTTCACGTAAAAGTATATATATATATATATATATATATATATATATATATATATATATATATATATATATATATATATATATATATATGTGTGTGTCTGTGTGTTTTTAAGCCTATAAGTGTTCAATGTATTCGATAGCCTAAGCATGGCGTACATTGCTTTTTAGAAAACTATTTTTTAACCTTTAAAATTGGTGTAAAATAAACAGTTGGGAAATCAATTTTGAGTTAGTATGTGTTCTTCATATTTTTATACTTTACTTACTTACTATGTACTTGTCATCCTTTCCGCGCCACTGCCACCTGTATGCGCAGGTAACCAGAGCCTTTTTCAAGCTGTTTCACACAATTTTTAGTCTTGGAGACCTAGTTTTGTCTGGTGTATAAATCGTCAAATTGAATTGAAATCGAAACATCTGAACATGTATTTACAATGTTCCCAGGCAGTTGGCTAGAGATCCCCCTTTCCTGTGGTGCTTGTTATGTCGGACAGACCGGAATTAGTATGAACGATCGACTGAGCGAACATGCTAGTAACGTCAGAAACGGGAAAGGGTGTTTTCTTGCACACCACTGAATTGCGTGAAACTGTGTGCCCCTTTTCGAAGACACAGTGACACTTTATAAGCACGGACATGGTCGCAGCCGAGGCATCGTCGAGGCTGCGAAGATGACACGCGAGCACATTTTGTGAATTATTTGCAAGCCTTCCGTGTCTGTGTCCGAGGAGGAGAAAGGTACATCGAAAGTGTCAGCGTGCTCAAATGGTTATTGTCCTTCGGGATTTCTATATTGTTTTCTCGGAGTACTTTCTTGGTTTTTGTCTATTTCTCTGCTTATTTTATTGCTCTTTTTTGTCACATGGTATTTGTCAGATGGTTTACCGTCTCCTTTATATGTTTTCTACACTGCACAATAAACTTGGTTGGAAGTTAGTGCACGTCCTTTTGTCTCTTTGTCGCCGTTCTGACCTCGAGCTATAACAATCGGCAAGCTTAATAAAGTGAGTTTCATTCGTTCTGCACAATAAACTCAGTTGGAAGTTAGCGATCGTGTCATTATTTTTTTGTCGTAATTCTGAGGTCACTCTATAACAATCGTCATGTCCTACCAACTAGCCGAAACCACCACGCTTCTAAGTTGAATAGGCTATTGGTGACTACGATGGACGTTAAGCGACCGTTTGAAAGAAGGTCACAGTTTCGCCAAAAGGGCGAAGCAATGAATGCGACAGCTATATACTCGAATGTTCTACGAAGCAAGGCTTAAATTTTTAGGAGCACTATAATTTGCTAATTTACCAAGTTTTCTACGGTGCGGCCACTGTGGCCACATTGACGCTCATGCGTAAGGACGGCGCTGATAAGTGCCTCGCATGGGCAACACATGCTAGTACTTAGGGCTATACGTCTTGTGTCACTGCGGGCGGCTGTTCGTTATGCGTAAAGTGCATCTATATGTGGGGAGGCTTTCACGGTTGTGCTCGGAATATACTAATGTAAGACCAACATGTGATAAATCACGAAATTATTGACGTGTATGGATAAGAGGTAGCAAATAAAATATGCAATAGGAACACCGGTGAATATAAATAAAACACAGTTCACTCGATAACAGCGACAGCCACCTTGTGGTCACTGAAGTGTGTTAGCAATGGCACGTAGTGCACTCGTGACGCAACACTCTTTCCGAACACTATATCTAAACACGTTTTGTTGCGTGCAGTTTGCTGTCTGTCGTCAGACTAGATGTTAAGTCTGAATTCGGCAGCGAGAAACGCCACAAGCCACTCATTGTTACATTTAGGTACATTCACGTTGAAGTCTCCTTTGACAATCACCGGCACATCCTCTAGGCACACCGCACTGAAGTTGTGGATCAAGAACTTAATGATGCCGTTCCCCTGTGTTCCCGGTGAGATGCAGACTGTTACGGCAATGAAACCGTGTAATGTTTTGACGGAACGTGCATCACACTAGTCACCTTGGGCAGCGAGTTGACTTGGTATGGAATGCTGCACGGTAAAAGTGTTATCCCGTCGAAGCGTTCGTAAACTGCGAATCCAGCAGCTCAGTGGTTTAGCCGTCTTGCGAGGCTGATGCACTTGCAACCTGGCAGTTCGGCAGCAGTGTATAGTCACGTTTCCGTGAAGAACTGCAGAGGTACCTCGCAGACGACATGATTGAGCTAGTCATCGACGGTGCGCATGGCCTACGAGCGTACGTTCATGCTAAAAATATTCAATGTGTGCGGTGAGTTTCCATTCGGCGCAATACATCCGACAACGTGCAATCCGGATTTTCTCTACCACGGTGAAAGGTATAGTTTTGTTCTGGGTTTGTTAGAAACAGTCCTTCTAGTGTGGTGGCTCGACTCAAAGCAACGTCGATAATTTTCTGAGGATGGCGCTTGTGATATTCGTACACCACCTGGCTGTATTCCTTCTTCCCCATTTCTGTATTTGTGTATTTCTGTATCGTGACAGCGCTCGCTTGCTTTATGAGGAATGGATTGAGATGACATCGACTCCCATTTTTCTGTCCAAAGATAAGTGGCGGTGCGCAGTTCGATGGTATGGAGTCGATAAGCGTGACAGGGCCAGCAACCTCACGAAAAGTCTGCGACTTCATTCGAGCAATGTTGCCTGTTGTTTGAGGGTCAAAATGGAGTGAAATGAGTTTCAATAGGTACTTCATCCAACTGCACGTACTTGAGCTGACCCACCGTTCCGTTAACCAAGCCGTAAGGCACGTCGATGCTGAGGGTAAGCATGTATGGCTTTCTTGAAAGAAGCACAAGTTTCTGTGGAAGGTTTCCAACATAAGCAGTACTGTGTGTGATTGTAACTGATGCTTCGTACTCTCACAGTTAGCATCACTGCGGTATCTGACAATGATCACGTCTGCATTGGCCTTGTATATAGTGTCCACGTTCTCGGCAGTGTCTCGCGTGCTGTACGCCTCGGCTTCCTTGTTCGAACAGAATAGCCTGAAGCCGTGATGACAGTGGAGCTTCGCGCCGTCCTTGGAAACGAAGCGGGCTTGAAGCATGTGAACTTTTTCCTGTTCGAGTGCGCGACCATCGCTGATCTTACACAAGGCACTGAAAACTTGACGTCACTCTGGCGGACGACTTGTGCAAGCGGAAAGTAGGAGAGTTGATGCCAAGTGACGTGGGTGTGAAAGATAGTGTCACGTGTTTTATTACGTTTGTAAACCTCGCTGGTGTGGACGGGGGAAAAATGGCGCAAGTGACCGCACATGATGAAGTCCAATTCGACAAAAGGATCATCGTAGCTTGCAGTTATTTGTCGCAGACGGTTGTTCACATGTGCGAGAGTGTCACTGCTTATCATGTTGCATTAGTCTACAAGGACGCACTTTACGTTGACGAATGCTGCGCGGGAGAAGTTGAGGTCTCCGTCGCGCAAGCCTCCATCGGTGCGCATATAGAGCTTGAAGGCAGCGTGCACAGTGAGTCTGCCGATTGCAACTGCTGCCCTGCCTGTTGTGGCGCACGAGACGTACGCGTTGTGCGTGCACGTGGTGGCAGTGTTGGTGTAACGGTCGTAGGCGTCCATATTGAGCTGCAGAAGGATGGTCTTGTCGCAACTCGCTACGCCAGTCAGAAAAATTTCGAGGAGCCAGAAGTGGGTGTCTTTAGTTGGTGGATGACTTCGCGAACAACATTGAATTACTTCTTGTTGGTGAGCCCCATCAGTTCCCTGTAGGCGTCACCAGTCATGGCATCCTGACGCGTAGATACAGCGGCGCAACGACCTTTTGCCGCTACTTATTTGGCATCAGGTGCTGCTAGCAAGTCTTCGTCGTTGTTGAGTTCAATTCATGGTATATTTTGGTATACTTCGACATCTGGGCACATCTAGACCAGTGGCGTACCAACCTTTTCGGGAAGGGGGGTTAGGTATTGTATATATACCACACTCACATACAATATCACCATCATCAGCCTGAATAGGTCCACTGCAGGACAAAGGCCTCTCCCACGTTCCGCCAGTAAACTCGGTCCTGTGCTTCTTGCTGCAAAATTATTCTCGCAAACTTCTCAATCTCATCTGTCCAACTAACCTTCTGTCTCCCCCTAACCCGCTTGCCTTTTCTGGGAATCCAGTTAGTTGCCCTAATGACCAACGGTTATCCTGTCTACGCGCTGCATGCCCAGCCCATGTACATTTCCTCTTCTTTATTTCAACTATGGTATCCTAAACCACCGTTGGTTCCCTAATCCACTCTGCTCTCCTCTTGTCTCTTAAGGTTACACCCACTATTTTTCTTTCCACTGCTCGCTGCGTCGTCCACAATTTAAACACAACCCTCTTTGCGAGTCTCCAGGTTTCTGCTCCGCAGCTAAGTACCAGCAAGATACAGCTGCTATATACCTTTCTCTTGAGGGATAATGGCAATCTACCTGTCAGTATTTGAGAGCGCTTGCCAAATGTCCTTCTCCCTAATCCTATTCTTCTAGTTACTTCAATCTCGTTGTTTGGCTCGACGGTTATTACCTGCCCTAGGGAGACAGTCTTTTACAACTTGAAGAGGACTATTACCTATCTCGAAGCGCGTCTCTCTGCCCAAGTTGCTGTACAATACTTTCATTTTCTGCAGATTAATTTTAAGAACCACCTTTCTGCTCTTCTTGTCAAACTCTGTAATCATGAGAGACTCAGCAATGCAAAATCATCGGCGAAGTGCAGGTTAATAAGGTACTCTCCAATATCACTTATACCTATCTCTTCCCCTTCTAGGCCTCTGAAAACCTCCTGTAAACACGCGGTAAATAGCATTTGGGTGATTGTTTCCCCCTGCCTTGCACCCTTGTTGATCGGTATTCTGTTGCTTTCTTTATGAAGCACTATGGTAGCAGAAATCCCTGTGTATTTCTTCCTGAATCTTTGTATATGCTTCATTGACGGCCTGATTCCGCTGTTTCTGCATGAGTGCTGGTATTTTTACGTACAATATATATATATATATATATATATATATATATATATATATATATATATATATATATATATATATATATATATATATATATATATATATATATTATAATGTAATGATATATAATATTATAATGTACTGAATGATATATTATAATGTATAACATATATATATATATATTATAATTTTGCATTATCGAGACATACTGTGACATCGAGAAAGTTAATGGTCTCTGGGGAATATGTGTGCGAAAAGGATATGGAAGGGTGAGCATTATTAAAATATATATATATATATATATATATATATATATATATATATAAAGTGTAGTGAAGAGGAATGCCCACTACTGCAGCGACATCGACACGTGGGCGCGAGGCACGAGCTAGGACTGCCTGATTGCTGCTGCGACGCTGCCCGTATACTCGGCCTGCTCTTGCTGCTTCGGTACCGACGCCGCTACCGCTGTTTACCCCGCACCTCCACCAAAATATAATGTAAATATGCAAGGTAAACAGCGGTAGCGGCGTCGGTACCGAAGCAGCAAGAGCAGGTCGAGTATACGGGCAGCGTCGCAGCAGCAATCAGGCAGTCCTAGCTCGTGCCTCGCGCCCACGTGTCGATGTCGCTGCAGTAGTGGGCATTCCTCTTCACTACACTTATATATATATATATATATATATATATATATATATATATATATATATATATATATATATATATATATATATATATATATACTTTAATACTGCTCACCCTTCAATATCCTTTTCGCACACATATTCTCCAGAGACCATTAACTTTCTCGATGTCACAGTATGTCTCGATAATGCAAAATTAAGCACTAAACCGTACCGCAAGCCGAATGACAGACAGAGGTATTTACACTTTCAAAGCAGCCACAAAAGGCACTGCAAATCCAGCATACCTTACAGCCAGGCCTTACGCTTCAAGCGAATTTGCTCTGAGCAGTCTGACTTAGATAATAACTGTAACCAGCTACGCACTGCACTTCTTAAACAGAAATATCCGCCCAAGTTAGTCGATGACGCAGTAAGGCGTGCCGACGCACAAGACCGTACAGCACTCTGTATCCCCAAGAAAAATCCTAATAGTCATTTACAGGTTAACCTGGTTTTAACCCATAACGCATCGGCACCTAACGTTGCGTCAATTTTTCGTAAACACCACAACATACTTATGCAGAGCGAACGCCTTGCAAAAGCGTTTCCAGAACCACTACGTGTTGTGTACAGACGAGGCAAAAATTTGCGAGATTTATTAACTTCTTCTAAAACCAGACAGAGCAATAACGACCAGACGCTTGGTTGCCGTCCTTGTAAAAAGCCCCGCTGTAAAAGGTGTGCGCACATGACCAGAACAACACTGGCAGCCAGTACTGCGACGAACTTCAAGTTCAAAATTAAGGGCAGTTTCACTTGTGATACTGCAAATGTCGTATATTTGCTAGAATGCTCAATCTGTCATGTACAATACATAGGTCATACTGAAACTGCTTTTCGATACCGTTTCAATAATCATAAAGCTCATGTGCATGCCCTTCCTAACTTACCGATTTCAAGGCATGTCACCGAGGCAGGTCATTTATTCAGTAACATGATAGCTACAATACTGGAATCGGGTATTAAATCACACCATGAACGCGAAGTAAAAGAGTCATTTTTAATTCATAAATTCAAAACACTAACTGCCGGCATGACCGAGAGCCCGGGTACGCTTACTTGCATATTGCCTTAGTAAATCATTTTTTTTTTTGTTTTACTGACAAGTGTATATTCTTTGCACGATGTTGGCCTATTGTCAATTATTACCTACATAATGTAGGTGGCCTTTGTCGCTTCACCATTTTACTCGCATTCATTTTTCTCTGCCTGCTTTGCGATTTTGTTTATCTTTCCCGACTTCTTTTTCTTTTTTAAAAGCTTACTGAATGCTTTTAGGCTGTGATTATCCCGCAGAACGTATGACCAAGTGAGGTACTGCGTGCGCAGTCTGTTATTTTGAGGACCTGTTGCATTCCACACAAGTTGTAGGGTATCTAATACATGCCAATTCACTAATTATAATGACTATTATAATGATACGCGTTTTCAGCTGTATATGCACTATAGCCACGTACCTTTGGTGATATATAATCTTGTTTCTTAAATTACTGATAATGACTTAGCCGTGTGATACGCAAAGAAGCGGCTTATATATGTGCCCTGTCATCCATGTGTAACCATTAACTCAGACGAAGGCAGGCCCACCTGCCGAAATGTTAGTAAAACTAGTGTTGTTTTTTCGCACGTTTGTCGACCTCTTTTTCTACCGTAAATATATATATATATATATATATATATATATATATATATATATATATATATATATATATATATATATATATATATATATATATATATTCCTACAAGGAAACGTATCATTGTGGATAAGTTACGATGTTTACTTGCGATGGCAATGGCTCATACACTGACGGGCTGGAACGAGGCTTTATCCACTTCGTAGTCTTTTCTTCCCTATACCACTTTATTACCCTATCCCACTACTGCCTTGTGGCACTACACCACGGCGTTAATGCGCTGACCCGGTGCTTGTCACGAAAGTGGAGTGTTGGGCGACATATAAGGCTTCAGTCTTACGACGTGCAGAACAGTAAATTGTGGTGGCATTGAGCGCTCGTCATCGATGACTCGCTGTATCTCGTAGGTGACGTTAGTGACCTTATTAGGACTTTGTATGGTCCGTCATAGCGAAATAAGAACTTTCATGACAGGCCGATGTGATGACAGATGGTCCGCAAGAGTACTAGTGAACCGGGTGCAAAGGAAGCTTTACGGTGGGGACGATCGTACCGATCTTTCTGAGAGGCTTGAGAAATTGTTAGTCGTTCTCGAGCAATGGCATCGCGGATGTATGTGACAGTGGAGCTTGAACCAGCGGGAAGGAGTATATCGAGAGGCAGAGAGGGTTCACGTCCATAAAGAAGGTAGAACGAGGAATAGCCTGCAGTGTCATGTCTGGAGGAGTTGTAAGCAGAAGTGACGTAGGGTAACGTTGCGTTCCCGTCGCGGTGGTCTGGACAAACATACATCGACAACATGTCGATGTATGTGATAGTGCGATTCAGGAACTCAGTAAGTCTATTAGTTTGTGGATCATATGCCATTGTGAACTTGTGGTTCGTGGAACAGGAACATACAAGATCCTGGACCACTGTAGATAAAAATTATCGGCCTTGGTCAGCTACGAGCTGTCGAGGAGCACCGCGATGCAAAATGATGTCGTGCATTAGAAAGTCGGCGACATCGGTAGCGCACCTGGTCGGGAGAGCGCGGGTGATCGCGTAACGTGTCGCGTAGTCGGTTCCCACGGCAACCCATTTATTCCCGGATGCAAAAGCGAGAAATGGCCCGAGAAGGTCGTGCCCTACGCGGTAGAATGGTTAAGCAGGGATCTCAATAAGTTGAAGGCGGCCAGCTGGAAGCGATGTTGGTCGTTTTCCACGTTGACAAAGGTCGCAGCTAGCGACATACTTTTGTGCATGGTGATATGGACGCGGCCAGGAAAAACGCGCCAGACACGATCATAAGTGCGGGTGACTCCCAGGTGACAACGCGGCAGCCTCATCGTGAAGCTGTCGGAGAACATCTACACGCAAATGGGAAGGCACGACGAGAAGGCGATCAGTACCATTAGGACGCATGTTGTAGCGGTAGGGAACCCCTTCAAGAAAAAAATACAACTTCATAGAGGTGGGTGGAGTAGCGGAGCTCAGGCCTTCTATGATGGGAAGTGAATCAGGGTCACGGCGTTCCTCAGAAGCCATTACAAGAAACTCTGATATTGATTACACGGAAGCCTCAGTAGCTCTCTCTGTGGCGTCTGGTGAATCCACTGGATACCATGACAGGCAGTCGACATCCTGATGGAGGTGACCAGATTTATACACGACCAAGAAGGTGTATTCTTGGAGGCGGAGAAACCAACGATCGAGACGTCCGGTGGAATCCTTGAGCGACGAAAGCCAGCAGAGCGCATGATGATCGGATACAACAGTAAATTTGCGGCCGAACAGGTACGGGCGAAATTTAGTGACAGCACATATAAGAACAAGACACTCTCTTTCGGTGATGGAATAGTTATTTTCGGTAGGGGGCAAAAGGCGGCTGGCGTAGACGAGGACGCAGTCACGTCCATGCTGACGCTGAGCTAAAACTGCACCAATTTTGTGGCCACTCACGTCAGTAAGAACTTCTGGAAGTGTGGTCTGATCGAATTGGGCTAATATTTGCGTAGTCGTGAGGGCTGCAATGAGTGCCGAAAATGCAGCACCCTGAGGTGAGTTCCAAGTAAACGGGATGTCTTTTTTAAAGAGCTAAGTGAGAGGCTGCGCAATATCGACGAAATTCCGGATGAAGTGGCGGAAATATGAGCACCAACCAAGGAAGCTCCGGACATCCCCAGCAGAAGAGGGCATGGGTAATTGAGTCACTGTGCCAGTTTCGTCTTGGTCGGGCTGTACCACGGATGCATTAACGAGGTGACCAAGTACAGTTATTTCGCGACGGCCGAAACAGCATTTGAAGGAGTTTAGCTGGAAACCAGCGTTGCGAAATACTTGGAGAATACTGGACAGTCACTAAATATGACTCGCGAACGTCGGTGAAAAAACAATTATATCATCCATGTAGCAGAGGCAAGCAGATCATTTGAAGCCGCGCAGAAGAGAATCCATCATGCACTAAAAGGTGGCCAGCGCGTTGCAAAGCCCAAACGTCAATACTTTAAATTGATATAACCCGTCAGGGGTTACAAAGGCTGTTTTTCTCGGTCTCGTGGGTCAACAGCGATCTGCCAATAACCAGATCGAAGGTCAATGGACGAGAAAAACTGCGCCATAAAGGCAGTCAAGGGTGTCATCTATTCTTGGTAATGGGGTAAACGTCCTTTTAGTGACCTTGTTGAGATGTCTATGATGACGCATAACCACCATGTGCTGTCCTTCTTCTTGACAAGCATGACCGGGGATGCCCTCGAACTGGATGACTGTTCGACGACACCTTTGGCGAGCATTTTCTCGACCTCTTTCAGGATGACAGAGCGTTCGGGAGCGGAGACACGGTAAAAGCTGCGATTTATTGTGTTGGCATCGCCAGTGTTGATGTGATGGGTCACAACTGATATTTGGCCTAAAAGGCGGTTGTCTAGATCGAATATGTCCGCATAGGATGTCATGAGACGGTGGAGGTCTTGTGCTTCGGAGGGCGAAAGATTTGGCGCTATCATTTTGGCAATGTCAATGCTTGAGAGGTTAGACGCAGTGAGCAAGTTGACGTGAGGAGTAGGTTGCTCAGCTGAGAGCTCAGAGAGTTCACACTCTTTCGAAGACGACACGGCGCCTAGCTTAATACCAGCAGGCAGCACGTGCGCGGAGAAACCAAACTTCAAAAGAGACAAATAGGTCTGGTTGTTGCGTACTCTCACGACGATGTGCGACACAGCAGTGGAATGCTTTAGCCCGTCGGTAATGGGTGAAACAATATATTCACCAATAGTGATTGTTGGCCTAGTCAGTACTTGCTTACTGAGATGATTTGGCTGCAAAACAACACGCACGGAGTAAAGAAACACTAAACGACAAGCACAAGCGGCACTTCCAAGTAAAGTAGACTGGGTGCAAATCCAGACTTAAGTAACAACATACAGACATGCGCAGTCTTGACACAGCCTTACGCTATCCAGCTATCGAACAATCTCTTCTCCGGTGAGTACAACGTCCCCAACGGTTCACTGATACAACTTTCACCTTTCTTCTTAATGTAATATGTTTCCATTACCTCACGCGCAGTTGTATGCCTACTTCTACCTAGAATCTTAACCTCGTTAAAACTTGGTGCACACCCACAGGCTTTACAATGCATAGGAAAAGCCAGCATTCATTAAATTTTATTCATGCTCCCTAACCCGTTCAATAATGCAGTGCCTGGTAGTCCAGATGTACGAGTTGCCACAGGAAAAGGGAATCTCTTAAACAACGCCTTTGGCACATTTCTCGTACATGGTGCCATTTTCTTGTCGCATCTCTGACGGGTTGCCTCCACCCCTCGAACAGTTCTAGGGCACAGCTGGACCGGTTTACCAGCTCACCTGTGCCCGAAAACTGTACCAGCGACAGGCATACAACTGTACTGGCGACAGGAACCCCATACCTGCCAACTTCTGTCAATAACGAGTCAGGGAACTTCGCAGCTTCAAGTCGCCGGATCTGGTTCTCGAATGATGTCTGCATCATGTGCGTGCATGATTATTCGAGAGAAGACCCCAGGCAGAGCGTAGCAATACCACGCTTGACTATTTTTGATTGGCAAGAGTCATATGGCATCGCCCCTTTCTTAGCGCAAGGAAAATCTTGTGAGCACGTTTGCCTACGGTGGAAAGTTAAACAGAGACCTAAAAATTGCAGGGTGTTTGCTTGCGGCAGCTCTTGTATAAAAACAAGTCCTTTTCCGTGAATCCGAAAAATATGTTAAATATCATCGCAGCGCGTCAAGGAGCCTTGTCCGTCAAAAACAATTAAAAAGTCATCCATATACCTAAAAACTTTAGCAGCGTTCAAGGTGCTATCCAGATTGATATATGCATCGAGCAACCGGTCCACACTAGATAAAAATATATTGCACAGCAGCGGCGCAATACAGGATGCATTGCAAATGCCGCGTTTCTGCAGAAAAAGCTGCTTGTCGAAAGATATAAAAGTACTGCTTAGGTAGGCTTCTACCAGAGTTAGAAATTTATCTACCGTTACACATGCCGCATTTTAAAAGGGTATGATGCCACTTTCTTCTATGCAGGATATCACCGCAAAGAAAAGTTTACCATGTGGATTTGAGTAAAAAAGATCTGTCACATCTACTGAGAAGGCTCTGTTAAGCGAGTGCTCATTATCTCTCAAGAACTACACTATGTCTTTCGAACTGCTAGTGAAGAAGCGGTCCTGTATCTTAATGCATTTTAGTACCTTCTGTACATGCTTGCTAAGTAAAAGCTCCCATGTGTCCCGTTCGCTCACTATACTTCTGAAGGGAACAGCAATTTTGTATGTTTTTGCACTGAAAAATACGTTTATTGCCGTAGCTTTCATTTTTTCTAATAATTTTGCCAAATTTTCTAATTTGAGGACTTTACATAACTCGGTAACCTTACTCTTAACCTTTGATTCAGATTTCTTAATCTGAACGAAATTCTTTCCTATAGTCTCTACTGCTTTCAAATTAAACATTTCTCTTGGACGAACTACAAAACACTCTTCTTTGTCAGCTTCCAAAATTACATTCTTCTTTCTCTACAGAACGCTACGGTTTATCGAATAACCTCAGCTTTATGGCTCTGCCTGGTACCTGAAACACATTTTTCCAGGCTATCTACATCATCTAAGAGACACTTTTCTTTATCCTCTGCTGATGCTTTGCTAGCCACATATCTGTTAAGTGCCACTAGTTCATGTTCAGGAACACTATGCCGACCCATTACCGACGTTCGCCCATTACCGACGTTGTGCTAAAGCATTCTATTGTTGTCCCGCACACCGTCGTAAGAGTACGCCACAACCAGACCTATTTGTCTCTTTTGAACTTTGGTTTCTCCGCGCACGTGCTGCCTGCTGGTATTAAGCTAGGCGCCGTGTCGTCTTCGAAAGAGTGTGAACTCTCTGAGCTCTCAGCTGAGCAACCTACTCCTCACGTCAACTTGCTCACTGCGTCTAACCTCTCAAGCATTGACATTGCCAAAATGATAGCGCCAAATCTTTCGCCCTCCGAAGCACAAGACCTCCACCGTCTCATGACATCCTATGCGGACATATTCGATCTAGACAACCGTCCTTTGGGCCAGATATCAGTTGTGACCCATCACATCAACACTGGCAATGCCAACACAATACATCGCCGCCTTTACCGTGTCTCCGCTCCCGAATGCTCTGTCATCCAGAAAGAAGTCGTGAAAATGCTCGCCAAAGGTGTCGTCGAACAGTCATCTAGATAGTCTGTGGGCGACCCCGGTCGTGCTTGTCAAGAAGAAAGACAACACATGGCGGTTTTGCGTCGATTATATACATCGCAACAAGGTCACTTAAAAGGACGTTTACCCCTTACCAAAAATAAATGACGCCCTTGACTGCCTTTATGGCGCAGTTTTTTTCGTCCATTCACCTTCGATCTGGTTATTCGCGGATCGCTGTTGACCCACGAAACCGAGAAAAAACAGCCTTTGTAACCCCCAATGGGTTATATCATTTTAAAGTAATGCCGTTTGGGCTTTGCAATGTGCCGGCCACCTTTTAGAGCATGATAAATTCCTTCCTGTGCGGCTTGAAATGATCTGCTTGCTTTTGCTACTTGAATGATATATTTGTTTTTTCACCGACGTTCGCGAGCCATCTTGAGCGACTATCCAGTATTCTGCAAGTATTCCGCAACGCTGGTCTCCAGCTGAACTCCTCCAAATGCCGTTTCGGCCATCGCGAAATAACTGTGCTTGGTCACCTCGTTAATGCATCTGGAGTACAGCCCAACTCAGACGAAATTCACGCAGTGACTCAACTTTTCATACCCTCTTCTGCTGAGGATGTCCGGAGCTTCCTTGGTTTGTGCTCATATTTCCGCCGCTTCATCCAGCACTCACTGCAGCCCTCAAAACTAGTCAATATTAGCCCACTTCGATCAGACCACACCAACAGAAGCTCGTACTGACGTGAGTGGGCCCGAAATTGGTGCTGTTTTAGCTCAGCGTCTGCTTGGACGTGACTGCGTCTTCGCCGACGCCAGCCGCCTTTTGTCCCCTGCCGAGAAGAACTATTCCAACACCGAAAGAAACTGTCTTGCTCTTATTTGGGCGGTCACTAAATTTCACCCGTACCTGTTCGGCCACAGTTTTACTGTTGTAACCGATCATCATGCGCTCTGCTTGCTTTTGTCGCTCAAGGATCTCACCGGACGTCTCGGTCGGTGATGTCTAAGCCTCCAAAAATACGCCTTCTCGGTCGTGTATAAATCTGGTCACCTCCATTAGGACACCGACTGCCTGTCATGGTCTCCAGTGGATCCACCAGACGCCACAGAGAAAGCTACTGAGGCTTGCGTGTTATCAATATCACACTTTCTTGATATCGCTTCGTAGCAACGCCGCAACCCGCATTTACTTCCCATTCATTTATTTATTTATTTATTTAGGTACCCTCAAGGCCAGAGGCATTAGAGAGGGGAGTGGGTTACAATAGTTACAAACATAATATAAAACAGAGCAAAAAGAAAAAAAAAGTATAAACACAACAAAACCAGGAAAATGCAATGTACTTCAGTGTTACACGTTATACAATGTTAGCTAAAGCAGTTTTGAAAAGTTGGTGGTCCGAGATTGTTGCCATCAGTGTGGGTAGGTGGTTCCATTCCTGTGATGTACGCGGTATGAATGACTGGGAAAAGGAGTTAGTTCTGCAGGACGGCAAGCCGACTTTATGGACATGATTTATGCGAGCTGAAATGTACCGAGGAGGCAGAATGAGTTCGTTTCGTAGCTGGCTGTGATAGAAAAGCTTATGGAAAAGACAGAGGCGAAGGATTTTCCTACGAGGTGATAAGGAAGGTAATCCGAGGCTGGATTTCATAGTGCTTATTTTTTATTCTTTATTCTTTATTCATACATATCCCCGCTTTGCCTAGAGGCGTTACAGCAGGGGGGTTACAAAGTTGAAAAAAATACATCTTCATTAACACTGCACACTTGCTTAGATGTCAAACAATTCCATTCATTAATAGTTTTAACAAAAAACGAGTTTGAATACAGGTTCGTCCTGGCCCGGCACGGCTTTATTTTGTGTATGTGGTCTGTACGTTGAGATATGTAATCTGGTCTTTTTAAGTAAGTGTCGCTGTCTAGTCCCGTTTTTTTATGAAATATCTGGTATAAAAGCTTCAAACGCAATTTTTTGCGACGGGACGACAGTAACTCCCAGTTTAACTCCTTTTTCATTTCGGTACAACTCTGCTTTTGTCCGTACCGACCCAAAACAAACCTGGCTGCTCTGTTTTGTATTTTTTCTAATTTATTTATCAAACCTGTTTGTGTTGGGTCCCAAAGAGTACAGGCATACTCCAAGATTGGACGAATACAAGTGAGGTAGGCCGTGCTTCTAAGGTTAGGATCTGCACATCTCAAATTCCTTTGAATATAATTCAACGCTATCGCGGCTTTGGAAACCACATAATCCACATGTGCATTCCAGGAACAATCATGCGACAGCAATACACCCAAATATTTGTACGAGTATTTTTTATCTAATTTATTTCCTCCTAGACAAAAATTTGCATCAAATATTTTTTTCTTCTTTGTAAAACACACATGAACGCACTTATTTGTGTTTAACTTCATTTGCCACTTAAGGCACCATTGATGAATACGTGCAAGATCAGCCTGCAATTCAAGGACATCATGTTCTTTCTGAATTTTTCTGTAGACTACGCAATCATCAGCAAAGAGCCGTATACTTGAGCTTATATCTTTGTTAATGTCATTTATAAAAATTATGAATAGCAGAGGCCCCAATACAGATCCCTGGGGGACGCCCGAAGTGACCTCTAGAAATTCCGACTTAGTACCATTCAGGACAACACATTGGCGGCGTTGTGACAGGTAATTCTCTATCCAATTAAAAATTCTCTCATCTATATTAAATATTCGTAATTTTTCGAGGAGCAGAGGATGCGAAACAGTGTCGAAAGCTTTACTGAAATCTAAAAAGATGCAGTCTGTTTGCCCACCTAGATCAATTTCGGATACTAGATCGTTGTAGAACTCGAGAAGTTGGGTCGTACAGGAAAAGCCCTTACGAAAACCGTGTTGAGTCTTTGTTAACAAATCGTAATCTAATAAATGCTTCATTAGAGCCTTATATATTACATGTTCAATGATTTTACATGATATCGAGGTAAGCGAAATAGGTCTATAATTCGTGACATCTTTTTTAGGACCTCCTTTGTGGATCGGGACTACATTTGCCACTTTCCAGTCTTGTGGCAACTGGCCAGTGCTTAGTGATTTTTCAAAGATCAGGTAAAGGTAGAGCGAAATGGGGTTAACGCACTGTTTTAAAACTCTTGGAGAGACACCGTCAGGGCCGATAGCTTTACTGTCGTCGAGATTCCTGAGCAAGGCCTCAATACCGCTGACACTAATTACAAGAGGTTCCATGAGAGGAACACTGCTACTTGTCAAGGATGAGCTCAATGCAGATTTAGGAAGAAAAACGGATTGGAAGTAGTTATTTAGGCACGTGGCTTTATCCGTATCATTGGAAAGAGTGCGTCCATCGAAAATAAGTTCATTTATTCCAACCGGATCAGACCCACATCCCTTTAGATATTGCCAGAAAGGTTTAGGATTTGTACTCATATTTTCTTTCAATCGTTTAAAAAAATGCTGCTTTGCATTTACTGATTCTTCTTTATATTCACGTGTTAGCTCCTGTAGCTTCTTATAATGAACTTTACCTTTCATATTTTTGTATTTTTTGAATACCCGTCTTCGTTTCTTAATTAGTTTCAGGATACTGTAAGTCACCCACGGTTTTTTACGTTTCTTAAGCTTAGCCGAATCCATACTTGGTATGTACTGCTCTGAGAGTTCGAGTATCTTATTTTTAAATGTGTTCCACAAATACTCTACACTGTGTTCCTCTACCAAGCATTCAAATACAGGCAAATAATCAAGAAGCCTTGCGGAAATTGACGGATAGTCGCCTTTGTCAAAAAAGAACAACTTTCTTCTGATACTCTTCGTGATTTTTTGAATTTTTGTTTTAACGCCTGCTACTACAACCTGATGGTCACTAATGCCTGGAATGATATCAACGTTACTTACTAAATTAGGGGAGTTACAAAAGAGAAGATCAAGGGTATGCTTAAGTCTTGTGGGTTCTAAAACGTACTGTATCAACCCAAAAGTGTCAACAATGTTCTTCATTTCTAGGTTATTACGGCTGGCATGCAGCACCTCGCATGAGTGACTTCGCCATTTTAGATCGGGTAAATTAAAATCACCCGCTAATAATATCGTACGGTCAGACGCCTGTGAAACGATGTCACCTAATAATTGCAAAATACTGGAGTTCGCGGCGGGCGGTCGATAAAACGTCCCAGCTACAAAAGAAAAATTGTTACTGACTGTAACAGTACTCTAGACAGATTCGACAGCGTCATTACCGATATCAAGATTAGCGGATGAAAGGGACGAGTGAACTAACAAGAAAACACCACCCCCATGATTCGGCCTATCTTTACGGTAGGCAGTATAATTGTTAGGAAACACTTCATGATCAGAGATGGATGGGTTGAGCCAAGATTCTGTACCGAACACGACATCGGCCTTCACGGTATCAAGCAAGCCAGCGAATTCGTCTATTTTGTTTATTACACTTCGGCAATTCACTACTGCAATAATTAAATCACGATGAACGCAGATGGTACAATTTTCCTGTCATCGTTTAGACAAGGCAACAACTTCTTCCTTTTCATCATCCCAAGTAAATGCTCTGCCGTTTATAATCAGTTTATCGGCTTTTAGCTTAACCAGGTTTTTCTTATCCGCCCTTTTCGCTTTACCATATTCCCAAAGCTTCTTTCGTACAGTGCGCGTTTCGAATGAATAGTCCTGCTCAATGCTGTACTGTGTACCTTTCAAATTCTTGGCTTTTTTAAGGACGACCTCTTTTTCCTTATCAGATGAAAAGTTCACAATAATTGGCCTTTTTTTCCGTTCATTAAAACGACCTACGCGATGTGCCCTTTGAACTGATGTCAGTTCGTATCCGAGTTGGGCAGTGCAGATGCCCTTAACGAGGGCCTCAGACTGTTCCCAAGTTTCATGCTGGTCATTATCGTCTATCCCGTAAAACACAAGGTTCATTCTACGGCTTCTGTTTTCGAGGTCGATATTTTTCTTTTGAAGAATTCGCATCTGATGAGTTAGATTCTTTATTACAGTGGCTTGCTCATGTACCAATTTCATGACGCTTTCTATATGGCCCTCGGTCATCTCTAGCTTGCTCTTTATTTCAGCTATGTTAGTATCACTGTTAGTATCACTGTTAGTTAGATGCTGGCAGTCCAGTTGTAGTTAGAGAGTATAAAACGAACAGAGTTATTTTGAACCATTTCAAGTGAGTGTATTATATTTTCTTGGTTAGGATCCCAAACTGATGCAGCATGCTCCAGTTTGGAGCGGATAAGCGTCTTGTAGAGAGTTAGTTTTAGTGTTGAAGGAGCATGTGAGAAACTTCGACGTACGTAGCCGAGCATGCAATCAGCGTTATTAATTACGTACGTGGTATGCACGGACCAAGTGAGGTCGGTAGTAATAAGTATTCCGAGATATTTGTAAGTGCTGACAGATTCTAGTAGAGCATCATTCAGATATTAAGTGGGCAATATACGGTTAATTCTAAAAACAAGAAGGAACTTGCATTTGTTAGTGTTGAGTTCCATTACCCATGTTTTACACCATACAGAAATAGCGTTAAGGTCGGATTGAAGGGTTAGTAGGTCATTGTCATTAGATATTTCCCGAAAGAGGGTGCAGTCATCGGCAGACAAGTGAATGTGAGAAGTAACCGATAAAGGTAAGTCGGTAATGTAAATAAGAAAAAGCAGGGGAGCCAGGACAGATCCTTGAGGGACTCCAGAAGAGAAGTTCGTTCGGGTTGAGACGTTATCGTTAGCTAAAACAAACTGAGCGCGGTTAGAAAGGAAACATTCGAGCCAAAATAAAAGTTTCGGATCAAGATTAAGATTTTGTAGTTTGTGAAGTAACAACTTGTGACATAGTTTATCGAAAGCTTTGGAAAAGTCTAAAAAAATGCAATCAGCGATGGATGAATGATCTAGAATGATGTTTAATACATGAGTGAAAGATGCAAGTTGAGTCTCGCATGAATAGTTTTTTTCTGAAACCGTGTTGACAATTGGAAAAAAACAAGTTAGATTCGAGAAAACATGCCAGTTTCGAATATAATATGTGTTCTACTATTACACAAGGTATGCTGGTTAGCGAGATAGGCTGGTAGTTAGACGGTGAATGTTTGTTACCAGTTTTAAACAGTGCAGTTATCTTTCCAATCTTAAAGTCGACGGGGAGACAACCTTCATGAAGCGATTGTTCGAGTATCTTCGTTAGTATGATTGAACAATAAGAGCTGGTGTTTTTCAAAAATTTAGGACTGATCGTATCACACCAGGAGACGAGGAAGGCTTTAAGGACTTGATTACACTTTCAACACCAACGTAGTCAATAATAATAGGAGGCATGGGTGGGTAGTCACAATGGGGGGTGGTCGGAACAGGGGCGTCTGTAGTTGCTGAGAAATTTCTGGAAAAGGCATCATTAAGTGTTTCTGCACACAAATGGGAGGGAATGGTGTTTCCAGCACTGTCAATCAAGGTTAACATTTCGCTATCTTTGGGGTTAATAACGCGCCAAAATTTTTTAGGATCAGTTAGTAACATATTCGGAAGCGTGGTGTTAAAATAGCAATATTTCGCATTTTTTAGTGCGGTGGTGTACTCTTGGGAGGCATTTTTGTAATCGGCCCATCGTAAGATGCAGGAGGATTTTTTCGCGGCCTTGTAAATACGATGCTTTTTATTTAGGAGACGCTTAATCTGTATATTGAACCATGGTGCATTTTGGTTGGATGTGATAGTGCGAACAGGAATGTGTTTATTTTTTAGTTGTTTCACCTTATTTACAAAAACGTCCCAGTTAGTTTGAACACTACGATTATCAAACGTGGAGAGGAAACTATCAAGAAATGTGCAAAGTTCATTAATAATGGAGACAAAATCGGCTTTACCGTAGTTATGAATTTTTTTAACCGTTTTTACACGCTTGGGAGAGGATGCGTTGATGTTGAACGATAGCAGAGTATGATCGCTTAAACCTGGCAGATGGGTAATGTTCGAAACAAAATCGGAGTGGGACGAAAGCACAAGGTCTAGTGTGTTAGCTACCGACGCAGTAGTTCTGCTAGGTTGTTTACTAATTGTGACAAGAAAAAAACAGAGCACAAACTTAAGAAATCATCAGCGAATGTGGAAAAGGGGCTGATGGTAGGTGGTTCAGTTGCCCAGGAAATGTTTGGAATATTAAAATTGCCTATTAGAAGCAAAGACACCGACGGGTGGCGAGACTTAACAATGTTGATAGCGTCATGCAGTTCGTTGATAAAGGACGGGGATGATGCAGGAGGGCGATAGCATACACCGACAACAACTTTTCGATGGGACAATTGGATAACGGCCCATACTATCTCCAGATCTGAAGGAACACGAACACACTGTGATGGTAGGGTTTTCGTAATAGCCAGCAATACGCCGCCCCCTTGGCGGGCTGTTCAATCACATCGGTAAAAAGAAAAAGAATGAGCACAGTCGAGTAATTAGTGGTCAAGAATATCTGGATGCAGCCAGGTCTCTGTTAGTACTATGATGTCAGCATTAGTTGTAGTAATGGCAAAATGAAGATTATCGCGTTTTTTTAAGAATGCTACGAATGTTGGTGTAAAGAAATGATACGCGATTTAGTTTCCTTCCACTGCCCCTCAGTTTTTCCTAGCTTTCATTGCTCGGCACGGCGTGGTTTTGGGGGTTATGGGGCAGGCGTTGTAGGTGCTCTGTTACGCGATTAGTTGAGGGGTCGAAGAAGTATTGTTTTTTGTTCATAATCAGCTTGTTGTGCCGGAGTTGGAAGGGTGCTTCGTTTGACTAACTTTTCGCAAAGGCCGCAAGTAGATTTCGAGCATGGCGTGTCGCCGGCGAAAAATCTTCGTTCACAGAAATGTCCTTTTATTTAGGTTTTTTGCGTGCGCAGAGTATTTTGTCTTTTGCTTTAAAATTGGCAAAGTTTACGATAATGGAGCGATGTCTACCTGGGCTAAATGCTCCCAAACGGTGAGCCCGCCCAACGTCGTTTGCGGATAGCGGATCAATTACGCCTGTCAAAACTTCTCCGATGCGGGCCTCAGATTCGTCCCAAGTTTCTTTGCAGTCGGGTACGCCATGAAACAGGAGGTTATTGCGGCGCGACCGTCATCTTGTTCGTCAAGGCGTGATTGCAAGGATTCAAGCTCTGCTGTTAGCATGCCGACTGTAGAATTATTAGTTGCCACGTCAGCGTTGTGATCGTCAAGAGTTTGCATTTTACCTTCAACGACTACTAATCTACTCTGACGATTTCCAATTTCGTCTTCTATGCTCTTTTGACTGCTCTTGATGATTTTTATATCAGCCACTAACTCCTCTTGACTGTTTGCCGATTCCACAGATCGGGCGTGAACATCTTTTAGAAGATGGAAAATGGCATTCAACTGCTCAGAGGGTTCATCAGGCAAGTTTTCAAGTTGCGGCAGCGCCTGAGAACGCGTAAGGGGACCCGGATTAGTTTCGACATCGCCGGATTGCAGTAACAAGAACAGCATCGAAAAACAGTCGTAAACAATTTCAGACATCAGTTGTGGGGGCGGGAGCACAAAAAGAAAAGGGTTGTCGCTCTTTTTAGCTCTTTTATCATCATAGAAGGCCGGAGTTCCGCTACGCCACGCACTTCTCTGAACTTGTATTTCCTTTATGAAGGGTTTCTCTACCGCCAAAACATGCGTCCTAATGGTACTGATCGCCTTCTCGTCGTGCCTTTCCATTTGCGTGTAGATGTTCTCCGACAGCTTCACGATGAGGCTGCCGCGTTGTCACCTGGGAGTCACCCGCACTTATGATCGTGTCTGGCGCGTTTTTTCTGGCCGCGTCTATATCACCCTGCGCAAAAGTATGTCGCTAGCTGCGACCTTTGTCAACATCGAAAACGACCAACATCGCTTCCAGCTGGCCGCCTTCAACTTATTGAGATCCCTGCTGAAAGATTCTACCGCGTAGGGCTCGACCTTCTCGGGCCATTTCTCACTTCTGCATTCGGGAATAAATGGGTTGCCGTGGGGACCGACTACGCGACACGTTACGCGATCACCCGCGCTCTCCCAACCAGCTGCGCTACCGATGTCAACGACTTTCTACTGCACGACATCATTTTGCATCACGGTGCTCATCGACAGCTCGTTAGTGATCGGGGCCGATACTTTTTATCTCGCGTGGTCCAGGATCTTGTACGTTCCTTTTCCACGAACCACTTGTTCACAATGGCATATCATCCACAAACTAATGAACTTACTGAGTGCCTGAATCGCACTATCACCGACATGTTGTCGATGTATGTTTCTCCAGACCACCGCGACTAAGATGCAACGTTACCCTACGTCACCTTTGCTTACAACTGCTCCAGACATGACACCGCAGGCTATTCCCCGTTCTACCTTCTTCATGGACGTGAACCCCCTCTGCCTCTCGATGCACTCCTTCCTGCTGGTTCAAGCTCCACTGTCACATATGTCCGCGATGCCACAGAACGAGCAGACGCAGTACGACAGATTTCTCGAGATCGACTCACACTTTCTAAAGCCTCTCAGAAAGATCGGCACGATCGTCACCACCATGAAGCTTCTTATGCACCCGGTTCACTAGTACTCTTGTGGACCCTCTGTCATCACATCGGCCTCTCATGCAAGCTCTTATTTCGCTATGACGGACCATACAAAGTCCTATGCAAAGTCACTAACGTCACCTACGAGATACAGTGAGTCATCGATGAAGCGCGCTCAACGCCACCATTATCTAATGTTGTGCACGTCGTAAGACTGAAGCCTTATATGTCGCCCAACACTCCGCTTTCGTGACAAACGCCAAGTCAGCGCTATAACGCAGCGGGGTAGTGCCTGAAAAAAAAGTAGTGGGTTATGTATATATATATATATATATATATATATATATATATATATATATATATATATATATATATATATATATATATATAAAGGAAACAAGTGTCGATGAGATTTAACAGACAATAATGCCAAGGAGAGTATAAGAGTTATTAGGACAATTGTATTGTAAAATGAGAAGAAAGAAAAGGGGGTGAAAAGATAACTTGCCATGGGCAGGATCCGAACCTTCGACCTTCGAATAATGCGTTCGATGCTCTACCACGTGAGCTACCACGACAGCTATCCCCCAAGCCACTTTATTTGGTATCTATGTCAATTTAAACGTAGGAGTTTCAGTCAGCGCCACTAGTAGCCTTGGCGGCGAGTGTGGCACACTCTTTATGCGCCTGTTTGGCGTCACGTAGCACGTGAACTTATTACTAACTGGCAGCTGACCAATAGTCCCTCGTATACAACCTAAAGGCACCAACTCTGCTAGTACGAGACCCTCGTTAATGAATAAGGGAAACAGATGTCTACTTAATGGCTCGTTTTTTCGTGTTTCACACAATATTGATGAGATCTAACAGACAATAATGCCAAGCATGGTATAGGAGAAGTTATTAGGCCAATAGTAATGTAAAATGAGAAAAAGAAATGAAAAGATATATATATATATATATATATATATATATATTAATAGTCCAGTATATCCTCCGTGAGCGGTCACAACGTGGTTTATTTCGACGTTTCGGCCTTGAGTCTGGCCTTCATCAGGATTAAAGGTACAGTTTGTTGGTGCTTAGCTTTATACAATCTCAAATCAGAGGGAAACGAAAGAGGAAAAGGACAGAAAAAAGAAAAAAAGGAAAAAAAAGAAAAGAAAGAAAAAAAGAAAAGAATATAAGGTGGACTCTCCTCGGGCGCCCCCCTTCCACTCTTCCTTCCACTTCCCCTTCATCTCTCTCCCCTTTCTCCCCTTCACCTTTCTGATGTCAGCGGTCTGTGTATGCTTCCTTTCACTAACGCATTCTTCCCGACCAGACGGCGCCTCCTGGCACTGGCGGTTAGGTGTGGGGCAAAAAACAGCTTTTTTAGGAAGTTCTAAGCCTTTAACTACTCGGAGCCCTGTCAAAATTTCGTCGTGGAAAGAGGGGTGCTGCGTATTGAGGCAGAGGCTGGTAAGCGGGTGCAATGCGAATAACTTACCCGCTTCTGGACTACGCGTGCAGTGGGGGCCTCCCGGCTCTGCACAGGGTTGCTGTTGGGCATGTCATGCATGGCACAATTGATTGCGTAGTAAAATAAAACAGAAAACAGACTACAGCTGCACTTAGGAAGAGTAGTTACACTTGGAATTGTTTTGAGTTGTCCAGTGCCCTTCGCAGCTGCAGTGCCGTGAACTCAGTTACTATTTTCATTATTGCCGTTATTGTTTTCTAATGCTTTAATTGCTGCAAGCTACCAGGATTCCCATTTATTCCTATATCAAGGGTATTAAATCGGTGGATAAGGTATGACTCTCGTTGTTCACGTTCTCGAATTGATTTAAATCCCGTCTCTAAGAGCGCTACTGATAGTTTGTCGAATGCATGGTCGGGAAGATTGAGATGTTTTGATAGAGGTTGACTTGGGGCTGATTTCGCATGAGCTCTGTGATTATTGAAGCAAATCCTAAATGGTGTTTCTGTTTGTCCGATGTACTGCATACCACACACGTTGCATTCGAGTAGGTATACCACATTAGAGGAATCGCATGTTAGGTTTCCTCGTATGTTAATCGAAAACTTGGATTGTGTGCTGGTTGCTTTGTGTGTTTCTCGCATCACCTTACATACAAGACATTGTGGCTTCAAACAAGGTTGGCATGACTTATTGGGGGGTGATGTGTTATTTGAGAGTGGACAAGTGTGTCTTTGAGGTTACGTGGTCATCGGTAAACGACGCCTGGAGCGGATGGGAATGTGCGTTTCAGACGTTCACTTTGTTCCAGAATGTTGTAATGTCGTTTAAGGATTTTGTTTACATTGGGGAAGTTTCTGCTGTAAGTCAAGCAGAGGTTTGTTCGTTGTGGGTCTTCTTGCGGTGGTCGCTTCATAAGCAAGTTTTCACGCTTTAGATTTCTCGCTTTTTGAACAGCGTCATTTATTACATGTGGAGGGTATTTTTGTTTCTCGAGCATAAGTTTTAGCCTCTGTGAGCTCGTGTCAAAGTCAGCGTCTCTAGAGTAGATTCGCTTAAACCGGTGAGCCTGGCTGTATGGAATACTGTTTTTACAGTGCTGTGGGTGATCGCTTTGGTAATGGAGGTATTGTTGTCGATCCGTTGGTTTCCGACATAGGGTTGTATAGAGCTCCTCTTCTTCTATCTTTATGGTAACATCAAGAAAATTTGCGGTTACTTGCGATATGTGTGTGTGAAGTGTATGTTCGGATGTACAGCATTGTAAGTGTCGATAAAGCTGAGAAATTCGTCCTCGCTGTGGGTCCAAATAAGAAAGATGTCGTCTATGTATCTTCTGTATAACATTGGTTTCAAGGAACTTTGTGCAAGAAATTCAGATTCTAGCTTTCCCATAAATATGTTGGCATAATTAGGTGCGATTTTAGTGCCCATAGCGGTCCCGCTGATTTGTCAAAAATACTCTTGGTTAAACTCGAATGAATTTATTTCGAGGAACATCCTCGTCAAAGTTGCGATGGCAGAAAAATCTGGGGTGTTAGAAATTATATGGTCTGTGTACACGTTTTGTAATGCAGCTATGCCGTCGTCGTGAGGAATATTTGTATACAATGAAGAGACATCAAGAGTAACCAAGTACGAGTTTTTCGGCACACACAGACCTGCAATGTCTCCAAGAAAATGTGTGGTGTCTTTTAGGTACGACGCGAGGGTGCATTAAATGTGGCTTATTTGTTTGTCCACGTACCCTGATATGGGTTCAGTTATTGTACCGATGCCTGATATGACTGGTCGACCTGAGTTACCGGGTGTATGAATTTTTGGGAGGATGTAGAAGCGACCTGGACGAGGGTATGCTCCTCGCATCAGTTTGTGGTCAGTGTAGGTTATCTTTTCTGCATCCAACAGTTTCTTTAGTTCTGTTGATACGATACGTTTGTATTCGTCTGTCAGATCACCTGGGAGGCGTTCGTAAATTCTTCAGTCGTCTAGTTGGCGGTATGCTTCTTGTAAGTAGTTGCTTGTATTAAGGACTACAATAGCTCCTCCTTTGTCAGCAAGTTTGATTGTTATGTCTGTCCTAGATGCCAAATTTCTCATACTTCTTTTTTCAGATTTTGTCAAGTTTTCTTGGTTTCTTTTCTGTCTGTGGTATTCGTGTACTATATCTTTCTGTACTACTGTGATATATTTCTGTACTGCGGCAGAAATGCGCAAAAGCCTTGAGATGTTTAACTCACTGTACGAAAAAATGAAACAAGATCAGGAAGCGTTACCTTTGGACAACAAAACTTTGAGAAAAGAAAACGAGGACCTAGCGAGAAGACTTTCTAATTCAGAGCAATACTCTCGTGTCAACAACAATGAAATCAAGGGTATACCTTGCGTGCAAGGGGAGGACTGCAAAGCCATCTTGCAAAAACTTGGGGACAAGATAGGGTGTTCAGTGACCTCTACAGACACTGACGTCGTTCACCGTGTATCCGCCAAGAAGGACAAAAACCTAATAGCCCGATTCTGCGTGAGAACAAAGAAAGTTGACTTTATCAGCAAAGCTAGGAAAGCTAGGTTAACTACGGCAGACCTTGACCTCCCACAGACCTTGGCCGTTCCAATCTATATCAATGAACACTTGACGCCTGAAAAGAAGCGCCTTCTTGCGTGGGCATTAGCTCTGAAAAAAGAAAAAAAGTGGAAGTTTCTTTGGACTGATGGTTGTCATATCAAGGCGAGGGAAACGGAGGACAGCCGGGTGTGTGTCATTGGAAGCACAGGGGACCTGTCCAAAATTCGCTAATGGGACCTAACCAAGTTTGACTTGGCTTGATAATGGGTTACGTGCCTTCCGGAATAAAACATTTAGTCTCAGCTAGAAAACCAAAATTGACGTTTTTTCATCAAAATATTCGTTCACTGCCAAACAAAATAGACGATTTCAGCTTGCTACTCGACACTTTCGAAACATCATTTTCAGTAATAATGTTAACTGAAACTTGGTTAACGCGCACATCGGACATGTTTCAGCTCCCTGGCTATCAATCGTTCCTCCGAAATCGTCGTGATAAGCGAGGGGGTGGTATCGCACTCTTTCTCAAGAAAAATATCTTGGCTGAGCTCATGGTCGAATTTACTGATATCACCCCTGATTATGAGGTGTTAACAGTGCAGAGCAGTAACAACATGTTCTCCGTTATGTACAGACCTCCATCTGGTGATACAACAAGATTTTTTGCATTCTTTGAAAAGCTTTTCATCTATTCATTAGAAGAAAAAATCAACCTGGTCTTAGGTGGTGACGTCAATATAAACATGCTTTCATCATCCCCGTTACAAAAAGATTTCCATTCACTCATCACAACTTACGGTTTTTCAAACACGATATCTTCTGCAACACGTGTGACTATCGATGGCGCATCCCTGTTAGATGTATTCATCTCAAACATTAACATCGACTTGTTAGAGGCCGATGTTGTGTACACTGACATTAGTGATCACCTAGGTATTATATTACTGGTAAATCAAATGCACTCCATTGCTAGTAAAACTACAAAGCCAGTTCTTATTCAATCTATTACCTCATCAAATCTTGAAGAATTTCGCAAAGTTATTGCCCAAGAGGAATGGCATAGCGTTTACAGATTGAAAGATAGTGACGTTGCATACAATGCTTTTATTCGCACTTTCCAAACACTTTACCATGATCATTTCCCCAAGAAAAAAGTGGCACGGGCATCCAGGGCACGCAAACCTTGGCTAACGCCTGAGCTTCTTCGTATTATTAAACGCAAACATGCCCTGTATGCTCAATTTGTGAAGTCTAGAGATCCAACCCTCCTAGGCGAATTTAAAAAATATCGAAATAGTCTAACAAGTCAGCTTTGGTCTGCAAAGAATGCCTATTTCGTAGCAATGTTTAGTGACCCAATCAATCAAAAAAGTGATGGGCTCTGGCGCAAACTCAATGCTTTGTTAAAGACTACTTCACTTTCAGTGCTTCCGGACGTTTTGAGTCACAGTGGCTAAAAACTTTCAGGAAAGGCGATACCGGATGCGTTTAATGAGTTGTTTTCATTAAAACCTCAGTTAAATATTGTTGATGGCCTCGATAACTATGCTCAGTTCCTGTTTGTAAACGCGTTTAGTAACACTCTATTTCTTTCCCCAACTACACCACTGGAAATTTTTTCTTGCTTCAGCACTATTAGTAACAGCCGCTCCTTGGACGCCGATGGTATCCAAATTCGCCCCATAAAGCATGTGCTTGACATCATATGCCCTGTTCTTACCCATATTTATAATTTAATGTTATCTACAGGTGTATTTCCCAAACAAACGCAGATTTCACGCGTTGTTCCTGTTTACAAGCATGGTACTTAAGAGAACATTAACAATTATCGACCTATTTCAATAATCCCAGTGTTTTCAAAAGCAATGGAAAAATTAATGCATATCAGATTGTTATCATTTTTAATCACCACAATTTGCTTCAAAATTTTTAACGTGGGTTCAGGAAGCATCGCTCTACTGAAACAGCCCTCTTGACTCATAAAGAAATAATCATAGATGCATTTAGTCGTAAAAAAAATGGCATTAGGCATATACGTCGATTTTTCTAAGGCATTTGACCTAATCAATAATTCCATCCTTCTCAGCAAATTAGAAAATTATGGTGTGCGTGGGACAGCGCATGCTCTTTTAAAATCCTACCTTTCAGACAGGACATAATTTGTAGATGCCAACAATGAAATATCTGCAAGGAAGCCGGTCGTTGTAGGTGTGCCAAGAGGAAGTATTTTAGGGCCACTTTTATTTTTGATTTATATTATTACATTGTACAACATTTGTATTATTACATTGCAACATTTGTCTCTTACGCCGATGACACAATAGTTTTTATTACAGGGAGCACGGAAACAGAGATAGAAGAAATGGCTAATGAAACACTGTCTGCTATAGAGACCTGGGCTTCAGTGAATTTACTAAAACTAAACCCCTTAAAAACACAAGTCATTTTATATACGCCTAAAGGAAAAACCTTGATATATATTATGAGCTCATTTCTGGGCTCTCAGCAGTTAGACATGGTTGAATCTGTTAGTATTCTTGGTGTATATTTTTCACGACACCTTACGTGGAATGGACGTGTTGATATTCTATACTCTAAGATGTCATCGGCCATTGGTGTCCTTGCACGTATGCGATCTCTTCTTCCCACTAAGGTCAAAATTATGATATACAATGGACTGGTATCATCTTTGTTACAGTACTGTAGCTTAGTGTGGTGCACAACTGGTGTGACGAATTTGCGCAAGTTGCACTTACTACAGAAAAGGGCCGTACGACATATTGCGGCTGAAAACTATCTGTCCTCTACAAAACTTCTTTTTCTAAAATATGATATTCTTCAAGTTTTCTTTTTGTACAACTACAGGCTGATGTTATGCTATAAAGAGTTTGTCAAACATTGTAACAATACCACAATACATCTTGCTAAACTTAGCGCAAAACGCAAGTTTTCGACTCACCAGGCACAAAAAATTTTGGACTGTACCCACCCCAAAAACCTTTTATGACAAACAATCATTGTCCTACAGACTACCTTTTTTGTTAAATTTTTCAAAACCACGATGATTTCGATCCTTCCTCTAAGCAAAACTGTCAGAATAAACACTTCGCCCAACTGATAGGTTATCCTCAATGATAGATCTCTCAGAATTTATGCCCATTCTTTCCTTTTTATTATTGCTTTTCATGTTCATGCCACTTCATGACAATACATTTGAACTACTCTCTTTTTATTTTAGCACTGTTTTTTTAAACTTTTTGTATTACTTTTTTGTGATGTTATACCTGTATGTTTGTTTCATATTTGTTGTACATGATTGACTGCCATTCCGGCTGCTTTGTCAACTTGTGAACGGGGTCAGGACCTCGTCAAACTCTTGAGCTTTTAGTCCTGTACTCCACCTTATCTAAAGGAAATAAAATTATTGATTGAATGAGTGATATAAAGGTCCCAGCACTTGTCTCAATTACTGTTTGGTGTCCAATCATTTGATTTACTGCGGTGAATTGTTTCGTGGTTAAAAGGCCTGTCCAAGAAATATTCGTGCAACCTTAAGTTTCAAGCGAAGTTGTCGAGGTCTCGGAGCAAGTGGAATTAATCGAAAAATTTTGTGGTCGGGCAGAAGCTTATTCCCTTAGATAGCAGTTTTTATTCGTCAGGTGACAAGCTCGTGTCCGATAAGTTTACAACCACCGTGTCACAGGGTGCGTTCCTAGATGGGTGCTCGTTTGTACCGTTAGTGGTTTCTTGGGTGGTGGTGTTGTAGTGATAAGGAACTATATCAGGGAACGCGGGTTTGGACACATGGTCTGTTTTGAGTTGATGAATTTTTGTGGTCATGGTGGTTTGGTATTTATTCTGTTCATATTCTGTTAATTGGGTGCTTTCTTCGTTCGCTAAAGTGTTGCGGCAGAGAATGGTGTTGGTCATAGCAACCAGTTTCTTTACCTGCTTATCACTGTGATTAAGAGCGATTTCTGTTAATTTAAGAGATGCCTCAAGAAGGACATTTTTCCATGTTATTTCGTCGTATTCATCTAGATTTGTAGCGGCTGGTGTGAGGGAGAGTGTTATACCTTTGGGGGCTATTCTAGCATGAAGGTACACTTGCAATGTTGATTTATGCATTTCCTGTCTAATTCGTTTGTCAGCAAGTTTTCGTACTTTAAGGAAAGTGGCACTGCAACTGCGAAGCGATGAGCTGGACTTACATTTCAGAAGTCAATCTTCTTTTGGGTGCGGAGATGGCAAAGATGAGGCGCGCAGGTTGTAGTTATGTCCGGCAGGCCTTCGTCGTTGTTGGGAGGATTTCGGCGTTCGGCTCCCGGCGGACGTGTTCGTAGGCAGTTCCGGGGTCCGCAATAGGGGGACGCGGTATCTTAGTTCGGCAGGCTTCCCTTTGAGGAGTGGTGTAGTGGTGCTGTCGTGTAGTGCTTTTGGTCTCGACATCCTAAATGAAGGGACGCGTGTTGGCTGTTCAGCAGACTTTCCCCCTAGTAGTGGTGCACTGTTGATGATGGAGAGGGGGTGCTTGTGGCTTGTGGGAGTCACAGTTCCGCCGATCGTCGGGAACTCGTCTGTGATGTTGCGTGGGTGTGGGGCACCTGGTGTATATTGATTTGCAGAGTTCTTGTCGTGGGTGTCTTGTTGTGTTGAACGGATATTGACGGGAGCTGCTGGTTGAGCCGACCACCCCGTGGTAGCTTCGAAGTCTCCACGACCAAGTGCACTCTTGAGGTTTTCGGCAATCAAAGCGACACCCGTAAAACTCGGATGAAGCCCATCCGCAGCAAGAAAGCGTCTTGGTGGCAACTGCTCGTATTGGTAGTCGATGTATGACACCTTGCTGGGTCTTCGGCAGTATGCCTTGACTGTCTCGTTCAATTGACGAGCGTCCCGGTTGAAGCGGTGCACTATATATATATATATATATATATATATATATATATATATATATATATAATGTGATGACGTTTATTCGAGCCGAGAAGTCGCAACGAGGTCGCAACGGAAAGTGGGCGTACGGCCAGTCTGGCAAAGGCAGCACAAAACTCTCGCGCAAGCAGAGCACGGGCTTTTCGTTGTCTTCCGAAGGCGCATACGCGTTGGTGCGTATGCTCCATTACAATACCCCCGGGGTGAAGGGTAGCCATCCTGGCGACTCAGGGAGTAGGCACAATGAGGGGGTCGTAGTAGGGCTTGAGACGGTCGACGTGTACGGTATCGCGTCCTCGACGGCGCAAATTTGGTGATTGTGTTAACGTCTCGATGATGTAATTCACCGGGGAGGTCGCGTCAATGACACGGTACGGACCATGGTACCGGGCCCGAAGTTTAGAAGACAGGCCAGGAACGTGCGGGGGCACCCAAAGCCACACAAGGAAGCCGGCACGAAATGTAGGAGCTATGCGGTGAGCGTCGTCGTGTCGAGTCTTTTGTAGACCTTGAGCCTCACTTGTCAGAGACCGAGCCAACTGACGGCAGTCTTCAGCGTATCTGGCGACTTCCGAAAGCGGGGAGCACTCAGATGCATCAGGGCGGTACGGTAGTATAGTGTCGAGTGGGTGGGAAGGTTCGCGGCCGTACAATAGAAAGAACGGGGAAAAACCGGTAGTCGCTTGCGTCGCGGTGTTATAAGCGAAGGTAACAAAGGGCAATACAGCGTCCCAGTTAGTGTGGTCGGAGGAGGTGTACATTCTCAGCATGTCGCCAAGTGTGCGGTTGAACCACTCAGTAAGACCATTTGTCTGTGGATGGTATGCGGTAGATTTACGGTGGATAATGTTGCATTCAGCGAGGATAGCTTGGATTACCTCCGACAGGAACACTCGACCCCTATCACTGAGTAATTCCCGCGGAGCACCATGGCGTAGAATGAAGCTGCGGAGAATGAAGAGTGCAACTTCGTGGGCGGTCGCTGCCGGTAGAGCTGCAGTCTCAGCGTAGCGTGTCAGATGATCGACTCCGACAATAATCCACCGGTTTCCAGAGCTACTATATGGGAGGGGGCCATAGAGGTCTATACCCACGCGGTCGAATGGGCGAGCCGGGCACGGGAGCGGCTGTAACATGCCAGTAAGGTGCCGCGGAGGTGTTTTGTTCTGTTGGTGGCAAGTGGTGCAAGACTGAACGTATTTCTGCACAAAACGATACATTCCTCGCCAGTAATAGCGTTGGCGCAGCCTTTCGTAAGTTTTCAGGACACCTGCGTGAGCACTTGGAGATCTGCATGGAAATTCATGCCGATGTCAGAGCGCATACGAGTTGGGACAGCAAGGAGCCACTTCCGACCACCAGGCGTTTAGTTGCGGCGGTACAGAATGTTGTCACGTAAGGCAAAGTGGGCTGCTTGCCGGCGCAGCGCTCTCGTGGAAGGGACAGAAGACGGATCGGTAAGGTAGTCGACTAACAAGGCAAGGTATGGGTCTTTACGCTGCTCCGAAAGCATGTCAGTGCTGTCGAGTGGTGACAAGGTGGTAAAAGGGGGTGACAGAGAAGCCACATCTGGTGTTAATGGCGATCGGGAAAGTGCATCGGCGTCCGCATGCTTGCGACCGGAACGATATACGACACGGATGTCGTATTCCTGCAATCAAAGTGCCCAACGGCCCAGACGTCCGGACGGGTCTTTCAAGGAGGACAGCCAACATAGAGCGTGGTGGTCTGTGACCACGTCGAAAGGTCGGCCGTAAAGGTACGGGCGAAACTTCGTAAGCGCCCAGATTATGGCCAAACACTCCTTCTCTGTCACGGAGTAATTCAATTCAGCCTTCTTAAGAGCGCGACTTGCATAAGCGACTACGTATTCGGTTTGGGTGCCTTTCCGTTGTGCCAAAACTGCGCCAAGACCAACGCCGCTTGCATCAGTGTGAACTTCTGTGGCAGCAGTGGGGTCATAGTGGCGAAGAATAGGTGGCGAGGTCCGCAGGCGGCGCAGCTGGGGAAATGCGTCGTCACATGCAGGTGACCATGCAGATATACCTTTGCTGTTGGAAAGCAGACTAGTCAGAGGTGCAATGATGGACGCGAAGTTGCGCACGAAGCGACGAAAGTACGAGCAAAGACCAACGAAACTTCTTAGGGCTTTCAGTGATGTGGGCATTGGGAAGTCAGCGACAGCTCGAAGCTTATCGGGGTCCGGAAGAACACCGTCTCTTGTGATGACGTGTCCCAAGATGGTTAGTTTTCGGGCTGCGAAGTGGCACTTCTTGGTGTTAAGTTGTAGGCCTGCAGAAGCTAGACACGTCAGAATCTCGTGGAGACAACGAAGATGTGTCGGGAAATCAGCTGGAAAGACTACGATGTCATCTAGGTAACACAAGCAAGTTTTCCACTTTTGGGCCCGCAATGCGTTCAAACGTCGCAGGCGCGTTGCAGAGCCCAAATGGCATGACTTCGAACTCATACAGGCCATCCGGCGTTACAAAGGCTGTTTTAGGATGATCACACTCAGCCATTGGCACCTTCCAATACCCAGAACGCAGATCCAAGAATGTGAAGTACTCGGCGCCTTGTAAACAGTAAAGAGCATCGTCTATTCGTGGTAGCGGGTAGACGTCTTTCTTTGTAATCTTGTTTAAGCGGCGATAGTCCACGCAAAATCGAACGGTGCCATCTTTTTTCTTTACCAGAACCACGGGTGACGACCAAGCGCTTTGAGAAGGCTGTATGACTCCACGTTTAAGCATGTCATCTACTTGCTCCGTAATGACGCGGCGCTCTTCGGCAGAAACGCGGTAAGAACGCTGTCGCAGAGGCGAATATGAGCCGGTGTCAATAGTATGAGTGACAGTCGTGGTGCGGCCCAAAGCAGGTTTCTGAAAGTCGAAAGAAGAGCGAAACTTGTTAAAGAGAGCAACAAGTTGGCTGCGATGCGAGGGGGGAAGGTCTGCGTCAATAGCATTGTCGAAGGCTGGTGAGCTCGATGGCTCAGACGCCTAAGTGATTGCGGCAATCTGACATTGCGTTTCGTCGGGAAGAATAATATCATTGATATGGTCGACAGGTTGCACATATCCTAACGTTTCACTACGAAGCAAGCCAATGGGGTAGTTGCAGTGGTTGGTAACCAGCATTACGGTTAAACCAGACGCAATCGTAAGAACGGCAAATGGGAGCACGATGCCCTTGCGTTCAGTAAAAACAGGGGATGGCGTAAACACCACCGTGGCGTCAGGTTGCGCCACACATGAAAGGCTAATAGGGACTGAAGCTTCCGGAGGCAAGGTGATGTCGTCGTCAGCGATGAGTTTGGAGAGCAGTGGTGAATGATCGGGTGGTGGAAATTCACAACTTGGCACTAGGGACACTTCCGCACGGCAACAATCGATGATAGCTTCATGACCTGATAAGAAATCCCAACCCAGAGTGAGGTCATGAGAGCAAGATGGTAGTACAAAAAATTGGACGATGTACAAAACGTCTTGAATGACGACGCGCGCCGTACACACAGACGAGGGCTGAATGCGTTGCGCGCTAGCCGTGGACAGCACGATGCCACAGAGGGATGTGGTCACTTTCTTCAGTTTGCGACAAAATTTTGCGTTCATCACAGAAACGGCGGCCCCAGTATCAATTAACGCTTGTGTGGCGACTCCCTCAACATTGACATCAACAACATTTCGCGGCGAAAATGGAGGCCTTAATAATTGCGCAGAAGTTGCAGTTCTTGCCTCTGGAACTGCACTGATTAGTTTCCCTCCTCAGGAGGTGGTCTACGACGCATAGGAGATGGCGATCGGCGACGAGGAGATGGGAAACGAGAAGTCGATGGGCGACGATCCGAGTCAGAGTGCCTCTGTTCGTATGCAGACGTGGTGGCCTGCTGCGACGCATAGGTAGGAGTTCCAAAGGAGGCGTACGCAGGTGTGGGACGGCGGCGGCAGTAGCGTGCAATGTGGCCAGCGATGCCACACGCGAAGCAGATAGGACGGTTGTCATGGGTGCGCCACTCATTAGATGGACGGAAAAAGCGAGGTGAGGGCCTGTAAACCGGAGGCGCTGCCGGAGGAGGTGAAGCCGATAAGGATACTGGATGCGGTGGGGGTCGCGCAACCACAGCTGCGTAGCTGAGAGGTGAAGATGATGCAGGTGGTGCGTAGCTGACAGCTGAGAGATTAGATGCTGCTGAAGTGCATGCGTAAGGGGCCTGCACTGTAGGTAGAACATCGCAAATTTCAGTGCGTATGGCCTGCTGCAGTGTCGAAGGCAGACTTGCGGTGGGCGCGTCGCTATGCGGCAGCAGGGAGAGCTGTCGGGCGACTTTCTCCCTGATGAAGTCTTTGATCTGGTTGGACAGACTTTCTTGGCGAACGTTGACATTTGCGAGTGCGACAGCCGAGATCGAATCTGGTGATGAGACACTCTGTCGGGCGATGGAACGCTGACGGCGTAATTCATCGAAGCTCTGGCACAGGCTTACGAGGATTGCCACCAAGGTCGGGCTTTTCGCTAGCAACATCTGGAATGCGCCATCCTCAATACCCTTGAGAATCTGCCGAATTTTCTCTTCTTCGGGCATAGATGGGTTAACACGCCTGCAGAGGTCGAGCACATCCTCAATGTAACTCGTAAACGTTTCGCCAGGCTGCTGGGCTCTGTGGCGCAGACGCTGGTCAGCGCGGAGCTTGCGGACCTCTGGTCAGCCGAACGCTTCTGTTACGAGGGTCTTAAAGGAGGACCAGTTGGCGATGGCGGTTTCGCGGTTGGTAAACCAAAGCTTAGCTACGTCTGCCAAGTAAAAGATAACGTAAGCGAGTTTGGAGTCGTCGTCCCACTTGTTGCTGACGCTTACGCGTTCGTACAAGGACAGCCAGTCTTCGACGTCTTGCTCACCACTTCCGCTGAAGATTGGTGGGTCCCGCTGGCGAGTAGCGCCGGGGCAGGTAGACGGGGCAGCCGATGGTGCTGGCTGGGCTGGGACGGGCTGGTTGGCGACTGCGTCAGTCATGTTTCGCGGTAGTCTTTCAGGCAACTTGCGAGAGCGGAGCTCCAGGTCTTCTTGGGGATCTCAGCAGCCTCCACCAAATGTGATGACGTTTATTCAAGCCGAGAAGTCGCAACGAGGTCGCAACGGAAAGTGGGCGTACGGCCAGTCTGGCAAAGGCGGCACAAAACTCTCGCGCAAGCAGAGCACGGGCTTTTCGTTGTCTTCCGAAGGCGCATACGCGTTGGTGCGTATGCTCCACTACAATATATATATATATATATATATATATATATATATATATATATATATATATATAGTGTTACGGGTAATTTAATAAATAAATTAAATACAATGCACCGTGCTCGGCGAACAAGATGGCGACAGTTCATCAACAACCAGCCACAAACGTCGCCTTTCTCTTTCTTGCAGCCAGGCTGTGCCGGCTGTTGTGTATAATAACCTCCCGGCGGTAGAAGCACCGTCTCGGTGCTTGAGCAACTCGGATGCCGTAGAAGGAGGGTGATAAGGCTTGAGTCGAGCTATGTGCACAATGTCACTCGAAGGTGACGATGATGACATTGAATCAGCTGCAACGATCTCGTATGTAACGTCAGTCACCTGGCGAACGACGCGGTAGTGTCCACTGTAGCGTGACAGCAGTTTTTCAGAAAGCCCTACACGCCGAGTGGGGAACCAGATGAAGACAAGGGGAACCCGGTGAGAAGTGCACGTTTCGATGATGAGAATCGTAGAGCTGTCTTTGGTGCTCTTGTGAGGTCCGCAGGCAGCTGCGGGTGAGTTGGCGTGCGTGGTCGGCTCGCGCGATGGCTTCGCCGGCATACTCAGTGAGCGAGGGCAGCAAGGTGTCAAATGGTAGGGTGGGTTCTCGGCCGTATAGAAGATAGAATGGTGAACAGCCGGCAGTGTCGTGACGTGACGAATTATATGTGAACGTCACAAATGGCAAATGAACGTCCCAGTCCTTGTGGTCGGCCGCTACGTATTTAAAAAGCATGTCGGTTATGGTGCGCTTGAGGCGCTCCGTAAGACCGTTCGTTTGCGGATGGTACGAAGTGGCAAACTTGTGCTTGGCAGAGCAGGAGCACAAGATTTCATCAACGACAGCTGATAGGAAGGTCCGGCCCCGGTGATTGAGAAGTTGGCGTGGAGCTCCGTCTAGTAAAATAATATCATATACCAGAACGTCCGCCACATCGGTTGCGCAACTAGTCGAAATGCTCGTGTGATAGCGTACCGTGTCGCATAGTGGCGACAGCGATCCATTTGTTGCCTGAGCAGGAGATCGGGAATGTGGCAAGCAGGTCGAGGCCAACTCGAAAAAAAATGTTATATGGTAATGTCGATCGGCTGAAGGAATCCAGCTGGTAGGGAAGATGGATTTTTGCGGCGCTGGGAAGGCTCACAAGCGGCGGCGTAGCTTCGAACAGAGCGGGCAATAAAAGGCCAAAAGAAACGATGGCGTACATGGTCGTATGTGCGAGAGACGCCCAAGTGGCCCGCCAAAGAAGCGTCATGAAGTTGGTTGAGAACAGTCGCACGAAGATGTGCTTGTATGACGGGGAGCAAGTCATGGCCATATGGATCAAGGTTACGGCGATACAGGATGCCGTTTTTTACCAGGAACATTTGTAGAGATGCGTCGTGAGGCATTGACTCAAGCTTGTGAATGATGGTTCGCAGGGAAGCATCCCGGCGTTTTTCGTGGCCAAAGATGAGCAGCTGTGTCACAGACAGAAGGTCTGGAAAGGTGTCAGTATGGGCAGCCTCTTCCACAGGATATCGTGATAAACAATCCGCATCTTGATGTAACCGCCCTGTTTTGTACGATACAGTGAACGTGTATTCTTGTAATCGTGGGGACCAACGAGCGAGGCGTTCTGTGGAATCCTTGAGTGTGGCCAGCCAGCAGAGTGCATGGTGGTTGGTGACTACCCGGAATGGACGCCCGTATTAGTATGGGCGAAACTTAGCGACTGCCCACACTAGAGCGAGACACTCATGCTCCTTTATTGAATAGTTGCGCTCGGCTGTAGATAGCAGTCGGCTTGCATATGCTATAACAGGGTCATGTCCGCGTTGGTATTGCAATAGCATTGCCCCGATATCATGCCCACTGGCGTCAGTTCGAACCTCGGTTGGAACTGATGGATCGAAATTAGCTAAACTCGGCTGTATTGTAAGGAGCGTCGTGAGCTGGGAAAAAGATGAGGCTTGATCAGTGCCCCAGAAAAACGAGTGTCCTTCTTCAAAAGGTTTGTGAGTGGGCGTGCAATGATGGCTAAAGTCTTAACAAACCGTCGAAAGTAGGAGCACAAGCCCACAAAACTGCGAACGTCCTTTGTTGACTTCGGAAAAGGAAAGTCCGTGATGGTGCAAATTTTCTAGGGATCCAAGTGGACTCCAGCGGCATCGACGATGTGGCCAAGTATGGTTATTTGACGACGAGCAAAGTGGCATTTCGACGAGTTCAGTTGAAGTCCGGCTCGACGCAAAACTTCAAAAATCGCCGATAAACGCTTGAAATGGGGGTCGAATGTGGGCGAGAAAACGATAACGTCATCTAAATAACATAAGCAGGTTGACCATTTAAACCCTTGGAGCAATGAGTCCATCATTCTTTCGAATGTGGCCGGCGCATTACACAGACCAAAGGGCATAACTTTGAAGTGATAAAGCCCGTCAGGAGTGACGAATGCGGTCTTCTCACGGTCCATCTCGTCCACGGCGATCTGCCAATAGCCAGATCGAAGGTCGACAGTGGAAAAATACGTAGCACCGTAAAGGCAGTCTAAGGCATCGTCGATTCTAGGCAACGGGTAAACATCTTTCTTTCTAATTTTGTGTAGATGCCTATAATCTACACAAAAGCGCCATGTTCCATTCTTCTTTCTAATCAGGACGACAGGAGAAGCCCAGGGGCTACAAGAGGGCTCGATTATGTCTTTTGCAAGCATCTTTTCGACTTCCTGTTGTATGACTGTGCGTTCGGACGCGGAAACACGGTATGGGCGTCAGTGAATGCGACTCGCGTCACCAGTATTGATGTGATGAGTAACAACACTCGTTCGGCTTAAAGCCGTGCTGGCGAAGTCGAAAATTTCACTATAGGACTCCAGCACGTGACGAAGGGCTTCCGCTTGACCAGGAGCAAGGTCTGATGGTACCATGTGATCAACGTCGACGCCCTATGAACGTGATAGAGTTGGTTCGTGGTCTGGGGTGCAGCAATCATCTACTTTGAAGGGTTCAACCGTATGGTCTTGTAGAGCAGTAATTTCGGCCAGGGAGATACCTTGTGGAAGAATTTGGGCAGTGAGGGCAAAATTGACAATAGGAAGGCATGTACGGTTTTCAACGATTATCAAAATGGTGTGCGGAACAGCGATGCCATGCGTAAGCAACACGGCATGAATTGGGGCCACCATGTAATTGCCGTCAGGTACAGGTGGTGTAGAGAAGAGGTTGATATGTGTGACACAGTTAGGCGGAAGGCGTGCGAAATCAATGCAGCAAAGGCGACTTTGGGGTTGGTTGGTCAGATCAGAAAGTAGAGGCTTTTCAAGGTCAAGACAGCCGGCTGAACAATCTATAAGGGCTGAGTGAGCGGTTAGAAAATCCTTGCCTAGAATTACTTCATGAGGGCAATTTTCTATAACGTTGAAAAGAACAGCAAAGCTTCTATCGGCGATAGTCACACGGGCAGAGCACATGCCAATAATCGCGGCTGTTCCCCCGTCGGCGACTCTAATGGCTAGGTTCAAGGCGGGTGTGATAATTTTCTTTAGGCGGCGACGAAGACCAGCACTCATTATGGAGACATGCGCGCCGGTATCGATCAACGTGCGCACAGGTGCATTGTCTAAAGTAACGTTCAACAGATTCCGGGTGTTCGGTAATGTTACACGAGGATTTCTTGCAGAGGTCGTCATCAATGCAGTTTCACCTCCAGAAGCTGCACTGCCTAGTTTTCTGGTTGGGGGCGCAGCGAATAGGTCGGGGAGGCAGGATGGCGTTGTGGGGGCGAACGAGATTGACGGCGAGCAGGGGATGGTGAGTGGGCGTAGCGAGGTCTCGTCGGAGGTGCGGCAGAATCAAGGGATGTGGTCGGCATAGGGGAATCAAAATCAAATGTTGATGATGACTGGTGGACAGAAGTGGCCTGGGTAGGAGGCCCATAGTGTGCTGGTGAAGCCCAGTGATTGCGGCAGTGGTGAGCAATATGACCGACACGTCGGCATTTGAAGCATATGGGCTTGTGGTCCAGTGTACGCCATTCTGACAAATTGCGCTGTCGAGAGTACTTGGAACCAACTCGAGGAGCGGAGGGACGACGATAAAACGGCTCGGCAGAGTAGACTGGTTGAATGGAGTGTAGGCCGACGTTTGATAATTCTTGACGAACGACGGCTTCTATCAGTGAGATTGTGGTCGGTGAAGGATCAAGCGTTGGAATTGGAGTAGCTACTGGTTGGGCTGCCTCGACCTCGCGACGAATGATGCGGGTCAGGTTGTCACATCGGGGAACTGGGCGGATGACGTCATCACAAGAGGAAGTAGCAGCTGTGTTCGGCAGGCGCGTGATGCCGTGGGTGACGCGGCGGGCTTTAGCCTGTTCTAGACGGCGGAATTTTGTCAGGATCGTGTCGATGCTCGTGACATTATTAAAAACCAGCAGGTTGAAGGCATCGTCAGCAATCCCTTTGAGAACGTGATTAACTTTTTCTTCTTTTGACATGCGCTGGTCGAACTTGCTACAAAGCGCCAAGACGTCAAGAATGTATGAGACGTACGATTCAGTAGACGTCTGGGCGCGAGAGGCGAGAGTCTTCTTGGCAGCGAGCTGACGACCAGATGAATCGCCGAAAAGATCACGGATCTTCGATTTGAAAAGATCCCAGCTTGTGATTTCGGCTTCGTTGGTTTCGAACCATGTCCGCGGCGTGCCGTCGAGGTGGAACACAACATTGGCGAGCATGAGCGTGAGATCCCAGTGGTGGGTAGCACTGACTCGCTCGTACCGGTGCAGCCAGGAGTCAACGTCGATGGTACCGTCAGCGGAAAAAGATCCAGGATCACGCAGGGGTGGCAGGGTGACGTAGGTTGTCAGCTCGGATCGAGAGACCAGTGGGGTTGAGGCACTGGCAGTTGAACTAGCCGAAGAGTCCCCGGTGTTGCGACCACTGCGCGTCTCCATCGAGGTACGGAATTCGTCCACCTGCACCAATAATGTTACGGGTAACTTATTTAATAAATTAAATACGATGCGCCGTGCTCGGCGAACAAGATGGCGACAGTTCATCAACAAACCAGCCACCAACATCGTCTTCCTGTTTCTTGCAGCCAGGCTGAGCCGGCTGTTATATATATATATATATATATATATATATATATATATATATATATTGCCACATTCTATTTCCCAAGTTTTTGTTATCGTCCCAAAACACCGCACGATTCTCAGCACAAACCGCGCCTGCACTTTTCGAGAAGGTTCCAGACTGTAGTAGATCATTTCGATAAGATCACGCCCACTGTGCGAACGGTACAGATTGTTCTGGAACCTACGCCACCGCCAGCGATAACGCTAGAACATTCGATGGCAAGAGTATATATGCCGTCGCGCTTCGCCGCTTGTCAGTTGTTGATCGAAGGCCGACGCTCTGTTCGCCGCTGTCAGTCCGAGAGTGCAATCTGTGCGAGACTGCTGCTGTAATTGGACTTTCCGTTTACCGGGCCAAGGTTCGCCCAAATAAACAGTTAAATCTCAACACGAAGTCCCCTGTCTTCGGCCACGTCATGACCCAGTGACATCTGGTGGAGGTGCTGCTTCGTTCATGTACCGGACGCCCCCGTCAAGCCGTGAACCCAGCCCACGTCGCGGAGAAGACACCGACGCCAACCAGGAGCAGCGGACAAGCCGCCGACAGCAAGGGCTACCACCGGAGTACGGGCTTCTACAAGACAAGGCGCGGAAAAACAAGGCTATGACCGCGACTGTAGCGACAAAAGCAACCGCAGCGTCCCAGCCCACGATGGTCATGCATCAACCCAGGGAACCACCAATTTTCCATGGGTCATCGTTCGAAGACCCGGAGTCCTGGCTAGAAACATACGACCATGTGGCCGCCCTCAACCACTGGGACCATGACGAAAAGCTGCGTCGTGTGTTCTTCTATTTGGAAGACACTGCAAGGACCTGGCTCGAAAATCGGGAGTCCACGCTCCGAACGTGGGATGTTTTCTGCGGCGCATTCCTGCAAACGTTCGTGAGCGTCGCTCGCAAAGAGAGAATCGCTGCTTTATTAGAGACCCGGGTTCCGCTCCCAAATAAAAAAGTCGCCATTTTCACCGAAGAAATGACCCGACTATTCCGTCACGCTGACCCAGACATGCCTGAGGAGAAAAAAGTTCGTTTCCTCATGTGAGGGATCAAACAGGAGCTCTTCGCGGGACTGATGAGAACCCCACCGAAAACCGTCCAAGAATTTGTAGCCGAAGCGACCACTATCGAAAAGACCCTCGACATGCGCACCAGACAGTATAATCATCGACTAACTGCAGAGTGCGCTGCTGCTCAAACCAGTAACTCCGGAGACATGCGTGAAACGATCCGAGCGATCGTGCGGGAAGAGCTGCGCAAGCTGTTGCCTTCGGCGCCGCCTCAAGTGGATTCAATCGCCGACATTGTGCGAGAAGAAGTTCGGCAATCGCTTCGAATTTCCCACGAACCGCAGCCCGAGCCAAAAGCTATGAGCTACGCCGCTGCACTGCGCCACAACGCTCCTCCCCGTCCACGCCAAAACGCCGCCCCATCGCACTTCCGTCGACAGACACCACCGCCGCCACCACCCTTACCGACGTCATACCGTTTGCCAGCGGCCCAGCGCAGTGCACCGAGGAAGACTGACGTCTGGCGCACCCCTGACCATCGCCCGCTCTGTTACCACTGCGGCGAGGCCGGACACACATACCGCCGTTGCCAGTACCGACAGATGGGACTGTGTGGCTTCGCCGTCAATGCACCGCGTCCACAGTCAGGAGAACGACCACGTGACATCGCCGACTACCTGACAGGAACTCGGTGGACACCACGAAGCCCTTCGCGTTCGCCGTCGCCCAGCCGCCGCACGTCCCCGCACCACCGGCAGTACTCTGTCCCAACGCGGGGCCGGTCTCCTAGCCCGTATCCGGGAAACTAAGGGCAGCAACCGGTGGAGGTGCGGTTGCTGTGCGACGAACTACCGAAGATCATCCGACGACGACGACGCCGCGACGGAGCTTTCCGAACACAACGCCAACCAGGCAAAGCCCTGACGGCAAAAGCTCACTTACCGACGGTGGCCTGACGACGCAAAATGGAAGCAGCGGAACAAGCCGACGCAGCCGTGACCCGACGCCATGCCCTAACTGTAATGCGAGACGGCTAACTAGCAACCTCGACGTTCTTATCGACGGCCACAGTGTGACCGCTCTCGTCCATACTGTAGCCGACTATTCTGTCATCAGTGGGTCGTTCGCCGCGAAGTTAAAGAAAGTTAGGACAGCTTGGAAAGGCCCTGAGATCCGCACAGCCGGAGGTCATCTCGTAACGCCTGCAGGAATATGCACAGCGAGAGTCACTATTAACGGCCGTATTTATCCTACAGACCTCGTTGTCCTACAGCGTTGCTCGAGAGATGTCATCCTTGGCATTGACTTCTTATGCCTCCATGGTGCTGTCATCAACCTTAAAACAAAGTCGATAACGTTATCCACAGAAGAAGCACTACCGCCGCGCACGCCGTCAGGACACCATGCCTTGAATGTGCTGGAAGAACAAGTCACCATTCCGCCTCGCTCAAGCGTCATTATTTCAGTCGGCGCTCCTAAATCACCTGACTTGGAAGGCGTCGTTGAAGGCAGTCAGCATCTGTTGGTCACCTGAAATATTTGCGTCGCAGGAGGAATTGCAGAGCTGCGGGGAGGCAAAGCAACGGTTATGCTCACGAATTTCAGCAATGAGTACAAACATGTGAACAAAGGAACAACGGTCGCATACATTGAAGAAATTGTCAAAGCCACCAGTGCTTTCGTCCTCGCTGATTCTGCGGAACCTGCTCAGAGGAACCAAGCCCCTCCCATAGCTTTCAACGTCAATCCCAGACTTCCGAATGATAAGCAAGAACAGCTCAAGGCCCTTCTCCTGCAATACGAAGATTGCTTTTCGTCGTCATCAAAAATTCGGCAGACCCCAATCACGAAACATCACATCATAACCGAAGAAAATGCCATACCACTCCGTCAGAGTCCGTTCAGGGTTTCGACGCAAGAACGTGAGGCCATAAAGAGACAAGTTGATGAAATGCTGCGGGATGACATTATCCAGCCGTCCAAGAGTCCATGGGCATCCCCCGTGGTCTTAGTGAAGAAAAAGGATGGGACCCTACGTTTCTGCGTCAATTATCGCCGCCTGAACAAAATCACAAGAAAGGACGTGTATCCTCTCCTACGAATAGACGACGCACTTGATCGGCTCCATAACGCCAAGCACTTTTCGTCAATGGACCTCAAGACTGGCTATTGGCAAATCGAAGTCGACGAAAGAGACCGAGAGAATACGGCGTTTATAACACCGGATGGCCTCTTCGAGTTTAAAGTGATGCCCTTCGGCCTTTGCTCAGCGCCTGCAACTTTTCAACGCGTTATGGATACAGTACTGGCAGGATTGAAATGGCAGACTTGCCTTGTGTACTTTGACGACGTCGTTGTGTTTTCCTCGAGTTTCGACGAGCATCTTCGGTGCCTTTAAGCTGTACTTCAAGCCATCAAGACTTCCGCACTCACACTGCAGCCAGAAAAGTGCAGATTTGCGTATGAGGAGCTCTTGTTTCTGGGGCACGTTATCAGCAAGTCTGGAGTTCGTCCCGATCAACGGAAAACAACCGCCATCGCCGACTTCCCGCCGCCCACTGACAAGAAAGCCGTACACCGATTTCTGGGCCTGTGCGCCTATTATAGGCGGTTCGTGAAAAACTTCGCCCACATCGCCGATCCTCTCACTAACCTTACCAAAGCCGACGTGGAGTTCAAGTGGGAAACTCCACAGGAACACACTTTGCAGGAGCTGAAACATCGCCTCCAGACGCCTCCGTTACTTGCCCATTTCGACGAATTCGCCGAGATAGAAATACATACTGATGCAAACAGCGTAGGTCTTGGCGCCGTTCATGTGCAGAGGGCTGACGGACTTGAAAGGGTTATTAGTTACGCCAGCCGATCGCTATCCAAACAAGCAGCAAATTATTCCACAACAGAAAAGGAGTGCCTCGCCATCATCTGGGCTACGTCGAAATTTCGCCCCTACCTCTACGGCAGGCCCTTCAAAGTTGTGAGCGACCACCACGCCTAGTGTTGGCTAGCCATCTTGAAGGACCCTTCAGGTCACCTAGCACGATGAAGCCTGAGACTTCGAGAATATGACATTACTGTCATTTACAAGTCCGGTAAAAAACACTCCGACGCCGACTGTCTCTCTCGTGCGCCTGTCGACCAACCGCTACCCGACGACCCGGATGACGACTACTTGATGGGAACGATAACTACCGACGACTTCGCTGAACGACAGCGGGCCGACCCGGAACTTAAGGCCCTAATAGAATACCTCGAAGGCAGGACCGCCGAAGTCCCGAAGGTATTCAAGCGCGCACTTGCGTCGTTCTTTCTACGAAACGGTCTTCTACAAAAGAAAAACTTTTCACCGCTTCTAGCTAAGTACCTCCTTGTGGTGCCTTCAGCTCTGCGACCAGAACTCCTGCAGGCCCTGCACGACAATCCCACGGCAGGGCACCTCGGTGTTTCTCGCACGCTCGCGAGGGTACAAGAAAGGTACTACTGGCCACGTCTTACTACCGACGTCACTCGTTATGTGAGGACATGCCGGGACTGTCAGCGACGCAAGACACCGCCGACAAGGCCAGCGGGACTTCTGCAGGCAATTGATCCACCTTGCGGACCATTCCAGCAGATTGGTATGGACCTACTGGGGCCGTTCCCGACGTCGGCTTTCGGAAACAAGTGGATCGTGGTAGCTACCGACTACCTCACCCGCTACGCCGAGACAAAAGCCCTGCCAAAAGGCAGTGCATCCGATGTAGCTAAGTTCTTCGTCGAAAATATCGTCCTACGTCATGGCTCCCCGGAGGTCCTTATCACCGACAGAGGAACCGCATTCACTGCCGACTTAACTCAAGCGATCTTGGCATACAGCCAAACAAACCACCGCCGGACGACAGCGTACCACCCACCGACCAACGGCCTCACCGAGCGGCTTAACAAGACGATCGCCGACATGCTGTCAATGTACGTCGATGTCGAACACAAGACGTGGGACGCCATTTTTCCGTATGTGACCTTCGCATACAACACGGCGATGCAGGAGACGATGCAGATATCTCCATACAAATTGGTCTACGGAAGGAGCCCGGCAACCATGCTCGATACCATGTTACCCAACGTCACCGACGAAGAAAACCTCGATGTGAGCGAGTATCTTCAACGCGCCGAAGAAGCCCGACAACTTGCGCGTCTACGTATCAAGAATCAACAGACGACCGACAGCCACTGTTACAACCTTCGACGACGCTTCGTGGAATACCAGCCCGGTGAACGTGTTTGGGTGTGGACGCCGATACGCAGACGTGGACTAAGTGAAAAGCTTCTGCGACGGTACTTCGGACCGTACAGGGTGGTTCGACGTCTCGGCCCACTTGATTACGAGGTTGTCCCCGACGGCATCACGAACTCTTAACGACGCCGATCGCGACCTGAAGTCGTGCATGTCGCGCGCCTCAAGCCGTTTCATGCGCGTTAACAAACTGAAACAGTGTTTTTTTGTATTATTGTTGTATCGTACTTTATTCATTGTACTTTCTTGCATTATTATTGTACCTTCATCTTTAGTTAAAGCATCGGGACGATGTCTTTTTTCAGAGGGGGGCAATGCCACGTTCGATTTCCCAAGTTTTTGTTATCGTCCCAAAACACCACACGATCCTCAGAGCAAACCGCGCCTGCAGTTTTCGAGAAGGTTCCAGACTGTAGTAGATCATTTCGATAAGATCACGCCCACTGTGTGATCGGTACAGATTGTTCTGGAACCTACGCCACCGCCAGCGATAACGCTAGAACATTCGACGCCAAGAGTATAAATGCCGACGCGCTTCGCCGCTGTCAGTCCGAGACTGCTATCTGTGTGAGACTGCTGCTGTAATTGGACTTTCCGTTTATCGGGCACAGGTTCGCCCAAATAAACAGTTAAATCCCAACACGAAGTCTCCTGTCTTCGGCCACGTCACGACCCCGTGACAATATATATCTATATATCTATATATATATATATATATATATATATATATATATATATATATATATATATATATATATATATATATATATATATTGGTCACACTGACGAAGGCTGGCCCACCAGCCGAAACGTATGTGAATAATAAAAGTGTTTTCTCGTTAGTCGTGCTTTTTCACTTCCGTTTCTACTACGGAGCCAGTGCTCTTCCTTCCTCGCGACGTCTACATATATATATATATATATATATATATATATATATATATATATATATATATATATATATATATTGTATGTAGAAATATCAGCACTCATGCAGACACAGCGGAAATCAAGGCGTCAATTAAGCATATAAAATATACTAGAAGAAATCTACAGGGATTTCCGCTACTATAGTGCTTCATAAAGATACCAACAGAATACCGATGAAGAAGGGTGTAAGGCAGGGGGATACAATCTCCCCAATGCTATTTACCGCGTGTTTACTAGAGGTTTTCAGAGGACTACAATGGCAAGAGAGAGGTATAAGAGATGTTGGAGAATACCTTGGTAACCTGCGCTTCGCCGATGTCTTTTCATTGCTGAGTAACTCATGATTACGAAGTCTGACAAGAAAAGCAGAAAGGTGGTTCTTAAATTAATCTGCAGAAAACGAAAGTATCGTACAACAACCTCGGAAGAGAGACGCGCTTCGATATAGGTAATAGTCGTCTTAAAGTTGTAAAAGACTGTCTACTTAGGGCAGGTCATAACCACGGAGCCAAACGACGAGACTGAAGTAACTAGAAATTATGACAGGTAGATTGCCACTATCCCTCAAGAGAAAGGTATATAACAGCTGTATCTTGCCGGTACTTAGCTACGGAGCAGAAACCTGGAGACTTACAAAGAGGGTTCAGTTTAAATTGAGGACGACGCAGCGAGCGATGGAAAAAAAATTGTGGGTGTAACCTTAAGGTACAAGAAGAGAGCAAAGTGAATTAGGGAACCAAGGGTGGTTTAGGATACCATAGTAGAAATAAAGAAGAGGAAATAAACATGGGCTGGGCATGCAGCGCGTAGACAGGATGACAACTGGTCATTAGGGCAAACAACTGGATTCCCAAAGAAGGCAAGCAGGTTAGGGGGAGACAGAAGGTTAGTTGGACAGATGAGATTAAGAAGTTTGCGAGAATTATTTTGCAGCAGCAAGCACAGGACCGAGTTTACTGGCGGAACGTGGGAGAGGCCTTTGTCCTGCAGTGGACCTATTCAGGCTGATGATGGTGATATTGTATATGAGTGTGGTATATATACAATACCTAACCCCCCTCCCGAAAAGGTTTGTTCGTCACTGGTCTAGATGTGCCCAGATGTCAAAATATATCAAAATATACCACGAATCGAACCCAACAACCACGAAGACTTGCGAGGAGCGCCTGGTGCCAAAGAGGTAGCGGCAAAAGGCCGTTGGGCCGCTGTATCTACGCGTCAGGATGCTATGACTGGTGACGCCTACAGGGAACTGATGGGGCTCACAAACAAGAAGTAATTCAATGTTGTTTGCGAAGTCATCCACCAACTAACGACACCCACTTCTGGCTCCTGAAAAATTTTCTGACTGGCTTGGTGGGTTGCGACAAGACCATCCTTCTGCAGCTCAATATGGACGCCTACAACCGTTACACCAACACTGCCACCACATGCACGCACAACGCGTACGTCTCGTGCGCCGCAACAGGCAGGGCAGCGGTTGCAATCGGCAGACTCACTGTGCACGCTGCCTTCAAGCTCTGTATGCGCACCGATGGAGGCTTGCGCGACGGAGACCTCAACTTCTCCCGCGCAGCATTCGTCAACGTAAAGTGCGTCCTTGTAGACTAATGCAACATGATGGGCAGTGACACTCTCGCACATGTGGACAACCGTCTGCGACAAATAACTGCGAACTACGATGATTCTTTTGTCGACTTGGACTTCATTATGTGTGGTGACATGCGCCATTTTTCCCCGGCCGCGCCAGCGAGGTGTACAAACGTAATAAAACACGTGACACTATCTTTAACACTCGCGTCACTTGGCATCAACTCTCCTACTTTCCGCTTGCACAAGTCGTCCGCCAGAGTGACGTCAAATTTTCTAGTGCCTTGTGTAAGATCAGCGAAGGTCGCGCACTCGAACAGGAAAAAATTGAGATGCTTCAAGCCCGCTTCGTTTCCAAGGATGACGCGAAGCTCCACTGTCATCACGGCTTCAGGCTAATCTGTTCGAAAAAGGAAGCCGAGGCGTACAGCACACGAGACGCTGCCGAGAACGTGGACACTATTTACAAGGCTATTGCAGACATCATTGTCAGATACCGCAGTGATGCTGTGAGAGTAGGAAGCATTAGTTACAATCACTTACTACTGCTTATGTTGGAAACCTCCCACAGAAATTTGTGCTTGTTTAGGAAAGCCACACATGGTTACCCTCAACATCGACGTGCCTGACGGCTTGGTTAACGGAACGGTGGGTCAGCTCAAGTACGTGAAGTTGAAGGAAGTACCTATGGAAACGCCTTTCACTCCATGTTCACCCTCAAGCAACAGGCATGAATGAAGTCGCAGACTATTCGCGAGGTGGCTGGCCCTGTCGCGCCTGTTGACTCCATACCCTTCGAACTGCGCACCGCCACTTATCTTTGGACAGAAAATTCGGAGTCGCTGTCATCTCAATCCATTCCTTATAAAGCAAGCGAGCGCTGTCACAATACACAAAAACAGGATAGGGAGGGGGGGGGGGGGGGGGCTCCAGCCAGGTGGTGTAGAAATATCAAAAGCGCCATCCTCGGAAAATTGTCGACGTTGCTTTGAGTCGAGCCACCACACAAGAAGGACTGTTTCTAACAAACGCAGAACAAAACAATACCTTTCACCACGGTAGAGAAAATCCGGATTGCACGTTGCCGGATGTCTTTCGCCGATTGAAAACACATCGACTTCATACAATCCACGCCAAGTGTTTCGCCATCTTACAGTCACCGCACACATTGGAAATTTGTGGCATGAACGTACGCTCGTTGGCCACGCACATCGTCGATGACTCGCTCAATCAAGACGTCTGCGAGGTACCTCTGCATTTCTTCCCGGAAACATGGCTAGACACTGCTGCCGAACTGCCAGGATGCAAGTGCATAAGCCTCGCAAGACGGCTAAACTGCTGAGCTGCTGGATTCGCAGTTTACGAACGCTTCAATGGGATAACACTTTCACCGTGCAGCACTCCATACCAACTCAACTCGCTGCGCAAGGTGACTTGTGTGATGCACGTGCCATCATAACATCACACGGCTTCATTGTCGCGGCAGTCTTTATCTGGCCGGGAACCTAAGGGAACGACATCATTAAGCTCTTGATCCACAACTTCAGTGCGGTGTGCCTAGAGGATGTGCCGGTTATTGTCAAAGGATACGCCAGCGGGAATGTACCTAAATGTAACAATGAGTGGCTTGTGGCGTTTCTCGCTGCCAAATTTAGACTTAGCGTCTTGTCTGACGACAGACAGCAATATACACGCAACAACACGTGTTTAGATATAGTGTCCGGAAAGAGTGTTGGGTCACGAGTGCACTCCCCGCAGGGGCGCCTCCACAAGTAGGCATTTGGTGTGTAGCGACACCACGGACCCGAGCTAACGGGGGAGTTTTGACTCCCTCCCACGCCTAGCCGTGCATGGCTTTGCCGTGTCCGGGGAAAAGGGGATCCTGGGGGTTGAGCCGACGCTGGGTGATTGGACCTTTAAGGCCCCCTGGCAAAGGCAACACACCCCTTTGACCCCGGCTTCACGTAGACGGCACCCCTGGGCTGACCCACCCAGGGGAAATCGGCAGTCGCCTTTTCCTATCTCTCTCTGCCTACATCTTCGTCTTTATCTCTCACTATCTATCTGTCCTGTCTTCTACTCTCTTCTGTTTACTTCCAATTTTCCTGGCGGCAAGGGTTAACCCTGTGCAAATAGCCTACCTTGGTCTAGGCGCATTGGGTTATGGCAGTGTTGTACGGCTGACGTCTGCAAGCTTTCAGCACCTGTAAACTTGCAGCGTCCCCTTGTTGGGCTCCGTGGTGGGTGGCTGCCAACGCTGCTGAACAAAAATAAGACCGGCATGCATGGCGCATTCCCTCTACTATCTGATCGTACCGGCCTAAAGCGGGTACGCACCGACAACATAAATATCTTCAACCAGCCAACAGAAACTTTTCCCCATTTCCACGTCATTCACTGTGAAAAAACTGAAAAGCAAGCCAGGATCATCTCTCATTTCCTAGTTTCTAGATGTCTTACCGAAACTCTTGGCACAGGATACAAGGTAACCAAAATGGCTAGTGGAGACCTTCTCCTCGAAATCCGTGACAAAGAACAATCTAAAAAGCTAGACCGTCTCTCAGATTTCGGTGGCATACCAATAACCCTAACACCACATAGATCAATGAACACAACTCGCGGAGTGGTATCTGACATAGACTTACTTGACTTGACTGAGACTGAACTTTTGGAGGGGTGGAAGAGCCAAAAAGTCACTAATGTACAGAGAATCATCATCAGAAGAGATAATAAGGAAACACCGACAAAACACTCAATACTTATATTTGCATCCAGTAAACTACCGGAATCAATTCAAACAGGGTACACAAAGACATCTATCAGGCCGTACATACCAAACCCTTGTCGTTGCTTCCAATGCCAGAGGTATGGCCATGGCTCTAAAACCTGTCGTGGTCACCAGACTTGTGCACAATGTGGAGTCCTAGGCCACGTGTCTGAGAACTGCAAACAACCGCCACACTGTGTAAACTGCGAAGGAAACCATGCCGCATATTCACGCTCCTGCACATACTGAATTTTTTTTATTTATTTTTTTATTTATGACATACTGCAGGCCCCACAAGGGGCCCAAGCAGGAGGGGCATAATCACTCAAGTATAAACAAACCAATAATACAAGGTAAAACACAGCAACTTCTAAAAAGAAAAAGAAACATACTGTCTCAGTTTTCTATATGTTCAATCCCATCAATACTACAGACAACAGATAAGGGCAGATCATTCCAGTCAGATATGGTGCGTGGATAGAAGAAAAATTTGAAGACGTTTGTTCTGGCGCTGTAGGGGGTCAGGGATGCAGCGTGTCGATGTCGTGTACGCCGAGAAGTCAATGGCTGAATAAACTGATCAGGGCTAATGGCGAGTTTGTTGCTCTTAGGCTGGTAAAGAAATTTAAGCCTTTCTATTTTACGTAGTGCCTGCAACGTTTGGATCCCGTGCTTTTTCATGAGAGTAGTGGGCGAGTCTGATAAACGATATTTTGAGTAGATAAAGCGAATCGCTTTGCGCTGTATCATTTCAAGAGCCTGAATATTTTTTTGCTTGTGGGGGTCCCAAACTGAGCATGCGTATTCGAGTTTCGGTCTAATAATCGATGTGTATGCAAGAAGTTTAACACTTGGGGGAGCTAATTTAAGTTTGTGTCTGAGAAGGCAGAGCTTGCGAAAAGAGGACGCACAGACGTTGGAAAAAAAAGAAAAAGAAATAATTACGTTGAAGGTGAAGGAGAACATTACATTTAAGAAAGCACGGCGAAGAGTCGCTCCATTCTATGGACCTACATACGCTGATGCGGCGCGTCAGGGGGCACCGCCGCACCAGCCCTCGCCACCCCTCCGGCCCGCGCATACCAAGCCGGCGGTTGTGGCACCTGCCCCCAAGGCGGCTGTTGCTCAGGCTACACCGCCTACTCCCAAACAGAGACCGGAGACTCCAGAGTCTTCGGGTCTCAAGGCCTCCCCTCACCAGGCGAGGCCCAAAATCCGAACTAACAGCCCGTGTGTGCGGGCATCCAGTGCCTCCGAGGAGGCAATGGATACGTCGGCACCCTTAGTGCCGAAAGAGCAGCGTGGCTCCTTGGAGCGCGCCAAGAAAACAAAAAAGCAAATAACAGGGCCTGGTGACGGCCCTGTTAAGTGAACTCAAACTCCCCGTCTAAACAGCCACTCGCTTTTCGTACACACAGCACTATTTCACATTCACCATGAACACTCAAATTATATAATGGAACGTCAGGGGCCTTCTCAGAAACCTTGACGACATCCAAGAACTCTTACATGAACACTCGCCAAAAGTGCTGTGTGTACAAGAAACACACCTTAGTTTAAAACACACAAATTTTCTTCGTAAATACGTTATTTTCAGAAAAGACCGTGTTGATGCTATGACATCATCCGGAGGTGTTGCCATCATAGTGAATCAAGGAATAGCATGCGCACACTTACAACTCCAAACACCTCTTGAGGCAGTGGCTGTTCGAGCGGTTCTTTTTGATAAACTGATCACAATCTGCACTATTTACATTCCTCCTAGCTATCAGCTGCAATAACGCGATTTACACTCTCTAATTGATGAACTTCCGGAGCCTTATGTTCTCCTTGGAGACTTTAATGCGCATAGCAGGCTATGGGGTGACTCTCGGTATGACGCGCGAGGTCGACTGATCGAACAGTTCCTTATCTCGTCGAGCGCGTGTCTCCTAAGTCGAAAAGAACCAACCTATTATAACCTCGCTAGTAACACCTACTCCTCCATAGACCTGAGCATAGTATCTCCATCTCTTGTGCCTCTACTGCAGTGGAAAGTCGTCAGTAATCTGTACGGAAGTGACCACTTCCCCGTAGTTTTGAGCACAACGACAGTAACTGAGTGTCCACCACGTGTTCCCAAGTGGCTCATAAACAGAGCCGACTGGGAAAAGTTTCATACTATCGCTTGTCTAAGTTGAAATGACATCTGTACTTTGAACATTGATGTTGCTGTGAACTACTTCACAGCGTTTTTGATTGATGCTGCAACAAAATGCATCTCACAAACAAATGGACACCCTGGAAAACGATGTGTGCCATGGTGGAATTCTGAATGCCGAAACGCGCGCAAACAGCAAAACAAAGCTTGGAGGCTGCTTCGGAACTCACCGACAGCCGAAAATCTTGAAACCTTCAAGAAAATAACGTCTCAAGGCAGGAGAACGCGTCGGCAGGCCAGAAGAGAAAGCTGGCAGAAGTTTTTATCAGGGGTTAATTCATACACACAGGAGGCTAAAGTCTGGAACATGGTCGGTAGGATAGCAGGAAAACAAGTACACACACTTCCACTCGTAAACACTCAGGGTGATACCTTGGAAGATCAGGCAAACTTCCTCGGTACACACTTCGAACAGGTATCCAGCTCGTCCCACTATACTGACACTTTCCAAAAATACAGAACAAGAATAGAAAAGCAGAAACTCGAACACAAATGCACTACATACGAGGCATATAACCAAGCTTTCAATCTAGCTGAGCTCCAAACATCTCTAAACTCCTGCAGTACTTCTGCCCCAGGTTCTGACCGTGTGATGTATGAAATGTTAAAAAACCTACCAAACGAAACCCGAAAAACCTTACTTTGTTTGTACAATGCTATTTGGTGTTCTGGCACTATTCCTACCTCCTGGAAAGAGGCTATTGTTATTCCCATTTTGAAAGAGGGCAAGGACCCTTCTTTACCCTTGAGTTATAGGCCTATAGCACTTACAAGCTGCTTGTGCAAAGTCTTCGAAAAAATGATAAACTGCCGACTTGTACATTTTCTTGAAACAAATAATTTGCTCGACCCATTTCAGTGCGGGTTTCGAGAAAGTAGATCCACCACAGACCACCTTGTTCGTATCGAGGCACAGATCAGAGACGCGTTCGTCCATAAACAACATTTTCTCTCTGTGTTCCTCGATATCGAAAAGGCTTATGATACAACATGGCGTTTCGGAATTCTAAGAGACCTGTCCCACCTTGGTGTGCGCGGAAGAATGTTTCATATAATCGAAAGTTACCTGTCAAACCGGACATTCCGTGTCCGTCTGGGCAGTGTGCTCTCCCAAACATTTGTCCAGGAAACAGGCGTGCCACAAGGTGGTGTGCTTAGTTGCACACTTTTTATTATTAAAATGAATTCTTTGCACTTGTCCATTCCCCGCAATATGTTCTATTGTACATATGTCGACGACGTTCAGCTTGGCTTCAAGTCATGCAACTTGGCCATGTGTGAGCGGCAGGTTCAGCTGGGTTTAAAAAAGGTCTCCAAATGGGCAGATGAAAACGGATTTCGACTTAACCCACAAAAAAGCACGTGTGTCTTGTTCTCTCGAAAGAGTGGCATGCACTCGGAACCCGACATTCAACTCAACGGGCAACAACTGTCCCTCAAAGCCGAGCATAAATTCTTAGGCTTAATCTTGGACAACAAATTGACCTTCGTACCCCACATAAAGTATTTAAAAACAAAATGTTTAAAAGCCATGAATGTTATAAAAGTGTTGTCACGTACTACGTGGGGTAGTGACAGGAAATGCCTCATGAACCTGTATAGAAGCCTTATTCGCACCCGCTTAGATTACGGGGCCATTGTTTATCAGTCTGCGGCTCAAAGTGCTTTGAAGATGCTGGATCCTGTGCACCATTCGGGCATCCGCCTTTCTACGGGTGCTTTTCACACCAGCCCCGTAGAAAGCTTTTACGTTGAGTCAAATGAGTGGTGGCTTCATCTGCAAAGAACCTACATGTCCTTTGTATATTTCCTTAAGGTGAAAGCAGACAAGAGGCACCCCTCATACTCTACTATTAATGACTTGTCAAGCTCCATTCTTTTTCAAAACAGGCCTTCAATGAGGCAGCCCTTCTCAGTTCGCCTGAAGGGTCTAGCTGAGGACACTGGAGTGTCACTCGAACACAGTTTAATGGCTCCTGTAGCATACCCGCCACCGTGGCAGTGGCAGACTATAGATTGCGATGTGTCTTTCCTAGAAGTTACTAAACATGCGCCTATGGCCCATATTCGAACATACTTCTTGGAACTTCAACACAAATACACATGTCCTGAGTTTTTTACAGATGCCTCTAAGTCTAACTCCTCTGTGTCCTACGCTGCTGTTGGCCCTTCCTTTTCGGATGCTGGCCCTCTACATCCAGGCACAAGTATCTTCACAGCGGAAGCTTACGCGATACTTGTGGCAGCTAAACACATCAAACAATCACAAATACAAAAAGCAGTAATTTATACAAACCTCTCAGTGTGGTAACGGCTCTGCACAGTCTTAAAAACAAAAAAACCCTGTCCTCGTTTCACTTTACTCCATTTTATGCACACTCTACACACTCAACCGACATGTTGTTGTGTGCTGGGTGCCAGGGCACCGTGAGATTCAAGGCAACATGATGGCGGATCAGCTTGCTGCATCCGCCCACGAAAGCACCGCCATTACACCCACATCAATCCCGGCCCTTGATCTTAAGCCGTCCCTCAAACGAAAACTCAGGGACTACTGGCAGAGCAAGTGGGATACACACACACAAAACAAACTACACGTTATCAAGCCACACCTTGGCCATTGGCCACCAGTATCACAATCCCGTCTAACAGAGGTAACACTAACAAGACTCAGGATAGGACACACATACACGACACACACGCATCTTTTGTCCGGTGGTGATCCACCATTGTGTGATAAATGTGGTGAGGCATTAACAGTTCTTCACGTTTTAATTCAATGTAAACATTTAGACACTCTAAGAAGACAACACTTTCCACTATCCTACCGACAACATATACCTTTACACCCTGCAATGTTCGTCGGTAGGGAACCGCTTTTTAGTCACAAATCATTATTAGCGTTTTTAAAGGAAATTAATAATTTTCATATCATATACCCGGGCATACCGTAGCACGACCTCTCTAGAGAGGTTTTTGCGGCGGTGGCTACACAGGAAAGCACTTGCCTCACGGCCCTTGGATGCAAGGGTATGAACGAGTGAGGTACTTGTGCTAATGCCATACATGTCCACCATCGTTTTTCATTATCACTAACTTTTGTCACCTATTCACATCACACACACCTTTCACGGCATGGTCATGATTTTATTACTTGTATGTTTTTACCCGCCTTATTGCGAGGAATTTTATGGTCCTTATACAGCCGCTAATCACAATCATTGTCCACATTCTTTGTCCCATGAACTTACGCTCTTTGGCCATCAAATGACCCTTGCGCCAAAAAACACCATATATCATCATCATCACGAGTGCACTACGTGCCATTGCCAACACACTTCAGTGACCACAAGGTGGCTGTCGCTGTTATCGAGTGAACTGTGTTCTATTTATATTCACCGGTATTCCTATTGCATATTTTATTTGCTGCCTCTTATTCCTACACGTCAATAATTACGTGATTTATCACGACATGTTGGTCTTGCATTAGTATTATTCCGAGCACAACCGAGAAAGCCTCCCCCCATATAGATGCACTTTACGCATAACGAACAGCCACCAGCGGTGACACACGACGTATAGCCCCAAGACTAGCATGCGTTGCCCATGCGAGGCACTTCTTATCAGCGCCGTCCTTACGCACGAGCCTCAATGTGGCCCCAGTGGCCGCACCATAGAAAACTTGGTAAATTAGCAAATTATAGTGCTCCTAAAAATTCAAGCCTTGCTTCGTAGAACATTCGAGTATATAGCTGTCGCATTCATTGCTTCGCCCTTTTGGCGAAACTGTGACCTTCTTTCAAACGGTCGCTTAACGTCCATCGTAGTCACCAATAGCCTATTCAACTTAGAAGCGTGGTGGTTTCGGCTAGTTGGCAGGACATGACGATTGTTATAGAGTGACCTCAGAATTTCAACAAGATATTGACCCGAGCGCTAACTTCCAACTGAGTATATTGTGCAGAACGAATGAAACTCACTTTATTAAGCTTGCCGATTGTTATAGCTCGAGGTCAGAACGGCGACAAAGAGACAAAAGGACGTGCACTAACTTCCAACCAAGTTTATTGTGCAGTGTAGAAAACATATAAAGGAGACGGTAAACCATCTGACAAATACCATGTGACAAAAAAGAGCAATAAAATAAGCAGAGAAATAGACAAAAACCAAGAAAGTACTCCGAGAAAACAATATAGAAATCCCGAAGGACAATAACCATTTGAGCACGCTGACACTTTCGATGTACCTTTCTCCTCCTCGGACACAGACACGGAAGGCTTGCAAATAATTCACGAAATTTGTTCGCGTGCCATCTTCGCAGCCTCGACGATGCCTCGGCTGCGATCATGTCCGTGCTTATAAAGCGTCACTGTGTCTTCGAAAAAGGACACACAGTTTCACGCAGTGCAGTGGTGTGCAAGAAAACACTCTTTCCCGTTTCTGACGTTACTAGCATGTTCCCTCAGTCGATCGTTCATACTAAATCCGGTCAATCCGACTTAACAACCACCACAGAAAAGGCGGATCCTCTAGCCAATTAACTGCCTTGGAACACTGCAAATACAGGTTCCTAAGTTTCAATTTCAATTCAATTCAACCATTTATACAACAGACAAAACTAGGTCTTCAAAGCTAAAATTTGTGTGAAGCGGCTTAAAGAGGGCTGTGGTGACCTGTGCATACAAGTGGCAGTGGCGCGGAAAGGATGACAAGTACATAGTATATAAGTACAATATAAAAACATGAAAAAACACATACTAACTCAAAAATTATTTCTCAACTGTTTAAACTGTTTATTTTACACCAATTTTAAAGATTAAAAAATAATTTTCCAAAAAGCAATATACACCACGCTTAGGCTATCGAATACATTGAAACTTATAGGCTTAAAAACACATATATATATACTTTTACGTGAAACCAACATACATTTATATGGCTTATACAACACAAGGTCTGAAGATGTAATATGATACAATTTATTGACACTAGGCTAAACTTTGAAAAAAAATTACACTGAGAGAATAGTTTTTGCACATCTTGCTATAAAGCCAGAGAGCAGAGATGTGAGCGAATTGTTTCTTGTGGTAGGTGATTGTGTTTTTGTGCGTGTTGAGAGTTGTGGAAACGTTGCAGGTCGAGAATTGGCATCAATATGTAGTGCGAAATTGCGGTACGAAACCAAATATCTGTATTTCTTGTGGGAATTATGATGACACGACGTTCAAGACATAAGAGTGTTTCAATGAAGTTGAACAGCTCCCTATTTGAGAAATGAACTGCGTGCCATAAGCGAAAAGTGTGAAAGTTGTCAGCTCGTACTAAATCGAATTCTTGGAAATCTTTACGCGTCGTGCCAAATGGTTCAATATTCCGAATATGGCGTACTATATTTTCTTGCAGTATATTGAATTCATATGTTTGCATTGCTTATCGTGGCCCATACAAGGCTGCAACATATTAGATTTGAAATAAATAGCGCAATATATATAAAGTTTGACCTATCCCCGCCACGGTGGTCTAGTGGCTAAGGTACTCGGCTGCTGACCCGCAGGTCGCGGGTTCGAATCCCGGCTGTGGCGGCTGCATTTCCGATGGAGGCGGAAATGTTGTAGGCCCGTGTACTCAGATTTGGGTGCGCGTTAAAGAACCCCAGGTGGTCAAAATTTCCGGAGCCCTCCACTACGGCGTCTCTCATAATCAAATGGTGGTTTTGGGACGTAAAACCCCACATATCAATCAATCAATCAAGTTTGACCTAGAGCGGCAAAATGTTACTACAACGAGACAGCACTCCTAATGCCGAAGAATGCTGGGTACAAACAAAATTTATGTGTATCCCAGCATTGATTTGAAGAAAAATAAACTCGAAGCATTTTTTATCTATCAACAATAGCTACCGCCACTGATTCAAGAACTAAAGTTTGCTTGGTAGTGAGTACTTTGAGTTTGGCACAAAAAACAATGACTTTTGTTCTATTTACATTATTTTATGCTTGTTCGTTCTGGACCATGATGAATTTCTTGAAAGTATATCGTTTGCTTTGCTTACATTGTCAACTAAGCAACACCATCAAGAATTATTGTTGAATCGTCCATATATAAAATGTATTTAACTGTTGCGTTCAATTGAACAATATCATTAATGTAAACACTGAACATCAGTGAACCACGTATACTGCCTTGTGACACACCATGAGTGAAGGGCGAAAAGGACAAGCTATTTTCATTATTTAAACACTTTGGCACCTATTGTCAAGATAAGTTTGAATTAAAGATTTGCCTATTCCCATAATACCATTTCATTCTAATTTGTCTAACAATATAAAGCGAGACCAATGCCTTACTGAAATCTACAAAAATGCCGATTGTGAATTTATTTTCTTCAATGTTATGAAGTATAGCTTCTTTTATGTCAATATAGAAGTTTCAACTGGCTTGCCGCTTGTAAAGCCAAACTGTGAATCTGTTAACAGATTAAGTTTATTAAAAAAATTTCATCATATCAACTTCAATAATTTTCTAAGCATTTAGATAAGACAGCAAGAACCGACGTAGGCCTGCAGTTACTTTCATTGTCGCGGTTACCACCCTTAAAATGACTGATACGCGAGCATTCTTCACGGCTTCTAAAAAAACACCAATTTACAGAACTGAGTTATACATATAGGTTAGTGCAATACAAAGTAAAACGAAAACGTATTGTATTTGTGTGATCTGAAAGTAATCGATTTATTATTATTTAGATGCTTGGAGATTTTGCATACTTCACCTTCGTTTGTTGGGTCGGGAAAAATACTTTGAATGACGTTACTGCATCCGGCGTCAAGATGGGCGTTTCCATTGCACAACGCAACTGCATATATAAAATAGTTATTAAAATGAGTTGCAAGTGCTGCGTCATCGAAATCTTTACGCCCAAAGGTTAGAGATTGAGACAAAGACTTTTTATTTTGATGACCAAGTATGGTATTATTTAGTTTCAATGTTGCACTTGAACGCTGCTCAATGGTATGTTCAAATATACACTGATAGTAGGCTTTCTTGGCACAATAAAGTTAAGCGTTTAATATCTATAGAAGGTTTTTTTTTAAACTCTTCGAAACTTTCAGTAGATCACGTACATAAACACGTGTCGTAGCAGATGTCTTTTACGCTTTTTCTTTGTCAAATGCTCACGAGTGACCCAGGGTTTCTTCACCCTCTTGGTCGACTTAACATTATTGCGTTGAAAGATATGAATGAACGCATCATATGCGTTATCCACAACTTCCTCTTTATATGCAGATGACCAGCACTGATTTGATATATCTAGAGTAAAAGCTTCAAGACTGAAATGAAGTATGCTGTATGCTAGGCAGCACCTGTCGCGTCCCTCTACCCAAAAGTTTGCAAATATAGTTCATAAAGACGGGACTTTACATTCAGTGGATTACTGCTCCTTCAGAAGGTTAGCTGATTTATTAAGGCTGAACAATTTTAACGATGCAGAGAATGCCACACGAGCACCCACACCTTTACCAATTTTCTCGAGCATATGAGACATCTGATGCCTGAACGGAACAGCTCTCCTTTCACGCACTGTGTCCGTGTTGCTCGGATCCTGTCCTTGTTTTTGCTTTCCTTTACTTGTCTGCAGAATACACTCTGCGACAGGTGCGATCAACGCTTCAGGATGACTGCTTCCGTTTTTTTTAGTTGTTTACCGCATCTGTCGCTGAGTCTATCTTGTGGACAAGCAAGACAAACCAGAAACAAAGACAGGGTCCGAGCAACATCAATACAGAGCTTGAAATGTTACCTGTTGTTCCGTTAAAACGCCAAATATCTCGAAGACTTAAAAACATTTAAAAACGCGCGGAGTTCTCGTGCTGCTCTCTGAACCGTTCACATGAATCTACTACAAGTACTAAACAGACAAACTCCCTGAAGAAGCAGTCATCCACTGAATAAAAGTTAAACATAATACCAGGTATGTGCAATGTCACGGAGTTTTGTCTATAGGATTCCCCTTTTCTTTGGTGATTTTTATGTCCGACCCCACCGGGAGGTATAAGAACGATCGGCTGAGGGAATATGCTAACATTGTCAGAACCTAGAAAGATGTTTTTTTTTTTTTTTTGGTGCACAGCACTGCGCTGCGTGCAACTGTGTGCCCCTTTTCGAGGACACAGTGACGCTGTATAAGCACAGACATGATCGCACCCGAGTCATCGTCGGGGCTGCGCAGATAGCACGCGAACAGGTTTCATGCATTAGCAAGCCTTGCGTGTCTGTGTCCAACAAAGAATTAAAGTTTCTCGAAAGTATCGGCGCGCACAAACAGTTATCGTCATTTAAGTCTTTGTATCGTTTCCTTACAGTTCTTGCTCGTGTTTTGTCTTTTACCTTTACTCTTCTTGGTATTGCTCTATTTTGTCTCGTGGTCTTTGTCACGTGGCTTACTGTCTCCTTTATATGTTTTTCCTCTGTGCACAATAAACTAAGTTGGAAGTTAGCGCACGTCCTCTTGTCGCTTTGTCGTCGTTGTGACCTCATGCTATAACAATCAGCAAGCCTGCTAAAGTGAGTTTCATTCGTGAGAAGCTTCTGCTAGTTCGTTCAAGTTACATTTGAGGCACTACAGTCGGTTAGGCGGCAATCATGTGGTATTTTTCTGGCTCTCCCACTTTTCAAACGAAAAGTGGAAAAAAATTACCCGGCGTCGTTATCTTACCGTAAATTGAAAATTTTGTTGTTTCTCAATAATGGCTGCACGTTTTGTATTGAATTTTTTTTCTAGAGCCAGCATTTAAAAAAATCGCGGCATCTACACGGATTGAATAACGATGTGTGGGGTGAATAGTCGGACCATCCGTTTGTCTGTCCGCTTCTGTGTACGTGCGACGGTCTGTCCATCCGTCCGTCCATCTGTCTGTCTCTCTATCTTTCTGTTCAACCATCTATTCGTCTGTCTGTCTGTGCGCCAATTCGCGTGTCGGTCCGTCCTTCCATTTGTCTGTCTGTACGTCTTTCTGTTCATCCGTTTGACTGTATATCCGTGTGGCCGTCGGTCCGTGTGTGCGTCCATTTATGCTTCTTCCCAGGCTTCCGTTCGTCCGCTCATCCGTGCATTCGTCTGTTCATCCTTCCGGCTGTTTGTCTGTGTGTCCGTCCAGCTATCTGTTTGTCCATTCGTCTCTCTCAGTCTGTCTGTCTGTCTGGCCCTCCATGTGTCCGTGCGTTTGTCCATGCTTTCGTTCATGCTTTCTCCATGCTTCCGTCCATCCGTGCGGCCGTCTGTCCATTCGTCTGTCTCTCTGTCTTATACTGCCAATTACGCCTGACGCTGGACAAGGTTAGACTAAAAAGGAATTTCGCTCCTAAAAGTTAATTAGGTGGTATTTGTTAATTGCCATGCTTGGCAGGTAAAACAGTCAAAGCATATCCACGGAGTGAATGATGGAATTCTGCGTTCAGAACTGTGGAGACAAATACGCTTACTTCATGACTGGCTACGCATTATGCACCTGAAAAATGATGTTTCATGGGTAGCGGAAAAGAAGTTAAGAACCTCTAGACGCGTCATCCATCATATGAAGGAAAATTGGTGGAAGCAGATCACAGGACAATGCTGTGAAATTATCAAGGACAGTAAATCAACGGTAAAATCATCAAATAAGTGATGTTAGGAAACGTGAGCCTACCGGAGGACACGGCGACGCTTCTTTCTAAAGAACCAAAGTATTGCTTTGATGTCAGTGTTCCTGTGCATGAACTAGTGGCACTTAACAGATATGTGGCTATCAAAGCATCAGCAGAGAATAACGAAAAGTGTCTGTTAGATGATGTAGATAGCCTGGAAAAATGTGTTTCAGGTACCAGGCAGAGCCATAAAGCTGAGGTTATTCGATAGACCGTAGCGTTCTGTAGAGAAAGAAGAATGTAATTTTGGAAGCTGACAAAGAAGAGTGTTTTGTAGTTCGTCCAAGAGAAATGTTTAATTTGAAAGCAGTAGAGACTATAGGAAAGAATTTCGTTCAGATTAAGAAATCTGAATCAAAGGTTACGAGTAAGGTTACCGAGTTATGTAAAGACCTCAAGCTGGAAAAGTTGGCAAGAAATATTAGAAAAATGAAATCTACGGCATTGAACATATTTTCCAGTGCAAAAACACACAAAATTGCTGTTCCCTTCAAAAGTATAGTGAGCGAACGGGACACATGGCAGCTTTTACTTAGTAAGGATCTACAGAAGGTGCTAAAATGCGTTAAGATCAAGGACCGCTTCTTCACTAGCAGTTTGAAAGACAGTGCAGTTCCTGAATGATAATGAGCACTCGCTTAGCAATGGCTTGTCAGTACATGTGGACGATCTTTTTTACTCGAATTCGCATGATAAACTTTTCTTTGCGGTGAGATCCTGCATAGAAGAAAGTGGCATCATACCCTTTCAAAATGCGGCAGGTGTAACGGTAGATAAATTTCTAACTCTGTTAGAAGCCTACCTAAGCATTACTTTTATATCTTTCGACAAGCAGCTTTTCCTGCAGAAACGAGGCATTTGCATTGGATCCTGCATTGCGGCGTTGCTGTGCAATATATTTTAATCTAGTGTTGACCGGTTGCACGATGAAGCTTTTAATCTGGATAGCACCTTGAACGTTGCTAAAGTTTTTATGTATATGGATGACTTTTTAATTCTTTTTGACAGACAAGGCTTCTTGACGCGCTGCGATGATATTTAACATATTTTTCGGATTCACGGAAAAGGACTTCTTTTCACACAAGAACTGCCGCAAGCAAACACCCTGCAATTTTTAGATCTTCGTTTAACTTTCCACAGCGGGCAAACGTGCTGGCAATATTTTCCTCGCGTTAAGAAAGGGGTAATGTTGTATGACTCTTGCCAATCAAAAATAGTCCAGCGAGGTATTGCTACGCTCTGTTTGGGGTCTTCTCTCGAAAAATTGTGCACGCACATGATGCATTCATCATTCGAAAACCAGTTCCGGCGACTTGAAGCTGCGAAGTTCTCTGACTCGTTATTGACAGCTTTTGGCCGGTATGGCGTACCTGTCGCCTTTTCCGCGCCCATAAAACTGGCTCAGCTGTTTCCGAGAACTGCTCAGGGGGGGGGGGGGAGGGGGGGGGAGGCGAGCCGTCAGGGATGCGGCAAGAAACATGGCACGATGTACGGGAAATGGGCCAGAGGCGTTTTTTATGAGATTCCTTTTTCCTATGGCAACACGCACATCGGGACTACCGGGCGCTGCAATAATGAACGGGTTAGAGAGCATGAATTAAATTTAATGAAAGATGGCTTGGAGCATTTGCCTATGTATTGTAAAGCCTGCGTGTGTGCACCGCGTTTTAACGAAGTCAAGATTCTATGTAGAAGTAGGCATAAAACAGCACGTGAGTAAATAGAAGCGTATTAACTTAAGAAGAAAGGTGAAAGTTGTATCAGCGAACCGTCGGTGACGTTGTTCTTATCAAAGAAGAGATTGTTCGATAGCTGGATAGCATAAGGCTGTGTGAAGACTGCGGATGTCTGTATGTTGTTACTTATGTATGGATTTGCACCCAGTATGCTTTAATTGGAAGTGCCGCTTGTGCTTGCCGTTTAGTGTTTGTTTACTTTGTGCGTGTTATTTTGCGGCCAAAGTATGTCAGTAACACATATTCACCATCGCGCACAGGCGGATCTCACATGAGCTGTATGTAAGTCGCGGCTTGCGGCGGAAGATGCAGGAACTCGGTGGCACAAAGGCGACTTTGAGTATCACGGGCAACAGTGGCGTCAAAAGACAGTTCCAACTGAAGAAGGCCCTTCGAGCAGTCCATAAGAGTGTAGTGTGCAGGGAGAATATCGAGACCGAGAATCACGTCATGTGGGCACTGCTCAAGCACGATGAACAATACGACGGTCTGACGGCCAGCAATGCACACGCGACAGGTGCACATGCCGAGAACGGTAGTTGTGCTCCCATCGGCTAGCACTACGGCACATTTAAGAGGAGGCGTGATCACTTTTCGCAGTTTCATACAGAGAGCGGCGCTCATGACTGAACTTTGTGCGCCAGTGTCTATGAGGGCTGTAACGGTCACGTCATCCACCAAAAGTTCCAAAATATTGCGGCGTGTAGGAATCGTCAACAGAGGATTTGCATATCGGATCGTTAATGCAGCGTTACCTCCGGGAGCTGCATGGTCTAGTTTCTCGAGGTTGAGGGCCCAGGTCGTGCAGGGGACCTGGATCGAGGAATCATCGGCAAGAGATATAGGTGGCCTTGTGGTGATGGTGACCGGCTGAACCTTCGGCCCTGAACGTTAGTAGCTGTAGGCTGGGAATCGCACCGAGTAGAAAACCGACGAGAGTTGTCTTCAAAGTGGCGCCATGTCCCAGTGTTCCTGGATGAATTGGACGTCCAACGATTGCGACAGTAGCGCGCAATGTGTCCGGCGTGAGAGCAGTCAAAGCACATCGGTCGATCATCCGGCGTCCTTCATTCAGCAGAGTTCCGGTAGCGGGAAGGGTAGCGTGAAGGGTACACCGGGATCTGGTTAACCGAAGCCGAACTCTCGGTAGTGCGAACAGCGCGAACAGGTGCGATGCCGAGATTTGCTATTTCTTGGCGAACGACGGCTTGGATGAGGGAGACGGTGGGTGCGCTATCTTGAGGGCCGTTGGAAGCGATGGCTGCAGAGGCCATTGCTCCGAGTTCGCAGCGAACGATCCGGGTGACATTTTCGGATGATGTAGCTTGCGTGAACCGGGGGCAGTCTTCGCAGGTCGAAGTGGCTGCAGTATTAGGCAGGCGCAAAAACTAATGCATTATACAACGGTTCTTGGCGTGCTCGAAGCGCTGACATTCCTTCACCACCGCGTCGATGTTGGCGCAATCTTTGACGACCAAGAAGTTAAAGGCGTCGGCGGCAATTCCTTTTAATATGTGGGCGATTTTGTCGGTTTCGCTCATCTTCTCGTCCACTTTTCGACAGAGGCCCAATACATCATGGTTTAAGATAGATACGATTCCGTCGATGTCTGCACGCGACCTTCCAGGTCTGTCCTCGCGGACTGCTGTCGCCCAAATGGCCAGCTGAACAACTCGACAAGCGTCATTTTGCAAATGTCTCTGCTGGTCAACTCCGACTCATGCGTCTCATACCAGGTGAGTGCCGTATCCCACAAGTAAAATACAGCGTTGGCCAGCATCACCGTGGGGTCCAACCTATAGTATTCGCTCACGCGCTCGTACAATGCGACCCAATCTTCGACATTCACCTTGTCCTTATCTGTGCCCGAGAAGGTTCCGGCGTCTCGTGGAGCCAGGAGTATCAGAGGAGACAACTGCTGCTGCTGTGGCTGCGGCTGTTGTTGCTCTTGTGGGTAGGCCTGTCGAGCCATTGCAGCAAAATGAAGGTGGCGACCACTTTGAAGTTCCGTGTTGGTTGCCTGGAAGAGCCAGGTAATCCTATCCAGCACCTCCACCGATAATCTTACAAGAAAACGTATAATTGCGGATATTTACGATATTTACTTGCGATGGCAATGGCTGACACACTGGAGGGCTGGGACCAGTCTTGTCTTGTCTTGTCTCCTAGGAGATCTTGGCCCATACCCCACATGAGGGATTGGCCACAATGTACCTCATAATAGATCATTTTTTACAACGCTTGCTAAAGAAATAATAAAAAATAAAGAGAAATTAGATAGGAACAATAATAACGTTCCTTTGAAAAAAAAATGATCGGGACCAGTCATTATCCACTTCGTAGTCTTTTCTTCCAAGCAGAGACCCTCTACCGCTTTATGACCTGATCCCACTACTTCTTGTGGTAAATTTATATATATATATATATATATATATATATATATATATATATATATATATATATATATATATATATATATATATATATATATATATATATATATATATATATATATATATATATATATATATCGGCTTTCACTTCGTCATACAGGACGAGTAATCTTTGTAGTTCATGAGAAATTGTACATGAAAAATATTGTTCAAAAGGGTTGAGCACTGACGTCCTATAGGTGGATTACTGGAACAATTATGTCATTGTAATTTAAATATTGCTTTGTCCGGTGTGCTGCCAGTCTCGATAATCGGTCATTACGTTCGCATTTTATGTGGCGCCTTTATTATTTCACATTGGCAGACCTTCTACATCGTCTGATGAAAATGCCGCCATACACCAGAGGGATATACATAACCGCGATCGCGTACGCATGCACCTTATTCTTGTGCCTAATAAACCTTTAATTGAGAGCCTCCCCTGTATGCGCGTTTGCCATCTCAGTTTTATTTAGCCCTATACAAGTCAATACAAGACGAAACAATACGGCCTAAGTTTTGGCATGGTATTTGAATGTGGTTTTAATTCACAAAATATACACCAATTTGGCTCACATTAGCTCTTGTTGACAACTTTGCACTTATTTTTTCACAAAAAATAAGCTGTTATCGTGTACGTGAATTGTAAATTGCAGCCGTGTTATCAGTGTTTCGATGCCTCCAATGCAAATCAGAAAAACTGTCGAAATGCTTCCTCGAGGCCTGCCAGATTTAAGCTCTTTTAGGACTGACCGTTACATGTGCAAACTGTAGTCTCATTTCAGCATTGTAAATAACATGACTGTACACAGAACACGTCTTAATTCTGCATCCCCTTGTATTTCATTTTATAAACAAATCGCGTAGTTCACATAACTATTTCAAACGACTCTTTATAATAATCACTGTACAAATTTTTAACTGTGAAGTTCACTAATATTGTAAAGGTCCAGCTGTATTTTTTGTAATGTCAAGTTAGCTGTATTTACGAGATGGCCAACATTCGTACATAAAAAAAAATATGCTTGTGTCGTCTGCGTAGATTATGTATTGGGCTGAAGGGTCAACATGTACAATATCGTTTATAAATATGATGAACAGAAGGGACCCCATATGCTGCCTTGGGGAACACCATCTTTAGCAGTTTGCACAGAAGAAATTTCTCTATTCAAATACACACAATGGTGTCTGTCTGTTAGGTAGCTTTCGATCAAAATTACGGCTACACCACGAATTTCCTAATACTGCAGTTTTCTTAACAATGTCTGGTGGTTTATTTTGTCCAATGATTTCGACATGTCTAAAAATATTCCTATATAGTGTGAACTTTTTGGCCTCGATATTTTTGAGAATCAATTCCTTTTGGAACAATACAGCTCTTTCGGTAGAGAACTTTGATCTGAAACCATATTGTGATTGAGTTATATTGGAATGTTTGTCGAAAGTTTTTGTTAGTCTAACATGAATAATTTTTTTAAGTAGCGCGGAAAATTGAAAAAGCGTGTCGCATTTACAAAGCAGGTGAATTTTTCGTCATGAAATCCTTGGTCTCGCTACTTGCCAAAAATTAGAACTTCTCGAAAGTGCGCCACCCAAATTATCTCTGTTTGCTCATGTATTTTTGTATTCATATAACCAGCAATACCTTGTTTAGTTTTTTAAATAAAATAAGAGTTGATAGTTTGCGCGGATTTCGCTTTAGTTTCTCCTTTGTTGTTGTTTTGCGGGCCACCTCACTTAGATGATTCTTCCGTAATGACAAATAATGTTTACGTTCCGTAAGGTCGCCTGCGTGAAAGGCAACGTCACTAATCTCTGAAAATTAGTTGCATAAAAACTACGTGTGCACAGTAAGCTGTGCATTGCTGTGGTGATCTTTTTTCGGCATTGACGGACAGTTTCTCCTTCGAAGCGTAACTTTAAAAAAAAAACCGTTGATAGGTTTTGTGTCGGCTTCTTTAGCAGTTGGACTCATGGATTCATGAGCATTTAATAAATATTTTGAGTAATATAACGATGTTGAGCCATTCATGTGCTTGTACCACTCTCTGTGAAGTATTTGCGGACAGGGAGAAATAAACAGCAGTAGAAACATATGAGAGCATTCACAAGTGGGCAGTCTTCTTAGCCCAAAAGTGTGTACTCTAACCATCTTTCTGCTCATGTCGATCAATAGTTGTGGGGCAACCTTTATGAAAATGAATTTTGAGAGTCTAATGTGCAGCTAATGCACATCCAATGAGTCACTAGATTGACATTAGACCTGCAAAGCCTTATGTCTTTTAGCATCAGGTGTGCAATAGAGACTCAGATGACAACATGCACCAGGATTTCTGATGATCAAAGTACGCAGACTTTCCAGTGCATGTCCTAATGTCAAAACACATCACAATGAAAAAAATTTTCGTTAATCTTTTAGAGCCAACTCAATTTCTTACCACTAAATGTAATAATCGCGGAAATTCTAGATCCCAAAACCACTATATGATAATGAAGAACGCCGTAGCGGAGTGCTTCAGAAATTTCGATGATTAGTGATTTCTTAACGTGCACCTAAGTCTATTTCAATTACTTGCTGATCTCGACATTCACGTACATGTTGTCTATCGGAAATCTAAAACACTAAACAGTTTGTATTCCCATAGATTTTCGATCATGTTTCAGTAAATATAACATTGACATGAAGACAATGTGTAAATCAGCTACACAATCTTAATAATAATAATAATAATAATAATAATAATAATAATAATAATAATAATAATAATAATAATAATAATAATAATAATAATAATAATCCAGGGTCTCTTTTGCATTCACGTAAGACAACTCGAAGGCGATAGCCATCTCTTTCTTTTTTCCAATAAGTCGATGTGTTCATCCTGCCACCCTTCGAAAACTTTCTGCAACTAATGTGGTTATGCATTGCCTCCCCGTTTAAAACGCCGTTTTGCGTAGGCAATCAGCCAGCCAGCCAGGATTGGGTGCGATGTAATATGACTTTATCATGTGACGCTATAATGACACGTCATCTCGTGGTGATTATTTTTTGCATGCATCTATTGTTGCCTACATTGCAGGATGCGAGACGCAGCCAACGGTGAAATTTTACATTTAATGATGCATCAAAGTTGTGATTTCATTATTAATCAATGATTTATTATTTACTTATTCGTGTAGCGTGCCCAGAAACAATTATAAGGTTGTACAGGCGCATCTAAAACAAGAACAATTATTATTATTATTATTATTATTATTATTATTATTATTATTATTATTATTATTATTATTATTATTGATTGGATATTCGTGCCAGAAGCGCGACGTGAAGGCACACTTTGCTGGGGCATTCAGGGGTGCTTTCCACCACCTTGCGTGCATACATTTTGAATATGTGTTTAAAACTAAAAAGCATAGCGTCGATCACTAACGCTGAAGCTGTACCCCAAACAGTTGCATAGACGCGCCAATTTGCCATTGGCATGGAGTGGGATGGTTAAATTACCCGATCAGTGGACACCGATGATTGATTGATTTGTGGGGTTTAACGTCTTAGAACCACGTTATGATTATGAGAGACGCCGTAGTGAAGGGCTCCGGAAATTTCGACCACCTGGGGTTCTTTAACCAAATCTGAGCACACGGGCCTACAACATTTCCGCCTACATCGAAAATCCAGCCGCCGCAGCCGGGATTCAATCCCGCGACCTGCGGGTTAGCAGCCGAGTACCTTAGGCACTAGACCACCGCGGCGAGGCTCAGTGGACACCGAGGGCAACACAGGAGATAAAATCATCGTATCGTTGTAGTGAGCATTTGAAAGCGTATTTAAATATCAGTCACACTTTCACAACAAAAAATATACGGCTGGGAGCGGCAGCTGCCGAATGTGTGCCCCTCTGCCTCCTCCCCGCCACTGGTAGGTGGTGGAGAGCGAAGGCGTGATGGAGAGGGAGAGATAAGTTTCAATGAGCATTCATTACTCTCACCCCGCCACTGTTTTGCTGTCACAACGCTAGCTGTCACGCAGAGACAGCGGCGTAGGTAAAAAAAAAACAAAAAACAAGGGAGGGTAAGGAAAGGAATCCTCGTTGATCTCGGGGGGGGGGGGGGGGGGAGCAGGCAAACAGTCATTTTGCTCTATATATGCCACGCCGAAAAAAAAATAAAAAATTCGCCCGAAAGGTGCGGGGAGGGGGAGGGCAGAAAGGGGTAACGGACTCGGTGTGACAGCCCCTTGCTACGCCACTGCGTCGAGACGTAAAGGAACGGACACCCGGTCAGATACCTTTCTTCTATGTAGAGCAGGAATGCATGCCACTCATTCTTTTCTGCACACGAACAAAGCCGCAGCTGCAAAAGCATTGCCTCTGAGATCTGTAACTATTGGCCTTGTGTTACAGAGACTCAGAGATTACCATCGCTTTTGACATGAGTTGGGAAACCTTGTTTGTTATGCAAAACAAAATACAAACAGCTGCATACCTACATATATTGCAAACTAATAAACAAGAAAGCTTCATTTGGCTTTGAAAAGTTGATTGTTATTGTAAATTATTTCTATAGTGAAACGTTAGTGCTGTCACCTGCACACTTATCTTTTTAAGCCTGTAAATCAGCAATTGCAACAGGCCTCGTTGTACTGAAGGCTCACTACCAGCTTCACGCAAGAACATGTGCTGGAAGTCCGCGGATACATAATTGCCGTGTTGATAGATATTGCGTGCATTGTATACATATCCTTCTTTAAAATTCGTCTACGGGACAGTTTCCGCGTGTCGGAAAGTTCTGCTGCTTTGATTGCGTGGCGGACGATGACTCGCCGTACGTGTCTGCTCCAAGCAGCCACATCGGACGCGCGCCTTGTGTTCGCTCTGAAAAGTGATTTCTTCCTCCATTTATCGATTACTCGTGTTGTTCGCGTGATTCAATGTCGAGTGTAGTTTCGAGGACAATCCACGACCCCTGCTGTGACAACAAGTGACTGATGTTATGCGAGAGCGTGAGCTTTTTGACGGGCGACTGAAGAGTGCTCGGCCAATGTCAAAACTTCGGTAAGTTGAAGAAAGTCGCTGAACTACGTAACTGGGTTGCTTCATTGTGTGACAAATGGTATGCAGGAAGCGGTGGCCCGGGCGGCTTGTTGACACAGCGAGGATGACAAACCAGAGTCCCGATAGGCAGGTATGTTTTGAGGTGGCTTATTTTATAGGCAGTGTCTATTCTGCTGGCGCCGGCCGAATATTTTTTTTTCATTCTGCCGGTGGTCGGCCCTCATTAACTGCTCAAAGTCACATGACATCGGACAGCAAAATAGGGGCTCTGTCTATTCTGCCGGCGCTGGTCGAATATTTTTTTCTTTATTCTGCCGGCGGTCGCCCCTCATTGGCTGCTCACATTACGTACTTCTGATGGCAAAACAAGGAGTTTTTATTATGCCGTCGCCGCCACTGTGTTCAATAATATCCCCAGTGCACTTCCTTTCCCTTTCTTCATTTGAATCACTTATAAGTACTTTTATTATGCCGTCGCCGCCAGTACGGGCGTGTGTAGTATGTGCGTTGAGGGGGCTTGCACGCACAGCCACGCTTCACGCAAGTGCTGATAACGTAGGCATCTCCCGCCCGATGCAACTTTCTGCTGTCTTCTCTGGTCGGCCAATTTAAGTTGTGTTAGCAGACGGTCCCCGATGATGGAGAAAAACGGACAACCTCGCGTTCGTCCGCTCGAGTCCTTCCGGGTTTTACTCAGCGCATTTGCTCCGCAAATTAAAAACAAAGGTGTTTTGTACACGTTTGTAAACAAACAAAACGCTATGCACTTCTTAGAGTGCACCAAGCTTCGCTGGTCGTCGTCCTTCACAGTACAAGGTCATTGCATTACCAAATACCCACTGTGGCACTACTACTACTTATGGGCCCTGGACAGCTGTGCATGCTCTCGTTATAGGTGCCATCTCAATTTATAAACATGCAAGCCTGTAGGATTGTGTCAAATCATTTGGTATCTAGCAGCTTAATGGAACCTTGATGTAAAACTAATAAATAAGGTTTCTTTTCAAACATCATGCAAACGAGGAGTCAAATTGTATTAACACACTTGTGCCTGTTTATTTTCAAATATGATACACAAACATTCATTTAGAGACATCAAACTACATTGACATTGGTTAAAAATACATCTTAAAAACACTTTTGATTACGGAAGGCTACTACCAAGTCCTACATCACTACACACTCTGCACTTCCACAACTTGGTTTTTGGTTTTTTCTGCAGGCCAACGCACGGCAGGTGACTCCACGTCAGACAATAGTCGCACAGTCGTTGTCTTCCAAATTTTAGTTGCACTCATTGCAATTCCAGCTTTCTTGTTTTTTTATGTCTACAACCATTTTTACTGCTTCCCAAGCATCATCGCTGAAAAATCGTCGCACTACATTTATGTCGACGTTCTCATCTCGAATGCAGTTATGAACAAGCTCTGGCCGTTATTCAACTGCGTCCTCCTCAAGCAGCTTTCCTCTCATTGCTTCTGCTGCATTGTGCGCTCCTGTAAGCCACGTGAGCAGCTTTAGTTTCTTTTCCTTCACAGGAAGCTCTGCATATGGCCTCTCAGTGGGTGCCCTCTTGCGTTTCCTTGGTAGCCAATAAACGGTAACCATGTGGCCTTTTGGTCGTCCACACCTTTTTGTCGTTACTGGCACCTTTATGTTAGCCAGGGTGTCAGAGAGTCGTTTGCCGTCATCTTGGCAGACGCACTCTTTTCCTGCAATACACTCCCAGATGTACAGTTATGTTTGCTGAGATGACTTAGCTCTGCATAGTCCTCCAAGGCTTCACCGCCAGCAGCTTGGCTCTCCATGTCTAAAGGGCATGTGCTTTGTAGATCCACTTCACTGAATGTGCATCGAGCACAGGGCGTCTGGATGTTGGATAGAGGCTGCTTTTTTTGAAGAGGCAAGTCTTCAACCATTGCTCCTGTGCTGGGAAGATGTTCACTTGCATTCAAAGGACTGTCTGTTCTTTCCCTCCTTTCCGACGGTGTTAACACACTCACAGCAACTTCAGCCCCATCCTTCCAAGGTTGGAGTATGCTCTCCAGTACCTTCAGCCTCTCCTTGAATCTCGCTGTCGAGCAGTCTAATGCAAGGTCAGCCAACTTTGAAGCAATGGAAGCTGCCTTTTTGAATTTTTGATGACTTGAAAGGACTTTTTCATCCTTCCGACTGCTCACTTGCGGCAGGTTGTCCACGTCGTGTTCACTGTTGTCTGCCAGCCCACAACTTTGTACATAGATGTTTAAAAACCATCTCCCAGCACAGATGGCTTTGTTGAACTTTGAGATGTTTAGATTATCCCGCACAGCAAAAATATGGCGGCAAGGCAGTTGCATCACTTGCCTGAAGGCACACGTGCATTCTTGAGCTGTGGCGAAAAATTTGTTTGCATTGGCAAGTGCATCAATGCTCGTCATCACTGCTGCTGCATCAAGCTCTTCTTTCACACAATTGTAGGCATATGGTGTCAGTAACTTTAAGTAAAGCTTTGTCGCCTCATCACCGTTGGTTACCACCCTTTGCTTCTGCAGCATAAGCGCTGCTTTGTGCATCTTCTCATTTTGCTGAGCATAAATCATTGCGGAAAACCTCTCCACAAACATCTCGAGGGAGCTGAAGTGTTCGACAAGCTGTTTGAGCTTCGAGTTCATGTTTTCTGCACGGTTGTTTGTGGCATTGAAGAAGTTGCCACACAACCAACTACATGAAAAGACCTTTTCATGTAGTCATCTTTGAAGTAGATAGCTTGCAAGTCATTGTTTTCATCTTTTAAGACTCTAACAATTGCACGATGGTCCTGCTGCAGGGCACGGACAACCTCAGGCAAGTTATTCCTTTGTGGGGCATTTTTTCCCTTCGCTGAAATATTAGAAAGGTCCTTCAACAGGACAGCGTTTCCGCTTTCTTTTTGCACCTTTTGCCTTACCAATATCTTGTTGGCTTTGAGTTTCAACAGAGCACGAGCCTTGTCTTGCAGTTCAGAAGGAAGTCGCCTTTGCTGGGGTAGGTGCTTGAAAAGTTCTGGTACAACTGCATGATTGTGCTCGAGGTTTAGCGATCTTGCCTCCAGATGGCTGCCGTCTTTGTTTGCAGCTATGTAGATGTTGAATCCACAGTCCTTTTTGAAGGTTCTGGATAAACGGGAGGGGAGTAAAAGAATAAAACCAATAAGTCTGATGAGGTTTCAGGTCACTCGATCGCGACAATAAAAGCGTCTGGGGGCGATTGAAACCAAGGATACGAGTTTCCCCGTTTGGGCTTTACTGAGATCTAAAACACCGCACGCTGGTATGTTCTTTTTATGTACAATAACGCCAACATGATTTCAATGGGCACTATAAAACCACAAACTATTGATGTGCCCCCGTACAGCAGCATGCACTAAACCTACTCCCTCCCCCTATCGCGGCTGATTTTCGACGTAAGGCTACACACTTCCAAAAAGAATGACTTTAAAAAGACTTGCGATGCTTTTCGCACACCCTTGCTGCTGATTACAAACTTCGTTCCACCATGAATGCAGCAGTAACGTAGGTGGTAGTATTTGAGCTCTGGGGGCATCCTGGACGCGATCTTTCCCACGCGCTTTTTTGCCGTTTCAATAGTCCGCGCGTCTCTCTTCCACAGTTGCACCGAATTGGCTGTGCTGAACTTCTCCATCTTCTCCTCCAGTGCTGCAAAAAAGGCAAAGCGATCGCCGACGGCGTCGCTGGCGCCTTGTGATTGGGGCCGGTCAGAAGTCCCTTGTGGCGGTTCCGACATCTTTAAACGGGTTGAACAACACACTTGAAAGGTGCATAAACTATCGGTATAGTGAATACTGGACGCGGCAACAGAAATGCAGAACAGCAAACCGAGACGCACTGGGGCTTGGCGCCAAATGAACGGGAAACTCCTTATTTTGCTGTCCGATGTCATGTGACTTTGAGCAGCCAATGAGGGGCGACCGCCGGCAGAATAATGCACAAAATATTCGGCCGGCGCCGGCAGAATAGACACTGCGTATTTTATATCACCGTAAGAAACAGTCGCTGTGGCCGTTGATTGCATGTTTTAAAGATTCGTGTTGCGCTATGTGATCTATCCTTCGGTCATGCAAGCCTCTTGTCGTGATGTTATTCCTTGTCTGTTTACTGCACTAGATTATCCTTTGATCCCTTGTCGCCCTGTAAGTGTGTCTGCTTTTAAACATACTGGTGTCGCGAGAGCAGTTCACGTTCACCCAACTCGATAGTTTGTGCGTTTTTACGCGCAAAACAATCACGCGACTGGGCGCGCAGATAGAAAAAAGCACAGCCCTGTCAAGCACACACGAAGGATGTTTTCGTGGCTGCGCTCCGAATCCTTGTGCCAAAAATCCATGTAATTTCTCTGTGGTTAGAATTTCACCCTAGCTGCCTCATAAATATTTTAAGAAAGCTAACTTGAAGAATACGTATTTTAGAAATATACCCTATGTGCTGAAACTAAGAGTACACTCCTATCACTGCACTGAAGATATGTCAATATCGAGTGTTAGTAGAAGAATATATGAATTCTATTGAGTTAATTAAGTTGATACATGACACCCATTGTTGCAATATTTGTGAGAACTTTCCTTAGCTATATAAATCTTTGTTTTCTCCTTGAAGCATACCAGGTGTTCCATCACAAATAACTTACACTGTGCTCATAAATAATAATTGTTGCTTGATTGTGTGGTGCTTCAAGTTGTATTTTCGTGCTTTCTTTTTTACATAAGTGTAGTACTGATATCGCTTACTTGTTTGTGTGACAAGGATGTAAACCTATGTGTAGCATTCAGGGATTTAGTATATATTTTGTTTTGTGAGGCAGTAAATTAGAAGCAAAAAGATCTTATTCATATGTTTCCAGATGTTGACAGAAAGTTTCAGAATAATAATATTTTTGCGAAGGGCTAGAGATAGCTTGTGTGAACAAAAGTCAAACTACATAGGAATTTGCTTCAGAGTACCAACAGTTTGTTTCCTGAATAGCTCACATTTATGATGTAATACAATATGTATGGCTCCCTCTAACACATGCCATGTGCGCATAAACCATGCACTCTTTGCAAATATTGTTTTCATCATATAGATCACCCATACACATGTGCATGCTCTGCGTAGTGTTATTACATCGTTTTGTGGATGCGAAACATTCAGTGGTACTCGGTCAATTGTCAGCAAGAAGGGGCTAGTCCAATATTGTCTGTTCTGGTTGTGCCATGATCCCTTTATTCAAGGATTTACCCTTTAATGTATCACTATACACTTTGCTAAGACATGTTTGGTACTCGCTATCTCTGTGTGATATAACCTTTGTTGTGTGTGAAAGTAATCTTTTGTGGTATCTTTTATGTATGTATCAGCAATGGCAGCTGTTCATGGTCCTGGCACAGAGGACAGGTTGCAGTGCACAATTGGAGCAGTCTTCCTGCAAGCCCTGACAAGCCTTAAGCGGTAGGCATTTCTTTTTGTTACCACAGAGTGATAGTTCGGACGCATAGCACCTATTGAGGTATAGCATACACTGTCTTTTAGCTTAGGTGTGGGAAGCCTATGTTCTGCACTTCAGTGCAGTATTCCTTGGACATGGAACATGCATCATTTGGTTTGTAATCCTTGAACATGGAATGTTGTCAGAGCCAATGTTGCAACACTTGGAGGCGTCTTGATAATGGGAACAGCTGTTCCTTGTCTCTGCTGTTTTGAGCAAGGCAAGAGTTCTTGTTAAAGGGTTGCACAAGGGAAAACATTCAGCATTGTTTGTTAAACATTAGGTAATATTTGGCTCAATGTAACACAAGAATTAGACTGGTGCTTTTTAAACAAAATGGGTTATTGCAACGGAAGTACAAAAATTGACGGCGTGAGGCTCACCCTGTATTTTTTAGTGCTTCACTTGCAATTAACCATTTTATATAAAGTTAGGGCACGTGCTGCGTCCTCTCTCATGGCCTTTGTGTTACATTGTGCTAAATAACACACAAGTTAGAAAGTTGGCTGCAGCGACATTCCCTCTTATAGGATTTGTTGGTCTTTTCAAGTTTCTTCCATCAATATCTATTTTGTTTGAACTGCCATGAAACAGTGTGCAATGAAATCTTACTTATGATCATATTTCGCTTATTGTCGTGATGATTGCTTTTACCCTAAATGTTTTTTAGTGGAAATGAAAGATTTCTTTAAGATCTTTTTTTTTTACAAGTAGAAGTGTCATTCATTTTTGTGCTGTTTAAAGAGACAGCAAACAACCCTGAAGCCTAAAAATTTAATGAATTTAAATAAGCACACTTTTGCTATGTGCACATTCTGCCCCAATAATTTGGCGAATTCATGTTTAAGGAAGTTACAGGGGCTGTTGTTTCAGCTCGTCTTTAAATTTTCACGTGTATGAGCAGATTTGTGGTATTTTTATAAGTTGTAGTGCAATCTTGTTTGAAGTAACATCATGCAACATGCAAGTATTTATTCCTTTCTAACAAAGCCTTCTCAGATAATCGTTATGCCTAAGAGTTTGATCATCTGAGTTAGGGACAGCTTTTGTTGGGAGGCAGCACATACTCATGTTCCATCACATTGTTAGGAACATGTTCCCACTACAATCTATGAAAATACCATGAATGTGTTTATGTAACGCAGCTCACAAGACATGGAGGCCTATTATACAGAGAAGTGTAATCTGTGTGATAGTGCCTTGAATAGCCTTGTTGGACTGCAAAGTCGAACTGCTGAATGAATTCATGCTCTTTTGGAAGTTCAGTACTCGCGGATTGAAACAGGACACTCGGAGTGTGTCGCCGGTGGTACATGTGCCATTGCTTGTGGGTGCACATAGAACCAATGTGTTGCGTTTTCGTATAGGGCGATAGGGGGAAGACCTATGGAGCAGGACTACTTCTTTCGATTGCCAAATTGTCGGCCTGTAGCTCACCACGTGTACACTGCAAGGGCAGCGCTGCAAGGCTCACGCACATTCGCATGTCGACCAAACTGGCTCGCCTCTGCGCACCACTTTTATTGCCTTGCCAGCAGACGACCCTCTCGTTCTGCATGCTTGGGCAATGCATTACGCATGCTGTGCAAATAAGATGCAGGATTCAGTTAGTAGACTGCGCCTTGTGTGCATTTGTAGACATGATAAACATCTGCACAAAAGCATCAAAAGTTTACTTCGTGGTTTCTCTCTCAACAAAAAAAAAATGTGTAGCATGCTTTCCTTCATGCAACATGGAAATACTATCATGTATTAGTATCGTTAGGGCAAGCTGTGGGCTATTGTTGAATAAAAATGCGAGAAGATCGCTCGTTCTTCCGTAGCCGACAGCTCTACAAATGCTTGCCACGCAGAATAGCCGTACTGTTCATTGCTCGGGGCGAGACAACAAAGTACTAAGCCATTGTTTTGATGCTGCATGGAAACAGGCCCGTGGCTGGTGCTTTTCTTTTTCGTCGTGACAAAAAGCTTGAAAAACTTTTTATGCTTTTGTGCAGTTATTTATAATGTCAACGAGCGCATTTCAGGCGCGACATCTTAGCGGTATCCAATTTCTTACTTGCACAGCCTACGTGCCCCATCGTCAAAGGGCGCCGATCTAGAGCGTCGTCTGCTTGTGTCATAATATAAATGGTTCGCACTGTCCCCAATGATTCGGGCTGCATGCATGCAAAAATGCTCGAGCCTTGCAGCGCCACGCTGGCAGTGTGCACTTTGTGAACTAAATGCAAACTCTTTAGCGATGGGAATCAGTAAGCCTGCTCCATAGCTATTTTTGCCCTCACTCTATACAACAGTGCAACATCCTGGTTCCGCTAGCACCCATGAGCGGCGGCACATGCATTGGCGGCCACGCGCTACGAATGTCCTGTTTGAATCCGTGAGTACTGTACATATATGTTAACCATACTGGACGTGTTGGTACATACTTGGGAGGAAACAGGAGTGCAAGCAAATACATGGACTGCTGCATCAATTATTCTTTCTGTGTTAGCGTCTTAACTCATGATGCTTTTCACTCCTGAGTGTAAATTTCATTTCCTCGCTGAGCTCCTACATAGACTGTAAATTGTATTATCTCTGTGACGTGTGGGTTCAGGTGATATTTTTGTCATCTGCATGGTCTAAAATCATGAGTTAAACACTGCGATGTGCTTTTTCCTTAAATACTTGATTAACGCAAGTGTTCGGTCGAGTTGGTAATTCATTACCTAGAAACTTTTCTAAGGTACCGCAAAATATCAACAGAGAAAAGGGAGACGACACTAAGTAGTGCAAGTTCTTGTTGCCGCCCTTTTGATTGTGCATGTTTTTCCTGCTGTTCAAATTTTTCTTTAAAAAGAGTTCCTAGCCTTGTCCTATCAAGACGTTCAGCAAGTGCTAACACACCCCAGTGTGGATTCTTGTGCTTGTTAATGACCAGCGGCCAATTTCATAACTTGCAATACTGGCTAGTGAACATGGGCAATTGCGCACTGTGAGCATGGAGCTAGGTAAAAATATTTCCTTTTTATGAAACTGTGTTCACCTCTTCAAGGTACATGAATAATGTATTTTCAGCTATTGAATATTATGAAAAAGTAATCAAGGGTAAAAAAATGTTTTGCTTGCTTCCTCCAATCTGTTTGTAGAAAGATGTGTAGAAACGACCTGTAACATGTTACAACATGCATGTCTGTGTAATATACTGTAGGTTACAAAAAGCACAATTTTTTAATTGTTTTCACTAGAGTTGTGTAGCTGTATTACCTAGACGTAGCTCTACATTTCATGTGCCTGTTTGTTACTCAATTTCACCTTGCAGATAGGCGTGCGCATAGAAGTGGGGGGCAGCTCCCCTCTCTCCCTACTTGTTACCTGAGACAGGGGCTTCAAAATTGGAAGCTTACTTAACTAAGTAAGGGGGAGTGCCTTGGTGAACCTCCCCGCCACCGAAGTGTAGGGAAACCCTGCACACGCCTATGACTTTGCACCTCTGAGCATGAGCCCTCAATAGTTCTCAGTTAAAGAAGAGGGATTTTAACGAGGAAGTTTTGTGTAAAACAAAGTTGTGGAATAGACCCACTGTTGCATGCCGTAGTCTTACATTGGGTGCCATTGGAATTGTGAAAGAAGGTTATTCTGCAATATTGCCTTATAGAAGCTTACTCAGCTGATTCCTCTGTTCCTGATAGCTAGCTTCTCTCCAATTACTGATCAATTGGCAGCCATTTGAACTGATGTATAGGGGTTAGATTTTTTTGTTTTGTTTTTTCAATGCAGCATGAAGTCAAGGCTGTGTGGTTCGACAATGAATCCAGATGGATTATTTAACATAAGTGATAAATACATATCACCATTTACAAAAGGCATAACTCATCAATTACAATGTCTATTCATGTGCTGCGCTAAAATGTATGCTTCAGTGCCTTCTAAGTTTTTATCTTTTCTCTTGCAGGTTTTCAATACAGCAGCGGTGCCACCACGACGGAGCTACAAGAGACCCTATCATCAGTGCAAAGTATAAAATAACTAGAAATGCAGTTCTTCCTGAAAATGCCTTATTTGATGTTTCTTTATTTGTAATTATAAAACATCACTTTCGCAAGGATTGTACAAAAGGACGAACTAGCTCCATTTATTGTCCTATCGGAACTGAATTGCTTGACAATGTAATGCGTGTTTGCAAATGCAAGCATTATATACTTGCAGCATTATTTATCGGCCACGAAAGATTCTGACATGTAAAAAACAATGATCTGTTCGTTGTTGGAAATGGTCTGATGGTATTTCCTTTACAATGCTGCAATGTGTGCACACTTTCATAATAATAATGAAGGGATTTATTGCTCTGCTTTTCAGCAAATGTTCTGTTGATTGCATAGGGCCTTAGTCTACAATGCGACGTTTGATGTCAACCTAATGCATATGCTCGATAGCACTTCACTAGACAACAGCCATCAGAAACTCTGATGTCGGGACTCTATGGACTAACGCTAGCCAATGGTCAGCAGAAACTCTCATGTGGGGCCTCTATAGACTTACGCTAGACTATAGTCATCAGAAACTCTGTCATAACTCTATAGACTAACGGTGGCCAATTACTACTAGACTCACATTAGGTACGCATTAGAAAAATGCATTAGACTGACATTAGGCAGTTTTAAGATTGTGATGTCGAATGACATTAGCCTGTTTATAAAAGTACATTAAATTTTTTCATAAGGGAAGCTTCTCAGCTGGGCTTCCCTTTGTGCTCGAGTCGAATGCCTTACATATGGCATTGTTGCATGCGGCGGCGATGGTTTCAAGCTAGCATAATAAAAGGTATATAGGCGAGGCTGGTAAACTATAGACGAGAATGTGAACTATTTTTAGGTCTTTCGACTTCGTCTCTCTCAAACACACTTCTCTAAATCCTCGTCAACTCATGGCAGCTGGGATATAGAGCAGCAGCGCTTGAATTTGTTTTCTAGGAAACAATGTTTTTTTAGGCGGGATGAAGTCCACAAAGCGTTTCCTATTTGTTTTACGCCTGAACCTACGTCACATTCGATGTAAACTTTAAGCCAGGCAAACCCCGTTAAAGACATGACAGAGTGGTCCGACGTGCTAGAGCCTATGCTGAGCGGTAGCTTCCGCTGCAATGTCTAACCGCAACATGCGAAAGCATTGAATAAGCGACCCGCAATGCAGAAAGCTTACAGTGCACGGTCGCAAGACGCGGAAAAAATTCTGCAGATCCCACGTACCAAGGAACATACATTATGTGAAGCATGTGATGAAAAGGTGACTATGTTGCAATATTTTTATTGAGTGACACGTCATGAATTGACACTAAATATATTTTATGTGGGCATTCTTTATGCGCTTTTTCTCATATATGCATTATAAATCGTCATCATTTGTCCGGGTCTCTGTCCTCAACAAGAGTGGCGATGTGGCTTTGTTGGTGAAACATTTGAAAGAAATTTATCTAGCGCGAGGCGAAAAAACGAACACAGGAAAGAATATACTGATAGGACAGAGCGCTACTAGCAACAACATGTTTATTTTCGACCTCCAAGCGGTTTTTGAGCCATAATCGTCAGGTGAGCTAGCAGATAAACACGTGTATTCAGATAAATGCACGACGATGTCATCTACCTACAAGAAAAAACGATAAATAGGACAACAAAAAACCACACAGATAAAATCAGGTATCACTGCATACGTAGGAACGCCAGTTGCTTGGGTGACAAGGCAATTGAAGGCTTGCTAGTACATACATCTCCAAGAGCATCAATAAGTTCAGCTTCTATGATCAACCGAGTCATCTCATCTTTACGCCGACCAATGATGATTGTACTCTGGAACAAAGGCCAGCATCCTACGCGTAAATGTGAAGAGCGAGAAAACCTTCTGGCGGCAGTTTATCCACCTTGTAACTGTGTTCTCTCAATCGCTCATTCACACACCTACTGATTTTGCCGACATATTTTTTCCCACATGTGAACGGAATAAGATAAATGACGAACGAAATGCACTCCACAAATTTGTGTGTATGTCTTTTTGTGCACAACACCCTTTCCCGACGTGACGGATTCGTCAGCACACACAACTTCCCAAGTTTATCACGTACTGAAAATAGCACCCTAATATTGTCCCGAAGTGCCACTTTCTTAAAGTTATGTGACAGCTGGTGAACATATGGAACTATGGCTGTGCGTCTTGATTTTCCCAGTGAATCGACATGAACATTAGATTGGATTGACCTTGCACGAATCCTTTTCAACTCTTTTTCCGCAACTGAAACTAAATAAGATCCGGATAGCCCGATCCTTGCAAACGTGTGATCTGATTCTGGAAGCTCTGCTTCGTAAGGTGCGCACATGACTTGTTCAAAGCGTTTTTGAGGCAAGTCGTCGTGATGGCTCTCTTACTTAGTTTGGAATGACCGGAATGAAATGGGAGTAAAGCTTTCTGAGGACGCGGATCATAGCACCAGCATAGCTGGTTGTCAGAACACTAAACACTTAAATCTAAATACCTTATTCGTCCGTCACTAGGCCATTCTACTGTGACTTCGAGGGGCTTAAGACCATCACAAAACACATTCAACACACTAGTACTCTTACTTTGGAAACTTTCCCCCGAGCTGTTAATGAAAATAATAAAATCATCTACATATCGGGACACTTTCTTAGCCGTCATCTCTGCGAGACGATATGCCACAATTCTATCAAGTTCTGCCAGAAACAGATTGCTCAAGACAGGCGCGATGCAAGAGCCTATACATATAACCTGCTTTTGCAAAAAAATATCATTGTTCCATGTAATGAACGTCGAAGTAAGATAAAATTCCAACAGGGTAAGAAATTTATCAACGGTTATACCTGACTCAGAAGAAAACAGCACCAAATCCAATAATGCTACTTCCAACATATTTTAGCATTTGTGGATGGGGGAGGGAATAGTACAGGTCTGTCATGTCAATTGAGAAGGCTTTTAGCCCTTCATTTTCATGCGCTTCCATGAACCTTAAAATACTATCAGAACTCTCGACTAAGAACGTATCTCGGACTTCGATCCGCGTGCTCAGAAACCTTTACTCCCATTTCATTCCGGTCATTCCAAACTAACCAAGAGAGCCATCGCGACGACTTGCCTCAAAAACGCATTGAACAAGTCATGTGCGCACCTTATGAAGCAGAGCTTCCATAATCAGATCACACATTTGCAAGGATCGGGCTATCCTGATCATGTTTTAGTTTCAGTTGCGGAAAAATAGTTGAAAAGGATTCGTGCAAGGTCAAGCCAATCTAATGTTCATGTCGATTTACCGGCAAAATCAAGACGCACGGCCATAATTCTATATGTTCACCAGCTGTCACATAACCTTAAGAAAGTGGCACTTCGGGACAATATCAGGGGCTATTTTCATTACGTGATAAACTTGGGAAGTTATGTGTGCTGACGAATCTGTCGTGTGGGGAGAGGGTGTTGTGCACAAAAAGGCATACACACAAACTTGTGGAGTGCATTTCGTTCGTCATTTATCTCATTCTGTTCACATGTGGGAAAAAATACGTCGGCCAAACCAGTAGGTGTGTGTATGAGCGCTTGAGAGAACACAATTACAAGACGGATAAACTGCCGCCAGAAGATTTTTTCGCTCTTCACATTCACGCGTGTGGGTGCCGGCCTTTGTTCCAAAGTACAATCATTGTTGGTCAGCATAAGGATGAGATGACTCGGTTCATCATAGAAGCCGAACTCATTGATGCTCTTGGAGATGTATGTATTAGCAAGCCTTCAATTGCCTTGTCACCCAAGGAGCTGGCGTTCCTACGTACGCAGTGATACGTGATTTTATCTGTGTGGTTTTTTGTTGTCCTATTTATCGTTTTTTCTTGTAGGTAGATGACATCGTTGTGCATTTATCTGAATACATTTGCTTATCTGCTTGCTCACCTGACGATTATGGCTTAAAAACGGCTTGGAGGTCGAAAATAAACATGTTGTTGCTAGTAGCGCTCTGTCCTCTCAGTCTATTCTTTCCTGTGTTCGTTTTTTCGCCTCGCGCTACATAAATTCCTTTCAAATGTTTCACCAACAAGGCCACATCGCCACTCTTGTCGACTACAGTTCTCGTACAAGGGGCTACTTTTTCTTTGTTCTTCAAGACCCAAGCTGTATTGTAGGCTTCATCGTCAACGCAACGTGCAGGGCGCGTACGCTCAGTTTCCGCATCCGCAAAGGTATTATTCCGGATGAAGTTCTCGCACTTTGCGGGGACTTTTCGCCTTCCTGTGGCCATACAAAGAGGATTCTCAAGATTTTACTAGCTGAATTGTATCGTTACTTTCGCTTGCACAGAATTCGTCTTCGTGCATGTCTTCATACTTCCTTTGCTTCATCTGTCGCTGGATCTCTGCTGAAAAGGTACCTGCAATTGGCTGGGCAAGCTACCGAAGCTCTTTGGATGCCTCAGCTGCACTATCTTCGTTAGCGGGTCACCAGTGTTTGACGAATGACCAAGGGAAAAGTTCATGTACCTAAAGGCCTCCAGCTTCCTGATGACGTCAATCAAGTCCTAGAGTTGGGGCCGAAGTTCGGGCTTCAAAGAGAGAGGACAAATCCTGAACTCCTGACTGCGTTCCTCAGGTGGCACGTCGTGCGTCTGAAGGTGAGGAAGAAAGAATTACCTCTGAAGGAGTAGACGCCATTCCGCATTGTAAACCTGTGTGTTCTCACATTCCTCCTAAGCGTGCTTTGTCGTACCTGGACAATAATTCACTGTGTGTTTTGCAGGGAGATAGGCAAGGTGGCTTCGCAGCTTTTTCGCGTTCATGCTTCTTGGAAAAAGCTAATGATGCTATCTTTAGGGTGTTCCATATAAAAGATGGCGTATCGTTGAACAAAGTAAAAGCAAAGGCTATCCAATTGAGCAAAAACATGAACGTAGGTCGAACTCTAAAGAGTATTCAAAAAAGTAAGAAGAATAGCCTCGATGTACTTTTAATGCAAAAACTCACAAAGTTAACACTCTTTTTCGAGTAATAGTCTCGGAAATAGGTACTTGGCAGAAAGAACTCGCTGCTTTCTTGTAAGACAAACTCAATCTTCTCGAAGTCCGAGATCCGTTTTTAGTCCAGAGTTCCGATAGTATTTTAAGGATCGTGGAAGCGCATGAAAATGAAAACTAAAAGCCTTCTCAATTGACGTGACAGACCTGTACTATTCTCTCCCCCATCCACAAATGCTAAAATGTGTTGGAAGTAGCATTGATGAATTTGGTGCTGTTAAGTTTTCTTCTGAGTCAGGTATATCCACTGATAATTATCTTACCCTGTTGGAGTTTTATCTTACTTCGACGTTCATTGAATGGAACAATGATATTCTTTTGCAAAAGCAGGGTATATGTATCGGCTCTTGCATCGCGCCTGTCTTGAGCAATCTGTTTCTGGCAGAACTTGGTAGAATTGTGACATATTGTCTCGCAGAGACGAGGGCTAAGAAAGTGTTTCGTTATGTAGCTGATTTTATTATTTTCATTGACAGCTCGGGGGAAAGTTTCCAAAGTGAGAATACTAGTGTGTTGAATGTGTTTTGTGATGGTCTTAAGCCCCTTGAAGTGACAGTAAAATGGCCTAGCGACGGACGAATAAGGTTGTTAGATTTAAGTGTTTAGTGTTCTGACAACCAGCTATGCTGGTGCTATGATCCGCGTCCTCAGAAAGCTTTACTCCCATTTCATTCCGGTCATTCCAAACTAACCAAGAGAGCCATCGCGACGACTTGCCTCAAAAACGCATTGAACAAGTCATGTGCGCACCTTATGAAGCAGAGCTTCCATAATCAGATCACACATTTGCAAGAATCGGGCTATCCGGATCATGTTTTAGTTTCAGTTGCGGAAAAAAAGTTGAAAAGGATTCATGCAAGGTCAAGCCAATCTAATGTTCATGTCGATTCACCGGCAAAATCAAGACGCACAGCCATAATTCCATATGTTCACCAGCTGTCACATAACTTTAAGAAAGTGGCACTTTGGGACAATATTAGGGCGCTATTTTCAGTACGTGATAAACTTGGGAAGTTTTGTGTGCTGACGAATCCGTCGTGTGGGGAAAGGGTGTTGTGCACAAAAAGGCATACACACAAATTTGTGGAGTGCAATTCGTTCGCCATTTATCTTATTCTGTTCACAAGTGGGAAAAAATATGTCGGCCAAACCAGAAGGTGTGTGAATGAGCGATTGAGAGAACACAATTACAAGGTGGACAAACTGCCACCAGAAGGTTTTCTCGGTCTTCGCATTCACGCGTGTGGGTGCCGGCCTTTGTTCCAGAGTACAACCATTGTTGGTCGGCATAAGTATGAGATGACTCGGTTGATCATAGAAGCCGAACTCATTGATCCTCTTGGAGATGTATGTATTAGCAAGCCTTCAATTGCCTTGTCACCCAAGGAACTGGCGTTCCTACGTACGCAGTAATACGTGATTTTATTTGTGCGGTTTTTTTGTTGTCCTATTTATAATTTTTTCTTGTAGGTAGATGATATTGTCGTGCATTTATCTGACTACAAGTGCTTATCTGCTTGCTTGCCTGACGATTATGGCTTAAAAACGGCTTGAAGGTCGAAAATAAACACGTTGTTGCTAGTAGCGCTCGGTCCTCTCACTCTAGTCTTTCCTGTGTTCGTTTTTTTTTTGCCTCGCGCTAGATAAATATCTGTCCTCATCTTCATTGGGTGTCACCACAATCATCATCGGATGTGTGGGCTCTGTCTCAGACTGCCCTTTCGCTGCTGATTCCTTGAGCTGAATAAACGATCTCTCAACCCAGATGTCATGCGTGGTGGAGGTGGATTTTTAGTCCTTAGTCCTTTCGCACCTCGCTCAACTTCCTGGAGTTTCGTTCAGGCCACTGTTTACCTCCTCCCCCCCCCCCCCACTATTCGGCAGCATGTCACAGAACGAGTATGCCGGCGCTGCTGCCGTCTGTCCTCCGCCGTCTTCAGCCGCGCCTCCTGTTAACGTACACAGCCACCAGCTTGATCCTACCTGTCTTCGCTGATCTTCGCGGGGAAGACGTGAAAAACTGGCTTGATGAGTGCATCCGCGGGAGTATTGTTAAACGCTGGGATGATAGCGCCAAGCTCTGTTACGTCTCTTTCAATTTGACGTGTGGGGAGAGGACAAGGTACTCCAGCCACCTCATCAACATACGTGACTAACAACCTTCGAGCAACTGCTCCATCACGTTTTCAGCACGTCGGTCATTCGATCCGCAGTCGCGAAGAGAACCCTCGACACTCGCCAACACTCCGGTGAGTCGTACTCGTCGTTCATTGAGGACGTTCTTGCGCTCTGGTGGCGTTCCAATTCATCTATGCCTGAGTACAATAAAGCACGCCATAATTTGAAGGGTATAAACATTGTTGCCTTCAATGCCCTGGCTGCTCAGAACCCGGCTACCATCGCCGACGTCGTTAGGACATGTCAGCGCCTCGATACCCTAGACACGGTTCGTCTACAACCAGACATTGGCGAACATTGTTCCACGACTAACAGACTTCTCTGTGACTTCATAAGAGGCATAATACGGGACGAGTTGCAGAACATCGGTTTCTCACCTCCTTCACCGTGTGCTGCATAGTCTACTGGAGTGGCATTACGTGACATTATCAGGGAGGAACTGACATCTCTGAACATTCATGCTCACGTCTAGTCACCCCCGTCTCGGCCCTTACGAACCTACGCGCAAGTAGCTGCGACGCCTCCCAGCGAAGTAAACATGACATTGCCGCTACCACCGTGTGCGTCGCTCACTTCCGCTTCTCCCTTCAACTTCCGTTCGGTACCGCAAGACTCTTCCTCTGCACACCAAACCGAACTCTCTTCACGTACTACAAATGCTTCCTACCCTTCCCCTGGCGCTCATCTCGCCCAGTTAGCTATTACAGCGGGTATCACGGTCACAATCCTCATTTCTGTCGCAAGTGCCAGCAAGACGAGCGTCACGGTTACGACATGTGTGAACGAGATACTTCGTCCAATAAAGGTCAATGCCATTCATCGCCTTCATACCGGTCTTCAGCTCCGCCCACAGTGAGTGCACCATGAAAAAGCGGGAACTTCAGACGCCGTTCACTTTAGCCTTTTGCCGCTCTAGCTCCCCACTTCAGCCTGCCTCAGTCATTGGGAAACTAAGCGATGCAGTTTCTGGGGGGAAAACTGCATTCCAAATAAGGACTGATATTCCTCTATTAGGCCCATGCAATGTGGTTTTGGTGGTAGTGGAGGGAAAGCACGTGGATGCTCTGGTGGACAGGGGTGCGACATTTTCTGTTATGCGTGTTGATATAGGCCAACAGCTGAAGAAAGTGATGACCCATTACGATGGACTTACGTTGGTTGCTGCCCAGGGGTATACCATTCGGCCTTCCGCTTTCTGTACAGCCCGTGTTTTTATTGATGGTATCCGACATCGCATTCAGTTACCCGTCCTGATTGACTGCCCTCAAATGTTTTATGATAGAAGTTTCTTTCCTCTGCCTCCGCGGCCAAGTTTTACTATGGCCAACACGTCATCCACCTCACCGACGCGGACTGCACGCTCAACGACAACACCCAGAGTCCACTTCGTTTGACAGCTGCGGAAGATTTCAAATTACCACCACGTCAAGAGTGAATTGTAACTATTACCTTTAAAAACACTGACCATGGCGACCTCTTGGTCTCACCGTCATTTAGTTGCATCGGTAAAGGCATCGTTCTCACTTCCGGTGTGGTTTCTTTTCTCAATGGTTCCGCACTTGACCCCATCGTGAATACAACATCCGAAAAAACTCTAAAAGCCCTTTGATTTGGGCGAGTTGGTGCATAACTGGATAGGCTTCAGCGCAAATCAGACGAAGATATATGGAAACACACAGAACACAGACGAGTGCTCGTCTGTGTTCTGTATGTTTTCATTTGTCTTCGTACAAATTGCACTGACTCCTATACAAAAAATTCTACTTCCTCCGAACACCGCGCTGGCATGCGTGCGTCGAGCCTCTGCATGCCGTCTCCTCCAACGACCACCTTAGTGGTGAGCAGCTTCTTCTTCCGCTATTATTGCAGCCATTAGCGATGACTTAACACATTCACTGACACAACAGCTGCTTGCTTTGTTAAAGAAACATGCATGTTCTTTGGGTGTTTGCTTTTCGACGTTGGGCCGCAGTATTACTATAGAACGCATCGAATCCACACAGTCCGAACATCTGTCGTACGCCACCAGCCCTACCACGTGTCTCCTGGTGAGAGGAAAAAAAAATATAAAAAAAAACGTAGCTGGCATGCTCTAACAAGAAGTAATTCACTCTCATCTAGCCCTTGGTTGTGGCCTGTAAGGTTCTGATTCGTAAGAATGATGGCTCCATGCACTTTTGCGTTGATTACAGGGTGCTCAACAAGATCATTCGCAAGGGTCTGTACCCAACGCCACGCACTGATGACGCCTTTGATTATATACAAGGCGCGAAATATTTTCCAGCCTCAACCTGCGTTTCGGATACTGGGAAATTCCTATGTACGAAGAGAATAAAGAGAAAACGGCATTCGCAACCCCTGACGGGCTTACGAATTCAACGTTACGCCTTTCGGGCTGTGCAATGCACCCGTTACTTTTGAGCGCATGATTGAAACCGTGCTGTGCGGCCTCAAATGAAAGACCTGCCTCTGCTACATGGACGACATTGTTATTTGTTCTTCATTGTTCACTCAGCACCTGCAATGTTTCTATGACGTTCTGATGTGTCTTGCCGCCGCTGGTCTCCAACTGAACACCTAAAAATGCCGTTCCGCCACAAAAACTATCAAGGTTCTGGGTCACGTCGTGACCAAAGACGAAGTTCGTCTGGATGCGGAAAAATTGCTGCTGTGTTTGCTTTCCGTGCACCGAAAGGCCGAAGGAGTTGCGAAGTTTTCTTGGTCTTGCCTTCTATTTTCGCTGTTTTATACGGAACTTCGCATCAATAGCGGCTCCATTGCACCAGATTCTTGCTTCCGACGTGCCCTTTCTGTGATCGGAAGAATGTAAACGGCATTCGACCTGTTAAGGGGGGACGTGGCAAGTAAAACTAATTTTTTTATTAATGTACTGTTTGTGATGAAATTTGGTGTGTGTATGTGGATGATTGTGAGGATTCCAAATATGAAAACCGTTTTCAAATACCTCTTGTACTTTTTGAGTTACAAGCATAATTATACTAATTAATGCTCTTCACACTTAAAGAGATAATTATTGCTAAATGAAATTATTTTTTCATATTATTATGTTCCCAAAGCATCAACTTGTGCAAAGAAGCTATTAGTTGATTTTTCTAGTTCTTGTAACCATAAATAAAATTTCCAAAACATGGATGTTGTTTTGCGCACACATCGCAGTAATTATAAAATGTGTTCTAAAAATTTTAAATGATGAGTAAGAAGAGAGATAAAGCTTTATTGCACTGCTAAAGGCCTCCTGAGCCTAGTGCAAAAAACGGAACGACTCTATCAGTCTTTGTTAAAAAATGACAGATGTTCTAGCGAAGGCACATAGGCGAAAATCAAGAGTTGAGAAAACTGACTTTGAAAGTTCACTCTTGTTTGGAAGTTCACAACATGCCTAAAACACTCAGAATCCTCCTGGGCAGTAATCCTGAGATGCTGTGGCCTTGGCCTCTGTAGAGCGCAACCCAGTTTTGCGCTTCTTTGTCGTGGAACAATGCGTCTTTTGAGCCCTCTTCACCCTTTTGGCATCCTTTTCGGCTGCTCGCCGCAAAGAGCAGTCTCCTGGATTGAAGCCCAGTTGAGCAGTGATCTGCATCTGCAACTGCACTTTCCACACTTCGAAGGGAGGCGAACTGGCTCTTGGACTGGAGTGACCAAATGAGGCTGTTCATACTCTCCACAGCGTTCTGGGTTTTTCCCTGCGCACACCTTTCAAGGAGCTCTTTGTTCGAGAGGCGCTTGTAGATTGGCAGCAGTGCCACTCGCACGTGAGGGGGCAGTTTATGTTTGTGAGGCGGCAGCGGCTCTCCCTTGGCCAATGCCTGATTGTGCGGGCACCAGGAGTCAGTCCCACTTGGGCACAGGTCGTGGTGTGGATCCTGGTCTGTGGATGTTACATGGTAATAAGTGGCCATGATGGCCCTCTCCATGCCAGGAACATCGTTGGGGTGGCTCTTAATGGCCCAGCCATAATAATTCGTCAACTTCTTTATAAGGCCCTGCGTCAGCCGGCCTTTGCCACCCATGCTCAGTCCTCGGCCTTTGGATTTGTGCTCATCAAGAAGGTTGCGCAAGGAAGTGCCCATTCTTTTTTTCACATGGTTCACACACTCCTGTTTCTTAATCAACATGTAGCCATACACCTTGTCTTGCGTGAGGGCAAGGTACGTACGGCTGTCACCGTCGCAGAGCACATTGATGTATCGAAGCTTGTACTTGGTAAACGATCTTTCAAACATGATCCTCGCTGCTTCTACTTCCATTTGGCCTGCATTAGCATCGGTGTTCTTTTGGCACTGTGGCTTGTGTTTCTCAAGCCACTCCTCATAGTTGTCGTCACCAGGCTTGGGACCAACAGCACAGCCTTGGCAGTAGTTGGACAGGACACAGTGGTCCAAGACCAAGCCTGTGTACAGCTCGATTACACAGCCCACGCCAATATGACTTCTGTGCCCCCTCGTCATCCACGTGCCGTCGTAAATGACGTCAATGTTGCCTGGCACTCCTCCTAGGTCCTTGTAAATGTCATGCACCTTCTGTGCACTTTCTGCTTCAATGCGGGTGGCAGCTGATGTGGTGGCAGGGTGGCTGTACTTCCTTTGCAGTCTCTGGTAGGACTTGTGGTGCAGTGCTCGATGCGAAATGTCCATCGCAGAAAAAATGTCATTTATGGCAGATTGTTTTCTGCCAACTGACTGCACAGCCCTCAAAGCACGCACGTTTACCTCAAAGGGGTTCGTTTTTTGTTGCCCGGAGCACCTCGGGGACGACCACGCACTGTTCACTATGCCACAATTGTCACAAAAAAGTTCCATCCTCGCCGTGAGTCCAAGGCAGTGCGTAGTCTCGAGGCGTATCGACCCTTCGTCGCACTTGTTGCACTTTACTGACGAAAGCAGACCGTTCAGCATCTTCTTATTTACAATGAAGAATGTGGAGTCCTTACCGCCGTCATTTTCGTCGCAGCCTTCGTTCAGAAGCTCGAGCTTCCGCTTTGAAGCGGATTTCGATGCTACGGCATCCAAAACATCCCGCCTTGTCTGCGCCCGCTGCGCGATTTCTTCACTGCTCGGAATCTGGGCCGAAACTCGCGATAGAATGTCTGACGCGCGCACGCCCGGAGTTGCAACGGCTGCCGACGCGGTGCCACCGCAATCGGGTTCGCGAGAGCGTCCATCACGGTCGACGGCATCCGGCGGTCTGACATACGACGATGTGGCACCTTCCACACTCTCGGCCTCACAACAATCAGCGAAGGGTCTGAGTAGAGGCTCCGTGACGCATGAAGAGCATGCTCCGTCCGGAACTGCGACTGGGACGGCAGCCGCAGTCGTCTGCCCTTTGTTCCAAGCTTTCCGACGCTTGCCGTACTTGTGGACGCTCCGGAACTTTTTTTGCGACAACATAGCACCGCAGTATGAGCAAGCACTCAGAAGAGACCACCGATGTAAACAAAGCTTGGTAAAAAAAGCACGCGAACTATCACAAAAACAGCCAACTGGCAAAAAACGAAGCGCACGCCGGATGATTCTCGACTCGGCGGCCGCAGATGCGCTCGCGCTTCCAAGGTTGCCAAGGTGCGCGGCGCAGCTTTGACCAGTAAGAGGTCGCGCCTGCTACCACGTGACCCGCGCAGCCAATTGCCGTTCTTCGTTTTCGTTTTTTACTTGCTCCTCGCGCTTTTATTTTCACTCGGTGAAATACGAGACCGCGACCATCGGGAAGCCGGCTTTCTCCTCTTTCCAAAGCTACCAAAATGGCGGCCCACGGTCAACAACTTGGCGCGTTTGTGCGGCGTGAACAACACCGTTTCAGGGGCTTTTTTTTCGCACTTTTCGGCGACTAGCCTCGGCAAAAACACTATTTGCGGGATTTGTAGCGCACGTTTCGCTGTAATATTTTAGAACAAGGAAGTTGAAGGTCTGAAGATTACGAAAAAAAATAAATCAGAAAATCGCATATTTTGACCAAAATCGGCACTTTACTTGCCGCGCCCCCCCTTAAAGTGTGTCCTTGCATCCGAGCTTGTACTCCGCCACTATGATGAGGCCGCACCAATCATCCTACATACGGACGCTAGCGGCCGCGGGATAGGTGCCGTTCTGCTCCAACGCGATACCGCTTCACAAGAGAGAGAATTCTTTCATGCCAGTAAAGTCCCAACAGCGACCGAGAAGAACTACTCGATAACTGAGCAGGAGCGTTTGGCTGTGTTATGGTCAGTGCAAACATTCCATCCCTATCTCCACAGCCATCATTTCGCGACCGTTAACACCACCACGCCTTATGCTGGCCTTCCATGCTGAAGAACTTGTCTGGTCTCTTGTGTCGGTAGATTCTACGTTTACAGGAGTATGACTTCTATATCAATAACAAGTCTGGTAGAAAACACCAAGACGCCGACGCCTTTCCTGTTGCCCGCTACTACATACCCAGCTCAGCATCGGTCGAAGTTCGGCCGTTACTTCTACCGCAGCACCCGCGCTCACCTCAAAAGAACGGCTATTCTCGGGCGACAAGTGCACATTTCATTCCTGCCAGTTGTATGATACGTACTGTAGGAGTATTATGGACCAGTCAGGATCTTCCCATCCACATAACGCGCGGCAACGTCGTCAACTCTTGCAATTTAAGCTGGATAATGGAGTTCTCTACCGTCGCATCCACCACCCTGAAGTCAACGCTGAATACTCATGCTACCACGCTCTTTTCAACCTAACGTACCTAACGTGCCTAAAGCCTTCCACAACGACTTGACTGCCGGCTATCTTGGTTTTCAAAAAACTCACGACTGCATTGGGAGTTCCTTCTACTGGCCTGGTATTTCTACTAGCTTTGCGCGATATGTTGGTTCCTGTGTCTCATGCCAGCGTCGTAAAATCCAGGCACCTGCACCGGTGGGGCTTCTAAAGCCGATTCCGGGCCCTACAACGTCGTTTGAGGTCGTAGGTATTGACTTTTACGACCCTATTTCCGTTTCTTCTACTGGCAAACGATGAATAGTGACCACTGTAGACCACCCGACACGCTACGCAAAACAGCGTCTGTGCCAACTGCCTCTGCTTCGGAAGTTGCCTAGAAGCAGGCGTTTGGTGCGTAGCGACACCACGGACCCGAGCTAATGGGAGGTTTCGACCTCTCCCACGCCTAACCACGTGCGTGGTTGAGCCGTGTCCAGGCAAAAAGGGACCCGGGGGGTTGAAGCTAGCCGGGTAACTGGACCTTTAAGGCCCCCCGGCAGAGGCAACACACCCCTTTGGCCTGTGCTTCACGTAAAGGGCACCCTTGGGCTGACACACCCAGAGGATATAGGCAGTCGCCTTTTTCTATCTCTCGCTCCCTACATCTTAATTTTCCTCCTCTTTAAATCTATCCTGTCATCTTCTCTTTTCTATCTACTTCCAAATTTCCTGGCGGCGAGTGTTAACCCTGTGTAGTTGCTCAAACTTGGGTCTACGTTTAATGGTTCTAGTCTCTATAGTCTATGTAGTCGTTTTATATGGTTATAGCGGCGATGCATGGCTGGCGTCTTCAAGTGTTCTACCTTGTAGCGTCCTCTTGTTGGCCTCGGTGGTGCGTGGCTACCATCGCCGCCGAACATTGTATTCCATGTATGGCACACTTTTCCCCCCCACTTCCCGATCGCCACCCGAAAATGTGGTGCACCGAAGAACAGGTTGCATTTTTCAAACCAAAACAATCCTTCCCAAAGTATCATGTAGTAAATAGCCAGAAATAAAATAAGACAGTCTAATCAATTTCACTTTTTCTTGTATTGAAAGCCCTCACGGAAGCAATTGGCCCAGGATAGAATGTCACCAAGATGAGAAGCGGTGACCTTCTTCTGAAGGTCCGCGACAAGCTTTAGTATGACGATCTCTCAAATATTGTAGCATTCAGGGACTTCCCCTTATCAGTAGGCCCACATAGATTCATGAACACAGTCCGTGGCATCATTTATGATGATGATCTTCTTCAACTCTCAGAAAGCGAACTATTAGAAGCCTGGCAAGACCAGAATGTAGTCAAGGTACAGAGAATTATTATACGACGAGACAAGAAAGAAACGCCCACTAAACACATAATTATTACCTTCGGTACTAGTGACTTACCAGAATCAATTGGAAACGGCTACTATGAGCTCCGCGTGAGACCATACATCCCCATTCCTTTTCGATGTTTCAAGTGTCAACGTTTCGGGCATGAATCGCAGAGTTACAGAGGGCGCGCCACTTGCACAAAGTGTGCATTCACCCAACACATATCCGATAACTGCACCTGAGAAGCAACTCATTGTTCGAACTGTGCAAGAAATCACACTGCCTTCTCACGATCATACCCCACATGGAAAAAGAGAAAAAAATAGTAGAACTCAAGTCAAATTTAATCTGTCATCCCAAGAAGCACGTAAACGTTTTTCGCTGCACAACCCCTCTTACCTCCCATTTGCAGATGGGACATGCCGGGGCGCCGCGCCACATGTTTCTGCACCCGCGAATGTCGCACAGAGTGTGGCCGTGATCGTGTCACCAGCGCCTCTGGCTGGAGCAGCCTGCACTGCTCCGCCATCTGACAAATAGGGTCGGCAGAACCCAGTGTCAACTAAACCTCAGACCACTGCAAGAGCAGTTAGGTCTTAAAGTTCGGTGAACGTGCCTGCCGAGCAGGCACAATCCACCACTTCACAAGAGGTGTTGGATACGACTCCTCCGGTGCCTCAGACGCCTTAGGATAGGTGCAACTCTTTGGAGCACTCCAAAAAAGAAAGAAACCCAAATCACAGGGTTACCAAAAGGCCCTGTAACCTAAAGCAACACACAGCACCACACGAACTTAAAATGACATAAATAGTACAGTGGAACGTCAGATGACTGCGGAGGAACCTGGACGATATCCAAGAGCTCTTATAAAAATATACACTAAAGGTGATGTGTGTGCAAGAAACACTTGAAATCAAAACACTATTTTTCTATGCAATTAGGCTACCTTTCGAAAGGGCCAAGATGATGCTGTTGCCTCATCCAGCGGTGTTGCCATTAGAGGTAATCGAGGAACAGCCTGCACACTTTTGGCACTTCAAACATCTGTTGAAGCAGTAGCTGTTCGAGCTGTCATTTTCAATAAAGTGATCACAGTTTGCAGTATTTACTAACCTCTACATCATCAACTGAACAGACATGAATTCCAGTCACTTATCGATGAACTTCCAGAACCATATCTTGTCCTAGGGGTCCTTAATGCTCACAGTAGCATATGGGGCGACTCTCGCTGTGATGCACGAGGCTACCTAAATGAACAGTTCCTTTTCTGGTGCATGTGTTCTATATGAAAAGCACCCAACATACTATAGCTTCGCTAACAATACCTACTCTACTAGAGACCTCAGTATTGTCTCTCTATCGCTCCTACTTTTGGTCACATCGAAAGTCATGAATAATCCTTACAAAATTGACCATTCTTCTTTAATTTTGAGCACAACAATAGATAAAACAGGCCCTTCAAAGGCTCCCAAATGGCGCATTGACAAGGCAGACTGAGAAAAGTTTCGAAAAGCTAGCTCCTTACGTTGGTCTGATATGCGTGGCTTAAGTGTAGGTACAGCTGTAGACCACCTTACAGCTTTTCTAATTGATGTTGCAACAAAGTGTAACCCACAAACTGGACTTGCCGCAAAACATCGCGTCCCTTGGTGGAATATTGAGTGTCGATATGCACGTAAAAAACTAAACAAAGCATGGAAGTTGCTTCGGGACTCACCAACTACCGAAAACCTCGGTAGTTTCAAGACGATTAAGTCTCAAGGTAGAAGAGTGCGCCGACAGGCTAGGCGGGAAAGCTGGCAGAAATTTTTAAGAGGCATTATTTCTTATACAGATGAAGCTTAAGTTTGGCGCATTGTTGGTAAAGTAGAAGGAAGAAAGAACATTTACTCCCGTTTGTAAACACGCAGGGTGACAGCTTGGAAGACCAGGTGAACTCCATCGCCGCACACTTCAAGGGTGTCTCCAGCTTGTCGCACTATACCGCAGGATTTCAAAGGCACAAAGTCAGAATAGAAAAAGAGAAACTACTGTGCATATCAGCAACCAACGAGGCATACAACGTACATTTATGATTAGCTGGGCTCCATGCCTCACTAAACTGCTGCAATAAGTCTGCCCCAAGCTCCGACTGTGTCATATGAAATGCTTAAACACCTGCCCATCGAAACCCAACATGCCCTTCAATGCCTCTAAAATGTTCTGTTGTTTTCGGCCAGGTGCACTCGACCTGGAAAGAAGCCATAGTTATTCCTATTTTAAAACAAGGCAAGGACCGATCCTCAGTTTCAATCTACAGGTCAATATCATTAACCAGTTGTCTTTCCAATTCTATTGCAAAAAACAGCATCCCCAGTGTGATGCCAGTACGTTTTTTGGCACTGGTACACGCTCGTTTTCACTGGCCCTTCACTGGTCGAACTGGTAGGGGTGCTAGCTTAACCGCTGGGATGCTGGTGCACACTGCGAAGCGCTGGAAGTGCTGGAAATTTCACTGGCAAGAGCTGGTGAATACTGGAGCACGCTCTGCTTCTACCGGAGCAGCGTGCGCATTATTGTAGCGTGTGCCATAGTATATTTGGGTGTCGTTGAATATAAAACGCTAGACTCGACGGCACAGAGAGATGCTACCCTTACAGGTACCGAGCGTACGTAATTTTTCTGGCGCACGTACGTATCGGCGCAATTATAATGCACCATTTTCGCATATGCCCCCGCGTATGCCGGCAAAATTCGCATCAGCTGTGTATTGCTGTAACGATTCCAAGTTGCAGTGTTTGTAAGCCTGGAGCTACACGCTACTCCTAACAGAAAGAGGAAATTGTTTTTGCCGCCAAGTTGATGAAACGCAAATGAGCTCTGCCGATCACTTCGCAAGGTTTCCCCGCGTAGGCGAGAAAAAAAAAAGCGGTCGTTCGATTCCGCCAGTCGCATAAATTAATGTCTGGTCACGCTTATCCTTCGACTTACTTCAGATAACAGTTAGAAATGTTCCGAAGCTCAAAAGCAGAATCTTCAATCATCCCAACTCACCGCGTTGAGAGTGGTCTTACCCAGTGCCCAGCCCAGTGAGCATTAAGCCTTTCGCACCGGCCGCGTTGGTGTATGTGCTGCCGCCCGTTTTGCTTCGTGTACTAACAGTTTTGAAGTGTTAGAATAACTGTAAGGTGTAGTTAGACATACATAAACCTAAATAAACTATTTTGCCTTGTGTCGATGTTCGCACAAGGAGCGCTGACGATTGATGCGTCATGCTTCCAGCTACGCAGGCTGCCACCGAAAGCTGCCGGCCGCACTTAGCCGGTACTTCTCTGACTGATATATAAGAACAGCGAATTTCCCGTTGGAAATTTGGTACGCGATACGGAACTGACTCCCTGGCTTACAATTTCAGTGGATTGCATTAGTATTTATATGGGTGTTTTTAATTGTTGGTATTGATATAACTGCATATATCTGTACACTGGCACGCCCGCTGTATACTGCCAGTGGAGGCCAGAAAAACGGCTGTCACTCGGTATTGCCACTCCGTAGATGCATTTCTCGCAGTGATTGACCCTCTACTCACTTCAGGTACAGTTTAGGTAATAGTTAGAAATGTTGTAAAGTTCAAATGATGAAACTTCAAGCATCATTACTTAGCTGCATCGAGATCGGTCTTACCCAGTGCCTCGTCCCAGCGGCCGACCTATGGTGCCAGCCGCGTCGATGTACATGCTGCCGGCGCTTCTTACTTTAAGTAGGCACATTTCTAAAGTGTAAGAATCACTTTAAAGTACATTTTAGACACTCCTGAGCCTAAACCAATTATTTTTACGCGTGTGCGCTGCCCGCACAAGGAGCGACTATGATCGATGTGTCGTGCTTTCAGCAACGCAGGCTGTCACTCGGAAAACTTCTTTCTGAGCACAGAAGCCCGTACTTCTCTGACTCGTATGTAAGAACACGCAATTTTCAGTTGGTAATTTGGTACGCGTTAGTGAACTAACACACTGGCATATTTTTTCAGTGGATTGCATTAGTAACATTTTTGGTGGCTTTTTAGTTGCAGGTATCGATATAACTGCAAATATGTATTCTGGCACGCCGGATGTGTACCGCTACATCGTCGCTTGCGCGAAAAAAAAAAACCTGTGTGCGCGGATATCTACCGAAAAATACATTTTTAATAATCTGTACATATTCACCAGTAGCAAGTGCGAGAACCGACTATCAAAGGAAAAAAAAAACTATCGGCAGCAACAGCCGACAATTTGTGGCTGTCCCTCAAGTCAATTTGAAATTTTTCAGAGTTAAGATGTGGATCCTTCAAAAAAACTTTGCGCTCTTTATAATACCCGCACATCATTAGGTGCTCGGAAGCCGTTCGTCTCTTTCAAATCAAGACGCAATTGTTATTTGGAAAGGAATATCACGTCAATCTTGACTGTGTGACTTGTAAACACGAAGTCGTACGGCGCGTTGTTCGGATAAATAGTCATATTACAACCCAACATATACGTTCTGCGTGGCGTAGCGGATAGTGTACTCGGTTTGAAATCGGAAGGTGGCGACGTTGAATTTTTCTCTGTAACTGCACGCCATTTATTATACATTTATTTTTTATGGCGAATGGGCACCACCACTTTCACCCTGTGAAACATTTTCTGCAGAGTACTAGGACGCTGCCGCTCCAGCGTCCCAGAAGCTGCGCTGGGAGGCGCTGGTACCAGCGCCATACTGGGCCCATAATCAGGCATGGCGCTTGACGCTGGTGGCGCTGGTGGCGCTGGTTTTTGCAAAAGAGAACGTCTTTGAAATAATGATGAACAGGCGATTTATTCACTTCCTTGAGACGAATGGTCTACTTGACTCATACCAGTGTAGGTTTCGAGAAGCTAGGTCCACCACTGACCACCTTGTACGTATGGCGGCTCATATTCGTGATGCGTTCGTTCATAATCAATTTTTTTCTCTCTGTGTTCCTCGATGTGTAGAAGGCCTATGAAACTACGTGGCACTTTGGCATACTGAGAGACCTCTCACACTTCATTGTACGGGGAAGAATGCTGAACATATTAGAAAGCTTCTTAACCAATCGCACATTCCGTATTCGATTAGGCACTGTTTTGTAGCAAACATTTGTCCAGGAAACGGGGGTGCCGCAAGGAGGTGTATCGAGTTGCACACTCTTCATAGTTAAAATTAACTCCTTGCGCCTAGCTATCTCTCGCAATCTGTTTTACTGCACATGTGTTCATTATGTACAGATTGCTTTTAAATCATGAAACCTCACAATATGTGAAGTACAGGTTAAATTAGGTTCGCACTAGGTTTTTTAATGGGCAGATCACAATGGTTTTAAGCTGAACGCACAAAAGATCACATGCGTCTTGTTCCGCCGGAAGAGGGGCATTCATTCCGATCACTAGATTGACCTGCATAGTGCACGTCTGTCTGTACAGTCTGAGCATAAATTTCTGGGTCTCATATTAGACACAAAACTAACCTTCATACCCCCATCAAGTATTTAAAGAACAGGTGCTTGAATACAATGATTATTTTCAAAGCATTGTCACGCACTACTTGGGGTAGTTATAGGAAATGCCTGATAACTCTGTATAGAAGCCTGTGCGCACACGCCTCGATTACGGTGATATAACCTACCAGTCTGCGATATCATCTGCTCTAAAGATGCTCAACCCCGTTCACCACCTAGTTATTTGACTTTCTACGGGTGCTTTTCGAACTAGCCCCGTAGAAAGCTTGTACACACAATCAAACGGATGGTCGCTACATCTGTACAGACGTTATATGTCTGTTACATATTATCTCAGGGTGAACGCAGACGAGGAACGTCCCACTCACTCCACAACTAATGACATGTCCAATTCTACTTTTTTCCACAACCGTCCTTCGCTGAGAAAGCCCTACTCACTCCGTGTGAGGAGCCTTGCTGAGGAAACAGGTGTGCCACATTTAGGACACTGTTTGATGAATTCCACAGCATATTTGCCACCGTGGCAATCGCAGGTTATAGGCTGCGATATATCTTTTGTGGAGGTCACTAAACACGCACCTACTGCACATATGTGCACGCACTCCCTCGAACTCTCACACAAGTATAATTGGCCAGAAATTTTTACAGATGCTTTTAAGTCTCACACTGGCGTGTCTTGTGCAGTTGTCGGCCCATCTTCTTGGTATACTCCAGCCTCAAAGAAGCATTTTCCACGCAGAAGCCTATGCGATATATGTGGCTGGTATGCATATTAAGGAATTGCAACTACAACGCACGGTTCTATACACAGATTCGCTGAGCGTTGTGACAACTTTGAAAACACTGCAAAACCTGAAAATCCTGTACTTGTGTCGCTTACTATCTTTTATTCAGGATCTACGCCCTCAAACGACATGTTGTTGTGTGCTGGCTTTCAGGGCACCAGGAGATCGCTGGAAACCAGGCAGCAGACCAGCTAGCTGCGTTTGCGCACGACCACGCACCCGCCAATACACCCATGGCCGCCCCTTCACTTGACATGAAACCTTTCTTACGACGGGAGCTCAGGGCATGCTGGCAGTGCCTATGGGATAGGCAAACAGACAACAAACTACATGTTATCAAGCCGATACTTGGAAATTGGCCACCAATGTCCAGATACGTTACACACAAGTTACACTTACAAGGCTGCAGATAGTAGACACACACACTCTACACATTCATACCTTTTGTTTGGCGATGACCAACTCATTTGCGAGAGGTGTGGAGATCCGCTAATGGTACTACACATTCTAGTTCATCGTAGTGATTTAGATGATTTGAGGAAAAAACACTTTTTATCGCCATACTGATAGCAGCTACCAACCACTACATCCTGTCATGGTCATTGGTAGAAATCCACGTTTTAAATTTCAGTCACTTTTTACGTTTTTGAAAGATGTCTTACCTCATATCTTACCTTATAGTTTGGGTTGATCCGTAGCTCGACCTCTGTACAGAGTTCGCGGCCACCAACAATGTCATTTATTTCACCTCGATGCGTTTCACGTCACCGCAATGGTTTTAGTATTTTTCAGTTTCAACACACCCCAGGGCGTGGAATTTTAAGCCCTCTTGCAGCCGCGCAACACTATCATTGTTCATATTCTGTTCATATTACTTGAATAACGCACCATTGCTTTTCGCTCATCATTGTTCATGGTGCTCTTTGGCCACCACATGGCTCTTGCGCCAATACATACTATACATCATCATCATCGGAAGTTGCCGACTTCATTTTCACGTCATCATTTTGCGCCATAGCACCCCTCGTATATTGCTGAGCAGCCGTGGAAGGGTTTTCCTGTCAGAAGTGCTAAAGGAAGTATTGCGCGCCTCTGCAATAACACACAAGACAGCTTCAAGCGAGCACCCTCAGACCAATGGTCTCGCCGAGAGACTTCATCGTAGTCTTGCGATACGATAGCTGTCTAGAGACTACAAAAACTGGGATACCCCTTTCCCATTCCTCACTTTTGCCTGTAACACGGTCGTTCCGCGCACCACCGGAGATATGCCCTTCAACCTCGATATGGAGTTTCCTCTACTTTATTCCTCGACGTTTCTTTTTGCAACACCGACGTCAACTCGTCTCCGTCTTCCAGCAAGGAATACTTTCCGTGTTATGCGGTCGTGCTCCCATCAACATGGAAGCGCCACAGCACGATTGAAAAGTCACTTATGATGCATCCCACCGTCTTGTATTCTTCCAACCTGGTGACAAGTTGCTGTTGTTCACACCTATTCATACACCTGTTTTGTGTGACAAGTTTCAGCCACACTTCATTGGGTCTTACATATTTATTGAGCAGACTTTACCCGTCAATCATCATGTAACCCCCACTTGTCGTCCCATCAAACCGCCGTCACCACAACATAGAGATCGTACACGTGTCTTGCATGAAGCCTTTCAGGCGACGTTCTCTGCCTCATTGACTTGCTGCAGCCAGATTGGCCACTTCCATGAGGGGGGAGGTGAAGCATCAGTGTGGACATTCGTCATGCGCTTCTCCTCATCTTATCAATTCTTCAAGGCAAGAGGGTTCGGGGGAAAGAGAAGCTTGGGTGGCCAGATCAGATTAAAAAGTTTGTGGGTATAAATTGGCAGCAGCAAACATTGTCATATTGATCATTATTTCTCTGGGTCTCTGTCGTCATCTTTATTGGTTGTCACCACAATCATCATCAGACGTGTGCGCGCTTGGTCTCAGACTGCCCACTCACTGCTGAGCCCTTGGGCTGAATAAAGGCTGTGCCAACCCAGGCGTCATAAGGCTAATGTTGCACACAAGCCTCGCCATCGTGGTCTAGCGGCCAAGGTACTCGGCTTCACACCCGCAGGTCACTGGATCAAATCCCGATGCGGTGGCTGATCTTTCGATGGAGTCCAAAATGCTGTAGGCCCGTGTGCTCAAGTTCGGGTGCACGTTAAAAAACGCCAGGCGGTCGATATATCCCGAACCCTGCACTACAGCGTCTCCCATAATAATACGGTAGTTTTGGGATGTTAGACCCTGCATATCAATCAAATTTTGCACGCACAGACATAAGTTGAAGATGTTTATATAATCAGCTGTTTACACTTGAACAAGGATTACAACTGCAACATGCGTTATTCCAACTGGAACATGAGTATTAGCAACACCAGAAGCAGCTATGAAGCGCTGATTCTCGCGAGAATGCTGGTTCTGGACACTGCTACACAAACGGTGTAGTGGTTAGAACATTAGCCTCACATGCGAAAGGTCCGTGGTTTGAATCCCGGTGCCGCGCAGTTCCCAACTGGAATAAAAAAAGTTCGCTTGGTGATGGAACTGCAATGAAAGCCCTGGTAGCGACCTTAACGGTGACCACCACAGGCAACACACACCCTCACAAGATAAGGATCGGCCACCCTGGTGCAGTATCTTGCCGCTACCTCCCTCCTGCATACGTCGATTAACTCACGGCCCTCAGTCCCCAGCGGATGCGAAGCAAATGACTACGGCGGCAGTCGGATTTGCAACGCAGTAGAGAGTGCTAAGGATCTCTGGATTCGGACAGGCCGCCCTTGGAGTCTGAAGTTGGCAACGTTTTACGCTAGAACGTTGTCTAGTGAGGCAAGTCTAGCTGTACTATTCGAGGAGCTAAATGGTATTAAATGGGATGTAATAGCGCTCAATGAGGTTAGGAGGACAAATGAGGCCTATACAGTGCTACGGAATGGGCACGTCCTTTGCAATCGGGGCTTGGCTGACAGAAGAGAACTGGGAGTGGGGTTTCTTCTCCACAAAAAGATAGCTGGAAATATAGAGTAATACTATAGCATTGAATAAAGAGTGGGTATCGTAATTGAACTCAATAGGAGATACAAGATGAAGTTGATACAGGCTTAGGCGCCTACATCCAGCCATGATGACACTTCAGTTGTAAGCTTCTATGAAGACGTGGAATTGGCAATGAGTAGGGTAAAAACAGTATACTATATTGATGGGAGACTTTAATGCAAAGGTAGAAAAAGTCAGGCTGGAGACCAGGCAGTAGAAGAATATTACTTCGGTACAAGAAATGCCTGAGGAGAGCTACTAGTAGAATTCGCAGAACGCAATAATTTACGGACTTTGAATACCTTCTACCGAAAACGAGGAAACCGCAAGTGGACATGGAGGAGCCCTAATGGCGAAAATAAGAACGAAATAGACTTTATACTGAGAGCACACCGAGGCATCGTGCAGGGTGTGAAAGTGCTTGGCAAGGTACGTTGCAGTGACCATAGAAGGGCATGGTCTCCGATTCGCCTAGACATGAAAAAGAAACGAGAGATGCTGATACGCAAGAAGCCAGTCAATGAGCTAGCACTGAGAGGGAAAGTACAGGAATTCAGGTCTCGCTTACTCAGGTACTCGGATTTTATTGCGGAAACCAGCCTTAGCGTTGGCGCAATGAATGATGATTTGGCGAGTATCGTAACGGAATGTGCAGTGGAAGTTGGGGGTACTGTAGTTAGACAGGGCACTGGAAAGCTGTCTCAGGAAGTGAATGATCTCATTAAGAAGCGTCAAAGCATGAAATCCTCAAGTACAATAGAAAAATGGAGTTGGTAGAGCTTTCCAAGTTGAATATTAAGCGTAAAGTATCCAATGTAAGAAAGTATAACATGAAGAGAATTGAACACGCTCTGAAAAACGGAGGAAGCGTCAAAGCAATGAAGAGGAAATCTAGGATAGGAAAAAATTTGATGTATGCACTGAGGGACAAGGAAGGCAAAATAACTACCAATATGGATAGGATAGTTAAAATTGGGGGGGGGGGGGGGGGGAGTTTTACAGAGATCTGTGCAGTAGCCGGCATTTCCACGACATTAATACTATAAGAATTAGCAGTAACCTAGATGACATCCCACTAGTAATAATAGAAGTCAGAAAAGCTTTGGAGAGCATGCAAAGAGACAAAGCTGCTGCTTAGGATTAAGTAACTTCAACTTTGAGACGCTTTCCCTTGATGGAAAAACGTACGTATGGGATGACGAGAAGAAGGAAGTCGTTCCATTGAGAGAAAAAATGACGCGCACTTGAAAAAAAACACGCCCGACACAGCTTCGTCGCTGTTTTAATAAATTGTAGAAGCATAACGAAAAAGACGGACGAATTGGCGGGGCTTATCGAGTCTGTTGAAGCTGACGTAGTTATCGGAACGGAATCGTGGCTGCACCGTGATATCAGCGACTGTGAAGTATTTCCAAGTGACTTTGTCGCGTACCGCAAAGATAGACCAAGCCATGGGGGCGGTGTATTCTTACTTGTGCGAAGTTCTTTGAAATCTGCTTCCCTCGACATTCAGTGCGATATTGAATCTGTTTGGTGCACGATTACCCTAGATGATAATTCTTCATTCGCTGTAGGTGCATTTTATCGACCCCCAAACTCGGACTACAAAACACTTCAGTCGTTAAATGAGATTATCTCGGAAGTTTCAAACCGAACATTCCTTCTTGCTGGAGACTTTAATTTGCCAGACTTAGAATGGCATGATGGAATATGCGTAAGAGGCACTGGGTGCCGCACAAACATAGAAATGAAAAATATAATAGACAACTACGGCCTTACCCAGTTTGTTACTTGCCCAACTAGAAATAATAACCTTCTTGACCTTGTGTTCTCAAATTCACCCAGTTTGGTGAATAATGTCAATGTTATTCCAGGAATCAGCGACCACATGGCTGTTGTTGCAGAAATTAAAAAAGAATGTAAAAACACCTCAAATAGTGCGGCAAGAAAGGTTTTTCTGTTCAGTAGGGGTGACTACACAAGAATAGTTGAAAAGCTAGAAGATTATTTGCCCGTGTTTGAATGCCTATCTGAACACTACAGTATGAATGATTTATGGCTTAGCTTTAAGGACAAGTTGTTAGCACTCGTAGATAAGTATATACCTGCGAAACAAGCCGGAGAGCTTCGTAAACGCAAGAAGCCATGGATGACGTCCGGTATTTTGAGATTAATCCGGAAAAGGCGACGGGTTTTTGGTAAATTAAAGAAATCTGGAAGCAGTGACCACGTGAAGGAATTACAAGCATTAACGGAGCAGTATAAATCATGTGTGGAAAGCGCAAAAACAAAATATTTCGAAGGGCTCAGCAATAAAATGAAAACTAATTCAAAGTGTTTCTGGCATTATATCAAAGAGTGTGGGTCTGATCATGTTGGAGTGGCTGAACTAAGCTTTAATAATATGGTTGTGGTTGATGAGGAAGCAAAAGCTACCTGTTTAAACAAATATTTCCAGTCTGTGTTCTTGCCCAAGCTTGACGTTCCTTCAAAACCACACCCAACCACGATTCCGCTGATGCCACCGGTAGAACTGAGTGTCCGTGGCATATGTTCTCTTCTAGAAAACCAAGATGAATCCAAAGCAGTTGGTCCTGATGGCATCTCTCCTCGTATTCTAAAGCGATGTGCACTGCCAATTTCTCTTTACCTCTATATAATTTATTCAAAATCCCTTTCAACGGGAACTCTACCCGAAGATTGGAAAATTTCTCATGTTGTTCCGGTTCATAAGGGTGGCTCAAAAAAAGATGTAACAAATTACCGACCTATTTCATTGACGTCAGTGGCATGCAAAATTTTCGAGCACATTTTATCCAAGCACATATTGACCCATCTTACTGCTAATAATGTATTAATAAATGAGCAGCACGGTTTTCGTAAAGGTTTTTCTTGTACGACGCAACTTGTAGAGTTCTTTCACGAGCTGGCTTCCAACGTTGATGAAGGTGGACAAACAGATTGCGTGTTTTTAGATTTTCGAAAGGCCTTTGACACCGTGTCACACTCCCTTCTCCTGGCTAAATTACAGACTCTAAATTTCGACCCAAATGTGTTCATCTGGATAACCAATTACTTGCTGAACAGGCGTCAATGCGTTCTTTTAAATGGGAAGTGTTCATCCTATGTTAACGTTACATCAGGCGTGCCCCAAGGCTCTGTCCTTGGGCCTCTCTTATTTCTTATTTTTGTAAATGATATTTCTGTGGGTATTTCGTCGCGCATGCGTTTATTTGCCGACGATTGTGTGTTATATCGACAGGTTCAGAACAAAGGTGACTGTGCTTATTTGCAGAACGATTTGGATTGTATTGTACAGTGGTGCCAGAAGTGGCAAATGACGCTAAACCCCAAAAAGTGCGTTCATATGCGAGTTTCCAAAAAAAAGAAACCAATAGTAACGGCGTACACCATAGATACGCATATTGTTATTACCGAACCAACATGCAAATATCTTGGCGTTGTTTTGTCGCATGATTGCTCATGGAATGCCAATGTTGATCACGTTGTTAGCAAAGCGGCAAGGGCTCTAAATTTCATTCAGAGGAACCTAAGATTGGCACCCCGAACATTAAAAAATACGGCCTATCTCACATGTATTAGACCGATTTTGGAATACGCATGTCCTGTGTGGGACCCAATGCAGGCGAACTTGATTGATAAGCTTGAAAAAATACAAAACAGAGCTGCGCGGTTTGTTTTAGGGCGGTACGAGCGGAGAGACAGCTGCAGTGCTATGAAAGCTGAATTGGGTTGGGAATTGCTTTCTTTACGCAGGAAAAAACTGCGTTTGAAGTTTTTCTTTTCTGTTTTTCATGGGCGGACTGGGATTGACCGTCATAACTATTTCAGTGAACCCAGCTACATATCTAGTCGACATGACCACCGACGCAAAGTGAAAGAGTATCGAGCAAGAACGACCATGTTTTATAATTCCTTTTTTGTGATGACCATTAGAGATTGGAACCAGCTGCAAGACGAGCAAGTGTGCTGTATAAACGAAGAATTGTTTTATTCCAGTCTGTAACCCCCCTGCTGTAACGCCTTTTTGAGCAAAGCGGGGTACTCACTGAATAAAGAATAAAGAAAGATGAGGGACAGATGGCGACCCTGTTTACGACCATGCCAGCGACCCTGTTTACGACATGTCTTCTGACACATCATCTTAATACATAAGAAAGAAGACGACATGGACTTGAAGAATTACAGGCCATTCAGCTTGCTCGTATAGAAGATATTTACAAAGGTGATTGATAACAGAATTAAGACCACATTAAAATTCAATCAACCTAAAAGAACATGCTGGATTTCAGGCAGGCTATACTCGAAGATCGACCACATTTATTCTATCGATCTGGTAATGGAGAAATTCTCAGAATACAGTCAACCACTATACATAACGTTCATAGATTACAAGAAGGCGCTTAATTAGGTAGAAATATCTGCAGTCATGCGGACACTGCGGATTCAGGGCGTCGACGAAGCATTTATAAACATCCTCAAAGAAATCTACAGGTAGAAATCTACTGCCACCATAGTGCTCCATAAAGAAAACGACAAAATAACAATCAAGAAGGGTGTATGTCAGGTGGATACAATCTCCCCACTGCTATATACTGCATGCTTACAGGGGGATTTCAGAGGCCTAGAATGGGAAGAGTTGGGAATAAGAGTTAATGGAGAGTACCTTAGTAAACTGTGCTTCGCCGATGTCATTGCATTGCTGAGTAACTGGAGTGGCGAATTGCAACTCATAATTACGGGGTTAGACAAGGAGAGCAGAAAAGTAGGTCTTAAAATTAATCTGCAGAAAATGAAAGTAATGTACAACAACCTCAGAAGAGAACAGTGCTTCGAGATAGGTAACATCGCACTTGAAGTTGTAAAAGACTATGTCTACTTAGGACAGATAATAACCGCAGAGCCGAACCACGAGGCTAAAGTAAAGTATTGTGAAGAATAAGAATGGGGTGGAGCACATTTGGCAAGCACTCTCAAATCATGACAGGTATATTGCCACTATCCCTCAAGAGGAAGGTATACAGCAGCTGAATCTTGCCGGTACTTAGCTACAGAACAGAAACCTGGAGACTTACAGAGTTCAGCATAAATTCAAGACGGCGCAGTGAGCAATGAAAAAGAAAAATGGTAGGTGTAATCTTAAGAGACAAGAAGAGAGCAGAGTGTATTAGGGAACAAACCGGAGTTATTTATATGATAGTTAGAATCGAAACGAGGAAATGGTTATGGACTGGGCTTGTAGCGCGTAGACAGAATAACCGCTGGTCACTAAGCACAGGATTGAGTTAACTGGCGGAACATGGGAGAGGCCTTTGTCCTGCAGTGCACGTAAGCAGGCTGATGATGATGATAATTACGATGTTCATGGCATGAAGAAACCTCAGCGCATGGAAGCTAACCACAATTGACGTTACCCTGACGTTACAGCTGTATAAAAGGAGTACATATGTAATGCTTATAAAATAGAGTAGGCAGCCCTGCAACAATTATTGACGTTTCATGAGGGTTAGCTTTTATTTCAAAAGTAGTGCCGAGGCCTGACGTAGCTCTGTGGTAAAATGCTTCATTGCCACACAGAATGCTTGAGTTACATTGCAGCGGGGACCTTGACATTTATTTTTTGCATTCGTTGGGTTGACGCTACCGATTTCGGGTATTTAACGCTTGCGCATGAAATTGCCCGAGTGTGTCCTAGTCGTTCGGGGGTAGATACTAAATGTCAATCACCTGTGGCACACACCCGCATACTAGCGGCACATACTTGCCCGTTGGTGTAGGTGACTGTCTAGCGGGTTGTGATTGACGATGTGCGGAGGGGATTACGACATTATTCATGTCTTCACCAGTGCGTCATATTTGTCAAGTTATCTTTTCCTTCCATGCTAATTTTGGTTCGCACAAAGTTAAAGTTGTGACCACGAGAGCACCGAAACGTAAGCGTCTAGATGTATAGATATGCTCGAAGTCATCGAAGTTCGCTAAAAATGCTTCGCATTTGAAAACTCAATAATCATAAGACTATGAAAAGTATTTCACGGAGGTCATTTTATATAATTACGTGATAGCTGCGCTGAACGAAAATTTTGTCTCAGTTCGTTTCTCAGTTAGCAGCCGACCGGATCAGCCCTTCTTACTTCTTTTAGTGGGGCGGGGCAGCGCTTCCTTGCCCCCCGGTAAATACGTCTTTGATCTGGAGGCATATATGTCACGCAGATGGTGCATGTTGAACTTTGTCGATTTATAATCTCTTCAAAATTGAGGCGTCCACATTTTTTTGCGTGCAGTTGATCAAGAGCATCCAACATGTCCATTTCGCGGCGGAAAGCAAGGAACAGTGTAACCAGTGGAACCGCTTCGTGCTTGTAGTTCAGTGAGGCGTCATTGAAGTAGCAGCGGTAATGAATGACGGTTCGATGGAGGCGATTTTAGTAAGAGGGAACATTATAAAGCAATCCAAAGTCTGTCAAGCACACGTCTTCCGAGTTATCGGGGCGATCTCTGTACCTCCGCATCACGCCAAATTTCCACAGATCCATTGACGCCGCATCGAGTCCGGCTTCTTCCATCTGCAGCCGTGTTTTGCGAACGCGTGTATAGTCTGTTTCACACTTCGGAAAAATCTCGGTACGGATTAATCGCAGTGTGGCCAGCGCTGCAGTCAGGCGCCAGCAGCGGCTCGTGCATGCGCAGGCACTTGAAGACCTGTTGTCTTGAACCATGCCATCTGCTATAGTGGCACCTCAGTGCAGCGTTGGCCGCATCACGTGTTATGCAATCCGAGATTCTCCTTATTGTGAAACAGGCTGTGTACTCTTCCGGAAGGCATGTGGCCTTATACAAGATGCCCCTGCTTGACTCTGACATCTCCTGTCAGAGCTGTGCCCGAGCAGCTTCCTGAGATCTCAACAGCCTTCAACATCTTAGCGCCATGTACAGGAGGGGCCTGACCAGCACAGAGGTGACCCATGCACGGGATGAATAGGTTGAACCGCTTTTGCTGCACTGTCTCTGAGATAAACAAGGTCGGGCGCGTAATGACAGCGCGGAGCACGGTACAAAGTCTCTAGGGGATGTAATTGCGTGGTTGTGAAGAAATTGGTGTGTACTGTCGTATTCTGTGCTTTACAGAGCGACATTCATCTGCAAGAAGCGCTCTTTGAGTATCACGCGACCCGCGACTTCGGCATCGTCGTCTGCGGGCAGATAAAGAAGCAGCACCATAGAGTTTTCAGTGGGCCAGAAAGGAGCGCCAAACTGGCAATGAGCTTTTTCGCGTTTGTAGCAAGCGTGCGCTTGAGTACACTTAAGCACTTATTCACAGCAGCAAAGAGGCATCGACGGACATGAGGTGCGTTGCAAGGCGGATAGTTTCGGGCATTTCAGGGGACACGGTTTTGTCAGGTGCGTTCCCCAGCAAGAGCAAGATGAGAGCATGTGGCGCTGCAATTCAACCCTGGTGCAGCAATTCAATTCACTTGAAGCAATCTACGACGTGATAAGGTTTGAAAGGTGAGTGCGTGTGGCTACACAGAATGTTTAGGATCACGCACACGAACCTGTGAAAGTAAACGGTGCACACTACGGGGTCACTGCTGACGAGCAGAGCGTGTTTAACTGATGTCACTTCCGACATGTGCACTTTTAAAGCAGGATATTGATGACGCAAAAGTTGGAGCGGAGTGAGTAGTGAGTAATTTCGCCCAATGCATCTCTGAGGCTGACAGGGTGAGAAAGGCAGCTGACTCGCCAAGTTGACTATCATAGCGAAAACTTCTTTTTTGCGATGCTGCCAGTAGTAGACAGTGTTGGGAATGCCCTGATAAATGCCATGTCTTGGTCAATGGAATCTTGTATGAAGTCTTCGTCTTCAAACATTTGGCACGTTAATTTGTCAATGTCGTCGTAGACTCGAAATGTGACGGCCAGGCAGTGACATGCTCTAAATCGGAGCACTTTCACTGCCATGAACAGGATTCGGTGGGGTGAGACACCGCGATGGTCTTTACGTCTGCCACAAACGAGATACGTCGCAAAGGATGTGGGATTCCTATTGAAAATGTATTCCACAACATTACCCTACCCACTCTACTGAAAGATAATCCCCGGCAATTTTGGAATATAGTTCGTGGCAGCAGATCTACAACGTTTCACCTACTAGATAGCAATGGTGATGCTGTTTCCAATCGTGACTGCTGCAATGTGATGAATGATGTATTTGTTTCTTGTTTTTCTGGGGCAACACCCTTTTCTATGCCTTCTGTTGAAGACCTTTATTTTTTTCCTATGGATTTCATATCTGTTGATTCATCTGGAGTGTGCCGTATAATAGAAAAAATGAAATTGTCTAGCTCTGCAGGCAACGACGGCATCAATTCAAAGTTCTTAAAAAACACAAAACTTTATTCTTCCATTATACTCGCTGAACTTTTTTCGCAGTCTTTGCAGTCTTCCACTTTGCCAGATGATTGGAAGGTGGGTAAGGTGGTTCCACTTCACAAATCAGGTAACACCCACTCTCCCCTCAATTACAGGCCAATATCTTTAACCAGTGTACCCTGCAAACTTCTCGAGCACATCATCTATTCAAACTTAGTATCTTTTCTCGAATCCAACTCATTTTTTTCCCCTTGGCAACACGGTTTCAGGAAGCACTTCTCTTGTGAAACGCAGTTACTTTCTTTTACTAACGATCTTTTTCGTGCTTTCGACAATAATTTCATTATCGACTGCATCTTTTTAGATTACGCTAAAGCCTTCGACACTGTTTCGCATACTCTCCTTCTTCTCAAAATGAGCAAGCTAAGTATAGATCCTAACATCCTTGACTGGATTCACTGTTTTCTAACAAACCGTCTGCAGTATGTTCATGCTAATAATTATAACTCTCCTACCGTTGCTGTAACATCAGGCGTACCGCAGGGTTCGGTTTTAGGTCCATTGCTTTTTCTTATTTATATTAATGATTTGCCTGTCGGAATTAATTCTACCATTAGGCTTTTTGCTGATGATTGCGTACTGTATCGTGTCATTCATAATCAACATGACGTTTCTACATTGCAGTCCGACATTGACGCTGTTTCTAACTGGTGCGACAAGTGGCTCATGAAATTAAACATCAGTAAGTGTAAAGTTATGAGAGTAATGCACCACAATAAAGTCAATGACCATTTTTCCTATACCCTCAAAAACTCCTCTTTAAACCCCGTAACTAGTTACCGTTACCTTGGCGTGCATATAACCCACAACCTCTCTTGGAATATGCATGTTGAACATGTAATTAATAACGCTGATCGCATGCTTGGATTTCTCCGCCGTCATTTTTCATCCGTTCCTTCAGATTTAAAACTTAAATTGTACACAACACTCGTTAGATCCAAATTGGAATACGCTTGTTCTATTTGGGATCCATTTAGCTCCGTATTAACTACAGCCCTTGAATCCATTCAGAACCGTGCAGCTCGTTTTGTGCTCTCTAACTACAACCGCTACGCCAGTGTTTCTTCAATGAAAGCTACCCTAGGATTACCAACACTTAAGTCACGCCGTAAGTACTTCCGTCTCAACCTATTTCACAAAATCTTTTACACGAATCCAACACTTAAAAATGATCTTTTCCTTCCCCCAGATTATGTATCACCACGGTTAGACCATCATCTTAAAGTTAAAGTTCCCATATGCCGCACTAACACTTACCATGCTTCTTTTTTGCCTCAAACAAGCAGTGACTGGAACCACCTTCCTGCCTCCATCGCTGCAATCGAAGAATCTGCCGCCTTCAAAATTGCAGTTATTGATATATTGTTGTCAGACCACTCCTCTCTGTAATGCCCTCGGGCCCTGAGAGTATGAAAATAAAATAAAAATAAATAAAATAGAAAATCCTGGGTTGGTGGATGCTGGAATCGCTGGTGAGTATGATGGAAAAAATTCTGGATATGGTGGACATAATGGAGGATATGGTGGAAGCTGTAGCGGTCATAATGATTCATAACGGTGAGAGTGGGAAAAATGGTGGCAGATGGTGGTGGTGGTGGCGAGCCAATGGTTGTGACAGTAGAAAATGCCGGCTGACGATGGTGAGAGTAGAAAAATTGGTGGCAGATGATGGTGGTGGTGGCGAGCCAATGATGGTGACAGTGAAAAATGCCGGCTGATGGTGATGATGCAAAACTTGTTTGCTGGAAGGCTTGGTGAACAAGCTGGATGAGGGGGGCGTGATGGGAGCATGGTGGATGATCGGCGCATAATAAAAAAGCACATGACAGTATTTAAAATCACTTATTCGTAATTTTCATTCTTGAATTTGAGGAGAAGCATGCTTATGGTCAAAAGAAACCAACGCTGCTCATCATGCTTTCTAGCACGTTTTATTATTCCTGTAGTGTCAACAACGCTCCCGTTTTTGTGGGGCATAAAATCTGGTCATGAATGGTCGCATTTTGTGCACGTACTTGTGCACGTACTTTTGTGCACGTACTTGTGCATTTTGTGCATGTACCAAAAACATAGCGCTGTTGCCATTACGCACATGACGATCGCTACAGGCAGCAGTTGTTTGCGTTTAATAAATCTGCATAATTTAGCACGAGACGCAGACCTCGTTCATCTTGAATACGCGACAAACAGAACTGAAGTTTAACAGTCTATTCGTAAGTTGACTTGTCGTTTAACAGCAAACTTTCCATATATCAGCACGGGGCAGATGCAAGTGTGGTCACTTGGGAATCCGAAGGTTGGACGTTAGAGTCCACGTGGTTTCTATCTATTTCTATTTTTACGGGTGCTTTCTTTATTGTTTTCCATGCAATTATTTATTACTTTGTTTTAGTGGAAGCTCGTCAGAGTGGTTCTGACACCGTTTCACGCTCCAGCATTGCCCGTACTTCAGCATCCACCATACTCCAACTTACACCATGTGCCACCAATCTTTCCAGCACCGTAATCTGCCACTCCCATGGTGGAGGTTTTTTCAGTGGGTGTGTGCTTCTGGTTTAGGGCACTGGGGCTCCCCGAGGTGTACTTAAGGAAATGAGTGCTGTTCTGCTCTTTCGTATTGCAGTATGCTGAGAGGCTGTATGTGTTTACCAGGAGTTATGGCGAAGTAGCGCTCTTCGTCCCATACCACAGACTGTTCGATGCATTAGGCGGCACACATGCAAAAACATTATTTTTTACGTCGAGACACTAGAAAAAATTTCAACGGAATCCTCATTCAGTAGGTATGCATAATCCCCAGGAAGAGCATCCGAAAAAGAAGCGTCAAGAATGACTCCAAAGTACTTGTACAATGTACTCCGAGACGACACATTGAACCGCGGTTTCAACTCTAATTGTTTCGCGACGCCAGATAGGTATGTTGTCTTGTGTGAACATTGATATCATGGTCTACGTGGACGTTTTGCGCAAACGACTTGACCATTGCAGCCACTTTGACGGGAACGCTAAAAATGGGGTCCACGATGCCATACTATCCTCCACCGTACACAAGGCGACAAATTCGCATAAATAGTAGACGTCGTACAATCAAACGCCCACTCACACACATATTGTTATAGGATCGTGACACGGCCGAAGACAGGAGACTGGATGTTGAGATCAAACTGTTTATTTGCGCAAACATGTGCCCGGTAAACGTAAAGTCTGCTTAGAGTAGCTGTCTTGCACTGATAGCGGTGAACAGAGCGTCAGCCGTCGATCAACTGACAAGTGGCGAAGCGTGTCGGCATTTATACACTTGCTATCAAATATTCTAGTGTTAATGCTAGCGGTGACGAAAGTTCTACAATAATCTGTCATGTTCACAAAGTTGGCGTAATTTTAAGAAAATAGTCTACTGCCATCCTGAAGCTTCTCGAACGGTGCACGGAAGGCGTGGCTTGCGCTTAGAATTCAAACCAGAGTGGGATTTCAGACACGGTTTTTGGCGTATACGACCGGTCTGGTTTACACGGCCGTTTTCTGGTGTGATAGAGACCCAGGCCGGTGTGTTTTGGGAAAACCCGGGCTGGTGTGCTTTGGTAAGAACCGGGCTGGTGTGTCTTTGCATAACGGGTCTTCGTGTATTCGTGGTGCAGAAGACTAAGGCGCAAAAAACATATCGTGAAGCAGGAAGAGCAGGAGAGAAGACAGAACAGCGCCAACTACCAACTGTTTAGTGATCGTCTAGAAAACACACAGGAAAGAAGACAAAACCACGCATGTGTGCATAGCCAACAAACATCGCCCAGCGTCATGATCAAGACACTAAGTCTTCCAAAAAATGCATTTACGTTGCGTACAACACAATAGATGTATCACTGATACAATCGTGCCATTTCTTTTTAATGAAATAGGCTTCCAAGAGCTCTCTAGCTGTTTGTTTTTTGCTACTACCAAGAATCACTGTTTTTTTCAAACAATGGCACACATCTGCAGGCTTTACAGTGCGCTGGAAGATGCGCATGATCACTTTTGCCTAAACTATTGGCATGCTCCCTCAGTCTGTCATTAATGCAACGCCCCGTTTGACCGATATAGAACTTGCCACAGCCTAGAGGAGTCCCATATACCACACCTTGTGCTGAGCGCCTAAAAAGTCTTGTGTGCTGCTTCTCGCAGCCCCTTTGCTTATAGCATGTGATACGCGGGCATAATTGAGCAAGATTGATGGGAGCTGAAAAAACAACCGGAACGCCGTAACGGGAAGCCACCTTTTTGAGGTTATGGCTCACACGGTGTATATACGGGAGCACCTCAGGCTTAACCCGCTCTCTCTCCTTCGGGCGCGCATTTGCATTAGACACTCTGCCTTTCACCCTCTGCAGCAGGGTTTCCACCACGGAACTAACTACGGACTGACGGTAGCCGGCCTTGGAAAGTATTTCAAGTTGATGCATAAAGCTAGCTTGCATAACATGCTCACACGATCTGCGTAATGCCAACTCTAGGCAAAGTAGAGCGATTCCGCGTTTCACAGTCTTTGAATGCGCTGAATCGTAAAGTAACATCTCCTTCTTACTCCGAGGGAGGTAAGCACAGCATACGTGACCAGCCGAAATTGTCAGGTTAAGGTCCAAAAACTGCAAGCAGCTATCTTCCGGAAGTTCATTAGTGAACGTGAGCCCCTTAGCATTTGCTCTAAAAACATCTAAAACCTGCTCAACCATCACAGTAAAAGGAAAATGACATCCATTGTCAATAACAACTAAAAATTTATCTACACATCTAAAATTTTTAAGAACATTTGGATGAGGTGAAGTAAAAACACTTTGTAGTGCGGGGTTAAAGGACGATAAAAATACGTCATATAAAATCTGTGCTACCCGTGACCCAATGCAAATGCCCTTCCTTTGTAAAAACATGCCATGTTCAAAAAAAAAAAAACGAAAGTGTGGTTTAGATATCCTTCTAAGAGGGTAACAAAATTAGCGGACTGCATCTCCTTTTTAGACACAAAGGTGGCTTCGCCACTATCTTGTATACGCTGCTTAACTACTCGAAGTAGCTCCGAATGCAGAACGGAGTAAAAAAGGTCACTTACATCTACGAAAAAAGGTTGCCTATTTCACGGTTTCCTCAGAAAAACCCAAATACTTCAGCAGAATTATTCGTCAAGAAAGGTTCATGAATTTCAAGAAGTTTTAGGGCTTGGAGCAAAAAACTGCTAATCTGATATTGCCAAGTTCCACGCTCACTAATGATGGTGTGGAAAGGTATGTCGGCTTTATACGTCTTAGCACTGAAGAAAGCAGTAAGGGAATCGTCTTTGCTTCTGCTTATCTGCTTAGCCAAACATTCGCACCCCATTTCTTCACACAGAGAGACAACATTTCTCTTGACTTTAGATAGCCTCACTTTTACACGCTTGAAATTCTTGTTGATAGCTTCTCTTGCTTTTTCGTTATAGGAGTTCCTGGTTAAGGCCACAAACCCACCTTCCTTATCTGAAATTATCAGACAGAGTTCATTGTCTCTAAAATATTGCAATGGGTCACGGGTAGCACCGATTTTATGTGACCTCTTTTTATCATCCTTTGACCACGCACTACAAAGTGTTTTTACTCATCTCATCCAAATGTTCTTGAAGTGTTTAGATATGTAGACGATTTTTTTAGTTGTTATTGACAATAGATGCCCTTTTCCTTTTCCTGTGACGGTTGACCAGGTTTTAGGTGTTTTTCGAGCAAATGCTAATTGGCTCACGTTCACCAATGAACTTCCGGAAGATAGCTCCTTGCAGTATTTAGACCTTAACCTGACAATTTCGGCTGGTCACGTATGCTGTGCGTACCTTCCTCGGAGTAAGAAGGAGTTGTTACTTTACTATTCAGCGCACGCAAAGACTGTGAAACGCGGAATCGCTCTACTTGCTTAGAGTTGGCACTACGCAGATCGTGTGAGCATGTTATGCAAGCCAGCTTTATGAGTGAACTTCGAAGACTTTCCAAGGCCGGCTACCCTCTATCCCTAGTTAGTTTCATGGTGGAAACCCTGCTGCAGAGGGTGAAAGGCAGATTGTCTAATGCAAATGGCGCCCGAAGGAGAGAGAGCGGGTGAAGCCTGAGGTGGTCCCGTATATACATCGTGTGAGCCATAACCTTAAGAAGGTGGCTTGCCGTTACGGTGTTCCGGTCGTTTTTTCAGCTCCCAACAAACTTGCTAAATTGTGCCCTCGTATCACATGCGATGAGCAAAGGGGCTGCCAGAAGCAGCACACAAGACTTTTTAGGCGCTGCGCAAAATGCGAGGTATATGGGACTCCCCTAGGCTGTGGCAAGTTCTATATCGTTCAAAAGGGGCATTGCATTAATGACAGACTGAGAAAGCATGCCAATAATTTAGGCAAAAATGTTCATGCGCATCTTCCAGCGCACTTTAAAGGCTGCGGATGTGTGCCATTGTTTGAAAAAACGGTGATTCGTGGTAGGAGCTAAAATCAAACTGCTAGAGAGCTCTTGGAAGCCTATTTTATCAAAAAGAACGGGCCCCATTGTTTCAGTGATACATCTATTGTGTTGTACGCAACAGAAATGCATTTTTTGGGTAACTTAGTGTCTTGATCATGACGTTGTGCGATGTTTGTTGGCTGTGCACGCATGCGCGGTTTTGTCTCTTTCCTGTGCGTTTCCTAGATGGTCATTAAACAGTTTGTAGTTGGCGCCGTTCTGTCTTCTCTCCTGCACTTCCTGCTTCACGATATTTTTTTTTGCGCCTCAGTCTTCTGCACCAAGTATGCAACCAACTAGCCCAAAAACAAGTCCTCGTGTATTCCTTTTCTTAACGTAATTATGTATTTTGGATGAAAACATGCACTTCAACGTGCCCATGGGCAAAAAGAGCCGGCTTGCTCAGCAGTGTAGGAAGGAAAATGACTTCTCTGTTCACTTTCTTTCTCTTTTCGTCAAAGCTTGATATTTGGGTTGATCTGCGTCGCTTCCTTTTCTAAAAGGCTTCAGGCAGCACTGCAGGGCATGGAAGACAAACAACTCATTACAGCATTGTCTAATTTGATAAATGAAGGAAAACTTCATATGTTTGTTGCAGATTTCGCTCTTTTACGAAAAAAATGAGGGTGCACGAATATTCAAACTTTCGGATATTTTTCGAATAGCACTTGCTATATAATTATTTTCCACTGATTGTTATACTAATGGAACTTCCCGAAGACAACAGAACAACAGCGAATGCTCAATAGACTGCGGCCCCTTCAGATTGTATATAGCTTTACCCCAATACATTATCACTTTGCAGTGAAACTGCTTTTTAAGCTTAATTAGGCATTGCATTTACTCGTGAAAATGCTGGTTCTAACATTGAGATGTACTGTGCCGCTACAGTCACTCCTTCGTTTTTTAATATGTTTCACCGCTTCACTAGCTATGCTACGAACGTAATCAGACTGACTCATGAAGGCACTGGTTCAAACCTGCATGGCAAGGGCGGAGGCTATACTATTGTTCCAGACCAAGCGGTCTGAAAAAAATTGTACGAACGTTTTCACTATCTGAAATTTTAGGCGTTTTTATACACGAGCAGATCAGCAACTCCAAATTTGAAACAAGCACGCGCTTGTCCACCAAACCAGAAGGGCCTCCACAGAAGTTGGTAGTAGGGGGGGGGGGGGGAGGGACCATTTACGTGTAAATTGCTGTTGACACCACATTGCACCACATATTTTAAATAAATACTATCCGGTCTGCAATGTTTCATCCTTGATAAAACAAGGGAACAACTTGACTCCAAATCTTCAGCAACCTAGCAAAAAAAAAACGCTGCCACCTGCCTATCCCATAATAATATGATTAGGAATCTGTTGCAACGTTTCTTCTGTAACTTTACTTTGAAGTATTATATATAATAACAAGTGTTCAAAAATATTTAATTCACACTAACACTGCAATAATCGAATTTGTTTCGCACACAAAATTTAGCTATTCTCTTAGCTGTAAAAGAAAGAAAGAACCGTGGTTAATTTCCGTTCATTAAGAAATGCCTATCGCTGAAATACGGCAGTTCATTAAGCTCACTAAGGAAGCACTAGCATATATATATATATATATATATATATTCGCAAGGAATCTTGTCTTCCTCATACAGCCTAACCAACTGAGGAACTCATTTTTAAAAGTAGGACTATCGTTCAAACAAACCACGACTACGGATAGGCTCCCACATCAAGAAACAGCAACGGCTGGAGTGTCAGTATAATCATGAATCACAGTTAATGTTTCCTTCCGCAGACCACTACAGAAAATGAAGAACATGCAACAGCTAGATGCCACCAAGTTTTAACAATACCAGACTATTTATGCATGCAAATAAAGACAAAAGCGACGTAGCTATGCCTTAATTTTTTGGTGAACTGGAAGCACTGGAGCAACACAGACACGAAGCAAAGAGGAGGCACACAGCACGAGTGCAGGGCCCGCCTAAAGGCAGAGGATGCTGACAGAAACATGCGAAACAGTTAAGTGTATTTTAGGAATGGTGTATAGCATAACGCTATCTTGCGGTCGCATGTACGTACATAGGCCAAGTCAGCCGATCTTTGAATGTACGCCCCAGGGCAGCATTTAAGTTCCTTGAAAAGTACTCCTTTTTCCATTTTTGCTTCGCATTGTGATTCCTGTAAATGGCAATCGTTGTTTTAGAATACAAGTGTTCTTTTGCGGCATCCGCTTCAAACCACGCATGAAGTTTCTGAAGCATATCACATTTTCAGAAATAAGAATCAATGCATCAGCCATCCGTCATTGTTTGAGTTTAACTCAGACAGTGACCGACAGACAGTGCCGAACTGTCGTAGAAGCAGAAGCCTTTGTCAGGCCACATGGCCTTTAGCTTCTGCTTTCTTTCTGTTATAAATAGAAGAAATAAAGCCATTTCGATTCAATTGAACTATATGTGTAATTATTGAACAAGTGCTTCGAATGAATGCCATGCATGCTGCTCACGCTATAGTATATCGTCTTATTCCTGTTGAAATGCGCATCCTTGTGTACTTATATGTCCTTCTAACGTGAGAATTACACAGTTGTTAGAGCGCTCGTGCTGTGGGCGGCCTTTTTGCTTCCCGTCTGTGTTCCTCTCGAGCTCCCAGTTCGTTGAACAATTATTAATTACCAACTAGCCCACCTTCCAATCCTATAGCAATGCCTTTCAGCATTTACCCCATCAGGCATGTACAACATCAGCTTAATTGCACAGCGTGGCCTCGACTTGCTTTGACAGATGTTAACGCCTCCAAGTGTTGGATACAGTTAATTTACTGCAGGAAATAGTAGATGGAGCGCAGGTTGATTTGTTTAGTCAATTTCCAGTTCGCTTCTGCCTAACTGGCGGGTCGAAAACACACTGCGCAGGTCTTTTTTCGCCACATTGTGTTCGTGAATATTTTCACGCAAGTCCAGGAAATTTGTTGCCAACGCTTATCTCAGAAATGAAACATTGCGTGCGACAACTCATGTGCTTTTCTAGCTTTAAATGCCAGCTGCTGCTAAAAAATATTTTAATAAAAAAAAACCGGGGAAAGGCACATTCGTAGCACTTGTAATCCACAATAAGTAAATCTGAAACGTTGGGAGCAAGCAGTTGATCTTCTATACGAGTATATTTGTTCAAGCAGCATGTGCAATTTCAAAAAGGAACGATGTGTTAGCTGTCACACACAATGATTCATTGCAGAGACATGCAGATGGCAACGCATTTGATGGGGGTGCGTGGAACATAGCCATAAACGAAACATGGCAAAAATAGACTTGCCAAAGAGTGCATTAAACTAACAAGTCAGGCAGACGTGAAACAAAAATTTACTATTAAAATCAACCCCACTCCATATATACTATAGGGTGCAGCCAACACGCAGTGCCCAACACTTGGCAGTACTGTCATCTGTCAAAGCAAGTCAAGGTGCTCCGTCGAAGCATGGAAATGTGCCGATGGCTGGAAATTCTGCGACTGGAAATATAACTTGCAGCTGTGCTTATATACAGTGCACTATAGTCGCCAAAAAGAAACAAGTTATAAAACGATATTGATTCATGACAAAACACGCACACCACTGAGGTGAGCGAATTTCCTCACTAACCTCTTTATGCTTCCTCTTCTTGTGAAGACAATTGCTGCTGTGGTGGCTTCTGGCAGCCTTTTCCCGCAAACCAATTCTAACATTTTCCGTGAAGCTCCTATGCGTGCCGTACCGGCCTCAGTCTACCTCATTGTGAAGGTAGACCACTTGACCAAATGGAAGACCTTGGAACTCCCATGTGCTGACTCTAAGCAGCCCTTGAGGGCATCACACCATTAGCTAGGTGAACCTGCACATACACACCTACACACACAAGCCAAAAGTTACTTCACAATAAAACAGCAAAACAGCTCTGAAAACTTCATCCTCATGACTAAAACGATGTGCTTAGTTTTATAAGCTATGAATTGCACTTCAAACTGGAACACATCAAGTACAACCGCACTGATTTATCCTTGATAGGACAGTAAAAAATGAACTTAAAGGCTGTAAAACAGGCCAAACAAAAAATATTCAGTGCTGACCCGCACAAAGTTTAGTTCCAATTCTTGTGCTAGAAAACAAAATGTACAACGTTTTCTGGAAAATTTACTTATTTGTGATAAGCAGTAAACTTCTCTAGAATACCTGTTGTGCCACATCCACTTGAAGGCTAACTGCAACGAACTTTGGTGCTTCGCAAAAAGTCAATATATACGTAGTCTAGCTAGAGGTAGTACTGCCTGCCAAATGTCGCGGTCGGAATACAAGCGCTTACCTTCAAAAAAAAAAAAAAACCTTGCAAACGACGGCGTTCTTGAGACCAAAAAGAGAAAAAACGATGCCATTACGGCTGACCAGAAGTGACGTGAACGACAGAAAAATCGTCTGCTCTGCGCTCCTCGAGCACGCACGGTGCGGACGCACCTGTTAGTGTTTTTTTTCTGTGTTAACTTAAGAAAGCTGCTTGAGCATGCCTCTTATTTAACGCTGGTCTGGGCTTCCACTGTGGGGTTTGCAGTGTCTGACCCTCATATTCAGAAACGCTGCTTGACTTTAACTTGAATTGCCATCGATTTCAATGCAGCACGAATGCCTTTCGAACGCGCTGTCTTTAGGCGGTGCCAAGGCAGTAAAAACCCGTTTCAAATGAGCTGTGTTGAAAGTGGTTTCCACGCAGAAAAGAGCGATTCAGCGGCATGTAGGATTGCTCACAAGGAGTGACGCTGTGGTTCTGTAGCAATCGTCATATCCGGTTCTGTCTGATTTTTTCCTGGCCACACCGCTAGAGCTCCACGTCGTCTACTTGCAACCAATTAGAGCATCAATTAAAAAATAATACGTGACTGCAAGATTTTTCACTTTCGTTATCATACCTTACCGTATATATACTACGTATTTATGGCCGCTTCCATTCTGTTGCAGTTGGCCTTTAATAAATATAGTGCCACCATGGCCAAGACTTGGTGAAAAAGGCCTCAGAGTGATATCTGTCCCCAGGTGAGCCAGTGTCATTGAGCAATAACACAGTCCTGCAGGTAAGAAGTACAAGTTTCGAACTTTAAGAAAGATGTGGAAGTTCTTTCAGCGTTATTCATGATGGTCCAAAAACGCTGGTTGATTGGGCATGCAATGCCACTTCAAAAAATTGACTGGGTGGGTGTGGTGTGTGGTAAAGTTATTCTTATCGGAAAGATTCAGTTAGGTAGCGAGAGGTACAGTTATCCTAATTAGAGAAATTTAGTTAGCATCCGTAACAGCTTTGCGAACACAGCCTGTCACAGGAAATGGCTGGCAGGCTGCATCCACAGAGCTTCTGCAGATGCCCACTAAGGCTGTGTATTCTTTTCAAACTTGTTATCTGCACAGTTACGTTTTTCGAGGCATGTGGCTCGTTCTTCTTCTATGTCCTTAGCTCGCTGCCTCTTCTTGATTTCGTTCCGACGAAATCAAGAAGCCCATGGCTACAACTCACTTTTTATATCTGCTGACGAATCTGACCAAGCCACCACTTCTATATTTACGATGCAATGTCAGCCCCTTTTTTTGTTAACTCTGAACCACAGATTAGAGTTGAACACGCACACACAATATTGACTTTCAATTGTAATTGTAGTTGCAATGTGGCTTGCTTCTTCTCTGTCGCATGCTAAATGAGGTGGTGAGTGATGCAACCACCGAATGCAGCAAAACGGCGATAATGTAGCCAATGTCGCTCCCGCTACTAAATTAAAAAACAATATGCATAGTCAAATGAGAGTACTTTACGGTTTCACTAAGCATGGCACTAAATATAGCCTCAAAGTGGCATGACAGTGACGGTGAGAGTACTAATATCTTTTTTCTTGACTCGCTTACGCTGATCGTAATGTTTGGGAAGATTAGGAAACGATGATAGCAACGATGAGTCGTTAATTATCAGTGATACAAGGAGCACATAAACAGGGCAGCTTGCACATTTTAGCTGGAAACACCTAACTAGTAGACAATAACTGCTAATGAGCAAACACTTGAAGGAATATTTATATTCACACGGAGGAAAATACGTATGAGTTGTACTAACGGAACCCAAAAGCTGCTAACCTTTGGGCTTCCCAGGTCGCACACTTGTTTGTAGCTTTTCTTGAAGCATGAGCGCTGTGGTGCGGTATCTTGAAGAACATATGTCGGCTATCTAACGATAAATACATCATGTATGCTAATGCTCTTCCAACTAGATGTAGGCACTATCCTAAGACCGATTTTCATGTACTAAATGTTTAAACGCAGTTTCTTTCAGGACTATATTGTTTACGAGAATAACCTATAAGGTTTACTTCTTTTTGAACCCAGGTATGCTTAGGGTGTGACATTACTTGTTCTTGTAAGAACTTCTGATTTTATCGTTATTTTTCTTTTCTTGTTTTATACCCAACTCCTGTGTAAGCCCTGCATTTGGCTGCAGTACTTGAAAATAATTTAATGACTATTAGCCTAACACTGCAAATGTCGATAGACGATAGCCTTGTGTCTGGACAGAGTCAACAAAGCGTTTATTTGAGGTTCTGCGCAAAAAAAATCGGTGAATGGTATTCTGAAGGTGCTGCGTTAGACTGCCTTGAGTATGCAGCGGAGGCAAATGAGCACATCGTCATGTCACACGTGAGATATGAGCGCTATCTGGCAGTTATCCTAGAAAACAAAGCGGGCGGCGTGCGCACCCGTCTCTGAGGGGATAAGGCGTAGAACGCAAGGCGACGGGTAGGTGCCACCACCGTGTCGTATTAGCAAAGCGGTGGAAACACTTGCTTTTCCGTGCAAGCGTTGCACCGTCAGTGCAGCGTGATAAACGCTACGGTCCTTGGAATTACTTTTGTATGCCTTTTATAGTAAAAAATACACATACTGTGGGCATTTAAAGCACACTTCTTCATCATCATCTAGTGTCCTTCATCTTCATCGTTAGTGGATATGACCCTTGAGTCGGTTCTGTGCCTCGGTGGTGACTGTTTTGGCCTCATCTTCCAGGCCTTATGAAGGCGTGTAAAAGACTTCGTCGCAAGTGGTGGGGGTTGCTCCTCGATTCCCTGTTCATGCTTGCCCGCTTTACCTCCTGGAGCTTCGCTCGGGTCGCCGTTTGGGCTACGTGTCCACCAGCATGCCGCAGGACGAACCCTCGGGCGCCTCTCCTTTTACCCCTCCGGCTATGACTGCCACAGCTACTCACTCTTGGATCGTCAGCGGACTGCCTCGCGAGCCCCCTCTATTCGCTGAACTCCGAAACGAGGATGTGGACGACTGGCTACACCAATATGACATAGTGAGTGCAGATAACCTTTGGGACGATCCGCACAAACTCAGCCACGTCTCTTTATACCTTACTGGCGTGGCGAAGACTTAATTTTTTAACCACCAGATCGATTTTCCCAACTGGAACGTCTTGAAAGAACATCTGCGACAAGTCTTCGCTACTCCAGCAGTTCGAGCCAGTCTGGCGAAGAGAACACTTGATGGTCAAAAACAACAACTAGGCGAGTCTTATACCTCGTATATCGAGGGTGTTCTCTCTCTCTCTCTGTCGACGCATCAACGCCTCCATGACCGAGACAGATAAAGTGCGTCATCTGCTCAAAGGCATAGGGCCTGTTGCCTTCAATGCTTTGATCGTAAAGGACCCAAGTACTGTTGCTGACATTCTAGCTATGTGTCAGCGCCTGGACGAGCTTGAAGCAGCACGGCTGCAGCTGAACAACTCTCTTGCAGCTATTCCTGATAACCCTACTGTCGACCCTTCGTTACGAGCCATGATCCGCAACATGATACGAGAGGAACTGCAGTCGCTCGGATTTCCAGTACGTCCGTTTCCTTCTGACCCCCAAGTACAAATTTACGGGACGTCGTCAAGGATGAGTTGGCTGCTTTGACTGGTAATGCCTACACAGACCCTCACGTCTCCAAAGCCCCACTGACTTACGCGCAAGTCGCCGCAGTTACTCCAGCCTTCGTTCCATATACCGCCGACGACGACGCCAGCCCATCTGGCGTCCCTGACGCTCAGCACGCAAAACCACCCTTACTATGTACGACTGGCGCCACCACACCTGGATTCCATAGTCCCCAGCCCAAACAACCAGCCCTAGTATCAATCATGGCGCCCGACGAAACCTACATGCTACTATTGCGGATATCGTGGAGACATCGCACGTGTCTGTCGCAAGCGTCAGCGAGACCAGCGCCGTGGGTTTGACACTTACGAACGGGATGACTATGCCATAGGAACCACTTTCCAGCCCCGTCCTTACGCTACGCCTCACGGTCGCTCTTCCTCACCATCAGTAACTCCTGAAATGGCTCCTCGCTACCGTGGTGCCAGGCATCGCTCGCCGTCCCCTCTCCGTCGCTCTATGTTGCCACTTCAACCAGCCTCTCAGTTCGCCGACCGTCACCCGCAAAACTAAATGACGCAGCTTCTGGGGGAAAAGCTGCATTTAGCAAAGTAGGAAAAATTCCTCCAGAACATCCTCATAATATGATATCTGTTTCGGTGGAAGGCATAGAAGTGGAAGCTTTAATAGACACTGGTGCTAGTTTCTCAGTCATTCACAAAGATTTGTGTGCGCGTCTCCGCAAAGTTACTACGCCTTATGATGGACCTACGTTGCTCGCTGCTCAAGGAGACGTTATTTGACCTTCCGCCATGTGTGCTGTTCGTGTGTACATTGATGGACTTCTCCATTAGGTGGACTTTGCAGTGCTTAGTTCGTGTACTCAACTGCTAATATTAGGATGGGACTTTCTTTCAACAGCGTTTTCGTCCATCTGCTGCCGGCAACGCGTCCTACACATAAGCGATACCTTCTATTCGCTTCACGCAAATGACGCACCACTTCGTTTTTATGCTGCAGAAGCCACTGAGCTACCTCCGCACAGTCAGCGAATTGTTACACTTCTGTCCGATATCATTGACTGCGGCGAAGTGCTCGTACAACCCTCCGTACGCTGTTTCACCAGAAGAATAGCATTCGCATCAGGTCTAATACGTTTCGACGATAGCTTCGCAGTCGTTTGCGCAACGAACCCGACACCCGAAAAAATTCTGGTTCCGAAGGGCTTAACGTTGGCTTGCATCGCTACACCGCAGCCTTTCTCTGTGGTAACCTTTCAAGACGCTTCTCCTGAAAATCTCCCTGTTGCACGTTCTCCATCCACCTTCTCCCTCAAAACTACCATTAGCTCTGACGTGACTTCTTCGCAGACTCAACAACTGTTTGCCTTACTGACGAAACACGAAGCTTTGTTTGACGTCAATTCACCCGTATTTGCAAAGACGTGCGTCACCACCATTGCATCGAGACTGGGGGTACGTCAATCGTTCGTCGTCGGCCATATCGCGTATCAGTAGCTGAGCGGAAAGTTATTGAAGAAAACGTTGACCACATGTTGAGACGGAACATAATACGCCCCTCTGCTAGCCCCCTTGGTCATCACCTGTCGTCTTAGTTCGAAAAAAAAAGACGGTTCTGTGCGCTTCTGCGTAAACTACCGGGCGCTGAACAAGATCATGCGCAAGGATGTATACCCTATGCCACGTATAGATGGCACCTTGGATTCCCCACAGGGAGCTCAATACTTTTCGAGTCTCGATCTGTGTTCGGGGTACTGGCAGATACGTATACATGAAGGCGATAAAGAAAAGACGGCATTTTCGACACCAGACGGACTTTACTACGAGTTCAATGTAATGCCCTTCGGCCCCTGCAACGCACCCGCAACATTCGAACGCACGATTGACATCATTTTGCGTGGCCTGAAGTGGAAAACTTGCCTATGCTATTTGGACGACATCATTGTTTTCTCGTCAACCTTCTCTCAACACTTACACCGTTTAGACGAAGTCCTCATGTGCTTGGGTTCGGCTGGCCTTCAGCTGAACGCAAAAAAGTGCTGTTTTGCCAGCAAGACAATTATGGTATTAGGCCACATTGTGAGTAAGGATGGCATTCGTCCTGATCCCGATAAAATATCGGCCGTTCTTTAATTTCCTCGCCCTGAAAGGACCAAGGACTTGCGCTGTTTTCTTGGCCTGGCTTCATACTTGCGCCGATTCATACGAGACTTTGCCTCGATAGTGGCACCTTTGCACAAATTACTCGGTTCTGGTCTTCGTTTTGAGTGGTCTCCTGCCTGCGAATCAGCTTTTAGCCATCTCAAAAATGCCCTTACATCTGAACCAGTACTTCGCCATTTCGATGAAACAGCACCCACACTCCTGCATACTGACGCTAGCGGTCTAGGAATCGGAGGTATTCTACTGCAGCGCGAAGAATCATCACGTGAAAGGGTCGTTGCGTATGCAAGCCAGGTCCTGACGAACGCCTAGAAAAATTACACCATTACTGAGCAGGAGTGTTTAGCTGTCGTGAGGTCAGTGCAGAAACTTCGACCTTATCTACATGGCCGACATTTTACTATAGTTACAGACCATCATGCCCTGTGTTGGCTTTCCACACTCAAAAATTTGTCAGGAAGCCTTGGTCGATGGATTACACCTCTTCAAGAATACGACTTCACTATAATCTACAAGTGCGGTAAAAAGCACCAGGACACAGATGCGCTTTCTCGCTGCCCAATTCCTACGGCGCCGTCCACTGCTTCCGCTACTTACTTCAGCGACGAGCGCTTGGATAGTCCTTCCGCATCTGTTTCGTCTATAGCCGTCATTGACAAGATCCCATCTGACGACCATGGCTCCATCATAACGCATCAACTCGCTGACGCTTACTGTAGACGCATCATAGATCGCCTTCAGGGGAAATCACGACGCCTAATGCCCGCCTTCGGCGACAACTCAGGAATTTCAAGCTCGATAACCGCGTTCTTTACCATCACATCTAACACCCGGATGGTCAACGCTGGGTGTCCATTCTGCCTCGTTGTCTTCGAGCCGCTATTCTTAAGGCCTATCACGACGACCTGACTGCTGGTTACTTCGGTTTTCAGCATGTCAGTCAGGCATGTAAGTTCCTCTCTCATGATGTCACGTAAGGACACTCCCGAAGGCTGTGTAGGACGCGGTGTAGAAGGCGTGAAGCCCATGGACCGCAATTCTTCGTATAATGTCCCGGATGAGGTCACGCAGATGGCCATGTGACGTGGAGTGGTGATCGCCAATGTCTGGTTGGAGGCAAACGGCGTCCAGCGCATTAAGGCACTGGCATGTCGTTACAACATCAGCGGTGGTAGCTCGGGTTTGCACAGCGAGGGCAATAAAGGCAACAGGCCCAATGCCTTTCAATATATGGCGCACTTTGTCCGATTCCGGCATGGATTTATTGACACGCCGGCACAGTGCGAGGACATTCTCAATGTATGAAGTGTACGATTCATCGGGATGTTGTCGGCGGGTATTGAGTGTCCTCTTCGCGACGGCGGATCGAATGTCCGGTGCCCCAAAGACGTGTCGCAGCTGCTGCTGGAAGGTAGCCCAGTCGGGTAAGTCAACGACGTGGTTAAAATACCATGTCTTCACCACTCCGGTCAAATAAAAAGGCGCGTAACGCAGTTTGGCTGCCCCGTCCCACCTATTAGCGGCACTTACGCGGTCGTAGTCATTGAGCCAGTCTTCTACGTCTTCTCCTCAAAGACCAGCGAAGAGCGGGGGTTCTCGCTGATGTCCGCGTATGCAAGTAGGAGGGGCAGCTTGCCGCGGTGCGTGGTTGATGACATCAGCGCCGGCATGCTCGGTCTGGGACATGCTGCCTGACTGTGGGCGCAAGCGGCGGCCTGAACGAAACTCCTGGGGGTATAGTGGGCTGCGGGTGGTCAGAGGACCAAAAATGCACCTCCACCACGTATGAAGTCTTGGTATTCTTGGCTGAGCCAGCGATTATTTGAGGAAAGATCTCGCAAAACGAACGGGCAGAGCCAGTGCACAGACGATGACGATGATGATGACCCAGAGTGACAATGAGGACAAATAGACAAGCAGATTATGGTGACTGTGATCATGCAGGGGTGAGGACGATGTAAGTAACAAATGCCCACACTAATCCCCCCCCCCCCTCTTCCCACTTGGAAGCGGACACCCTGGCCGCCGTAAGTCAAAGCGACGGGGAACGTCGCGTCAAAGGTTTTGTACGACCAACGTTTCCGTCGGCACCATTTGAAGTCTTTGGCATCGATCTTTTTGGTACCCTTCCCACGACTCCGAATGGGAAGGGGACCATATAAGGACGTTTCAGCGTAACGTGTCGACCACTTGACACGTTACGCTGAAACGTCCTGCGTGAATTCGGCCTCCGCTACTGACGTGGCTACATTTATGCTGGAAGCCTTAATCTTGCGTCACCGTGCTCCTCGTGTCATCCTGAGTGACCGCGGAAAAGCTTTCCTTTCGCAAATTGTGGAAGAATTGCTAAAAGCCTCGGCACCAGCCACAAGACAACCTCCAGCTATCCCTCCCCAAACCAACGGGCTCACTGAGCGCTTTCATCGAACTCTGTCTGACATAATAGCTATGTACATTGAGCCATACCACACCAACTGGGATGCGATTTTGCCGTTTGTAACGCTCGCTTATAATACCGCCGTACAACGCACAACTGGCTTCTCGCCATTCTACCTTGTCTATGGCCGATCGCCATCTTCCTTCCTGGACGTCTCGTTCTTGACAGCCCCGGTCACACCATCTTCATAATCCTGTGAACAATATGTGTACCGCCTCCATCGCTGTCGCCAGCTCGCCAGACTCAACACTAAGAAGACACAACAAGCCCGTAAAAGTCTGCATGACGCATCTCACACCACTGTGACCTTCCACTCCGGTGACAAGGTGCTACTCTGGACACCAGTTCGCACTCCTGCATTGTGCGAGAAATTTCAGTTTCGATTTCTCGGCACATAAACAGTCTTAGAGAAGACCTCACCTGTTAAATCTCGCGTTGAATCTGTGATTGCTCCAAGTGACCAGCGCTGTCGCGGTACCGAGATAGTGCATGTCTCGCGTATGAAGCCTTTCGCAAGGCGTTCTCCGCATCTATAAGTTGCGGCCAGGATGGCTGCTCTCTTGTGCGGAAAGTTAGTGTTGGCATTTAAAGCGGGCTTCTTCATCACCTGTAAAAATTCATCATCATCTAGTGTCCTTCATCTTCATCGTTAGTGGGGATGACCCTTGAGTCGGTTATGTGCCTCGTAGGTGACTGTTTTGGCCACTTCTTCCAGGCATAATAAAGGTGTGTAAAGGACTTTGTTGCAATACATAATATTGACGTAATGTTATGGTGCTTAGATATGCGTAATAACTGCTTTTTAATTAACAATCCCACAAGTATGAACGCTGAACCTTGAGCAATGTTGGTGGGCGCTGCGGATGGGGTCAGCCGTTTGAAATATTATCGTTTGGTCTCTTTGGTGTCATCTAGAGTGCCATTGAGGGTGGACAAAGAGACAAGTTTACAGACAGACAGACAGACAGACAGACAGATAGACAGACAGACAGACAGACAGACAGACCAGCATTTTTGCGTTTTTGCGTCGAAGGTCTTCAAGAAAGACTATCGTATATAAAATAATCAGTCACTCACACCTGTCACGTTCACTTCATTTGGGACGAAAACTGGACCAAGAACTGCGGTATGAGACAAGTCACCCGAACACAATCGTAGGTTCACTCCGATTAAAAAAAACATTTGGAAGTCATGGTTTCAGGGATTCGCACACAGCGCGAATCTACTTACATACCTCTCTCGCGTCGACAGCAGCTCGGCGTAAGCACATACTTTTGAATACGCAGTTTTAGAAGAGCGCACGCAAAGTTTCGCGTTTCCATTGCGCATGCGTTCTGAGCCTACCTCTCGTGGGCTCCTTTTACACAACGCTCGCAGAGCTACACCTGCAAGCTTTGCGTACGGTATTCTATGCGCAGGCTACATGTAGCTAGCTGTCAGCAAGCGCTCTGGGACAAGACCTAGTTGGTTAAACACGGCGCGGTTCAGCAAATCGCAAGTCGGGGAGGGGGAACTTTTCTTCGACAAGGCTAGCGAGAAAAGATGTCAAACATAAGCGCACGATACGCGGATCATGTAATGAAGAATTTCACTTCAACCGGCGTGCGCAGATTTACGATGTCGTAGCGGCAGCCTTTGGGCTTCTCATCCGTGCTCTCTGTAAGCACTGTTGACGTCTCCAGAGTGAAGTCGTCAACGTCCTTGCAGCTCAATCATCGTACTAAGGTGGCCACTACAACCACATGCTCTACGCACTTTTAACCTTATCGATCTTGTCAAATTGGTGTCTTATGTACAAGAACTGCATCTCAGGAACAGTTGACATGCGAGCGATCGTCCATGCACACAAGATTTTTTGCGAAAGCCATTAGAAAATAAATACGTCAGTGTGGCTAACAGAGCCGTAAAAGTGAATGTTTCACCGTTAAAAATGGTTTACTAGCATAAATGTTTTTGGCCTATCAACTTTGCTGTTTTAATTGAAATAACCGGAACTCTCAACCATAAATATAGCAGTAGCAACATGAAAACACTGTCAGTATTTTATTTTGTTGACACATTTCTTTTTAATAATCAGTTTGGGTTTCAAACGACACCAAAGTTAGTTAGTTCTTTTTTTTGGAGCGCTAAGAATTGCCACTATTTTCTTCTGGGCCCACGACCAGTTCTCCTAGTAATAAATTAAGCCAGCAAGATCACGCTGGTGCCTGATTCAAATGAGGCACCAGCAGAAAAAGCATTATTTACGTACGTATCATGCCATTGAGGTACTGCTTCAGTCTTATTTTCTTCTAAAGGAAACAATGAATTTTTCGAAGCAGTCCGGTTAATCCTACCGAAATTTGACATAAAAAATAAAAAAGCTTTAAAAAGTTATATCTGAGATTTGACTTTGCGACGACACACGGAATCGCTAATTCGGTAGCAACGCGCTAGCTGACTCAGCAACCGCCGCAAGTTGGAATAATTGTGCAATGAAAGCACATGTACAATCTTACAACAAAATACTGATGTTTGATTGATATAGCATGGCGTCTCTGTGTGTGCGTGGGTGTGTGTAGGCATGCACGTGTGCGTGCGCGGGTGTTATTTGTTGTTGCGTTGGTACCATGCACCTGTTCAAGGGACGGGCCCGTGGAGGTGATGGCCAGTCACAATAGTCGGCGCATACGGACTCATATCAAAATTCCTCTGCAGACGGTGTGGAGTCAGAAGGATCATCTGCCACCCTAAATGCCGCTTAGGTAAGTTCTATTTTGAAGTAACTATTGTCATCTGTCAATGTCGATTCGCACATGAAGCCATTACGTTCGAGCTCATGTGAGACAACCGCTACTTTTATATATATATATATATATATATATATATATATATATATATATCGGAACACGCTGATGAGGCCTACAATAAGTTTTTGAACGCAATGCGATACTGTTACAACGTGGCATTTCCTACAAAGGTATCTTTTCGAAAGAGGCCCGTGTGCTCATATTTGGGTGCATGTTAAAGAACCACAAGTGGACAAAGTTTTCGGAGCCCTCCACTATGGCGTCTGTCAAGATCAAATGGTGGTTTTGGGACGTTAAACCCCACATATCAATCAATCATTTTTTGAAAAAAAAAATAAATTGCCGAAAACCTTGGCTACACTGCTTGTTTCGTAAATGTATTCCAATGCAAAGTAGCCTTTTTAAAAACTTTCTAAGCCCTACGAGAACTTGAAACATTTGCAGAGTACAAAAAATACCGTAATGCAATTACATCAGACCAAAAAAAGGCTAAACGAGAACATTATCAGAAAAACAATTCAGAACATATGCGATAACCCAAGAAAGGTCCGGGAAACGGTGGACGCCCTTACTGGTGGAAAGAAGGCAAGATATGATATCAAAGAAATGCTAGTGAGAAACCTGGTGCTGCGTGGCGAAAACCTAGCGAATGTCATAAATTGTCGTTTCTTTAATTCGGGTGCTTTTGTGAACGTGAAGTGGACTCGTCTATCGAAGAAACATCAGCTATGCCGAATTCGATCTTTATGCTTCCTACTGACAGCGCTGAGATTGATAGCCTAATAAATAAACTTAAATGCAATGTGGCGCCAGGTATAGACGAAATCACTGCAGGTGGACTTAGGTTAATATGTCTTTTAACATGCGAGGTGCTTGCTTACGTAATAAATCTTGTACTGACAACAGGCGTATTTCCGGCACAGTTGAAAGTTGCAAGGGTAACGCTAATATATAAAGGAGATGGCATTAATACTATTTCAAATTATAGACCCGTTTCAATACGTACGGCATTATCAATGGTTTTGGAAGGCGTTATACACGACAGGCTGTTATGCTTGTTAGTAAGCATGACATCATCGCAACATGTCTAGATGGTTTCCAGAAAAAAAAAGTCTACTGAACAACTGTTAACGATTATGAAATATCAAGTTATTGCAAATATGGAAAATACAAAATTTACGCTTGGTTTATTTTTGAAATTAAAAAAGCCTTCAATACAGTATGACGCATTATTACGGAAACTATCACGGTACGGCATATGTGAATCACCCTTAACTCTTTACAAAGCAATCTGCATAACTGGTAACAACTAGTACAAATAGAAACAGCCACATTAAGAGAGCTTCAGGTGACACAGGGAGTTCCGCAGGGTTCTATACTAGGTCCCTTGCTCTTTTTACTTTATGTTAATGATATTGTATGTATACCCGCCTCACCACAGCTCAATATGTATGCAGACGACACAAACGTAATTTTCACTTCAGATCACTTACAAACACTAGAAGAAATGTAAATGAGTATATGACGTCACTCATAAACTGGCCTAAACAAAACTAGCTACAGCTTAATGCCAAGAAAGCACATATTATATTTCGCCCAATATATTGTTATGCACAATTTAAATGGTGTAAGAATAACTATCCATTGGGGCTAACTTGTGCCCGAAAAGTAAAGGAAATTGTAGTAGCGTTTGCAAGAGGTGATCCGCAAAAGAAACCAATCTCAGAAAAGACCTCGAGCGGTGCACCACTTCTCGTCACGGCCTTTTACTGTCTCATCATCGGGCCGCTGGTCTCTTGGGGAGCGCACGAACTAGCGCGCAGTTTGAATACTGCGTCTGTCTTGCGTCATTACCCCTCCTCCAAGAACACAACGTCCCGATGCGTAGAAGCAGTGTTGCTGACATGCCCCGCCGCGGTGGTCTAGTGGCTAAGGTACTCGGCTGCTGACCCGCAGGTCGCGGGTTCGGATCCCGGCTGCGGCGGCTGCATTTCCGATGAAGGCGGAAATGTTGTGGGCCCGTCTGCTCAGATTTGGGTGCACGTTAAAGAACCCCAGGTGGTCGAAATTTCCGGAGCCCTCCACTACGGCGTCTCTCATAATCATATAGTGGTTTTGGGACGTTAAACCCCACATATCAATCAATCAATCAATCAATCAATCAGTGTTGCTGACATGGTCTGAATGCGTGGTCTTCATTGGAGAAATAGGTATTCCTTATGATCGGGTGCTCGATGTTCATTGCCTGTCATAGTATGGCTTCATTCTGACCACATGTACGATTTCAGTGCTCCTTCGGCATCTTAATGAGCTCACTTGTCTTTCCGGTGACACCTCGTAGTTCAAGGAGCTGATGCGACGAAGGACTCGGTAAGGGCCGAAATAGCGGCCCAGAAGCTTTTCGGATAGGCCAGGTGTCCGCACGGGAGTCCAAATCAAGACTGTCGCCTGGTGTGTAGTCGACTTCTTTCCGCCGGAGGTTGTAACGGTTTGCATGAATGCGTTGTTGTTGTTTTATGTGATGTCGCACCAACTGCCGTGCTTCTTTGGTTCGCTGAATGAACTCGCTCATATCAGGCTTGTGCTCTGTATTGTTCCTTACAGTCAGCATTGCATCTACTGGTGTGGTAACTATTCGACCATAGACTAGCTGGAATGGCGTCACTTTAGTAGTCTGCTGCACAGCTGTATCAAAAGCGAAAGTGGCGTACGGCATTATCGTGTCCCACGTGTGGTGCTTCAAGTCAAAGTAAATGGACAGCGTACCGGTTAGAGTTACGTTATGTCGCTCGGTTAGCCTATTCGTTTGGAGGTGGTAAGGCGTTGTTTTCCTATGAAATGTGTGGGTAAGTTTCATAATCGACTGCGTGAGATCGGCTGTGAATGCAGTACTTTGATCCGTGATAACCGCCTTTGGGTCACCATGCCGTAGTACAATGTTAGTGACGAAAAATTCAGCGACTTCTATCGCCGTTTCCCTGGTGAGAGAGGCTGTCTCGGCATACCGCGGGTTAAGTAGTCTGTCGCCATTACTATCCACCGGTTGCCCATTGATGACTCAGGGAATGGACCAAGTAGATCTATTTCTACTCGTTCAAACGAAGATTTGGCGGGTCTTATTGGTTTATGAAATCCTACAGGTTTCAATGAAGGCGCTTTGCGTCTCTGGCAATCTTTACATGTCCTCAAATAATGCTGTACAGCATGCAGTAACGTTTGCCAGTAGTACTTAGTGCGGATACGAGCCAATGTTCTACTCACTCCGAAGTGTCCTGCTGCTGGGTCATCGTGGCCGGCTTCCAGGATTTCGGGTCGCGAGGCTGAAGAAACGATGAGTAGGAATTTCTCCCTGCTGTGTTCGAAGTTTCTCTTGATTTAAACGTTGTTTCTCTTCAGCTAAGATGACAATCCCCGGACGGAAACTCAAGGAACACGCACTGATTGTTGATATTCAGTCATGTCTGTGGTGCTGACGGCTCCAAGAAACGGGAAGTCATCTCCATCTTCCACAGGTGCAGATTCCATTGGTGCGCGTGACGGGCAATCAGTATCGCTGTGCTTGCGATCCGACTTATAAAAGACTGTTATGTCGTATTCTTGCAACCTGAGGCTCCGTCTAGCAAGTCGCCCAGAAGAGTCCTTCAGGCCTGCGAGCCAGCACAGTGAGTGATGGTCGCTCACTGCTCGAAATAGTCTACCATATAAGTACAGTCGCAATTGCGTGGCCCATATCACCGCCAGACACTTATTTAGGGACGAAGCTCCTTAAAGCGGCACCCGCTCGTCCTTCATCGTAGTCGTAGTGCGTAACCAGTCTTATGCTTTGACCTGCAAGGTGGTGCTGGTGGAAGATGTCTCCTGTACGTTGTTGAACAATAAGAAATTCGCAGCGTACGCGTTAACTAAAAGCCGAATTCTCTTGTATCTCATTCCCAATTCGCAGCCATTGGTATGTGCATTGAGCACTATCTGACAAGAAAGGCTTGCTATTTATACTCGCTGCGCATAACCTGCTTGGTTTTAGAAAAGTTTAGCGAGCGTTGGGCTACAGTACCATGAATACAGTGAACTAGTATATAGTATATGTAACTCGAGGTGGTTAAAGGTGGGAAGTAGACATGAAGCGCAAGCCGTAAGGAAGTGGGCGTGTGCCACCTCTTGTGTAGTCCTTGGAATGTCCGCTGGATGGTTGTGTTTCTATGTGCGGAATATATGATGAAAATATGCGAGATGGTGATACTTGGAGTGTTTACTAGATGGACGAACGGACACACGGACAGATGCATGGATGGACGCACGGATGGCTGCACGGAAGGATGGACGCATGGACGGACGCAGGGGCGGATGCATGGACGAACGCAGAGATGGACGCACGGATGAACGTGCGGACGCACGAATAGACGCACGCACGGACGGGCGGATGGACGCAGGGACGGTCACACAGACGGACGCAAATATGATGAAAAAATGCGAGATGGTGGTACTCGGAGTGTTGTCTAGATGGACGAACGGACACACAAACAGATGCATGGACGGACACACGGATGGCTGCATGAACGTATGGAAGCATGGACGGACGCACGGATGAACGTGCGCACGCACGAACAGACGCACACACAGATGGGTGAATGGACGCATGTATGGTCACACAGACGGACACATGGATGGACAGAAGCAAGAACGAATGGACGGACGAAGGCTTCACCCCACTCTCCATCATCCACCCTGTGGATATGCTGCCATTCCTTTTCCGCCACTAAATAATTCATTTCAGCTCTCAAAAGAGTGCGACTAGCGTATGCGACCACTCGTTCTTCTCCGTTTTGCAGCTGCACGAGGACGGCGCCTAGTCCCAAATCGCTTGCGTCCGTGTGAATCTCTGTTCCGGCTTCTTCGTGGAAATGTGCAAGGACGGGGTGGTTTAGGAGTCGCTGTCGTAGCTCGTTGCATGCGTCTGCGTGCTCGCTTGTCTAGGTGAAAGGTGTGTCTTCTTTCGTCAGTCGGGTTGGTGGTTCCGCAATCTTCGAAAAATCTTCGATGAATCTTCTGTAGTAGAATCAAAGTCCACAGAATCATATCACAGCGCTTTTATCCGTCGGTCTAGCAAACGTTTCTACACCTGCTGTCTTAGACGAAATGCGCGTGCTCGCCGGCGTTCATTTCGTCGCTTCACCATAGAGAAATAAAAAAGGTGAAGAGTGGACACTCCCGTAGACCCCAGCGGCCCAATCGACTCTAGCACACCTAGTGGTTGATGAGAGCAAGTGGCTTGCGCTTCCGGTTTCGGTTTCACTGGCGCAACTTTTGAATTACTTTGCATAACCGACGTTTGGCTATGTCGTAAGTTCATAATTTCAGACCACTATTCATCGCCCAAATGGATAGTTTTTGTAGGTCGTTTTGATTTAGCGATTCCCTGTTTTGTTTTGTTCAGTGGTTCGTGCGAATCGGTCGTGACGTAATTTTTATTTTGATTAAGTTATAAAAAAAAGAGATGCAGGTAATGATAATTCACTATCGTTTTATTCATCGCGCTTGTGTTTTTCTTTTGGAACAAGTGATCAATGTATATATCAGTCAAAGAAACAGAGCATCCGCAATGTTTTATTCAAAGGCAAGGTAGAGTATGAGAATATAAAAAGCACAATATGACAAAGGTAGACAACAAATGCATCTCGCCTTACAAATAAATTGTAACAAATATTGTAACAAATACATAGAGAACACAGACAACGCACACATCGCTAGAGTTGGCAGAAGCCGAGAAACTGGTGAAGTATGACACACCGGGCCAGTGGGTAACTAAGGATCTATGGCAAAAACATAGCGCACAATGCTGATGAAGAAGGAAGAAGTGACATATACACAGCAATGAAGTCGCGAATCACGCCTGGGCTTAACTGAAATAATGCATAGAAAAAAAGAGCGCACAGAAACCACACGACACAATATAACAGAAAGGCAAAGGTGCAGTGTGCTGGCTGTGCTTAAGAACAGCTAGTCCAAAATGAAAAAAAGCAGACTTGATGCCTGCTTGTCCTCAGAAAGGTAGGGCTTTGCAGCTTGCTCACTACGTGAAAGACAAACTTTATGCTACAACACTGGCAGGTCTTGTGGCTTTTGTTATGCGTCGCCTTCATCAAAAACTTAAGATCCCAAGTGATTTGCGTTTGGGTGTTGCTGTGACGCTTGCGAGCTAAAATAGATTGTAGTCATCACTTTATCCAGAATTGTGGACTTTAATTGGTGCTACGAGAGCGGTATTACAGGGCTAATAAATAGCAGAAGGAAACCACTTTGGCTCATTATTTTTCACAAAGGCTCTACATCGTACGTTATCACTCACAAGCTATATAAAAATAAAATGGCAGCGTCCGCAGCCCCATCAAACACTACAAGTTTGGGTATTCTTTTGAAAATTTTGATGGGCAAGATGAGGAGGTTGATGAGAAGCTAAAATACGAAAAGCGTGATAACATGAACCGTGCCCACTTCATACTGTGTTCCTTACCCGCTCGAAGACATTTCAACAAGCGGTTTTGTTATCGATATATTACTTGAGCTGGAGAGATAAAGCATACACAGTGACCAAGCGACCCACAGTAAAGTGTACAGTTCGCCCGTATTTGCTACAAAAAATACAGACAGGATGCCCAACATTCTTTTTAAGGTTATGCAAATCACTTCGAGCGAATACACAGTGTTTGTACTCCTCATAGCGGGTAACCAAAACAATGAATGCAACGAAGGAGTGGTTAGTCCAGTTGAACTGAATATAAGCATATAAGACCATAATGAAGTCTGCTGTAACGAAGTAATAACATAACAAAGCTATTGCAGGATTCGGCTCAACTCCAATACTTTAGTGTAAACCCGCCGCTAATTGCTAACCTTTGAACTTGTCAAGCTGCATGCCCGAGATTGAAGACTGGAACCTAACCCTGTCTAAGTTTCGGTTCACAAAACGCACATGCCAACATAAACGAACCCGGCAAAACATTTTCAGAAACTTAGCGCGACACCCAGCAGAGCAGAAATGAAAATCGCCAACACTTGACAGATGGTGATACAAAACATCGCACACTTTCAGGTGATGTGCAGTGGCCTCAATTATGGCAAGAAAGCGAGATTCAAGTTGTTGTACGTATGCAAAAGCTGCTTCTGATGGCACAGTGAGATTCCCAAAAAGTTTGCTGGGGACGTGGTATGCTTTGAGCATTGTGAAATACTGGTGGGTACCCTTAAGCGTCTCACTGTCGTCTTTCAGTAACTGTGGGCAACTGCAACCGTCACATGCATTCCGAAGGAAGTGTTTGATGAGAAAACCAGCTACATAATATGCAGCGGAGTCATCGATAATATGGGAGTGAATGTTTGTCGCAAGTTCAGAGAGATCGTCTAGAGCGGGAAAGTCGTCAGGCTGTGGCTGTGCACACTCCTCATTATCCACAAGAGACGCACTGGTGAGGGAGAATGGCGACAGCTGTTCCTGGAGGAGGTCACATTCATCATCCTCGACATTTCCGTATTCTGACAGCTTGAAGAGTTTTCTTATGCAGATGTGCTTCAGGCCACAAATAAATTGTGCTACATTGGGGTTGGTGTTGCAACCCTGTTTTTGCCTAATGTGGCCAAATATGTTCTCCAGAGGATCCTGTTGAAGCCTGCGTGTTAACAGGTATTCAAAATTGTAATTTTTGGAGAGGTCGTCCCATAGTTGACAAATTGCCTGAATTGTAATTTGCCAACCTACGATGGTTTGTGGTTGACGTCTGCCAACAAACTGCCATGATGCAATCCAGGGAAGCTGGCCTCGGAGGAAGTCAATCAGCTCTGAATCATTTTTCATGATTGCATGCCGCAGCTTTTGCGAAGTTCTTTTTTTACTCGAGCTGTTCAAGGCATCGAAAATCCTGTCCATACGATCACAAAATTGAGCTGTAGTGATGGCCGAGGCAGGCAGCACCTTCGCATACACCATTGCCGTGATAGCAATCGAAACTGATGCACTGAAGACCTGAGTTGCTCTGCTGACCTTCATATTAGAAAAAGGTTTCTGATGAACGTGCCGTTCAGTCAACTTTGGAGCCAATCGCAACCGCAACTCATGTGAGGATTGGTAAAGGCTTACAATGTGCGACCAGTTAACGATGTCATCCCCAATGTATAACTTGTGTGCTTGGACATTATTGCGCGTTGTTTTAATTAAATGCGGAACATCAAAAATGTAATATACCCGCTCACCATTAACTTCAAAAAAAGGCTTTGCTACAGTCACTTTTAGTTGGTTAGCGAGACTTACATTTGAACTGCCCTGGTCACAAATGACTGCTTTCACTGCAATATTAATGCTCCTAAGCTCCAAAATGAGTGACACCAGCAAGTTATGCATAACAGATGATGGTGTTGATGTGTGCCCTATAGTAAAAGCAACCGGTTGAACCCACTTTCTCGAAACACCAACAAGAAGAAAAACCAGTGCTCGATCAGCGATGGTTGAAGTGCGATGAGTGCCATCATCTGTAAAACCCTGGACAACGTCTCTTGAAGCATCATAGTACAAATTCTTTTTGAGTGCTATTTCGTCGAAAACTAAAGCGCACACTCGGTCCCGTTCATTCCAAGCTTGAGTATTTGTTGCAATGGAAGAAAGGATTCCTGGAATTATGCCTGGAGTCATCTTTACATTAGCTAGCCACCTCCTTAATGAACGCCGGGAGGGCAAAGAAAAATACGGAGCCAGAAATCGGTATGCTCGCGGACCTCGGAAGTTTAAGTGAAGAGCGAATTTCTTGAACCACACGGGAAACCGCTTGCCCTTGCATTTGGGCCTCAAGCGAACATGTGCAGAAAGAAGTTTAAAAACCTCCTCGGTGACGTGCGGTCGGATAACTTCAAGGGCCTTCGTAGTCGATGACGGTGCTTGGTGAGGCTGTCTCTGCAGTCTTTTGATAGTTTTCCGCTGTGCTGCTACTTTGGCTTGCAGATGTTTAATGGTTTGCTTGTACTTCATTGATGGAGACATTGTCGCTGGCACACAGGAACGCACTGCAATAAACAAAAAAATTGATGTAAAAGCGAAGAACAACTAATCCCATACGAGCACTTTCCTCGCTCTTTCAGACCCAAGGTCTGAAACTTTCTGTGGTACAAAGTTTTCGATTCCACTACCTAAAAACAAACCATTCACAATGTTGACAATGCACAAAAAAAATGAAAATCACTGAGAGCCCACCCTTACATTTTGTAAGTGCACACGTAGTGTCCTTTTGAGGATAGTTTCCTCAGAATGTCCTAAACATAAAATAGCACATTAAAAACTGCTGCAATAAAAGCATAGTCACCATTTTCTCTAAGGCACTCAGGCGTGGAGCTGTTGGCGGAGACGTCTTCTGGAGGGTCTTGTGAAGCTTGTTCAGTGCCTCGGACAATGCTGTCGGAACAATCTTGCGAGCGGCCTGCGGAAGTCTCTATATCAATCCACTCTGGTGTTGAAGTGAACATACAACTTACCGGCCACACAAGTTCCTTTTGTGACAGCTGAACGACTGGTTAAGGTTTTCTCCGGCAAGACGAAATCATCAGAAATTCTTTCACCAGCTACAAGGGAGCTGCCACCTGCAGAGGTTTGGTCAACAGTCAATTTGGGTAAAAAAAAAAAGAAATCGCGACACTGAACGCACCCTGTTCATCGGGGCACCTCAATGTGTGGGAGCCGCTTTCTGAAGCCTCTACCGCAGGTCCTGAAGAGATGAAATTACGACAATGTGTCAGTAAGAGGCTTATAATAACACAAACTGAAGCTCATCCGCACCTTGCAGTGCAGCTTCTGCAGCCATGTCACAGTCACTACTTGAAGCGACGCTCAGAGAACCTGCATATATGTGCAGTTGGTACAAGTTACAAAGCTTGTAGCATGGGGAAGCTTAAACAGCTCTTTCAAACGCATAAATTGGTCGAACGTGGAAGAAAAGAGACGGCACCAACTAGGAAACAAGTAATTTGTGATTTTTGGAATTATCAACAGTGGCAGCTTTCACTGATGAAAGGTATACGTACATGTGCACTCAGGCTTGAAGATAACGTGAAATAGCCCTTTAAAGTCTTTCAAAACAAGTTGCGCAGGTCCAGAGCATCAAAAAATGACAGAAATGTAAAGCTGCTGTTAGGAAGGTAATAGCCCACAATTCACAGAACTTAAGACTTTCCAAGTGTTACTTCTGTAGTGAGGTTTCTCTATCGGCTACAGAGATCTTCACGGTTAACTGTCGCCACTGATTCAATACAAGTGGCTGCTATTGCACATATTTGAGTTTCAGTCAATCACTTACATGGTGCAGCTGGTTGCACACTGGGAACAGCCATTCTTGTAAGCCTTGTGTGCCCAGGGTCCATGAAACTTTGAGCAGTAAAATGGTCGCTACAAACCCTGTACGTTGCGTACAATAGGCTGGCCGGCTTACTCAGGAGATCATCGCGTCCAGCATACTGCATCCATGCTTTCATCCTGCATTGGCAATGAACTATCAGCTGAAAGGGGAAGTGCTTGAATAGTGATTTTTTATTGTTACCCTCACTTAGCAAGTACGAACAGTAAGCCTACAGACATGCAAACCATACAAAAGCTTTAACACACCTGCCGTCCCGTGGTACGCGGAAGAAACTCGTCCCAGGCTTCTTGTGGGTTCTGCCATTGTTGAAGCACCACGATACACAGCAGTAGCTGCCGTAGCTTGGACCGCCGGACGGCATGGCGTCAGCGCGGTCTGAAAATGTTAGTAAGTGGATGCTTCGCTGTCAAATTACAAAAAAGATATGTGCACGTCATAAGTGTACCAGCAAACCCCTTTGAATGATTAGCTAATCGATGCACAATACAAAACCAGTGATACATCTCTGACCCATAAAACTCTGACTTACAAAGATATACGTCAAGACCACGAACAAAGATCTTCAGAAGTTTCCAGGCCGCTATCCCTTGTAATGCAATGGTATCGCGGCCTGGGAACATTAGAACACCTTCGTGCGTACGCAGTATCAGCAGTACATTGGGAAGAAAAATCGTAGTTGAAATTTGTGCGGTAAAATTATATTGGAAACGTCAAAAAAATTTGTGGGCAGCTTGCACTAGTGGCACAAGGCTAGCGAAGAAACGAAGATGATGGCCACTTGGCTAGTCCAGATTTGCCTCCGGCACACCAAGAATTATTCGTGTTCCGAGCCTTCGGGAAATGCGTCGTGAAGCATGCGAGGCCCAACAAACGCTTCTCAATATTTTGCACCGAGCCTACGACCTAGCTGCCCAGCTATGCTCAGCGCACAGACGCTCGCGTCCGTGGCAGACGCAGCACGCGTCGCCTCGGCTTGACGCCGTGCCGCCTTTTCTATACTGCATACGTTGCACAATGTTCCCGTCTAACCGCCGCATAGAGCCACAAACTTTCTTTTTAGCGAACCTCCCAGTCCTTACAAGCTTCAGAAAAAGGTTACAACTGCGTGAATGACACGCCACGTAAGAAACAAACTCGCACACACGAAGCGCAACGTGTGTGTGTGCATCTTTCTATGTTTGTTGCATGGTGTCTTTTTCGCGCAGGCGTAACCGTTTTCTGAAAAAATGACCCAACAAGACCAACAACATGTCATTCAACAAGCTTCGCTTGAAAACGTGCCTCACCTGTTATCTCACGCTTGAAAACGCCGACGCAGCCGACGTTGACGAAAGCGACGAAAGCGTCTCGCTGTCAGTCATGCATGGGCTTGTCGCTGGATAGATGGTGTTTATGACAGTACGGCTGAAGAAAAATAATCGCGTAAGGTGTGTTGAATAAATCGTTTTTATGTATAAAGAACATACCAAATTTGGGCGTGTAATTATTAATTTGTGAAAACAATTCTGTTGCATTGATTATAACTGTGTTTTTTTTTGCGCTTGCGCCCTCTGACGTGTGGTGGGAGCACTAGTTCGTTACGTAGTCGTGACGCACTTCCTGAGGCCAGGTTTCGCGGAGTGTCCGCTCTTGTCTTCTTCTTTCTCTATGGCTTCACGCCGGCGTTGCCACGCCAGACACTGGTCCTGCCATATACTCGAAGGCGCGCGCCGCGCTGCGTTGCTTTGACGCATGTGCGTTTCAGCGCGTCCGGCGTCCATTCATCACAAAAAAAAATGGCAGCATATCCACGGATGCATCCGCCCCTGCGTCCGTTCATGCGTCCATCCATGCATCTGTCTGTGTGTCCGTTCGTCCATCTATTCAACACTCCAAGTCCCACCATCTCGCATCTTTTTATCATATATTCCCCATATAGAAGCACCGCCATTCAGTGGCCCCGCCGCGGTGGTCTAATGGCTAAGGTACTCGGCTGCTGACCCGCAGGTCACGGGTTCAAATCCTGGCTGTGGCGGCTGCATTTCCGATGGAGGCGGAAATGTTGTAGGCCTGTGTGCTCAGATTTAGGTGCACGTTAAAGAACCCCAGGTGGTCGAAATTTCCGGGGCCCTCCACTACGGCGTCTCTCATATTCATATGGTGGCTTTGGGACGTTAAACCCCACATATCAATCATCAATTACCGCCATTCAGTGGACATTCAAAGGACTAAACGAGAGGTGGCACACGCACACTTTCTTACGGCTTGTGCTTCGGGTCTACTTCTCACCTTCAACCACCTTGAGTTCATGGTATATACTAGTTCACTGTATTCATAGCACTGCTGCCCAATGCTCGCTAAACCTTACTAAACCATAGAGGTTACGCCCAGCGAGTATAACGTAGCAACCTTTTCCTGTCAGATAGTGCTCAATGTACTTGTCAGTGGCTGCTAATGTGAAATAAAAGACAGGAGGATTCAGCTTTTAGTTTCTTACGGCTTGCGCTTCGTATCTGCTTCCCCCCTTTAACCACCTCGAATTCGTTCATGGTATATACTAGTTCATTGTATTCATAGCCCTGCGGCTCAACGCTCGCTAAACCTTACTAAAACTTAGGAGGCTACACCCAGCGAGTATAATGTAGCAACCCTTTCTTGTCCGATAGTGCTCAATGTACATGTCAATGGCTGCTAATGGCAATCGCAGCGTGCGTGTTGACTAAAAGCCGAATGCTCCTGTTTCTCATTCCCCATTAGCAGCCATTGGCATGTACATTGAGCACTATTTTTTTATTGTTAAACAACGCACAGAAGAAATCTTTCACCGGCATCATCTTGGAGGTCAAATGTTATACCTATTTCGTGTATGTGCCACTGGTGGTTACGTATTACGAGGGACGCACAAGCCACGTCATAAGGAGCTTCGCCCCTAGAAGATGGAGACGCAGTGTTGTCTAAGTAACGCATCGGCGCGAAATGCAGCACGCTGCATTTCGCGCCGGTTGCCGTGGGGCCAAGCCGACGGACGCTGGTCGTGCCTGGCGTCAGGCTATAGAGTGCTCGCGTTTTGCTCACGTAGCGTCGCTGTGCCCAGCGTGGGCGCGCGTCAAAGCTACAATGGAGTACATTGGGCCATGCCCGTGTGCTCGGATTTGGGTGCACGTTAAAGAAACCCACGTGGTCGAGATTTCCGGAGCCCTCCACTACGGCGCCTCTCATATTCATGCGGTGGTTTAGGGACGTTCCATCCCTAATCTCGATCGAGTATATAGGGTTCCTCATGATGCGCTCGCGGCCGTTTCGATAGCTCCACATATACCTAATTCGGTGTTACGTGACGTCAACGAATGACGAAATATATGACTTGTGCAAACATGATGATCCTGACACGCATGTCATGTAGGAACATTTCAACATACCACGCTCATAGCATGCTGGCGGCCGTTTCGCTAGCTCCACATATACAAAATTTGGTATCACGTTACGGGATTGGATGGCGAAGGTAAAGGACACATCCAAACATGATAATCATGACACGGAAGTCATGTAAGACATCATTTACCTCCACTCGTCACAATGTGCTGATTTTAAAGTGACATATCACCATTTATCATTCGTGCTTCGCATACTATCAATTCCCACTGTACGTGGGATCTGCCATTTTTTTCAGTCTTAGCTGGTTGTGTGTGTGTTTAGACTTTCTTTTAATATTTCTGCATACTTGTCATAGGCTTTTGAAAATACGACACCCGCAAATATGAGAAAATATTTACCACCTGAAGTTCTGCATGTAGCATGGTTCTGATGATGATCTGTATTTTTCGAAATTCCAGCAGAATAAATGCATCAGGTGCTCCACGGTCTAGTACAGTGTATCACGAACAGAACACGGAACACGAACAAGTAGAAAAGAACTGCCAGTGGCTGTGTTCTCCTGCCCCAAAGTTCACGATAGCAGAAAGAGCACATTGTGATGTTTGGAGCAGCTTGTTTTGTATACATAGTAACATTCTGTGCAGCTGCAGTTTAACTTCTTAGCAGTTCATTATTCAGGAGTTCCTTTTACGCTTGAGCGTTATGAATTAATTAAATTTTGCATGCAAGATTCCGATTTATGACACTAATTTTCAGGCTGCTGTAGTGATAGTGGGCAAATAAATTAAGCCCGAGGATTTTAACATGCATGTTAATGAAAGCGCCTCTTTGTCTTTGCATTTCACTCCCATAAATCACAGCATTCATGGTCGGCAATGATAACTGTGTTTTCATTCTTAGTAATTCAAGAAGTAAACCTATTGATGTGATCATCTTGTACTTAATTGGCAAGCGAAAACAGCGCAAAAATATAGACAAGGACAGAGAAAGAGACGACACCGGCTGAGGTCGTCTCTTCCTCTGTCCTTGTCTATATTTGTGCGCTGTTTTTACTTCCCGAGCATGAACCACCGACTAGCCCAACTTTCGTTATTATTGCATCTTGTACTTAGTCGATATAATCCTTCAGTATACACTCATTTGTATACCACCAATGATGTCATGTTTGTATAAGCTCTGGAAAGTGCTTCAATGTGAATCATTGTATTTGGAAGGAATGGGATAATCTTTATGGCTAGTATATCTAACACTTGGTTTTAGTGTGTAATGTTATTCCAATGCCTATATCCCCTTCATCAGTCTTCTTCTCCGTTTCTACTGCGTAAGTGTAACTTTTTTTAATGTAGTAATTGCTTATATAGGTTCGTTCATAATGTAATTGTGTATTATGCCAATGGCTTATCATCTATGCAGCTTTTTTCATATTAGATATAGAAGTATTCATATTATGTTTTTGTAGTTATAGAGTGCTGAAGTAGCTATAGCTATAGAGTGCTGATTTGGCTAGTAGGTAATGCATTATTGAACTTCTCAGCGCAAAAACTTCCTACAAGTAACACAAGAAGCGAGGCCGAGCGCAGACTTTCAACTAAATTGATTACTACTACAAAGCACATATATATGTTACAAAAAAGACGATAGGATCACTTAACCTTAAGCAGAAATCAGACAACACCAAAACAAGAAACACAACAAACAAAAGCCAAAAGAGGCTGCAAGAAACCACGTGATAACCACGGACCATCACGTGCCGAGTTTAAAAACGCCAATTCTTTTTCGGATAACACTATTGATGGTTTGCTGATGCAGCTGCCTCGAGCGATTGCTGCAGCTTCGATTACAAGTCTTGTACCTTCGTTAGGGTGGGACACGAAAACCCTTATCTTTTTGAACAATAGGTGGCACCCACATTCGGAACATCGAGCGCTCAAAAAACCATCCCATCCTGCACTTCTTACTTTTTCGCAATTTTCCTGAAGTATTACATTAATGCACATGCCTGACTGACCTACGTACTGAAGTTCACAAGACAGGGGTACACCATAAACAATCCCTGTTGTACACTGATTGATTGATTTGTGGGGTTTAACGTTCCAAAACCATCATTTGATTATGAGAGACGCCGTAGTGGAGGGCTTCGGAAATTTTGACCGCCTGGGGTTCTTTAACGTGCACCCAAATCTGAGTACACGGGCCTACAACATTTCCGCCTCCATCGGAAATGCAGCCGCCGCAGCCGGGAATCGAACCCGCGACCTGCGGGTCAGCAGCCAAGTACCTTAGCCACTAGACCACCATGGCGGGGCCCCTGTTGTACACTCAACAAACCTTTTTCGGTGCTTAATCTTGCAGCTTCTCACGGTGTTTTCTACGGGACCAGTTCGGACATATAACTGAGACAGTTCATTCGGTGTGGAAAAAACTACTGACACACCCGCTCTTTGGCCTATTTTCTTGAGTTTATGCGAAATACTATGCAGATATAGTATCACCACCACCCTCTTGGGAGTTCGTTCTTGTAAAGCGTCCCCATTGTTCCCTACTCTTAACTGTCTGCGCAGCTTCTCACAAACAGAAACTAGCAACGAATCGGGATAGCCCGCTGCCTCTAGACGGACAATCTGCTTGTCGAAACTTCGTTGCACTGAGTGGAATAAAGACTTCGTTAAAGAGTTATGTATACGTGCTTTTACAATTCCACGCTTTACCAGTTTGCTGTGAGAAGACGCGTATGGCAAAAGGGTTTTTTTTTTTTTGCCCCATGGCAACGTTAAACAACGGAAAGCTCCACGTTGAAGAGGGAACAAGGCTTCCATATTTCAAGACAATAATATCCCAGGGACCAAAATTTGCCGTCAAAAAAGAAAACTCACCTGCGGAACTGCTTTCATTGGTGCGGAACGTTTCAAAGACTGCTCCGGACAGTGAATCTGAGAGGTGCGTTTCTGAAGGTGTTGATGTCCTCTGCCGGTATGCGCATCAAGTCAAGACTATTCCGATTAGAAAGGTCGTCTTCTACCTAAAAAGCAACAACCTATGTCTGCTGCCTTCGGACCAAAAAAGGTGGGTTTTGTGCCGTAAGGAACGGGACCTTCATGAGAAAAGGCCGCGCGGCTATTGATTCAGTGTTTAACCTATGCCCACAAGTTAAGCAAAAAAATGCAAAGCGAAAAGCGTGCAACATGCTTGGAAAGCTTAATCTATGTGGTCTTGCAAGGTAGTTAAACAAACAAGAAAGATTGGCGCTGAATATATTTTTCTCTGTGAAGACACATAAAATTGATATACCCTTTCATGTAATAATCTCTGAACTGGACATGTGGCAGAAGTGTGCGGCCTCTTGGCTTCAGAGTTACCTAAAGCTGTTACCGATCAATGACCCTTTTTTAGTGAACAATTCTTCGCAGATTGTCGGTTATTTCCGTCAATACGTGTCCACTCGTCGAATGGGTGTTTCCATCGACATAAAGAATATCTATTATTTCATTCCTCAAAAACCACTTGTTGATGTCATGGAAAAGACAATTTCTCAATTTGGTGCTGTAGCGTTCCAAAACAAGTGTGGTGCTTATGTTTCTGGCTTTCTGGATGTGCCGAAGCTTTACCTTGCCTTTATCTTTGCGGAGTGGAATGGTGAAGTTTGTCTGCAAAAAACAGGCGTGTGTATTGGCTCATCTATCGCCCAAGTGTTAAGCGATCTGTATCTAGCTCACTTGGATAGAAAGATTTATTAACAGTTCGCACAAATAAATGTTAGTAAGTGTTCCCGATTTGTCCATGATTTCGTGATTTTGTTTGATTGCAATCTTGACGTCCTTGATGAGAGCTTTCAGTAAGTCTTGCAAGTGTTCCAGGAATGCCTTGAACCACTTTCTCTCACGCATGAGCTGCAGGAAAATGGATCGCTGAGGTTTTTAGATTTGATACTACCATTTTCAACTGGACACGTTCGCTGGACGTATAAGCCATGGGGGAAGAACCTCCTTTTGCTGTACCAGTCTTCTCACAGCAATTTGGTAAAGCATGGAATTGTAAAAGCATGTATGCATAACATTTTAACGAAATCTTGCTTCCACTCAGTGCAACGAAGCTTCGACAAGCAGATTCTCCGTCTAGAGGCAGCGGGCTATCCCGGTTCGTTGCTTGTTTCTGTTTGTGAGAAGCTGCGCAGTTAGGAGTAGGTAACGATGGCGACGCTTTACGAGAAGCAACTCCCAAAAGGGTGGCGGTGACACCATATCTACATGGTATCTTGCGCAAACTCGAGAAAATAGGCCAAAGAGCGGGTGTGCCAGTGGTTTTTTCAACACCAAATAAAATGTCTCAGTTATCTGTCCAAACTAGTCCTGTAGGAACCATCGTGAGCGCCTGCAAGATTAAGCATCGAAAAAGGTTTGTTGAGTGGGCAACAGGGATTGTTTATGGTGTACCCCTGCTTTGTGGACTTGAGTTCGTAGGTCATTTAGGCAGGTGCCTTCATGTAAGTCTTCAGGATCATTGCCAGAAAGTAAGAAGTGCATGATGGGATGGTTTTTTGGCCACTCGATGTTCCGAATGTGGGTGCCACCTATTGTTCAAAAGACAAGGGTTTTCGGGTCCCACCCTAATGAAGGCACAAGACTTGTAATCGGAGCTGCAGCAATCGCTCGAGGCAGCTGCATCAGCAAACCATCAATAGTGTTATCCGAAAAAAAATTGGCGCTTTTAAACTCGGCACGTGATGATCCGGGGTTAGCACGTGGTTTCTTGCAGTCTCTTTTGCCTTTCTTTTGTGTTTCTTGTTTTTGTGTTGCCTGGTTTCTGCTTAAGGTTAAGTGATCTTATCGTCTTTTTTGTAACATATATATGTGCTTCGTAGTAGTAATCAATTTAGTATAAAGTCTGCGCTTCTCCTCGTCTCTTGTGTTACTTTTCGAAAGATTTTGCGCTGAGTTAAATAATACAGAGTAGATCTACTTATCTTGTCCTAGGTGCCTGTACAATTGTTTGGCCCTACAAGGGTACTGGTATACTTTATTATCAAAGCTGGCATCTTAAAACTATTTTGTTAGTCGAAGTAGCAAAGTGTTCGCTTTTTCAACTGCGTGAAGTTAAATGCTCTTATGTTCTCTCATTTGGTGCCTGTTTCATGCAAATGACACATTATTACTTTGTAGTAGCATAGCATTAGTTGTGAGTTTACACATATGTGATGAGCAACATTGCATTTGAGGCCAGCATCAAGACATACATGCAGTGCACTGGAGCATCACCTCACGTACTAAGCGTATACATTCTCCGCCCACCAGCGAACTGAATTCATTTCAAGCAGACCGACAGACAGCTGTATGGGAACTGGGCTGTTGTGCAAACTTTGAAGCCTTTGAGGAGTGTTTTTCAGAAACTATATACGGTCTATAGCTGTCAATATAAACACTGCACCGAGGAACTTAGTAGCTTAAAAATGTATCATTCATGTATTGTGTAGAATTTCTTCGTGCTGTGCCGATTTTTCAGCCCAAGTGTCTAACATGCTCTGTTACTGTGTCGGGAATGAGCCGAGCTTCGTAAATAAACAGAGTAATATTGCAGACATGTATCAAATTGTGCAAAGCCTTTTATTTAGCAGGAAATTGTCAAGGGCTTTCTTTTTGTGTTTCTGGTAAAAACTGCTTGTCGCTGGGCAGCAGCAGAAACTACGCATCAAGCTTTTCCAAAATGATTCTAGAAACACCGAGCTCATTCATAACAGTGCTGGGGAATTTCTTTCGTAGGTTTCTCTATTTTCAAAATGAGTGTATTACAATTGTTGTTTTATAGCCAGTTATCTTACCCCCTAATGCAGAGATGTTACTTGGCTCGCGACTTCACCTTAACTTGAGCAAGTCGGCGTGAAGCGAGCAGCGGACTTTAAAACGCCCAAGTCAGCCTTCGCGTTTCATACCCCCAAATGCAGAGATGTTACTTGACTCGTACTTGACTCGTTCTTGACTCAAGACAGTCTTGCCGGTCACCATAAATCGTTCTCGAACTTGCGGATGACTTGAAGGCGACTTAGCTCGGTCGAAGTCAGGACAAGTTTCAAGTCAGCAGCGGGGCTAGCTTGAAAGCGACTTCACGCGTTATTCCAACATGGCCACCTCTCGAATGGACGTCGCGTGAAAGGTGGCCGCTTTTGAGATTGCTCGCCTCGCCATAAGCGTAGCATTTTTTGAGGCGCACTGCCTGCCGAAGATTCTTGGAACCGCTTTACGTGACTAAGGAAATCCGGTGGTGTTGTACGACGAGCAACGATTCCACGCTCGATACAGATTCACGAAGAACGCCGTGGAGCAGCTGCTCGATATGTTGCCGCTCCGTGAAAGTGGGGACAACCGAAGACAGCCCGTGCATCCAGTGTTACAGCTACTGATGGCTCTCAGGTTATACAGCGCTGGCACATACCAACCAGTCACCGGAAATTTCGTCTGCTTTCCGTAGTCGACAGTGTGCCGTGCAGTCGGAAAAATTACGCTACTCATCGCAAAGCACCTGTACGCGATGCTGGTGCGCTTTCCGCAGCCGGCGGACTGTTATGAAGTGGCTGAGTTCCCTTGCGTTAAAGGTTGTGTCGACTACCCACACGTGCGTATTAATGGTGTCGACAACGCCGAAGTGTTCCGTAACCGCAAAGTCTATTTCTGTTTTTCTATAACACGACGACATTTTCCGTCTCTTTCGGTAAAAAAAAAATTGACTTGGTGCTGTGTCCGTGTGCCTCGTCTATCCTTTCGTCCCGTCTAGGGTGCTGTTTCTCGCTCAGAAAGGCATCGCTTGTAGCACAACGCTACGTAAAATTACACATACATAAAAAAGTAGTACCCCTATCACGGGTTTTTTTTATCCGCATCACCATCATGCGGCGATACATTGCTGCACCCCGCGAGACAGAATTCTGCTATGAGGCAGCGAGGAAAATCATTGTCTACCCGCTGCCAAAGAACATGGACCCAGAAAGGGACGCGGGCAGGCGAGCGGCGAGAGCAGTGGCGCTGGCCCGTCAACATCAGAGAGACGAGGGCGCAGTCTACGTGGACGCCGCAAGATATTCGGGAAGACGCAACGCCTTCGCAGCAGTGGTGGTCAGCGCCACTACTGGTAAACTACTAACAGCAAGCACCGTGCGCGCCCGAACAGCCGGCCAGGCAGAGGAGGCGGCGATAGCCCTGGCCACAGGTAGGCCGGGCACGCGCACGGTGCTAAGCGACTCAAAGCAGGCAATTAGGAATTTTGCCCGAGGCATGGTCTGGCGGGGCACGGAGCGGCTAGTGACGTCCATCGCGGCCTCGCGGGCTGCTCGCGGCGCCGCTGTAGGACCAACCATCGCCCTCAAATGGTTCCCAGCCCACATGGGACGACACCTGGCTCCCGACATCGAGAACCGCAACGAGGAGGCGGACGCTGTGGCCCGTGATCTCATCACGTGCCGGACCGCGGCAGCCCGTCTCCCTGAAACCAGCGGTGAAGAACGAGAAGACTTCGATCCCCTCACCGACTACGGAGGGATCCTGGCGGCCTACAGAGAGGCCAGGAGAGCCTTTCCGCCCCCGCATCGTGAACTGTCACGTGCGGAAGCAGTGAAGCTCCGACAACTGCAAACGGAATGCGTGCTAACGCCAGCATTGGCCCGGCACGTATGCCCCGACATGTTTGTGGACGCTAAGTGTAGCGCGTGCGAACGTGAACTAGCCACCCTCCGCCACATCATGTGGGGCGGGTGTAACAGTGGTGTGAACAATGGGAATGGGCAGTGCCAGGACGCCACGTATCCCGATGAGGTGGGAGCATGGATACGCTTCCAAGACTTAAACACACAACGAAGGGCCATCCAGCGGCTTGAGGAGGCCCTGGCAAAGCAGACGAGAAAGGGAACCGACGCCCCGGACAACGGGAGCGGAGGAGCCCGAGTATCCAATGCCTAGCCAGAGCACAACGTCCTCAAGATCTAGAGCCTGGGACTATAGGACTATTAGCTATAGTTTTTAGATAGGGAATACCCGCGCCCTGCGCGGACTTCCCGCACGCCGGATGCACAAAAAATGTTGTTTCTCTCTCTCTCTTCTGCTGAGGGCAATGTCCTGACCCCCGCTTTTTTTCTTGTTTACCAAGCTCAACAAAGAGATACGAATCACATTTGTTCACAGAACTTGTTTTTTTTTTCATATTAACTGCGACCTAGCCCATTACAGGCGTGCACACAGGCGAACACAAAGGCAAATACCGTGAAAATCGTGTCACCTCGTGAGCCAGGTCAGCACAAATACATGCCATGGCGTTCGATTGAGGAAAAAAAAAAACGACGAAAGAACCCAACGCGATGCTTGTTTCACCTCCAAACAAGCAACCATGGAGAAACGCACCGCATTTGGGTGGTCACTAAAACCAGCGGACAAGGAACGCTTTACAGAAGCAACACTGCGCATCGCTGTGGTGGCAGGCACCACGTGCCGCTCGTTAGCCGTAAAATGGCAAGAATATGCTCGCGGCCCTTCGTTTTTATAGTTATTTTAAAACGTATGGTCTTTTTTTGGTGTAATGCATGCCTTACGCGAACAACTTCATTAATACCCTCGTTAGCAGGCAAGCAGCGTGTTTCTGCTTTCAAGCAGAAACACGCTGGACCCGCTTCTTGGACGTAAAGCGGGTCCAAGAATCTTCGGCAGGCAGTGCGCCTCAGAAAATGCTACGCTTGTGGCGAGGCAAGCAAACTCAAAAGCCGCCACCCTCCACGCGACATCCATTCGAGAGGTGGCCATGTTGGAATAACGCATGAAGTCGCTTTCAAGCTAGCCCCGCAGCTGACTTGAAACTTGTCCTGACTTCGACCGAGCCAAGTCACCTTCAAGTCATCCGCAAGTTCGAGAACGATTTATGGCGAACGGCAAGACTGTCTTGAGTCAAGAACGAGTCAAGTACGAGTTAAGTAACATCTCTGCATTCGGGGGTTAATATTTGCACTTCAGTGTATGTATTTATGTATGTATGTATGTATGTGTGTGTGTATGTATGTATGTATGTATGTATGTATGTATGTATGTATGCAAGTATGTATGTATGTATGTATGTGTGTGTGTATGTATCTTTTGAATGAAAATCTGGTTATCATTGATGAGTAAGTTTTGTCATGATTCGACTGAATTCATTCTTGTTCTTTTTTTTCTGAGCCGTTATACTTTTAATTTGTTTTTACGTCAAAACGTAAATGTAACCTTTCACAAACTATGTGTATTTTAAGAAGTTGTTTCGTCTGCCAACGTGCAGTTACGAGCCAGAAATTGGGCAAAATAGAACCAACCAGCATAGATCAGTTTAAAGCGTAGCTCCTCTACAAGGCTTGTGCACATTGCGCTGGTCGAATATGTCGATTTCAACATATCAGCTTCAATCAGAATAAGCAAGCAATCACCCGTGGCTGCACATGTGTGTGATATGTATGCATACTATAATACCTGTTAGCAATGACTACTAAGGGCATGATACTAGTCAAGCTGAATAATCTAATTTTGTCAATGCACCTTTCGTCTGTACTGGAACTTTGGTTAATAAAAAATAAACTTCGGTTTAAAAATTTATTCTAGGAAGCAAAAGCAGAGTATCTGTCTATCACGCAAATCAATTTGCCATTGTTCTGTTCCACTCTGGACAATCGGAAACCCTCTAAGCAGAACTTGATTAGCTGCTATAATACTTTTTAACCATTGACAGCAGCATTACACTGAAGCGCGCAACATGATAGATAGCGAGAGAGACGACACAAACTGATCACTCTGTTTGTGTCTTCTCAATCGGTCCATGCTCTTTTGCTTTGCTGCATGTAATGATTCCCAGTAAGTTAGCACGGAAGCGTGTCCAGTCAACTTGGCCGAAATCAATTAGCTTGCTGAATATCTACGTTTTCTTCAAACCATAGTGATGACTGACGGCTGGTCGAATGCTCCAACACGTGAAAAGTAATATACCAAGTATATTATTTGTATTTTGGCACTGGGCATTCTTGTGATAACAGAGGATGGAGGGGGAAAGTATGAACTCTGAATTATATAATTTACAAAGGAGCACGGCACAGCGCTTTTGGGTCAAAAGGAGAATAAAAGAAGAAAGCTCGAAAGCCACTTTCTCAAGAAATGAGTTCCCGCCGCCACGCATAGTCTTAGGCCAGGCAAGCGCTTAGGAAAAAATATGCTCCGGGACACTGAGAATCGAACCCAGTACTCTCTAGGTTCTGAACGCTGTAACCACTCGTCCACTGCTGAAGTGCTTGAGATGAGCGTCTGCCACTACAGCATTTACCCTATTGCTGATATATCGTCAAGCTTTCGAATAAACGCAAAAACAAAACGTCCGGCGAAACTTGGTCAAAATTAGAAAAAAATAGCTAGAATACGTTTGCCTAAGGTTACTACAATGTAGAAACGACCAAGTGTGGCTGTATATCCGCGCACTGTTTACCTTGTACGTTACTGTCATGGTGGTACAACGTAGGCTACCATCCCATATTTTGTAAAATATAAATAAAAAATGAGAATATATTGGCAATTGACAATGATAATCAACTATTTTGAATGATGGTATGTGGGTTTTAACGTCTGAAAACCACCATATGATTATGAGAGACGCCGTTGTGGAAAGCTCCAGAAATTTCTACCACCAGGAGTTCTTTAACGTGCACCCAAATCTAAGTACACGGGCATACAATATTTCCGCTTCCATCGAATATGCAGTCGCCGCAGCCGGGATTCAATCCCGCGATCTGTGGGTCAGCAGCCACGTACCTTAGCCACTAGACCACCACGGCGGGGCAACTATTCTGAATTCACTGTCACTGGTGTCACTTTCACTAAATGAATACTCAGTTTGTTTCTATTATCGTTATATGAGAAAGTTTTTGCTAATTACCTCACCTCTCCTAATTTGCGTTTATTTTCACATCTAAAGACAGTCACTATTCATCTCGCTTTTTGTGTGGCTATCGCTTCTATAAAACGCGTTCTCCACTTTTGTATGCTCTCCAAGCATCCGACGCTGCTTTGCAGAAATTTTCCTCGACGTCTGCTGGGCCAAAACAATTGTTTTTATTATCTATCACGTCGACTTCAGGCTATCGCGAAGGCAAAACTAGAGTCTCTCTCTCCTTTTTTTTCGTCCTGTCCGAGCGTGTGGTAACGTCTTTTGACTCCAACGCTCGTATACACGTCCCTTGCTTTGTTTGCTCACTCAAACACCACTGGACGAAATAACTGCACCGTGATTTGTTAAAAGCATTAGCACTCAAACACTTCGTGACGAGTATCTTTCGTTTTACATGAACACATATATAAGCGTTAGCGTATGCACGTTCTCGCATTCCGGCTTTACCAAAATGCTGCGGTGCCGGAAACCTGCGAAATTGTGCTCACAATTTCATTTGATTACTGCTGTTCTATATTCAGAATTCGTCCACAGGCACAAAAGCCGCTCTTGCGTTTTGTCATAGGATTATTCAGGCTGAATCAATAAGGTCAGGCTCAGGCTGAATAACATTTCAGCTACTGAAACACCAAGACCTTAGAAGATTTGCTGGCGAGCTTTTCGTGGTGCTGACTTAGAGATCAGCGCCAGCAAGGCACACCAGAACTTCATCCAAGTGCCCTAGGTGCGCATGAAGCGTTGAAGAAAAATATCAATGTCGTCCAGGTAGCAAAGGCAAGCTTTCCGTTTCAGGCCACGCAGCACAGTGTCAATCATGCGCTTAAAAGTCGCGCCGGCGTTCCAGAGTCCGAAAGACATCACGGTGAAATCGTATAGGCCATCAGGGGTGGCGAACGCTGTTTTGTCCTTATCATCTTCATGCACGCGAATTTTCTAGGACCCTGGATGCAATTCAAGGCTTGAAAAGAATTCCGCGACTTGTATGGAATCTAGGGCTTCGTCAATGCGCGGCATGGGATACACGTCCTTGCGAGTTATCGGGAGCCCGGTATTCCACGCGAAAACGCACCGAGCCATCATTTTTACTGACCAAAACAACAGGAGACGACCGAGGGCTAGATGATGTACCGATTACTTCCCTGTTAGCATGCCGGCAACATTTTCTTCTATAATTTTTCTTTCAGCTAGACACGCGGTAGAGCCTGTGGCGTATGATAGATGTCCTAACTGTCTGAATTAGATCTACTGTTGTAATAATCTGGCTCAACGTAGACGAGCAAATATTGAAAGAATGTGCGTGTTTCTGCAAGAATGCAAGCAGCTGCTGCGTCTGTGAACTTCTGAAGCCGTTGCTGATGGTGGTAATAAAGACGTAGAAAGAAGCAATCTCATTGAGGAAAGCGTCATCGGATGCGATGGCATGAAGTGCCATCATTTACAGGCTCGTGATTGGCAGCACGGGCTGCCGTAGAGTTTTGTGGCAGTAGGATCTTCTCTGGTGTAGAATTTACGGCGGTGATGAGTGCAGATTCATTGCGAACAATTGGGGGACCCTGAAGCTTCGCCTTTAGGAGTTGAACACTATAGCAAAATCCGGTTCTAGTGCTCCCTTCAACCGCTAAGTGCCTACTTATTAATATGTTTTGTCACACACACACACACACACACACACACACACACACACACACACACACACACACACACACACACACACACACACACACACACACACACACACGCACGCACGCACACTCACGCACGCGCAAGCGCGACGTATCTATATGGCAATGGCACAGGTTTTCGATGTATTTAACAGCACTTTTATAACTTCATGAAACGTCATGCCTCGTTTGTTGTGACACACTACTTGACGTGAGTTCCCGCAGGCACTTATTGATGAGCAAGACTGTTCAGTGTGGCCACTTCCCTTTGCTAGAATGGCGCTCTGCTGTAGTCGAGACAGGTTTTTCACTATGTCTTACAGATGACACACACACACGCACGCGCGTGCGCCAATGGTACATACAGGTTTATCTATAGCAAGAGTCGCATAACCTCCAAGATACACTCACACACTCGCCATCTCGGATGCCATAAATAGTCTCACAATGCCTCACAGATGGCAGCGCATGACCTAGCGTATGCTGTTTGCTTGATAAGTCTTTAGAAGGGCAAGAGTGGGGGCTAGTTGGTTGAACATTGTTGAGACTCACACCGCGCTGGAATTAAACACACAAATAAAAGACACACTGAAGCACAGGTAGGACACACACATCGCGCTCGTGTGTGTCCTACCTGTGCTTCAGTGTGTCTTTTATTTGTGTGTTTAATTCCAGCGCGGTGTGAGTCTCAACAATTGATAAGTCTTGTTTGCTTGATCAACGCCTCTGGAAAGGCATGATATGTCTTCCGCTAGATGGACATAGTTGTCCACTATTTAGAGCTGTTTGAAAGTTCTGTGTGTTTTTAGCGGCAATGACTGCACTAGCCCTGCCTTTTCTGACGTAGTTTGATGGGCTCCCGAATGCGCCTACACTCTAAAGCAAAATTATTCGAAAAAGAAGTAACACAGCCCAATAGGGGCGCGTGATGACCAATAGACCATTGAGGAGCAACCACAGAGGGAAGCGTGCCGCGCGAAACCACTCAGTGTCCAAACACGCTCCAAAAGGATCAACCACCCGCGGATTGCAGGCAGCGCAAAAAGCGTTGCCAAGTGGACCAGCCCTCTTTCTCCTCCTCTGCTGGCCAGTCTTTCCCCGTATTTTGCCGGTGACGGTTGGCGTTGCGTCGCGCTCCGAGGGCTCGACCACGGCTTGCCGGCAACGGGCTCGGTCGTGTTGTATATTGTACGCACGAAATGCATCGCGAAGGTAAGCTTCGGCGTCTGCAGTTCGCCTGTGCTTTGCGACCGCCTGGAAATTGGCCGCCATTGCCGTCGGCCTCCCGTACACTCGCTCATCGAGTGCTCGCCTGTCTTCGCCGCCGCGATGATCTCCGGGCTGACGATATTGGGCTGAGACCTCGTTTCTTTGTTGGGATTCGTCGAAAACACGTTGCGGGTTCTCGTAAAGAGCTTGGTTGTAGTATGTCGCGCTCTGCAAGTGCTCCAGCACGGGCTGGCGGGGCTTTCGCTAATGTCGGAACTCACTGAAAATTGGTCGCCATTACAGTTGGCTTTCCTGTCAGTCGGTCTCAAGCAGCTCGGTGCCGTCCGTTGGCCGCGGCGGCGGACTCGTCTTTGCGCGTTGCACTCGCTCGAGTTTGTGGAAAAGGGTCACATTACCGTCGATTTCTTTGGCTCTAGCTCCAAACCAGCTCGGCGCTGTTCGTGGCGGTGGCCAAGCGTACGCTCACTCTCCTGTTCGAAGTTCACTGGCGCAGACACTCCGTGGTCTCGCGTTCGCTTGCTCGAGCTGAACGACGTCGCTTGCTTAGAACTCGCCGACTTGTTAGCGGCACGGTGGTTTGCGGAGTTGTGGCTACGGTCGCCACTCCTAAGCTGTTGCGCTACGGGGATCAAAATGAGTCTTTGACGATGTGTGACATCACGGTGAAATTATTAGCATGTCATGTCTCACGTATTTTTTCATTTCACCTTGCTCGTATTTCTCATATGCATTTGCATTCATCCTCTGTCACGTGTGACTCACTATTTTACATACTTATTGTGGAGCCGTGGGCGCACACAGTGTTGAAGACTGTGTGCGCTGGCGTCTACGATGCCTGTCATCCATCTCTTTCGTCAGAGCAGCTTCAGAAGGACTGTGTGGTATGTGGAGGTAAAGTTATTTGTGTGTCACATTTTAACGCTTGTTTCTTTTTAACGTACATATACTTCTCATATGCGTGCATCTTCATCTTCTGTCACGTGTGTCTAACAATTTTTACTATATTATTTTACGTGCAGCCGTGGGACCACAACAGGCAAAAGGCTTCGTGCGCTGGTGTCGGCAATGTCTGTCATCTATCGCTTCCGTCGGAGGAGCTCCCCAAGGAGTGAACAAGGTTAGACAACGAGACTGGACTTGTACACTTCACCATGAATTCACTTAAAAGAATGGAGAAACTTCATGTGTATGTAGAAAAATAAAAGATTTTGATGTCTCACTTTTGTCTTTCATTGTTGCCGTGACTACGAAAGCAGTTACACATAGGTGACTAACTACTTCTTCGCGTGTTCTTTTCTGTGGAATTTGTTGCTCACTGCGCGGAAAAACAGGCGAAAAAAGTATTAGTCCTGGCGGAAAATAAATAGAAAACAATGTTTGAACTGGGGACAAAAAGTTCGATTGTAGTATTTGAGTAGATCAACTGTTTGTCCGGAAAGGTGCAACTGTGACTATTAACGGTTGCCCGGTAAGCCGTAAATGTGGGGATTAACAGTTGCCCTATAGAGTGCGAATGTGAGGACTAAATGTTAGTCCTTTGAGGTGGATTGTGGGACTAATGGTTACTCACTAAGGTGTCATTGTTAGGACTAATTGTTAGTCCCTTGAGCTCGTCTGTGGGGACTAACTGTTAGACCCGTGCCGTTAGTTCTTGAAGACATTAACGATTGTGGCAGCCCCATTAGTCCCGAAAAGAACGAACCACACACCCTTTTAACACCCTTTTGCCTTAGAGTGTACAAATCATCGAATGGGCTCGTTTTCGTCGTAACACCTGCCGAACAAAATGCGTTAAGGAGGCTCCTTTCACTACATGTCATTTATGTAGTGTTTTTCCCGAAGCAGCTGCAAGTAACATCGTGGCTTTGTAGTAGAACAACTGCTTGCCACGCGAAAGGCCCGATTCAATCCTCAATGAGACGAAAAGTTTTATTCTTTATTATGTTCGTTTCTTTCTCGATTTCTCGCTCACGGTGCTGTTTTGCTCACAACCAACGGTACCGACGCTGACGGCTCAATTTCTGCGACACGAGCTCTCTAACACTATAGGGTTAAAACGAATGACACCGGGCGGGAGAACTATGCTTTTGCGAACGCAAAGTGGGACGAAAAGACCAATACATCGCCGTAGTACATGTCGTTGGACGAAATTTTAGTTATCAATTTATTTTTTTATTTATTCAAGTACTCTAAGGACTCTCCAGAGGCACTACATAGGGGTTAGGAAACACAAATATAATACAATTTGTGCAGAGAAATAATAATTGAAGGTCAATACAGAAATTTATAAACGGAATAAGAAGACAAGCAACACAACAAGCAATACAACATTGGATGAAACTTATCTTTTAATAGACGTAAAGGCTTCTAAATACGTAATTATTTTGAATACAACCATCAGGTTCAACAATATTAGCCATTCTGGAAGGCAATTCATTCAATTCTGTTATTCATAGCGTTAAAGGTAAATGTTGTTTTTTTCTGTACGGGTGAAGATGGGGTTGACTTTGAAAGCAAAATCTTTGTGACTAGAAGTATGAGGTGGCGGTAAAGTATTGGTTCTTGCAAATGACGCGTCAGATTGATTCAGGACCTGGAAAAAAGGTAATCTGGAAAGTTGCCTGCGCACAGCAAGTGGTGACATATTCAACTCTGCTTTCAAAAATCAAACGTTTGGAAATCGCGAGTATGTTAATAGGATGAATTGTGCTGCTTTACTCTGAACGGCGCACAGTAGCTTTGTAAGGCTGGCTTGGTAAAGATGCGAAATGATTGATACACATTCTACTGTAGGGCGTATGAGAAAAGTGTATGCTTGAAGTCTGGTGTCCCTGTCGCCAAGATATAAGCGTTGCTTGAGAAAACCAAGTTTCTTCTGCGCTTTACAAGTAATATATTCTGCGTCGTCAGTCCATGTTAGATTCCAATTCATAAGGACGCTGAGGTATTTATCCGTTGTAACTGAGTCTACTATTTTTTTTATATATAAGTGTTCGATTTTGAAATAAAAACAGAACTGAACGTCAAGTGTCTTCTCTAGAATATTTGCGTCTGTCTTTCAGTTTCAGTTTCAGTTTCAGTTTTATTGAGCATTTTCTTCACAGAGTTGCGAAAAAGAAAACGCAAGGATAGGAGCAAAAAGCTGCTATATTAGCAGCTTGACGAGGCTCCTACCCCTTTTTACTTGGCATTACAAAATCAGCAGAGCACAAAACATAAAAAAACAATTTGACGTCGATTTTCAAAACTTCAATAAATAAAAAGAAAATGCATCAAAATTACATCAGTTTCAGGTTTACATAAAATAAGCAAACCACATAGAGAGAAAAACAACAAAAAACAAAAGAAAACAGCGTGCGGCCAATCATGAAACAATGCACACGTTGCTAAACGGCTACCAAAGTATTACAAAATGATTATACAACGTTTACAACACTGGGTATGCGAAAAGCACAAGTTTTAATGCACAAGGGAAACACTGACGAGTGAAATGTATGTTTTACTCGTAAAAAAAGCAACAAAAAAAATGTCAAAGAAAGCAAACATTATACGATGCCATGTTACACAAGCACTATTATAGGGTGTTTCTTTTACATATAGTACTGTAGCCGGACAACTAGAAGATGCTAAACTACACGGCGCCATTTCGGATGAGAAGGTTCTTAAGTTGTTTTTTATGTATATTAAAGATGTCGATGTTTTTATTTTCAAACAAGTTAAAACAAGCTGGAATACATTGTTCAAGTCTTCTCAAACCGTGATTAGTTCGCGAATAAGGAACAAACCAGGAAGGCCTTTTCCAAATGTCATAATATGATTGTGTATTTTTCCTGAGGTTACACAGTTTAAGAAAACAAGCATTGTTTGATAGCAAGCTTTGTTTGTATTTCATAATAAGGTTGAAACTGTGTATGTGATCGATCGGTAAAATCTTATATTCTCTGAATAAATGACTTGTATGTGCGTCGTATGGTACGTTTGCAATATGACGAATCGCTTTTTTCTGCAGTAAAAATATTTTGTTCCGATTTGCTTTAGATGTATCTGCCCACACTAGACTACAATAGTTTATGTGAGATGAAAACAACGTATTATAGAGTAAAAGTTTAATGTTTGCTGGAAGTATCTGTCGAAGTTTAGAGAGAGCACCACACGTCCTAGCTATATTTCTAGTTACTTTATTAACGTGTTCATCCCAATTAAGATATTCATTAAAAATTACTCCTAAGGATGAAACTTCTTTGACAACCTCAATTTTTTCGGGCCCGAGATATATATCCAAACCACGACAGACAGCCTTCTGAACCGGTGCGAATACCACAGCTTTGGATTTTTTTGTGTTGATCGTTAAATAATTTGCAGTACTCCAAATGAAGATGTCGTTAAGAATGTTGTTTGCTGAGTCTGCAAGCTTACCTAAATCATTACCATGAAAAAATATACTAGTGTCATCTGCATAAATTATAAAGTCCACATATTTGCTGACACTTGTTATGTCATTTATATAAATATTAAACAGTAGGGGCCCTAATATGCTGCCCTGAGGTACACCTGACGTTATGGTTAGTAGGGAGGATTGGCTGTCATTTATAACTACAGATTGCTTTCTTTGTGATAAATAAGATTTCAGAAAGTGAAGTGGGGTTCCCCGAAAACCATAATGACGCAATTTCGCATAGAGTACTTCGTGGTTGATTCTATCGAACGCTTTGGAATAGTCAATAAAAACACCCAATGTTAACAGTTTCTTTTCAAATGAGTTAAGTATGAGTTCTTTTTGTGTGAGGAGAGCCAGTTCCGTGGACATGCCCCGTCGGAAGCCAAATTGATGCGGTGATAATATAGAGTACTTTTCACAAAAAGACATGACACGTTGATATATAATTTTCTCTAGCCCTTTAGATATAACAGGAAGTATCGAGATCGGACGATAATTAGAAAAAATATTTCGGTCTCCAGATTTGTATAAGACACTAACTCTCGCATGCTTCATTTTTTCTGGGAAAACTCCCGTGGATAAGCAGATATTAAACAGATGGGTAAGAACAGGTAACAAAAGATCAAGTGCTGCTTTAATAGGTCTAATTTGTAGGTCATCTATGTCCCGAGCAGTAGTGTTCTTTAGTGACATAAATACAGACAGTACTTCTTCAGAAGTTGTGTTTAAAAAATATGCAGTGCTCATGTTTGGCACACCTAGAAAGTCCCTGTAATCACTATTACAGGCACGAGAAGGGTTTGATAAATCAGAGGACACCAGCGTTGTGAAGTACACGTTAAATTTATTAGCAAGTTCTTGACCCTTTACTATCTTGTTATCTATGTTTAACTCAAGTGCGTTGTCTCGAGAGCAACTTCTATTTAGAAGCTTATTTATTTCTCGCCAAAGCACGTCGCCACGAGTGCTAACCCTCTTGAAGAGAGCTTCAAAGTACGCATCCTTAGTTTTTCTCAGTTGCTTCGTTACAAAATTTCTATACCGCTTGAATTCCGAAAGATCGTTGTGGTGTCTTGTTTTCACGAATTTCGCGTACAGAAGATTTTTCTTCTTAATCATTTCCAGACATTCTCGCGTCATCCATTGTTTCCGACCTTTCTTCAGGGTTTCGACAGTTTTATATTTAAAACACTTATGGTAAATTTTTCTTAACAGGCACATGAATATTTCATACGCCTCGTTAGCGTTAACTGATTTATAGACAGGATCCCAACAAATCTGCGCAATTTCACGCCTAAAAGTGTCTAATGTTTTGTCACTAATTTCCTGTATTTTGTACGATTCTGGAGTTGATATTTTTGCACGATTAAGATACTCGTTGCGATTTTGAAACATGTATATAGGGTAGTGATCACTAATATCGGCAATAACAGTTCCAGATACGGTTGAATCACTTATGTCATTTGTAATAAGTAAGTCGATAAGGCTTTCAGTATCTAAAGTGACACGTGTAGGTTCAGTAATAATATTAGCACACGCAAAGGAATCAAGTAGTAGTTGGAAGTTACGAGTGGTTTCAGTTTGCTGTAAAAGGTTTATATTGCAGTCGCCCCCTATGATAATGTGCAACTTGTTAGTGCACGCATACGTAAGCAGATTTTCAAGAAATTGAAAAAACGCTTCTGTTTTTCCGTCAGGTGGACGATAAACTACCACATATACATACTTGTGACATGCTAGTGATAATGCCTCATAGTCTGGTGTAATCGCTGAAAATTCTGAGAGAAGGCTGCAAACTAAGTGGTCAGCAATTAGTTGCAAAACACCTCCCCCTCGACGAGAGGGCCTGTTTAAAAAGAACGATTTATACGTTGGCAAGCATAGTACCTCATCATTGCACGTGTACCAAGTTTCAGAAATCATGATGATGTCGAATTTAAACGAGAATTCGTCGAGAAACGTAGTTATATCATCGTGCTTGTTGCGAGCTGAGCGAGCATTTAAGTGCATGATACTGCAATATCCACTAGCGTAAGGTATATTGACATCACTTGGTAATATCGCCATTTTAACAAAAGGAAAAAAAAAGAAAAAGAAAAAAAAGGTCGCGCCGAAAAAACGAAAAGTGCTAATCAGATAAGCCTACGGCATGCTAGATGCCCCGCGGCTGCTTGAAGTGGCCGCGTGCATTTTGTGCAAGTCAGCTTCACATGTGATTTGAACTGCACGAGATGTTTCCGTTTCACGCGCAAATATTTTGCCACCACTTGCCCACGCGAAGCGCCAGTTCATTTCCCGTTTCCGAGCAATCGTCATACCCAGCAATTTTTTCAGTTGGGGACAAAGGTGCTCATTTACGAAAACAGACTGTTTAGTTGTGAAACCCAGTTCCTCAGCTGTGAATCGAGTTCTTCTTGCTTTCTTAACGATGGCATCCCTCTTAGCTCGGCGATTGAAAACAACCACGATGTTTTCGTTCAGGGGGACATCACTGCCTGCTTTGCTACCCCGATCGGGAACAGCGCTTGCATGAGGGCGTACCTCGTTGTTCTTTGCAACACCTGGGTCTGGTGCCGTGTTACTTTGCGAAGTGGCACTCCTCGCTGGCAAACGGTGGCATATTTCTATGCCTTGTTCACTTATTGGCTCCCCCAAGGCGTCACCAACTTTGGCAAGCAATTGCACAAGGTTTTCCTTAGGGGTACGTGGGATCCCTTTAATTTCTATATTTTTGTTTCGAGAGTATTGATCCTGAGTAGTTAGGCGCGTGGAATTTTCGTGCACCAACTTTCTCAAACGGTCTATCTCACATTGCATTGCCTCTTGGGACGCCCTGAGAGCAGCGTTTTCCTTTCTAATTTCAGCGCACTCTTGTTTTATGTTTTCGTAGTCTTTGTTCATGTATTCAAGGCTTTTGTTTAACTCTCTGATTTCTTTCCGAATGTCACGTTTGAAGTCCGCGAACTCAGTACCCATGATTAAAGGGCAAGTTACAGATTCAACAGTGGGCAAAACAAGTACGAACTTTGAAAAATAGGCAACAGAGACAGCGCTAGGATAGCGAATGAACTATACAAAACAGGAGGGCAAATGCCTAACCTGGGAAAACAACAGCAATAAGCGTCTCTGTCGTAGGCTGTCCCTGCTGCCAAGTGATCGAGGGAGGCGTTGCAGCTGTCTTTTTGAAGGGCCAGGGGTGGCCGATGCCACGTGGTATGGTGCCGGGCGCAAAAAAGTAGCCGGTCGGTCGGCGCGGCACTCCCGCAAGGCGCTGGATGCAGCACGCTCTGCTATCAACGCCGATAGTCAGCCACTGTACGCCTCGAACACCTGGGAAAACAACAGCAATAAGCGTCTCTGTCGTAGGCTGTCCCTGCTGCCAAGTCGTGTTATCAATGTGTTTACTAAGGCCAGATTATAGGGCTTTGGCGTCGTTAGGAAAGCATAAGAGTGTCTCCTCTGTATGCAATGCAATCGTGTGTGAAAATACAAAGTGTTCATTAATATTGCCACATTGATTAAGCAGAACCAAAACAAGAGGAACAAGCGCAGTGAGAGAGAGAGAGATGAGGTTCCCAACCGATATGTTTTGCCATTGTTCTCGTATAAATAAAAATGAGTTGTCTTGCATTCAGCTGCTGCTGTTTCTGCATTGTGACACTGGTGTAAGTGCTGGGTACAAATTCGTTAAACCTGACAACAGCCCCGCAACAAGCCCAGAAGGGCTTCCGCGCACCGACACCCCCGTTCACCACAGCAGCCGCCACCTGTTAGGCCTCAAGCTGGAGTTTGGTCTATAGCCAGAAAGCGTGACCGTGCCAGAAAATATGACGGCACCTGGAAGCACCGGCCCGAACATATCCAGCCAAAGCATGATCCAGGTGACTGTTTTCAATCCTGGAATTCCTGTTGACTTTCATAGAACACATATGGGGACGCACAAGACTCGCTCGAGGAATGCGAGCACACAGCGAACGTTAACGGTTGGAACGCCACACAGAAATTAAGCTACGTGTATTTTCTTCTTCAAGATGGAGCCCAAACTTGGTTCACTAATCGCGTGTGGTCGCCTTGGCGTGAGTTCCGGTGGAAGTTCCTCGACGCGCTCGCAAGCACCCATGAACAAGAGCTTGAAGAGTGCCTCCTCGAGTGACAGATCCAGAAACTGAATGAATTTGTTACGATGTTTGTTGAGGTCATGGCACGGCTGTTAGCAGATCTGGATACGCCTGAAGCCAAAAAGGTTCGCCACCTCAAACGCGGCGTGAAGGAGCAGCTGTTTGCTGGTCTGGTGCAAAAACTGTCCCAAATGTCGATGAATTTTCGAAGGAGGCGACAGCCATCACAAGCACACTGGAGCTACGCTACCGTCTGTACGACCGCCCAACCCACTGTGCCTCAATGAGCGCGGCAGTCATGACCGCAGCAACGACACCCGATGAAGGTTCGTTGTGCTAACTAATACGAGAAATCGTAAAAATAGTCAAGAATCTCGTCGCGAAGCCTCAGTCGCAATGACATCAGTCACAGAAGTTGTGCCCCAGGAGATTATGCCAGTGCTTTAGCTTCTTGAACTGAAGATTTGCACCCCCAGGGAAAGCTATGCATATATAGTTCATCTACAGCCAGCTAACGTATTCACACCTCATCAGTACCACCAGCAACATACGTCGACAGCGCCTGTACTACAGAGAAACTTCGACGCTGAGGTGACCACCACTTCGCAAACCCGACATCTGGCGTACACCTCACTATAGGCCCCTGTGCTTTCATTGTGGGGAAGCAGGCTCCATCGTTCGATATTGCCCATCTCAGGTCGCGAGGCACCGAGAATTTCTTTTCACTATTCCTCGGCGCCGTTTCAACAAAACGCCTGATGTCAACACGAGTGAGATGACACCGTGGTATGTTCCTCCTGGGTTTCGGTCGTGCTCGTTCTCTTCTGGGCGTAATTCTCTATTTTCCAAACAGAGCACCATTGACATTCCAAAAGGGAGATCTCCCAGCCCACGCCGTGGAAACTAAAAGCAGCGACCACAGGGGTTGCGAATCGTCGAAGTGTTGAAAACCCCCTAATACTGATAAACGAAGAGACACAAATTTTGAATGATTCGAGGAGAGATGACGTCATTACTGCCGACATTGCAATTACAATTGACGATCATGACGTGAAGGCGTTGGTCGATACTGGCACAGACTTTTCAATAATGAGTAAGACTCTAGCCGACAAGCTCAGGAAGGCTAGAATGGAATGGACGAGACCACAGACTAGAGAAGCTGGAGGGCAGCTACTCACACCTACTGGAAAGTGCACCGCAAGAGTCAAGATAGGAGATGCATCCGTCGTCACAACTTTCGTTATTCTTTCCATCCAAGTGTCGGCCTATAGTTATTAAGTTTTCTTCGTAGAAAACAAAAGACAACATATTATCTTCGAGATCACAAGTGCGGTGTGGCAACGTATTTGTATCCGAAGACTTCTCGCCCAGTACTCGACTAGCAAGATTATATTTGCGGGAATTTGCTAAAAGTTTGCCCAGGTCTCCTCGTTTGTGGAGACCTCGGCAAACAGGTCTCCACAAACAATAAGCTGTTTGTAGACAAGACCTGCTATGTGTATGATGCCGATATGAAGTGTGTGAAAGTTATCAGCCAGCTTGCTCAGCTGCATGATGCATCAGCTGCTGCATCCTTATGCATTGTTCAAGATATAAATTCCGCTTCATCATAGGGTTCTGCGAGGGGGCGTGATGTATACCCGCTTCATCACAGTGCATTCGTATTGTTGTCAAACGCTAGAAGCATAATTAACAAGCGGGATTCATTACATTCCTAATAGATACTGGTGGCTCTGAAATTATCGCTCTAACAGAAACCTGGCTCAACACTGCAGTGTACGACGACGAGATATTTATTGACTCACGTCGGTTTTCTATCTATCGCCGAGATCGTATGACCGTAATGGGGGAGGTGTTCTTCTTGCCATATCAGACACTTTCAAGTCATTCCAAATCAATGCTGACACAGAAATAGAAACCGTCTGGGCATGCGTTGTATTCGGGCATCAGAAAATAATAGTTGGCGTTTGCTATCGACCTCCCAATAATCCCCCTACCTTTGTTTCAGACTTACAAGATGTACTCAGTTTCATTGTGACACAGTATCTTCATCACCAATGGTATTACTGGGTGACCTTAATAACCCTAACAAATCATGGACTGTTGACCCACCTGCATTGTCACCATATTCCTCGCAAAGGCAAGAATTTCTTGACTTGTGTTCTTTTTTTTCTCATTGAAACTTGTCCTTCAGTCAACTCGCATAACTAATCACAGTGCAAATACACTACACCTTATTCTTTCTACTCAGTCTGATCTTTTTTAGGGGCGAAGCTCCTTAGGGCGTGGGCTGTGCGTCCCCTGTATGTAGCCACCTCTAGTTTAGTTCTTGCAGTGTTCACTAGATGGCGGTACCGTCCCCTGTATGTAGCCACCTCTCGTTTAGTTCTTGTAGTGTTTACTAGATGGTGGTACTTGTAGCTGATGATGAAAAGATGCAAGATGTTATAAACTAGAAAGCGGTACTTGTAGTTGATGAAAGACGCGAGATCTTATAAAATAGGAATGATGTCACATATGGCGCGTGTCATTGGTTGAAGGCAATCGTTCGATTTAGTGCGGCGACGTACGCTAGGGGGAGTGATGTAATAAAATCGAGTGGGCAAAATGTACAGAGGATTCATGGTTTACCAGGTTTACCTCCGGAGCTTCGCCCACTCATCATCATTCACTTCGTGAATATGGCGGCACTTTTTTTCTGATTTATCTTACTTACCTGGATTAAGTGATCATTTGGCTACTTCATTTGCTCTTTCTATCCCCACTATGCAAAAAATAAAACTGACAAAGTGCATTAGGAATTGTAATAGAGCTAATTTCAATGTGATTAACGCCGAGATGATCCATTATTTCGACTATTTCATGATTGGTTTTGAAAACCGAAGCGTAATGTCAAATTGGAACCTTCTTCTGGGTAAAATTCATAAACTAACGGAGAAACATATTCCACTGCGTAAAATTTCATGTAGTTCTGGCTAGCAATTGTACACTAACAATCTAAAAGATTGTCTAATAAAAAAAGCGACTCTATCACCTTGCAAAGAATTTGTCATCGAGCACCCGGCGGAATAACTATGAAGCAGCAAACATCGCCTACGTAACGGCCCTCAAGCAAGCGAAAGCTAACTTCCAGCAACATATTTTACCATTCATGTTAACCGACAACCCAAGAAAGTTTTGGCGCGTCATTAATCCTAACCACAACCAAATGTTGCATCTAATCGATAATAATGGCATGCATATTGCCGAATCTTATTGTGCCGAAATATTAAACAACGTCTTCTGCAATAACTTCACAAGGTATAATGACTTGACACCTACTTATCAACCCGGTTATAAATACTCAATCATGGATCCTATTATGATTTCATCCTCTGGTATCATCTCTAAGCTTACTGATTCACTACAGGCATCATCAAGTCCTGGTTCAGACTCAGTTAATCCCAAATTTTTAAAAAGCACCAGTGCCATTTCGTCATTGTTTCTTGCACATAGTTTTCAGCAATCCATCGATAACGGTGCTCTCCCGCAAAACTGGCAGGTCGGAAAGGTGGTTCCGATACCCAAGTCAGGTAGTAAAAGTTAGTAAAAGTTCACCCTTAAACTACCGCCTCATATAATTAACCAGTATTTCTTGCAAAATATTAGGACAAATTATTTACACTAACATCGCCTAATTTTTGGAAACACATTCTTTTTTTTTCAGACGCGCAACAAGGTTTCCTCAAAAATCGATGCGAAACACAACTGGCATCCTTCATTCACCAACTTCATGTTACTTTAGATCGTAGGTCACTAACTGATTCTATTTTTCTCGACTTCTCTAAATCTTTCGACAAAGTAATTCATAAATTACTGCTCTTAAAGCTCAAACAACTAAACCTTGATAATAAGGTCATCAGATGGATAGAAAATTTTCTACTTAACCACACGGAGTTTGTAACTGCCAACGGGTGCTATTCTTCATCTCGTGCCATTCACTCTGGAGTACCACAGGGTTCCTAAAAGGGGTCTTAGGACCCCTTTTATTTCTAGTTTACATTAATAATTTGCCTTCATGTATTTTTTCTAACATGAAACTGTTTGCAGACGACTGCATGGTGTTCCGTGAAATTAACAGCCCGAATGACATCACTGCCCTTCAATATGATATTGACTTCATTTTTAACTGGTGCACGATTTGGCAAATGGAACTAAATATTTTCAAATGCAAGGTATTGCGCATTTCCCGAATATCATCTTCTCCTGCTTCTTACTCACATAACAGAACCCCACTCAAATCAGTCACCTCTTACCCTAATCTAGGCGTACACATCACCACTTGTTTGAGCTGGTCACTCCATATCCGCTCCCTTATTAATAACGCAAACCGCATGCTTGGGTACATTCCTCGCAACTTTTCTTCCGCACCTGTCTCTCTTAAACTATTGATGTACAAGACGCTGATTCGTAGTAAGATAAAATACGCCGCTGCAGTATGGGATCCTAGTTCAACTAAGTTAATCAATGCTATTGAGCTAATCCAAAACAATTCTGTTCGTTTCATTCTTCACAACTACAGTCGTCACTCTAGTATTTGCTATGAAAAATTCACTCGAACTGCCGTCTCTTGCCTCTCGTCGTATGCTCTTCTGCCTCTGTCTATTTCACAAAATTTATCATAATATTCCAACTGTTCGCGAGGCACTTATTAATGAGCCTTCTTACGTACCATGTAGAATTGATCATCCTAATAAAGTTGGCGTTATGTTATGTCAAACCAAGACATGCAGCGATTCATTTATTCCCAGAACATCAGTAGACTGGAACCACTTTCCCGGATCTGTGGCCATCTTGACCGATCATCACTTGTTTCGTTCTGCGCTAACTAGCATTGTATAAACGCCCATACTTACTTATTCTGTTTGTACACAACGCTTATATAATGTTCTTTTTGTTTGTTTTTATTTATTTTTATTATTAGCTAACATTGTATGAGTAAAAACTCGTGTTTCATTCCCCTCCATAATGCATTTGGCCCGGTAGGTATTACGAAATAAAAAAATAAAAATAATAAAAATAACTAATGCAGCTGAAAATCCAATGTGGTGTGAGCGATTCTGAATTCGGAGCAGCTCTTCCATAAAATGGACAGCAAGTCTCTTTTATCCGCAGAACACTGACAACAATGGAAGTTTCTTATGCACAAAGGGAAAAGAATATTCTGACCATTGTCTTTGCCTTAAAAAAGTTTTATTAGTATACATTCGGAAAAGAAACAAAGATGTTGAGCAATGGTAAGTCACTGAAGCAAGCAATCCTGAAGAAACGATTGGATCAAGTTTAAAGATGACTGCAAAGCATGATCCTTCTGATGCGAAGACACAACATCGCAATATACAACAGGCCATGAAAGGAATTAGTCTTGGCTGACCTGATATCTACGCCTTTCATTCCAAACGAAAGCAATGAAGAGGAACTTGAGAACATTTATGTCATGCAATACGTCCTCGTGAGAAAGAAAACCTTGGAAAAGATGAAAGCTGTGACTGAGTGTGATGAATTACTTCGAAGACTAAAAGGAATCTTTCGTTCAGGCTAGCCACAACACAAACATGAACTACCCAAAGGCATGCACTTATACTTAAATGGCCCCTGAAATGGTTTTTCACATTCCGTTTTTGATTAGACCACTACTGGAGCAAATAATTGGCACCAGAGTTCAATCAAAAAACCCATTAGGAATGCAGCTATGAATACTAAAAAAGTACCCTCATTACCCACTCTGTCTTTCACCCTCAACTGCGCTCAACTCTTCCTTCGAGCGCTCGGGGCTAAGCTCCGCCTTGAAGGCGTCTGCGTCACGTTGTGGCGTAAGACCACATACGCGTAAATCCCGCCACCGATCCAATACCGGTAGTCTGCGTGTGGTGCGCGTTTCACAGCCAATCAGATCATCTGGAAACGATGACGTCAGTGGGGCAGAGCGTGTCGCTTGGTGTATGGGTGGTTGAAAACACGTTTGAACGAGTTGCTGCGATGTGCAGCGATCTGGAGTGATTCGCAGCTTTGATGCGTTGTAATAAATTACACAGTTCACGCAGAAAGCTCAAGTAGGACTCTAAATTAGCCTTGGTACTTGGTCTACCAAGTCATTTCCGAGAATTGTGGCCTATTGAGCATAGCCTGATTTTCAAAAAATTACGCCTAATTATTGTAATGTTTCTGTGAGGTGAAACCAAAGTGAAACTCCAGACAACGCATCTCGGAATTGAGAGCTGTCTTCAATGCGCTCGTGAGTGTGTCTTCTGGCCAGCAATGATCACAGCATTGAAACTCTTCCCCATGAGGTGTGAAATATGAAAGGTACGCACAAGCCCAGCAAACAGAAACTCCTTCACTCCATTCAGAACCAAGCTATCCATTGAAACGGGTTAGATGCGACATGCTCGAACTCTAGGGAAAGAGTGATTTGGTTACAGCCATTTAATACAGCAACAACTGGGAAGTGGACAAAGTCAAACTGATGGTTTTGAACCGAGTGATACTGACACTAAGGACTCACTTTGCAGTGTACTAAGTACCAAAAAATCGGATTAGCGACAACAACCTGCCATTAACCGGCAAAGAATTAAAAAAACGCCACAAAGAGCTGAAACTTCGAACACAAAACGTGAAGCTCGGTTTACCCGCGAGAAAATATAAGGGCTGAATCAGCCGTAGTAAGAGCAAGAATGCTCCCTAAAAAAAGCACATGGAAGCCACTCAGACCCACAAATGACATTTGTTTATCAACAAAACACATCACTTCAAGAAAAGAATGGCACTCCACCACAAGTGTCGATGAGTTGCCACACTAAAATGAGTGTGGAAAGAAAAGTGAATGAAAAAATTACCAACTGTGAGCAGGAATCGAACCTACGACCTTCGAATTACGCGTTCGATGCTTCGAAGGTCGTAGGTTCGATTCCTGCTCACAGTTGGTAATTTTTTCATCCACTTTTTTTTCTTCTTATTTACATTTCATTGGTTTTAATAACTTCCCCTGTACATTCCTTGGCATTACTGTCTGTTATATCTCATATAATATTGTGTTAAAACACGGAAAAACGAGCCCTTAGGTATACACTTCTTTCCCTTATTATATATATATATATATATATATGGAAAGAAGTGTCTACCTAAGCGCTCGTTTTTCCGTATTTTTACACAATAATAATGAGATCTAACAGACAATAATGCCAAGGAAAGTATAGGGGAAGATACTACACCAAATTGTAATGTAAATATGAGGAAAAGTGGGTGAAAAGATAACTTGCCGTGGGCAGGATCCAAACCTGCGACGTTCGAATGACGCGTTCGATGCTCTACCAATGAGCTACCACGAAAGCTATGCCCCCAGCCACTTTAAAGGGTTTATATGTGAATTAAACATGGGAGTGTCAGTCAGCGCCACAAGTAGCCATGGCGGCGAGTGTGGCACACTCTTTTGAGCCTGGTTCGCGTCACGTGGCACTTGAACTTGTTATGAGTGGGCAGCTGACCACTCGTAACAATATATATATATATATATAATTATATAAAGAAATTCTGTGGGTCCGGTGCCAATATAACTGAGAAATAAAGGAGCACACTTACGAAAATTTGATATTTGTTTACTCTACGTATCGGCCGTGGCACGGCCTTCGACAGGATTAACAGAAGTACGAGTATGTGGCCGCTTTTATGGGCAGGCATGAACACGTGAGTACAAAACACGTGCGATCAGCATGTGAGTGTCACAAAAATTGTTTGAAACAGCCGTGACTACACTAAAAAAACATTAAAAATGTAACACAATTGACAAGAATGAGGGCATGTAAAAAGGCATTTTTATCATTCACCATTGATGACAAAGATCACGCATGAAAAATTTATATATGTGATAACCTTTAGAAAGTATAGAATACGTTAGGGATGCTTCTTTAAATATTTCGCGAAATTGCGGACGTCATGGTATCGTAGAAAGACATGACACATTGCCTACGAATTCGTTAATGCCGGATAACAAACTATTGAACTTGTGAATGAAGAACGATTCTCGAATTTTGCGATCATGGTGCGATTTAAAGCCTGATTCTAATAGTGTCACTATAATCTTGTCAAACGAATGACCTGCGAGATGAAAATGCTTGGACAATGGAATATGTGGCAAACTGTTTACGTGTGATTTGTGGTTGCTGAAAACGGATGCGAAAGGATGTCTCGGTTTCACCGATGTATTGCATGAGGCAAATTGAGCATTCAAATAAGTAAGTTATGTTGCTGCTATCGCAGTTTAAGTCCCCTTTAATCTTAAGTGAAAAATTAGAGCCGTGCTTTTAGCAACAGTCGCAGTGGTCATGTGCGCACAAACTTTACATCGCGGTTTTTTACAGGGCTGAAACCAACAGGAGCATATAATCTAGTCTTGGAAGAAGTTACCATGTCGCGCAAGCTCCTTGATCTCCGATATACAACCCGCGGTGATTCAATTAAGATGTCTTTACGCCAATGGCTCTGTGTCAGTAAGTTGTAGTGTTTTCTGGGTATATGCGACACGTTAAAAAGAGATGCAGAATGCGTTAGAACGAGGTTAATTCGGGAAGGTGGCGCTAATCACTTGTCCTTACTGATGAGCTCTTTCCGATCGAGGCATTCGGCCCTCTGGAGAGCGTCGTCAATTATTTGTGAAGGATATTTTTGTTCGGTCAATGCTTCAAGGAGCTGGTCAAATTTGCGAGTGCATTCCCTGTTGTCCGAACAAATTATTTCAAAACGGATAGCTTGGCTATAGGGGATACTTGTTTTCTAGTGTTTGACATGGCTACTTTTAAAATGAAGATAATATTGTCGGTCAGTGGGCTTCCTGTATAGGTTTGTCGCCAGTTTACCATTGCTTAAAGCTACATTGACGTCAAAAAAGTTTATGGTGGCTGATGAATAAGAGCGGGAAAAGGAGATGGATGGTTACACTTTGTTGAAGTCTGCAATGAAAGAATGTAATGCCGCTTCTCCATGGTGCAAAATTAAGAAAAAGACGTCAATGAAGCGTTTGTAATAAAGTGATTTAAGGTCAGGAGTGGGGAGAAAGTTATTTTCTAGAATGCCCATGGAGATGTTCGTCTAATTGGTAGCTATTTTTGTGCCCATCGAGGTGAAGCTGGTTTGAACATAATGTTCACTGTTAAATTCAAAGTTGTTAAGCTCGAGTATCAGTGCTAAAATAGTGCCCAAGGTGGAACCGTCGATGGGTTTGTCATTTACAGAGTCATTGTATGCATGGAGTACAAAACGAATCCCGTCCGCATGGGGTATATTTGTGGACAGTGACACCACATCTAGTGTGACCAGAAAAGCCTCGCTTGGAGCACGTATATTTACAATGTCACGCAGAAAGTGTTTAGTGTCCTTGACATATGAAGAAAATTAGGAGGAATGGAACTAGTTTAGCTGTCTGCATATCAAGACAGGCTTTCCGTGATGGTTCCTATTCCTGAAATTATTGGCCGGCCTGGATTGTTTTGTTTAGGAACCTTAGGAAGGAGTTAAAATCTACCAGCTACCGGACTCAGGGGGACTAAGGATTTAAGCGCAGTTACTGGAATTTTATTTTTTCTTACAAGCTCTTTTAAAGTTTCTTTTACTTTGGTCTTGAATTCCTCGGTTGGGTCGTAGCTTAAACGTCTGTAAAATGTGTGGTCATTTATTTGCCTGTGGACCTCACGAAGGTAATCAGCCTTATTCATTATTACGATTGCTCTACCTTTATCAGCCGAATATATGACGATGTCCTCTCGGGAAGCCAGAATCTGGATCGCTTGTTTTGCTTTGTCGCTTAGGTTGCGGTAAAAAGGCGATTGCTTTTTGTATGCTTCGAGTACATCTCGCTGCACTGCTCGGATGTAAATATTCAAACATTTATCCCACCTGGACTCCCCCTTTGGGAAGGGGGAGTCCAGTGCATAGTAGAAAAAAATGCTGTTTTGATAGATGGAGGCTGATTATGAAAGTATTCGCGTAAACGCATGCTTCTTTCAAAATTGTGTAAGTCACTGATTAGTTGGAATCCATTATATCCTCCATTGACAGGACGAAGGTCAAACCACTGGAAAGAACGCTCAATTCTTCAACCGATAGCGTGGCACTAGAAATATTTACTATACTTCCAGCTTCTGCGGAGGACGAATGCACTGAAGACGTTGCGTCATCAGGAGTGCTAACGCTTGTGCAAATGTTATCGCGCATTAACTTTTTATATTTTTTGTCGCTAAGCTCGCAAATCTTTTCTTGCCTGTAGTTATCAAGCGACGCTCTTTTATCGGCAGTGAAATTCCGCGTAGCAAAGAGTTGGTTCTCTTGGTTCCTTAGCTGTTTTCCGGATGACTCATAATGCATGGTTAGTGACAATGCGCGTGAGTTCCAGAGACGCTTGTTTGAGTGTGTTGTCCCTCCTGGAGAGATTATTGCTAGTCATTTCAGACGTAGCAGACCTTAAGTTGAGGCTTAAACCTTTAGATACGGTTGATGTAGCAATATACATTTTAAAGTGGAAGCATGCAGGTCGCAGCGAATACGCTTTTCGATTACTTTTCTATGCTTCAAAAATTGCACGGAGGCATCCCCAAAGGGAGTCTTACCTCGGCTAGGTGGTAGTCATTCGGTTGCTTGGGTAGGATAAGGCCGCTTGCTTCTGAATTGGTGCCTTGAATGGGACGACGTGGCACCGCTGGGAGGCGGAGAAGCGGCCGGTGTTGCCTTGCTGCTCACTGGATTGTTCGTAACCCTGTAAAAATACACTGCTTTGTCTGTCATCGTCATGGTCATCGTCCTTGCCGGTGTCTTGTTTCCCGTTGTCAGGCTGGTCGTTGCGTTGGTTGAAGGTACACGGCTTGGCGATGTCTTTTTTGTTGGTATCAACTTATTCACTGCATCATTCGCTGTGGCCTTGTTCTCAGAAAGCCGTGCTGGTCGATGACCGCCTTGTCGTTGGCTTGCTTGTCGCTTATATATATATATATATATATATATATATATATATATATATATATATATATATATATATATATATATATATATATATATATATATATATATATATATATATATATTGAATGAACTTGCAGATAGCACTTTTAAAAAGTAAATTGTATTTACTAACGTTTCGGCCGTGGCACGGCCGAAACGTTAGTAAATACAATTTCCCTTTCAAATGTGCTATCTGCAAGTTCATTCAATATAGAAAATACCCGGACCTGTCGTGCCTTCCCTACAATTTCTATATATATATATATATATATATATATATATATATCCAGCGAGTGTCTTCTGTGAATCCAGTGATTAATAGAAATTGGCTTGAGCGGACAAACGTGCGAAAACTTTTATTGCTCCTACGTTTCGGCCGGGCTCCGGCCTTCGTCAGGGCAATATATATATATATATATATATATATATATATATATATATATATATATATATATATATATATATATATATATATATATATATATATATATATATATATATATATATATTTCTGCGAGCCACACCTCCCACATTACGTTGGGTCGGAAAGCGTCCCTGTGTGGAGGTTTCAGGTGGAGCAGCGCAGGCTGCCCACCTTTCATGCGGAAAGGGGTCAAGAGCGCTACGCTCGACTCCCACGCACAGCCGCTTGCAGCCGCAAAGGCGACGCCGAGAGGCTGTTGTCGTTGGGGAAGGGTCATGGCCCCTCTCCAAGCGCAGCGCGGCTCAAGGGCATCGCTGGCTGGCGGCGGCGGGCGATAGGCACGCGCGGCGAGGATTTCGCCTTGGATGCGCTTCGCCTCGGCGGCCAACTCCTCCAAGTCACGGAAGCGGCCGCGCAGGTATGCCGAAAATGACGGATGTGCCTGCCCTATGACCCGTTTGACGCGTTCCTCGTTCGAGCCTCGGGGCTCAGCGATAGAAATAAGTTCATCCATCGCACGTACATACTCCTGTAAAGACTCGCCAGGAGCTTGTGCACGGAGCTCAAGCTCTCTGCGGCATCCTACTTTCGTAGAATGCAGGTAGAAATTCGCGCAAAAAGATCGCACGAAACTCCTCGAGGGTTGCTGCACGGTAACCGCTAAGCCGATACCATCTCGCCGCCGTGTCAGTCAGTGCAGCTGGAACAACATGTTCGAGCACCACCTTATCATCCAAACCCATCGCTCTCTGATAACGTGACTGAGAGTCGAGGTAATCTCGGGCGGTGAGCTAATCACCGTATCCGCTGTAGGTTGGCAAAGGCAACATAACAGCGGGGTGACCGCTTTTCGGACTAGCCGAAAGCGTTTGCACAGCTCTCGAGAATGCTTGGATCATCTGCACGGCGTTTTGCAGCAACGTCTGCGTCATCGCACCGGCTTCGTAGGAAGCCGTTGGTGCGTTAGCGGTGCGGTCGAGCGAAGGCGAGCAGTCGCCTAGCTCGATCAGTGGGGCGGTTTCAAACAGACCACCGCCCTGCGTGCCATTCCCACAGCAAAATAGGCTCCTTGTGGGATTGGCCTGTTGTAGAACCAAAGGCGCACTTGGTGCGGCTACCATCGACAATGCAGGTGCCTGCTCAGCGTGCGTTCGAAGTGTCGGTTGCACGGCTGATGGCGGGCAAAAGTCGGCGAGGGCCAAGGCCTGCGCCCCGTCAATTCCGCAGGGAACCGACTGCGAGCGCTGTGCCAGTGAACTGTCATGCATGCCGAAGGGCGCATTAGAAGTTGGAGGCGCTCGGGTAGGGCAAGAGGCCCATTCCGAAGCGACGCGCCATCTCCAAAGGGAGCGGCTAGGCACCTCGTATCGTCACCGCAATAGGGGGTGCCGAGACGGACGGGTGCCGAAGAGTTCCCGTCAATATAGGCAATGACCTCCTTGTGCAACGCGGCATCCGCTAACAGGGACAGCGGACAAAAGTCCCGCGAAGCAGCCATGTTGCGACGAGCCCGAATCGCGCAGGCGAACTGACTCGCTAAGAGCAGTCAAAAGCTAGAGCTTTTGATACCGCGTTGGGCGCCAGTGTGGTGTACACGTATCCCGAAGGAGTACGGCCACCAGCGTGGGTCCGGTCTTAGCGAGCCGCAGGGCACGCGTTAACCGTCAACGTGGCGAGAACGTGATACTGCTCAAAGTCGCAACACTTTATTGTGGCAACACCAAACGCAGTACAGCCCGTTGCAAAGGTGCGACGGGAAAGCAAATGGGCTTATCCACGCCACGGGCGCAAAAGTACTACACAGGGTGCCACGAGCACGTCTCTGCGGTAAAGGTGATCCACGGAGACACAGGTACCAAGGCCCGGTTGCTAGAGCGAGGGCAAAGGCGCTCGCGTTGGCTTCGGAGGGAGACGGGTCGGCGTAGCTAGGCCACGCACTAGGACACCGTGCCACCCTCCGGCCGTGCGTACGCAGTGGGGCAACAAAAGGTGAGCGTTCGCCGCGGGCGCGAGGCGCCGTTAGCGAAGTCTGACGAGCCCAGAGTAACGGGAGTCGACGGACGGAAAAGATAGAGTGGCTCACCAGTGCGCGAAAACCTCTCGAGAGGCTCCACACGCAGCGCCACAGTCAACATCCGCTACCGGGTGAGGCGGTTAAACGTTACTCCGCTCTCCCAGCGTGGCAGACAGCAAAGGAGGGCAGACATGTTGGGACATGAAAACGGCAGAAAAGGCGGCAAAGCCCGCGCAAAGGCAGCGGGCTAGCTTCAATTCCCACAAGTTCAAAAACAGACAGGTAACATGTTAATGGAGGTATGCTTCTTGGGCACTGCGGGGCTGTCAATCGCTGCTGACGTAGCGGAAATTTCACCAAGAGGCTTTTCACTACCTGCCCGCATTGTCCATACACTTTTGTGGTCAATTGTACATTGTTGGAAGCATCCCATCACTCCTGTTTAGCATGTGCGCAGTTTTCTGCATGTGCTGGTATTTCAGGTGCGGGCATGATGCAAGCTTTCCTTTGACCAAGACTTACACTTTACCAGTTATTTTGGCGGCATGTAGCAACCACACGTTCAGCGATGGCATATGCGGTTACTGTGTTTCCCGACGTCATATTCGTGTTTTAACATTGAGGAACACATTCTTGTAGATGGTCGATTCTGGTTGATATTGAGTGAGGGCGGGGGGGGGGCTTTAACGTTTTTTTGAAATCAGTGGTCTCAGCAACATAGTGGTTGTTGCAATCCTAAAGTAAAATTAAGACCGTGGAAAGTTTTGCTTGGCAACTTGTGCTTCACGTTGTCTAAAGTGTTCCCTAGCTTCCATATTTGTGCATACACTATGTTGATTGATGTCTGTTTCTTCTACATATCACACAGCGTATGACTTACCAACCACAACATAATTCACGTCGAGAAATTTGTACATGTTTGTCTTGACCATGGTTTGGCTCAGCTTGAAGGCCTTCTGGTTCGTCAAGGACTGCCTTAACAGAGGCTTGCTGGGCTATGTCTTGCCTTTTATGAATAATAATAATATTATTATTAATACTATTGATAAGAAGTACCGTAGTTTTGCGCGTATAACCCGCCCCTGCATATAATCCGCACCCCCACTTTCAGCTCAACGAGAAAGAAAAAAAAAGTCCTCGCGTATTGCCCGCACAGTTGATATACAGGAAAGGCTGTACAAAAGCTACTGCTCAAGCAACATAGCACATATCAAGACAAAAAAGCTTTATTTATCAAGCAGAATACGCGTCTGCAAGGCCACTCACGATTCACTCACTGTCGCTGCTCTCGCTAGAGCTATCACTTGAGCCGCAGTCCTCACTATTATGCACAAGGTCATCTTTGGTTCCATCCATGTTTTTTTGTGATACAGCATTTTTTGAAACTTTTTCGCACCATCTCACCTGGAATGGCCTTCCATGCCTCGACATTTCTTGTAGAATAGGGCAATATCAGGCCTTCGGACTCGTCCTGTCGGCGTCAAGTCGTAGCACCCTTCGGCCATCCACTCGGCGTAATAGCGCTTGACATGCGCTTTGGAGGGCTTGTTAAGCGACACATCTAGAGGCTGCAACACTGACGTTATTCCACTGGGTATAACAACTAAGTCGGTGCCGTTGCGTGAAAGCCCGTCCTTCACTTCCTCAGTTGTGTGGCCGCGGAACGAGTCAAGAACGAGCATGGACTTCTTTGCGAGCATCGCACCGGTCCTCTTCTCCCATACCGTCTTGATCCAGTCTACGAACAAGTCACTGTTCACCCACGCGTTCTCGTGTGCGCGCACAACCACACCGGCCGGCAAATGAACCTTTGGTAGAGTTTTCCTCTTCAAGATGACGTACGGTCGCAGTTGCGTGCCGTCGGCGAGGGCACAAAGCAAGACTGTGATGCGCAGTTTCGTGTTCCCGCCGGTCAGCACGCTCACCGAACTGCTGCCCGTCTTCTCAATCGTTGTGTCCAACGGCATTTCAAAATAAACAGGAGTTTCATCCGCATTGCCGATTTGCGAGAAAATGTAATTGTGCTGCTTTCGCAGGCCAATTACATAAATCTGGTACTTGAGCAGCTTCTCCTCATGAGAAGCCGGCAAGCGTTGACATATTGTAGTCCGCCGTCTGATTGAGAGCCCTTGCCGCTTCATAAAGCGGTGCAGCCATCCGCGGCTCGCACGGAACTTGTGAGGTAGGCCTAGCTCTCTTGATAGTCGCCGCACTTTCACTTGGGTCATCTTGGTCGATACGGCGTGACCACTGCTTCTCAAATCTTCGATGAACTTTACTTGCTCCGCCTCCAGCTCAGGGTAGGCACCAGTTTTGTGGCCACGAAATGACCTACGGTTGCGGTGCGCGGCTTGTAGGCTCTCTTTCTTCGTTCTCCACAGGCGCACGCAGGACACGCCCACATTGTGCCGTCTTCCCTCTTCGCGATTTCCGAATACCTCGGTGACGGCGATGATCTTAAGCTTTTGCTGTGCCGTGAAGGCCTGCCGCCGTACGCTACTCATGGTGACAGAACAGATCAACTTAGGCTTGGCGAACGGGTCGAGATGTGGAGAACTAGCGGTATCAGCGAGGTAAAGAGCACTCACACTCGGCGACAACTTGACAGCACTACCCCTTCTAGTACACTGTACCCTGGAAACAACAGAACCGAAATACATGCCTGCTATCGTGTCAAAAGTAGTACAATAATTTAATTATAATATCTCTACAGGCACTATAATATCTCATTTGCCTTGCTGAAATAAATACTGCTTTATTTATTAGGGAACTTACTTTAACTGTTATGGAACTTTCTTAGACAGAACCACCTTTTCGGCAAGCCCTTTCTAAAAGTAAACATAGCGTCCGTGACGTAGGGACATGTGGAGGGTCACTGAGCGGCCGTGAACGTCCAAAAAATATACTTGTGGTGTGACAGTGAGATTTTACACTGAACAATCGAATTGTCTCTCCCCAAATGTTTTTATAAACGCTTCAACGATGCAAGCTAGCGAAACCGAAATCGGCCGCAAGCTGGCGTGCTACTTGCGGAGCAACACGAATTTGCGGAAACTGCCTCCGTAACCTTCGCTACACTGTTAAGGGGCTTCACAGCACAACACGCATTGCTGTGAAGCAGCACTATAGAAAAAACCCCGCGTATTATTCGCACCTCCACTTTGCCACTGAAATTTTTGGGTTTTCGGTGCGGGTTATACACGCGAAAATACAATATCACTACCAGGAAAAAGAAGGCAAGCGCGGGTAGAGAAGGAAGACGACGTTGCCTCCACTGTGATCCCCCTGAGTTGGTACGAGCCATGGCGGTGGAGATTTTTTTTTATTTTATTCACATACTGCAGCCCATTAAGGGCTATAGCAGGAGTGGGTAAAAAAAAACAGAGCAGTAAATTACAAAAGTACCACTTCCGGGAACACACTACAATATAACACACGAACAAAATACAATATACATGGCAATTCCATTCAGTACAAAAATAAACATCCAATGAATGGGCACTGCGGGGCGTACATAATAACGGAACAAAGCAAGGAACTATTGGTTAGATACGACTTCCAAGAGAAGGCAGGAATTGATTTATCGATGCACTCCTAATCTCACCCGGCAGTAAATTCCATTGTTCTATCGTTCTAGGAAAAAAGCTAAATTTGAATAGATTGGTGTGTGCGTGAAAAGGGGCGAGGTTTAGGGCATGATTATTTCGAGTAATGGTTGGCATAACATTCGTAAGATAGCTGTCATCGGAGAGACGGTTAACTGAGTGAACGATGGCATGCAAGAATTTGAGCGACTCGATATCGCGTCGAGTAGAGAGTGAGGTTAGATTTAAAGTAGTAATGGCGGATGTAGGCGAAAATGGTGGTCATAACGTCGAGAAATAAAATGGATTGCTTTTTTTTTGCACAGATTCAATTTGTTTTATTTCTCTTTTTTTGTACGGACACCAAACGATAGAGGCATAATCAAGAACTGGACGAATTAGTGTTTTGTACATTAGTAATTTAGTTTCATGTGGGGAAGTTCTGAGGGTACGTCTTAGGTAGCCTAGTTTTTTAAGAGATTTGGTGCAGACTGAATTGATATGATTAGACCAGGAGAGATTAGTGGTGAAAATCACGCCAAGGTATTTATAATCTGAAACCCTTTGGAGCATTAGGTCATTGAAAGAGTAGTTGAAAACGGAAGTCTGCGTTTTGGTAGTGAACGACATCGAGACAGTTTTACGGAAATTGATATTCATTTGCCATGTGTCCCACCAAGAGCAAAAGGCACTAAACGAATCATTGAGAAGATAGTGATCTTGAACGGAGTTAATGGTGTTATATAGAACGCAGTCATTGGCGTAGAGACGTAATTTACAGGTAATAGATTGTGGTAAGTCATTAATAAAAATCAAAAATAATAAAGGACCAAGAACGAACCCTTGTGGTACCCCTGATGTGACTTTGATTTGAGATGAATTGCCAAAGTTAAAGCTAACGTATTGGGAGCGATTAAACAGAAAATTGGCAATTAGGTCTACTAGACTGGAATTTTTCAGGATGGCCCCGAGTTTTTTGAGCAACTTAGAATGCGAAACATTGTCGAAAGCTTTTGCGAAATCAATGAATATTACGTCGACCTGGTGTCCGCAGTCAAGACTTGCAGAAATGTCATGGGTAAATTCTGTCAATTGGGTTAAAGTGCTGAATCCCCTACGAAAGCCACGCTGCAGATTAGATAACACGTTGTTAGTCTCAAGAAAGTCGATTATATGTTTACAAATTATGTGCTCCAACAGCTTGCCGGAATGTGGTGTCAGCGAGACGGGACGATAGTTTGGCAAAAGCTGCTTATCACCAGACTTATAAATCGGCCGAACCTTGGCCAGTTTACAGGCACTAGGAAAAACACCCGCGGATAAACACTTCTGAAATACGATGGTAAGGTAACGAGATGTCCATAACGCATACCGAATTAAAAAAGAGTTTGGAATACCATCGGGACCGTCTCCCTTTTTTGCGTCTAGATTCAAAATAAGATTCAACACACCAGCATGACTGTTAGTTACATCAGTAATTGAGCCTATATCGGAAGGGGAGTGAAAGGCAGGGGCAACATGATTATCGACGGAAAATACAGAGTGGAAGTAAATATTAAACGCATGGGAGATTTTCTGGTCATCAGTAATAGTTTCACCGTTAATCAAGAATGAGGAGGAAGAGCAGCTACTAGGCAGAACTGATGTCCAGAATTTGCGAGGATTATTTTTGAGTAAAGAGTGTAATTGTGTGCCAAAGAAAAAATCCTTTGCAGAAGCCATCATTGCGGCAAGCTGTTTTTTAGTTTTCGGGCACTCGTTCGTGCTATTAGGTATATCAAGGTTCATTCTACGCCTCAGCCTGCGTACACGACGAGATAGGTCAAGAATATCTCTATTCATCTAAGGAAGTTTCTTATTCGTTTATTTAGTTTTTATTGGAACAAAGCGATGAATGCACGATTTTACATCATCATCATTATACTGTGATTGCGGACTCAGGGCCCATTAAAAACCCCATTAAGTTACCTTACCTTGTGTAACAATGGTAAGGTAACTTAAGTAACTTAGATCATAAAGGTAAATCCCAACTCTGCCATCCGGAAGTGTGTCCGAGTGCAGCTCATAAAGAACGGCAAAAAGATCACCGCCTTCGTGCCCCGGGACGGTTTCCTCAACTACATTGAATTGAGACCGGCTGGTCCAATAGTCATAATTCACATCACCGAGGATTGCAGTGTGCTTGTGGAGCAATAATCTCGAAAGTCCGAAAGTGCTCACTCTACCTTCAGTTGTAGTGAGAATGACAATACATGGTGTGCGAATTCGGCATCCATGATGGAGAGAATCGGGGATACTTCTTGTTTCAGCACGTCAGCAATGCTTCTTGGAAACAAGTTGTAGTAAAAGGTTAGTTTTTGTGCACATTCGCCAGTTGGGCTCAAGCTACCGGGCAAGTGAAGAATATGTTTCCATGTGGGCCTTGCGATATACCGCATACCATACTTGCTCGCGTAATCCTTGCACCAGCATAATTGTCGCACTTCCTGTATTGCACAGCGAAAATGCTTTTTTGTGAGTATTTATTAGCAGCGATAGCGTAGTGGTTAGAGCATCCGCCTCGCATTCAAAAGGTACGTGGTTCAAATCCCGGTGCCGCGCAATTCCCAACCGGATAAAAAAAGATCCGCCAGGTGATGGAACTGCATTACGAGGCCTGGGATGCGGCCTCACCGGTAACCACCGCCGGGAACGCACTCCCTCACCAGAGAAGGATTGACCACCCTGGTGCAGTATCTGGCCACTACCTCCCACATGCATACCTCAAATAACTCTCGGCCCTCAGTCCCCAGCAGCTGCGAAGCAACTGACCACGGCGGCGGTCAAATCTGCAACGCAGCAGGGGGTGCCAAGAATCTCTAGATCTGGACAGGCCGCCATTGGAACCTGAACTTGGCAACGTTTAATGCTAGAATCTTATCTATTGAGGGAAGTCTAGCTGTACTATTAGACGAGCTAGAGGGTGTTAAATGGGATATAATAGGACTCAGTGAGGTTAGGAGGACATATGAGGCCTACACGGTGCTACAGAGTGGGCACGTCCTTTGCTATCGGGGCTTGGCTGACAGAAGAGAACTGGGAGTGGGGTTCCAAATTCACAGGAACATAGCTAGCAACATAGAGGAGTACTATAGCATTAATGAAAGGGTGGTAGGTATTGTAATTAAACTCAATAGGAGATACAAGATGAAGGTGGTACAGGCTTACGCGCCTACATCTAGCCATGATGACGCTTCAGTTGAAAGCTTCTATGAAGACGTAGAATCAGCAATGAGTAAGGTAAAAACGCAGTATACAATACTGATGGGCTTCTTTAATGCAAAGGTAGGGAAGGAGCAGGCTGGAGACCAAGCAGTAGGAGATTATGGCATCGGTACTAGAAACGCCAGAGGAGAGCTACTAGTAGAATTCGCAGAACGCAATAATTTACGGATTTTGTATACCTTCTACCGAAAACAAGAAAACCGCAAGTGGACATGGAGCTGGGCTAATGGACAAAATAAGAACGAAATAGACTTTATAATGAGTGCACACCCAGTCATCGTGCAGGATGTGGAAGTCGTGGGCAAGGTACGATGCAGTGACCATAAAATGGTACGGCCTCAAATTCGCCTAGACTTGAGAAAGGAACGACAGAAACTGATACACAAGAAGCCAATCAATGAGCTAGCACTGAGATGGAAAGTACAGGAATTTAGAGTCTCGCCTCAGAACAGGTACTTGGCTCTTAGGGAGGAAACCAACCTTAGTATACATACAAATAAAGATAATCTGACCAGTATCATTACGGAGTGTGCAGTGGAAGTTGGAGGCAGGGTAGTAAGACAGGGCACTGGCAAGCTTTCCCAGGAAACGAAGAATCTCATTAGGAAGCGTCAAATCATGAAAGTCTCAAGTACAACAGACAAAATAGAACTGGGAGAGCTTTCGAAGTTGATTAATAGGCGTAAGGTATTTGATGTAAGAAGGTATAATATGGAGAGAATTTAACACGCTCTGAAAAACGGAGGAAGCGTCAAAGCAGTGAAGAGAAAACTTGGGATAGGCAAAAATCAGATATATGCACTAAGGCACAAAGAAGGCAAAATAACTACCAATACGGATAGGATAGTTAAAATAGCGGAGGAGCTTTACAGAGATCTGTACAGTAGCCGGGACAACCACGACCACAATACTATAAGAACTAGCAGTAACCCTGATGACACCCCACCAGTAATGATAGAAGTCAGAAAATCCTTGGAGAGCATGCAAAGAGACAAAGTGGCTGGTGAGGATCAGGTGACATCGGATATGCTGAAAGATGGAGGACAGATTGTGTAAGAAAAACTTGCCACCCTATTTACGAGGTGTCTCCTGACAGGAAAAGTACTAGAGTGTTGGAATAATGCTAACATCATCTTAATACATAAGAAAGGAGGTGATAAGGACCTGAAGAATTACAGGCTAATCAGCTTGCTCTCCTTAGTATACAATCTATTTGCAAAGGTAACAAATAACAGCGTCAAAAAATATTTGACTTCAATCAACCAGAGGAACAAGCAGAATTTTGAACAGGCTACTCAACAATCGACCACATTCATACTATCAATCAGGTAATAGAGAAATTCTCAGAATATAACGAACCACTATACATAACCTTCATAGATTACGAGAAAGCGTTTGATTCAGTAGAAATATCAGCCGTCATGCAGACACTGCGGAATCAGGGCGTCGATGAAGTATATATAAACATCCTGGAAGAAATCTACAGGGGATCAACTGCTACCATAGTGCTTCGAAAAGAAAGCAACACAATACCAATCAAGAAGGGTGTAAAGCAGGGGGACACAATCTCTCCAATGCTATTTACCACGTGCTTAAAGGAAGTTTTCAGAAGCCTAGAGTGGGAACAGTTAGGGATAAGAGTTAAAAGAGAGTAGCTTAGTAACCTGCGATTCGCCGATGACATTGCATTGCTGAGTAACTCAGCTGACAAATTGCAACTCATGATTACGGAGTTAGACAAGGAGAGCAGAAAGGTGGGTCCTAAAATGACTCTGCAGAAAACGAAAGTATTGTACAACAACCTCGGAAAATAGCAGCGCTTCGATATAGGTAATAGTGCCTTTCAAGTTGTAAAAGACTATGTCTATTTAGGGCATGTGATAACTGCGGAGCCGAACCACGAGATTGAAGTAACTGGAAGAATAAGAATGGGGTGGAGCACATTTGGCAAGCACTCTCAAATTATGACAGGTAAGACACTTCGTCGTCGTCGTCGTCGTCCCTCAAGAGGAAGGTATATAAGAGCTGTATCTTGCCGGTACTTAGCTACGGAGCAGAGACCTGGTGACTTACAAAGAGGGTTCAGCCTAAAATGAGGACGACGCAGCGAGCAATGGAAAGAAAAATGGTAGGTGTAACCTTAAGAGACAAGAAGAGAGCAGAGTGCATGAGGGAACAAACGGGGGTTAAGGATATCATAGCTGAAATCAAGAAGAAATGAACATGGGCCGGGTATGTAGCGCGTAGACAGGATAACCGCTGGTCGTTAAAGGTAACTGACTGGATTCCCAAAGAAGGCAAGCAGGTTAGGGGGAGACAGAAGGTTAGTTGGACAGATGAGATTAAGAAGTTTGCGAGAATAATTTTGCAGCAGCAAGCACAGGACCGAGTTTACTGGCGGAACGTGGGAGAGGCCTTTGTCCGGCGGTGAACGTAGTCAGGCTGATGAAAATGATGATATATATATGAAAAAAAAGGTGTCCTTGGATCCAGTGAAAAAATATCAAAAGTCGAGGACGTGCAAAACGAAAAACGTTTTATTTTTTCTACGTTTTAGCCGGAGACCGGCCTTCATCAGGGAAAACACGATACAAAAATGCGCTTTTCTAAAGTAGGCATGGTATATCAAGGGCCCCTGACACGTGAACTATCACTATTATACACTATCTACTTTGACTTGGCGAGTAATGAACAGCAGAGAATGTCAAAGCAATGTCCAAGAAAGATTATGAGAATGCATGAACGGTGTTTACATCAAGTAGATCACATGAATAGCAGTTTGAAAAGTAGAGTAATATGTACAAACAAAACTATCAAACCCATACAGCAGATCACACGCACAAAAAAGACAAAAAAGTACAGCAGAAAATGTTAAACTTGAACAAGATGCGTAACTAAGAAATTCATGGGGCACAAAGAGAATTGATAACACAAAATCAAGAGATTAACTGCACCGAAAAGGTGTAGTAAAAATCTGCGTGCACAGTGATTATGAACAGACTGTGATGAAACTTGAACTTAGTTCTGCACCGGAAGAAACGTCAGTTTGCCTGGATCTTCATTTATACCGGATAAGATCGCGTTGAACTTGTGTATCAGAAATGACTCGCGCAGTTCCCTATCATAGTGTGAAGGAAAATCTGATTCCAGTATAGTAGCTCTTAGTTTATTCAATGAGAGAGTGACCAGGAATGTTAACGTGCTTAGACAAAGGTAGATTGGGTTGGCTTGTGGCATGTGAATTATGGTTATTAACGCGCCGTCTAAAAAGTGTTTCAGTATGTCCGATGTATTGGAGTTCGCACACAGAACATACAAGCATGTACACAATGTTGCTTTTGTCGCAGTCAAAATCCCCTTTAATTTTTAGAATAAAGTTTGATGCTGTACTCTTTACCAAAGTGGTCGTCGTATGGTTACAAACTTTGCAACGGAGTTTGTTGCATAGATGACAACCAGAAAACGTAGTGGCGGTATTCCTTGATGCGGTTAGTATGTCGCGGTAATTCTTCGATCTGCGATATACCACACGTGGGGATCAAGAAAGATTTTTTTAAGATGATCACTCTGGACTAGTATGTTGTGATGATTCTGAAGAATGCTGTTGATGTTTGGTGCTGATGTGGAGTGTGTTAAAACCAGGCTCGTGCTTGAGGGTGCGGCCCGCTTCTTCCGAATAAAAAGTTTCTTACGGTCAATGCCCTCAGCCCATTCAATAGCATCGTTAATGATTTGTGGTGGATATTTTTGTTTCTGCAGGGCTTCCCAAAGTTTGGTGCAGTTGTCTGTAAAATCTGAATTGTTCGAACATATTTTCCTAAAACGCAGTGCTTGACCATACGGGATGGCCGTTTCGCAGTGCTTTGGATGTGGACTATTGAAGTGTAGGTGTTACTGCCTATCCGTAGGTTTTCGAAATGGTTTAGTCGTCACTTTGTTAGCACGTATAGTAACCGCGACGTCAAGAAAATTTATTGCTGTGCTTGAGTATGATTACGAAAAAGTGATGGTGGAATGAGCCATGTTGAAGTCTGCAATGAACTACAGAAGTTCTGTCTCTCCGTGCTGCCAGATCAGAAAGACGTCGTCAATATAACGCTTATAATAAAACGGTTTGAGACTGCATGCGTCTAAGAATTTATCTTCGAGTTGGCCCATAAAGATGTTTGCATAGCTTGGTCCAATTTTCGTACCAAAAGAAGTGCCACTAACCTGAACATAATGTACACCGTCAAGTTCAAAATTGTTCAATGTCAGGATTAGTTCTAGTGACCGCGCTAGTGCGTTGCTGCCCATCGTTTTGTTGGAAACTTTCTCTTCATAAGCCTCCAATATTGCTTGAATGGCATTAATATGAGGGATGTTCGTACAGAGTGAGGCTACGTCTAGTGTCACAAGCAATGAACCAAGTGGCACTTCAAGGTCAATGATGTAAAGCAGAAACAATTTGTATCTTTCAGTTATGAATTGAAAGTGGGTGGGATATCCTTAATGAGATTATCAGCGAATGTAGACATTGGTTCAGTGACGGTGCCAATAGCGGAAACAATCGGTTCGCCAGGATTATTTACTTTGTGTATTTTTGGCAGGATATAATAAAATTGCCCCGGGATGGGGATGAGGGGGATTAAAGAGCGTATACTCTCTCGCTGATTTTGTCTGCTTTGACAAGGCCTTTTATGGTATTGGAAACCATTTCCTTGAACTGCTCTGTCTTGACTTTGTGTTATTTGTGAATTTCTTTGTGCTATCGATTCCGTTTGTGCCCCATGAAATTCTTAGTTACGCATCTTGTTCCATTTGAACGTTTTTTGCTATGCTTTTTTGTCTTTTTTGTGCGTGTGATCTGCTGTATGGGTTTGATAGTTTTGTTTGTAAATATTACTGTACTTTTCAAACTGCTATTCATGTGATCCACTTGATGTAAACACCGTTCATGCATTTTCATAATCTTTCTTGGACATTGCTTTGACATTCTCTGTTGTTCATTACTTGCCACATCACAGTAGATAGTGTATGATAGTGATAGTTCACGTGACAGGGGTCCTTGATATACCATGCCTACTTTAGAAAAGCGCATTTTTGTATCGTGTTTTTCCTGATGAAGGCCGGTCCCCGGCTGAAACGTAGAAAAAATAAAAAGTTTTCGTTTTGCCTGTCCTCCACTTTTTGGTATATATATATATATATATATATATATATATATATATATATATATATATATGTGTGTGTGTGTGTGTGTGTGTGTGTGTGTATGTGACACTATGATGAATGGCAGACGTGGCCTGGCTCATACCCCATGTTTATTCCAATCTGACTCCTTCCTTCTCGGCTTCTACTTCAAGTCACTGCCTTCCTACATCACAGGATTGCCCTTCCCCCGAAAGAATGCACGCGTTACAATCAAGAAAACAACAAAAAGCATAAAGTGAAGAATGTCAAAATGCGCAGTAGTTCGATTTCAGAAGGGATTTTCCTAACTCGCACAAAAGCTTTACACTAGAGGGCAGCAGTCCGGTCATATCAGGGTAGCTCTGGTGGACGAGGCTGGCTGTTGCGCCCTGGATAGCATAACCCCGCCCTGCACATCTGCACTGATTATGACACGACTTCTGGTCTTGTGAAAAATGAACAAGGCTTGAAATCTGTGTAGCATTGGATTGAGCTACCACAGCGGCCTGTGGTAGCTACCACTGAGCTACCACAGCGGCCTGGTTAGAGTATCGAACGCGTTTTTCGAAGGCCGTAGGTTCGATTCCTGCTCACGGCTGGTTATTTTTTCATCCATTTTTCTTTCTTCTTATTTAGATTCCATTGGTTCTAATAACTTCCCCTGTACATTCCTTGGCATTACTGTCTGTTAGATCTCAGTATTGTTGTGTTAAAACACGGAAAACGAGCCCTTAGGTATACACTTCTTTCCCCTATATATATATATATATATATATATATATATATATATGAAAAACGAGCCCTTAGGTATACACTTCTTTCCCTTATATATATATATAAAAGGTGTCCTTGGATCCAGTGGAAAAATACCAAGAAGTGGACGACGGGCAAAACGAAAACTTTTTATTTTTTCTACGTTTCAGCCAGGGACCGGCCTTCATCAGGGAAAACCCTGTATATATATAAAACCCTATATATATATATATATATATATATATATATATATATATATATATATATATATATAAGAAAGAAGATGCACGTACGAAGTGATTTTATTGACGTTTCGGCCGTGGGTCCGGCCTTTCTGATGAAGGGCAGACCCACGGCCGAAACGTCGTTAAAATCACTTCGTACGTGCGTCTTCTTTCTTATACGAATAATCTTTCCCGGACCCAGCATCACTTTTGTTATATATATATATATATATATATATATATATATATATATATATATATACATACATACATATATAGGCAGGCATGGTGGTTGAGTTGGCGTAGCGTTGCATATAGTCCAGTAGATCCTTCGTGAGTGGTCACAACGTGGTTTATTTCGACCTAGTATCTGGCCTTCATCAGGAATCCTGATGAAGGCCAGACTCTAGGCCGAAACGTCGAAATAAACCACGTTGGGACCACTCACGGAGGATCTACTGGACTATATATATATATATATATATATATATATATATATATATATATATATATATATATATATATATATATATATTGCGTAGGGACCACTTATAAGCAACCACAAAAGAGTAAGAGAATAGACTGTTTTGACAGCATATTGTTCGCCATTGGTTCTTCAGCATTTAAAATTGCCTGTGTGCCATAAAATCGTTTCCCTCTTATATGACGTCAGGAATCTTTGAAATATCTTGGTGTTCATCACAGCGCATGCAAAATAAACAGGGCATTCACGCAATGAACAATACCTAAAACTTTTAGGTGTAGTCGGAGAGCATATTCTTTTAAAGATTGTTCAAGTAAAGTAGCCACCGGTAACTTTATCAACGGTTACTTATAGCAGATTCCGAGAAGAAATAACAAGAGCGGAATAAAATATTTCCACTTGCAGCATCAAGGCGTTTAGTAGTTTGTGCGCGCGCACATCTCTGTGAGCTCGTCCTTGCTGAGAGAGAGAGAGAGGAAGAGAGAGAGGTAAGCAGTGCTGCAGGTGTGTGCTTCTTTGCTGTCCAAGTTGTATTTTGAGCTGCAAAAGACCATTCGAGTTGAAACCTACGAGAATGAAAACCTACTAGCCCGACTCTCAATTAAGCCTCATTAGTGCTAAAAAACCATACTCTTTTACCTTCTCCTTGGTCTGGTGGATCAAGTTAGAGGACAAGCTCAAAAGCTGAGATTCCAACCGTGCTCGAGTCCACTGCTTTGTTCGTCGCCACTTTGCAAGCTGCTATCATCGCTCCAAGTTACCAAAAGCAAGGCTGACCAGGTTTATCAAAGACTAAAGTGGAAACCTCCTTTTGACGCTTCCAGATAACACTACACCAATTGTGATGAGTGAAGAAAACGATGACAACGACGGAAGTGCGGGGCAAGGCGATTGAGATTTTGAGCCAACTGTGCGCGTGAGGTCAGCCAATCAGCTGATGACCTGTGGTAGCCCATAGAGGTGGCGTACCACGATTGGGCCACGTGTGACCATTACGTGGCGGTAAGCTTTGTGGCTGGGAATGAGCCGAAGCAACGGCAGACGGGAGACAGCGGGCTGAAGCGTCGGACGCAGGCGATCTAGGTTTTGGCCAGGGAACGCGGCTGCCCACGCTACTGCCGTTCAACTACCAGCTGGAGTGACGTTGCCGGCACGAGTACTGCATCTCCATCTCGGGGCGCGGCCTGGCCTGCTGTTATCTTCCTTGCCGAGGACATCGCGGATCTCTGCGAGGCGTCTCCGTGGTCAGACGTTCGGCACAGCAATGTACGTGGCCTGGCTATTGGTCACGGTTGCGCCGAGAATCGCGTCTCGACGCAAGCTGTTCGCTGGACGGACTGGCCATTTACACGCATGGAGCATCGCGTCTGCGATGCGGGTTGACTGCTCCGTAGTCGCACCCATGCCATCAAATGCCGTTGTCACCAGAGCGTTGCACATCGGCAAATGAGCGCATTCTACAGCGCCTTTCCACCGCCTCCTGCCCTGCACCCCATCGGCGTCTGTCGTACCGCCGATGTGGCCCTCAGGTTTTCGAACGCGCTTACTTGAACACTAATTGGTCGTTTTTCCATCAAGCTTAGTTCACTCTGTTGCATAGTACGCACCTTTTCTGCCTCAGTGTTCCGTATGTTTAGTTTCCGTGTCCTGTCATAAACGTCGTGTGTGTTGTTACTGCGTTTTCTTAAAGTCCGTTTCTCCTCGCACGACACGCAAAACAAGCGTTGACGAGCCTTAGCCACGATAAAGAATATTTTCATTACACTAATAAAATATTCGTAACATTAATCATCTGACAGCAGCTTCGGGAAAGCAGCGTTGATGATATCTATTTTCGATCAAAGAAGGCATTTTCCTGAAGCAGCCCATGATTTCACCAGTCCATAAAAAGTTTGCCAGTCCACATTCGTAAGTGCATCAGCCAGTCGCAGCAGAACGAAAGCGTGCACAAGTTATGCAATGTTGTTAGGCACCTGTGAAGCGCTGGCCTGCTCTGCAATGCTACAGCACGAGGCACAAAAGCGCCGCTTAGTCGGCCCGCGCCGCAAGAGCCTACAAGGAAAATCGTCACAACTACAATGTTGGAGAAATTTCACTATATTGTAATATTCCCTCGTAATAACATGATTCAGTGACTACTTTGGGGAAGAACAAATTCGCCTCAATTGTTGCTTTCCCCGGCGTGCAGCGAACAGTCACCACTGTCGAAAGTGGGGAGCGGGGCTCAGCCCCCCTAACAATTCTCAGTGGGGGGGGGGGGCTCGCACCCCTCTTGCCCTCCCCGGCTGATACGCCTATGCACAGATGACACAACCATCATTTGCAGCGTCCTACACAAGCCACATGCTTCTTTGCAATTCTCCACTTTCTCCTTCTCTGAGATGGCTAAGGTTCTCGGCTGCTTACCCGCAGGTCAGGGGATCGAATCCGGGCCGCGGCGGCTGAATTTTCGGTGGAGGTAAAACTGCTGCAGGCCTGTGTGCTCAGATTTGCGTGCACGCTAGAAAACCGCAGGTGGTAAATATTTTCAGATCCCTCCACTACGGCATCTCTCATAATCATATCGTGGTTTTGGGATGTTAAACCACACATATCAATCAGCTGGGAAATTGTATTAAGCGTGAATGTATCACTGAGGTTCTACTGGATAGGTCCACACAACTCCACGATCTCACATATTCAACAGGAAATTATGGTCGTCAACTGTCTCTAGATGCATATTTTGAATTAAGAGACAGTGTGCGTCCAGACTGAGTTAAAATGGCAGCTCATGCACTAGGCAAATTGACCCACGTCAGTGCAACCATGAGAGTAATAAGTATGGCTATACTGTGACTCCGCCAACACATACCTAACCTACAGAAAGCTCCTAGTGGATATGCACTACAGAAATGGGGCGAACATTACCACTCACTACTGGTGCATAAAAATTAGACAGAAAAAAGGTAAATGAAAACAGTATTTAGCAAATAAATAAATGCATGCATAAATACATAATCTGCAATTTGCACTTCTAGGCCACATAAACTGAGGTCGAACTGCTTTAAAAAAGCACATGCTAAAATTTTAAAATTCTTAATAAATGCATAAGTATAAAAAGTAAGCAAACAAAATCCTTGTGCGACACACCTTGGCTGGTCACCCACCTTCACAGAGTGGAATAGCTGCAGCTTTTTTTTCAAAAATCTTTGCAACACCTTTCCCGCAAAAACATGCACATATAGCTGGATTTATTCATTACAGCCCGCTTGGAAGGATATGCTGATTTCATGTACCTAAAAAGCCTCAACTACTGCTAACGACAGCCCCGCCACGGTGGTCTAGTGGCTAAGGTACTCGGCTGCTGACCCGCAGGTCGCGGGATCAAATCCCGGCTGTGGCAGCTGCATTTCTGATGGAGGCGGAAATGTTGTAGGCCCGTGTACTCACATTTGGGTACACGTTAAATAACCCCAGGTGGTCTAAATTTCCGGAGCCCTCCACTACGGCGTCTCTCATAATTATATGGTGGTTTTGGGACGTTAAGCCCCACAAATCAATCAACTGCCAACGACAGGTGATCACTGCACAGGATTGCCGACAAGTTTCTTCGGCTACTTTGGACCGATTGCAAAATATCTACTACCGGCAAGAATGATGAGCGATCGTCGTATTCATGTATTCATTGATTCATCGTATTCATTGATAAAATATTTTAGCTGATTGAGAGACGGCATCCTTTTTTAGAGACAGGGTGCACGTTTTTCAGTTTCTGTGCACTATTGCGAAGGAACAGACATTCAAGATTGAGCTAACGATAATAAGCAGTTTTGTTGCTTAAAGTTTTCTTGATCTGACATGCGCTTGAAATATTTTGCTACACACTTGATGATGACAGAGGCATGTTTAACAAGACAGACTTGGGCGTTTCGGCAGGACATTGAAAGTATTGTTGAACTATTCTTCAAATGCTTGATGCAAGCCGATAACCGTCGCCTATTATATCATTTGTCATGATGTTCAAGTAATGTAGCTTGACTGCCCGCAATCGTGAAAAAATTATTGAAATGTATTAGCAGCTACTGTCAAACATCTGACAATTTATTGCAATACTTACACTTGTTTTAAACTTGGTCTACAATAACATATTTCACGCATTTATAGACAATCGATTATAATGCGTACCCTAAATAAAGGGAGGGGGGCTACATGCGCAAAAATGTCTTGTATGCAAGCTCCTCTTCAAGGCACGTGCACGCAACTGCGAAAATCGGAAGTTGAGCGTTACACTCCTAAGTATTTCACGGTTTCCATTTCATGAACACACTTCACAACACTGGACAGAATCACTCCAATGTGACTTGGTCCACAGAACTCCACCACAGCGCTACACACAACAGCACTCGTACAGCGTTGCGCATTACGAATGACAACATTGACTGGCAATAATACTTGCCCATCTGTATCGTAGCAGAAGCTAGCGCTCGCAAGCGTTCAAAATTTATGCATACTATTTGCTGCGACGAACGGCACACACAGAACACACCCGACGCTGACGCTTGTTGCGATGATTACAAACTTTCACTTCGGTGCACTCAACGCATATCCTGCTTTAGAAAGGTGGATGATTACATCACGGATTTTTTTGAAGTTCTTTGCGATTACACTTAAAAGATAGGTGGTACAACCCAGGAAACACACGAAACGACGACAATCGCATCCGCAAACACCCTTTCTACACTGTGCTCGTTTCTTCGTTTCCGCTGTCGATTGCACGTGCTGACGGGGCAGTGAACACTGACTGGCTACCAATATCTCCCCGGGAGTCTCACAGCGCTTGCGATGGTCACAACGATAAAATCAGTTGTTCTTTTTTTCGGACTGGCAGGGGGCGCCGACTAGTGTGGACGCGCTGATTTCGGCTCCTGCTTTTTTCAATGTTTTGGTTGGTTTCTTTCGTCGAAACCGAGTACATTATGTGTTAAACGACACAGTGCGTTGCGAGGACTTGACCAACACCGGGCTTTCTACGGTGGGTGACTTTTTCTCCTTTATGAGTGTGTGCAGCTCTGACCACGCCACGGCACAGCTAACCCTCACGTGGCAAGCCTAACCTCAGCGAGGCAGCGCAAGTAGCCCCAGGCCTAACCCTGCGACCGCGGGCGCCATAGCCCAAGGTGGAGATCATAGAGGGAGACGAAATCTCTCAGGACGAAGCAAGCAGGCTCGGCTGGATGACGGCATGTAGTCGCAAGAACAGCAAGGGAATGAGAACGGCGACTACTACCCGCGAACGTACCTCAACGCGTGGCGGACGAAAGGGCGGTGGCCACACCGCCGCCCCAAGGAGACGGCGACAATGCCACCGGCGCTCCGAGAAGACGCAGACGGCCCTAGGAATGCAGTCTCGTGACTCCAGCGTCTCACCTAGCATCTCCGGCACACCCAGGAGAGGCCGTTCCGTCACGCCAGCTGCGCAGCGGCGCAAGAGCCGCTCGCGTTCCAGAGGGCGTTCAGCGTCTAGAAGGAGAATCCAGGAGGAACTCACATGGGCGGATTGAGTCAAGGAGAAGACGCCCAAGCCCAAAAAGGTAACGCGGTCGGCATCGCCGGAGCATGATGAAAAGACTGAGATTGAACACGTGCATAACTGAACGTGGTGAATAACGCCGTGCATAAAGCACGAAGGAACCCAAAGTCGAGGTCAACAAGGCCAAGCGTAAGGCTCCACCTCCAAAGGATGAGAGCGACTCAGAGATGCAAGTGGAAAGCTCGCAGAACAAGATGCTAGAAGAGTTACTGAGGATTTCCAAAGAAAATCAGTTAAGCATTAATCAACTCGCGCTGCGCATGGGAGCACTTGAGAGTAAAGTAGGGGCCATAGAAAATAAAGCAGTCGCACTTGAGAATAAAATGGCTATGAAGACCAGGCCAAAGATTTGTACACAAGCTGCAGTTAATGATGATGCGGGGGCGACCCCTCAAGTTCAATAAAGCTAAAACTAGCAAAATGGCGGGCGCTCAAAATAACCTAATAATTTGGCATTGTAATTGCGGTAGCTTTCAAAGGCACAAGACCTCACTGCAACAGTACGTTACGGCTCAGGCAGAAAGGCCCCAGCTAATTTTGCTACAGGAAACACTGTGCGACACACCCACCTTCGCTGATTACAAATCGGTGGTGGCAAGGGGGGAGTCCAAGAGAGGTATAGCTACGCTAGTGAGCAAAAAGCTCGCATACGTTGTACATGACATTCAGCCAGGTCGTGGCAGAATGAAGGCGCTTTTCATTGAGGTTATTCCTAACAGGTGGCTTAAACAAAGCGTGCTCATTCTAAATGTTTGCAGCCCACCATTCGATGAGGGACAGTCTTTCCACTCCCTGTTTACGAAGGCCGCTACACTCGCTAGACAGTCATCGTTAGTAATCGCGGGAGACTTAAACGCCCCACATACCGCATGGGGTACATCAGGCAAACGGCTAAAGTCATAAATCTAGCGCGGGCAGTCAATGACCTAACGCTAACAGTCATCACCGATCCCCGGTTTCCCACAAGACTGGGCACGTCGGTGGCTAGAGACACAACCCCCGATCTCGCGTTTATCAAAAATTTATAGCAAACAACCTGGGATAACAAGCAAGAAAACCTGGGCAGTGATCACTTCTTCATTAGTGTTACCATTCATGTCAGAGCCCCCCAGGCCAGGGAATGTAAAGTGACGCACTGGGATGCTTTCCGAAAGCTCAGAAACGAGGACACGGGCGAATACGACAGCTTCAGCGAGCTCATTCATACACTCAGACCAGACGTTGAAAAGACCACAAAAACTATTCAAACGGAGCTCGATGTTCCCAGGATGGATCCGCACCTCGCACTTCTCTTGGAAGCCAAAGCCTCCATTTTGAGGCGATGGAAAACACAGAGGCTTAACCGACGGTTACGAAAGAGGGTTGCAGAACCTAATAGGGAGATTGAACAGTACTGCACTGAGTTAGCTTGGCTACAATGGGATGAGATCTGTTCAGCAGTCGATGGACGCATGCGTACAGGGCAGAAATGGAATCTTCTTAAACACATGATAGATGACACGCAGACCAAAGGCAATCAAAGACAGGCACTATGCCACCTCATTCGTAAGCACAGACAAGAGGGTGGAACGGAAGAAACGCTTTTAGACGAGGTAGCGAATAGATATCTCCCGCTAGGCGCAAGACGCTCAGAAGAGTATCCTGAAATAGAATGTGACACGGTAAAAGAGCTCGATGGCCCCTTCACGGAATCTGAAATTAGGGCCGTCCTTCACAACTTGAATAGCAGGTCAGCCTAAGGACCAGACGGCATCTCAAACCGACTGTTAAGGAACCTGGATGAAAGATCAATTGAGATGCTAACGAAAGAGGACAACAAGACTTAGGTGAGTGGAAGCTTTCCGGCAGAGTGGAAAGCGGCCTCGATTGTGCTCATTCCGAAACCGGGTAAGCCCTTAAATCTTGACAACCTAAGGCCAATATCGCTAACCTCCTGTGTAGGCAATGTAGCGAAACATGCGATCTTCAATAGGATCTCGAACTACATACAACGCAAGTAACTATTCCCACACAACATGATCGGCTTCAGGCCTGGCCTTTCCACACAGGATATAATGCTACTTCTTAAGAAGCACATTTTTGATAACAGCACTAAAGATGTGGCGGGATCTTAGCCCTTGACCTGACCAAGGCCTTTGACACCGTATCTCATCGCTTTGTCTTGCAGGCCATGGCCAGCCTAGGTCTAGGAGCAAAGTTTCAGGCCTTTGTTGGGTCATTCCTGATGAATAGAACGGCTACCAGAAGGATCGCTCAACACAAGTCAGACGAGTTCGCCTTAGAAGCCAGAGGCACTCCCCAAGGGGCGGTCATCTCCCCCTTGTAATTCAATATAGTCATGAAGGGCTTATCGGAGAGGCTCAGATTCCTGTCCAATATAGGCCACTCGCTTTACGCTGACGATATCACGATCTGGTGCCTGGGAGGATCACTCGCAGAAGTAGAAAACGCGCTGCAATCAGCTCTAGACAAAACGGAGTCCTACCTAGAAGGCACAGGCCTCCAACTCTCTCCAAACAAATCATAACTGTTACTGTACAGGCCGGCCAGGCAAGGCGATACTTCCACACCTCGACCAAATTCCCATCTCCCTTTTTGCAAGAAATGGACAGCGCATTCTACGAGTAGATTCAATCATAATCCTAGGACTACTGATTGACGCGAGAGGGTGTAACGCAAAAACCCTGACGCACATCACGGCCAAACCGAAAGCATGCTGAGACTTGTTGCTAGAGTAACAGGACGCAGAAAGGGACTAAGTGAAGCCAACCTACTTCGGATCCATCATGCCTTCCTAGTGAGCCACATTAATTATGTAGCATCGGCGCTTACCTGGACAAGAACGGAAAAAAATAAGCTAGACACTGTCATGCGTAAGAGCATCAAAAAGGCGCCTGGGATACCAGTAACCACATGCTCTGACAAATTAAGACATCTCGGTATGCACAACAAGATTGATGAAGCGATCAAAGCGCAGGTCACCGCCCATGTGGTCAGGCTCTCGTCAACCAGAGCAGGAAGACGCATCCTGGACGAGGCTGGCATGGCTCCCAGAATTCTTGCTGAACGGGAAATTACCTTATCCCGGGAGGTCCGGGAAACCCTTGTGGTCAGCCCATTCCCTCGGAATATGCACCCGCAATACAATGTAGGGAGGCGAAAAGCCCGAGCACGGGCGATATTAAAGAAGGCCGCCGAGAATCGAGAATTGACTGTCTTTGTCGACGCGGCTCAGTACGGCAAGTCTAGCACATTCGCGCTGGCAGTCATTGACGGCAACGAGGAATTACGCTCCTCAGCCTCGGTCAGGTTAGCTACGAGCGCAGTTGCAGAGCAGGTCGCCGTAGCCCTGGCCATGACCTACCGCTCACACACCACCATGTTAACAGACTCACGAGCGGCCATCAAAGCTTTTGAGTCGGGTAACATAGCGCGGGAGGCTGCCTCCAGTCTAGAAAAAAGAATAGACCCTGGCACTCACTTAATCTCTTGGTTTCCCGCCCACATGGGTGCGGACGTTCATCAGCACGTACCTAATTTCAACGAGCTTGCCCATGACCGTGCGCGAGATCTAACGCGCTGCGGTGGCATGCAGGCCTTATGGGGTCAGGATGAAATCCAGCATAACGATCCACTCCTTACGTTTAATGAAATCACATCTCACTATCGGCTAAGTAGAAAAGCCTATCCTCTTCCTCACCCGAAGTTAGATAGGTCTCAGTCAATTATACTTAGAATGCTCCAGACAGGCTCGTTCCCCTCGCGGGGCCTTCTTAGTCGTATCTCCACAGACGTTGACTCAAGTTGTCCGGAATGTAATGAAATTTATTGTTCCTTGGCGCACATGCTTTGGCAATGCCCCACGTTACCTAATGGCCCTCTATCCAGCGAAGCCGACTGGGAAGAAGCACTCCGGAGCTCATCGCTTCAAGCACAAATCCAGGGAATCCAGAGGGCCCACGAAAGGGCGGAACATCACGGTGTCGCAGCCCCGACTTGGACGCGGCCAGCCGCTTCCGCGGGTCCCCGATAAGGGTTCCCGCGAAAGCTCCTCAGGATCAAATAAAGTTCATTGTCTGTCTGTCTGTTTGTTTTTTTCTTTGTCGCTGCAGCGTCCGCTTTAGCAAGCGCATGCTTGCCAAGCGAGTCGACGGGGCGGCCGTCTGGGTCGTTTTTTGCTGTAGCCAATGAGAGGTGAGCCATGCGAGCCGGCTTGCGGCTTGTAAAAGTTGAGAGCCCCTCTGCCTGACGTCACAGAGACGGCCGCTCTCGCCTATTTGTGCGGTGCGGGTGTGCGGAGCGGCTGTGTGGCTAGTGCGTGTAACGGCCCTGAGCCATGAAACTGTTCGACATTATCCCGATAAGATTGCGCCTGTCAGTAAATTTCCGGTGACAAGAAATAAGAAAGCAGTCAGGCATTTTGTTGACATCTGCACATACTATAGAACATTTATTGCCGGTTTCTCACAAATAGCCTCATCGTTGCCCCGCCACGGTGCTCTAGTGGCTAATGTACTCGGCCGCTAACCCTCAGGTCGCGGGATTGAATCCCGGTGGCGGCGGCTGCATTCCTGATGGAGGCGGAAATGTTGTGACTCCGTGTGCTCAGATTTGGGTGTATGTTAAGAGGCCCCAGGTGGTCGAAATTTCGGGAGCCCTCCACTACGGCAGCTATCATATTCTATGGTGATTTTGGGACGTTAATTCCTACATATCAGTCAATCATCTTGCTGGCGCTTCCGGCAGAAACGAGTTATCTGGCTGTGATACCTGCAATATATAAGGCGTGGCCAGTGAATGGGTGTGTCGCGCAAGCAGTCGTTTTTTTTCCTTAAAAAAACTCAGTAGCAGATGCTGCCTGCTTCCGCATTGCGAGGTGAGAAAGGGGAGCGAAGACATTGAGAGAGGAGGAGGAGACGCGCATGCGCAATGGGGGTGCAGACTCCGCTGGAAGGAATGCCTAGAGCAGAGGGAAGGGAAAGTGAGCAGGCTATCAGCGTTGCGAGACGAGAGAGGGGGAACGTAGGAGAGAGAAAGGAAGAGCACGCGCATGCGCATCGGGGTGTAAAGGCCACCAAGACGGATGCCTAAAGGAGATGGAGGCGGGGAGCGATCAGACGCTGCTTCCGTAGGCGTTGCGAGGAAAACAGGACGGGAGCGTAAAAGAGGGCAGAGGAGGAGGGGTGTGCATATGCCGTAGAGGTGGTCACGCCACGCGCCAGATAGAGCTCGATCATAGGACGCTTCGCATCTAGTAGGCGTGCACATGGTCTTTTCCTTAAAGAGCGTTTTTCGGCAATACCGCAAAACCACCTTCCTTGCCTACGTTGTAACAAAACGATATCACAATTTTGAGAGTGTAACACACTCAATAGGCGTCTTCGTGTGACCGACAGAAAGTATCGTTTCAAATACTACAGCGTTCATGGTGGCGCTGTCTCTTCTCCCTTCGCCACACCGGTCAACAACTTTCTGGGCCATGGCCAACTGTTGTAATTTAACAACTGTCCGTTTTCATTTTGCTGTGGTCTGTTTTGACAGCTACTAAACGAAAGTGTATGAATGAACAACTAGGATGAGTTGATGCTGAACTTTTGCACCCTGGTTTCACGCAGTGGACGAGGACGACTGGTGTAACCGTACCGTGGATATATACCAGGGTGTGGAGAGTCCCCCAGTGACCGACCGCAACCAAGGTCGACCACTACACTGTACTTATCGCATACGAGTAAGGCCTGCTCGCGATGACTGGGTAGTGTTTGTCCGCTTCATTAGACTGCGAATCGGTGAGCCATCGGAAGATCGGCAAAGGTAGGTGAAAGTGAGAAGGCATGTAAATATATATATATATATATATATATATATATATATATATATATATATATATATATATATATATATGATGACTGGGAGACGTGGCGTGGCTCATACCCTATGTTTATTCCATTCTGCACTTCTTCGTTCTCTACTTCGACCAACCATCACTTCATACGTCACACGATTCCCCCTCCCCCCGAAAGAAAGCGTGCATTACGAACAATAGAATGTAAACAAAGAGAGGTTAAAAAGTCACAAATGTCAGTTCACAATTGGTTCTGTGCTCCAGGGAAGTTCCGTAAACTTTCAGACTTCAAGGGAGAGTGCAGCAGTCCGGTTAACGCAGGAGATCGGGTGGGCGAGGCTGGTGGTTGCGTCCTAGATAACACAAAAATGCTTTGGACGTAGAGATAAGGCTAATCACCGCTGGCATTCTTGTGAAGAACGAACGAGGTTCGAACATCTTGCAGAATCGACAGTTCCAATATTGTAGGCATCGAATTCCTCGTCGTGGGTGATACACAGGCCGTGCAAGCAGCTTGCGTGAGCGTTGATCGAGGTTGATTGGCCGCTGCCTGTGTTCCTGCTGGGTACAAAGGGTGCTTTTGTGGCTTTTGTGGCTTTTGGAAATTTTTCTATAGCGATGTCGCAGATGTTTTAATCGAAGGCGCATTTTCAATCTCTGGTGGAGAATGTATACACAACAATGGGTTGTTTCGCAATGTTCTTCGAACCTTAAGAGTGGTTTCGATGGAGTTTTCTTTCGTCGCTGACAATGTTGAAGTACACGTTGACGTTGTAGTTTCTTGGTTTCGTCGACTTGCTTGTGGTGTGACATTGATCGTGCAGTGTCAGGATTCTTAGCAAGTTCTTCGCAGGCTTCTACGACGTGAACCAATGCAGATGTTTCCGGCATAAAACAATGTGCGGGGTTTCGTGCACTTGAATCTTCTGTATTCATAAATCGTTCATTGTTGGTGGTTGCCTGAAGATTACTTGTGTCATCGGAAGTTGCACCTCTGCTTTTGTTTTCATTGTTGGCAGTGAGGTTGTATACTGGATTCACGTCACTTCGATGTTGTAATTGATTAACACTAGACGCTTCTGCAGAAGGCTTTCCTTCACAAGATACTGATTGTGAATGCTTCTGTCTTTGTGGCACTGCTGAGCTGAATGCCAAGTCAGTTTGCAAAGTACGCATGCGGCATGAAGTATAAAATGCATCTCGGTCATTAATAGCGGATTCAGTTCTTTTATGCAGCGGTGAGTTGAGCATTGGTGATATATCCGCGGATGAGGAACCAGGTGGAAGGTTGGGAACACGACCACGTGGTCTTTCCGTGAGCATGTGGCTAGCTTCACCTGACGGGAATTGTAAATTCATGCTCTGTACTCGAGTGCGTGAAGGCTGCTTTTGACTGCGATGACTGAGTTTGGATGCACTGAGAGTGCGTGTGCTAATCGAATCTTCATTATAGTCTTGAAACCAGATGATCATTCCTTCTTTTATCTTTTGCCAAGACTCGTCGTTGTCGAATATGTGGGTGAAGTAAAACTTAAATGCCTCACCGGTGACATAGTCGCTGAAGTTCGTAACCATTTCCCGTTCCGACCAAGACGCAGCGGTAGAGTGGAACTCGAACAGGTCAAACCAGTCCTGTACAGGTCCATCGTCTGCTGCTCCGGTGTACTTGGGGATGGGAAGGTCGGTCGATGGTTCTGTCATGGTGCTGGTCTCTGTGTGCGGCTAGGAAATGATTCCGTAGTCGATGTATGGTCAGGGCGTCTTGTGTAGAACTGCGTCGATGATGAGACACTGATGAAGTGGCTGGGAGGTCTTCATCCTGTCGACTCGTGTGACGCTATGATGACTGGGAGACGTGGCGTGGCTCATACCCCATGTTTATTCTATTCTGCACTTCTTCGTTCTCTACTTCTACCAACCATCACTTCATACGTCATATATATATATATATATATCTGTCTGTCTAGCCACCTATGGCTTGATGCTCTATGGCCGTTACCATATTAGGATGCAAGCAAGCTATATTTCGTCTCACCACGTGCGTATCACCTGTGATGGAACGAGCAGCGGTAGCGGCAAGTGTTGCAGGCGAACGGACGAGGAGGCCATTGCGGGCGCTGCAGTGAGCACGCGGTAGGTGAGGAAGAGAGTTACGTCACCGCAAACTTCGAGAGGAGCTTGACGTCAAGGCGCAGCTGCAGCGTAAAGTGCCAACCACTGGCACGTGTATACACGCGCCTACGTGTCAAAAGCGTCTAGTCACGCCTGTGGAGGAAAAGGGCGCGCAAACACTGGCACGCGTCAACCGCGTTAACGCCCACGCGTCCAATGCTGATGCACAGTGTTGCTTGATCTTTTGGCTTAGAACTGTCCAAGTTCAGCACAGAACGGCGCGTTCTTCACTGGAGCGGGTTTTTATGTTTTAGAGGATACCGGAACACGTTTAAACTTGATAGTGCGTCATTCACCACAGTTTAGACTATTTTAGAATTGACATTCCAGAGCCCAAAGTAACTACAGCGGTATGCACCAGAAATCAACATCGGTGCGTGCGCCGCTCCCGCGAATGAACATTCGCGTCCAGTATACTATACGTCTACCATAAGCGTGTGCAGGGTTCTCCTTAAGGAGGGGGGGCAACGTTTGTCGCAGTGCCCCCCCCCTTTTCCTAATATGTCCATGTAGGGGCTAATGTAGCGCCCCCTCCCTATTATGTTAATATATAGAGTTGACATTGAGCTTCCCCCTCGTCTCTTCGGTGGATGAGGCGGTGGCTGCACTCCTGATCATGTTTGCAAACCACCGGGTTTCTATACCTGCACTACCAAATTTATTAACAATAATGTTACGGTAACTTAATTAATAAATTGAATACGATGTGCCGTGCTCGGCGAACAAGATTGCGACAGTTCATCAACAACCAGCCACCAACGTCGTCTTTCTCTTTCTTGCAGCCAGGCTGTGCCGGCTGTTGTGTATCATAACCCCCCGGCGGTAGAAGCACCGTCTCGGTGCTTGAGCAACTCGGATGCCGTAGAAGGGGGGTGATAAGGTTTGAGTCAAGCTATGTGGACGATGTCACTCGAAGGTGACGATGATGACGTTGAATCGGCTGGAACGATCTCGTATGTAACGTCAGTCAACTGGCGAACGACGCAGTATGGCCCAGTGTAGCGTGACAGCAGTTTTTCAGAAAGACCTACATGCCAAGTGGGGGACCAGAGGAGGACAAGGGACCCGGTGAAAAGTGCGCGTTTTGATGATGGGAATCGTAGAGCTGTCTTTGGTGCTCCTGTGAGGCCTGCAGGCGGCTGCGGGCGCGTTGGCGTGCGTGGTCGGCTCGCGCGATGGCTTCGCCGGCATACTCAGTGAGCGAGGGCAGCAGGGTGTCAAATGGTAGGGCGGGTTCTCGGCCGTATAGAAGATAGAATGGTGAATAGCCGGCAGTGTCGTGACGTGACGAATTATATGCGAACGTCACAAATGGCAAATGAACGTCCCAGTCATGGTGGTCGGCCGCTACGTATTTAGAAAGCATGTCGGTTATGGTACGGTTGAGGCGCTCCGTAAGACCGTTCGTTTGCGGATGGTACAAAGTGGCAAACTTGTGCTTGGCAGAGCAGGAGCGCAAGATTTCATCAACGACAGCTCATAGGAAGGTCCAGCCCCGGTCAGTGAGAAGTTGGCGTGGAGCTCCGTGTGCTAAAATAATATCATATACCAGAAAGTCCGCCACATCGGTTGCGCAACTCGTCGAAAGTGCTCGTGTGATAGCGTAGCGTGTCGCATAGTCAGTGGCGACAGTGATCCATTTGTTGCCTGAGCAGGAGATCGGGAATGTGGCAAGCAGGTCGAGGCCAACTCGAAAAAAAGTTTTAATGGGAATGTCGATCGGATGAAGGAATCCAGCTGGTAGGGAAGATGGCTTTTTGTGGCGCTGGCAGGGCTCACAAGCGGTGACGTAGCGTCGAACAGAACGGGCAAGACCAGGTCAAAAGAAACGACGACGTACACGGTCGTATGTGCGAGAGACGCTCAAGTGGCCCTCCAAAGGAGCGTCATGAAGTTAGTTGAGAACAGTCGCACGAAGATGTGCTTGTATGACGGGGAGCAAGTCATGGCCATATGGATCGAGGTTACGGCGATACAGGATGCCGTCTTTTACTGGGAACATTTTTAGAGATGCGTCGCGAGGCATTGACTCAAGCTTGTCAATGATGGTTCGCAGGGAAGCATCCCGGCGTTGTTCGTGGCCAAGGTTGAGTAGCTGCATCACAGACAGAAGGTCTGGAAAGGTGTCAGTATGGGCAGCCTCTTCCACAGGGTAGCGTGATAAACAATCCGCATCTTGATGTGACCGCCCTGTTTTGTACGATACGGTGAACGTGTATTCTTGTAATCGCAGGGACACGAGCGAGGCATCCTGTGGGATCCTTGAGTGAGGCCAGCCAGCAGAGCGCGTGGTGGTCGGTGACTACCCGGAATGGACGCCCGTATAAGTATGGGCGGAACTTGGCGACTGCCCACACAAGAGTGAGACGCTCACGCTCCATGATTGAATAGTTGCGCTCGGCTGTAGATAGCAGTTGGCTTGCATATGCTATAGCACGGTCATGTCCGCGTTGGTGTTGCAATAGCATAGCCCCGATGCCATGCCCACTAGCGTCAGTTCGAACCTCGGTTGGAGCTGATGGATCGAAATGAGCTAAAATCGGCGGTGTTTTAAGGAGCGTCGTGAGCTGGGAAAAAGATGAGGCTTGATCAGCGCCCCCCCAAAAAACGGGGTGTCCTTCTTGAGGAGGTTTGTGAGTGGGCGTTCAATGATGGCGAAGTCCTTAACAAACCGTCGAAAGTAGGAGCCCAAGCCCACAAATCTGCGAACGTCCTTTGTTGACTTCGGAACAGGAAAGTCCGTGATGGTGCAAATTTTCTAGGGATCCAAGTGGACTCCAGCGGCATCGACGATGTGGCCAAGTATGGTTATTTGACGACGAGCAAAGTGGCATTTCGACGAGTTCAGTTGAAGTCCGGCTCGACGCAAAACTTCAAAAATCGCCGATAAACGCTTGAAATGGGAGTCGAATGTGGGCGAGAAAACGATAACGTCGTCTAAATAACATAAGCAGGTTGACCATTTAAACCCTTGGAGCAATGAGTCCATCATTCTTTCGAATGTGGCCGGCGCATTACACAGACCAAAGGGCATAACTTTGAAGTGATAAAGCCCGTCAGGAGTGACGAATGCGGTCTTCTCACGGTCCATCTCGTCCACGGCGATCTGCCAATAGCGAGATCGAAGGTCGACAGTAGAAAAATATGTAGCACCGTAAAGGCAGTCTGAGGCATCGTCAATTCTAGGCAACGGGTAAACGTCTTTCTTTGTAATTTTGTTGAGATGCCTATAATCTACACAAAAACGCCATGTTCCATCCTTCTTTTGATCAGGACGATAGGAGAAGCCCAGGGGCTACAAGAGGGCTTGATTATGTCTTTTGTAAGCACATTTTCGACTTCCTGTTGTATGACTGTGCGCTCGGACGCGGAAAGACGGTATGGGCGTCGGTGAATGGGACTCGCGTCACCAGTATTGATGTGATGAGTAACAACACTCGTTCGGCTTAAAGCCGTGCTGGCGAAGTCGAAAATGTCACTATAGGACTCCAGGACAAGACGAAGGGCTTCCGCTTGATCAGGAGCGAGATCTGATGGTACTATGTGGTCAACGTCAACGCCCGATGCACGTGATAGAGTTTGTTCATGGTCTGAGATGCAGCAATAATCCACTCTGAATGGTTCAACCGTATGGTCTTGTAGAGCAGTAATTTCGGCCAGGGAGATATTTTGTGGAAGAATTTGGGCAGTGAGGGCAAAATTGACAATAGGAAGGCATGTGCGGTTTTCAACGATTGTCAAAATGGTGTGCGGAACAGCGACGCCATGCGTAAGCATCACGGCATGAATTGTGGCCACCATGTAATCGCCGTCACGTACAGGTGGTGCAGAGAAGAGGTCGATATGTGTGACACAGTTAGGCGGAAGGCGTGCAAAATCAATTCAGCAAAGGCGACTTTGGAGTGGGTTGGTCAGATCAGAAAGTAGAGGCATTTCAAGGTCAAGACAGCCGGCTGAACAATCTATAAGGGCCGAGTGAGTGGTTAGAAAATCCATACCTAGAATTACTTCATGAGGGCAATTTTCTATAACGGTGAAGAGAACAGCAGTGCTTCTATCGGCGATAGTCACACGGGAGATCACATGCCAATAACTGCGGCAGTTCCCCCGTCGGCGACTCGAACGGCTCGGTTCAAGGCGGGTGTGATAACTTTCTTTAGGCGGCGACGAAGAGCAGCACTCCTTATGGACACATGCGCGCCGGTATTGATCAACACGCGGACAGGTACATTGTCTAAAGTAACGTTCAACCGATTCCGGGTGGTCGGTAATGTTACACGAGGATTTCTTGCAGAGGTCGTCGTCAATGCATCTTCACCTCCAGAAGCTGCACTGTCTAGTTTTCCGGTCGGGGGTGCTGCAAATAGGACGGAGAGGCAGGACGGCGTTGTGGGGGCGAACGAGATTTACGGCGAGCAGGGGATGGTGAGCGGGCGTAGCGAGGTCTCGTCAGAGGTGCGGCAGAATCAGAGGATGTCATTGGCATAGGGGAATCAAAACCAAATGTCGATGACGACTGGTGTACAGAAGTGGCCTGGGTAGGAGGCCCATAGTGTGCTGGTGAAGCCCAGTGATTGCGGCAGTGGCGAGCAATATGACCGACACGTCGGCCGTTTAGGCATATGGGCTTGTCGCCCAGTGTACGCCATTCGGACAAATTGCGCTATCGAGAGTAGTTGGAACCAACTCGAGGAGCGGAGGGACGATGATAAAACGGCTCGGCGGAGTAGACTGGTTGAATGGGGTGTAGGCTGACGTTCGATAATTCTTGACGAACGACAGCTTGTATCAGCGAGATTGTGGTCTGTGAAGGATCAAGTGTTGGAATTGGAGTAGCTACTGGTTGGGCTGCCTCGACCTCGCGACGAATGATGCGGGTCAGGTTGTCACATCGGGGAACTGGGCGGACGACGTCATCACAAGAGGAAGTAGCAGCTGTGTTCGGCAGGCGCGTGATGCCGTGGGTGACGCGGCGGGCTTTAGCCTGTTCTAGACGGCGGCATTCTGTCAGGATCGTGTCGATGCTCGTGACATGTTTAAAAACCAGCAGGTTGAAGGCATCGTCAGCAATACCTTTGAGAACGTGATTAACTTTTTCTTCTTCTGACATGCGCTGGTCGACCTTGCTACAAAGCGCCAAGACGTCAAGAATGTATGAGACGTACGATTCAGTAGACGTCTGGGCGCGAGTGGCGAGAGTCTTCTTGGCAGCGAGCTGACGACCAGATGAATCGCCGAAAAGATCACGGATCTTCGATTTGAAAAGATTCCAGCTAGTGATTTCGGCTTCGTTGGTTTCGAACCATGTCCGCGGCGTGCCGTCGAGGTAGAACACAACATTGGTGAGCATGAGCGTGGAATCCCAGCGGTGGGTAGCACTGACTCGCTCGTACCGGTGTAGCCATTAGTCAACGTCGATGGTACCGTCAGCGGAGAAAGTTCCAGGATCCCGCAGGGGTAGCAGGGTGCCGTAGGTTGTCGACTCGGATCGAGAGACCGGTGGGGTTGAGGCACTGGCAGTTGAAGTAGGCGAGGAGTCTCCGGTGTTGCGACCGCAGCGCGTCTCCATCGAGGTACGGGAGTCATCCACCTCCACCAATGATGTTAAGGTAACTTATTTAATAAATTAAATACGATGCACCGTGCTCGGCGAACAAGATGGCGACAGTTCATCAACAACCAGCCACCAACGTCGTCTTTCTCTTTCTTGCAGCCAGGCTGTGCCGACTGTTGTGTATCAATACCTTGAATATGCAGGTACCTTCGGTATATTTACACATCATATTTTATAGCACTCAACCTAATATTCACGCCTAAAATTTCATGATCTGACCAATTTAAGTCAGTCATAAGACTACAATTGAGGCCACAGTAGCAGGCTTTCGGCTGATGTCTGCGTTCGAAATATTCTCTAATGCAAGAAAGCACACCTGGTCCTTATTGATAAAACAGATATTGATCATAAGATAGGAACCAAATACTGCGTAGAATGCCTTCGGGCATTTTCTATAGTTGAAATGTGCTCTAATGCAACTAATTGTGCCTGACACTTCATGATGTGACAGATATCAGTCACAATATTATAATCGAATTCTGTATGGAAGACTTCTGGAAGTTGTCTTTAGTAAAAGTATTCTCTAAAGCGACCAACAACACCCAACTGTTCATGAAGCCACATATATTGGTCATGATATTGGAACTGAACCCTGTATGGAAATCTTCTGGACGCTGTCTTTAGTCAAAATATTCTCTAAAACGACAAACGACACCCAACTGTTCATGAAGTCACAGATATCGTTCATAATATTGGAAGTGAACCTCTGTATGGAATACTTCTGGACATTGTCTTTACTCGAAGATTCTCTAAAGCGACAAATCATGCTCAACTATTCATGAAGTCACTGATATCGGTCATAATATTGGAACTGAACCCTGTATAGAATACTTCTGGACGTTGTCTTTACTCAAGGTATTCTCTAAAGTGACAAACCACACCCAACTGTTCATGAAGTCACAGATATTGGTCATAATATTGGAACTGAACCCTTAATGAAATACTTCTGGACGTTGTGTTTAGTCAAAGTATTACCTAAAACGACAAACGACACCCAACTGTTTATGAATTCACAGATATAGGTCATAATATTGGAACTGAACACTGTATGGAATACTTCTGGACGTTGTTTTTACTCAAAGTATTATGTAAAGCGACAAACCACACCCAACTGTCCATGAAGTCACAGATATTGGTCATAATATTAGAACTGAACCCTGTATGAAAGACTTGTGGACGTTGTCGTTAGTCAAAGTATTCTCTAAAATGACGAATGACACCCAACTGCTCAGGAAGTCATAGATATCGGTCACAATATTGGAACTGAACCCCGCATGGATTACTTCTGGACACTGTCTTTAGTCAAAGTATTCTCCAAAAAGACAAACGACACCGAACTGTTCATGAAGTCACAAATATCAGTCATAATATTGGAACTGAACCCTGTAAGGAATACTTCTGGACGTTGCCTTTATTCAAAGTATTTTATAAAACGACAAACGACACCCAACTGTTCATAAAGTCGCAGATATCGATCATGATATTGGAACTGAACCCTGTATAGAAGGCTTTTGAACGTTGTCTGCAGTCGAAATGTTCTCCAATGCAACAACCCACACCCCATTTTTCATGATGTGACGGATTTAGGTCATGAGGCTGTAATTGTGCCCAGTGCGGAGTGCTTTTCAATTATAAGCGTATTGTAAATATCCTCTAATGCAAGAAACCGCATCTGGATCTTAACGATACAACAGATACTGGTCATAAAAATGGAACCAAGCACTACGTTGATTGCCTTTGGCCATTTTTTGTAGTCAAAATATGCTATAATGCAACTAACTGTACCTGAAACTTTCATGATAAGACAGTTATTGGTCATAGGACTACAACTGAACACTGTATGGAAGACGTCTGGACGTTCTCTGTAGTTAAAGTATTCTCTAAAGCGACAAACCGCACCTACCTCTTAATGAAGTCACAGATATCGGTCATAATACTGGAACTGAACCTTTCATGGAAGGCAGCCAAAATGTTCTGCAAAGCAAAAAAACACACCCGACACTTCATGATGCATTAGATATTAGTGATCAGATTAGAACCGAGCACAGCGTAGAACACTTTCGGATGGTATATTTACTAATTTTCAAATACGGCATCCCTATGTGAGGCTACACCCAAAGTGGCGCACATATATACAAAATAGAAGTATTTAAACAGTAATATCACAATAAGTGTGCCAACTTAAAGAAATATCACTACCCTTCAGTGCACCCCAGTAAGAAATGAGAGAAAGAGAAAATTATTATAATACAAGTGCCTCCAAAAGTCCGACACACTGGTATCAGGAATCAAACCAAGTAGATCAATCCAGTGTTTGATAACTTTATTTGAACGTGTTAGAGAGCACTACAAATGACTTCTAAGCTGGATGGTGATTGCGGATCAGTGCTGTGAAGGCTTTAGCACTTTGCTGGTAGTGTAAACATCCTTTAACATCTAAAAATTGCAACTGACCTTCCTTGATCAAACAGACATTGATTTTGAGATTACAGCCAAGCACTGCGGCTTTCACATGTCATCAATAGTCAAAATACTCTATAATGCAATAAAGCATGCCTAAAATTTTTGATGGGACAGATACCAGTCATAGAATTGCACCAGAGCACCGTACAGAAGTTTTGGCAAGTTTTCTAACAGAGCTAAACTGAATATGCTTAACTGCATGCATATATATATATATATATATATATATATATATATATATATATATATATATATATATATATATATATATATATATATATATATATATATTTCAAGTTATTGCATATATTAAAAAACTGAACAGAAATGAAGCACTCTTTGGAAGCACATACAAAGATTCAATGTTCGAAACTATCGAATAATATCTTTAGCTCATTACTGTCTGGAGGAACACATATAATACATGCACAGTTCTGAAAGCTCTCATAAGTCACATGAGGTACTTTTTGCATTTCTTCTATACAAAGTGCAGTACCATACTAGTGCACCTTCATTCATTGTGTGCATACATGTGGTGATCTTCTCTTCTAACTATCGTGTCATCGTGCAGCTGATTTCAAGTCTGGTGCTTCGCACAAGGTTTTCAGTTATCTGTCCAGCTGTAAACAAAACTCGCGTTATTTTATAGTAAACTGTAAAACGACGGAGAAGGACCATTGTATGCCTATAGCTATGAGTATCAGAATGAACTATAAATTAAGAATGTGTGTGTTAGAATGCCTCCAAACAACGTATGTGCTACTGAGCGTGGCAGAGAAGCAGAAGAAGCGAGAAGTGAAGTAGCAGGCAATACCAGTAGCACTTAATCATGCAACTTTCTTTTTCGATCACCACAGCAACGCACGCTTGAGTTTCTGTCTTGTGCGTGAATGGAAATGAGACCGCTGACAGCTGAATGTTTTAGCGTTGGTGGTACCCGACACGAAGTCAGCTCACACTGCTACCAACCTGCGCGCGCTTGTTATTAGCTTGGCAACACACGAAAACGATTCTTACTGAAGCCAACGAATGTTTCAGCGTCGTACAATCCGCGAATACACTTCTATAAGTACGTACGTTTTCACATCACCGAAATGTGTTGGCTAGCGCGAGGTTCGCTTTCAGTGATGATGAATACCGATGTTGAAAACAAACACAGTGCCGATGAAAACTCCTGCGTATGAACTACGCGGTGTTTCCGGCGTTTTACATGGTGTCTATGTTGCGACGGAAACTACCGCAGAGTTTTTTTCAGCCGATGTTCCTCGCATGTGCTGGTTCATACGAACTAGATGGTAGAGGGCTGCGCTGGATGCAGATGACACTGCTCTGAATTGCCTCCGCGGAAGGCTAGGGCTCACGCTCAAACCTTTGAACCTCCGAAGTCTGTTTACACTAGTTTTTATCACAGAAAGTCACAGATCAAAGCACAAGAAAACCGACATGCTCCTTTCGCTCGGCCGACGATCCCACTCGGGACTGGCGCTAGCATAACCGGCCAGCATTCGCTGGATTTGTCGGCGTCGCTCGAACTCGGCACGAAACCGCGTCACGCTGGTAGCACTCGCAGTCGTTCGTTGTGTCGTTGTTCTAGATTACGAAGCGGTCATTCAGGAACGTTTGGAGTAGTTTCCGTGCTTGCTTCTAGCACTCGGCTGTGCTTTCGAAGCGGCGGCCATTAGGCATACCATTCCGAGGCATCGCGGCCTCTGGTTGGTTGGCGCGCAGCCCCTGGTTGGTTGGCGCCGCTGTACGCGTGGTGACGTAGCGTACGCGTGGCAAAGATATCAAGCCCGGCTTGATCCCTCGTGCCTCCTCGCGTATGCCCCTCCGACGCCGATGCCGAGAGGCGCATTTGACGCTTTTGACGCGTAGACGCGAGCATACGCGTGCGAGTGGTTGGCACTTAACCTATTTGCATTTTCCTCACCTATAGACTAGAGTACACCTATCTCGCACCAAGGCGCCTTTGGCAGTATAGCCTCGCTCCCAGAAGTGCCATAATTTGTTTACAACTGCCAAGGCGCGCCTCGATAGCTTGGCATGCAGTAGATCTTGGAGTTTAAAATGCACAAAAGCGCCTGTTCACGCTGCGTCCGCCTATAAAATGTCATCTGGGTACCGATGCCCTGTCATCTTATGCGACAACAACCAGTGCAAGAGGAAGAGATTGGTGTGCACTGCGAAGTTCAAAGCGCATGGTGGGAATTGTACGGGGCGGTTTTTTGCGACTGCACAGATTCCCGTTCACAATGAAAAACGTCGAGCTCCGCCACATTAGCCTATAATCGCAATCGACAGGAAACACTACGAGCCACTGAATTGTACGAGTGAGTATACTTATTGCGTTTATTCAAGTCCGCCTCCACCTGTTCCACTTTACAACAGTGATTTGCGTGCGGTATGCCTGCAGTATGCGGCACAAAAATACTGCCGTAATCTTTCGCATGCCGCATGTCAATAATAGGATGTACATATTACAATTCATGCATTAATGCACGCACCGCGCATGCTTAATACAATAGTGAGGTCCTACTATCGTCACGCAAAGAGATGTTAACGGTGCGGAAAGCACAGCTTTCGACTCGGTTTAACTGTGACATGCCTTGACTGTCACTAAGAGAATCTACATGTGCTTTCGGTCGGCGTCACCGTAGCATTTTGAAATCTTGTTCTAGCTGGCACTTTTGCGCAACGTGTGTGTTTCGAGTGCGTGGAAGGGCCGGCACCTAATAAACATGCGGTGCACGAGTGTAAGCCAGATGCAGGCGCTACGTTTACGTCAGCTTACAGCACAACTTATGCCTTGTTACAGCCAAGGCACGCCGCAGTTTATGCTTTCCGCTGTTCACGTTTTTTTCAGTCGGATAATACGTACCCAATGAAGTTGCTTTCAGAGTCTGCAATGCACGTGCTGCAGAAGGTCCGGACTGTCAAGGATGGTCTCCTCAGCCTTTCACACGAAATCGGCATGCCCCGCCGTGGTGCTCTAGTGGCTGAAGTACTCGGCTGCTGACTCGCAGGTCGTGTGATCGAATCCCGGCTGTGGCGGCTGCATTCCTGATGGAGGCGGAATTGTTGTTGGCCCGTGTGCTCAGATTTGCTTGCACGTTCAAGAACCCCGGATGGTCGAAATTTTCAGCGCCCTCCACTACGGCGTCTCTCGTAATCATATGGTAATTTTGAGACGTTAAACCCCACATATCAATCATTCAATCCCGAAATCAGCATAAACTTCCAGCACAGGAACAGCGCAATACATGCTTAGAGCCGCACTCTGGTTGTGAAGTTTCACGTTTGATTTGCAGAGCGTCTGCTCAAGTGGCAGTTGAGGGTGTTGCTTTGCCACGCTTGCAACATACGGCGCCACGCGCTTTTTATATGACAACGATCACTGAGCTTGCTGCGTTCTGTTGTATAGGGGGCGCACTGGGTGTTTCAATATGGCGGCCACAGACAGTATGAGAGTAGCTAGGCACATGTGTGACCTGCGCTGCCGTGTTTCTCTTCTTCTCGATGACCCTCCCTTTCTGCGGTCGCATATTATGCTCACCTAGACGCTTTAGAAACACGGATACGACGCCTCGTTGAAGGTGAAGAGGTCCTGATTGCCAAACACATCACTTATTGTGGCATGCGATGTTCATACACGTTGCCCTCCTCTAAAGGCGTGCCTCCCGATCATTACGTGGTTTCTCACGCAAAACCCTAAATAGTGTTACGACATTCTGTATTTCCTTTCACATCCTCAGTTTTGAGCGGATATTTAGTGATGTTAGATTTCGCTAAGTTTTTGCCAGGCTGATATTTTTGACGCATTTTCGAAAAAAGTCACCACTCTGCCACAAAGGTGAAGCAATGAACGTGATAGCAACAAATCGGAAGGTCACGCGCTAAATGGCAAGCAGATCAAAGCGTGCCGCGCGTTTCTCACTCACAAATGACGCACAAAACCTACTCACAGGTACAAACGCACGTAAATAGGCGTCTACGTCGTTCCTTCGCTGTGTCTGAAAAGCGCATCCTTTTCGCAAACGGAGAGTGCGCAACGATCTTTGTGAACCCGGTAACTACAACATAAGCGTTCCAGTGAAGACCCAACGCCTGCAAAGACGTACAAGCACCTGCTATGAGTGCCGCTGCCCAGCCGCTACTCCGATACTCTGAGAAAGTTACGCTGGCGGCCGCGGGGCTGCGTGGCAAATTACGGAACTTGCGAATTTGGAACCGCTCAAATACATGTGCTACCATATTGGTTCATAAAGAAATCAGCAAAATACCAATCAAGAAAAGTGTACGACAGGGGGATATGATCTCCTCAATGCTATTTACGGCGTGCTTACAGGAGGTCTTCAGAGGCCTAGAATGGGAACATTTAGGGATAAGAGTTAATGTAGAGTACCTGCGCTTCGCCGATGACATTGCATTGCTGAGTCACTCAGGGGACGAATTGCAACTTATGGTTACGAAGTTAGACAAGGAGAGCAGAAAGGTGGGTCTTAAAATTAATCTGCAGAAAACGAGAGTAATGTACAGCAACCTCGGAAGAGAGCAGCGCTTCGAGATAGGTCATAGGCCACTTCAAGTTGTAAATAATTATGTCTACTAGGTCAGGTAATGACCGCGGAGCCGAACCACAAGTAACAAAAAGACACAAGTAACAAGAAGAATAAGAATGGGGTGGAGCACATTTGGCAAGCACTCTCAAATAGTGACAGGTAGATTGCCACTATCCCTCAAGAGGAAGCTATATAACAGCTGCATCTTGCCGGTGCTTAGCTATGGAGCAGAAACCTGGAGAAATACAAAGAGGGTTCAGCTTAAATTGACGACAACGCAGCGAGCAACGGAAAGAAAATTGGTAGGTGTAACCTTAAGAGACAAGAAGAGAGCAGAGTGGAATAGCGACCAAACGGGGGTTAAGGATATCATAGCTGAAATCAAGAAGAAGAAATGGACATGGGCCGGGCATGTAGCGCGTAGACAGGATAACCGCTAGTCATTAGGGGAACTAACTGGATTCCCAGAGAAGGCAAGCTGGTTAAGGGGAGACAGAAAGTTAGGTGGGCAGTTGAGATTAAGAAGTTTGCGGGTATAAATTGGCAGCAGCCAAGCACAGGACTGAGTTTACTGGTGGAACCATGGAGATGCATTTGTCCTGCAGTGGACGTAGTCAGGCTGATTAAGATGATGATGATGATGATGAAACACATGTGGTGTGGGGAGCACGTGGCGGTGCGTTCATATGGACGCTCGGAGGGACTGCGGTACACAGGCTAGTCAATGAGCTGCTTCGGATATAAAATCACAAACTTATAACTTCGTTGAATGCGCTGAAAATGTGGTGCATGTGATCCCGCTGTTCAGTCTAGAAGAGTACGTTGGCCAAACATGAAGATGCGTAATTATAATATTGAAGGAGCTCAAGTATAACGTGAAAAACGCTATTAGCAGCCAGCTTGGCATCCATTGAAGAGGTTGTAGCTGCACACCGAAGTTTCGCGACAATGGTTCTTGCCAGGAAAAAAGAAAGGAAAACAAGGGAAATAATTGAAGCAAATGAAATTGCGCGTCTTAAACCCCACCACGGTGGTCTAGTGGCTAAGGTACTCGGCTGCTGACCCGCAGGTCGCAGAATCGAATCCCGGCTGCGGCGGCTGCATTTCCGATGGAGGCAGAAATGTTGTAGGCCCGTGTGCTCAGATTAGGGTGCACGTTAAAGAACCCCAGGTGGTCGAAATTTCCGGAGCCCTCTATTATGGCGCCTCTCATAATCATACGGTGGTTTTGGAACGTTAAACCCCACAAATCACTGAAATCAATGCGCGTCTTAAATATTAATGTGTTAGCAGGGATCTGAAGCCTCTCTGAGAAAAAGACTGAACTTTTATGTTTCAGATGAACACGCATGTTGTGAGACCGAGTGGTGATAAGCCGATGTTAACGTCTGAGGGAGGTTTTAATATTGTCACGGGGTCGTGACAATGATGAAGGCAGATGGCAGTAGGTCGAAGATATACTGTTTATTCAGCGAACTTGTGCCCATAAAAAAGAAAAGTGAAATTACAGCAACGCATTGGCGCTGATATCGCTGAACTGAGCATCGGCCGTCCATCGACAGACAAGCGGCGAAGCGTGTTGGCTTTTATACACTCGCCATCGAACATTCTAGCATTATCGATAGCGGCGGCATAGACTCCAGAATAATATGAAATGCTCACGACGTGGGCGTTATCTCAACCCAACAATCTACGGCAGCCCTGAAACTTCCCGAACACTGTAGGCGCGTTGGCACTATGAATCGCGTACAGCGTAACGGGGTGCCAAGGAAACTTGAGGAACGAGCGTGACATTGCCCCCCCCCCTCTCTGAAAAGGCATCGTCTCGATGCTTTAACAGACGATGAAAGTACAATATTATTGTAAAAAAGAACAAACAGTAAAGTACGATACTACAGTAATAGCAACACAATACGCTGTTTCAGTTGGTTAACGTTCATGAAACAGCTTTATTGCCGCGACATGCACAACTTGAGGTCACAATCGGTGCCGTTGAAAGTTCATAATGCCATCGGGGACAACCTGGTAGTTGAGTGGGCCGAGACGTCGTACTATACCCTGTATGGACCGAAGTGCTGTCGCAAAAGTTTTTCACTGAATCCACGTCAGCGAATCAGTGTCCATACCCAAACACGTTCACCGGGCTGGCACCATGAAGCGTCGCCGAAGATCGTAACAGCCGTGGTCGGTCGTCTGCTGATTCGTTATCCGCAGGCGGGCGAGTTGACGAGCTTCTTCAGCGTGGTGAAGATACAGGGTGACGCCGAAGTTTTTTTAGTCACTGACGTTAGGCAGCATTGCGTCGAGCGTCGTTGTTAGGTTCCTTCCGTAGACCAACGTGTATGATTGCATCTGCGTCGTCTCCTGCTTGGCCGTGTTGTATGTGAATGTGAGTACGGAAAGATGACGCCCCACTTCTTCTGTTCAACATCGACGTACATGGCCAGCATGTCGGGGATTATCTCAATTAGCCTCTCGGTGAGACCTTTTGTCTGTGGGTGGTAGGCAGTGGTGCAGTAGTGGCTTGTCTGGCTATGTCTCAAGATCGCTTGAGACATAGCCAGACATCACAGCCATCAGCCGCGATGGCCGTACCTCTATCGGTGATGACAACGTCTGGCGTCACGTGACGAAGGACGATGTTCTCGATGAAAAACTTGACTACCTCCTCATTGCAACTTTTGGGTACAGCCTTTGTTTCGGCATAGCGGGTGAGGTAGTCAGTAGCTACGAAGATCTATTTGTTTCCTGAATTCGACGTCGGAAATGGCTCCGGTAGGTTCTACTCAATTTGTTGAAACGGTCAGCGCGGTAGTTCGATCGACTGAAGAAAGCCTTCTGGCTTTGTTGGCGGTGTCTTGCGTCGCTGACAGTCCCGGCATCTCCTCACGGAAGGAGCGACGTCGGCGGTAAGACGCGGCCAGTAGAACCTTTCTTGTATCCTCGCGAGCGTGCGGGAAACACCAAGGTGTCCTGCCGTTAAGTAACCATGCAGGGCCAGGAGAAACTCTGGTCGCAGAGCTGAATGCTCTTGAAGCAGGTACTTGGCTCGAAGTGGCAAAAATTTCTTTTAAAGAAATCGTTTCGCAGCGAAAACGACGTAAGTGCCCGTTTGAATACCTTTGCAACAACGGACGTCCTGCCCTGAAGGTATTAGGTTAGGCTCCCAAGTTCCGGGTGAGCCCGCTGGCGTTCAGCGAAGTCGTCGGTAGTTATCGTTCAAAAAAGCTGCCGTCATTCAGGCCTTCGTGTGGTGGCGCGTCGACGGGGCCCCACAACAGGCAGTCGGCGTCGGAGTGTTTTCTGCCACACTTTTGAATGACGACAATATCGTATTCTTGTAGTCTCAGGCTCCATAAGGCAAGCCGACCTGAAGAGTCTTTCATGTTAGCTACCCAACACAAGGCATGTTGGTCGCTCACAACTTTGAAGGGCCTGCTGTAGAGGTAAGGACGAAACTTTGACGTGGCCCAGATGATGGCAAGGCACTCTTTCTCTGTTCTGGAATAATTGCTTTCTGCCTTGGATAGCGACCACCTAGCCTAACTATAACCCTTTCCAGCCCATCATTTCTCTGCACAAGGACAGCGCCAAGTCCTACGCTCCTTGCGTCAGTGTGCCCTTCTGTTTCCTCGTTTTCGTCGAAATGCGCGAGTGTCAAAGCCATCTGCAGGCGTCGTTTTAGTTCCCAAGTTGATTCTTTAGTGGGGTTTCTAGCTTGAACTCGATGTCCGTTCTCGTAAGATCAGTGAGTGTCTCGGCGATGCGGGCAAAGTTTTTCACAAAGCGCCTGTGCTAGGCACACAGGCCGTGTATTCGACGCACGGCCTTCTTGTTCGCGGGGGATAGAAATGTAGCAATGTCAGTTGTCTCCTGCGGATCAGGTCTTACTCCGGACAATCTTATCACGTGGCCCAAGAACAAAAGGTCTTCGTGCGCGAAACGGCACTTTTCTGGCTTTAGATTGAGTGCAGAAGTCCTAATGGCTCGAAGTACAGCTTCAAGACACCGAAGGCGCTTGTAGAAGCTTGAGGAAAACTGGACGACGTCGTCCAAGTAAACGAGACGAGTCTGTCACTTCAATCCTGCCACCATGTCCATAACGCGTTAAAATGCCGCAGGTGCCGAGCAACTACCGAAGGGCATCACCATGAGCTCGAAAAGGCCGTCTAGTGTTATAAACTCAGTCTTTGCGCGGTATCTCTCGTCGACTTCGATTTGCCAGTAGCAATCGATGAAAAGTATTTTCCTCTGTCGAGTCGATCAAGAGCGTCGTCTATTCGGTGGAGAGAGTATACGTCCTTTTTCATTATCTTGTTAAGTCGGCGATAGTCAACGCAGAAGCGTAGTGTTCAATCCTTTTTCTTCACTAACACCAACGGTGACACCCCTGGACTCTTCGAAGGCTAGATTATGTCTTTTCTAAAAGTTGATTCGAGTGCGAAAACTTGACATGACCACTCACACACGCACACACCCATGCATCAAACACACAGCGCTCACTTCCAACTGATTTATTCATAGCTCGAAGGCTTGAATATATACAGGACACATTGTGCGCACACACACCAAAGAAGGCCAACAGCATACATTATCAAAACGTACAGTTAATCAATGTCATAGTCTTAGAGCGATAAACTGTAGTTCGCTTGGTAACCACGAAATTGAAGGGGCGCTTACACAGTGATCTTTACTTTGTTCAATGAAAAAGGCCTCTAACACTTCACGTTCAGTTTTACTTGCGCTTCTGCCCAGAATCCTCGTCTCAGAAAATTGTGCGTTACAACCACACGAGATGACATGCGCAACCAGGTGCGCATACTTGTCGTCTCTTTTCGTTAATTTTTGGGCGTGTTCTCTTAATCGGTCATTAATACACCATTCGGTTTGGCCAATGTTCATTTTTCCGCAGGATAAGGGTATGGAGTACAAAACCCCTATAGAACACTTAACAAAGGCCCTCTCATGTTTCTTCTGACAACCGCGCTTCTTTCTATCACACACACGTTGGCACAGTCTTCCAATTTTTTCTGGCGCGAAAACACCATCGGTACGCCGTGCCTGGCCGCGACTTTCTTAAGGTTGTGCGAGACCTTATGGATATATGGCACAACTTGTGGCCTAATTCTTAAGGGCTCGGTAGCAGTCTTGGCTTCCCGTGTTTCACGTTTGAACTTCTGCACAAGTGATTCAGCAACGGCCGTATGACCAATCGACGGAAACCAGCAGCCTCTAGTCGACTCACCTGATTAAGGAAACTAAGTTTCATGCTGTGTGGGCACGACCCTTTCAGCGCTGTTTCTAAGCAAAGAGACGCAACGCCCCTCTTCACAATCTTTGAGTGGGCAGAATCGTACGGCAAAAGCTGCTTCTCAACACGAGGATGATAAAACCAGCAAAGATGCTCATCGTTCCACGTGAGGCTTAAGTCTAAAAACTGCAGACAAGCTTCTTGAGGCAATTCAACAGTAAAGGAAAGCCCTCGTCCTAGTCTTATAAAAACGTTTAAAATAAAATTAGGCGATGTAAGGTGACCCTGTTTATCTAAAAGAATTGAAAAATCATCAACGTACCTAAAAACCTTTAAAACCTCCCCTTCTTTAAAAGCAATGTCCAAGTCCCTATCTACATCCGCTAAAAAATATCGCAAAGGACCGGTGCGACACAGGAACCAATGCAGATTCCTTGCCGCTCAAGAAAGGGCTTTTCGTCAAACATAATAAAAGTTGCATCGAGATAAAATTCTAAAAGCGATAAAAAATTGTCGACATTAACGCCCGCGTCACTGATAAAATTAACGTCACCATTCTCTTCTATGCAGGATTTTACAGAGGCTAGAAGCTTTTCATGCGGCACGGAATAATACAGATCTACAACATCCACTGAAAAGGCGTTGCCTGTGGTAACGCGAGACCGCAAAAAGTCGCACACATCACTCGAGCCTTTCGTACGGAAAGAGTCATTGACCACGAGATTTTTTAGCTTGCTCTGAAGAAATCTGCTAACGTTAATCTGCCAAACCCCTCCTTCACTAACAATAGTGCGAAAAAGTACATGCGGTTTGTGTGTCTTGGCCGAATAAAAAACGTTCAGGTTGCTCCCTTTGCTGTTCTTTATGTCCTTAGCTAACATTGTAAGCCCAGCATTCTTGCAAAAATCGGCGAACTTAGACATAACGCGAGTTGCTCCCAACCTAACTGGGCGGAAGTTCTTGATAGCCGCTAAAGCCTTTTCTTTGTAAGCTCCCTCAGGCATGACCACAAAGCAACCTTCTTTGTCGGCTAGAATTAACGTTAATTTGTTGTTTTTAAAGAACGACACGATGTTATTCAAGCCTTTAACTTTAGGTCTATCTTGAATCTGCGGTGCACATTTCGATAAACAGTTCATACCATCTTGTAGGCATCTGTCCCGGTCTTGGTTTGCCTGCACAGACAAGTGCCTGTTAAGTCCGACATGTTCATGGGCAGAAATGCGAGGCGGGACGGCAAACGTTGGTCCCTTCCGAAGCAATCTCTCGATTTCTGCCGGAATGTATGCGTCCTGTAGCACCACAATGCGCTTCTGTTCTTCCCTTCTTTGCTTGTCAAACACCTTAAGCAGTGGGTTCAGGACCTGCTTCAACCTCACTTCCGTGAGTGCGCCCAGGGTCTGCCTCAGCCATCGAAGGTTTTGAGCAGCCTGCCATTGCGGAAGAAGACTGTAGTGGACCACGCAGAGCCAGTCATAAAACAAACGCACCAGACGCCAAAGTTCCACCTTGAGAATCTTGCAGACTCTTTTGACATGTCTCCAGGATGGTTGAACACCTCCGAATAAGGCAAAAACTTCCTCAGGAGGGAAACCCTTGCGTATGCAGAAGGCAGACTTCCTTGCTTGGCATGTGGCCTCGATGATGTTGCGCACAAGTTCATCAATAATTGACACAAAGTCTAACGAGTTAAAAGACAGGCCCACTGTACGAAAACTGTATTCTAAGAGAACTTGTTGTTGGGATAATCGGTAGAGCATTTCGAAAAGGTAATTCGAGCGCGAAAACTTGACACGACCACTCACAAACGCACACACCCATGCATCAACAAGCACCACCAACGAGTTCTGATAGAATACATTTCTCGTACAGTGGGCCTGTCTTTTAACTCGTTAGACCTTGTGTCAATTATTGATGGACTTGTGCACAACATCATCGAGGCCACATGCCAAGCAAGAAAGTGTGCCTTCTGCATACGCAAGGGTTTCCCTCCTGAGGAAGTTTTTGCCCTATTTGGAGGTGTTCAACCATCCTGGAAACATGTCAAACGAGTCTGCAAGATTCTCAAGGCGGAACTTTGGCGTCAGGTGCGCTTTTTTCATGACTGGCTCCGCGTGGTCCACTACAGTCTTCTTCCGCAATGGCAGGCTGCTCAACACCTTCGATGGCTGAGGCAGCAACTGGGCGCACTCACGGAAGTGAGGTGGAAGCAGGTCCTGAACCCACTGCTTAAGGTGTTTGACAAGCAAAGAACGGAAGAACAGAAACGCATTGTGGTGCTACAGGACGCATACATACCGGCAGAAATCGAGAGATGGCTTCGGAAGGGACCAAAGTTTGCCGTCCCGCCTCGCATTTCTGCCCATGAACTTGTCGGACTTAACAGAGACTTGTCTGTGAAGGCCAACCAAGACCAGGACAGATGCCTACAAGGTGGTATGAACTGTTTATCGAAATGTGCACCGCAGATTCAAGATAGACCTAAGGTTAAAGGCTTGAATAACATCGTGTAGTTCTTTAAAATCCACAAATTAACGTTAATGCTGGCCGACAAAGAAGGTTGCTTTGTGGTCATGCCTGAGGGAGCTTACAAAGAAAAGGCTTTAGCGGCTATCAAGAAGAACTTCCACCCAGTTAAGTTGGGAGCAACTCGCGTTAGGTCTAAGTTCGCCAATTTTTGCAAGAATGCTAGGCTTACTATGTTCACTAAGGACATAAAGAACAGCAAAGGAAGAAACCTGAACGTTTTTTTTCTCGGCCAAGACACACAAACCGGATGTACCTTTTCGCACTATTGTTAGTCAAGGAGGGTCTTGGCAGATTAACGTTAGCAGATTTCTTCAGAGCAAGCTAAAGAATCTCGTGGTCAATGACCCTTTCTGTACGAAGTGCTCAAGTGATGTGTGCGACTTTTTGCCGTCTCGCGTTACTACAGGCAACGCCTTTTCAGTGGATGTTGTAGATCTGTATTATTCCGTGCCGCATGAAAAGCTTCTAGCCTCTGTAAAATTCTGCATAGAAGAGAACGGTGACGTCGATTTTATCAATGACGCGGGCGTTAATGTCGACAATTTTTATCACTTTTAGAATTTTATCTCAATGCAACTTTTATTATGTCTGACGAAAAGCCCTTTCTTGAGCGGCAAGGAATCTGCATTGGTTCCTGTGTTGCACCGGTCCTTTGCGATATTTTTTAGCGGATGTAGATAGGGACTTGGACATTGCTTTTAAAGGGGGGGGGGAGGTTTTAAAGGTTTTTAGGTACGTTGACGATTTTTTAATTCTTTTAGATAAACAGGGTGACCTTACATCCCCTGATAATATTTTAAACGTTTTTATAAGACTAGGACGAGGGCTTTCCTTTACTGTTGAATTGCCTCAAGAAGCTTGTCTGCAGTTTTTAGACTTAAGCCTCACGTGGAACGATGAGCATCTTTGCTGGTCTTATCATCCTCGTGTTGAGAAGCAGCTGTTGTCGTACGATTCTGCCCACTCAAAGACTGTGAAGAGGGGCGTTGCGTCTCTTTGCTTAGAATCAGCGCTGAAAGGGTCGTGCCCACACAGCATGAAACTTAGTTTTCTTAATCAGGTGAGCCGACTATAGGCTGCTGGGTTCCCTCTATTGGTCATTACGGCCGTTGCTGAATCACTTCTGCAGAAGTTCAAACGTGGAACACGGGAAGCGATGACTGCTACCCAGCCCTTAAGGATTAGGCCACTAGTTATGCCATATATTCATAAGGTCTCGCATAACCTTAAGAAAGTCACGGCCAGGCACGGCGTACCGATGGTGTTTTCCGCACCAGAAAAAATTGGAAGACTGTGCCAACGTGTGTGTGATAGAAAGAGGCGCGGCTGCCAGAAGAAACTTGAGAGGGCCTTTGTTAAGTGTTCTATGGGGGTTTTGTAGTCCATATCCTTATCCTGTGGAAAAATGAGCATTGGCCAAACCGAACGGTGTATTGATGACCGATTAAAGGAACACGCCCAAAAATTAACGAAAAGAGATGACAAGTATGCGCACCTGGTTGCGCATGTCACCTCGTGTGGTTGTGACGCGCGATTTTCTGAGACAAATATTCTGGGCATAAGCGCAAGTAAAACTGCACGTGAAGTGTTAGAGGCCTTTTTCCTTAAAAAAATGAAGATCACTGTGTAAGCGCCCCTTCAATTTCGTTGTTACCAAGTGAACTACAGTTTATCGCTCTAAGACTATGACATTGATTAACTGTACGTTTTGATAATGTATGCTGTTGGCCTTCTTTGGTGTGTGTGCGCACAATGTGTCCTGTATATATTAAAGCCTTCGAGCTATGAATAAATCAGTTGGAAGTGAGCGCTGTGTGTTTGATTCATGGGTGTGTGCGTGTGTGAGTGGTCGTGTCAAGTTTTCGCGCTCGAATTAACTTTTCGAAATGCTCTACCAACTAGCCCAACAACAAGTTCTTCTAGATTATGTCGTCGCGGATTGATTGATATGTGGGGTTTGACGTCCCAAAACCACTATATGATTATGAGAGACGCCGTAGTGGAGGGCTCCGGAAATTTAGAGCACCTGGGGTTCTTTAACGTGCACCCAAATCTGAGCACACAAGCCTACAACATTTCCGCCTCCATCGGAAATGCAGCCGCCGCAGCCGGGATTCGAACCCGCGCCCTGCGGGTCAGCAGCCGAGTACCTTAGCCACTAAACCACCGCGGCGGGGCATGTCGTCGCGGAGCATTTTGTGCACTTGTTTCTTTTTGGCCTTGCGTTTTTGACACTGATGGAGTGGCCTGGCCTTTTCCTGTATTAAAATTCAATATTTTGCGACAGGTGTCTGTCAAATATTCGATGACGACGAAAAGCAGTTTTTGTATTTGAAGAGCAGGTTTGCTCTTGTTTATGCTTCAGAAGGCTCGTGTTACCTACGAAAGCTGATTGAAGGGTTTTAGTCATCGGAGTAGATTTTACTGAATCGGTGAGCGCGAAAGCTTTGCTGGCTTCCAGTATCTCTTCGATGTAGGCAACCGTCATGCCTTCGCTCACTTGCTTGTACTCGTTGCTGAAATTTTTCAGCGTCGCTCTTGCATTTTCTTCTCGCAGCTGGGCTATTTCTCTGACGACATGAATTTTGTGGTTAATCAAGAAGTGTTGGTCGCCTTCAACGACGCCTTGCATGTTTGTCAATGCTTGAGTGGCGACAAAATGCGGACGCTGCAGCGAGGATGAATGGTGACTTGGTCTTCCAGCACATTCAGGCTGTGCCTTCTTGATGACGTGTGCGGCGGCAGAGCTTTTTGTGTGGATAGTGTTAGGGACTTTGTTCTCAGGTCGATGACAGCACCATGGAGACTTAAGAAGTTCATACCAAAGATGACATCTTTCGAGCAATGCTGCAATATGACGAAGCTTGCAGGATAAATCTTACGGTTAATGGCGACTCTGGCTGTGCAGGTTCCTGCTGGCGTAACTAGGTCGCCTTCCGCTGTACGGACTTCGGGACCTTCCCTAGTGGTCCTAACTTTCTTTAACTTCGCAGCAAATGTTCAACTGATGACAGAATAGTCGGCTGCCTTGTCGACGAGAGCTGTGACGCTGTGGCCGTCGATGGGGACATCGAGGTGGCTAGTTCATCACCTAGCGTTGCAGTTAGATCGCGGCGTCGGATCTCGCCTACGATGACTTGTACCGCCGCTTCGACATTGCGTCATCAAGTCGTCATCTGGCCTGGGAGTTTTCATGTCAGGGCAACGTTCATGTTGCGGCGGGTTCTTTAGGTTTTGTCGCGGCACGGTGATCATCGGCCGAGGATCGTCGGCAGTTCGTTGTACATACTGCACTTCGAGCGGTTGCTGCCCTTAGTTTTCCAAGTAAAGGCTAGGAGACCGGCCCCGGCTCGGGCCAGTGTACGGCCAGCGGTTAGGCGACATGTAGCGGCCAGGTGACGGCAAACGAGAAGTTGCTCGGTGTGTTCGCTGCGCTGCTTCAAGGTAGTCGGTGATGTCATGGGGTCTCCCCCCCCCCCCTGTGAACGTGGCGCGTGTACGGCAAAACCACGTCGTTACATCTGTCGGTACTGTCAGCGGCGGTAGGTAGCAGCACCTTCACCAGATTTCACGGGCCCTGACAACGAAGAAGGGAGCAGACAAGAGGTCGAAATTGAACTGTTTAGTCAACCGAACTTGTAGCCACGAAAAAGAAAATTGAGATGGCATCAAGACACTGCACTGATATCGACGAACTGAGGGTCGGTCGTCGATCAACTGTGAAGCGGCGAAGCACGTCAGCATTTATGCGCTCACCATCGAGCATTCTTGCGTTATCACTAGTGGTGGTGTAGATTCCAGAATAATCTAAAATGCTCACGGCATGGGTTTAATCTTAACAAAATGACCTGCAGCAGCGCTGAAGCTTCTCGAACACTGTAGGTGCAGTTTGCACTGAGAATCGCGTACAGCGCAACGGGGGGATAAGAAAACTTGAGAAAGGAGCGTCGCAATATTGTGGCAGTCACGTGTTTGGCCTCCCATGGTATAATTGTGTCCGCTTTCCTAATTATAGATTGGTTGTAAAATAGTGCTCTCTCCTGTTTCTTTTATTTTTCTCCTGTCGTTTTCACGTTGAATTTTTTACTGTGTATGTCAACAATCTCATCTATGCTTATAGCACGAAAAGTAGATTCATCGGCTGGCACAGGTGGACCCTACATCCGCCACTTTTTCCAATGAGTAAAAATTCTGTAGTTATGGGCATTTGGATCGGGGAGGTGATTGCTCATGCCAATTCTGTAGCTGCGGTTCAGATCTGACGGTAGCACAACGTTTTTCTTTTGAGTAGATGGCCACCTGTTCTCTGAGCATAGCGGCTAGACCTGCCATAACAACTATGATGTTGTAATTTCCGTTTACGGAAGGAGCTTTGTATCTTGGAACTAAACAGAGGCAGTATTCTGCGAGCTTTATATGCGAAGTATTTCTTAGCGAACCTTGGTGATTTGGACCGTATCTATCTATCTATCTATCTATCTATCTATCTATCTATCTATCTATCTATCTATCTATCTATCTATCTATCTATCTATCTATCTATCTATCTGTCTTTAGAGGCACCTACGCATTTTAAGTCTCCTAGCCGTATAAATAATGGGATATATACCAAATTTGGTATCGCATAACATGACTGTTTGACAAGCATTATTGACTAGTCATAAAATGAAAACAATGAAATATACGTCATGAATGTCACGTGATGTCATTACACATGTCATGATATGACATGTTATTAAATACATGTCATGGTCTTGCTGCTCTAGCTGTGGTTTCGTTACCATGACATCGCAAAAGTGGTATAGTAGGACATGACTGCATTGTGAACACAAATGACAGGCCCCCACGTGGAAATCATGGCACGTATTTTATGTAAAAACATGACTAGATTCCACGCTCATGATGCGCTCGCGGTCGTTTCGCTAGTTTCAAATACACCAAAAATGGTATTAGGGGACGTGAATGGATGATGAAGCTATCTGACTGGTACCTACAAGATATTGCCACGTGCATGCTGCGGAAAAGACGAAGACGATGGTAATAAAAACCACCGAAGACCACAAGAATAAAAAGAAGGCAAGGGCCACGGAATAGTGCGCGCATGAATAAGCAAAATATAAAAATAAGATTCTTGGTGCTCGTTCACATCGATGGCTGTCTACGCTTGTCTCGTCTCGTTTCTGCGACATGTTGCCGTGACCAGGATATCAGCTTATCCTCTTCCCACTGGCCACGGACTACCAGGACAAAGGACAGGCCACAGAGGACGGACGAAGAGGAGGCCTAGTGCGAACTTACGGCATCGAGACAGAACATTGCTATCTGAGAGAGCGGCACAGCCACGGACGAAAATTCAGATGATTCGCCGCTGCAATCTGTAAGCGACCAGCCGTTTCCTCAATTATTGAAAATGAACAGGGAAGTAATTTCGAAGAAAATAAAAATGCTAAGGATGACAATAACCCACCTAGTGAGCGAAGCAGAAAATAAGCTTTATGAGAATAATATCCTACGGCAATATCGCTGATAGCCAGCCAGATTAGAGGCATCGTTGACATGGTAAAAAAGTTGACGACAGATGGAACAGTTCATAACGCCGGAAACAGCCGAAGCCGAATTTGCGAGGACCACTGAGTACGAGCTAAAGAAGATTAGCGTTCTGCGTAACATCAATACCTACCTTTGTCGACAAGAACAGCATGAGCCAGTGATGGAACAGGTCACTTCTAATAACAATGTCAGGCAAGCGCCGCAAGCAAATGCAGTAAAGCTACCAAAGGTAGAAGTAATGCAGTTTGATAGCGACAAGGGGAAGTGGCAGAGATTCTGGCATCAGTTTGAATCGGCTGTTCACGTGAAAACAGAATTAAACGAGAATCAATTGTTCACGTACCCTCTGTCATCTCTGACCGGGAAAGCGGAAGCTGCCGTGGAAGGACTTCAATATTCAGACAGTAATTGTGTGAAAGCTATCGACATGCTCAAGCAGCGATACGGGAAAGACGAAGCGCTTATACAAATGCACATGAAAGAGCTAACCGGCTAACTAACTTGAGTACAGTAGTAAGCAGCAATGACTATAAGTTTTGAGAAGACTGTCAGACAAGGTACAAGTGCATACTCGTGGGCTGAAGTCTTTAGCCATGAAAATCGAGTCCTATGAATCGATGCTACTACCGGTATTGAAAAAATTTTTACCTGCAGAGATGCACGTGGGGTTCCAACTGAAACAAAGACAATCAGCCGGTCAGTCTTCAGGTCAAGATCACAATGCATCTAAACATCATGAAGCTCTGAAGCGCTTGATCAGGTATTTATATGACCACGTTGAATGCAAAGAGGAATGGTAGAGCAACAAAAACAGCCACGACAACCAATTTGACAATAGGCAGCAGAAAAGACCAATTAATTTTCAGAGCATCACGGCAAAGTCTTGGATATTCTGTGAGACTAATACCCACTATACTGGGGACTGCCGAAATAATATCACATATGAAGAGAAGAAAATGAAGCTAAAAGCGTCTCATAGATGCTTCCGTTGCACGAGACCTCGCCATACCGCCGAAATATGCAAGGCAAGCATCAGATGCAAGAAAGGCATGAAAAGGCACGCAACGTCTATGTGCCGGGGAAAAGAACTCACAGCGCAGTACACATCGGCCATTCAAGGTGAAAATGAAAATCAGGAAGAGAAAGGGTCAACCTGCCAATATGCGAATATATCGTCAAACATTTTTCAGCAGACTGCAATGGCAATAGCAGAAGGTAGAAACAAGTCCTGCTATTGTCGGGTTTTGTTGGACACTAGTAGCCAAAGAACATTCATCCTTAAGACCTTGTCAAAAAGTCTTGGCTGCACGGTCAAAGGAAAAGAAAGACTGACCTCAGGCTCTTTTGGAGCAGGACAAGAAGAAAAGACTATGCACTATGTTGAATTCAAACTTAGAAGTTCATATAGTGGCTAATAGGTTTTGTTGGAAGTACTCGACATTGAGTTTATCTCAAAAAAAAAAACAAGAATACCACTCCTGCCAGTTTCACTAAAGAAGAAGTATGAAGACGACTAACTAAAGTTGGCTGACGGTTCATGTAAAACCACAGACTACAGAGAAATCGAAATCTTTGTTAAATCAGACCAGTACAGGCACATAATGACCTGAGGCATCCAAAAACTGAAAGAAAAGTTGGCAGCAACAGAGACCCTATTCGGTTGGATGGTGCAGGCCACAACTAAGTTAGCCACAACGTTAATTTACCATAACGGTCAATGGTTAAGTACCATAACGGTAAACCGTTATGGTACTTCACGTTGAAGTGGAGAAGTCCGACATAGAGATAGAGCTAAGGCGTTTCTGGGTTATAGAATCCATCGGTTAAAAGGGCACCGAGCAAGACGCAAAGAAAGAACAGAGTGTGACGAAGTATTTTAGCAAGAATGTAAAGTGTTAAGAGAAAAGATACTCAGTATGACTTTCATGGAAAGATACCGTAGAGCTTGATTAAAACAAGGGTGTCGCAAAAACCAGATTGAAGCAACTCACTCGAAGGTTACAAAAAGACGTGTATTGCGGCGTTGCGACAAAGCCATCAAAGAGTGCTTCACAAGTGGAGTGGCAGAAGTAGCCGAAGAACAAAGGGCACCAATGACACAGTGCTACTACAAGCCGCATCGAGCCATCATCAAGGAAGATCGTGAAACAACAAAGATAACAGTAGTATTTGATACGTCCTCATTATCCACAAAAGGGTCATCTCTAAATCCCAGCCTCGAAACTGGACCAAATCCTAATTGTGATCTCGTGCACATGCTGATGAACTTCCGACACCACCGTATTGCAATGACAGCTGGTAATGAGAAGGCATTCTTCCAGATTTCAATACATGAGGAAGACAGAGACGCGCTGGGTTTTCTTTGGCGGCATAGAATTCCGAGTGGAAGCGATGCGAAGATCGTAACATGGAGAATGCCAAGAGCGACGTTTGGCACTAACCCAGTACTTTCTTGCTCGCAGCAACAGTACAGCACCACCTCAGAGTTGAATGAGAAATTTCCGGAGACTAATGAACAGCTGAGGAGAAACATCTACGTCGACGACATAATATGGAAGCCGAATCGTTGAAGGAAGCCGAAAAACTTTACTGAGAATCAAAGATTTTCAAGAGGCGTCAATGACTCTCAGAAACTTCAACACAAATGAGCCTTAATTACTACAATATATAAAGAAATAAGAAAACGCAAGCTTCGGGGCTTCCACCGAAATAAAGGTTTTTGTCATAACATAGAACTTCAAGGAAGATAGGCTGTACTTACCATAGTTTGACCTAAAAGACATCGATGTCAGTAGTGCGCTGACGAAGCGCTAAATGTTACAGATCACTGCAAGAGCGTGCGACCCTCTGGGACGCTTTACTCTATTCTTGGTAACAGCCCATCGAGAAATACAAAGCGCGTGGAGAAAAGGGATGTTTTGGGATGACTCACTGCTAGATGATGAAATGGAGACTTGGGGGAGATATATTAAATAGCTGGAATCAATTCAAGAATTCTGTGTACCATGGTGGTTTGATGTGAGACAAAGGAGGAAGCATATTCACAAAAAACTTCACTCGTTTTCAGATGCAAGTTCATATGCACACGGAACAGTGGCCTATTTGATAAATGACCGCGAGAAGGAAAATGAAGCGGAAATTCTAATGGCAAAATAAATAATAGTGCCAGTTAAGCAAATCTCGTTGCCACGGCTTAAATTGATGGCTGCGTTGCTGTCTGCACGCATTTCTGAATACATCAGAAGCGGGTTTTTACAGAATTTAAATGCTACAAGATACTAGACGCACTCGATCATTGTTCTTAGTTCACTACATGGAAAGAAAAAACGAGACATCTTTGTAGAGAGTAAAGTAAAGGAGATAAAAGAGAAAACAAAGCTATCCGAGTGGATATACATTGCAAGTGAAGATAACCCAGCTGATCTCATGACCAGAGTTGTAAGCACAAAGGCTTTGGTACAGTCGGACGTAGGTGGCATGGTTCAAAGTGGCTTGTTACGGAAAAAAAGACCACAGGAGAGACGGAAACGGAAGAAGACACTAAGAGTAGTAAGTTTTATGCAACTACACGTCCATTCCGGTCGTGATCGACACAGAGAAGTATAGAACCTGCATAAGATTGCTCAGATAATAGCTTAGGTTCTGAGACACATACAGATTATAAGAAAGAAGCTGATATTCGGCGATTTGAGTTTTGAGGAACTAAAGAACGCAGAGACGGCGAGAATAAATTGGACCAACGAAAGATACGAGAACATATTGTAACGGGGAGTATTTATTAAACTAACGCCGGTTGGGCTAACGTTGCACACAGTGTGCAAGGATGCAGGACAACAGGGCAGTCCAGACACGGCCCCACAACAACATCGTCGTCTTCATTCCTTCTGCGTCATTTCTGCACCCGTGCCTTTGGTACCTTTCCAAACCAGTCACATTACCCCGGGTGGCAAAGCACCGTCCCGGTGCCTGCTGTTATTTGACGGACGGGTCACTGTGATAGGGCTTCATGCGAGAAACATGCACAACGTAGCTTTTGGAGTTAACAGTGGGGTTCATAGTAGGAGAAATTTAGTAGGTGACAGGTGTGACTTGGCGCAGAACTCGTTAAGGTCCAACGTATTGCGGTAAAAGTTTCTCGCACAGGCCGCCACGACGAAATGGCAGCCACAGTAGCACGAGAGAGCCCGGAGAAAAATTGACGTCCATATGTCGGCTGTCGTAGAGCGACTTTTGTGCTCTCTGGGACGTTGAGGACCTGGTGCGGGCTACTGTACATGTGATCAGAGCACGGAAGATGGAACCTTGTGCGTACGAAGTGGTGGACGAAGATCGTGCGCAACCTGGGTATTGAAAAATAATAAGGGATCACGGGAAAAGAGAAGATAAAATGTTGAGTAGCCGTCAGTTTCGTGACGCGACAAGTTGTAGGCGAAGGTTACGAATGGAAGGGCAGTGTCCCAATCAGTGTCGCCGTCAGAAACGTACATAGCAAGCATGTCCATCAGTGTGCAGTTGAGGCGTTCAGTAAGTTCGTTAGTCTGAGGATGGTAAGAAGTCGTAAAGTTGTGCCGCGTAGCACAGGATCTATGGAGATCGTCAACCACACGAGACAGGAAACAGTGGCCACGGTCCGTGAGTAGGTGAGAATGAGCGCCATGCTGAAGGATGATGTCATAGAGTAGGAAATCTGCGACGTCCGTTGCGCAGCTGGTCGGTAGCGCTCGAGTAATTGCATACCGAGTGGCACAATCCGTTGCTACATAATCCATATTGTTACGTGATTTCGTCTGACTGAAAGAGGGCATAGTGAGGCATACCCAAGAAAAGGTGCCTCAGACTGATAGTAAAGAAGTGGACGTTGTTGGTGAGCTGCGTTGTGGCTGCGGACTGACAGCTCACCAACAACGTCCACTTCTTTCGAACACTTTCGCGCGATGAACACTTTCCAACAGGTTCCCTCGTTCTTCTTTGGCCCCTACGCGACATGCAGGCCTTTCAGAAAAACTTCTCTCTCGTTTCACGTGCCCATACCGTGTGCTTAGACGAGTGACCGACAATACATATGAAATTATCAATGATAATCCATCAAAATCTTTCGCTCTGCTGTCAAGGGACATCGTCCACGTATCAAGGCTCAAGCGTTACCACACTGCTCCTGCTGTGACCCCGTAAACTCGCCGCGTTGGCGCTTTTGCCGCCAGGGGTCGTGTTACGTGATTTCGTCTGACTGAAAGAGGGCATAGTGGGGCATACCCAAGAAAAGGTGCCTCAGACTGATAGTAAAGAAGTGGACGTTGTTGGTGAGCTGCGTTGTGGCTGCGGACTGACAGCTGTTATTTTCCACATAACAATATGTTTCCCGTTGACGATGTTGTGAAGGGACCTAACAAATCCAAACCCACACGATTAAACGGCTCGGCTGAGACTTCAATGGGTTGAAGGTGACCGTCAGGGAGATACGTAGGCTTCTTCCGACGCTGGCACAGGTCACACGCTGCAACGTAGCAGTGAACGGAACGATAAAGGCCCTTCCAAAATACCCGTCGGTGGACGTGGTCATAGGTTCTGGAGGCACCTAAATGTCCGGAAGTTAGGGTGTTGTGAAGTTCTTGGAAAATGTCCTTGCGCAGATGACGTGGGACGACGAGCAAAAGTTCTGCGTCATCGGGCTGTAAGTTGCGGTGATACAAAACATTGTCTTAAAAAGTAGGCTCATTGAAGGATCTTTATGGCTGGATCGAAAATGGTCAATCATTGATAGCAGCGATGGATCTCGGCGTTGTTCGTCGGCTATTAGCAGAAAATCTGTTATGGCTAGAATGTTGGCATCAGCTTCAGACTCAGAGGAGTCAGGTGGATCAACAGGGTGTCGAGATAAGCAGTCATCATCGCTGTGAAGCTTGCTAAATTCGTACACTACAGAGAACGTGTACTCCTGCAATCGCAATGTCCATCGACCGAGTCTTTCTTTAGGATCATTAAGGGTTCACAGCCAGCAGAGCGCACGGTGGTCTGTGATGACTGCGAACGTGCGTCCATATAGGTACGGACGAAATTTTGCGATAGCCCAGATGAGAGCCAGACACTCTCGCTCAGTAATGTAACTCCGCCTGAGAAAGTAGGCGGCTAGCGTACGCTATGACAAGGTGTGTGCCGTTCGGCAATTGTGCGAGTATTGCCCCTATGCCATGGCCACTTGCGTCGGTGCGAAGCTTCGTTCGAGCGGCTGGGTCAAAACGAGCCAACACAGGCGGTGATGTGAGCGCAGAAATAAACGACGCAAAGGAATGTTCTTGGTCTTCACGCCAAGAAAAAGCCACGTTCCTTTTGAGGAAATCCGTGATGGGACGAGCAATTTCCACGAAGTTACTGACAAAATGGAGGAAACACGAACAGAGTCCTAAAAGGTGTGGACTTCTTGCGTGGAACGTAAGCCCGCAAAGTCGGGCACCGCGCGGATTTTATCAGGGTCGGTTCGTATACCAGTAGCTTCAAAGAGGTGGTGAAGTAGCTTTATCTGACGGTGCCCAAAAGTGCATTTAGACGCGTTAATCTGGAGGCCAGAAGAGCGAAAAACATAAGAATGGTCGACAGACGTGGAAGACGGCTTTTAAAGATTGGCGACAACACGATGACATCGTCTAGATAGCACAGGCACGTGGACCATTTAAAACCGCGAAGGAGGGAGTCGATCATGCGCTCAAAAGTTGCTGGTGTATCGCACAACCCAAAAGGCGTCACTTTAATTGATAAAGCCCGTTGGGGAATACGACACATGGTAAGGACGCTTATGAATGGGACTGGCGCAGTCAGTGTCGATACGGTGGGCTCCGACGCTCGTGCGGCCCAAGGAACGGTCGTCGATAACAAAAATGTCGAGGTAATAAAATAGAACACAACGGAGCGCTTCAACTTGGGACGGCTGTCACGGGTCCCGTTAATTAGGAGGCGATCGCAGGGCTAATTCCAAGGGCCGAAGTATCGGCCCCCCGAACCGCACCACGAAAGAGTGGACAATTCAGAAGTTGTCCTATTTGGCGTGCCAGCGGACACCGGCTGTGGCCCAAAGAACAAGTCAGAGCCGAGAGTTGATTAACAAAACAAAGTTATATTCTCAATTATGGCAGATCAAAACGATACACAAGTATGCACACTCGGCAATAGTTGAATACAATATGTCACCAATCAAACAACGTACTACAATCAGCCACACTCGAAATAACGGACACAGACAACAATACGCACTACATTGCAGTCGCATGCTTCAAATAACCAAGACACTTAAAGACTGAAGAGTTAGAAAACTTATTTAGTCCAAAGTTCTTGGAACAAAAGTCTGAATGATACTCTATCGAGAATCACTCACTCAAAGTCCATTGTTGTTGTCGTTCCGCTGTCTCCGAAGTTTCTCTTCCAGGAATTTTCGCGTCTTCAATTGGCCATTCTCCAGGCTCCAAACTTCTTCACTGGTAACACGTCGGCTTCCCACGCACAGCTGTTGCCACGCGTCTTCGCTCGCTGGCAGTAGACACACACTCCTGCCTGTAGCACGAGTCTTCACCCCTCAGGTAGAAATCCTCTTCTTCTCCTCCTTTGTCACCTAGGACAAAAGGCTTCGCCGACAAAACGGAACACCCTACGCACTCTGGCGCAATATTCCTTCTTCTCCTCCTTTGTCGCTGAGGACAAAACCTTCGCTGACTACACGGCGGAACACTCTACGCACTCTGGCGCATACTTTCTTCTTCTCCTGCTTTGTCACTAAGGACAAAACCTTCGCCGACAGACACGGCGGAACACCCTACGCACTCTGGTGCGAAATTCCTTCTTCTCCTGATCTCCCATCTTTGCTGCTTGGTTAAATACCTTCCGCGCGAGATTCCAGAAAATTCTCATCGTTTCGTCGGCACGATACGAAGCGAAGGCTGGGGAAAGCGTGAGACGGTTCGAGGGCCGTCCGCGACAGATGACGCAACCCTGCATCACCACGCCCCTTTCCATCGAGAACTTTCCAGGGCTTGCTCGGTACACCGATGTGAGGAGGCTCGTCGGCGAACCTACGCTTCCGAGTGGAGAGAGGCGAGCGCCCGGAGAGTCTTTGGGTGTTTGTTTTTTTATCATTGACCTCTAGGCGTCCTCTACGGCGCTTCGTTGCGATAATTTTGCGGCACGCCCTTTTTTGAGCGGTCGTTTTGTGACACTGCCCCACACTTTAAGAATATTATCTTATAATATTCACAATCACACAAACGAGTGCGAACAGTCCCCACACTCTAAAAAACTGTAACATAGTCCATCGCTCATGACACGTCACATTCACAATAGATCACTTAATACAATTGTACATTGCAATTCAATCTCACTACACATAGAATATCGCCACAGGTACATGAATACAACACTCCATCACATACTTCCAGCAATACAAATGTACAATGATCTCTCATTAAAACAATTGTACAATACTATACATCACATCACCGTAACAAAAATTTTGACTCACTCGACATGCAGTTGTGACACAGGATAACAACCACATTAACTCAACATATTGCAATCAGCACTGCCAAACACATTCCGATTCGACCTCAACACCTATCTTGTGTACAATGAGCGGCACTTGTGCCCTTTCCTGCGGTTGTCTCTAGATCTCTTCTTACTGTTCTTGTTTTTGTTCCGATGAGCCCTTTCCAACGATGGTATCCGAGGCGGCGTCTCAGCCATCGTTGTCCCTTTCGACACTGTTAATGGTTCATAACGTTCAACCGATCCTGTCCGGTTGTTCACCCGCTTGTTCATGTCACGACATTGGGCCTGGCTGGCCGACTCTGTCACCTTTAAACTGTCGGTCGGTTGAGGTCATGCCGACGTAAGTCCAGCTGTCCAGCACGTGAACTCATCCAATACGATCATCTCCTCATTCACTGTCTCTTGCACCGCGGCTTCACCTTGGCCTCGAGTGAGATCTATCACGGGATGCTTCTCCGCTGTACCTCGCGGTCCTTCTGTCGGCGGGGGCTCCATCTTCGGGTCTTCTCCCGAACGTTCTGGATCATTAGGCCCTCGCGCCCTGTCGATGTTTCCGATGACAAGGTCGTACAGGGGGGTCGTCATGCATATAGCAGTAACTTTCCCGCTGAAGTACGGGGTTTCAACCTCAATTCCTGCTTCGGGAACCATACTGTCACTGTCAATTAGGCAAACTGGTTGCGTTTCTCCTGTTAACTCGCTTTCCCGTACGAAATTTCTCCGCACGATAACCGTGGAGCCACCGGTGTCTTTTAACACCATAATCTTCTTGCCCACAACTTTTCAAGGCAGCGTTGACATTCCCTTCATAACACCGGTTGGCTGTTTTGTGATTACAGCACCCACAATAGGAAGTTTCTCCCCATTTTTATCTCTACGAATCCGTCGTGTCGGCATTATCATCGGATTTCGGTGCCACTTGCACAAAGGATACCTGGTGAGTTTGACTCACTCCGTTACGACATGCATCTGCTTTGTGCCCAGTCTGATCACACTTGAAACATTTTATGACCGTAGGGCTCGTACAGATTGTTCGACAGCTGTTCGCGGGATGACCCCCTCGGTTACACAAAAAACATCGTGGAATGCTCTTCGGTGCACGCTTCTTTTCTTCGGGAGCCGATCTCTTCGAATCTTCAGGACACTCTTTCTTGATCTTGGCCAAATTAGGGCCACCTTGCACTTCCAGAAATTGATCAGCTAATTCAAGCATGTCTTCAAGTGACTTAGCTCTCCTCTCTTTCAAGTACAGCGACAGGCTTGGGTGGCAACTTGTGAGAAATTGCTCTCTAATAAGGAGCTCTCTAAGCTCATCGTACTCCTGCGCTGTCCCTGAAAGTTCAATCCATCTGTCGAAATAATGGCAAAGTCGGGCGGCATACTGCGTAGCCGTATCACCATCAGCTGGCTTTCCTGTCCGAAATCTGTCCCGGAATCCTTCCACAGTAAATCTAAATCCCGGCCGGCCGGCCGGCCGGCTGGCAAAGCAGCTTTCACCTCTGCATAGTTGGCTGCATCGGTCAGCGTCAGCCTACCGTACACATTGAGCGCTTCGCCACTCAAGCTGGTACTAAAAGCAGTTGCCCATTGATGTTCCGGCCAATTCTGGCTCCTTGCAATCGTCTCAAATCTGGGAAGGTACGCGTCAAGGTCGTCCTTCCTTTCATAAAACGCTACGAGCAGCTTGCTTGGGTTCAAGCGGATCCATGTTCCTCCCGTTCGCTGCTTTCAACTCTAGCTTGGACCGGATTTTTACTTCGCTGTTGCAAACGGAGCCGCTTGAGTTCCATCTCGTGCTGTCGTTGCCGTTCCCTTTCAGCCATCTCCGCTTCTCTTTCTTCTTTCACCCTTTCAGCTGCCAACTTTTCTTTCTCCAGCTCCAACTTCAATTGCTGCTTTCTTTCTTCCTTCGCCATTTCAGCGGCCAGCCTTTCTCTCTCTACCGCCTCTTTCTCCTTCTGGCTTACCCACTTCCGTAGTTCGGCGCCAGAAAGACCCATCTTCTCACCAAGAGCTACTAACATTTCGAGATCCATTGTGTCTCGCAAATGAAGTCTCGCCACGTGTAAAAAGGATCTGCATAAATCAGTCGATCAGAACACTCCCCTGCACTCGTTAACGAGAACATTGAGCAACATAGAAAATCGTTGCGTTAGCACTATCAACAACTCGAGGCTCTTCCTCACTACTTTGGACACACTGTGCACCAAAAGGTCCTGTCGCGGACGCCATATTAATTGTCACGGGTCCCGTTAATTAGGGAGGCGATCGTGGGGCTAATTCCAAGGGCCTAAGTATTGGCCCCCGGAACTGCACCACGAAAGCGTGGACAATTTAGAAGTGATCCTATTTGGCGCGCCAGCAGACGCCGGCTGTGGACCAAAGAACAAGTCAGAGCCGAGAGTTGATAAACAAAAGCAAATTATATGCTCAATTATGGCAGATCGAAACGATACACAAGTATGCACACTCGGCAATAGTTGAATACAATATGTCACCAATCAAACAACGTACTACAATCAGCCACACTCGAAACAACGGACATAGACAACAATACGCACTACAATGCAGTTGCATGCATCGAACAACCAAGACACTTAAAGACTAAAGATTTAGAAAACTTATTCAGTCCAAAGTTCTTGGAACAAAAGTCTGAATGATACTCTTCCGAAAATCACTCACTCAAAGACCAGCGTTGTTGTCATTCCGCTGTCGGTCCTGGAAACCTCGCGTCTTCAATTGGCCGCTCTCCAGGCTCCAAACTTCCTCACCGGTAACACGTCGGCTTCCCACGCACAGCTGTTGCCACGCGTCTTCGCTCGCTGGCGGTAGACACACACTCCTGTCTGTAGCACAAGTTTTCACCCCTCAGGTGGAAATCCTCTTCTCCTCCTTTGTCACTGAGAACAAAAGGCTTCGCCGACAAGGATTAACACCCTACGCACTCTGGCGCAATATTCCTTCTTCTCCTTCTTTGTCGCTGAGGACAAAACCTTCGCCGACTATACGACGGAACACTCTACGCACTCTGGCGCATACTTTCTTCTTCTCCTGCTTTGTCACTAAGGACAAAACCTTCGCCGACAGACACGGCGGAACACCCTACGCACTCTGGCGCGAAATTCCTTCTTCTCCTGATCTCCCATCTCTGCTGCTTGGTTAAATACCTTTCGTGCGAGATTCCAGAAAATTCTCATCGTTTCGTCGGCACGATACGCAGCGAAGTCTGGGGAAAGCGCGAGACGGTTCGAGGGCCGTCCGTGATACGCAGCGAAGTCTGGGGAAAGTGCGAGACGGTTCGAGGTCCGTCCGTGACAGATGACGCAACCCTGCATCACCACGCCCCTTACCATCGAGAAGTTTCCAGGCCTTGCTCGGCCATCGATGTGAGGAGGCTTGTCGGCGAACCTACGCTTCCGAGGGGAGAGCGGTGAGCGCCCGGGGAGTCTTTGGATGCTCGTTTTCTTTTTTTATAGTTGACCTCAATGCGTCTTGTCCGGCGCTTCGTCGCGAGAATTTGCGGCACGCCCTTTTTTGAGCGCTCGTTTTGTGACAACGGCGACAGGTCGTTTGATATCATTTTGTCTATGAAAGCTTTATTATGTGCTGCTGCGACAGTTTTGGCTATGGTTTTGATGTCAGGAGAGAGAGATGAAATTGTACATTGCTCCAGAGTGGAGAGTTTTACTTAAGCCATACCTTGAGGAATGACCTGGGTCGACACGGAGAAGTTGAGGACAGGGAGAACCGTCTTGTTGTCGCTAACCCTTACTATAGTATGAGAAAGTATAATGTTCCTGGAAAAGGTCAGGTCAATGAGGGAAGCTGCCAAGTAGTCGTCATCTAGAACAGGTGGGAACGGCAACATACACAAGTACACAGTGACCTGAGGCGGTAATCGTAGACACTGCACGGACCGTAGCCGTGTGCGAGCTTCAGGAGGGACATCAGGGTACAAGGGCAACTCTAGCTGTTAAGTGCCGGTTGAACAATCGATGAGAGCTGATTGCGCGGTCAAGAAGTCAGTGCCGATAATCGCGTCGTGTGGGCAAGTGGCTAGAACAGTGAAGAGGACTGAAGTGTGAAGGCCGGCAACAGCGACGCGGGTAGTGCACATACCAAGAGTTCATGTTCGGCACAGTAGAAGACATGGCAAGGGTAAGAACTTTGTTGAGGCGTAATCGAAGACGTGAACTCATAACGGATATGTGGGCACCAGTGTCTATTAGACCTGTAAGTTCAGGCTATAGATATAAACACCAAGTTAATTTCGTCTGGAAATAGTGGTCGGTAGAGGTTTTTTCGGTCCGAGCTGTCAATGCTGCGGCATCTCCAGGAGCTGAATCTGTTAGTTTCCCAAGAATACGTGGGTGGCGGGGAGCGACGGCGCTGATAGGAGTGCGGCTGGTGACCCTGAGGCGACGGCGAGCGGCTGGACTGGGTCCCCTGGGCGACGACATCGGCGTAGGATGGTTCGGAGCGTAGCGTAGGATGGCTAGGTGGTAGGTCCTGAAGGTGGTCATCGACAAAACGAGGTGGCGAATACTGCCCACGATGTTGTCTGTGGTCGTCTAGAAAACGTTGCCGGAAAGACCATCTGCTACGGCAGTGGCGGGAAATGTGGCCAACGCGATGGCAAGAGAAGCATATCGGTCGGTCATCTTGTGTGTGCCACTCAGATGGATTTCGGCAGCGCAATGAGAACCGCGGGTCCAACGCGGCAGCAGCAACAAGTGGGGCGGCGTGGTAGTGAGCGTTAGGATTTATGGGTTGCGGTCTGTAGCTGGAGTTTCGGGGAACTAAGACGCCCATGTTGGCAAACTCTTGTCGCACATCAGCCTGAATCGAAGATATGGGGGAAAAGTGGTCAGGCACAGTGGGCTCATAAACGAAAGAAGCCATGGCTTCCAGCTGCTGGCGGACAATTCTTTCGATGTTAAGAGGCTTTACGAAGGGATGTGGCCACATGATTCTCGCAGGAAGAAGTCGCAGCGGTGTTCGGGAGTCGAAAAAAACGTTGAGTGATTCTCCTGCTTTTGGCTTGTTCGAACCACCGACATTTACTGACAATTGAGTCAATGGTCGTACAGTTCTTGCATATTAGAATGTCGAAGGCATCGTCGGTTATCCCCTTCAAAACATTGCTGACCTTGTTTAGTGTGGTCATGTCTTTATCGGCCTTCCGACACAAGGCGAGCACGTCTTGGATATAGGTGACGCTCGACTCGGTGAAAGATTCAACTCGTGACGCGAGTTCCTGCCTGGCTGCCATTTGTCGAGCAATTGACCGGCCGAACCAGTCACGGAGCTTCTGCTTGCACACGTCCCAACTCGTCAGGTCTTCCTCGTGCGCCTCGTACCAAGCACGTGCAGTACGAGGCAGGTAAAAGATGATGTTGGCCAGCATAAGCATCTTATCCCACCTGTATTGTTTGCTGACGCGCTCGTATATGGCGAGCCACTCGTCCACGTTAGTTGTGTCGGTGCCGCGAAATGTACCTGGATCGAGAAGATGGGAAGGGATCACAGGTGACGGAGCAGGCGCAGACCTGAACGGACGGCGCACTGCCTTCAGGCATCGTGGCTGGACGAAACTGACACCTGCTACGGATATTCAGAGTCAGAATGTTACCCAGCACTTCCACCAAAAATATGTAACAGAGAGTATTTATTAGGTTAACGCCGGTTGGTCTCACACTGCACACAGTGTGCAAGAATGCAGGACAACAGGGCAGTCCACACATGACCCCACAACAACATCATCTGCATCCCTTCTGCGTCATTTATGCACCCGTGCCTGAAGTACCTTTCCATACCCATGACAATATTAGAGTCAACAAGAGCAATACGACCAAGGCAACGAGGCTGTTTCTTTGTCACAAAGAGGTATTTGAAGATGAACAAGACACAAGGGTCGTCTGTCTCAAAGTGTACTGACATACAACAAAAAACTTCTAATTGTGCAACCAAAGTGGACGGCCGCTACAAAGCTGTTAGTACAACATGTGCATCAACTCACGTTACATGGAGGAGTCAGTGCAACACTGTCGCAGCTTAGAACGAGTAATTGGAAAATGCAAGGAAGGCAGCTGGTGAAAAAGGTTATATATGGGTGTATAAAGTGTGAACAATTTGACGCTAAACCAATTAAGCAAGACACAGCCCCTCTGCCTGCTGATAAAGTAAACCACCGACAACCATTTGAAGTGCCTGGTGTAGATTTTACTGGCCCAATGCTTAAAAAAGACGCCGTGAAAGGCATGACGAAACTGTACAACGCAGTATTCGTGTGTGCAATAACAAGAGTTGTACATCTTCGAAGTTGTCGACAACTGTAAAACAGAAGCATTCTAACATGCATTCAGAAGATTTACAGCGAAAAGTGGCTCATTTCGCATAATATATAGTGACAACGCAAGGGCGTTCAAGAAATCCAACAGAGAAATTAATCGTATGCTGAAGGAGTTCCAAGAAGTCTCTAAAAGAGCTAACCAAGGAGATAAAATAAAGTGGAAGTTTATTGCCGAACAAGCGCCTTGGTGAGGAGGCTTCGATGAAAGAATAATACGGAGCATGAAATTATCAATGAGGAAAGTCTTCGGAAAGAGACTGATAACCAGGGAAGAGATGGAGACAATAACCACTGAAGCTGAAGCATTGCTTAACAACAGGTCGTTAACTTGTGTATACAGCGAACTGGATGAGCCGCTACCTATCGTTACATAATACGTAGAAAATACAAACTTCCAGGCAATGCGAAGATCAACACGAGGCCTACATTGAAGAAATCTGGAAAAAGCGGCAAACGTCATGAAAGATTAGGGGGGAAATGGGACAAAGAATATCTGAAGGAATTGAGAGATCAAGCTTACGCAAGTAAACAAGAAACCAAAGTGAACCGAGGAGACATCATATTGCATGGTTAACGAACTCTTAGATACCTTTGGTACCTGGCCAAAGTCATGGAAGTTTATTCGGGAGTCGACAAGAAGATACGCTCCTGCTTTTTGAAAACCAATGAAAAGCTCTTTCTGAGACCTGTACAACATATCTACAAACTTGACGGTTGTTCCCAGTGACGACGAAAAACTTCATGCAGGCTGATAGCTACTAAAACTCGCCGAAGACCAGGAGAAGAAGAAGACACAGGCCACAGTAGAGTGTACGCGAGAATGAGCAAAATAAAACAGGAAAATTCTTGCTGCTCGTTCGCATCGAACGCAGCGCACGCTTGCTTCGTCTCATTTCTGTGACAGATATTTTACACGCGCCACTGCACACTTTTATGCAAAAGGGAAAATAAAAAGACCGACCTGCTGCTGCTTTCTCAACTCTTCCAATACGGCCCCTGCCTTCACGTCACGACACTGGTGGAGGGGCTGATGGGGCCTGCAACCTGATGCAGAAAAGCGTTGTTTGGGACCACACACCCAGCCCGGAGCCTCAACATCTCGTTACGCCTCTTGTACACCGATGCAGTCAGCGCCTACTAGGGCTAAGTACGGAACTCTTGCCTGCGCCTCCTCTTACGAACATGGCAGCCCCTAATACGTCAGCGAATCTTCCTCCTGCCCTGATGACTCTACCTGCTCAGGTCACTTTTGAGCCTCTTCGTGTTACCGAAGTGTTCTGTGGAGAGGCACATGACAACGTCGAGGACCAGTTCAAACGGACCGCTGTGGTAAATCACCGGAGCACGCAAAAGAAACTTGGCCGTGCCTACTTTGCGATGGAAAATAGCGCTCGCACATTGTACGAGAACAGGGAGGCTGCTCTCCAAAACTGGCACAATTTCAACCAAAAGCTTCTCTAGAAGTCCCTGAGTGCAAACCCGCGGGCTCTTTCAGAACAGATGATTGAATCCCGCGTGCAAAAGCATAACGAAAGCGTCGCCATGTTCACTGAGAATGTGGCCCGTGTATTTTGCGTGCTGACCCTGACATGCCTGATGCAACGAAAGGTCGTCACGATGCGGGGAGTTACGGAAGCACTTTTCGCGGGCCTTGTACGAAATGCACCAATAACAGTTGATGAATACGTCAAAGAGGTGGCTGTCATCAAGTGGGCACTCGGGCAACAATGTCGCTGCTCAGAAAGCTGACGTTTCTGAAAGCTCTACGACAAATGACAAATGATTAGGCAAATCCTACGGGAATAGCTGCAGGCTCTCGGTATCCTATATATAGAGTCTCAAGTCGCTTCTATTGCAGAAATGCGGAGATCTTGTGCCACGAGCTGTGGCATCCTTTTTATCACTGGCGCCACCACCTGAGCAACGTTCGTGGAAGTATGCAGATGTCGTCTGTCGTCCTCTACCTGCTCCAGAGGAAGCAGGTAGAGGAAGCACGTAGAGGAAGCAGGTAGGTTGGTTTTACATGGCGACGAACCAGGCCACATCTCGCGCTACTGCCTTAATGGAGAAGGTGGGTTTGGACACTCTTTTTGTCCTGCTTCTTTTGATTTGAAACCCTCGTGACCACGGCGCTAATCACCTGTCAATTAGCCAAGCTTATGCACCACATCGTCGCTGGCGGTCTCCCTCACGTGCACGAGGTCAAACTTCCCCGAATCATCAAGCTTACACTGACGCCACCAGAAACCGCTCCCCAAGCCCGTGCTAGCAAAACTAACTGCCGTGACCTCCAGTGGCAAAGTTGCTAATCGCCGAGACGACTAAAACGCTCCCTTGTCTCCGCATAAAGACTACTTGATGACTGTAATGGGAAAGACTACGACTACCACGAGTACTAATGCCAACGAAGTTGTAATCGCCGACCTTAGCGTTATTGTAGATGTAGACTACATACCAGTACTAGTTAACGCTGGCGCTGACTTTTCTAGTATGCGATAAGTGCTCGGCGACCGCTTTAGGAAGGTCAGGATGCCGTGGAGTGGGCCGGCCATAAGGAGTACTGGTGGACAGATAATGACGCCAACTGGTAAACGTACCGCTTGGATTCTAAACAGTGATCCGAGCTTTGTCGCCCCTTTTGAAATTTCACCAGCTTGTTGTAACGAGCTGATTTTTGCTATGAAATTTCTGCGAGAGTATGGTGCTGTCATTAACATTCCAGAAAGTATTGTCACTTTTTCCGCCCATCTTTACGTTCATGCCGCCACTGAAGAACAATTGCAATGTTTACGTGCACACTAAGGCAAAAGAGTGTTAAAAGGGTATGTGGTTCGTCCTTTTGGGGACTAATGGGGCTACCACAACCATTATTCCTTTAAGGACTAACGGCGCGCACCGGGTCTAACAGTTAGTCCCCACAGATGAGCTCGAGGTACTAACATTTAGTCTTCACACATACACCTTAGTGAGTAACCATTAGTCTCACAATTCATCTCAAAGGACTAACATTTAGTCCTCACGTACGCATCTTAGAGAGCAACTGTTAATTTTCAAATTGACACCATACCGGGCAACCGTTAGTCCTCACAGTCGCACCTTGCTGGACAGACGGTTGATCTACTCAAGTACTCCAATCGGATGAACTTTTTGTCCCCAGTTCAAAAATTGCTTTTTGTTTATTTCCCACCAGGCCTAATACTTTTTTCGCCTGTTTTTCTGTGCAGTGAGCCACAAATATGCACAGAAAAAACGCAAAAACACGCGAAAAAGTAGTTAGCCACCTATGTGTAACTGCTTTCCCAGTCACGGCAACAATGAACGACAAAAGTGAGACATCGAAATCTTTCATTTTTTCACATACAGGTGAAGTTTCTCCATTCTTTTAAGTGAATTCATGGTGAAGTTTACAAGTCCAGTCTGTTTGTTAAATCTTGTTCACTTCTTGGGGAGCTCCTCCAATGGAAGCGATAGATGGCAGGCATTGCAGACGCCAGCACACGCAGCCTTCAGCCTTTTGTGTTCCCACGGCTGCATGTACAATAATATAGTAAAAATAGTTAGACACACGTGACAGAAGATGAAGATGCACGCATATGACAAGTACGTGCAAGTTATTATAAAAACAAGCGTTAAAATGTGACACACAAATAACTTTACCTTCGCATCTCGCACAGTCCTTCTGAAGCTGCTCTGGCGAAAGAGATGGATGACAGGCATCGCAGACGCCAGCGCACACAGCCTTCAGCACGCTGTGTGCCCTTGGCTGCACAATAACTATGTAAAATAGTGAGTCGCTTGTGACAGAGGATGAATAAAAATGCAGATGAGAAATAAGTGAAAGGTGAAATGAAATTATACGTGAGATATGACATGCTAATAATTTCACCGTGATGTCACACATCGTCAACGACTCATTTCGATCCCCGTAGCGCAACAGCTTAGGAGCAGCGGCTGCAGCCACAACTCCGCGAACCTCCGTGCCGGTAACAAGTCAGCGAGTCCTAAGCGAGCGACGTCGTTCAGCTCGAGCAAGTGAACGCGAGACCAAACACGGCGTTGCACGCGGAGTGTCTGCCGCCAGCGAACTTTGAACAGGAAAGCGAGCGTGCGCTTCGCCGCCACCACGAACAGCACCGAGCTGGTTTGGAGCAAGCGCCGAAGAAATCGACAGTAATGCGGCCCTTTTCCACAAACTCGAGTGCGTGCAGCCCGCAAACGCGAGTCCACCGCCGCGGCCAGCGGACGGCACCGAGCTGCTTGCGACCGACTGTATTGGCGACCGATTTTCAGTGAGTTCTGACGCTAGCGAAAGCCCCACCAGCCCATGCTGTTGCACTTAGAGCGCGCGACATACTACAACCAAGCTCTTTACGAGAACCCGCAACGTGTTTTCGACGACTGCCAACACAGCGACGAGGTCTCAGCCTAATACTGTCAGCCCGGAGCTCATCGCGGCGGCGAAGAGAGGCGAGCACTCGATGAGCGAGCGTACGGGAGGCCGATGGCAATGGCAGCCAATTTCCAGGCGGTCGCAAAGCACAGGCAAATTTCAGACGCTGAAGGTGACCTTCACAATGGATTTCGTGCGTGCGATATACAACACGACCGAGGCCGTTGCCGGCAAGCGCGACCCATCCGTATCGCACACGCGACAAGTAAAATAGAACAAAGAATGATAACCTATTTGCCTTAGCATCCAGCGCGGTTTTCTGCCCTTAGTCGGACTGAAGTATATATACCATAGGCCTGTTGACTTCTCGGCCACCATATAAATGTTGCTGTCGTGGGTTGGCCGTGACTACCTTGAATCCAAAGATATACAGCGCGGCGTGGTGACGTATCGAGAATCGCTCCAGACTTCATGGGTGCAGCGAAACGCAAAAGCAGCAGTCCACGCTCATCCAAGCGTACACACAAGCACCACGTCGTAATTCTTAGATCGTCGAATCCATGCGGCCGTGGTCGAGCGCTCCGAGCGCGCGCGACGCGAACCGCCACCGGCAAAATACGGGGAAAGACTTGGCCAGCAAAGGAGGAGAGGGAGGCCTTCTCACCTTGGCAACGCTTTTCGCGCTGCCTGCAATGCCCGGGCGGTTCATCCCTTGGTTTCACGCGCCACGCTTCTCTCTGTGGTTGCTCCTCAACAGTCTATCCGTTAATCGTGCGTGCCTATTGGGCTCCGTTACTCCTTTTTGGGTAATTTTGCCGTAGAGTGTGTAGCCAATGATGTGATGCTGCCGCCTAGATCTTGCTGCTTTGTGTCGGTGTTGTGTGAACGGCCGTACTGTAAGAGTGTGATAGCGGAGTGAATCGTCACACTGTTACAATGTAAACACCTTGCTTACGCAAGATGTTTACATTGCGAGTGGTGTTCTGGCACTAACTAATGGGCGGGCAGAAGTGCTCCTCACCAACTTCACCAACGAGCGCCGTCACATCCAGAAGGGTACAACAAGTGCCTACTATGACAATGTGTACAAGCCAGAAATCGCTTCGCTTTGGAAGTGGACGACGGGACCGTGAAGCCCCGACGCATTATTCTGCTGATATTTGCTCTACCTGGTCGCCCTTGGAAAAACAGCGCCTGCCAGAGCTGAAACGCCAGTTATAAAATTCTTTTTCGTGTGCGTCGTCGTGTGCGTGTGCACGCACCACTGTCCTAGCACCGAATCATTGTTGAAGAAAATACGAGACCAATCCCGCAAAATACCCATTGTGGGGCTCCAGAAAAACCCAAGGAGATTCTGAAGACGCTCGAAGATGATGTAATACAGCCTTCAAAATATTTGTGGGCATTCCCCATGGTAGTAAACATAAATATGGCAGCTTGTATTTCCGGGTAGATTACCGCAAGTTAAACCAACTCACGAAGAAAGACGTCTATCCACTGCCACGCATAGATGACCCTGTTGATCGGCTGCGGCATGCTCGCTGTTTCTCATCAATGAACCTGTGAAGCGGATATTGGCAGATAGAAGTTCACGAGAGACACCGTGATAAAACTGCCTTCATAACGCCCCATGATCTTTATCAATTTAAAAAGGTTCCATTTGGCTTATTCTCTGCACCAGCTAATTTTCAACGTCTATAGACATTTTACTATCAGAACTAAACTGGCAGACATGCTTGGTCTATCTGGACGACGTCATGGTCTTCTCAGCTATAATATAGGAACACCTCAGTCGCTTATTCGCAGTTAGACAAGCTATACGTTTGACTGGCCTGACTTTGAAACCAAAGAAGTACCATTTTAGTTTGACTGTACTTCTCTATTTAGGGCACGTCGTCAGCCAAGAACATGTTCGACCTGACCCGGGCAAAATTGGTGCTGTTCAAAGATTGCTGCACCGCATGACCAAATAAGCACTAAGTCGCTTCTTTGGCCTCTTCGCCTATTACCGACTATTCATCGCCAACTTTTTGTCAATTGCAGCGCCTTTGACCCCGCTCACACGAGAGGATGTCCTCTTTATTTGTGGCGGAAAGGAACAAACTACGTTCAATGAATTGCTCCAACGCCTCGAAACACCTCCATTTCTTTCGCACTGTGACCAGGAAACGCCAAGCGCACTTCACACTGACGCCAGCATTCTATGCCTGGGCATCTTACTGATACAGCGGCAAGATTACTCCGAAGAACTAACAGCCTATGACAGCAGAGCTCTCTTCCGCGTGGAAAAAAGTACTTGACTACCAAGAAGGAGTGCATCGCCGTGGTCTACGTGGTTCTCAAATTTCAACAATATCTGTATGGCCACTCATTCAAGGTTGTCAGCGATCACCACTCACTTTGATGGCTAACTAACTTGAAAGACTTGAAAGACTTGAAAGATTCGTGCGCGTGAACTGACAGCTATACCATGCATATCCATCTAGCCCATTTTTCGATTCTGTTGAAAGACCCATCTTGCGGTTAGGCGCGCTGGAGCTTTCGGCTTCAATAGTTTGATATGATCGTACTTTATAAATCAGGGAAAAAACGCACTGACGCAGAATCTCTCGTGGTCACCCGTAGAGCCTGCCTCTATTATGACGAGTCTATGGACGCCACATTCCTTGGAGCCGTCCATGCGGCCACTATTTCACAAGGGCAGCGCAGTGTAACACCACCCTCCTTCCGATTGTTGACTTCTTAGCATTGTGAGGTAAAAACGTGCCGCAAGTTTTTGCCAGAAGACTGCCGTTTTTTTGTTTAAGTTACGACGTTCTATACACAAGCTTTTTATCACCGGCAATGATACTTGCTCGTTGTCCCTGCATCACTGTGAAAAGTTATTCTGGAAGCCTGCTTTGATAGTCACCTACTTCATCTCAGCTACACCCGAAACTTGTCCCGACTGCAAAACAGATACTACTGGCCGAAGCTACCTGCTGCTGAAAAACATCACGTCCAAACCCGTGCCGGCTGCCAAAGACGCAAAGTTCCCCCATCCCCGGCAAACCGGCAAGCTTATCACCTTCTGCTCAAGCACTAGCAAAGTCATTCGCCCGAATCGGAATAAATTTTCTGGGCACATTCCCAACTTCGATCACAGGGAACATATGGATCATTGTCGCTACCAATTACTTATTTCGTAACGCAGACACTAAGGCCATGATGAAGCGCAGAGCAACAGAAGCGGCTCATTTCTTCATAAAAAACGTCGTTCTTCGGCATGGTGATCCAACAGTTCTCAACACGGATAGAGGAACTGTGTTCACGGCGGCACTTTTGGAGTCGGTTCTTAAGCTCAGTGGTACAGCTCACCGGGGAACAATGGCGTACCATCCCCAAACCAATGGACCACCTGGGTGACCTAATAAGATCCTCGCAGACATTCTCTGCGTGTATGTCAACACAGAACATAAGAAATAGGGTGAAGTCCTGCCTTACGTGACATGAGTTTATAGCACCAATTAGCAGAAAACTACCGCATTTATGCCGTTTCATTTAGTCCACGGTCACGCGAAGTCGCGACAATGTTGGACGCTATGCTGCCGCATGAGTGGGACGAAACTCATGTCGACGCTGAAGAATTTGGTCAGCATGCCCAAAAAGCCCGACAGCTAGCCCGCATGCGCATTTGTCACCAGCAGCACAAAGATGCGAAACGGAACGACCTACGAAACAAATTAGTTTCTTCAACACGAAGCGACAAGGCATGGATCAGGGTCCCAATACGTCAACGCGGACTTTTAGAAAGGCTATAAGGCGATACTTCAACCCATATCGAGTCACCCAACGCTTGGACGACGTCAACTACGAAGGTGTTCCTGACGACGATTGCCGTTTCAGTTACCGAAAGCATTCACCCGAGATCGTGCATGTCGTGTGGATGAAACCTTACTTGTCCCGCTAACTCCCGCTTGTCTTGCTGGTGCCAATGCATATATGCCCATTATTATAAGTAAAGCGTCTTGGCTGCGCATTGGGACGATGCTATTTTCAGAGGGAGGCAAATGCCACGTGCGTGCTGCGGAGAAGACTAACACGACAATGCATACGCCAATCTACACGCTTTTAAGCAAAAACCAATAACAAGAAAGAGGAAGAATGCTACAGCGCGCGAAAAACGAAAGGACCGACCTGCTGCTACTTCCTCAACCTGTTGGTTATGACCCCTGTTTTCACGTCACGACAGTATACAAGACATGCGTGTCTTGCATATTGGCTACTGGCTACGCTCATGATGCGCTCGCAATCGTTTTATTAGCTTCACATACATCAAATTCTGTATTACGTGACGTGAATGAATGATGAAGGTATATGATTGGTGCAAACACGATTTAGGCGTGCGTGTAACGTAAGAACAAGAGTGCATGCCGTGCTCATGGTGCGCTCGCGGTCGTTTCACGAGCTTCACGTACACAAAATTTGGTACTAAGTGACGTGAATGGATGGTGCCTGACCGGCCCTATCGCCAAAACTAGTGGCACTGGCCCAGCGCCATACCTGATTATTGGACCAGTGTGGCGCTACCACTGGGACAGTGCCACACTCCACGGTGCAGGCTGGCGCTGCACACTGTGTCACCCATTATCGGCCTAAATCTGGCTTTTAAGTTGTTTTTTTTTAATTTTTTGTTATGCGCACATCGGAATGAAGGCTGAAACACGCGCGCAGTGCAAAAAGAAGAAAAGACAAAAGTAGAAAAAATTGTGAGAGCCGGAGTCGAACTCACTACCTCAACACATCACACATTCTAAGCTTGACACGCTACTCACTACTCCACGCCCGTAAAACGAGAATGAGTGTATTTTTTTTATTCATCCTAAAAAAATCCAGGCATCCAATATTTTGATTTTGTCGTTTACATACGCAGTGCTTCGTCTCTTCGTGCTCGCGCTAAACAGGTGATTGTTAGCTTGGTTTTGGCGGGTTGGCTTGGATCACATTCATCTGGCATGTTTTGCCGCAAAGCTTGTTAGCGTAGCTGCAGAGGTGTCACGGAAATCGTAGTGACTCGCTATGCGGCTAGTAATATCTATGTAGAAAACAGCGTTCGTCTGTACTTCAATCTGTTCGCTAGAATTTTTCTGGGTCCCCCCAGAAAAATCCTGGCGGCGCCCCTGACCGACGCGCTCGACATATGAATGCTTCAGCGTACTCGCATTCATTGCCTCAATAAAGCAAAGCTATATATAGGTGGCGCATTGATGAGAGAACCATCATATTTGGTAAATTTTACGCTCGACATCTCGTGATTCGATACAGAATGTGTGCTGAAACGCTGTGAATCTCTCCGGGAAATAATACAAAACGTTACGCTGTTGATTCCTTTCGCATATAGTAGATCTGATTTTGTTATGGCTTTGTTTGCTGATTCTTGATTTTCACGTGTGAGTGCACCAATTGTAAATTTTTAGGGGGTTTTACCAGAACACACAGAAAGTGCGCTTATCGCACCTAGTTTCTTCCAAAGTACCACTAACGTTATCATTCTGCGGTAGAGACGCTGCAGCGTGACCAGTGTCTTCATTTCGCTTTAAGACACTGGGCTACGCTCTACAGCGTGGCCCAGTGCGTTTCAGCGCACTGGGCGACGCTGGCTGCGCTGTACACTCTATCCCAGTGCCTGGCAACGCACTGTAGTACACTGGGACACAGTGTAAAGCGTTTCCAGTGTCACCCAGCACGCTGAAACCCATTGGGGGATACTAAAAACGCTGTTTTTTTCGATAGGGGGTGGAATTATGATATACAAGACAGGCGTGTCATTTGAGAACATGACTACATGCCTTCGCTTATGATTCGTTCGCAGTCGTTTCGCTAGCTTCACATACACCAATTTTGGTGTTACGTGACGCGTATTGATGATGAAGGTATATGACTAATGCAAACAAGATAATCATGATATGCGTGTCATGTAAAAACATGATTACATGCCACGCTTTTGATGTGCTCGCGGTTGGTTCGCTGGATTCATGTACACCGAATTTGGTATTACGGTGAATGAATAGATTACGAAGTTATGACTGATGCACGCATGATAATCGTGACATGGATATCAAGTATGGCATAATTTACATCCATATTGTGCTGATTTCATATTGGCATATCATACTTTGTCATCAGTGCTTCGTGTATCATCGATCTCCACTCTGCGTGGGATTTCTCAATTTTCTTCGTTATATCCTCAATGACTCTGGCGGAGAGCATCTATTCGTACACACCACCGTCATCCATCTGCACCTCATCAGTTTCTTGGTCTACGAAAGGAGTCGCAATGCCAGATTGGCTCTAAATATCCACACCGACATCTTTTACAGCCTCGTGAACCACAAAAAAATGAATTCAACTTTTTCAAAGAAAATACTTGGTTCAATGTCAGGTTGACCTAAAAACCTAATTCAGAAATATGAGAGTCAAGAGAACGAGTAGGCCCCTTGTCTAGAACTCTACTGGCCCTTGCTGTACCCTCGGCGTGATACAAAAAAACTTTTCCAGGTCTCTAAATTGGCTTGAGCAAGAACGGTCTCGCTAGGCTTCATCAGCAACCTATGTATTACAAGGGAATTGATGTTTCATGGCCTCTACATGGTTTCCCTCATATGCGGGGAAGGGACGGCTGCGCCCTACAGCAAAGGCATTGAATGGCGTACACTGTTAGCCTCATCCTTTCCCGTAGTCTAGAGGTTATAGGTGTTTGTCTATATCTTACTGTATTTTCAGGCATCTCCTACTCCGAGCTGCTCATGCGGGGAGGTGTGTAACTGTCGATCGCGAAGCTAGTGCTTCAGGATGTCGTATGGGCTGGTATCTTTTGGTATTTTGTCCGGGCGTTACCTACGAGATGGTTCGCTAGTTGGCGACCTGCCACAAAATGCTATCAAAACACCCAAAAAAGTCCGAGTGAAAAAAGGCCCACAGTGAAAAAAATTACTCTGAGGTCGTAGTAAAGCGCTTGTCCTCTAGCGTTGCCCCTATTCGAAGCAAGTTTTGCTCCGGACATCTGGAGCAAAATTTTTGCTCCAGCTCGTCCGAAGAATTGCATGGCGCAGCCGGAGTACTTTTTAATGATATTTCACTCCGACCGAACGGAGCAGTTGGGTGGCACTGCCGGAGCACTTTTTACTGGAATTTCCCTCCTACTGGCCGGACTGATTACGTGGCAAGTATTTTTTGTGGGTTTTTCGCTCCGGCCAGCCGGAGCTTTTGTGTGGTGCTTCCGGAGTACTTTACGAATGTACATACTTCGTCCGGACGGTATTTCATTGAGGTGAACCAGTATTTTTTAAAGCGTTTGCTCAACTGTTTATTAAATTCTAAGCATTTCTTAGCAAACTTCGGCGACTTTGAGCATTTCTATCTATCTATCTATCTATCTATCTATCTATCTATCTATCTATCTATCTATCTATCTATCTATCTATCTCCGCTTACATTTGGGTGCTCTCGTTGTCACCTCCTTAATTAGGCGCGAACCAGAATTAGCATGGGGAAGTAAGATGGTTTGACGAGTATGACGCGCTGGTCAAGACATGAATAATGTCACGGTCTCGTCGCGTACGTCGTCAAACACTTCCCGCCAGACAATTGCACATACCAAAGGGATGGTATGTGCCGCTGTATAGCGGGTATGTGCCACAGGTGATTGACGCTTATGGTGCATTCAGACAACGGACCGAATCTGGACGTGGCGGGACGGACGGCGTGTCACGTGACCTCAAGTCCGCGACTCGTCCGCCCAAGTCCGCCAAGTCCGCGACTCCCAAGTCCGCGACTCGTCCGCGCAGCTCGCGGATGGATTACCCCAACCTGTTTCTCACATCGGAATTCTGGTGAGAGAACGCCGATACTTCAGTGGATTAGCTCGGGGTTTCTGGCAACCAGTATACTTTTTGTGTGCTCGCGGCATGCCCTCCATGGCTCGCGGACAGCTGCATGGCTGGTCGGCATCATTTATGCTTGAGCATGGTTTACTTAGTTTCCGGGGGCTTTGTTCTCAGAGGATTAAATACGCAGAAAGGATTTTTGGTGGTTCGGGAAATGTCGCCGCCATCGTTTAACACGCGAAATTATTAGCCATAATTATGGTCAAATATTCTAACTTCTGCAACCGGTGACGTGCCGCTTCTAAAGCAAGATGAGAGACGCGTTCAGAAGTTCTACAAGTTGGGAACAATGTAGTTAAAAGAACATTCTGCCAGCAACTCTCTTTTCTCCTGAAAGAATAACTGAATTCGTTCATTTGTCACAACGCGACATACATCGCAGCCAAGCGTCGCTTCTTGCGGGCATCCATGTTGAATACTCTCAAACCAGTCTGCTGCCAGCAGGCGCAGGTGAGCGCCGAATCTGCTGTCGAGGGTAATCCGGCTGTTTTCTCCTAGGAACCCATCCGTCGTACGGATGCGCCTGCAGGCGGATTATCCACGGATTAGCCGTCCGCATCCATGACAAATCCAGATTCGGTCCGTCATCTGAATGCACCATTAGTATCTACCCAGGAATGAAGAGAACACACATGGGCAATTTTAACTCGTGGGCGTTAAGCAGTACCCGACATCGGTAGCGTCGACCCCACAAAGGCATAGAATAAATGTCAGTGTTAACGAAAACTGACATATGCAGCGTTGACCCACGGACGAGTGCAAATAATAAATTTCAGGGTCTCAGCAGGAATCGCGCCCAAGCATTCTGCGTGGCAGTCAAGCATTCTACCACAGAGCTACACTAGGCCTCGGAACAACTTTTCAAATGGACGCTAATCTTCGTGAAACGTTAATAGTGGTTGCAGTGCTTCCTACCCCTTTTCATTAACATGTTATATGAACTTCTTTGATACAGCCGTCACGTCAGGTTAACATCCTTTGTAATTAGGTCCCATGCGTTGAAGTTGATTTAAGTAGTAGTACCAGCGCCAGCATTGTCGCGAGCATCAGCGCTTCATATCAGCTTCTGGTGTTGCTAATACGCATGTTCCAGTTGAGATCGTTACGCAAGTGCAAACAACTGGTTATATGAACATATGCAAATATTCAACATGTGTCTGTGCGTGCAACATTTTATGAAGTGTCGCTCAACAAAAAATTGCAACACGGTCACCTTCCCCCGCATGCTTCGCCTAACGTCGATCCTCAGGTACGTGCATCTGCCGAATTTTTTATTGTATGCTGATCGTTTCATGCATTGGTTGAAGGACGAATGTCCCCAATTCTGATGCAAGCACTGCAGAGTCGCAGTGTATTATTTTCCCCGGAGTTTGGGGACGGGTAACTCACGGAAACACTTCAGTTATTATTCTTCGATTTATTCAAAACAAGCTGCCAATTCTGGATGATTTTCCAGCATTTGAGAAACAGGAGACAAGGATAAATAAACACGCTGAATTCTACAAAAATCAAAACACAATAAGACAGATCAGATAAAATCATCACACTCAAGTTTGAAGCGCACTGCTCAAAATTGAACTCCAGAATGCTGCAAAACGATGCTCGACAAACTAAGAAAGCATGGTCACCAAGAAGAACTCTTCAACATCCCCGAAGGACTATCCGTCAGATTAATTGATGACGCAAGGGTTGAGCTGATTGCTTCCTGTATAATTTAGCAAAAAACTATTATACGTGAGAACTGCAAGTCATGTGAGAGGCATGGAAGTGAGAACACTCAAGCCACGGACACTGAATAATTCCATATACAGTCTGTGAGTCAATGAGAAGAAGCAACTCCTAAAACTGACCCCCCCCCCCCATACACACACAGGAGGAGCCTAAATATCAAAAAGCACATATAATGTAATCCGGTGTGAGACAGCCGCAACATAAAAAAACACACCTCCCGGACGCGAACAAAGTTCAAAACTGGCCAAAGTTTTCTATATATTTCTAAATGTATAGCTCTATCTTTGCTGAAACATTTAAAAACAATTTCTCACTAAAATATTCTTATTGTGGCACTCTCGTTTACGGCAACAGGGATGCCCCTACATGATATTTCCTGCATAATATTTCCTAATTTTATCAAATAATAATTCTGATTGTTACAGTCGCATTTTAGTGCGTCCACATCGTCATACTTCTAGCAAAGTGGGCTTTCACAGTTTGATGATTTATTTGTGGGGTTTAACGTCCCAAAACCACCATTTGATTATGAGAGACGCATTTCACAGTTTGCATGGTTGTGACCTGTCTTTGAAAAAAGCCTAGCTTCATCTCCTCGGAAAATAATTTTCTAGTTAAGTTGCATTCTTCTTGGGGACGAGGCTCTTTTGGGCGTGAGTCAGTAAATCCCATGGGGTTATTGTTGGTGATGTACGTAGGCACCGGTGACACTTACCCACTCTAGAGCGGGTATGTGCCACAGAGAATGCGAGATAGGAGATGGCGGTGCTTGTATAGTTCACTATATAGTCTCTCATGGGCCGCATCTTGCTCCTGCTACGTGGCGAAGAACGAGAGCAAAGCTCTCAATTTAAATTTAAGTGCTGCGACATGCCTCGTCCACGATAGATCTCTGTGTACGACAACCCCAAGAAACTTGTGATGCGTTACAGCAGCTATCGCTGTCCCAATTATTAATATCGGGTATTGCGACATATGCTTGCGCGTGAACGCAAGCACCGCACATTTGTCGATTGAAAGAGTGAGCCCCTGACGTCGTAGATATTTGTTTGTGATCGTCACTGCACGCTGTAGTCGAGCTCGCAATTGCGGACGGGTAGTTCCGGATGCGCATATGCATATGTCATCAGCGTACGCACTGATCTTCACCGTGCTGGGAAGTTCTGCTGCTTGGCCGGTCATTGTGACATTGAATAGGATCGGGCTGAGAACTCCTGCTTGAGTAACACCACGATGAACCTTATATCGATCGGTGTCTCCGTTATTTGTCGTCATGTAAATGGTGCGGTCCCTAAGGTGGCTAAAAATTCAAGCATACAGTCGTCTACCGATGCCCAAATCTTCTAGTGCGTCAAGGATCGCATAATGCAGCACATTATCGTAGGCACCCTTAATGTCTAGGAAGACCGCCGCCACTAGTCTGCGTCGGCTTCTTTCCTCTTCAATGCTGGTGATCAAGTTGACCACACCATCAATGGCAGATCGGCCTCTTCTGAAGCCGTTCATAAATGCAGGAAAGGAGTTGTTGCTCTCTAGAAGCCACTCTAAGCTTGACGCTACTTCAATTGTATAATCCTCTATTTGTGGGATACATTCGTTACAGCATGCCGGCGGTGCTCTCTAGTATGAGACCTAGCTGTGTGACGACACTAGGGATTGTTCAAGCTCAATGCTTACGAAGATGCTTGGGTCTACCGCGCTGTACTTCAACAAATGGGACAATCGCAGAGGCTTGGGCTTATCCCATCAGTGTATACATGCTCTGCGAGCCACTTAGAGTTCACCTCCGATTGCTGAGCCGACACAGACAGCACCTACTGTCAGTACTACCCGCCACTCACCCAGATTGCGGTTTCTCAAGAGTAATATCGTGGCATAAGAATATTATACCATCAAGGTTTTCCCCGCCAAAGGCCTCTGCAGTGCCTCCATGGGTCCTGCCTAAAGCACCTGTTTGTTTTACGATACCTGAAATTACGAAGAAGTCACTCATTTCTACTGTTGGCCTCTGACAACTGACCCTATATCACATTTATACAACGTACAGTGATTCTCTGCACGTGTACACCGACAGATCCGCCAAGCTAAACACCTCCGCCGCAGCCTTTGTCATCCCAGACATGGATATCGCTCGACGATTCAAATTGTTCCATAAAACCACATCAACTGCCGCAGAGCTTGTCGCTACCCGGGAGGCAATAAGATTTATTTCCGGAGAGCGATCTCGAACCTGGATGATTTTCTGTGATGCCGAACTCGCTTTGCAAACCATTAATTGCATCATAAAGCAAGGTCCGTATTACACCTTGGCAATAGAAATCACAGAGCTTATTCAGGTTACTTCAACAAATGGCCATCTTATCACTTTCCAGTGTATTTCCGCTCATTGCAGCGTGATGGGAAACGAAGAGGCAGACGCTGAAGCTAAAAATGCCTTGAGCAGTGCCCCTGAAGTACGCATTGCATTTTCACGAGCTGACACGAACGCCCGGCTTCGCTGCGTGATGCGCAGCTACACACTTCAGCACTGGACCAAACCGGAACGACGACACCAGCGACTTCACAAATGGCACCCGGAAATGAGGTTCCGCATGCCCCCTAAATTGAAACGGCAACTCACAAATAGGATCCACCGCATTCGTCTTGGTGTGGCGTACACCAGACGTTACGCACATATGATCGGCCGCAGTGACACCGGTCCTAATTGTGAACACTGTGACAGGCCAGAAACACTTGAGCACATATTTTGGGTCTGCCCAGCATACGCACGTGAACGTCAAACACTGATTTCTTCTACTGAACTATATCGCAGTAGGTCATTAACTGATGAGACCGTGTTGGGCCCTTGGTCAGACACCAACAATTCAACTGCGGTCACAAGAGCAGTTATAACCTTTTTGGAAACAACTGGACTATATGCGCGGCTATAAAATGTGTCTCAGCTACAAAGAACACTACATACTCACCTCTCTATCGCACTATCGTCATCTATTATTCTTTCTTTTCTTCTTTCCGTTCCCCTAGTGTAGAGTAGCAGGTTAGAGCAAGCAATCGCTCAGGCCGACCTCTCTGCCTTTCTGTAAATAAACTTATCTCTCTCTCTCTCTCTCTCTCTCTCTCTATATATATATATATATATATATATATATATATATATATATATATATATAGACACACGGACGGACAAACAGACAGACTAGCAGACTGATAGATGAATGGACAGAAGCGTGAACGTACAGACGGATGAATGAACTCACGGACAGACGCATGAATGGACGCATGGATGGTCACGTGGGCGGATGAGAGCAAGAACGAGCGGACGGACGGAAACACGGACGGGCTGATGGACGCTCCACGCCACTCATCATGATTCACTCCATGAATATGCTGTAGTCTCTTTAATGTGGAGTGCCCGCTTTGTTTTGGGACTGGTCGTTGTGAGTATTTTTCAAAGTAGTTATTGAATGAGCAAATATGTATTCAAGACGAACAGCTTCAAGCATTAAATAAAAAAAAGTTCACAACAACGTTACCAAATAAATAAGCAATAAAAGGCACAAACAATACGCTACCTAAGCCTACGGCCTACCAGCTTACTCAATATAAAGGTCCCTGCAAACGTCCTGAGGCCACAGAGGGTGTTGCACGTGGAATCGTTACGACGTGTCAGTGCCTCCTCCTTGAAGGAATTTCTTTTCCCGTTTTCTGCTCACAAGCCCGTCGTTGCATTGCTTAAGTCAAAACTACCTCTCAGCACAGTTGGTACTCTCTTATTCCGCCAAAAAAGAAAAAAAAACTGCAGCCACAGCCACGGCAGCACGACTGAAAAGAGAAAAAAATGCAACAGGGGGACCACAACCCCCAAATCAGACGGCCATTTAAGGGTAATCAATCCGGATATCAGCCGCCTAATACAACAGCTCGAATCTTCACCGCACGACACTTCTGTTCGCATGTTTACCTTAAAGAACCATACCTTATATCGGCGTAATTTATCGCCCAATGGTCACGACCTACTTCTGGTCATACCAAAGCACCTGTGCTCCACAGTCCTACGCGAGCTCCATGACGCGCCAACCACCAGTCACCTTGGTGTCTCTCGCACATATGACCGTGTGCACCGCCGCTTCTACTGGCCTGGCCTTTCACGCTCTGTGCGTCGTTACGTCAACACTTGTGAAATTTGCCAGCGTCGCAAAAAGCCGTCGGGACTCCCTTCCGGATATCTTCAGCCCATCGACATCCCATCGGAGCCATTCTTCCGTTTTGGTTTGGACCTTCTCGGTCCCTTCCCAACATCCGCCTCCGGAAACAAGTGGGTCGCGGTGGCTACAGATTACGCGACCCGTTACGCAGTTACGCGAGCCATGCTAACAAGCTGCGCTACAGACGTCGCTGATTTTCGACTACGCGATCTCATTTTAGTGCATGGAGCCCCTCGTCAACTGCTGACAGACCGAGGCCGTACGTTCCTTTCGAAAGTGGTTGACGATATCCTGCGTTCCTGCTCTACCCAACATAAGCTCACGACATCGTACCATCACCAGACAAACGGGCTTACAGAACGTTTAAACCGCACCCTGACAGACATGCTATCGAAATACGTCTCGGCCGACCATCGTGATTGGGACCTTGCACTACCCTACGTGACGTTCGCATACAATTCCTCCAGGCATGACACTGCTGGGTGCTCGCCATTTTACCTTCTGTTTGGACGCGAGCCAACATTGCCGTTGGATACCTTTCTGCCAGCCACTGCGCAGTCTACTTCTGAATATGCACGCGACGCTAATACCTGAGCTGACCATGCTCGTCAGCTTGCCCGCAGCAGATTAATGGCGTCCCAAGACTCGCAGAAGCATCGTTACGACGAGCAGCATCGTGACGAACACTTTCCAACAGGTTCCCTCGTTCTTCTTTGGTCCCCTACGCGACATGCAGGCCTTTCAGAAAAACTCCTCTCTCGTTTCACGGGCCCATACCGCGTACTTAGTCGAGTGACCAACACTACATATGAAATTGTCCCTGATAATCCATCAACCTCTTCTGCTTTGCTGTCAAGGAACATCGTCCACGTATCAAGGCTCAAGTGTTACCACACTGCTCCTGCTGTGGCCACGTAAACTCTCCGCGTAGGCGCTTTTGCCGCCAGGGGTCGTGTTACGTGATTTCGGCTAACTGAAACAAAGCATAGTGGAACATACCCAAAAAAGGTGCCTCAGACTGAGAGTGAAGAAGTGGACGTTGTCGGTGAGCTGCGTGGAGGCTGTAGATTGACTGCTGTTATTTTCCACGTAACAATATCAAAGAATGACACATAGCAAAAGTCAGTAGCTTTGTTTTTTCAAGCCAAGCTTGCCTGTTTAACCGTTAATTGTCCTTTCTTGATTAGAACTTCCAAACAAGTAATTGAATTCTTGAATAATCACACCCATGACAGTTACCAAGCCTTTTTGGTTGACATAGAAGACTTGTGTTACTCGATACCTCATGATGCTCTGTCTTCTGCTATTGAAAATGCCATAGATCATTTCGGGGCCACTCGCTTTCAAAATGAATCTTCCATGTAAACCAGTTATCTTTTTACCTTTCCTCCACTTTCATATCACGGGGCAATGCGTTGTACTTTCAAAAACAAAGGGTGTGTGCACCGGCTCGTGCAAAGCACCCTTTTTTCGCGATCTGTTTTTATCCGGTCTTAATACTACCTTGTCCACAAGGTTAAATAACACCCCAGTGTTCAAAGAATTTTGTTTTGTCGATTATTTCCTGTTTTTAAGTCACTGTGCACCTGTTCACTTAGAAGCGAAGGCTGACGAAGTGTTACCCGCAATTAGGAAATGGCTCGCACTCCTTGATATTGCTTGCGAACTTCTCCGTGTAGCCTCTATCCGGTTTCGAGATATCCAGTTGTTTTTGCAAGAAAAGCGCACATGCTGGTGATACCCGCCACGTGCAAATAAGCCTCTTCTTTTTTTGTCTCGGCGCACTTACAGGTTATAAAGAGAGTAAGCGCAAACTTGTGTTATAGAAATGTTGTGACCGAATCGTGTAAGCACACAATGGCGTACAGCTTAGAGGCTCAGAGTAAGCGTCTCTACGGGGTACCCAGTTCTGCTGCAGCTTTCTGCAGCTGAACGCATCCCAAAAGCTTCGCACAAAGACAGGCAACAAGTGTAGGAGTATTCTGGCACCAGAATAGGTGCAATCCCGTTATATGCACAATATCTTTCAGAACCTCAAGAAAGTGGCCTATAGCGGGGTCATGTACGCGTGGTGTTATTACAAGGCCCCCATAACTAGGGGAGCTTCGCAAGTTGACCTGCCATAATAATGTCATTCGCATGGTCTCTGATAAGAAACGCCAGATTAATATGGAGATTGTGTGTGCTGCATTCTGTACATGTTTTTGTTATTGTGTGGGAATTCTAATACAGAGCCGACCAAGTGGTGTCCTATTGATAGATGACGTTAACATGACTACCACGCAAGGAATAAACTTTCAGCGGGAGGGTTCCTAGCGACGCACTGCAAAGGTTGTGGGTGTTCTCCTGATTTGTACAGCTATTGGTTATCGGCCAGTCTCGCAGTCAGTTGACACGTCAAAAAAAAAAGAATCTGAAGCTGTAGCAGAAATGGAAAATTTGTGTGTGAGTTCACCATCAATCGCACTGACAGATAAAGAAATGACATTTCTTGGATTGACACCCTGTGCAAGATGAGTTGTGTTTTTACGCATGTATAAGGTGAATGTCAAGGGCATGAAATAAACAGTTGAAAGTTTAACACCTAACTTTCTAGACATCTCTGTCGTCTCCAACCTTTTATTTTCATATGTTCTGCGATAATACAAGCTGAAGTAGTATTAAGTTTTTCATACTTAAACTTAAGACGTCGAAATATTAGATATGCTGGCTAAAAACTTACACACTTAGAGTGCTACGCGAATAGCAACAAATTTAGTTCCGCAAGTTTTATTCACTGATGGCAGAGCGCAATAGCCGTCAGTGCCATAAAAATCAAGTGTGCTCTGGGGCCAACAGAGCAAAGAACGTTTGTAGACTGGAAGCTGCCGAAGACGTAAAAATGAAAGGCGAGCCAAGAGTGCACGCCCACTGGTAAAGTTTAAGAACTGGCCATAGGCCACTGTGATAAAGGCTCTAGTACTATGCGAAACGGTGGGCAGTGGGACTGGAAAACCTGCAGTCAGTAGGTGTTGGTCTATAATTTTATCCAAAACAAGGCACCGATGAAATCTTTGCTCTTTCCGAGGGGCGGAGGGGAGCTTGACATTCACGGGCTCTTAGGTTGTCACCAAAACAGTCTAGACATGCTGTAAGACAAAGCAACGTCATCTACAACATAATGTATCATTCATAATGAAATAATTGGAAGCGCAAACCAAAGAGACATAAAAGAAGAGACAAACAAGCGCAGATTGCGCTTGTTTATTTCTTCTCTTGTGTCCCGTTGGTTTGCACTTCCAAATAATTGATTATGAATTTGTACCAACTATCCCGCCTGTCAACTCTTCTGCAATAATGTATAATTTTGTAACTTCTGTGCGACTTATCATGGTGCACGGACTATGATTATCACAAAAAAGAGAAGTGACGAGCTAATGAACAAAAACACCAAGCTGCACCACCGCTGTATCACACGGCACAATAGTCACCACCACGGTCCCTCAATTTTCTGTCATACGAGCACAGTCTCCTCACAAGTCTCGGAAATGCCAACACTGCACCACTGTTTACAACGAACATCCCCGTTTCACTCCCGAATCATCGATGTAGCCAAGGGGGCCTGTGGGGGTTCACACCCTCCCTGAAATTTTTCGTTCAACCCCTCCCCTCCTCGCCATTTACCCAGTTTTTCTCTTTCGTCGCGTCGCGCTGATAATATTTAGAAACTAAGATGTGCTACTATCACGAATATTTCTTGGGCGCTTTCACAGTGAATAATGTCTGCATACGGAAAAACGTGTCATGATGTTTGTGAAAGCTTTCACACTTTCTGACGATTTGGACAGGCATCATGGCCCCGAGTGTTTTAGGTCCGCCCGGCTATAGGATTAATACTGCAGCGGGGGTTCTACTTGTACTACCCTGAACAGAGCTCGCCGGAGTCCATCATAACGATAGTTTTCACTAGGCAGAAGTTCGTTTTCATGGTAAAAGCTCTACGGAGTTCCAAGATCTGATAGGCCACGTTCAAGCCTATTACATTGTGACTGTTCAAACAAGTGCAATGCTATACTCAAGCCAGAGGCTAACATTTCTGTTGAGCCTTCAAAGTTCTGCTAACATCTAAACACACACACACACACACACACACACACAAACACACACACACACACACACACACACATGCGCACACGACAGTACATTCAGTTCATTCAGTGAACTTCGCTTGTGTACGAGTGTACAATATATAGGTACATATTTTTACTATGTACTAACTGCTAAAGAGGTGCCTTTAGCATGTGTTCAGTTAGAAGGTGCCACACAGTCAAACGTGCAGGCTATCACAACCTTAGAAAGGACTACTAAAATACCCATCAAGTAATCTTAGCTGATAATTAAAAAGATGATGATGAGAAACTTGAAGCAGCCTAATAAATATGTAGTGTGCTCAGTTGTGGGGATCACGAGTTTTAATGTTCAGTAGCGTGGAAAACAGCCCTAGAATAAGAAGCTTATCTATTCGCCCTCTACATTGACATGACCGGAAGGGCAGACTCTGTAATTTCTGCAACTAACAACATAAAGCAGAGCAAGAAATGCACAGAATAAAGAAACATGGGTGTAAATGGACAGTTTATCATGCAAGACTTAGAAGAATCTACATTGTAACCATAATTTTTAGAACTAATTAAATAATTTCTATGGCAACGATGTTTTACACAGAAAACATACACATGTTACAGCGGAATACTGTTGAGTATCTTTTTTGATTGACAACAATGATAACATCACATGTCATAATATATGCCATATATGTTACCCTAAATTTATGAATAGCGAGCGCAGCATGCGAATGACTCTTCCTTCTCTTTAGATATCATCATCATTACCTTCTCATCTTCACCATCTGTATATCTCATCACCAGTGTGATTTAGCTCGAGTCTGGCTAAATAAACGGGTTCCTCACAAGTGGTGGACGCTGCTTTTCGTTCCCCCAAGTTCTCTCGCCTGTTCTCGCTGGAGCCCCGCTCCGGTCGTCGCACACAACCCCGTCATGGCGGCCCAGGAAAACCCTGGCCCATCTAACGTCGCTGTCCTACTGCAGCCACTGACACTGGCTTCGCCCAACAACATTGGCTAGCTGCGTGATCCATCTGTGTTTTCCGGTCTCCGAGGCGATGATGTAGAAGACTGGATTAAGAAATACAATATCGTCAGCAATGTGAACAGGTGGGCAATCCACAGAAGTTGCGCAGCGTTCCATTTTACTTGCCCGATGTTGCCAAAACTTGGTTTAGGAACCACCACCCAGATCTACACGACTGGGACACTTTTGATCAGCAACTTCGTCAAATTATCAGTGCCCCTACAGTTCACGCTGTGGCAGCAAAGAAGAAGCTCGCTGGACGCACGACGCTGCTGGGTGAATCTTACACTTTGTATATTAAGGATGTCTTTGAACTGTGCAAGTGTGTTAACCCCATCATGTCTCAGAACGACCAAATACGCCACATTATTAAAAGCATCAAGACCGTCACCTTTATCGCCCTCGACGCGCAAAATCTTACCACCACCCAGGACGGGATAACAATCTGTCAGCGACTTGACAAGCCTCTCCGCCTCTGCTACGATGCCACCGACATTCGTTTGCCTGCACCCCTCGACTTACGTGCGCTTTTTCGCGACATCGTTCGGGAAGAGCTTCACGGGTGCTGCTTTTCTTGCGCTGCGAAAGTTACTCTCCTTTCTGCGAAAGATAGCTTGCGAGACCTCATTGAACAAGAGATCGCGTCCGCAACGCGTCCGACGTATTCCTACGGTCCCAGCGTGCGCCAGACGCCTACGTACACCGAAGTTGCCGCGCTTCCTGCTGCACCCACCGTTTCTGTGCCTACACCATCAGACCATACACCTGCGGCTTCGTTATCACCGCCAGTGCGTGCACCACCTTACTACGCACCTCAGCGGCCTCCTCGGCCAATCTGTTTCTACTGCAGCTATTGAGGACATATCGCTCGGTTTTGTCCAGGTGCCAACAACACGAGCAACGCAGCTACGCTCCTGAAGAACATCGAAGCTTCCGTCCGACCATAAACTACCTACGTCCACCCTCCCGCTCGTCCTATTGCCGTTCACCGTCTCTTACCTACTGTACTGACATGCCTGGGAATTCCCGTACGTCTAGCCACAGATCGCCTTCATCAGGTTGCCGTTCAGTGTCGCCTCTGTGGCCCGCCTCCCATTCCACTAACGCCCACGCGGAGAACTCCCCGATGCAGTTTTAGGAGGGGAAACTGCATCCACCGGACAGCTAACACTTCTTTCAGAGCGGTCATCGAATTTGATAGTAGTGTTTGTGGAAGGTGTACGCGTTGAGGCTCTTGTAGACACTGGCACTGCCGTTTCGATTATTCACGCTGATTTTCGTTCCCGCCTTCGAAAAGTCACCACACCTTATGGCGGCCCACCTCTACGTGCGGCGACCAACGCTCTCATTCGTCCACTTGCACAGTGTACCGTTCGTGTCTGCATAGAACGCATTCGTCATCACATCGTTTTCGTGGTATTTCGTAAGTGCACCCATGCTCTCATTCTGGGGTGTGACTTCTTGTCTTCTGCGTCTGCTTCCATATCTTGTCATCAGCGCCTCCTGCATCTGAATGCCACTGACTCTTCGCCACTTAAACACGAAGGACGCATCCACCTTGTCACTGCGTCAGAATATGTACTTCGGCCAAACATGTAAGAATTTATAAGTGTTAATTGCACCGACATTGTGCATGGTGACGTACTAATTCTCTCTTACGGTCATAACCTACGTAGGAGCATTATAATCACACCAGGGCTTATTCGCTTCTTCGATGGGTCTACCTACCTAACCGCGTTAAGTCAAACGCCCGAGTGTGTACTGCTCTCCTGTGGATCAACAGTATCTTGCGCGGTCAACAGTAAGCCTGTTGCGATAATTACTCTTCCGAACAACCACAACGATGACCCAAAGTCACAATCACTGCCATTCAATGCTTCTTCATCACCTGTGCGGCAACCATAAGCACCGACTTAACACCGGCTCAAACTAAAGATTTGCTCGTCGCTTTGAATAGGCACCGTTCTCTATTTGACGTGAACTCGTGCGTCTTCAGCATGACTACCACCGTGACTCACAGCATCCAGACTGATGGCTTTCGTATTGTACATTGGCGTCCATATCGCATGTCTAAAGCAGAACACAAGATCATCGAGGATAACGTCTGAGACATGCTACGACGCAACATCATACGTCCTTCCTCGGGTCCCTGGTCATCCCCAGTTGTTCTCGCTTAAAAGAAATATGGGACAGTGCGTTTCTGCGTCGATTACCGTGCGCTAAAAAAATACCGCGCAAGGATGTTTATCCTCTCCCTTGGATCGACAACGCACTGGATTCATTAGAGAGTGCCGAGTATTTTCTTAGCCTCGACTTCAGGTAAGGCTACTGGCAGATAATAATGTCGGAGTCTGATAAAAAGAAGACCGCCTTTTCAACGCCAGATGGGTTGTACGAGTTTCACGTAATGTCTTTTGGACTCTGTCATGCACCCGCCACCTTCGAACGAACGATAGACGGCGTATTGCGTGGTTTGAAGTGGAAAACGTGTCTGTGTTATCTTGATGACACAGTAGTGTTTTATTCACGTTCTCACAGCTTGTACAACGTCTTGACGAAGTCCTCACATGCCTTGCAAAAGCCGGTGTATAGCTTAACACCAAGAAATGTACCTTTGCTAGTAAGACAACCAAGGTTCTCGGCTACTTCGTCAGCAAAGAAGGAATTCGGCTGGACACCGAGAAGCTTGCCGCCGTCCTCGAGTTTCCTCGTCTACTACGTCAAAAAGTCCTGCGCAGCTTTCTTGGGTTATCTTCTCACTTCCGGCGCTTCTTACGTGGCTTCGCGGAACTTGCGTCTCTGGACTCCTCGCAAGGAACATCACCTTCGTTTGGTCCGAAAACTGCGAAAGCACTTCCATGGCATTGAAGCAAGCCCTCACGTCGGATCCAGAACTGTGTCACTTCGATTCAACCGCACCCCCTATTCTTCACACTAACGCAAGTAGTCATGGTCTGGATGCGGTACTCTTGCAGCATGACAAAAACTCACATAAACCCGTCATTGCTTAAGCAAGTCGTTTTCTTACCGCTACAGACAAGAACTACACTGTCACTGAGCAGCAGTGCCTTGATGTTGTTTAGGCAGTGCAAAAATTCCAACCTTATCTTCACAGGCCTCATTTTACCGTCGTTACCGACCATAACGCCCTATGCTGGCTTTCACCGCTGAAAAACATATTGGGTCGCCTCGGTCGCTGGGGGCTTCGCTTGCAGGAGTACGATTTCAATGTCGCCTGCAGATCTGGTGAAAAGTATCAAGATGCCGTCTCTATGGCACCGTCCTTTTCCCAGCGGAGGCCACTCACCATCAATACTCCAAAACGATAGCACCTGTCCAATCGCAGCGCTAAGTTCATCACCTGGCACCCTATCCGTCCTTGTTTCACAACAACGTGTCGACCCATACTGCCACACCATTGTTGACCACTTGACCGGCTGTACTACTCCTCTGAACGCCAGACTTCTTCGATAACTTAAACAATTGAGGCTTGTCGCGCTGGCGTAAGTGCTGCAAACATGAATGCAAGCACTGGTCAGATCAGTGTATACATGGCATATTGCATGGTATATCGACGCTGCGCGGTAAAATATTCTGCACGGTTCTTAATATGTTGACATAAAGATAAATGACGGCAGCACGCTTGCGAACAACGGAAGACAGCTGCCGCAGCGCTATCGTTTCAGGGAGCAGAGCAATGAAATTTACAAAAAAAAAACGAAAACATTATGCGTTTTCGTTCGTATTTAAGGTTCCTAGCTAATATACGCAGCAAAGAAGCTATTTCTATGTGAGTAAGTATAGTCTAGTTCCAGGTGCATTTTCGATTGAGGCAAAGTGAATATTTCTCAACAATGATTACGATGCCCTCACAGATTGCATGAGAAAAACTCTGCGGTTGGAATACTTCATTGATATCAAAAGTCACAGTGCAACTGTTATGTCAACCATGAGTGCACAGCCCTTAAGAAAGCTCTTAGAAAGTACTTAAAAATTCTGTTTGAAAAATAATGCATGCGAAATCGTGTTGCCGATTTGCAGCACTATTTACCAAAAAGTTATTATTGCAAGTCGCAAGAATGCGTGGATACGCGCAGTAAACTAAGAAAAATGTTGACGAAGAGCTATCACTGCGTCAGGGTTGCTTGACATATGAAACTGAACATAAACATTCCCATAGGCATGCAGCCATTCTCATTCCACGTTGGAAGCGGAACCATCCTTGACTTGTCAAACACACTTCGCCCCAACGAAGACAACGCCATGAACACTTACCAGAGATGAATGACTAACGATGCCTCCTTCGATCGGGCTGGTCATTGCAATGATGCGTTTTCGAAGACTAGTCCATTCACTGGTGCAACGAGAAGCCGTCGTTGCAAACAAACATTGTACTGGTCGTTTACTGTATTATTTACTGCTATTACTTTACCTTTGCTTACTCTCTTCACTAGCATATACGTAAAGAGAGGGGAAATGTAGTTTGATGACTTTGATATACGTGTACACAATCTACTCAAACGACCACCGAGAATCACGTCACAAAGGAGAGCTGTCCCGAACACTAGACTGCTTAAAAAAATTGAAGTGCACTGGCTAACCAGTAGCGAAGCAAGAACACAACACAGCGTGCAGTTCCTACGCTCCCCTACGTAGTTCGGGTCACTCAACTAACGTGCTGAAGCGCTGTCAATTAAAAATGTCGCATAGCACCCAACTGAGAGCGGCAAGTGAAGCCAACGAACTGTTACTGGCACACAAGCACACATCGTAGGCTTCTCGAGTGCTATATAGTTGCCTTTGATACACAGGCGCCTATAAACACACAGAGGCACAGGCTTTGTTACGCTTCGTAGTACAACAGGACACTTTCGCTGGTTTTCACACCGCTTACACGCACCGAAAAGCAACCGCAATTACAACACATCCAGTCGTACGCTGAAGGAAGTAAAGTGAAAAGCGTTTGTTGAAATTCGCACTGACCGATACGCTCTTTACGGCGCCTTGTTGTTTTCGCCCACTGCACAGCTCTTAAGAGAGCTCTTAGAAAGTACTTGCGCATTTCTGACCGCGCGACAAAATTTGCTCTTTTGTGCGAAGATGAAGATATGACGAACACGACTGACGTGCCAGATGAAAGAAGTGTTTTGGCAACGCCACGGAGTGAGCTGATGTTGAGAGTATTGCTTCATGGATGGATGGATAAATATGGCTGTACCCTTTAGATCGGGCGATGGCTAGCGCCACCAAGCCGCAATACTTAATGAACCCAAAACTATATTAATTTTTTTCCTTAAAAAGTGAGTTTGAGGATTCGTACTTTGCAGTAAAGAGTTTAATTTTCACTCGTGCCTTGATTTAGGCCACCAATCAGATAACCTTGTTCTAGTTAAGTATACTTGCTTAAAGTCTATTTCGCCCTCCCGGTCCCTAAACCCCAGTGCTTTGAAAAACTCTGCGCCATCATCCTGAACTATAGGGTGAAGCCCTTTACAAAACATTATCAAGTGTTCGGCAGTTTCTTCTTCCTCTCCACACGCATTGTATACTGTGTCTACCCCTTCGTATTTGGCCCGATATGTCTTTGTTCGCACTACTCCCGTCCTTGCCTCAAACAGTAGATAACTACCCCGAGTATTATCATAGATCCTTTCCTTGGAAATTTCCTGTTTAAAAGTTCGATAGATCTCTAGTGCGGACTTCTTAATCATTCCCATTTTCCACATGTCAGTCTCCGTTTCCTTCACCTTCTTCTTAACCGATAGTTCTTTTTGGTTTGGCCACCTGCTGTTTTCGAAGTATTTACCAGTCAACTTCCTGCTTCGCTTCCTCCATTTTGTATCGACATTCTTCATGTACAAGTAGCTCAAAACCTTCCTAGCCTAACGCTCCTCCTTCATTTCTCTCAATCGCTTCTCAAATTTTATCTTGCTGCTAGCTTTCCTGCCCTCAAATGATGTCCATCCCATATCACCTTGTACTCCCTGATTTGGTGTATTCCCGTGAGCTCCTAAAGCAAGCCTACCTATTCCACGTTGCTTAATTTCTAATCTTGCTTGAACTTCTGATCTCATGCACAAGACCGCATTGCCGAACGTCAGCCCAGGAACCATGACCCCTTTCCATATTTCTCTCACAACATCATACCTATTGTAATTCCACAGTGCCCTATTTTTCATCACTGCTGCATTCCTGTTACCTTTAGTCGTCACGTATATTTCGTGTTCCCTCAGGTACTCGGTCCCATTGCTTATCCATACGCCCAGATATTTGTATTTATCTGTTATCTCTAGCGTGACCTCCTGTATCCTAAGCTCACTACCTTCATTGTCAGTGAAAGTCATGACTGCTGATTTTTACTTACTGAATCTAAAATCTAACCTATCTCTCTCATTACCGCAGATGTCCATCAATCTCTGCATACCTTCCCTGTTGTTGGCCATTAGCACTATATCATCTGCGTACGTTAATGCTGGTAGTGCCTGATCAATAAGTAAGTCACAACCAATCTCAAGCTGCCCCTGTCGGCCAAGCCACACGTTTGCTCACGTTTGTCGTCTGCTTCAATGACAGCATGCAATGGGGGGTTTCGCCTTCGTGACGCCATCATTTCTAAGTCCAGTGGTCGCTGCGTCTCACAAAATACATATCAGTGGCTGGCTCTTCCTTTGAATAATATTCGTGCACCAAGTTGAATGGCTGTTAATTGTCGCAGAGGTTTTGGCAACGTCAGGTAGTGAGCTGATGTCGAGAGTATTGCTACACAACCAATCTCGAGCTGCGCCAGTCGGCCAAGCCTTCGTGTGCTCACATTTCTCGTCTTATTAGATCAGAGCATGCGGTGGGGGTTCCGCCATCGCGACGCCCTTATTTCTAGGTCAAGTGGTCGCTGCGTCACACAAAATACATATCAGTGGCTAACTCTACCTTTGAATGACATTCGTGCGCAAAGATAAATGGCTGCTAATCGTCGCAGGGATGAATTCAGCCAAGGTTTGCTCGAGAGTGAGGACGATTTGCACAATATCAGTGTAACTCTAAATTACTAGGGCCATTTTATCCCGACTGCTTGCCGTATCATCACAGTCCATATCGGTTTCAGAACAGTGCAGGTGGAAAAGCTTGATTTGTTTCTAGTTTCACGCGTAATCACGCACAACCATTATACGCTTCGGTTTGCAAAGCACGCCCCCATTCCAGATTGTCCCAAAGTGTATCGACGAGAGATGTATTTCAGAGATCGTGCCCATTGGACAGTTAGAGCCAACCGAAGTATACTAGGGCTCGACCACAGAATAGGCTTTATGAACCGCTAACTGAAAAGTTGTATTCACTTTTATTTCTGATAGCGTGCCGGTAATTTGTTCTTATTAACATCTTTGGGGGTCAATTCCGCCAACTTGGCAAGCATCACGAGTTATACTTTTAATTGTATGATTATGTGAGACGCAACGCAATACTATAACAAATAAGGTTGAACATATACCATGCCGTGCTCGAATTCACCGGCCATTCACCTAGCACATTGATTTTCTTCCAACCACAAGTGCTTGCATGCATAATTGTACGCTAACGAAACCCAACGGGATTCCTTCATTACTGAGACTCCAAGCTTATTGGACGACGTTGGTTGTCAATACTGCCCATTGCGTACAAGGGAAACAGCATACGACACTCAAAACGCCCAAATTAATAAAAAGACACCAGCAGTTATCAGGCAGCCCTACACAGCCGCAAAATAACTTTAAATAAGCCACAGAACCCTGGTATTCCGGCGCGGCCGCAGGTTCTAAGCAGACATAATGTCCTTAACAGTGGTCGGACGACTTTTATGTCAATTTTGTCCCAGAAGGGGGAGTGAGCGTCGTCTTCGCATCCAATACAGTTCTTTAGCAGCCTGCATGCCTGCATGCCCCATCTAAAGGTTTTTCGTAGTCACGCTGTTTTTACGCAAATTTTGCTTACTCAATCCAGTAGTTAGCATTTTCGGTGACGTAAGAATATTTAGCAACTGCATCATGATCACTGGCATGTTCCTGGGCAGTTGCTGCGTGCTATATTGTAGTAGCCGATGTGACAACCATAACCTCTTTCGACGTTTTGTTTTTGCTTTTTTCTTTCGCTTCGTGAATTGACTGGCGTGACAAAACTTCTCTCACAAAAAAAATTCCTCGTGATTTTAGCGAATACGGCCCTGATGTTCTTTAACGTGCGCTAATACGTGCGCATGGACCCTCATCATTTCGCCTTCATCTAAACACAGTCGCAGCGACCATGATTCGGTCCCGGGGCTTTCGGGAAAAGGCACGAAGGAACAGCATATTATGAATCGTAGAAGTTGGTATTATTGCATGCCTACGCGCATTTTTTGGTACTGTTCATGTGATATAATTTGATTGTCCACTTAACAACGTCCACATGTGCATTGCTCGTATGTAGTAATGTCTTCTCCTCTATAGTTTGCTACGATATTTTACAAAAGTGGAAGCTTGAGCTAGTTGGTGCGTAGTCATACTGGCAAGTTTTTCTCAGCCAGAAAACATAGAAAAAAAAGGAAAGAGCACTCTTTCCAGCTACTTTGGAAGTTTTTGTCTATGTTAAAACGTTGAATACACTTGCGAGTTTGTTACAATACGCTCTGTTTGGTTTGTTTTCATATTGTAATTCTGACCCCTCTCTTCACATTGTAAAAAACAATTCACACTGATGGTCCCGCGTAAGAATATATAAGTAAATAAATTGAGTAATGTACACAAGTAAGAATCAGGTCATAGTAACAACATAACCAAAAAATCGTTTTACGTCAGACTAATCACATTTGGCATTTCTCAACTGCAGATGCGATGGCGGCTACGTGCAGATCGTGGACGGCTACAGAGATTCTAACCAGTCGAACCGCGACGCGCCTGGTTTTCACTGCGGTGAGATTGACTCGCCCAAGACGTTCATCTCAGAGACGCCACACGTGAAGATTGTGTTCCATGCAGACTCATACGAGTCCGACACGTACATGCATTTCGACGCCTCTGTCAAACAGCAAGGCGAGGTGTCCTCGCGGTAAGTACTACAACTTTGCCAGCGACACTTCTCGAATACATTTTGTACTGTTCCATTGTTGTAAAACTGGAGTTCTGATCACCCAGTACGCAGCTGAACGAGCTTCTTATCACACGTGAATGAATAGTTCAGGTACTGTAGAAGTGATTACTTCTGCGGCGCTGAAATCCACTGGGCGAGTAAGAAAGAACTTGGAGGACGCTTGACTAGAAAAAAGAGAACAATGACCAACCTGTGTGTTTTTCTCGAAACAACTGAGAGAATCGTTATAAAACTGGAGCTGTTTCAGACCGCTACTGGACCGTGTGACTCGAATAGAAAATCATCATCTTCAATAGCGCGCATACGCGTTAGTCATGAATATTATCTGCCCTCTTCTACTTCACTCTCAGAACAAGTGCGCCAAGTGCGCGATTCAGTCACCAATCTTACACATGGATAAACGGCACCGAGTGAGTCTCCACAAAGTTATATCTACAAGTTACGACATTTTCTTGAAGTAGACATAAATGGTGGCCCGGTGTAGGAGCTTGTTTCAATTTTAGTGTATTTTAATGTTAATGAACCAGCCATGTCAACTGCTACAAGCGCCTATACACAATTCAGTGAGCAGACGCCATGAAGACGGTCAGCAGGCGGCACGGTGCGAATGATTACATGCGGAGAGGCTAATCGTCCTTCCTATTAGCTGAGGGGCCCTTAATTTAGCCTCCAGAGTGCTGAATGGAACCTCTGAAACAAAGTATACAATCGCATGCTTACCTCGCTTGCTGGATTCCGTGCCGACCGGTTGCGCCCTCGTGATCTCCGGTGTCAGCGTAGCTCTGGCCGACTGGGCTCGCCCTAAGTCATCTCCTGACGCCGACGACCTTCGACGACAGTGTAGCTCTGACCGACTGGACTTGCTCAACGCCATCTACTGACGCCGACAAGAGCTCTCGCAAATGGTGCCCAATCCTCGTACTCCTGTGGCCGTGTTTCCATCTTTCCTATCTCTCCTATCCCCTCGAATCGTTGTCGCTCTCTTTGGCTTACCACCTCACGCCTCTTTCTCTTTTCTATACCTTTACTCCTAACCTTTTAATCTCTCCTCACCCCCATTTCATGTGAGCTACTGTTGAAGTGTCGCTCGCTGAAGCAGACAGTTACGGGGCTGACTTTTCTCTTCCTTTCTCTCTTAAGAACCACTTAGTAGTAGTACCCACGTCCCATTTTTTTTCTAGAGTGTTTCCTTTTATAGTTGTGTCAGAGCCAATACAATTACCCTTTGTTACTTGCAAGCGCCGCACACCACTGTGTTTGTGGTGACGACGGCAGAAATTACGATGCCACTTTTTATCGCAGAGAACAAGCGTTCATGTATAAGACGATATTTTGGCATGCCACGGCCCTTGCCTTGCTTCTTTTATTACCAGTGCTCCTTAAGGTGTAACCCCTTAACTGCTCATTTTCTTAGGAACTTTGAGTCGAAAAGTGCCCCTTTTTATTGCTGATTTCGAATCGGATTGTACTAAAAAGTGGCTAGTCAAAGTTGAAAAATTATTTTCCCCACATACTTAGTCAAATGTGAACGGAATAAACTTCATTTTTTGAAGAATACATAGAAAAACAGCTACCTGCTCTTAATGAAATTTTAGAACCCTATAAATAAAGCAGTAACGAATGCCACATTTTTCTTTGTGTGCTAAGCATCCTTGGGGTATTTTGCTCGGGAAGCTTCGGAGCTGCGTGGAAAATTTCAAAACACAAAATAATCCAAGGTGGCTTCGCTGGCAGGCACTCGCGATGTTCGCGTCCGAGCTGTCTTCATCAACATCGAAGCAGCTACTGAATTCACCGTCATCACTGTCTCCACTTCTCGGCACATGATATATATGTTTTTTGTATCATCATCACTACGAGAATATTGCGAAAACAAATAACTTTTTTTGTGTTAACAGCTCAGCTGTGCATGCGTCACCTCCACCGCGGCACGCCGTGTTTTCCTACAAACGCCGCGCTCCTGCTGCAGGAAAAATATAAAGTCTCAAGGAAATGCTGCCTTTTGGTGGATGACATGCAATGTAAGCCGTAAATGACGCTTGTTCACCTGAATACTAGAGAAGAGTGCCCATTCCACTGGTACCAGTTCTACTCGTTCAAAGCAGCTTGCTGATGGCACAAAACACCTACATACTGCCGTTTAGAGAAGCAAAACTACCTTAGGAAGTGCAACAAAAGTAAGTGTAGTGGTGGCGTTGTGAACGAACTTATTCATTGGTGCCGCTAAAACTATCATCATCTTTGCGTTGGGGCATTATGGTGGCTTATTTGGTAGCGGGTGCGAGTGGTCGTGGTGCACGCTCGCAGTACTATGGGCGTTTATTCGCTGCTGCTGCGGGGTAGTATTCGCGCACATGGCAGACTAACGTTACTATAAATATTTCCCCTATGTCACCAAGTGACCAGGACACCTCAACTGGCATTCAACATATTTGCAAAGGGCAAGACTGCGAGTATAGTTATGGCGTAATTATGGAAGAAGAGGCACGGACAGAAAAGAGCGCTGACTTCAACTGAAATTCTATTAGCGTGAACACTGAAAATATATACTCGTGACAGAAATGCGCCCACCAGCGTAATCGCACCACCTATTGCATCGCAGCCAGGCAATCATTATATAATGAAGTAGGTACAACACCACGCAATAGCGCAACCTCACAATATAATACGTCAAAGCCAGATACTCGATTTCTTTTTGAGTGCAACCGAAGGCGGGCTGATACATAGATCACCCAACATTTGCATTTCTTTCGCCAAATGATCTGTCGGGATAGCTGCTGCCGGTGTTTTACGACAACGGTGCACTTTTCAAATTCTGGGTCTGCGACCATAATCTCTACATTGAATACACAGATGGCCTTGAGTAGCTGAGTATACATGGTAATGGTGCTCATTCATGCAGCTGCCCGTTTGTCCAACATACACAATTTGCCGCATGACAACGCAAGTAAATGACAGAAGTCCCAGATGCTGCGAATAGCTTTCTATGTTTGCTTGTGCAGCAGCTCCTACGTGTGGATTGCGCATGCACACGCTTACAGAGGACTGAATGCTTTTCTAGCACAGAGAAAGCAATCTTCACACAAACCTTATCACCTATATTTTTCAATTTATGAGAAATCTTATGTAGGCAGGGAATCACAGCCACGCACTTGGAGCTACTAGCCATGCAGCTCATTGGTGCTTCACGTCCTTTTTTAATGATCCTAAGCAACTTTTCCGCCACCAAAACCAGCACATTATAGGAGAAGCCAGTTCTTATCACACGGGAAGCCTGCTCAAGGAAGCTTTTGATTCACGAGTGGCCGTGCTGCGACCGGGGTTTGTGGCACCGGAGATAGAAAATCGAGATGTCGAGGCAGGAGGAGGGTGAACATCGTAGAGAGGGTTTATTCTCTATATTTACATGGCACGGGCTCTCTGGCACGAAGCTCTACATCGAAAGCTCTACATTGAAAAAGGCTGTCTATTGAACACGCCTCGTGAACCACCGTGAGCAACCCGCGAGAGCTGAATAAATACAGTCTCGTCTCCCCAGATCCCAAGATCAGGGAATAGGTTCATACGGCACTGTCCAATAACATGTCCCGCAGCACACACGAGTGTCATTAGGCCAGCAGCCGCCCCAACAAACACAAATACACAAAAGAAACACGTGTCTTGTCCCGGCGATGCTGCCTCCTTCGGCGAATCTTGCTCCCAGCGAGCCCGGTGAAACGTGTTTGTCATCTTGCCGCTCCCGCCGACCACCCAAGCTTTCTCGAACGGCGATCGCGGTCTAAGCGCCTTCGGGGGGCCAACTTGGAAATCTGATACTGATTTGAGCATCGGCGGCTCATCAGTCAGAGACGCACAGCGTGATGGTTTGAAGTCTCTAATCGGCGGAAGCTCGGCATTGTGGCTTTTACCAGGGCACGAAGACGCCACGTTTCCCATCTCTGCGCAGATCCGATAGACAGCGCTGCTCCATAGAGTAATTTCAGCCACGCAGCGCCCAGTATATGGAAACAGCAGAACGTCTTGGCGCTGCTCCTTATCTCAACAAAATGAGGCGGCTGCCTTTCTTCTGTACTGGCGGCCGTGGTAAAAGGGTGGTCCGCCAAACGCAACAGCCGCAAGACCTGCAGAGAGTGGTTCTGAAACCATGATTAGCGATTCCTCTCTTTACGCGCTTCGAATGATTTGACAAGTATGATAAAAGTGGTTTGCTTACTATAGGATCATGTTTCCGGCAAATGTGTTCACTTGACATCTCATGTCTCTATTCTAAAAACCTTAGAAAAGCATCCTGTGGCAGCTCATGCGTCAGTATTAGAGGAACCATACACTCATCAAAAAGACATAATTTGTTTTAAATGGCAGCTTCGAAGCCATTACCATTGCAACCAAAATAGAAGAAAATTGTCGACAAAACTAAAAACCTTTATGACAGCTGTTTTGTCCAGGCGGCTGGCCATGAGCCGGTCATGGTAAGTGAGAGAAATGTCACTTGAAACTTAAAGAGAAGAATCGCTAATGATTGTTTCAGAAACGCTCTCTGCAAGTCTTGCGGCCACTTGTTAATGAGAAGATTCGTTGAACAGGCATCCCGTCTTACAAGCACTGGTTCCCACAATCATGTGCTGGTTTCGGTGGCGGAAAAGCTACTTAGGACCATTAAAGAGGAACGTAAATCACCTGTGAACTGCGTGGCTAGTGCCTCAAAGTGCGTGGCTGTGATTACCTGTCTACGTAAGATTTCTCACAATTTGAAAAAGATAGGTGATAAGGTGGGTGTGAAGGTTGTTTCTTCTCGCCAGAAAAGCTTTCAGTACTCTGTAAGTGTTTGAATGCGAAGCTCGCACGAAGAAGCAGCTGCACAATAAACTTAGAAGGCCATTTGTAGCGTGTGTGATTGCTGCCATTTACTTGATCCCGTTGCCATGTGGCAAGATTTATGTTAGAAAACGGGCAGGTGACCTAATAAGCGTTTGAAGGAGCATCATTATTATATATACTCAGTTGTTCAGGGCAATCTTGGTATTCATTGTAGAGATTGTGGTTGAAGACCAGAACATGAGAAGTGCACCATTGTCGCAAAACACCGTTAGCAGGTAACACGAAAATTATTGAGGCAAATGAAATTCAAATGCTGGGTGATCATTGTATCAGCATGTCTTTGGTTGCACTCACTAAGAAAGAAATCGAGTATCTGGCTTTGACGCAATAGATTGCGAGGTTGCGTAGTAGTGTCATATTGTACCCACATAATGCGATAATGATTGCCTGGCTCTGATGCAATATGTTGCGCGATTGTGCTTTGATCTGGTTTCTGTCGCGAGTATATATTTTCAGCGTTTGCGCTAATAAATTTTAGTTCGTGTATGCGCTATTTTTTGTCCTTGTCTGTTCTTCCATTGTTATGCGGTAACTGCTTGTAGTTTTGCGCTGTCTAAACATGTTGATTCCTAATCACCGACTAGCCCAAGCATCTGTCTTATCAACAGGGAAAAAAACACGCCAAGCATTTAAGCTCACATTCTTTATTGACAATCGTGAATGTAGCAGAATGCATGTAAACAAGACACAAGGTCAGCCACAAAGTTGAAGGATTCATGCAAAAACAGGAATAGCCATCTCATATAATATTACCCTCTCAAATTGTACAACTTAGTTTCTTGACTCGTTCAGTCAGGCAACAGTATTTACGCTGGGCTGCCCATGCACAGTAATATGTACCGTGCTGCTCGCTGTTATCCTTACCACACATGCCCTCAAAAGGTGCAATGTCAGTAAGATTTGTCTGAGCTGCATTGTGATATTTTGACAACACATTAGCAAGAGCCACACTGCGTTCAATAAAGAAAATGATCCCCCACTTTTGTGCTAGGTATCTCTGCATATAACATTGTTCTCAATATTGTGTTTATTATTTCTGCATTCGTGCCTGTGCGTTCAATTGTTTCATGACCAAATTGATCAGTTTCCAGTTGCGCTAAGAACGTTTATTCCGGAAAAACACCAATCACAAGATTATGTTGAAAAAGAAACGTAGGTTACGTTGTAAGAGAGGCAAAAAGGTTGCGTCACAAACTCTTCAATTGAGTATCAGTTAGCGAAGAATGAAAGCCTTAGGCTGAGTCAAACATTCCAGCAAGTGAGCATTGTTGTGAGAGTTCTCTCAAAAAATAAGTTCAGAGAATGACCACTCCTTGCTCACTCAATTTTTATCAGCTGACGCATGAGATTGAGAATGTGGAGGCAGAAATGCTGTAGGCTCGTGTGCTCAGATTTGGGTGCGCGTTAGAAAACCCCTGGTGGTTGAAATTTCCGAAGCTCTCCACTACGGCGTCTGTCATAATCATATCGTGGTTTTGGGACGTTAAACCCCACTTATAACTAAAATATAGGATGCCTGTCGGTGTTCGCAAAAGCACTCATTTGTAAAAAAATAAATCACGCACCCGTGCACAACACTCTCAATGCGCTGCACATGACATATACGCATAAATTAAGGACTATTAATGCTAGACAAGTAAGTAGTGCTGGAAATCACAATAGTATTGTTGGAAAAATATACGTTCAATATGGTCAGAAGTGCTTACGCCCCGGCTTGAACGTATAAAATAAGCCTACTCGCTTTATTACCAAAGATTATTCACGAACATCTAGTATAACTAATCTAAATACGTCACTGATCCTAAACTCACTAAAAATAGATTAACCATCTCACTTCTATATCATTTTTACAAACTTCATAACTCAACATCTTCGTTCGCTACATGGCACATCCCGGTCGCCCATCGTATCTTTCCGCGCCTTGATCACTCCTTTATTGTGCGAACCGTTTTAGTTCGCACAAATTTCTTAAATGAATCTTCCCTCGTTGACGCACTCTATCATTGGAACAAGCTACCTTACGACCTTTTTTTCTTCTCTAAATTATGATCATTTTGTTAACATGCTTAAAAGGTATTTCATTGAACTATATGATTGCTTTTGTGCATATCTTTTTGTTTATTATTTTTTGCATACTGCATTTTAATTATTTTGTATTAAGAATTATGTTTTATTGTATCATTTTTATGTTCTTTGAGCGTTTCAAAAACTTTTCCTTCGGGTTGTTTTCCCCGTTCTTCTTTTTTTTTTTGCTTTTTTATTGGTACTTTTTTATCCGCATTGCATTAAGGCTCTGTTATGTAATTATATGTCTAAGTATGCATGCATGTGCTTATTAGATTATGTGTATATTTATATCTATTTGTATTAGACGTTCTAGATTTTATTGAGTATGCATGCTTGGCTTTTAAGATCTTTACTGTTTTATAACTCCCTTATGTAATGCCTACTTAGGCACTCAGTGTACTTAAAAAAGACGTTGTTCTCCTTGTTGTCGTAATCGATGTCGAATTTTGCTGTGGAGGATGTTTTCAAGTGCGATGGTAAGCGGCCCTAACCCCCGCGGTCACTGTTCCTAGTTTCCCCTGCATGGGCTCGCGGGCCTGTTGCCCACGAAAGCTGAAAACGTCGGGTAGCAGCTAGGTGACATGGATTGTCGAGGAGGTGGCGCACGGCAGTGTCGCCTCATAGAGAAAGGGGATCGGGCAGGCGGTAAGGATGGCTCGAAAGGCCTGAGCTGGTCATAGGACAACGAGTGTTGGCTGGACAGACATCGCTGAATCTCTTTCGGCCGCTCTCCCTCAACAAGACGACCAGCGTTCGGGTGAAATCCTTGATTTCACATTCTTCAGCAATAGTGGAAACGATACAAGTGACCCGTTTCGCCACAGTGAAAGAAGAGTGGTTGATTGTCAAATGTATGCCACACATTTAACTTTCCCACGCTCTGTCAGGGGCTTGCGGACTCGTACATAGAGGCGTATGTGTGGGGTCTCTGTAACTGTTGCAGTGCTTCTTCAGAGGGTGGATGGTAACTGTGTGACATGCGCTGCGCAGGTCGCCGCAGTCCTTTCGCGCAAGACAAGACGGGAGCGGCCATGTGTGTCGCTGGCACGAACGGCTGTGCCACCTGACAAACTTCTTCGGGCGAGAGAAATAGCGTTTATTTGCACCCGTCTTGAATTAAGAGGGAGGAGGCTTTGGCCTCTGCCCCCGATCATCCCTGTAGCCATCAGACGGAATCTCTTGAGAATAGGTGGTGGTCAGGGCGAGACCGATGACTTGACGCTGTTCTTCGGCGTCACAGCTGTGTAATAAGGCCTCCCAAGCTTCTACGTTTCTACTTGGCAGGTTCACCTGCAGTGCTTGGCAGTTCACCTGCGTTTCTAACCTGCAGTGCTGTTCCAGTGCGCACATCTGGAGTTCCGGGTGCCATTTACTGTACATGTGAGGGTTTGGAAACACTTCGATTTGCAATTTTTGTCACATAATTTCCTCCTTTTTGTTCAGTTGTTTAGCTGCTTCTGGAAAAGTCCTAAGATAGAATTTACAATGTTAGGTGGCTTCTTGAAATGTTCGTAGTTCGTCTCTTGTGGAGAGGGGCTGCTCCAGCGAAGGGGGCGGGTTAGCGTAGATCGACCAGAAAGTGAACCCTCGGGTGATCGCGTACGCCTTCTCATTCCCCTTCAGACCTTGATGGGCCGGGGCCATATCAGTGAGATTTGCTCTGCCGGTACTGGTCCTTGCCTTAGAATTTTGAGTGGCTGTAGCAAAGATTCTTCAAAGATTCTTCACATATTGTAGTTTTTAATGGCTGACTTAGAGTCGCTAACAAGCATTAGTGTGTCTTTTTGTGCTATAGTCAAACCAATCGCAATTTATTCTTCCTCTGTAGTGGTTGTGTTCTTAAAGGGGCAGCCCGAGACCCGCTCTCGCGAACCACCACCACTGTGTATGCTCTTCTTTCGTATTTTTCAGTTTCTGTGTAAAGCACGCCAGGTCGAAATTCAATGGTAATAAGGGTTGCAGCGCGAGCACGAAGGCGGTAGAAAAAACGTGAAATGGAAGGCGAGGCAAAGAAAGCAAAGAGGACAACACGAGCGCTCGTGTTGTCCTCCTTGGTTTCCTTACCGCGCCTTTCGTTTCACGTTTCTTCTAGCACCTTCGTGCTCACGCTGCAACCCTTATTACCATGGAATTTAACCAACTAACCCAAACAGCCGTTTGTCGACATTCAAGTTTTGCCTGCAGGGCTACAGCTCTTGCTTTGCGTCTGCCTTCGTGGAACACCGGATGCATCTTTTTCAGAAGCGATGTAATATTTAGTCTCGCCCTAGTTGATTTTCGTATGCCAGCTGTATGTCTCGAGCACTCCGTCGGCTTGAACTCCAAGCGCTCCATGATGTTCCTTCCAGTTCTACTTCGCAAAAACCTTTGGTGCTGTGACATTGTGACCGCTTCTATTAGTTCACCTAAAGTGTTGGAAACGCCCAGCCCAAAAAGTTTTACCCTAGAGGTGTCCGGGGGAAGCTCTAGAGCAGTTTTGATGCATTTCTTTATCATGACTTCAATATCATCTTTCTCTGCTTTATCTATTTTAAGATCAGGGGCAACGTACCACACGGTTTATCACGAAAGCTTGAACCAACCTTAAAAGATTGGCTTTCTCTATCCCCGCATTCTTGTTAGAAACGCACATAAGCAGGTGACACGTCTAGTTCACACTAGCTTCGAGTCGCCGGATAGTTGCAGCGCTTTTTCCATTTGTTTTTATGCGCATTCCTAGAATTCTAATACTGTGAACGGTTCGAATAGCATTGCCATTCTCTCGTTAAGCGATGTCACAACCCCTTCCGAGGGGATATTTTGCTTTCCTTTTTTGGGATGGTAGAAAAGGGGCCTCTGATTTTTCTGCCGAGCATTTCTACTCTAGTGGTTCGAATTATTGTTCGATGGTATCTATAGCTGCCTGAAGTGTGTTTTCATTATGTCCGTCACTGCGCCTGTTTTTCCACAGCGTCATATTGTCTGCGTATATTGTGTGATGTAGGTTTTCGATTCCTTCCAACCTCTCAGGAAGCCCAATCATCGCTATATTAAAAAGAGTAGGAGAGAGTAAAGACACTTGTGGTGTCCCTTTATTTCCCAATTTAATGTTTTCGAGTGACTGCCCTCCCATGCCGATGGTGGCTGTGCGATTTGAGAAAAAGTCCCTCACGTAGTTGTATGTCTTGAGGCCTACGTTTAGTGCACTCAGGTTTCTAAGTAAGGCTTCATCTTTGACTTTGTTAAATGCCTTGAAGACGTCCAGACCCACAATTACTTTGGTCTCAACAGTCTTTTTGTATATTATCTTCCCCTTTAGCTGTAGCATGATATCGCACGTCGATAGGTAGTATCTGAAGCCTATGATAGTATCATGACACAGGTTTTTATCTTGAACCTAGACAGTCTTGTTTGGATGATGCGCTCTATCGATTTTCCTACAAAAGATGTGGTAGAAATGGGTCTGAGATGCTCACGGCTAAGCTTCTCCTCTGGCTTAGGAATGAACACCAGAATTGCCGTTTTCCACGCAAGCTTACGGTATAACCCCCTTGTCCCAGCATTCTTGCATATAAGCTGCAAGTTGACGAATGGAGCTTTCGTCAAGATTCCTGATCATTCTGTAGTTGATTTTGTCCGGATCAGCAGCCGTTTTTGTTTTAAGTCGGTTAATTTGAACCTTGACTTCTTCAACAGTGATGGCGGTGTCTAGGTCCGGTTTTTTTGAACCGGTGTAGTCGGGGAGCTTTTGAGATTCAGCCCAGCTGAAGTAGCGATCCCTCATCTCCGTCAACATTTCCGTCGTGTGACCTTCATATTTATACACAAGCTTTTGAAGTTGCTGTCTGGCCTCCGACCTGGTTTTTTCTGGGTCTCATAGATGTAGTAGCTGCCATGTTCTTGCACTGCCATTCTGTCTAACCGTCTAATCCCAGATATTATCCCACACTTTTGTTTAGTGAGTTCCAATGCATATTCTTAAATCTATTTGTTCAATGCATCAATTTCCTTTCGGAGATTCCTGTCTCCTTTTTCCTGACTAATTTTTCGCTTTAAGTCTTTCTTTTTCTTCCACATGCTTACGCGATGTATAACAACTACTTCCTCGTCATCAGCGTCAATCTGTTCGGTAGCGTCCTGAATAGACTGGATCACCTCTTTACTGCGATCGTTAATGTCATTTATCGGGTCCTGTTCCGACCTGATATTTATAAAGGCCACCCGATCTGTAGTTTTAACTTTTCTGTTATTGATCACTGGCCACCCATTGTCAACTATAATCTCTGAAATTCTATGACCACTACCAAGGTCTTCCCCAGTATTGCACCACGTGGCGGTGGCGGCACTGCTTACCAGGGTAATATCTGGCGTCGTATGTTGAGATACGCTATTTTCTTTCCTGACTGGGTGCATGAATCCGTAATAAGGATCAGCTTACGTTGTTGTGTTTCGTCCAGGAAATGTCTGCCCTAAACCTGGGTGAATTTATAACCCCATGCCATATGATGCACATTAAAGCTGCCCAAAATCAAAAGTAGATCGTTTGCTGAAATAACCTTCGTTTTCGTGAAAATATCACCCAAGTTAATTTTGCACTGGTACGGGGGACTATACACATTCAGCATAAAAAGACTTTTTTCTTGGCGCTTGCGAGGCACGAATTCGGCTAAAAGATGATCAATCAGGAATTCCCCGTCTCGTGCTGCAATGTCGTAATGTTTCTGATTACAAAGATAGTAACTTGGGTATCATCCCACTAACATCATGATTGTCGCCATTGTAGCCGTCCGGCACCGTCCTGCTTTTTTTTCGCATCCACCACTGGTAGACGCCGCCCCGGTGGCGCCATCGCGTTCTCGCTGTTCACTCTCTTGCAGCTCAGCCACACGTTTCGACACTTTCGTAAACCAGTGCGAGCTTTGCAATTACCCGACCCGGCAAAACACTAATAACCAGCCAATTTAGCATTTTTTACAATCTCCTGGATTGCAATAACCTCTGGTCGATCGGCATTGGCAAGAAAAGATTGTAAAACCGCACGTTTGCGCGAGAAGCCCCTACAGTTTCACTACCAAATGGTATTATTGCAGGGGCACAGGGCCACCATGTTTGAGCTTGAGCGCTTGGCATAGCCATTCTATCTGTTGGTCTCTGCCAGCGAATTCACCCTTATTTTCCTATTAGCGTTGCCTACTTGTTTCATCTTTTCCAGTACAGCTTGAAGCATACCTTGTATTGACTTTGTTTCCACCTCGAGCGCTTCAATTATCAATCCATGATTTTCTTCAACTTCGGTTTCTTTAGTTCTCTTGTTTTTCAAAGGTGGTTGGTTTGCTACCCGAGGTGTTTCTAGCGCCTGCCCTGGTTTACTGGTCAGTTGTGCCTGTATCTCATCAAGCTGTTTGCGTAATTGCGCATTTTGCTCCTGCAGTATAACGTTTTGCTCTTTAGGAGCCTTAAGCATCTCTTTATTAGCATCCTGGGAGACCTTAGTTACCCAACCTACCTGTGATCCTATGGATTTTGAGTTCTCTGGGGTGCATTCACCATTATCATGGGGTGCCTTGTGAGAAACTTCCTGCTTCTCGAGCGGTGGCGATTGGCGGAAGGATTCCGAGCGCCCTCTCGATACACTGCGATGCTTGGATTCACGTCTCGAACCATCTTGAACCCCGTCTGTCCTGCTGTGCCACTGCGTGTGTGCTTCGTCCTTGCGCCGTTCCTCTCGCTCCCGTGCTTTTTCAAGCTTCAATTCCCACTGTCGCTTCGTCACTATATATGGTCTCCGGGAAAGTTGTTTGCACCTTTTGTCTCCAGTTACGTGCTCCTTGCCACAGAGGCGGCAACTCGGTAAACATTCATGGTCCTTGCAGAAATTGTGGAGACCATCCCACAACCTCTACATTTCGCGTTCTGGCTGTTCGGTGAGCTGGGACATCAATTCAACACACGTCGGATTGATGTCCTAGCTCACCGCACCTGCAACACACTTCATATCTCTTCTTCTAGAAGAAACATTTCATCAGCGTCTCAAAACAGATCATCCATCTCGGCACGTAGTCGTCAACAAAGGTGATGAATATTGAGGTTGAGGTGTCCATCTTTCGCACACCAAAAATAGGACGATTCTCTTCGCGTGAGAAATCCAGTTCCGATTCCCTCTCAGAGAGTCTGATATCAAGTCCACATACCACTCCTTTGCCGCAGCTTTTGGGCGCAGCCATATATGCTTCACCTCGTACGCCTTGCCATCGAGCTTTTTGACTTTCAGGTTCAACATTTTCTTGGCATCATCCTCCCTGGGCGTCCTATATTTCAATGTTCCTTGCTTATGTTGGTAACGATCCTTTACTCCTCACGACCTTTCTGCCATGAAATGTCTGCTGCCATCCTGACTGCTCCGCTAATCACGGGTGCCGAGAGTTTTGTGAGTGTCGATACTCCTTGGGGTCTGATAATAACCTTGTCATCCACGTTCGGAAGACGCAGCAGGTGCTGCACTACTGACCACTTCGCGAGCTTTTTTCCCGCCGCATTATGTGAGGGTCTCCCACTTTCACCATGATTGTCGCCATTGTAGCCGCCAGGCACCATCGTGGTTTCTTTTTCGCATCCATCACTGGTAGACGCCGCCCCGGTGGCGCCATCGCGTTCACGCTGTAGGCTGTCTTGGAGCTCTGCCACACGTTTCGACACTTTCGTCACCCAGTCCGAGCTTTTCAATTCTGATGGATTGGCATCTGTACCGTTAACAGTCACTTCCATCGTCATAGTATATCCGCAGAGGATCCTCGGACCGACGCCTGGAGCCGTCGGCCGCCACTCCGGCCGCTGCTCCTGCCGCCTCGGCGCTAGGCCGAATGGTAGTTTTGGCGAGACATGACGTGGCTGAGCACCAAAGGTGCAATGAAATTCTTTAAAATCCACTTGCAGTATTGAGAATGCTAGTCACAGGACCCAGAATCCGTCCAAACACACGCTGTTTTATATCAGCCAGCCGTTGTCCATTCCGCGGGAAAAAAAGTGGTCATTTCGCGGAGCCGACGCAATGCACGTTCATTCCCTTCGGCCCTCATTTGTGTGTTCTTAACTTCTTCACGAACAATACTGGTGAGAGAAGTGGCGAGTGGCTCAAATTCTGTTTTATAAACTCGAGCGTGTTCCTCACGCAAGACACTATGCACATGTTCACGATGAGCATCAGTGTTGCAAGGCAACGCTGGCATGGCTACGCTTTCGTTCGGCTTCTTATCTGCTTTTAAGGGCCTGCTCTGCTCACTGTTTTTGTTCGGGACTGCTGTAGATGTCGTGTATCTTCCGTTGGAAAATCTGCCAGAAAGTGATAGATGGCTCGTGTTTAGTGAACCATACATGGGCAGAGCCCTCCAGGGTGAAATACGCGTACCCTAGCCTCTTCCTTTCGCTCCAACAGTTGACATCGGCCTCTCAATCAAAGCCACTGAGCCAGTCCTCTACGTGCTTCAGAGGGGTCACCTTGGAAAGGCCGCGGCAATCGCGGTGTGTCGAAGACCAGCGATAGAGGCAGCTGTCTCGTACTGTACGTCTCTACTGTCTTACCTGCAGTTGTGGTCGGCATCATTGGTAGAACTCGTGCGCCGTACTCCGAGGCAGTCTTTGAAGTCGTCAGATTTTGCGTAGGTTCTTTGGTTCCAATGATGTTGAACCGGTGTCGAGACCTTCCAACTCCCGGGGATGAAATACATGAACGTGTACCAAGCAGCTTCACCAATTTGTCACGGACAAAACCTTGCAAGACCTTGGATCGGCACAGGCTTGCCTAATCAAACCCCTTGTCGTTCTCTTCTTTGATTATCTCCCGTGCTGTCCTCAGCTGTGTCGCTACAGTGGCAATATGAACTACTACAGGTCAATTTACTACCTAGTTGTATGTGATACTCTATGTAACATCTATAAGGGCATAGCGCACCTCGACAAGGACACAAAGAGAGAGACGCACACACACACAGCGCAGCGCTGTGTGTGTGTGCGTGTCTCTTTTTGTGTTCTTGCCGTGGTGCGCTATACCCTTATAAATGATGAACCCCAACCAACTAGCCCAACAACGTGTCTTAGCAAATTTCACTCTATGCAAAGTTTGACGCGTCGAGTGAAGTACAGTATGGGCGCACCGTCACATGCTCTGCCCAAAAACTTGAATCCGCCACATTTCATTTAACTGAGTAAGATATCAAGCAAGAAACAATTCTTGTGCACCCAATTTTGTACGGCTTGGACATATTGTACAATATAAATGCTTTCGGAGCTCCCTCTCGATCCAGTGTAATGCTTGGATTTACGCCTCGGACGATCTTCTACCCCGTCCGTTGTGCTGTGTCACTGCGTGTTGCTTCGGCATTGCGCCATTCCTCTTGCTCCCACGCTTCTTCAAGCTTCATTTGCCACTGTCGCTCCTTCACTATCTAAAAGTCCAGAAAAGTTCTTAGCGCTTTTTGTCTCCGGTTACGTGCTCAGGCAATCAGCCATAAACACTGGTTTTTATTGTCTTGAACATGTAAGTTGTAATGCCAGAGCCAATAAGAGTACTACCTTTATCACGTATCTGAACTAGCTCACTTTTATCACTGAAAATGGAGTGGCCAACCAAACCAAGCTTGGTTAGCCTCCCTGTTTTTACTCTCTATTGCTCTATATCTCTCCCTCTCTTTAGATACGAAATGGCGTTTTATTTCAGCTGTAATCATTTTCCTCATTTAAGACTCCCTGTTTTTTGCAATTTCTAATTGCTAGGTAATCGTAGCTATTGGCCACGAGATCGAGTGGGTCGCCGCCTGGTGACACCTGGCTGAAGCACACTTAGTAGGGTTTGCTCCCTGCGTCGTCTGCTAGGCACATCGTGTTTGCATCAGTACGGAGGTCCTGAGCATTCTCAAAATGTGTTTTGTTCGGTTATGCTAGAGCAAGTTTAACTGCTTGTCATCTTCATCATCAGTCCGACTACGCCCACTGCAGGACAAATGCCTCTCCCATGTTCTGCCAGTAAACCCGTTCTTGTCCCTGTTGTTGCCACTTTGTACCCGTAAATTTCTTATTCTCATCTGCCCCCCTAACTGCCAGTTTTCCCCTAACCCACTTGCTTTTTTTGAAAATCCGGTTAGTTAGCCCTAATGACCAGCAGTTATCCTGTCTACGTGCTGCATGTCCAGCTCACATCGATCCCCTTTTCTTGATTTCAACTATGATATCCTTAACCCCGGTTTCTTCCCTAACCCACTCTCATCAGTTCTTGTCTCTTAAGGTTACATTTACCAATTTCCTTTTCATTGCTCGCTGCGTCGTCCACAATTTATGCTGAACCCTCTTTGTAAGTCTCCAGGTTTCTGCTCTAGAGCTGAGTGCCAGCAAGATAAAGATGTTACATACCTTTCTGCTGAAGGATAGTGGCATTCTACACAGTGGCGATTTTAGAGTGTTTGCCAATTGTGCTCGATCACTATTTTGTTCTTCTAGCTAGTTCAATATCGTGCTTATGCTCCATGGTTATTACCTGTCCTAAGTAAATGTAGACTTTTGAAGCTTCAATTGCCCTAATACCTTTCTCGAAGCGCTGTTCTTTACTGAGGTTGCTCTAGATTACTTTCGTTTTCAGTAGAATACTTTGAAGACCCATTTTTATGCTCTCCTTGTCTAACTCCGTAATCATAAGTTGCCATTCGCCCTCTGAGTTACTCAGCAATATATTATCAACGGCGAAGCATAGGTTACCAAGGTCTTCTCCATTAATTCTTATCCTCATCTCTTCCCATTCTAGGTCTCTGAAAACCTCCTGTAAACACGTAGTAAATAGCAGTGGATAGATGGTATCCCCCTGCCTTACACCCTTCTTGATTGGTATTTTGTCGCTTTTTTATGAAGAACTATGGTGGCTGTGGATCCACTGTACATTTCTTCCGGTGTGTTTATGTAGGGCTTTTCGATGCCCTGATTTCTTAGTGACTGCATTACTCAAGTGAGTGAAACGCGTTCTCCTAGTATAAGAAGGCTATGTATAGTTGTTACTTGCATTCCGTGCATTTCTCTATTACCTGATTGATAGTAAGCGTGTGGTCGACTGCTGAGTAGGCTGTCCGAAATCTTGCTTGTTTTTCTTGGTTGATTGAATTCTAATGATGTTCCAATTCTTTTTGTGATTACCTTTGTATAGCATGTACACGATGGAAAGCAAGTTGATCGGCCTGCAATTCTTCAACTCCTTGTCGTCTCCTTTCGTATGAATTTGGAAGAAATTGTGATTATTCCAAGATTCTGTTACTCTTCCAGTCCAAAAACACTTCGTAAACAGGGAGGCTACTTTTTCTAACATAAACTGTCCTGTGTCTTTCAGCAGATCTGATGTTATTTGACCCTCCACAGATGCTTTGCCTCTATGCATTTCCTCCAAGGCTTTTGTGATTTCTTCTGTCCTTACTGGTGGGTGCCATTTGGGTTGCTACTTACAATAACGTTGTTCAGATATCTGTAAAACTCCTCTGCTATTTTAACCATTCCATTCATATCACTAGTTACTTTGCCTTCCTTGTCTCTTAGTGGATACATCTGGTTTTTGCCTAACCCAAGCTTTACCTTCATTGCTTTGGCGCCTCCTTCGTTCTCCAGATCGTGTTGGGTTTCCTCCATGTTATGCCTTCCTACATAGGATACCTTACGCTTTATAACCAGATTCGAAAGCTCTGCCATTTATATTTTGTCTGTTGTACTTGAAGCTCTCATGCTTCATGAGGTTCTTTGTCTCCCGGGACAACTTACCAGTGTCTCGTCTAAGTGCCGTACCTTCAACTTCCACGGCACACTCAGCAATGATTCTCGTCAGAATATCATTCATGACGTCAACGCTAAGGCTGGACTCCTCAATAAGAGCCAAACACCTGTTCTGAAACGAGACTCTGAAATTCTATACTTTTTTTCTCAGTGCTAGCTCTTTGATTCACTTCTTGCGTAACAGTTTCTGTCATTATTTCTTCAATTCTCTGCAAATTAAAGACCGTACCCTTCAATGGTACTGCATCGTAGCTTGCCAAGCGATTCTACATTCTGCACGATGCCTGCGTGTGCACTCAGTATAAAGTCTATTTCGTCCCTACTTTTGCCATTAGGGCTCCTGTATGTCCAATTATGGTTCCCTCCTTTTCGGTAGGAGGTATTCAAGATCCGTACTTATTCAAGATCCGTAACAAGATCCGTAACTGAGAAATGGACAAATAACTCCCTTCTGGAATTTCTACTACCATAATCTACTACTGGCTGGTCTGCAGCCTGCTTCTCTGCGTTAGCATTGATGTCACCCATCAGTATACTATACTGTGTTTTTACCTTCTCATTGCTGATTCCACAGCATCATAGAAGCCATCAACTAGCGTGTCATCATGACTGGATGTATGTACGTATGCCTCTACCACCTTCATCTTGTATCTCTTATTGAGTTTAATTATGATACCTACCGTGGCTCAGGTCCGTGGTGTGTAGCGACACCATGGACCCGAGTTAAGGGGGGGGGGGTCTCACCAGAGAAGAATTCGGCATCCTGGTGCAGTATCTGGACACTACCTCCCACATAAAAGCGTCAATTAACTCACGGCCCTCAGTCCCCAGCCGCAGAGAAGCAAATGACCACGGCGGCAGTCAGATATGCTACAGAGCAGAGGGTGCTAAGAATGTCTGGATCAGGACTAGCTGCCATTGAAACCATAACTTGGCAACGTTTAACGCTAGAACCTTATGTAGTGAGGCATGTGTAGCTGTACTATTCTAGGAGCTAGAGGGTGTTGAATAGCATATAGTAGAGCTCAGTGAGGTAAGAAGGACACATGATGCCTATACCGTGCTACAGAATGGGCACGTCCTTTGCTGTTGGGGCTTGGCTGAAAGAAGAGAACTGAGAGTGGGGTTCCTAATTTACAGGCACACAGCTGGACATAGAAGAATACTATAGCATTAATGAAAGGGTGGTAGGTATTGTAATTAAACTCAATAGGAGATACAAGATCAAGATAATACAGGCTTACACGCTCACATCCAGCCAAGATGACCCTTCAGTTGAAAGCTTCTATGAATACGTGGAATCGGAAAAAGTAAGATAAAAACACAGTATGCTATACTGATGGGAGATTTTGATGCAAATGTCGGGAAAAAGCAGGCTGGAGACTAGGCAGTAGGAGATTATGGCATCGGTACTAGAAATGCCAGAGGAGAGCTACTAGTAGAATTTGCAGAACGCAATTATTTACGGATTTCGAATACCTTCTACCGCAAACGAGGAAATCATAAGTGGACATGGAGGAGCCCTAATGGCGAAAACAAGAACGAAATGGACTTTTTAATGAGTGCACACCCAGGCATCGTGCAGAATGTGGAAGTGGTTGGAAGTGGTTCCTGCTGGCCTTACGACATGACCTCTGGTTGTGTGGATTTCGGGGCCTTCCCAAGCTGTCCTAACTTTCTTCAACTTCGCGGCGAACGACCCACTAATGACAGAATAGTCGGCTCCAGTATTGACAAGAGCGGTCCCGCTGTGGCCGTCGATAAGAACGTCAATGTCGCTAGTTCGCCATTTCGCGTTGTAGTTAGGCCGTAGCGTCGAGTCACGGCTTCATCGGCTTGTTGCGCCGCTTCTATGTTGCGTCGTCAGGTTACCTTCGGTGAGTGAGGTTTCTTTGTCAAGACTTTGCCTGGTTGGCGTGGTGTTCGGAAAGCTCCGTCGCGGCGTTGTCGTCATCAGAGGATCTTTGGTAGTTCGTCACACAGCAACCGCACCTCCATCGGTTGCTGCCCTTAGTTTCCCGGATACGGGCTAGGAGACCGGCCCCGCGTTGGGCCAGAGTACTGCCGGGGGTGTGGTGACATGTGGCGGCAGGGCGACGGCGAACGGGAAGGACTTCGTGGTGTCCATTGAGTTCCTGTCAGGTAGTCGGTGATGTCACGTGGCCGTTCCCCTGGCTGCGGACGTGGTGCAACGACGGTGAAGCCACGCAGTCCCATCTGTAGGTACTGGCAGCGGCGGTATGTGTGCCCGGCCTCGCCGCAGTGGTAGCAGAGCGGGCGGTTGTCAGGTGCACGCCAAACGTCCGTTTTCCTCGGCGCACTGCGCTGGCCCGCTGGCGAACGGTAGGACGTTGGGGGGGGGGGGGTGGCGGCGGTGGCGTTTGGCGACGAAAGTGCGACGGGGCGGCGTTTTGGCGTGGACGAAGAGGAGCGTTGTGGCGCACTGCAGCGGCGTAGCTCATTGCTTTCGGCTCAGGCAGCGGTGCTTGGGGAATTCGAAGTGATTGCCGAACTTCTTCTCACACAATTTCGGCGAACGAATCCACTTGAGGCTGCGCCGAAGGCAACAGCTTGCGCAGCTCTTCCCGCACGATCGCTCGGATTGTTTCACGTAGGTCTTCGGGGTTACTGGCTTAAGCAGCAGCGCATTCTGGAGTCAGGCGACGATTATACTGTCTGGTGCTCATGTCCAGGGTCTTTTCGATAGTGGTCGCTTCGAATACAAACACTTGGGTGGTGTTCGGTGCATTCCTCATTAGCCCCGCGAAGAGCTCCTGTTTGACCCCTCGCATGAGGAAACGAACTTTCTTCTCCTCAAGCATGTCTGGGTCAGCGTGACGGAATAGGCGGGTCATGTCTTCTGTGAAAACGGGAACATTTTCATTGGGCAGCTGAACTCGAGTCTCTAGTAAAGCAGCGGCCCTCTCTTTGCGAGCGACGCTCGCGATCGTTTGCAGGAATGCGCCGCAGAAAACATTTTACGTTCGGAGCGTGGACTCCCGATTCTCCAGCCAGGTTCTTGCGGTGTCTTCCAAATAGAAAAACACACGACGGAGCTTTTCGTCATTGTACTAGTGGTTGAGGGCGGCCACACGGTCGTATGTTTCTAGCCAGGTCTCCGGGTGTTTGAACGATGACCCATAAGAAATTGGTGGTTCCCTGGGTTTTTGCATGACGATCGTGGGCTGGGACGGTGCGGTCGCGGTCATGGCTTTGGTCTTTCGCTCCTTGTCTTGTAGAAGCCCGCACCCCGGTTGTAGCCCTTGCTGTCGGCGGCTTGTTTGCTGCTCCTGGTTGGTGGCGGCGTCATCGCGACGTGGGCTGGGCTCACGGCTTGACGGAGGCGTTCGGTACATGAACGAAGTAGCATTTCCACCAGATGTCACGGGGTTGTGACGTGGCTGAAGACAGGAGACATCATGTTGGGATTTAACTGTTTATTTGGGTGAACCTGTGCCCGGTAAACGGAAAGTACGATTACAGTCACAGTCGTGCACAGATAGCAGGGAACGGAGCGTCGGCCGTCGATCAGCTACTGACAAGCGGCGAAGTGCGCCGGCATTTATACTCTTGCCATCGAATGTTCTAGCGTTATCGCTGGAGGTGACGAGTATTTCAGAATAATCTATACAGTTCTCGGAGTGGGCGTGATTTTATCAAAATGAGCTACTACAGTCTCGAAGCTTCTCCAAAACAGCTGGCGTGGTTTGCGCTGAGAATCGCGTAGTGTATTGGAGCGATAACAATGCTTGAGGAATAGAACGTGGCAATATCATCAGCGAGTGAAAGTTTCCAGAGTGTTCTGTATTGTCACGGTACCCTTCATTCACTAGAATAATTTTAATGTTGGTGCAGTTTTTTGAGTCAATCACACCGTAAATTACACTTGGCACTGTCCGTAGTCTGAGTACTACTAAAGTTTGGGTGAATGCAGTGTTTTAGCGACTCCATTGTCAACAAAAGACGTCAAGCGTGTGCGGAAGGTGCAGCACAGTCACAACGAAAAGCAGAAGGGCAGCCTTTTAGACCGTTTTCTAAACACTCATTAGGTATTTGCTGCAAGCACACTTGTTGGGTTGGCACTACAGCATTTTTAGTAATAATTGTTTGTAGCAACGATCATTCGTTCTGCTATTTTGGTCATTATTCTGAATATCGTTGTATCCACTGAACACTTGCAACAAAATTTGTGCTAATTTCTTGTGCAGTGGGTGGCGACCACAAGAAATTATGCCTGAAGTGAGTGTGCGCCACAGTTGATAGGTTATGAAAAACAAGAAGAAGAGGAAGTTGATTATTGAAAAGAAGGAGGAAAGGTCGGCCTTGAAAACTGTTTTCCAGCCTACTACTACTCCTCGCAGGGGTAAGCGGAAAACGAAAAGATAGAGGAGGTTATGATGAGGGGGGACTGCGGTATACCCCAATGAGTCACTGCACACAATGTCTCGTTCGGTGTTACCCGCACAAACGTCTCTTCATTAGCAGATTCTCTAAAGACGGGAATCGAAACCTGTCTTGCTTAGAAATGTGAGCAGGCCCAATAAACTGCGTTGAGCGTGATCCACACGTTCCCAAGCACTCAAAAGTTTCTCTTCGAAAAGGGCCGGCAGTCTAGGTCATCTGTGAGGCGCTTAAGAGTTTGTCTTTTAACTGCGTTTAAAAGGCACACACAGGATGTCATCAGTGGTTTCTGGCGTGTTACACAAGTTACAGTTAGGATTTCGCTCTTGTCCAATCATGCATAAGTATCGCCGCGTGTATGCAACACCCAGCCGCAGTTTATATAGTAGCATTTCTTGGACTCTTTTTAGTCAGAACGCACAGTGAGAAGCACGACGAGAGTCAAGCCTGTAAATACGCTTGTGGCGATAATCTGGATCATTCCATAGTCCTTGCATAGATGTAAAATCTATGCAAGAACTATGTCGCTTTGATCCCTTCATACCTTAAGACAGCAAGGCGTTGATGCCAAACCGGGAAAAGTGAATCGATTCCACTTCGCCACTAGTGTGCGCAATTTTCGCTTCTGGATCAGCTTGTTCATTCCAAGCTACGCCACAATGACTGGGAAACCATATCAACGCACTATGTCCGGATTGAAATGCCTCATTAAACATATTATGTCGCACACCAGAAAACTGTATGCAGTGTCTTGTTTCATGTAGTTTCTAATTAGCTGGAGTGCCGGCATAGAGTCGCAAAATAACGTCCATTTTGTTGGACTCTACTGTAAATTGTAGCACGCAGCTTGTCGGATGCCGCTCAGCTCAGTGGCAGTAGATGATGCCCGGTGTGCTACTTTGATGCGCTGAGTGATTCCCATTTGAGGCTTAGTGAAAGCTGCTGCTGAGGAGGTCTGCATGACATATCCGTACATGTAGTCATTATACGACAAAGTTAAATGCTTAAGACCAGCAGTTAGTATTTTTGACTTCTTTGTTATCCCTGGGATCAAAAGTCACACGATCGGCTTGGAAATCGTCCAAAATGGGATGTCGGAGATAACGTGCGTTTCATAATTTGAAACCAGCAGATCTCGGTGCGACGTAACAGCTTCTGAGTAAGTAGCGTTTCGTAGCCTATTAAAAGCGTCTGCCAGTGTGTGGTCTCGATGCCTTGTCAGGAGCCTCAGGTGCACTCGTAGTGGTTTGTGAAGATAAACACTAGCTGTACAAGCACGTGCTTCTGCAATAGTGCCGCATTAGGAAGTATAGAAAAAACAAATTTTTGTTTTGGGTTGGATCATTGGATGACTCACTCCTTGCACTATTTGCATTGTGTGAGGCCATGTTGCTCTTTTGCTGTACTAAAACGCTTTATTACTCACATTGACGAGATTCCTTTCCCGATATCAAGCCTGCCTAGGGCAAGTTTGTGTACAAGTCCCAGGCACCAGCGTGACTCAGTGGTAGAATACTGGGCTGGTACGCAGCGGATCCGGGTTTCTTATTTCGCGATAGTGGTTACAGACACCGCCGGTGGACACTACTGCGCCGCGCGTGACCCGAGCTTTGATCTCATAACAGCCTTCGCTGTAAAACTATGTTATAGGCTACGCACTATCGTGTCGCTCTTAGGTTAAAACTATGGCACTGCAGTTCATAATATATGCGATGAAGTTAAGTTGTTTTTATCTGACCATGATACCGCTGTAGATAAATGTTAATATCATGGCAAGTGTGACACTTCAGAACATAATCTGTACTTAAAATGAAAATGCCGTGTGTAATTTCAACTGTGCCCTTAGAATAAAGAACGCTTTAAAGAACGCAGACGTTCAAATGATTTCAGATGGCTTGATTAATATGCAGTGTTTAACGTCCAAAAACAACCATTATGAGAGACGCCGTAGTGGAGGGCACCGGAAATCGGGACCACCTGGGGTTCTTTCACGTGCACCAAAACCTGAGTACACGGGCCTACATCATTTCCGCCTCCATGGCAAATGCAGCCGCCGCAGCCGGGACTCAATCCCGTGACCTGCGGGTCAGCAGCCGAGTACCTGCCACTAGACCACCGCAGCGGGGCAATATTTCAGATGGCGTGCCTTGAATTTATGTTGTACAAATTCACGGAAAATTTCAACTTTTGTTCCCATTGCTTTGAGTGTTTCTGTGGCATCGTTATGAAATGGCGCAAGGTATCGGTTAGTTTTTTTTTTCGACAAACAAAATTATGCTCCTTCGTCCCATGAAATAACCAGTCCTTTTTTTTATGCCTCTAATGCACGTAAGCAATTGATGAAAGCTTCCTGTTGAACTCTTACAGGTTTTTTTTACACTTTTACTGCTGCATGAACATGTGCGTACCTTCTCAACGTCAATATAACTGCTGGCAGACATTAAGATTTTCTAACTGGGCTTATCGACTACCCAATATTTCTATGTGAATAGATTGGGAAAGGAAATGCGTTTGCTCATTCGCACAAACAGTGGTACCTGAACTAATCGCACTGATATGCGGGATTTCCACGACATTTTCTCGTTTTTTTTTTTGTTTTTTAGAGGAGAAATAAATAAATAGTTCAGTCTTGCTAAATACAGCTCTGCGCAGTGCATGAACCACCAGCTACACGTATAAACAAACCAGCTAAAGTGTTATTTAGTGCGAAAGAACGCAGGCTGTCCCCCAGAGCGAGCATCGCTTTCACAGGCAGAATGTGGGTCACTCGCTAGTAACAGTAATCTTGCATGAAATTCATGCATTGATTCGGCAAAGAAGAGCGGATATATCACCAGTAAACTGTATGCTGTCAACGCATTTCGCTCACTGCGAATTGGTTCAACCCGCACACAATGCAGTGCCACTGCGTGTACTTGTATAGACGCAACCAACCACGTATCCACATTTGTGCGGGGATGGTGCTGTCACCTATAGCCCAATTTCACCGTGAATGAGCAGAAATAGCGTGAATAATGGTGTTTTTCTGCGATTATTTGTGCAAGTGTATTGCCACGCACTCTTTTTTTTGTGCGTGTCTGTGTGTTTCGTGAGTTAGATTGGTGTTAAATACGAAAAACTTCACACGGCCTCGCGCAGGCCATTCTGCATTATCTCGGTAACTTTAAGATCGTCTCAGATTGTTTTGTCACAATTACGCGCAAATCCTGCTGCGGCGGCCGCATATCGATGGAGGCAGAATGCCAGAGGCGCAAGTACTTACATTTCATTGCACATTAAAGAACACCACATCTTGAAGTTTTCGGAGCTCTCCACAACCATTTCCCTGATGGCCACACCACGTTTTGCGACGTAAAACCCAACCATCATAAATATTACACACAGGACGTTCGTATCCTTAATTCGTGGGCTTACGCAAGCACCACAGCTGCAAGGTGCAATTACCGAAGACGGATGACATTCATTACCACCATCTGAGCACAGCGCGCTTTTCTTGTACTTTGGGTGACGTAGTTTTCTACACATAACTTAGTTCAATAAAGAGCATGATGCCTGCTATATTGACTGCCGCTTTCTTCATAGTCACCACCACGAAACAATACAATAGGTCGGAGACATTTCTTAGGTGCACATGTTATCTCGCAGCATAAGAAATTATTTGCACATTTGATAGTATATAGATAACGAACAGTATATGCCAGCATGTTGGAAACTTAGAAAAAATGCTTCTATCTCCCCGGAAGAATCGTGAGGAAACGAGAGTGCATTTCTTGCGTGACAAAGGGTACCGTTGCCGTCAGACATGCGCCTTCACCGATTTCTGTCATCCCCTTAAGAGGATCCCAGCCAGGGAGTGGTCTAGAGTGAGAAGTGAACTAACGGGGAGTGAAGCGTCAGTGTTCTCCGATCGGCATGGGTGTTTTACAGCGGCGTCTCAAGCAGACGTTTCCGAATGTTCTTGAGAGGCGTTCACCCAGTCAGTCAGCGAATGGTCGAGTCTGAGGCGTGAGCGGACGGGAGAGTGCTTCGCTGGGCAGGAGAGAAAGCGAGCGGCGAGAAAAGGAGCGGCGAAGCACTGCACCTACCTTCACCTCCACTCTCTCTCACCGCATGCTCCGGCTGCTAGGGGTGAGAATGAGCACGCGCTACTACAGCTGTTGCTATGGGAGAGAAAGTGAGAGTGAAAAGATAACGCCTACCAGCACGCGAACGACACAGACAGCAACGGATGCTTTACATAGCCTGACTAAAAAACACGTTCGCATCTAAAAAGGTATTAGGAGCTTCATGCACTAGGCGATCCAATGTATACAGTGCCCCACAGAAATGTCGCCACTAGCGTTGTTTTTCATGAACAAGATATGAAACTGCACATCGCAGTTTGCGCCACTGTGTAAAAGCTTCTTATTGAAGCTCATATAGTTCGATGATATCACTTTCTTGTCGGAGAGCTCAGCTGCGACTGCCATTCGTTGCAGAGGTGGCAAGCAAAAGCCGCTGTCAGTTATACGTATAAAGAGCGGTCATTTTGTCACATAAAAACCCTGATGAGTTTTCCGGAAGTTAACTAAGTCACTTTCACTTAGATATACTAAGAAATATTTCATTACAATGATATTGGCTACAATTAAAAAATTTTCAATCAGACCTTTTTGTGCATAGTACAGCGCTAGTCCTGTTCATTTCTTTGTTCGTCTCGTCTTTTTACGCTGTTTTTCTTTCACATTTTACAATGTGCTAATGTTTTTTCTTTACTACGTCGTAGGTGCCTGAAACAAGAAAGTTGCAAGGGCATCAAAGTATTTTAACATATAATTGGCAAGTATCATATGAAATTCTGTTTTTCGGCAGTATTTGTATTTATAACTCTAGTATTTTTGCCTGAGTATATCTTATTGTACCCCAATACAATTTCAAAATAATATTGCCCATCTCTGCATTAGCAGAGGCGTATAAACTACAGTATTACTGAGAAGCAAACTTTGTGCTGTTTATTTTTTTTTCTTGACGCTTTGAAGAACAAAATGTCGAGTAGCAGCGTTTATCATGTGTTTGTTCATGCAATCTGCATGAACAAACATGAACAGTTAACCTAGTTAACTTAGTTAACCATTGGACAATACGCCAAACAGTAACTACTTCAGCTATCTCAACGCTTAAATCATGATCACTGGCGTTAGTTGTCGCCATCCGGGTGTGCCACCAGGCGTCAAAGTGGGTGTATCCTCGTCAGACGGTGGTATAAGAGCCAAACTGCAATAGACATTGCTTAAGTTCTCATACATCATTGCAAAGTAAAAAACTGGCAGATCCCACGTACAGATGGAATCGATGATATGCGAAGCACGAATGAGAAAGGTTGATATGTCACTTCAAGATCAGCGTAACGTTACGATGTGGAGTTAAATGATGCCGTACATGACTTTCGGGCCATGCTTATTATGTTTGATGGTGTCGTTTACCATCGTAATCTATTCACGTCACGTGATACCAAATTTAGTATATGTGGAGTCAGCCAAACGACCACGAGCACGCTATGAGCATGGTACGTTTTCATGTTTGTACATGACACGCGTGTCACGATTATCATGGTTGCACACGTCATATGCTTTCGTCATCCATTGAAGCCACGTAACCCAAAATTCGTAGTATCCCTATTGGGAAAACCAGCGCCACTGGGTACTAGCATCCAGCGCCATGCCTGATTATAGGCCCAGTATGGCGCTGGTACCAGCGCCTCCCAGTGCAGGTACTGGGACGCTAGAGTGGCAGCGTCTCTGCGCAAAATGGATTAACAAGTTTAAAACGGGGGTGCCCGTTCGCCATATATATAATGCCACGTTCAATTTCGAAAGTTTTGTTATCGTCCCAAAACACTACACTTTTCTCAGCGCAAACCGCGTTTGCATATTTCGAGAAGCTTCCGGACTGTAGTAGATCATTTCGATAAGATCACGCCCACTCTGCGAACGGTACAGATTATTCTGGAACTACGCCACCGCCAGCGATAACGCTAGAACATTCGACGGCAAGAGTATAAATGCCGACGCGCTTCGCCGCTTGTCAGTTGTTGATCGAAGGCCGATGCTCTATTCACTGCTATCTGCGCAAGACTGCTACTGTAGTTGGACTTTCCTTATCGGACTTTCCTTTTACCGGGCACAGGTTCGCCCAAAGAACTAGCTAAATCTCAACATAAATTCTCCTGTCTTCGGGCACGTCACGACCCCGTGACAATATATATATATATATATATATATATATATATATAAATATATATATATATATATATATATATATATATATATATAAGAGATGTGGCACAACGGGAGCGTTGTCAACAAGGATAAATATATTATATATTTATTTCCCAACAGTTTCGGGAGGGGTTCTCCCTTCATCAGGGGATGAATTATACTGACATGAACTTCCAAACTTCGTTGCTGCCGCGTCCCTCTCGCCTTGAAAGATGTTTGCGAGAGTGAGAGGGAACTAAAAAACAGAAAGAAAAAAAAGAAAAAGGGGGGAGAAAAAAGTAAAAAAGGGAAAGAACCACTGTGAACACTGAGAACGAAACCAACTGTCCGTGTACGTCCACATCCGGTTCTTATCACGTGCTGTTGAGTTCTCGACGTATGTCGGGCCACCCAAGATTGTCGCCGCGGTGGCGGGAGGGGTCCATGACGGCGTGCGTAAAGAAAGGGTTTCCCCTTAATGGGTCGGTCGGCTCTTTACCTTTAATCTTCGTCCGTTTCCCTTCAATGGTCATCAAGTGGTAGGCGAACATGAACACTTTGTATGTGCTTGTGAAAAAAAGAAAAAAAAATTGACGAAAAACAAAAAAAATAAGAAAGGACAGTGTACACGTACGAGTCAGTCAGCAAAAACAAGCATGGTCTCCAGCTATCAATCTTTATCACCAATTTCTTTCTGGCTTACTTCTCGGAGGCAGGAGAGTTTTCCGGGGTCCTCGTTGATTCTGGCTACTAATGTTCGAAATTTGAAAATAAAGTATGCCTCACGCGGACGGGAATCGATTCATTGGTGGTGACAAATCATGGTGTCCAGGTGAGCAGAGGGACAAACACCGCGATATGTATATATCAGCAGTTCAAAAAGATACCATCAGAGCGTATGAAAAAAATCGGCCATTTTGAAACAACATATCAAAGTCAGAACGAAGGGCACTCGATGAACTACGAAAAAACACTGGAATTACCATCAAACCGGCTAATAAAGGGGGCTGCATAGTAATTCTAAACACGTCGGACTATTTAAAGGAAGGGGAACGACAACTATCAGACACAAAATTCTACAAAGAACTTCCAACGGACCCGACTCCCAAATTCGAAAGGGAGATAAAAGTAACCCTAAACAATCTCCGCCGGGACGAGAAAATTACCGGCAAAATGTTAAAAGCAATGTTACCGGCCCATTCTGTTCCCGGTCGATTCTATTTGCTCACCAAAATACACAAGGCAGGCAATCCGGGGCGTCCGATAGTATCCAGTAACAGCACATCAACAGAAAATATATCAGAATTTATATATTACCTAATAAAAAGCATCCCCTAAAATTTTCCCTATTACCTAAAGGACACAAACCACTTCATCTGCGAAAGTTCAAGTCTCGACATCCTAGGCGGCAGTTTTCTGGTGACCATGGACGTCTGCTCACTGTACACCAACACACCCCACCATGACGGAATTGCGGCTATGGTTTCTGAATATGTAAAATCTGACTCATCAACTAGTGTAAGTTGCGAGGTACTGTTTACACTTCTTGAACTTGTACTAAATTATAACCATTTTGAGTTCAATGGCAAGCATTTTTTTCAAGTCAGTGGCACTGCAATGGGCACGAAATTGGCCCCAAACTTCGCGAGCACCTTTATGGCTTCACTTGAAATCCCATTCATTGAGAGACGCACCTTGAAACCTTTCTACTACAGAAGATACTTAGACGATATTTTTATGATATAGAACCATGATGAGGGAAGTCTTTTCCGCTTCATAGAGGATTTTACAAGTGCCACCCATCAATCAAATTCACGCACAAAGTTTCCAAAACTAGCATTAACATTTTGGACGTCACTGTCATGGTCACATATCACAGCTTGTCAACAAACCTTTACAAAAAGCCTACAGACCGTCAAATGTACCTGCATTTCAACAGCAGCCACCCAAAGCATTGCAAAACGGTATTCCATATTCTCAGGCCTAGCGGTACTGAAGAATATGCACCGATATGCGGGAATTCGACAGACAAGCGGAACGCCTAAAGCATTCCTTATTGAAACAAAATTATCCGGAAGACATTAGTGACGATGCCATACTACGTGCTCGCAACGTGAACAGGAATGATATAGTTAAGGGACCAAACAGAGTATCTAAAACGACTTCCCAAAGGAACCTTGTACTAATAGTAACTCCTCATCAGCGCCACGAATCAACAACATGCTTTCCCGCCATTTCGACATAATCAGGCAAAACAAATGATTAACTTCTATTTTCGCGAAGCCACCTCACGTGGTGTACCGCAGGGATAAAAATCAGAAGGACATTCTTGTCAGAGCAAAAACAAACACCCACAAAATTCAATCAGGGTGCCATCCCTGCGGAAAAGCTCGATGCACGGTATGGCCACAGATGGTCACAACACGTGAATCCAAAGCAAACTTTTCAGATTTCAAATTCTGCATAACTGAAAGCCTTAATTGTGACTCCAGTAACGTAATATACATGCTACATTGCAACATCTGCGGACAAGAATATATCGGCCAAACAGACACGCCATTTCGGCTGCGGTTCAATAATCACCGGTACCACGCCACTTCACTGCTGAAGCTACCTTTATCTAGACATCTGCGCCTGCCAAACCACAGTTTTGAAAATATCAGCGTAACTCTTTTGCAGTCCGGTTTCTCAAACACGCGCGAGCGCGAACAGCATGAGGCATATTTTATTTTCAAATTTCGAACAATACTAGCCGGCATCAACGAGGACCCTGGAAAACTCTCCTGCCTCCGAGAAGTAAGCCAGGAGGAAATTGGTGACAAAGATTGATAGCTGGAGACCATGCTTGTTTTTTCTGACTGACTCGTACGTGTACACTGCCCTTTCTTATTTTTTGTTTTTCTTCTTTTTTATCCCTTTTTTTCTTTTTTTCACATGCACATACAAAGTGTTTATGTTCGCCTACCACTTGATGACCATTGAAGGGAAACGGACGAAGATGAAAGGTAAAGAGCCGACCGACCAATTAAGGGGAAACCCTTTCTTTACGCACGCCGTCACGGACCCCTCCCGCCACCGCGGCGACAATCTTGGGTGGCCCGGCACACGTCGAGAACTGAACAGCACGTGATAAGAACCGGATGTGGACGTACACGGACAGTTGGTTTCGTTCTCAGTGTTAACAGTGGTTCTTTACCTTTTTACTTTTTTTCTCCCCCCTTTTCTTTTTTTTCTTTCTTTCCTTTTTTTAGTTCCCTCTCACTCTCGCAAACATCTTTCAAGGCGAGAGGGACGCGACAGCAACGAAGTTTGGAAGTTCATGTCAGTATAACTCATCCCCTGATGAAGGGAGGACCCCTCCCGAAACTGTTGGGAAATATATTTATCCTTTTTGACAATGCTCCCGTTGTGCCATATCCCATACCTTCACGAAGACTAACTGGCCCATTGAATTATTACTCCCACAATATATATACATATATATATATATATATATATATATATATATATATATATATATATATATATATATATATATATATATGTTAATTTTCTCCTCCTCGACTAGCTTCTTCAACACTACCTAAGGAAGGAAGATGTTTGAGGTTCGGAATGGGTCCCCTCGATGACTCTAGTGCACGGTGGCAGCGCGAAGGAAGAGCCGTAGTCCGGTGAAGAGACGCTTTATTGCAGCCTCAGGCTACTGCCCGATTCCAAGCCCGAACATCCGCTCTCATTTCAAATTCAAACATCCTCTTTTCAACCCTTGGTCGAACAAATAGCCTTTACTAAAACCAATTACTTGTTGGGACTCGTATAATCACAACCAATAACAGAAACACTTTCTTAAAAGGCACTACATTTGTAAAAACTACCTCACCAAATAATACACGCAAAGAGATAGGTTCTCCTTGTGTGACACTCTCTCCCATGCCAGGCCGTGCTGCCGAAAATTACTAGTGCTGCCTCCATGGGCCGACTTCCGTCAGCGGACGTTCTCACCATCGAGCCCCGTCAGCTCTCTCATCAAATGTTGTTTCGTGGAAGCGTCCTTAAGAGCGGTGAGTACAAGGTTGCGCTCTGTGCGCTTACCAGGTGTGCATGCGACAGCGAGGCGCCCCGAGATCCTAACAACAGCGGGGGAGATTATGGTCGTTTCCCTGCCGCCACTATGTCTCGGTAAGCCAAGTGGTCGCGTCCTCGCGTCATTCTCAATGACACGCGTGCATGCCAACAATGGCTTAAACTCAGACCGTGGCGCCTGACCTGCCTCTTGCTAGATGCTTTTCCGAGTAAGCCTTCTCCTTCTAGTCCCGAACGGCGATTACTTTGGCGGCTCCGCTTGTGAACCGTGAGAACGAAGGAGGCTCCTTTCTTTCCCGTGCTCGGGGTCTTCCGGGTTTGTCTCCGCGGAACCGATCGGCTTCGCTAGTTGACGGGTCAGGACTGGCTACGCGCTCTACATCAGCCGCATTGATTGCGCTACACCTAACATGCTGGTAATTGGTGCCTCATACTAACTTCTCCCCCCTCAAGAGTGTTACTGGATACTCGATGTCCAGTAACGCGATACAAAAACAAACGAAAAAATAGCTCAGGATAAACTTACTCTCGGTGCACGCACATGCGTGAACCGTATATTACTTCCATCTAGCAGAAGAACTTTCGCGTCCTGCGTAATAGACACAGCGACACATATACATATTGCTCCCAAATGATCCTCCGAAATAAAACACTCTCGTAAGTCACAAGACTGAATAACGCACTCAGAATGCTAAGTCCACAGCCCCAGTCAGTTTGCATTAGCTTGTCACAGGGCACACGCACTGTGCATAGTCCAGCGGCATATTGTCTTTTGAACTCACAACACCACACGGTCATTGTCCAAACACGGGAGACCCACTGCATGCGCCTTCCAGGCCCCGCATGACACACTCAAAGAGAGCGACGGACCCAGCGGTATAGGTATACCTTTGGCTTAACGGATCGCACCAAGAAAAAAAATTGATAATGAACTTACTTCAGAAACGCTACCCTACTTTATCTACAGTAATATTCCTACAGAACACATAAACTACGCCTAAAAGCAGTTCTACCACATAGATGCAAGCTCGCATCTCAAAAACAACACAACAAAAAATGTCTAGTACAACAAACAAAACATTTTCACATCACACCGGAACTATTAATCAGTTCGGCCCACTTTAAAATCACGCATATCTCTCAAATGTGTGATGCAAACTTCTGTACAGTCATTCAATTGACAGAAACTGCATCAGTGGCTACATATCAACAACAACAACAAAAACAACAAAACTCAACCATATGAAACAGACAAAATGTTACATTGCCTCTAAACAGTTACATTCATTGAATCCAATGATTATCCGATACTCGAAAGAGGATCAGCAGCCTCGCTCAGAGCGTCCTAATTACGAACAATTTTTGTTTCACATTCGCCTCTCATTCACTGTGGACACCTCCCGTTGCGACTGGCATAGCCTCTTACTGAAGGTTGTGACGATCGTTCACGTTCACCTATCGTTTGAGAGAGGCAACCTCTCATTGCTCTTTTCGATGCATCCGTGGCGAAACAAAAAGCTTTGCTGGGGTTGGTTGCCGTCAACTTAGAAAACAACGTCAAGCCCTATACCTCAATCAAATGCTACCATTGCCTCTACGTTGTACGGCAGTGTGTTCTAAACTCTCGAACTGCCGTTACCAATAAATAGCCGACTTTTCACTAAAAGCCTTTCACCATGCCACTACTCTTCGGTAACACACCATTCCTAAACACTAAAGAGAAAACGCAGTACCTGTTACTAAAATAACCTTTCGTCACTTAAGATAACTGTTTCGAACGTAAAAAACAAAGCAAACCAAACAAATCTGGTAGTTCAATTCTCCAAACTTACGGCTTCATTTTACACTGCAGTTGGGCATGCGATGGTCCTAATCTGGGGACTTTTCCTTTTAAACTGGCAATACCCAAGACATAGAACCCCCGCGTTCTACCGCCAAAACCCAACGCTAGCCGCTTTTTCACGCGCTTTCTCGTTTTCTTTTTTGGGCAGTTACCACCGCAATAGTTGTCGATCGCTGACACTTCGTCTCGGCTCTACTCTGACAACACAGACTGGCGGGGCTCTTTCCCGTGTAATTTCTCCCTGTGATGCAGTAACCGTCCATCGTTTCCTTTGACATGCGATACCTCTTTCCCCTGACGCCGCGCATCGGCAAGTGACTCATCACGTTCCTCTTCCCCGTCGCGATAATTTCCACAAAATGGACCCAGCCGCTTGCTGTTCACATTACATTCTGCAGCGGAATTTCCACTTTTCAACTGCGCCTGCTCTACAAGTGACGCGAACTTAGTCGTTTGCGGCTCCCTTGCTCGGCTGTCCAGTCTCTCCACTGCAAGCTGCACGGCGTTAGCGCTAAGGCTAAAACCTCGAGAAAAACGCTTTGGCTCCCTCATTAATGAATCCTGCTGTGGTCTAACTTCCCCTCTTACACAGCTGATCTCCCTCTCGTTACCCACCTTTAGATCATTCATTGGCTCTTGCTAGTGACGACGAAGACATTTGTAGTCTGCGGGAGTAAGCAGGACGGAAACACTAGTATTCAACTGATCAGTCACTGCGCATCGCAATTTTACCGGCTGAACAGCGCTCCCTGCCGAGGTTAGGAGACTGAGAGGCACATGCAGCAGGCGTGTGGTAACACCATGCCAAAAAGCGTCTGTTAGCCTTATTGTGCCACTACTCTGATCCACAATTTCAGTGGACACTTCATTAGCCCGTACCACAGTGATATCCGCACCTGAGTCAACGCGTGCGAAACAGGGCTCGTTTCCCACAAAAATCTCAATCTGCGGATCCCGCATCAGCGAGTTTTTCACGACCGCAGACTGCCGCAACGGTTTGGATTGGCTCTCAAATGATCGCTTCCTCTGGGAAGCCACGCATAAAACTTCGGTTGTATTAGCAGCAGTACCACGGGAAAACTCGCAATCCTTTTGAAAGTGGCCCCGTTTTCCGCAGCGAAAGCACGCTCCTGAATTAGGGCTGAAATTAGCACTAGCAAATAGTTTGGCTTGCGGCCCATAATGCAAATTCATGGGCTCTGCATTGCAGTTGCTGCCCTGCCTGCCGCTGCCAAGGCTTTCTTCGAAATTGGTGGCTACTGCCGCAATATCCCTTGGCCTCAACCAGCCCTTCACTTCCTGCTGAAGCACGAGTGAGCGAAGCTCACATGGCATTAACTGCTTGAGTCTATCAGCGATAAGTAACTCCCTAAGATCTTCAAATGACTCCACCTCTCTACTTTTCAAGTAGTATGTGAACATAGTCTGCAGGCGCGCCGTCACTTGGCTCCAAGACTCGCCTGCTTCTCTTTTGATATCCGCAAACATACGGTGGTACTCGCTCGGAGTCATACGCAGCTCCCTCGTCACTCTTAATTTTACATCTGCGTACGGCATTATCCCAGCTTCAACCTGATTGGCGATGAACGTGCGCATCTTGTCGCTTAAAAATGGCAACAGAAGCGTACCCTGAATTTCCTCAGGTATGCCCCATGGCGCAAAGAGAGTGTCCACATGTTTGAACCAAGCGGGAGTCATAGGCTCATTAGTGGGCATAGGTGCCAAGACTGCCTTCAGCTATTTCTCGTACCGTGCAATACCTGAATGCTGGTTCCGGTTTTCCGACTCCTCTGACAAGGCACGCGATGATTTCACTTTGTCAAGCTCAAGCTTGAGCTTTAACACTTCTGTCTCGAGCTGCAACTCACAGGTGCGATCCCATTCATTCACACTGTGGAGCAGTAGGGTCGAAGTGGCGTAAAATAGGCGGTGAAGTAAGAAGATGGCGTAATGTTGCAAAAGCATCATCGCATGCTGGCGACCAATCAGAGAGGTGTCCATCGCCAGAGATCAGCTTGTCAGTGGTGCGATTATTGAAGCAAAGTTCTTCACAAAGCGGCAAAAGTACGAGCATAGTCCGACAAAGCTGCGAAGCGCTTTCATGGTCGTAGGCTTCAGGAGCTTAGCGACAGCACGAAGCTTCTCTGGGTCTGGGAGTACGCCCTGTTTTGAGACAACGTGACCAAGTATTGTGAGCTTCCGAGCTCCAAAGTGGCACTTCTTGATGTTTAGTTGAAGGCCTGCGCTCGTGAGGCAGCTCAAGACTTCGCTGAGACAATGGAGGTGGCTGTCGAAATCAGGGGAGAAAACAACGACATCATCCAAGTAGCATAGGCATGTCTTCAATTTTAGCCCACGCAAGACGCTATCCATCATCCTTTCGAATGTGGCTGGTGCATTACAAAGGCCGAAGGGCATTACAATAAATTCGTATAGCCCATCGGGCGTCACAAAAGCAGTTTTTGGACAATCTGATGGTCCATGGTGACCTGCATATAACCGGACCGTAGGTCTAGCGATGAGAAAAATTCAGCGCCTTGAAAACAGTCCAGGGCATCATCGATGCGCGGCAAAGGGTATACGTGTTTAATCGGGACTTTGTTTAAACGGCAGTAATCGACGCAAAAGTGAATCGAGCGGTCTTTTTTCCTTACAAGTACCACAAGTGAAGACCAGGGACTGCTGGACGGCCGAATGACGCCACGTTGAAGCATGTCGGCCACTTGCTCGGTGATCACACGACGCTCAACAGGAGATACACGGTAGGGACGCTGTCGCAGAGGTGCTTGGGAGCCGGTGTTAATGTGATTGACAACGGTGTGCGTTCGGCCTAAGGACGTCTCCTGGCAATCGAACGAGTCGCGAAACTGGTGAGGAAGTTCTAGAAGCTTTTCGCGGTGTGGTTCTTCAAGCTTGACATCAATTGAGGGGCCAAACAAATAATTGTTTTCTTGAACAATTTAATGGGGAGGTGGCGTCAATTCATTAAGCTGCAAATCACTTTCACCGTCAAGGTCGAAGATGGAGGAAACGTCTAAGTCTTGCAACGTTCCAATACATTCTCCGCGACGCAAGGTTGTGGGAGACGGCAGAAGATTTGTGACAAACAAATTGGTAGCGCCCACCGAAATATCTAGAACTGCAAATGGCAACGCGAGGCTTTTGCGACTTTGGAATGTTTGGGAAGGCGTAAACAACACTGCAGGCTTAGACACATCGGCACAAGATACAAGAACAAAGGCTTCGCTAATCGGTGCTGTGTCGATGTCGTCAGCGACAAACAGCTTGTTCAACGGAAATTCCGGAGACGAGGCATACAACGCAGAGAAGGCCAGTTTAGCACGAGCACGGTCGATAACCGCATGATTACGAGACAGAAAATCCAGCTGAGGATCACATCATGAGAACACGCCTGTAGCACAAGAAATTCAACGGTATACAAAACATCTTGAATGAGAACGCGGGTGGTACAGGCAGCTAGCTGATGGTCGAATATGGTGAGCACTGGCAGTACGGAGGGACAACCCCTTTGGCGTCGTGGTAACCTTCCGAAGCAGGCGGGAAAGTTTTAAATCAATTACTGAAACGGCAGCACCAGTGTCCACAAGCGCAAGGGTATGGTAACCATCCACAAAAACGTCGATGAGGTTTGTCGGAGAAATGCGAGGACTTGATTCTTTCGACGACGACGCAGTTCGTGCCTCCGGAACTGCGACATCTAGTTTCCCGCGTCTGAAGGGCCGGGTCGACGGCGCGTAGGCGACAGAGAGCGACGTCGGGGAGATGGAGATCGGTGACTGACTGAGGGAGGGCGGTCAGGTGAAAGGGATCCTTGTTGACGTGCCGTGTTGTTAAAGCGCCGAGAGTCGTGCGAAGATCTTTGCATGGTGTCGCTCTGAACGAGAGGGTGGCGGCGGCACAAGCGAGCCACATGTCCTGCGTAACCGCAAGAATAGCAAATCGGGCGGTTGTCTGCGGTGCGCCACGGATTCGGAAACTCTGCAATGGGCCGGCTGAACTGAACTGGTGATGACCGAACAAGGATCGGTGAGGTAGCATAAGTGGGCTGTCAAAGTGCTCTGGCTGCAACGACTTGCGCATACGTCAAGGGTGCGGCCTCCAGAGGTGATGAACGAGCGAAAGGCAAAGCGTCCGCTACCTCTTCTTGTATGACGTGCCTTATGGCCGGTGCCAGATGATCTGGGGCCAAAGGATGCGTTGGTGCTGGCTCGGGCGCGCTCGATAAAATGGAGAGCTTCCGAGTGGAGCGACCTCCTCACGCACGAACTGCTTTATGCGAGCCAACATGTCGTTCTGGTCTCCCAGAGTCAAGGCCGCGATCGAATCACGTTGTTCCAGAGAGCGCAGTGTTTGGGCACGTTGCTTGCGCAATTCGTCAAAACTCTGGCACAAGCTGAGTTTGGCAATGGTTTGTGGGTCCTTGGCTAACAACATTTGAAATGCGTCATCGCATGTGCCCTTGAGGATTTGTTTGATTTTGTCGGTTTCGAGCATCGCTGCGTTTACCCGCTTGCACAAGTCAACAACGTCTTCAATGTAGCTGGCAAAGGTTTCTCCTGGTTGTTGAGCGCGCTCACGAAGTCGTTGTTCTGCGCGAAGTTTTCGCACAGCAGGGCGGTCGAAGACTTGCGAAAAGGAGGCCTTGATGAATCCCGGCTGGCAATGTCGGCTTCGTGATTGCGCAACCGGAGACTAGCGACACCGGACAAGTAAAAATTTACATAGATCAGCTTAGCCGCATCGTCGCACTTGTTCGCTGCGCTCACCTTGTGGTAAGTAGCCAGCCACTCCTCAACGTCTTGGCCGTCAGTGCCGCTGAAGATCGGTGGGTGACGCAGTGGCCACACGCCAGGACATGTAGAGGCGGGAACTTGCGAGGTACCTCGGGTGGAGGGTTCTTCCGGCATTGCTGGCACTGCAGGTAAGGTGCGACTTTGTAGTTCCAGCTTCGAAGACTACCCAGCACCTCCAGCAAATCATAAGGGGGTTTATTGAATAAAACCAACTGCCTGGTTCAAGAGGCGTCAGTCACTGTCACGAGCTCAGCTCTTCGTCGTCGTCGTCTTTAAGGTGCTCCAACTAGATACTGTCTCTCTCCCTCTTCCCCACTACAATATATATATATATATATATATATATATATATATATATATATATATATATATATATTGTGAGCGTAGTTACCGACTCTTCTCTATCAATTGGACATGTCATCATCATTTGTATTATTCCTCATCTGTAGATACCATCATCAGTGTGTGCCAGCTCCCGTGAGTCTCACCGCTGCTCACCATCTCCTAATCGCCGTTCCGTGTCGCCTCTGCGACCTGCCTCCAATGTTCTAAATGCCCACTCGGAAAACTCCGCTATGCAGTTTTAGGAGGGGAAACTGCATCCACCGGACAGCCAGCAATTCCTCCAGACAGACCATTGAACTTGTTAACAGTGTTAGTAGAAGGTATACGCGTCGAAGCTCTAGTGTATATTGGCGTTGCTATTTCGGTTATTCGCTCTGACCTTCGCTCCCATCTCCGCAAAGTCACAACACCTTACTCGAGCCTGTCTCTCTGTGCTGCGACGAACGCCATTACTCGCCCACTCGCCCAGGGTACAGTTCGTGTTTTCATAGACGGTATTCGTCATCATATTGCTGTTGTAGTTCTCCGTAAGTGCCCCCTTGAACTCATTTTGGGGTGGAATTTCCTGTCTTCTGCAAGCGCTTCTTATATCTTGTCGTCAGTGCCTCATCCACCTCAACCCAACCGACTCTTCTGTATCGGAACCCGAAGAGCGCATTCGTCTCGTCACCACTTCAGATTTTGTTCTTTGGCCATCCCGAGAAGCAGTAATTAGCGTTAATTGCATCAACATCGTGGATGGCGACGTACTTCTACTATCTTATGGCTACACGGTACATCGAGGCATTCTGATCATTCAAGGCCTTGTTCGTTTTTCCGAAGGGTCTGCTTTTATTACTGTGTTAAATCAGACCCCGAACCCTTATTGTTTCCCTGTGGATAAACAGTGACATGCGCTTTTGACGCGCTTCCCGTTGCAATTGTTGCTCTTCCAAGTCAAGAAGACCTACCAGAGCAGAGCACGCCGCCACTCAACTCTCCCACTCCTCTATCGGTGACGATAAGCCCTGATCTGACAGCAGCCCAGAGTAAAGAATTTCTGAATCCATGGTCTTCGCCAGTTCTGAAACCATGAATTTCTTTATCAATGAATTTTCGAAGCCAAGAATTTCTGAATCCATGAGTCCATGGTCTTCGCCAGTTGTTTTGGTGCAAAAGAAAGACGGAACAGTACGTTTTTGCATTGATTACTGTGCACTAAACAAAATAACGCGCAAAAATGTTTACCCAATCCACGAATCGATGACGCACTAGATTCGTCGCATGGCGCAGAGTATTTTCAAGCCTTGACCTGTGATCGGGCTATTGGCAAATACCAGTGTCCGAATCTGACAAAGAGAAGACGGCTTTTACCACCACAGATGGGATATAAGATTTTAACGTAATGGCTTTCAGATTTTGTAACGCACCCGCTACCTTCGAACGTTTGATCCATAGCGTACTGCGTGGCGTGAAGTTTAAAACCTCCTCACGCTACCTCGACGACTTCATAGTGTTTTCATCTACGTTTTCGCAACATCTGCAACGTCTCGAATAAGTCCTACGTTGCCTTGCAAAAGCTGGTTTACGGCTGAGTACAAAAAAATGCACCTTTGCAAGCAAGACGATCAAGGTTCTAGGGCACTTAGTCAGCAAAGACGGTTTTCGACCGGACCTGAAAAGTTTGCCGCCGTCCTCGAGTTTCCCCGTCCGTTGTGTCAAAAAGACCACCTGCGCAGTTTTCTTGGCTTGGCATCCTACTTTAGGCGCTTCATACGCGATATCGCAAGGCTTGCATCTCTGCTCCATCAACTGCTCGCAAGTAGCACGACATTCGTCTGGTCTGAAGACTGTGAAAAGGCTTTCCTAGCGTTGAAGCAAGCCCTGACATCCGACCTGGTACTATGTCACTTCGATCCAGGTGCACCCACCATTCTTCACACTGACGCCAGTGGTCATGGTCTCGGTGCCGTTCTACTGCAGCGTGACAAAAACGCACGCGAACGTGTCATCGCTTACGCCAGTCGTGCTTTGACTGCTGCCGAGACAAATTACATATAAACCGAACAAGAGTGCCTCGCTGCTGTATGGGTGGTACAAAAATTTGGTCCATACCTCCATGGCTGCCCCTTCACAGTCGTCACCGACCACAACGCATTGTGATTTTCATCACTAAAGAACTTATCAGGCCGTCTTGCCCGCTGGGTGCTTCTTTTACAAGATCACAACTTTAATGTCGTCTACAGGTCTGGTAAGAAGTACCAAGATGCTGATGCTCTCTCTCACTGCCCTCTATCTAACCGTGATAGCCCACCGTCATTGATTTCCACCACGGCATTACCCATCGCGCGTCTCAGTTGGCTAACATCCGGCTGCCCATCTACCCTTGTGTCGCATCAACGCGTTAACCCTTACTGCCGCTCCATAATAGCACGCTTAGAAGGCACATCCGCTCCTTCGAACGGCTGAATTCGTCAGCAACTGAAACAATTCAAGCTTCACGACGGTGTTTTAGATCGATATATTTAGCACGTTGAAGGAAACAAATGGGTCCCCGTTTACGGTGTTGTCTACAACGTCAGGTTCTTGAGAAATGCCATGATGATCCTGTAGCTGGGCATCTCGGCTGTCACAAAACGTACGACAAAATACGCAGTCGGTTCACTTGGCCTGGCCTCCCATCCGCCATTGCCAAATATGTTTCTTCGTGTGCCTTATGTCAACGGCGGAAACGACCCACTACTGCTCCTTCTGGCTTTCTCCAACCTCTTCCTTGTCCCACTTTGCCATTCCAAGTCGTCGGGATAGACTTGTACGGTCCCCTTCCCCTGACCTCCAATGGAAATCATTGGACTGTGACGGCTGTTGGCCACCTCACTTGTTACGCGAAAACAGCCTCGCTGCATGCTGGTACAGTCACTGAAGTAGCCGATTTTTTCCTGTGTAACATACTTTTATGCCACGGAGTCCAACGTGTTCTGCTCAGCGACCGCGGCAAGGTCTTTCTTTCCTCTATTATTGCTGAGCATGTGGATGGTGTTGGCGGCGGGTTTCTACACGCTGACAACACCATCCACAAGACAACTTCTACTTATCATCCACAAACAAATGACTTGACGGAACGCTTTCATCGTGCCCTCTCGGACATGATTGCCATGTACGTCAACCCTGACTACACAAACTGGGACCCCATTTAGCCATTCCTAACATTCGCCTACAATACAGCTACGCAACGCACAAGCGGCTTTTCTCCCTATTTTCCGGTCCATGGCCGCTTTCCAAGTGTAACTCTGGATGTCTCCTTCCTTTGGGCTCCTGCTACCTCAGCAGGCCCTTTATCCGCACAATTTTCCTCTCGCCTCGAGCACTGCCGTCATGGGGCCCGAATCAACACCGGCATCTCTCAGGAAGTTCGAAAGTCTCGCTACGACTCAACTCACCGTGCTGTCATCTTTTCTCCAGGAGACGAGGTTCTTCTCTGTACTCCCGCGCGTGTGCCTGGCTTATGTAAAACATTCCTCAGTCGTTTTAAAGGACCTTATATGGTGATTGAACAAACTTCCTCCTTAATTACCGTATCACACCACTTAACCTTCCCTCCGACCATCGATGTCGTGGGACAGAAATTGTGCACGTTTCTCGACTGAAGCTGTATACCCGACGCAATCCTAAATATTGTCTTTCGCACGGCCAGAAGGCCGCTTCCAGCGTGACGGAAAATTAGTGTGAACATAGTCACCGACTCCTCTTTATCAATCTGACGTGTCACCATCATTTGTATAATTCCTCATCTGTAGATACCATCATCAGTGTGTGCCAGCTCGGGCTCGTTTCGAATACAGCTCTTCCTCATATATATATATATATATATATATATATATATATATATATATATATATATATATATATGACGCTAAGCCCTTCCGCGGTGGTCTAGTGGCTAACGTACTCGGCTGCTGACCCGCAGGTCGCGGGTTCAAATCCCGGCTGCGGCGGCTGCATTTCCGATGGAGGCGAAAATGTTGTAGGCCCGTGTGCTCAGACTTGGGTGCACGTTAAAGAACCCCACGTGGTCGAACTTTCCTGAGCCCTCCACTACGGCGTCTCTCATATTCATATAGTGGTTTTGGGACGTTAAACCCCACATATCAATCAATCAATCAAATGTCGCTAAGATGACTGGGCGACATGACCTAGCTCATGCGCCATGTTTATACCTTTCTGACTTCTTCCTCATCTACTTCTACCAACTATGGCTACCTTCTTACGTTACAGGATTCCCCCTCCCCCCGAAAGAATGCTCGCGTTACGTATTACAATGCATGATGAACAAGCAATTCTGGAACACAAAAAATGTCTAAATGGGCTGTAGTTCCACATCACATTGAAGTTCAGTAAGATCGCACAGACTTCACAGGAGAGGGCAGCAATGAAGATTATCAGGCACGGCACTGGTGGGCGAGGCTGGCTGTTACGCTCTAGACGACATAAGCATGCTTTGGGCTTGGAAACCGACGAAAACGCAGCCAGCGTTCTTTCGAGGAATGAACGAGGCTGGAATGCCTTGTAAAATCGACAGTTTTGTTGGCGTCGCATTTTTCGTCGTGAGTGACAAAAATGCGGGGCATGCAGTTTGCATGCCCGTTGATCGTGGCTGATTGGGCACTGTTTGTGTTTCTGCAGAGTAAAAGCGGTTGTTTTGTGGCGTTTAGGGGGTTTTCTATCGCGATGGCGCAGATGTTCAGACCGAAGGCGCAATCTTGAACACTGGTGCAAAAAGCGCCTTGACTTTTCTTTCTGTTAAGATGGCTGAAACGGAATCAGTCTTTTCTGTAGTGGTCGTTGTGGTGGTTGTGGTGGTCGTTGTTCACGACATTCTTTAAGCCGCAAGTATGCTTGCGATGTGGCTTTAGTTCTTCGTTGACCTTGTTGATGTGGCCGTTTTAGCTGCTGGGCCTCTCCTTGTTGCTTTTGTTGGCATTGCTTATGTTGCACTATCTGACGAGGTGAACTTCGTTTAGAAACTTGAGCCAGCTTTTCTTTATAGGTTGATGTGACCAGCAAATAGTCGATACTTGTTAAGGTGCCGTGACTCGTGTCAGGCAATGAAGACACTGCACCACAATTGACAGAAAAATCTGCTGAGGTTCTTGCAACCACATTCTTAATGGACGTTCCTGGCACAGAGCAGTGCTTGAGAGTTGATCCTTCCGAGCCTCCTGTGTTGGTTGGGCTCTCAGGTGGCTGGGAACTCAACGGCGACACTGTGAAAGGATTGGTTTGGTCCGATTTTACGTGTGGCTGTTTCTTTGTGTCCGCACCTTTGGAGATAAGCTGTTCTGATGCATGAATGTGGACGGTTGGCCCTGGGCTTGGCTGAGTATATTCGGAGTTCCGCAGCTCTATCCCAACCGTAGTGGGCGAGTGAGGCGTGAGGTGAGCGTTGTGAGCGATGAAAGAGCCAAGTGATGTAAAACCAGCATTTTCACTCTTCGAGTAGTCATGGTGTTCGGTATTTTCCACATGCGTCAGCTGGTCTACCATGAGCAAGGCGTTCTTATAAGGCAAGTGGGGAGCGTTAGGAGCGCTTGAAGAACCGCGTGACGAAAACCCAGGTGGTGGACTGCGTATGCGAGACAAAGAGTGAGGCGCATCAGGTGGTTGAGCAACGTCTCGTGTCATATGCTGAAGCGATGACTTCGGAAATGCCGTCTTTCGCGCAGAAGGGAGGCGCGCTTGACGGTTGGGTTTTTCCTCATATACGCATGGCCTTCTGTGTGTAAACTCATGTGCCACTTCGTCTTGAGGCAGTTGTCGATGCGCGCTGGGCTTTCGAATGGTTGATGACTGCTTAGGAAATTGACGATAGTTTGCGGTTGTCTCTAGATGGTTGGCAATGAGTAGGTCTTGGTCATAGTCGTTAAAACGGGTATCATCTCCTCTTTGATTTTTCGCCATGACTCGTCGTTCTCGAATATCTGAATTAGGTAAAATTTAAATGCCTCACCAGTAACGTAGTCACGGAAGTTCGTAACCATCTCCCGTTCCGACCACGATGCGGCGGTAGCGTGGAACTCGAACAGGTCGAACCAGTCCTTTACAGGTCCATCATCCGCTGCTCCGGTGTACTTGGGGATGGGAAGGTCTGTCGATGCTACTGCCATGATGCTGGAAACTGCATGCGCCTGAGATCAACGCTGTAGTCGATATTCAGTTGAGGCGTACTGCGGGTGGCTTCGTGAATGATGTGAGGTTGATGAGCGGTGGCCAGGTCTTCATCCTGTCGACTCGTGTGACGCTATGATGGCTGGGAGACGTGGCCTGGCTCATACGCCATGTTTATTCTTCTTCCTCATCTACTACCAACTATCGCTACCTTCTTACGATATATATATATATATATATATATATATATATATATATATATATATATATATATATTGTCACGAGCGGTTGCAATGCACGGCGCATACAGCGCGAATGAACATTCAGAAAAAAAGGTGAAGAAGGAAGACGACGTTGGGTGTGCTGTCTCGAGACCCCTTGTGGAAGTAAACGCGAACCATCCAGGCTCGCCTGTTTTTCAACCTTTTCGTGTACTTCTTGCGTGTAACATTTGGTGGAGCTGTGCTGGGTACCTCCCACGACCTACGACGGAGCCGTCAGCACCAGAACTTCGTAGAAGCCGTCGCCTTGCCGGACTTTCGCCATCGCGCCCCGACATGTCTCTGGAGCAAAATGACCCCCTCAGCAATGCCTCGGCAAGACCACCGCTGTATCAGCATTACCGAGAGCCACGGCCGTTCTCAGCAAAGCCAGGGGAAGACTTCGATGAATGGCTGACCCATTACGAAAGGGTAAGCCAATGCAACAACTGGAACCCGGCCAGCCAGCTCAGGCATGTCGTTTTTTATTTGACGGACACGGCCCTGGTTTGGTATGAAAACCACGCCGACACGCTTACTACATGGAGCAGTCTTATTGAAGAAATGAAGAAGTGCTTTAGCGACTCGGACACTAAGAAGAAACGAGCGGAAACAGCTTTAGCTCAGAGAGCTCAGGTGATCGGCGAGACTTGCACGACATATATTGAAGAAGTTCTCAAGCTGTGTAAGACCATCGACTCTCGAATGCCCGAGGAAGATAAAGTGGGACACCTTTTAAAAGGTATTGCGGAAGACGTCTATAACTTCCTCATTGGAAAAGACAACCTGAACACCGTATCAGACGTGATTCGGCACTGCCGCACATTCGAGGCGCTGAAAACTCGCCGAATCACGCCGAAGTTTGGACGGCTAGCCAATGTCACGACTGTGGCCAGCGTTGACGCGAGTCCGCAGACAGACCTCTCAGCTACCATTCGGCAGATTGTCCGTGAGGAGCTCCTGCGGCACGAAGAACAAACGCGTTATGCGGTGCCGCGTTGCGCCTCCGTCGCTTTCCGAGACACCGTCTGCGCATCTCCTCCGGCTACTTGGCAGCATTCGGTGAATGCTGCGGATTGTAACAGCTACCGACACGACCCGCATTATGGCCAGACCGAACAACGCCATTACGACTCGATTGATCGGCGTTTTGATCAGCATCCACGCGACGTTCGCCCACGAAGACCCAGCACTGCCTACGACATCCAAGGGGAGGGGATGAGTTACTCTCAGCCTGTGGCCGCTGTGGAATATTTCAATCAGCGTCCGGAAGTTCGCCCTCTGCCCGTGTGTTACAACTGTGGCACGCCTGGCCACATAGCTAGGTATTGTAACCGACGTCGGGCATTCAGCAATGGACAGTCGGGATCGTTTATGCAACACGGTGGTCGTGCAATGGACACTAATAGGCCAGGAAACACCACTTTTGAAGGCTACTTCCGAGAAGAAAGAAGCCGTCACTTCCCTCTGGACAACTATTCTGGAGAACAAGAAAGGTATCGAAACCGTTACCGCTCTCCTGCCTCCGAACGTACTCTGACACCACCACCAGCTTTCCGAGCGTCTCGATCTCCATCTCCCAGACGGCGTGTGACGTCATCATCTCCTCGACGCCGCTTCGCGTCACCACCGCCGGGAAACTAGCCAGCGCGGCCGATGGAGGTGAGGTCGCTGGAAAATCTTTGCTGCCGACTCGGATACCTCCACCTATCTTCATGCTGAAGAATAAGGTTAATGTACTTATTGATGGCGTTTCTACCATGGCTTTAGTCGACACGGGAGCAACTGTTTCTGTCATGAGTGTGGTGTTCAAAAATCTGCTGGGACGCAAGGTTATGTTTCATTGGGACCACAGCACAAGCTTTCGTGGAGTGAGTGGGGACTCATTATACCCGGTTGGTGTGTGTAACGTGGATGTCTCCTTGGGTGGTCAAACCTTTAACACTGAGTTTACCGTGCTTCCGCGTTCCACACACGATGTAATTCTCGGCATTGACTTTTTGAAATTGTGTGGCGCCAATGTTGACTGCCGAACAGGAGAACTCAGTATTTGCGGAAGTGTGTCCTCTGCGCTCTTAGAAGAATCATCCCAGCAAGAGAGTGTGTTTTGTGTTTCTGAAGACACTGTTGTGCCCGCTTTATCCGCGATGCGCGTTCCTGTTGTTTGTTCGTCTTCTGTTAGTACTTCGTTCGATGTTGCGGTGGAACCGGTCCATAGAAACTGTCTTAAGAAAAATGTGTTGGTTCCGTATTGTATGGTTTCAGTTACCGATGGATGCGCAGGGCTATGGACGCTAAATTGCTCCACTGAAGCCGTAGTGCTGTCTCAAGGCCTAAAACTTGCTACGTTTCAGGGAGAGTCATTTATACCTATGGCAGTGCTTACAGAACTACCGGATACAGCACAAACCAGTGTCTCGCACACCGCAAACGAACACATGCTCGGAATGGTAGCTACATCGCTCAGTGACCATGAACGTCGTGTTTTGATGGCCCTGCTCTCGAAACACTCTTCAATATTCGACTTTGCACAGCACGACGGCCCCACATCGATTCCTGCATCCCGTACTCGCCATCGCATCAACACAGGATCCGCTGAACCGATTCGTCAAAAACCATATCGTGTGTCCTCTGCGGAGCGAAAGATCATCAGCGCTCAAGTCGAAGAAATGATGGGTAAAGGAGTAATTCGGGAATCGTCTAGCCCTTGGGCAGCTCCAGTGATACTGGTGAAGAAGAAAGACGGCACGTGGCGATTCTGTGTCGATTACCGTCGCCTAAATGCCGTTACTAGGAAAGACGTATACCCACTCCCACGAATTGACGACGCCATCGATTGCCTCTTTGCGGCTTCTTACTTCTCTTCTGTGGATTTACGATCAGGTTACTGGCAAATCCCTATGCACCCGGATGACAGAGAGAAGACCGCTTTTGTAACGCCCGATGGACTATTTGAATTCAACGTGATGCCTTTCGGGCTTTGTAACGCCCCCGCAACGTTTGAAAGGTTCATGGACACTATACTTCGCGGTTTGAAGTGGGAAGTTTGTATGTGCTACCTAGACGACGTTGTGATCTTCGGCCGAACATTTCGTGAGCATAACGAGCGTTTGGACTTGGTACTGAACTGCTTGAGGAAGGCCGGCCTTGTGCTTAATTCTAAAAAGTGCCATTTTGGTGAACGACAGACACTTGTGCTGGGACACCTGATCGACAAAGAAGGTATACGACCAGATCCTCAAAAGACAACAGCTGTGGAGGCATTCGAGGCACCTCGCTCTGTGAAGCAGCTACGAAGTTTTTTAGGGTTATGCTCCTACTTTCGCCGTTTCATTCCCAAATTTGCTGACATAGCTCATCCGCTCACATGCCTTCTCCAAAAAGGTGTTCCTTTCGAGTGGAGCTCGGAATGCGACTCATCGTTTCGGCAGCTAAAGCTACTGTTGACGTCCCAGCCTATTCTTCGCCACTTCAATCCGTCATCACCGACAGAAGTTCATACCGATGCTAGTGGTGTTGGCATTGGCGCCGTACTAGTTCAGCGTGTCGGCGACAGCGAGCATGTGATATCGTACGCTAGCCGCTCATTGAGTCGCCCCGAGCGCAACTACACTGTCACCGAACAAGAGTGTCTGGCGGTCGTCTTCGCTGTGCAACGGTTTCGATCGTATCTCTACGGGCGCCCCTTTACTGTCGTCACGGATCATCACTCTCTATGCTGGCTTGTGAATCTTCGGGATCCCTCTGGTCGACTAGCACGCTGGGCGCTCCGTCTGCAGGAGTATGATTTCGTTGTTTCCTACAAGAGCGGCCGGCGACACGCTGATGCTGATTGTCTCTCTCGCCTGCCACTCCCAACGACTGAATGTGACGCGGACAACTTTGATGAATACATCGCTTTTGTGTCCACGGGATTTCCGGATATGGATACCTTCATATCAGAGCAGAGGAAAGACGACAGCTTACAGCCGCTATTCGCGGCCGCGCGGGAGTCCGCTGCAGACAATCGTTTTCGCTTACGTGACGGCGCCCTATATAAGACGAACTTCTCGGCTACCGGTGCGCGCTACCTTTTGGTTGTCCCCAAGAGCCTTCGCAGTCACGTATTATCTGCCATGCACGACGAACCAACTTTCGGACATCTTGGATGCACAAGAACACTCTACCGTGCTCAGGAACGCTTTTATTGGCCCCGGATGCGCAATGATACCGAACGGTACGTCGCCAGCTGCACCCAATGTCAGCGTTACAAGCGACCAACTGATGCGCCGTCTGGTCGCCTTCAGCCTGTTTCGCCTCCTAGCACCCCCTTTGAGCAAGTTGGTATAGATCTTCTGGGCCCTTTTCCGCGATCCACAGACGGCAATCGTTGGGTCATCGTTTGCGTAGACCACTTAACCCGTTATTGTGAGACGGCAGCACTGCCGTCGGCCACAGCAAAAGACGTTTCCATCTTCTTGCTGTTTCAAGTTATCCTCAGACACGGACCTCCTCGCATCGTAATCAGCGACCGTGGGCGGCAATTTACCGCGGATGTTGTCGAAGAGACCCTTCGTCTGTGCTCATCAAGCTTCCGCCATTCCACTCCATACCATCCACAGACTAATGGTCTAGTGGAACGCACGAACCGAACGCTTGCCAACATGCTGTCCATGTACATCGACTCCGCGCACAAAAACTGGGACACAATTTTGCCTTTCATCACCTATGCTTTCAACACCGCAAGACATGAGACCACTGGTTACTCACCTTTCTTTCTCCTTTATGCTCGTCCACCACGCTATAATCTTGACACTATGCTTCCCTACTCTGCTCATCACAGTGAGCCGATCAACGAGATTCTCTGTAGAGCAGAAGAAGCGCGACGCCTCGCTCGGCTACGCACCGTCACCTCGCAAGACCGGTCAAAGATCCGCTATGACGACCGTCACCGACATGTTCACTTCAATCCTGGAGATCAGGTGTGGCTCTGGACGCCTTTACGGAAACGTGGCCTGTACCAGAAATTTCTCGCTCACTATGTCGGGCCCTACGTTATCCTCGAACGCCTCAGTGAGGTCAACTACCGCATAGCACGGCTCGCAAGCACTGGACGGCGCTCGGCTAAAACAGAAGTGGCGCACGTCGCTCGCATGAAGCTATGCAATGCACGAACCACTGAGTGACTCGCCCGGCGGGCTTCGTCTGCCAACGGGGAAATGTCACGAGCGGTTGCAATGCACGGCGCATACAGCGCGAATGAACATTCAGAAAAAAAGGTGAAGAAGGAAGACGACGTTGGGTGTGCTGTCTCGAGACCCCTTGTGGAAGTAAACGCGAACCATCCAGGCTCGCCTGTTTTTCAACCTTTTCGTGTACTTCTTGCGTGTAACAATATATATCGGGAGCGAGAAAGCACGACGTACGAGGAAACACTTTTATTAATCACATACGTTTCGGCTTGTGGGCCAGCCTTCGTCAGTGTGACCTTGCAGGCTGGCCCAACGTATGTGAATAATAAAAGTGTTTCCTCGTACGTCATGCTTTTTCGCTTCCGTTTTTACTACGGAGCGAGTGCGCTTCCTTCTTCGCTACGTATATATATATATATATACACATATATAAGGGACAGAAGTGTATACCTAAGGCTCGTTTTTTCATGTTTTAACACAATATTAATGAGATCTAACAGACAGTTGTGCCAAGGAATGTACAGGGGAAGTTATTAGACCAATAGAATGTAAATAAGAAGAAAGAAAAGTGGATGAAAAAATAACCAGCCGTGAGCAGGGCTGGTTATTTTTTCGTCCACTTTTCTTTCTTCGTATTTACATGCCATTGGTTCTAATAACTTGCCCTGTACATTCGTTGGTATAACTGTCTGTTAAATCTCATTAATATTGTGTTAAAACACACACACACACACACACACACACACACACACACATATATATATATATATATATATATATATATATATATATATATATATATATATATATATATATATATATTTATTTATATTTATATACGGAAGCGAGAAAGGACAACGTACGAGGAAACACTTTTATAATTAGGAAGGGCATACGTATGTCCTGACGTATGCCCTGACGAAGGCTGGTCCCCAGCCGTAACGTTGGCAATAAAGCATCGTTTTTTGTTTGCTCGTTCGCTTCATCTGGTGACTTATAACTCGACCTGGATCCACGAAGACTTTCAATATATATATATATATATATATATATATATATATAAGGGAAAGAAGTGTATACCTAAGGGCTCGTTTTTCCGTGTTTTTAACACAATAATAATGAGATATAACAGACAGTAATGCCAAGGAATGTACAGGGGAAGTTATTAACATTAATGGAATGTAAGTAAGAAGAAAGAAAAGTGGATGAAAAAAATTACCAACTGTAAGCAGGAATCGAACCTACGACCTTCGAATTACGCGTTCGATGTTCTAACCACTGAGCTATTACAGCGGCCCTCCCTCCATCCACTTTTTTGGGTTTATCTGTGAATTTAGAAGTAGGAGCGACAGTCAGCGCCATCTATAAGCCAAACAGCGAGTGTGAAAACACTCTTATGCGCATGTTTGGCGTCACGTAGCACGTGAACTTATTATGAGCGGGCAGCTGATTAATTGTCCCTCTTATACAACCTAAACACACCAAGTCTGCCAGTACGAGACCCTCGTTCAATGAAATAAGGGAAAGAAGTGTATACCTAAGGGCTCGTTTTTCCGTGTTTTTAACACAATAATAATGAGATATAACAGACAGTAATGCCAAGGAATGTACAGGGGAAGTTATTAACATTAATGGAATGTAAATAAGAAGAAAGAAAAGTGGATGAAAAAATTACCAACTGTAAGCAGGAATCGGACCTACGACCTTCGAATTACGCGTTCGATGCTCTAACCACTGAGCTATTACAGCGGCCCTCCCTCCATCCACTTTTTTGGGTTTATCTGTGAATTTAGAAGTAGGAGCGACAGTCAGCGCCATCTATAAGCCAAACAGCGAGTGTGAAAACACTCTTATGCGCATGTTTGGCGTCACGTAGCACGTGAACTTATTATGAGCGGGCAGCTGATTAATTGTCCCTCTTATACAACCTAAACACACCAAGTCTGCCAGTACGAGACCCTCGTTCAATGAAATAAGGGAAAGAAGTGTATACCTAAGGGCTCGTTTTTCCGTGTTTTTAACACAATAATAATGAGATATAACAGACAGTAATGCCAAGAAATGTACAGGGGAAGTTATTAACATTAATGGAATGTAAATAAGAAGAAAGAAAAGTGGATTAATTAAATAAGAAGAAAGAAAAGTGGAAAGATCCCTGGATTAATTCTTTGCTCGACGTTCTCTCTCACAGTTCGTTAGAAATGACTTCACGCTCCCTCTCTCGTCAAGCAAGACACTTTGCTGTCCGTGAAGGCTTGTTGTATCGCCGCAATTACGTGACGGATGGCCGTAGGTGGCTCCTTGTCGTCCCTCGTCATTTGCGTTCGGACATCTGCGCTGCCTTTCACGATGACCCCCAGTGTGGCCACGCCGGAGTATTTAAGACTTACCCTCGCCTTCGTCTAAGATACTACTGGCGCGGCATGTATCGGCACGTTCGCCAGTACGTTCAGTCATGCACCACGTGTCAACGACGCAAGACGCCTTCTCACAGCACTGCTGGCCCTTTGCAACGCTTAACCTGCCCAGCGAGACCATTCGACCGTGTCGGAATTGATATTTATGTTCCTCTACCCAACTCTCTTCGAGGCAACCGGTGGATTATTGTCGCCGTGGATAATTTAACACGCTACGCTGAAACATCTGCGCTGCCTGCTACCACTGCGAAAGACGTTGCGTCCTTTCTTCTTCAACATCTCATTTTGCGACACGGTGCACCTCGTGAATTACTCAGTGACCGTGGACGGGTGTTTCTCTCGAACGCCGTCGACGAGCTACTCAAGGCATGTCGCACTGTCCATAGGAAATCCTCGGCATACCATCCCCAAACCAATGGCATGACAGAACGCTTTAACCGTACCCTTGAAGATAAGCTTGCCATGTACGCCTCTGACGACCACACTAATTGGGACCAAGTGCTCCCTTTTGTCACGTACGCGTACAACTCTGCGCCACCAACAACCACTGGCTTTTCTCCTTTCTTCCTTCTGTACGGACGAAAGCCATCATGCTCCATGGACACCATTCTCCCTTACAGGCCTGATGTTTCCGAAGCGACGCCTGTTTCCAAAGCAGCTGCTTATGCCGAAGAGTGTCGTCAACTCGCTCGCTCATTTACCAGCACAAGGCCAATGGCGCCAGAAAACTGACCACGATTCCTCTGCGTCTACTGTACACTATAACCCAGGAATGCTGGTTTGGCTCTGGGTCCCGTCTACCCCTCCCGGTCTTTCCCCGAAGCTTTCGTCGAAATACCATGGCCCCTACCGTGTGGTGCGTCAAACATCGCCTGTCAACTATGAAGTTGAGCCCATTGATCCACCCTCGGACCAACGCTGCCGTGGGCGTGAAACAGTACACGTATCACGCCTCAAACCGTGCTATGACCCCCTTGTCGTGTCTTTTCCCTAGGTCGCCAGGTTGGCTCCTTTCTGCGCGGGGAATAATTGTACCGAAGCATAGTGGCGCCAGCTCTGTGCCATATATATATATGAATATTATATATAAATTTATATATATATTATATATAAATAATATTAAATAATACCATGTTATATATAAATAATTAGGAATATATATATATATATATATATATTGTGAGCGCTGATTATGTACTTCATCGGAAAATAGTGTGAGCGCTGACTATGTACTTCATCTTCATCTGTATGACCAAGCCATTGTAGTGATCATCATCGTATGTCACGCGGGCTGGCTCTCTGGCTCGTGCGTCTGGATTAAAGAAGGATAACCTGGTTGCTGCCGTACCGGACGTGGTCTCATAAGTGGTGGAGCGTGCTTTGGTTCCCACGTCCTCCTGCTCTACCCGTCACCCCTGGAGCTCCGGTCTGGTCGACGGTTGTGCCCTCAAGCAACAGCAATGGCAGAACCCAACCCGCCCACTGCTGCAACTGCTCCTTCTCAGCCACTTAGGCTTCACTACACCGTGAGTACCTCTCATCGAGACCCTCCGGTATTTTCCGGCCTTCGCAACGAAGACGTCGAAGAATGGCTCGACAGTTATGATCGAACCAGCGTTTGTAATTATTGGGACGAGGCGCACAAACTGCGCTACGTTCCTTTTTACCTCGATGGCGTCGCTAAAACCTGGTATTACAACCACGAGAGCGACTTCTCCAATTGGTCGGCCTTCACGGGGCATCTCCGTGAGGTATTTGGCACCTCTGCAGGATGTTCAGTAGTAGCGAAACAGAAGCTCGCAACCCGCATTCAAGGGGACGACGAATCGTATACGTCCTACATTGAAGATATTCTGGCTCTCTGTCGCCGAGCACAAAATGACATGACGGAGGCCGATCGCGTCCGACATCTACTTAAAGGCATCAATTCTGTGGCCTTCAATGCTCTCGTGATTCAGAATCTGACTACCGTCCGGGACGTCATCACTATATGCCAACGCCTGGACGCGCTTCATTCCATGCGCCTTCCACACGCCTCCTGCGATGCTCGCTTTGCCAAAGAGCAAGAATTGCGGGCCCTTATCCGCACAATTGTAAGAGAAGAACTTCACGGCCTTATTCCAGGCAACCCTACCGTTGCGTCTGTCCACACACCTCCTCCCGACCTGCGAGAGATAATCAAGGACGAACTGGTATCAATGACAAGCGCTACACATGCCCCGTCTCCTGTGCGCTTCCCAGTGCCTTCGTACGCAGAAGTTGCATCGCGGGCGCCTGCACCAGTTCCAACCGTACCTGCGGACGTCGGATGCGACCATGTGGCTGCGATGACAACGCAAGCGCCAAGGCCACGCCACTATTCTACATGGCGTCCTCCCCGCCCCATCTGCTTCTATTGTGGCATAAGGGGTCATATATCCCGTTTCTGCCGCCGCCGTCAGCAGGATGAACGACGTGGTTACTCAGCTTACGAGAGAGACTTTTCCCCGAGACTCGATGAATACGATCCCGCACCGTATCCATCCACATTCCGTCAGTCACCCTCCCCTCCACGGTCTCATGCTGGGCCTCATCCTTCTCGTTCATCTCGCCGCCGTTCTCCGTCACCGTTTCGGCGTACGTCATCACCCTTGCGTCCCGCTCCGATCTCTCGAGACTCGGAAAACTAGAACGTGCAGTTTTTGGAAAGGAAACTGCTTGTCGTCGGAACGCTACAACTCCTCCGTCTCGTCCAGCTAATTTACTGCCTGTTTCTGTGGAAGGTGTTTTTGTTTACGCCCTTATAGACACTGGAGCCGCTATTTCGGTAATTGATCGTGAATTGTGTTTTCGCCTGCGTAAAGTGCAAACTCCTTATGTCGGTCCCATGTTATGCGGTGCTAATGACAGTCCAATTCGCCCGACCGGGTTGTGCACTGCTCGTATTCTCATCGATGGAATCCGTCATCACATACAGTTGGCTGTGCTGTCTTCGTGCGCTCATCAGATAATCTTAGGCTGGGACTTCTTGTCAGCGGCGTCTGCTGTAATTTCGTGTGGTCGGCCCCTCATTCGTATTACGGACACTGAGCTTTCTTCTGCGGCCGACCTTTCGTCGCCCAACCTTGTGACAGCTGCGGATTTCCTCCTGCCTCCCGGACGAGAACGTGTCCTTACGATCAAGTCACGTGACATTCTAGATGGTGACGCTGTGGTTGCTCCTTGCCAGCGCTGCATTTTTCGAGGGATCACCATGGCATCATGTTTAGTGCGGTTCTCCCGTGGTTATGCAAGCATCACGGCCTGCAACACGACGCCAGAACCACTTCTTTTGCCTGAGGGGACCACTGTTGCCAGCATTACCGAAGAAGCACCGCTTTGTGTCGTCACTGGTTCATCTGCTTCGTCATTCTCAAAGTGTATGCCAGCGGAAGATGCATTTCCTGCTCTCAAGGCCACTTTGTGTGAACATCTCAACCCGACGCAAACGGATGCCTTGCTAGCGTTATTAATGAAGCACAGAACTTGCTTTGACGTTTGTTCGGTCACTGTTGTTGTGGGTCAAACAACAGTGACCACCCATCGTATTGACACCGACGGATCCCGTGCGATTCGCCGCCGCCCTTACCGCGTGTCGGCTTCTGAGCGCAAGCTTACAGAAGAACAAGTCAACGACATGCTCGCGCGCAACGTCATCAGGCCTTCGACAAGCGCATGGTCTTCTCCTGTCGTACTAGTGAAAAAAAAGGATGGCTCGGTACGGTTTTGCATTGATTACAGATCACTAAACAAAATCACTCGTAAGGACGTCTACCCAATGCCTCGCATTGACGACGCTCTTGATACTTTACAAGGTGCCGAGTACTTTTCAAGTCTCGACTTGCGCTCTGGTTATTGGCAGATTCCAATGCACGAGTCTGATAAAGAGAAGACTGCGTTTGCTACGCCAGATGGGCTCTTTGAATTCAATGTAATGCCTTTCGGCCTGTGCAATGCCCCAGCCACATTCGAACGGATGATAGACACGGTACTGTGGGGATTAAAATGGAAGACCTGCCTTTGCTACCTGGACGACATTGTCATTTTTTCTTCGAGCTTCTCACAGCACCGGGAACGGCTAGACGAAGTCCTCACGTGTTTAGCTAAGGCCGGTCTCCAGGTCAACACTAAGAAGTGTCGCTTTGCCAGTCACAGCATCAAGGTATTAGGTCACGTCGTCAGTAAACATGGCGTTGAGCCCGATCCCGACAAGGTTGCCGCGGTACTGCACTTTCCTACACCAACCACACAGAAAGACCTCCGCAGCTTCCTTGGCTTAGCGTCGTATTTCCGCCGCTTTGTACGTGATTTCGCTACTATTGCGGCTCCTCTGCACAAACTTCTGACCACGAGCGCACCCTTTGTCTGGTCGGATGACTGCAACGCCGCTTTTCACACCCTCAAGCGATGCCTCACATCACGGCCAGTGCTTCGCCATTTCGACCCTGCAGCACCTACTGTGCTACACACTGACGCAAGTGGACTTGGCATCGGTGCTGTCCTTCTTCAGCGGAACCACGCTTCCGAAGAACAAGTCGTGGCCTACGCGAGCCGTACTCTGTCACCTGCTGAGCGAAACTACAGCATCACTGAGCAAGAATGTCTCGCCATCGTGTGGTCCATACAAAAGTTCCGTCCTTACTTATACGGCCGGCATTTCACAATAGTGACTGACCATCATGCTCTGTGTTGGTTATCGTCTCTCAAAAATTTGTCGGGACGCCTTGGCCGTTGGGTACTACGATTGCAAGAGTATGACTACAGCGTCACATATAGGTCGGGCCGAGAGCACCAAGATGCCGACGCTTTGTCCCGTTGCCCGCTCTCTCAAAGCGCCGAAGTGTCACCTTCCATCTGTTCGTCACCACCCGCCAAAGTGACCAAACAGACGGCTGCTCCTTCGAAACAGTTAGTTGCCTCGGCGGACCTTCTTTCGTCCACGGATCTCGCCTCGCTCCAACATGCCGATACCTACTGCCGCACAATCATCGATCGGCTCACTGGCTTATCGCGTGCTCCAAACAGCCGCCTAAGACGACAACTTGCCCGTTTCAAGCTTCAAGAGGGAACATTATGTCGGCAAACTTACCATCCTCTCGGTAACCACGAGAGCACCAAGATGCCGACGCTTTGTCCCGTTGCCCGCTCTCTCAAAGCGCCGAAGTGTCACCTTCCATCTGTTCGTCACCACCCGCCAAAGTGACCAAACAGACGGCTGCTCCTTCGAAACAGTTAGTTGCCTCGGCGGACCTTCTTTCGTCCACGGATCTCGCCTCGCTCCAACATGCCGATACCTACTGCCGCACAATCATCGATCGGCTCACTGGCTTATCGCGTGCTCCAAACAGCCGCCTAAGACGACAACTTGCCCGTTTCAAGCTTCAAGAGGGAACATTATGTCGGCAAACTTACCATCCTCTCGGTAACCAATGGGTTCCCGTCATTCCTCGCTCACTTCGTCTGGAAGTTCTACAAGCGTTTCATGACGATGCGACAGCTGGCCACTTAGGGTTCCACAAGACCTACGACCGCCTCAGGACTCGCTGCTTTTGGCCTGGCCTCTCCACTTCTGTCGCCAAGTACGTCGCTTCCTGCACGTCATGCCAGCACCGAAAACGTACCACGTCTCTTCCCGCGGGGCCACTGCAACCACTGCCGTGCCCGTCCACTCCCTTTGAATTTGTGGGCATAGACTTATACGGACCTCTTCCGCTTACGCCAGCCGGTCACCGTTGGATTGTTACTGCCGTAGACCACCTTACTCGCTACGCGGAGACGGCAGCTCTTTCATCTGGTGCTACCTCTGAAGTAGCCGATTTTTTACTTCGCGCCATTATTTTACGACATGGCGCACCGCGTGTGCTCCTTAGTGACCGTGGCAAGACATTTCTTTCACATGTCCTTGCTGAAGTCTTAAAGGCCTCTAACACCATCCACAAGACCACATCAGCGTATCACCCGGAGACTAATGGTTTGACTGAGCGTTTTCACCGAACTTTGTCCGACATGATCTCTATGTACGTGCGACCAGATCACAAAAACTGGGACACAATACTTCCTTTTGTCACGTTCGCATATAACACTGTCATACAGCGTACAACGAATTTCACCCCTTTTTTTCTCGTGTATGGCCGTGTACCGACTTTTGTTCTGGACACCACATTTTTGTCCACATCTTCCAATCCATCTTCATCTCTCCCGGAAGAGTTCGCCGCTCGCGTCGCCCGCTGCCGTGAAATCGCCCGTGCCAACACTGCTACCATTCAGGAGAAGAGAAAAAACGACCTTGATGCGAAGCGTCGAGTTGTTGTGTTCCGCCCAGGCGACGAAGTCCTTTTGTGGACACCTGTTCGTGTACCTGGGCTCTGCGAAAAATTCCTTCACCGGTATCTCGGTCCATACACCGTCGTGGAACGAACATCTGAAGTCAACTATCGCGTTGCTCCTGTCAACGCGGCTTCTGATCGTCGTCGCCGCCACACCGAGATCGCCCACGTCTCTCGACTGAAACGATATATTCGGCGTCCCAACCCTTTCTAACTTGCTGCCCTCTTTCGCGAAGGGGGGAAAATAGTGTGAGCGCTGATTATGTACTTCATCGGAAAATAGTGTGAGCGCTGACTATGTACTTCATCTTCATCTGTATGACCAAGCCATTGTAGTGATCATCATCGTATGTCACGCGGGCTGGCTCTCTGGCTCGTGCGTCTGGATTAAAGAAGGATAACCTGGTTGCTGCCGTACCGGACGTGGTCTCATAATATATATATATATATATATATATATATATATATATATATATATATATATATATATATATATGTGAGGGGTGTAATATAGCGCGCATTCACAATGAAACTAAAAAATAAAATATAAAAAATAGAACACGTTTAGACAGGATTCCAACTCGCCACTTCACTCCCTTATCCTGAGCTGAGTGCGCTACCTACTATGCCACGCCAGAACATGCATGTAGGGTTGCGAAATGACTATTTGTTCAAAGAACGCACTGTTCAACTTTATGTTTACAAGCCGCACAGTCAATCATGACACGATATTTCTTTCCAAATAATAATCGCGTCTTGATTCGACAGGGACGAACGGCATTGGGGCACCGAATGACGTGTTTATATTAGCAGAAGCGCAATTTTTTTGAGGCATCCACATCTTAACTCTGAAAAATCTCAAATTGACTAGAGGAGCAGCCACAGATTGTCAGCTGTTCCTGCCGATAGTTTTTCTTTTCCTTTGATAGTCGGTTCTCGCACTTGCTACTGGTCAACATGTACAGTTGATTTGAATGTCTTGTTTGGTAGATATCTGCGCACACGGGTGAATATTGAGAATTTTTTTTCGCGCGAGCGACGACGTAGCACTACAAATCTGGCATGCCAGTATACATATCTGCAGTTATATCGATACCTGCGACTAAGAAACCGCCGAAGAAATGACTAATGCAATGCGCTGACAAAGTATGCCAGTATGTTAGTTCACTAACGCGTACCAAATTACCAACTCAAAATTGCATTTTCTTACATACGAATCAGAGAAGTACCGGCTCCTGCGCTCAAGAGGAAGCTTTCGTAGACCGCCTGCATTGCGGAAACTACGACACATCGATCGCCGTCTATCCTTGTACCAGCATCGCACACGCGAATAAATGATCGATTTAGGCTCAGAGATGTCTAAACTGCACTTTTCAGTCATTCTTGCACTTTATAATTGTGCCTACTTGAATTAAAAAGAGCCGGCAGCATGTACACCAACGTGGCCGGCACAGTAGGCCTCGCTGGAACGGGGCACTGGGTAAGGCTGTTCTCGAAGCAGCTGATTTGCGATGTTTGAAGTTTCTACATTTGAGCTTTCTAACATTTCTAACTATTACCTAAACTAAACCTGAAGTAAGTGGAAGGTCAATCAATGCCAGAAATGCATTTACTGAGTGGCGATGCCGAGCGTCTGCTGTATTTCTGGCCTCCGCTGGCAGTTTACAATGGGCGTGCCAGTGTACAGATATATGCCGTTATATTGATACCAACAATTAAAAAAAACACCCACAGAAATACCATCGCAATCCGCTGAAAACGTATGCCAGGGAGTCAGTTCACGAAGGCGCGCCAAATTACCAACTGAAACTTGCGTGTTGCTACATATCACTCAGAGAAGTACCGGCTAAGTGCGGCCGGCAGCTTTCGGTGACAGCCAGCGTAGCAAAAACCGCGACGTTCGATCGTCAGCACTCCTTGTGCGAACATCTACAAAAAACAAAATAGTTGATTCGGGTTCATGAATGTCTAATATATACGTTACAGTTATTCTCACACTTGAAAGTTGTGTGTACATGAAGCAAGAAGCACCGGTAACATATATACCAACGCGGCCAGTACGACAGATTTAATGCTCGCTGGGCCAGGCACTGGGTAAGACCACTCTCGACGTGGTGAGTTGGGATGGTTGACGGTTCTCCATTTGAGCTTCGGAACATTTTAGCTCTTACCTGAAGTAACTAGAAGAATAAGCATGGCCAGACATAAATTTATGCGGTGTGGCGGAATCGAACGACAGCTTTTTTTCTCGCCTCCGCTGGGAAACCCTGCGAAGAAATCGAGAGATCTCATTTACGCTTCATCCACTCCGCGGCGAAAACTATTTCCTGTTTCTGTTAGGAAGGGCGTGAAGTTCCAGGCTTACAAACACTGCAACTTGGAATCATTACAGCAATACACGGATGATGCGAATATGGCTGGTATACGCGGGGGCATATGCGAGAAAGGTGCATCATAATTGCTACGATACGTACGTGCGCCGCAAAAACTACGTATTCTCGATATCTGTTAGGGAAGAATCTCTCCGTGCCGTCGAATCAAGCATTTTATACTTAACGACACCGAAACATACCACGGCACACGCTAAAATAACGTGCCCGCTGCGCTGCTAGTAACAGTTTGTGCTCCAGTAATCACCAGCACTTGCCAGTGAAAATTTCAGCACCTTCAGTGCTTTGCAGTGCGCACCAGCATCACAGCGGTTGAGCCAGCACCCCTGCAGTGCGACACCGCTTTTCCCCAGTGCGTCCAGCAAAGTGCCAGTGATTACAAGCGTGTACCAGTGTCTCCAGCGTGTACCAGTACCAAAAAACGTACTGGCATCACGCTGTTTTTTCAGTAGGGATGTGAAGCTAGCAAAACGACCGCGAGCGCATCATAAAGGGCCCCATATACTCCAATGTAGCGTTCACGCACGCGCACGCTGGGCACAGCGACGCTACGTTAGCAAAACGCGAGCACTTCATAGTCTGGCGCCTGGCGCAACTAGCGCACGCGGCCCGACGGCAACCTGTGCGAAATACTACATGCTGCATTTTGCGCCGATGCGTTAACCAGATAACACTGCATCTCTTTCTTTCCGTGACGGACGGACGCTGAACGCGCTGAAAGGCGCATGCGTCAAAGTAATGCATCGTGGCGCCCGTCTGCGAGTATATGGCAGGATCGGTGCCTGGCGTGGCAACGCCAGCGTGACCCGACGAAATGAACGCCGGGGAGCATGCGCATCGCGTCAAGTCGATATGTATTGGCACCTTGACTCTGGCATGTAGTAATGTTCTGACATGACACTCATCGCATGATTATCATGTTTGCACAAGTCATATACCTTCATCACCATTTTCGTCACCTAATACCAAATTTGGCATATTTAAAGCTAGCAAAATGGCCACGATCGCATCATGAGTGTGCCATGTAGTCATGTAGTTCATAACACGCATGTCGCGATCATCATGTTTGAATGTGTCATTTACCTATGTCGTCCATTCGCGTCGCATAATGCTGAGTGTGTAATATGTGAAGCTCGAAACAGCCGTGAGCACATGATGAACGTAGCATGTAGTCATGTTGTTACATGACACCCATCTACTGTACATCATGTTTGCACCAGTATCATACCTTTGTCATCCATTCACGTACCATAATACCAAATTTGGTATAAGTAAGCTAGTGAAACGGCCACCAGCGCATCGTGGGCATGGCATGTGGTCTTGTTGTTACATGACACGCATCTCATGATTATCATGTTTGCACCAGTCACATACATTCATCATCCATTCACGCACCATTAACGTTTAATTATATCAAATTTGGTATATGAGACGCTGGCGAAACGCCCGCGAGTGCATCATGAGCTTGGCATGTAGTCATGTTGTTGCATGACACACACGTCATAATTTTCATGTGAGGGTCTGTCGCTTTGTTCGCCACGCAATCATGCCTTACTATACCATTTTCGCGACATGTCATGGGAATGAAACCACCGCAAGAGCTTCTTAAGGTCGAAAGAAGTTGATGATGGCATCGCACCGCTGCCAATTGTTGTAAAGGGCTCAAAGGTTGATTATGAAAGCATTTCCAGCGGGTATCTCTTTTTAGGGTAGCGGGCTTCGCACCGTCGTACGCATAACTGATCTTTGCCAGTGAGGAGACGCGTAAGGAGAGGTAGAACGAAGATTCATTTACATTACAGAATAAGGGTAGAAACTGTACAGGGAACCAGAAGATTCAGCATTATGTACAACAAAGATTCTGTTCATGACTCAGCTCATGATTCCGCTCGAAATTCAGCCCAACATTCAGCACTATTTACAAAATGCTTCGGCTTTTATAGCCCACTGTCACCGCCGTCAGAAGCAGGCGCTGATCACTCTTGCCACAAAGCAGGGGACGAAGCCTTTGTGGTCCACCCACAGGAAAGGGTGCAGGTATTGCGCCACTCGGCTGGGCGAAACAGTCCAATTGTAACAGGAACGCACCACACAAAGATGCACCTGGCCCACGCTTTGAAGCCACCGCAGGGCGAGGAGGTAAAGTCCGGAGAGGGAAAGTTGAACTCCTCCAGGGAGATGGCTGCTAACTCGAACGTCAGCAGCGGTTTATACTGCTTTCAGCTTCAGGCTGTCCAAACGCTCGATCCTGCTGAACAGCTTCTTCGAAGCATTCCCACGTTTCCGGGCTGTCGGTGCGTTGAGATGGCCTCGCGTAGATGACAAAAACCGAGTCAGGAGGTTGACTTAATGAGACCCGCCACACTGGCGCCGTACCCCCACTGTTTGAGCCCGTTCAACAAAAGGCTTGTTTCGCGAAACTTTCGTAGAGACCCGACTGCTTCCTGGAACGTCTACCGGACAGCGTCTTGTAGACTGGGCGCCGATGGGGTGGAAAGCCTTCCTAGTTGAGCGGCTTATGCACAATGGCGTCTGCCTACACGATTTGCCGGGCCAAACGTAACAGCTTTTCCGCAGCCAGGATAATCTCGGCTGGCCAGCACTCCCAACCGCTGGGCACGAAGAGAAGTGCTGGTGACGAGGACGATGACCTGGCTTGTATCCTTCAGCTGCGAACTTGCAACCAACTCCCAAACCACCTCAAAATGACTGACAACAGCAAGGCGAAACACACAACACAACACCATGCCACAGTCAAGTGCAGTGAACTCGCTCAAAACCCTCCAGGATTCTCAAGAAACACAAACGAATTCTATTCTACAATTTTGACAGAACTTTGTGCCGCCAAATTTACAACAATCCTGGATGTGGAGATGCTTATCAAAGATGTAACAATTTACCGTGCGAGAAAAACACACAAAGGCAAATACAATTTGGCCCCAGATAACCATAAACACACTTTTTCAAAGTTAACCTCCTACCATCTGCACTAGTAATTTTTAACACACATCTAACTTCATGCCGCACTTTAGGAAACACAACCAACTACAATGGTTTCACACGAGTGCTGCCAGACCCTATACGCAAGGTATCTGTGCGCACTCTTCATTCTCTCAATACATATTTTCAAGGCGTAGTCGAGAGTACCTGCTTGTAGGACACCCTGAGGCTAATGAAAACTCTCTCACAACAAGTCAAGCGGCCTCTTATAACTACCTGAGTCGTATTCCTAACGTTAACATTTGGTAAAGCGCAACTGTCATCAGCTCAAGAGATCACATGATCCCCAAGCAATCACTAAAATAACGTAAGGAAATAACCCTCACATACTAGCACACTCGTTAACTGAATGTAGCCTCACGTCAGCCCCTGTCTTTAAAGAACGCACAGGATTTTGCTGTGCGACCTAGCGCAGACCCACACACACACCTAACCAAAGGCCATATTCCTATAACATAGGCACCACTAAACACGTGTCTGAACATGAATGTTCACAAAAACCGACACGCAATGAAAATAACGCTAGATGCCATACACGCAAGAGCACCTAACAAAACCTGCGTAAATGTTGTGCCACAAAAGCCGTTCCAAATGTTTTTCAAACGTGAGAATTTCGAAAACAGTTTTTTGTTTTATTCGAAAACCTACCTTAGCAATGCCCATTTACGCTCTTAAGACGTTCTAAATCTTCGCGCTACACCAAAAAAGGCCCGAAGCATAGCTGATATCGACAACGTTACCACGCTTTCAAATTTAGCGGACGAACCAAACTTCAATTACGATTTACGTGCTTTTATCTCAAAGAAAAAAAATATAATTTCACGCAGTCGGCTGACCGATGCGGGTCACTGCTTTCGCATAACCCTTAACAACTTAACTGAAAACTCGGCCAAAGTTTACAGAAAAGTATTGAAGTGAAAAAATAACTAAACAAACAAGCCGTGGAGATGACACAGGAATATTACATTAAAGCCAAAAATACACAAACATACATGCTTCCAAGTGAATTCCTCCGTCCGACTCTCCAGCTTTTAGCTGTCTCTCACTTCAGTCGTACACGTGGCGCTCGTGGTCTTGCCGGATTTCGAGAACGCCCGAGGCAACGACGCGTATGTGCTACCAGCTGAACGGCGCAGCCACGCATCATTCGTAATTTCGGCTGACTTCTGCCAATCTGGTGCAAGGGACCCGCGCAATGTGTGGGAAAGAGTGGTCATGCCCTTTTAGGGCTAGCTCTCGTGTGTTGCTTAGCTATTGTGGCCTTTCCTCTAGGACCCCTACGACAACCTTGTCCCCGCAAAGCTTTAAATCTCCTGCGTACATTGTGAGGATGCCCGCTGTGGCCTACCCTTTCGCCGCTGGCGCGTTACTTCCCGCCACAAAGGCCTCTTCACTGAACTGCTTGATGAGCTACACTTCTTTCTTTCGTCCGGCAGCGTGCCACCTCTGTTCGCCCATTGCTTCATCGCACGCGCACGCTTCATTCTTTTACGGTGACGTTTGCGACCGACCTTTCCCTCATTGCTTTGAAATTGGTAGCGGGTCGAGTCATCGGTGGTATTACAGTTCAAAGACAAACCATAAGACTTGCTGTGAAAAGAACCAGAAGACTTGCTCTTTCCACTTTATTGCATTCCCGCTTTCTTTTTACCTTTCATCCGGTGACTCGGACGCATGCAAACAGACTGTGACGCCGACGCACAACCCCTAGTCTCTCTAGTTAGGCTCAAACATTTGGAGCTTTTCTTTACACGCATAGTGCTTTTCGTCCCTCTCGTGGCTTTCCGACATCTCTTGTGTCTGCGCCGTTTCTTGCGGCTCATTTCCGACCTTCCCGCTCGCTTCTCAAGCTCGTGAACCCTCTCAAAACATTTGTCAGCTGTACAACCCGTGCAGTCTTAATGATTTTTGACAAAATCATCTCTTTCACATTTTAGACCGACGGACAGGTTAACACACTCATGAACAATGCAGCTGCCTCCCTTCAAAAAACCTTTCTCGCATTCCTGAGAGCTGTCCGCGACTGCACTGATGCCATTACTCTCGACAATCGCTGCTTTTATTGAGTTTTCTCCGGTGTTCTTGACTACTTCGACTTCGTTTGCAAGTTCCACCGTTGCGACAATCACAGTTGAGGTCTGTACCAGTTTTTCTACAGCTCTCCTAGCTGTTTCGCTTGCATTTAACTGGCACAGCACCTCCTCGCATTCGCTCTGGCCTTCGGCGGCCTCTCTCGTTAGAGCAGCATTTTCCGCAGCTCTCACTTTTGGTTCACCTGTGAACCTGCTGCTGTCTTCACATGTGCCAGCCTTCTCTATAGCTGTAAACTGCACTACACTCAATTGATCATCGCACAGCTCATGCGCTACAGTTGCGGATGGCGGGAGCTTCCGCCGCATTGCCTCGACTTTCTGTTCCAATAGTTCAATCTCCAGCTCCCTCTGCTTCTCTCCTTCCTTCTTTTTCTCATCTCTTTTTTTAGGGACGAAGCTCCTTTATAGCGGCACCCATTCGTTTCTCGTAGTCGTAGTAGTAGTCGTAGTGTGTAACCAGTCTTACATTTTGACCTCCAAGGTGGTGCCGGTGTGAGATTTCTTCTGTGCGTTGTTGAACAATAAAAAATTCGCAGCGTGCGCGTTAACTAAAAGCCGAATTCTCCTGTCGATCATTCCCCCTTAGCACCCATTTGCATGTACATTGAGCACTATCTGACGAGAAAGGGTTGCTATTTCACACTCGCTCGGCATAACCTCCTTGGTTTTAGAAAGGTTTAGCGAGCTTTGGGCCACAGTGCCATGAATACAGTGAGCTAGTATATACCATGAACTCGAAGTGGTTAAAGATGGGAAGTAGACACGAAGCGCAAGCCGTAAGAAAGTGTGCGTGTGCCACCTCTCGTTTAGTCCTCGGAATGTCCGCTGGATGGCGGTGCATATGCGGAAAATATGCACCGGTGGTAGCAGGAGTGGTAGAGGTCGGACGTGTTTTTGGAGAGCTCCGGAATGACAGCTACAGATAAGTGTTTTTGCATGTTTCCAGTTTGCCTCTATATGTAGCGTTATGAGAACGTAAGGCGCTAGCGTAAGGCTTGATTAGGTCTAGTACGGTGCACGGTTTTTTTTTTCTTATTAGTAATTTGTACTGTGTCTTTTTTTCTCCAGCCACCACGTGGCTGAAGCCTGCGCGTAGACCGACCACGTGCATGCGCAGGTGCTGTGAAGTGTAGCGTATTTATTTATTATTGTGGTTCTTTTTGGCTTAGACCAGTGTATTTTAGTACAGTTTTCTAACACGTGGGCATCGGTAAACTGAGCTAGCCATGGTCAAAAAGACCGTAAAGTGTTCCGAGTGCGGGGTAGGGCGGAAGGTGGAAATTAGTGCGGAGGAGAAAGCAGAAGATGACGCCAAGTGTAGACAGTGCGAGTTCGAGGAGAAAATGAAAAATATGATGGCGGTCCAGAGTGGGCTCATGGAGAAAATCGCAGCGCTGGAGAATGCATTGGCGAAGGAGCGAGAGCAAACGTCAGCCATGGAAGAAAGGCTCCCGGCAGCCGAGAAGGGCCTATCGAAGGTCGTGAAAGGGAACGAAGAGGCAGGTGACGGCGGAAGCATTATGGCGACGACCCCCCGTGCGGGAGAGATGAAGGAAACAGGCATGACAAAGGCAGATACATTGGCCACAGGGCCCAGCTACCGGGAAGTAGTTTTGAGGGAGGGAGGGAGCAAACCAGCAGCCGTGACTCACGCTAGTCACCTAGTCAGCAGCCAGGTGCAGGTTTCAGAAGGAATGTCTGAACAGGTCATCATCGCCGGTGACTCAAATTTGGTCCGATGCGCAGCGGCAATCAAAGAAAGGGTGAAAGGCGACAAGAGAGTTGCGATAGGGACGTTCCCAGGACAAACGCAGGGGACAGTAATGAGTCAAGCGGGTGAACAACTCGCAGCTAAGGCTGGCAATCGTAACCTCGTTGTAATTGCGGGAGGGTTAAATGACGTCCTGAAAAAAGAATCGTCAGGACTAGCGACGGCCTTGGCGAGAGGGGTGGATGACATGCGCACCGTGTCCCCCCAGGTGCAAATTGTAGTATGCACAGTACCGGAAGTACCGGTGCGCAACGTCAACCTGCGAAGAGCGGTTGTAGACGCAAACAAGGAGATATGGCGGATTAGTCGAGAGAAGGGTTTCGAGGTAGTGGATATAAACAGGGAAGTGCACAGGTGGGGTGGATTCCAAAGAGACAGGATTCATTTCGATAAGAGGCTTGGACACGAGGTGGGCTGGCGACTGGCAGGACGCGCAGTAGCTTTTTTGGGGGGCTCACGGGCCCTTCGGAGTCCGGGGTAGCTCGTAACAGGGAAAGCAACCAGGAGGACGCTTTGACAGGTAGAATTGCGAAAAACCAGAAAAAAGGTAAAAGAAAAAGGAAAAAGGCGCGTGTTGCAATTAGTTACATAAACATGCAGGGTGGCAGAAAGAAGGCAAAATGGTTAGAGATTGAGGAGCAGTTAAACAAAGAACAGATAGGCGTGTATGCGGTTACAGAAACACACCTTAGAGACTTGGAAGAGCCACCACATTTAAAAAATTATGTTTGGGAAGGGTGTAACAGGACCATATCGGAAAGGAAAGGTGGGGGTGTAGGAATGCTAATTCACCGCGGAGCCAAATGGGTTAGAGTGAAACAGACGTGTTCAGAGCACCTCTGGGTTCGGGGCACAGTAGGTGGAAAGGAAACGTGGCTAGGGGTAGCCTACTTGTGGACGGGGAATAACTGCAGAGAAAAGAATCAGGAGATAGTGGATTGCATGAGTGCGGATATTAAGGAATTTGGTAATGGGGCCGAAATCATCCTTCTAGGGGACATGAATGCCCACATACATGACCTTGACGGATATTCAGACACCAATGGGAAGTTATTACTAGATCTTTGCGAGCAACATAGTCTGGAGATAGTTAACACGGGGCCTAAATGTGACGGCCAGATCACATGGGAAGTCGGAAACAAGCAATCAAGTATTGATTATTGTCTCATGACTGAAGGAATTTACCACAAACTGACAGAAATGAGGATAGACGAGGAAGGCATTAACAGCTTGGGTAGTGATCATAAACGAATAACATTACAAATGGGATACGAAACTGAAAATATGAGCATGGAATCAAAGTCTGGCAGCTCGTATTTAAATGACAAACAAATAATAAATATAGCCGCAAGAGTCGAGGAAGAAGTAGGCGAAATACCAGGCAAGGACTGGGAGTATAGTGAGCTGTTACATCTAATGACGAAGGAGATAGGGAAAGAGAAGAAAACTGTTTGCTGGAAAGGAAAAAGGAAGCCAAAAAGTTGGTGGAACAAGGAAATCCGGGAGGCGATCGAGAAGCGACGCGAAGCCTCACGGGAGCATAGAAAGGCAGAAAAGGAGAAGCGGCCGCAGGACGAAGTCAAAAAAATATGGGAAATATATTTAGAGAAAAAATCCCTTGTACAGAAATTGGTAGAGGCAAAAATTAAAGGTGAAAGTGAACGCTGGATGACAGAGATACACGAAAAAAAGGAGGCCGAGCCTAGGATTTTTTGGAGCCACATAAAGGCGCTAGGTAGGAAGTCTGTCACAACGCAACAACATATTCTAGATGAAGGAGGAAATCAATTGGAAGGGTACGAAGCGCTAGGTTACATCCAAAAGGTAACAGCCGATTCGTTTCAAAAGAGCGTCCAGGAGATCTCCCCGGTGAGTAAAAGTGTGGCGGAGAAAGCAACAGAGGAAGAGCTAGTACTTGATAAATTCAACTGGAAAAAGGCCGAAGGAAAAATTCCAAAGCGCACTGCCGCGGGTTTAGATGGGATTCCCGTTAGCCTCATTAACGAACTAGGACATAACACTAAAGAAGCATTGTTAAAAGCAGTAGAAAAAAGCTTAAAGGACGGACAAATACCGGACAGTTGGCGACAAAGTAGAATGAACTTAATCTATAAAGGCAAGGGAGAAAAGGACAAGATTCGCTCGTATAGACCACTAACCATTACATCGGTACTATACAGGATGGCGATGCAAGCAGTAAAAATGAAAATAGAAACATGGGCCGAACATAACGATATTTTGGGAGAACTTCAGAACGGATTTCGAGTCGACAGGCGGTTAGACGATAACCTGTTTGTTCTCACTCAGTGTATAGAAATATCCAAAATAGAGAATAGGCCCTTGTACGTGGCTTTTCTAGACACCACTGGGGCATACGACAACGTTAATCAGGAAATTTTGTGGGATATATTGAAAGGAATGGGCATGGGCGACGACTGTATACAGCTTTTGAGGGAGATATACCGAGAAAATACAGTTTGCATAGAGTGGGAAGGAATGCGTAGCAAAGAGAACGTTGAGGTTAGCAGGGGTCTGAGACAGGGATGTCCTTTGTCCCCGCTGTTATTCATGCTGTACATGGTGAGTATGGAAAAAGCGCTAGAAGGTAGCAACATTGGTTTTAATCTGTCACACAAACAGGGCGGCATGATGATTGAGCAGAAGCTTCCAGGTTTATTTTATGCGGACGATATTGTCTTATTTGCGGACAGTCGAGATGATATACAGCAGCTGGCGAATATATGCGGAAGGGAAGGTGAAGCTCTTGGACTAGGATTCAGTGTAACGAAGTGTGGATTGATGGTATTCAATGATCCCTGTGATCAGACGGTGTCCATACAAGGCCAAGAAATACCGAGGGTAAGTGAATACAAGTACCTTGGAGTATGGGTAAATGAGAGTGATAGATACATGGAGGTACAGGAAAAAGCCTCGGCAGCAAAAGGAAAGAGGAATGCGGCAATAATGAAGCACAGAGCGTTGTGGGGATACAATAGGTATGAGGTGCTTCGAGGTCTGTGGAAGGGTGTAATGGTTCCAGGGCTTACTTTTGGGAACTCAGTGGTGTGCATGAGGGCAGAGGTGCAAGCGGGAATGGATGTAAATCAAAGGACTGTGGGACGCCTCGCGTTGGGTGCTCACGGGAAGACGACAAACGAGGCTGTAAAGGGCGATATGGGGTGGACAGGTTTTGAGGCGAGGGAAGCGCAGAGCAAAATAAGGTTCGAAGAAAGGCTAAGAAATATGAAGGAGAGTAGATGGGCAGAGAAGGTGTTCCGTTATTTGTATAGGAAGAGCGTGGACACACAGTGGAGAAAAAGAACTAGAAGACTCACTAGTAAGTATACGGCTGGTATTGTAAGCCGTATGTCAACAAAGAGCGTTAAGGGAAAAGTCAGGGAGGCGGAGAGGATTTACTGGATGGCAGCTATGGAGAAAAAACCGGCTTTGAGTAACTACCGAAAGGGCAAAAATGAAATAAGGAGGGAGGCATTTTACGATAATTCAAGGGGAAGCGCTTTACTGTTTGAAGCGAGATCGGGTTGCCTTAGAACGCGTAGTTATAAAGCAAGATTCAGTAAAGAAGAAGAACAATGCAGATGCTGCGGGAAAGATAAGGAAACGGCGGAGCATGTTCTGATTGAATGTGGAGATATCCACCCAGGTGTACGTTTGGGCACGAGCCTACAGGAAGCCTTGGGTTTTAGGGACAACAATGGAAAGCTGAACACACCCGCGATTGAAATAAGTAAGAGACGGTTAGAGTATTGGTGGCAGAAAATTAGAGAGAAAGGACAAAAATAAATATTGGAAAAATAAAATATGGACAGTGTGCCGTAAATGGCAGAGAACTTAAGCTGAAAATTTACCTTTTTTTCCATTAAGATAGAATTTATCGAAGTAGAGGCATTAGGCCAACATAAAAAGAAAAAAAGGTGGTTTTTTTTTTGTCGAGCCTGGTGGCATACTTGTCACCACCCCGTTATAAAGGGGACGCTCATAGCATCCATCCATATGATGAAAAGATGCGAGATGGTGGTACTTGGAGCGTTGAATAGATGGACGAACGGACACACAGACATATGCATGGATGGACGCATGAATGGACGCCGGGGCGGATGCATGGACGAAGGCATGGACGGACGCACGAACAGACGCACGCACGGATGGGCAGATGGACGCATGGACGGTCACAGAGATGGACGCATGGACGGAAGCAAGAACGAATGGATGGACAAAAGCTTCGCCCCACTCTCCCTCATTCACTCCGTGGATATGCTGCCAAATTTTTTTCTCTTTCTCAAAAGTTTCTACCGCGTTTTTAATCTTCTCCTCACTGGCTTTTTGCGAGATCAGCCTCACAATCGGTTTCCTGCGCATTCCTTCCACTATTACAATGTCTAGATGCTTACTCACAGCCATAAGTTTCTCTATTAGCATTGCCTTCCACTACATGATTGCCGTTGTACTTTGGTCCGGCATCTCACACACAATTGGGTGATCCCTATAACTCACAAATAGGTGATCCCCTAACACACACACGCACAGCTTCTAATCAACTCACACTCACAAAATGAAGCCGGGAAAGTCAAAACAAATATCAAGCACTCACGACAGCACAGCACCATGTCGTGAAATCCATCTCACCGCTGCGAACCAGTTGTTAAGGTCGAAGGAAGTTGCTGATGGCATCCCACCACTGCCACCAGTTGTTAAGGTAAGGAAGGTCTCGATGGCATGGACAGCGGGTTCTCTTTAAGGTAGCTGACTTCACTAGTCGACATGAAGACAGCATCTGCTCAAAGCACACTTGGAGTATTTGACGCCCAGTGCTTGAATCTCTCGACTAGGAAGATGGCTACTCGCACTTCATCATTTCGTGAAGTCAAGGCTGCATCCGTCATTCAATGAAACGCCAGAGGACTAAAATCACGTTTTTCATATTTTCGTCAGTTTGTGTTTACCAACGTGTTTCCACTCATCGTCATTTGTGAACCCAATTTATCGAAACTAATAAGACTTTCAGGGTACGAAGCTGTCATGTCTTCAACAAATGGTGCGTGGAGCAAAATCATTGTCTGTGTTCATCGTGAACTGACGTATGTTGTCCAACAAATAGCGCCTCACGATGACAATCAGTACATCTGCATCACTGCGAAAAAGAACAAAGTCATGTTTTCTCTCATAGACGTTTATATATCGCAATCGAATAATCTCGATTCCAGGAGATCAGCGGATATTTTAAGAGTGTGTCCTGTGCCATGGGTCATCATAGGTGATTTCAATGCGCACCATCAGGCATGGGGAAGTACGCGGACAAATGCAAGAGGACACAAGTTAGCAAACATTGCCTACAAGTACAACTCTCCTGAACGACGGTAGCCTCACTTTTCTTCGAGGGGTGATATACGGCTGTCTCGACCTTGCTTTTGTCTTCAACTCCCTCGCGAAATACGTTAAGTGGTTTCCAGATGTTGAGACAAGAGGAAGTGATCACATTACAATCTACCGTAACATCAAAGGCTTGTCTAGTTGTGGTCCACGTACGACCGATCGAGCAGTCTAATGAACCAACGTCAAATTTGACATGAAAGTTGCTTGCTGCGATGGCCTGGGATCTCGGTTGGAGCAAAGAATTCAGAGCACAATGCAAAACGCCACTCACACGGTGACAATATCTGCCACATGAAAGCGTTGGTATTGGCGTACGAAATCAATTCGCGATCTAAGCGCAGCCACGAGGATGCAAAAGAAGATTCAGCATCGCATGGATAGATTAGCGTCAGAACGATGGACAAAGTTTTGCCAGTCACTAGACCCTCGCAAGCTACTCTCACACATTTGAAAAACGGTGCAAGGTCTGCGTCTTCTTACGGAACAGCGTTTCCCATTCAAAGCGCTTCCGCTATTTCAGGGGAGGAAAGACATTGATGTCGCAGAAGATTTTTGTACGTAGATCGCCAACCAAGCCACTCGTCCAGATTATTCAGTGAGAGGTGACGTCCCCCGTTCCCGTGACCATCAAATGGACCTCCCTTTTACAATGGAGGAGCTCGAGGTGGCACTAGCTCTCTGGAGGCGTTCAACTTCTCTAAGTTCAGATGGTATTCCGTACCGATCCTTGTGCAACCTTGGGGAAGGTGCAACGAGAGAACTGTTGAGCCTTTACAACATCTTGTGGCAGGATGGCAATGTTCCTGACGATTGGAAAGTAAGCCGCTTGTTACCCATCTTGAAACAAGGCAAATCCCCACTCTAACTCGCCTCATACCACCCAACAGCAATGGCCAGCTGCGTAGGGAAATTGATGGAACCGATGGTACTAGGCCACCTGGATGTGGTGTCTTGAATACTACAAGACCTATCCGAATTCTATGGCTGGTGACCGACGCGATTGCTCTTCCATTGACAATGTCGTTGATCTAGTTTCGTACGTTCAGCACAAAAGATCTCGTAAGCGACTATCTACAGCTTTGTTTCTAGATTTGAAAGGCGCGTATGAAAATGTACTACATGAAGCCATTTTGGCTGCTCTTGCGGTGGTTGGCCTTGGTGGTCAAGTCTTCCATTGAATTTCGAGTTACCTGCCTGTAAGATCATTCTTTGTGTTAACAGAAGATGGTCCCTCAGGGGTGTTCCCCTAGGCGGAGTTCTTAGCGCGACGCTATTCAATCTATTCGCTATTCAAAAACGCTGTCGCTCGTGCTTATGCTCTCGTCAGAGCCGTATGTTAACGGCTCATATATTCTACTGTGTGATGTGCAGTCTATGAGAAGAGTGTTCATGAAAACCATTTTTCTCCGTGTGCAACCATTCTCTCGCACCTGCATTTTGTAGAGTTACTCGACATTGGGTTCAAAAGAGGTTGTAACCCTCCTTACTTCGTTTAATACTATGTTATGTTGCGATTGCATTGATACTTTCGCCATTGCAGTGCAAACGAGTATTTGACATGGTAGCAAAAGTTTGCTGCATTTCTCTACAACCACTTTGATAAACTTCGGGACGGCAACGAATGCAGGTACGGCCAGTACTCCCAGCTCTACCCGAACCGGCGTGGTGTGCGAGTTCCTAACACTTACTGCCACCGGGCGTTCCAGGACTGCGCCCCGGGCCGTTGTTTCGTGCAGTCTCCAGGGTACCCGGGTATCTACCCTCGCAATCTACTCTGCAAGTACCACATCAATGTGCGGCGGAACCTCGTGGGCCTTGACCTAGCTGCCTTCGACGTTGATGGGTTGCGCTGTGACAACCTCCTCATGTGCTTTCCGAGGCCGGTCACAAGAAACCTGGAGCTGTGCCCTTTCGACTATGTCAAGGTTTGCGAACTCATAAATATTGATAAATAAAATCAAGCTAGTGTGAACGCGTACACTTGGGAAAGTGTGTTGGTCCTGTGTAAGCTAGTGAGACTTTGCCGAAAAATCCAGCGTATTATGGAGCCACAACCATGCCCGTGTAGTAACGAGGGGGAAGGGGGCAGGTGGATGCGGCGACCATTGTCGCGTATGAAATTTTTATTGCATGATACGTGCGCAGAAATTCGACAAACACAAGAAAAACAAAATAGACAGAAAATTAGCAGATCCCACGTACAGTGCGAAGCGATAATATGCGAAGCATGAATAAGAAATGCTGATATATCCCTTTAAACTCACACAACTTATTCAAGTTATTATTATTATTATGTTATTCAAGACTGCAATTTCTCAGCAATGCTTGTAACTATACGCAGTTTCCATTATCTATCTTTGTCTTGTATGTGCTTGAATTCCTATACATTTTTAGTTGACTTATGTTGCCTTCCTGATTTGCGCATCTGACACTTGTTTCTTTATTTTGTCTTTTTATTGTGTGTTATATATGTTGTACCCACCCCCTCTGTAATGCCCTATGGGCCCTGAGGGTAATCTAATAAATAAATAAATAAATAAATAAATAAACTTCACCATTTGGAAGTAACTGATGTCGTACATGACTTCCGTGTCGTGGTTATCATGTTTGGATGTGACGTTTACTTTTGTCATTCCTTCACGTCACGTGATACCAAATGTAGTATAAGTGGAGCTAGCGAAACGGCCGCGAGCATGCTATGAGCGTGGTATTTTGTCATGTTGTTACTTGACACGCGTGTCAGGATTATCATGTTTGCAGCAGTCATATATTTTGTCATTCACTGACGTCACGTAACACCAAATTCGGTATATTTAGAGCTAGTGAAACGGCCTTGGGCACATCAAAAAGGGCCCAATATACTCCAATGTGCCGTCGACGCGCACGCACGCTGGGCACAGTGACGCTACGTTAGCAAAACGCGAGCGCTCTACAGTCTGACGCCAGGCGCGACTGGCGTTTCTCGGTGTGGTCCGACGATTTCGCGTTGATGCCAAAGAGTAACATTACTCTATGCTGATGCGTTACCCGGACAACATCGCGTCTCCTTCTTTTCGTGATGCAGGGACGCCAGACACGCTGAAACATGCATGCGTCAAAGGAATGCAGCGCGTCACGTCGAAATATATTGCCGCGTTGACTGTGGCACGTAGTCATGTTCTCACATGATACGCATCTCATTATTATCATGTTTGCACCAGTCGCATAACTCCGTCATCTATTGGCGTTACGTAATACTGAATTTGGCCTATGTACGTCAAGCTAGCAAAACGGCCGCGAGCGCTTCTTGAGTTTGGCATGTAGTTATGTTGTTACGTGACACGCATCTCGTGATTATCATGTTTGGACGTGTCATCCTCTATGTTGTCAGTTCGCATCAAAAGTAATGCCGAGCTTGGTACATGTGAAGCTAGTGAAACGGCCACCAGGGCATAATGAGCGTGGCATGTAGTCATGTTGTTACATGACGCACATATGATTTTCATGTTTAGGTCGGTCGCTTGTGTTCACCATGTCACACCATACCAGTTTCGCAACATGCCTTGTGAAAGAAACCACCGCATGAGCTGCAGGACCATGAAGTGTAAATCGTGACATTCATGACATACATGTCATAGTTTTCATGTTATGACTATTCAAATATGTTATTCATACAGTCATGTCATGCCATACCGAGTTTGGTATCGACACCATTACCGAAACGACCAGGCTAGCTAAATGTCGTAGGTATATAGATAGATAGATAGATAGATAGATAGATAGATAGATAGATAGATAGATAGATAGATAGATAGATAGATAGATAGATAGATAGATAGATAGATAGACAGACAGATAGATAGATAGATAGATAGATAGATAGATAGATAGATAGATAGATAGATAGATAGATAGATAGATAGATAGATAGATAGATAGATAGATAGATAGATAGATAGATAGATAGATAGATAGATAGATAGATAGATAGATAGATAGATAGATAGATAGATAGATAGATAGATAGATAGATACGCCTAAAGTCACCGAAGTTCGCTAAGAAATGCTTCGCATTTTTTAACGTAATACGGCATCAGTTTTCGGTGACGCGTCTCGAGATACGGCTCAACTCAGGCCTTCAAACTATTTTTAAAACGATAGTCTTTCTTAGGGTCCTTCGACGCAAAAATGTTGGTCTGTCCGTCTGTCTGTTTGTCCACCCTTAACGGTACCGGGCACCTTAAACGGAACCAGCGGATACCCCAAACGGCCGATCCCATCCGCAGCACCCACCAATGTTGCTCAACGTTCAGCGTTTATACTTGGGCGATTGTCAATTAAAAATCAATTATCGCGCATATCTGAGGCATCATAACACGTATATATTCTGTATGTGCGTCTTTTACTAGAACAGGCATACACAAGTTATTCTAAGGACCATAGCGTTTATAACGCGGCGCTGACCATGCAACACTTGCACGAAAAGGGAACTGTTTCCAAAGCTTTGCTAAGACGACACGGCGGTGGCATGTACACGGTGACACGGTGGTGGTGGTGGCACGGCTCTGAGACAGGCGCCGCACGCCTGTCTCAGAGCCGCGCATTTAGTTTCTGAAGATAACTGCCAGATAGCACTCATGTCTCACGTGTCACGTGACTTTGTGCGCTCGTTCGCCTCCACTGCTCGCTCGAGGCACTATAACGCAGTGCCTCCAAAATACCATTCACGCATTTTCTTGCACACAAAACAAAAATAAACGTTTTGTTCAAGTTCTCCAGACGCAAGACTATTGTCTTTCGACGACATTTGATACGCGACCACTTATAAGCGTGCAATGGACAAGGTCACATCTACACACACGCTGCCCTTCATTTCTCCCTCTCTTCTCCTTTGATCCCCTCACCCCTTCCTCCAGTGCAGGGTAGCAAACCGGACGTGCGTCTGGTTGACCTCCTTGCTTTTCATTTCTTCCCTTCCTCCTCCTCCTTGCTGATTGACATGCGGATATGGGGCCAATTCTTTTTCTCAAAGAATTATTGCCATCTGTAACAAAATTCGGCACCCCGCAAAAAGTTAGTATGTAAGTAGTCTAGCTAGAGGTACTGCTGCCTGCCAAATATCGCCTTCGAAATACAAGCGCTTACCTAAGAAAAAAAAAGAAAACTGGCACATCCCACGTAAAGTGGGAATCGATGATATGCGAAACACGAATGAGGAAGGTTGATATGTCACTTTCAAATCACTACAACGTTACAAGGTGGAGGTAAATTATGCCGCATACGACTTCCATTTCATGACTATCATTTTTGGATGTGTAGTATACCTTCATCGTGTTTCACGTCACGTGATGCCATGTTTTGTACATGTGGGACTAGCGAAATCGCCGCGAGTGCTTCATGAGCGTGGTATGTTGTCATGTAGTTACATGACATGCGTCTCATGATTATCATGTTTTCACCAGTCACATACCGTCGTCATCAATTCACGTACCGTAATACCAACTTGTATATGTGACGCTAGCGAAATGACCGAGAGCACATCATGAGCGTGGCACGTAGTCATGTTGTTACATGATACACATGCCATAATTTTCACGTTCCGGTCTGTCACTTGTGTCGCCAAGAGAGAGAGAGAGAATTTATTAGAAGGCAGAGAAGTCGGCCTGAGCTAGTTCGCTCTAGCCTGCGACTCTACACAGGGGATAAGGGACGAAGGAAGGCCATTTTGTGGAATAAACACAAAATGGCCATCTTCCTGCGCAATGCCAGGGATGCTAAGGACAACAAAGTCCTAATGTTGGTAACACTGACATAGCGATCATCCATTATTATCTCTTAAGGGTACCTAATGGGGCATTGCATCATCGTCACCATCATCATCATCATCACCATCATCAGCCTATCTACGTCCACTGCAGGACAAAGGCTTCCTTCATGTTCCACCACTCATCTTGGTCCTCTGCTTGCTGCTGCCTTTATATACCCGCAAACTTCTTAGTCTCATCTGCCCACCTAACTTTCTGTCTTCCTCTTACCCACTTGTCTTCTCTGGGAATCCGCGTAGTTACCCATAGTGACCAGCGGTCATTTTTTCCACGGGCTATATGCCAGGCCCATGTTCATTTCTTCTTGATTTCAACTGTGACATCCTCAACCCCCGTTTGTTCGCTAATCCACTCTGCTCTCTTCTTGTCTCTTCAAGTTACACCGACCATTTTTCTTTCCATTGCTCGCTGCGTCGTCCTCAATTGAAGATGAACTCCCTTCGTAAGTCTCCGGGTCTCTGCTTCATAGCTAAGTACCGGCAATATGCAGCTGACATATGCCTTCCCCTTGAGGAATAGTGGCAATCTACCTGTCATAATGTGAGAGTGCTTGTCAAATGTGCTTCATCTCATTTTTATTTTTCTAGTTACTTCAATCTCGTGGAACGACTCCACGGTTATTACCTGCCCTAAGTAGACATAAGCTTTTCCAACTTCAAGTGCACTATTACCTATCTCGAAGCGCTGTTCTCTTTCCAGGTTTTTGCCCGTTACTTTCTTTTTCTGCAGATTAATTTTAAGACCTACCTTTCCGCTCTCCTTGTCTAACTTCGTAATCATGAGTTGCAATTCGTCCCCTGAGTTACTCAGCAATACAATGTCATCAGCGAAACGCAGGTTATTAAGGTACTCTCTACTAACTCTTATACCTAAATCTTCCCATTCTAGGCCTCTGAAAACATCCTGTAAGCACATGGTAAATAGTATTTCGGAAGATTGTATCTTCTGCCTTACACCCTTCTCGATTAGTATTCTGTTGCTTTCTTTATGAAGCACTATGGTAGCAGTTGATCCCCTGTAGATTTATTCCAGGGTGATTTTATATGCTTCGGTGACGCCCTGATTCCGCAATACATGCATGACTGCTGATATTTCTGCTGAATCAATCGCCTTCTCGTTATCTATGGAGGCTCTGCATAGTAATTGGCTGTATTCTGAGCATTTCTGCGTTACCTGACTGAGAGTATGAATGTGGGAGATTGTTGAGTAGCCTGTTCGAAATCCTGCTTGTTTTTGGTTAATTGATTTTTCATTTGGCCTTAGTTTTGTTAGTAAGTACCTTTGTAAATAGCTTGTATACGATGGAGAGCAAGCTGCTTAGCCGGTAATTCTTCAAGTGCTTGTCATCTCCTTTCTTAAGTATTAATATGATGTTAGCATTCTTCCAAGACTCTGATACTCTTCCCGTCAGGATACACTTCACAAACAGGGTGGCTAGCTTTTCTAACACAATCTGTCCTCCATCTTTCAGCAGATCTTATGTTATTTGATCCTCTCCAGCAGCTTTGCCCCTTTGCATGCTCTCCAAGGCTTTTCTGACTTCTGTCAATAGTGGTGGGGTGCAATCATGGTTACTGCTAGTTCTTATAGTAAGGTCATGGTTGTCCTGGCTACTATACATAATTCTGTAAAACTCTTCCTCTATTTTTGCTATCTTACTCATATTTTAGTTGTTTTGCCTTCTTTGTCCCTTAGTGCCCACATCTGATTTTTGCCTGCCCCAAGTTTCTTCTTCACTGCTTTGATGCTTCCTCCTTTCTGCAGAGCAGGTTCGATTCTCTTCATCTTATGCCTTCTTACATCTAATACCTTACGCTTATTAATCAACTTCCAAAGCTCCGCCAACACTATTTTGTCATTTGTATTTAAGGTTGTTATGTTTTGACGCTTCTTCGTGAGGTTCCTCATTTCCTGGGACAGCTTGCCAGTGCCTTGTCTGGCTACCATACATCCAACCTCCACTACACACTTCATATTGATTCTCGTCAGATTATCATTCATTGTGTCGACGCTAGGATTGGTTTTCTCGATAAGAGCCGAGTACCTGTTCTGAAGTGAAACTCTTAGTTCCTGTATTTTCTCTCTGAATACTAGCTTATTGATTGTCTTATGGCGTATCAGTTTATGTCGTTCCTTCTTCAAGATTATACAATTTCGAGAGCATATCAATTTCTTGTGACTGCATTGTACGTTCCAACCACTTCCACATCCTGCATGATGCCTCGGTGTCCACTCAATATGAAGCCTAATTTGTTCTTACTTTCCCCATTAGGCCTCCTCCATTTTCCTTCACGGTTCCCTCGTTTTTGGTAGAAGGTATTCAAGATTCGTAAATTATTGCATTCTCCGAATTCCATTAACAGCTCTCCTCTGGCATTTCTACTACCGATGCCGAAATCTCCTACTGCCTGGTCTCCAGCCTTCTTCCTCCCTACCTTGGTATTGAAGTCTCCCATCAGTATAGTATACTGTGTTTTTACTTCACTCATTGCGGATTCCACGTCTTCATTGAAACTTTCAACTGACACGTCATCAAGGTTAGATGTAGGCGCGTACGCCTGTATCACCTTCATCTTGTATCTCTTGAGTTTAATTACGATACCTACCACTGTTTCATTATTTCTATAGTATTCCTCTATGTTGTCATCTCTGTTTCTGTGGATAAAGAATCCTACTTTCAGTTCTTTTCTGTCGGCCAAGCCACAATGGCACAGAACGTGCCCGTTCTAAAACACTGTATGGGTCTCCTAACCTCGCATTGCATTAGGGTAGCGAAATGTACATGCAAAGTAACACACAAAGAAATTTAGGCATGTTAGCTTTGTACAGTATTGCGAAATCGGAAGTTAAACAAAAAAAAGACACATGCTAAATGTTCCTCCATCTACGGACAAAGTATTTGTATTGTGGTTTCGCGAGGTCGAGCGAAGGAAAAAATATAAACATCAAAATAAGAATTTACATTATGATTGGTGAACTGGTTTTAGAAGAAAAGTGGTTTTGTTATCTATTCTTACGAAGGCTCAGACCATAAAATCGTGTAACTTTACAGCCACTATATTAAAAAGATTGAAAACGAAGAGGTAAAGGGCAAAGTAGTTATACACTAGGAAAAGGGAGCAGCTCATAGTGAGCTTCCAGTTTCATGTTTGTGTCAGTGAAGTAAAGCAGTCTTCTTTTTCATTTTGACATGCAAGCTGATACGAACTACCTAAATTTCGTACTGTCACGTTGACGGACGATTGATTTCGGAAGTGAAGTGTACTCTTCTATAGCTAAGGGTAAGAAAATTATTAAATGGGTTTGTAGAGCCAGGTATATGCTGCACACCCATGGATTTAAAAAGTCGACGTTTTGTTCTCAACGGTGGTAAAAATTTGGTGTTCGAATGTCCAGGACGGGGATGCCGCCAGGGGGCCAGAGGGTGCGGACGCGTTTCACGCCGGTTCCGCGGATGTTTTATGTTTGTGGCAGAAATTCAGATCTTCGATCAACGGCATTCTACTCAGCAGTTTCTGGAAGGTCAGCGAATCCTGCCTATATCAAGTTTTTCGGAGGTGAGCCGCTTTTCTGGACACTGTAGCTCATTTATTGCGGTGCCACACTGGCACACGAACTAAGCCTAACGCAGCACCGGTAGACGCCGTCGCTCGCGCTGCAGACGCGGCCGGCGTCTATGCCGAACCCAGCGAGCAGTGCGACGCCCCTTTGCTACTCGCTTAACGGCTTTATCCTCGACTGCAATGGAAGTTGTTCACGTAGACGGTGAAGAAATATCGCCGACAGATGTCCGCAAGGAGAATGGCTGGCTCGAGGTTCGGGCCAAATACAAGGAACGCAAGGCGCGCGTCGCGGGCACTGACCCTGCTGCGCAGACCGCTGACGCGCTCAACGATGATGAAGCGTTTGTCAAAAGAGCAGCCAGAAACGTGCGACGACTCAGCATGGCGACCAAAAAACCGAATCTGCCGGTGGACGACATCAAGGTCATCGTACGCCCTAGAGATGGCTTCAGCACCAGGACACATCGTGCTGCTCGGATCGGCGACAGCATACGTGCCGCTGCCGGACTGAACCAAGAGGAAACCAGAGGCGATATCTTTCGCGTAAACGAAAGACAGAATATTGTAGTAGTGAGCACTCCATCGGAAGAGAGAGCCAGAAGATATTGTGAAATCTCCAAGCTAACCATGGGAGACAAAGATTACGCAGCGAGGGCATATGCAGCCGCGCCGGAAAATACAACCAAGGGCATCATCCGTGGGATTCCCGACGAAGATTCTCCTGAGGATATTGAGAGACACCTCGTCAACGAGCACAACCCTTCGTTATTGCACGCGAAGAGGATGGGAAGCACGGCACACGCTATCGTCGTATTCGAAGGAAGTGTAGTGCCGCGCTACATATACTACAACGGAACGGAGCACCGTTGCGTGCTCTACAAGAAACAGTACGAGACGTGCTACGCTTGCGGCCGACTTGGACATCGATCCGACGTTTGCCCCAACCCAGAGAGTAGAAGATGCAGAGGCTGTGGCTGTGATGATCCACCGCAAGACCACTGCTGTGAGCCCAGATGTCGACTTTGCGGCAAGGACCACCCTACCGGAGACAGGAAATGCCAAGCCAAGTACAGAACTCCTTACATAGTGAAGAAACGCCAGTGGGAAAGAAGGCAACGTGAGGAGGACGCAGACAAGAGCTATAGGGTGTACGGCGAAAGTGGACACGCCTGTTCGGCGCTGCGTGGGGAGAGACGAGGCCGATCCGCCTCGCGTTCTCGCTCCCGCTCCCGGTCCCGGTCTCACTCCCGCTCTCGGTCGAGGAACGCCGAGCGCCAACGAGCCAAGGACAGACCTAAGTCCCAGGGCACGTCTCCCGCCAGTACCGACACTACAGCGACGCGAGCTGCCGGACCCGGTGGTAACGACAGTCTACCCAAAGCCTCCAAGGTGAGCTGGGCGGCAGCCGCCTCCGGCGAGCGTGCGCGGTCTGGCACTGCCTTTTCTAACAGTGAAGGTCAACACGACATGATCATGCAAATTCAAAAACGACTCGAGCAATTGGAGAGAGATAACATTAGATACAAAAACGTAATTGAGGAACTCAGGGAGGAAAATGCTAGTCTAAAAAATGAGGTAGCTAAAAAGGGCGGAACGATCCGATTGCAGGACAATCCAGGGGAGGTACTATCTAAGGATGAAACGGTGCCGACCCCCTCGAAACGCAGGGCAGTTGAAGTGGACCCGGCGCAAGCCGAAATTCAAACACATAAAACAGAGGAAAGGGATAGGAAACGGCACGATGTCGAAGACGACATAAGCATAGTCAGGAAAGAAATAGAGGATGAAAAGAACACGCGTAAAGCAGAAATGGAACGAATGCTTAGCCAGCTTACAGGCGCGATGCAGCAGATAACAACTACAATGCAGCAAATACAGCAACAACTCGCCACCCTGCAGATGAGGGTTGAAAACAACGAGCGAAGGTTACCAGCTAGCAGCTGCGGGCCCCTCAAACAGACTGGGAAACCGTACCACAGACCAGTGGACACAGAGACTAGGGAGAACACTGGCAAATATTAAATTTTACTATCATCATGGCTACTCACAATACTAAAAATTACGTAATTTGGCAATGGAATTGTAGAGGATACGCTAGAAAGCGGGGACATCTTCAACAGTACCTGATTAACAAGGAGAAGCCAGATGTGATACTTCTACAGGAAACTAACGTTAAAGCTAAGTTATCCGGTTACAAGTCATTTCAGGATAGCGCTCCTCGGGACAAACCGGCCGTCGCGACGCTAGTCAAACGTAACCTAACCGTAACGCAGCATGAGATAAAGGTAAACGCGATACCGCACCTGTTGGTGGAGATAGTACCTCCAAAGAATCGAGACAATAGTCTTTTCATTCTTAATGTGTATAGTAGCCCTCGACTTAAGCACCGCTTCCGCGCGCTACTCAAGAAGGCGGCCGGCATCGCGGGGACCCGAGCGCTCCTCGTAGCGGGAGACTTTAACGCTCATCATTCCGCATGGGGCTACAAATACGAAAACCTGAAAGGCAAAAACCTATGGGAGGATGCTCTACTGGAGGGTCTCACTCTCATTACCGACCCCTCCGCGCCTACGCGACAAGGAAATAGTGTTTGTGCTGATACGTCACCAGATCTCGCGTTCGTTAAAAACATAACAAACGTATGCTGGACGAATACACAGGAGGATTTGGGCAGTGATCACACTATTGTAGAAATTCGTGCCAATGCGGGGCCGTGCAAAAAGAAAAGCAAGCTACTAAAACTTGTAGAGTGGGACAAGTTTAGGCAAAACAGGGAAAATAGGATTGACTCCTCGGAAAATATCGAAGATATAGAAAAGTGGACATCAATGCTGAGGCAAGATGTCGCGGCAGCAACGCATGAGGTCCCTCCTGAAGCAAACCTCCAGGTCCTAGATAGTAAGCTTCTGCATATGTGGGAGGCTAAACGTAGCCTACAAGCCCGGTGGAAAGTACAACGACACAATAGGACTTTACGTAGGCGAATAGCTAAACTGAATAGAGACATCGAGGAATACGCTTTACAGCTTTGCAAGTCACAGTGGGAAGAGACGTGTAATAGCATGGATAGTCGGGTAGGGTTCACCAAGGCGTGGAATCTCCTCAGGTTCCTGCTGGATCCAGAGGAGACTAAAACAGCATATAGGCAAAATGTCAACAAGATAATCAACGTCTACAAAGGCACCCACGCAGAACTCTTGCATGAACTCAGGATGAGATACACTAATCCGACTAGACCCGTGCTCCACTCTGAATACAAAGGCACTGCGAACGAGTGCTTGGACAGACCCTTCAGCATTGCTGAAGTACGCGCGGTGCTGCACAGGCTCAACACGAAATCATCGCCCGGACCAGACGGGGTTACGAACAAAACGCTTCGGAATCTAGATGACACATCGATAGAGCACCTCACGGTTTTCCTTAACGAATGCTGGGAAAAGGGACGTATTCCCCGACAGTGGAAAACCGCCCGCATCGTTATGATACCCAAACCAGGAAAGCGCATACAGCTGGAAAATCTAAGGCCGATATCGCTGACGTCCTGCGTTGGTAAGGTCATGGAGCACGTGGTCCTCGCGAGACTAACAAACTTTCTCGAGGACCACGATCTGATTCCTCACACCATGCTGGGCTTCAGGAAGAGCCTCTCCACGCAGGACGCCATGCTACAACTCAAGCACCAGGTAATAGACAGCATGACCACTTCTACCAAAGCAATCTTAGGCCTAGATTTAAAGAAGGCGTTTGATAATGTCAAGCACTCGACTATACTTACCCGAATAATAGAACTAGGACTCGGTAAAAGGACGTACGACTACGTCCGTGATTTTCTAACGGACAGGACAGCGAGGATCACATTGGGAGAATTAGAGTCAGGAGAGATAGAGATGGGCAGCGCCGGCACTCCTCAGGGTTCGGTGATTTCGCCCTTGCTCTTTAACCTCGCACTCATAGGGTTACCAGCTAAATTAGAAGAGATTGACGGGCTCTCCCACAGTCTGTACGCAGACGACATTACTCTGTGGGTAACTCGGGGATGTGACGGCCAAATAGAACAGACGCTACAGCGAGCCATCGATACGGTTCAAAGATTCCTAGAGGACACGGGCCTCACCTGCTCGGCTGAGAAATCGGAGCTACTGGTTTACAGACCTACGCGCAGAGGTCGAAAGCCCAAATACAGCGAACAAAGCGCAAATCACGCAGAGGAAGCGATACAGCTAACGACCTCGGAAGGCCACGTCATTCCCAAAGTAGACGTTATACGCGTGTTAGGCTTGTATATTGCAGCCAATGGCCACAATGGCGAAACTGTTCGCAGGTTGGAACACGCGGTAAATCAGACAATCCGACTTCTAAAACGAATTACGAACCGACATAGTGGTATGAAAGAAGGGAACACTATTAGACTTGTGCAAGCCTTTGTCCTCAGTAGAATCACGTACGTTGCCTCTTACTTGAATTGGCACGTCGCCGAGAAGATAAAATTAGATTGCTTAATCAGGAAAGTGTATAAGCAAGCTTTATGCTTACCCATGAACACAAGCACAGTGAAATTATTAGAACTAGGCTTGCACAACACGCTTGACGAATTAATAGAAGCGCACAACGTAGCACAGTATGAACGACTTTCTAAGACTAAAACGGGCAGGTACATCCTCGAAAAACTGGGAATCCACTATCACACGCAGCAAGGCGAAAAAGCCGACATCACCGTGATGGTGAGGGAAAAGATAGTGATTCCGCCGTTGCCCAAAAATATGCACCCGGAACATCACACCGGCCGAAGAAACCAGAGAGCGCAGGACTTGCAGAGAAAATTCGGAAATTGCAAGGAAGCGGTATTCGTGGACGCGGCCAGATACGCGCGAAGGTGTGGTTACGTGGCCGCGGTGGTCGACGGTAAAGGGACATGCATGACGAGCGTTACGGTGCAAACGCCACTGACCGAGACGGCCGAGGAGGTGGCCATAGCACTCGCGGTGGCGACCACTGAGGCCGAAGTAGTAATTAGTGACTCGCAAGCAGCGATACGCAACTATGCGAACGGTCGTGTCTCCCGAGAGGCGCTGCGAATCCTAATGACTAACGAAGACAAAATTCGGGAAAAAAATGACACTTTCGTCATATGGACCCCCGCACACACACAAACCCCGCTGGCCGGCAACGAGGCGGCGCACGCGGCGGCTCGAGCACTAACGAACCGAGCCGTTGCGAACGCCGACGCCGCCTCGGACGAAGTTCCACGCGGGGGGGAGTGGGAGTGGGGGGACCGCATGACTAGTTACCACGAAATAACGCAGCACTATAAGCTAGAAAGGCGAAAGTACCCTCCGCCACACAACAGGTTAAATAAAAAACAGGCAGTTGCGTGGCGACAACTGCAAACATATACTTATCCGAATCCAGTTCTCTTTAGTCTCTGTTACCCTGATCTGTATTTAACAGAAAAATGCAAGGTTTGCGATGAAAGGGCGACACTTTCACATATACTATGGGAATGCTCGAGTTTAGATGAAAGCAACGATGAAAACCACGAAGAGGCAGTTTCGGACCGCAGGACACGCTGGGAGGGGGCTCTGCTCAGCTCCTCATTCGAACAACAACTGTGGGCCGTCCAGCGAGCCGAGGAAGCCGCCCGAGCCCAAGGGCTCGTGGCCGACGCCTAGGCCCGCCCCAAATCAACTTCGCTGGACTTCATAAATAAAGTTATTCTTCTTCTTCTTCGAATGTCCAGACGGTTAAGATACAGGTTATGAAAGAGTATTAGACGCACTGTTCTTCGTTGGGCTAAAGAGTCGAGACTGGGGGTTGATTTGATGGCACCAACACTGACCCAACAACTATATTGAGAACTTATGAAACGGGTGGCCCTATCCTGTGCGCTTTACAATATTTCAATGAAGTAATTTTGATGTGGGCTTTATATAGCTCGGGCTTATTCAAGTTTAGGTCTGGTATATACCTCCTTGGCAAGTTTTCTAGTTGAGGATAAAAAGGGGGCATTTAAACAAGCTTAGTTTTTTAAATGTTTCTGCTACTAATTTCGTGATGTGCTCAGACCTGTTCAGCTTGTCAGTGATAAGGACACTTACATAACGGCACGAATTTCACCATGTAAAGGTCGTAGAGTTTGAAGTGTATGAATTATCTAGAGAGGAATGGTTTGGCGACACTTGCATATTTTCGCATTGTGATACATTAGGCATCATCAGCCGTACATCACACTAAGTTTCTATTTCATCTAGGTCTCTCTGCAGCAACGTCTGGTCAGTGGTCGAAGTTATGCGGCAACAAAGAACGCAGTCATTTGCAAATTGGCCAATTGTGAATAAAATACCAGTAGAAAGGTCAATAGTGAAGACTAAAAATAAAAGAGATCCAAACACAGCCTTGAGGTACGCCTGAAAAACTTGAGATAAAGTAGAACAGTGGTTGTCAATAGCAGCAAACTGAGCGCAGTCTGAAAGCAACGAAAAAATCAAGCAAAGTCGAAAGGAAGCTGAGGATAGGTAGGAAAGGTAAGCCATCTTACGCTGATGTGGGATCTGGTCAAAGGCTTTAGAAAATTCTAAGCAGATAATATCAGTCTGGAATAACAAATCTAAACTGAAGGTAAGGTCAGTGGTGAATTCGTAAAGCTGGGTATCACAAGAAAATCCATAGCAGTAACCATGTTGCTTGAAAGCTTAAAAAAAAAGAAAGAATTTTTGTCCAAGTGAAAAGCGCCTAGACAATAATTGATATGTGCTAGCATTTTATAGGTAATACACGTTATAGATGGGTCGGTAGTTGAATGAATCAGTACGAAGCGAAAAACCAGCACGTAACACAGGACAGTGACAGAGAAAGTCGAAGCGCTGAACTTGCAACTAAGGTTTATTTCATACATCTGTCCGTCTCTGTCACTGTTCTGTGTTACACGCTGTTTTTTCGTTTCGTTCATCTTGCACCAATTCGCCCATATAAGCACTTTAGGATGAGTATGGTCCACGGCTCTAATGACTGGCACAACCTTGCTCATTTTCCAATAATCTTGAATTGAATAAGTGCATATTGTATGACTAATATTATTTATAATATCTGGCTTGAGATGTCCATAGTACCTTTAGAAAGTTTGGTAGTTATGTCGTCAGGTCTGAGATCACAGGATGCGTTCAAGTATTTGACAAGGTGCCTTCAGCTAATATGACAATAGGAGGCACCTGATTTAAATTAGGGCTGAAAAATGGGGTATGTTATGTGCCAGCTCATAAAAGACAGAGGTGAAGAATTCATTCATTACATCATCACAACGATCAGGAGGAACATTTCTACTATCTTGATGATGCAAACTGATATTTTGTAAAAGGTTGTGCTTCTGTAACAAGATCTTTCAGAATATTGGGGGGATAGTTGATATCTTGCAAGTCTGCCTGAAAGAATTTCTTTGTCAAGCATTTTAAGCGATTTGTATAAGCATAAAGACATTGAGAGTACTTCACCTATTTTGACATGCAGTCTCAGTTTGCTCGGCTAGGAAAAGACACTTTTTCCTATGTAACAGCCGCCACAGGGCATCCAAATTTAGGGCTTATCAGCATCACCACGAATACAGATAAGTGGTACATATTGTTGCGCACATGCACGAAGCCAACAAAGCGTATATGGTGAACGCACCTGTCGCCCGGAGCGAGAAAGGAAGAAGAGGATCAGGAGAGTCTCTAACCAGTCGGACGCTTCTGAGCTGCCCCGCATGACCTAATAAACGGCCCCTTTCAACCTCTCATGGCCTCTTTCAAACGTAACAGAGTGGAGGAGGTGCGGGGTAAGCGCTTCAACTACGGATCGATCACTGCCACAGCTTCGACGAAGCCGTCGACTTGCCGGTCTCCCACCATCTGCCGTGAGTGACTTCGACAAGCCCGAAGAAAGAGGCGTTCCCAGGACAGCACCGTCTTGTCCGCTTCCGTACTACCGAGTTCCACCACCCTTCTGAGGAAAAGCCAAAGAAGATGTCGATGCCTGGCTCACCAAGTACAAACGTGTGGGCAAGTCCAACGGTTGGGATGCAGCCGCTATGCTAGCCAGCGTAGTGTTCTCCCTGACCGACACCGCACTGGTATGGTACGAGAACCACGAGGACGCACTCACGATATGGGACCTTTTTGTTGAAGAGCTGAGGGCGTGTTTCAGTGACTCGGTTGCTAGAAAGAAGCGGGCTGAGCAAACACTGTCGCAACGGGCACAGCTACATGGTGAGACATGCACCACTTAAACAGAAGAAGTAATAAGGCGGTACAAGGTGGCCTGTGCTACCATGTCGGAAGAGGACTAAGTTGGTCATCTGCTCAAAGGGATTGCTGAGGACGTGTATCATTTTCTAATTAATAAAGAAAGCCTCAGTTATGTGTCCGACGTCATTCAGCCTTGCCAAACGTTTGACACGCTCAAGATGCGTCGAATAGCGCACAAGTTTGGTTGGCTGGCTAACGTTACAACTGTTACCAGTGTGTACAAGAATCCTGGCCTTGACCTCTTTTCTACCATTCGACAGATTGTTTGCGAGGAACTGTCCAACGGAGAAATGTCGTGTTCGACAGCTGACCACGCTGAGTTTTGTCTGCCACGTGAGGCTATAGATGTGTCTCCTTTGACTCCATGGAAACCGACGATGAGCGCGGCAAATGTGGAGTACAGCCCAGCCCCACAGTCAAGGATGACAATCAGGTTTCCTGCGTCGCGGCGTGACCGACGCTCTCAGCGCATGCCTCCTCGACACCTGACGTCTCGTTACGACGTACCCGACCAGTACATCCGTTACGCAATAACAAATGATGACGCTCAATTCATCGACGAACGACCAACGTTTCAACTTTGGCTGGTGTGCTTTTCCTGCGGTGTGCCAGGCCACATATCGTAGTTTTGCAACCATCAGGTGACTCTTTGGTATCACCAACCATCCGCCTTTTCACGACCCTTCGAACAATCTCACGGCGTTCGGCGGCTGGCCCACATACCGCCTGATGACAACTATTGGCCCAGCAACATCCGCAACGTCTCACTGGCATCTGACAGGAGCTCAACTCCTCCACCGCGACCTCATGCTCATCGTTCTCCTTCACCACTACGTCGCAAAGCGCCTTCTTCGCCACCGGAAAACTAGCCAGCGCGGCCAATGGGGGTGAGGTCGCTGGAAACGTGCTACTGACAGAAATACCTCCTGTGTGTATGTTTAAAAACAAAGTGCGTGTTTTGGTAGATTATGTGCCTTTGATGGCCTTGGTGCAATGATTTCCGTTATGGGTGCTTCCTTTAAAGACGTGTTTGGGCGGAAAGGTATTTTTACCTGGGATGAAACTTGGACGTTCTGTGGAGTGATTGGAGAGCCGTTGCGCCCTATTTGTGTGTGTAGTGCTGAAGTATTTTCGGGAGGCCTTATGATAACGACGGAGTTTGGAATTATTTCTCGGTCGACACATGACGTGATTCTTGGCATGGACTTCTTGCGAGAATGTGATGCCACTGTAGACTGTCGCACAAGGAAAGTCTTTGTGAGAGGACATATACCGTCAGAACTTCTAGAAACTCCAGCGGACGACCAAACTACGCTGTGTGTCTGTGGCGATACGTTCATACCTGCGTTGTCTACCGTACGTGTTCCTGTTGTCTGTCGCGGCGCGGATTCTGACAGCTTCGATGCGAGCGTAGAATCAATGCACATAAACTGCGTGAAAAAGAATGTGTTGGTTCCCCGTGATGTTGTGTCGATCGATGGCGGACGAACTGGCCTATGGACTGTAAACTGTTTCTCTGAGCCCGTTACACTACCCAATGATTTGAAATTAGCTTCGGTCGGCAAAGAACACGTGACCTTATCAGTGTTCGAGCTCACAGATGTGCTGGAAGAACGTGACGGAGCTGGTTGTCACAATTTGGACGGGGCGCTTATGGCAACAATAAATATGTCGCTTAGCTCAGGCGAGCGCCGAACTTTAATTAATGTGCTGTTGAAGCACGTTTCGGTATTTGCCTTCGCGCTGAAGGGCAAAGTAATCCCTATGCTCCTGTTTCGAATGCCCCATACCATCAATACTGGCGCGGCAAGTCCGATTGGCCAAAAACCATACCATGCTTCCCTGTCAGAAAGACAAACTATAACGACCAAGTGCAGGAAATGATGCAAAAAGGAGTGGTACAAGAGTCAGCCAGTCCGTGGGCAGCACCGGTAATTCTTGTTAAGAAGAAAGATTGATCGTGGAAATTTCGCGTTGGCTATCGCCGACTGAATGCCGTCACAAAAAGGACGTATACCCGCTGCCCCGTATAGAGGACGCAATAGACTGCTTACATTCGGCCTCTTATTTTTCCTCCGTATATTTACGATCTGGTTACTGGCAAATTTTGATGCACCTAGAGGACAAGGAATATACTGCCTTTGTAACCCTTGGTGTACTCTTTGAATTCAACGTGATGTCATTTGGACTATGCAATGCACCGGTAACGTTCGAGAGGTTTATGGACAGCATTCTGCGTGGCTTGAAGGGGAACATCTGCATGTGCGACCTCGACGACGTCGTCATCTTTGGCCGCACGTTTAGTGAACACAACTCTCGTCTGGATACTGTTTTGAACTGCATCCGAAACGCTGGCCTAGTTTTAAACTCGAAGAAATGTCACTTCAGAGACCGCCAGATGCTTGTGCTCGGGCATCTCGTTGACAAGGATGGCATCCGCCCTGACCCCCAGAAGACAGCAGCAGTTGAGGCGTTCAATGCGTTGCGTTCCGTCAAGGAGTTTCGTAGTTTCCTGGGGCTTTGTTCATACTTCCGACACTTCAATCCGAAGTTTACCGACGTTGCGTATCCTCTCACATGCCTCTTACGAAAGGACAATTCCTTTGAGTGGACTCCGGGGTGCGATTCTCCATTCCGTCAGTTGAAGTTTTTGCTGACGTCACGACCCGTCCTTCAGCACTTCAGTCCTTCTGCTACGACAGAGCTTCATACGAATGCTAGCGGTTTAAGTATTGGAGCCATCCTAGTACAACGTTGCGGTGGCCGCGAACACGTCATCGCATACGCAAGTCGCTCCCAGAGCAGACCGGAACGAAACTACACTGTCACAGAACAAGAATGCGTGGCGGTAATATTTGCAATTCAGCGGTTTAGGTCTTACCTGTACGGACACCTATTACCTGTACGGACACCTTCGTCACCCTTGTGGCCGCCTTGCGCGCTGGGCACTCTGGCTACAAGAATACAGTTTTACCGTCGTTTTTAAGAGTGGTTGTCGACATGCTGACGCGGACTGTCTTTCACGTAAGCCACTCAGTACTATGGACTACGAATACGATGACCTTGACCAGCTTGTAGCGTCTTTGTCTCCTACATTCCCGGACTACCCCAGTTTCAGAGCAGAACAGCGCCAAGACGCTAAACTAGCACCACTCGTGGATGAATGCGCTTCCACTATTGCACGCCGTTTCTGCATGCGCGATGGACTGTTGTTCAAATGGAACCTCTCCAGCAGTGGCGCGCAGTTACTTCTAGTGGTCCCGGAGAGCCTGCGAAAAGTTATTATGAGTGTCATGAACGACGACCCTACATCTGAACATTTAGGTTTGGTGCGGACGCTTCACCGGAGTAAAGAGCGCTTTTATTGGCCTGGTATGCAGAAGTCCGTTCAGAGTTATGTGGCAAGCTACATGCAATGTCAGCGTCACAAACATTCATCAACAGGTCCAGCTGGGCTTCTACAGCTGATGCCAACTCCAAGCGCACTTTTCGAACAAGTGGGGATTGACTTTCTGGGCCCCTTTCCAAAATCGGCTAAAGGCAACCTATGGATAATTGTTTGCGTCGACTACCGCACACGCCACTGCGAGACGGCGGCCGTCCCCTCCGCAACTGCCAGTGAAGTCTCGTCGTTTTTGCTACAGTACGCCATCCTACAGGACGACAATTCACAGCGGATGTCGCGGAGGAGCTACTCCATTTGTGTGAATCCCGCCTGCGTCACTCGACATCATACCACCCCCAAACTAATGGGCTGACGGAGCGTACCAACCACACCATTATCAACATGTTGTCTATGTATGTCTCATGTGACCACAAGAACTGGGATGACGTACTCCCGTTCATTACTTACGCGTTCAACACCGCGAAGCATGAGATTACAGGTTATAGCCTTTTTTTGCTTTATGCACGTTCACCCCGGCACACAATCGACACAATATTACCTTTCTGTGATCACGACAACGTCACTGTCACCGAGACTTTCTGCCTCGCCGAAGAGGCACGTCGCATAGCTCGACTACGCACATTGGCATCGTAAGACAAAGCGAAAGGACACTATGACATTCACCATCGACCAGTGATTTATCGCCGTGGTGATCTGGTGTGGTTGTGGACTCCGATGCGCAAGCGCGGGTTATGCCAAAAGTTTTTGGCCACTTACGATAGACCTTTTGTCATTGTCGACAGACTTACAGAGCTCGTCTCACGGCGTGTGGTCGATGAGCTGCCAAAACTCAAGTGATTCATGTAGCCTGCCTGAAACTGTACACGCCACGACAACTCGACTGACTCGTCCTGCTGCCTTCGTCTGCGCGGAGAGGAATGTTGCGCACATGCACGAAGACAACAAAGCGTATATGGTGAGCGCACTTGTCGCCCGGAGTGAGAAAGGAAGAAGAGAATCAGGAGGAACTTTCACCAGTCGGCCGCTTCTGAGCTGCCCCTCACGACCTAATAAACGGCCCCTTTCAACTTCTACCGGTCTCTTTCAAACGTAACAATATTATTCTATGGGCAACGGTAGTTTTTTCTTATTGCTAACTGTTCGAGTAAGAGCACTTAGTCTGAATTGATGAAGAAATTCTTCCAGGTCAAGGGTAATTTCTTCATGGTCTGCTTTGTTGTAGTTGCGAATATATATTAACGATGGCCTATGGGTGGAAATTGGAATAGGCAGAGTAAAGAAAAGCAAGTTGTGATCAATACGACCACTAGTGCACAATTAGGACTGGCGCAACCCTAGTTACGAGACAAATACAAGGTCGAGAAGATTGTTACAACGTGTTGGAGTTTTAACACACTGAAACAAATAAAAGTAACAAATATTTAAAGAAATATTTGGACTCATGAGACCATTTTATCAGCTGCTCCCAATTGATGTTTAGATAGTATAATCTCCAGAAATTACAAACTTGGGACGGATATAGCGGGACTGTGGGTATAAAAAGACGGAATGTAACTCATCTATAAAAGAAATTTCGGAATCTGGTGGACCATAGCAGATGACAAGTGCGGTTCTGCGAAAAAGAAAAGACAGAATAATGCACACTAGTTCAAGGTTACAATTCACGGGTACCAATTGTGAGACTGTCGTTGCTTCGACTAAAACGAGGACACCGCTGCCTTTTAGGCTAACTCTGTTAAATCTACAGACACTAAATGTTATAGCCGCAAGGAACGAGCAGAAACAGAGAGGCCATGAACAAAGAACAGCAAACGACAAACGTATAAACATGACTACTGAGCATGAAAGAACCCTGAGCGCCCTGTTGACAGTGCTTAGATAACCATGATGCACTGGCGCTATCAGCGTGACGTCACACAAGGTTGAATCTGAAGGTTCTCATGCACGAGCACTGCGTCAAAGAAACTCAGCACCTAGAGGGGACGCAGGTATTCGCAGAGGGGCCGCTGCGGGGCCACAGCCTTGCTGTGGACTAGCATGTGGTTGTTCCGAGGGAGGTGAGTCTTCAGTAGGGCATCAACAGTAAACAGTTTTTGTGGCAAAACTGGTTAGCTGGTTATTCGATTTCCAAACCGTATGACTGGATTGACCAGATATTTGGTTGGTTATTTGGTTAACAGTATCGTGATATAAGGATAAGGTAATTAGCGGGCTTTAATTTTGTATTGCTAGGATAAATATTCGTTTTTCTTGGATTCTCGTGATTGTCGGAAACATCGCGACCATTTGTACAAGTCTTGTATGTGCTTTTATTTACCTTCTTATATTGTTGATCTTATTGACCTTCCTATATTGTGTCTTAATATGACGACAGTCACTATTGATAATGCCTCTTGAAAAGTAGCTTGTGATTACCCATTCGCCAACACTCCGTTAGTTATGAATATTCGCAGGGTGAGAAAATGCATGCACAGTTGAGAAACGGGAAGTCTTGTATTGGCCATTAGTATTTACGTCAGTAATGAATTAACGAGCTGCTCCTGTTTTGTCGGTGTGCATCTATTAATAGCACTTTAACTTCGAATAAGCTCTTAGCGAGACTAAATATTTGTTTCCGAATATTCGGATAACCGAGTGTACGTTCATTCTAACCGGATAAGCAGTATTCTCATTTCTTTAAATTCATATAAACGAATAACCGGCTGTCAAGGCCGCATTCGCTTTTCTTCAGTTTTACTGTATACCTGGTTTGGTGGATACTTGCAAGCCCTTGTCTTCGGGTTGCTCCGGTGGTTCTGTAGCAGAGCTGGGAGACGCACGAACTTGAAGGGGGGCTGGTAGAAGGGGCTTCGGACCTAGAGTTCAGAATTGAGCAGGGCAAAAAACAGGGACGCTGACTGGAGTTCGATACTCTCAAAGTAACGCGGACGTAAATTGTCTACTTGCATAAAGCTGTTTTTGTATCCTACGCGCACAAGGTACGTCACGGCACTGCACCTTCTTTCGATAACACCTATAAGCCACTTGGGATCACCTGGACGAAGGCCTTAAACCAAAATGAGTTCTCCTGTTTGTACGCGCTTTCTTACCTTCTTCTTCCCTGTGAAACATCGCTATGACTGCAGCCCAGAGTGCAGGCACCAAATCTTCCTACGCTTGCCTGTGCTTCTTTTTAGAGAAAATTATTGTCACAAATGTCAAGAAAGCTCAACAGAACATTTTCTTTTTAGACAAACAATAGTGATGATGACAAAACAGACGTAATTTACATGAACATAGATATGAGATGACTTCTTCATCAACGCTCGCATATTCCGAGGGTCTATTGCGCAGCACGAGTATGCTCCGACAAGTGTTGTCTGCTGAACAAATCCTGCATATGTTTCTGGCTGGCTGATTATGGCTTAAGTAGAATTGATGGCAGAAATAGGCACATACGAAGAAACTTAGAGACAAACAACAAGTGGACGCTTGCCACTCAATTTTATTCTTTTAGCAGCTCTGCTCAACAATCAGCAAGCATGCGCAGAACACCAAATAAAGTAATCTACCACGACTCTTGCCAGACTGCCTAGTCGACTCTTATTAGTTAGGAAGCAATACTATTTCTGAGAATTGTTGACGCAGGAACGCTACCACAAAGATCCCCACATTTCTCTGTGTAAATATCCTAAACCAGTTTACGAACCACCTTGCGTTGGCTCTGGTGCAATATGCATGCGTTGCTTAACAAGCTTCTTTTATTTTCTATTTTGTGATTACCAGCTTTGCCAGAAAACACTGCAAAATATCAAGAAAAACACATTTTTTTTTAACCAGCGCACCAGCTCACTTGATAAGCGTTTTCATTCACAGATGCAACAAACGAAAAAACGGATTAGCTTACAAATTAAATCGTCTACGGTACTCTAATTTTTAAACAATGATTATGGCGCCAGGAGATATACTGAGGACTGAGAATTCACTTTTTTATTAATGGTTTAATATGAAATATTCGTTACATGGGCTTTACCTAAAGTTTCCTTCAACAAGATGAGAGTAATTCTCCTGCTAGGTCATTTCTCATACTGGTGCAACTGTCATTTATTGAGTACCAATCTAGAAGAAACCTGTTCTGTATTTTTGGAAGTGTCAACTAAAGAACTTTTCCTGGGGTTCAACACGGCACAAGCGTACTCGAGCATGGGGCGAATGTATACTGAATACAGAGTTAGTGATGAACATTCCGGCGTGTGTGTCAGGCTTCCCTTTATATTATTATATCGAAACGTATTTTGAAAAAAAATTCACAGCATATCCACGGTGTGAACGATCATGACTGGGGCGCAGCATCAAACGGTTTTATCAGCAAACCGTGAATCATCTGCTGGCAGCGTCTGTCTGTCTGTCTGTCTGTCTGTCTGTCTGTCTGTCCGTCTGTCCGTCTGTCCGCCTGTCTGTTTGTTTGTCTGTCTATCTGTCTGTCCATCCATCTGTCCATTCATCTGTCTGTTTCACGGTGTGTTGTCCCTTTGTACGTCCGTCCGTTGCTCTGTCTGTCTGTCATCTGTGTGTCTGTCTGTCCGTTCATCTGAACGTCCATTCGTCTCTCTGTCTGTCTGTCTGTCTGTCTGTCTGTCTGTCTGTCTGTCCGTCCGTCCGTCCGTCCGTCCGCGTGTGCCTCTGTGTGTATATCTGTTCATCCGTGCCTTCATCTGTTGCCCACTTCAAGTCCCACCATCTCATCTTTTCATCATATATTTATCCTTTACAACTACTGACATCCAGCGGACATTCCAAGGACTAAAACTAGAAGTGGGTACTACAAAAAAGAGACGCATGGCCCACGCGCTAAAGAGCTTCGCCCCTAAAAAATTACGGAAAGCCTGTCGGTGGGGCCCCTGCTCGAAGACTCCACTGGCTCGAGCGGCCCGCTCCACCTAGTGGAAAAGTGATAGTTGCAACCGCAGAGCCATGATAGCGAGCAGTCTCACACCAGTCTTTCCGGCAATCTCGCCGGTTCTTCGCGGTGAGTTAATTTTCATTGACCTGATTTGTCAACCCTACAATATCACTGTACATCACAGGATAAACTGCGTGTTTCAGCGATAGATTGATTGATTTGATTTATATGTGAGGTGTTACGTCCCAAAACGAACATATGATTATGAGAGACACCGTAGTGGAGGGCTCCTGAAATTTTGACCACCTAGGGTTCTTTAACGTGCACCCAAATCTGAGCACACGGACCTACAACATTTCCAAGTCTATCGGAAATGCAGCCGCTTCAACCATACATTCAGGTAGTGTGTTTGTATACAGTGCCAGCCAGTGTTCCGCCCGGTTAGAGCTGTGTGTTACCACACACAGCTCTAACCGTACTTTCGTCGCTCAAGCCATTGTTCTCAAGGATATCTCGCGATACAAAGAGGCTGTCGTCGGAGCAGTCGGCCACTCGGTTTGTAAAAGCACGAGCTGCGCCATCCGCTCTCTCATCCTTATGGGGCCCTGCGCGGCCCGGGCATTAGGTGATAGCATGTCTTGCGCTAGGTCCGGTCCTAATAGGTGAATTTTCTGGTGTGGAAGACTTCCGGTGAGAAATAGCCTAAATACGACCATGGAATTGGTGAAAGTAAGACGATTGTCCCAGGATATTTACAGTTTTATTAGCAAGCGTGAAGTCTAAAGCCTTAGCGGCATTCGCGGACAAGGCATTTGCTCTGGCACATGTGATAAGACATTGACCCAAGGCGGCTCCTACGGCGGCGAGTGCGTTGTTGTTGGTGCCGCAGGAGGCGGCATCTGTGTACACAATGTTTGAGTTGTTCTCAAATCACTGCTGCAACTATCGTGCTCGTGCACTCCTGCGACTTTGTGATATTGTTGGCTCATAATTTTCAGCGTAAGGTCTACTAGAATTTTTTCGCGTAGCTGTTAAGCCATGCACCACAGTTTTTTCGCATACTGGGGACGAGCTGGGCAGCCTACACTGCTTAGCAATTCTCTCCCAGGAGTGGTTAAGTTAAGTCTTTCTCGTCAGAAAATGAGCACCACTGCGCGTAACTCCTCGTAGACTGTGTATACTGAGGGCTTCGAGAAGTTCTTTGCAGGTTTCAAGTGGAAGGCCGAGGGCTGCTTTGTACGATGTTCGCATGAACGCATGTAGGAGCTTTAGATCTGTATTATTGATCTCCTGGGAAGCAAGGTTGTATGTTAGCCGTCTGACGACGAAAACCTGAGCAAGCCGGAGCGTCTGCGCTTCCTTGAAACCTTTTGAGGGATAGGTGCTTCAATAAATCAGATGGAAGATATGCTTCACCGTTGTTCTGAGAGAGTCGATTGTGTGGTGCACTCGCTTGTTGCTTTGTGGTCACAGCCTGAGGAATAGCTTAAGACTTGGTGCGTTCGCAAAAAACTCTTATGTGCGTTCCATGAGCAGTCAGCTGAAAAAGTTACTCTTGTAAAGGGAGACACAAGATACAGCACACTCTCTGCGGGCTGTACGTCACTTCTTCTTGTCTTCTTGTTCTCGTGTTCTGTTAGCCTAGCTCGTGCCAGTGCACCAGCGCTAATTGTGCTTCTCGGCCATGCTGTAACATTGCATTGCTAGCTGCAAAATAGCCTCTGAAGGCCAGCGCATTGGCTGTTGCGTGTCGGTCGGTCTTGGCCATACTTGGCTTTAAAAGATGTTAACGATGCCTCTGGTGTTCGGCCTTGACTGTTGCGTGGCTATTGGTCTCGGCTGTGCCTGAGTGGTCTCTCTTGTGCACGCCGTGACGCCTCAAATGTCAACATCTCAGGTGGCTGGCACTAACTACCTCGTTGCGGCCAGAGTTCTTGGTCACGCTGTGACATAACGTAGAGAGGGTCAGCCATATAACTAGCAACTGGCACTTTTTCCGCTTCTTCAAGCAAAACATCTGCCCTTGCGCGTCATGAATGGCCACTATTTTAGCGCCATGTATGCGTGACACATGTGTCTAACACGAATCGTTATGATTGCTGGGTGCAAGAGAGCAATCCTTAGGTCCCAGTAGCTTGTCTTTGATGTCTGCAGCCGTGTAGGCACTTCTAGCCTCCATTAACGTGACATCGTTGCACGGTACGGGATCGTCGCTGCAAACGTATTTAGGAGCCCATCTGCGAGATGGTGGAGGCATTGTCGTCCCACTTAGTGACCTTGGACACTGTCCTCAAATGAGACGGCACTTGGCGAGTGGCAAGCATCCGCATGCTCAACCAATGATTTCGGTTAAAGTCTGCCCTAATATGATGGAGCTCACGCTGTCACACTGTAGGCCGACGCGCCCAAGCTTTGTTCCGCTTGCCAGCGCAGAGGCAGGCTCACCGGCTGCTGTGACTTGAAGGTGGTTTCGGTCTCGGTCATGTCCACTCGGAAGGTGGGTCGCAAATCATAGTTAGGGTTCTCGGCCACGATCCATCTTGCTACGTTTATCATCGTCTCTTGCTGGATGTTCTACAAGGCTTGCCGTGAAAGAGCTACAATACACAGGTGTACCATTGTGGCACACCCAGACAAACTCGGTATCCAAGAGAGAGTACTTTCGCACAGGGTATTGCAGCACTGTCAGCATGTTGCCCTCCACAATCTTGGTGATCGAGGGAGGGGAGGGTCGTAGGGGCCCCAGCTGTACCACCATGGTTCTGTGCCTCACAGCGCCCATGAGCGGGTTGCACGCGCAAAAAAGTGGACAAAAAACAGTAGTCAATTGGGCACACCAGTCAGGCCAGGATTGCTGTTGGACACCTTCATAGCCGTGTCATACCTTTTACCGGGCGCACAAAAGTCCCTGCAGTCGTTGCACAGCCTACGTTTGCGAAAGGAGCGCGCTTTTCAGACACTGCGAAGTAAAAACTGAGATGCTTCTTCACGTTCGTCTGTACCTCAGAGTACGTTTCGTGCATAACTTGTGCGTGACAAACATGGGTCACGTTTACATCTGCTGGCCATTCTGAGCGCCGCCTTCCAATTTTCCCTATCGCGTTCAATGCTTCACCTTTGCGGCAAATCTGTGACTTTTTTTTCGCAGAACTCATGCACCATGTGCAATATCACCACCAATTTCAGTTAAGCTGTGCCACCAGCTTCAAGTTGGGGTGAATAAGATCCGGCGTGAAGAGTTGTAAAGGGATCACGGTAATAATTACGTGGTGCGTAAAGAACGAGATTATTGCTCAATGCGGAATGCAGTGAGAGTAGCAAACATTAAAACATTTTATCAGCACATGGCTCCGGAGTCCAAAATGAGTGGTGCAGTTTTTGTGTACTTTTTGTATTGTTTTATATATTTGTGCCATTTAACAAGTGTTATTTGATGCAATGTTGATTTGCTACCCACGCATTTCCATAACTTTCTTTTTATATACTTGTTAATTCATGCAGTTTAGCGTTAACTTTGTATGCAAACTTGTTTTTGTTATGCTTGGTTTCCAAACAACTTCCGTACACACCTCTGTGATGTCTCTCAATGAGATGGCAGTATATGTAAATAAAATAATATTATACTAATTGAATCAACAAATTCAAAGGTTTCTTTACCAACATATTACGACCTCTTTTCTTTCTGCAAATTGAGCGGGAGGCCACTGCTGAAGTGCGCTGTCAAGACCATTCCAATGTTCCACTGCGGATGCAAAAAAATGAGTATTTAATACTATTTAAATGTGAGCGGAAAAGGCAAGATTTAAGGGGTGATAGCTTCAAGTAGCTCGAGTAGAACGCTTCACAAATGAAACAGGGGCCGTAATTACTGATGATTTATGTAAAATTTCATGTAAAGTGACAAGCCGTTCACGCATGCGTCGGTGTGCAAGTGTTTCAAGTGATAAATTATGTGCATGCGAAGAAGGAGAGAAGCGGCGATGGAATTTGCTGTATATGTACTATATATGGCTTTTCTTTGCAAAGATTCTAATTCGGCTACGCCACTAAAAAGTATGAAGACCAGACAACCGATGCGGCCTGATTTGGGTTTTGTATGCACCTAATTTGCAGTCTTTAGTGACAACCTTCAATCTACAATTCAAGTAGAATCATTTGTAAAGGGCTCTCAAGTGAATGTGGTCTATATGTTTCTGCCATATGAAGTTATGAGTGAAGGTCATCATAAGGTAATTAAACTTATCAACGTGTGTAATGTTAGTTCCACTGAATTGCAATGACGTAATTATTCAAAGTGATTTATAAATGAATGAAATGATACTTTTTGTACCCGTATGATGAAGCAAAAAAGTTCTGATGTGACAGGAACTCATAGGATCACGTACGAATAACTATAAGTATATGAAGTATACGAAATAAACAAAACTAAAAGCTAAATATTCTACTACAAACTTTTCCGCAGTGACAGTACCACCTGTCTGATTTATGGACACGGCGTTCGCATAGGGACACAAATATGTAGTGTGCTTTGTGACGATGCGAAACACCAATAGACATTGTGCAAGTTCTCCTATATTGCCACGTTCCTTCCTCAAGTTTTGTTATCATCCCGTTACGCTATGCTCAGCGCACCCCGTGCCTACGTTGTTGGTGAAGCTTCGAGGCTGTAGTAGATTAATTTCTCAAGATTACACCTACTTTGCGAACATTCCAGATTATTCTGGAAGCTAGGGCACTGCTAGCGATAACGCTAGAATTTTCAATGGCACGTGTATATTTGCCAACACACTTCACCGCTAATCAGTTGATCGACGGCGGACATTTCGCCGCTTTCAGGTCCAGTGACTTACTGTAATCTGACTTTCTGTTTACGTGACCACAGGTTCGGCCCTAATAACCAGTTAAATTTTCAACCTGCAGCTTCTCCTCTGGTCCACGTCAAGACCCCATGACAATATATATCTACAGTAACACATATTCTGTTTTTGTATTGTACTGATTTCTGTGACGGAAGAATCAACATTGGATTTTTTTGTAATCATCCTTAATATTATCATCAGCAGTAAGACTACGCTCACTGCAGGGCAAAGGCTTCTCCCATAATCCACCATTCAAACCTGTCTTGTATTACCACGTAATAACAGAAACATTTCAGTATCATCGGCCAACCTAATTTGCTGTCTCCCCTTCAGCCTTCTCTAGGACTTTAGTCAGTTACTCCTGATGACCAGCGGATATCCTGCCTACGTGCTACGTGCCCTGCCGATGTTCATTTTTAAATGCGAAGCATTTCTTACCGAACTTCGGCGACTTTGAGCGTATCTATCTATCTATCTATCTATCTATCTATCTATCTATCTATCTATCTATCTATCTATCTATCTATCTATCTATCTATCTATCTATCTATCTATCTGTCTATCTATCTATCTATCTATCTATCTATCTATCTATCTATCGATCTATCTATCTATCTATTTATCTATCTATCTATCTAGCCGCCTACGACCTTTAGCTCTCCTGACCATTTCAATTATGGTATCGATACCAAGCTTGGTATGGCATAACATGACTGTATGAAGAACATATTTAACTAGTCATAACACGAAAATTATGACATATATGTCATGAATGTCATGATTTGTATTTCATGGTCCTGCAGCTCTTGCGGCGGTTTCGTTCACATAGCATGTCGCCAAACTTGTATGGTATGACATGATTGCATGGCGAACACAAGTGACAGACTCTAACATGATAATTATGACATGCATGTCATTTAACAACATGACTACATGCCACGCTACATGATGCGCTCTCCGCCATGTCGCTAGATTCTCAAAAACGAAACTTGGTAGTATGGTACGTGAATGCATGACGAAGGTACGTGAGTGGTGCAAACATGAAAATCATAAGATTCCGTGTCATGTAACGACAGGACTACATGCCACGCTCATGATGCGCTGGAAGCTGTTCCGCTAGCTTCACTTATGCCAAATTATCCATTACGGGACGTGAATGAATGACGAAGGTGTTTAATTTATTAATTTATTGATACTGTTAGCCAAAGGCCGTCACAGGGTGGGGTAAATAAATACACTTCACTTGTTTACACAAGCACTACAATATGAAATCAAGAAAGACAACACAACGGGCAGTTTAAACAGAGGACCAATCCAACAGGTAACCTAATGTTTACACAGTAGTGACCAACGATTGGCATGGTAGCATAACTTCATACAACACACTTGACGAAGGCTATCTCATATGCATCTCAAACTTCAGCGTAGTAGGAACTTTTTCTACCAATGTCACGTACAGTTATAGAAAAAATATACAAAATGGGATCACCTCTGGGTAGAAGAGATGAGGTAGCAACACCTAGATATGGTTATCTGGAGGAGTAATATGCCATTACTGTCTTTTCGAATTCCTCTGTAGAAATAATTTGAGCTATGCTATGGGGTAGTGCATTCCATTCTTCAAACGTTTTGGGGAAGAGGGAATATTGAAAGGTGTTAACTTTTGTAGGCATAGGCAAAAACTGGTCCTCATGGCTAAATCTAACAAATTGTGAAATACTTGACGTTCTGTTTTCTATGAAACTGTAGGGGTTGAAACTGAAGTATTGTGTTTCATTAAGCGTATGAATTTTATTCTAGCCACTTTTCGTCGCAATGCAAGCTCGGGCAGCTTTAGTTGAGTCAGCATTTCGGTCACAGAGTCTATGTACCTATATTTCGACATTATAAACCTTGTTGCACGCCTGTCTATTTTTCAATATTCTTTACTTCGTTTTTTGTATGTGGATCCCATATTATGCTTCCGTATTCTAGTGCTGAACGTATCAAAGTCAGGTATGCTGTTAGTTTAACATCTCGGGAAGCAAATTTCAACTTACGTCTAAGGGACCATAGTTTAACCTCAGTGGCATTACATAAGTTAGTAATATGCTTTTTCCAAGATCAGTCATGTGATATCGTAATGCCTAAATACTTAAATTGCCTAATTTGTGTCAATAGCTTTCCGTCTAATATGTAATCGAAAACTAACACATTTTTCGTTTTTCTAGTTATGCGTGCGTATACCATTTTCTCTTGGTTTATTCTCATTTTCCATCGTGTGCACCAATCACCAATGGATTGCAGTGCTGAGGCTAACTCTAGGTGATATTCATGAGATGATATTTTAAAATATATTGGGCAATTGTCTGGAAACAGAAGAACAGCAATGTTGCTACGAAGCCCTCTTGTAATATCGTTTATATAACACAGGAATAAAACAGGTCCTAATACTAATCTCTAGGGCACACCAGACGTTACATTTAACATTCTCGATTTCTTTCCTTTCGCCTCCACGTATTGTGTCCTATTAGCTAGATATGATTCAATCCACTTACTTATATTTATGTTTACTCCGAGATCAAGTAATTTGCCAATTATTTGCGAGTGGGAAACGTGATTGATTGATTTGTGGGGTTTAACGTCCCAAAACCACCATTTGATTATGAGAGACGCCGTAGTGGAGGGCTCCGGAAATTTTGACCACCTGGGGTTCTTTAACGTGCACCCAAATCTGAGTACACGGGCCTACAACATTTCCGCCTCCATCGGAAATGCAGCCGCCGCAGCCGGGAATCGAACCCGCGACCTGCGGGTCAGCAGCCGAGTACCTTAGCCACTAGACCACCGCGACGGGGCGGGAAACGTGATCAAAGGCTTTCGATAAGTCTAAGCGAATTCCATATATTTGACCTGTTTCATTAAATATTTCAGCAAAATCGTCCACTGTTTCAGCAAGTTGGGTGATTGTGGATCAGCGTCTCCTAAATCCATGCTGCTTAGAATTTAACCTGTTTGAGCTTTCGAGAAAACTAAACAAGCTCTTGACATGCTCGAATATTTTAAAGCATGCGCATATAATGGATATTGGTCTGTAACTTAGTGCTTTTTGTTTATCATCTGTTTTGTGTACTGGTACTATTCGCGTTATTAGCCAATCATGTGGTAATTTATAATACTGGTGCAAACATGATAAACATGAAATGCGTGACTTGTAACAACATGACTACATGCTACGCTCATGATGCGCTCCCGGCCATTTTGCTAGCTTTACTTGTCCACCAATGTAGCTTAGACGCGCGCGCCCGCTGGGCGCAGCGACGCTACGTTAGGGAAACGCGAGCACTCTATAGTCTGACGCCAGGCGCGACCGGCATGACTAGCGTTCGTTGGCGCGGCCCGACGGCAACTGGCGCAAAATGTGACATGCTGTTGCGTTGCGATGCGTTCACAAGACAACACTGCGTCTCCCTTTTTTTGTCACGGAGGGATGCCGGACACGCTGAAATGCGCATGCGTCGTAGCAATGCAGCGCGGTGCGCGCCTGCGAGTATGTGGCAGGACCGGCACCTGGCGTGGCAACGCCGGCGTGACGCAACAAAATGAACGCTGGCGAGTACACTCACCGCGTCACGTCGAAATGTAGTGACGCCTTGACTGTGGCATGTAGTCATGTTCTCACATGACACGCATCTCATGATAATCTTGTTTGCACCAGTCATACATTCGTCATCCATTGATGTCCCGTAATAAAAAAATCGCCATATCTGAAGATAGCGAAACGACCGCGAGCGGCTTCATGAGTGTGGCATGTAGTCACGTTGTCACATGACGCGCATGTCGTGATTATCATGTTTGGATGTGTCATTTACCTATGTCGTCTGTTCGCGTCGCGTAATACCGAGTTTGGTATATGTAAAGCTAGCGAAACGGCTGCGAGCGCATCATGAGCGCACCATGAAGTCATGTTGCTACATGACACGCATTTTATGTTTATCATGTTTGCACCAGTATCATACCTTTGTCATCCATTCACGTTCCGTAATACCAAATTTGGCACTACTGAAGCTAGCGAAACGGTCGCCAGTGCATCATGAGTGTGGCATGTAGTCATGTTGTTACATGACACGGCATCTTATAATTTTCATGTTTGCACAAGTCACATGTGCAAACATGTGTTCGCCATGCAATCATGTCATACCATACCAGTTTGGCAACACGCCATGTGAACGAAACCACCGCAAAAGCTGCAGGACCATAAAATGCAAATCATGACATTCATGACATACATGTCATGATTCTCATGTTATGACTAGTTGAATATGTTCTTCATACATTCATGTTGTGCCAGACCATGTTTGGTATCGACACCATTATCGAAATTGTCAGGAGAGCTCGAAGTCATGGGCGGCTAGATGGATGGATGGACGGATGGACGGACGGACGGATGGACGGATGGGTGGGTGGGTGGATGGATGAATGGATGGACGGACGGACGGACGGAATTCTCTTTAACCGCACTAGCATAATCGGAAAAAGTACAAACCAAATGACAAGGCTCATCATAGAAGCGAAATTCATTGCTAAGTTTGGGGACGCATGTTCAAGCAAGCCATCGGTATCATTATCATTGAAAGAATCACATAATTTGGATGTCGCATGAGTTGCAGTAGATCATAATTTTCTGGTTCAAGCACGTGGTGTGACACGACATGATTGGGTATAAATATTGCTGTTTCTCGGATTAAACCACATTGTTGAAAGTTAGCGCCGTGTATGTGTTCTGTGTCTTCTTCTCTGTCCAGTCCTGGATGCGCTATAGCTCGAACAACATAAATAACCAACAAGCCCGCCGTGCACTCTTAGTAAAAAATGATGAAGTGACCTTTTGTAACGCCAGTGGTGTGCCCGTAGAAGGCTTCATGGAGATTTTGTTGATGCATATGAATTTCACGCTGGGTGGAATGATGAGTTGTACTACTAGAAGGATGAGGTTTGCATTGAGTCTAGTGTCACCGCGATCTTGTGCAATGTTTTTTTAGCAACCTCGACACAGCAATAGATAAGGAGCTGGATGGCATTGATCTGGAGCTGATCGGATTCCTACATGACTACCTTGTTTTGGTAAAAAACGATACGGGTATGAGCGTGTTAGTGAATGTTTTGAAAACTTCCAAGAGAAACGGGTGCGGGCTGTAATTTAACTTTTAGGTGCCAAAGGAACGATTCATTCAGTTTCTGGACCTAAAAATTAAGTTCTCTCCTTTACACACGTGGTGGATGTATCAGCCTAGATCGGAAAAACTATTGCTGAGATATGATTTGGCATATTCGCAGATAGTAAAAAATGGAATCGCAACTTCATGCACCAAGACTGCCCTCATGAAATCATGCGTGCACTTGATGAATGAGAGCGTTGATGCGCAGATCAAGCGTTTGAGGGAAGCCGGTTACCGAGATAACTGTATCCTATCGGCCTGTGAAAATAATCGTTGGGAAGTCTAAAAGACAATGTTCGGCACACGCGAACAGGTGAGATAAGTTTAGAGTGAAGGAGAGTGAACAGTAGTCATCCCGTGTCTGCACAACATTTCATATCGGTTGAAAAAAATTGCATTCAGGTATGGTGTGTGGGTTGCTTTTTCAGCTGAAAACAATTTGTCGAAGATTCGCCCAGCAGCAGAAAGGCTAGTCAAAAATAAAAGAACAGGATAATCGGACAGATGTAGCATATAACATGGCAGGAGGTAAGTTGAGTGCAAGAAAGATGCTTTATACAGAACTCCTTTCACACGGGGAAAGGAATACGTCCGTCAGACGGGTAGGTGCCTGACTGGGCGTCTTCGTGAACATGTCAGTTCACAAAAGGGGGCCATTTACTCACACTTAGTAATGCACTGCCAGGAGTGCACCGGCCAACCAGAATTTTCAGATCACGAACAATTGACAGGGAGACGAAGTGGACGAGAGAAATAACGGAAGCGTATCGAATTAGAAAAGGAAGTGACAGTTGTGTCAGTAAAGCACCTGTTCTGTTGGCAGATCTGGAATTTGCTTTTAGGACGTAACATGACTCTGTAGTGTTTTCTTAGTTTTGGGGGGCTTTACGCGTGTCTATTTCCGATTTGGTTCCATCAAGTATGGCAGTGGCCTTTTTGGGGTACATCACGTTGTTTGTGTTCACAGCGGTGGGGTTCTGAATGACGTACATGCGTGCACTGCAATTATTAGTGTTCGCTTCGAAATAAAATTTTCAGTTGCTAGTTATCGCTCCTCTGTGTCCTCTCTGAGTGGGTGAATTTTTTAGCGCTTCTTTCGTCATGAACTTTTACCAACACACCCAGCTGGCAGTCATCCATGGCTGGGGTTTGTTCTCTGGCTTACTCTCTTCTCTTCTTGTCTCATAAGGTTACAGCTATCACTTTACTTTCCAACGCTCGCTGCGTCGTCCTGAACTTAAGCTGAACTTTCTTTGTGAGCCTCCTTGTATCTGCTCCGTAGGTAAGTACTGGCAAAAATGCAGCCGTTATTTACCTTCCTCTCGAGTGTTAGTGGCAGATTACCATTCATGATGTGAGAATTTTTCCCGATTGTGATCCATCGCATTCTTATATTTCTAATTATTTCCCTCTCATGATTCGGCTCCGAGGTTACTACCTGCCCTAAGTAGACATATTCCTTTACAACTTTTGCGTCTCTCCACTCATCGCAAAGTGCTCTTTTTGGCTGAGACTGATGCACATTACTTCAGTTATGGGGATATTTTTTTTCAGACCTACATTCCTGCTTTCGATGTCCTGTTCTGTAATCATGAGTTGTCATTTGTTGCCGGAGTTACTCATCAAGATAATGTGATCAGCGAGTGGTAGGACACTAATATAATCTCCATTAACTCTTATCCACAGCTCTTCCCAATGTAGGTTCCGGAAAACCTCTTGTAAACACGTGGTAAATAGCATTTGACACATCGTGTCTTTCTACCTTACACCAATTTTTATTGGGATTCCGTCAGTTTTTTTAATAGAGATCTATGCTGGCTGTCGATGCACTGTAGTTTTATTTCAGTATGATTATAGAGAGTTCTCCGATGCGCTGATTTTGATGTGTCTTCATTACTGCTGTTGTCTCGACTCATTCGAACACATTTTCGTAAGCTATGAAGGCTATCTAAAAGGGTCGGTTGTGTCCCCCCGCTCATTTCTTTATTACCTGGTTGATAGCATGAATATGGTCTATTATGGAAGAGCCTGTATGAAATCCTGCTTGGTCATTTGGTTGATTGAACTCTAATGTCCCCTGAATTTTAGTAGTTGTTATTTTTGTAAATAATTTGTAGAGAACGAACAGTAAGCTGATCGGCCTCTAATATTTCAAGTCCTTGATGTCTCGTTTTTTGTGAATTAGGACGATGTTGGTGTTCTTCAAAGATGTTGGTTCCTTTCCCGTGAAGAGACACTTCATATATAAGAATGCCAGTCTTTCTAAGATCTCTCCGACATTTTTAGAAGGTTCTTTGTTACCTCATTTTTACAAGCGGCTTTACCTCTTTGCATTCTTTCTAGGGCTTTACCTTGCAAGAATGGACTTGGAGTTTCAATTGACCACGGAACGGTGCCTTTTTGATTCAGTAGATGGTCAATTAAACGGCATTTTCTGATGAGTGCACTCAATGAAAATATATTTGAGATGAGGTACGAAAAAGTCAGTTCACTCTCACTCTTTACATTTTTAATTGACATGCGTTAAGAAATGTTCAATTGAACCAAAGTCACCAGAGCTTAATTGACTTGCGCTAAGATGTGTTCAACTGAACCGCAGTCACTACATATTAAATTGACATGCGTTAAGAAACGTTAAACGGAAACGCCGTCACTACACGTTCATTTCACCTAGTATTGATCACTCTCAATGAGGGATAGCTGATGATGGATGTTGACACCTATAGCTACGTCAATATCAGGGGCCTACGCACAAAACTTATGTCTGTGTGTGCGTGCGTGTTCTGCATTTTTATTGTGGGTATATTTCTGCAAAAACTTTCGTCATTATGGGTCCTGCATCATGCATACAGTTGCGGCACTCCGGGAAGCAGCAATGTATTACATAAAACTGCACGCAAAGAAGTGTTTTGAGCTACTAGCTGTCTGACGCAGGTGTTTCTGAATTGCATGTTTGGATATTTATCTCAAACACACTAGCCTGTAGCAGTCAAGCGGGGTAGATGCATTTTCTTCATTGACGCGAAAATAATTTGCCTTCTGGGATTAGCAAAAATATTGTTCATTCGTTGTTTATAGCAATGCAGATTCCGTGCATTGAGAGACAGGGCCTTTATAATTACTATATTTAGAAAAATCCATTTATCAAATTTAGGAAACATATTTATTATAATTAGGAAATTATTATACTTAGGAAGTTAGGAAAAGCAAAAAAGTATTGGGCGTAGGGTGTTCTTACAATATTCAACTGTGTAAATATTCGGGTTTACGATATTGAGCCCTCCTCTCCTAGATACTTTATTTTTATAACAAGGCCTTCTCTCTTTTTTTCTCTTTCTTACAGGCAGGCCTCACCCTAGTTATTTGGACACACACGCTCCACCAACTAATTGATCCTAGTTGTCTCTATTGTAGTTTTGGTAAAAATAAGAAAGTAGAACGAGAAAAAATAATTTGTAGAGTGTTTAACATTGTGTTATAAAAACTTGAAACTTAGTTCTCAAACAAGCTTCACAGTATTAGCTGCCAGTTACACCCGTGTGAAGTGAAAGTTTGAGATTCACTTTGCGTTTGTTGTCTATTCCTCCATATGGCACTTCTTTCTTCACAATCGCTCACCGGAGCCACACGTGTGGCTCGTGCTTGTCACTTGATTTTTCTTGCCCTGATTTCGGAGAAAGTGAGTGCCGTGACTTACGCAGACTATCTGCTCAAAAGTGAAAAAACTACCCCGCTTCATGTGATGCAATTTTTACGGTACATGGACAGTTGTGCCGGCCGCAAGGCTGTTCATCAGACCTAACATTGCAACCTTCCAGCGGAAAAATGGACACCTCGCTTACATGCAAAATTCAGCGCAGCTTCCTTTCTGCAAACTACAGAAATGGACGCCATCACCTTGATTTGTAATCAACAATCACTGCAGTTGCTGAATCTGCAAACCACGTTCCTCACTTGATTGTTTTGAAGGTAAGTTTGTCATTTTTCATTGGCTTCATGCGTTCTATTCGTAAGTTAGGAAAACCGAAAAACTTATTGGGCGTAAGATGTTAGAATATTCAACTGCGTAATTATTCGGGTTTAGAATATTGAGCCCTCCTCTCCTAGAGAGTTTATTTTTACAATAAGACCTTCTCTCTTTTTTGCATTTCTTACAGGCAGGCCTTACCCTAGTCATTCGGAAACAGGTGCTCCACCAACTAATTGATCCTAGTCGTCTCTATTGTAGTTTTGGTAAAAATAAACAAAGATACTAACAAATCTGTGTTTTGCTTCTTGGATTGAACAACTTATCGAACACCGTGCATCACTGTGTACGCGCGTGTGTGGTATTAGTAATGTGAATTGTGTACCCGTGTCCTAACTCATGATTATCACGCAGTTTATACCTTGTTTGAGGGACTGAACGTGTTTCGAGTTGAAATAGTGCACGCGACAAGAAATTGTCACTCGGGCGAGTGTTCAATGATCACCCCTATTTCATTTCTAGCAACCGCCTAAAGAATGAACTGATAGCAGATATTTCGGTACCACTTCTGAAACAAAATGTTCAAGTATCGAGTTTTCACAAAATGTTAGCGTGAATATTTGAAAATTGCATAACGTGCTTGCTTATTGATGATTTTGACCGAACACAATAGGGGTTGAATATACACTCCCCTAAATTGTTTTAATTGACACTCGGTACAGAAAGTCACTAGCTGGTCAATAATTCTTTTTAACTCGCTCTAAAGACGCTCAATTCATCCGCAAAAGTTGATATTCAATAGAAATACGGTGGCCAATATTCTTGTGAAACTCAAAAGAAAAGTCAATAGACGCTTGATATAAACACAGTACGTTCTATGGAGAAAAGTCGATATAAACTCCCCCAAAGTTTTTCAATTGACACTCGGTCAATAGCAGGTCAATGGTACCTTTTAAATCAATCGAAATACGCTTCATTGATTCGCAAAAATGATGTTCAATAGAAATAAGGCGGCCAATATTCTTGTGTAACTCAATACAAAAACTCAATAGACGCTCAATTTAAACACAGTACATCCTATGGAGAAGAGCCAATTTAGCCGCAATTAAACCTCTATAAGCAGCATTGTAAGTGTTATATATATTCCTTACTTCCCCTGTCGTTACCCATAGGGTGTTGAAATCCTCTGGGCCATTATTTTTTCTCACAATATCATCGTTGTTTCTTCGGCCTCTGTACAGCTCTCGCTTAAACTCTTCTGCCACCTCGACTATCCAATTCATATTGGTTATGACATTGTATTCCATGTACCCTAACGCATACATTAGTTATTTGCCTGTGTAACTTCTAGGCTGCTGCCGCTTTTTACAGCCTGCTCGATTCTCTTCATGTTATACCTTCTTACGTTCGCTACCTTACGTCTATTCATTAACTTCGAAAGCTCCACTAGCTCAATTTTGTCGATTGTATTTGCGGCTTTCATGTTTTGTTGTGCCTTAATAAAATTTTTGGCCTCTTGAAATAATTTGCCAGTGTCCTGCTTAGCGACTATACCTCCGACTTCCACTGCACACTCTTCCTTGGCACTAGCAAGATTATCGTTCATTGTGTCAACGCTAACGTCGGTTATCTTGTTTGGTTCCTCGAACGTATTGTTACGATGAGGCGTGTTTATTGAGAGTGAATGGCGAAGTGTAGCCGCGCCGACACTGAGCTGCTTCCAAAACAGACCACTTTGTTCTCCTCTTCCTCTCTTCACACGTTGCCGCTTCAGCGTAACACTCCCCCTTTCCCAGACGAAGCCCCCTGGGCGAGCATCAGTCACGAGGATGAAAGCGCTTTAAGCGGGTGATGTGAACAGTTTGCGTCTGCCTAGAACGGTAGCCCGCAAGATACGAGACGAGTGATTGGATATGTCACATCACTTAGGCGATTGACGATGGCAGAAAGATTGGTTAACGAGCCAGGAACTTCTGGTACGGACCACGCTTATACGAAAGGGTGTCCATAGCCATACTTTTTCTCCTTTTTTCGTACGACACGTTCTTGTGCCGTGAATCATACGCGAACTTGGAGCGGTCTTGGGTTGCCAAAGTACGGAGCGGAGCTAGGCGACGTGCTTCCTCCGCGTGGCAGAGAGTCTGGGCAATGCAAGAGTCCTCATGCGCATAGCAAGGCAGAATGGTGTCAAGAAAGTGGCGGGGTGGTCTGACATAAAGAAGATAGAATGGACTGTAGCCAGAGCTTTCATGCTTTCTCGTGTTATAAGCGTACGTGATGAATGGCAAGATGTCATCCCTGTTCTTGTACATCGAGTCAACGTACATCGAAAGCATGTTGGTAAACGTTTTGTGGGTGCGCTCCACGAGGCCATTTGTCTGCGGGTGATATGGCGTCGGGTGGTGAAACTGGCAAGCACAAAGACGCAAGAGTTCTTCTACAACATCGGCTACGAATTGTCGACCACGATCACTCAGAATATTCCGAGGCAGTGAAAGGCGCAGTATCACAGAAGAGTGGAGGAACCTCGATACATCGATGGTCGTGGCTTTTGGTAGCGCTTTGGTTTCCACATAACGTGTCATGCGGTCGACGCAGGCTATGATCCAACGGTTGTTGTTTAATGAGCGTGGAAATAGAACGAGGAGATCCACTCCAACCATTTTGAAAGGAGACGAGGGTGACATCAAGAGGTGGAGAAGACCAACCGGACTAGTAATTGGTCACTAGAATTGATGGCATTTATTACAACTGGCCGCATGCTTTTCTGTATTGCGTTGCATGGTAGGCCAGTAGAATCGAGCCTGCAGGAGGTGGTACGTTTTGGCGAAACCCAGGTGCCCCGCTGATGCGTCGTCGCGCATAGCATAGAGTACGTGCGTTCTCAAATTCTTGGGGACCATTAAGAGAAGGCGGGCACCATCAGCCGCGTAATTTTTTTTGTAAAGTAAGCCATCTCGTACGATAAAGCCATGGCTAGCTATCGGTTGAGCGGCTTAGCCAAACAGATCATTCAAGCTGCGGTCGTTGCGCTGTTCTTTCCGGAAGGTAGCGAAGTCAGGAAAAGCAGTATTGTCAATGGCAGCTAGAAAATCGTCAAAATTGTCGGCGTCATATAAAGTGGTTGGTAGGCGAAGCTTCGAGAGACAGTCAGCGTCTGCATGACGGCGACCACTCTTGCAGCATATTGCCGCGTGCATCGCAGCATTTATCGGCGAGATAACGACGACAATGAAGAACGCGGATTTGCTCGAGAGGCGCAGTGCAGGCGAGTGAAGAAGACGACAATCTTAGCGGCCTTCCCTGAGATTGGCTCTACGAGTTCCACTGTCCACGTTTTTAAATAGATTTCTTGTAATTTATAACCCGCGACACTTGTGGAGGCGCTGGGTACTACCACCTCACGATCAGCACCCCTGTGAGAAGACCAGAGTCCAGCTCTACGAGACAGCCACGCGTGTAGACGCCTGTGCACCGCTCAAGCCGTCGCCTTCAACGTCTTGAACCAGAATTTGGCCTTTTAGAGGGAGGAACACTTATGACAGCCATCCATACTCTAGAAATGGCAAGTAGTCCTGCACAGGTGACGGTCCAGAATATGCGCATTCCTGAACCGTTTCATAGTCGGCCGAACGAAGATGCGCAAGACTGGCTTGAACAGTTTGAACGGGTAGCTAAATCAAACTACTGGAGCCTCGATGAAAAGCTCTTCCACGTATACTTCGCCCTTGAAAATGGCGCGAAGACATGGTTTATAAACCGGGAGGCAACACTGGCGACGTTGGAAGAGGTTCGTCGTGAGTTTCTTGGCACTTTCGGTAACGCTGACTGACGCGAAAACGCACAACGCCTTCTTGAAGGACGCACTCAATAGCTGCATGAGAGCGTCGCCATGTCTGCTGAGGATATGGTGCGTCTGTGCCACCGCGTGGAGCCCAAAATGCCCGAGGCTCAAAAGCGAAGCGATCTCATAACGGGCGTCAAAGAGCAGCTATTTGGTTGTCTTGTGCGCAATCCGCCAACAACAGTGGACGAGTTAACCAGGGAGGCCACCGCAATAGAGCGTGCGCTGCAGCAACGGTACCGACAGTCTGATTGCCCGGCCACCGGCGCAGCTGCAGGCGCCACAGCACTTACCACAAACGACAACATTTTCTACGCCACCTGATTAGACAAATTGTGCGTGAGAAGATCGCGAAGGAGAACGCTAAGTACATATTGCAGTCATAGGCGCCCCCGCAGCAGGAATCCACGGTAGCCTCCGTCGCTGAAGTCGTCCGCGGGACTCCCACTCAAACGGGAAAAATGCCACTTTGGCTTCGAAGAACTCCAGTTCCTGGGACACGTGGTCAGTAGCGAAGGTGTCAAGCCTGACCCAGATAGAACTGCAGCTGTCGCAAAGTTCGCAAGGCCTGTTGATAAGAAAGTGGTCAGGCGTTTTGGGGTCTCTGCGCCTACTACCGGCAATTTATAGAAGCTTTGCACACATCGCCTCCCAACTCACCCGCCTTACAAGGGAAGTTGTTGCGTTTGTATGGAGTGAAGAGCAAGAATCTTCGTTCAACGAGCTGCGACAGCGTCTACAAACTCTGCCTGTCCTCGCTCACTTCGACGAGAATGCACCAACAGCCATCCACACAGACGCGAGCAATGTGGGCCTAGGTGCTGTTTATGTCCGATGCCAAGATGGTGTGGAGAGAGTAGTTACCTGCGCTAGCAGAACATTGACACGCGCCGATTCCAACTACTCGTCAACGAAGAAGGAGTGTTTGTCTGTCGCTTGGGCAGTTTCGAAGTTCCGCCCGTACTTATATGACCGCACTTTCCAAGTCGTAAGCGACCATCACTCTCTTTGTTGGTTGACCAACATGAAAGACCCATCTGGACGTTTAGCACGATGGAGCTTATGGCTCCAAGAGTACCACATGGCCGTAGTTTACAAGTCCGGAAGGCAACACTTAGGCGCCGACTGCTTGTCAAGGTCACCGATTGAATCACCGACTGGAGAGGATGATGAATTCACAGGTTTTTTTTAGTTGTTGATGCAGCTATCATTTGTCGGCAACAACAAGATGATCGGGAGCTCACCTCGCTTATAGAATCCTTGAACCGATGAGCCGCCAAAGCACCAAGAGTGTTTTCGAAGAATTTATCGTCATTCTGTTTACGGGACAGAATTTTGTACAAAAAGAACTTTTCATCAACAGGTAGAAGCTATCTGCTGGTAGTTCCTGAAGCTCTCCGCGGCGAAATTTTAGAAGCCTGCCATGACAAAGCCACTACGGGCCACTTTGGTTTCACAAGAACACTGACACGCGTCAAAACAATTTTACTGGCGAAGAATCGCAGCAGAGGTGAAACATTACGTCCGAAAATGCATTGACTGTCATCGGCGCAAGGCCCCACCTGTCAAACCGACTGGGCTATTACATCCTGTGCCTGTGCCCGTGCCAGAAACTCCGTTTTCTCAAATCGGAATGGATCTGCTGGGCCCATGCCCAACATCGGACAGCGGCAACAACTGGGCTATAGTGGCGACGGGCTACCTCACCCGATACGCGGAGACCAAGGCAATCGCGAGTGGCACTGCAGCTGAAGCGGCCCAGTTCTTCATTGAGAACATTGTCCTGAGACATGGTGCTCCAGCTGTCGTCATAACAGACAAAGGTACCGCGTTTGAGCTTTTGCGCACTGTCCTTACCCTCCGTGGCACAGCGCCTAGGAAGACAACAGCTTACCACCCACAAACGCAAGGGCTTACAGAACGACTTAACAAGACAATCGCTGACATGCTTTGCATGTGCGTCGACGTGGAACACAAGGATTGGGACCGAATATTGCCATACATCACATTCGCGAATAATACGGTGAGCCAGGAAACAACAAAAATGACGCCGTTCGCGTTGAGTCTTGGCAGAAAAGTTACTACGATGCTTGACGCCATGCTGCTTTACGATTGCAATGATTCTGAGACAGACGCCGCAGACTTCACTGAGCGTGCCGAGGAAGCAAGGAAGCTTGCCCGCGTCAGAATAATGAGCCAGCAGCAACTTGATGTCCAACGGTACAACCTTCGCCATCGATTCGTCATTTATCAACCAGAAGATAGAGTCTGGGTTTGGTTTCCTGTACGACGACGAAGCCTCTCAGAGAAATTCCTACGCCGATACTTTGGACCCTACAAGGTTTTGCGCCGTCTTAGTGAAGTGACGTACGAAGTCGTGCCCAACGCCTCCTCCTTTTCGAAACGTCGCCAACATCGGCCTGAGACAGTGCACGTGGTCTGCATGAAACGTTACCTTTCTCAGTGATGCATACACCCGCTGGCCGCATCTCTACCTGTTGAGCATCGAGACGACGCTCACTCTGGCGGAAGGGTAATGCCGCGTGCATCGCTGCATTTGGTGGCGAGAGAGCGCCGCCAACGAAAAACGCGGATTTGCTTGAGAGGAGCAGCGCAGGCGAGTGGAGTAGACGACAATCTTAGCGGCCTTCTCTGAGAGTGTCACTACGTGTTCCACTGTCCGTGTTTTTAACTAAACCCCCTGTATTTATAACCCGCGACAATATTGTAAAGTTAAATTCCTGCAAACGTAGCGTCTATCGCGCGAGGCGACCAAAAGGGTCACGGAGACCAACCAACATAGCGAATAGTGGTCAGTCACGATTGTGAACTGCCGCCCGTAGAGATATTGGTGGAACTTAGCACAGCAAAAACCACAGCGAGGCACTCTTGTTTAGTAAGGGTGTAATTCTTCTCGGCATTGCTCAACGAACGACTGGCGTAAGCGATGACTTGCTCGGTGTCATCGAAGCGCTGGATGAGCACGGCACCGAGACCGATGCTACTCGCGTCGGTGTGCACTTCTGTCGTGGCAGACGGGTCGAAATTGTGCAGTATGGGTCCAGACGTGAGAAGGAATTTAAGTTCGCGAAACGAGGCATCACACTCCGCTCTCCAGATGAAATCCTCATCTTTACAAAGCACTGAAGTGAATGGGTAGGCAGTATGAGCAAACTTGGGCAGAAATCAGCGGAAGTATGAACAGAGAACCAGAAAACTCCTTATTTCGCGTTGCGACAGCGGTTGTTTAAAACAGGTAACTGCAGCAATCTTCTGAGGGTCTGGGCGCACACCACGTTTGTCTACAAGATGACCAAGTACAAGTGCTTCTCGCTGACCTATGTGACATTTCTTGGAGCTCATGGTAAGGACAGCTTGTTCAAGGCATGTAAAAACAACGTCAAGTCGATGGTTGTGTTCAGCTAAAGTGCGTTCAAAAATGACGATGTCGTCGAGGTAACATAAACAAATCTCCCATTTGAGACCAAGCAGTACCGTTTCCATAAACCTTTCAGAGGTCGTAGGGGTGTTGCACAAACCAAACGGCATGACATTGAATTCAAACAAGCCATCTCGCGTGACAAAAGCGGTTTTCTCTTTGTCGGCGGAATGCATAGGTACCTGTCAATAGCCCGATCGGAGGTCTACAGATGAGAAGTAAGGTGCCGATCGAAGACAGTCAATAACGTCGTCTATGCGAGGAAGCGGATGCACATCCTTTTTCGTCACCAAATTCAGACGCTCGTAGTCGGCGCAAAACCTCCAGAACCCGTTTTCTTTTCTTCACAAGGATGGCCGGTGCATCCCAGGGGCCAGAAGATTTTTGAATGGCGCCCTTAGTCATTATGTCTTCCACCTGTTCGGCGATCACCTTGTGCTCTGATGGGGACACATGGTATGGTTTCTGCCTTATGGCATGCGTGGACCTATTGTCAATCCTGTGGCAAGCCCGCGTATTGGGAACACAAACTTTCGTAGCGTCCTGGGTGAAATCAAACAATGAAGCATGCCGGCTAAGGACGTTGACCAGGGCTTCACGCTTCTCAGAGAGTAGTGCCTTACTAATTATGTTCAGAAACGTCAAAGAGTCTTCGGGCACACCAGGGCTAGTCTCATGCGCCCGGAATTCATTCGAGGCGTGATTGCTTGAGGCGACAATATTAAGGTTCGTATCTGCTTCAAATGAGGCTAGTCGCCTACCGCTTGGAAGCACAACAGACTGGTTAGACAAATTTGACACCCACAATGTACTTGTGCCACAGGCCACAGAGACAACACAGCGAGGCACGAGCACACCCTTCTTTGCGACGATTGATGGCATCAGCTCAACAACAGCGTCAAATACATCGTTGTCGGCACTAGCAACAGTAATTTGAACGCTGAATAATGAACGGGGTGGTACGACGGAATCTTCACAGACGGCGAGGGTGTGCGAACAAGTGGCAGGTTGGTCGGCAAACAAAAGGAGAGACAAAAAGCTCGCCGGTACCACAATCAAGAGTGGAACCGCATTGTTGCAGGAAATCTAGACCCAGAATCATAATATGCGTTGATTTAGCAAGCACTGTGAATTCGGCTTGATAGACGTTATTAGAGAAATAGACACTCGCGGTACACACACCAAAAGGTCGTAGCAATTCTTCCCTCACAGCACGAAGTGTGCTAGCATTATCCCACTTGAACATCACCTTATGGCCTAGTTGGGTTTCGAAATCTATGCTCATAACGGAGAGACTTGCTCCTGTGTCCACTAAAGCTGTCGTTGCAACATTGTTCACAGAAACACAAATCTTGCTATGACGCATAGTCACGCGTGGAGGCGTAGCGGCATGTAGCTGAAGATGACTGGCGACGTCACCTCCATCTGTTACGCCGCCTAGTTTACCGGCGGTGGTGAAGTGGGACGTCGTCGAGGAGATGGGGATCTTCGGTAGCGTTAAGGTGGTGGCGTCAAGCTCCGCACAGACACCGGTGAGTCACTGCGGTGATTCCTCCGATGGTTTGGCCTGCTGTCAGAGTCTGAGGGCCTGGTTGTCACGTCAACGTGTCAACGTGCTGATTGCTGCCCCGTAGAAAGTGCGTGGTCGCCCATAGGACGGTGCTTCCGTGCGACAGCGATGGAGGCAGAATCGGGCGACGTGACCACGGATGCCACAGTAAAAGCAAATGGGACGTTCGCGGGGTGCGCTGATGTCAGCAGAAGAATGGTGGTTGGCCGTTTCATGCCTGATAATCGGTAGTTGGTCTGCGCCCATATTCGTCATCTACTGGGTATTACGGACGCATAGTTTGGCTTAGCCCTCGAGGACGAGGCGTGTAGTTGTAGGCATCAAGGGATCAAGGGCGTTGATAGTCGTAGCACTTAAGTCACAGGGAGGAAAGGGTTCTTGGACATTAAGTGCCGGCCGAGAAGCCGCCTCGCGTAGGTCGTGCTCTTCGCGCACTACTTGGCGTATCATGTACGTGAGATCCGATGAGGTTGGATACACGTCGACACTGGCGACATTAGTGACGTTAGACAGGCGGCCAAACTTTGGTTTAATTCACCGCGCTTTCTGTGCTTCAAACGTACGGCAGTGCTTGATAACGTCACTTACATGCTCTAAACTTTTTCTTGCGATGAGGAACTGCTAAACGTCCCCCGCGATTCCTTTTAGAAGATGACCAACCTTGTCCTTCTCTGTCGTCTAGGGTTCCAGTGCCCTGCACAACTTGAGCACTTCCTCAGTATACGTCGTGCAGGTTTTCCCAGGGACTTGCGTTCGTTGCATAAGAGTTTGCTCGGCACGCTTTTTCTTCGCTGCCGGATCCCCGAAGGACAACCTGATTTCATCGACGAACTTCCACCACGTCGTCAGGCTTTTTTCATGGTTTTCAAACGATACAGATGCGGTTCCTCTGAGAAAGAGTCCCAGATTATTGAGCTGGCTGGTGGCAGATCAGCAAGTCGTCGGCTTCGGCGAAGCTCTGCGTATTGCACCTCAGCGGTCAATGAGTCGCCGTTCATCAGGGGCGCCGTTATCGTACCCCGCACCTTTCACCAAAATCGTTACGATGAGGCATGTTAAATTAAGAGCCAATGGCGAAGGGTAGCCGTGCCGACACCGAGCTGCTTCCAAAACAGACCACTCGGTTCTACATTTCCTCTCTTAACACGTTGCCGCTTCAGCGTAGCAGTATTATGAATCGAAACGCTGCGTTCCTGTACTTTCGCTCTCACCACCTAGTTCATTATTTCGCTTCTTACTTATCAGTGTCGTCTTTGCTTTTTTAAAATCTAGGTGAGCACGAGCTCTTATGATTCTACGATCACTGCATTGAATTTCGCCAACTACGTCGACATCCTGTACAGTGCCTGGGTGGGCACACAGAATAAAGTATATTTCATTTTTAGTTTCGCCATTAGGACTTCGCCACGTCCACATACGGTTAGTCCATTTTCTGAAGAAGGTACTCAAGATCCGTAAAATATTACGTTCAGCGAACTTTTAATTTTTATTTATTTACACTCGTACTCACAGCGCCATTCAGGCATTACAGTGGGGGGGGGGGATTACACAAAAAATTTATAAATCGTACATTTCAAGAACATTGGTAGTGAAAAACTAAGGAGAAATAGCGGCATACATTGTTGTCAATACACGTGAATTACATAAAGATCCGCTAATCCAGACTAAGAGAGAAAACAAAAATGAAATTTATACTGTACAAACATAAAAAAATACAGAAACGATGTGATAAAAACTAAACACTGCATAAAATTCGACTGCAGCTGAAGACAGAATGAGATGTCAAAAAGCAGCCGCAAAAGCTTCGTTATCTATTATGCTGACCTTGTCAGCAGGCATACCATTCCATTCAGAAATATTTTTGGGGAAAAAGTGCTTTTAAAATGATTAGTTCTGCAGATATATTCTCTAACCTTGAGCTGATGATCTGTTTGTCTTGATACATAATGGGCCTGAAGAATATACTGATTACGGTATATTCCAATGTGGCCATGATATATATTGTAAAAAAGCTTCAAGCGCGAAATTGCCTTCTTTTTTCTAGGAGCTCCCATTTTAAAGTTTCCTTTGTAGCAGTAATGCTAAGGTTTATCTCATAGCTACCGATAACGTATCTTGCAGCCATGTTCTGAACTTGCTCAAGCTTGTCGCAATCGGCATTTGTGGGAGGATCCCACACCGTACACCCATACTCTAATATTGGTCTGACGTAGCTCTTGTAGAGAAGATCGCGGGCCTGCTGAGGAAACAGCTTTGTTTTACGCCGCAGGAATCCCAACACCTTACATGCCTTTGCAGTAACGTAGTCGACGTGCCTGTGCCAACACATGGATGATGTAAGAATCTGAAACAGTTTGTAATGGAGAACCAGACAGACTATGGAGTGTCGAAGCCATACGTTTTTCGTGAAATGCATATGATCAGTTTTCTGCACGTTTATTTGCATATGTTAGTAATAGATTGATTGATTGATATGTGGGGTTTAACGTCTCAAAACCACTATATGATTATGAGAGACGCCGTAGTGGAAGGGATGTTAGTAATAGCATCAGTTTTCCATTTTCGTTTAATCATTTTGTAAAAGACCGGTATCATCGACGCTTGTAACTTCCCTATGTATTATTAGATCATCAGCAAACAATCTGATGGAAAAGCAATGGTGTCTGGAAGATCATTCATGGATAATAAAAAGAGCAAGGGGCCCAATACTGAGCCCTGAGGGACACCAGAAATTACGCTAGCCATACCCGATTTTGCACCAGTTATTACTACGTACTGAGAACGCAAGGACAAGTATTCCCGAATTCATGTTATCACCTGTTCATTGATATTAAACCAACGTAGCTTACATACAAGCAGCTCGTGATCTACAAGGTCGAACGCTTTCCTGAAGTCTACAAATATCGAATCAACGCAGGAGCATTCATCCAGTGAACTACAAACTTCGTGAACAAATTCTGTTAATTGAGTTATACAAGAAAGCCCTCGTCTTAAACCATGCTGTCTTGGATTAAGAAGATTTTGATTGGTTATGTGTGTCATTACACTGCTGCACAAGACATGCTCTAATATTTTGCAGGCTATACTTGTCAGAGATATTGGTCTGTAATTGTTTACTAGTTCACGAAGACCTGATTTATACACAGGCACAACGCATTCCCCCTTCCAGTCGCATGGCAGGCTTCCCGTTCTCAATGATTACGAGTATAGAACCTTATAGTATAGAACCTATATATTGTATAGAACTTATATATGAATGGTGCACAAATTTTGAGAAAACTGCCTCTCAATTCATCCGGTCCTCCTGCTTTGCCAGGGTCTAAGTGTTCGAGAAGACACTGGATGCCGTTTTCATCAACAGCTACGTCGTCTATATCTGTCATACATCTGTTAGTAGGCGTAGGCAAAACGCTGTTTGACGAACACGACGAAAATATGGAGGAAAAAAATGTGTTAAAGCAGCCGGCCTTATCTAAATTATTTACCATTTCTTTACTGTCGTGCTAAAGCGAAGGAATGCACGCTCTATCTTTTTTATTACATTTTACCAGATTCCCGAACAACATTTTTGTTGTTTTCAATCCAGAAGGAAGATCGTTGAAAAATTGTTTTTTCGCATGATGAATTTTTGTTTGCAGAAGTTTTGTGATGGTTTCAAGTTGCCGGCAAGTCTCAGAGGTGGGTTTTTTCTTAAATTTTGTATATATCCTATTCCGTTTACCGGTAAGGCGCCGCTGCTCATCATTAAACCATGGCTTCGATTTAGTACGACGTGTAGTCTGCACCCATCACGGCACGTACTTTTCTTGTACGTCAAACATTTTTGTTTTAAAAAGGAGCCATAACTCTTGAATGCTGCAAGCACCAGCAGGGTGTTTGAAATCTGGAAAGAAAGCTTCCAGTGCAAGGCCTATATGGTTTACGTTTCTCTGGCTGTATATATACATCTTTCTTGATGCGGCTCTCTGAGTCTTTTCGTATGTTAGCTTCATTTCACACAAAATAGCTTTATGGTCGCTAATGCCAGGTACCAACAAAACCATTTTTTCCCAGTTTGGCTGATTAGTTAAATAGAAGTCTCGTGCTTATTTGCTTTACCATCTGAGTTAAGGAAAAGCTGCTAAGCATGTTCAACATTTCCTTTGCTGCTGCAGATGTATCCCTCGCACTGGAAGACTGATCATTCCACGAAAGCTCTGGAATATTAAAGTCCTCGTCTATAACAAGATATTCAGTATGGACGGTCTCTAGTGTCTTTGAAAAATTGGTCATGACAGTTGTAGAATTTGCAGGAGGCGTATAAAATGAGCACACTGATAATGTTTTTCCATTTGGCAATCTGATCTTGCACCATACATCCTCGCAAGTGCCGCCACCTAGATCAAGTGCGGAACAAGACAGCGAACTATCAACAAGTATAAGTATAAAGACCCCACCGCCATGACGATTTCTATCGTTCCTAAAGCAGTTGTAACAGCTTGGAAAGATCTCGGCGTCTCTTACGTCATCATCTAGCCATGATTCGGTTCCAAGCACAATGCTTGGTTTTACCATGCAAAGCAGGTTATGGAAATCTTCCACTTGTTTTTGATGCTACGGCAATGGACCACCAGGAAAGCTACATCTGCTATAAAGCTGCGCATGCGTCATGTCGTTTACACAACCTGGCCGCGACTTTCATCGTACACGTATATTTGCCTATTTAAAAACAGTTTATAATATTTCATATTTACGCGAACACCGTTAGAAGCATTACTTTTAGCGAATTCCCAGGGAAACTTTCTTTTCTTGCGCACTGCCTCTGAGAAATCTTCTAATATACTAATACTGGAGCCTTTTAGCTTCTTAGCGTTGGCTAAGATCGTCTGTTTGTCTTTGTACGTTGAAAACATTCCAATAAGTGGTCTAGGTTCGTTATTCTGGTACCGTCCAAGCCTGTGTGCCCGCTCAATTTTCACTGACGATAATCCTAAACCGGATACGATTTCTTGAACTTTTTTTCTCAGAAGCAGTGGGCAATTCACGACATTCACTGTCAGCGACACCATAAAATGTCAAGTTTCATCGCCTGCTGCGGTTTTCCAAGTCATCCACTTTAGCGGATAAATCCTTTACGATACTATGCGTATCTTCAGTTTTCTTTCTGCATTCTGTCACAGCTTCTTTTAAGTTTGCGAACTCGCCTATTGCACTTTCCAATGAACCTATTTGCGAGTTAAGCTCTTGTATAGCTGTGTTACTTTGATTTTGCGACGTCTCAATAGCCTGTAATTTTACCTTTTTGTCTTTCTGACCATCCATAATTTGATTTAGTGCCTCTGCCGTAGTCGAACCATGGTTTAACTCAACGTCACAACACAGAAACAAAAGCAAGAAATAAAACGCGTATCTGCGTAGTAAAACAGAGTGACGTCTAGTATAACAACACACAACACGGCATTTCGAGTCCGTGCTTAAGCTACAGGGCGTGACCGGCATCATGAATACACAAAAGATGAAACCCTCATTTGAACAACCACCGACCTCCATTGGCAGAAGAAAATGCGTGAGTGGCACGGTCATGTTGGTGCCGGCCTCACGCTTCGTTGCTGTACTGATCTAGTCCTGCTTTTATACTTGGTAGACATGGCCTTCATCCGCCCAGGTTTCGTTGATCGGCTGTTGACACTGTCCAAAGGGGTAGCCGGGCACACACCGCAGTCGTCGTCCTGGCCTCGGTCCTCGACTCTGCACCGTGTAGTCACCGATGTATTTCGCTCAGTGCTTGCGCTGTCATTACGATGATCTGCATTTGCGGCGAAAAGTAGATAACCGGCGTCAGCAAAAGAAAATGCGGGAGGGGCATGGTCATGTTGGTGCCGGCCTCACGCTCTTTAATAATCACTCTCCTCTGGCATTTTTAAAGCCGATGCCATATTCTCCCACAGCACTGTCTCCGGCCAGTTTCTTGCCTACTGTGGCAATAAAGTCGCCTATCCGAATAGTGTTTACTGTTGCATTACTTTATAACGACTGACTCTACGTCTTCATAGAGATGAACGCCCGGAAAAACGGACGGACGGACGCACCTATGAACGCATGGACGGACAGACAGGCAGACAGGCGCATGGATGGAACGGACGCAAGGACGAAAGCAAGAACGGATGGACGGACAGAAGCACAGAAGAACGCTTCACCGCAATCATCACCATTCACTTCATAGATATGTTGTGTTTTCTTTAGAGTACACAATTAGGGCACAGTGTTTCGGCATTGACCAGACAAATATTCATTTGAGTGAAGTTCAACGAACGCCTCGAAATGCAAGAGTCCGGGTCGCGTCAGCCAACGTATGTTGCAGGTGATTTAAAAACGCTAGCTCGAATTTCACGCAGCGGCCTGCTTGAACACCTTTACGTAAATTCAAGCTTTGCGAGCGTTACGTAAGAAAAAGAAATATACCAAGGCACGCAACAGCTCGAGCGTCACGATGTATTTTAAAGATGCGTGCCATCGCGGATGAACACAGCGGCACAAGTTGGAGCACCCGCAAGAGAAAACACGTTGGATAGTAGTCCTAACATATATAGATCCCGTAGCTGTTGAAATTCGAAAGCACCGCAAATAAGTTTCTCTTAGACACTTTTACTTCTTAGCGCACAATGAACACCCGTCCTAATACAATGAACACAAGTTAACTGGTCGCAGCTTATGCGCTTTAGGCATGATCAATGCTTCGCCGTATTCGCCCAACAATTATTGAACCAAGATCTATTGCAGGCCGGGCCTTCTTCCAACACCACTGACGTCACACGCGGGCGCCACTGCAACTCAGTTCAACTGCTCAACCGAATGCAAGCTCACCATGCACACTATGCTTCACCCTCCGGACTAAAGGAAAAGCTCTCCCACGCTTAACTGTGCAAAATGTTGCCTATATCTTAAAAAATTGATACACACAGCCTACATAGGCGAGCTTAGTGCTCGGATGACCCTCCTTCTCAAGCGTTCTCTCCCACCTTCTTCCAATCTCGCTCAAGTTAAACGCTGTTGGTATCAAAGTGTCAGCACTGTTGAATGTTTGCTGATTTCGAGTGGTTGCGCTCCTAATTTGACGTTTCCTGTCCACAGACGAGTTGCGCGCACCTGTTTTGCGCACTAATCAGCTATTTCTATGTGTTTGTTCCTTTGAGCGTATATGTCGGAGCTGGTTGGAGTGCATAAAAATCAAACGCAAAAAGCTGATGATTTGTGGGGTTTAACGTCCCAAAAAAACGCAAAAAGCTTCTAATTGCGAAAGAATATACAGGTGCTGCCTTCAAGGCCGTATTCTATTTTGTTGGTGTTTGGAGTAGTAACGAAAACAGTGGTAAATATACATACAAGTAGACAGTGGCTCTTAGTCCGGAGTCAGATATACGTATTACAAATAGAAACCACTGTTAGCCTAATAACGTAAAATAATGAATGACAAGGTGACGAGCGAATTCTTTCTTTTTTTCGGAAAGCGACGAAAGGCAAGAAACTTCGTACGAAAGCAATGACGAGTTTGCATCCATATGTGTGTATAGTTTTGTACGTGTTTTCAATAAAAGTTATGCGGCTAGTAATGCGTGGTGCTGTCTTCATTTATTGGTGCAGTGTTTCGTTTGTGTTTTAGCAGGTCCTGTTTTTATAAACAGGAGTTTTATGTCAAGGCACGTTTTTTATGCTGCCTCAGGTGTACGATGGACCGACGGAGGACTTCCCCCTGATCGCGACGCTATGCGGCCGCGGCCGCCTGAAATCCAATATTGTGGCCACGGGATCGGACATGCTGGTGACGTTCGTCAGCTCGCCAGCGGGTCCTCTTCTCAACACCGGCTTCCACTTCAAGGCCGACGCAGTGTTCGATGCAGGAGATGGGGAGCACGTGGCGTTCCGCAACGGCACCTGCATCATTGAGCGGAAGTTGAGTGGACCTGCTGTGTTTGCGAGCCCCAGGTAACACGTCTCTCGTTCGGCTCGTGGAAGTAAACAGTAAACATTACCTTCTTTTTGGTCATCGTACGCAATGCTTTCGATAGAACTAGGGCGGGTCAGTAGCTAATCAGCAATATATCCAAGAGGCATTGATTTAGGAATTATGCCAGGAACATTGCTCTCTTTTCCAGTGAAAGCTTCCTGCCACCACGCAATCTTGGAGGCCATGCTTCCTGGCGCGTGTTGTGACCGGCCGCCGCGTGCGACCACTCGCCTCCGTACCACTCAGTCACGTGACACTATCGTACCACTCTGTCAAACATCATCATAGCTGCTCAGAGCAAACTTTGAGAGCACTGCTGTGTTCGCAGAGGGTGGCCTCCAGAGGCGCTCGCCTACATACTGGAGGTGGAGGGTAAAATCCTAAGGTAGGGCAGCACGTCACACGCTCCAGGCATGGTTTTTCTAGGAAACATTGTTAGATCACATGTCATCTGAACGCATCATGTTTACCCGAACGATATTCTTACCGTAAAGAAAAAAGAAGAAATTTAAGGGCTTCTCTTTAAAAGCGGTGAATTTTATCGTTGCACCTGGTAACAAATGCGGCGTCAGGGGTGCCGTTGACAACCCCGCTGCGCGAGCTCGCGTCTCATGTCACGCGCAACGTGCTCGCGCCTAATGTGAACTGCCGCTCTACTTCCCCTCTCCCTCCCCTTGCAAGGTCACTGCAGGCAGCGTCTGCTAGTAAAAACCGACTGCTTGCGCAGCACAACCGTTTAATGACCAGCCCGTTTATGTATGCACTGGATCGCGTGGTCAGAATTCAGTCAAGGGCGTCTTTACGTGGCTTTCGCTTGACTTGACGCTTAGCTTGACTCGTGTGGAGCTTATGGAAGCAACAGTACCGTCAACCAGTCGTCGAGCACAACCCAGCATCAGTGTCCCACCCTTAGTTGAAGGCAGGGCTTCACCTTCATTCAATAAAGAAGAATAATAAAGGCGAAATAACAATTAAGCATTACGAAAGCAGACTCAATTAAACAACATTCACGTGATACGTATACCCCTCTGCGACGCATACACTCGAGTTCCCCCCCCCCCCCCCCGTGGAAAGATGCAGCCGGCAATTTTTTTTTTACACAAGGGCTGTTGGTGTTTAGGTTAGGTGTATGTCATAGACAGAAAATGATCATCATGAGCCAGCACGCTTCTTATTTCTGCTTACATTTATTGCCTCGTCCTTCACCGGTCTGTCCGGCAAACGGGCAACGAATTACTGGGCCAGAGAAACAAACACAGATGAAAGGAAGAAAACACGAAAGAGATAGAGAGAGGGAAATAGAAAGATAACTTCTTGGCGAAAAGAATCATAGATGCCTGACAACACTGGGGTCCAAATATCTAAAGGCGAGCATGTCGACTTTCTTCCAGTGTATACATTTTTGCTACGCGTTATTTGGTTCTCTATCGAGGAACCAATCGCGCTGTAAGGATGTCCGCATTAACGTTCTTTACTGGGTGCACTGACATGACTTTGTTCAGCTATCGCAACCCTGGATAAGCTCTGTACTCACACACAAGCGCGTAGCCTGTTCACGCACAAGCCCAATCACCAGCACACAGCCGAGGCACTTCTCCAACAGGCCCATCGTGCGCGGATCGATGCTTTAGCAAGTATCAGCACTTCTCTCGGACCCTTATAGCTGCCCTGTGAGACCCTCATAATAGCACGTTTGGCGGGGAAGGTTCTCTCTTGTAAATTCTTTGCAATCGGAAGAGGTATTTCAATGAAGGAAGCGTACGTCGCGTCTTCCGAGCAAGACGTATGATTGCGCCAGTAGTTAGAATTTTTCAGGGCTACTGTCAAGGTGCACAAGTGGTCCGCTGTTGACGACCACTTCGACTTCGCAGCTCACAAAAGCGAGGCCCTTGAAATCCTGGCTGTTGCGCTCAAGTGACCATCTCAGCGCATTTATTGGCGATTGGTTGACGTGTTACAGCCTGCCTCTCACACAAGCAGTCATATTACTTACAAACTTCGATTAAACGTCTAGCTGACATCCGAAAACGATGAGTAGCTGGACGACATCCGCGTCGAGGTTCGTATTATCGAGCAGGAGATTCATCCGGCAGGACTCACATGGCGCGTGTGGTGAAGCTTCAAACACAGCACGAAGCTTTTATAGCGAAAGCTGTATATGCTTAGGAGAAACGAACAACTGTGCGGCAGCAGTGTAACGAATGGTTTCCATTGGCTGTCCTGTCAGTTACGTCGATCTCAATGCCATAACCAAGCACGCACCCCATTGGCTGCATTGCGAGTGACTTCGTAGACGTCCATCTTGTCGCTGTTATTGCACCGAACTGGCGCATATCAGTTTCTCCTGAAACTTACATGTGCAGGCTACGGACAAGCCTACAGGATCACCAACAGTAGAAACGTGAGAGAGCTTCCATTCACCGGAACCATGGGGCAATCCAAAAGAGACTCGGGGGGGGGGGGGGGGGGCGAGCGCTGGCAGTAACTGCTACCGATGATCTCACACTCTTCATCATCATCATTACATCCTCATCATGATCAGCCTAACTACATCCACTGTAGGACAAATTCATCTCCCATGTTCCGCCCGTCAACTGAGACCTGTGGGCAGCATGTACACACGCTGCCAGCTTATACCCGCAAACTTCTTAAACAGGTACTGACACAAAAACCTTGGCCTCGCATTATTCTGCTTCAACGCCTTGCTGAGGACTTGTTAGTCATGTCACGACACATCATTTGCTGCACCACGCGACACATTGTTACGGAAAAAAAGAGACGCCGTATCGACGAGGCTTGGGATTAGGTGTATTCAAAATCAGCGGTAATGGCATGACTGGTTCACAAGCGATGGAGCGGAGACAGCCCTTCGTCTCCCTCGTCAGGCACACACGCGCATCGCCCCCTAGAATATCAATATACATGCATGTAGCATAATTCCCGGGGGCACAAGCGCCGTCTCGGCGCATCTAAATGTCAGCTTCACTAGGAGAGTTGCAGGGTTTCAAGCACGCAACAAGTACAATATCGGTAGCCTGTTGGGCACATGAAGGCGACGAGGTGGCTGGACCAATTTCATATGTTACAGGAGTAACCACACAAAGGACTCGTTATGGACCTGTGTAGCGAGTAAGCAGTTTTTCTGACAAGCCAACTTGACGAGTCGGAGGCCAGAGCAGGACCAAAGAGCCGGTCGGAAAGTGTACATCGCGGTGTCGTTGGTCATACAAACGCCGTTGCTTCTCTTGAGAAGTCAGAAGGCGAGTACGGCTGATTTCGCGTGCGTGAGAGACCCGAGTTCAATCAACTTTGTTTTCAAGGGTTTAACTGTATCTTCCAAACATCAATAAGAGCGATTCGTTTTTCAAAATACGAAAATCTTGAAACCCAATCTGCCATCAGTTTTTCCATACCATTTCGTTGTGGCCGAAGTGTCATCATGTCATCAGCTAACTTTTGTTGCCCGGACAAAAGCCCTTTCGGCAACCTTTCAGTGGTAGGGCTGAGATTCAATTCAATGTCTCCACAAATAAAAGCAAGCACATACAAAACATCATTTAGAATGCTAGCCAATCGTTGTAGGCATGGTAGGACTAAAAGACCGCGATGATCTAATTGAGCTTCAGTAGCCACTAACCTGCTTAAGAGAGAAAGGAGGGGGAAATAGAGAGGAAAGGCAGGGAGGTTAATCAATCTTGGCTCACTTGGCTACCCTACACTTGGCGTGTGGAAAAGGAAGAATAATAGAAATGAAAGAGATAGAAAAAAGAGGACTAAGAAAAAGAAGGATGAATAGTCTGCTCGAGACTACACAGCATGGTCTCACGCTGTTCTTTCACAAGCGCTCGTGAAATATGGTGGTCCTTGAGAAGTACAAGGGCGCTTCCGCGGCTTTGCGCGTATGCGAAACCGTCTGTCAAGGTCCCAGGATCTTCTTTTTTTTAACCTTCTTCAAGATATCATTATTCTAACCTGCTTAACACGGAGGAATGGCTTATGAAACCGCATGCTCATCGTCGGTCTGCTGAAAGGGTAGCCCCGTCGGTGGTGCTTTCTAAGTTGGTTCACAGAGGTCAAATGATAAGGACAATGCGTGTGCGCATGGACACCCAGAATCACAGATATCGCCCTGTCGTGAAGAGGCTGGTGCATCTTGCGCGATGCGGCGCAAGGCAGTTGACCCCCCGCCAGCGACGGTTTCTTGCAGCTGTAGTCTTGGTACGTAGAGATGCGCTCCTGCTGAATTCTTGTCTGGTAAATTCAAAGGCAAGCACTTGCACAAGACAAAAGGATGGCTTATGAGGCCAAATGCTCATCGTCTGTCCACTATGTCCACTCTTCTAGTGGGGTGCCGGCTTTGACGCCCGTTGCCAATAAAGGCTTGTACAACACACTGTATCAATGCAACATTTCATGTTGCATTTGAAAGCATGTATTCAAGACGCGTGTATTTGTGAAGCCTGGAAGCTATTTTCACCGCATTTTTAGGTAGAAAAGGTGTTTTCCACTGTTTTCACAAACAGCGACGTGGTCGTGTAGTAGATCATCCACTTGTCAGGCAAATGACCCAGATTCAATCACCACTTAAACCCAAACAACCCTGGTTTGGCCCCTACCCTGTTCCTAAGTTTTGTATCGAATTTCATTTGCATCAATCAGTTTTTGGTAACGTGTAAGATGATGATTTTTCACTCACAACCAACGACGCCGACGCTGACGCCGACGACAATGCCTGAATTTTCGGGAAACGAGATTTTTAACACTATCGCGTTAAAAGTTCTTGGAACAGAGAAATCTGGAAAGCGACCGAGCAGCGGCGTGAAGAATTACGGGAGCAAAGACAGGCAAAAAAAGAGAAGCGACCACAAGTATAAGTCAACCTAATATGGCAGAAATATTTAGAGAAAAAAAAAACTTTTGTGCAGAAATTGGTTCAGACAGGACTTGAAGGTGAAAGTGAACGTTGGATGACAGAGACTTGCACAAAGAGAAGGTCGTCGCGCCTTGAATATTTTGGGGCAACCTAAAAGCACTAAGTATAAATTCTGTCACAATGCAACAACTAATGGTAGATAAAGGAAAAAATAACTTGGAAGGGTACAAAGCACTAGGTTAAATCTGAAAGGTAACTCAATATTTGTTTCAAAAGGTCATCCAGAAGACTTTCTTGTGAAGTAAAAGTATGAAAAAGCGTGCAACTGAGGAAGCGGTACACGATTGGAAGAAAACCGCAGGAACAATTTCAATGTGGACTACTCCGGGCTTAGATGTCGTTCCCAACCGCCTCATTAACGAACTAGGACATACTAATAAAGAAGCACTGCTTAGAAAAGTAATTTTAAGAGAAAGAAATGCCACACACTTGATGGAGAAGTAGAATGAACTTAATCTGTCAAGGAAAGATAGAAATGGTTAACACTCACTCGTATAGACCGCTAACCATTACATCTGTGCTATACAGGTTGGAAACTTGCAAAGAGCTTAATTACATTTTGCGAGAACTTCAGAATAAATTCTCAATAAACAGGTGGTTAGACGATAGCCTGTTTGTTCCCACTAAGTGTATAAAAGTATCTAAAATAAAAAAACAGGCCCTGAAAAGTAGCTTATTTGGACATCACTGGGGGATACGACAATGTCAAACAGGAAATTTTGTGGGATATATTGAAGAAAGTGCGCATAGGTGACGACGGCATAGGTGACGAGGTATACAGACGACGGTATCAGTGTGAGATACCGAGAAAATAGTTTGCTTAGATTGGGAGGAATAGGTTGCAATGACAACGTTGAAATTAGCAAGGGGTTTAGACAGCGATGTCCTTTGGCCCCGCTGGTATTCATGCTGTACATGGTCAGGAAAAAAAAGCGCTAGGAGGTAGCAACGTTGGGGTTCAATCTGTCACATGAACAGGACAAACAGGCTGGCACGATGGTTAAGCAAGAGCTTGCAGGTATAATTTATGCAGACAATATTGCGGACAATCAAGGCCATATACAGTGACTGGAAGATATATGTGGAAGTGAAGGTGAGGCTCTATGAATATGATTAAGTGCAACGTAATGTGGATTGATGGTGTTCAATTATCACAAAGATTAGGTGGTCTCAATACAGGGCCAAAAAATACCGCGGGTAAGCTAATACAAGTACCTTCGATTATGGGTAATAGAGAGAGATAGATTTAGGGAGGTACAGAAAAATCTTTGGCAGCAAAGAAAAATAGGATTGCTGCAATTATAAAGCACAGAGCGTTAAAGGTATACAATAGGTACGAAGTGCTTCGAGGTCTGTGGAAAGTGGCGATGGTCTACACTGGGGAACTCAGGGGTGTGATTGAAGTCAGAGGTGCAATCAAGAATGGGTACAAATCAAAGGACTGTGGGACGCCTCACGTTGGGCCCTCACGGGAAGACGACGAATGAGGCTGCAGAGAGGGTTATGGAATGGACAGGCTTTGAGGTAAGGGAAGCTCAGAGCAAAATGAGATTTTAAGAGAGGTCTACTAAAATGAAAGGGAGTAGATAGGCAGGGAAAGTGTTCAGGTATATATAGTGCAACAGAATGGACACAAATTGGAGAAAAAGAACTGGGAGGCTCACCAGTAGATATTCGGCTTGCAGTGTAGGCAACATGTCCACAAGGAGCATTAGGCCGAAATTCCGAGGAAGCGGAGCATATATTGAACGACAGCAATGGAAAAGGAGCCGGCTTTCAGTAACTACCAAATGAGTGAAAACAAAATAAGGAAGAAGAGGATTTATGATAATTGAAGGGGAAATGCTTTCGCAGTCGAAACGAGGTCTGCTTGCTTTAGAATGCATAGTCACAAAGCAAAATTCAATACAGTAAAAGTACAATCTACATGCTGTGGAGCACTTAAGGAAACCGTGGAACAAGTTCTGATTTAATGCAGCCATATCCACCCAGGTATACGTGTGGATACAAGTCTATATGAGGCTTTCAGTTTCAAAAAGATACATGGAAAGCTGAACACGTCCGCGATATAAGCAAGTGAGATATGTTTAGAGTGTTTGGAGGCTGAAAAGTAAAAATATCTGACAGACATATTGGCAAATTAGGGTTAATCTGCCTGAAAAGGCAGAAAGATGGAACACAAATTCATATTTTTTGTTAAAGATCGATTTATTCAAAGTGGTTAAAGCATTTGGCTAACATGCAAAACCACGGCATATCCATGGAGTGAATGATGATGAGCGGGGCGAAGCATCCATCCGTTCGTTCATCCGTTCGCTCGTTCGTCCGTGTGTTCATCCGTCCGTGTGTTCGTCCGTCCGTGCATGCGCCGTTGCACCCGATCGCATTCGAGAATGCAAACGGCACGTGGGTAATACCGACGAGACGCCAGCCAAGGAAGCCGAACACGAGTGTCTTCAACGCGTCCGCCGCTCTGCTTTGTCCATCCCCAAACAACGATTCACATGTACGGCGAATATCTCCCAGTGACAGAGAGGCACTCGTTTTCCGCGTACTCAGGCACAGGCGGTGCAGCAGCCTATCGATTAATAGTGGTACAGTGCCATCTAGAATATCCTCACTAAACTTAAGTTTGTATTTATTTATATGAGACAGCTCCGTGTATTATACTGCTTGAGAGATGCTGCATTTTTTCTTTCTACTTTCTTCTCTCGGTTACGTTTGACGCATGACAAGGTTAGTATAAAAGAAGCTTCTCCCCAAAAATTGGCAGATCACACGTACAGTGGGCATCGACGATACGCGAAGCACAAATGCTAGGTCACTTTAAAAATCAGCTCGACGTTGTGAGGTGGACGGAAGTAATACACAGCAAAAACAAGTAGAAATCTTATGCGCAGCTAGATAAAATGTTATCTAGATAAGATACAAGTATGCTGTTCACGCTTGCGTAACAACGGCGCAACTGAAGTTTGCCATAGGAGCACCGGTCAGCAGTGAAGGCCTGTAAATTTTCTGTACATGGCTTCCATATTACGATTATCATGCATGCGTTTGGCATTTCTGTTCGTCTTCCATTCCCGTCGCATAAAGCCAAATTAAGTATACGCGAAGTTATCGAAACGGCCGCGAGCGTAGCATGCACTCATGTTTCCCATGACACGCATATCACGATTATCATGTTTGGACGTGTCATATACATTCATCGTACATTCACGTCCCGCAATACCTAATTTTGTATATGTGAAGCTAGCTAAATTGCCACCAACTTATCATGAGCGTGGTATGTAGTCATGTTCTTAGATTACACGCATATCCTGATTATCATGTTTGCCCTAGTCTTCGTCGTCCATTTACATCAGGTAACACCAAATTTGGTATATGTTAAGCTAGTGAAACGGCCACTAGCGCACTGTGAGCGAAGCATGTAGTCATGCTTTAAATGACACCTATGCCATAATAATCATGTTTGCTACAGTCAGATACCTTCATCATTCATTCACGTCACGTAATATCAAGTTTGGTATGTGGAAAGCTAGCGAAACAACCGCGTGTGCACCTTGACCGTGGCGTGTATTCATGACTTACGTGACATGCATGTCATAAATTCCCCATTAGAGCCTGTCACTTATGTTCGCCATGAGTCATGTGGCTCATGTCATACCTACAAGTCTTGCAATATGTCATGTGAGCTAAACCACAGCAATAGCAGCAAGACCATCACATCTAAATCATGATACTCTTCACATATGTGTCATGATTTTCATATTATGACAAGTTACTTATGCTTGTCATACAGTAATCTTATGCTGTGCCAATTTTGGTATAGATCCCATTTTCGAAATGGCCAATAGAGCTAAAAGTCGTAGCTGGATAGATAGATAGATAGATAGATAGATAGATAGATAGATAGATAGATAGATAGATAGATAGATAGATAGATAGATAGATAGATAGATAGATAGATAGATAGATAGATAGATAGATAGATAGATAGATAGATAGATAGATAGATAGATAGATAGATAGATAGATAGATAGATAGATAGATAGATAGATAGATAGATAGATAGATAGATAGATAGAATCAAAGTTGGCGAAGTTCACTAAGAAATGCTCCGAATTTAACACCGATTTTCGGATATGCGAAGCTCTCGAAACGGCCGGGAGCGCATCATGGGCGTGGTATGTGGTTATGTTTTACATGACACGCCCATCACGGTTATCATATTTGAAAGTGTCATTTACATTGTCGTCCATTCAAGTCACGTAATACCAAATTTCGTATAGGCAAAGCTAGCGAAACGGCCACGAGCTCATCATGAGTGTGGTACGTAGTCTATTTCTTACATGACACGCATATCGGCGAGACATGATTATCATGTTTTCACCAGTAATGTCTTTGTTATTCATTCATGTCCCGTAGCATCAAATTCGGTATGTGCGAAGCTGGCGAAACGACCGCGAGCGCACCATGAGCGTGGTGTGTAGTCGTAACTTACATGACATGCATGTCTTGATTTCCACGTTAGGGTCTGTTACATTTCCGCCATGCAGTCGTGTCATACCATACTCTGTTTGCAATATATCGCGTGAACGAAAGTACCGCAAGAGCATCGATCACCATGAAACGTAAACCACGACATTCATAACGTATATGTCCTACTTTTCATGCTGTCACTAATCATTTGTGTGATACAGTCATCTCATGCCATACTTATTTATAATATAAATCTTTATCGAAATGACCACGATCGTTAAAAGTCGTAGGCGACTAGACACATGGATAGATCAATTAGGCCCAAGTCGCCGAAAATACATAGATAGATACACAGATACATACATAGATAAATACATAGATAGAAATACATAGATAGATACGGTCAATGTCGCCAAAGTTTGGCGACTGTGTTCGCTTTTAAAGGAAACATTTCTTTTCGTTTTTTTTTCTTGCGAGCCTGGTGACACACAAGGCACCACCCCGTTATAACAGGGACGCTAACGGCATCCATCTATTTTGATTGAATCGATGACGCGTTGCTCTGAAAAAACTATACTTTCGTAAAGTGTGGCCGCTCTGGCTTTTTCGCGGCCAAGTACGAAATGGTCTAAACAACTGCTAGACGGCATAACCATGGTCACTTCTACACGTTTGTAAGAACATTTGATTGCCACCTCCGGAGTCGAACTGAGACCCAAACTTAATTGGCAATAAAGTTTAAAAAATGCATTGATTTGTGTCTCTTTCGGCTTCTATTCGTTTGCAGATGAGCACAGTTAATGCGCTACCACAAAAATCAGTAAGGTCTGAGTAGGCAGTGTTGTCTTTCTGCATTTGTTTTGCACCAAGGATACATATTCACGTGGATCACGGAGCATTGAGGTGGGTAGATATGTAACTCCATCATGGAAACATGTGTGTGAAGCCTGATGGTGAAGACACTTGCTTTCGGAGCATGAAGGTAGATGTTCGAATCCTAGCTTCAGAAAGAAATTTTTCTCGTCTTAAATATTTATGCTGAAGACATGTCAGCCGCCTCTGGCGCTGAAAGCAGCGCAGTAGCTCAGCCGCAGAGCCCTAGAGGAGTGTCCACACTCTACGTAAGTATGTTTCTCTGGGTCATTCTCGTTTATTTGAAACCTCTCACTCTAACGCCCCGGCACTAATTTCCCCGTATACTATCATTGAAGCAGAAGCTGCGGCAAACGGATGTGCCATGAGGGCGGGATGCTGCAGCCAAGCATCCGAAGCGATCGCTATCCGAGGTCAGTGGTGCCGATGCTCGCTTCAAGCGGGACTTTCTGTATTGCATCTGCAGTCACAGCTGCAAGTTTTGCGACCAAAACGCAACTGAAATGACGCGTGAACGAAAGCCGCATCTCGCTACCATTTACGCGTGATACATTACGCAGTATGTATACCTTGTGTTGCACGTCTTGACTTGACGATTTATTAAGCACAATGTACTGAGGATTCACGGTTTACCGATGTACCTCCGGAGCTTCGGCCCATCATCTTCGTTCACTCCGTGGATATGCTGTGATTTTTTTTTTCGTGAAAAGCTTGGGTTAGAGGTAGCTGGTTCACACTACTCATTTTGAGAGGGTTGTGGAAGAGCACAGGGAAAAAGAAAGACAGTAGAGGCAAAGTCGCTGACAAACAACTGATCTTTTATGGCTGTCACCTGTGCATACATATGTGCCAAATAAGTGTTGGAAATTGTATGCGGTGCCAACATAAAGATGAAGAACGAGAGTAGAGGGGTTGACGCAGAACGAGGGTTCTGAAGTAAGACGGTAAGTCGGGCCAGTTGGTTAGGATCCATCGTGAACTTTCTTACAGCGCAACACCAGAAAAAATACAGGACAGGAAAGGAGTAGAACAGAAAGAAAAGACGGCGCTGACCCGGCTTGCCTGGCAGCTATGATTGCCGTGTGCGTGTGCAAAGCCAGAGTTGCTTCATGGCACGTCAGACAAGGAATTTGTCCGGCTGAGGTGCAGGTGCTGTGTGGTTGGCTGAAGTTTTCGGATGGACATTCGCGAAGGATCTGCAAAATTCTCAAGTCTGAATGGTGGCGACAAGTTAGGATGCTCAAGGACCTACTTCGTATTGCATGTTCGAGTTATCTGGATCACAACCCTGGTTTACGCCGGTACAGACAGTGGTGCGACACGGCCGAATCCACCAGCGAGTTCCTCTGGCGCATTGTACGTCCGACGCTTCCGGTGAAGAAGAAAGCAAAGTTGGTACAGGGCCATGTGCTTAACCTTAGCGCAACGCCAATACCGGAGGAACATGAGAGGGTGCTGGGACTCGGCCCGAAGTACTGCTTCGAGCCTCGCCTGAATCCCTTTGAAAAGGTAGCCACAGCGAGGAAGGTCTCAAGGTGTGCCAAGGAAGATGAACGTTCAAGGTGTGTTTCGGACTGTGTTGATACCATTGCCAGAACGGGAAAGGCGCGGGGGGGCACGGACTCACTAAGGCCACTAGTTGATTTTCTTTGTGAAAACAAACTGCATGTACTAGTAGCCGACAAAGAGGGATACTTTGCCATTATGAATTCTGAAGCGTATTCACAGAAGAGCGAGGCCGCAGTTAAGAAAAATTTCAGGCGTGTCAGTGTTAAGACCACAGAAGTAAAACACCGAGCGCTTTCCTTGTTAGAAGGAATGAATCTGCAACGTTTGGCAGCCAGCGTAAAGAGGGCGAAAACCTGGAGTTAGAAGTTTTCTTTACGGTGAAATCGCACAAGAAAGACATGCCTTTCCGGGCCATAGTCTCGGAAAAAGGTACCTGGCAGTTAGATATTTCACGTTTTCTGCAAAAGAACCTAGCTTGCCTGAATATTGTTGACCCTTTCCGCATACCGAATTCAGATTCTGTGTGCGAGTACCTCAAAAATAACTCGATGAGCCTACGTAGTGCCTTCAGTGTTGACGTGGAAAATTTATATTATTCCCTTCCGCATTGCCAGGTTATGAAATGCGTAAAATCCTGCATTGTGTTTGCAACGATGAACAATCTTTCATCGATGGTTGCGGTATTTCTTTAGAATCATTTCTTGAACTTTTGTCATTTTACCTTGAAAGTACCTTTGTGTCGTGGCGGGGGGATCTTTATGTACAAAAGTCTGGTGTCTGCATAGGGTCCAGCGTGGCCCCTATTATTAGTGACATTATTTTAGGCTACATCGACAGGCAGCTGGAAGGTCACCTTAGTAAGTGCTGCAGTGCTGTTTTTCGTTACGTCGATGATTTTGTAATTTTTTCCCACAATGAAATTCACCATAAGGACATTGACCACATTCTTAAATTGTTCAGTCAGCATGGTATAGGCCTCACCTTCACCCACGAAGTCAGTAAGGATTACGAGCTACATTTTCTTGACCTAAAGCTAACTTTTGGTAAAGATCATTTGTGTTGGAAATATGAGCCAAGATCAGTCAAGCCTATCTTAAACTACAAGTCTGGCCATTCTAAGATTGTGAAGAGAGCGATTGCAAAGACAATTTTAAATGCGTCGCTCAGGAAATCCTGTGTGCACGTGTCGAATACTGCTTTTAATAACCAGGTAAAACGCTTAGTAAATGCTGGGTATCCCGACAAGGTGATTTCGTCTGTGTGTGAGTCTATGGTTCGGAGCGTTAAGCTCGTGAAACGCAGAGGAGCTCAAGAAAATTCTGATGGAAAAAGAAAAAGAGCAGTTTTTCCTTATGTACACAAATTGGCGCATGGGTTGAAAAATGTAGGCTCAAGGTATGGTGTCGACGTTCTTTTTTCCGCCAAACATAAGGTAGGTCGCATTTGCCCGATGGTTGATAATGCGCTGAGGAACAAACAGGCCAAAGGGAGATGCGCCGTGAATCATAAAAACAAGTACATCGCATGCGTAAAGAAAGCTGTGTATTTAACTCCATTATCGTGTGGCAGGGAGTACGTGGGACAAACAAAACGATGTGTGAATGTTCGTTTAAGAGAGCATGAGTTATCTCTTCAAGGGATCGCGCGACTTCATCTGCCGGAACATTGCAGGTCATGCGGTTGTCGTCCCATTTTTGAGAGAACCACCATCATCTTCAAACATCCTAACCAGATAACTAGAGAAATCGCTGAGGCATATCATATAAAGATTAGGGGTAGCAAGTGCGTTAGTGAACCATCCGTCACACTGCATGAAAAAGAAATAAGTTATTTAGGCCAAGCTTGTTTATTGCCATGAGTGTGATAACGCTACCTCGGTGCACCTCGTATTCAGCGCATGTTGTGGTGTAGGCTGCCGGGACCTATATATATTGCCAATATTTTTCACCTCGTTTTTTCCAATAAACAACAGTTGTGAGTCAGCGCCGTCTTTTCTTTCTGTTCTACTCCTTCCCTGTCCTGTATTTTTTCTGGTGTTGCGCTGTAAGAAAGTTCACGAGGGTTCTGAGTTTGGGTATGTTCGAAGAAAAGAAGAGGTCGACGGTGGGCTTCGCAATGGAGATGGCGGCTCGTCCTCTCTTCAACATTTTTGCTGCTGTGAAACCTGACAGAAAGGACCTTTAGGTGTGAGACAGGGCAGACTTTCACGATTTCTTGACTGCATATGCAGTGTGGAAGACGTTTCTTCAAGCCACCATTGGATAAATATACATGTGCGAGGCCTAACCTGCCCGTGACCTAAACCGTGGTGCGTGACATGTCGACGATGCTCGGAGCTGCATGATGCGATGCTTTGTGACGGATAGTACGGTGACGCCTTGTTCGCCTTATTTCGTGACCGGCCAGTGATTTGTTACCCGACACTGGACCACATCACGGATGCCCTAATCTAAAAGCATAGTTGCCTTCGAAAGGCCGTCCTGGAAGCCATCGCCAGCATCGAAAGTCTCCTGCATCTAGAATGCCCCCAAGTGAGTTGCAGCATATTCATCACGTTTTCACAGACCAGTTAGAAATTCAAAAATAAATTGATAAAGAGATGGAAGACACGATTGGCATTGGTCACATAGAAGCAGAAATGGAGGATGCCTACGTTTACGTGCGTAAAATTATTCGAGAAAAAGTCAAAACTCAGCATAAGATTGAAGATGCACGAAAGGCTCAACAGGCTCACTTCGACAATATAAAGGAAAATATCAGAGCAACAGTGCAAGCATTAGTACTCTTTTTGCCTGTGGCACAATTATCTATCCAATGCATTATGAATTGCGTAATTTTCACACAGAAGGTTAACGGCTCAACACCACGACAGATAGAAGAATGTGTTTGACGCAGACAAACTTACGATAACGCTACAAAGATTACAACACGGAAGACCACTTACGAAAAAGAGTCCGAGCTTCTAAAAACCTATTCGATGACTTAGAGCCCTCGTAAACGCTCAATACCCGTCAAGTTAACAAGAAAGTGGCCACTCGGGTGTGTGCGGGCAAAGATACTACTACTATCGGGTGGTGGGGTGTCTTTGAAAATTCAGGATTCCTTGCGCCAAACACCGAGGATGAGTAATCACCAAGGTTGATAATGTCCATTGTGAGGCAGTACTCAATTTCGTGTCTAATTGTTACCAGAAGAATTCAATCACAAGCACAGTAACAAGCGCGAATAGCAGAAAAAAATTGAAAGGGTCTGGAGCACAGAAGCCTACTGCCTCTAAAGCTCATGAATGTAGCTCTTCGAGAAAACTATGGACACCAACGAAGAGAAAAACAAAACGGATTGTGCTGGCCGATGTACACTGCCGATGTCCAATTCCAAGACAGAGTTTCAGCAGCAAATTATGAAACCAAAGCCCAGTTGAAGGAAGAAGGCAGGTTTTCATAGGTTAATGCAGTGAGGAAGAGAAAGCCCAGGAAAATGTTCCTCAAAAAGGATGCCTAAGAGCTTTATGTAAAAGCTCTCATGGCGAATTTTCATCCAGAGGATGGCTCTTCAGAGACAGCGCCAGCTCAGCAAGGTCAACACGCTTTAAGCCATGAGCCCGGAACAGGCTCGAAAGCATCGATGGAAAATCAAGTTCAAGGAGATGCCCGGATGCCCCACAAGCACTGACTTGGAACTCGTACGGACACTTGTTATCTCTGTGGGTAGGTGCTTTTTCAGCGTCAGGCGCTACTGTGGGGTTGTGCAAGGTGCCAAACTTGTAAAAGGACAATACAGATGATGAGGAACTTCAGGGAAAACCAAGACAATTTGTCGGAGCGGAGTATGTTGGAAATTGTATGCGGCTCCAAAATAAAGATGAAGAAGAGTAGTGGGGTAAACGCAAGATGAAGGGATTGAGATTGGGCATGTTCGTAGACAAGAAGAGGTCGACGGTAGGCTTCACCACGGGGATAGCAGCTCGTACTTTTCTCAACAGAAGCGCGGTTGTGAGGAGGCTAAAAGCGTGACAAGGCTGAATTTTAAACAGTAAAAAAAGGATACGAGCAAAACAAAAGCATTTTTAAAAACACACGCATGCGTAAGAAACACAAGGCTACGATGAAATAAACGCAAAAAAGGACAAAAAAAACCTCTGACTTACATAATTTCAGCAACAGACATGGAATCTCTTCTAATGCCTTAGTCACCTGCTTGATGAAAGAAAACGGCCTTGGTGGTGTCGCGCTCTGTATTATTCCCCCGCCCTTCTTGAAAAATTGTCTGCTGGATAACCTAGAGGTCAGAGCCTCACAAGTAGTTCTGAAACTTTAATAGATAACATAAACGCCAACAAACAAAAGAAAGACTTAACAGAAAAATCCATGTTGACGAAACAAGACGTGTTCCCCGACGTTCATGAAATTTCGCATACGTGAAGAATTTGGCTTCAAAGCATTACGTTGAAGTTATACTGTCGGCACCTTGCAAACTCACTAAGCTATGTAGCATAACAAACAAAGATAAACTCTCCAGCTGCACAACCAAACACAAGAAAAATTCACTGAGTACATTGTCAATGTCATTGATAAGGTTCCTTTAGGTTGCAGCCGCCAGTACATTGGCCAATCTGGCAGGTGTTTTAATGAAAAGGCGAAGGAACATGATGATATTGTACGCACTACAAATCGTGGTCTTTTCTGACCATTGCTGGCGTTGTGGCTGCTCTGCTGATTTAGGCAGCACACGGTTTTTGAAGAAAAGGAGTGATAAGACCGTGAGAGAGATCACCGTGGCGTTTCTCATTCATCAAGCAGGTGACCAATGCGTCAGCGGGCGTTCTACATCTTCATCTGATGCTGAAATTGTATATCTTGGAGGTTTAGTTGAATTGTTCTTCCTGGGGTGAAACTCCATAGAGTGTAGGCTAGTTTCTTGTCATTCATCGTTGCCACCCGTATTACTGCGAGTGCTCACTATAGATGGGGCTGCAGCGGCCGCTCCACTGTGATGCGTAGCAGACGCGTGCTTCAGTGCTATAGGAGACGGACAGCTGACGGATGGACAGACAGACAGAGTTAGACAGAAAGACAGACCAACGGAGAGACAGACAGGCAGAGAGAAGAACGAACGGACAGACAAACAGACAGATGGAGAGTCAAAGAGATGGACGGTTGTATAAACAGACAGAGCAAGCTCCTTCGTCATCACTCACTTCTGGAGCTGCACCCACTGATCATCATTCACACTGTCGATGTGTTGTGACTTTTTGCTTTGTGCCTTTGCTGTTTCGTAGCCTGGTGTTTCTTGACGCATGCGTGAGTTCTCTTAAAGGTCTTTATAGTCTTCCGTATCTAATTTTTTCGCACTTGTTAAAATTCAGCCTTCTTATCACGCTTTTGTCCTCCTCACAAATGCGCTTTTTCGGCTCATAGAACATAGACGGCAATAAATAATCCTTTGTTGTCAGCGTACTTGTCTCTACTGTCTTTCTTTTTCCCTGTGTCTTTGCGCTGCCCTTTGAAGGTAAAGTGTGGGATTGGTCTAGTTGGTAATGCATCATTTGAACTTCTCAGCACTGAGAAGTTCAATAACCTTTGAAGATGAATATTTTGTCGAGCTTTACTGTCTTCATTTCCTTCCATTTTTTTTTGAACGGCCCCTTCCAATCATCGTTTAACGTCCATCGTAGCCAATGATTGCCAGTTGAAATGACCTTCGTACTTGAGCAGCCTTTTCTTTCAACTTGCACAATAGGGCACAAAAAGCGCCGCGCGTAAGGCGTGCTTTACTTAAACGCTTAACTTCGCGCGGTACCTCAAGCGCTACAACGTATACCCAAACTGCATGACGGGTTTTAAGCGAGGTATGCTATCTCTTGACAACGTGATTGACCTCACATCATTTATCCAGCAACAGAAGAGCCTCAAGCGCATACCACTGGCACGCTTCCTCGATGTCAAAGGGGCTTATGATAACGTAACACATAAATCTATCATGATGAGACAAGCGCAAAAAATACACACACTCAGAGAGGACACAGACAGGCGCTTACTAGCAGACAGGAACTTAATCACAGGTCCCATTTTCTTTGCCATGTGCGGTGTTACATTGCTAGATGAAAACACAATCACGCAATCAGTACTGCACCTCAGTTTTTCCTCGTCCTTCACACGGCTTGCCACGGACCTGGCCACTTCCACCTTCTCGGCACGGGAGAGAACTGGTTCCACACAGAACTTGGGTCCGTGCTGAAGAAGCCTTTTATGATGGTCGGGCAAAGTCAGTTCTCCTAGGATCAAGACCTTTCCTTCCGTACTTGTGCGTCTTTCCTTCTTGGGTAAACTTCTTCGTGCCTAGTTCCACAAAGCCTCTGTGGCACTTTCCGACAGTCGTAGCCTCTCTCGGTAATGTCGGTGTCCATTTTCACTCTGAGTGCGACAGGCCACTCGTCTAGCATTGTAACACCGCACATGGCAAAGAAAATGGGACCTGTGATTAAGTTCCTGTCTGCTAGTAAGCGCCTGTCTGTGTCCTCTCTAAAAGTGTGTATTTTTTGCGCTTGTCTCATCAAGAACAATTACCAACACGCTCAACTGGCAGTCATCATAAATCTATCCTAGACTCGTTCGAAGCTGTCAGAATCGGTGGTCGGATGTTTCACTGGATCCAGGATTATTTGACGAGAAGGTCCTTTTTTGTACAAACCTCAGAAGGACTTATCCCCAATTACTATACCTCCCGTGGCGTCCCTCAGGGCGCCGTATTAAGTTCCACTTTATTTAACCTTGTGATGGTACGACTTCGTGAACTTTTGACAAGTATTATCCTCATATCCATATATGCTGACAATATTTGTCTATGAACTTCGGCTGTAACTCGTCTACAAGTCCGTGCAAGAGTCCAGCAGGCTGCCAACCTGACTTGCTCATATCTCCGCAAGCAAGGTCTTTCCGTCTCAACGGAGAAATGCGCATTGGTTGCGTTTACTCGCAGAGCCATGACACAATACCCCGTTACCATCAATAGACAAAATAATCCATACCAGAAGAACCATCGCTTCCTGGGTGTCATTATTGACAGGGACTTTTCGTGGAGTGCCGACTGCAATTACCCGAAGAGAAGGCTAACTTCTATCGTCCATATAATGCGGTTCCTCTGCGGAAAATCTTGGGGCACATCGATAAGGTCGATGTTGCAGCTATACAGGGCACTGCTTCTGGGATTTTTGCGCTACAGCTTGCCGTTACTGACAAGTACGTGCAAGACGAACATCCGCACCCTCGAAAGTCTGCAAGGACAAGCACTACGCGTGTGCTTAGGATTGCCGTGATGCGCCTCAACCTACGGGGCAATTATGATCGCAAGAAAGCATTCAATTCAAACATACATCACCACTGACAAGTTCAGAGCCCACATAAGACACCTCTGCCGAGTTCCTGGTCACCATGTTGCATGTTGCCACTTCATTGACCACAGGCGTTGTTTTCAGGTTATTTCTGGCCATAGAGAATGCCTTCCTTGTGGCTTCATTGCAGCAACAAGACCAGCGTCACCTCCGTTGCGCCTACAAGAACCAGAGGTGTGCCTCACTATTCCAGCAATAACGAACAAGAGCCGTCATTCAACAGTGGTCCTACGACAGATGAAATTGTCGCTACTCAACGAAAAACACGGCCAGAGGACCCACATTTACACCGATGGATTGGTCTCGGCTGACATCTCCTCAGGTGCTGTTGTCATCCCGACGTACCAGTTCACTATAAAATTCAAACTGTCGCATAGGACAACATCCACAGCAGCGGAGCTTGCCGCCTTACGTGCTGCTATACTTTATACCGCGGAAGCCCGACCTCAAAAATGGGCTGTGTTCTGTGACTCCAAGGCTGTGTTCTGTGACTTCAGAGCTTGAAATCAGCTTTACGACAAAGGGAGCATCAGCAACCAGTTAATTAAATAAGAGAAATGATTCACGAAGTTTTATCAAAAGGACATGACCTGGTGTTCCAGTGGTTACCGGGACATTGTGGTATTGTCGGTAACGACCTTGCTGATAATGCTGCCCGATCCACCCACGCGGACGCCCAGACAACCCAATTCCATTGCCTAGAACCGACGCTGCAAGGGGCCTTCACTCGTTCGCTAACACCTTGTCGGAAACTTGGCTGAGTGACTCCAGTGTAAGGAACCGCCACCTACACAAATTGGTACCATCGAGAAAGCTTCAAGTTCTATCGGACCTCTCCCGCCAGGATACAACTTTACTTTGCCGCCTGTGGTTAGGAGTAGCTTTTACAAAGGCGTACTCCTTTCGCATAGAAATGGCGAATAGCTCCCTATGTGAATCCTGTGGCACTGACGAGACAACAGAACATCTACTGTGTTCATGTGAACGTTTTGCGAGCGACCGCCACTTTCTACGCGAAACGTTGGAGATACTAGACAGTAGACGTTTTTCCGAAGAGAAGATCCTCGGTCCATGGCTCTACGCGTCGCAGGCCAGTAAAGCGACGCGGGCATTGCTAAGTTTTCTAAAGACGACCGGACTACGCGACCGCTTATAAGCGTGCAATGAACAAGGTCACATCTACACGCACGTTACCCTTCACTTCTCTCTCTCTTCTCCTTTCATCCCCTCACCCCTACTCCCAGTGAAGGGTAGCAAACTGGACGTGCGTCTGGTTGACCTCCCTGCCTTTCATTTCTTCCCTTCCTCCTCCTCCTCCCTCCTCGCGCGCTTTACACAAACGCTCAAAAATTACTAACCAGTGCCGTTATCTTACCTTAAATTTAAAGTACCATAAATTTAGCGTAAATATATAAATTTGTTATTTCCAGATAAGGGCTACAAGCTTTGTATTGAAAGTTCTCTCCAGAGATAAAATAAAAAAGTTCATTAGGAAAGTTTTGTGAAATACTATGTTTGGCGGATCAAAAATATTCTGACGCGCTACAAACAGCTAATAACAATGCCAGGCTTGTTGGAAACGCGTAGCGCTCATTTTTAACTTTTTAGCTTTTTAGCTTAAACTCTCTGTATAAATAAACTTAAGCTCGCCACGCTACATTTATGGCACACACTTGTTGTGAAAGTAGAGCAACCAATCAAAAGTGACAGCGAATGCAGTCTTGGATGGCAGCCACTCATTTGAAGTGGCGAAATCAACGTGAAGCACTTGGACATTAAGAAGTAGGCTTGTGTCATCTATGCAGTTGACGCAAGCCTCTTGAAACTAAAAATCCTAAACTCTTCAGACACTTAAAGATTTTTTTACTTACTAACTGCTCCAAAATGAAAGCAGTTAATTTTCATTCCAACTCCCTATTAAAGAAAGTCATTACTTCCTACTATTCTTATTAAACGAGAAAATTTAGTTATGTTCTACCACGATATCTTTACTCGTTCTTTTTCACGAACGTATGGAATATGATCACCGTAAACAACTTTTACAGAATAAGTTTTACAAGGTAGTTGGTGTTGACGAATTGTGTCTATTACTATGTGCTGAAAAACGTTTGATACTTAGAGCGCCCTTTACGGCACGTCTACGTTACTGCGACATAATTTGAGGAAATGGAACAAAGCAGTACATAAGCTATCTCGGTATTCTACGCAAAAAAAGCTGTACGTTTTCTCGGAAACGTTATTTTAATGCCCATACTTTTCAAATGTTCACTTCACTACTTATATAGGCGACTGAAATTAAACCTGCTCTACAAATACGCTTTATTAATCTCCTTCATGTTTGATACCAAGAAAAGGAGCAGCTATGTACGCAGTTTATGTAATCAAAAGTGGTCGCTTGGACGTGTTGATGCGACATAATGGAAGGCAACAGCGCGAAACACGAGAAACCACACAAAGAAAGGCATTTATAGAGCAGTAAATTACAACAAAAATTTTATTCTTCATACCACGTATATATGTTTATGCAGGTGAACAAAAAAAAACGGGATAGTCGAAGATGAATGAAAAATGAGCACCATAAAACCATTCTTTATTCTCGGGCATCAACCAGATAAAAAAGACAACTTCCTTTTATGTGAGGGCAATGAATCTCACGCATGCATGTGTCCCCCAGTCTAGCTCTCTCCTGGGCCTCCAGTATTTTTTTTTTTTATTTGTGAAATACTGCAGGCCAAAAAGGCCCAAGCAGGAGGGGCAAAAACACAAACACAATATCAGTACATGAGTGACACAGCTTCACTAAAATACATCTGTGTAAGAGGAGAGCGAGTAGAAGAAAAACATCATAACAAAGAAAGCACGCGATCAGTATATGAGTAACAGAGCTTGACTAAAATACATCTGTGTAGGAGAAGAGCGAGTAGAAGAGAAACATAAAAAAAAATCAAGCAATATTGGGAGTGGGGGGGGGGGGGGTCAAGATTCACAGAATTAAACATTGGGTTCATCAAGATCGAAGGTTTGGAGGAAATCAGAAGGCAAGTTATTCCATTCTGTTACAGTTCTCGGAAAAAAGGAAAACTTAAATAAATCTGTCCGCGCAAAATACGGAGTTAAGGATCGGACATGAGAATGACGGGTTTGCCTGGTCGAAACTGGGGTAACGTAATGGGATGGGTCTAGCCCAAGTTTATTGTTAATTAGTGAGTCCAAGAATTTTAGACGGAGAAGCTGGCGCCGCGATTGTAGCGTCTGGATTTTGTTATCTCGCATTAGTTCCGTAACTGATGTACCACGACCATACTTTGAGTAAATAAAACGCACTGCTCGTCTTTGAATCTTTTCGAGGGAATATATGTTAGACTTAGTATGCGGATCCCATACAATACAAGCGTATTCAAGCTTTGGACGTATTAAAGTGTTATAAGCTAATAGTTTCACTTGCGACGGGGCGTCTCTGAGTTTGTGCCTTAAAAGACACAGTTTACGGAAAGCCGATGACGAAACATCGGCAATGTGTGCATTCCAGGACAACTTATTCGTTATCGTTATACCTAGGTATTTGTATTGACTGACTTCTTTTAAGGGTTGGCTTTTGGAGGAATAGGAAAACTGAAGGGGATTTTTCTTGTTAGTAATTCGAAGGCAAACAGATTTATCGAAATTGAGCACCATGCCCCATTTGTTACACCACGAAAGAATATTGTTAAGGGCAGTGTCGAGAGCAACCTGGTCATCTGGCGATTGTACATCTGTGAAAATAATGCAGTCGTCTGCAAAAAGTCTTCTTTTAACCGGATCAGTAATAGCATTAACAATATCATTGCAATAAATTATAAACAGCAGCGGACCTACAACACTACCCTGCGGTACGCCGGAATCTACTGGGAGATGAGGTGATGTCTGTCCACAGACGTCGACATACTGTTTCCGGCCGTTCAGGTAAGCAGACACCCAGGATACTAGGTAGTTTGGAAGCCCTATAGTCTGCAATTTCTCGATGAGCTTGTTATGGGGAACACGGTCGAATGCTTTACTGAAATCTAAAAACAGTACATCGACCTGACCAGCTTTGTCTAAAATAGAAGCAATGTGATGAATAACTGAGACCAACTGGGTGACTGTGCAAAACCGTTTTCTAAATCCATGCTGAAAGGGAGATAAAATGTGGTTATCATCTAAGAAGCTGTTTATACGAGTGGCAATTATATGTTCTAGCATTTTGCAACATGCGGAAGTCATAGAAATGGGACGGTAGTTTGGTATGCACTCTGGGTCCCCCTTTTTCACAAAGGGCAGAACACGTGCCAATTTCCAATCGATGGGTAAAGTTGCTGAACTTATTGAGGCTCGGAAGATCACAACAATGTACTTGGCCAATATTTCGGCATATCGCCGGAGAAATGCATTGGGTATGTTGTCTGGTCCAGGGGTTGATTTAACTTTTAATCGCAGCAGTAAATTTAGGACACCATCGAAAGAAATGAGGTTAGGATCTGAATCAGAAGCGTCAATGCTAATTGAGACAGGCAGGGTAGAAGTTGAAAAAACACTATGAAAATAGTCGTTGAAATTTTTCGCGATAGTTTGGGGATCGTCAATTATAGTGCCGTTAAACCTGATTCGATTTACAGAGCTTTTACGGTCCCTAATAAAATACCAGAATTTTTTAGGGTCCTCTTTGATGAAGTTTTGCAACTTGACAGTAAAATAAAAATTCTTGGCACTTTTAATAGCTTCGGAGAGGGAGTTACGAATTTGATGAAGTTTTGGCTCTTTGATGAAGTTTTGCAACTTGACAGTAAAATAAAAATTCTTGGCACTTTTAATAGCTTCGGAGAGGGAGTTACGAATTTCCCTGAGAATGTTAGCGGGAGCACCTTTTTTCCGACAACGCTTGGCTTTACGCTTCATTTGTATTATTGGCCTTGTGATCCATGGTGTGAACTTTGGGGGTTTTTTCGTTTTGTTTGGTACAAACCGTTCAATGCAGTGGAAGCATAGTTTCTTAAACTTATCCCAGAGAACAAAAGCGTCGTCGCCATCAAAATGCACCAATTCACATTCAAGATAATCTTGGATGCTCGTATCGTTAGCACGGGAAAAATTTTTGACCTGTTTAGAGTTAGGTGGGCTATTGGAGCGATTACAATGCAAGGGAAAAGAAACTGTGACCATGTCGTGATCAGATAAGCCGGGTTCAACACAAACACAGCAATCAAGAATAGTGCGATGCATGAACACAAGATCTAGTAACGTGGACGAAGCATTACCAACACGTGTTGGTTGCTGAACAATTTGGGCGAGATTGTGGGAAAGCATTATATCGAACAGTATATTTGCATTAATCAAATCTGATGTCGACTGCATTTGGTTCCAGTCAATATTAGGCAGATTGAAATCGCCGATGACAATTAGCTTTTGATTACTGTAATTTTCCATATGGGTTTTCAAGTTAAACAAATAATCCGGCAACGAATTCGGCGGCCTGTACACTGCATACAATACAAAAGACTTATTGAAGAGTGAAAGCCTCAGGCATATGCTTTCTGTACTTTCAACGTCCGGTAAACGGGTGACAGTGATTCCTGTTTTAACAAGTACTGCAACTCCACCACCTCTTGAGGCCCTATCTCTGCGGTACATTTCATAAGCTGGAGGCACTAAGTCTTGGTCACACATTTCGCTGTGGAGCCACGTTTCCGTTATTACTACAACATGAGGGTTGTATGCTAAAAGTACAGCCTCAAGTTGTTCGGTTTTATTTCCAATGCTTCGAGCATTCATATTAATCAGTCTAACTTGCTTCTGCGCGGCTGGTCAACACTTGCTACCCGTACTTTCGTTATCGGGTGCACTGCCGATAGACTGAGGCGATGCCGTGGCACACCGACGGCTTCCAATTAACTGACGTTTGTTTGTTACGTCATTCCAAATAAACAGATCATCACCTACACGCAACTTATCATGCACCAAAAATGCCTTCTTGCCTTGTTCTTTGTCGGCTTTTGCACTTTCCCACAGTAATTTACGTTTTGCCAACGTCTGCTTTGAGTAGTCGTTCTGAACAAAGATGTTAGTTCCCTTTAGGTTGCGCGCCTTTTTCAGCACAGCTAGCTTTTCGGTGAAGTCCTGAAGATACAAGATAATCGGCCTATTCGAGCCTGATCTTCCAAGCCTATGAATCCGGGCAACAGAAGTGCATTTAACGCCGAGCTTGCTGTGAAATGTTTCAGAGACGACTTTCTTTTTAAGGTCAGATTCAGTTTCTTCCGGCTGTTCTGGGATACCAAAAACAATCAAGTTTGAACGTCTGCCTCGATCTTCAAGATCCGTTAGCTTTCGGGCCTGGAAATTCATTGAGTTTGTGTAGACCTTAAGAAGGTTGTCCAGGTCATCTAATTTTGAATTTTTAGTTTTCATTTCAGCCACATGGGTCTCGATTTCTGAAAGACGCCGTGTAAGCTCTGCTAACATGTTTTCCGTTTTAGTTGTAAGGTCTGCTACCTCACTACGGAGAGCTTTTTGACCCTCTAAAAGTTTAGCCAGCATGTCTTGGTTGGTTGGTCCGGGGTTTTGTTCGACATCACCACAAAGTAGTAACCGAAGTGCACAAAAACAATCGTATGCAATTTTACGACACTGCCGTGGGCACGGCATAACAACCAAACAGCGGCAATCGCTTCGAAATGAGCTGTACGCCCTACTAACCTGCACAAGGTAGAGGAAACGTTTAGCCATGTTTCCACGGATTTCGCCGTGCCCACTAAGGGAGGGGGGGTTCCAGGTGTCTTTAAGTAGTCGATGATCGGATGACGTCACAGACCAAGCACTGCCAGGCGGCAGCAGCTTCGGGATGACGTCACATGGTTCCACGTGGGGCGGCTGTGACTTGCAGAAAGGAAAGTGGTGCGAATGCGGCGAGTACCCAGTGGTGGCCGTTGTAGATCCAGGAGATACGTTGGGGACGCAGAGCAGCAAGCCCTGCACAAGGTAGAGGAAACGTTTAGCCATGTTTCCACGGATTTCGCCGTGCCCACTAAGGGAGGGGGGGTTCCAGGTGTCTTTAAGTAGTCGATGATCGGATGACGTCACAGACCAAGCACTGCCAGGCGGCAGCAGCTTCGGGATGACGTCACATGGTTCCACGTGGGGCGGCTGTGACTTGCAGAAAGGAAAGTGGTGCGAATGCGGCGAGTACCCAGTGGTGGCCGTTGTAGATCCAGGAGATACGTTGGGGACGCAGAGCAGCAAGCCCTGCACAAGGTAGAGGAAACGTTTAGCCATGTTTCCACGGATTTCGCCGTGCCCCTTTTTCACTGGTAAGCTGCTCCCAACGGCATGCTGACTACCGCACATGCACAAAAATCAAAGACACATTCACAACGAATATCTAGGTGGTCGGACACTGTCGAGGAAACGCTGTAAGCGTGTTCTTTGAGACGCTCATTCAAACATCGCCCAGTTTGCCCTATGTATTTCTTGCCAAGGGACAATGGCAAAGAATACACCACGCCATGAACGCATTGAACTAACTTATTCCGATGCTTGGTTGGGCAAGTAGTGGTTCCACTAGTTCTTGGGTTGACGGCCCTTCACATGCTACCCAGAACCTTAAGGGCAGAAAAACAACCTTGATGTCACATCTGTCGGGTATCCTCTTTAGGTTGTGGGCCACACCTGGATGTAAGGAATGACAGCGTACTTCTTATTTGCCGTCTACTTTCATGGGTCTGAGCCGGCAACCCCGGACTCATTTTTTGTTCTTTGAGCAAACATTCAGTCAAAGTGGTCATCAAAGTTTTTTGTTGTAAGTCAGCGTTCTGTATGTGTTCTTTTTTTGTCTGGTTTCTTGTTTTTCGCACTGTGTTCTTCTATGTGATCTACAACCAAACTCTCCCACGTGCCTAAACCGTGACATCTTTAAGTTTCAAGGCCACGCACTAACTACGGTTTTGATACATTGTGTTAAAGTTTGCGAAATCATCTAAATACCTTCAAAATAACTTTTGAAAATGTGCGTGCTCTTTCCAGTACCGATATTTTGATTAGGCTTTGTTAAATATGGTGGTATTGGTACTTTCTTTCTGTAGGACGTTTTTACAATGTATGGCATGTTCATTGTAGGTACGAGTTGTGTTTTGCTTTGCTTTGCTTCTGCTACCGTATTGCCGCAGTGAATCTCAGATGTGGGGCCTTTGTCGAAATGTTTCATGTAGCTTTTGTGCCCTTGTCTAGACAGCTCACTGTAAAACTATATGTGGTGTATAAACTCAGCTCAACTTATGTGAACCACACCTTACTAAATGGTTCTAGAATTGGGCTGGTCAGTGGTATTCTGTTATTACTTTTACTATAGTAATTCACAAGCACAGTTTTTTTACCTTCGGTGCCTTTTTGTCCTTTCTTCCTTGTTTTTTTTTTTATTTTTTTTTTTTATTTGAAACAAAACCCGCAGCGCCACTTAGGCATTATTGCGGGGGGCACAGAGCCTCATAAAATGAATCCGCAGTCTTGCGGCCAACTACATCGGCTGGTAACGTGTTCCATTCAACAATGGATTGCGGAAAAAAAGAATGCTTAAAAAGATCCGTTCTGGGGTTGTATGGCCGTACTTTAAATTTGTGATCATGACGGGAGGATTGATAATACGCTTTTTTTAAATAATCTGAAGCATTAATGCCCGTTTTATTGTTATATATCGAATAAAATAGTTTTAATCTTAGATTACGTCTTCGATCTTGTAAGTATTGCCAATTAAGTTCTCTTTTCATACAACGGGAGCTTTCAGTTCGGCCATATTTTCCCAGAACAAATCTTGCTGCCATCGACTGAATGCGCTCTAATTCATGAATATGTATTTTGTTAAACGGATCCCACACAGGACAGGCGTATTCTAGTATTGGTCTCACATAGGCATAATATGCGGCCTGTTTAACCTCCTTGGTTACATGTTTAAGATTTCTTTGTAAAAAGCCTAGGGCTTTTCCCGCTCTACTTACAACATTGCCAATGTGCTCAGACCATCCCCCATCCTCAGAAAGCGTGACACCCAAATACTTATATTTGTGTTCATACCTAATAACTTCATTGTTTAAGATGTACTGATTTGTAAATCTATTAACCTTTTTGGTGAAACTGACGTGAACACATTTATTCGTGTTTAATACCATGTCATTATTTTTACACCATGCCTCCACGTGATTAAGGTCATCCTGAAGCTGGGTGGAATCCGTTTGGTCGGTCAGTTCAGTATACAACACACAGTCGTCAGCAAACATTCTAATACGACACCTAATTGTATCCGAAATATCATTAATAAACACAAGGAAGAGAAGCGGACCGAGTACGGAACCCTGAGGTACCCCTGATGTCACCGAAGCTAAACACGAACAAGATCCACCAAGCACAACCTTTTGTTTTCTTGAAGTTAAATAGTCCGCAATCCAACGGCAAATGGTTTGATGAATATTCAAGTTCTGCAGTTTTTGAATCAGAATAGAGTGTGATACCGTATCGAAAGCCTTTCTGAAGTCTAAAAATAAACAATCAATCTGTCCTCGATTGTCTAAAACTGATGCTATATCATGATAGAATTCAATTAATTGGGTTGTGCATGAAAAACCCTGTCTAAATCCGTGTTGTTTAGGATTAAAAAATTTAATTGAAGTCAGGTGATTCATTAAAGCAGAAAAAAGAACATGTTCAAGTACTTTACAACAAATCGGCGTCAAAGAAATTGGTCTGTAATTTGATACGTCTGATTTAGAACCACTTTTGAAAACTGGCACAACATTAGCTTGTTTTGTCAAAGTAATATTCACGTACTCTATAGCAGTGCTTTCGTAGCTTGACATACCTTTTTTTGGTGCACGCAGATCCTGGTATCCAGTAGATACTACCTGCTCGTACAAGTTTACTGCACCCCCGGGAGAACTGGTACACGTCGAGTTCCTGTGGTTTAGAGTGGAGCGCGTTACTCTTTGTGAGGAGGCAGTGCGAATATACGACTCGCTTCGCCCTGACCCCCGCTACATCATCACGAAGCTGTGCGACACTAACAAACCGCGTACTGAACAGCCGAGGACTGCGTTTCAATCCACGGGCTCTTCTTTGCTGCTCCTGTTCACTAGCAAAACAGGCAGCATGGACGGCTCCTCCGTGAGCTTTGGGTTTGAGGTAAACAAAAGACAACTAGCCCGGCAGATGGGATAAATTTCTCTAGAATTGTTCAAGTATATGACAAACTATTAGTATAAAATTATGTAGCAACTGAAGTAACGTAGAGCACAAAACGAGTTGCTATATCTTCATGTCTAAGTGAATCGCGAGGAAAACGGGTACAGCTCTTAGGCATTGAAAGAAATGATGGCAATAAAAGAACTCACGTGGTCATCACAAAGATGAACTTATTCAGTATATGCATGATAGTCGGTTACAGTGGTGTACAGGTAGATTGTTCCTGTCTTGTGCAAGGGCATTCATGCTTTATGCACAATGCATTGATCCAATTTTACACACTACGCTCTATGCACCGGCGTCACATGGTGGTCTTCGGACGTTCAACCCCTACAAATATTAGCACGCTATGCACAATGTTGGCCGCATATAGAATGCGTCTCTTCCCTAGCGCCATAAGTTAAGCTGCTGCTCCAGTTTTAGAAGTGATTGCGTGAAGGTGCATGCGTGAGTGTATTGTATGTTTTACTTCATTTTACTTACTTCTGTTGTAACTACAGTACTGCGTTTTTATACTAAGCAGTATGAGTGTCTTTACTAAGTTAAGTGTAAAAATTTGCACATTCCTTGTGCTCACTGTATTGATATTTTCATATTGTATTTCTTTTTTTAGTGTACTATGAGTGCCCTTCCTGCAAGGACCAAATTCTTGTCTGCAGTATGTTATAAATGAAAAAAAAGCATTACCCAAGCATGCCAGTAGTACCACAACGTGCAGCTGCACTGCGCAAGTAAAAAAAATATACCTGCATGATTTGTAAACTCTCTGATCATGTTTATCGCTTGAAAACACAAGCATCACGATGGGCACAAAGATTATGCATAGGCATCTCTTATATTCATTTGTTTTACTAGGCGAATAAGTCTGCTTTCCGGAAATTTCTACGCAGCTTCAATGGTCGAAACTGAACGTAACATTTTTTTTGGCTTGTTCGCCATTTTATCTTATTTTGAGTAATTTACGAAGGTTGTGCGTAAACCAATAAGACTGGGCCTGCTAAAAGAAAGTGATTAATTTGATAGATACCTATATTCCACGATGAACCATACTTATGACTCTTCTTGAAGATTCATTACAAAATAGGTATGTCTGCAGATACGCAAACAAGAAGAGGGATCTTCATTACACAAACCTTAACTAAACGTGTGAGATCACTCAGGTTAAAAATCAAATAGATCAAAAATATATCTACGAGCGTACAAGCATGCAGCATTGCCTGTCGATCCGGCATACTCGGGGCACTATGCGAGAGATAGGTGATCAGGCCTTTAATTGCTTCCTAATGCAAATTATTCCACGGCTTGCTCACGCATTCCTGACCGCTACGTGCAATATACAAGCATCTACCATTGTACGCTTGCCTTTATTCTTGTAGCTGCAAAACACTGTGCATTCCTGGAATTTCAGTGTGCATTTACACTCTTGACAATGTAGAGATAGGTGCGCTGGTAGTGTCTTTTTCAGAACATGTGCTTTGGGACCAACATATAGATCATATAGTCACAAAATCCTCCCAAGCTATTGGTCTGGCACCATGGCACAGATGCGTCCTACCGCATGAAGTAAAATTGCTTTGTTATAACTCGTTATTTCAGTCATACCTACACTAAGGCCTCTTGGAGAGAGCTACCACCACCACTACAAACTCAAAACACATACCCGTCCGACAAAGTAGAGTTCTTCGTAATGCATGCAATATCTGTAATGCTCACGAACAAACGGTGGTGCGCTGTATGATTAAAAATGGTGCCCGTAGGAGGGCAACCCGTTTTCTAGCATGGGAACATATATGATGTGCGGCTCGTTGCGCTTTGGATGAGTGTATCCATGAGCTGCACTGAAAAGTACATCCAGCCAAATATTTTGCCTAAACATAAAAAGTGATCAGTGATCACTACCTAATGGTTTGCAGCGGTGTGAAAGGTTATAGTGCACCTCCGTTGTTGTGCATGAACGATGCTCCCCGAAACTTCGTGCGTGTTACAGAAACCTGCAAGAACTGGATTTGGCTTTTGAACTTAAGGGCACTCCGTACCGACCCGACGGATTCGCCGCAGTGGTAGGCCTCTAGTGAGTAGCGGAAAACTTCTGCACGGCACCGAAGGTCAAACGTTGTGACGGTTTTCTAACCATATCATGGCACCGACAGTCCTTGTTCAGGAACACGGCGTTTCTTCCTACACGAGACACAAGCATTTATTATCCTATTTAGTAGCGCTTGTGTCGCAGCCATGCTGAGAGTCTAGCCATGCGCAACTCACAGAACTTGAACGTGGCGGGTTCTATCAGCCTGATATGAACAGGAATATCCAAAATAATACACACTTATGCTTTTAACAACGTGCAATTGTTGGACATCCCCGAAATTCACTGAAGGAAGCTGTTCTGAATGTACCGGTGAAGTGCGGAAGTTTACAGAGAGGCAAGGGTTGTGGCCGAGACTGCACGTTTCATCACTTTAACCATACCGCTTCTCTGTTTGAGCTCGAGTATTTTGGTGGCATGCGGTGCTCTATAACAGCCACAGTAATTATGCTACATGGGTTGTACAAGAAAAACTGTGCTTTTATTTTGATCTCGCTCAAGGACATTGTACATTGAACACAATCACAGTGACTTACAAGCATGAAAAAACGTTAGCGCATGAGGGTACGTGAATGCAATGTGCTCATTGGGAGTTAGCCTAACCTTTCATCATCACTCTCACTCTCGCTGCTTTCACGGCCTCCTACGTCGAGCGAAATATCCTCGTCGTCAAGATGGTTCATTTCAACTTCACTGCTCAAATCATTCAGAAACATATTTTCTGATGAACGACTTCTACCGCTTAGCATTACAATATTAATGTCTTGGCGGGGCGAACATTTTTTTGCTCTAACTGGTAAACAACTGAATCGATTTCAGTGTGCATCCCTCTATCAAAAACGTACAAAGACAGGTGGTGTAATGCTGACTATTTGTGATTGCGCAGTTATAGAAGAGCAAATCATCAGCCCGTGCGACTTCGGATAGAATGTTCTGGCATATATTTTCCCACAAAAGCATGGGAAATGCTATATACAGTTGAATCACTGTGAGTTTCAGCTGAAGAGGTCATGTGGCTGCTAATAACCAATATACGTGGGTTCAGCAAATCACTAAAAGCGTGAGTTTTCACGTATTTTTATCAAAACTACACGCCTCGAGAGAACCAACTCACTTATATGGTTCACTGATGCTGGACACATGTGAAGTGTTCATTTCTTAATAACATTTCTTGGTAGCAGCAGCAGTTGCATTCACAAGCACGCATCTAAGCGAACTTCCTTGGTTTCACAGATAGCCGCGGCGACTACCTGGGTTCTCATCCGTGCATCGTACACGTGCCTGCGCGAAAAGGACCACTCATCTGGCCTTGGCGCAGATTGCGCTGAAGCCACCCCCAAGCTGCTTCTACGCGGCCCGTTCCTCTGTCATAAAAGCCGTCCCAGCGGAAGCATCACTGTTGTAGCAGCAGCAGTTGCATTCACAAGCACGCATCTAAGCGAACTTCCTTGGTTTCACAGATAGCCGCGGCGACTACCTGGGTTCTCATCCGTGCATCGTACACGTGCCTGCGCGAAAAGGACCACTCATCTGGCCTTGGCGCAGATTGCGCTGAAGCCACCCCCAAGCTGCTTCTACGCGGCCCGTTCCTCTGTCATAAAAGCCGTCCCAGCGGAAGCATCACTGTTGTAGCAGCAGCAGTTGCATTCACAAGCACGCATCTAAGCGAACTTCCTTGGTTTCACAGGTTGGTTGCTTCATTTTTGACACTTCCTTAGAATTTCTTAGTCTAGCAACTGCTGCTGCTACTGTTGGTGTTACGGCTTGTATACTCACTTTGTACTCACGTGTTTAGCCATTTTACACGATGCCGACGAATGCCGAACTCTGCAAGCGCTTAGACGAGCTAGAAGATTTATTCAAACTTAGATTGAATGAATTGGTTGACCGGCTTGTTGTTAATATACAAACCAAGCTTCAGGACGCAGGCTTAGACGTCGGTGAATTGAGAGCTGAAGTTGGTCGTATGGATGACAGTTTAAAACTCTTGAACGAGGTGGTCGAGTCGACACGCTCCCAGCAGCTCGAGCTGACTGCCGCAAATCGCGCTCTAAAAGCAGAAAATGAGGCCCTTCAATGTAAAGTCGCCAACCTCGAGCAGTACTCAAGGTTAAATAACTTGGAAATAAAAGGGGTGCCCTCTACCCAAGGAGAGGATTGTTCCGCAATCCTGACTGCCATTGGCGACAAAATCAACTGTAAGGTCTCGGCTAGCGATGTCGACACGGTACATCGTGTACCTGCAAAGTCCGGTCAAAGGAATATAATTGTGCGGTTTTGCTCTCGTGAAAAAAAGAACGAGTTCATGAAGAAAGCCAGAAGGGCGCGGCTGAACACTCGAAGTATAGGGTATTCAGGAGAGAACGCACAGGCAATATTTGTGAATGAGCACCTATCACCAGACAATAAGCGCTTGTTCTCTAGGGCACTTGCCTTAAAGAAAGAAAAAGGATGGCAGTTCATCTGGACGGAAAATTGCCAGATTAAGGTGCGGAAGTCTCCCGACAGTCGGGTAATTCGCATTGCTTCCGATTCTGATTTATGCAATATTGCCTAACATTTTGCAATCAGTCTAGTAGTCAATCTTTCAGTTATGTGAAATGGCTTCGTACATTCGACCTCACGAACTTCAGACCTATTTTTCCTTGCCCTGCCGTTCACTAATTCATTTTAATGCACGCAGTCTGCAAAAAAACATGGATGGTATCCCAACTTTCTTATCATCAACTAGTCACAGGTTTTCTGTGATTTGTATTAGCGAAACGTGGCTTTCCGCATCTCATAATCACTTGTATACCTTCCCCTCATACTCTGCTGAATACTGTCACCGCGATAATAGTAATCATGGTGGTGCGGCTATTTTCGTGTCCTCGGAACTGCGTTTTCATAGACGACTTGACTTGACACTCAAAGTGGCTAACTGCGAATCTGTTTGGGTTGAATTTCACGATTCATTTTTTTCACAGGACAAAAAAAACCTTATAGTTGGTTGCATCTATCGTTCACCGTCATCATGTGGAAGTGCTTATTGCTCGGCCCTTGGTAATTTGTTGCACAAATTATCCCTGGAGCAGAAAAATGTCATTATCATGGGCGATATCAATATTAACCTCCTAGATCCATCCAACACACTGTTCAATGAATACGTTAACTGCCTAAATGGCTTTGGGTATGAAAACCTAGTTACGCTTCCAACTCGATGTCCCGCAAATAAACAAGGTACACTTATTGACCACGTTTTATCAAATCTCCTTACTAACCCTGACTGCGGCGTTGTCGAAGCCTCTGTTACCGATCACTATCCAATATTTGTGCGTTTAAAATACACTCCTTGCGCTATTGTCACAGGCCTAACCAGAAAGAAGCTCAATTCAACAAAGTTCTTTGAGTTAATATCTGCTACAGACTGGAACCCAGTCATCGCGTGCGATAACCCTGAAACTGCCTACGATACATTTTCAAAGATAATTTCCAATGCCCTTGCAGATTCTACCGAAATAATGAACTGTAAAAAACCGTTCTCAGCTCCTCGTAACCCATGGCTATCTAGCAGTTTGCTTGATTGCCTGAAGAAAAAAGATAACCTTTACAGAAAAAAAAAACAACCGTTCAATACTGCGCTTCATGATAGGTATAAAAAATATTCTAATCGTTTAGGAAAACTACTCAAACATGCCAAAACACAGTACTATGAAAATAAAATTAAGTGTGCCGGTAATGATGTAAAAAAACAGTGGGAAATTTTAAACTCGTTTTTGGGTAGACCCAACCAGCATAGCGAAATAACAATGATAAAATCGGGAGACCTACTTCTCGATAATCCCTTAGACATTGCTAACTCTTTTATTAACTTCTTCTGTACAGACAAGCAACGGGAAGACGATCCTCTGACCCAGCCTTACCCACGCATGCCTCACAGCTTTTTCCTTCACCCCGTGACACCTGAAGAAATAGTCACTATCATTTCTAGTCTAAAAAATACCGGGCCCGGTATTGATAATTTCCGCCCCTCTCTCATAAAACTCATAGCAAGTTTAATATCTGAAACATTTTGTCACATAGTAAACCTTATTTTTACCACGGGAATTTTTCCAAGCTCCTTGAAGAAAGCCAAAATAATTCCTGTTTTCAAGAAGGGAGATAAGCGTCTCACATCTAATTATCGACCTATAGCTATACTCTCATTCTTTAGCAAAGTTGTTGAAAAACTAATAGTAACACGCTTGTCTTCCTATTTTTCAAAATTTCATGTCTTATCAACTAATCAATTTGGATTTAGGGAGGGATGCTCAACTGATTTAGCATTAATTTACTTGACAGATAAAATTCGGCAGGCAATTGATGCAGGTAATTTGACGGGGGCGCTCTTTATTGATTTGTCTAAAGCATTCGATTCACTTGTTCACAATATACTATTTGCTAAATTAGAGTCTATTGGAATAGCAGGCCCGCCACTGAAATTACTACGTAACTACTTAAAAGGTAGAGAATATATTGTGTCTATATCTAACACTTACTCACACCCTAAAACAAGTAACATTGGGGTACCGCAGGGATCAATATTAGGACCTCTCTTATTTTTAATATACATCAATGATCTTTCACAATGCCTAAAATCATCTGACTGTATTCTTTACGCTGACGACACTACTATTTTCTGCTCAGATAACCACCTTGATTCATTAATCTACAAGCTTAACCACGACGCGAACAGCATAGTTACCTGGTGCCGGCAAAATAAACTACAGATAAATGCTACAAAATCTCAGTTCGTCATTTTTTCTTCTAAGCATAGGATTTATTCAGGTTCACCATCTTTAACTTTCGCTTCAAACACACTTTATCCTACTGACAGTGTCATGTTTCTCGGAGTCACATTATATAAGCACCTAAAATTTGATGAGCATGTTTCATCGTTAACAAAGAAGACAGCTTATGGCATTAGGATATTAATTAAAGTTCGCAATTTTTTCCATATGAACACACTAATATCCCTTTATTACGCTTTCATTCATACGTATATTAATTATTGCATATCATCATGGGGAAACACGTATCCAGTCCATTTATCTCCATTGCAACACACTCAAAATCAGGCTATTCGCATCATGACACATAGCACCTACACATCAGAAGCATTGCCTTTGCTCACCTCTAACGGTATCCTGTCGGTGGGAAAACTACATAAATATTCCCTCGCAATACTAATCCACAAATCCATCAGCGGAAAGCTCCCGTTCCCTATAATCATCAAAAGCCAGTATCCTTACTCTTTGTCAACACGTTTCGCATCCAGCAATAGCTTCTTATTACCGAAACCCAGAACTAATTATGGTAAGTTCACTACTAACTTTTCAGCCACACAACTATGGAACTCATTACCATGCCATGTTAAAAATATCTCCAATTTCCACGCATTCAAAATCAACCTTCGGAATTATCTGCATTCAGCATAGTCATTTCATCATTTCATCATCTCTGCTTTCTTTTGTAATTTTTAAATAATCCACGATGTTTCAGTGTTAATTGCTTCTTTTTGAGTGTTTACTTTGTGTACACATCTTTGTTGCGTTAAAGTACTTTTGTTTACTCAGCTCTTATGGGAGGTCCCCTGTACAGTCTCTTGACTTTGGGACCTCCCTCTGTATCAATAGTAAACACCATTGTAACCACCATTTGTAACCAATCAATTTCAATAAACTTTCAATAAACTTTCAAACTTTGAAAAAAAAAACGCGTTATCACTGAAGGTGCCACAGCCTAACAAAAAAAAGCGACTGCACACTGCTGCCGTTTTGTCGTCTATTAACCCTTCTTCAGAGGGCATTCCTGAATTCCACTTGGTGCTGCGAGTGTGTATGGGCATTCCGAATATCAATTGAAGTACTACTCCGCCTGTGCTTAAGAAACAAAAAATCACAGACACCTTCAATTTGTATGCTTATAAACTGCTATGCATTTATATAAAAGAACAAATAAAATCATAAGAGTCATAGCAATGTTAGCGTTCTTGCATTCGTTGAAATCTCGAATGTCCATTTCAACACACGGCAGCTTGTGTGTTGTTTACTGTGCGAACAAGCATAAGCATGCGCAGGGATTTCTCTTTCAGGGGGTGAGAGGATGTGGAGGTTAGTCGCAGTGCCTCCGCCCTACAAGCCAATGCATCGGGCAGACTTTGCACCCCTTCCCATTAGTGTGACTAGAAAAGAGTGACCACTTATGATCTGCCTGCGCAGGCCTACGCGACCAAATTGCACTTACGAGATTTCGTTTCGTTTGAAGTCCAAGGACATTACTTGTCATTGTTTATATCATAATCTGTTAGCTTAAGATGATTGGTTATGTTACCAGTGCTTCTAATGAAGTGCACAACGCGAAAAATTTCTTGAAGAATGCTTCTAACACCAATCTATGTATTGTCATGACTGTCCCAATGTCGCAATGTCATGATTGTTCCGGTCACATAAACTACTTCCAACGATTGTGCATTATTAAATGACCCCTCACACCAATTTTGGAAACTCGAGATGCTTGTGTTGTTTGAGATTCCTGCTTGCGGGGCACTCCTGATTATTAGGGACGAGCGTTGCCTCTGAGATATTTTAATTTGGTTTGAAAGAAAGGGTGCATGCTCATTCGAGTATTCTGGTGCCATCGACATTTTCTGTCGTTTGACATAGGCCAGTGATCCCCTCGGGGCATCGCAGAGGTCAATTATTGTCAAGTATTGTCGACGTCAGAGAATGTTTGCAGGGCTTCCCCGATAGCCCGACTGGCCAGCAGCGTGTACTATAGTTTGTCACCACTCTCGCTCTATTGCGGGGTTGCGTCGAGGTTAGTTGGGCTGCGTACGCCAGAACTGCTTTTCTTTTCTTTTTTTTGAAAGTAATGCTCAAAGCGCCCACATCGTTTCATTCTTCACCAGCTACGGGTACACCTTTTTAAAAACTACGCGTGCGGCGTCACGGAAGCTTGAGAGCACATAGTCTCACGTGCAATCCCACTGTGAGGCGCTAGTTTTCTATAGTTTCCTATGAAAAAACAGAGATGGACAAAAGTAGTGGGAAAATTGGGGCACCCCTGCTTGAAGAGGCAGACATGGAATATAAAATATTTTTTATGTAATAAGATGGACTTATTGGAAATAGATAAGACGATAGGCCCATATAAAAAGAAAGATTTCTTTTCGTTTTTTTCTTGCGATCCTGGTGGCACACATGTTACCGCCAATTTATAATTGGGGCACACATAGCGAAGCATTCAGACGTTTCTAAGTTACACAAAATTGTTCTGAATTAACAATGAGAGCATGAGTTATGCCGTGTTTCGGAGTATTTATGATTCAATTACGGCATCACCAGACCTAAAGGACCCCTGACAGCGAAAACTTTGTTTGGGATTTTTTTACAGGAATTCCTAGATTTTTGTCTGGTAATGCCAAAATTATAAAGTAAATGCATCATATAATAAATGTTAGCGGCATCACTTCAGAACAAATTTGCATAAGTTCGAAACGCCCGTTTAAATACCGTAAGAAACTAGCACTCTACAGCGGAGCAGCGCCTGAAGCTGTTTTCAATTAGTTGGACCCGCATGCGGTGAAAAATGAAAGGATGCGGGTGCTTTGCACGTGTCCCTCTCAGAAGGAAGAAAAGCATTCTTGGCGTAAACAGCCAAAACCACCTTGAGAGCAGCCCGACAACAGAGCGAGGGGGCTGACAAACAATAAACCTCGCCGGGGCCCAGTGGGAGGGAGTATTGTGCGCGCCCCACAGTTGTTGAGCCTGCAACTACACAAGGGGAGTCCTGGTCTACGTCAAGCCACGAAAAATGCCGACTGCACCTGAATACTCGGAAGAGCACGCACCCTTACATTAAACCAAATTGCTAGGCTACGCTCGCCAATAATAGTCGGTCAAAGGTGTCCTCACATACAGGACTATCAAAAAACACAAGCATCTCGAGTTTTCAAATTAGGTGTCAGGGGTACTTTAAAGGTACAAATGAAAGTATAAAAGTCGCAAACAAAACTTATGCTGACAGGGGTCCTTTAAACGTAGACACATCTGAGAAATTGCAATCTACAGAGACTGTTTCCTACTTCATCTTTATATAGTGGGTGCTATATATTGTCGCAACGTGAAGACACAGGTCGTGTTTGAAGACGCAGAGAAAGCAGCAGCGGGTTGGTCTTTTTATTTACCGTGTGCAATAGAGTTCCCCGTCTTTCTCGTTGTTGCGTTCTGCATAAAAGCGTGCATATGCGCGTATGCACTGTCGCCTTCATCTTTCTCGTGGGACGCACGTGACATTTGCCTCCCTCCATAAATGGCATCGTCCCGATGCGCAGCCAAGGCGCTCCAATTAAAAAAACGGACATATGCACCGGCACCCACAGGACAAACGAGAGTTAGCTGGACAAGTAGGGTTTCGTCCGGATGACCTGCACGATCTCGGGTGAGTGGTTTCGGCGACTGGAACTAGGTGACTCGATATGGGTGGAAGTATCGTCGTGAAGCTTCTCTGAAAGTCCGCGTCGACTTATTGGGACCCTGACCCATACCTTGTCGCCTGGTGTGTAGGTTATCAAATTATGTCGTAGGCCGTACCATTTCGCATCGTTGTGTTGCTGGTGACAAATACGCGCGCGGGCTAGCTCTCGGGCTTCTTCAGCGCGCTGACCGAATTCTTCAGCGTCAGCATGGTTGTCGTCACACTCGTGCGGCAGCATAGCGTCCAACGTTGCAGTGACTTCGCGCCCGTCTATTAAACTACACGGCGTCATTCCAGTAGTTTCCTGCCAGGCAGTATTATAGGCGAAGGTCACATAAGGCAGGATTTCATCCCAATCCGACATACATTCAGAGCATGTCTGCGAGGGTCTTATTAAGCCGCTCTGTTAGTCCGTTCCTTTGTGGATGGTACGCCGTTGTTCTCCGGTGAGCTGTACCGCTGAGCCTCAGAACCGACTCCAAAAGTTCTGCCATGAACGCAGTTCCTCTATCTGTGATGAGAACTATTGGCGCACCGTGCCGAAGGACGACGTTTTCTATGACGTAATAAGCCGCTTCTGCTGCTGTGGCCCTCGTCATAGCTTTAGTCTCTGCGTAGCGAGACAAGTAATCGGTGGCGACAATGATCCATCTGTTCCCTGCGTTAGAAGTTGGGAATGGGCCCACGAAATCCATTCCAATTTGGGCGAATGGCTTTGCTGGTACTTGGACGGAATGTAATGTAAATGCTGGTACTTAAACGGAATGTAATGTAAGCACCCCCCTAAGGGGGGGGGGTGCTTTGCGTCTTTGACAGTCGGCAGAGTTTGGACGTGATGTTTCACAGCAGCAGGTAGGTTCGGCCAGTAGTAACTGTTTTGCAGACGGGAAAATGTTTGAGTGCAGCGGAGATGACTGGAGGTGACTTCATGGCAGGCTTCCAGAATTTCTTTTCGCAGGGATGCAGGGACGACGAGCTAGTGTGGGCTGCCGGTGGGAGAAAAGTTTTTCTTGTATAGGACATTGTTCCTTAAACAAAAAGATGGCAGTTTTCTCGCAAAAACTCGCGGCACGTCTTCACGTCGTCCTTCCAAGAAGTCGATAAGTGGGAGCAGGTCAGGGTCACTGCGCTGCTCTTGTGAAATAATGGCTGCGTTGATGACTTCCCAGATTGCGGCGTCCATAGACTCGTCATTAATAGCGGCAGGCTCAACGGGTGACCGTGAGAGACAGTCTGCGTCGGTGTGCTTCTTCCCTGATTTATAAATCATGGTCGTATCAAACTCTTGAAGCCAAAGGTTTCCAGCGTGCTAAACGGCCGGATGGGTATTTCAAGTTAGTGAGCCAGCAAAGCGAGTGGTGGTCACTGACGACCTTGACTGAGCGGCCGTGCAGATATGGTCGAAATTAGAGAACCACCCATTCTACGGCGAGGCACTCTTTCTCGGTAGTCGAGTGTGAGAGGGAGCTCTGCTGGCATAGGCCATCACTTCTCGAAGTTATCTTGCCATTGTATCAGTACGGCGCCCAGGCCTACATTGCTTGCGTCGGTGTTAAGTGCTGTTGGCGCTTCCTGGTCAAAGTGCGGATGGACCGGAGGTGTTTGAAGGCATTGGTGTAAACTATTGAATGCAGTTTGTTCAATTTGGCCCTACAGAAACAGGACATCCTCTCGTGTGAGTCGCGTCAAAGGCGCCGCGATAGACGAAAAGTTTGCGATGAATCGACGATAATAAGCGCAGAGGCCTAAGAAGCGTCTTACTGCTCTTTTGTCATGCGGTGCGGGAAACTTTGCGACGGCGTCGATTTTGCCCGGGTCAGGTCAAACACCTTCGTGGCTGACCACTTGGCCTAAGAAGCAAAGTTCGCTAAACCTGAAATGGCACTTCTCTGGTTTTTAAGTGAGGCCAGCCGAACATATAGCTTGTAAAACTGCAAATAATCGACTTAGGTGTTCCTCAAATGTAGCTGAGAAGACAATAATGTCGTCTAGATAAACCGAGCATGTCTGCCACTTCATTCCTGATAGCACACTGTTCATTTAACGCTGAAAAGTGGCTGGTGCAGAGCATAACCCGAACGGAAGCACTTCAAATTCGTAAAGACCGTTGGGCGTCACGAAGGCAGTTTTCTCACGGTCTCACTCGTCGACCTATATTTGCCAATAACCACTTCGCAGGTCCATCGATGAGAAATAGCGTGCATGCCGCAGCCGATCGAGAGAGTCATCTATGCGTGGCAGTGGGTAGACGTCTTTCTTCGTGACTTGGTTTAACTTTTGGTAATCTATACAAAAACGCAAGCTGCCGTCTTTCTTTTTAACGAATATCACGGGGGATGCCCAGTGACTTTTGTAAGGCTGTATTACGTCATCTTGGAGCATCTTCTGAACTTGCTTTTGGATCTCCTCACGTTCTTTCGGAGCCACATGGTATGGGTTTTGTCGGATTGGTCTTGGATTTTCCTCAACGATGATTCGGTGCCGGGTCAGTGGTGTTTGCTTGACTTTCGACGTGCACTAAAAACAATTTTTGAACTGGTGTATCAGCTCTAGTAGCCTCTGTTTATCCGAGAGTGACAGGGTGGAGCAAATGTTGACAGACAAAGGTGTCAAGAGTGGGACGGTTGCGTCGTCCGGCTGCAGAGTGAAGCAATCTCTGGATTGGTCCACGTCGTCGTAGTAGGCAATTGCGGCGCCCTTATGGATGTGACGACGCTCGTTGCTGATGTTGGTGAGGAGCATTTCTACCCGCCCATCAGTTGGTGCCAGAACGCCTCTCGTTATTTAAACAGCTTGCGTAAGCAATAGCGTGTCTATTTGCTCCGCTATCATCTCATTACGGCACGGCCGTTCACATAACACCGACACAAGGCAGCAAGATCTCGGCAGGAGCATCACATCATCGGCTACACGTAAACGTTTTGTTCGTTCTTCAGTGGTGGCGTCGACGTAAAGATGGGCGGAAAAGGTGACGATGCCTTCTGGAATGTTGATGACAGCACCGTAATCTCGCGGAAAATCCATACTCAAAATCATCTCCTTACAAAAGTCCGATAAAGTGACAAAAGTTGCGACAAACCTCGAATAGCCGATTACGAGCCGAGTGGGGCATTTACAGGTTGCCGTCATTAGCTGTCCACCAGCACTCCTTGTGCTCGGCCCACTCCACGGCGTCTTGACCTTCTTAAGGTGGTTGGTGAGCTCTCGTCTCCTAATAGAGAAGTCAGCACCAGTGTCAACCAGCACTGTTACGAAGTGTCCGTCTATAATAATGCTAAGTTCGGCACGCACAAATTCATCGCATTAGTGCTCGTGGTTGTCGTCGTCTTCGTCATCACCGTCGTCACGTCGTCTTTGTGTAAAGGCAAGGGGATCTTTTCGGTGCCTTGGCAATTGGGATCCTTGCCCCCGGAGGTCGCGGCAGTTAAGTTTTCTGGCACGGGCTTGGGGAGTGGTTTCTGACGGCGTCAGCGTAGCATTGGCGATTAGGAGAAGTGTAACCTCGTGCAGGTGAGGAAAACCGCCAGCGACGACTTGGAAGACGCTTGGTTCGTCGGCAGGTAATCAGCACCATAGCCGCGATGGTCTTGAAAATAAAATGAAGCGGGACGAGAAAAGTTTCCAAACCGGGCTTCTCGATCATGGCAGTAGCGCGAAATGCGGCCTGGTTCGCCACAGTTGAAACAAATAGGTCGATGGTCGGCAGTGCGCCACAAGTCGGTCCTGTGCACTGGTGGTCGCCGCACAAGTTTCCGCTGCCCCCAAGGCAAGGTAACAGGCCCTGGCTGAAAGGGTGTTTCTTGTGGGGCAGGTGGATGATGGCGGGTGGCATCAGCATACGCCAATGAACGTGGTTCAGGTGGTGGCGCCGATGATGGAAAGGCTTGCCGTAGTTCTTGGCGCGCGATTTCTACAACAGAAGCAACTGGAGGCCCAGTATACGGAAGGCCGAGGGCCCACAGCTCTTCCCGAAGGATTTGCCTAATCATTTGCCGTAAAGAACTTTCGGAAACGGCAGCGTTTTGAGCGGTGGCACCAACAGGCGTTTCGTCGGGCAGGCGGTCAAAGTGCCGGCATCGTTGCCGGAGCACCCGCTCAATGACAGTCGCCTCTTTGATAAATTCATCCACTGTTGTTGGCGGATTTCGTACAAGGCCAGCGAAAAGCGGTTCTTTAATTCCCCACATAAGGTGACGAACTTTCCTCGCCTCGGGCGTGTCAGGGTTAGCGTGGCGAATTAGACGGGCCATATCCTCAGTGAACACGGCGACGCTTTTATTCGGCTTTTGCACCGCGGCTTCAATCATCTGATGTGCAAGATCCCGTCGGTCCGCACTAAGAGACTTCTCGAGAAGCTTTTGGCGAAAATCGTCCCAGGTTTGGAAAGTAGGCTCCCTCTTCTTGTACCATGTGCGAGCTCTATTTTCCATTGCAAAATAGACATGGCTAAGTTACTCTTGCACGCTCCAACAATTCACCAAAGCGGTCCGCTCGAACTGGTCGAGCCAGTTCTCGACGTCATCATACGGTTCTCCACGGAAGACTTCCGGAACACGACGAGTCAAATAGTTACCTGGTAAGGATGAGTCATCTGGGCCAGAGGAAGATTCGCAGACGTTGAAGGGGGCGCCATGTTGGTAAGAGGAGATGCATTCAAGAGTGCTGCACTTAGGCCTAGTAGGCACCGGCTGCATCGGTGTACTGGAGCCGTAACAAGATGTAGAGGCTCCAGACTGGAGGTACAATTTCGAACAACGCTTTCCTGCATCAGGTTGCAGGCCCCGGCTGCTCCACCAGTGTCGCGACGTGAAGACAGAGGTCGTGTTTGAAGACGCTGAGAAAGCAGCAGCGGGTCGGTCTTTTTGATGATGATGATGATCCTTGATACTCTGGCGCACACCCACAAAGGGGGATCGGCACAGAACCGGGCGGCAGGATCTTAACTAAAAGGCTTATGGTTTTTCAAACACAACGTAATTTTGAGCTGAAAAAAATATATAGAAAGAAAAGCCAACAATCGAAAAGGAGTATATCTGAGCAGGGATCGATGACGGCGATCATCAGATGCGATTTCAGACCGAGGTAAAGGTGGGTCCAAAATGATATATATATATATATATATATATATATATATATATATATATATATATATATTGTTATGGCGTTTATTAGCCGGCACACAGCGAGTCTACACAATGGCGACAGTAACGGCCAAAACACGGGGTCTCCGCGCGAGCGGCGTTCTCTTTGGGCAGACCCACTAGAAAGCACATAAGAGTTCGACCCACTTCAGTGTTCGGCGGCTTCTGTACAATTACCCCGGGGTCGAAGAGGGAGCCGCCTGGCGACCTAACAGCTTGTCACTACGAGCGGGTCATTGTAAGCCTTCAGACGCTTCACGTTGATTATGTCGCGCCCGCGGCGGCGCATGTCCGAAGATTGTTCAATTGGCTCGATAAGATAGTTGACCGGAGATGTGCGCTCGATCACACGGTAGGGACCTTCATATTTCGGGAGTAGTTTGGAAGAAAGGCCAGCTACAGAGGTCGGGATTGAGAGCCATACAAGGGAACCAGGAAGGAAGGTGGGCTCAGAAGTGGCGGAGCCATCACGAATACTCTTCTGCCGCTCTTGCTCATGCGTCGTAAAAGTCTTGGCAAGCTCGCGACACTCTTCAGCAAGCCTGGCGGTCTCGGAAATAGGTGTACACTCAGATGGATCCGGCGTGTACGGGAGTATCGTGTCGATAGTGTGTGACGGGTGCCTTCCGTACAGCAAAAAGAAAGGTGAAAAACCAGTCGTGCTCTGAGGGGCGGTGTTGTAGGCGTAAGTGACGAAGGGCAGTATGGTATCCCAATTCGTGTGGTCGGCGGCGACGTACATCGACAGCATGTCGCCGAGGGTGCGGTTAAAGCGTTCGGTCAGACCATTCGTCTGCGGGTGGTAAGCAGTAGTTTTGCGGTGGACAGAATGGCACTCAGTGAGAATGGCATCGACGACTTCTGACAAGAAGACACGGCCTCGATCGCTGAGAAGCTCCTGGGGTGGACCGTGGCGCAATATAAATCGATGTAGTAGGAAGGACGCAACATCACGCGCAGTAGCCGCAGGGAGAGCGGCGGTTTCGGCGTATCGCGTTAAATGATCTACGGCGACGATGCCCCAGCGGTCGCCAGTGGACGTCAGAGGAAGTGGTCCGTACAAATCGATACCTATGCGTGCAAACGGACGGTCAGGGCAAGGTAACGGTTGCAGACCGGCTGGTGACATGTGTGCGGACGGTTTGCGGCGTTGGCAAGCGAGACAGGAGCGAACGAACTGCTGGACGTAGCGGTACATCCCGCGCCAGAAGTAGCGTTGTCTAATGCGATGGTAGGTTTTGAATACCCCAGAGTGCGCGCTCTGTGGATCAGAATGGAAGGATTCACATATCTCCGACCGCAGACTGCGGGGTATCACGAGTAGCCACTGCCGGCCATCGGCGTCGTAATTGCGTCGGTGTAGGAGGCCGTCACGAATGGCGAAATGGTGAGCTCGACGACGCAAGGCACGCGTGGATGGCGTTGCGGACGGATCAGAGAGCAAGTCGATCAGTTGGGCGATCCAATTATCCTTTCGCTGTTCGGTAGCGATGATGTCAACATCAATGGCAGAAACAACAACCGAGGATACTGAGCAGAGCACGTTAGCTTCAGGCAGAGGGGAGCGCGAGAGGGCGTCGGCGTCAGCATGCTGGCGTCCGTTGCGGTAGAGGACGCGGATGTCGTAGTCTTGTAAGCGAAGAGCCCAACGGGCGAGGCGGCCTGAGGGATCCTTCAATGATGACAGCCAGCATAGTGCATGATGGTCAGTGACGACATCGAATGGGCGACCATACAAATAAGGTCGAAACTTTGTAAGAGCCCAGACGATCGCCAGGCACTCTTTTTCCGTGACGGTGTAGTTTGTCTCGGCTCTTGTGAGCGTACGGCTTGCATATGCCACAACATAATCAGGGAACCCGGGTTTGCGCTGCGCCAGGACAGCGCCGAGGCCTACACCACTGGCGTCCGTGTGCACTTCTGTTGGGGCCGTAGGGTCATAGTGGCGGAGAATGGGAGGAGACGTCAACAAGTGGCGGAGCTTCAAGAACGCGTTGTCGCACTCTGACGACCACGAATTGAGGGGCCCGTTACTTCCGAGGAGCTTCGTCAGCGGTGATATAATCGTGGCGAAGTTTCGTATAAAGCGTCGGAAGTATGAGCACAGGCCCACGAAACTACGCAGTTCTTTGACGAACGCAGGTTTTGGGAATTCGGCCACGGCCCGAAGCTTGGCTGGGTCAGGAAGAGTGCCATCCTTGGACACTACGTACCCTAGGATCGTGAGTTGGCGTGCTGCAAAGCGGCACTTCTTCAGATTTAGTTGCAAGCCGGCATTGCTCACACGTGCGAAAACTTCTTTTAGACGTTGGAGATGGGTGGAGAAATCTGGAGCGAAGACAACAACGTCATCGAGGTAACACAAGCACGTGTGCCATTTCAAGTTGCGCAGTACGGTGTTCATCATGCGCTCAAATGTCGCAGGTGCATTACACAGACCAAATGGCATGACGTTGAATTCGTACAAGCCGTCGGGTGTGATGAAGGCAGTCTTCGGTCGAGCGTCATCAGCCAGGGGTACTTGCCAGTACCCCGAGCGCAGATCGAGAGAAGAAAAAAATTGGGCTCCGTGAAGGCTGTCAATTGCGTCGTCGATGCGCGGCAGTGGGTAGACATCCTTGCGAGTGATCTTATTGAGCCGTCTGTAGTCCACACAGAACCGCACAGAACCATCTTTCTTCGCAACAAGAACAACAGGAGACGCCCATGGACTGTCCGAGGGCCGAATGACGTCGCGTCGGAGCATATCGTCAACCTGCTCGTTAATTTGCCGGCGTTCAGCAGGCGACACGCGGTATGGACGTTGCCGTAATGGTGGATGGGCACCAGTGTCAATACGATGCGTAACAGTGGACGCGCGACCGAGAGAACTTCGCCCGACATCGAAAGAAGAACGGTATTCTTGCAACAGGTCTAGAAGCTGGGAACGCTGCACTGACGTAAGGTTGTCATCAATGAATGGGCCAAATACATCAGGAGATGATGGGTCAGAAGTAGAAACAGCACTGATGGTACGTGAATCGGGACAACGCGAGTCTTCGGGTACGTCCAGGACGTGCGTCGTCGACTGCTTCCACTCTGCCGAGACATTCCCCTTGAACCAAGGTAACAGTGTACGGGGATGGGTTGGTCACAAAAATAGCGGCGTTGCCTTGGGTGATTTGCACGGTCGCGAAAGGTACTAGCAACCTTTCCTCCTGGAAGCACGGTAGGATGGCGAAACAAGTGCAATTGTGTCGGAGAGACCGGTGCAGTAGACCGATACGCCCATCGTCGAGCTTGGAGGCACTATAGTATCGTCTTTCACAAGAATCTTGTTCAGTGTCGAGGGACCGTCTTCTGGCGTCAACTGCGAGAAGGGCGAGAGTTCAATTTCGGCGGCGGCACAATGAATGACGGCGTCGTTGCGGGAGAGAAAATCCCATCCCAAGATGACGTCATGAGAGCATGCAGGAATGATGATGAATTGGGCGACATACAGAACGTCCTGAACGACAACGCGAGCTGTGCAGCCTGCTGTAGGATTAATACGATGTGAGCTAGCGGTACGAAGGGACAGTCCAGAAATCGGCGTCGTCACTTTTCGAAGCAAGCGGCAAAGGTTTTCGCTCATAACTGATACCGCAGCTCCAGTGTCAATAAGAGCAGATGCATGAACACCGTCCACAAGCACGTCAATGACATTAGATGGGCGGCTCTGAGGGCTTTCACAATGCGATAGCGTCGCAGTCCTTGCCTCTGGGACTGCGACGACTAGTTTTCCCGCTCATGAGCAGAAGAACTTGGCCGCATGGGGGACAGAGACCGACGTCGTGGAGACGGCGACCTTCGAGCAGACGGACCTGGGCGAGACGACAGTGGCACAGACGGCAGTTCCTCGTTATACGAACGGCTAAGGTGGCCAGTAACAGGAGAAGTGGGAGCCGGCTGTAGTCGAGAGCAATAACGGGCTACGTGACCGGCGTAACCGCAAGCAAAGCAGATGGGCCGGTTGTCGGGTGTGCGCCATCGGTTTGCCGGGGTGGGTCTCGCCCGGAACGGTGTCTGGAAAGGCTGCATGGTGGGCTGAAAATGAGGCTGAGGGGTTGCGCCAACATATGCAGCCGGCATACCCGCTGCAAAGGACGGAGGTCGTGCGGCAGCTTCGGCGTAAGTCACTGGTGCAGGCGCTTGAACGACTGGAGGCGGCCTTGCGACCACTTGGGCGTAACTTGGGGGTGCAGGGGCCGGAAGTTGTTGTGGGTGGTACGCAGGCATGACCTCCGCTATTTCCTGCTCAATCGCTCGGCGGATGGGTGTAAGAATGGTAGTGGCCGATTGTTGAGCAGCCGGTGGGTGGGCAAAGGGCAGGAGAGAGAACTGCCGCGCGATTTCCTCACGTATGAAGGACTTGAGATCTGCCAGCAGTGCCACCTGATCACAGCTCGCTTCCAAGCCTGCAAGCCCTGCATCTCGTGGTGTGGAGCGACGGGTGATCGAACGCTGCCGGCGGAGCTCCTCGTAGCTCTGGCACAGCGTGATGACCTCAGCTACTGTGCCTGGGTTTTTGGCAAGCAGCATCGTGAAGGCATCATCGTCAATGCCCTTCATGACGTTCCGGATCTTGTCTGATTCGGACATGCTGTCGTTCGACTTCTTGCACAAGTCCAGGACATCTTCAATGTAACTGGTGAATGACTCACCGGCCTGCTGAGCGCGTTCGCGTAAGCGCTGCTCGGCTTGCAGCTTGCGAACGGCAGGGCGGCCAAAAACGTTGGTGATAGCAGTCTTGAAACCGGACCAGGTTGCAAACTCGGACGCGTGGTTGGTGTACCACAAACTTGCAACGCCCGCAAGGTAGAACACCAAGTTTGTCAACTTGCCGTCCTCGTCCCATTTGTTGGGGACGCTCACGCGCTCGTAAATGGCGAGCCAGTCCTCCACGTCAGTGCCATCGGCGCCCGTGAAGATGGGTGGATCGCGGATCCTGGGGACACCGGGACATGGGGGTGGCATGGGAGGAGGCGTTTGCTGAGAGGCGTCGTGGGACATGGTAGATTGCAGCGTACGTGAGCGTAGTTCCAAGGGCATTGAAGGGGATCGTAGCACTCTCCACCAATTTGTTATGGCGTTTATTAGCCGGCACACAGCGAGTCTACACAATGACGACAGTAACGGCCAAAACACGGGGTCTCCGCGCGAGCGGCGTTCTCTTTGGGCAGACCCACTAGAAAGCACATAAGAGTTCGACCCACTTCAGTGTTCGGCGGCTTCTGTACAATATATATATATATGTAGGCAGGCATGGTGGTTGAGTGGCATATATTCCAGTAGGTCCTCCGTGAGCGGTCACAACTTGGTTTATTTCGACGTTTCGGCCTAGAGTCTGGCCTTCATCAGGATTAAAGTTACAGTTTGTTGGTGCTCAGCTTTATACAATCTCAAATCAGAGGGCAAGGAAAGAGGAAAAAAGACAGAAATGAAAAAAAGAAAAGGAAAAAGAAGAAAAAGAGAATAAGAAGAGAAAAATAATATACGGTGGACTCCCCTTGGGCGCCCCCCTTCCACTCTTTCCTCCACTCTTCCCTCCACCTCCCCCTTCATCTCTCTCCCCTTTCTCTCCTTCACCTTTCTGATGTCAGCGGTCTGTGTATGTTTCCTTTCACTAACGCATTCCTCCCGGCCAGACGGCGCTTCCTGGCACTGGCGGTAAGGTGTGGGGCAAAAAATAGCTTTTTAGAAAATTCTAAGCCTTTTTAAACAATTCGTCGTAGAAGGAGGGGTGCCGCGTATTGTGGCAGAGGCTGGTAAGCGGGCATTTTATGAACTTCTAAGCCTTTAACTACTCGGCGCCCTGTCAACATTTCGTCGTAAAAAAGGGGTGCCCCGTATTGCGGTAGAGGCTGGTAAGCGGGCGCAATGCGAATTCCTTGGCCGATTCTGGATTACGCGTGTAGTGGGGGCCTCCCGGTTGTGCACAGGGTTGCTGTTGGGCATGTCATGCACGGCACAATTGATTGGGTAGTAAAATTAAGCAGAAAACAGACGACAGCTGCACTTAGGAAGAGTAGTTACACTTGGAATTCTTTTGGGTTGTCCAGTGCCCTTCGCAGCTGCAGTGCCGTGAACTCAGTTACCATTTTCATTGTTGCCGTTATTGTTTTCTAATGCTTTAATTGCTGCAAGTGTACCAGGATTCTCATTTATTCCTCTATCGAGGGTGTTAAATCGGTGGATAAGGTATGACTCTCGTTGTTCACGTTCTCGATTTGATTTAAATCCTGACTCTAAGAGCGTTACTGATAGTTTGTCGAATGCATGGTCGGGAAGATTGAGATGTTTTGATAGAGGTAGACTTGGGGCTGATTTCGCATGGGCTCTGTGATTATTGAAGCGAACCCTAAACGGTGTTTCTGTTCGTCCGATGTACTGCATACCACACACGTTGTTCGGGTAGGTATACCACATTAGAGGAATCGCATGTTAGGTTTCCTCGTATGTTAATCGAAAACTTGGATTGCGTGCTGGTTGCTTTGTCTGTTTCTCGCATCGCCTTACAACCAAGACATCGTGGCTTTAAACAAGGGCGGCAAGAATTATCGGGGGGTGATGTGTTAATTTGGGAGTGGACAAGGTTGTCTTTGACGTTACGTGGTCGTCGGTAAACGCCGCCTGGAGCGGATGGGAATGCGCGGTTCAGACGTTCACTTTGTTCCAAAATGTTGTTGTGTCGTTTAAGGATTTTGTGTACATTGGGGAAGTTTGTGCTGTAAGTCAAGCAGAGATTTGTTCGTTGTGGGTCTTCTCGTGGTGGTAGCTTCATAAGTAAGTCTTCACGCATTAAATTTCACGCTTTTAACAGCGTCATTATTTACATGTGGGGGTATTTTTGTTTCTCGAGCATGTTTTAGCCTCTGTGAGCTCGTGTCAAAGTCAGGGTCTCTAGAGCAGATTCGCTCAAACCGGTGAGCCTGGCTGTATGGAATACTGTTTTTACAGTGGCGTGGGGGATCACTTTGGTAATGGAGGTATTGTTTTCGATCCGTTGGTTTGCGATATAGGGTTGTAGAGAGCTTCTCTTCTTCTATCGTTATGGTAACATCAAGAAAATTTACGGTAACTTGCGAGTATGTGTGTGTGAAGTGTATGTTCAGATGTACTGCATTGTAAGTGTCGAGAAAGCTGAGAAGTTCGTCCTTGCTGTGGGTCTAAAGAAGAAAGATGTCGTCTATGTATCTTCTGTATAACATTGGTTTCAAGGAACTTTGTGCAAGAAATTCAGATTCTAGCTTTCCCATAAATATGTTGGCATTATTAGGGGCCATTTTGGTGCCCATAGCTGTCTTGCTGATTTGTCGAAAATACTCTTGGTTAAACTCGAATGAATTTAATTTGAGGACCATCCTCGTCAAAGTTGCAATGGCAGAGAAATCTGGGGTGTTAGATTGTCTATGGTTTCTGTACATGTTTTGTAATGCAGCTATGCCGTCATCGTGAGGAATATTTGTATAAAATGAAGAGACATCAAGAGTAACCAAGTACGAGTTCTTCGGCACACAGAGACCTGAAATGTCTCGAAGAAAATGTGTGGTGTCCTTTATGTACGACGCGAGGGTGCATACAATGTGGCTTATTAGTTTGTCCACCTACCTTGATATGGGTTCAGTTATTGTACCGATGCCTGATATGATTGGCCGACCTGGTTACCGGATTTATGAATTTTTGGGAGGATTTAGAAGCGACCTGGACGAAGGTATGCTGCTCGCATCAGTTTGTGGTCAGTGTTGGTTACCTTTTCTGCATCCAACAGTTTCTTTAGTTCTGTTGATACGATACGTTTGTATTCGTCTGTCGGATCACCTGGGAGGCGTTCGTAAAATCTTGAGTCGTCTTGTTAGTGGTATGCTTCTTGAAAGTAGTTGGTTGTATTAAGGACTACAATTGCTCCTCCTTTGTCAGCGGGTTTTAGTGTTATGTCTGTCCTAGATGCCAAATTTTTCATACTTATTTTTTCAGATTTTGTCAAGTTTTCTCGGTTTCCTTTCTGTCTGTGGTATTCGTGTACTATATCTTTCTGTACTGCGGTGATATAAAGGTCCAAGCACTTGTCTCGATTACTGTTCGGTGTCCAATCATTTGATTTACGACGGTGAATTGTTTCGTGGTTAGAAGGCCTGTCCAAGAAATATTCGCGCAACCTTAAGCTTCGAGCGAAGTTGTCGAGGTCTCGGAGCAAGTGGAATTCATCGAAAAACTTTGTGGTCGGGCAGAAGCTTAGTCCCTTAGATAGCAGTTTTTCTTCGTCAGGTGACAAGCTCGTGTCCGATAAGTTTACAACCACAGTGTCACAGGGTGTGTTCCTAGATGGGTGCTCGTTTGTACCATTAGTGATTTTCTGGGTGGTGGTGTTGTAGTGATAAGGAACTATGTCAGGGAACGCGGATTTGGGCACATGGTCTTTTTTGAGTTTATGAATTTTTGTGGTCATGATGGCTTGGTAGATTATTCTGTTCAAATTCTGTTAATCACGTGATTTCTTCGTTCGATAAAGTGTTGTGGTGGACAATGGTGTTGGTCATAGCGACCAGTTTTTTTACCTGCTTATCACTGTGATTAAGAGCGATTTCTGTTAATTTAAGAGATGCCTCAAGGAGGACGTTTTTCCATGTTATTTGGTCGTGTTCATCTAGATTTGTAGCGGCTGGTGTGAGGGAGAGTGTCATACCCTTGGGGGCTATTCTAGCACGAAGGTACACTTGCGATGTTGATTTATGCCCTTCATGTCTAATTCTTTGTCAGCAAGTTTTCGTACTTTAAGGAAAGTGGCACTGCAACTGGGAAGCGATGAGCTGGACTTACAATTCAGAAGTCAATCTTCTTTTGGGTGCGGGGATGACACTGATGAGGTGCGCAGGTTGTAGTTATGTCCGGCAGGCCTTCGTCGTTTTAGGGAGGATTTCGGCGTTGGGCTCCCGGCGAACGTGTTCGTTGGCAGTTCCGGGGTCTGCAATAGGGGGACGCGGTTTCGTAGTTCGGCAGGCTTCCCTTTGAGGAGTGGTGTAGTGGTGCTCTCGTGTAGTGCTTTTGGTCTCGACATCCGCAATGGAGGGATGCGTGTTGGCTGTTCAGCAGACTTCCCCCCTAGTAGTGGTGCGCTGTTGATGATGGTGAGGGGGTGCTTGTGACTCACGGGAGTCACAGTTTCGCTGATCGTCGGGAACTCATCTGTGATGTTGGGTGGGTGTGGGGCTCCTGGTGTATGTTGATATGCAGAAGTCTTCTCGTGGGGGTCTTGTTGTGTTGAACTTATTTTCACGGGAGCTGCTGGTTGAGTCGACCACCCCGTGGTAGATTCGAAGTCTCCGCGACCGAGTGCTTTCTTGAGGGTTTCGGCAATCAAAGCGACACCCATAAAACTCTGATGAAGCCCATCCGCAGCAAAAAAGCGTCTTGGTGGCAACTGCTCGAATTGGTAGTCGATGTATGACACCTCGCTGGGTCTTTGGCAGTAGGCCTTGACTGTCTTGTTGAATTGACGAGCGTCCCGGTAGAAGCGGTGCACGAATTGTTCGTTCGATCGTTCCAGGTGTAGGTTGAGGTAACGGGGAAGCACGCATGAAACAACGAGCCTTTCGAGTTCCTGGCGTGTCCGAAGCGTGTTGTTCACTAGGCGACGAAGGCGGCGTAGCGATTCCTCTAGTCCGTACGACGCCAGCTTGCTCGTACCGACGTGAAAAACGAGCATGGTCACAGATTGTGGTATGCAAGCAAGCTCTTTCTCGATGTCGAATGTGGAGGCTCCGCGGATGGAAATGATTGCAGGTGTCTGCTTCTCATGCGGGTTGAATTGCCGATGTAAATACCTTGTTTGCGAGTTTCAGATGATGGCTGATGTTGGTGCATGTTTAGGGAACTTCCGTGACACCTGCTCGACTGGCGGTGCACCTGTGGCCAGTCTTTTGTAGGCAGGCATGGTGGTTGAGTGGCTGTAGCGTTGCATATAGTCCAGTAGATCCTCCGTGAGCGGTCAGAACGTGGTTTATTTCGACGTTTCGGCTTCGAATCTGGCCTTCAACAGGATTAAAGATACAGTTTCTTGGTGCTCAGCTTTATACGTTCTCAAATCAGAGGGCAAGGAAAGAGGAAAAAAGTCTGTCTTTTTTCTTCTTTCCTTGCCCTCTTATTTGAGATTGTGACACTGTGGTTGTAAACTTATCGACACTGTGGTTGTAGACCCTGTGGCACTGTTGTTGTAAACTTATCGGACACGAGCTTGTCACCTGACGAAGAAAAACTGCTATCTAAGGGACTAAGCTTCTGCCCGACCACAAAATTTTTCGATGAACTCCACTTGCTCCGAGACCTTGACAACTTCGCTCGAAGCTTAAGGTTGCGCGAATATTTCTTGGACAGGCCTTCTAACCACGAAACAATTCACCGTCGTAAATCTAATGATTGGACACCGAACAGTAATCGAGACAAGTGCTTGGACCTTTATATCACCGCAGTACAGAAAGATATAGGACACGAATAGCACAGACAGAAAGGAAACCGAGAAAACTTAACAAAATCTGAAAAAAAAGTATGAAAAATTTGGCATCTAGGACAGACATAACAAGAAAACCCGCTGACAATGGAGGAGCAATGGTAGTCCTTAATACAACCAACTACTTACAAGAAGCATACCACCAACTAGACGACTCAAGATTTTACGAACGCCTCCCAGGTGATCCAACAGACGAATACAAACGTATCGTATCAACAGAACCAAAGAAACTGTTGGATGCAGAAGAGATAACCAACACTGACCACAAACTAATGCGAGCGGCATACCCTCGTTCATGTCGCTTCTACATCCTCCCAAGAATTCATAAACAAGGTAACGCAAGTCGACCAAGCATATCAGGCATCGGTACAATAACTGAACCCATATCAGGGTACATGGACAAACTTATAAGCCACATTCCATGCAACCTCGCGTCGTACATAAAAGACACCACACATTTTCTTCGAGACATTTCAGGTCTCTGTGTGCCGAAGAACTCGTACTTGGTTACTCTTGATGTCTCTTCATTATATACAAACATTCCTCAGGATGACGGCATAGCTTCATTACAAAACATGTACACAAACCATACACAATCTAACACTCCAGATTTCTCTGCCATTGCAACCTTGACGAGGATGGTCCTCGAATTAAATTCATTCGAGTTTAACCAAGAGTATTTTCGACAAATCAGCGGGACAGCTATGGGCACCAAAATGGCCCCTAATTATGCCAACATATTTATGAAAAGCTAGAATCTGAATTTCTTGCACAAAGTTCCTTGAAACCAATGTTATACAGAAGATACATAGACGACATCTTTGTTATTTGGACCCACAGCGAGGACGAACTTCTCAGCTTTTTCTACACTTACAATGCTGTACATCCGAACATACACTTCACACACACATACTCGCAAGTTACCGCAAATTTTCTTGACGTTACCATAACGATAGAAGAAAAGAAGCTCTCCACAACCCTATATCGCAAACCAACGGATCGACAACAATACCTTCATTACCAAAGCAATCACCCACGCCACTGTAAAAACAGTATTCCATACAGCCGGGCTCACCGGTTTAAGCGAATCTGCCCTAGAGACGCTGACTTTGACACGAGCTCACAGAGGCTAAAACTTATGCTCGAGAAACAAAAATACCCCCCACATGTAATCAATGACGCTGTTCAAAAAGCGAGAAAACTAAAGCTTGAAGACTTACTAATGAAGCGACCACCACGAGAAGACCCACAACGAACAAACCTCTGCTTGACTTACAGCACAAACTTCCCCAATGTAAACAAAATCCTTAAACGACATTACAACATTCTGGAACAAAGTGATCGTCTGAAACGCGCGTTGCCATCCGCTCCAGGCGTTGTTTACCGACGACCACGTAACCTCAAAGACACCCTTGTCCACTCCCAAATTAACACATCACCCCCCAATATTTCATGCCGCCCTTGTTTAAACCCACGATGTCTTGTATGTAATGCGATGCGAGAAACAGACAAAGCAACCAGCACGCAATCCAAGTTTTCTATTAACATAAGAGGAAACCTAACATGCGATTCCTCTAATGTAGTATACCTTCTCGAATGCAACGTGTGTGGTATGCAGTACATTGGACAAAGAGAAACATCATTTAGTATTCGCTTCAATAATCACAGAGCCCATACGAAATCAGCCCCAAGTCTACCTCTATCAAAACATCTCAATCTTCCCGACCATGCATTGGACAAACTATCAGCAACGCTCTTAGAGACGGGATTTAAATCAAATCGAGAACGTGAACAACGAGAGTCATACCTTATCCACCGATTTAACACCCTCGATAGAGGAATAAATGAGAATCCTGGTACACTTGCAGCAATTAAAGCATTAGAAAACAATAACGGCAACAATGAAAATAGTAACTGAGTTCATGGCACTGCAGCTGCGAAGGGCACTGGACAACCCAAAACAATTCTAAGTGTAACTACTCTTCCTAAGTGCAGGTGTCGTCTGTTTTCTGTTTTATTTTACTACCCATTCAATTGTGCCATGCATGACATGCCCAACAGCAACCCTGTGCACAGACGAGAGGCCCCCACTACACGCATAATCCAGAAGCGGCCAAGGAATTCGCATTGCGCCCGCTTACCAGCCTCTACCGCAATACGGGTCACCCCTCTTTTTACGACGCAAGTTTTACAGGGCGCCGAGTAGTTAAAGGCTTAGAACTTCCTAAAATGCCCGCTTACCAGCCTCTGCCACAATACGCGGCACCTCTCCTTCTACAACGAATTGTTTACGGGACTGCGAGTAGTTAAAGGCTTAGAACTTCCCAAAAAAGGCCTTTTTTGCCCCACACCGAACCGCCAGTGCCAGGAAGCGCCGTCTGGCCGGGAGGAATGCGTTAGTGAAAGGAAACATACACAGACCGCTGACATCAGAAAGGTGAAGGGGAGAAGGGGGAGAGAGATGAAGGGGGAAGTGGAGGGAAGAGTGGAGGAGGGAAGTGGAGGGAAGAGTGGAAGGGGGGCGCCCGAGGGGAGTCCACCGTATATTATTTTTCTGTTCTTGTTCTCTTTTTCTTCTTTTTCTTTTCTTTTTTTCTTTTTTTCTTTTCTGTCTTTTTTCCTCTTACCTTGCCCTCTGATTTGAGATTGTATAAAGCTGAGCACCAACAAACTGTATCTTTAATCCTGATGAAGGCCAGACTCTAGGCCAAAACGTCGAAATAAACCACGTTGTGACCGCTCACAGAGGATCTACTGAACTATATATATATATATATATATATATATATATATATGTATATATATATATATATATATATATATATATATATATATATATATATATATATATATATACATATATATATATATATATATACATATATATATATATATATATATATATATATATATATATATATATATATATATATATATATATATATATATATTTATAGGCAGAATAACAAGGCAATCTCTTTGTTTCAATTATGTATTCGAATACCGCAGAGCAGACGTCCTTGTGGATATAACCGAATTTAATGCTGGAAAACGACAAAATTACTGCCACATTTAATTCTAATCCCAATTTTCAAGTGGAGCTACCAGGTACCTTTTCCGCTGATGAGAATATCGGCGACAGAACAAAAAGAATTGATCTATCGTTTCCATTTGTCTTGTCTTGTCTTGTCTCCTAGGAGATTTTGGCTCATACCCACATGGGGGATTGGCCACACTGTACCTCTTGATAGATCATTTTTTATAACGCTTGCTAAAACAATAAAGAGAAATAGATAGAAACAATAATAATGTTCCTTTGAAAAAACGTGAAAGAAATGCAGAAGAATACGTTAAACCAGAATATATATAAAACAAATTAACAAGAATGAGGAAGGGGAAGAAAGAACTGGATATATCTGGAAGTACCACTAGCAGCGTATCCTTCTGGTTGCCTGAATGAATTTATGTAGCGCTGACAGAATAGCACTGTGGCCCACACCATTTCTTCGCAAGTCTGTTCATTTACTGCGTCCCAGAGAGTTCCTCGTCTTTCTCGTTGTTGCGTTCTGCATAAAAGCGTGCAAATGCGAGTATTGTTTGTTCGTTTGTTTGTTTGTTTGTTTGTTTCACTGGGATGATGGCTCATACCCACTCAGGGGGATTGGCCAAGAAAGTGTAGTGCAGTTTTTTTCTGTGATCATTTTAAATATGTGTAATGGATATGTATTATATTAAGCCTAATGTGAGGAAACCAACATAAAAAAGAGTAAATGAACATAAAAAAAGAGTAAACGAGAAAAAATAGAAAAGTCAATTTGAGCAGTTTGGAGATTTGAGGTGTTATGATTACCACTCAGCTGCGTTTACTTCACTTTGCCCTGGGGAGTAATAAATAATTTTGTGATTGATGATCACAAAGGTATACGCTTGGTTTCCTGAATATAATCGCAAACGGCATTGAAAGCATCCCTGTGGCAATGTCCCAATACTGAGGCACCAAAGCCTAGCGCCGTTTCCACCGTCAATTTAACGCCTATTTTTAGAAATGAAATAACTAGTAACCTTTTTCGAAGTATAGCGTAGCGGCGACAATACAAAAAATAATGTTCTAGTGATTCCATTTCTCCGCAGAATGCACAGAGGGGTGATGTCGTCTGACCAGCTCTGTGCAGATACAGGTTTAGGGGGGGGGGGGGAGAGAACGCGACATCGAAATTTAGTAATTAAAACTTCGAGCTTTCTGGACTGGCTCCAGTGGGGTTGCCGTGGAAACTTGAGGTGGTTATATTCTGTCCATGAAGTTACTTTTTCTATCGTATCAGTGGAGATTGCTGATTTTCGATATCTTATTGCCATAATATATTCAACATCTGGCAGTTTGAAAACAACCGGCCCATCAAGAGCGGCTCGTGCTGAGGAATCGGCCAATTCATTTATTCTTAATCCACAGTGCCTCGGAACCCATAGTAACCTCAGAAGTCTCAACTGCGGGGTACTAATGTTTTGAATGTGCTTAGAATTCGAGAGTTCTCTGAAGCTGTCAGAGCTGCACAAACTGAAGGAGAATTCGTCATGATTACTGCGTTGTTTTGATTTGATAGAAGTTTTCGAAGAGCTAAAATAATCGCCACGATGCACTGTCGCCTTCGTCTTTCTCGTGGGACGCACGTGACAATATAGTGAAACATGAAGCAACTGTTCTTGCTTATTATTTTGTATTACGTTTATTCTTATCAATGACATCTCTACGTTTTCGTAGTATTCAATCCCTCACAACTTTGTCTGCCGCATTTGCTGAGAAATAAAGATCATGGAAATACAATTTCATAATTGTTTTCATTCTGCCAATGCCTGTTTTTTCGCGTTTTCTTTCTCTTACATTTTCGTTTTTCTGTCTTGTAGGTACAGGTAAAATGCATGTGATGTTTCCTGCTGCTGCCCATTGTATACACCTGTCACACGGTCCATGTAATGTCGTTTGCTGCGAATGGCATTAGGCATTATTATCAATTTTGCTGCTGCTACACAGCTACAATGAATGTAATTCACACCTAATGACATTCGCTCGTTTAATGTGTTCATCGAACTCATGGGAGCCAAACATGTCTGCTCTCGTCAACAGTCACTCAACAAGATAGTCAACGTTCCAGTAACTTTTTAACGTGAAACGCCATAGTGGAAACAATTTAGTTATGGTGTCCTTCCCAGGCTCCGGCTTGACGCTATAACGCCTCTTGTCAGCCAATATAACACACCGTCACCGCGTTAGATGCGCTTGTAGCAGAATACTCACGCACGTTTGGGACACCACTTTAATGACACTGTTGGGATGCACCACAGTTCTCTGTTAATTGCGGACGAAGTCGAAGCTTAAAGTGCAGCCAGCGTAAAACAATTGGCATGTAGTCTCAGCTCCAAATCCCTCGTCATCTGTGATCTTCTTCACTAGCAAGACTGAGGTGCTTCAATTGGTTCTGATGCTTTTTTAGCAGCAGCTCGAGAGCAATCGGTGTTCGTTTGTGCTGACCATCACTCATCGCGGTCACAAATTTGTGAACGCTGTCATGGTTTCGAATCCTGTCGACTGCATGGTGCGAGTGGCTTTAAGCTAGTCTTGATTTGTATATGTACGAAGATTCTTTTCTGCTGAGGTTGTTTTATCCCGTCCAAGTATGTTGTAACGAAAAAATTGGCAGATCCCACGTACAGTGGGAATCGATGGTATGCGAAGCACGAATGAGAAATGTTGATATGTCACTTTAAAGTCAGCACGACGTTACGAGGTGGAGATAACTGATGTCGTACATGACTTCGTGTCATGATTATCATGTTGGCTTGTGTTGTTTACCTTCGTCCTCTATGAACATCACGTGATAACAAATTTATTATATGTGAAGTTAGCGAAACGGCCACGATTGCATCATGAAAGGCCCATTATACTTCTATATGACGTTGGCGCACACGCACGCTGGGCACAGTAATGTTATACGTAAGCAAAACGCGAGCACTATATAGTCTGACGCCAGGCACGACCAGCATCCGTCAGCGCGGTCCCATGGCAACCAGCGCAAAAAGGGACATGCTGCATTTCGTGCCCAGGCCACACTGCGTATCCCTCTTTTCGTAACGGAGGGACACCAGACGCGCTGAAACGCGCATGCGTCAAAGCAACGCAACGTGGCGTGCACCTGCGCGTATGGCAGGACCGGCGCCTAGCGTGGCAACGCCGGGGTGACGCGACGAAACGAACGCCGGCAAGCACACGCACCACGTCACGTCAAAATCTATTGGTGCATTCACTGTGGCATGTAGTCATGTTCTCACATGACACGCATCTCATGATTATCATTTTTGCACCTGTGACATACCTTAGTCATTCATTGGCGTCACGTAATTCCAAATTTGGCATATGTGAAGATAGCGAAACGGCTGCGAGCGCATCATCAGTGTGGCATGTAGTCATGTTGTCGCATGACACACATGCCGTGATCATCCTGCTTGGTTGTGTCATTTACCTATGTCGTCCATTCGCGTAGCGCAATACCGTGTTTGGTACACGTGAAGCTAGCGAAATGGCCCCGAACTCATCATGAGCGTAGCATGTAATCATATTGTTACATGACACACATCTCGTGTTTATCATGTTTGCACCAGTATTATATACATTCGTCATCCATTCATGTTGCGTAATATCAAATTTAGTATAAGCGAAGTGAGCGAAACGGCCGCCAGCGCATCATGACAACGCCACCTAGACTACTGAAGACCCCCGCGCACTCCTCCGTGACGTCACCACACTCGGCTCGTACGCGGCGCTTCTTGACTGTGGTCGCTTCACCTATAAATAGAGCTTTTTCTTTAATTCGTGTTAAATAAGGCAATGCGACGATGAAGAGGCTAATGCAAGGCTGGGTAATATCTTGGAGGATTCCGCCGTAGAGGTGCCTTCTGTCTAGACCGCATATGTACATTCGCACATATAGCTCTAGTGCATCCTCGTATTTCTCGCTGCCTTTTTTGTTATCTGTTTGCGGGACATGACAGCTGGTGCTTGTCACCGAATGCTACGCAAGACACGCTTTTATTGTAATGAACAAACCTGAAAGCTTTTTTTCTTGTTTTGTAGTTGGGTTTACAGGTTGGAATATCTTATGAGTTGTCATATCTTGTCACCTTGGTCATTGGAATTTACCAAACATAATTCTTACAGCATGGAGAATTCTGTCATCACTGTTCTTTAAATCTGTGCACTATCCACATTTCCAAGCAGCTCGGAGAGTGATACCAAACGTACAATAGTTGAAGAACAAAAAATAAATTTTATTTTGGGAATGAATATGCACGCACATACACACACAAACACATACACACAGACATGAAAACACGTGATTATTTATAGTAACTAACTTTCTTTTCGTTCCATTCGCTTTCTTTGTGCTCAGCGTTTCATTTCTCAGAGAAGCGTAGGTTTTGAGCAGGATAGCAGCAAAACATTTTTCATTACTGAAACTGGAGTTTGGCCAGCTGCACAAGCATCAAGTTCTTTGTTGTCATTCAACAAATACATAAGAACACTTAGTAGACTCAATCGATGATTACTTTCAGCATGAAACAGAAGCTCATGTTCTTTACTAGTGACACGGTCGAAAACAACTTTCGCGCAGGGGACTGCATGAATTACAGCGGGCTGTGGGAACTTCAATCCACCTCGACTGATGCTGCCAACCAGCACATATTCACTTTCTTCTAGCTCTCGTTCTCTGACTGTCAGTATGTCACGGCAGTCATCACATGGTTGTCGTTTAAGAGCTGCGTGTGCACAGTAGCCGGCAATGTAGACCAGTGCAGCCATTACATGTCCTGGCTTGTTTAACTCAGAAGGGTTGAGAGGCGGGATGACAGGCGGGTTGACAGGTTGTTTAATTCAGCATTGGTCAAGCGTATGTCGTACTTCCTGATTGTCTCCTCAGCCTTATGCTCATTTTCATTCTGGCTGGGTGAATCCGGCACGTCTACCAAAATCAGTGTGTTTTCTAGGCGGATCTTAGCCTCAGCCTCTAACACTTGTGTTATCGACACGTTATAGTGCGAACCACGTAGTCGCCTGTACCTCCCAAACCGGTCCTCAAGCGAGTCAGTTTCGAATTTACCGAGGAGAACGTATCTGAAATTAAGTTCCTCCAAGCGGTACTTCGACACCTCGATCAGGGCATAAGTAATTAGCCGTAAAGCTGTGTGAGTCTCCTTTGTGAGAGTGCCTGTTTGCACGTTTCTGTCCTTCCAGGAATCAAGCCAGCCAACAATCTTGTCCAGATATTGCAGCTGCTCGCAGCTGATATTGCGCACTAGCTTTTGCCACACATTTTTTATCCTGCCGCCTTTATGAGGAGTCTTCACAGTCACAATGTTCAACCACTTTACAATTAAATCAATGAAATTTGCTGTACCATCAGCGAGAACTCAATGCAAACTTTCATTTTGAATTCTCAAAGGAGACGACATGGAGGTGTTGAATATCTTGAAAGCGAGCTTAACATTTTGTAGCTCTAGGTTAATTGAGTTCAGAGCCTTGTAAGTTAGCCCATAAACAATTTTCACAACACTATTTTCTTCAGCTTCATGCAGTTTTCCTAATGTTGTGAACGATGCACCTTCCAGCTTTTTGATCTCTTCATCATAACAATCAAATGCGGATAATACAGGCACTTGTCAGAATTTTTCTGCTTAATCCAATTACTTCGAACGCATTTTAGCAAATGCACAGTGTCAACAATGTGAAATAAAGGTTTCTAAGGATCCGCTGGATGAGGATGCACTATTTCTAAATGGTTGCTTTCTGCGAACAGTAACATTTCCTTTCTGTTAATTGAGTTATTGTTTGTTATTACTGCCACTTCGCGAAGGCCACAATCTTCAAGAATAATTATTACTTCTCTTAGCACCTTATGAATAGTTCTTCAGCAGTAATTTTAGACATTGGTAATATGTGTGCTACATCTTTAAATGCTCACAGTAAACTCTGAACCATGAAGACGTGCGCTGTTTTCACTGTTTCAGTGCTGTTAACAGAAGCACCTGTTAACCTGCCTGCCTTGTAGTCAAAGAATTGTTGCAAGTGTACTTTATCAAGCATCAACGTGACATGTCTTTCATGCAACTTCAGTAGGCTGGCCCTTCTTTTCATGTACCGTAAGAGCCCTTCTTGATTTTGTTCCTTCAAAGGACTCACATCATGGCCGGCACATACACGTTTAATTGTCGAAGGGTGAGGCAATGCGATGTTACCACTGCTTCGCAAAAAGTTGTAACCATGGAAAGAAATAGTGTAAAACACAGTTGAAAAAATTTACACTTCAGCTGAATACCTTTTGTTTCAGTGCATCAGGAGCTGGCACTGTTCCCTGAGAAACATTATTGCTTCTACTCTTTCATCCTCCAGAAGGTCTTTTTTAGAAATATCCTCGAGGAGGGAAACCAGAAGCTCTAACACTTTATTCACTTTTTCATCTTTTCCAAGTTCTCTGCTATGACAGTACTCTTGTACGCCGTTCAGAAGTTGTACCAGCACATGCATGTCTTGAACTGCTTCTGGAACGCCAATCCGTTCGTCTTACGTAAGGTGGGCACCTCCCGCAAAGACGCGCACAGACATATTCGATGATATGACTATAAAAGAAATAAGATTCGGAGCTCCTTCTATTGTTGCCTCGATGTGCGAAAAGATGACATGGCTGTCGGCGTTCAGAACTGACCAATACTTTTTTTCTTGTAGCAGGTGCAGGCAAGAATTTAAGTCATTTAGGCATGTTAACTTGTTTTCTTCCAACTCCTTCTTGTGTGCCAGCGCGGACTCCTCAAGCTTTCTGAAGTAGCTTATCTTCTCTTCGTTTTTTCTTCATTCCTGGTTCTTGCCTCGCTTGGTGAGTATCCGAGAGGCAGTCAGGATTGTGCGGAAAATTTGTAGGTACAGCATCGTGCGCGAGTTGCGTCAATTTCATCTTGACTTCAATGATGCGACCATCGCAATCTGTGTATTTTGTCGTTGTGCGGAGATATTCCTCTTTGAAGTGACATTCGCATGACTGCACAAAAGACATAAATCAAAATTAGTTTCTTTCCACGTGAAATGTGCCTCCGTGCACATGTAACAAAACTAGGACAGTTCAGGCGTCGCTATTAAAAACCGCGGTGTCTTATTCCATACCTGGAAGGGTGCAGCAACACAATTCATTGTAAACAAAATTGCGCTGATGCGTGCAACCACACAAAATGATGCCACAACTCCGGTCTGATATAGGCTTTCTCACGTTAACCCTTGCGATTCTAGTGAGCGAAAAAACAACCCATGTTGCAGGTACTTAGCGCAACTTCGAATTCCCTCGAAAAACACGCATTAACTCGAAAAACGCACCTCAAATTTGCGTAGAGGTGTGTGTGTGAATGTGAGCGTGTTTTTCGAAGGAATATGAAGTTGCACTAAGTACCTACTTGATGAGTTTCCAACTAGCTACACAACGAGTTCTAAGAAAAACAACCACATGACAGCAAGTCGCGTGCATGTAAAATGCATAAATGCCTTCATATTTTGTAGGTACCACATAGAAAATATGCAGACAGAAAGCTACCTCCTCCCACATCGATAGCTCTTACTATCAGCCACAATTTCGCAAAAAGTTACATTCCTAGTAATCTTCTGTGCCCAAATATTTTTGGGTGAAATACGTAAAAACAAACACTTACCGGCCAGTACTTGACTCTCGTTAATGAATAAAGAAAGAAGTGTACCCCTAAGGGCTCATTTTTTCCGTGTTTTTACACAATAATAATGAGATCTAACCGACAATAATGCCAAGAAAAGTATAGGCGAAGATATCAGACCAAATCGTATTCTAAATATGAAGAAAAGTTGGTGAAAACAGATTTTGCCGTGGGCACGATCTGAACCTGCGACCTTCGAATGACGCGTTTGATGCTCTACCACTGAGCTACCACAGCAGCTATCCCCCCAGACACTTTATAGGGTTTATATGTGAATGAAACTTGGGAGTGTCAGTCAGCGCCACCAGTTGCCATGTCGGCGAGTGTTGCACACTCTTTTTGAGCCTTTTTGGCGTCACAAAGCACATGAACTTGTTACGAGGAGGCAGCTTACCAATAGCCCCTCGTATACAACCTAAAGGCACTAAGTCTACCAGTACGAGGCCCACGTTCATGAATAAGGAAAGAAGTGTATACCTAAGGGCTGTATACCATTATTACCAATGGTTTCGACCGGTCCACCAGTCGAAACCGTTGGTTATAAAATAAGACAATCGCTAAGTTGTGTTTCTTCTCTTCCCAGGTACGTTTGGCTCATTGAAAAAACTTCACACACACACACACACACACACACACACACACACACACACACACACACACACACACACACACACACACACACACACACACACACACACACACACACACACACACACACACACACACACACACACACACACACACACACACACACACACACACACACACACACACACACACACACATATATATATATATATATAACGGAAGCAAAAAGGCACGACTAACGAGGAAACACTTTTATTAATCACATACGTTTCGGCTGGTGGGCCAGCCTTCGTCAGTGTGACACAAAGCACACTGGTCACACTGACGAAGGCTGGCCCACCAGCCGAAACGTATGTGATTAATAATAATAAAAGTGTTTCCTCGTTAGTCGTGCCTTCTTGCTTCCGTTGTTACTACGGAGCCAGTGCGCTTCCCTCCTCGCAACGTCTATATATATATATATATATATATATATATATATATATATATATATATATATATATATATATATATATATATATATATATATATATATATATATATATATATATATATAAATATATATATAAATATATATATATATATATATATATATATATATATATATATATATATATATATATATATATATATATTAAAGCGCTTTCACGTAACAACTGTTTATTGTGCCGACGTTTCGACGAGAACTCCGTCTTTTTCAAGGCATAATACTATGTACACATGTTCCTTGTCCTCTTATAGCCTGTCGAGACAGGAGGGAAGGGGTCAAAAGAAAAGTAAAAAAGGAAAAAAAGAAAGCAAAGAGAGAGAGAGAAAAAAGAAGAAGAAACAGCGAAACGGGAGGACAAACATAAAATAAAATATAGAAAATCTAGGAGAAGAAGCAAGACCGACACGGCGTAATTAGAAAGGGGCAACATCTCAACAGAGTAGGGCAGAGGTAGATGAGAAATGTCATCGTTGTCAACAATACCTCCCCCGCACCCACTCTTCCTCAAGTGGGAAATGAGCCACCGTTCTTGTATTTCAGCTTTCCGTGTAGTCCGCTGGCGGCTTGTTCCTCTTTGAAGTTTAGGACAAGTTAATGGGGAGGGCTTAAGCAGCGCTTCGAGTGCGTGCTTGTGGCGTCGGGAGGAATGCAAAAGCCGGTGATTATATATATATATATATATATATATATATATATATATATATATATATATATATATATATATATATATATATATATATATATATATATATATATATATATATATATATATATTATCCTCATCATCATCAGCCTGACTACGTCCACTGCAGGACAAAGGCCTCTCCCATGTTCCGCCAGTTAACCCGGTCCTGTGCTTGCTGCTGCCAATTTATACCCGCAAACTTCTTAATCTCATCTGCCCACCTAATCTTCTGTCTCCCCCTAACCCGCTTTCCTTTTCTGGGAATCCAGTCAGTTACCCTTAATGACCAGCGGTTACCCTGTCTACGCGTTACATGCCCTGCCTATGTCCATTTCTTCTTTTTGATTTCAGCTATGATATCCTTAACCCCCGTTTGTTCCCTAATCCATTCTGCTCTCTTCTTGTCTCTTAAGGTTACACCTACCATTTTTCTTTCCATTGCTCGCTGCGTCGTCCTCAATTTAAGCTGAACCCTCTTTGTAAGTCTCCAGGTTTCTGCTCCGTAGCTAAGTACCGGCAAGATACAGCTGTTATATACCTTCCTCTTGAGGGATAGTGGCAATCTACCTGTCATAGTTTGAGAGTGCTTACCGAATGTGCTCCACCCCATTCTCATTCTTCTAGTTACTTCAATCTCGTGGTTCGGCTCTGCGGTTATTACCTGCCCTAAGTAGACATAGTCTTTTACAACTTTAAGTGCACTATTACCTATCTCGAAGCGCTGCTCCTTGCCGAGGTTGTTGTACATTACTTTCGTTTTCTGCAGATTAATTTTAAGACCCACCTTTCTGCTCTCCTTGTCTAACCCCGTAATCATGAGTTGCAATTCGTCCCCTGAGTTACTCAGCAATGCAATGTCATCGGCGAAGCGCAGGTTACTAAGGTATTCTCCATTGACTCTTATCCCTAACTGTTCCCATTCTAGGCTTCTGAAAACCTCTTGTAAGAACGCGGTAAATAGCATTGGGGAAATTGTGTCCCCCTGCCTTACACCCTTCTTGATTGGTATTCTGTTGCTTTCTTTATGAATCACTATGGTAGCAGTTGATCCCCTGTATATTTTTTCCAGAATGTTTATATATACTTCATCTACGCCCTGATTCCGCAATGTTTGCATGACGGCAGATATTTCTACTGAATCAAACGCCTTCTCGTAATCTATGAAGGCTATGTTTAGTGGTTGGTTATACTCTGAGCATTTCTCTATTACCTGATTGATAGTATGAATGTGGTCAATTGTTGAGTAGGCTGTTCGAAATCCTGCTTGTTGCTTTGGTTGATTGAATTCTAATGTTTTCTTTACTCTGTTAGCAATTACCTTTGTAAATAGCTTGTATACTACAGAAAGCAAGCTGATCGGATATATATATATATTGTCATGGCTAAAGGCCGGGCAAGAAGACAGAGAACGACGAAGTGATGAGCGTGGACAGCCCCCACGGTTCCTCCGAGAAAGAAGAAGTCGAAGCGGCTGCTCTTTTGTTCTCTTAATACTGACCTCGTTTTTCCTGGTCGCACCGTCGCCCTGTATTCTGTTATTTTCACCTAGCGACGTTGGTGGAGGTGCTGGACTTATCCAACAGATGCTTGGGACACCTCCGCGCCCTAGCACATTGAGTCCGCCACCGCAACCCGTTCCTTCAGTGGATACTCCTGTCCACCGTTACAGTCGCCGACAGCGAGGTGTAGTCCCGAGTTGCTCCCGCTCGAACTTCTCCAGCAACACACTGTGCCGGGAGAAATGACTACCGGAGGGCCTTCACAGCTTACTGTAGATCAGCCTCTAATTCTTGAGACCTTCCACGGTGAGGTTTATGAAGACGTCGAGGAGTGGTTAGCCTAGTATGAGCGAGACGCCAAAGGCAACCGCTGGCCCACTGAACAAAAGCTATCGCGCGTCTAGTTTGCTTTGGCAGACAGCGCTCGTACGTGGTACGATAACCACGAGTCAACGCTGTCTTTGTGGGAGGAATTTCGGAAGCAAATTCTCGGGACATTCACAAATACCAACCGCCGTGATTCTGGTCTGCAGCTAATCGAGGCACGCATACAGAAACCAAACGAGAGCGTCGCCATGTTTGCGGAAGACATGGCCCGTCTATTTCAGCGGGCTGACCACGAGATGCCTGAAGGTAAAAAACTCCGACATTTGATGAGGGGCGTCAAAGAAGAGCTGTTTGCCGGTCTCCTACGCAACCCACCAACAAGCGTAGCGGAATTCGTCAAAGAGGCTACAACAATCGAGCGAGCACTGCAGCAACGGCGCCGATACCATGACCAACCAAACAAGACATCTCCCAGCCTCTCTGCTTTGAGTGCCGGTAGTGAGTGTTCTCTGCGCGAGCTCATTCGTGAGGTCGTTCGGGTGGAGATCCGAAACCTTCTTGTGACTACGCAAGAAAATCGCATGGCTTACGTTGCAGAAGAGTTGCGGCAACAACTCCGCCAGGTATTTTCGTTGCCCGAATCGCTGTCAGACCAGCGGTCTGTAAGCTAAGCGTCAGCGGTCCGTCGGCCCACTACAGTGTCATACAACTCATCACCAGTGGCTTATCGTGACGTCAGCCAAGGGCCTACAACGAGCTGTGGGCCCCAGCTCCCAATCCGCCACAGCCGTATCCACAGTCTGACGTGCCTATGCAAATGTCGCCGATGTACACTCCACCAACATGTGCATCTTGGTCGCAAGGTATGCCCACCAGTCGACCATTCATCCGTAAGACGGACTTGTGGCGCACCGTCGACCGTCGACCACTTTGCTTTCATTGCGGAGAAGCCGGCCATATCTTCCGCAATCGCCCGTACCGTGACCGTAGACATAACTTTCTACAAACCTCCCCTCGTGCTTACTTCGATAACCGCGGTGACAGCAGTACAGGCCCACAAGCACAGCAACCCGAAGTGCCGTATCGTCAACCCCACTCTCCTTCTCCTGCACTGAACTCACCGCCGCAGCACAGTTACTCCGAGGTGGTCCGGGGCAGATCTTCTAGCCCTCGTCGGGGAAACTAACAGCTGCGACCTTTGGGGAAAGATTGCCGCCCGTCGAGATGCTATCACACCCCCAGCATCTTCTGTACGACGCGATACGGCGAATAATACCACGGATTGTAGGACGCACGATACCAAGGGCGATACGACGTCACGGACATCAACGGAAATCGTAAGCGCCAATCTAGACATTTGTATAGACGGAAGCCCAGTAACAGCACTGGTAGATACTGGTGCGGACTTCTCTAATATCAGCCGTAAACTCACCGACTGCCTAAAGAAAGTCAGAACAATATGGACGGGCCTAAACATAAGAACCGCAGGGGGTGAAATGGTGACGCCAACGGGCATATGTACAGCTGGAAATAATATCGGCAGTTCTGATTTCGTCGCTACTTTCGTAATTTTACCGGAGTGCTGCAAAGACCTGACCTTGGGCATGGACTTCTTGCGTGAATACGGCGCCATTATCAACATTCCTGAGAGATCGGTTACGTTTTAAACAGCCCCTGATCAAGTTTCGGATGGGCCCTGGGCAGACCAGCAAAGTCAGCCTTTGCGCATCTTCGACGACGACGTCACCATCCCATCGCGGTCGAGTGCACTCGTGGCTGTGACATGTGACACGTCGAGCGATTCTGAAAACATCGCCGAGCAAATTCCAACATTGCTATTCAGCCATGGTTTATTTAACGAATCCCGTGCGCGTGGGGTATATTTGTGTACAGTGACATCACATCTAGTGTGACCAGAAGAGCTTCACTCAGAACACGCATATTTACAATGTCACGCAGAAAGTGATTAGTGTCCTTGACATATGAAGAAAAGTTAAAAGGATTGGAACTAATTAGGCTGTCTGCATATCGAGACAGGCTTTATGTGATGGTTCCTGTTCCTGAAATTATTACACAAATATACCCCATGCGGTGGGGATTCGTTGTGTACTCCAAGATTACAATGACTCGGTAAATGACAAACCCATCGAGGGTTCCACCTTCGGCACTATTTTAGCACTGATACTCTAGCTAAAAAACTTTGAATTTAACGATGAACATTATGTTCAAACCAGCGGCACCTCAATAGGCACAAAAATAGGTCCCAATTTTGCGAACATCTTCATGGGCATTCTAGAAAATGACGTTTTCGCCACTCGTGACCTTAAAGCACTTTATTATGAACGCTTCATTCACGACATTTTCTTAATTTGGCACCATGGTGAAGCGGCATCACATTATTTAATTGCAGACTTCAACAAAGTAGAACCATGCATCTCCTTTTCCCACTCTTATTAACCAGTCACTATAAACTTCCTTGACATCAATGTAGATTTAAGCAATGGTAAACTAACGACAAACCTATACAAGAAGCCCACTGACCGACAAAAATATCTTCATTTTAAACGTTGCCATGTCAAACACTGCGAAACAAGTATCCCCTTTAGCCAAGTTATCCGTTTTAAAAGAATTTGTTCGGAAAACAGGGAATTCACTCGTAAATGTGACCAGCTCCGTAAAGCATTAACCTAACAACAATATCCTTCACAAATTATTGACGACGCTCTCCTGTGGGCCAAATGTCTTAATCGGAAATAGCTCATCAGTAAGGACAAGCGATTAGCGCCACCTTCCCGAACCAACCTCGTTCTAACGCATTCTTCATCTATTCCTAACGTGTCGCATATACTCAGAAAGCATGGCAACTTACTGACACAGAGCGATCGGCTTAAGGACATCTTCAGTGAATCACCGCGGGTTGTATATCAGAGATCAAGGAACTTGCGCGACTTGGCAACTTCTTCCAAGACTAGATTTATTGCTCTTGTTGGTTGTCACCCCTGTAAAAAACCGTGATGTTAAGTTTGAGCGCACATGACCACGGCGACTCTTGCTAAAAGCATGGCATCCAACTTTTTACTCAGGATTAAAGGGGACTTGAACTGTGATAGCAGCAACATCATTTACTTACTTGAATGCTGAATCTGCCACATACAATACATTGGTCAAACCGAGACATCTTGTCGCATCCGTTTCAACAACCACAAATCACACGTAAACGGTTTGCCACATCTTTCATTGTCCAAGCATTTTCATCTACCAGGTCATTCGTTTGACAAGATTATGGTTAAACTATTAGAATCAGGCTTTAAATCGCACCATGATCGCAAAATTCGAGAATCGTTCTTGATTCACAAGTTCAATAGCTTGGTATCTGGCATTAACGAATGCGTAGGCCAAGTGTCATGCCTTTCTACGATGCCCTGACGTCCGCAATTTCGCGAAATATCTAAAAAGCATCCCTAACGTATTCTACACTTCCTAAAGGTTATCAAATATATATTTTTTTCATGCGTGATCCTCGCCGTTAATAGTGAATTTACAAATGCCTTTTTACATGCCCACTATTTGTCTATTGTATTATTTTTTAATGGTTTTTTAGTGCAGTCACGGCTGTTTCAAAGAATTTTTTTGACACTCACATTCTGATCGCACGTGTTTTGTACTGACGTGTTCATGCCTGCCCATAAAAGCGGCCACATACTCGTATTTCTGTTAATCCTGACGAAGGCCGTGCCCAGGCCGAAACGTAGAGTAAGCAACTATGAAATTTTCGTAAGTGTGCGCCTTTATTTCTTAATTATATATATATATATATATATATATATATATATATATATATATATATATATATATATATATATATATATATATATATATGTATATATATATATATATAAATATATTGATCGATGAATGGATGGATGGATGGATGGATAGATGGATGGACGGATAGATGGACAGACGGATTGACGGATGGACGCATGGACGGACATATGGACGGGCGGATGGACGAATGGACGGGCGGATGGAGGGATGGATGGATGGATGGATGGATGGATGGATGGATGGATGGATGGATGGATGGATGGATGGACGGACGGACAGAGGGACGGACGGACGGACAGAGGGACGGATGGATGAATGGATGGATGGATGGATGGATGGATGGATGGATGGATGGATGGATGGATGGATGGATGGATGGATGGATGGATGGATGGATGGATGGATGTACGGATGGATGGATTGATAGATGGATGGATAGACGGATGGACGGATGGATGGATAGATGGACGGATGGATGGATGGATGGATGGATGGAAGGATGGATAGGGTGGCGGCTAATGCCACCTAGCCGTAATACTTAGTGATACAACCACTCTTTTTTTTTCTTCAAATAGTGAAGTTGAGGACTGGTACTTTGCAGTGACGGGTTTAATTTTCACTCGTGCCTTGACTTTATCCATCAGTCAGATAACCTTCTTCTAGTTAATTCTACCCTCTTAAAGTCTACTTTGCCCTCCCTCTCCCTAAACCCCGGTGCTTTGAAAAACGCTTGCCATCATACTGAACTATAGAGTGAAGCCCTTTACAGAATACAAAATTTGAGAAATGGAACGATAAAAAAACTTGAGAAACAAAACTTGAGGGCGATAACAAAACTTGAGCTTTAAACAAAGCTTTAAATAAAGATGAAGGTACAACAATGATGCAAGAAAGTACAATGAATAAATTACGATACAATTATAATACAAAAAACACTGTTTCAGTTTGTTGACGCGCATTAAACGGCTTTAGGCGCGCGACATGGACGACTTCAGGTTGCGATCGGCGTCGTTGAGAGTTCGTGATGCCGTCGGGGACAACCTCGTAATCAAGAGGGCCGAGATGTCGAACCACCCTGCACGGTCCGAAGTACCGTCGCAGAAGCTTTTCACTTAGTCCACGTTGGCGTATTGGCATCCACACCCAAACACGTTCACCTGGCTGGTATTCCACGAAGCGTCGTCGAAGATTGTAACTGCGGCTGTCGTTCGTCTGTTGATTCTTGATGCGGAGACGCGCAAGTTGTCGGGCTTCTTCGGCGCGTTAAAGGTACTTACTCACATCAAGGTTTTCTTCGTCGGTGACGTTGGGTAACATGGCATCGAGCATCGTGGCCGGGTTCCTTCCGTAGACCAATTTGTATGAAGATATCTGCGTCGTCTCCTGCACCGCCGTGTTGTATGTGAAGGTCATGTGCGGAAGAATGGCGTCCCACGTCTTGTGTTCGACATCGACGTACATTGCCAGCATGTCGGCGATCGTCTTGTTTAGCCACTCGGTGAGGCCGTTGGTCTGTGGGTGGTACGCTGTCGTCCGGCGGTGGTTTGTCTGGCTCTATGCCAAGATCGCTTGGGTTAGGTCAGCAGTAAACGCCGTTCCTCTAACGGTGATAAGGATCTCCGGGGCACCGTGACGTAGGACAATATTTTCGACGAAGAACTTAGCTACCTCGGATGCACTGCCTTTTGACAGGGCTTTCGTCTCGGCGTAGCGGGTGAGGTAGTCGGTAGCTACCACGATACATTTGTTTCCGAAAGCCGACGTCGGGAACGGCCCCAGTAGGTCCATACCTATCTGCTGTAAAGGTCGGTGAGGTGGTTCAATTGGCTGCAGAAGTCCCGCCGGCCTTGTCGGTGGTGTCTTGCGTCGTTGACAGTCCCAGCATGTCCTCACATAACGAGTGACGTCGGTGGTAATACGCGACCAATAGTACCTTTCTTGTATCCTCGCAAGCGTGCGAGAAACACCGACGTGCCCTGCTGTTGGATCGTCATGCAGGGCCTGCAGGAGTTCTGGTCGCAGAGCTGAAGACACCACAAGGAGGTACTTGGCTCTAAGCGGTGAAAAGTTTTTCTTTTGGAGAAGACCGTTTCGCAGGAAGAATGACGCAAGTGCGCGCTTGAATACCTTCGGGACTTCGGCGATCCTGCCTTCGAGGTATTCTATTAGGGTCCTAAGTTCCGGGTCGACCCGCTGTCGTTCAGCGAAGTCGTTGGTAGTTATCGTTCCCAAGAAGTAGTCGTCATCCGGGTCGTCGGGTGGTGGTTGGTCGACAGGCGCACGAGAGAGACAGTCGGCGTCGGAGTGTTTCTTGCCGGACTTGTAACGACGGTAATGTCATATTCTTGAAGTCTCAGGCTCCATCGTGCGAGACGACCTGAAGGGTCCTTAGAGTTGGCTAGCCAACACAAGGCGTGGTGGTCGCTCACAACTTTGAAGGGCCTGCTGTAGAGGTAGGGGCGAAATTTCGACGTAGCCCAGATGATGATGAGACACTCCCTTTCGGTTGTGGAATAATTTGCTTCTGCTTTGGATAGCGATCGGCTGGCGTAACTAATAACCCTTTCAAGTCCGTCAGCCCTCTGCACAAGAACGGCGCCAAGACCTACGCTGCTTGCGTCAGTGTGTATTTCTGTCTCGGCGAATTTGTCGAAATGAGCAAGTAACGGGGGCGTCTGGAGGCGATGTTTAAGCTCCTGGAAAGCCTGTTCCTGCGGCGTTTCCCACTTGAACTCCACGTCGGCCTTGGTAAGGTTTGTGAGTGGATCGGTGATGCGGGCGAAGTTTTTCACGAACCGTCTATAATAGGCGCACAGGCCCAGAAATCGGTGCACCGCCTTCTTGACAGTTGGCGGGGGGAAGTCGGCGACGGCGGCTGTTTTCCGTGGATCGGGACGAACTCAAGACTTGCTAATAACGTGCCCCAGAAACAAGAGCTGCTCGTATGCAAATCTGCACTTTTCTGGCTTCAGTGTGAGTCCGGACGTCTTGATGGCTTGAAGTACAGCTTCAAGGCGCAGAAGATGCTCGTCAAAACTCGGGGAAAACACGACGACATCGTCCAAGTACACAAGGCAAGTCTGTCACTTCAATCTTGCCAGTACTGTATCCATAACGCGTTGAAAAGTTGCAGGCGCTGAGCAAAGGCCGAAGGGCATCACCTTAAACTCGAAGAGGCCGTCCCGTGTTATAAACGCTATCTTCTCTCGGTCTCATTTGTCGACTTCGATTTGCCCATAGCCAGTCTTGAGGTCTATTGACGAAAAGTACTTGGCGTTATGGAGCCGATCAAGTGCGTCGTCTATTCGTGGCAGAGGATACACGTCCTTTCTTGTGATTTTGTTCGGGCGTCGATAATCGACGCAGAAACGTAGGGTCCCATTCTTTTTCTTCACTAACACCACGGGGGACGCCCATGGACTCTTGGACGACTGGATGATGTCGTCCAGCAGCATTTCATCAACTCGTCTCTTCATGGTCTCACGTTCTCGCGTCGAAACCCTGTACGGACTCTGACGGAGTGGTCTGGAATTTTCTTCGGTTATGATGCGATGTTTCATGATTGGGGTTTGCCGAATTTTTGATGACGATGAAAAGCAATCTTCGTATTGCAGGAGCAGGGCCTTGAGCTAATCTTGCATATGGTTCAGAAGTCTGGGATTGACGTCGAAAGCTGTGGGAGGGGCTTGGTTCCTTTGAGCAGGTTCCGCAGAATCGGCGAGGGTGAAAGCACTGGTGGTGTCCATAATTTCTTCGATGTATGCGTCCGTTGTCCCTTTGTTAACATGTTTGTACTCATTGCTGAAATTCGTGAGCATAACCGTTGCTCTGCCTCCCCGCAGCTCTGCAATTCCTCTTGCGACACAAATATTTCGGGTGACCAACAGATGCTGACTGCCTTCAACGACGCCTTCCATGTCAGGTGATTTAGGAGAGCCGACTGAAATAATCACGCTGGAGCGAGGCGGAACGGTGACTTGTTCTTCGAACACATTCAAGGCATGGTTTCCTGACGGCGTGCGCAGCGGTAGCGCTTCTTCTGTGGATAACGTTATCGACTTTGTTTTTAGGTTGATGACAGCACCATGGAGGCATAAGAAATCCATGCCAATGACGATATCTCTCGAGCAACGCTGTAGAACTGCGAAGTCTGTAAGATAAATATGGCCGTTAATGGTGACTCTCGCTGTGCAGATTCCTGCAGACGTTACGAGATGACCTCCGGCTGTGCGGATATCAGGGCCTTCCCAAGCTGTCCTAACTTTCTTTAACTTCGCGGCGAACGACCCACTGATGACGGAATGGTCGGCTCCAGTATCGACGAGAGCGGTCACACTGTGGCCGTCGATAAAAACGTCGAGGTCGCTAGTTCGCCGTCTTGCATTACAGTTAGGGCGTGGCGTCGGGTCACGGCTGCGTCGGCTTGTTCCGCTGCTTCCATGTTGCGTCGTCCGGCCACCTTCGGTAAGTGAGCTTTTGCCGTCAGGGCTTTGCCTGGTTGGAATTGTGCTCAGAAAGCCCCGTCGCGGCGGCGTCGTCGTCGGAGGATCTTCGGTAGTTCGTCGCACAGCAACTGCACCTCCATCTGTTGCTGCCCTTACTTTCCCGGATACCGGCTAGGAGACCGGCCCCGCGTTGGGCCAGAGTACTTCCGGGGGTGCGGTGACATGCAGCGGATGGGCGACGGCGAACGAGAAGGACTTCGTGGTGTCCATTGAGTTCCTGCCAGGTATTCGGTGATGTCACGTGGCCGATCTCCTGGCTGCGGACGCGGTGCATTGATGGCGAAGCCACGCAGTCCGATCTGTCGGTACTGGCAACGGCGGTAAGTGTGCCCGGCCTCGCCGCAGTGGTAGCAGAGCGGGCGGTTGTCAGGTTCACGCCAAACGTCCGTTTTCCTCGGCGCACTGCGCTGCCCCGCTGGGGAACGGTAAGACGTCGGTGGGGGTGGCTGCGGCGGTGGCGTCAGGCGACGGAAGTGCGACGGGGCAGCGTTTTGGCGTGGACGAGGAGGAGCGTTGTGGCGCACTGCAGCGGCGTAGCTCATAGTTTCTGGCTCGGGCAGCGGTGTTTGGTGAATTCGAAGTGATTGCCGGACTTCTTCTCGCACAATGTCGGCGATTGAATCCACTTGAGGCTGCGCCGAAGGCAACAGTTTGCGCAGCCTCAAGTGGGTTCGATCATCTGGTGGGAGTGCTGCTTCGTTCATGTACCGGACGCCCCCGTCAAGCCGTGTACCCAGCACCTCCACCAGATGTCACGGGTTCGTGACGTGGCCGAAGACAGGAGACTTTGCGATGGAGTTCAACTGTTTATTTGGGCGAACCTGTGCCCAGTAAACGGAAAGTCCGATTACAATAGCAGTCTTGGGCTGATAGCGGCGAACGGAGCGTCGGCCGTCGATCAAATCAAATCAAATCAAATCAAACTTTATTTCATGAATGCATACATTTACATGAATAAAATTCTACAGTACAGAGGAGGTCCCGAAGTTAGAAAACTGTCGGGGGGACCTCCGTTAGAGAATAAGTCAAGTGCGATAACAATGCAACAAGCAGTGAAAAACACTTTGTACGAATTAAACAAAGAATGGTTAAAATTTCATAAGAACAAGGCAAGAAAAGTTCTGTGTAACAGCAAGTGGTATAGTGAGTAAAAGAAATACTAAAATTAGGAGTAAGGCACGACGGCAGAGTTTAGAAAACACGTTTTGTGATTAGGTACTCTTTAAACATTTTGCGAAACGAATAGAATGTGGGACATAACTTTATTTCAAGTGGTATGTTGTTCCATACGGATACATCTTTAAATTTAAGAGTTAGTTTTCTTTAATTGCTACGTACTTTAGCAAGAAGGAATTTGTGACAGGCTGAAAACTTGGTGTTATTAGTATATACAAGATGTTGTGTGGATAGCCCTGAAACACATAGACCATGATAAATGAGGCGGTACATCAATATAGCTAACTTTAGAGTGAATAAAAGATTAATTGGAAGCACGGAAAAATAAATAAAAAGTGGCGTAGAAGGTATTGAAATGGAGCGAAGGCGATCAGACGTAGTGCCCGTTTCTGAAGATGTCGAAGGGGCTCCAGGTGACTTGCATATGTATTACCCCAGAATTAAATGCAATAGGAAAGATGGCTATGAATATATGCATAGTATAATGATAAAATAATGCGTGACAGAAAATAAGGGCGGGCTTTAATGAGAACATGATTGCCAAAAGAAGCTTTTTTTAATATTGAGAGTACATGATAGTTATATTTCAAATGCTTGTCTAGTATTACGCCTAAGAACTTCACATGATCCGATACGGAAATAATATGGTTGTTAAGAGTTACGGAAACTGGTGAGGGAAATGTGTTCTGTGCGGATGAAAACACCACAAATGTAGTTTTAGAGGGATTCATATAAAGATGATTGTTAACACACCATTGATAAATATTACAGAGATCGGAATTTAAGCTACTTTCAAGTTCAGCAGTTGTTTTCTGGGATGTAAAAATAGTAGTGTCATCGGCGTAAAGAAGACAGTTAGTATGGTTAAGGGAACTAGGTAGGTCGTTAATAAAAAGTAGGAATAGAAGAGGGCCTAAGATTGAACCTTGAGGGACGCCCATGGTAACTGGCTTAGCAGATGACGCAATGTTATTGACATAAACTACCTGTGAGCGATTTGTTAAGTAATTGCGAATGAACTGCAAAGCGGGACCCACAATTCCGAAAGATTCAAGTTTACACAGAAGGATCCGGTGGTTAATTGTATGGAAAGCCTTTGTGAGGTCAATAAAAACTGCCCCAGTAAGTAATCCATCGTATATGGCTTGTTTAATTCGGTCAGTAAAGCTGAGCAAGGCGAGCTCTGTCGAGTAGCCAGGTCGAAAACCAAATTGGTGGGGAGAGAGTAGGTTAAATTTAAGCAGATATCACATCAAACGCAAGTAAAAAAGCTTTTCGATTACTTTGCTAAAGAAAGGAAGTACACAAATCGGACGGTAATTATTAGTTGATAACGATCGCCCTTTTTGAAAACAGGTGTTATCTTTCCTACCTTTAAAGCATCAGGAAATGCACCTGCTTTGAACAATTTGTTAATTATTTCAGCTAAAACAGGAGACAGTTCACGTGCCACGGGCTTTATCTTAGACGGGTGAATGGAATCTAAGCCTGGCCCTTTGGTTTTAAGAGATGACATGATTTAAAAGACTTCGTCTGCAGATGTAGGACGTAAGTAAAAAGACTGAGGTGAACGAGATAGAATGGGAAAATGAAAGTCAACTAGTGAATCGGGGGAATTTGATGCAAAAGTATCACTGAAACCATTAGCGATATCGAGTGGCTCGGTAAGGGAACGTCCATCAACCGTTATTTTTGATAAGCATGTGGTCTCGCTGCTGTTCAAGAATTTTTTTATTAACTGCCAGTTTTTCCTGGTATCATTACCGTTCTAATCTATTTGTTTTTCATATTACTCGCGTTTGGCCCTCTTGAGCAGCATTGAAAGTAGATTTGAATATTTTTAAGCGCGTTTTCAGCGAGCTGTTTGAAGGCTGAGTTTTTAATTTTTTTCGCATGTTTTCCTTTTTAGATATGGAATGCAAGAGACCAGGAGTTATCCATGGGTTTCTAGGCGTGCGAAACCAATGTATGACGGTACTTATGGTTGTGCATTCTGCAATGAATGCGCTTATTTTTGCCGAAAATTCATTAAACGCTTCCTCGCCACATTCTTCTTGTGCAACAAAGTCCCAGGCAGCATTACGCACTATCTCAACAAATTCTACTGAGTTGAATACTGTCTTGGTATTATGCTTATTTTTTATGGGAATACAGGCATCAAGACAGAAAAATACAGGATAGTGGTCGGTGAATAAATAGTCAATAACCCCGGACTTCGAATCAGCAAAGATATTCGACAGTACATGGTCGATTAGTTTGTTAGACCCATTCATATCACATCTAGTCGGGGAGTGAATCAGAGATTGTAAGCCAAAACTAAGAAAACAGCGAACATATTCCAAGCAAACCGGAGTGTTAGTATCAAGGATATTTATGTTTACGCCACCGCAAAGAATAATGTTTTTGTTTTCCAGGGTTAGAGTAGCAAGGATTCTTTCAAGCTGCATGCAAAACTCGGAATTCGAGGATGAGTGAGAACGGTAGATGGATGCAACGACTGTGTGACGATTGTTCAATGGCAGAGTAGAAGATTCTACTTCAAGCCAAACAGACTCCCAATTAATGTTGTCAAAAAAAAAGATCCTGACGGCGTTTGTATGGTATTGATGAAGTTATTAGGACTGCAGATCCGCCACCACGATTTGTGACACGATGGCAATATTCGGATTCAGAGCCTGGCAAAGCATACAGATGCCCTTCGTCTGCCGACAGCCACGTTTCTGATAGGCAAATTACGGAAAATGAGTGTTCGACAATGGAAAGGAGGGCTACAAGGTCGTCACAATGCCCTCGAAGGCTACGAGTGTTAAAATGCACGAGCGAGAATGCGGGTGTTTGCTCAATAAGATGTTTTGCTTCAGCGCAAGAGAGCATATTAGAATCCATAATGAAACCAAAAAAGTTCGTTAATCAGTCGGCATGCCTACGATATGATTGTTAGGTCATCCGTGTCAGCGATGCGGTGCACTTTACTGTTGTCGGTTTTCCTATCCTTGATAATACCGTTGTCTGTTCAGAGGTACTTCCAGTTTTTTAGGGGCGAAGCTCCTTAGGGCGTGGGCTGTGCGTCCCCTGTATGTAGCCACCTCTAGTTTAGTTCTTGCAGTGTTCACTAGATGGCGGTACCGTCTCCTGTATGTAGCCACCTCTCGTTTAGTTCTTGTAGTGTTTACTAGATGGTGGTACTTGTAGCTGATGATGAAAAGATGCAAGATGTTATAAACTAGAAAGCGGTACTTGTAGTTGATGAAAGACGCGAGATCTTATAAAATAGGAATGATGTCACAGATGGCGCGTGTCATTGGTTGAAGGCAATCGTTCGATTTAGTGCGGCGACGTACGCTAGGGGGAGCGATGTAATAAAATCGAGTGGGCAAAATGTACAGAGGATTCATGGTTTACCAGGTTTACCTCCGGAGCTTCGCCCACTCATCATCATTCACTTCGTGGATATGGCGGCACTTTTTTTCTTTCTTTAGGGTCAGAGCCTGAGCGAACAGTCGTTTTTTTTCTGGAGTAAGGTGGTCGTTGATAAAAATGGGCTCGTCTTTTTGAGATTGAAATCCAATGTTGGAAGTGTTTAAACGTGCCTTCCATGCTTTTTCACAGAATTCGGCCCTCTTGGCTCTCGTACAGAATCGAGCAATTATGTGTGGTATCCCTTTCTTGACAGGGACACGATGAACGATGTCAATGTCCGCTGCCGCGACAGGACATTTTGCTTTGTTCCCGATTTCCTGCACGATCTGAAGGCAATTCTCATCCTTTCGGACGGGCACACCTCTTATTTTAACGTTGTTAGAGCGTGAATACTGTTCAAGTTCGCTGAGGCGTTTAGCCAACTCCTTGTTTTTAACCTTCAGGGACTTGTTTTCTTTGATCAAATTTTCGTTTTCATTCTTTGCGCCTTCACAGATCTCATTCAGTAACTTCATACTTTCGCGCATCTCGGCCATTTCAACTGGAAACACTTCGATTTCTTTCGCCAGCTCAGCGTTCGTCGGCATGTCTAAGGACTATCACAAACAACCTGAGGGCAGCAGTGTTTATGGCAAAAGAAGCTAGTTCAACAGAACGCCAGTTCAATTCACCAACCTGGGTAGGAAGAACGGGGTGAGTGGAGTGCACACAGGCCGCAAACACTGCTGCTACACTGAGGGACGATGCGCCACAGTCTTCTGTTATGTAGGCTTCTTGTCCAGGAAAGGGCAGGGCAGCCGGCGATGATATGATTCGACGGTGATGCAGTGGGCCGGTCATGCGCCGTAGGCTTGCGTCCACTGGAAGCTGGTCGCACGTGCCTTGCCGATCTCAGTGACGAGGGTAGGAAGAACGGGGTGAGTGGAGCGCACACAAGCCGCAAACACTGCTGCCACACTGAGCAGCCGTCGATCGGCCGTCGATCAACTACTGACAAGCGGCGAAGTGCGTCGGCATTTATACTCTTGCCATCGAATGTTCTAGCGTTATCGCTGGCGGTGGCATAGGTTCCAGAATAATCTGTACAGTTCGCAGAGTGGGCGTGATCTTATCGAAATGATCTACTAAAGTCCAGAAGCTTCTCGAAAACTGCACGCGCGTTTTGTGCTGAGGATTGTGTAGTGTTTTGGGGCGATAACAAAACTTGAGAAATGGAACGTGGCAATATTATCAAGTGTTCGGCAGTTTCCTCCACCTCTCCACATGCACTGCATACCGTGTCTACCCCTTCGTATTTGGCCTGATATCTCTTGAATCGCAATACTCCCGTTCTGGCCTCGAGCAGTAGAGAACTACCCCGAGTACTTATATAGATCCTTTCCTTGGCAATTTCTTGCTTTAAAGTTTGATAGATCTCTAGTGCATACTTCTTAATCATGCCAATTCTTCACATGTGAGTCTCCGTTTCCTTCACTTTATTCTTAACCGATAGTTCTTTTTGGTTTGGCCACCTGCTCTTTTCCAAGTATTTACCAGTCAATTTCCTGGTTCGCATCCTGCATTTTGTATCGACATTCTTGATGTACAAGTAGATGAAAACCTTCCTAGCCCAAGGCGCCTATCCCATTTCTCTCAATCGCTTCTCAAATTTTATCTTGCTGCAAGCTTCCCTGCCCACAAATGATGTCTATCCCATATCGCCATGTACTCCCTGATTTGGTGTATTCCCGTGAAATCCTAAAGCAAGACTACCTATACCACGTTGCTTAATTTCTAATCTTGCTTGAACTTCTGATCTCATGCACATGACCGCATTGCCGAACGTCAGCCCAGGAACCATGACCCCTTTCCATATTCCTCTCACAACATCATACCTATTGTAATTCCACTGTGCCTTAATTTTCATCACTGATGCATTCCTGTTACCTTTAGTCATCACGTATATCTCGTGTTTCCTTAGGTACTCGTTCGCATTGCTTATCCATACGGCCAGATATTTGTCTTTATCTGTTATCTCTAGCGTGACTTTTTGTATCCTAAACTCACAACCTTCATTATCATTAAAATCATCCCTGCTGATTTTTTCTTACTGAATTTGAAATCTAACCTATATCCCTCATTACCACAGATGTCCATCAATCTCTGTGAATCTTCCTTGTTGTCGGCCATTAGCACTATATCATTTGCGTACAATAATGCTGGTAGTGTGTGCATTGGTGGTAGACTCGCTCCACTCTCGCCCGCCACCAAGGCTTGCTCTGCACCAGAGGTCACCGCTGGCGCTACCGCATGACGATGATGACGATAGTGGTGGCCAACTTTCGCGAACACAACGTAATCTTCCGCCCGGTGGTTTCAACCCGAAATGCGGCTTTTTGCGAGACACATGCGCCACACGGTGCAAACAATTTTACAGGGGGTGCCAGCACCCTAACAATTTCCCAACCTTAAATCAAACCCTATCCCGAAATTAAAGGAATCAGCTACACAAGCTTCAGCCAAAAATGACATCACGTGTCGATAATGTTCTTGCACCACGACACCACCACCGGTCGACACTGCTGCACTGTCTGGCTTGACTTCACTTCAGTACCGGTCCCGCAACAGCAATGTTGCCGTCGGCGCGTTGATCCGTCACTGGCGCCGACACGTCCGCCGGACTGCAGGCAGTTGCGCGAGTCCCAGGCATCTCCATCGCCTGACCTCAAGACTGCTTTCCTGGCCAGCGGCGCTTACGATGTGCAGAAGACAGCCAGCCATGGATTACAACACTCTTGCTGCATAAACTCCAAAACACTCGACAAAAACAATGGAGCAAATATGCCTAAAAAAGGGAGAATGGGTCTTTCCGCTCACGTATTACGATGGTCAGTACCACTAGCTAATACATCGGTGGCGGCCGAGACGCCCATCAAAATAAAACAAAAATCAATTTTGGCTAACTCGTTCATCGGAAGATAAAAAATTGAGGGAAGCAGAGCAGAACACCTCAACTCCACGATCCACCTAGTTATGCCACGTGTGACAGGCGCTTGTATAGAACCTTAATCTTAATGAGTCGCTCGGAAACTACCAGCATCTACCCAGCACCCAGCCTAGGCGCAGAAGAGGCAGCCGCGAGGAGACATCCACTCTGTGAGGTGGCCCTAACCGCTGGCCGCACACAGCAGCTTACCGAGTTATCGGTGTCCACCGTCCCGGGCGGTGTCACGACGCCCCGGCGTCGAGCCGCAATACCAGACAGCAACGACGCCGGGCTCCCTGAGCCCGAAGAGATAGAAGAAGCTATTTACAGAAAATCGGACCACCCACGAGGCTTCCGTACTCTCTTTTTGGGCCTGGCCTACAATCCACGTACTCTAGGCCTTACCCACCCCAAGATGCCGACCACATGGCTCTCGTCCCAATTCAACAACTGTTTTAAAAACTAACACCAACAAAAAAGAACAACACTGGCGAGCGAAAAAAAAAAATGAAAACTTAACCTGCCGACAAATTAAACTCGTTACAAACCGATCTCCTCGCTTCTCAACGGAGCACACCGCCAACGCTAGCAAAGAAGCCCCATTAGGCCTAATCTACCCCGGCTCTAACAAAAGCTTCTACCAATCCGCGAAAACTGTCATCCGATACTCCAAGAGCTCCACGTTGGACAGCCAGTGTGGGGTGGGGTCTCACATTGGCGAGTGCCACGTTCTTGGAGTGAACGAACACAGTATACGCGGTCGGTACAAACCAAACATGCATACATTTTTTAGGGGCGAAGCTCCTTAAGGCATGGGTCTGTCCATCCTCGGCGTATGTATGTAGCCATTTCTAGTTTAGTTCTTGCATTGTTTACTAGATAGCGTGCTTCTAGTTTATTTCTTCGATTGCTCACTAGATGGCGGAGAGTGGTGTAATAAAATCCGTTCGCTGTTGGCGCGCGCTCGGAGTTGCCCGATGAATAAGGCCGCAGAGCGGCGAGCGCGCAAGGCGGCGGCAGCGCGTGCTCGCAGACAGAATCCCGATGTGCGAGACCGCGAGGCAAGAGCGCTCCGTGAAGCTGCACGACGCCGCCGCCAAAAAACTGCCGTACGAGAACGAGAGGCCCAAGCGTCACGGCAACGGCGCGAGAACCCTGCCGTACATATACACACACAGTGTTTCTCACGTCTTTCTTGATGATGTAGTGGGCTAACTTTCACTGAAGAGTCGCGGTTTTACCAATAATTTCCCTTCAGGAGCTTCGCCCACTCATCATCATTCACCCCGTGAATATGCTGTGAATTTTTTAAATTTTTAACCGCGATGTCATCCACCGAACAATACATAAATCGTAATCAAACCACTAAGGCAACCTTAGACATTACCATACACTACATTACAAACACAATAACACGACAAACACACAATAACCTGACAAAACACAATAACAAACCCAAGGCGGTGTCGCCTATGCTTGACTTACCACGAGAGGCCGCGGTGTGAGGCCCGAGGTGCCGAGCATCGGGGACCCACGCTACAGACAACCGTTCGCGGCTACCGCCCCGCGCAGCAGAGAGTCGCTAAAGTCACGCCCGCCACAAGGGCTTGCTTTCCACCAGGGGTCAACTCTGACGCTACATCTTGAAGATTATGAAGATAGTGGTGGCCAAGGATGGATAGTGGTGGCCAAGGATGGCAGAAGACTGCGGCTTTTCTACGGATCCGAGTGCCTGCGCTGACACACCTGAGCTTTCCAGGCCATTCGGGACATCGTCATCGTCAGAGACATTGTTCTTATCAAGCAACAAAAGCGGCAACAGCGAACGTCAGTGGTTTAGTGGGCGTGGAGGCAGAACAACTGTGGCAATGACTTACGAGCTTCGCTTTCACGTTATACAGGTTGGTGAAACCGATTCATTATATGCTAAGAAGACAAGTAACCGTTAGTTACTGCTGCTTCCATGCCCACAGGTGTTATACGTCTTGTCGCGAGAGTGTACTAACGCCCTTTGCTCAGTACTCTTGTGTTGCGGTGACGTTGAAGCAAACACAGGGCCTCCAAAAAAGACCCCTGGATCACTAGTTGACGTCGAGAACAACACAGCTTCTTCTGATGCGCGTCAAAATAAGTTATCGCAATGCTTTCTAAGATAAGTACTTGCTGTGATTCATCTGCCGTTGAGCAGTCCAATTTGGCAAAGGCGATCGACGAGGTGAAAGCCGACCAGCAACTTGTGGCGAGCAAATTATGCGAGATTGAAAGGCGGCTTTCGACGGTTGAACTGCGGACTAACTCGGTTGCGGTCATTGAGAAGGAATTGCAGGTCACGAATGAAGCTATCGGCAGCATCACTCAAACAAATGACGCATTGGTGTTCCGTCTAAACGACCTCGAGGACAGAGCCCGAAGGTGCAACTTGGTGTTTTCTGTATGCCCGATAAAAATGAGACCTGGCAAGCTACTGAAGAGGCACTTACCAACTTGCTCTCTAGTAGCCTAGGCGCCGAGTTCGACCCGAATGCAGTAGAAAAGGCCCATCGTTTAGGTGGTCCATATATACGCGAGAAAACTCGACCAGTGATAGTAAAATTTGCAAGCCTTAAAGCAAAAGAACTTGTGCTGGCACGTCGATCTAAGTTGAGAAGTCACAACGTCTGTGTATCGGAGGACTACTGTCAGGCTACAAGAACAGCGTGCAAGATGCTGCACAATTATGCAAAACCATTGCCTGGCTGACCCACTTTTCAGCTTCGTTACGACAAGCTCGTTGTTAACCACAGAAATTATTGTTATGATGCTTCCGCGGGCATTGTTCGTGAGACTACTGCGCATTCTCGCAGTAATGGCAGCGAATCCCGCATTGAAAATAGGGCGCACTCAACTTCCGATCACAGCCATGACCTTCACGCACGTTTATTGCCTGATGCCGCACTTTTGTCACGTGCGCGAACATCTAATGCCTCCTCATAAAAATCAGCAAGGGGAAGTGGCAGTATCGTATCACGTCCTATTTCGGTGCTCTACACGAACATTCATAGTATAATGGGAAAGCGGGACGCTTTTGACGCTTTTATCGATTCTTGTAAAGCCGACGTGATTGCCGTGACCAAGACTTGGTTGAATGCTCATGTTTGCGATAACGAAATTTTTACTACTTCCAAATCGTTGAACATTCACCGCCGCGATAGATATGGAAGACAAGGTGATGGTACTTTGCTTGCCATTTCGAAGCGTTCCAAGTTATTTCTTATAAACGTGACGTCTGCATTGGAAGTGATATGGTGCGGGTTGGTTGTGAATAATAAAACGCTTGTTCTTGGCGTCTGTTACCACCCTCCAGATACAGACATGAGCTTTGTACAGGAGTTTCACGATAACATTAATGAAATTACAATGCGGTACCCATCTTCTTCGATAACTGTTATCAGTGACTTCAACTATCTTACCATAATGTGGGCGTCATCGTTACCAGACGTCGTACCATTTTCTTCATATGGCCAATGTTTTCTCGATACTTGCAACCTGTTTAATTTTACGCAGATGGTGAATAACCCAACTCGCGTCACCAATTCTTCGTCGCATATTCTTGACTTGATTCTTACAACAATGCCCGACAACATTCATGCACTAAACTCACTTCCTGGTCTCAGCGATCACTGTCTGCTACATTTTTACATACGCAACAGCATGCCAACTGCTACTAAGAAACGCAAGGTCATCTATAACTACAATGCTGCAAACTTTGAGGCAATCCACAACGAACTCTCTCTATTTTACGATCCTTATCTACATGACTTTGATAAAGGAACCGTGCAGGAAAACTGGGATCTGTTTGTTAACAAAATCTACGAACCTACTCGTACCTTTGTTCCCTTAAAGTCTATACCATTGAGCTCTTGCTCACCCTGGTACAATACATACCTAAAGCGACTTCCTAACAAAAAGAAACGCTTGTTTTGTGCTGCGAAACTCCAGAGTATGGAGAAACGCTGGCGCTCCTACGAGCGTGCTGCGCGAGTTTACTCGTCAGCAGTTTCGTATGCTAAGGCTAACTTTCAATCCAACACTCTGCCATCAATGCTTGCAGCAACCCTAGAAAGTATTGGGAAACTATTACAAATACCAACGACAGTGAAATTGTACTTGTTGACTCGGACGGCCTTCCCGTATCTTCCGAGATGTGTGCAGCACGTCTGAACGAAAATTTTGTCCGGAACATTTCAGTGTCGTCCACTTCTGCTACCGTCTCTTTACCAGCGCGCAACTATCCATCAACGTCTGTTATAGTGACTGAGGCCCATGGAATTGTAAAACTAATCAAATCACTCAGAATATCCTCTGCTTGTGGTGTTGACAACATAAACGCAAGAATCCTTAAAGAAACTAAGCATGCCTCATCTATGTTCATGTGTAAAATATTCCAACAGTCTTTGAATGAAGGTGTGGTTCCACGCGTTTGGAAAGAGGCAAAGGTGGTTCCGCTACACAAATCAGGAAACAAGCATTCTGTTACTAATTACCGACCTATTTCACTTACTTCTATACCATGCAAACTTTTGGAGCACATAATCCTCTCTAACTTGGTCAACTTTCTAGAATCAAATCGTTCTTTAGCACGTCACAGCATAGATTTAGGAAGTCATTCTCATGTGAAACACAGTTGCTTTGTTTTACCCATTCGTCAAATATCATTCTAGATCGGAGTTCACTGGTCGACTGCATTTTTTTAGACTTTTCGAAGGCTTTTGACAAGTATAATCATCACCTACTACTATATAAGCTTAGGACCCTTAATATTGATGGCGGAATTCTTGCTTGGATCGAGTTTTTCTTAATTAATCGCTCACAATTTGTTGTTGCTAACAACTACAGCTCACCCTCTTCTCCCGTTACATCTGGTGTGCCCCAGGTTTCTGTGCTGGGTCCTTTACTATTCCTAATTTATATTAACGATTTACCCGATGTTGGAACTTCTTCTATTCACCTTTTCGCCGATGACTGCGTTGTTTACCGAGAAATTTCATCTAACTGTGACGCTAGTTCTTTGCAAAGTGACATTATTATTATTTCCAGCTGGTGTCAAACTTGGCACATGGACCTAAACACTAACGAATGTAAAGTTTTACGTATCTCACGATCGACCGGACCCCCTGCTAACTACATCCTAAATGACGTTGATCTAGAGTCTGTAACTTTGTATAAATACTTGGGGATTCATATAACATCTGACTTGAACTGGAAACATCATATTACCTATGTTATTAACAATAGCAACCGTATGCTAGGGTACCTACGACGCAACTTTAGCCGTGCCCCTCAAGCCGTGAAACTAACCATGTATAAAACACTAGTTCGTCCAAAACTTGAATATGCATGCTCCATTTGGGATCCTTTTCAACTGAACTTGACTCACTCGCTTCAAATGGTACAGAATAACGCAGCACGCTTCATTCTATCTAACTACCATCGCACTAGCAGTGTTACGTCAATGAAACACAGCCTTTCACTACACTCACTTGAATCACGTCGCAAAGCATCTCGTCTCATACTTTTTCACAAGATAATCAATCATACACTTTTGAAAGCTCAGTTCATTACCACTCCTGCCTATTACTCAGCTCATTTAGATCATCAACATAAGGTACACGTCATTAGCTGCCGCACTAACACTTTTCATCATTCCTTCGTCCCACGCACATCCGACGACTGGAACCACCTTCCCTCGGATATGGTTTTCATGTCAAATCATGACTTGTTTTCTTCCACAATACAGGAGTACTTGCGTGAGGACGCGTGAAGTGTATATTTTACATTTATATTATTGTATTCTGTTTCCCCTACGTTTCTGATGGTACTTACACATACATCAAGTGTATTGCCTAACATCAAATTTACATGTCTTGTAATCTTTATCAATTCGATGTCACTATGTTTCTCTTGTTCATAGTTTATTATTTTCTTGTACCCCATTCCCCTCTGTGAAGCTATGTGTGATAGAGGGTAAAATAAATGAAATGAAATGAAAATGAAATCAATGGACTGACGTGGCTGTCCTTTCAGATTGGGCAGCGGCTAACGCCACCTAGTCGTAATACTTAGTGAACCACCAATAAGATTTATGTTGTTTTTTTCCTTTGGATAGTGAAGTATAAGACTGGTACTTTGCAGTAAATGCTTTAATTTTCACTCGTGCCTTGATTTTAGCCACCAATAAGATAACCTTGTTCTAGTTCATTCCACCCACTTAAAGTCTGTTTTGCCCTCCCTGTCCCTAAACCCCAGTGCTTTGAAAAACTCTGCGCCATCATCCCGAACTACAGGGTGAAGCCCTTAACAGAACATTATCAAGTGTTCGGCAGTTACCTCCTCTTCTGCACATCCGCTGCATACCGTGTCTACCCCTTCATATTTGGCCCGATATATCTTGGTTCGCAATGCTCCCGTCCTGGCGTCAAACAGCAGAGAAATACCCCGAGTATTATCACAGATCTTTTCCTTGGCAACGTCCTGCTTAAAATTTTGATAGATCTCTAGTGCGGACTTCTTAATCATGCAACGTTTCCACATGTCCGTCTCCGTTTCCTTCACTTCCTTCTTAACCGATTGTTCTTTTTAATCTGGCCACCTGCTGTTATTTGAGGATTTACCAGTCTATTTCCTGGTTCACTTCCTTCATTTCGTATCGACATTCTTCATGTACAAGTAGCTGAAAACCTTCCTAGCCAAACGCTCCTTTCCCATTTCTCTCAATCGCTTCCCAAACTATATCTTGCTGCTAGCTTCCCTGCCCTCAAATGATGTCCATCCCATATCACCTTGTACTCCCTGATTTGGTGTATTCCCGTCAGCTCCTAAAGCAAGCCCACCTATTCCACGTTGCTTAATTTCTAATCTTGTCTAAACGTCTAATTTCATGCACAAGACTGCATTGCCGTACGTCAGCTCAGGAACAATGACCCCTTTCCATAATCCTCTCACAACATCATACCTAATGTAACTCCATATTGCCCTATTTTACATCACTGCGGTATTCCTGATACCTTTAGTCGTCACGTATATTTCATGTTCCCTTTGATACTCGGTCCTATTGCTTATCTATACGCTCAGATATTTGCATTTATCTGTTATCTCTAACTTGACCTCCTGTATCCTAAGCTCACAACCTTCATTATCATAAAAATCATGACTGCTGATGTTTTCCTTGCTGATTCTGAAACCTAACCTATCTCCCTCAATACCGCAGATGTCCATCAATCTCTGCAAATATTCCTTGTTGTCGGCCATTATCACTATATCATCCGCGTACACTAATGCTGGTAGTGCCTGATCAATTAGTTTTCCTTGTTTGACGAAACAGAGGTTGAAGCCAAGTTCACTTTACTCTAATTTGGCCTCTAATCTTTGTAGGTACGTCATGAATAACAAGGGTGACAGAGGACACCTTTGACAAAACCCCCGTTTCACCTCTGTGGGCTTGGATACCTGTTTCTCCCACTTTATAACTACCTTGTTACTTTTGTAGATTTCCTTTTAAACATTAGTGACTCTAACTTCCACACCTAGTATGTCCAGTATTCCCAACAAGTCCTCTTAACCACGCTATCGTACGCTCCCTTGATATCCAAAAATGTGAGCCCCAGGGGCCTGAGTTCCTTTTCTGCTATTTCGATGCACTTGCAGTGAGAACAGATTGTCTTCCAACCTCCTGTGTTTCCGAAACCCATTCTGCAGTTCCCCCAGCAACCCCTTATCCTCTATCCATGCCTGCATTCTTTCCTTTATAATCTGCATCGCCAGCCTGTAGACCACTGATATCAGTGTTATAGGAAGGTAGTTGTTTATGTCAGCTTTTTCCCCCTTTCCTTTATAGATCATGCTCATCCTGCTAAGTTTCCATCTATAGCGGACTTCACCATCAGTTATTGTTCTGCTCACTGCCTCTATTAAAGTCTGTTTAGACTTCGGACCCTATGTCTTTATCTGCATTATTGGAATGCCATCTGGGCCTGTTGATGTACTACTTAGAACCCTCTTCTGAGCCCTTTGCCACTCTCGTTGTGTAAGTGGAGCCACTGCGCCACTTGATCCATCTTTGTTCTTATATAATCAATAGCTCTGTGTACTTCTAGCCTAGCGCCTTGAGCTGTAGTTATAAGCCTCTGCTCTAGCCTTGTTTCACTTATTAGGGAATTCAGATGGTTCAAAAATTTTGCAGCTGCCTTTCTGTCCTTTTCATGTACTTGTGCCAGCCACTGAGCACCCTATCTTCTAATATTTTCATTAATCAGAAGGGGTGCATTCCTTCTACAGCTTAGAAAGGTTTCCCATTTTCTTTCAACATCATGTGTCGGTTTACCCCGCTGCTTAGCATGTCTGTGTTCCCTAGAGGCTTCCTGACGTTTTGCTATGGCTCTCTTAACTTCCTCATCCCACCAACTTTTGGGTTTGTGTCTTCTTTTCCGGGGTGACTTGTCACGTGCCTTTGCAAGCTCTAGCCCAAGCAATCTAATTAGATTTGTGTATGTCCACACTGTTTTGTTATCATCAGTGATTGATTTCTCAATTTGTTTTGTTGCGATTCCTATTTGCCTTTCTGAATAAAAATTTTCCTGTAGTTGCTCATCTTGTCTCTTTCCCATTTTCGCTGCTCTTCCAAAACTTAGCTTGATACGTTTGTGATCACTGATGACTCCGCGGGACGACATTGACTGTCGCGTGGCAGTCTACAGCCTCGGCCACGCTGCGACTTTTAACAGAAAGTAGTTCGACTCCGGTTTTCCTTTGGTAGACCGATCAGGCATTCTCGAGATGGAAAATTCCTGCGGTGGTGTGGTTTTCTTGGAGATGGTTCTGGTGGGCGGCCCCGACTGGATCGACATGGTCGCAGGTTGATCAAAGAACGCTTTCCTTTGTCCCACCACATTTTAGAAAACAGGGTAGGAAATGGTGGATCCGGCAACGAAACCAGTAGCATCTTATGCAGCCGTCTGCGCAATTTTTTGCGGATCGAGAGATGTTCTTCGGTGCAATTAGACATCTGCACGAACTTGGGGTGAAGTCCTCGTGCTTACCTGTGGCGGGGCTCCTACGCCGTGACTTGCGTAGTCCGTGACTTGCGCAGCATTGTCGCTTTGGGGCTCTCGGATGCTGTAAAGTCAGCGATTCTTGAAGCCACACTGCGTACTGGCGGGAGATACTCGACGGAAGCCGTTCCGAAAATCGGAGACTCTACCGATTTCATGCAGTGCATGCGTCACACGCATATCATCTTCCGTCTGGTCAGATGGGATGTTGTTAGACTCAGCGGAAAGACCTGTCTCATTTGGTGGTAGAATGTCCAGTAGGATGGGGCCGGTGCCTCTAAGTCAACCGGACGACCTGCGTTGGGGCCTCTTGCGGAGCTTTGTGCAAAGCTTGCCATCAGAGACCCGCCGGACACAGCTGCACCGTCGGGCCGGTGCTCCTCAGGAGCTCCAAATACGACAGCAGAAAAGCCTGTGCAAGGCAGAGTTACACGGTCGTGATTGTTCCCTACATCTTGGTCACCGAGAGATGACAGGATGGTAGGGGCTCAAATCGCATCCGCTAGGTCGGGCTTTTTCCGAGTTCCGTCCTGAGAGAAGGTCGAGTTACATGGGCAGGTGGCACAGGGAATCGGACCGCAAGCAGTTATGAGCTTGACGCTCCGCTCCGCCCATGACTGCTGCTTCCAACCTTCATACCGGTGCCTCGCCACTGCACCTTCCCGACGACGGTCTATGGCCGCATATCATTTCTCATTCTCTGTCCAGGCCGCGCGCATAGCTAGAACGTTGACGGTTGCCACCCAGCCGTCGGCGTCGTTCCGTACTCCGTCGTATTCCGGCAGTTTGTTGGTGAACGGCGATGGTGGGGCGGCACGTGAGAATGCGGATATCACTGAGGCAACGCCATCAAGCTGGTCTGAGAGCTGCAGGAGGGTGCCCCAAAGCTGCCTGCGTTGCTTCAATGGGCTTGCCTCAAGGTCATTCGAGGTAGCTACATCCAACACGGCATCAGTGGCACGCAATTCCGGCAACGTTGTAGGAGCTCGCTCGGAGATTGACGCTGTCAGTTCGTTAGTCTTGACGCGGAGTAGCGCGATGGTGCGCCGCAGGTTCGCGGCGCTGTCTTGTGTGAAGTCCGAAGCGTTGGTGATCGTGGTCTTCGAATGAGTAGCGTTTCCAGCACTCACGCCGGTGAGGTTGACGAGCAGAGAAGCCTGGACGGCGTTCCCTGGCAGCTCGTATGTTCAAAGAGTGCGGCAACAGGAATGTAGGCCACGGGAAGCGTGAGCGGCATTCCCAAAGGACAGGAGCCGGTGCGGATCCCTGCCGGGAAACGGTGGCAGGGTGTCAATTAGGTCATGCCCTACAACCCCAGGGGATGCCTGGACGCCGTCCACTGGTGGTTTAAAGGGTAGCTGAAGCGGCGGATGGGACCCCATTGCCAAGGAAGCGAGAACGGCGTTTCTCGATGGAGAAGCCCGCACTGCCGACGAACCACGAAGACACGTACCGGTGGATACCCGCAGAGGGTTCACTTGTCAGCTTGCGCTGACGGCAGAATCCATAGCCAAAGACGTGTGAATGGCGTCCTTGTGAAATGGTACCGGTAACGTGTACTGCAGCCGCCGAGGAGGCTTTGACGCCGTCCCCGTACGGTGGTGGCAGTGGCGGCAGGTGAACAGCTGCCGAGGAGGCCTTGACGCCGTCCTCAAGCGGCGCTTATTGCGGCTGTCCTGGATGACGAAGCCGGGACGTAAGACTTCTTCGTCAACTGCACCATTCTAACGGAGAAAACCAGAGACGACACCCGATCCTGGGCCAGCTGTTCTTATTCTGCTTCTTCCTCGCTCGCCTAGCATGCGCGTCTGTGCCAGAATGCCAGTTTCGGTCTTCGTCGTCACTTCTCATACTCTTCTGATAGTTTTCAAATAGAAAGGAAACCTTTTTAAAAATAATCCAGAAGTCCACAACAGTTTACTTGAAATAAATATTCACGAGCTGTCACCATATAATACTACAATTATGAAAACTGTGATAAGCTTGTATACAGCAGCAACCAGAGCCTTCGAAATTCTTTTCAACTGCATGTCGAAATGCCTCAGCAACTTCATTATTCAAGTTGAAACCCTGTTGCAAGCTTTTAAGTAAAATTTCAGCATAATAACTAAACAATTTGAAATCGAACACCATGCATTCAGCTAAACATTTATTGGAACAGGCAAAATTATCGTAACATATAGCCTGGCACAGAGAGCATGTAAAAATCAAGTGTTGAAAGCTATATATGTAAGAAAAATTTAAGTGAACAAAAGACTTACTGGCATGTGCTTTCATTCGTGAACCTAAATGCAGTCATAGTCCATAACTTCATTATGAAAACAGGAAAGGTTTAATGCGATGCAGTTCCACCACAGTAAAACAAAGTGAAAGTGCAGTTTGCAGCAAAAATGCTTTATCTCGTAATGGTTATAGAATCAAGAGTGCTGCCAATACTTGGGCTGCATTTATTGTGGTAGTTCAGGGATTACAAAAACAAAACAAACCTTCAGCTGATCCCATGTTTTGCTGCTTTAGGGTTGTCCGATCGGGGCTAATCACTTTTTAAATATCGGGTATTTCGTGTATGTACAATTATATTGGACTAGCGAATGCTATTTGGTCTGTTATTTAAATATTTGCACATCTCTGGTAGAGTTGTTGCTACAAATGACCCACCATCTTTTTGTATGAGTGTGGTTGGGTATCTTTAAACATCATGAGTGCTTTTTGTTTTTTGCGCTTTATCCGATCTCTCATTGAACACACCCTTGCACATGCCTCAAGGTATGTAAATGGACAAAAAAAAACGCACCTGGCTACAAGTGATGCCAATTCGTAACATGATTTGCTAGTAAAAACATAAGTGTGTTTGGTGAAAGTTGCTCTTAATCTTGCCGTCCATTAGCAAGAAGGATCAGTTTATTGCACATCTTTTTCACTCATAGCTTACATCACTTAACTAGGCATAAGCCTGTTCATAAGAACCTACTTGGTCATTACTGCATTATTTGTGCAATAATGATGAAAACACAAGGTCAGACAGCACAGATAACTCTGCTGAGACAGTAATAAAGTTAACTAAGCAAACTACAAAAAAGTATATTTTAATATTAAGCACATTCCAGATAGAAAAGGTGGTGAGTGCCAATACATTGGCAAAATTCTTGCCGAAATCACAATTGGCAACCTGGAAAAATTATATTTGTCAATATCAATAAAATGGATTTATTGACAAGCTTTGAAAACATCCATTTTCTGGCTCAAGTTGAGTCAAATGCTTACGTACTCTGAGTGCTTTGTTGCAAAACAATAATAAAAATAAACGTCAAATCCTCACATTACCATTTCAGTGTTGTCCTGGAATAAAAACAGAAAATGCCGTATGTAAATTGTTTTTGCCAGATAACTCTGGATATGAGAAGATTAATTAAGGCTGTGGCAAGATGTGTTGAAATTAAAAAAAAACTTGTCACTGCAAACTGCTTGGGGAATATCAAGTTCACGTATATTGTTATTAAAGGTATGTGAATTGCTTTATACATTTCTCACAGTAATAACACATGTAGCACAACACGCCATTACAGATGTTTTTCGGCCTCTCGGAATGAAAATATCTTTTGCCTTGGGATAAATTTAGCAAATAATTGACAAGTCTGACAACTAAGCACATGCGTATTGCCATGTGTGTTTTATTTCGATAAAACTGGTTTCACCCCCAAAGACTATAAACAACACTCGGCGCGGCAGTTTTTCAGGAGCTTCGTGATAACTTGAGATATCACACTGTTAATTTGTGGGCAGGACGCGAATAGTCCAGTGCTTACGCAACCCACTAGCAATAACCCCAGAATTTTCAATAGCACTTGTAAAAAAGCTGATGCACTGTACTGCTTCTGAGACTATTGATGGCCAACGCACTGTTTACCGCTATCAGGGCCGACTATGTATTGCTTGTAGTTTGGCTTTCCATACTGCAGGCAAGGTTTCGCTGAAATAAAAAGTTTCGTCTCAACCCCGCCGACTACTGCAGTCTTCAACATCATGAGCACGTGACAATATTAGTTTTTATGTCTCTCCAAGAGGCGGTTACATATATAAATCCAAAAAGTTGAAATTTCATTTTTTAGAAATGTGCAGATGTAAAACTGCCAAATTATGAAGTCTAATACTAACAGCTACCTCTTTTCGTTTTATTGTGAATTCCTTTGTTGAAGCAGAGCGGTACACAAGTGCCACTGTTGATGGAGACTATGTGACAAAGCCCATTCATCCTTAAAGCAGCTTGCATCTCAAGCTGTCTAGCGTGGTGTACGAGTGAAGGTTTCTAAACAAATTTCCAAATGAGGCAATTGTCGAGGATGATTGGGACCGCGCAACAACAAGCAGGAGAACCAAAGAGAAAGAAAAATGGGAGGGCACGAGCAGTAGAAATAAACATTGACATTTTTGGTGTAGACTCTGGTCTTGAATACGCGACAGCGATGACGCGCTGGTCACAATGGCCTGCTTGTGGTCCCCCATTTTCTCAGATTACCAATGAGATGTAAATAGCTCTTAAAATTGCACAGCCGAAGTCCTTGGACACTTTTATTGTTAAAGAACTGGTGCACAGCTACTGGTTTAACAATTCACACAAGTAAAACACACTTCATTATCTTCTATTTGCGTCATAATGCGTTTTCACCTACCCCGGCTAATACCATAAAGAGCCACAGACATCTTTGTTCCACTGAGTTCACATTCTTGGGAGTACTCCTAGATGCTCATTTAAAGTACTATCATCACATTTCACTTATAAGAAAGAGGATAGCTCATGATATCAGAACATTAATTAAGAAATGACCATGCTTCAACTTTGCTTAAGCTATACTACGCCATTATCCACAGTCGTATTACCTACAGCATCACGTCATGGGTAAACACCTATCCATCTCATATCTTCCCAATTCAGCGTCTCCAAAACCAAGCCATCCGTATCCTAACATTCAGTACTCTATTCACCAGCTTTCCCCCGCTTCTTCAGCAACATACTGTAGTGTACTAACAGTGTGTAATTTATTCAAACATACTCTGGGGATTCTTGTATTTAAGTGTTTTAACGCTTCAAAAACAGCCAATGCCTTGTGAAAATTTCAATTGGTAAACGCTAACCCCACCAGGTTCACCTCTAACAACAATTTTTTACTACCACATACACGCAATAACTACGGCAAACACACTACCATATTTGCTGTCATAAATTTCTGGACTTAAATATCACTATGCACTTAACAATTGTCATTCATTACTTTTAGGTAGATTTGCGATGCCTGGTGTATCATTAATTGAAGTTCCTTTTGCTCAATATTCTACCACCATCTTTTTCATAGCCATATATAGTTACTGAAGATTGTTTTATCACCATTTCACCTGGAATTTAGAAGTTTGCCTTGTCTTTATTTCTATTATATTAACTTGCCACTTTTTAGTTGGCATTTTTCCATAGTTATCACCATGTGTATTTTTGACAGGAGCCTTTAAACCTTGTGCTATGCGATATCCTTCTGTATATACTAACCGATATTCGTTTACGTATTTCGCAACACATAAACATTTTTGACCAACTGACCTACATAGCCATAACACCGCAGACAAATTGACAGGACAGACCTAATGGAACAATGACCCCTTTTCCTATGGAATTTTATTACTTTAAAATATCACCACTAAAAAGCATTTCAATTCAGGGATTATGAACATGCTAGAAATTGAAGTCATTGCGCAGTGGAAAGGACACCCAGCCCTCGAAAAGTTGAGGTGGGTTCGAATTTGATTTCACCTGTGATGACAGACAGTCCAGTGGTGTAACTGTGCTTTCGGATGACCTAACAGACCAGATTTTGCTTGTTTTATGCTAAGTGAAAGCGAAAACATCCAGCACTACGAACTGTATTTGCGATTTCTTTTATTCAAAATAAATGTGAAGTCTCAATGGGAGCAGGTTTGCTCTGGCAATTCATGGATTCATTTTACATTTTCAAATGTTAGCAAAGGTGATGCTGCACAACAGTTTCTTGTCAAGCAGAATGAGAAATTAAGTGTACTAAACTCTTTCAGAAAAAGGCCACAAAGGTGGATGCTGTCCTTATTGCAGTACTCGTCCACACTGAGTCGAGCAGCCGTAATAATAATAATAATAATAATAATAATAATAATAATAATAATAATAATAATAATAATAATAATAATAATAATAATAATAATAATAATAATAATAATAATAATGATGATGATGTTTATTTTTCATCAATAGTTTGATGAAGGACAGCTGCAAGCAAAAGCTTGCAGCTGTCCTACAAAAAAGGAAGTCTGACAAAGGCCCACAGCTACCTTTTAGCACGATAGCAGTGGCAAACAATCAGCAATGCGAAGTCAACAACAATACCAAAAACACCAACTAAATAAATAAATAAAAACTAAATAAAGATAAAAAAGTATAGACAAAAAGATAAAAGGTAAAAATAAAAATAAATAAATAAATAAATAAATAAATAAAGATTATTAGAGCATGACCAGAGATTTAGTTTCACAAGAAAATGGTTATTTTTTTCCTCAAGTGTGATACTATTTCGAGCTGAAACAAACATGCTGACATCATCGGTATATAAGACGTATATACCATCTGGATAAATACGAGTTAAATCATTTATATAGGCTATAAAAAGAAGGGGTCCAAGGATGATTCCCTGAGGTACACCCTTAGTAATAGGCTTCAGCTCTGAGAATTTTCTATCTATTTCAACCACCTGTTTGCGATATTTAAGGTAACTTTTTGCTAGGTCTAGTGCATGACCACGAATTCTATAGCACTGCAACTTTTCAAACAACGTGGAATGCTGAATGTTGTAAAAGGCTTTACTAAAATCAACAAACATACCAGTAACAGCACGTTTGTTTTCAAATTCAGATAATAAGTACTCTTTTTGTTCTAATAATGCCATTTTTGTAGATCGATGTTTCATGAAACCAATCTGAGTAGGGGAAATTACGTTGTGTTTTTCTAAAAATTGGTACAGTTGACGGTGCATAAGCTTTTCTGAACCTTTTGAAAACACCAGAAGAATAGATGTAGGTCTGTAGTTTTGAATGTAATTTTTGTAGCCTTTTTTAAACAAAACACTGACTCTTGCTGTCTGCATTCTTTCGGGAAACGTTGCACTTGAAAAACAGATTGAGTATGTGAGTGATATAAGGAACAAGAATATCTAGCGCCTATTTAATAAGTCTAATCTGCATACTATCAACATCACGAGATGATGCATTTCCAAGTTTCGAGAAAACGGAATAATCATCTTCGTCTACTACAGGCTCAACAAATATGGAAGATAAACTTGGAACTGGTAGAAATTGAATAAAATCTCTAGACGTTTTATTACACGTATTATTGACTAAGTGGTCATTGAATATATTTGAAGTTTCAGCTCCTGATACGCTGCGCCCATTTAGAGTCAGGTTCTCCACACTTTCCCGTGTTGTACTACGGTTGAAAAATAAGTTCAGCTTCGTCCATAAGGCGTGAGTCTTATCTGCACTGGTTTCTATTTCGGTGTGTATGTAGTGCAGTCTGCGCTTGCTAATTCTCTTATTTATTCTATTTCTGTATATTTTATATTTTTTTTAATGTCAAAATTTTTATCCACAAGAAATAATTGATAAAGTTCATTTTTATGTTTAATTTTGTTGAGCAAGTCCGGGGTCATCCGTGGCTGACGGGTTCTCTTGTTCAAACGAACTTGTTCTTTGGGGAAGTGACGCTTATAAGTGTCCAAAATTTTCTCTAAAAATGTATTGTAAGCTTGGTTCGCGTTTTTCATCGAGAGGATCTCCGTAAGGCTACTACCAAGCAGCTCGTTTCTAAAAGCTGTTACGGTAGATTCAGAGATATCTTGAATGGTTACCGTCCGCTTCTTACGTTCTTGTAAGGTGCTTCTTTTAATAAAGAGGATGATAGGAAGATGGTCACTAATATACTCAGACAATAATCCTGCAAATATGTTATTGTTGTTGTCATTTGTAATGAGCATAACTAATAATGTTGAACTGTTTTCTGTAATCCTGGTTGGTGAACTAATGACAACTTTAAAGCCGTTTGATGCAATAATTACATTCACGGTTTGTTGTGGTGTAGAATTGCATAATATATCAATGTTAATGTACCCTCCCAATACCAAAAATACGCATTATCTAACGAAAAACGTAAAAGCGTCTCACAGAAACAAAAGGAACCATCAAGGTTTCTGTCTGGCGGCCTATAACACACGGAAAAAGGATATTTACCGGATCGAAATGTTAGCATTTCAACATCATCACACATAACGCGAAATTCAGAAAGCAATTCACATTGCGTGCCTTCCTTCAACAGTAACATGACGCCGCCCCCACGACGCTGTGGCAATTTAAACAAAAAGACTGATAAGAAGTGAAAGAGAATGCCTGATCCTTATCTTTGCACACGTTTCAGTAAGCAGTATGGCGTCGAACATGAATGAAAATGCATGGGTGAAAAATCGATTGTCGTATGCTTTATTTTTAAGAGAACAAACATTTAAATGCAAACATTTTAAGGATTTTTATGTTAAGTAGAGCTAATAGCATTTAGTTCTTGCGAAAGAAATATAACCTTTTTTGTCATCCATCACGAGAACATTTGCTAGAGTTTGCGGCAGCATCCCCGCCCCGGTCACTGATCCACATCGCTTCAGGGTGTGGATCAGTGACCTCTGCCTAGAAGTAGCAGAGAATAAAACAAAGTGGTTTTAAATATTGAGTTCAGCAACCTGCTGTCTAGCGACATTTATAGTTCTTTTTTAGGACAGTTGCATGCGAAGAAGTCTGCACTTTTAGGTGTGTCAACATCACAGAGATAGCATAACATCGTGTACAAAACCGACAGCTGCAAAGGTGGCTAAATCAAAGACAGAACTCAAGGAATAGAAGCAGAGAGAAGTTTGAATTGTTAAAAAATTATGTGACGAAATCCCGTATTTCGTCTACTAACCTGCTCTACCATTCAAGCTGAATACACATGAATTGAAATAGTGAATAGGAGTGATACCCTAATAGCGAGATGAAAGACTGCCAAGTAGTTGCTAACTTTGTGTGGTTGGTTGCCGCAGCTACACGTTTAACAAAGCGAGAGTGAATTGCACGACAACAAAGAAAGAAGCACCGGCCATCCTAAAGGCACCCAGAAGCTTCCACGAAAGACGGTGGTGCAGTATCTGTATTAGGGATCCCACTAGCTGATGTGTAAAACAGTAAATTCTGCGAAGCTTTGAGGCGAAACTGAAGCTCTAAATCTGACACAAGCAGGATTGATCATAGTACCATCCATACTAACTTAAAATGTTCAATCTCTATCATAACTGCTGTCATTTGGATAGCCGTGACGGCATCTATTAGACATACATGAAGATAACTAAGCTGTTCAGATGATCTGGTATAAAAGAAGAAACAACAAGATAATCATATCATGAGCGCAGGATTAATAAAGTAAAGTTTAGGCAGCTGACTCAGCATGTGGTACAATAATAACACCTTTCTGCACCGTTGGAGGTCACTCACATGGACTTAGTACAATTTCGTAAAAAAATCCAAAGGTTATGGCTTGTAAAAAGTTGGTGGCAGCAAAAGCGTAGCATTTCGCGTAGTGAAGCCACGTCAGACCGAATGGCCTTTAGCTTCGCTTCGTTTTCCTGTATCTCATCAGAAATAAAATCTGTTCATTCATTCATTCAAAAAAAACAGAAAAGGCCATAACAACTGTCTAATTTCCTTTATAAACTAAAAGATGTCTAACAAAAAGTCAGTATTAGTGACACAGTGAACCAGATTCACAGAGACATCAACCCAATAAACAGGCAAACCAACAGCGAATTGTGCTCAGGTTTACCGCTTCATGTCATTCAGCAGTTAATGGGCTAGTGAAGCCAGCTAATTAAGACATATTGTAATACTTAAGCATGTGTCCAGACTTCCCAGAAGGATGGAACGGCTGCCTTTAAAGGACGTAGCTCATCGCGCACAGCCCTTAAAAGCATCTCTTGGGTGCAATCTTCTAATGCATTTTTACATACTGCAGCCTCAATGAAGCTATTGCAGGAGTGGGGAAAAAACAAGAACGAAAATAAACATTCATGAACGGACTTTGACTGCTCCTGAAAAGCAACACATTTACCAGCCAACGTGGCTATGAGTTGAAATGATGATCAGCTTTTTGCTAATTTGTCACTTTTTCCTAATTCGTGCATCGCAAGTGAAAAAAAAGTAAGGGAAGCAGGACGCAACGCCTCAACGCCACGATCCACCTAGTTGTGCCACGTGCGAAAGGTGGCTGCGAAGACCCTTAGGCCTAATGAGTCGCTCGCCAACAAACGGCATCCACCCAGCACCCAGCCTTGGCGCAGAAGAGGCAGCCGCGAGGAGACATACACTCTGTGAGATGGCTCTATCGCGCACCACACAGAAGCCTACCGAGCGATCGGCGTCCACCACCCCGGGCGGTGTCACAACGCCTCGGCCTCGAGCCGCAATAAAAGACAGCAACGACGCCCGGCTCCCTGAGCCCAAAGAGAAAGAGGAACCTATTTACAGATCATCAGACCACCCACGAGGCTTCAGTACTCACTCGCTTCGGGCCTAGCCTACAATCCACGTACTCTAGGCCTTGCTCACCCCAAGATGCAGACCGCATGACTTTGGTCCTCATTGAATTGTTTTTGAAAAGCAATAACAAAAAACGAAAACCACTTGCGCCAAAAAAAAAACAAACTCGAGTGCCGACAAGTTCAAACAAGTCGCAAAACCAATCTCCTCGCTTCTCAACAAAGCACACCGCCGACGATAGCAAAGAAGTCCCCCTAAGCCTAGTTTACCTCGGCACTCACAAGAGCTTGTATCGAACCGCAAACTGCATGTCGTCCTATACTCCAAAAGCCCCTCGTTAGGCGCTACTGTAGGGTCTCGAATTGGCGAGCGCCACAATCTTGGAGTGAACGAACACAGTAGACGTGGTCGGTACAAACCAAACAACAGACATACATTCATTTAACTAATATACAACGACGATATCGACCACTGAATTGTTACATCAATCGCTATTAACACGCTAGGACATCGACTCACAATAACACGACAAACACACAAACACACCCAAGGCGGCGTCACCATCGCTTGACTTACCACGAGGCCCCCGGTGCGCAGGCCCGTGATGCCACGCGCCAGGGACCCACGCTAGAGACAACCGTTCGCGGCAAACGCCACGCGAAGAAGAGACTCGCTCAACTCTCGCCCGCGACTAAGGCTTGCTTTCCACCAGGGGTTACCGCCGGCGCTACTCCATGATGCGAAGCAGCGGGGTAAACCGACACATCATGTTGAAAGAAAATGGGACATCTTTCTAAGTTCTAGAAGGGAAGCATCCCTCCTGATCAATGAAAAAGTTAGAAGAAAGAGGGGTCAGTGGCTGGTAAAAGTACACAAAAAACACAAAAAGGCAGCTGCGAAATATTGGAACCATTTAAATTTCCTAAGAAATGAAACAAGCCAAGAGCAGAGGTTTATAACTGCAGCTCAAGCTGCTGGGCTAGAAGGGGACGAAGCTATTGAATATATAACAACAAGGATGACAGAAAAAATTCATCAAAGTCTATTGTGGTGCCTTATACCACAATAGACAAGGATGGATCAAGTGGCGCAATGGCCCCATTTTCAACACGAGAGTGGGAAAGGGGTGAGAACAGGGTTCCAAGTAGTACATCAACAGGCCCTAATGGCATTCCAATTAGCTGATAAAAACATTGGGTCTGAAGTCTAAACAGACTTTGAGAGAGGCAGTGAGCAGAACCATAATCGATGGTGAGGTCCCCGATAAATGCAAACTTAGCAGGATGAACATGATCTATAAAGGAAAGGGGGACAAAGCTGACATAAACAACTACCCTCTTTTAACAGTGACTTATGTGGTCTACAGGCTGGCGATGCAGATTATAAAGGAAAGACTGCAGGCATGGATAAATGATGAGGGGTTGCTGGGGGTACTGCATAATGGGTTTCGGAAACACAAGTGGTTGGAAGACAATCTGTTCTCACTGACGCAGTGCATCAAAATAGCAGAAAAGGAACTCAGGCCCCTGTGGCTAGCATTTTTAGATATCAAGGGAGCGTATAATAGCCTGGTTTAAGAGGACTTGTGGGGAATACTGGTTACACTACGTGCGGAAGATGGAGTCACCAATCTTTTAAAGGAGATCTATAGAAGTAACAAGGTAGGTAAATTGTGGTAAAAGCAGGTATCTAAGCCCACAGAGGTGAAATGGGGGCTTAAGCAGTGGTGTCCTCTGTCACTCTTGTTATTCATGATGTACTCACAAGGATTAGAGCCAAATTAGATGGAAGTGGACTTAGCTTCAGCCTATTTTTCGTCAAACAAGGAAAACTCATTGATCAGGCAGTACCAGCACTAATGTATGCAGATGATAGAGTGCTAATGGCCGACAACAAGGAAGATTTGCAGAAATTGATGGACATCTGTGGTAATGAGGGAGATAGGTTAGATTTCAGATTCAGTAAGGAAAATCAGCAATCATGATTTGTAATGATAATGAAGGTTGTGAGCTTAGTATACAGGAAGTCACGCTCGAGATAACACATAAATACAAATATCTGGGCGTATGGATAAGCAATGGAACCAAGTTCCTAAGGGAACACGAAATATACGTGACGACTAAAGGTAACAGGAATGTGGCAGTGATCAAAAATAGGGCACTGTGGAATTACAATGGGTATGATGTTGTGAGAGGAATAGTAAAGGGGTCGTGGTTCCTGGGCTGACGTTCGGCAATGCGGTCTTGTGCATGAGCTCAGAAGTTCAAGCAAGATGAGAAATTAAGCAACGTAGAACAGGTAGGCTTGCTTTAGGAGCTCACGGGAATACACCAAATAGGAGAGTACAAGGTGATATGGGATGGACATCATTTGAGGGCAGGGAAGCTAGCAGCAAGATAAAATTTGAGAAGTCATTGAGAGCAACGGGGGGGGGGGGGGGGGCTTCGTTAGACTAGGAATGTTTTCAGCTACTTGTACATGAAGAATGTCGATACAAAATTGAGGAAGCGAACCATGAAATTGACTGGTAAATACTTAAAAAACAGCAGGTGGCTAAACCAAAAATAACTATCGGTTAAGAAGAAAATGAAGGAAACGGAAACTAATAAGTGGAGAATTGGCTTTGACTTGAGATCTATCGAACTTTTAAGCAGGAAATTGCCAAAGAAAGGATTTATGATAATACTCAGGGTAGTTCTCCACTCTTTGAGGCCAGTACGAAAGTATTGCGAACCAAGACATATCAGGCCAAATTAGAAGGGTAGACAGGGTATGCAGTGCATGTGAAGAGGAGGAGGAAACTGCCAAACACTTAATAAAGTTCTGCAAAGCGCTTCCCCCTATAGTTCAGGATGAGGGCACAGAGTTTTTCAAAATACTGGGAATCAGGAACAGGGAGGGCAAAATAGACTTGAAGCGGGAAAAAATAACTAGAAGAAGGTTATCTGATTGATGGCTAACGTCAAAGCACGAGTGAAAATTAAACCCTTCACTGCAAAGTACCAGTCCTCAACTTCACTATTTAGAGGAAAAAAAAGATAAATCTAGTGGTTATTTCACTAAGTATTACGGCTAGGTGGCGTTAGCTGCCGCTCGATCTAAAGGGTACAGCCACGTCCATCCACCCATCCATCCATGATGATGATGACGACAGTGGTGGCCAACTGTCGCGAAAACAACACCCCCTACTGCCCGGTGGTTGTAACCCGAATTGCGGCTTTTGGGCGACACACGCGCGCCACACGGCGCAAACAACTTTACAGGGGTTTCAGCACCCCCACAAAGTATACACTTCTATTCCTTAATCATTAACGAGGTTCTCGTACTGGCAGACTTGGTGCCTTAGGTTGTATACTAGGAACTATTGGTCAGCTGCCAGCTACTAATAAGTTCACGTGCTACGTGACGCCCCACCGGCTCATGAATAGTCTGCCACACTCGCTACCATGGATACAAATGGCACTGACTGACTCTCCCATGTTTAATTTCACATAAGTGCCCAATAAAGTGGCCGGGGAGGTAGCCGCCATGCTAGCTCAGTGGTGGAGTATTGAACGCGTTATTCGAAGGTCGGAGGTTTAGTTGCTGCCCACGGCAAGTTATCTTTTCACCCACTTTTCTTTCATCACAATTACCGTAAAATTGGGTCTAATAACTTCCCCAATACTTTTGTTCGCATAGTTGTCTGTTGGATTTCATAATATATATATATATATATATATATATATATATATATATATATATACAAGTTATTATATATATGTACAAGTTATTTAGTTATATATACGTTGGCTCAATGAACTTTTTAAGGACCAGGAAGGTTATAGAAAAACGGACTCGTTTTGAATCGTACATTTCTATGCTTAAAATGTATGTCGTCGCGGCAACAAGCGCTCCTAAAGGTTTACAACTAAATCTGCGGCCGGCCACTTCAGAGATGTCAAAGGAAAACCTGTCAAGGTGCAATAACACCTTAAATCGGGCGTCTGTTGATCTAACCAGCATACTTATTAGCCATTATGAATCATCAGAAAAAACTCTGCGGAATCAGGAAAAACAGCTTGTGCGTTCCTCTCAGTTTACGACTGAAGAATGAAAAACTCTCGAATTATACCAGTCACAGAAGTTAGCCGAGCTGGATGCTAAAAAGTCAAAGGAGGTCGCCCGTGACAACTTAAGAAAAAAGGAATGCTCCCGATGAGGAAGCATTCTAACTCGCACTATAACGACACGACTTCTTAGATTAGTAAAATAGTTTAGTGTATATTTAAACGTATATTAGTCATCCGTGGTTTCTTTACTTCAGAGCTCTTTTTCATGTCCTGACAACCACACTGTGCCCTACGTGTTGATGTGCACGGAAATTTGAAGCTTGTATATTTATGCACCCGTCGCATGTCAGTCATGTCAACACAAGGTTCTGACAGATTATCATTTGTTTCACTTTCATTGTCCTAGCTGCTGTACCGAGAGTTCATTACGTGAGCCTATAAAAGCCGCTGCATTTTATCATACCTACTTGCTCTGACGAAGGCAGTGCCACAGCAGAAACGTTAGTAAATACAATTTCCTTTTCAAATGTGCTATCTGCAACTTCAATATATATATATATATATATATATATATATATATATATATATATATATATATATATATATATATATATATAAATGCTCTTATCACTGATCTAACACAGCGGCCGCTGTGATAGATCAGTGGTTAGAGCATCGAACGGGTTATTCGAAGGTCGTAGGTTCGATTCCTCCTCACGGCTGGTTATTTTTTCACCTACTTTTCTTTCTGCTTATATACATTTCATTGGTTCTAATAAATTCCCCTATACATTGCTTGGCAGTACTGTCGGCTCAATCTCCTTATTATTGTGTCAAAACACGGAAGAACGAGTCCTTGGGTATACATTTCTTTCCCATATATATATTGTGATGTAACAGTAAAGGCAACATTTATTAGGCCCGGAAGACACGATGAAGCGACCACGCCCAAGGCACAGAACTCAGACAAGCCAAGTCCCCACAGCAGAAGAAGATGACGACCACTCATGATGATGAATATGTGTAAAGATAGATGATGTGCTTAATGAATGCCTACACTAACTCCCCCCCCCCCCCCCCCCCCCCACGTGAAAGCGGTCATCCTGACCGCAGTTCTTGGCCGCATTTTAAAGCGAAGATGAACGTCGTATGAAAGGCTTCATGCGGGATACGTGGACTATTTCTGCTGCCCTGTAGCGGCGGTTCGTCGGAAGAAGAACGGGTGCCACGCGATAATTCACAGGAGACGTTTGCTCCAAGACAGTGTAGGGGCCAATAAAACGTAATTGAAACTTCTCGCACAGTCCGGGAGTGCGAATGGGTGTAAGAAGGAGGACTTCGTCGCCAGGGCTGAAAGACACGGCACGATGGGAGGCATCATATTCAAGCTTGCGATCCTGTTGCTTGGCTTCAGTGTTGACGCGAGCCAGCTGGCGGCAATGAAGTAGACGAGACACGTATTCTTCACTTGAAGATGAACATGGTTTGACAGGCGCAGAGAAGAACGAAACATCGAGGAAAGAAGAGGGGAAGCGACCGTGGACGAGGTAGAACGGCGAGTAACCGGTTGTGCGCTGTACAGAGGTATTATACGCAAAAGTGACAAATGGCAAAATGGTGTCCCAGTTTCTGTGGTCGGGTTCGATATACATCGCAATCATGTCTGACAGTGTACGATGGAAGCGCTCAGTCAGGCCGTTCGTCTGAGGATGGTAACTGGAGCTTGTTTTGTGTGTAGTGCCGGCTGCCTTGAGCACTTCTTCGACGAGTGCTGAAAGAAATACTCTTCCACGGTCGCTCAGGATTACACGAGGAGCTCCGTGTCGAAGGATTATTGCTCGAAGGATGAAGTGGCCACTTCCGAAGCTGATGCAGAAGGCACGGGAGCTGTTTCGGCGTAGCGGGTCAGGTGGTCAACAGCTGTAACTATCCAACGATTGCCCGTGACAGTCATAGGAAGCGGACCATACAGGTCAATGCCAACTACCTCGAATGGTTGCAGGGGACACGGGAGCGGTTGTAACTGTCCACTTCGAGTTGATGTAGGTAGCTTGCGACGCTGACAAAGGGCGCATGAGGCAACGTACTTCGCGACACAGGTGGACAAGCCCGGCCAGTAGTAGTGACATCTTATGCGGTCATACGTTTTCTGGAAGCCCATGTGTCCAGCAGACATGTCGTCGTGATATGTCTTGAGGACTTGAGCCCGAAGAGAGCGAGGTAGAACGGGCACCCAGCGTTGACCATCAGGGTGGTAGATATGACGGTACAGGACGTGGTTGTTGAGCTTGCATTGCGTCAGCTGTTGGCGAAGACGGGCGTTAGGGGGCCGGCAAGTCCCGTCAAGACGGTCCATGATGCGGCGACAGTAAGGGTCAGCACGTTGGTGAGATAAGAACAAACCACACTCGCTTGGAGAAGTTGGGTCCAAAGTAGTTAATGACGAAACATGTAGGGAAGAGACGGCCGGAAGCTTTTCGTGTGCAGCAGTGGCGGGTTTGTTAAGCGGCTCCGAAGAGAGCGGGCAACGCGAAAGGACGTCGGCGTCGTGATGCTTGTTTCCCGACTTGTATGTGATAGTGAAGTCGTATTCTTGTAAGCGAAGAATCCAGTGACCAAGGCGGCCGGACAAGTTCTTGATTGTCGAGAGCCAGCACAAGGCGTGATGGTCCGTAACCACAGTAAAGTGGCGGCCGTGGAGATAAGGTCGAAACTTTTGTATCGACCATACGACCGCTAGGCACTCCTGTTCGGTGATGGTATAATTCTTTTCAGCAGGGGTCAGTGCACGGCTCGCGTATGCGACGACTTTCTCACGTGAAGATTTGTCTCGCTGTAGAAGAATTCCACCAATGCCTCGACCACTAGCGTCTGTATGCAGGAGCGTAGGCGCGGTTTCGTCGAAATGGCAGAGGACTGGTTCGGATGTGAGTGCACACTTCAGTTGGGCAAACGCCGCTTCACATTCAGGAGACCACACAAAGGCGACGCCTGATCCGAGCAACTTGTGCAATGGTGAAGCTATTGAGGCGAAGTCTCGAATGAATCGGCGAAAATAAGAAGCGAGGCCGAGGAAACTGCGCAAATCTTTGGCTTTTTCAAGACGCGGGAAGTGTTGGACAGCGAAAATCTTGTCAGGATCGGGACGAATACCGTCCTTGCTTACGATGTGGCCTAACACTCTAATCGTCTTGCTCGCAAAACGGCACTTCTTGGTGTTCAGCTGAAGGCCTGCGTTCGCAAGGCACGTAAGAACTTCGTCCAGTCGTTGCAAGTGCTGAGGGAAGGTTGACGAGAAAATAACGATATCGTCTAAATAGCACAAGCAAGTCTTCCACTTCAAGCCTCGTAAAACTGTGTCGATCATCCGCTCGAATGTTGCTGGAGCATTGCAAAGGCCGCATGGCATGACGTTGAATTCATACAGCCCATCTGGTGTTGAAAACGCTGTCTTTTCTTTGTCATCCTCGTGCATGGGTATTTGCCAGTAACCTGAACGCAGGTCTAGGCTTGAAAAGTACTCAGCACCTTGCAGTGAATCCAAAGCATCGTCTATGCGCGGCATGGGGTAAACATCCTTGTGGGTAATCCTATTAAGTGCTCTGTAGTCCACGCAAAACCGCACGGAGCCATCTTTTTTTCTTACTAAAACAACAGGGGATGACCAAGGACTCGCGGAGGGACGTATAATGTTCCGTTGCAGCATATCGGCTACATTTTGTTCAATGATTTCACGCTCGGATGAAGAGACGCGATATGGTCGACGGCGTACGATGGAAGTGCCGTCGGTCTGGATACGATGCCTAATAATGGACGTCTGTCCCAGAGATGAGGAATGGGCATCAAACAATCTCCTATGCTTTTGTAGCAAGGCAAGCAACTCATCTGTCTGTGAAAAGGTCAGTTCTGGACTAATAGTCGCAGCAAGAACAGAAACGCTTGATGAACGTCCAATAGAAGGAAGGTCAGAACACGCTGGCATAAGAGAGACAACAGAGACAGGTTGAGATTCAGAAACGCAAGCCATTGTGGTGCCTTTAGGAATGAGAATTTTCTCAGAAGTCTGGTTTGTAGCGTAGAGAAGTCCGGAGCCATTGTGGAATCGCGCTACACCTGAAGCAAAGGCTATACCTCTTGCGAGACAGCGTGCAGATGGTTGGACAAACACGTCACCAGAGTCGATCACATTAGAAGTGATGGCAACTATCCGCTGATGACCAGGTGGTAGCTCGGTCTCTTCAGCAGCGAGCAAGCGAACGGGCTTGTCATCCGCATACAGGGCATAGTCAGTTTCCATCATATGAACAACATTTTCTTTACAGCAGATGGAAGCGTTCGCCGTAGACAGAAAATCCCAGCCTAATATAATCTGGTGGGCACACGAATTCAGCACAGCAAATTGGACAAAATGAAGAATACCAGCGATGAAAACACGAGCGGTGCACATAGCGGCAGGTCTATTGGCGTCCCCTTGAGCAGCGTGCAGTGTGGGTCCATCATAAGGGGTGGTGACTTTTCGTAGACGTGAGCACAAAGAACGATCAATCACAGACAAAGAGGCACCAGTGTCTATTAAAGCGTCCACGTACACACCTTCTATTAAAACAGCTATCGTGTTATATGGACGCACTGGAGGAATTTCTGTCTTTTCGTTCGATGCAGCTTTTCCTCCAAAAGCTGCAGAGGTTAGTTTTCCGGGCGTTGGTTGCTGAATTGCGAGACAGGTCGCAATGGAGACGTGGAACGGCGGAGGGGTGAGGGTGAGCGGCGTCTAGTAGAGCGGTAGGAACTGGTTGGCTCAGATGTCGCAGTTGGAGACGGTGAGCGGCGTAGCGGCGGATCATAAGGACGACGTTGGAAAGCGTACCAGCTTGCCCCATCATCCCGTCCGTAGGTGTCGAGTCCACGACGCTCGTCCTGCTGACGCTTCCGACAGACCCGTGCAATGTGGCCCCGATAGCCGCAGTAATAACAGATCGGACGATGCGGCCGACACGGTGGGTGAAAGGGCTGGCTAGTCACACTCGGAGTTAACGAAGCCAGCGGAACAGGCGTCGAGTGTGCGGGCATCGGTTGTACCACGGGTGGTGAGCCAGCGAGGACTTGTGCGTACGTCGGTTGTAGTCGAGGTACTGGAGTGTCTACAAACGCTGGCCTGGTCATGGACGCCAACTCCTCTTTGATAACATCCCGCAAAACATTGTTGGAGGGGGGAGGTGGACTCGGTGTCATTGAGAGGCCGAAAGATTGTAGCTCTTCCCGTATAAGCGCCCGGATCATGGCACGCAATGAGGCATCAGTCGTGGTAGTGGTTTCAGAGCTGTCCGGCGGTAACCGTTGGGATTCAAGTTCTTCCAGGCGTTGGCACGTGGCAACAACGTCAGCGACCGTAGTCGGGTTCTGAATGACCAAGGAATTGAACGCGACCGTGCCTATCCCTTTTAGAAGATGACGAACTCTCTCTGATTCAGACATGGACGTGCTGAAACGGTGACAGAGAGCAAGCACATCCTCTATGTACGATGTGTAGGACTCACCGCATTGTTGCTTGCGAGAATCCAGTGTCTTCTTCGCGAGAGCTGAACGAACCGCCGGGGTGCCGAAAATTTGGCGAAGCTGTCACTTGAAACGCGTCCAGTCCGTAATGTCCGTTTCATGATTGAAAAAACATGTTTTCGCTACGCCCGTGAGGTAGAAAGAAACACGGCGAAGCTTGGTAGGATCATCCCAGTTGTTAGTGGAACTCGCTCGATTGAACTGGTCCAACCAATCTTCCACATCTTCACCTCGAAGTCCGGCGAACGTGGGCGGCTCACGCTGGTGCGTGGTGATAATCCACGATGGATTGGCCGTGGTAGCCGGGGCCGTGGAGGTAGACGCAGAAGCGCCAGTTGGCTCGTCCTGAGGCATGTTACCGGACACCTGGTACAAACGACGACCTGAGCGCAGCTCCAGGAGGCAGATCGGGCTGGGAGAGGACGGAAGATCGTAGAGCACGCTCCACCACTTGTGATGTAACAGTAAAGGCAACCTTTATTAGGCCCGGAAGACACGATGAAGCGACCACGCCCAAGGCACAGAACTCAGACAAGCCAAGTCCCCACAGCAGAAGAAGATGACGACCACTCATGATGATGAATATGTGTAAAGATAGATGATGTGCTTAATGAATGCCTACAATATATATATATATATATATATATATATATATAGTGTTACGTAAAATGAGACGGGACGTGACTATTTGGCAGTGTATTTCCACCGATAAAATTGGAGCGCAGCACACAGAGCGAGAAAACCAGTCATCTTCGTCGCCTTCTGATCACAGAATGGTTCACCCTTCATGCGATAGCTACGTAGCATTACCCCCCCCTCCCCGGTTGTAAAAGCACCGACTCAGTGCACTTTATATGTGTTCTTCAGAAGGAGGGTGGTGTCGTTTCAACCTACTGACGAGGACTACGTCACTGAGGGTGTTTACAGACAGGTTAGTCCCGGAAACAGGAATGACCTCATAGGTAACGTCTGTTACCCGTCGTATGATACGGTAAGGTCTCTTGTACGGAGATAGCAACTTCTCTGACAAGCCAACACGACGAACTGGGTACCAGAGAAAAACTAGAGAACCAGGTGAAAAGTCAACGTCGACATGCTTGCTGTCGTAGAGAGCCTTCTTGGTTGCTTGTGAAACCAAGAGCCTAGAGTGGGCAATCTGACATGCGTGGTCGGCACGAGCGATAGCATCATGTGCGCATTCACTCAGCGGAGGTGTAGTAGTCGGTAGTAGGGTGTCCAGTGGTAAAGTCGGATAACGGCCTTAGAGCACATAAAAAGGTGAACAGCTTGGTGTATTATGCAGAGAATTATAGGCAAATGTCTCGTGAGGTAGCACTAGATCCCAGTCATGGTGGTCAGATGAGACACGTCGAGAGCATGTCCGTGAGAGTGCGATTTAGGCGTTCAGTAAGGCCATTTGTTTGGGGATGGTAGGAAGTAGTCAGTTTGTGTTGCGTTCAGGAAGAGTGCAAAAGGTCGTCGCGTACGCATGACGAAAATGCGCGTCCACGATCGGTGAGCAATTGCCGAGCAGCGCCCTGATGTAGAATTACATCGTGGAGCAAAAAGTCGGCAACGTCAGTAGCAGTGCTGGTGGGGAGTGCTCTAGTGAGGACGAACCTGGTCGCATGGTCTATAGCAACGGCGACCCACTTGTTCCCAGAGTTTGATTTAGGGAACGGTTCGAGGAGGCCTACACCAACACGGAATAATGGTTCGGTAGGGATTGAGATCGGGTAAAGGAGTTCAGCAGGGTGGTACGGCACGTCGTTCTCGACGTTGGCATTTATCGCAGGAGGCCACGTAGCGTCGAACCGACCACGCGAGACCACGCCAAAAGAAGCGGCGCCGGACGCGGTCGTACGTGCGAGATACACCCAAGTGGCCGGCAGTTGGTTCGTCGTGAAGCTCATGCAGGGCCGCTGAACGCAGATGGTTAGGCACGACTAGAAGTAGCTCAGGGCCATCTGGCTGGACGCTACGACGATACAGCGCGCCATTTAGGAGAACGAACATGCGGAGTGACACGTCGTTAGGGTGAAATTCCAGACGGGCAATGAGTGACCGCAAGGAAAGATCGCGACGTTGTTCGTCACCAATCTAACAAAATCTAGACATGAACATGACGCTGGGGCCAGACTCACCGACCGATTCATCTGGTTGATCAACAGGGTAGCGGGATAAGCAATCGGCGTCCAGATGAAGGCGTCCAGACTTGTAGGCAACTGAGTAGGAGTACTTCTGAAGACGCAACGCTCAACGACCAAGTCGTCCAGAAGGGTCCTTCAGTGAAGAAAGCCAAGGGAGGGCGTGATGATCTGTGACGACATGTGTGCATCGATTCGGGCTGTCACGGTGGATGGACTTGTTTTTTGAGCGCTCCGGATTGACTGCGCACATAAGTGTTTTTGCATGTTTTGAGCTTGTCTCTATAAATATAAGGCAGCAGTTGAAATCTTCGTAGCACTTATTTTATGGTACGCCTTTTTCGGGGGCCAGTCACCAGGTACTTATTACTTTGTGCGGGTGTTTGAAATTTTTGGTTGTTGTTTTTTTTATATATTTTTATATATTTTATATATATATTTTTATATATATATATTTATTATATATATTATATATTAATATTAATATTATAATATATAATTAATATAATTAATATAATATAATTAATATAATATATAATATAATTAATATAATATAATTAATATATAATTAATATAATATTAATATTATATATATTATATATATATATATATATATATTTTTTATATATATATTATATATTTTTTATATTGCAGCCAATGGCCACAATGGCGAAACTGTTCGCAGGTTGGAACACGCGGTAAATCAGACAATCCGACTTCTAAAACGAATTACGAACCGACATAGTGGTATGAAAGAAGGGAACACTATTAGACTTGTGCAAGCCTTTGTCCTCAGTAGAATCACGTACGTTGCCTCTTACTTGAATTGGCACGTCGCCGAGAAGATAAAATTAGATTGCTTAATCAGGAAAGTGTATAAGCAAGCTTTATGCTTACCCATGAACACAAGCACAGTGAAATTATTAGAACTAGGCTTGCACAACACGCTTGACGAATTAATAGAAGCGCACAACGTAGCACAGTATGAACGACTTTCTAAGACTAAAACGGGCAGGTACATCCTCGAAAAACTGGGAATCCACTATCACACGCAGCAAGGCGAAAAAGCCGACATAACCGTGATGGTGAGGGAAAAGATAGTGATTCCGCCGTTGCCCAAAAATATGCACCCGGAACATCACACCGGCCGAAGAAACCAGAGAGCGCAGGACTTGCAGAGAAAATTCGGAAATTGCAAGGAAGCGGTATTCGTGGACGCGGCCAGATACGCGCGAAGGTGTGGTTACGTGGCCGCGGTGGTCGACGGTAAAGGGACATGCATGACGAGCGTTACGGTGCAAACGCCACTGACCGAGACGGCCGAGGAGGTGGCCATAGCACTCGCGGTGGCGACCACTGAGGCCGAAGTAGTAATTAGTGACTCGCAAGCAGCGATACGCAACTATGCGAACGGTCGTGTCTCCCGAGAGGCGCTGCGAATCCTAATGACTAACGAAGACAAAATTCGGGAAAAAAATGACACTTTCGTCATATGGACCCCCGCACACACACAAACCCCGCTGGCCGGCAACGAGGCGGCGCACGCGGCGGCTCGAGCACTCACGAACCGAGCCGTTGCGAACGCCGACGCCGCCTCGGACGAAGTTCCACGCGGGGGGGAGTGGGAGTGGGGGGACCGCATGACTAGTTACCACGAAATAACGCAGCACTATAAGCTAGAAAGGCGAAAGTACCCTCCGCCACACAACAGGTTAAATAAAAAACAGGCAGTTGCGTGGCGACAACTGCAAACATATACTTATCCGAATCCAGTTCTCTTTAGTCTCTGTTACCCTGATCTGTATTTAACAGAAAAATGCAAGGTTTGCGATGAAAGGGCGACACTTTCACATATACTATGGGAATGCTCGAGTTTAGATGAAAGCAACGATGAAAACCACGAAGAGGCAGTTTCGGACCGCAGGACACGCTGGGAGGGGGCTCTGCTCAGCTCCTCATTCGAACAAAAACTGTGGGCCGTCCAGCGAGCCGAGGAAGCCGCCCGAGCCCAAGGGCTCGTGGCCGACGCCTAGGCCCGCCCCAAATCAACTTCGCTGGACTTCATAAATAAAGTTATTCTTCTTCTTCTGTTGTTTTTTTCTTTAGCCACCCCATGGGCGAGGTGCGTGTACATTGAACACGCAAATTTTTGTAGTAGAGCTAAGACTTTCTTTTTTTTTCGTAGTGCAGGGCTCGAGTTTAGTAATTATCGAGTATAGAGACAATTGGTGTCAGAAAGACATGGTTAAAAAGACTGTAAAGTGTTCAGGATGTGGAGTGGGTTTGAAAGTGGACTCAAGTGTAGAGGCGCATGGAGAAGAGGCTGACGCGAAGTGTAGGCAATGTGAGGTCGAGGAAAAAAAGGAGAAAATGATAGTTTCCCAGAGTGAACTGCTGAAGAGAATCGCCAAGCTCGAGACTGCGTTGGCGACAGAGCAAGAGAAAACGAGGGCAATGGGAGAAAGACTGAAGTCCGCCGAGGAAGCACTAGCGAAGCTGAACAAAGAAGCGGCCTACGGAGAGAACAGTAGGGAACCGGCAACCAGAACGGTGGAGAAGGAAGAGCAAGAGAGTTTGGAAAAACAGGTTCAGCCGGTTCAATTGTCTTAAGGTCCAGCTTCAGTGATGTGGTGGTGGGTCTGGGAGGGGCAAAGCAGCCGGGGTCACAGGTGCAAGTAGCCCCCAGGTGCAGGACGCTTCAGTTGAAAAGTCACAGCATGTGATAATCGCCGGGGACTCGACTTTAAATCGATGCACAGAAGCCATCAAAGAGAGGGTAAGTGGTGACAAGAGGGTTGCAGTAGGGGTGTTCCCAGGACGCAAGCTTGAAGCAATCATGAGGCAAGCGAGCGCAAAACTCAAAACTACAGCTGATAGACGAAACCTCGTGATAACTTCGGGTGGTTTAAACGATGTCGTAAATGAAGATACAGCAGGGCTAGCAACCACACTGGCGAAAGGCGTCGATGACATGCGCGTCACTTCTTCTAAGGTACAGGTAGCGATATGCACGATACCTGAGGTACCACTGCGTGATAGACACCTGCAAAGAGCGGTTGTCAACGCAAACCAAGCGATATGGCGGATGAGTTGAGAGAAAGGCTTTGAGGTGGTGGAAATAAACAGAGAGGTGTATAGGTGGGGTGGTTTTCAACGAGACAGAATTCACTTCGGTGGGCGGCTAGGTCATGAGGTGGGCTGGCGACTTGCAGGACGCGCAGTAACTTTTTTGGGGGGCAAGCGGGCTCTTCGAAATGCCGCATAGCTAGTAACCAGGAAAACAACCAGGGAGACTCTTTGACAGGTGGTATGGACAGGTATGATTCCACAGTGGCACCAGTATTTAAGATAGGTAGAGTCCGGGGCAGAAATAGACGTAGCCACTAGCACCGAACCAAGTCAGACATAGAATATATTAGAATGCAGGGTGGTAGGAACAGACTGAAGTGGGAAGAGATAGAAGAACAGCTAAGGGAAGAAAGGCCGATGGTATACGGTTTTGTAAAAACACATCTCAGGGACATGGAACAACCTCCGAAAAATCCGGACTACGCGTGGGAATATTGTAATAGAACAGAAGGCAGCAGAAAGGGGGGTGGTATTGGGGCATTCATTTATAAAAGTACGGACTGGAAGGGTCAAGCAGGAGTGCAAGGAACATTTATAGCTAAAAGGTAAAGTGGCAGGTCAAATGACACTCCTTGGTTTCGTGTACTTGTGAACGGGAGCAAACGCCAGAGAGTAAAACCAGGCAATAGTAGAGTGTATATCGAAGGACATTCAGGAGTTAGGAAGAGAGTGCGACATATTTATACAAAGAGACATGAATGCGCACATAGAAGATATAGATGGGTATACCGGCCCGACAGGCAAAATTATCATGGATATGTGTGAAAGGCTTGATTTGATCATTTGCAACAGTACCGAGAAGTGTGAAGGGCAAATAACATGGGAGGTAGGAAGGCTGCAGTCGACAATAGATTATGCACTGATGTCACTTACGATGTATGATAAGCTCAGGAAAATGCACATAGATGAAGGTGGCTCCAGAAGTCTGGGTAGTGATCACAAACGTATCAAGCTAAGTTTCGGAAGAGCAGTGAAAGTGGTAAGACGACAAGATGAGCAACTACAGGAAAATTTTATCAAGAAAGGCAAATTGAAATAGCCACAAAACAAATTAAGAAAGTAATCACGGAGGATGATAAGACAGTGTGGACATACACGAATTTAATTAGACTGTTTGAGCAAGAGCTTGCTAAGACGCGTGACAAGTTACCCCGAAAAAGAAGACACAAACCCAAAAGTTGGTGGGATGAGGAAGTTAAGAGAGCCATAGCAAAACGTCAGGAAGCCTCTAGGGAACACAGACATGCTAAGCAGCGGGGTGAACCGACAGATGATGTTGAAAGAAAATGGGAAACCTTTCTAAGCTGTAGAAGGGATGCATTCCTTCTTATTAATAAAAAGATTAGAAGAAAGGGAGCTCAGTGAGTGGAAGAAGTAAATAAAAAAGACAAAAATGCATCTGCGAAATTTTGGAACATTCTAAACTCCCTAATAAATGAGACGAGCCTAGAGCGGAGGTTTACAACTACAGCCCAAGGTGCTGGGGTAAAAGCGGACGAAGCTATTGAGTATATATCAACAAGAGTGACAGAAAATTTTCAACAAAGAAGTGCTTTATGCACCATAATAGACAAGGACGAATCAAGTGGTTCAATGGCTCCATTTTCAAAACGAGATTGGGAAAGGGCTGAGAAAAGGATTCCTAGTAGTACATCAACAGGCCCAGATGGCATTCCAATTATGCTAATAAATACATTAGGTCCGAAGTCTAAGCAGGCTTTGGGAGAGGCAGTGAGCAAAATAATAATCGATGGTGAAGTTCCCGATGGATGGAAACTTAGCAGGATGAGCATGATCTATAAAGGAAAGGAGGACAAAGCTGACATAAACAACTACCATCCCATAACAGTGACATCAGTGGTCTACAGGCTGGCGATGCAGATTATAAAGTAAAGACTGCAGGCATGAATAGAGGATAAAGGGGTGCTGGGAGAACTGCAAAATGGGTTTCGGAAACACAGGAGGTTGGAAGACAATCTGTTCTCACGGACGCAGTGCATCAAAATAGCAGAAAAGGAACACAGGCCCCTGTGGCTAGCATTTTTGGATATCAAGGGAGCGTACGATAGCGTGGTTCAAGAGGATTTGTGGGGAATACTGGACACACTAGGCGTGGAAATTGTAGTCACTAATCTTTTAAAGGATATCTATAAAGGTGACAAGGTAGTTATAAAGTGGGAAAAACAGGTATCCAAGCCTGCACAGGTAAAACGGGGGCTTCGGCAGGGGTGTCCCTTGTCACCCTTATATGATGTACCTACAAGTATTAGAGGCCAAATTAGAGGGAAGTGAACTGGGCTTCAACCTCTCTTTAGTCCAACAAGGAAACTTTATTGATCAGACACTACCAGCAATAATATATGCAGATGATATAGTGCTAATGGCCAACAACAAGGAAGATCTGCAGAGATTTATGGACAACTGCGTTAAAGAGGGAGATAGATTAGACTTCAAATTCAGTAAGGAAAAATCAGCAGTCATGATTTTTAATGATAATGAAGATAGTGAGCTTAGAATACAAGAGGTCACGCTAGAGATAACAGATAAATACAAATATCTGGGCGTATGGATAAGCAATGGGACCGAGTACCTGAGGGAACACGAAATATAGGTGACGACTAACGGTAACAGGAATGCAGCAGTGATGAAAAATAGGGCACTGTGGAGTTACAGTAGGTATGATGTTGTGAGAAGAATATGGAAAGGGGTCATGGTTGCTGGGCTGACGTTCGGCAATGCGGTCTTGTACATGAGATCAGAAGTTCAAGCAAGATTAGAAATTAAGCAACGTGGAATAAGTAGGCTTGCTTTAGAAGCTCACGGGAATATACCTAATCAGGGAGAACAAGGTGATATGGGATGGACATTATTTGAGGGCAGGGAAGCTAGCAGCAAGATAAAATTTGAAAAGCGATTGAGAGAAATGGGGGAGGAGCGTTGGGCTAGGAAGGTTTTCAGCTACTTGTACATGAAGAATGTCGATACAAAATGGAGGAAGCGAACCAGGAAATCGACTGGTAAATAATTAGAAAACAGCAGGTGGCCAAACCAAAAAGAACTATCAGTTAAAAAGAAAGTGAACGAAACGGAGACTGACATGTGGAGAATGGACATGATTAAGAAGTCCGCACTGGAGATCTATCGAACTTTTAAGCAGGAAATTGCAAGGAAAGGATCTATGATAATACTCGGGTAAGTTATCTACTGTTTGAGGCAAGGACGGGAGTACTGCGAACAAAGACATATCGGGCCAAATACGAAGGGGTAGACACAGTATACAGTGCGTGTGGAGAGGAAAAAGAAACTGCCGAACACTTGATAATGTTCTGTAAAGGGCTTCACCCTATAGTTCACGATGATGGCGCATAGTTTTTCAAGGCACTGGGGTTTAGAACAGGGAGGGCAAAATAGACTTTAAGCGGCTAGACATAACTAGAAGGAGGTTGGTGGCTAAGTCATGATTCTGATTGGTGGCTAAAGTCAAGGCACGAGGGAAAATTAAACCCTTCACTGCTAAGTACGAAACCTCAAACTCACTTTTTAAAGAACAAAAATAAATCTAGTTTTTGGTTGTATTACGGCTTTGTGGCGATAGCCACCGCCCAATCTAAAAGGTACAGCCATATCCATCTATCCATTCATCCACACAAGGAACGGGCGGCCATACAAGTAAAAGCGAAACTTCGAAACTGCCCAGACAAGGGCAAGACATTCTCGTTCTGTTATAGAGTAGTTACGCTGCGACTTTGAAAGGAGACGACTTGCGTATGCAATTACACGATCCGTGCCCCGCTGAGTTTGGGCCAAAACTGCGCCGATGCCGTGACCGCTAGCGTCTGTCCGCACTTCTGTAGGAGCATCCGGGTCAAAATGTGCAAGTATCGGTGGTGTCATTAGAGCGGTGATTAGTCGAGAGAAAACGTCAGCTTGAAGAGGGCCCCAACAAAACAGGACGTCGTGTTTGAGAAGGTCTGTGAGTGGGCGTGCGAATTCCGCAAAGTCTTTTACGAACCGGCGAAAGTAAGAGCATACGCCCACGAAACTGCTAACATCATGGATAGAGCGCTGAACGGGGAAGTTCGTTACGGCGCGTATTTTAGCCGGGTCTGGTCGTACACCGGAAGCGTCAACAAGGTGACCCAACAGGGTAATTTGAGGAATGCCAAAGCGACACTTCGAGGAATCCAGCTGGAGGCCGGCATGTCGGAATGTTGATAGAATGATCGAAAAGCGTTCAAGGTGTGTGGCGTAGGTGGGTCAGAAGATGATCACGTCATCTAAGTAACACAAGCACGCCACCCATTCAAATCCTTGAAGCAGCGTGTCCATCATTCTCTCGAAGGTTGCTGGGGCGTGTCAGAGACCAAACGACATGACCTTGAATTGGTAAAGGTCGTCGAAGGTAACGAATGCAGTTTTCTCATGATCCATTTCGTCTACAGAAATTTGCCAGTAGCTATCGGAGGTCAAGACATGAAAAAAGGTGGCGCCATGAAGACAGTCAAGTGCGTCGTCAATACGTGGAAGAGGATACACGTCTTTCTGAGTCATTTTGTTGAGGTGCCGATAATCAATACAGAAACGCCAGGAGCCGCCTTTCTTCTTTACCAAGATCACTGGGGAGGCCCAAGGGCTTCACGATGGTTCGATGATGTCTTCAGATAGCATGTTGTTCACTTCCTTCTGAATCACTGCTCGTTCTGATGCGGACGCGCAGTAAGCCCGACGGTGGATGGGCGGCGCAGAGTCACCAGCGTTGATTCGGTGCTTGACAATATTGCTGCGACAGGTTGGCCACGTTCAAGTAGCCGCCACAATCATGGCTAGAGCACCAGCAAGACCCGGCTGGCATGCGCCACGCGTTCGTGCGCTCCAACAACGAGGAAGAGGAAGTTAATTAAATCTGTGCCTCTCGACTGCTCGGACTCGACGACCATAGTCATTAGACTTGTGGGCACAAGTTCGCCCTAATAAAGTTGCTTGTTTTTTTAGCCTGTCTGCCTCAGCATCGCTACATTTCTGGTGGAGGTGCTGGGTTATGAATTGAAGCCCCGCGAGCTCAAGACAGCGTAGCCCCGACGACCAGCGTATCAACCCCGTGGAAGTGACTCTTGTACACCAAAGGGCAAGTCGCCGTCTTCGAGGTGACTCACCTGAGTTCGGTCCTCTTCACTTCACACCAAGGGGAATTCAAACTATGGATGCCACCACTATGACTACCCAGGTAACACCGGCACAAGTGTTCATTAGCCAACTGCACCAGCCGCCAGTATTCCACGGTGACTCGTACAAGGATGTTGAAGATTGGCTGGACCTGTTCGAGAGAGTGGCGAGCTTGAATGGATGGGACGAAAGAGAGAAGCTCCGTCGCGTATCTTCACCCTGGAAGACTTCGCAAAGACATGGTTTGAGAACCATTTAACCTCGTTGTCTACCTGGGAGGTATTTCGACGACAAGCGGTGGCTACGTTCGCGAACATAGACCGAAAAGTAAAAGCGGAAGCTGCTCTTCAATCCAGGAACCAGCTTACAAACGAGAATGCTGCCATGTACATTGAGGACATGGTCCGTCTGTTCAAGCGTGCGGATTACAACATCGCTGAAGATAAGAAGGTGCGCCATCTAATGCGCGGAGTGAAGCAAGAGCTGTTCGCCGTTCTCGTCCGCAACCCTCCAAGCACTGTTGCTGAGTTTTATTCGGAAGCGACGACCATCGAAAAAACACTAGAACAGCGCGCTCGGCAGTACAACCGGAATCTTAACTGCGCATCTGCACAAGTATTCTCTGGAGGCGTGCGAAACGACGTTGAAGCCCTGCGAGATCTCATTATATCAGTTATTAGGGAAGAACTGAGCAGACTGAAAATGCCCCATACTCCAACTGCACTATCTGTTACAGACGTTGTTCGTGACGAACTAAGGCAGGTCATACGAGAACCAGAGCGTGAGCTGCAGCCGGTTCAACCTATCCGAACGTACTTTAAAGTTCTCCGACAACCCACCGTATACAACAATGCAGCAGTTGCAATGGCGGCGACTCCTCTCCCATCTACAGCACGCAGCGCACCTCCTCCACGGGAACCAACGGCTACCTATCTGCCCCCAGGAGCACGTAGCACGCATCGCTATGTGGAGCCTAGGCCCAGGAAAAGTGACGTCTGGCGTGATCACGAGCGCAAGCCTCTTTGTTTCCATTGTGGCGAAGCGGGTCATTTGTACAGATTCTGCCCTTACCGACAGGCTGGATTAAGAGGCTTCCCGTCGTATTCACCGTGCCCCCGAAACAGCGAACGACCAGCGGAGATTGAGGAGTACTTGTCCACGCGCCAGAACTGGCCACCTCTACGCCAACGTCAGTCACGGTCACCATCGCCTATGCACTACCGGTCATCCAGCCCACGTGCACCTTCAAGGCAGCCTGGTCATCGCTCTCCAAGTCCACTCCCGGAAAACTGAAGCAAGCGACCTGTGGAGGTGAGGCCGCTGATAACATCAATTACGAAGATCCTCCAATATAGTTTGAGGGCGACGACGGTGTATTTTCGGTAAATGGGTGCAACCACGAAAGCGTTACTTCAGATTTGTGGTTGAGAATAGAAGGATGGGAGCTGAATGCCTTAGTCGACACCGGTGCTGATTATTCAGTGATAAGTCACAAGATGGTGAAGAAGCTAAACAAAGTTGTGACACAGTGGAGTGGATCGCAGATACGCACGGCAGGTGGTCACATTATTACGCCCCTTGGCAGATGCACCGCAAGACTTGAAATACGGGGCTTTATTTACGTTGCCGATTTCAATGTGCTACCAGAATGTTCAAGATACCTGATTATAGGAATGGATTTTTTGCGAGCTAATGGCGCCGTAATTAACCTGCGTAGGTCCAGCGTGTCGTTTTCGACTGAACGAGCTATACCTGTAGAGGAATCTGAGGAGCGACGCCTAACTACTCTACGCGTTGTTCATGATGACGTAACTGTGCCGCCACGCTGCAGTATAATTGTGCTCGTAGGGAATGACGCATTTTAAAATCGCGAAGGCATAGCGGATACAAATGTAGGGCTGTTTTTGAAAAAAGGTGTCTGCGTAGCTCGGGGTCTTGTTCACTTGACGAATGGCTGTGCAGATGTCCTACTTACGAATTTCTCCAATGAACTTCAACACATCGCTCAAGGCACGGCTATTGCCTATTTACACGACTTCTGTATGGCGACAGAACTATGCAGCTTAACCACATCAACCACTCGACCAGTGGCCTGCAACATCGACACATCAGTGACCGTCAACCAGAGCCTTCCGGTCAGTCAAAAGAAACAGATTTACGCCTTAGTAAAAGAATTCTCTGATTGCTTTTCAATTACCTCGAAGGTCCAGCGCACATCAATTACGAAACACAGAATTATAACACAAGACGCCACGAGGCCTATATGCCAGCATCCATATCGAGTGTCACAGAAAGAACGGGAAATCATTAGAAAGCAAGTGGAGGAAATGCTTTCGGATGATGTCATCCAGCCTTCGAATAGTCCATGGGCGTCCCCCGTAGTGCCCGTTAAGAAGAAAGACAACACGCTTAGATTCTGTGTCGACTACCAAAAACTCAACAGTGTAACTAAACGAGATGTCTACCCTTTGCCACGTATTAACGATACACTAGATCGGCTGCGATCCGCAAAGTTTTTCTCCTCCTTGGATCTGAAAAGCGGATATTGGCAAATAGAGGTAGACGAGCGGGACCGTGAAAAAACGGCATTCGCAACACCAGATGGCCTCTACGAATTTAAAGCGCTTCCACTCAGCCTCTGTTCCGCGCCAGCGACGTTCCAGCGAATGATGGACACTGTCCTCGCGGGATTGAAATGGCAGTCATGCCTAGTGTATTTGGCCGGCGTGGTGGTATTCTCTGCAACGTTTGACAAACATCTAGAGCGACTGCGCACTGTATTACAAGCCATCCGGTCAGCAAACTTGACAATCAAACCCGAAAAATGCCACTTCTGCTTTGAAGAGCTGAGATTCCTTGGACATGTCATTAGTTCTGACGGTGTTCGTCCTGATCCAGAAAAGACAGCTGCTGCTCAGAAGTTCCCTACACCAAAAGACAAAACGTCAGTGCGTCGATTTTTGGGTTTATGTGCCTACTATAGGCGATTTTTGGAAAACTTGTCAAAGATTGCGGAACCTCTTACAAAACTAATGAAAGACGACGTGCCCTTCACATGGGAAATCGAACAACAGAAAGCTTTTGATGAATTAAGAAAACGGCTACAGGGTTCACCAATACTTGCCCATTTTGATGAGACAGCCGACACTGAAGTCCAAACCGATGCCAGCAATGTCGGCCTCGGTGCCATTCTGGTCCAGTGGCAAAATGGTCAAGAGAAAGTGTTAGCCTATATATGCCACCCGCAAACTCTCAAAAGCTGAGGCAAACTACTCTGCTACTGAAAAAGAGTGCCTCGCAGTCATCTGGGCAATAAATAGGTTTCGACCTTACCTTTATGGTAGACCGTTCAGAGCTGTCAGTGACCACCATGCTCTATGCTGGCTAGCAAATCTCAAGGATCTGTCAGGTCGACTAGCCAGATGGAACCTTAGGCTGCAGGAGTATGACATTACGGTCGTATACAAATCTGGAAGGAAACACAGTGATGCCGAAGCCTGTCACGCTCTCCCGTCGATCCAAGTGTACCTGAAGAGGAAGACTTCACGTTTCTAGGCGTTGTCGACGCATCCGAAATCGCTCAACAACAACGAGATGACCCGGATTTGCTGGCGCTTATACAACACCTGCAGGGTCTCGAGGTTCAAGTTCCTCGCATATTCTCCAGAAGGCTCTCCACGTTCTGCCTTCGAGGAACTGTCCTTTACAGGAGGAACATTGAACCTCATGGCGAAACGTTTTTACTAGTCGTGCCCACAGCCATGCGACAGGAAATTCTGCATGCATGCCACGACGAGCCAACATCCGGCCACATGGGTGTGAGCCGAACATTCGCCAGGATTCGCCTGAAGTACTATTGGCCTAAGTTGCTCGCATCAGTGCAGCGCTACGTGAAAACTTGTCGTCAATGTCAACAGCGCAAAACTCCAGCCGTAAAACCAGCCGGCCTTCTCCATCCAATAGACCCTCCGGATGCCCAATTCCAACAAGTCGGCATGGACATCTTAGGACCTTTCCCGACATCACGTGCAGGCAAGAAATGAATTGTCGTAGCTACAGACTATCTGACCCGTTATGCTGAGACTGACTCTCTGTACAGTGTGACAGCTGCCGAAGTCACCAAGTTCTTTGTGAACAACATAATGCTCAGACATGGTGCGCCTATCGTCGTTATTACGGATCGGGGCACCGCATTTACTGCAGACCTTATGCAATGTCTGATGCGCATGACAAATACCGATCACAGAAGAACAACGGCGTATCACCCTCAGTCAAATGGCTTAACCGAGCGCCTCAACAGAACTCTGACCGACATGCTATCAATGTATGTCGATGTTGAACATACACAGTGGGATGAAGTATTACCCTACGTAACATTCGCATATAATACAGCCATTCAAGACGCAAACCACGTTGCCCCTTTCGAACTAGTATTCGGCCGAAGAGTGACCACCCCACTGGATGCCATGTTACTACTACAGGACGAAAACAGCTATCCACCTGACTTAGATGACTTCTTGCAAAGAGCTGAAGAAGCACGACAAATGGCAAGATACCGAATACGCCGTCAACAGCGCGTCGACTCTAGTCGGCACAACAAGCGACGCAGTGACGCACTTTATCATCCCGGTGACAGTGTGAATATGGCTCCCAGTGCACCACCGCGGACTCTCTGAAAAGCTTCTTTGTCGATACTTCGGCCCTTGTGAAGTACTCAACCGTATCAGCGACGTCACTTATGAAGTCAGATCCGCGGGACACGTGAGCTCAAGACGCCGCAATACCACGGAAGTGGTACACGTAGTCCGCATGAAGCCCTATCATGACAGATCGTCGGAAAACGTGTGAAAGGGCGCATGTATCATTTCACTCTCTCAAGCTTTGGGACGATGCGTCTGAGGAGGGGGATAATGCTGCGACTGGTTGGCCACGTTCAAGTAGCTGCCACAATCATCATGGCAAAAGCACCAGCAAGACCCGGCTGGCATGCGCCACGCGTTCACGCGCTCCAACAACGCGGAAGAGGAAGTTAGTTAAATCTGTGCCTCTCGACTGCTCGGACTCAACGACCATAGTCATTAGACTTGTGGGCACAAGTTCGCCCTAATAAAGTTGCTTGTCTTTTTAGCCTCTCTGCCTCAGCATCGCTACAACATGCTCACAGATATCAAAAATGTCACCGTAGGAGGCAAAACGCCGCAGAGAGCGTCGGCCTTATTAGGCAAAAGGTATAGTCCAGTCATATATGACCTCGGCAGAACCGGGTAACCGTGAGACTTCGGCTTGGTCCGGAACAGTTACAGCGACAATGTTTATGTCATCATCTCGTATGGCGGTGAGTTAAGCAATCGATATCTAGTAGGGCAGCACTTGAAGAATGTGGCCAAAATTTAGAAGCAGAAGAAACATACATATATCTACTATGGTGGCGATGGTATGTGGCACTATAACACAGCGGGTCAGTCGTGCGTCTGTTATCTGTGTAACGATGTAGTCTCTGTCGGGAACTGGAGGGGTCGATGACAGACAGACGTATGTCACAGCTCGAGGTGTCAAGCTAACAAAAGTGGTTGGACCCAAGCGGGCTTTTCACAGGCATCAGAGAGCAGGTGAAGGTCAAGGCTGACCATGCCAGAAGAACAGTCAAAAAAGCCGAGTGTGCCGAGAGGAAATCAAGGCCTAGTATAAGGTCATTGGCGCAACGATCTAGAACGGCAAAAAGAACTACAGCGTGACGACCAGCAATGTTGACACGAGCAGTGCCCATTCCAACGACTTCTACAGCCCCGTCATCAGCAACACGTATGGCTTGAGTCGTAGAGGGCGTCATGATCTTTTGCAAATGGCGGCGTAGATGTGCTCTCATAATAGATAGGTAGGCGCATGTGTCAACAGTGGCCGTAACAAGAACATTGTCGACTTTTACTTCAATGAGACTGTGGTGTGTGGGAAGCGTCAGTAGAGGGTTTCCGGGCGTCGTTGGTATTGCAGTTTCACCTCCATAAGCTGCATTATCCAGTTTTCATGCTGCGAACGTCCAGAAAAGCTCGGCGAGGAAAAGCGCCGAGGCGGCGGAGAGTGGGATTAGGGGCGTAGCGGCAACGAGGAGCGGGAGTAGAGGCGACCGGAAGAAGGGACGTCAGTGGGGAAAAGCTCGTGAGGAGGCGGCGAGTAAAAGTTGGACGGTGTTGTGGCTGGACGTCCAGAAGTGGTAGGGCGCATGTAAGTAAGGTAGCTCTGATGTGGTGGGTTGGACCAGCGGCGACCGCAATAACGAGAATTATGTCCAGGTTGATGACAGGAAAAGCAGATTGGCTGGTCGTCAGGGGTTAGCCATTGCGTGGGGTTCCGGAAGGGCAATGATAGAGGAGATCAGCGATTTGATTTGATTGATTGATAAGTGGGGTTTAACGTCCCAAAACCACTATATGAATATGAGAGACACCGTAGTGGAGGGCTCCGGAAATTTAGACCACCTGGGGTTCTTTAACGTGCACACAAATCTGAGCACACGGGCCTACAACATTTCCGCCTCCATCGGAAATGCAGCCGCCGCAGCCGGGATTCGAACCCGCGCCCTGCGGGTCAGCAGCCGAGTGCCTTAGCCACTAGACCACCGCGGCGGGGCAGGAGGTCAGCGAGCGTTACCTCAGGGGTATGGGCGTACTTGAGGGTGAGTCATGGGACATGCTGACAGAAGACCGAGATTAGTGAACTCTTGCCTAACTGCAGCTTGAATTAAGGCTACCGATGGGTGTGACGGGTCCGTGGCTTGAGTTGTACAAACAGGCTGTCGACTGGGAGCTGGACAGGCAGCTTCAAGCTTCCGACGAACAATTCGGGTGACATGGTCATAGGTGGATGGTTGGCGAGTGGCTTCACGCGATGAAGTTGCGGCCGTGTTGGGCAGTCGTGTAAATTTCTGCGTGATACGGCGACTCTTGGCGTGTTCAAGTTTATAACGCGCGACACTGGTAAAGGAGCTGGGTACTACCAGCTCATGATCGGCACTCCTCTGAGAAGTCCTGAGTCCAGCCCTACGAGACAGCCACGCGTGGAGACGCCTGCGCATCGCTCAAGTCATCGCCTTCGAGATCTGGAACCACAATTTGGCCTTTTAGAACAAGCAACACTTCGGACAGCCACACCTACTCAAGAAATGGCATTTTCAATGAGTCGTGAACAGGCGATGGTCCAGAGTATGCGTATTCCTGAACCATTTCATGGCCGGCCGAACGAAGATGCGCAAGACTGGCTTGAGCAGTTTGAATGGGTAGCTAAATCAAACTACTGTAGTCTCGGTGGAAAGCTCTTCCATGTATATTTTGCCCTTGAAAACGGCGCGAAGACTTGGTGGCAGCAGGGGCAGCGCAAGAAAGCCGTGTTAAGTACGTTCTGTATTTCTTACACAGATACCAGTTCACTAGCACGGACCATCGAAGCAAGACAAGGCAGCGCTTACAAAGCAGGAAGCTGACGACGACGCACCCACCAGGGGATCAGTCCAGCTACCGCTACAAAAAGGCCTGCAATGCCGGTGGAACTTCACTTGGTGGCAGCAGGGGCAGCGCAAGAAAGCCGTGTTAAGCACGTTCTGTATTTCTTACACAGATACCAGTTCACTAGCACGGACCATCGAAGCAAGACAAGGCAGCGCTTACGAAGCAGGAAGCTGACGACGACGCAGCCACCAGGGGATCAGTCCAGCTACCGCTACAAAAAGGCCTGCAACGCTGGTGGAACTTCACTTGGTGGCAGCAGGGGCAGCGCAAGAAAGCCGTGTTAAGCATGTTCTGTATTTCTTACACAGGTTAGCACTTTTTTCTCCGCTGGGTTCACGAACCTTTTGTTTTTTTTTTTTGCTGCCTCTACTTGCTGCCCAATATAGCGACCGTGTGCATGAACTATTTTTCCTTTTCTTTGTTTGCATTTTGTCACCTGAAGCGATGCCGGAAGATTTCCGAGAAGAGCTCAGGAAAGAAATGCGCGATTTCAAAACAAAACTGGAGCGCGAACTCAGGACAAAAATGCGTGAATTTAGGAAAAGTTTGGAATTCATGAATGATGAACTTAAAAAGACAAAGAAAGAACAGATAGAACTTCTCAAAGAAAATAAGGCGCTCAGAGAAGCAAACGCGAAGCTAGCTGAAGATTGTGAAATGCTGAAAAAACAGAGCTCTGAACATGAGCAGCGGCTCACTGCGTCGGAACAGTACTCACGCAACCGAAACATTGAAATTAAAGGCATACCCCAATCGAGTGATGAAAAGCTTCTCGAGACTCTTCATCGTGTTGGAGAACTTTTGAATGTCCCCATTGATGAAAGCGACGTCGAAGTTTGCCACCGTGTTGTCTCGAAGAATGTAAAGGACACTCCAAACATTGTTGCACAATTTAAAAGCCGCTCTAAGCGGGACATGGTTCTTCAAAAGGCAAAGAAAATGCGCATAACAAGTGAAGATTTCGGTCACGCGCAAGGGACGCCTGTGTTCATAAACGAACACCTAAGCCCAGCCATGAAGCACCTGCATGGCATGGCAATTGCGAAAAAGAAGGCTCAGAACTGGCGTTTCGTGTGGACGAGCAACGGAAAGATTCTCGCCAGAAAGGAAGAATCCGCTCCGGTAGTGCGCATTCGCACTGCGCAGGATGTTGAAAAGATAGTGTGATCCACACCACCCTTTTCTATGTGTTTATCTTGTCTTCAAGATGGCTCAATCACCCCATGACGTCAATCAGTTATTAAAATCTCATGCAGGTATCATGCTCACATGTTTTCATTTAAACATTCGCTCGGCAAGGCATAAAGAGGACGAATTATCGGTCCTTTTAGACGCTATGGATTTTCAGTTTGACATAATCATGTTAACCGAGACCTGGTACGACACAAACAGCAACATATACGAACGTAACGGGTATCGCAGTTTTTTTATAAATAGAGCTACACGTCAGGGTGGTGGCGTGGCTATCTTAGTATAAAACGAACGAAAATCTGAAATTATTGCGGAAATCTGTACCATTACGAGTGATATTGAGTGTTTATGTATATTTTCCCACCAACAAGTTTTATGTTTTGCATATAGACCACCAGATGGAAACTCTGCTTGCTTCATCAGTAATTTAGATAAGATGCTAGGCTATGTAAATGACAATGGATATAAATTAATACTTGGGGGTGACATTAACATAGACCTATTGCAACCTTCCCATAATCGAGCAGCCCTTCTCAGCACTGTCGAGTCAAATGGCTATACGCTTTTAGGAAACACTGCGACGCGCGTCACTCCTTGCACAGAATCATTGCTTGACGTGTTTATCACAAATATGAGCACAGAAAACGTGATATCAGGAGCCTTGTGCTCCGGTATCAGCGACCACTTTCCCATTTACATGCTCGCAAGAACATCAGTAAAACATAAGCTGCGGGATGCAGAAGCAAAAATAACAACTCAGAAAATCACCGCTGAAACATTGCATGCTTTCCTTTCAAAGCTTCGAAAAGAAGACTGGGAAGACGTCAGGCATTTATTTCCATTTTTAAACGTATCTACCATGAGCATTTTATCCTAATAACGCAGAATATAAAAAAGGGTAAAGGTCGTAAACCATGGATAAACCGTGAATGCATAAAAAGAATTAAACAAAAAACGAGATTGTTCAAAAAGTTTCTTAAGAGTAGACTGGATACTGACTTTGATATCTTTAGGCAATGTAGAAATAAGCTAACCTCTTTCCTTAGAAGTGAAAAGAACAAATATCTGCATGACCAGTTCCGCAGGGAATACTGTAATCAAACAGGAGATGTATGGAAAAAACTAAATAAACTGTTAAACCGTACGCAACCGCCATCGACTGTCGATGATCTCGTTATAAACGGTAAGCGCATATGCGGAAAAGAACTTGCTGAAGCGTTCAATAAGATCTTTCGGGATGCGGTTAGTATCGGACAGTGCATCCCTCCTGCAACCTATGGTATTAAGGAAAATAAGCACAGTATTTATTTAGAGCCAACGGATGAACACGAGGTGCGAGATATTTATGCGTCTTTCAAAAACAGCAGAGCTAGGGATATTGACGATATACAGATCGAGCCGGTAAAGTTTGTGCTTGACGTCATTGCTCTTTTGCTTGCCCACATATACAACCTTGCAATAGCAACAGACTGTTTTCCGAAAATGATGCAGATCTCTAAAGTTAGTGTCTTGCACAAAAAGGGCGATAGGAATGAGTTGTCGAATTACAGGCCGATTTCTGTATTGCCTATATTTTCAAAGGGCCTTGAGAAGATTATTCATAAACGAATAACAAAATTTAGTTACGCTTTCAATTTAATTAATGAGTCTTAGCATGGCTTTCTCCACGGCAAATCAACTGAATCTGCACTACTAACCCAGAAGGAAATCATTCTTAAGGCTTTTGAATTAAAACAGATATGTGTAGGCATTTACATAGATTTTTCTTAGGCCTTTGACCGGATTCAGCATGCAACCTTGTTAGAAAAACTGCAACTATATGGTATTCGCGGCGTGCCACTGCTTTTGATAAAATCCTACTTGAAGCATAGGTTTCAATGTGTCAGCATAGGAACGGCCGTTTCATCGTTACAGCAGGTAGTCACTGGCGTTCCGCAAGAAAGCATATTGGGCCCTTTATTGTTCATCCCTTACATAAACGACATAAACACTATCAACAAAACACCAACTTATGTAATTTACGCTGATGACACTAGCCTATTTTTCACTGGAAAAAATTTGCAAATTTTAGCACCTGAAATAAATAACGCCCTTGAAGACATACAAAAGTGGAGTAAAGAAATCTCGCTGTTGATCAATGATAAAAAAACAAAGGCCGTTCTTTTTCATCCGCGTCAGCTTTCAGTCACCATTGATAGTTCCTTATTTTTAGGCGCAGCGCCTATAGAATTTGTGAACTCAATAAAAATTTTAGGTGTGCTGTTTCAAAAAAATATGTCCTGGGACGATCATTTCGACCACGTTCAATCTCACGTGGCTAAAAGTGTGGGTGCTATTGCAAAATTTCGACACATTCTTCCTGTATCAATAAAACTCATGCTGTACAACACGCTTTTTTTATCTCACATAAATTATTGTTTTTTGGTATGGGGAAATTCCACACAGAGAAATAACCATAGAATATTAATGTTACAAAAAAGGGCTCTTCGGTCCATAGCTAACGTTGAATATCATGCGCACACAAAGGATTTGTTTCATCGTTTTAACGTTGTACCCATAGAAAAATTTTATGATTGGAAACTAGCTATCAGATATAAAAAGGCTGTTTATAAAAATCAGCATGACCTTCTAAATCTTGCTAATCTAAGAGGAAATGTTCCTTTCTATTCTCTCCGCAAACAAGACTTCTGGAACATCCCCTTCTGCCGAACTGAATACGGACGACAAATATTACAGTATTGTTTGCCTCACTTGCTAAATACTCTCCTCAGAAGCGAAATAGAAGTAGAGAAACGCAGTATAAGTCATATTAAAAAACAATTCCTGTAACCAATCACCGTAAAAAAAATAAAAAATTTGCTGTACTGTATGAAGAGAGATATATTTACATTGCTTTTGTTTGTTTGATGTTTGCCTGTTGTTTTTGAATAAATTGTTGGGTCAAATCATTATCTCTATCGATTGACTATCGGCATGAACATTTACACATACCCTGTATCATTGTTGTAACGCGCTGGTATGATTCCGTGAAAGTATCTGTGTTAGTATTTTTTTTCATGTATGTAACGCGCTAGTTTGTTTTCTGATAGCGTTTTCACATCTTTGTGTGTCTCTACTGTTATGCCTCGTATATGGGGGCTTGGGCTTTCCTCAAGCGAATTGTTTCGCTTTTCGCCCAAGCTTGCCCAAATCTTCAGGGTGTAAATAAACTTTGATTTGATTTGATTTGATTTGTTTATAAACCACGAGGCAACATTGACAATATGTGGGGAGTTTTGTCATCGGTTTCTTGACACCTTTGGGAACGCGGACCGACACAAAAACGCACAACGCCTCCTTGAAGGACGCATCCAAAAGCTGCATGAAAGCGTCGTCATGTTAGCTGAGGATGTGGTGTGCCTGTGCCACCACGCGGATCCCAACATGCCCGAGGCTTGAAAGCTAAGCCATCTCATGAGGGGCGTCAAAGAGCAGCTATTTGTTAGTCTTGTGCGCAACACATCAACAACAGTGGACGAGTTCACCAAGGAGGCCACCACAATAGAGCGTGCGCTGCAGCAACGGTGCCAACAGTCTGATCACCCGGCCACCGGCGCAGCTGCAGGCGCCGCCGCACTTACCGCAAACGATGAGTTTTCTCTACGCCACCTGATTAGACAGATCGTGTGTGAGGAGATCGCGAAAGAGTACGCAAAGTACATATTGCAGTCACAGGCGCCACCGCAGCAGGAGTCCATGTTAGTATCCGTCGCTCAAGTCGTTCGCCATGAACTTCGACAAGCGTTTGCCTTTCCTCAGCAATATTCCGCTCCACCGTACCATCCCAACTCGTGTACCTACACAGACGCTGTGCATCGTCCATTGGCTCCAGAACTATCCTACCAGCCAAACGGTTACAGCTATGCAGACGCTGTTCGTCGACCCATGACCAATCTAGCGCCGCAGTACCTCGATCCGTATCCTGTGCAGGCCTGGGCTCAGCCCGGTTCTCTCAGGCGACCCTATATGCGGAAGACAGACATAAGGCGCACAGCGGATTGCCGACCACTCTGCTACAACTGTGGAGAGCCAGGGCACATTTACCGTTTTTTCCCACATACCGAGCTGAATACCGCTGTAGTGCACCTACCGCTACGCGCCGACAGTTCGACGAAAGCCGTGCCCCCATCGACGGCGACCAGGCTGGCAGGTGGGAAGGCTCTGCTACCTTCCTTATGCGCTCACCATCTCGGCTCGTTTTGGATCACCAAGCCGCTGTAGTTTTGCTGACGCCGTCAGACGTCGGTCGCCCAGCCCACGGCAGGGAAACTGAAAGCAGCGACTTCTAGGGAGAAGGTTGCAAGCCATCGAATTCGAAAATCCCTCACTGCTGCCCAAACACGTTAGAGACGACAATAAAGGCTCCGCCGAGAAAACTCTGACGGCCGACCTCACTGTGACGGTTGATGGCGTTGAAGTGACGGCCTCGAACGACACGGGTGCAGACTTTTCCGTAATGAGTGAACGATTGGCAGACAAACTGAAGAAAGTTAGGGCGGAATGGACGGGCCCTTATATCCGAAATGCTGGAGACCAGATAATGACACCCACGGGAAAATGTACAGCAAGACTCACGATTGAGAATGTGGCCTTTGTAGCCACATTTCTGATCCTACCGGAGTGCTACAAGCCTATGATACTGGGAATAGACTTCTTAAGAGAGTATGGTGCTGTGGTCAACATACGCGATGGTGTGGTTATATTTGCCACTTACAAGCTTGGTACCCAAGATCCAGACCAAGAACCCAGGGTGTAACGTGTGGTCGACGACGACGTCTGCGAGCCACCATTGTCATGTAATCTTGTTTCTGTGTGTGCCGGCGTGCACTGTAATGAACACGCCAAAGCCGAACGCATCACTGCTCTTCTTTTTCGCCAAGGCATTGCCATCGCTGATGGCATCGTCAGCTTAGTGGATGGGCGCGAAGAGGTGCTTCTGACCAACTTCACGAATGAGCGCCGGCACATCGATAAACGCACGGCTGTGGCATACCTCGAAGAGGTCGACACGACTGTCTTCTTATACAAGGGGAAGCCACAGCTTAATCACCTCCGCATGCACCACCATTCCATATCGGTCCGAGTCTAACACTGACTGAAAGATGCCGTCTTATGGAGCTGCTCAACTAGTTCAAGGACTGCTTTTCATCTACATCACGAATGAATCCAACGCCTCTGACTAAGCATCGCATCATTACGGAGGACACAGCAAGACCAATCCGACAGAACCCATATCGCGTCGCCCAGAAAAAATTTGAGGTAATGCAGCAGCAAGTGAATGAGATGCTAGAGCATGATGTAATCCAACCCTCAAAGAGTCCTTGGGCATCACCAGTGGTACTCGTGAAAAAAAGATGGCAGCTTGCGTTTCTGCATCGATTATTGTAAGCTGAACCACGCTACGAAAAAAACTTTTATTCATTACCACGTATCGATGACTCTTTAGACAGGCTACGGCATGCTTGCTACTTCTGGTCAATGGATCTTAAAAGTGGATACTGGCAAATTGAATTAGATGAGCACGACCAAGAAAAGTCCGCCTTCTTGAAGCCAGACAGGCTTTATGAATTCAAAGTCCTCCCTTTCCGTCTATGCTCAGACCCAGCCACGTTTCAGAGACTAATGGATACCATTCTATCCGGCCTGAAATGGAAAACATTTGTGGTGTACCTCGACGACGTGATTGTTTTTCGGCCACGTTTGAAGAACATCTAAAGCGGCTACTGTCAGTCCTTCAAGCCATACGGTCCACTGGTCTCACACTCGAACCGGAAAAATGCCACTTCGGCTTCGAATAACTCCAGTTCCTGGGACACGCCGGCAGTCACGAAGGTCTGAAGCCTGACCCAGATAAAACAGCAGCCGTCGCAAAGTTCACAAGGCCTGTTGATAAGAAAGCGGTTAGGCGTTTTCTGGGTCTCTGCGCCTACTACCGGCAATTTATAAAGGACTTTGCACTCATCGCCTCTCCACTCACCCGCCTTACAAGGGAAGACGTTGTGTTTGTATGGGGTGAAGAGCAAGGAGCTTCGTTCAACTAGCTGCGACAGCGTCTACAAGCTCCACCCGTCCTCGCTCACTTTGACGAGATCAACCAACAGCCATCCATACATAGACCAGCAATGTGGCCCGAGGTGTTGTTCTTGTCCAATACCAAGATGGTGTGGAGAGACTAGTTGTCTACGCTAGCAGAACGTTGACACGCGCCGAGTCCAACTACTCAACAACGGTCTGGCTCTTGATTGGGCAGTTGTGAAGTTCCGCCCGTACTTATATGGCCGCGCTCTTTAAGTCGTAAGCGACCATCACTCCCTTTGTTGGTTGACCAACATGAAAGACCTATCTGGACGTTTAGCACGATGGATCTTACGGCTCCAAAAGTACAAGATGGCCGTAGTTTACATGTCTGGAAGGCAACACTTAGACGCCGACTGTTTGTCAAGGTCACCGATTGAATCACCGGCTACAGATGATGATGAATTCACAGGTTTTTGGGAGTTGTTGATGCAGCTATCATTTCTCGTCAACAACAAGATGACCAAGAGCTCAACTCGCCTATAGAATTCTCGAACGGACGAGCCGCCAATGAACCAAGAGTGCTTACGAAGAGCTTATTGTCATTCTGTTTACGGGACGGATTTCTGTGCAAAAAGAATTTCTCATCAACTGGTAGAAGCTATCTGCTGGTAGTTCCTGAAGCTCTCCGCAGCGAAATTTTACAAGCCTGCCATGACGAAGCCACGGCGGGCCTCCTTGGTTTCACAAAAAACACTGACACGCGTTAAAGAAAAATATTTCTGGCCAAGAATCGCAGCAGAGGTGAAACAATAACTCCGAACATGCATTACTGTCAGAGGTGCAAACCCCCGCTGCGCTATTACATCCTGTGCCCGTGCCAGAAACTCCGTTTTCTCAAATTGGAATGCACCTGCTGGGTCCATTCCCAACATCGGACAGCGGCAACAAATGGGTTGGAGTGGCAACGGACTACCTCACCCGATACGCGGAGACAAAGGCAATTGTGAGTGGCACTGCAGCTGAAGCGGCCAAGTTTTTTATTGAGAACATTGTCCTGAGACATGGTGCTCCAGTGGTCGTCATAACAGACAAAGGTACTGTGTTTAAAGCCGAGCTCTTGCACACTGTGCTTACTCTCAGTGGCACAATGCATAGGAAGACGACAGCTTACCGCCCACATACGAATGGGCTTACAGAACGACTTAACAAGGCAATCACTGAAATGCTTTGCATGTACGTCGATGTGGAACACAAGAACTGGGACTGAATATTGCCATACATTACATTTGCGTACAATACGGCGCGCCAGAAAACAACAAAAATGATGCCGTTCACACTAATTCATGACAGATATGTTACTACAGTGCTTGACACTATGGTGTCTTGCGATTGCAATCATTTAGAGACAGACGCCGCCGACTTCAATGCGCACGCAGGGGAAGCAAGGCAGCTTGCCCGTGTCAGAATAATCAACCAGCAGCAACTTGACGCCCAACGGTGACCCCTTCGCTATCGATTCGTCACTTAGCAACCAGGAGATATACTCTTAGTTTGATTTCTTGTACGATGGCGAGGCCTCTCGGAGAAACTCCTACGCCGATTCTTTGGACCCTACAAGGTTTGGCGCTGTCTTAGCGACGTGACGTATGAAGTCGTGCCCGATGCCGCCTCCTGGTCGAAACGTAGCCAGCACCTGCCTGAGACAGTGCACGTGGTCCACATGAAACTTTACCACTCTGAGTGAACACCCGCTGGCTGCATCTCTACCTGTTGAGCATCGGGAGAACGCTCACTCTGGCGGGAGGGTAATGCCGCGTGAATAGTTGAATTTAGCAGCGAGATAGCGACGACAACGAAGAACGCGGATTTGCTCAAGAAGCGCATTGCAGGCTAGTCAAGAAGACGAGAATCTTAGCGGCCTTCTTTTGAGAGCGTCTCTACGAGTTCCAATGTCCGTGTTTTTAAATTATCCTTGGGTAATATATAACCGTTGACTACATATATATATACATATATGAATAAGAAGAAGACGCAAGTCGAAAAACAAAGATTTCTTTACGTTTCGGCCGTGGGACCAGCCTTCGTGAGAATAACAGATGTTAACAGTGGTGCAACAGCATATAAGCGCATACGTTTCGCTTGCAATAATCACGTGAGTGGAAACATCATAAAAACAAATATGACAATCAGACATGCAATCTATATGGGGGCCCCTGTATCACATCCTACTTATAAGCTATCAAATAACAAGTCACGACACGTGCACAAGGATTACAGCTGGTACAAGCAATAACATCTACAGCAGTCACCGTTGCAAGACGCTGAGTTTCCCCGTACTCTCAGTTAAACCGCCTGCGATTGTATTGAACTTAAAGATGAGAAATAATTCGTGCACGTCCCTGTCATGATGCGTTCAAAAGCTAGACTCCAGAATCGTGGCTCTAATGTTGTCAAATGAGTGGCCCATTGCGTTAGCATGCTTTGATATTGGAAGGTGAGGAAGTGAAGAGTTATGAGCCTTGTGATTGTTAAACCGATATCGGAAGGGTGTTTCGGTTTCGCCTAAGTACTGCATTCCACAGATCAAGCATTCCAGGAGGTAAACTACATTACGCGTGTCGCAGTTATATTCACCATTTATTTTCACGCTGAAGTTATATGCGGTGCGGTCAGCGATAAGTGAAGTGGTCATATGCTGGCAGACTTTGCAGCGAGGTTTGTTGCAAGGACGGCAGCCAGTAGGTTTACTGCGTACGCTTTTTGACGACATGAGTAGGTCACGCAGATTTGGCGCTCTTCTGTACGTCACACGCGGTGGTTCAGGGAAAATTGATTTAAGTCGTTCGCTTTGTAGAAGTATGTTAAGGTGCTTTCTTAAAATGGCATTTGCGTGTTGCGCAGGCGCGGAAAATGTTAGAACAAGGTTGGTGCAGGAGAAGACTGGCTGTTTATTTTTGGTGCTTAAAAGCGTTTTGCGGTCCTGGTTACTTGCCCTTTTTATTGCGTCATCTATAATCTTGGAAGGGTATTTCTGTTTTGTTAAAGAACTCCGAAGCTGCGCACAATTGGAATTAAAATCAGTTTCTTGGGAGCATATTCTTTTAAAACGAAGGGCCTGGCTATAGGGTTTGCTGGTTTTAGAGTGCTTGACATGGTTACTATTAAAATGAAGGTATATATACCTATAATATGTATATTGTAGTGAAGAGGCATGCCCACTACTGCAGCGACATCGACACGTTGGCGCAAGGCACGAGCTAAGACTGCCTGGTTGCTGCTGCGACGCTGCCCGTATAGTCGTCCTGCTCTTGCTGCTTCGGTACCCACGCCGCTACCACTGTTGACCTTGGATTGACATTATATTTTCGTGGAGAGTACTGCGGTCTTTCCTCGTCCTGGAACTGCGTAGCCAACAGCTGCCGTCCGTCATGCCTGACGATGATGTATTCACACCCCCACCGGCTTCGCCACGCAGGGGCTGTCCCGGTGCCCAGCTCTTGCGAGAACCAGACATCTTCAGCGGCACCGATGAGAAAGACGTTGAGGATTGGCTGGAATCTTATGAACGAGCCAGTGCTACTAACAAATGGAACGATCCCGCGAAGCTTGGTACCGTGATGTTTTATTTAATGGATATTGCCAAGCTATGGTGCAGAAACCATGAGGCGGATATCCCCACTTGGACGACCTTCAAAGCCTACATCGCAGATGTTTTTGGGCGCCCTGGTGTGCGGAAACTTCGCGCAGAACACCGTCTACGAAACCGGTTTCAACAAACTGGTGAAACATTCACTAGCTACATCGAGGACATCCTCGACCTCTGCCGGCGTGTCGACCCGACGATGGCGGAAACTGACAAGGTACGGCACATCATGAAAGGCATTTCCGACGACGCCTTTCAAATGCTGCTCTCGAAGAACCCTGTCACTGTCTCGGAGCTCATCGAGTTGTGTCAGAGTTTCGATGAGCTCCGACGACAGCGTCTCCTCACGCGACGCCCTAACGTCACGGATGACACACTCTCAAGCCTAACCACCACCTCTGACCTTGAGTCCCTGCTATCGCAGATCAAGGAGTTTGTTCGTGCTGAAGTCGCTTGCAGCTATCGCTGCTATCGACAGTCGGCCAACCAGTCACCTCTTCCAGCAAACCTTCGCCAGGCCATCCAGGAGCAAGTTTTCTCGGCTCTGCCATCTGCCCGTGACGCTTCATCGTTGCCGACCCCCGTAGCCTGTGCCGAAGTAACTGCACCTCTAAGCTGTGCTGAAGTGGCCACTCGACCACCTCTTCAGACTTTTACGTCACTGCCATCAGCTTGTGATGACCGGATAGTCCTGGGCCATGCCGGTCACTGGACCGAATCACACACACGTACGTTGGCGGGTTCCACACTGACTGGCTGGTGATGTGCGCCGTATTTATGTCCTTGCAACATCGACGCCCCCAGGCGCCGGAACGGCAAACTTATCTTATCACATCCCTCCCCCTTTATTAATGGTTGCAAACCATTGTTTAAGGTGCGTAGCGCGATACTGGTCGTCGAATTCTGGTACTTCTACGCAGGACAGGAGTACTGGGTGCTGTGACAGCAAGTTCCGGTTCCGTTGCCGCGTCTTCCCTGGGATCTTGCCTAGACTCTGTGTCGTGTAGACGATCCGGAGATAGCTGCCTCTGACCTACGTCCAAGCCTGGAGCAAGACCAGTTAGCTGTGTCTGACCCACGTCCAAGCTTGGAGCAAGACCGGTAGATACTGGGCTGCCTGACTTTTGGTTGTCTGCACACAGTTCCTCAGGGGCCTGGCGGATGTGATCCAGATGTCGAGTTAACTATCGTCCGTTTTCCAGTAGAACATCCATGGACGAAGTGCGTTGTTCGGTGACGACTGCAGGGAGCCACGCAGGTCCTGGATGGAAGTTCCTTGCGAACACCTGGTCACCCGGGTGGCCCAAAACCCTGGGTCTTGTTCCTTGGTCGCATCTGATTTTCTGCTTAAGTTGCTTCTGTAGCACCTTGGTCCTGAGATCTGGGTGTAGCAGGTCCAACGCAGTCCTCAGCTTCCGCCCCAACAACAGCTCCAACGGACAGCAACCCGTGACCTCGTGAGGCGTTGACCTGTATGCCAGGAGCATGCGGGAAATTTGAGTGCGAATATCTCCAAAGCCAGCCTTCCGCAACTCGTTTTTGACAATCTGCACGACCCGCTTTGCAGCACCGTTTCACGCTGGATGATACGGCGGCACCAGCATTCGCTTCACCCCGTTTTTCTTGAGGAATGTGGAGTAAAGCTCACTGGTAAATGCTGGCCCAATATCCGGCACGACCACATCTGGAAGGCCTTGGTTTGCGAACATAATGCGCATGCAGGAAATAGTTGCTTCAGCCGAGGGTGTAGAGACCGGGAATACTTCAAGCCACTTCGAAAACGCATCAACTGCGATAAAAATTAGGTGTTTCTGTAAGGACCGGCATAGTCCACATGCAACCGTGACCACGGTTTCTCCGGGAACGGCCAGGGCATGACAGGCACTGGTCGTGGCACTCTTTGATGCTCCTGGCAAATACGGCACCTTTGAATGGTTATCGCTATATCGTTATCCAGGCTAGGCCACCACACATGGCTACGAGCAACTGCCTTCATTTTGTACAGTCCTGGATGGCTCTCATGCAGCAGCTGGAGGACTTCCTTTTGCAAGGATTTTGGAGCAATGACTCTGTTGCCCCACAATAGACAGTTCCCTTGCACGCTCATCTCATGAAAGCGCGTCTCGTAGGGTCTTCCCTCTGACCCTAGGTTTATCTGGCAGCCTGACCACAACGCTGCTCTTACTTGTGACAGCACCCGGTCTCTGGAGGTGGCTGCCGCAACAGCATTTGACGACAGCACCCCTGGGTATACTCCTTCCAGCATTAACACTTCGGCAGGGCAGTCAACAACAAATTCGGCAGTTGGCAGAGGTAGCCGGCTTAACCCATCGGCATGTGCAATTTGTGAACCCGGCCTATACTTCAGGTCATAACTGTACCCCGACAACAGCAAGGCCCACCTTAGCACTCTGGAAGAACAGGATTCGGGAACTGGTTTGTCTGCTGCGAGCAGGCCGAGCAGCGGTTTGTGATCTGTGACGGCTTCGAATTGCCGGCCCCATAAGTACTGCCTGAACTTTGTAACGCCAAATACAAGGCTCAATGCCTCCTTATCTAATTGGCTGTAGTTTTTCTCCGCGGTTGTCAGGCTGCGGGAGGCAAAACCAATGAGGCGCTCTTCTCCAGATGACTCTCGTTGCGCCAGTACTGCTCGAATCCCGAAGGGAGATGCATCAGTGACAAGCACAGTTGGCTTTCCTGGGTCAAAGTGTGCCAATATAGCAGAGGAGGCCAATAGCTCCTTGCTTCTCCGAAATGCCTGCTTTTCATCAGTTTCCCAGCGCCATGGTGTTCCCGACGCCCACAAACTATTGAGCGGCTGTAATACGGCAGAAAGGTTCGGCAAAAACCTTCTGTAAAAATTAACCAACCCGAGGTAACTCTGAAGTTCCTTGACCGCTCGGGGTGCGGGGGCTTCCAGCACTGCTTCATCTAAGCCGGGTTTGGACGCAGCCCAGCCGCACTAATGATATGGCCCAAGTACTGGACTTCTGGTTTCAGGAATTCGCATTTGGATAACTTCAGTCGCAGTCCCGCGCTCTTCAGGCGATCCAACACTCGGCCCAAATTTTCCCAATGCTCTTTGTCACTGGTTCCTATGACCAGAATATCATCAAAGTACACTACGACATGGTCAAGGTCGTGCAACAGATTTTCCATCTCTCGCTGAAATATAGCCGGAGCTGATGAAACCCCGAACGGCAGCCTTGTGAATTGGTGTAATCCCTTCGGAGTGTTAATGGTGACTAGCTCTTGGCACTCCTCATCGAGTGGAACCTGCTGGTAGGTATCTTGCAAGTCAAGCATTGTTAACTTCTTGCTCCCTGTAAGTCGCGCAAAAAGTTTCTCAATCCTAGGATTAGGGTAGGACTCGGCGACTGTCACCGGGTTTATGGTAGTCATAATATCGCCGCCAACCCGAACCCGGCCGTTGCGCTTCAATAGAGGAATGATGGTCGCGGCCCACTGAGAAGTTTTCACCGGTTTGATAACGCCTTCCCGGTCCATCCTCTGTATTTCTTCAAAAACCTTATCGCGCAAAGCAAATGGTATCGAACGTGCCTTGACAAAACGTGGCTTCGCACCCTTTTGTACGGATATAGACGCTGTGACGCCGTGAAACATGCCAAGCTGCTCCGAAAAGCTTTGTGATATTGGCTTACCAGGTCTTCCGTAGACTTCATGACGTTGCCTCTCTCCGTCTGAGCGATGCCTAGGTTGAAGGCCTTCATGCAGCTTCGTCCAAACAGCGTAGGACACGCCCCTTTCACGACAAATAGTGGTAGCTGGCGCTCCTTGTCGCAAAGTTTGAACATTGCTTCCAGCTTTCCCTGGACGCGTTTCATGTCGCCGGAAAAACTTCCCAGCTACACACTCGATGGCTCCAACGGCACCAACGGAAAAAGCTCGGCAAACTTGCCATCATGAATGATCGACACACTAGCGCCGGTGTCCAACTCCATTTTGAGCATTATGCCATTAACTTCAACCGCTATGCGCATTGGCTCTGAACTAGCTGTGTGAAGCGTCCACAAGTCGAAAACTTCGGGCTCTTCAGCAGAGACAGGCAGGTCGCCCAGATTATTCACGCGACTAGACTGGCTCCGGTCGAAATTTCTACTTCCCGGCTGAACTCTGCAAACTTTTGCAAGGTGCCCTTTTTGGCGGCAATTGTGACAGATCGTGCTGCCGTGCTTACACCGACGCGCAGAATCACCTCCCCCGCAACGGAAGCAACAGCTATCATTTTTTCTCCGAGGTGACAACGTTTGCTTGCTCCGGAGCATCGTGAGATAGTAGCTGTGCTTGATGACAGCTCAATGTGCGTGAATCTTTATGCGCAGCCTTCATAGCTACGACGGTGTCCTTTGCAGTTTCGAAGGTTAAACACGTCGTTTCCAGCAGCCGTGTTTGCATGGTTACGTCATTGATTCCGCTGGCTATCTGGTCTCGCAACATGCGCTCTCGAAATGTTGCAAAATTACAGTTTTCGGACAATTTCTTCAACGAGGCAATGTAGTCACTTACGGTCTCCCCCTCTTTTCGATGTCTTGAGAAAAACTTGAAACTTTCCACTATTTCTGATACGCGAGGGGCGTAGTGCTTGCCAAGTGTGGTAAAAATTTCGGTCAGTCCTGCTTGGGCGAGCCTGCGTGGTGCTAGAAGGCCTCGTAGCAGAAAATAAGTCTCTGGACCGCAGCATGTCAAAAATACGGCTGTCTTCTTGTCGCTCGGGATGTCGTTCGCGATGAAGTACAGCTCGGCCCGCTCGCGGTATTCCGCCCACTCTGATGTACTCGGGTCGAACGGATCCAGCTTCCCGACGACAGGCATGACGACGTGTGATTGTGCTGTGCCCGTCCGGTTCGTCAGTCGACCTCGTCGCCACTTGTGATAACCGGATAGTCCTGGGCCATGCCGGTCGCTGGACCGAATCACACACACGTATGTTGGCGGGTTCCACACTGACTGGCTGGTCATGTGCGCCGTATTTATTTCCTTGCAACATCGACGCCCCCGGGCGCCGGAACGGCAAACTAAACTTATCACACAGCCATGCCACCGCGACCTACTCCTCGGTTCGCTCAGCCAACGTCCCTCCAGAGTATTGGACAATGGCGTACAGTCGACAATCGGCCAATATGCTTTGCCTGTGGCCTACCTGTCCGCATAGCGCGATACTGCCGTCGCCGCGTCCCTATCTACCACCACCAGAGCTACCACTAGAGCTTCGAACCGGTTCCTTATGTGTCACCGCGCCCTTCGTTCACAGGATCTCAGCCTCCTGACCAGATGTCATCGTACGCTGACCACCGCCCTCCTGTTAACCGTCGCTCGCCATCACCTCGACGCCGCTCGCCATCCCCGATGCGCCGTCGTCCTTCATCGCCGGAGCGGGAAGACTGATTGCCGCAGTTCCAGAGGCAGGAACTGTGACGCCCGCGAAAAGACCAAGGCCCCAACGAATGTTCTCGACGTATATGTGGACGGCGTCGCTGCACTCGCTCTTGTCGAGACTGCTGCCGCAGTTTCAGCGACCAGTGCAAGACTCTGCCGCTTGCTCAAAAAAGTTATGACGCCAATAGCAAGTATATCACTTCGTACAGCCAGCGCAGAGCACGTCACGCCAGCCGCTGCCTGTACTGCTCGCATCGCGATTGATGGCCTCATCTATGTCGTCGAATTACTAGTTTTAGATTCCTGCTCCCATGATCTCATTTTGGGTTGGGACTTTCTCTCTGCTAATAAGGCCGTCAGCGACTGCTCTCGCGCTGAGGTAGAATTTGAAGTGTTTGGCGATGCTTCGTTGAGTGATGCTCTTGAAACCGGGGACAAACAATTTGTTGCTGAAAACGTCATCATACCGCCGCACTCTTTCACCCTTACCATGGTATCTTGCAACTCGCTCGCCGAGTCGAGTGCCCTTTTCACGCCATCTGCCCTTTTCGTTCGCCGCAAGTGTTCGCCGCTACCTTATACCCTTCTAAAACTTCGTGACGGCGTCAGCAGACTGCTCATCTCGATCCTCTTGTCATGTGCTGTAACACTGCTGCGGGGTGAGCGTGTCGGGCGGGTTTACAGTCTCGACCCTTCTGCAATTTTTGACATGTCGACTGGTCCTTCCGCCAAACACGAAGTCACCGGAGTGACTTGTGCCTCTTCGCCGCAGATTACTAGGCCTGACGTACTCAGCAGCTCCATCGCCGACACGTTAACCATTTCGCAACGTGCTCAGCTGCTACGACTGCTGGAGAAGTTCCGTTCTTCCTTTGACTGCCAGCATACTCCCCTCGGCCACACGTCCGCTGTGTGTCACCGCATCAATACGGGTACCAGTGCGCCATCGCGTGTCTATCGCGTGTCTGCAGACCCTATCGCGTGTCTGCAGCCGAGCGCCAGGTTATCGATGACCAAGTAGCTGACATGCTCAAGCGTGGCGTCATCCAGCCTTAGAATAGCCCCTGGGAATCTCCAGTCGTTCTCGTTACGAAGGACGGGTCAATTCGCTCCTGTGCTGACTACCGTCGTCTTAACAAAATAACTCAAAAAGACGTTTATCCCTTACCGAGAATTGACGATGCCCTTGACTGCCTCCAAGGTGTGGAGTACTTCTCTTCTATTGACCTGCAGAGTGGCTACTGCCAAGTCCCTCTGGCCCCTGAAGATCAGCCTAAGACGGCCTTTGTCACACCTGATGGCCTTTACGAATTCTGTGTCATGCCTTTTGGTCTTTGCAACGCCCCCGCAACATTCGAGCGGATGATGGACAATCTTTTGCGTGGCCTGAAGTGGAAAACTTGCTTGTGCTACTTAGATGACGTAGTTATATTTTCACAAGATTTTCCAACGCATCTCCGCAGGCTAGATCAAGTACTGCAGTGCCTCACTGACGCTGGCCTTCAGCTCAACCTGAAGAAATGCCGCTTCGGCGCAAATCAGCTCACCATCCTCGGCCATGTTGTCTCTAAAGACGGTATTCTTCCTGACACCGCCAAGCTTCGGGCAGTTGCAGAGTTTCCTAAACCTGCGTCTCTGAAGGATCTGCGCAGCTTTCTTGGCCTGTGCTCCTATTTCCGCCGATTCATTCGGAATTTCGCGATGATTACCACCCCTTTGACTGAAGTTTTGCGCAATGAATCGAAAAGTTACGCTTGGTCACCCGCCTGTGACGATGCTTTCGAAAAGTTGCGCCACCTGTTAACCTTGCCGCCAATCTTGCGTCACTTTGACCCGACTGCTCTGACTGAGGTACACACCGATGCCAGCGGTGTTGGACTCGGCGCAGTGCTCGCGCAGCGCAAATCAGGATTTGTGGAGTACGTAGTCGCATACGCAAGCCGTACCCTCACTAAAGCGGAGAAGAACTATTCTGTGACAGAGAAAGAGTGCCTCGCAATTATATGGGCTCTAGGTAAATTTAGACCATACCTATATGGTCACCCCTTCGACGTAACCACCGATCGCCATGCGCTTTGCTGGTTATTCACATTGAAAGACCCCTCCGGCTGTATTTCTCGCTGGGCTTTGCGGTTTTAAGAGTTCGACATGCGTGTTGTCTACAGGTCTGGTCGACGTCACACTGATGCCGACGCCCTATCACGTTCACCTGTGTCCTCCGAAAGCTCTGCATGTCTATCTGCCGTGGACGAAATGGTGTAGTTCCCAGAAAACTGTGACATGGCGTCTGAGCAACGTAAGGATGACTGGATCAGCACTCTTCTGCGATTCCTTTCAGACCCGTCGATTTCTCCATCTTCTCGAACGTTGCGCCGTCAAGCGGCTCACTTTGAGGTCCGCGATAGCCTCCTTTTTCGGAGGAACTACAAGTCCGACGGCCGAAAGTGGTTACTCGTCATACCTCGCCATCTTCGTGCTGCAATATGTTCAGCTTTCCACACTGACCCTCAGTGCGCACATGCGGGCGTCTTCAAAACACACGCCTGGCTTTCCTCCCGGTTTTATTGCCGAGGCATGTACACCTTTGTGCGCAAATACATTCAGTCATTCCCTCAGTGCCAACAACGCAAAGCCCTCCCTCATCACGCCTCTGGTCCGATCCAGCCAATTTCTTGCCCAGCCAGGCCTTTCGACCGCGTTGGAATTGATCTGTATGGGCCTCTACCATTCATATCTTCCGGAAACCGTTGGATCGTTGTCGCTGTCGACTACTTGACGCGATACGCAGAAACAGCCGCTTTGCCTGCTGCCACAGCACGCGACGTCTCATCTTTTCTCCTGCCGAACTTCATTCTGCGTCACGGCGCACCACGGGAACTTCTCAGCGACAGAGGACGTGTATTCCTCTCTGAAGTCGTCAACGCGCTCCTTGCCGAATGCCGTATCATTCACCGGACTACCACCGCCTACCATACGCAGGCGAATGGATTGACGGAAAGATTCAACCGTACCCTAGGGGATATGATATCAAAGTATGTTGCCTCAGACCACTCCGACTGGGACCTCATTCTGCCTTTTGTGACATACGCCTACAATACTGCTCCACGGGCGACTACGGGCTTTTCACCATTTTCCCTGTTATATGGCCGAGACCCTTCCACCACACTAGATACCATTCTGCCCTACCTCCCGATTCCTCCGAGTCTACGCCCATCTCTGAAGCTGCCCGCCGCGCAGAGGAATGCCGTAAGCTCACCCGGTCGTTCACAACCATCGACCAATGGAGACGAAAATCTCGGCGTGACGATAACCACCCGTACCCTAACTTTGTTCCGGACACTCTTGTTTGGCTTTGGGATCCCGCTGTGCCTACAGGCCTTTCCTCGAAGTTTTTTTCAAAATACCAGGGACCCTACCACATTGTCTCGCAGGCTTCACCAGTTAACTACATCGTCGAACACGTTACGCCATCCACAGACCAGCGCTTTCGGGGACGTGAAATTGTTCACGTACAGCGGCTGAAACCTTATTACGACCCACTCGTACACTGTTCACCGTGAGTTGCCAGGATGGCTCCTTTTTCGACGGGGGGCGAAGTGTAGTGAAGAGGAATGCCCACTACTGCAGCGACATCGACACGTTGGCGCGAGGCACGAGCTAAGACTGCCTGGTTGCTGCTGTGACACTGCCCGTATACTCGGCCTGCTCTTGCTGCTTCGGTACCGACGCCGCTACCGCTGTTGACCTTGACCTTGCATGTACATTATAATATATATATATATATATATATATATATATATATATATATATATATATATATATATATATATATATATATGTGTGTGTGTGTGTGTGTGTGTATGTATGAATGAGATCTAACAGACAGTAATGCCAAGGGGAAGTTATTAGAACCAATGGAATGTAAATAAGAATAAAGAAAAGTGGATGAAAAAATAATTAGCCGTGAGCAGGAATCACACCTACGACCTTCGAATAACGCGTTCGATGCTCTAACCACTGAGCTACCACAGCCGCCTTCCCTCCATTCACTTTTTTGGGTTTATATGTGAGTTTAGAAGTAGGAGTGACAGTCAGCGCCATCTATAAGCAAAACGACGAGTGTCAAAACACTCCTATGCGCATGTTTTGGCGTCACGTATCACGTGAACCTATTATGAGCGGGCAGCTGATTAATTGTCCCTCTTATACAACCTAAACACACCAAGTCTGCCAGTACGAGACCCTCGTTCAAATGAAATAGGGAAAAGAAGTCTATACCTAAGGGTTCGTTTTTCCGTGTTTTAACACAATATGAATGAGATATAACAGACAGTAATGCCAAGGAATGTACAGGGGAAGTTATTAGTAACAGTATTGTATTAGTACCAATATTAGTACCAATATTGGATTGTATGAGTAAACAATTATCAAATTTTCGTAAGTGTGCTCCTTTATTCTTAATTATATTTGCACCAGACCCACATAATTTCTTTTTTGAATCATATTTTGGAGCTCCATCTTGCCGAGTTCAACGGAACCAAACACAATGGACATTCATGGAGCTTCCACAAGCGATCCTGTCACAAAAGCTAATGCATTTATTTGTTATTTTAAGTCTGTTTTCACCATTGATAATTTTCAAACACCTACCTTTTCACTGGCCAACCCTGCACCCTCAATTGGTGACGTATGTTTATCTGAAGAAGGCATTCTAAATTTGATACTTAACTTAGACACTAAAAAAAGCCCTGGCCCAGATAATATTCCCAACAACTTTTTAGTACGATATGCTTCATGTACAAGCCGCTACCTTATGATAATATACAAAAAATCTCTAGCAAAAGCAACAGTTCCATTATCTTGGAAGCTTGCTAAAGTGCTCCCCTTTTTTAAAGCTGGATGCAAATCCTCGCCGGCTAATTACAGGCCTATTTCCTTGACATCTCACTCATGCAAAATATTAGAGCACGTCATATACAAACACATAGTAGAATTCCTGGAAGCTAATAATATTTTAAACCAATTTCAACATGGCTTTAGACGCGGTTTCAGTACAATCACTCAACTTACCGAATTTAGTCATGATGTTATTGAAGCCATTCACTCGGGTTATCAGGTAGATGCTATCTTTATTGACTTATCGAAAGCTTTCGATACAGTTCTCCATTCCAAACTTTTATCTAAACTTAATTTTATATTTAAAAAATTCCGCCATATCCACGAAGTGAATGATGATGAGTGGGCGAAGCTCCGGAGGTAAACCTGGTAAACCATGAATCCTCTGTACATTTTGCCCACTCGATTTTATTACATCGCTCCCCCTAGCGTACGTCGCCGCACTAAATCGAACGATTGCCTTCAACCAATGACACGCGCCATATGTGACATCAGTTCTATTTTATAAGATCTGGCGTCTTTCATCAACTACAAGTACCGCTTTCTAGTTTATAACATCTTGCATCTTTTCATCATCAGCTACAAGTACCACCATCTAGTAAACACTACAAGAACTAAACGAGAGGTGGCTACATACAGGGGACGGTACCGCCATCTAGTGAACACTGCAAGAACTAAACTAGAGGTGGCTACATACAGGCTACAGGGGACGCACAGCCCACGCCCTAAAGAGCTTCGCCCCTAAAAACCCACTGCTCGTAGGTTGGATATCTAGTTTTCTCTCGCACCGCTCGCAATATGTATTTTTTAACTGAACGGCATCCAGTACCACTGATGTAACTTCAGGTGTTCCGCAGGGCTCAGTACTTGGACCCCTTCTTTTCTTATTATTTATAATTGACATATCCGGTAACATAACGTCTCAGATTAGGCTATACGCCGATGACTGCGTGATTTATCAAAAAATTACTTCTGCTGAGGATCACGAGAAACTGAACAACTCATTTTTCAATTTTTGCACTTGGTGCCAAACCTGGCAAATGAATGTAAATTTCCAAAAACTGTGTGCATGACATTTTCTACTCGGTCATCCGCTCATCTATTTCCCTACTCATTCGATGGTTGTCATTCAACAAGAAAAATGGAATATAAGTACCTCGGCCTTCATTTTACTCACAACATGTCCTGGTCCAAACACATTGATATTACGTACAATAAAGCCCTGAAGAGATTAGGTTACTTACAGCGCGTTCTCCGTGTAGCACCAAAAGAAACCAAGCTCTTAACATTTAAAACGTTAGTACGGCCATTACTCGAATACGGTTGTGTCGTGTGGAATCCACACAAAGCGTCCGACATTGCAAAATTAGAATCCATACAAAAAAAGCCGTCCGTTTTATCTCCCGAAGATATGACCGGTATTTTTCGCCTACGTCCAACTTAGCACCTTTGGGTTTAACTCCTTTATCTGCCAGGCGCCATTCAGAATGCTTAAAGCTTGTGTAAGCCTTGATTAATTCGCCGCGCTTGCCCTCGCTCCACAGGTATCTGCAGTTTGCCGCACCACCCTCTGTTCACACCAGGAGTCAACATGCGCTAAATATTACGCCACTTCACCCCAAAACTGATTTGTTTAAGTATAGTTTTTTCCCTTCACTATTGAGCTCTGGAACTTGCTACCCGGCGATACCCGCGGGCTCCCTTTGGAGCAGTTTCTGAGTGCAATATCACATGCGTGTTAAGTAGATATTTCCATGTTCTTTTGCTTTCTGTGCTCTTGCTCTGTTTATTCCGTATCTTGTGTAGTACTGTGAACCACAAATTTGTGCCATATGCTCATGTTTTTGTTTCTGCTTGTTATCACCTGATCATTTGTATGTCCACTCCTGCAATAGCCCTAATAGGGGCGGCAGTATGTATAAATAAATAATATATATATATATATATATATATATATATATATATATATATATATATATATATATATATATATATATATATATATATATATATATATATATATATATATATATATATATATATATATATATATATATATATATATTGCTACGATACTGAGGATGCGCGTGGAAGAAGAGGAGAACGAGGTTGGCACGAGCGGTGATCGGCCAGATCCCTGGACTCTCGCATTGATCATCTCCTGTAAATAAAGGCATCCATCGCACCGTAACAAGATTGGTGGAAGGTGCGATGGAAGGTGGAAGGTACAGCGGAGCGATCCAAGGCCAACGATCACGGAAGCGCTACCTCAAGAACTACGCCGAAGCCGCCGACTGGCTGGTCTACCACCGCTCTCTATGGATCCGATTGCTGACGGCGACACCACGCACTCTTCGTCTGGCGCTGCGTGGCCCCGGCACATGGCACCACGAAGCTTTTCAGGGAGGGTCGGAGAAGACGTCGACGAATGGCTGAAACGCTTCAACCGTGTGAGTAAATACAACTGTTCGGATGCGGCCTCCCGTTTGTCCAACGTCGGATTGTTTCTTCAAGGGACGGCGTTGGTGTGGTTTGAAAACCACGAAGAAACAATAATGACCTGGGAAGCGTTTGAGAAAAAAATAGCGAGCTGCTTCGGGGACCCATTGATGAAGAAGAAGCGCGCTGAGCCAATTTTGATGCAGCGTGCTCAAGTCCCCGGTGAAACATGCACAACGTACATTGAAGAGATCCTGAAATTGAGCAAGTCTGTAGACCCACGCATGAAAGAAGATGACAAGGTAGGGCATCTTCTCAAAGGGTTTGCTGAGGATGTCTACAATTTACTCATCGGCAAGGACACCTTGGCGTCTGTAGCGGACGTAATACAACACTGCCGCACGTTTGAGACACTGAAGGCTAGGCGCATCACTCCCAAATTTGGTAGACTTGCCAACGTCACCACCGTTGCAAGTGTCGACGTCCCTCCAACATCCCCCTGTGATCTTGCCTCAATGATCAGGCAAATCGTACGCGAAGAACTTGGACGACGTGATGCTGTCAACCCGCCGAGAGCACCGGCTATCAACACCTCCCCGCCATACGACGCAATGTGTGCTGCCGTTGATGCCACGCTATATGATGTGCCCCAATCAAGAGCACCAGAGCCCCCAACCAACAACTTACATCATCGCCGTGGTTTCCAGAACGCCTCCCGCCAACCACCTACAATGGTGTCTTCGTGGGACGATCATGGGCACATGGCGCCTCGTGGAAGGTTTGGCGACGTGCATGAGGCCCCTGTGTGCTATAACTGCGGTTTCCGTGGACATGTGGCTCGATTCTGTGGTCAAAGGCGTCGCCCCCAGCAACGCTACTACGAGGGACCATCACCTTCTTCTCGACAAAACCGCTGGCGCGGTGGTATGCGTTCAATGCGGGACGCGTACGTTGGGGGCGGCTTCCAGCAAACGACCCACAGTGATACACATGTAGGACGCAATTTCCACCGGAATTTACGCAACGACTCCCCTTCCTCCGTGCGAAGCTTGACGCCCCCCACAACACGCCGGTTCCGTTCCCCATCTCCTTGTCGACGCGTCACCTCCCCGCCTCCGGGAAACTAGGTGGTGCGGCCAATGGAGGTGAGGTCGCCGAACATTTGTCACTACATCCGCCTATGCCTCCACCCATTTTTATGACTCAAAATAGGGTCCCCGTGCTTATTGATGGACTTCCTACCATGGCTTTGATAGATACTGGAGCAGCTGTTTCAGTGATGAGTCTTAACTTCAAATTGCAGCTAGGACATAAAGTGATGTTTCGCTGGGACAGTTGTGCATCATTTCGTGCAGTGAGCGGGGAGACATTGTGCCCGATCGGTGTGTGTGTTGTTAGTGTCACTTTGGGTGACAAGGTCTTCGAGGCTGAATTCGCCGTCCTGACCAGCTCCACCCATGACATCATCTTGGGCATCAATTTTCTACGCGAGTGCGGGGCTACTGTAGATTGCGGTGCTGGCGAGATTATGCTATCGGCATTTACTGACAATCCTAGGTGCTGTCAAGGATCTATCACCGTCATTGAGGATGTTGTCTTGCCGCCCAACTCGATGAAGACCGTACGCGTTGACGCCTCTGCCTCGGACGCCGGAAAGTTTGATGTTCTTGTAGAGCCCATTCCTCTTAATTGCGCCAAGAAAAATGTGCTCACTTCACATTGTGTTCTGTCGATCAGTGATAGGCGATCGGCCTTATGGGTGTCGAACTATTCAAATGAACCTGTTATGCTACCCGGCGGAATGCGACTCGCCCGCTTCGAACAAAATGCGACCAGTTTCATTGCATCTTTAAGTGACGAGAGAGTAGATCCTATTTGTGCAACGTACCATACAGAAGCCAACTTTCTGAGTATGGTAAACAAGTCGCTATCATCAGAAAAACGTCAAGCTTTGGTCGAAGTCCTTGCGAAGCACGCTACTATATTTGACTTTGCGCAGAAAGAAGAGCAAATAAGTGTACCCGAGTGGCGTACTCACCATGGGATTGACACAGGATCCGCTCACCCTATCCGGCAGAAACCATACCGTGTCTCATCTGCGGAGCGCAAGGTCATTACTCAACAGGTAGAAGAGATGTTAAAGAAAAGGGTTATTCAAGAGTCGTGTAGCCCTTGGGCTGCTCCTGTGATTCTTGTCCGAAAGAAGGATGGTACATGGCGAGTCTGCGTGTATTACAGACGGCTCAACTCTGTTACTAAAAAGGATGTCTACCCGCTTCCCAGGATTGATGATGTCATCGATTGTTTACATTCGGCATCGTACTTCTCATCCGTGGACTTGAGACTTGGTTATTGGCAAATCCCCATGCACCCGAATGACAGAGAGAAAACGGCCTTCATAACCCCAGATGGTCTATTTGAATTCAATGTAATGCCGTTTGGCCTATGCAACGCTCCAGCCACGTTTGAGCACTTCATGGACTCTGTGTTACGTGGACTAAAGTGGGAAGTTTGTCTTTGCTACCTGGATGACATTATAACATTTGGCCGTACATTCCATGAACACAACCATCGCCTAGATATTGTTCTCACCTGCCTTGAGAGAGCTAAGCTCACCCTGAACTCTAAGAAGTGTCACTTTGGCTCTCGTTCTCGGTCACCTGGTGGACAAGCATGTCGTTCGACCCGACCCCCAGAAAGTCGCAGCAGTCAGCAGCTTCAAACAACCTAAGTCGGTACGAGAGTTGCAAAGCTTTTTGGGCCTATGCTCGTACTTCCGTCGCTTCGTGCCCAGGTTCGCCGACCTCGCTTACCCTTTGACGTCCCTACTCAACAAGAACGCACCTTTTCGGTGGTCAGCGGAATGCGAGTCGTCTTTTTCGCAACTCAAGTTTGCTCTTACGTCAGAGCCCGTACTTCGCCACTATGACCCATCTGCTGTCACAGAAGTTCATACCAATGCCAGTGGTGTAGGTATTGGCGCCGTCTTGGTCCAACGCCATGGAGCTGCTGAACACGTCGTTGCCTATGCCAGTCGCTGTTTAAGTAAGCCGGAGTGAAACTATACTGTCACAGAGCAGGAATGTCTCGCGGTCATATTCGCCGTGCACAAGTTTCGCCCTTATATCTATGGACGCCGATTCTCGATTGTCACGGACCACCATTCTTTATGTTGGCTCACTGGACTACGGCACCCATCTGGTCGTCTTGCTCGTTGGGCATTACGATTGCAAGAACACGACTTTGAAGTCTGCTACAAGAGCGGTCGTCGTCATGCTGACGCTGATTGCCTTTCACGACTTCCCCTTCCAACAACCGAGTGTGACGCTGACAACTTTGATGAATATTTGGCTGTAGTGGATACTCCGTTCCCTGACCTAACAACTTTTCGAGCAGAGCAACGCAATGACAACAGTCTCGCTTCTTTCTTTATTTCCAGAACGAACGGTCAACGTGGTTTCGTCGTAAAGGATGGCGTTCTTTACAAAAAGAATTATTCCGGCGTAGGCCCTCGCCTACTTCTAGTTGTGCCTACAAGTCTTCGACAACACGTACTTCGAGCAATGCACGACGACCCAACATCTGGCCATATGGGTTTTTCTAGGACATTTTATCGCGCGCAAGAACGCTTCTTCTGGCCAAAGATGCGTAAAAGTGTGACTGCATATGTTGCGAGCTGTGAGCAATGTCAACGCCACAAGCGTCCTACAACTCCGCCAGCCGGACTACTTCATCCCATAGCACCCCCGAGTTCACCATTTGACGTCGTAGGTGTCGACCTGCTCGGCCCTTTTCCGCGATCAACGAATGGCAACCGATGGATTATTGTGGGCGTTGACCACCTCACACGTTACGCCGAAACTGCGGCGATTCCTGCGGCAACGGCCACTCAAGTTTCACAGTTCATGCTGTCACACGTTATATTACGCCATGGATCCCCCCGTGTCATCATCAGTGATCGCGGGCGGCAATTTGTTGCCGATGTAGTTGAAGACCTCCTTCGTCTTGCTTCGTGCCATTTTCGTCACACTACCCCGTATCACCCGCAGGCTAATGGTTTGACGGAACGAACAAATAGGACTCTCGTCAACATGATTTCCATGTATGTTGATTCTGGACACAAAACATGGGACGCGATTTTGCCATTTATAACTTTCGCCTACAACACTGCACAGCACGAAACAACAAGATACAGTCCATTTTATCTGCTCTACGCACGCCAACCCCGCACAGCTCTTGACACTATTCTTCCTTTTTCCGAGGCTGATCAACCTACTCTCGCCGAAATCATTTGCCGCGCAGAAGAGGCCCGGCGCATCGCCTGTCTTCGAACTTTCGTCTCACAGAAACGCTCCAAAAACCGTTACGACAGAAGTCACCGGCCCGTATGGTTTGAGAAAAGCGATTTGGCGTGGCTTTGGACGCCGCTTCGCAAGCGCGGCCTCTGCCAAAAGTTTCTGGCCAACTACACCGGTCCGTTTGTTGTCTTGGAACGTCTAAGCGATGTCACGTACGTGGTATCTCGGCTGTTGTCAACTGGCCGCCGCTCAAGCAAGACCAACGTCGTTCATGTTGCCCGTTTAAAACGCTATCATCATCGCAACGAAGCCTAACTCGCCCGGTGGGCATCGTCTGCAAAGGGGGAATTGCTACGATACTGAGGATGCGCGTGGAAGAAGAGGAGAACGAGGTTGGCACGAGCGGTGATCGGCCAGATCCCTGGACTCTCGCATTGATCATCTCCTGTAAATAAAGGCATCCATCGCACCGTAACAAGATATATATATATATATATATATATATATATATATATATATATATATATATATATATATATATATATATATATATATATATATTAGTCTCTCTGTTGGTTGGCGAACATACGTAATCCAGGACGACATGCCCGGTGGAGCTTGCACCTACAGGAATTACAAGTAACCGGTGTCTACAAGCCTGCCTTCAAACTACCGGAGTCTCGCGGCATCCAGGACGACGGTGAGGATTTCGTGGCGACCGCGAACGCTCTCGGAAATCGCGAAGCCTGGACGAACCAAAAGAAGTAGTGCACGGCAATGAACAACTTTCGGAATGCTGTCATGGTTTCGCATCGATTCGAAGACGTGTGGCAGCAGTCCTTGGCGGACTGGAGCGCCAACCTCATAGTTGATTTTGGATGGAGTCACCACCACCTCTCCACGACTACCCAATCCTACTTGAGTGCTACCGAGGATCGAGCCCAGGAAGAGGCCCACCTCGAGTCTGCAGCTGTACTTTGCAGCTTCAGAACCTGCCCTAGCACCAACACAACACACACGTCAGGTCTATCTCTCCAAGTCTTGAATTCTGCTTCTGTAACCAACACCATACCATCTTTTATACACGCCGAAACCATATCTCTTTTGCACGAAATGAAGAAGCAGCCACCATGGGCATTTTAGGACGACCTCTTTCTAGCAGCGAAATTAGGAGAAGGAGACATCACTTCCCCAGCAGCCACTCCGGGAGCCTGACTTACCAGATAATTTTGAAAGAGACGTCCTTGTCGCCTCAAAGCCTAGTGCTTCGCTTGTAATGGAGTCAGTGGCTTTATCTGCATACGCTTACCGATTGCAAAAAGACATACTGTTTAATGAAAGCAAAGTGACGGACAATGCCTCAATTTTGGAAGGTCAGTCCTTTTCATCATGCAGGAAGCCAAGCATAGCTGACCCTACCAATACCTCTCTGCCAAAAGTAGGTGATGCTGATCCAGCGGCATTTGAGCCCAAGTTTGTCAAGGGTAACTTCACTCGCACTCCCACGTATGTCAAGGGGAACTTCACTCGCATTCCCACGTATGACAAGAAGCACTTCACTCGGACTGCGAATGAGTCTGCTTAACGCCGCGTGGATCCAAACGCAGGGGTTTTCTTCACGAGACCCATCGCTGACCAACCAAGTGTGAAGAAGATCGGAGGAGTATGCACCAAGCAATCTTTGGAAACCCAGGCCGGAAGTTACATACCAGTCCGACCTACCTTCCATCCAGCGTTGAGCAAGTACATATAATTCGATACCAATGCACGAGAGGATAGTTTTGAAAAGCCGTGTGACCGCAGTCCTTTTTTGAGCCGATCAAATATCAAATGTGCAGCCGCAAGATTTTCAGCACAACCAGTTAGAACCATCATCGACTACACTTTAGGCCAGACCGTAGTGCGTACTAGATCTGCCACTACAACTACACATTCACAGGTTGTCACCGGAAACTCATTTGACAAGACTCCACAGCAAGAATATATATATATATATATATATATATATATATATATATATATATATATATATATATATATATATATATATATATATATATATATATATATAGCAGATTCTTTCAACGTTATTCACGCTGGACCCGACGTATTGTATGCAACAAAGAGACGCCGAAACTTTCCCGGAAGCGTCTTTACTAAACGTTTTCAGCTGGTGGACCAGCCTTCGTCAGAGTAATGTGACAAGAGTTCATGCATGGCTTTAAAAGCTCCTTTCAATAACAAGTCAGCGCCGTATGCGCTGGTTAGCATTATAATGCGCATCATAAAATGTCATGTGCTTCAAAAAAACACAAAAGAAAGACAAAAAACGGGAAAACCAGAAGGGTACACACATACTGAAGACACGGTTGAAGATTCCCTTACATGTACTGTGACAAGATACCATGCTTATACGTAGTTAAGAGATGTAGAAGCGCAGTGGTGTAATGACATTGCGTGGTTGCATAAGAACAATCTTAGTGATATGTGAAGGTGTAATGAAAGCCACTGTGGAATGACTGAGGACAAATTTTTAAAAAAATTAAAAAAAACAAAAAGGGAAGACATAGAAGGCGTGATTCAGGCGGTTCAATTTGAAACCAGTACATCATTGCTATTAATCTAGTGAAAGACAGGTCAGTTTCCCTTTGTTTTTGTTGATTTCAGCTGAAACAGTGTTAACATTATGAATGAGATATGATTCGCGTAGTTCACGATCATGGCTGGTCTGGAATTCCGATTCTAGAATCGTGACTTGGAAGTGACTAAATGAGTGGCCGGGCATGTTCACATGCTTTGATAATGGAAGGTTTGGTTGGGTTTTAGCATGCGATCTGTGATTGTTGAAACGTATTCTAAATGGGGTTTCAGTGTGGCCTATGTATTGCATATGGCAGGTGCCACACTCAAACAAATACACTACATTGGATGAATCACAATTAAAGCTTCCCCTAATTGTGAAAATGAATTGGTTAGATGTGCTGGTGACCATTAATGATGGTTCTATATGAGGACAAACTTTACAACGGGGTTTGTTGCAGCGGCTACAACCAGTACGGTTAACGGTAGCAATTTTAGATGACGTCAGGATGTCACCTATGTTTTTTGAACGCCTATACACTACTCGAGGGGGCTCAGGAAAGACCGCTTTTAGTCTGTCGCTTTGGGTGAGGATGTTCTAAAGGTAACGCAGTATACCTTGAACTTTGGGGATGGACGCTGAGTGTGTTATTACTAAATTGGCTGGCTGAAGCCCGTTGCTTTTTATGCTACCTTTTAAACAGTCCATTCCACCGCGTCCTCTGGCGAAGTGTATCGCGTCGTCAATAATTTTTTCCGGATATTTTCGCTTAAGAAGCTTCTTTTTCAGATCATGGCAGCAGGAATTGAAATCTTGATCTTCACAGCATATGCGCCTAAAGCGCTGTGCCTGGCTATATGGAATTCCAGTCTTCCAATGGCGCACGTGGCTACTTTCAAAATGAAGAAACTAGTCATCGGTTGGCTTTTTAAAAAGCTTCGTAATTAGCCGTCCATGGGAAATTGTATAGGTGACATCAAGAAAGGCTACAGACAAGGGTGAGATAAGTGTAGGAGAATGTTATAGCGGGATGTACCTGGTTGAATTTCGCTATAAAGTTTAGAAGTTGTGTTTCACCATCTGTCCAAATAAAAATTATGTCATCGATGTAGCGTTTGAAACGCTCAGGCTTTAGTGGCACACTCTTAAGAAACGAATCTTCGAGAACCCCTATGAAGATGTTTGAGTATGTAGGGCCTATCTTTGTACCCATCGATGTTCCACTGATCTGTACGTAATGAGAGTCATTGAATTCGAAGTTATTCAACTCGAGAATGAGCTTCAGCAGTGTTTTGAGAGTTGACGTGTCAATTAGCTTGTCAGATTCGGAGTGGTCGTATCAATCTAAAACAGCCAGTATACCGTCCTTGTGGGGTATGTTAGTCTAGAGAGAGGTGACGTCTATCGTCACCAGAAGCGAACCATCAGGCACTGTTAGGTGTGACATTCCATTGAGAAAATTGTTGGTATCCTTGACAAATGAAGCGAATGTGGGCGGAAGAAATTTTATCAAACTCTCAGTGTAACGAGATATGTTTTCTGTTATTGTTCGAATGCCCGAAACAATGGGACGGCCTGGATTTCCGGACTTGTGTATCTTTGGGAGCAGGTAAAATCTTCCGGCAACAGGGCTAAGTGGAATGAGGCTGCGTGCTGTCTTATCGTCGACCCTTTTCTTTTTTACCAATCCTTTAATGGTGTCTTTTAGGATGACAAGAAAGTCAGTGGTAGGATCAGCGGGAAGTTGTTTGTAAAAAGCAGTGTCAGATAACTGTCGTACGGCTTCTTTTATGTAACTTTCTTTGCCCATTATCACAACCGAGCCGCCCTTGTCTGCTGGTTTTATGATAATATCATCACGTGCATTCAAACATTTAAGAGCTTCGCATTCACTGGCAGAAAGGTTTTTTTGGAATGGGCTACGCGTTTTGTAAGCGTTGAGCACGTCACGCGAGACAGCTTTGATGTAAAGGTCTAGGCATTTATCTCTTAGCGAGGCGGGCGAACTCCCTTGTTGCTAGCATGGTCGTGCAAATACTCTTCTAGCCTGAGATTACGAGCGAAATTTCCTTCATCAACTGAAATTCATCAAACCCGCCAGAGGTTGGACAGAAATTTAGGCCTCTTGAAAGAACCCTTTCCTCTGCAGGGAGGATTGTAACGTCAAAAAGGCTGACTATGTTGGCGTCCTGTTGGCTTATCTCCGCCAATGTTTCAGGTGTTCGGAATAAAGCAATTGGCAAACTCCTGATTTTTTTTCACGTAGGGCGCTGCTGAAACATCGTCCAGCAATGGTTTCCGAGCTTTCATTTTGCCTAAGGCGTTTAGCTTTCTTTCCCCATGTACACTCAGCAAATGTGCTTCGTGAGGGACGAGCTGCCTAAATAGCGTAGTTTCTTCTTTCGAAAGCTTACCAATTGACGTTTCATAGTGATTTATGATAATGCGAATAAGCTCAAGTGAAGCATTGGTCTGCACATTCCGCCACCTAAGATTATTTGCAGTTGACAGTTCAGAGGTAGCAGGGTTCACATAAAGCCTAAGGCCTTTGGGAATTTTGGAAGCATTTACATATTCCCTGAGGCACGCAACATGCAGTTCCGCGCGAATGCGTCTTTTAGTCACCTTCCGGCACTTCAGAAAACATGCAGAAGCAGTGCCTAAATTTTGATTACGAGAGAAGTCCTGTAGTCACTGGCTACTTGCGGCTGGATGGTTCGGAGACTTGGAGTTGTGAACATGGGTTGACACTCTGCCTCTTGATCTTGAATTCTCTTTCGGGGAGCTTGGGGGCTGTTCTGTCGAGTTGTCACACCAGGACGACGTGGCGTCAAGAATTCTTTTGGGGAAAAGCTGGCGGATGTGGCTTGCATTGAGGCTTGAACCCTCGAAGCTGGAATGTAGTCCATCGGCAGCGAGGACTCCATAGGAGGTATCCATTCAAAACCATGATTGATGAAGTAGACTACACTGAATCGATGACAGACGTTTCACAGCATGCCGTTGAGCTTGCAGGCTTCCGAGTTACATTTTCGGGCGAAACCTAGATTTCTGCCGCCATATCTCCGATTTGGGCTTCTTGGTAATATCAGGCTGACATAAATCTGGGATATCTTGGGTCGCTCTATACGAATGTGGTCGATTAATGAGCGGTATTTGTGGAAAGCTGTTTCACCACTCGGGGAAGATAAGTCGTTGGTACTGACATGCAGTACGAGGGTTCTTGTTGATTGATTGATTGATTTGAGGAGTTTAACGTCCAAAAACCACCATATGATTATGAGAGACGCCGTAGTGGAGGGCTCCGGAAACTTCGACCACCTGGGGTTCTTTAACGTGCACCCAAATCTGAGCACATGGGCCTAAAACATTTCCGCCTCCATCGAAAATGCAGCCGCCACAGCCGGGATTTGATCCCATGACCTGCGGGTCAGCAGCCGAGTACCTTAACCACTAGACCACCGTGGCGGGGCACGAGGGTCCTTGTGGTGTCAGGTACGAGGTCTAGCAGAAAGTGCACGTCTTCAATTCGGGCACCACGTTGAGTTATGAAAGCAGGCGTACCTTGATGATGTGGATTAAAATACTGATGCACGTACTTCATTTGCGAGTCACTGATTATGGTTGTGTTGGCGGGGGTCTTTGGGTACTTCCAGAAAGTCGTCTATGCAAGGTCCATTGCGGTATATATATAAGTTTATTTAATTTTTTTTAAATTTATCTTCAATCATTTCACAGTGGCTTCCATTATACGTTCACATACTACTACTATTGTTCTTATGCTTCCACGCAATATTGTTACACCACCGCGCTTCTACATCTCTTAAATACGTATAAGCATGGGATCATGTCACAGTACATGTAAGGGAATCTTCAACCGTGTCTTCAGTATGTGTGTAACCTTCTGGTTTTCCCATTTTTTCGTCTTTAATTTTGTTGTCTTTTTTCTGAAGCACATGACATTTTACGATGCGTATTGTAATGCTAACCAGCGCAGATGGCGCTGACTTGTCATTCAAAGGAGCTGTTAAAGCCATGTGTGAACTCTTGTCACATTACTCTGACGAAGGCTGGTCCACCAGCTGAAAACGTTTAGTAAAGACGCTTCCGGGAAAGTTTCGTCGTCTATTTCTTGCATACAATACGTCGGGTCCAGCGTGAATGACGTTCAAAGAATCTGGTATATATACCGCAATGGACCTTGCAAAGACGACTTTCTGGATGTACCCAAAGACCCCCGCCAACACAAACATAATCAGTGACTCGCACATGAAGTACGTGCATAAGTACTTTAATCCACATCAATAAGGTACGCCTGCTTTCATAACTCAACCTGGTGCCCGAATTGAAGACATGCACTTTCTGCTAGACTTCGTACCTAACACCACCAGGACCCTCCTACTGCATTTCGGTACCAACAACTTATCTTGCGCGCGTGGTGAAACAGCTTTCCGCAAACACCGCTCATTAATAGACCACAATCGGATAGAGCGACCCAAGATATCCCGGATTTATGTCAGCCTGATATTACCAAGAAGCCCAAATCGGAGATATGGCGGCAGAAATCTAGGTTTTGTCCGATGATGTAACTCGGTAGCCTGCAAGCTCAACGGCATGCTGCGCAACTTCTGTCGTCGATCCAGTGTAGTCTACTTCATCAATCATGGTTTCGAATGGATACCTGCCTATCGAGTCCTCGCTGCCGATGGACTACATTCCTGCTTCGAGGGTTCAAGCCTCATAGCAGCCACATCCGCCAGCTTTTCCCCAGGAGATTTCTTGACGCCACGTCGTCCTGGTGTGACCACCCGACAAAACAGCCCCCAAGCTCCCCGAAACAGAATTCAAGATCAAGAGAGAGTGTCAACCAACGTTCGGAACTCAGTCTCCGAACAATCCAGCCGCAAGTAGCCAAAGACTACAGGACTTCTCTCGTAATCAAAATTTAGGCACTGCTTCTGCATGTTTTCTGAAGTGCCGGAAGGTGACTGAAAAACGCATTCGCGCGGAACTGCATGTTGCGTGCCTCAGGGAATATGTAAATGCATCCAAAATTCCCAAAGGCCTTAGGCTTTATGTGAACCCTGCTACCTCTGAACTGTCAACTGCAAATAATCTTAGGTGGCGGAATGTGCTGACCAATGCTTCACTTGAGCTTATTCGCATTATCATAAATCACTATGAAACGTCAATTGGTAAGCTTTCGAAAGAAGAAACTACGCTATCTAGGCAGCTCGTCCCTCACGAAGCACATTTGCTTAGTGTACATGGGGAAAGAAAGCTAAACGCCTTAGGCAAAATAAAGGTCGGAAACTATTGCGGGACGATGTTCGAGCAGCACCCTAGGTGAAAAAAATCAGGAGTTCGCCAATTGCTTTATTCCGAACACCTGAAACATTGCCGGAGATAAGCCAACAGGACGCCAGCATAGTCAACCTTTCTGACGTTACAATCCTCCCTGCAGAGGAAAGGGTTCTTTCAAAAGGCCGAAATTTCTGTCCAACCTCTGGCGTGTTTGATGAATTTAAGTTGATGCGGGGTATAGAGGATTTTGCTCGTAATCTCAGGCTAGAAGAGTATTTTCACGACCATGCTAGCAACAAGGGAGCTCGCCCGGCTGTATTTGTCCACGACACAATAGACACCCGCCTCGCAAAGGGAGAAATCATTTAACCATATGGTGTAGTAGCGCAATTTTCACGGGGACGAAGAGGACAAGAACACACGACACTCGCTACACTCGCAACTAATTTTACTTCAGAAGCAGCACTTCATATATAACCCATAACCCTAGCGACACAGAAAAGAACTACGAACATTGAATCATTGCCAACAGAAGCTTATGCGCAGACTCAAGCGATAGTACACGGCAGTTACGCGTACACCTTAAGATGACATAACTAAAAGAGCCCTGGGTAACATCAAATAAAAAAACCAAAAAATTTTGCGGGAATTCACACGTGTTTGAAACAAAATTTTTAAAACGACAAAAAGAAGAGTATGACACATGCAAACACTGATCTCAATGAAGTCCTTCAAGGTATCTGGCTTCTCGGTCACTTAACGAAACCGATGACTGACTAATGCATCCTTCTTTTCTTTTTTTAATGTGGAAGGCTTCGACAATTTCTCTGGTTAGTTGGTTTCCATGACGGAATACTACGGTTGTGTCACTAAACAGTGGTGAGCAGCCACACTGGGAACAGTGTCTCTTTATGTGAGAATGAATGTCAGTTCTTAATGATCGCTTGTGTTCTAAAAGTCGGGTGTTCAAACATCGACCCGTCTGGCCGATGTATACCTTTCCACAAGTTAGCGGCAAGCAATACACGACTGATAGGCTACACTTAACAAACTTTGTTGTGTGATTTACCGTACAACTACCAGCATTAGTGTTTACTGCTATGGAAACTTTACGGTCTAGTTTGGAACATATTTTACTAAGCTTGTTGGGTGCCGAAAAAACTAGTTCTAGGCCATAGCGATTACCTACGTTTTTTAAGTTATGGGCAATCTTGTGCGCATATGGAACTGACGCTATGTTCTTCCTCTTTTCATTACTTGTCATTTTTTATGAAAGTTGTTGCGTACGTGACTAATCAGCTTGTTAGCCGATCTACACAACAAGTGTTTTTCGTACCCAGCATTTTTAAGCCTGATAATTTGTTGGTTGAAGCTTTCGCTAATTTTTTCTGGACATGACTTTGTTAAGGCTCCTCTCAAACATGAAAAGGCTATGCCACTCTTTACAACTTTAGAATGTGCCGATCGGTAGCTAAGTAAGGGTTTTTCCGTTCGCGGATTGTTTGACCAGCATACATGTTCTGCTGTGGCATCTAACTCAATATCCAAAAACTGCAGTTTGTGATTGACTGGTAATTCATGAGTAAATTCAAGCCCTCTACTATTTTTCTTGAATACTTTCAAAACCTCTGCGACCATTTTATCCCGACCATCCGATTCAATAAAAACCAAAAAGTCATCTACAAACCGAAACACTTTGAGTGCAAGCCCTTTAAGGTTTAAATCTATTGCCTTGTCCATATTTGCTAAATAAATTGTGCTTAAAACCGGGGCTACTTTCGAGCCTATTGTGATACCGGATTTTTGTCGGTACAAAGCCTTGTTCCACATAACAAATGTCGACCTAAGGTAAAAGGTTAACAATTCAAGAAAGGCATCCACCGATACACCACACTTATTCACAAACTCTAACTCATCGTTTTCTTCTGTTATACATTGCTTTACACTTGACAATAGCGGACCAAGCGGGATGTTGTAATACATATCTTGTATGTCTACGCTGAAGAAATAGCATTTTCCTGGGTTATGTGTGCTTAAATACGAAACTAACGCCTCAGAGTTTGGCAGACTGAAAGGATCCGATACATTCAAAGTCTTAAGGTGACACTGAAGATACGAAGACAAGCATAGTTGCCACGAGTCCCTTTCGGATACCATGGCTCTGAATGGAACATCAATTTTATGAGTCTTTGCCGCAAAAAACAACTCAAGATGTAAGCTACCTGCGCTTTTTACTGCTGATGCAAGCCGTTCCAATTTACTGTTCTCTAGTAAAGTGAGGGCCATTTGCTTAACCTTGTTTGCCTTTACATCTACATGGACAAAATTATTTTCTATGGCTGCCAACGCCTTATCTTGAAAGAGACCTTCCGGTATGACAACCAAACAACCTTCCTTATCTGACGTATGAAAACGCAAGCTGTTTTCTACACCAAAGTTCACTAAATTCCTTACGTGATGTTGTTTTCTGTCACTGGTTATTGCCCTGGAAAGCACATCGACGCACTCGGTAATGAATCTTGGACGATCCTCCTCCGACACACGACGCGCCATGGTCTTGACCAGTGTCACTTTTTCCGGTGGAGAGAGCGACGGTTCGAAACAGAACTTCGGACCCAGTCCAAGGATCTTTTTGTACTCTTCGGGAACTGAAACCTCCCCCAGAACGATCACTTTTCCTTCTGAAGGTTGTGTCTTTTTTTGTTTTGGCAAGTGCGGTCAAGTGGTTATGGCAAGTGGTTATGGGTTATATATGAAGTGCTGCTTCTGAAATAAAATTAGTTGCGAGTGTAGCGAGTGTCGTGTGTTCTTGTCCTCTTCGTCCCCGTGAAAATTGTGCTACAACACCATATGGTTAAATGATGTCTCACCAACTAGCCCAGCTCTCGACCCTACTGAACTTCATTTCTATTACAACGGGCCCTTTTATATGTTCTAACAACTTCATCCTATATGAACCCAGCTCCCTGGCCACAGTCTTGGCTATTTGTGTTTGCAAGGCAAGGGTGGCGTCCTGGAATGTCAGGTACAACGTGTGCCCCAAGGAACTCGTAATTATGTGTGGTTTTCTTCAACCTTCCTCGACACACTCAAGAAGAATATGCCGGATTGTAAAATCCGAATTATGGAGACAGGCAAGACATTTCAAGGAAACTCTGAGGATAGCTTGTGCCGTACGTTACGACAGGGAGCCTAACAGACTCTTCAAGGAATGGTGCAGGACGTCCAACAATTTGGCGGAATGGTTATGGGACAACACGAGACCGCACTTGCCAAAACCAAAAAAGACACAACCTTCAGAAGGAAAAGTGATCGTTCTGGGGGAGGTTTCAGTTCCCGAAGAGTACAAAAAGATCCTTGGACTGGGTCCGAAGTTCTGTTTCGAACCGTCGCTCTCTCCACCGGAAAAAGTGACACTGGTCAAGACCATGGCGCGTCGTGTGTTGGAGGAGGATCGTCCAAGATTCATCACCGAGTGCGTCAATGTGCTTTCCAGGGCAATAACCAGTGACAGAAAACAACATCACGTAAGGAATTTAGTGAACTTTGGTGTAGAAAACAGCTTGCGTTTTCTTACGTCAAATAAGGAAGGTTGTTTGGTTGTCATACCGGAAGGTCTCTTTCAAGATAAGGCGTTGGCAGCCGTAGAAAAAAATTTTGTCCATGTATTCCATGTATTCCATGTGTCCATGTATTCCATGTGTCCATGTAGCGATCATTAAGAACTGACATTCATTCTCACATAAAGAGACACTGTTCCCAGTGTGGCTGCTCACCACTGTTTAGTGACACAACCGTAGTATTCCGTCATGGAAACCAACTAACCAGAGAAATTGTCGAAGCCTTCCACATTAAAAAAAGAAAAGAAGGATGCATTAGTCAGTCATCGGTTTCGTTAAGTGACCGAGAAGCCAGATACCTTGAAGGACTTCATTGAGATCAGTGTTTGCATGTGTCATACTCTTCTTTTTGTCGTTTTAAAAATTTTGTTTCAAACACGTGTGAATTCCCGCAAAATTTTTTGGTTTTTTTATTTGATGTTACCCAGGGCTCTTTTAGTTATGTCATCTTAAGGTGTACGCGTAACTGCCGTGTACTATCGCTTGAGTCTGCGCATAAGCTTCTGTTGGCAATGATTCAATGTTCGTAGTTCTTTTCTGTGTCGCTAGGGTTATGGGTTATATATGAAGTGCTGCTTCTGAAGTAAAATTAGTTGCGAGTGTAGCGAGTGTCGTGTGTTCTTGTCCTCTTCGTCCCCGTGAAAATTGCGCTACTACACCATATGGTTAAATGATTTCTCCCTTTGCGAGGCGGGTGTCTATTGTGTCGTGGACAAATACAGCCGGGCGAGCTCCCTTGTTGCTAGCATGGTCGTGAAAATACTCTTCTAGCCTGAGATTACGAGCAAAATCCTCTATACCCCGCATCAACTTAAATTCATCAAACACGCCAGAGGTTGGACAGAAATTTCGGCCTTTTGAAAGAACCCTTTCCTCTGCAGGGAGGATTGTAACGTCAGAAAGGTTGACTATGCTGGCGTCCTGTTGGCTTATCTCCGGCAATGTTTCAGGTGTTCGGAATAAAGCAATTGGCGAACTCCTGATTTTTTTCACCTAGGGTGCTGCTCGAACATCGTCCCGCAATAGTTTCCGACCTTTATTTTGCCTAAGGCGTTTAGCTTTCTTTCCCCATGTACACTAAGCAAATGTGCTTCGTGAGGGACGAGCTGCCTAGATAGCGTAGTTTCTTCTTTCGAAAGCTTACCAATTGACGTTTCATAGTGATTTATGATAATGCGAATAAGCTCAAGTGAAGCATTGGTCAGCACATTCCGCCACCTAAGATTATTTGCAGTTGACAGTTCAGAGGTAGCAGGGTTCACATAAAGCCTAAGGCCTTTGGGAATTTTGGATGCATTTACATATTCCCTGAGGCACGCAACATGCAGTTCCGCGCGAATGCGTTTTTCAGTCACCTTCCGGCACTTCAGAAAACATGCAGAAGCAGTGCCTAAATTTTGATTACGAGAGAAGTCCTGTAGTCTTTGGCTACTTGCGGCTGGATTGTTCGGAGACTGAGTTCCGAACGTTGGTTGACACTCTCTCTTGATCTTGAATTCTGTTTCGGGGAGCTTGGGGGCTGTTTTGTCGGGTGGTCACACCAGGACGACGTGGCGTCAAGAAATCTCCTGGGGAAAAGCTGGCGGATGTGGCTGCTATGAGGCTTGAACCCTCGAAGCAGGAATGTAGTCCATCGGCAGCGAGGACTCGATAGGCAGGTATCCATTCGAAACCATGATTGATGAAGTAGACTACACTGGATCGACGACAGAAGTTGCGCAGCATGCCGTTGAGCTTGCAGGCTACCGAGTTACATCATCGGACAAAACCTAGATTTCTGCCGCCATATCTCCGATTTGGGCTTCTTGGTAATATCAGGCTGACATAAATCCGGGATATCTTGGGTCGCTCTATCCGATTGTGGTCTATTAATGAGCGGTGTTTGCGGAAAGCTGTTTCACCACGCGCGCAAGATAAGTTGTTGGTACCGAAATGCAGTAGGAGGGTCCTGGTGGTGTTAGGTACGAAGTCTAGCAGAAAGTGCATGTCTTCAATTCGGGCACCAGGTTGAGTTATGAAAGCAGGCGTACCTTATTGATGTGGATTAAAGTACTTATGCACGTACTTCATGTGCGAGTCACTGATTATGTTTGTGTTGGCGGGGGTCTTTGGGTACATCCAGAAAGTCGTCTTTGCAAGGTCCATTGCGGTATATATAGGGTGTGGGGATGGCACTGATGAGGTGCGCAGGTTGTAGTTATGTCCGGCAGGCCTTCGTCGTTGTAGGGAGGATTTCGGCGTTGGGCTCCCGGCGAACGTGTTCGTTGGCAGTTCCGGTGTCCGCAATAGGGGGACGCGGTTTCGTAGTTCGGCAGGCTTCCCTTTGAGGAGTGGTGTAGTGGTGCTGTCGTGTAGTGCTTTTGGTCTCGACATCCGCAATGAAAGGACGCGTGTTGGCTGTTCAGCAGACTTCCCCCCTAGTAGTGGTGCGCTGTTGATCATGGTGAGGGGGTGCTTGTGGCTCGCGGGAGTCACAGTTTCACTGATCGTCGGGAACAAATCTGTGATGTTGGGTGGGTTTGGGGCTCCTGGTGTATGTTGATATGCGGAGTTCTTGTCGTGGGTGTCTTGTTGTGTTGAAGGTATATTGACGGGAGCTGCTGGTTGAGTCGACCAACCCGTGGTAGCTTCCAAGTGTCTGCGACCGAGTGCACTCTTGAGGGTTTCGGCAATCAAAAGCTCTTTTTTCCCCCACACCGAACCGCCAGTGCCGGGAGGCGCCGTATGGTCGGGAGGAATACGTTAGTGAAAGAAAGCCTACACAAACCGCTGACATCAGAAAGGTCAAGGGGAGAATGAGGAGAGAGATGAAGGGGGATGTGGAAGGAAGAGTGGAAAGGGGGCGCCCGAGGGGAGTCCATCGTATCTTATTTTTCTTTTTTCCCTCTTTTTCTTCTTTTCTCTTTTCTTTTTCTTTTTTCTTTTTTTTCCTTTTCTGTCTTTTTTCCTCTTTTCTTGCCCTCTGATTTCAGATTGTATAAAGCTGAGCACCAACAAACTGTACTTTTCATCCTGATGAAGGCCAGACTCTAGGCCGAAACGTCGTAATAAACCACGTTGTATATATATATATATATATATATATATATAGTGTGTACCTAAGGGCTCGTTTTTCCGTGTTTTTACACAACAATTATAAGATCTAACAGAAAATAATGACAAGGAAAGTATAGGGGAAGATATTAGACCAAATTTTAATGTATTTATTAAGAAAAGTGGGTGAAAAGATAACTTCTCGTGGGCAGTATTTGAATCTGTGACCTTCGAATGACGCGTTCGATGCTCTACCACTGCGCTACCACAACAGCTATCCCCCAGCCACTTTTAGGGTTTATGTGTGAATTAAACTTGGGAGGGTCAGTCAGCGCCACTAGGAGCCATGGCGGCGAGTGTGGCACACTCTTTTGAGCCTGTTTGGGGTCACGTAGCACGTGAACTTGTTACGAGTGGGCAGCTGACCAACAGTCCCTGAAATACAATCTAAAGGCACTAAGGCTGCCAGTACGAGACCCTCGATAATGAATAAGGGAAAGAGGTGTATACCTAAGGCTCGTTTTTCCGTGTTTTTACAGAATAATAATGAGATCTAACAGACAATAATGGCAAGGAAAGTATAGGGGAAGATATTAGACCAAATTGTAACTTAAATATAAAGAAAAGTGTGTGAAAAGATAACTTGCCGTGGCCAGGAATCAAATCTACGACCTTCGAATAACGTGTTCGATGCTCTAACCACTGAGCTACCACAGCGGCCTTCCCTTCATCCACTTTTTTGGGGGGTTTATATGTGAGTTTAGAAGTAGGAGTGACAGTCAGCGCCAACTATAAGCTAAGCGACGAGTGTGAAAACACTCTTTTATGCGCATGTTTGGCGTCACGTAGCACGTGAACTTATTATAAGCGGGCAGGTGATCAATAGTCCCTCGTATACAACTTAATGACACCATGTCTGCCAATACGAGACCCTCGTTTAATGAAATAAGGGAAAGAAGTGCATACCTAAGGGCTCGTTTTTCCGTGTTTTTAACACAATAATAATGAGATCTAACAGACAGTAATGCCAAGGAATGTACAGGGGAAGGTATTTGAACCAATGGAATGTAAGGAAGAAGAAAGAAAAGTGGATGTAAAAATAACCAGCCGTGAGCAGTAATTGAACCTACGACCTTCGAATAACGCGTCCGATGCTCTAACCACTGAGCTACCACAGCGGCCTTCCCTCCATCCACTTTTTTGGGAGGTTTATATCTGAAATTAGAAGTAGGAGTGTCAGTCAGCGCCATCTATAAGGCAAGCGACGAGTGTGAAAAGACTATTTTATGCGCACGTTTGGCGTCAAGTAGCACGTGAACTTATAATGTGCGGGCAGCTGATTAATAGTCCCTCGTATACAACCTAATGACACCATGTCTGCCATTACGAAACCCTCGTTTAATGAAATAAGGGAAAGAAGTGTATACCTAAGGGCTCGTTTTTTCGTGTTTTAACACAGTAATAATGAGATCTAACAGACAGTAATGCCAAGGAATGTACACGGGAAGTTATTAGAACCAATGGAACGTAAATAAGAAGAAATAAAAAAGGATGAAAAAATAGCCAGCCGTGAGCAGGAATCGAACCTACGACCTTCGAATAACGCGTTCGATGCTCTAACCACTGAGCTACAACAGTGGACTTCCCTCCATCTACTTTTTTTAGGGAGGGGGGGGGGGGGTTATATGTGAATTTAGAAGTAGGAGTGACAGTCAGCGCCATCTATCAGCCAAGCGACGAGTGTGAAAACACTCTTTTATGCGCATGTTTGGCGTCCCGTAGCACGTGAACTTATTATGAGTGGGCAGTTGATTAATAGTCCCTCGTATACAACCTAATGACACCATGTCTGCCATTGCGAGACCCTCGTTTAATGAAAGAAGGGAAAGAAGTGTGTACATAAGGGCTCGTTTTTCCGTGTTTTTAACACAATAATAATGAGATCTAACGGACAGTAATGCTAAGGAATGTACAGGAGAAGTCATTAGAAGCAATGGAATGTAAATAAGAAGAAAGAAAAGTGGATGAAAAAATAACCAGCCGTGAGCAGGAATCGAACCTACGACCTTCGAATAACGCGTTCGATGCTCTAACCACTGAGCTACCACAGCGGCCTTCCCTCCATTCACTTTTTTTTTGGAGGGGGGGGGGGGGGGGGTTATATGTGAATTTAGAAGTAGGAGTGACAGTCAGCGCCATCTATAAGCCAAGCGACGAGTGTGAAAACACTCTTTTATGCGCATGTTTGGCGTCACGTAGCACGTGAACTTACTATGACTGGCAGCTTATTAATAGTCCCTCGTATACAACCTAATATATACACACACACACACACACACACACATATATATATATATATATATATATATATATATATATATATATATATATATATATATATATGTATGTATATGTATATATATATATATATATATATATATATATATATATATATATATATATATATATATATATATATATGTGTGTGTATGTATGTAAACAGAAGAAGCTCTTTTAATGGGCCAAATTACTTGTGAAGAGAAGAAACACAGCTTAGCCGTTGTCTTATTTTATTACCAACGGTTTACCAAAGAAAAAGACAAGAAAAAAAAGAAAAAAAGAGGAGAAGAAGAGAAGAATAAGATACGGTGGACTCCCCTCGGGCGCCCCCCTTCCACTCTTCCTTCCACATCCCCCTTCATCTCTCTCCCCTTTCTCCCCTTCACCTATGCTTCCTTTCACTGACGCATTCTTCCCGACCAGACGGCGCCTCCTGGCACTGGCGGTTCGGTGTGGGGCAAAATAGAGCTTTTTTAGGAAGTTCTAAGCCTTTAACTACTCGGAGTCCCGTCAACATTTCGTCGTAGAAAGAGGGGTGCCGCGTATTGTGGCAGACGCGGGTAAGCGGGCGCAATGCGAATTTCTTGCCCGCTTCTGGATTACGCGTGTAGTGGGGGTCTCCCGGCTGTGCACAGGGTTGCTGTTGAGCATGTCATGCATGGCACGATTGATTGGGTAGTAAAATAAAACAGAAAACAGACTACAGCTCCACTTAGGAAGAGTAGTTACACTTCCAATTGTTTTAAGTTGTCCAGTGCCCTTCGGAGCTGCAGGGCCGTGAACTCAGTTACTATTTTCGTTATTGCCGTTAATGTTTTCTAATGCTTCAATTGCTGCAAGTGTACCAGGATTCTCATTAACTCTCTATCGGGGGTGTTAAGTCGGTGGATAAGGTATGACTCTCGTTGTTCACGTTCTCGATTTGATTTCAATTCCGTCTCTAAGAGCGTTACTGATAGTTTGTCGCATGCAGGCCGGGAAGATTGGAAAGTTTTGATAGAGATAGACTTGGGGCTGATTTCGCATCGGCTATGTGATTATCGAAGCGAACCCTAATCGGTGTTTCTGTTTGTGCGATGTACTGCATACCACACACGTTGCATTCGAGTAGGTATACCGCATTAGGGGAATCGCATGTTAGGTTTCCTCGTATGTCTATCGAAAACTTGGATTGTGTGCTGGTTGCTTTGTGCATTTCTCGCATCGCCTTACATACAAGACATCGTGGCTTTAAACAAGGTCGGCATGAATTATTTGTTAATTTGAGAGTGGAGAAGTCTGTCTTTGAGGTTACGTGGTCGTCGGTAAACGACGCCTGGAGCGGATGGGAATGCGCGTTTCAGACGTTCACTTTGTTCCAGAATTTTGTAATGTCGTTTAAGGATTTTGTTTACATTGGGGAAGTTTGTGCTGTAAGTCAAGCAGAGGTTTGTTCGTTGTCTGTCTTCTTGTGGTGGTCGCTTCATAAGTAAGTCTTCACGCTTCAGTTTTCTCGCTTTTTGAACAGCGTCATTGATTACATGTGGGGGGTATTTTTGTTTCTCGAGCATAAGTTTTAGCCTCTGTGAGCTCGTGTCAAAGTCAGCGTCTCTAGAGCAGATTCGCTTAAACCGGTGAGCCTGGCTGTATGGAATACTGTTTTTACAGTGGCGTGGGTGATTGCTTTGGTAATGGAGGTATTGTTGTCGATCCGTTAGTTTGCGATATAGGGTGGTAGAGAGCTTCTCGTCTTGTATCGTTATGGTAACATCAAGAAAATTTACGGTAACTTGCGAGTATGTGTGTGTGAAGTGTATGTTCGGATGTACAGCATTCTAAGTGTGGATAAAGCTGAGAAGTTCGTCCTCGCTGTGGGTCCAAATAAGAAAGATTTCGTCTATGTATCTTCTGTATAACATTGCTTTCAAGGAACTTTGTGCAAGAAATTCAGATTCTAGCTTTCCCATAAATATGTTGGCATAATTAGGTGCCATTTTGGTGCCCATAGTGGTCCCGCTGATTTGTCGAAAATACTCTTGGTTAAACTCGAATGAAGTTAATTCGAGGACCATCCTCGTCAAAGTTGCAATGGCAGAGAAATCTGGGATGTTAAATTGTCTATGGTTTGTGTACATGTTTTGTAATGCAGCTATGCCGTCATCGTGAGGAATATTTGTATATAATGAAGAGAAATCAAGAGTAACCAAGTACGAGTTTTTCGGCACACAGAGACCTGCAAAGTCTCGAAGAAATTGTGTGCTGTCTTTTATGTACGACACGAGGGTGCATGGAATGTGGCTTATTAGTTCGTCCACGTACCCTGATATGGGTTCAGTTATTGTACCGATTCCTGATATGATTGGTCCACACGGGTTACCGAGTTTATGAATTTTGGAAGGATGTAGAAGTGACCTGGACGAGGGTATGCTGCTCGCATTAGTTTGTGGTCAGTGATGGTTAGCTTTTCTGCATCCAACAGTTTCTTTAGTTGTGTTGATACGATACGTTTGTATTCGTCTGTCGGATCACCTGGGAGGCGTTCGTGAAATCTTGAGTCGTCGAGAAAGAAGACGAATTTTTTCCTGAGTGGAACGCTGGTTTCAGTCTTTGTTATTCTTTCTCGCGTTCTTTGGTGCTTGTGGAAGACGGCGCTTTTATGTCTGGGGAAATGGACGTAGAATCACCAGGGCCTCCACCAATACGTTCGGCGTCGTCTGTGGTCACTCTAAGAAAGCGCTCCGGCCACCCAAGTGACGTCTACAGTGAGGACATGCTGATATACTCTACGGCCAGCAATGAGAGCTCTGATGAAAGTGACTTTGTGCCCGTGGCAAAACACAAGGCGAAGAGGAGGCTGCTTACGACATCTCCTTCCCAAAGTAAGGCCACCCCGAATATTCAAGAGCCACCGGTGCACACCATTTTATTTGTCCCACTGAATGCCGCTGACAGCATGAACCGACTTAATCACCAGGTCACGTCTATGTCACTTGAGGTGCTCGTTCCGGGACAAATAACAGACGTGAGAATCTATGGCCGCAAGAACGTTCTGGTGATAGATGTTACGCAACGTACTGCTCTCGACGTATTGACCAAGGTGAATGTGCTGGGGAACATCAAAGTGCGTTCTTTCATACCAAATGGCAAGGACTCTAGGGCAGGCGTTATCTACGACGTCGACACTTCTATCAGCGATATTGATTTTCCCACTCTAATCAAACCAGTGACAGAAGCTACTATAATCTTGCAAGCCCGCCGTCTCGGGAACTCACGATGGGTGAAACTATTTGTCAAGGGTGGCAGCCTCCCAACTCAAGTGAGAGTTGGTCATTTTCGACACACAGTACGGCCGTTCGTGCCGAAACCTCTTCAGTGTCGGAAGTGCTGTAAAATAGGACACGTGAGTGCTGTTTGCACAAGTTCTGCTGTGTGCTCCCAATAATCGGAGTCGCACAACACGGAAGCCTGCCAGGCAGAACATCACAAATGCGGCAATTGCCAAGGTCCTCACGAGGCGTCATCAAAGCAGTGCCCAAATCTGAAGAAGGAGATGCAAGTGCTGAGGCAGATGGCCAGAGACGGTTCCACCCACAGGGAGGCTGCTGCCAAAGAGCTACGTCGGTGTTCGCGCCATAGGAAAACTCCTAGGACATCCTCTGCCAAGGCCAAGGATACACCGCTACCCCATATCACGCACTCACCACCACAAGCATCAACAAGTGCCAACAACAAGCATTCTCAAAAAGACGCAAGAAACATTGACCCTGACGCGTTGCCAGCGCTGCCGTCAGTGACATCACCAGTAGAGCCACAGCATCGCCCGCTGAAAACTACTTCAGAGCGAGTAAGTCAAGAAAATCAAGATAACGAAAGAATAGACGTGATTAAGACTCTCATGAAGACAATTCGAGTACTCCTGACCGGTGCAACAACATTCAGGCTCCGGCTGGCCACAGCACTCTTCAAATATTGGACGCTTTGAATCCGGTGCTATCAAATCTAGAAAACCACCATGGCTTTTTCTCTGCAGCCCTTCCGAAAACAAGTGAAAGAGGCATCAATTTTTCAATGGAATGCTCGAGGTCTTAAACCCCGCATTTCGGATTTTTGACCATATGTTTTCAGGAATCAGTTTCCAACTATTGTAATTTGTGAACCACGTCTTCACAAAGCTATACAACTTTCTAAATACGAGGCTTTCAGATCTGCAACCCGTAACGAAACCAGTAAGGTCATTGTTCACATCAGGTGTGAACTCACATGTATTGAGCATCCAGTAACACCGGACGACAGCAACCAATACGTGTGCCTGACAGTTAAGCGTAAGAACGTGAACTTCACGCTAGTGGCAGTATATATTTCACCTTCAGGCCGTTTTGACCCAGCAAGATTAAGCGCCATTATATCAGTGACACCTGGGCTATGGATTATTACCGGTGATTTTACCACTCATCACCACCTGTGGGAAGCCAGAAGATGGACCGTTGGGGAAGAAATGTGTCCTCCTTTGCATCTGACCACCAACTATATTGTTTTAATGACGGCACTCCCATGTTTTTAAAGGGTCTGACATATAGTAGTTGTCTCAACTTGACTTTTGTGTCAAGTAGCCTAAGTACCAAGGTGCAGTGGTTCGCGGACAATGAAACGCATGGCAGTGACCACATCCCCACCTATATAAAGATCAAGGGGCTAAGCAAGTCGCAAATCCCACCCGCTTCACGGATAGAGTGGTCAAAGTACAGATCATCCACAGAGAAGCCATGCGAGAGAAACCAAGAAGGTTCTCTTGAAAGCCTAGAAGGTATAATGAAGGCCGCTATCCAAGAGGCAACGTTTAATTGTGGACGTTTGCCCGATTTTTGCAAATATGAGGTGGAGTTGGAGCGACTTCGCGCAATCCGTCGTCACGCCGAACGACGTATAGGCACACGAAATCCATCTACGACTTCAGGGAAGCGAGACGTCTACAAAAGAAGAATCAACGTCGAATCAATGCACTACAGTCGCTACGATGGAAGTCACTATGCGAGTCGCTTGATCCCCAGAAACCTGTTTCGCAAATGTGGAGAATATACCGCAGCCTACGAACATTGCCACAACAGCGTCGTCCGTTCAAATGCCTTGCTCTCCACCAAGGCCGGCGTGAAATCGATGTAGTGGAAGACTTCTGTGCCAGGGTTGCAAACAAGGGGTCCAGGATCAACATGAGTAACCTACGAAACGCGCCGGTGTCCAGAGACACTCGGATGGACAATATGTTTTCTCTAGAGGAGCTTCAGGCAGCATTGGCAGCATGCAAGCGCTAGTCATCGCCTGGACCCGATGGAGTCACTTACATGGCCCTTGCTAACCTAGGACGAACAACTCGGCTTGCCATTCTAGCTGTATACAATGACTCGTGGAGCAACGGTTTGGTTCCTTCTTCGTGGAAGTGCAGCCGCCTTGTGCCCCTGCTCAAACCAGGCAAATCGCCTCTGGACATGGCCTCCTATCGCCCCATCGCGCTTGCCAGCTGTTTTGGAAAGGTGATGGAGAGAATGGTGCTGACTCACCTGAAGTGGTACTCGAACATAACAATATATACCGCGATGCTTTGACCGGCTTTCGACGTGGACGGTCTTCTATAGACAATGTTGTTGATCTTGTCACGTCAGTACAACAACATAAAAGCCTAAAGAGATTATCAGCGGCACTGTTTTGGATATTAAGGCTGCCGAGGCCAGGATTCTGGCCCACGAGGGGCTAGTTCGTTAAACGTCCACCACGTGCCGCATGAAGTTGAACCCTCCCCCTCGTTCCCTCTTTTCTCCTCCCACCACGGCGCTGACGAGTTCCCTACGGAAATGGCCTCGCTCTTCAACATGTTCTCGCCCGCCCCTCCTTGCGGGAACCAAAGAATAGCGACCCGCTGTCAGTGCATTCTTACTCACGCCGTTTAAGAGCCAGCCTGTGTAGAGTACGCGAACAGGTTCCGGACCAGCCATGAACAATTTTTCAGACTGAGGACTTCTTTTTTTTCTTGCCTTGGTTGAATTCGAGTCCTCACAGTTTTGATATAGTCATAGATAATTTATATACGAGGAAGCTAGGACCAACTGCATTACATTCTTTAGTTTTTTTCTCGTCGTAGGTAATCTATTGTAATCATAATATCAGGTTCAATACTTAATTTGTGGCTAAGCCATATTACTTTCCAACCCAAACTTTCTGTAGGGTAAAACAAAGTTTTTAATTTTGGTTTTTTATCTACTAGGCTATTGAAAAGCACGCAAAAAGTTAAGAAAGATGTTAGTAGAAGATTTTCACAAGAGAAGCATGTCCAGTATATTGGACACTGGGATTAATTTGTTGAACAAATAGGTACATATATTCTGCTATTCTCTTAGATAGGGCGCTGCTTTTGGCCCTGTTAGGTTATTAGTCTTATATAACATAAGCGGGGTTTGTTTTGTCCCGAGAAAAAGTTGATCCTCTTCGCTGATCTTCTTCATGCTTCATGCTGTTGATATATTCCCAGCATGCCCCAGTTTTATTTTTATGACTGGGCTTGAAGAGTGTCACGTCAAGCCACCTCTTGTTTTCTTTTTTTCCTTCTAAATTGAGCACGATGTGCACCAATTGCATCTTGGTGTGAGTGTACTGGACATAGGTAATTGTCGCATTGCCAGCAAAGTTTTTATTAGAAAAACTACATTTTTGCAACAACGTATCGAAAAAACATGACAGAACTCACACAATTTAAATTATTTCAATGGTGAAATATATGTCCTGAAATACTTTTGTATACTTGAACGCATCATGCGCACGCAGTTTCGCGTAGATTACGCAATTACTTCTAGTTCCCGATAAATAGGTGGAGCTGAAGGGTGAACCACACCTAAAAACATCTTACTCGACTCTTACAGAAGCTACCAAAGTGGTTTTAGTTCTGACTGTAGCTCTGCTTATTTTTATTCATCACTTTTACCGTCATGTTTTTGTCAGCGACTAAGTATATGTACCACCCTGCTGAAATCCCCAAATGGTGATTGCAGTAACTGCAAATAAATAGTAATAATAAATAATGTATTCAGTACATTAGTCAAGGGGCAGGAAAGAAATGTGCTTGTTAACTACATAGTAAACGCTCCGAGATTGTACTGTTCGGTTATCCTTTGCGGAAGCTCTTTCGCTTTCTTATTTCTTCGTAGAGCTTATTCTTTGCGTCGATGTGCGTAAGGAGCTAAGTATAGTTCCACTGAGAAAATAGCACCAGATGCTCGGGACCGACAGCACAGTGTAAGCTGAAGGAGCGGCTTTTGTAGAACTTTTTGTAATTTAGTGTTAACCTCTCATTTGCTGGCATCTCATTGCATGTGTCTGATTTTATAAGGTACTCAGCATAGTTCCGTAAACTGTACTTCAAACAATGCCTGCTTCAAGGGACAGCGTGTGTCTGATTGTTTTTCCGCTACTACCTGACAATATTTAATTTAACGAGATTCGCAACTTCAGATTATGCAGCATCGTGTGTTTAACAAAAGATTTGCTACACCTAGAACTATTGTGTCTCTATGTTTTTGGCTCATTTCAATCGCCTTGATATATTACAAATAGTAATAGCTAAATTATTTATGTAACACTTCATCTGGCGAGATTTCATTGCGACATGTGAAGGGAAATTTCATAGCGTTATTGCGCACATTACAACTGCTTTATGCAACAGATATTCGAATGTGCAACGATCTCCGCATTTATGATAAATGTGTTGAAGGCCTGTGCACCAATAAAAGAGCTATCGAATGGGGTCCTTGGCGTACGATATAAGGGCTAGCATGCTTAACTTATAAGCAATTTTAAACCCACACTGCTAATTCAGGTGTACATCTCAAGTATGTAGCGCTTCCTCTCGCCCCCGGATGTTGTCGGAATTCAGAGCTTGATTTTGCGATAGAACAGTGAATGCACCATAATTATTGCCTATATTTAATTGGGAAATATTGATGATAATCCACCTTTTCACTCAACGGTCTCGCTGATGTATTTGTAACCATGGCAACGGCAGGAACACTAATCATGCTGCAGCCAAGAAAAAAAAGTGATGCAGAACATTTTTTATTAGTCTATAAAACAGGTATTTATTGATAATATTCCTTTAGTTGTTAACGTGAGGTCATTACTGGCAGAAATATGCTTTGATTTTCCTTCCAGGAAGAAAGAAAACTGATGTTTACGTTTGGTGCCATCGTATACAGTGTTACAGCTTCGATCCTCCCACAGTTTAGACAAGAGCGTAGGATGAAAATTTAGGTGAATTACATGCTTTATACATGTGGCATTTTATTTTCAACGGCAGAGTGTTTAAACTTCATTTCCAGCCTAGCCCGACGGCCTCTCTGAACTTGGAACACATGTGTCAGCTAAGCGTAAACAAAGCATTGATATATATATATATATATATATATATATATATATATATATATATATATATATATATATATATATATATATATATTCAGCAGGAAGTTCAAGGGGTCTGGTACGTATAAAGAACACAAGCGAGTACACGTACGAAAGAGCAATACTTTTATGCCAACGTTTCAGCCGTGGCACGGCTGAAACGTTGGCATAAAAGTATTGCTCTTTCGTACGTGTACTCGCTTGTGTTCTATATACCCTGACGTGGTACGGCCCTGACGAAGGCCGTGCCACGGCTGAAACGTTGGCATAAAAGTATTGCTCTTTCGTACGTGTACTCGCTTGTGTTCTATATATATATATATATATATATATATATATATATATATATATATATATATATAACGAGCCGATAGACTGATGTAGCAAGAAGGGAGAAAGAAAACTGAGGAAGAGGTAAAGTAAATGAAAGGAATTGGGGTAGGCCACCAGCATCGTTGCTTCCACAGTCTTCTCGTGTGCGCCAGTAAAATCTGCTTTTTTTTTCTTAAGCTCAGCAATAACGATCGTTTATATATTAATGCTATACAATTCGCATTTCTTCGCACAGTGCTAAAGCGCCCGAAGTGGTCTAGTTTGTAAATGTTACAAAGGGAAGCGACAATAAAATGCATCATGAAACTAGAATTGCATTTTGTTGATAAGCCTGCCTTTTTTTTTAAACTGTTCACCGTACAGGTAGGTGAACACACTAAGTGCTCATATTAAAATATTGATCACAGATGGTAGGGTTACATTCTTCGTGCTGAGGTGTACGTGACGAACTACTGGAGGAACAGCTGAGTTTTAGTGCCGGAAAGCAACACAGTAACACAATATTTACCTACGGCATTTGTTTTTTTCAATTATGGTATACAACAACATAAATCACTCCAAACATTTTTTTTTTCAGTTAGCGTGCCTTTATTAATACATCTCGGCAACCTGGTTCTGCATTTATCAACGAAAAAGTTCACTCTTTACACTTTTGTGACGCCCCCTCGAGAGGTACAAACTGACAAAAATATTACCCAGCGTTGTGCATTTAGATAGCTCTTGTATTCTTTCCGTTTTTTGCCTGCGTTTTTGTTATTTAAGCAGGCGTCAGCATGGGTAGAAAACGATCACTGTACCGTGTAGAGGGACCCGTGAAAGACACACTACGCGACAACCTTCCCTCGCTGGTCACCCCACTGGCAGAAAAATAGTTGAAGCCAGCCAAGCGCATTGTCATCCCATATGTGCCGGGCGCCAGTGAAGAGCTCTCTGCGATTCTCGGAAAATCAGGGGTCGAGGTGGTTCGCAAGCCTGCTTCGACAATCACCCGCTTGCTACCACGGCCGAAGGAAGAAGCAACACCAGCGAGTAGCCTGCAAGTTGCCGTGTTCATAGTGTACAGCCAGCTACGTGGGCAAAAGCGAATGTTTGCATTCAGAAAGCCCGTGGAGCGGCCGAAAGGCTTGGACTGGCGTTCGACGAGGGAGTCAGCCGCTGAGCGCTAACGTGCGCCTTGCCGGGCAGCAATAAACTTCCGCTCCCACTCGTTAAGATTACGCCAACTTAAGGACGACGTCAGGAAGGCAGAAGTGCAACGCGGCGCTTTTGCAGAGAGCTCGAGCAGCCCGACCATATGATCGATTTCTACAGATTTCTGTTATAGAAACAGAGAGGAAGTTCGGAAGGAGGTCCTTGCGTGAGTCCTGACACATTTACAACACGCCAACAAACTTGAACCGCTATCTAGGAACGATCTCCTCTGTATACGTTCACGGCTTCGGAAACGTGTTGGAAATGGAGAAATACAGTTTTGGCGAAACAAGACACGGATATGTTTTGTGACAAACACAGACAGATCCTGAGGAAGTACCAAGTCGTTCCTCACACCCCCGGCCCTCTACGAACTTCCCAACTTCTTAAATCTTCTAACGAGCCCGACAGATTTCTGCCAAAATGCCTACATTTAAGCTTATAGAATTCACACTCCACAAATTAACGACCTCCAAAAAAGCAAAAATAAAAAAAAATGTAGTGTGTAGTGCTGGCTGCTAAAATGTTGCTGTTGATTTAGAAATATTTACTTAAACGTCGTATATATATATATATATATATATATATATATATATATATATATATATATATATATATATATATATATATATATATATATATATATATATATATATATATATATATATATATATATATATATATATATGTGTGTGTGTGTGTGTGTGTGTGTCTGAATATCTGCATGTATTTTGCTTTGCTAATAAGCACCTGAAGTAGCAGATTTATACTTTGTGTAATTGAGTTGCTGCTTTGGTCTGCGTTCGTGCCATCGTCATTCATGGAGCGTGCTTGTCTTGGAAGTTGATACCACGAAGAAATAAGTGAACGAATTCAAGCATACACGCCTGGGTTTTTGTAAATTGGCTAACTTTGGCAACGTTGGTCGATCTGAAAGCGCGGAGATACTTTTGTAGCACCCGAAAAGCTAAAGCATTACAAAAAAATCTGGTGGGGGTCAGAACCCCCTCATTCACATATAGTTACCATCCTGAACGTCACCGAAGTGCACGTTGAAGGACTTGAGGCATCTACTAGAGCACTGTGTGCTTAGTAAAACTCTTGGCACACACAGAATATCCTAAATGTGAAGGTGTTATCGCTCAGCGTGGGAACTATGTAAACTTCTTTTACCGACATTGTCCAAGTCCCGTCCCTCTGAGGCTGTGCTTCTGAATCATGGTGCAGTGTATAATACTGAGCAAACACTTGTACTCGAGCAAATATAGGAATAGACGGCAGTGATGTCGTCAATCGTATGTTTTCATGAGTCGTTCTGTCGTCGGAGTTTTATAGCTGCCACCACAAACCGAATCACAGTAACCAAACTTGTCGTCAATTTGTAATAATCCAATTGGTACTCAATTCGTAGTCAATTTGTAGAATTGAGTCATGTAAAATACTCCGAAAATATTGAGCCTGTAATAAATTCCGAGAAAAGTGAAATATTCCTGTCATTGATAGAGTGGTGGCCTATAGCAAGAAACATACCTGCAAAATACGACGCAGTTCATTTGTAATCAAACATGCGCTGCAAATCAATCTTATGATATATTTTGTAATGTGTCTACAAATATAAACATCTTTGGATACCTATTGTGTGCTCTTCATGAATCAATAAGAAATAAGTTTTCTTTAATAACACAAACACCTCAATATAATGTGTGAAACGCATGTGCATGTCCCGATTAAAATGTAAAAAGTTATGCTGTGCAAATCTGCAAACTTTACCTACAAATGAATGCAGATGTCAAGATCATAACAATACAAGGTACGTATATGCATGCACAATATAATGTTATATTCACTGTGGAGATAATCAAAACAAAGAACGGAAAATGAAATAATTACATTGAAAGTACTGTTGTTTTTTGTCCTTATCAAGCCTAAACACTTTTCTTGGTGTGAAAAAGATCCTACCACCGTTTCGGGACGATAAATTAATAAAGCTACATCTTTCAGTTCTCTCAAGCATAGAACCATGGTAGTGCTATGAACACCTCATTACTATGAAAACTAACTACAGCTGCAAAAATTGTACGGACGCCTGGCCTAGGCAGGAGTGCGTGGATGCATGTGTTTACGTACGCGCACACATACAAACTACACGTATGAACATAATGAAGTATGGTTAAACACCTGCTCCCCCTTCCCTCTAGCAAAAAATTTTCGTACATTGTGCTGCCCCAGACAAATTGAAAAAATCAACATATAAAGAAACACGAATATTTACATATAAGCAGACGCTTACAGCCATGACGTAAGTACGAATAGGATAAAAGAAAGTGTCATCAGCAATACTCATATTCGTAGTAGCCTATGCTACGGAAAAGTTTATTACGTGCTTTTAAACGACCCCATAACCACAATATTCCTCAAGAAAAGCAAGAAAATCATGATCGGTAATGTGCTCAGTAAGAGTTAGAATCTCTTGTATAGGATTCGCGGCACTTTCATAATATTAAAGAAGTAGAACGAAAACAAAATAATAAGGCTTAACGTATAATATCTTTGTTATTTGAGTTCTGCGGACAATATCGCGCTTTTTAGTAATGCCGGCGATGATTCACGAAAAAAAATAATTTGGAGATGTAAAAGAAATACACGTTAAAGTATGAGGGGCCCGAAAGAAAACAAACTAAAGAGGGGCCCGAAGAAAATAAAGATAATGTTAGGCAGTCCGGTGAAAAAGCGGAATTAGGAGACTAACAATAAAGCCACCCCTCCCACTATGCTTCTCTCATTGACCAAAAAATAAGGTTAGGTTGATTCGCAATTATCGTTAGTCATTTGTAACACATGCACGGCAATCACAATGCCGAAAAGCTTCAAGCAGAAATTCAAAATAATTCAGTAATACCTTGCGGGCCTAAACACGAATAAACTACTGCACGCGACCTGAAAAGCATCACGATACTTGAGTGGTACCACAAGATCCAATAAACTTTAGATATAGAGAGGGTGGACACGCCCACACGCACGCATTGCTCATCTCACAATATTAAATGCGAAGCATTGCAGTAGTTGTCCCAGCAAGATGTGTTACCATCAGCTTTAGGACTGACCACTCCACGGCATCTACAACAGCGGAACTAGCTGCTTTGCGTGCTGCACTTTGTGTGGTCAATCAGGAACCACCGCAACAATGGTCAATTTTCAGCTACTCAAGGGCTGCCCTACAATCTGTGCTCTCAGCAATACGTTGCGGTCCGTACAAACAGCTTGTTTTCAAAATTCGATGCCTCCTCCACACTTCGCAAGAGAAAGGGGATCATGTGACGTTTCAGCTGCCAAGTCACTGCGGCATAATAGGGAACGAACATGCCGATACTGCCGCGCGGGCAGCCCTTGATTGAACACGAGAAGAAGCCATACCCCTTTCGCGGACCGATGCTGCCAGTAATCTTCGACGAGTTGTGCGTGAAATCACGTTTTCACTATGGTGCGCACCAAGCATCGATGTGAATCGTCAACACCACCTGTCCTCTTTGATGACTCTCCGCATGCCCACTGGGCTCGACCGAAGAGAAGCCACCCTTCTTCATCGCTTATGGCTAGGAGTGGCATTTAGAAAATCTTACTGCTTTGTCATAGGAATGGCCGACAACGCTCTCTGCGATGCCTGTCATTGCGAAGAGACGCTACACCACATCCTGTGTGACTGTCCGCTGTATGCCATCCAGAGACAGTCACTGGCATCCATTTTTGCGCGCATCGACAACAGCCAAATGTCTGTGGATACTATTCTGTCAAGTGCCCGAGAGAAGACATTGCAACAGAAGGCGACAAAAGCTCTGTTAAAATTCCTACGCGACACGGACTTGAACAAGCGGCTGTAACAGCAATGTCACACACCGCGAAAGACAAGACTGGACTATGACTGAGTGTGAGCGCGTGTGCTACCAAAAGTTTTGAGTTTGAGTTTAGTTAACCACGTGACAAGTACACGAAAATACACTGTATACGTGGTTTGGTGCGAAGGGAAAAAAGCTGCATTTCACAGCTTGACTGGCCCCTCCACCCAGAAAAAAATCTAAACTACAAGTTTACAAAAATACAAAAATTACAGGCAGCGGAAAGCGACAATACAAAAAGAAACACGCATGTGGCTCATGACAGCAAATAATAGAATGACAACTCTGAAATACATACAAAAATATGCATTACAAAGCAATGTATGAAAGAATAAAAACAGAATAACCATTACAGAAATCACCCAACATTCATTTACAACACAACCAGCACATCCAATTTAACATTTCAGTTTTAGACAATACGCAGATTATCAGTTGTTAGTTTCCATTTGTTCATCACACTTGGAAGGCGGTAACGTAATGTTTATCCCTCTTCCCTCTCTGCTCTCTATCTTTCATCTCCCCCACCCCCCTCCCATGCGCAGGGTTGCAAAACGGCTGCCTATAGGCTGGTAAACCTCCCTGGCATTCTTTTCCTCCCATTTTCTTTCCTTCATATTTTAGCGACCTTCGGCGAATTTCAGCGTATCTGTCTATCTAGCCGCCTACGACTTTTAGCTCTCCTGGCCGTTTCGATAATGGTATCAATACCAAAGTTGGTATGGCATAACATGACTGTATGAAAAACATATTTGACTGGTCATAACATGAAAATCATGACATGTCATGAACGTCATGATTTACATTTCATGGTCTTGTAGCTCTTGCGGTGGTTTCGCTCACATGACATGTTGAAAAACTTGTATCGTATAGTATGATTGCATGGTGAACACAAGCGACATACTTAACATGAAAATCATGACACGCGTGTCATGTAACAACATGACTACATGCCACGCTCATGGTGTGCTCGCGGCCGTTTCGGAAGCGTCACATATACCAAATTTGGCATTACGAGACGTGAATGGATGAAGAAGATATGATACTGGTGAAAGAATGATAAACATGACATGTATGTCATGTAACAACATGACCACATGCTACACTCATGATGCGCTCGCGGCTGTTTCGCTAGCTTCACATGTACCAAACTCGATATTACGCGACGCGAACGGACAACATAGGTAAATGACACATCCAAACATGATAATCACGACATGCGTGTCATGTAACAGCATGACTACATGCCACACTGATGATGCGCTCGCGGCCGTTTCGCTAGCTTCACATATGCCAAGTTTGGTATTACGTGAAGCCAATGGATGACGAAGATATGTGACTGGTGCAAACATGATAATCATGACATGCGGGTCATGTGAGAGCATGACTACATGCCTAAGTCAAGGCGACAATACATTTCGACGTGACGCGGTGCGCGTGCTCTCCGGCATTTATTTCGTCGCGTCACGCTGGCGTTGCCACGCCAGGCGCCGGTCCTGCCATATACTCGCAGGCGCGCCTCGTTGCTTTGACGCATGCGCGTTTCAGCGCGTCCGGCGTCCCTCCATAATGAAAAGAGGGAGACGCAGTGTTGTCTTGGTAACGCATCGGCACTAAATGCAGCATGTCGCATTTCACGCCAGTTGCCGTCGGGCGGCGCCGACGCACGATAGCCGCGCCTGGCATCAGACTATACAGTGCTCGCGTGTTTCTAACGAAGCGTCGCTGTGCCCAGTGTGCTCGAGCGTGAACGCTACATGGGAGTATACTGAGCCCTTCATGATGCGCTCGCGGCCATTTTGCTAGCTTCACATATAACAAATTTGGTGTTACGTGACGTCAATGAATGACGAAAGTATAATGACAGGTGCAAGCATGATAATTCTGACACGCGTGTCGTGTAAAAACATGATAACATACCACGCTCACAGCGTGTTCGCGGTCGTTTCGCTAGCTTCACATATACTAAATTTGGTATCACGTGACGTGAACAGATAACGAAGGTAAACAACACTTCCAAACAAGATAATCATGACACGGAAGTCATGTACGGCATCATTTACTCCCACCTCGTAACGTTGTGCTGATTTTAAAGAGACATATCAACATTTCTCATTCGTGCATGCTTCGCATATCATCGATTCCCACTGTACGTGGGATATGCCAATTTTTATTGTAATGAAATGCATCATGTAGCAAAACCTCTCCCGTGTGCCCATTTCAGCGGTAAGAACATGAGTGAATAAACATCCAGGCACACCATAGAAAGAGAATACAAAAAAAAAAGAATGTTCAGTAGCAAATGCGCAGTAAAACCAGAACCGAAATATGATGAGACGGAGAGCAGCCAGCATAAGGCCTTATATGTAGTGAGCGAGTCCAAAATGGAAGCACTGGGTCACTGCTGCATGCTGTGGTTATCTCTGCCGAAAGGAGTGTCAGAATCCTGCCACGTATCCGACTCGGACACGATTTTGACTCCTCCGCACTTGTCCACAGACCGCCACTTTGGCAAGAAAAACCTGCTCCCGCCGTAATGATTATCCCTCCGTCAAGCCGACTACTGAGAAAAAAAAAGGGGGGGGGGGGGGTAGACTTTGCAAACAGAAAAAGTGTTCATTCTCTTTTGTTGGGAGCTCGGTTAAACTTCTGACCATGGTTGGCGTCCATCCTACCCCCCTTCTCCCAGCGTGTCGTTTGTGTTTGTGGGAATGAGGTTTGAGGAAGGCGTTCGCCGAATCTTCATTGTGCGGACGACGACGCCAGAGGACCATGCTGCCTCCGCTGTCCGCCTACCTTGAGACGAACCCTTGCTCGCGTTCAACGAGATAACAAAAAACGTCTGTCTGTCAAATGGGTATTTTCCTCCTACACCCTGGCTTGAGTATATAGGGTGCCGGGTAATCACCATTGCACTATTACAAGCCCATGCGTATAGTAAGATTGGATGTGATATGAATTCCTAAGTATTGTATGAGGTTACTTGATCTCAAGGTAAATTATTTAAGTAGTATACCCGAGAAGAGTTAGGTGACCTAAATATATGCTCAACTTTACTTAAGTTAATATTTAGTTCCATTAGCCACAAGCTGCACCAGTTAGATATTTATTTAAATCGGAGTGTAGGCGATTACAATAGTCGTTTAAAGTAACTGCTGTAAAAGTATCGCAATCATCAGCAAAAAGGTGGATATTAGAAGCTACTTGAAAAGGCAGGTCAATGATATATATTAGAAACAACACAACACCAATTACCAACTTTTGGGGCACTCCTGAGATAACATGGCACATTTATGAACTGTAGCCGTAAGCAGTAACGTACTGTTAGTGATTAGCAAGACAGCATCCGACCTATTTTAATAGGTTAATGTCAAGATTTAAGTTCCGTAGCTTGTGGATGAGAAGTTTATAACACACTTTATCAAATGCTTTTGCAAAATCTAAAACAAATGCAGCCAGCGGATGATGAACGATCAAAAATTAGATCAGTGAAAGATGTAGGTTGAGTCTCACATGATTATGATTTCTTAAAACCATGTTGTGAAGATGAAAAGATGTTATTTTCAGAGAAATTGAGGGTGCTTTTGATTACGAAGTAATATATAACAGTTAGAAGCACGTGCTGGTAAAAGAAATGGGCCGATATTTGGTCGTTAAGGTTTTGTTACCTAATTTGAGAAGTGGAACTACCTCCCTTATACCTTCCACTGATTAGGTAAAGTACCTGTGTGGAGTGATAGTCTCAATAGAGCTTGCTGTCTTCTGTAGTAAAAAATGCGCATGCAAAATACAACGCAGCTCGTTTTATAAAAAATTATTTTGTAAAACTGTATTATGATCTATTTCCACAATGTGCCTAACAAATAAAAAGATTGTTAGACATTCATTGGGCACACATTTGAAATAAATGCGCGAAAAATCAAACACGAAAGCCGCCAAAAAAATGTGCGCAACCTATATACATATCCCGATACAAATATAAAAGAAATATGACGGGCACAAATTTACAAATTATACCTATAAACAGATGCAAATGGCAAGATCCTACCAGAAGTAAGGAACATATGCTCAAGCACAGTAATCGGCAATAAATGCACTTTGTATACATTCAAAGGATAAAAAATAAAGTATTCACAAGTACTTTCATTTCTTGTCCTTATCAAGCCTCAGCAACAATTTTCTCTTTATGGGATAGAGCCCATCACCGACCAAACATTACCACTGCAGTAACTTCTTCCAGTTTTTTGAAGCATAAAACCATAGTAATGCTCAATTTGGGCATCTTATAGGTGTCAGAACTCACTTCAGCTGCAAAAATCGCACAGAGCCTGGCGAAGGCTGTGCTGGGGTGAGGGGGGGGGGGGGGGGGTGCTTGTGTACACATACACATGCAAAGAGATGTACCAGCATGCATAAGGGACGGCAAAGCTTCCACTCGAAAGAAGTTTCTGGCTACACTGCTGGCACAGCGAACAAATAATAAAGAAACCAATAAATAAATATGAATCATTTTGAACTAAATGATTAAGGCAGCTACAATATGATGAAAGCTTCATGAACATTACTTGTGTTTACAGAACCCTAGGCTATGTTACAGAAATTTATTATAAAAGCTTTCAAGAACTTGAGAAAACAATTGGACACCAGGTACATGCGTCAGGAAACTTGAATTTTTTTTTTTTAAAGGAGACGCTCAGCTATGATCGCCTACGTGTAGTCACAGGTCAAGTGATTATCCCAGGAGATAGCAGCATTCCTAGGGACTGGTTCGCTCGCAAGTTTTGCGCTGCTGTCCTATTCTTGTGCCTACAGTAAATGAGTTGAAAGTCGCCATGTGAACAGAACAACATCGACAGCTGCCATCGATTTCCTGCGCTTGTTGTTCGAAACTTTTGGATTATACCACAAAGTGGTTTCAGCAGGGGCGGCGCCAGGATGTGTTTACTGGGGGGGCAACCATGAAAAGTGAGTTCCTTTGGGGGGGCAAGCTAGCTCTGCTCCTACTAGGTTTTCAATATATGCTTCCGGGCACTTGGGTGGGCATAGGGGGGGCAGGCGAGAATTTTGGTAAAGCTCCAGCCCACCCTTGCCCCCCCCCCCCCCCCTGGCGCCGCCCCTGGGTTTCAGACAACGGAATCGCATTCCTGTCAGCCAAAATACAGAAATCCTATGAGTGACAACTGCATCACCGTGGTGAAATTTGCACCGAACCACCCAGCCACAAACGGACAGGCCAAACGCTACGTGGTAGAACTAAAACGTGCTCTTGCAAGATACTCTGCGGGGTCATTACAGCGGCGCATTGCACGTTTTTTTTTTTTTGTCAAGCAACTCGCAATGGGCCAGGCGGGCCAGGTATCGGCGAATCTCATGTTTTCTTGCGAGCAGCGAACACACATCTCAGCTATTCTACCAGAACCGCCTTGAAAGGTAACACCAGATTGGGAAGACGCCTCGCGTTGCCGGTAGCTCCACAAACGACAACCAGTGGTCGCCCGCCAGTTTCAAAGAATGCCCGAATGAACGGCAGCCATCGTAAAAAAAAAAAAAAAGTTTCACCCGGAGTTTTGGTTTGTTGAAGTTAAAGCCCCTTCATCGCGTCTTCTACCGGAAAGCGCATGGAGAGGCTTTAGACCGGGCATTGCCGCTTCCAGGGATGCAAGGATGCACTCTGCCCTCCACCTTGACCGCCCCCCCTCCCCCTCGATGCTGGGCGCGGCGCGCCCGGGGAGTGACGGACTATCGGGGCAATCAGTGTGTCCGCGCACTGGTTGCCTGTCCATTGTGCTCCTCGCCCCTTTTATGGCCCACAGTGGACTCGAAAGCCAGCGTTTGGACCATTTGGACCATGCTGCGCGCAAATGCCTTTCTTGAAAGTAATAAAGTCAGTTCCCTGTTACGTACGCTTGGTATTATGGCTACCATGGACATAACACAGTGCAAATAGGGTTATTAGTTCCTAACAAATTCAACCTCCCCACCTTTCAGCATTATATCTCTCTCTTTTAACTTACTTCCGTTAATATTTTTTAATTTCTATCAATAAATTGGAGAGGTGCGCATTAAAAAAAAAAGGAAGTGAATTTATTTATTTAAATATTTGTTATTTATTTCAGAGAAAAAGTGCCATTCTAGTGCCGGACATTGGGCAGGGGTGTGGCGCAGTGGACGCAACATTGTGTAGGAGGTACAGCAGTATAGATAGTGTTGAATGAAAGCGCGATGATTCAAAACGCAAAAAAAAAGAAGCAACATAAAACATGGTCCACAATCCCAAGAATGGCCATAATACACTAAACAAAACAAAAACTACAAAAACAGTGTCCACTAGGTTATTTTGTTTGGGTAAAAAGTAAAAAGAACTCAAATATTAACTGTATCAAAAATAAAGTCGGCAATGTTAAGAAGCGAGACATTGCAGAATCGAAGAATTTAAGAATCGTGCAGAAGCGAGACATTGAACCTCAAGCAGTCAGTCTGATCAAGATGGGTATTAGAATAAAGTGCACTGTAATATGTATGAAGGTGTAGTTATAAGCCATGTGAACAGCTAACGCACGAAGAAACTAGTCGAGATCGACACTTACAAGAATCTCTGGCGGCGTATTGTTCCGCTCTCTGCTTGTTCGAAAGAAAAAAAAAGGTACCTGTATATAGGGGCTCAGTCACTCTTTCGAGATTGGAGGCACGCGTTTCGTGGCGCAAAATTGGTTCGATATAATTAGACTTTTTTGTATTGCCAGCTTATTATTATATATGCGATAGAACAGCTTCGTTATTTCGTGATAACGTCTCCATTCCAAGGTTTCTAGTTTAGCGCCTTCCAGAAGAACTGACGGAGATGTGTTACATTTACGTATTGAATATGAATTTTACAGGTTTTCGCTGTATTGATTCAAGCTTATTTGTGTTAGCTTGCGTGTGCGGGTCCCAGACAGGCGATGAATATTCTAATATTGGTATTACGTTCGTTTCACATTTCGGTTTGCCGAATGCCATAGCGAGTGCCCGTAAGTAGCCTTGTACATTCAAAGCCATTTTCTCAGTTTAACAAACATGTTGGTTTCATCTTAATGTAGATGTGATAACAAGACTAAGGTGCATATACTGTGATACAAAGGACAAGAATTGATTGTCTAGGTTGTATTGGAATGTTAGTAGATCTTTTTTGCAGGTCATGGTTATCGCCAGAGTTTTTCTCGCGTTAAAGGTCATCTGTCATTTTCTGCATAAATCTTGAGTCTTAAAAGAGTTATTTAAAAGAACCTGGTCACTGGATGCGTTAACTACTTTAAAGCGCGCAGGCATTCGCAAAAAGCTTTAGATTTGCTGCAATATCACGGGTGGCATTATTGATATAAACCGAAAAGAGGTCCGAGGACGGTGTCACAGAACGAGCGCTAAAAAAGAGCGCGCCGCCAAATCCTTGCGACAACGGGCGAGAGAAACGCCGCGAGGTAAAAAGAAAAAAAAAGAAAGCAAACATCCAGGGCTCCCGGGCGCGCGCTCTCCCCGCAGAAGCACGGCTTCGCAGACGATCCTCCTCACCCCAAATCGGCGGCCCAGCAAGACCGCGATTTTTCTAGAACGAAGGAGGCGGGGTCAGACCGAGTGAATCATCCTCCGGAGAGGGCAGTCGAACCGTCTCGTGCCTCTCCCCAGCCTTCGCTGCGTATCGCGCCGACGAAATGACGAGAAACATCTGGAAAGTCGCGCGCAAGGTATTTAACCGAGCAGCCGAGACGAGAACAGGAGGAGACGGAAAGTTAGCGCCGGAGCGCGTAGGGATTCCGCCGTGGAGTCGGCGAAGGTTCTGCCCGTAGTGACAGAACAGGAGGAGACGGAAGTGAGCGCCAGAGTGCGTAGAGAGTCCGCCGTGTAGTCGGCGAAGTTTTTGGTCCGTAGGGACGGCTCGAGCTACAGGCAAGAGCGTGGGTTTACCGCTATCGAGCGAAGACGCGGGCAACAGCTGCGGGTGTGAAGCCGACGGATTTCCGGCGAAGAAGTTTGAAGCTTGGAGAGTGGCCATTTGAGGACGCGAGGTTTCCTGGAAGAGAAACTTCGAGAACTACGGAACGACAACAACGCTGGACTTTGAGTGAGTGATTCTCGGAAGAGTATCATTCAGACTTTTGTTCCAAGGACTTTGGACTGAATAGGTTTTCTATCTCTTTAGTCCTTAAGTGTCTTGGTTGTTCAATGCATGCGACTGCATCGTAGTGCGTATTGTTGTCCGTGTCCGTTGTTTCAAGTGTGGCTAATTGTATTGTGTAGTACGTTGATTGATTGGTTTGATTGGTGACGTATTGTATGTAACTATTGTGGAGTGTGCATTCTTGTGTATTGTTTTCGATCTGCCATTTTTGAGAATATAATATTTGTTTTGTTTATCAACTCTCGACTCTGACTTGTTCTTTGGGCCACAGCCGGCGCCCGCTGGCGCACCAAAAAGGACCCCTTCTAAATTGTCCACGCTTTCGTGGTGCGGTTCGGGGGGCCGACACTTCGGCTCTTGGAATAAGCCCGGCGATCGCCTCCCTAATAAACGGGACAGGTGTGACAGACGGATCCCAGAGGTCTGCCAGATTTAAGCGGCGCAGACGGCGAGTTGATACCACCATCCGTAATACCGCGCCCGGTGAATATTACTCGCGCTTTCAAACCAAACCTAAGATGCATTCGTTAATTAACACTAATTAACTAATTAGTAGATACCTAAAACTACTATGGAACCTGTAAAACTCGAGAATGTGCTGTAAATTGAGGGGTCTATGTGGTACATACACTGACTGTTGGGAAACGCGCACTTCGTCTTTTTTTTTTTTAAGTACCCTATTGATGTTCTATACTATTGATCTTCCCCTCAACGAACACTAAATATTGTTTTACGAGGTCATGAATGTGCCTTCCATAAGAATCCTCTCTTTTTACGCGTACCCTATTTTATTATTTGCGTGGCACCGTAGAGTACACCATCTCAACGCTAGATGGAGCTACGAGGGCTTGACGGCTGTCGCACCCTCAACAAAACTGGCCAGGGAACTTTTTTTTACCACGCGATTCAAACACGCTCTACACCATCATGAACTAGACATATGCCAGTACCTAAATCCCAGAAAGCAATTGGATATCTTCAAGCACGGCTCTACGGTAGTGATTCAAATGCGGTAAAACAGCCAATATTTCTGAGAGCGGCCATAGGCGCTGTGCATTATTTTTTAATAAGCTAGGGAACTCGCACTATTTCAACTACAATACTGTAACTCCGGCAGAAGAAAGGTTCATGCAGTTGCTACTTGAAACCGTGAAAGCAATGAGAAAATCAAAAAGGGAGAGGAGTTATTATTTTTTTTCTCTCCCGTCCCATAGAGTGACGCGGGGCCCCGCCCCCACCGTGCGGGAAAGCGCGCCTCCTGCGCGTGGGCCGGAATCCTGGGGACGATACGACAATGTACTACATGAAACCAACCTGGACGCCTTGGGCAGCAATGGGTTGGGAGGCCGCCTTTACCAATGGATCTACAGCTATTTGAAAGACAGAACCTTCTTCGTTCAGACAGAAGATGGCGCAACAAGGCAACGTCCTACTTATGGCGGCGTACCTCAAGGTGGGGTCGTAAGCCCCATACTTTTCAACCTTGCGCTCATCGGCTTTGTTGACGTCCTGCCACACTCCTTACATCTGTCGATATACGCGGACGACATCTGCATCTGGGCATCAGGGGTCACGCGTCTACACGTACGAGCCAGGCTTCAGACAGTGGCTACACTGACGTCAAACTACCTTCAAGGACGAGGACTGGAGCTGTCATCTGAGAAATGCTCACTAGCTGCGTTTACGCGCAAGACAATGACGCCATACCACATCAGAATTATTGGACACACAATCAGCTATCAAAAAACCCACCGTTTCCTGAGAGTAATAATACATCGTGATTTGTCTTGGAGCCCTCATGTCACTCACATGAAGAAGAACCTGACCATGATTACCCGCGTCCTAAGGTTTCTTGCGGGAAAATCATGGGTTGCATCGGTACGAGCCATGCATCAACTGTATGCTGCACTTTTTCTTGGCTTCATGCGCTACAGCCTACCTGTGCTTGGCAAGGCCCGCATAACAAACCTACACGTCCTCCAGTCATTACAAGCTCAAGCACTGAGAATATGCCTCGGGCTGCCGAGATGCGCATCCTCAGCAGCGACTGTCACAATCGCTCATGAACACCCTATCACAACCAACATTCGTGTCGATGCTTTAATAACGCACATAAGACATGCCACCCGGATTCAATCGCATCACCTCACCTCCCTTACAACTTTCAGGCCACGCTCTGCGTTCTGCTGTATTATTGCCTCACATCGTACGGTGATTCCCACGAACTTCATGCACGCAGCAAGACCGTCGTTACCATTGTGGTGTCTACATCCACTGGAAGCCCTGATAACCATACCCGGAATGCAAAAAAAGAAAAGTTTGTCAAATTCGGCCCAAAAACAAACAAAATTACTGTTTCTGCATGAGAAACACAGTGGATGCATTCACATTTACACGAATGGGTTGGTCACTTCAACAAGCTCAACAGGCACAGTGGTCATTCCGGAGAAATCCATCACGATAAAGTTCAGGACCTCGCATCTGACATCATCCACGGCGGCAGAACTCGCCGCCATTCGTGCCGCTCTGGAGTTCCTAGTTGAAGAGCCGCAACAGACATGGTCAATATTCTCCGAATCCAAAGCAGTTCTCCAGGGCATTGCCTCGCCATATCGTCATGGACCAAACGAACAGCTATTTGCTGAAATACGACTGCTTCATCACCGGGCTATAGAGAAACAACATGACATAGCGTATCAATGAATACCAGGCCACTAGCGTTGATGGAAACGATCGTGCAGATGAAGCAGCCCGAACTGCTCATGATGATGCCCCTTGTGTAGCTATACCATTATCAAGAACGGACGCCGCTGCAATGCTTCGATCACTTGCACGAGAACTGACACTCGCTCAGTGGAATTCACCGGCATTCACCAACGTCCGCCTTCATAATTTGGACCCACACCTACAGTTCCGTCTTCCATCAGGAATAACCAGAGCAGAGGAGACACTTTTGTGCCGTCTGTGGATTGCGGTGGCCTTTACGAATGCTTATTTGTTTCGAATCGGAATGGCCACAAGCCCGACATGTGACAACTGTGGCTGCGCAGAGACTTTCTCCCATCTTCTCTGCGAGTGCCCTCGCTTCAGCGTGCCAAGAAAAGAACTGTCGAAAGCTTTAGATAGAATAGACAATCACCAATTGTCAGAAGAAAGGGTATTAGGACACTGGCCAAGACCGTCCTCTGTACGCAAGGCATTGAGATTGTTGTTGCGCTTTCTGCGGGCAAGTGGTCTTAGAGACAGACTGTAAACAGCGTCGTGGATCGTCTGATGACCTTCTCCCTTCTTTTTTTATAACGTCTCTTTTCTCTCATCCTTTATTCCCTTACCCCCTTCCCAAGTACAGAGTAGCCAGCAAGTCTGAGAACTGGCTAATCTCCCTGTCCTTCCTCATTTATTCCTCCTCCTCCTCCTCCTCCTCCTTGAAACGTCTAGTTGGCGGTATGCTTCTTGTAAGTAGTTGGTTGTATTAAGGACTACAATTGCTCCTTATTTGTCAGCGGGTTTCATTGTTATGTCTGTCCTAGATGCCAAATTTCTCATATTTGTTTTTTAAGATTTTGTCAAGTTTTTTCGGTTTCCTTTCTGTCTGTGGTATTTGTGTACTAAATCTTTCTGTACTGCGGTGATACAAAGGTCCAAGCACTTGTCTCGATTACTGTTCGGTGTCCACTCATTTGATTTACGATGGTGAATTGTTTCGTGGTTAGAAGGCCTGTCCAAGAAATATTCGCGCAACCTTAAGCTTCGAGCAAAGTTGTCGAGGTCTCGGAGCAAGTGGAATTCATCGAAAAATTTTGTGGTCGGGCAGAAGCTTAGTTCTTAGATAGCAAATTTTTTTCGTCAGGTGACAAGCTCGTGTCCGATAAGTTTACAACCAGAGTGTCACAGGGTGTGTTCCTAGATGGGTGCTCGTTTGTACCATTAGTGATTTCCTGGGTGGTGGTGTTGTAGTGATAAGGAACTATATCAGGCAACGCGGGTTTTGTGGTCATGATGGCTTGGTATTTATTCTGTTCAAATTTTGTTAATCGGATGATTTCTTTGTTGGATAAAGCGTTGTGGCTGAGAATGGTGTTGGTCATAGCGACCAGTTTCTTTACCTGCTTATTACTGTGATTAAGAGCGATTTCTGTTAATTTAAGAGATGCCTCAAGGAGGACGTTTTTCCATGTTATTTGGTCGTGTTCATCTAGATTTGCAGCGGCTGGTGTGAGGGAGAGCGTCATACCCTTGGGGGCTATTCTAGCATGAAGGTACACTTGTAATGTTGATTTATGCATTTCATGTCTAATTCGTTTGTCAGCAAGTTTTCGTACATTAAGGAAAGTGGCACTGCAACTGGGAAGCGATGAGCTGGACTTACAATTCAGAAGTCAATATTCTTTTGGGTGCGGGGATGGCACTGATGAGGTGCGCAGGTTGTAGTTATGTCCGGCAGGCCTTCGTCGTTGTAGGGAGGATTTCGGCGTTGGGCTCCCGGCGAACGTGTTCGTTAGCAGTTCCGGGGTCCGCAATAGGGGTCGCGGTTTCGTAGTTCGGCAGGCTTCCCTTTGAGGAGTGGTGTAGTGGTGCTGTCGTGTAGTGCTTTTGGTCTCGACATCCGCAATGGAAGGACGCGTGTTGGCTGTTCAGCAGACTTCCCCCCTAGTAGTGGTGCGCTGTTGATGATGGTGAGGGGGTGCTTGTGGCTTGCGGGAGTCACAGTTTTGCCGATTATCGGGAACTCGTCTGTAATTTTGGTAGGGTGTGGGGCTTTTGGTGTATGTTGAAATGGAGAGTTCTTGTCGTGAGTGTCTTGCTGTGTTGAACAGATATTTACGGGAGCTGCTGGTTGAGTCCACCACCCCATGGCAGCTTCGAAGTCTCCGCGACCGAGTGCACTCTTGAGGGTTTCGGCATTCAAAGGGACACCCATAAAACTCGGATGAAGCCCATCCGCTGCAAGAAAGCGTCTTGGTGGCAACTGCTCGAATTGGAAGTCGATGTTTGACACCTTGCTGGGTCTTCTGCAGTAGGCCTTGACTGTCTGGTTGATTTGACGAGCGTCCCGGTTGAATCGGTGCACCAATTGTTCGTTCGATCGTTCCAGGTGTAGGTTGAGGTAACGGGGCAGCACGCATGAAACAACGAGCCTTTCGAGTTCCTGGTGTCTCCGAAGCTTGTTGTTTACTAAGCGGTGAAGGCGGTGTAGCAATTCCTCTAGTCCGTATGACGCCAGCTCGCTAGTACCGACGTGAAAAACGAGCGTGGTCACAGATCGTGATATATCGGCAACTTTTTCTCGATGTTGAATGTGGAGGCTCCGCGGATGGAAAAGATCGCAGGTGTCGTCTTCTCATGCGGGTTGAAATGCCGATGTAAATACCTTCTTTGCGATGATGGCTGGTGTTGGTGCACGTTTAGGGAACTTCCGTCTATATATACATCGATATATATATATATATATATATATATATATATATATATATATATATATATATATATATATATATATATATATATATATATATATATATATATATATATATATATATATATATATATAGATGTATAGTGAAGGTATGGGATATGGCACAAGAGGGCCCCTCCCGAAACTGTTGGAAAATAAATATATTTATCCTTGTTGACAACGCTCCCGTTGTGCCATATCCCCTACCTTCACAAAGACTAACTGGCCCATTGAATTATTACTCCCACAATATATATATATATATATATATATATATATATATATATATATATATATATATATATATATATATATATATATATATATATAGGCAGGCATGGTGGTTGAGTGGCCGTAGCGTTGCATATAGTCCAGTAGATCCTCCGTGAGTGGTCACAACGTGGTTTATTTCAACGTGGTTTATTTCGATGTTTTGGCCTAGAGTCTGGCCTTCATCAGGAATAAAGATATAGTTTGTTGGTGCTCAGCTCTATACAATCTCAAATCAGAAGGCAAGGAAAGAGGGAAAAAGACATAAAAGAAAAAAAGAAGAAAAAAGAGAAGAAGAAGAAGGGAAAAATAATATACGGTGGACTCCCCTCCGGCGCCGCCCTTCCACTCTTCCTTCCACTTTCCCCCTCCACTCTCCCCTCCACAACCCCCTTCATCTCTCTCCCCCTTCTTCCCTTCACCTTTCTGATGTCAGGGGTCTGTGTATGTTTCCTTTCACTGACGCATTCCTCCCGGCCAGACGGCGCTTCCTGGCACTGGGGGTTAAGTGTGGGGCAAAAAATAGCTTTTTTAGGAAGTGCTTATGAAGCGACCACCACGAGAAGACCCACAATGAACAAACCTCTGCTTGACTTACAGCACAAACTTCCCCAATGTAAACAAAATCCTTAATCAACATTACAACATTCCGGAACAAAGTGAACGTCTGAAACGTGCATTCCCATCCGCTCCAGGCGTCGTTTGCCGACGACCACGTAACCTCAAAGACACCCTTCTCCACTCCCAAATTAACACATCACCCCCCAATAATTCATGCCGCCCTTCTTTAAAGCCACGATGTCTTGTATGCAAGGCGATGCGAGAAACAGACAAAGCAACCAGCACGCAATCCAAGTTTTCGATTAACATACGAGGAAACCTAACATGCGATTCCTCTAATGTGGTATACCTACACGAATGCAACGTGTGTGGTATACAGTAACTCGGACAAACAGAAACACCATTTAGGATTCGTTTCAATAATCACAGAGCCCATGCGAAATCAGCCCCAAGTCTACCTCTATCAAAACATCTCAATCTTCCCGACCATGCACTCGACAAACTATCAGTAACGCGCTTAGTGACGGGATTTAAATCAAATCGAGAACGTGAACAACGGGAGTCATACCTTATACACCGATTTAACACCCTTGATAGAGGAATAAATGAGAATTCTGGTACACTTGCAGCTATTAAAGCATTAGAATACAATAACGGCAACAATGAAAATAGTAACTGAGTTCACGGCACTGCAGCTGCGAAGAGCACTGGACAACCCAAAACACTTCCAAGTGTAACTACTCTTCCTAAGTGCAGCTGTTGTCTTTTTTCTCTTTTATTTTACTACCCAATCAATTGTGCCATGCATGACATGCACAACAGCAACCCTGTGCACAGCCGGGAGGCCCCCACTACACGCGTAATCCAAAAGCGGGCAAGGAATTCGCATTGCGCCCGCTTACCATCCTCTACCGCAATACGGGGCACTCTCTTTTTACGACGAAATGTTGACAGGGCACCGAGTAGTTAAAGGCTTAGAACTTCCTAAAATGCCCGCTTACCAGTTTCTGCCACAATACGCGGCACCCCTCCTTCTACGACGAATTGTTTACGGGACTCCGAGTACTTAAAGGCTTAAGACTTCCTAATTAATAGTAGTTAAAGGTTTAGGACTTCCTAAAAAAGCTTTTTGCCCCACACCGAACCGCGAGTTCCAGGAGGCGCGGTCTGATCGGGAGGAATGCATTAGTGAAAGGAAACATACACAGACCGCTCACATCAGAAAAGTGAAGGGGAGAAGGGGGAGAGAGAGGTGAAGGGGGGGATGTGGAGGGAAGATTGGAGGGAAGAGTGGAGGGGGGAAGTGGAAGGAAGAGTGGAAGGGGGGCGCCCGAGGGGAGTTCACCGTATTTTCTCATCTTTTTCTCTTTTTTCTTCTTTTTCTTTTATTTTCTTTTTCTTTTTTCTTTTTTTTTCTTTTCTCTCTTTTTTTCTCTTTTCTTTCCCTGTGATTTGAGATTGTATAAAGCTGAGCACCAACAAACTGTATCTTTAATCCTGATGAAGGCCAGACTCTAGGCCAAAACGTCGAAATAAACCACGTTGAAATAAACCACGTTGCGACCACTCACGGAGGATCTACTGGACTATATGCAACGCTACGGCCACTCAACCACCATGCCTACCTACACAAGACCGGCCACACGCGCACCTCCAGTCAAGCAGGTCTCACAAAATTTCCCTGAACATGCACCAACATCAGCCATCATCGGAAACTCGCAAACAAGGTATTTATATCGGCATTTCAACCCGCATGAGAAGGCGACACCTGCGATCTTTTCCATCCGCGGAGCCTCCACATTCGACATCGAGAAAGAGCTTGCTGGCATACCACGATCTGTGACCACGCTCGTTTTTCACGTCAGTACGAGCGAGCTGGCGTCGAACGGACTAGAGGAATCACTACACCGCCTTCGCCGCCTAGTGAACAACACACTTCGGCCACGCCAGGAACTCGAAAGGCTCGTTGTTTCATGCGTGCTGCCCTGTTCCCTCAACCTACACCTAGAACGATCGAACGAACAATTCGTGCACCGCTTCAACCGGGACGCTCGTCAATTCAACGAGACAGTCAAGGCCTACTGCCGAAGACCCAGCAAGGTGTCATACATTGACTACCAATTCGAGCAGTTGCCACCAAGACACTTTTTTTGCTGCGGATGGGCTTCCTCAGAGTTTTATGGGTGTCGCTATGATTGCCGAAACCCTCAAGAAAGCACTCGGTCGCGGAGACTTCGAAGCTACCACGGGGTGGTCGACTCAACCAGCAGCTCCCGTGAATATACGTTCAACACAACAAGACACCTACGAGAAAACTTCTGCATATCAACATACACCAGGAGCCCCACACCCACCCAACATCACAGATGAGTTCCCGACGATCAGCTAAACTATGACTCACGCGAGCCACAAGCACCCCCTCACCATCATCAACAGCGCACCACTACTAGGGGGGAAGTCTGCTGAACAGCCAACACGCGTCCCTCCATTGCGGATGTCGAGACCAAAAGCACTACACGACTGCACCACTACACCACTCCTCAAAGGGAAGCCTGCCGAACTACGAAACCGCGTCCCCCTATTGCGGACCCCGGATCTGCGAACGAATACGTTCGCCGGGAGCCCAACGCCGAAATGCTCCCTACAATGACGAAGGCCTGCCGGACATAACTACAACCTGCACACCTCATCCGTGCCATCCCCGCACCCAAAAGAAGATTGACTTCTGAAATGTAAGTCCAGCTCATCGCTTCCCAGTTGCAGTGCCACTTTCCTTAAAGTACGAAAACTTGATGACAAACGAAATAGACATGAAATGCATAAATCGACATTGCAAGTGTACCTTCGTGCTAGAATAGCCCCCAAGGGTATGACACTCTCCCTCACACCACCCGCTACAAATCTAGATGAACACGACCAATTAACATGGAAAAACGTCGTCCTTGAGGCATCTCCTAAATTAACAGAAATCGCTCCTAATCAGAGTGATAAGCAGGTAAAGAAACTGGTCGCTATGACCAACACCATTCTCCGTCACAACACTTTATCAAACGAAGAAATCACGCGATTAACAGAATTTGAACAGAATAATCTACCAAGCCATCATGACCACAAAAATTCGTAAACTCAAAAGAAACCATGTGCCCAAAGCCACGTTTCCTGATATAGTTCTTTATCACTACAACACCACCACCCAGGAAATCACTAATGGTACAAACGAGCACCCATCTAGGAACACACCCTGTGACACTGTGGTTGTAAACTTATCGGACACGAGCTTGTCACCTGACGAAGAAAAACTGCTATCTAAGAACTAAGCTTCTGCCCGACCACAAAAGTTTTCGATGAATTCCACTTGCTCCGAGACCTCGACAACTTTGCTCGAAGCTTAAGGTTGCGCGAATATTTCTTGGACAGGCCTTCTAACCACGAAACAATTCACCGTCGTAAATCAAATCATTGGACACCGAACAGTAATCGAGACAAATGCTTGGACCTTTATATCACCGCAGTAATGAAAGATATAGTACACGAATATCACAGGCAGAAAGGAAACCGAGAAAACTTGACAAAATCTGAAAAAATAAGTATGAAAAATTTGGCATCTAGGACAGACATAACAATAAAAGCCACTGACAAAGGAGGAGCAATTGTAGTCCTTAATACAACCAACTACTTACAAGAAGCATACCGCCAACAAGACGACTCAAGATTTTACGAACGCCTCCCAGGTGATCCGACAGACGAATACAAACGTATCGTATCAACAGAACTAAAGAAACGGTTGGATGCAGAAAAGATAACCAACACTGATCACAATCTAATGCGAGCAGCATACCCTCCAAGTCGCTTCTACATCCTCCCAAAAATTCATAAACCCGGTAACCAAGGTCGACCAATCATATCAGGCATCGGTACAATAACTGAACCCATATCAGGGTACGTGGACAAACTAATAAGCCACATTCCATGCACCCTCGTGTCGTACATAAAAGACACCACACATTTTCTTCGAGACATTGCAGGTCTGTCTGTGCCGAAAAACTCGTACTTGGTTACTCTTGATGTCTCTTCATTATATACAAATATTGCTCACGATGATGGCATAGCTGCATTACAAAACATGTACACAAACCATAGACAATCTAACACCCCCGATATCTCTGCCATTGCAACGTCGACGGGGATGGTCCTCGAATTAAATTCATTCGAGTTTAACCAAGAGTATTTTCGACAAATCAGCGGGACCGCTATGGGCACCAAAATGGCACCTAATTATGCCAACATATTTATGGGAAAGCTAGAATCTGAATTTCTCGCACAAAGTTCCTTGAAAGCAATGTTATACAGAAGATACATAGACGACATCTTTCTTATTTAGACCCACAGCGAGGACGAACTTCTTAGCTTTATCCACACTTACAATGCTGTACATCCGAACATACACTTCACACACACATACTCGCAAGTTACCGTAAATTTTCTTGATGTTACCATAACGATAGAAGAAGAAAAGCTCTCTACCACCCTATATCGCAAACCAACAGATCGACAACAATACCTCGATTACCAAAGCGATCACCCACGCCACTGTAAAAACAGTATTCCATACAGCCAGGCTCACCGGTTTAAGCGAATCTGCTCTAGAGACGCTGACTTTGACACAAGCTCACAGAGGCTAAAACTTAAGCTCGAGAAACAAAAATACCCCCACATGTAATTATTGACACTGTTCAAAAAGCGAGAAAACTAAAGCGTGAAGACTTACTTATGAAGCGACCACCAAGAGAAGACCCACAACAAACAAACCTCTGCTTGACTTACAGCACAAACTTCCCCAATGTAAACAAAATTCTTAAACGACATTACAACATTCTGGAACAAAGTGAACGTCTGAAACGCGCATTCCCATTCGCTCCAGGCACCGTTTACCGACGAGACCACGTAACCTCAACAACAGACTTGTCCACTCTCAAATTAACAAATAATTCATGCCGACCTTGTTTAAAGCCACGATGTCTTGTATGTAAGGCGATGCGAGAAATGCACAGAGCAACCAGCAACCATCCAAGTTTTCGATAAACATACAAGGAACCTAACATGCGATTCCCCTAATGCGGTATACCTACTCGAATGCAACGTGTGTGGTATGCAGTACATTGGACAAACAGAAACACCGATTAGGGTTCGCTTCAATAATCAAAGAGCCCATGCGAAATCAGCCCCAAGTCTATCTCCATCAAAACTTTTCAATCTTCCCGGCCTGCATGCGACAAACTATCAGTAACGCTCTAAGAGACGGGATTTAAATCAAATCGAGGATGTGAACAATGAGAGTCATGCCTTATCCACCGATTTAACACCCTCGATAGAGGAATGAATGAGAATCCTGGTACACTTGCAGCAATTAAAGCATTAGAAAACAATAACGACAATAACGAAAATAGTAAATGACTTCACGGCACTGCAGCTGCGAAGGGCACTGGATAAACCTAAACAATTCCAAGTGTAACTATTCTTCCTAAGTGCAGGTGTCGTCTGTTTTCTGTTTTATTTTACTACCCAATCAATTGTGCCATGCATGACATGCCCAACAGTAACCCTGTGCACAGACGAGAGGCCTCCACTACACGCGTAATCCAGAAGCGGGTAAGGAATTCGCATTGCGCCCGCTTACCATCCTCTACCGCAATACGGGGCACCCTCTTTTTACGACGAATTGTTGACAGGGCGCCGAGTAGTTAAAGGCTTAGAACTTCCTAAAATACCCGCTTACCAGCCTCGGCCACAATACGCGGCAGCCCTCCTTCTACGACGAACTGTTTACGGGACTCCGAGTACTTAAATGCTTAGGACTTCCTAAAAAAGAGCAGTTAAAGGCTTAGGACTTCGTAAATAGGCTCTTTGCCCCACACCGAACCACCAGTGCCAGGAGGCGCCGTCTGATCGGGAGGAATGCGTTGGTGAAAGGAAACATACACAGACCGCTGACATCAGAAAGGTGAAGGGGAGAAGGGGGAGAGAGATGAAGGGGGATGTGGAGGGAAGAGTGGAGGAAAGAGTGGAGGGGGGTAGCGGAAGGAAGAGTGGAACTGGGGCGCCCGAGGGGAGTCAACAGTAAATTGTTTTTCTCTTCTTCTTCTCTTTTCTCTTCTTTTTCTTTTCTTTTTCTCTTTTCTTTTTTTCTTTTTTTTCTTTTCTGTCTTTTTTCGTCTTTCCTTGCCCTCTGATTTGAGATTGTATAAAGCTGAGCACCAACAAACTGTAACTTCGATCCTGATGAAGGTGAAGGCCAGATGTCTTTCGTGTCCTTCTTGTCTCTGTGTCGTCGTTTTGTTCTCGCGCTAACTATCGTCATGCCATACCAACTAGCCGAAGCTGCCACACTTCTAGGCCGAAACGTCGAAATAAACCACGTTGTGACCGCTTATGGAGGATCTACTGGACTATATATATATATATATATATATATATATATATATATATATATATATATATATATATATATATATATATATATATATATATAAAGAACACAAGCGAGTACACGTACGAAAGAGCAATACTTTTATGCCAACGTTTCAGCCGTGGCACGGCCTTCGTCAGGGAAGGCCGTGCCACGGCTGAAACGTTGGCATAAAAGTATTGCTCTTTCGTACGTGTACTCGCTTGTGTTCTTTATACGTACCAGACCCCTTGAACTTCCTGCTGAATATATATATATATATATATATATATATATATATATATATATATATATATATATATATATATATGAGATCTAACAGACAGTAATGCCAAGGAATGTACAGGGGAAGTTATTAGAACCAATGGAGTGTGAATAAGAAGAAAGAAAAGTGGATGAAAAAAAAACCAGCCGCGGGCAGGAAACGAACCTACGACCTTCGAATAACGCGTTCGATGCTCGAACGCGTTATTCGAAGGTCGTAGGTTCGATTCCTGCTCACGGCTGGTTATTTTTTCATCCACTTTTTTTTTCTTCTTATTTACATTCCATTGGTACAAATAGCTTCCCCTGTACATTCCTTGGCATTACTGTCTGTTAGATCTCATTAATATTGTGTTAAAACACGGAAAAACGCGAGCCCTTAGGTATACACTTCTTTCCCTTATATATATATATATATATATATATATATATATATATATATATATATATATATATATATATATACGCTACGATGAATGGGCGACGTGGCCTGGCTCATACGCCATGTTTCTTCCAAAAGCACTTCCTCCTCATCTACTTCTCCTAACCATCTCTGCCTTCTTACGTCACAGGATTCCCCCTCCCCCTGTAAGAAGTCGCGTCAGACGAACAAAAATTAAAAACTGAACGAACATTCACGGCTTAAAAGTGAACACTGTCAAAAAAGGCAAGATCGTTCCATGTCCCAGGAAGTTTCCGTAAGCAAACTTTAGCTTCACAGAAGAGTGCAGCAGTCCGGTAAGTGCTGGAGTTCTGGTGGGCGAGGCTGACTGTTGCGTCAGCCCACCAATAAAGTGTATACCTAAGGGCTCGTTTTCCGTGTTTTGACACAATTTTAATGAGTTATAACAGACAGTAATGCCAAGGATTGTACAGCGGAAGTTATTAGAACCAATGGAATGTAAATAAGAAAGAAAAGAGGGTGGAAGTATAACCAGGCGTGAGCAGGAATCGAACCAACAACGTTCAAATAACGCGTTCGATGCTCTAATCACTGAGCTATCACAGCGGCCTTCCGTCCGTCCACTTTTTGAGTTTATATGTGAAATGTGAATACCGTGAATACTGTGAATATGTGAATATGTGAATACCGAGACATATCCACACGTACACTTGAGGATTTTAGGCAAAGACTTTTGCTCATTAATTAGAGTGAGATAACGGCCCTTACAGATGTGAATAATGCGTACGATAAGTTTCTACACATATTTAAACAGTGTTATTACGCTTCTTTCCCAGTTAAAGCATACCACGGGTGCAAGAGGGCTCGCAAACTGTGGGTCACACGACACTTGCTAATATTAATCAACGTGAAAAACAGGATGTTTGAGGCTTTCCTTAAGACACGCTACAGCGAAACGCTGCAGGAATTTAAATGTTTCAGAAACAAATTGAACAAAGCCATTTCAAAAGCAAAGGAAGAATATTTTAGAACAATTTTTGACAATGACTGTCTACAAAAGAGTTGCGTAGTCTGGAAAAAAATAAATAATCTCTTGAACAGAAAGCCAGTATAAGACGCCGTTGACTTTATTGTGGTTGATAATTTGTTACTTAGCGGGGAAACACACGCGAACAGTTTCAATGACTTTTTTGTCCAGATAGGAAACACGGACACTTCCCCGGTCACTTCTGTAGATGTTCCATGGTTATCATGGTCTTTCTTTTTTCAGCCTACTTCTGTTTCTTAGTTGATTACTATTTTTTTGGCCTTTGGAGCAGTCGTAGACCCGACGCAGACGGATTAGTTTTTAAACCCGTTAAGTACATACTAGATTTGATCGCTCTTGTCATCGCACACTAATTTAACAAAGCTATCTCATGTGATGTGCCAAGTAGCATGCGAGTTGCCAGAGTGAACGTAATTTATAAAGGAGACGACAAAAATAGCTTCTCCAACTACCGTCCAGTCTCGATATTGCCAGTTTTTTTGAAACGCCTTGAGAAAGTTATTAATACCCGCATCGCGAACTTTAGTAGAAGATTTAATCTCTTAACTACCTACCAATTCGGATTTAGAATAAAATCGTTCCTCAGAGGACGCACTTTTGCTCAAAAAAGAGCTCATATTAGAAAACATAGAAAACAAAGCATTCACAGTAGGACTATACCTCGATTTTAGCAAAGCCTTCGATCGTGTCAATCATGATATTCTCTTACAGAAAATAGAATGCTATGGATTTCGGGGAGTTGCATCACAACTTCTTTGCCCGTACCTAGACGAAAGAATTCAATTTACGGAAATAGCTAACGTGGTTGCTTGGGCGAGTTGGTACGACATGAATCACATAAAAAACAGCGCCGATAACGAGGGACAAGAGAAAGAAGGAGACAGACAGCGGCACTGACTTACAAGATTTATTTGCTGGAACCGGACAGTAGATACTTGGGCAGTATCTGACAAAAAAAGAGAGAAAAATACAAAACGAAGAAAACAGAATCCACCTAACAACCACGTAGTCATCGCCGCAACGCACCATGAACGACACGTGTGCTAACGTTCCGAAAGAAATCTCTTTATGTGATAGCGCAATCGAAGGCCTGCTAACACATGCACTGCCCAGCCTTTCTGTTTCTGCAGCCTCATAAATTTTGCGTATCATCTGGTCCCGATGACGCCTAATGACGGTACAAAGCTGAAAATCGGGGACACAACCGCTCTCTGATCAAGTACAAACAACTCCCCCCCCCCCCCCCTCCGACATTCTACTGCTCTTTGGCGGTTTCAGGCCTTCGCAGGGACACGATCTTCGACTCCTCAAGATCCTTAGTTCTGAGTGGCACCGACAAGCTCGTTTCTACAAGCAGTGCTTGTTTCTCTCGCTTCGAGGGACTACGAACTACAATGAAGGCGATAAGTGGCTCGATCACCGTGACCTAGCTACTGCGGCGGCGGTATTTCGTTGGCGGCATATGCTGACTGAACTACGAGCTTCTCTGCCAAAAAAGCCCTCCCCGAGCAAGGAAGGATTGCTTTCTCTGGTGAATGGGCCTGTGCCTGAGAACATACGCAGTGTGCTTACCGGCGCCGCCAAGTATGCTGTTGAACCAAGAAGGTCAAGAGCGGAACGTCTGGGCCTTGTCCGCAGCATTTTTAGGAAGGTACCTGCTGATTGTGCTGAGAGGTGGGTTTCTGAGGGTTGTGACATTCTTTGTAACCATAGAGCAGGCTTGAACAGGGTTCCTGTAAAGAAGGTAAAATCCTTCCTGAAGTATAAGTCATTGTCCTTGGTAGCAGCAGATAAGGAGGGAGGTTTTGTTATTATTCCGAATTAAATCTATAAGAAAAAAACAGGTGAAGTGCTTCTGTCTGTTTTTCAGCCGCAAGCTAATATGTCGCTTCCGTAGGTTAAAACCTATGCAAAAAGTCTCTGTAAAGGAATGAGTCTTCATGGTTTCGCAAAAAAGATGGATGGCGAGAAAAACCTTAGCATGGCAATTTTCTGTACGCGAAAATGCACAAAGTTAACTGTCCTTTCCGTCTTATAGTATCAGAGGCAAACTCGTGGCAAAAAATACAGGCACAATTTCTTCGGATTAAACTGATGTTATAAAACATAGACGATCCATTCTTAGCTAAAAGTTCCGATGATGTGATTTTCTTGCTGAAAGATAACAAATTTCATCGCTACCAGGCATGCTCAATAGATAATAAAGATCTGTACTACTCATCGCCACACAGTGAGCTTCTAGCTTGCATTCGTGGGTTCATTGACAGTTTTGGCGTAGTGAATTATCAGAATGCAGTAGACATATCTGTTGAAGGTTTTATGGAACTGTTAGAGTATTACCTGAGGGCGAAATTTGCAGAGTGGGACGATCATATTTACTTGCAGCGTCAAAAGGTGTGCATAGGATCATGCCTTGCGCCCATTTTGAGTGATTTATTTTTAGCCAGCCGTGATCGTGCTATTCAGAATTGCTTGGAATCCACATCTGTTAAGAGAGTATTCCGCTATGTTGACGATTTCCGCGTGCTGTTTCAAGCTGGAACCTCGTCGGACGGTTCGCCTTTGACTAGCATTTTAGAGATTTTCAGTAAGTGCCTTTCTCCATAACACATGAAGTTCCGGACAGAGGAGCCATCAGGTTGCTAGATTTGGTTTTAACATTGAGTCCTTCCCACGTGTGTTGGGTCTATGAGCCACGCGCTAACAAGCCAATCCTCCCAATCGGTTCAGCACTTTCGAAAGTGGTGAAGTGCGCTATTGCTGAGACTTGCTACACAAACGCTCTGCGAAGGTCCTGCTGTCACACGATTCAGTCCAGCTTTAATCAGCAACCTAAATGCCTTACTGAAGCTGGTTTCCCGATGTACGTTTTGACCGCCGTTGCTGAGTGTCTACTCCGAGAAATCAGAACGAGCCCAGAGAATAATGCTCAAACCCGTACAAAGGATAAGGGACGGGAGAAACGAAATTTCGTCGTTATTCCCTATATCCACGGCGTCATCCACAACCTCAAAAAAAGTGGCCAGCAGGAGCGTCGTAGACCTGGTTTTTTCCGCCCCAGAAAAACTGGCTAGGTTGTGCAGGGCCGTGAATCCTGGTTCCACGGGTGAGCGAGGCTGCAAAATCAAGCATCGGAAGAAGTACGTTCCATGCATTGAAGGGGTGGTGTACTCTTTACCCCTGTCCTGCCGCAAGTGGTACATCGGCCAAACAGGCAGGTGTTTAAATGAGCGGCTGAAGGAACACGCTCACAACGTCTCCTCTACAGTTTCAGGCCACCTCGGCATTCAATGCCGAGACTGCGGTTGTGTCCCCAATTTTCAGCTTTGTACCGTCATTAGGCGTCATCGGGACCAGATGATACGCGAAATTTAGAGGCTGCAGAATAAGAAAGGCTGGGCAGTGCATGTGTCAGCAGGCCTTCGATTGCGCTATCACAAAAAGAAATCGATTTCCTTCTGAACGTTAGCACACGTGTTGTTCATGGTTTGTTGGGGCGATGACTACGTGGTTGTTAGGTGGATAATGTTTTCTTTGTTTTGTATTTTTCTCTTTTTTTTTGTCAGATACTGCCCAAGTATATATTGTGCGGTTCTAGCAAATAAATCTTGTTGTAAGTCAGTGCCGCTATCTGTCTCCTTCTTTCTCTTGTCCCTCGTTATTGGCGCTGTTTTTTATGTGAATTACCAAAATAGGCACTCACAGATCACTTCTCAGGCGTATCTCTTGTGGAGTACCACAAGGCAGTATTTTAAGGCCAATGCTTTTCCTGTTTTACATTATTGATGTTTGGTTTGGTTTGCTTTATTCAAGGCAAAATTGAACAAGATTTCCTCTGGGGACACGACTAAAGGCTAAGTAAATGCCTGACTTGGTCGTGCCACCCTGGCAGCAAAGCAGAAACATACCGAAAGTACAGTACACAGAAAATTACAACATCACGTGTTATCTTACATGGGTACCATAGTCGAACGGGAACTGCCAGACGTGTGAATCAAAGAATAGAAATATAATTAGTCCATATTCGAGTGGTGGCAAATACAAACAAATGCATGTTTTTTATCAAATAAATGAACAAGAGACATCTTGACTAGGAAATCGAGTTGCTCTACAAGACAAATTAGAGTATAATAAACAACAGGAGAAGGGACAATAATGAACAAGGTGCAACGAATACAAACACATCATTAACTACAAATTTGAAAAATCAGGAAAAGCATCGCTTTCATCCACTAGAAATTCTTTTATTTTTTAAAATGATCTAGCTGAAATTCCGTCTTCCAGAAAATGTAATGTAGTTGGGTGTTTGTTTAGAATGTTTGGAATTTCTGACGCTAATCAAATAAACACCACTTGTCAGTTCATCATTTACGCCAATGATTGCACTGCCTTTTTTAAAGTACAAGAATTATGTAGCATTCAAGCTGAAGCAAGTACGTTCTGTTCGAAGCTGAATGACTGGTGCAAGGCGAAAAGCCTTTTATTGAATCAAGCCAAAACTAAGTGTGGTATATATCGTGCTCGTGGCGCGCTAGCTGTAGTACCCCAGGAGCTTGCCCTAGGTCCGTTCACTGTTCGCATTGAAAAATAACGTTAAAATGCTTGGCATCACCTGAACGAGCACATGTCATGGAATGACCAGGTAAACGCGGTTACACTGAAATTGGCTAAGTCTGTAGGACTAATTAGCCGTCATCGACACATACTACCTACTAAAATAAAGAGATTACTTTACGATGCGCTTTTCATTTCCCACCTATGTTATTGCTTCCTGGTATGTGGTGAAACTACAGCCTTTAATATGTCAAAACTCAGCGTGTTACAAAATAAAATGGTTCGACTTATTTCAAATGCTTCATTTCTAGAACACACCGTCCCTCTTTTCAAATAGCATCAAATTGCGAAAATATCAGATCTATATACTTACAAAATGCTTTGCTGCTACAAAAAGGCAGCACTCGGGAAATCGGACACACTTCTTAAACTCGCGAACCTTACACAACACGCAATTTCTTAGCATAACCGATATCAACCGTCTTGGCACGTTCCATTCTCACGCACACACTATGGAACACAACGCACCCGACGCATCCTCCCAACAACATTAAACTATTTCGAAATGCAAGGAAAAGATGTTGTATTCCACACAAAAAAAGAAATTAGAAGTATGTTCACATAACAAACTTGCCTTTTCCAATATTGGAGTATGCGCATGTTTCGCAAGTTATTGTGTTTTCCTTTTTTCTTCATTATTTATATGATATATATAAATTCATATACATATGGTGAGCGCGACAAGCGAATGACTCTTTATTCTCTTTGTAATCATCATCACCTGTACATCTTCTTCATCTAAAAATGTCATCATCCGCGTGATTTGGCTCGAGCCTGGCCGAATAAACCGGTTCCTCACAAGTGGTGGAGGTGCTGGGTAAATCTTACACCTCTTATATTGAGGATGTCCTTGCACTGTGCAAGCGCGTTAACACCGACATGTCTGAAAACGACCAAATACGCCACTTTATTAAAGGCATTAACAACGTCGCCTTTAACGCCTTTGCCACGCAAAATCCTGCCACCACCCAGGACGTGATAACCATCTGTCAGCGACTTGACGAGCTTCAGTCTCTTCGCCTTTGCTACAATGACACCGACGTTCCTTTGCCTGCACCCCTCGACTTGTGTGCGCTTATTCGCGACATCGTTCGTGAAGAGCTGCACGGGTGCTGCTCTTCCTGTGCTGTGGAAGTTACTTCCCCTCCTGAAAAAAATAGCTTGCGAGACCTGATTAAACAAGAGATCGCCTCCGCATCGCGTGCGACGTGTTCCAACAGTCCTTGCGTGCGCCAGACGCGCACGTACACCGAAGTTGCCGCGATCTCTGCCGCACCCACCGTTTCTGTGCCTACAACCGCAGACCATACGCCTGTGGCTTCGTTATCACCGCCAGTGCGTGCACCCCCTTACTACGCACCTCAGCGCCCACCTCGACCAATCTGTTACTACTGCGGCTATCGAGGACATATCGCTCGGTTTTGTCGAAGGCGCCAACAAGACGAACAACGCGGCTACGCTCCCGAAGAACATCGAAACTTCCGTCCGACCATGAACTACTTACGGCGACACTCCCGATCGTCCTATTACCGTTCACCGTCACCTACTTACTATACGGACATGCCTGAGAATTCCCGTACGTCTCGCCGCAGGTCGCCTTCGCCACGTCGCCGTTCAGTGTCGCCTATAAGGCCCGCCTCCCATTCCACGAACGCTCACGCGGAAAACTCCCCAATGCAGTTTTAGGAGGGGAAACTGCATCCCTTGGACAGCTAACAATTCCTCCAGAGCGGCCATCAAATTTGATAGTAGTGTTTGTAGAAGGTGTACGTGTTGAGGCTTTTGTAGACACTGGCGCTGCCGTTTCGATTATTCGTGCTGATTTTTGTTCCCGCCTTCGAAAAGTCACCACACCTTATGGCGGCCCACCTCTTCGTGCGGCAACCAACGCTCTCATTCGTCCACTTGCACAGTGTACCGTTCGTGTCTGCATAGAAGGCATTCGCCATAGCATTGTTTTCGCGGTATTTCGTGAGTGCACCCACGCTCTCATTCTTGGGTGGGATTTCTTGGCTTCTGCGTCCGCTTTCATATCATGTCATCAGCGCCTCCTGCATCTAAATGCCACTGACTCTTCTCCGCATGAACAAAATGGACGCATCCGCCTAGTCACCAAGTCAGATTATGTACTTCAGCCATACATCGAAGAAATTATAAGTGTTAATTGCACCGACATTGTGGATGGCGACGTACTAATTCTTCCTTACGGTGATACCCTACGTAGGGGCATTGTGATCACGCCGGGCCTTATTCGCTTCTTCGATGGGTGTACGTACCTAACCGCCATAAATCAAACGCCCTAGTGTGTACTGCTCCCCTGTGGCTCAACAGTATCTTGCGCGGTCGACAGTGAGCCTGTTGCGATTGTATATACTGTTATATACACATATATTAATATATATATATATATATATATATATATATATATATATACACTTATGCACTATGATATATTATGCACTATGATATCACTTTGAAACTGTTTAGCGAATATTATTATGCATTTTTTCCCCACTTTTATCAAGTGCTGTACCCTGTCGTTTCACCACCAATGGGTGGCTGGGGCTTTGTCAAGCTGTCATTGGACAGCTTCTTCCCGGCCAACTTTTTTCACCGTAAATGTTTTTGTTTTGGTGAAAATAAAGTTGTTTGTTTGATTGATTGATTGATTGAGTGATTGAATTATTGATTGATTGATTGATTGATTGATTGATTGATTGAATTTCGAAGTAGGAGTGTCAGTCAGCGCTATCTATAAGCCAAGCGACGAGTGTGCAACACTCTTTTATGCGCATATGTGGCGTCACGTAGCACGTGAACTTTACTACTAACTGGCTGACCAATAGTCCCCCGTATACAACCTGATTGATATGTGGGGTTTAACGTCCCAAAACCACCATATGATTATGAGAGACGCCGTAGTGGAGGGCTCCGGAAATTTAGACCACCTGGGGTTCTTTAACGTGCACCCAAATCTGAGCACACGGGCCTACAACATTTCCGCCTCCATCGGAAATGCAGCCGCCGCAGCCGGGATTTGAACCCGCGACCTGCGGGTCAGCAGCCGAGTACCTTAGCCACTAGACCACCGCGGCGGGGCCCCCGTATACAACCTAGAGGCACCAAGTCTGCCAGTACGAGACCCTCGTTTATGAATAGGGGAAAGAAGCGTTTACCTAAGGGCTCGTTTTTACGTGTTTTGACACAATAATAATGAGATATAACAGACAGTAATGCCAAGGAATGTACAGGGGAAGTTATTAGAACCATTGGAATGTAAATTAGAAAAAAAAGTGGGTGAAAAATTAACGAGACGTGAGCAGGAATCGAACCTACGACCTTCTAATAACGCGTTCGATGCTCTAACCACAAGGCTATCACATCGGCCTTCCCTCTACCTACTTTTTGGGTTTATATGTGAATTTAGAAGTAGGAGTGTCAGTCAGTGCTATCTATAAGCCAAGCAACGAGTGGAAAAACTCTTTTATGCCCATAACTGGCGTCACGTAGCACGCGAACTTTATTACGAGTGGGCATCTGATTAATAGTCCCTCGTATACAACCTAATGACACCAAGTCTGCCGGTACGACACCCTCGTAAATGAATAGGGGAAAGAAGTTTCTACATAAGGGCTCGTTTTTCCGTGTTTGACACCATATTCATCAGATATAACAGATAGTAATGCCAAAGAATGTACAGGGGAAGTTATCAGAACCAATGGAATGTAAATAAGAAAGAAAGGTGGGTGAAAAAATAACCAGCCGTGAGCAGGAATCGAACCTACGACTTTCGAATAACGCGTTCGATGCTCTAACCACTGAGCTATCACAGCGGCCTTCCCTCCATCCACTTTTTGGGTTTATATGATAATTCAGAAGTAGGAGTGTCAGTCAGCGCCATCTATAAGCCAAGCGACGAATGTGAAACACTCTTTTAAGCGCATATGTGGCGTAACGTAGCACGTGAACTTTCTTACGAGCGGGCAGATGATTAATAGTCCCTCGTATACAACCTAATGACACCAACTCTGCAAATACGAGACCCTCGTTAGTGAATAGGGGAAGAAGTGTATACCTAAGGGTTCGTTTTTCCGTGTTTTGACAATAATAATGAGATATAACAGACAGTAATGCCAAGGAATGTACAGGGGAAGTTAGTAGAACGAATGGAATGTAAATAATAAAGAAACGCGAGAGAAAAAATACCCAGCCGTGAGCAGGAATCGAACCTACGACCTTCAAACAATGCGTTCGATGCTCTAACCACTGAGCTACCACAGCGGCCTTCTCGTCATCCACTTTTTTGTGTTTATATGTGAATTTAGAAGTAGGAGTGTCAGTCAGCGCCATCTATAAGCCAAACGACGAGTGTGAAACACTCTTTTATGCGCATATGTGGCGTCACGTAGCACGCGAACTTTATTACGAGCGGGCAGCATACTAATAGTCCCTCGTATACAACCTAATGACACCAAGTCTGCCAGTACGAGACCCTCGTTAATGAATAGGGGAATCAAGTGTATACCTAAGGGCTCGTTTTTCCGTGTATTGACACAATAATTACGAGATATAACAGACAGTAATGCCAAGGAATGTACATGGGAAGTTATTAGAACCAATGGAATGTCAATACTAAAGTAAAATTGGTGCAAAAATAACCAGCCGTGAGCAGGAATCGAACCTACGACTTTCGAATAACGCGTTCGATGCTCTAACCACTGAGCTATCACAGCGGCCTTCCCTCCTTCCACTTTTTTGGGTTTAGTGGTGAATTTAGAAGTAGGAGTGTCAGTCAGCGCCATCTATAAGCCAAGCGACGAGTGTGAAACACTCTTTTATACGCATATGTGGCGTCACGTAGGACGTGAGCTTTAAAACGAGCGGCCAGCTGATTAATAGTACCTCGTATACAACCTAATGACACCATGATTGATATGTGGGGTTTAACGTCCCAAAACCACCATATGATTATGAGAGACGCCGTAGTAGAGGGCTCCGGAAATTTCGACCACCTGGGGTTCTTTAACGTGCACCCAAATCTGAGCACACGGGCCTACAACATTTCCGCCTCCATCGGAATTGCAGCCGCCGCAGCCGGGATACGAACCCGCGACCTGCGGGTCAGCAGCCGAGTACCTTAGCCACTAGACCACCGCGGTGGGGCAACCTAATGACACCAAGTCTGCCAGTACAAGAATTCATTAATGAATAGGGGAAAGAAGTGTACACCTAAGTGCTCGTTTTTCCGTGTTTTGACACAATAAGTATGAGATATAACAGTTAGTAACGCCATGGAATGTTTAGGGGAAGTTATTAAAACCAATGGAATGTAAATAATAAAGAAAGGTGGGTGAAAAAATAACCAGCCGTGAGCAGGAATGTAACCTACGACCTTCGAATAACGCGTTCGATCCTCTAAGCATTGAGCTATCACAGCGGCCTTCCCTCCTTCCACTTTTTTGGGTTTAGTGGTGAATTTAGAAGTTGAAGTGTCAGTCAGCGCCATCTATAAGCCAAGCGACGAGTGTCAAACACTCTTTTAAGCGCATGTGTGGCGTAACGTAGCACCTGAACAGACTTATCCCCTCGTTAGTGAATAGGGTCGATAATTCCGAGATTCTCCCCTTTCTTTCACACTTTGACATATTCCGGAAAGATAGAGCCGATTACTCGCGCGGTAGCTGTGTATTAATCGCCACTAACCGGAATCTGCATTGTTCACTTAGAAACCTTCCTTCACCATTGGAAATGGTTTGGCTTCGATGCACAGCCACACACCCGCACATCCTCATTGGTGTCTGCTATCGGCCCCCTAATTCCGACAGTTCATTCACGCCTTTATTTCATGAAGGTCTGAATACATTATTAAACAAGTACCCTAATAGCCCTGTCCTTTTGTTCGGCAATTTTAATTTTCCCTCCATTGACTGGTCTGATCCCGCTTCTTCACTAACTAACAGCAGCTCGGCAAGCGATTTCCTAAACACATGCATAAAGTTCGGCTTAACGCAGCTCGTCACTGGTCCCACGCGCATCACTGATCACTCGTCCAACGTTTTGGACCTTGTGTTAGCAACGCATCCTGATAACTTTACGGCTATCACCCTTTTGCGCGGCTTGAGTGATCATCTAGCAGTGCATGCCTCGTGTTATTGCAACGTACTACTAAAGAAACAAAAAAATCGAAAAACACTTACCCTCTACGATAAAGGAGACTAGGTTAGCATAAACCGAGAATTAACAGAATACTTTGACACTTTTTTCACTAATTTCCCGCTAAATTCTCTCGAGTCGAATTGGTTGCTTTTCAAAGCAGAGATGCATCGTCTTATACGTATTTCTATTCCTACCATCACAATAACAGAGAAAATGAATTCGCCATGGTTCAATGTATCCCTCAAACGACTAAATAATAAGAAAAAACGCCTATTTCGAGCTGCCAAACGAGCTAACTGTGCTTCCACATGACAGAATTATTACGCAGTGGAGAAAGAGTATTTTAAACTAACCATCGAAACTAAGCACAAGTACTATTCCAAGACCCTACCAGCTATGCTGCAAAATAACCCGAAGCGATTTTGGAAAACAAATAATCCCTCTCAATGTAGTGAGATTTCACTTAATAAAAGCTTTGGCCTTCCTATTCCTGAGAATGAAATTGCTGATTCTCTTAACACAGTATTTCGTTCTGTTTTTACTAATGAGCCACCCGACAGTTTACCCGATCTTCCATTTTCCGCATATCCGCTGATGCAAAACATCACATTTGATTCAAACGGCATAGTCAAAGTCATTGAATCATTGAATAACTCATCATCTACGGCAGTAGACGGCATCAATGGCAAAGTGCTAAAAAATACTAAACATGTGTATAGCCGGTTTTTGTCGCTCATATTTCAGAAATCACTCGACAGCGGTTCAGTTCCACATGACTGGCAGGTGGGAAAGGTCATCCCGGTCTTCAAGAAAGGAAGCCGAGCATCGCCGAGTAACTACCGTCCGATTTCTATAACAAGCGTCTCTTGTAAAGTAATGGAGCATATCATATACTCGCATATTGCAAACTTCTTAACATCTGTGAATTTCTTTCACACAAGTCAGCATGGTTTTCGCAAGCATTACTCCTGTGACACTCAACTTGCTCTTTTTCTGCATGATGTACACGTCAATTTAGACCGTAACATTCCGACTGACACAATATTCTTAGACTTCGAAAAGGCATTCGACAAGGTTCCCCATTGTCGTCTTTCATTGAAATTATCCCGTCTTAACATCCACCCCTGTGTTTTAAACTGGATACGAGGATTTTTAGCCAACCGTAAGCAATTTGTTTATGCTAATTCACGCTCTTCATCTCCAACACCCGTTCTTTCAGGCGTACCGCAAAGTACCGTACTTGGTCCCCTCCTCTTCTTGATATACATTAATGACCTCCCCTGTAATATTTCTTTTCACAACCGTCTATTCGCAGATGATTGTGTTGTTTACCGCGCAATTAATAACCCCTCTGATCATTCCATACTACAATTTGACCTCACCCGCATACAAAACTGGTGTAACACTTGGCTCATGTCCTTGAATGTAACTAAAACTGTGTTAATGTCTATTCACCGTCGTCAACATCACGTTGTTTATAACTAGAGCATCAATAACAACAAGATTTCTACAGTCGATTCATTTAAATATCTTGTTGTGTACATCTCGCGTGACCTAACTTGGACCTCTCATATTAACCACATAATCAATTCTGCTAATCGTACTCTAGGGTATATACGCCGCAACCTTTCGCTCGCTCCTCCTTCTATTAAAAAAGTTGCCTTCGAACGTGATTTTTGACCCTCACCACATTAACCTCACTTACGCCCTCGAATCTGTCCAGAACCATGCGGCATGGTTTATACTGTCTAACTATTCATACACATCAAGCATCTCGGCACTAAAAGCAGAGATTAACTTATCCGATCTGGCTAAGCGCCGCAAAATCGCATGTCTTATCCTTTATCATAATTTCTTTCATTCTTTGCCTTTAGAGAACCCATACATCAGTAGAGCCCACCGCATTTCCCGCATCAGTCACTGTAACGCAGTATATCCACCACAAGCCCATACTGTGACCTTTCAGCAATCGTTTTTCCTGCGCACAGCCCAAGACTGGAATGACCTGCCCACCGAAGTCGCCACCATCATCGACACCCAAGCATTTAAACGGCTCATCGAGACTATCCCATCATAACTGCCATTATATTGTTAGCCTTTGTAATACCCACTCCCTAATGTAATACCCCAACCGGGACCTTTGATGTAACAAAATGAATGAATGAATGAACGTGAACTTTATGACGAGCGGGCAGCTGAATTATAGTCCCTCGTATACAACCTAATGACACCAAGTCTGCCATTACGAGACCCTCGTTAGTGAATAGGGGAAAGAAGTGTATACCTAAGGGCTCGTTTTTCCGAGTATTGACACAATAATAATGAGATATAACAGACAGTAATGCTAAGGAATATACAGGGGAAGTTATTAGAACCAATAGAGTGTAAATAATAAAGAAAAGTGGGCGAAAAATTAACAAGCCGTGAGCAGGAATCCAACCTACGACCTTCGAATAACGCGTTTGATGCTCTAACCACTGGGCTATCACATCGGTGGTCCCTCTACCCACTGTTGTGGATTTATATGTCAATTTAGAAGTAGGAGTGTCAGTCAGTGCCATCTATAAGCCAAGCGACGAGTGTGAAACACACTTTTTTTATACGCATATATGGCGTCACGTAGCACGTGAACTTTATTACGAGCGGGCAGCTGATTAATAGTCCCTCGTATACAACCTAATGACACCAAGTCTGCCTGTTCGAGACCCTAGTTAGTGAATAGGGGAAAGAAGTGTATACCTAAGGGCTCGTTTTTCCGTGTTTTGACACAATAGTTATGAGATATAACAGACAGTAATGCCAAGGAATGTACAGGGGAAGTTATTAGAACCAATGGAATGTAAATAAGAAAGGAAAGTGGGTGAAAAACTAACCAGCCGTGCGCAGTAATCGAACCTACGACCTTCGAATAACGCGTACAATGCTCTAACCACTGAGCTATCACAGCGGTCTTCCCTCCATCCACTTTATTCGGTTTATATGTGAATTTAGAAGTAGGAGTGTCAGTCAGCGCCATCTATAAGCGAAGCGCCGAGTGTGAAACACACTTTTATGCGCATATATGGCGTAACGTAGCACGTGAACTTTATAACGAGCAGGCAGCTGATTAATAGTCCCTCGTATACAACCTAATGACACCAAGTCTGCCAGTTCGAGACCCTTGTTAGTGAATAGGGGAAAGAAGTGTATACCTAAGGGCTCATTTTTCCGTGTTTTGACACAATAGTTACGAGATATAACAGGCAGTAATTCCAAAGAATGTACAGGGGAAGTTATTAGAACCAATCGAATGTAAATAAGAAAGAAAAGTGGGTGAAAAAATAACCAGCCGTTAGCAGGAATCGAACCTACGACCACCGAATAACGCGTTCGAACCTCTAACCACTGAGCTATCACAGCGGCCTTCCCTCCATCCACTTTTTGGGGTTTACAGGTGAATTTAGAAGTAGGAGTGTCAGTCAGCGCCATCTATAGGCCAAGCGACGAGTGTGAAACACACATTTATGCGCATATGTGGCGTCACGTAGCACGTGAACTTTATTACGAGCGCGCAGCTGATTAATAGTCCCTCATATACAACCTAACGACACCAAGTCTGCCAGTACGAGACCCTCGTTAATGAATAGGGGAGAGAAGTGTACACCTAAGGGCTCGTTTTTCCATGTATTGACACAATAATAATGAGATATAACAGACAGTAATGCCAAGGAATGTACAGTGGAAGTTAATAGAACCAATGGAATGTAAATAATGAAGAAAAGTGGGCGAAAACATAACCAGCTGTGAGCAGGAATCGAACCTACGACCTCAAAACAAAGCGTTTGATGCTCTAACCACTGAGCTATCACACCGGCCTTCCCTCCGTCCATTTTTTTGTGTTTATATGTGAACTTAGATGTAGGAGTGTCAGTCAGTACCATCTACAAGCCAAGTGACGAGTGTGAAACTCACTTTTATGCGCATATATGGCGTCACGTAGCACGTGAACTTTATTACGAGCGGGCAGCTGATTAATAGTCCCTCGTATACAACCTAATGACAACACGTCTGCCAGTTGGAGACCCTCGTTAGTGAATAGGGGAAAGAAGTCTATACCTAAGGGCTCGTTTTTCCGTGTTTTGACACATTAATTATGAGTTATAACAGAGAGTAATGCCAAGGAATGTACAGGGGAAGTTATTAGAATCACTTGAATGTAAATAATAAAGAAAAGTGGGTGAAAAAATAACCAGCCGTGAGCAAGAATCGAACCTACGACCTCCGAATAACGCGTTCGATCCTTTAACCACTGAGCTATCACACCGGCCTTCCCTGCATCCACTTTTTGGTGTTTACAGGTGAATTTAGAAGTAGGAGTGTCAGTCAGCGCCATCTATTGGCCAAGCGACGAGTGTGAAACACACTTTTATGCGCATATATGGCGTCACGTAGCACGTGAATTTTATTACGAGCGGGCCGCTGATTAATAGTCCTTCGTATACAACCTAAAGACACCAAGTTTGCCAGTACGAGACCCTCGTTAATGAATAGAGGAAAGAAGTGTATACCTAAAGGCTAGTTTTTCCGTGTTTTGACAAAATATATTGAGATATAACACACAGTAATGCCATGGAATGTACAGAGGAAGTGATTAGAACCAATCGAATGTAAATAATAAAGAAACGTGGGTGAAAAAATAACCAGCCGTTAAAAGGAATCGAACCTACGACCTCCGAATAACGCGTTCGAACCTCTAACCACTGAGCTATCACAGCGGCCTTCCCTCCATCCACGTTTTTGGGTTTATATGTGAATTTAGAAGTAGGAGTGTCAGTCAGCGCCATCTATGAGCCAAGCGACGAGTGTGAAACACACATTTATGCGCATATGTGGCGTCACGTAGCACGTGAACTTTATTACGAGCGCGCAGCTGATTAATAGTCCCTCATATACAACCTAACGACACCAAGTCTGCCAGTACGAGACCCTCGTTAATGAATATGAGAGAGAAGTGTACACCTAAGGGCTCGTTTTTCCGTGTATTGACACAATAATAATGACATATAACAGACAGTAATGCCAAGGAATGTACAGTGGAAGTTATTAGAACCAATTGAATGTAAATAATGAAGAAAAGTGGGCGAAAAAATAACCAGCCGTGAGCAGGAATCGAACCTACGACCTTAAAACAACGCGTTCGATGCTCTAACCACTGAGCTATTACACCGGCCTTCCCTCCGTCCATTTTTTTGTGTTTATATGTGAACTTAGATGTAGGAGTGTCAGTCAGTGCCATCTATAAGCCAAGTGACGAGTGTGAAACTCACTTTTATGCGCATGTATGGCGTCACGTAGCACATGAACTTTATTACGAGCGGGCAGTTGAATAATAGTCCCTCGTATACAACATAATGTCAACAAGTCTGCCAGTTGGAGACCCTCGTTAGTGAATAGGGGAAAGGAGTGTATACCTAACGGCTCGTTTTTCCGTGTTTTGACACATTAATTATGAGATATAACAGAGAGTAATGCCAAGGAATGTACAGGGGAAGTTATTAGAACCAATTGAATGTAAATAATAAAGAAAAGGGGGTGAAAAAATAACCAGCCGTGAGCAGGAATGAAACCTACGACCTTCGAATAACGCGTTCAATCCTCTAACCACTCAGCCATCACAGCGGCCTTCCCTCCTTCCACTTTTTTGGGTTTAGATGTGAATTTAGAAGTAGAAGTGCCAGTCTGCGCCATCTATAAGGCAAGCGACGAGTGTGAAACACTCTTTTAAGCACATATGTGGCGTAACGTAGCACGTGAAATTAATTACGAGCGGGCAGCTTAATAATAGTCCCTGGTATACTACCTAATGACACCAAGTCTGCCATTACGAGACCCTCGTTAGTGAATAGGGGAAAGAAGTGTATACCTAAGGACTCGTTTTTCCGTGTATTGACACAATAATAATGAGATATAACAGACAGTAATGCCAAGGAATGTACAGGGGAAGTTATTAGAACCAATGGAATGTAAATAATAAAGAAAAGTGGGCGAAAAGATAACCAGCCGTGAGCAGGAATCGAACCTACGACCTTAGAACAACGCGTTCGATGCTCTAACCACTGAGCTATCACAGCGGCCTTCCCTCCATCCACGTTTTTGGGTTTATATGTGAATTTAGAAGTAGGAGTGTCAGTCAGCGCCATCTATGAGCCAAGCGACGAGTGTGAAACACACATTTATGCGCATATGTGGCGTCACGTAGCACGTGAACTTTATTACGAGCGCGCAGCTGATTAATAGTCCCTCATATACAACCTAACGACACCAAGTCTGCCAGTACGAGACCCTCGTTAATGAATATGAGAGAGAAGTGTACACCTAAGGGCTCGTTTTTCCGTGTATTGACACAATAATAATGACATATAACAGACAGTAATGCCAAGGAATGTACAGTGGAAGTTATTAGAACCAATTGAATGTAAATAATGAAGAAAAGTGGGCGAAAAAATAACCAGCCGTGAGCAGGAATCGAACCTACGACCTTAAAACAACGCGTTCGATGCTCTAACCACTGAGCTATTACACCGGCCTTCCCTCCGTCCATTTTTTTGTGTTTATATGTGAACTTAGATGTAGGAGTGTCAGTCAGTGCCATCTATAAGCCAAGTGACGAGTGTGAAACTCACTTTTATGCGCATGTATGGCGTCACGTAGCACATGAACTTTATTACGAGCGGGCAGTTGAATAATAGTCCCTCGTATACAACATAATGTCAACAAGTCTGCCAGTTGGAGACCCTCGTTAGTGAATAGGGGAAAGGAGTGTATACCTAACGGCTCGTTTTTCCGTGTTTTGACACATTAATTATGAGATATAACAGAGAGTAATGCCAAGGAATGTACAGGGGAAGTTATTAGAACCAATTGAATGTAAATAATAAAGAAAAGGGGGTGAAAAAATAACCAGCCGTGAGCAGGAATGAAACCTACGACCTTCGAATAACGCGTTCAATCCTCTAACCACTCAGCCATCACAGCGGCCTTCCCTCCTTCCACTTTTTTGGGTTTAGATGTGAATTTAGAAGTAGAAGTGCCAGTCTGCGCCATCTATAAGGCAAGCGACGAGTGTGAAACACTCTTTTAAGCACATATGTGGCGTAACGTAGCACGTGAAATTAATTACGAGCGGGCAGCTTAATAATAGTCCCTGGTATACTACCTAATGACACCAAGTCTGCCATTACGAGACCCTCGTTAGTGAATAGGGGAAAGAAGTGTATACCTAAGGACTCGTTTTTCCGTGTATTGACACAATAATAATGAGATATAACAGACAGTAATGCCAAGGAATGTACAGGGGAAGTTATTAGAACCAATGGAATGTAAATAATAAAGAAAAGTGGGCGAAAAGATAACCAGCCGTGAGCAGGAATCGAACCTACGACCTTAGAACAACGCGTTCGATGCTCTAACCACTGAGCTATCACACCGGCCTTCCCTCCGTCCATTTTTTTGGGGTTTATATGTGAATTTAGAAGTAGGAGTTTCAGTCAGCGCCATCTATAAGCCAAGCGACGAGTGTGAAACACACTTTTATGCGCATATATGGCGTCACATAGCACGTGAACTTTATTACGAGCGGGCAGCTGATTAATAGTCCCTCGTATACAACCTAATGACACCAAGTCTGCCAGTTCGAGACCCTCGTTAGTAAATAGGGGAAAGAGGTGTATACCTAAGGGCTCGTTTTTCCGTGTGTTGACACAATAGTTATGGCATATAACAGGCAGTAATGCCAAGGAATGTACAGGGGAAGTTATTAGAACCAATGGAATGTAAATGAGAAATAAAATTGGGTGAAACAATAACCAGCCGTGAGCAGGAATCGAACCTACGACCTTAAAACAACGCGTTCGATGCTCTAACCACTGAGCTATCACACCGGCCTTCCCTCCGTCCATTTTTTTGGGTTTATATGTGAATATAGAAGTAGGAGTGTCAGTCAGCGCCATCTATAAGCCAAGCGACGAGTGTGAAACACACTTTTATGCGCATATATGGCGTCACATAGCACGTCAACTTTATTACGAGCGCGCAGCTGATTAATAGTCCCTCATATACAACCTAATGACACCAAGTCTGCCATTACGAGACCCTCGTTAGTGAATGGGGGAAAGAAGTGTATACCTAAGGGCTCGTTTTTCCGTGTATTGACGCAATAATAATGAGATATAACAGACAGTAATGCTAAGGAATGTACAGGGGAAGTTATTAGAACCAATGGAATGAAAATAATAAAGAAAAGTGGGTGAAAAAATAAACAGCCGTTTGCAGGAATCGAACCTACGACCTCCGAATAACGCGTTCGAACCTCTAACCACTGAGCTATCACAGCGGCCTTCTCTCCATCCACTTTTTTGGGTTTATATGTGAATTTACAAGTATGAGTGTCAGTCAGCGCCATCTATGAGCCAAGCAACAAGTGGGAAAGACACATTTATGCGCATATGTGGCGTCACGTAGCACGTGAATTTTATTACGAGCGCGCAGCGGATTAATGGTACCTCATATACAACCTAACGACACCAAGTCTGCCAGTACGAGACCCTCGTTAATTAATAGGGGAAAGAAGTGTACACCTAAGGGCTCAATTTTCCGTGTTTTGAAACAATAATTATGAGAGATAACAGACAGTAATGCCATAGAATGTAAAGGAGAAGTTATTAAAACCAATGAAATGTAAATAATAAAGAAAAGTGGGTGAAAAATAACCAGCCGTGAGCAGGAATGAAACCTACGACCTTCGAATAACGCGTTCGATCCTCTAATCACTCATCCATCACAGCGGTCTTCCCTCCTTCCACTTTTTTGGGTTTAGAGGTGAATTGAGAAGTAGTAGTGCCAGTCAGCGCCATCTATAACCAAGCGACGAATGTGAAACGCTCTTTAGGGCACATATGTGGCGTAACGTAGCACGTGAAATTTATTACGAGCGGGCAGCTGAATAATAGTCCCTGGTATACTACCTAATGACACCAAGTCTGCCATTACGAGACCCTCGTTAGTAAATAGGGGAAAGAAGTGTATACCTAAGGACTCGTTTTTCCGTGTATTGACACAATAATAATGAGATATAACAGACAGTCATGCCAAGGAATGTACAGGGGAAGTTATTAGAACCAATGGAATGTAAATAATAAAGAAAAGTGGGCGAAAAAATAACCAGCCGTGAGCAGGAATCGAACCTACGACCTTAAAACAACGCGTTCGATGCTCTAACCACTGAGCTATCACACTGGCCTTCCCTCCGTCCATTTTTTGGGGTTTATATGTGAATTTAGAAGTAGGAGTGTCAGTCAGCGCAATCTATAAGCCAAGCGACGAGTGTGAAACACACTTTTATGCGCATATATGGCGTCACATAGCACGTGAACTTTATTACGAGCGGGCAGCTGATTATTAGTCCCTCGTATACAACCTAATGACACCAAGTCTGCCAGTTCGAGACCCTCGTTAGTGAATAGGGGAAAGAGGTGTATACCTAAGGGCCCGTTTTTCCGTGTGTTGACACAATAGTTATGAGATATAACAGGCAGTAATGCCAAGGAATCTACAGAAAAGTTATTAGAACCAACAGAATGCAAATAAGAAATAAAATTGGGTGAAAAAATAACCAGCCGTGAGCAGGATTCGAACCTACGACCTTCGAATAACGCGTTCAATGCTCTAGCCACTGAGCTATCACAGCGGCCTTACCTCCATCCACTTTTTTGGGTTTATATGTGAATTTATATGTGAATTATATGTGAAGTAGGAGTGTTAGTCAGCGCCATCTATGAGCCAAGCGATGAGTGTGAAACACTCTTTTATGCGCATATGTGGCGTCACGTAGCACGTCAACTTTATTACGAGCGCGCAGCTGATTAATAGTCCCTCATATACAACCTAATGACATCAAGTCTGCCAGTACGAGACCCTCGTTTATGAATAGGGGAAAGAAGTGTACACCCAAGGGCTCGTTTTTCCGTGTTTTGACACAATAATTATGAGATATAACAGACAGTAATGCCATGGAATGTACAGGTGAAGTTATTAAAACGTGGACATAGGTACATACGAGATGGTGAAACATCGCTTGCCTTTGTCTAGCGCCGGTTGTGGCTCCACCGTTGATGACATCCTGCAAAGCTTCCTTTTCAACCGGCGGGTATGGAATGTCCTGAAGTCGTCTTCCGATTCTATCTCTTCCACTGATGAGATGTACCATTTTCATTTTCACCTGTTTCATCCATGAATCTTCGCAGTGATTACTGGCAAATTGAGGTTGATGAGTGTGACCGGGAAAAGACCGCCTTCATTACTCCTGACGGGCTCTTTGAATTTAAGGTGCTTCCTTTTGGACTGTGCTCTGCTCCCGTGACTTTTCAACGAATGATGGACACAGTTTTTTCCGGTCTCAAGTGGCAATCGTGTCTTGTCTATTTAGATGACGTTGTCTTTTCATCAACTTTCGAACACCACCCTCAGCGTCTTCGTGCAGTACTTGAGGCGCTACGAACAGCTGGCCTGTCGCTTAAGCCCAAAAAATGCCGCTTCGGCTACGAGGAGCTAAAGTTTTTTGGACATGTCGTCAACAGTGACAGAATTAGCCCAGACCCCGAGAAAACAATGGCTGTCGCTGCCTTCCCAACTCCGACAAACAAATACGACGTACGCCGTTTTCTGGGCCTTTGTGCGTACTATCGTTCCTTCGTTCCGAATTTTTCCAAAATAGCAGAACCCTTAAACCAACTCACGCGAGACGACGTTGCTTTTGCATGGGCCCCAGAACAACACGAAGCTTTTTGCGAGCTACGACGACTCCTCGAGACTCCTCTAATCTTGGGTCATTCCGACGAAAATGCCGACACTGAAGTGCATACAGATGCAAGTAATGTTGGCCTCAGAGCCGTCCTTGTGCAATGGCAGGAACGTATCGAGCGAGTGATCGCCTACGCTAGTCGTACGTTATCATCGGCTGAAATGATTTATTCCACCACCGAAAAGGAATGCCTAGCTGTCGTGTGAGCCATGGCCAAGGTCCGACCGTATTTGTACGGGCGACCATTCAAAGTAGTCACCGACCACCATTTCTTGTGCTGGCTTGCAGGCCTCAAAGACCCCTCATGCCACCTAGCTTGATGGAGTCTCCGCTTACAAGAATTTGACGTTACGGTGGTTTACAAGTAAGGACGCAAGCACACCGATGCTGACTGCCTATCACATGCGCCAGTCGAGTCTTTTCCTCCTGACCAAACTGACGACGAAAGTTTCCTCGTGGCCATCACAGCCTCCGACTTGGCTCAAAAACAGCGTGATGGCACAGACCTTCACCCGATCATCGACTATCTCGAGGAAAAGCTTGAACAGCCACCACGAACATTCAGGCGCACAATTTCATCATTTTTACTTCGTGACAACGTCCTGTACAAGCCGAGCTTTGATTCCAACGCTCGAACCGCCCAACTGGTAGTACCATTTGTGATGCGAGTCGACATCCTTAAGACGTTCCACGACGAACCATCTTCCGGGCATTTAGGGTTCACGCGTACTCTGGCACGTATCCGCCACACGTACTACTTGCCCAAACTGTCCCGTACGGTCAAGCACTGCGTGAAAACCTGCCGAGACTGTCAGCGTCGCAAAACTCCGCCCATGAAGTCTGCTGGTCTTTTACACCCTGTGGAACCACCCCGAGAACCATTTCAAAAAGTTTGCGTGGACTTGCTAGGTCTATTTCCGAAATCTTCAGTGGGGAATCACTGTATATTAATTGCGACTGACAATTTAACCTGTTATTGTGAAACACGAAAACTCCAGTGCTGTACGGCAAGTGATGTCGCAGATTTCTTCATTCATGCTGTCGTCCTCCGCCATGGTGCACCGGTCATGGTTCTAACAGACAGAGGCACGGCCTTCACTGCCCAACTACTGCAAGAAGTGATGACACTCAGCGGCACCGTACATTGCCGAACGACAGCTTGCCATCCACAAGCTAACGGATTAACAGAACGGCTCAATAAGACCATCACAGACATGATTTCCATGTATGTCGACGTAGACCATAGGAACTGGGACAGTGTCCTCCCTTTCGTAACTTTCGTTATAACACTGCCGTGCAAAAAACTACAGGATTTACACCTTTCCGCCTGCTTCACGGCCGCGAAGTTACTATGATGTTAGACACCATGCTATTACCTGACGCATTTACGACCACCACCGAAAATGCTAACTAGTATGCGAAGCGCGCCGAAGGAGCTCGTCAACTAGCTCGCTTGCGCATTCGCTCTCAGCAACAACACGATGCTCATAGGTACAACCTTCGGCACAGAGAAGTGACCTACCACCCCGGAGAAAAAGTATGGCTCTGGAGTCCTGTACGCCAACGCGGCCGCTTTTAGAAGCTCTTGCGTCGTTACTTCGGCCCTTACCGGGTTCTTCCGCGCGTCAGCAATGTAAACTACGAAGTTATCGCAGAGCCCAGCATGCAGTCCTCCCGTTGTGGTGCCCAGCCGGATATCGTCCACGTGGCTAGGATGAAGCCGTATTACTCACGCTGGAGACTTGCTCTTGCCTTCATACATTTGAAAGCATTGAGTCGATGCTTTTCGAGGGGGAAGTGCTTATGTTTAGAGGAACGAAAAGAAAAGTGAGCCCCGCAACTGTCTGCATCAGGGTGCGACACCTCAGCAGTAGCTCACAAGGGATGGAGGAGAGGAGGGATTAAAATAATAGGAATAAAGGTGTAGAGAGAGAAAAAGAGAAATGAGGTAAGCTAGAGAGAGCGACGACAATTCGAGGGGATAAGAGAGATAGGAAATATGGAAACATGGTCACAGGAGTCCGAGGACGGGGCACCACTTGCGAGAGCTCTTGTCGACGTCAGGAGATGGCGTAGACTAAGTCCAGTCGGTCAGAGCTACACTGTCGTCGAAGGTCGGCGTCAGGAGATGGCGTAGGGCGAGCCCAGTCGGCCAGAGCTACGCTGACGTCGGAGATCGCGAGGGCACTACCGGTCGGCACGAAATCCAGCAAGGGGGGGGGGGAGTAATGGCATGAGCATGTAGTGGGTTTCTGGCTGCTGCGTGGCTAGTGTCATCATTACTTGTGCATGTCGAAGGATTTGGTCAGCAGAAAAGACGATGACGAAGTCGCGCTGCTCGATGGAAGCTGTTCTGCTGTTTGCTACACTGTTACACTGATTTTATTACTATGACAATATCAATAGATTCATTGTTGAAAGTTCAATGGGTTTGATTTGCATTTGTCTTACAAATTAGTTGCGGTGCGAGGGGAAGTCGTTCTATGGCTGAAAGAATTGACTCTCATATGTTTCACTAAACCTGAGCACTGCATTCGTGTATGCAAGTGTGAGACCGCCTTCCAAGTATAAATGTCGCGCTGCTTGACCTCATCTTTCTCTATTCCTGCTCACCACGATTGCATCACATCGTGACCGATGTCCCCCCGTTCCCCAACCATAATCTTGAAGGTTTCAGGTAGCTATGTATTTAAGAAAAGAATGTGGCAACTCATACATCTGTTTAGCGGTGTAATGTTTTGGCTGGCAAATCTCTTGAGCCGTTCATGCCCATGTAATCACTATTGTTTGGCTCACTTCAAAGCATGTTAAAGGGGCTTTGTGTAATGATAGCCAGAAAGTAATAAAAGATAGCTTTACTTGTAGCTTCTGTATCTAGCGACATAAAAATCAAGTGGAACATGCGCAACACCCGCAGTATATGTACAGAGGGGTCCACTGTTGAAGGGAACACCGGAGCGCGTGTCGTCTGCTCTGGTACTTTTTACAAACATGTAGTGGCCAAGTGATCAAGTAGAGGGAGTAGCGTTTAACGTCCCTGAAAATGGGCTTGCGAATCTCGCCAGCCATCGCTCGTGTATCTCAATCAACTACATTCCCACTGTAGGATTCATAGAACGAGTATGAAGAGCACCGGCAGTGAACAATGCTACCGGCTGGAGAGTAAAGCCCCAAAAGGGGGGGAGGGCAATCTTAGCGCCTTTGTGGAAGGGGGAGCACACGATGTAAAGCAGAGGTGGAGAAAGGGAAGTAGTAGGACAGGAAGGCGTGCAACTTAGATATACCACAGGGACGTCTGACATGGTGACCATAAATGTACTGCCTCACAAAGAGTGATGTGCAGCTGCGGCGTGTTATCAATGCTTCAAAATTGCAGGCAGACAATCACAATTGCTCAAAATAAATGGTTTATCGGAACAGAAGCTGCACTCAAGTGAAAGTTTGATGCTTTTGTTTTTCTTTCTATTTTTGTTCTGTATGCTTTAAGCTTCGACGGAGGCATTGCGGAGTGTTGCATATCGGAGTAATTTGAGTGTCAGAGAGACAGTATGTTGTAAACAAAATGTCGTAAAATGCAGGTATTCCATTGCTTCGCACGAGGTAAAATGTTGCTAACAGAAGTTATACTAGTATAATGAAGGCTAGGCACGGTACCTGAATTAGCCAAGTTTTGTTGTGAATTTGACGCTTAACATGATATTGAAGGTAATGCCTCTGTGAAGCAGCTGATACAGCGTTTTCATGGAGAGGAAGTACATAAAATGTTTAATCATATATGACAAACTGTAGAGCAAAAAAAAAACTAATTTTTTTCTATTCTAAAGTGTTTGGGAAGTTCCACCTAAAACAAATGCATGAAATTGGGTCAAGTTTCTTTCGATGCTTTAAATTTACAGAGTCGAATCTGAAAAAGTGAGCAGCACCCGTTGAGCTAACTACCAACCCGAAACTTGGTGTTCAATTGTTGCACTTGCCTCGTGGCGGTGGTCTAGTGGCTAAGGTACTCGGCTGCTGACTTGCAGGGCGCGGATTCGAATTGCGGCTGCATTTCCGATGGAGGCGGAAATGTTGTAGGCCCGTGTGCTCAGATTTGGGTGCACGTTAAATAACCCCAGTTGGTCTAAATTTCCGGAGCCCTCCACTACGGCGTCTCTCATAATCATATAGTGGTTTTGGGACGTTAAACCCCACATATCAATCAATAAATTGTTGCACTTCTTTAATTAACACAAGTGGTGTAGCCAAATTGAAGAGACGCATAGATAACACTTGGCCGAGAAAACAGTTCACTGATATAGCATATTATATGGGATGACAGATTATCAGTAGTCAACACATGGCTTGAATGCTGAGTGGCAATGTTTATTTTCCCTCGGGAGTGGAATATGTAGGCAAAGATGGAAAGCATGTATATAAACATTTGTTTTTTGTTTGAAAAAATTTTTTCTTTGAGTATGAATTGAACATATGCCGAATTAACATGAAAATAAAACTATGATGATAAGTTATTATAGTATGTATTCGTACTATGCACAACAAAATAGTGACAAAAACTACACATACATTTTGCCTCCTATGTGAGTGACATCCTCAGTATGCACTGGCATCAGATGTGTGTAGGTGACCGAATTCACTGATTGTCTCGTATGTGTCTACTCACCCGGATGGAGGCCGTGATTGTTGTGGCACGATGACTGGTCACGACGGTCTAACCACAACTCGAAAAGCTTTCTCTTCCCGAGCCAGCGTCGTCGAATTACAGCAGTCGAAGGTATGCCTCATTTTCAAGCAGTGTTTCACGCGTATTGTCTGAGAATGCTTGGCTTTTGTTATATTTCCTTTGTGTTCATTAAAACTCATTGACCACTTCCTGCCAGTTTTGCCGATATAAGTGGTGTCGCAGCCACCATGCAGAAACTTGTAAACAACCCTGTTTTGATCGTTGGCAGGGGTGCTGTCTTTGGGTTTAGAGGGCACGTTTACCAAGGTACAATGAGACTTGAAAATTGTTTTATTTCTTCCCAGTGGACGAAGTGCAATTCGAAGAGAGTGTGAAAAACCTTCAATGCTACGTACATAAACAATGGGTTTTGTGTTTTCTCGTGGCACATTCCTTGCTTGTTTCCTTTTGCATGGGTTTCTGGGTGTCGTTGATAAACCTGCCTAGATAATGGCTTTGTTACAATTCAGCAACCACGTTTTCCCTCTATATGAATTAACTGCTGCTCAGTGATGTATGCAGCACCACATGCCTGAGTGAAATAGACAGGAAGTGACCAACATGGATCAAAGAGCACAAAAGAGACATTGCTTTAAGCTACCCATGCCACGCATTACAAGACAAAACTCGCCAAACACTGCTCGACAATGGGACATGCCTTTCACTTTGGTAATGAGACAACGCTAGCTTGGAAATAAAAGTGGGGCAAGAGAAATCTTCTCGAGTCGTGATTCATTGTTGTGACAAGTTGGCGCACGACAACAACCGCGACCGCATACTAAGTGACATAAGAGAGAAGCAGCAAATTTGTGAACTCCGCTTATTTGGTGCCAGGGCATACTGAGCATGCCAGCTGCATATTTGGCGAAATTTCTATGTAGTTTTCGCTATATTTTGTGGTGTTAAGTATGAGTCTATATTTTTAATCGTGAACTAGCCTGTATTTTGAAACATTTTCACATCTGCTCCTTAGTTTTAACTCTGCTTCATGCTGTGGCGTACCAAAAATATGCGGATAATTTTATTTTGATGTTTTTGGTGATTTTTTTTATTTTATTTTAGATACATATGCACGTGCCGAAAGAAGAAAATGAGCAGCATAATTTCATCTTACTTTGCCACCAGTGCAGCTGATGAGGACTGACAGAAAGAAATATTACGCTGTGAGTGCCATCTGTTTGGTAAGCATCATATAATATGAAAATTTTGAACTACTAACAATTTTCTTTGTGCAGTATTTATAATAATTAACTTAATGAACATCGCCACCCTACAAATAACTTGGTAGACTGAATATATTTGAGCTGAAAAGCTGATATAAGACCGTAAATAAGCTCGAAGTGTTGATTCTTTGCCATCAATATTGAGCTAAGAGCCAATGATCGGGCTCAAAATAAAACTTCACAAATTTCATGTCTGCACGATTTAAGTTCCTCACTGCTGTGTTTTTCCACTGCTGAATTGTTACATAGCTCTCTGTCAGTCCTGGCACAGCTTTCATGGGACATTGCCGACAGATTTTGTCTGCCGATTCTCTGTGTTTTTAGAGAAGCGTTCCCATTTATTATTTTGTTTGCTTGATGAGCTGCTAGTATGGGTCTAATCACTTCCTCTTCATAATGCAGGCCCTCATTGCCAACCGATTGCCCCGCATCATGGCTTGTTCCACGGTCGTCGGAGCCATAACTCTGCAATTGCTGCTTGCCGACATCGCCGACAGTGTACCTCTCTCGGACGTACCCTGACCTGTCGAGCTTGTTCACTTAAGTTGAACCACATTTGCAAAGTCTCAAGTAAAAATTGGAAACTTCAACATCCTGCTCAGTTTTCATATGTGAACTCGACTGGGAATGTAAACTATTCTAGCGGTATGGCTTTTAGTTGCTTCTCTGATGATGATGCAGGTTGGTGTTCATTTGTCAATCTACTCTAAACCTGTCCCTGCTGCTGTTCCTGTGCCCACAAGTATGATTGTATGTATATCCTTAGTTAACATTTATGGTGTTATATTTTTTGTGAGAAATAGAATATTCGGTCATAATACTCGTTCTGAATACCTTCGAAAAATCAACTTCCTTCCTAACGACTTCCGTAAACAAATGAGAAAACTGTGCCACTTTTTTAAAGATGCACATGACCACTCGCTACAAAGTATCAAGTTGAAAGCTGCATGCAGTTCATATCTAATGAAGTTGAAATGGTACAACTAGTGGTACACACAATAATAAAAATGCTTAAATGAAAAATACTAGACAGTTATGCACAGCAGCGCATAACAATCTAAAGATATCTTGAGCTCACTTCTAGAGACAAATTAATAAAGTTTGAACAGAATGAACAAGAACAATTGTAGTCCACGAGTGTTGAATATTGGGCGAGTTGGTTCGTCATAGTTGAACTGGTATAGCGCATTACGGGGAAGAAGAAACGACCGAGCAGACCGACACAAGAGGACAGAGCACAAGAGGTCAGTTGGAAGTTAGCGCTCTGTCATCTTGTGTCGGTCTGCTCGGCCGTTTCTTCTTCCCCGTAATGCGCTATACCAGTTCATGAATAATTGTGTCAAGGTCGTTTAATCCTTTATGGTCCAATGGACAAAAGTACAAAAACTTGGTAATGAAGTAAACAGAAAATAGTTGCATGCCTTGTGTATTCGTTTCATGATCAATCTTTCTTGCTTGGTTGTGGCTGGGAGGTAACTGTTTTGTGCAAATGGCACTGAGCAATTGCTCCGCTTATCGCGTTTCGTTTTTTCTGACTGAGTGTCAGCTACCTTAACTTTCAATTGCACTTTTTTTATGTAATCAATCGGCCACCTTTAATAAGCCGCTTTTCACTGAATGCGTATCAGGTTGTAATAATGGAGTTCAGTTGCTTTCAAACTGATAAGCTTCTTTTGATGTGCAACATGTTATGCTACACAGATATCAGCAAATTTTTCTGTTTTGGTAAAAAGAAGTTCTTGTTTTGAACCTTTCAGGCTCCGTCAAAACAAGCTGTACCTGAGTGGGATGTGCCAGTTTTTCATTGCTGCTACTATATTGTCTCTGTTAATGAAATCATGACATAGACAGTCAACAGCAGTGGCAACCATCCTTTTATAGAATTTTCACAAACGAGCGCACAAAGAGCGCCTCAAGGTCAACGGTAAAGAAAAAAGCAAACATCCAAAGACTCCTTGGGCGCGCTGTTTCTCCTACCCTTGGAAGCGTAGTTCGCCGACTAATCTCCTCACATCCGCGGCCGAGCAAGCCCTGAAAGGTTCTCGAGGGAAAGGGGCGTGGTGATGCAGCGTCATGTGTCGCGGACGGCCCTCGAAGCGTCTCGCGCTTTCCCCTGCCTCGGCTGAGCACCGCGCCGACAAAACGATGAGATTTTTCTGGAATCTAGCGCGAAAGGTATTTAGGCGAGCATCAGAGATGGGAAAGCATGAGAAGAAGGAATTTCACGCCAGTGTGCGTAGGGTGTTTCCGCCTTGTCGGCGAAGCCTTTTGCCCTCAGTGACAAAGGAGGAGAAGAAAGTATGCGCCAGAGTGCGTAGGGTGTTCCCGCCGTGTCTTCGGCGAAGGTTTTGTTCTTAGCGACAAAGCAGACAAAGAAGGGGATTTCAACCTGAGGGGTGAAGACTCGTGCTACAGGCAGGAATGTGTGTCTACCGCCAGCGAGCGAAGACGCGTGGCAACAGCTGCACGTGGGAAGCCGACGTGTTACCGGCGAAGAAGTTTGGTACTTGGAGAGCGGCCAATTGAAGACGCGAAGTTTCCTGGAAGAGAAACTTCGGGGGCAGCGCAACGGTAACACTGGACCTTGAGTGAGCGATTCTCGGAAGAGTATCCTTCACACTTTTGTCCTGAGGACTTTGGGCTGAATAAGTTTTCGAACTCTTTAGTCTTTAAGTGTCTTGGTTGTTCGATGCATGCGATTGCATTGTAGTGCATATTGTTGTTTGTGTCCGTTGTTTCGAGTGTGGCTGATTGTACTGTGTAGTACGTTGTTTGATTGGTGACATATCGTATTCAACTATTGTCGAGTGTGTATATTTGTGTATCGTTTTGATCTGCCATAATTGAGAATATAATTTTGTTCTGTTTATCAAATCTCGGCTCTGACTTGTTCTTTGAGCCACAGCCGGCGTCCTCTGGCGCGCGAAATAGGACCACTTCTAAATTGTCCACGCTTTCGTGGTGCAGTTCGGAAGGCCGATATTTCGGCCGTTAGAATTAGCCTGGCGATCGCCTTCCTAATTAACGGGACCTGTGACAACAATGCATGCATCACTGTTGGCTAATTACCGACAAGGCAATGGCTGTCTATGGTATTCCTGTCCTGCTATGTATTTAACACATAGCAGTTTCGCCAGTGCCTTCTTTCTTGCCTCTTCACTTTCCCACTGATATTGTAAATACTATAGATAAGAGCTTTTTTGTGAAACTTGTGCTAAGATTGTATGAACAAGTGTTTTCATTTTGCAGCTGTATTTGTTATAAATGCGAAGCATTTCTTTGCGAACTTCGGCGACTTTGGGCCTATCTATCTATCTATCTACCTATCTATCTATCTATCTATCTATCTATCTATCTATCTATCTATCTATCTATCTATCTATCTATCTATCTATCTACCTAGCTATCTATTTAGCCACCTACGATATTTAGCTCTCCTGACCACTTCAATAATAGTATCGATACCAAACTTGGTATGGCATAACATGACTGTATGGAGAACATACTTGACTAGTCATAAGATTAGAATAATGACAAGTGTGTCATGAATTTCATCATTTACAATTCATGGTCCTCTCGTGGTGGTTTTGCAACAGATGACGTGTTGCAAAACTAGTATGGTATTACATGATTGCATGGCGAACACAAGCGACAGAGCCCAACATGAAAATCACGACATGCATGTCATGTAACAACATGACTACACGCGACGCTCATGATGCGCTCAAGGCCATTTAGCTAGCATCACATATATGATAAGTGGGGTTCAACATCCCAAAACCACGATACAATTATGAGAGACGCCGTAGTGGAGGGCTCCGGAAATTTCTACTACCTGGGGTTCTTTAACGTGCACCCAAATCTGAGAACACGGGCATACAACACTTCCACCTCTATCGGAAATGCAGCCGCCGCGGCCGGGATTCGATCCCGCGACATGCGGGTCAGCAGCCGAGTACATTAGGCACGAGACCACCATGGCGGAGCATAGCGTCACATATACCACATTTTGTATTACGGTACGTGAAGAGATGACGAAGGTATGCGACTGGTGCAAGCATGATAATAATGAGATGCGTGTCATGTAACAACATGACTACATGCCACGCTCATAATGCGTTCGCGGCCGTTTCGCTAGCGTCACATATACCAAATTCAGTATTACGGTACATGAGCGAATGACGAAGTTATGCGACTTGTGCAATCTTAATAATCATGAGATGTGTGTCATGTAACATCACTACATGCCACGTTCATGATGCGCTGGCGGCCGTTTCGCTAGCTTCACTTATACCAAACTTGGTATTACGGGACGTGAGTGGGTGACCAAAGTATGGTACTGATACAAACATGATAAACATGAGATGCGTGTCATGTAACAAGATGACTACATGCTACGCTCATTATGCGCTCGCGGCTGATTCGCTAGGTTCACATGCACCAAACTCGGTATTGCACGACGGGAATGGATGACATATGTAAATGACACATCCGAAAATGATAATCACAACATGCGTGTCATGTAACAACATGACTGCATGCCACACTCATGATGCACTCCTGGCCATTCCCCTAGCTTCACACATGCCAAATTTTGTATTACTTGACGCGAATGGATGAAGAAAGTATGTGACTGGTGCAAACATGATTATCATGAAATGCGTGTCATGTGAGAACATGACTACATGCCGCAATCAAGGCGTCAATAAAACTGCGACGTCATGTGATGCGCGTTCTCACCGGCGTTCATTTCGTCGCGTCACGCCGGTGTTGCCACGCCAGGCACCAGTCCTGCCATTTACTCGCGGGTGCACGCCGCGCTGCGTTGCTTTGACGCATGCACGTTTCAGCTCGTCCGGCGTCCCTCCGTCACGAAAAGAGGGGGACGCAGTGTTGTCTGGATAACGCATCGGCGCAAATTTTGCGCTGGTTGCCATAGGGCCGCGCTGACGGACGCTGGACGCGTCGGTCGCGCTTGGTGTCAGTCAGACTATTGAGTTCTCGCGTTCGCTAACGTAGCCTCGCTCTGCCCAGCGTGCGTGCGCGTCAACGCTACTTTGGAGTATATTGGGCCTTTTATGATGCGCGCGCGACCATTTACTAGCTCCACATATACCAAATTTCGTTTTACGTGACATCAATAAATGACGAAATATATGACTGGTGCAAACATGATAATCCTGACACGCGTGTCATGCAAGAACTAGACTGTACCACTGCTGCCCCGGCTACCGATGGGTGGCTAGCAGTATTGAATAAATACATAAATAAAAAATAAATAAAAACATAGCACGCCCACAGCGTGCTCGCGGCTGTTTTGCCAGCTCCACGTATACAAAATTTGGTATCACGTGACATGAATAGATAACGAAGGTGAATGAAACATCCAAACATGATATTCATGACATGTAAGTCATGTAAGGCATCTTTTACCTCCACCTCGTGACATTGCGCTGATTTTAAAGTGACATATCAACCTTTCTCATACGTGCTTCGCATATTATCGATTCCCTCTGTACGTAAGATTGGCCAATTTTTTTCACCACCTAGCAGTTGACATCGTATGAAAGAAACTTGCAGCTTGCCTTGTTCATATTTATTACTGAATACTTAAAATGTGTTTTAACACTCTCATTCATGTCTTGCTCTGTGACAATGACAAATAAATAAGAAGTAAGTAATCTTCGTAATTAAATGTCTTCTTTTTCTTTCATACGACATTCAGGCACTTCGGCATGTTCTTTCATGCCTAAGCTGTGTGACTGCATGTCCTCATGGTTGCTACAATTCTGCGCATAAAAATAATGCAACCTCAACGCAAGTTCGCTTACTGCAGTCATTGCTTACGCTTATTGTAGTCGCTGCTTACACAGAGCAAAAACACAATTTCAATGGTGTAAAAAATGGAGTATGTATATCACATGTGCTGGAAACTTTAGAATTTGAAAAGTCCGTTTTTGGTCTTACGAACATGAACAAGTGTGCTTCGACATTTTCAGAGCTTGGCTGTTCCAACACCACTTGTTTATGCATATACAAATGCATTGATAAAGAGCAGTTAGGAAAAACTTTTTGTTCATGGACAATAATAACGCATTTTTACACCATACCAGAGCTTTTTTTTTTCCTAGCGAAAAGCGTTGGGGTGGTTCGCGTAACTAGTCAGCATGCCTTTTAATAATAACTCACACACAGTAGTATATATTTTCTGTGCACGTCTCATGAAAGTCAACACGTCACAGAGCAATGTTGACTTCACGTTGCTGGTATGTTGCGAAAACATTGCCATGATGTTGAAAATGTGATCCTGGACGTTGCCATATATCGTCCTGAATGTTAGAAGCAACGTTATCATGTGATCAAAAAAGTACGTTAAAGACTTTTAGGCAACGTTACTGACTGACATCTGGTTGCTTTCACTCAACGTTGGGATCACATTCTGCACTACTTGGGAGCAGCTGTTAGTGGGAGGGGGGCATGACCCCCTCCTGGTTTTTAACCTGTGGGGCCGACGGCCCCCCGTGTCCTCCCCCCCACGTTCCGGAGCCCCTGCTCGGTGGTTTGTCTTCTGTATTTACGATGCTGCAACTCGGTTTTGAGATCTCGTGGGCAACAGTGGGTGTGATGAAGTAGTCGTTGCTTGCTGAGTAGACACTTATGCCGTCTAAATGTGGTGGTGTGGTCTTTATGCGCACTTGTATGCTGTGTATGCTTGCGCAACACAGCATGAGTATGAGCACGCACACGCAACTAGACAAAATCACGGGATGCACCTGCAGGATGGATGCTTCTTGTTATCGATCTTGTTTTGACCAAGCTGGTCACGACCCGAATATTCAGGGAGGATTCCCATGGTGAGGGCAACGGCTTCGTGGGTGTCTGCACACCATTTTGGTAGTACATTGGGAGTAAGAATGGCATGCTTGTCATTGTCGGCAAGATCGTACACTGTGTTGCCGGAATGGTTGATACTGGTATCCTCTCTCTGGAACGCATCAATGGAACTCACACAGTCGGCCAATGAATGCCGTGTAGTAGGCACATGTGTCATATGTGTCCCTGACTTTTCACTGAGGTTGCTCTCCCTACTGCACATCTGTGGTGGCGGTCTTCCCACTGCATAGTTTGAGGCTGAAAGAATGCTCGTAGTCAAAGAGTGGAGCTTTACCCTGCTGCCGTTGATTATGTGCTGAACTTCATTACACAGGAGGTAGTCAGCTTTCAATATAATGTCTGCGTGCAAGTCGTCAAACGCAATAATTACAGGAAGGAACTTGCTCCCGGCTTCCGCTTGTATCTGCAACTCAAGCGAACCGATAGGGAACGCATTCACGCCGAGACCACGCAGGGGTACATCAGGCCAAGGCTGGAGAGTAACTGGGGCATATTGTCGATACAGAGTAGAACATGGAGCTCCCGTCTACAGCATAGGCGTGAGCTCACCAAATTAATCGACGTGAACCTGCACCATCGGCTGCAGCCACGTTCAGTTTTTGTTGGCTCGAGGTCATACGTGTAGTGGTACCATGTCGTCGGTCTGGTCATGATAAGTTGGAGGGCGCTCATTTTTCTGCACTGGTTGTGAGAGGAAGCCGAGTACGGTGCTCGTAAGATGGCAGCGTCCAGGGATAACAAGAGAAGAAGAAAAAGAAGAGGATGACAGTAAACGTAATAGAAGAAATGCGAGGAAAAAGTATGGCAAGGAGACAAAAACGAAGTGCACGCGTGCACACAAGATTAGAAGGCGGGCGCGTGCAGAGAGAGGGCAGAAGATTTGTGTGCACGATGGAGAAGATAGCGGATGTTGGAGACAACCTGGGTTCTGCCCCAGAACTCCGCGCGTTGAATGCAGCCCGAGTTTGTACCTTGTTGAGCTGCCAGCTTCGTGGTTCTGGTCATCCAGCTGGCCGGTGGTGTAGCGAGTCGCCGGGACAGGACAGCGTCACGCCGCCGACCTCGTGTGAGCCCGAGCTGGCAGACACCCATCTGCCACGTCAAGGGCGCACGGGCCAGAGTGGTCTTGGAGGCGCCCGGAGTTTCCACCAGCAGCACGAGTTCCACCACCGCACGAGAATTACATCACGCACATTACCTCGTGGATGAAGTGCGCTTCCACACCAGATGGGACAGCAAGGACGGACGTGGTGAGTGACACTCGGGTGTCGGCGGCTGACACACTACGTCCCGTTCGTCCTTGAGACGTTCGTTCTGGTTGTGGCTATAGGGAGCTGACGATACTGAATGGCCGATACTGGTATCCTCTGCCTGGAACGCATCAATGGAACTCACACAGTCGGCCAACGAATGCCGTGATGTAGGCATATGTGTCATATGTGTCCTCGACTTTTCACTCAGGTTGCTCTCCCTACTGCACATCTGTGGTGGTGGTCTTCCCACTGCATAGTTTGAGGCTTAAAGAATGCTCGTAGTCAAAGAGTGGAGCTTCTGCACTGTTGCTGGTTGTGGCTATAGGGAGCTGCTAAGACTCGCGCATGCTAGGACTTGGTAATTATTGTGTTTCATGGGACCGAATTCTTTCTAGAGATCGTTAGTTCCTTGTGCATACTTGTTTAAAATTGTATGTGTTTCTGTAATGAAAGGTGTTTCTACGCCACACCTGTGTCTCCTTCATGTTTTAATTCAGCTGACTCGAACAAACCAAGCCGGGTGATTTCTTACACGACAGCAGTATTCCCAACTGCCTGTGGGGGAGTTACCATCCATAGCTGCAGGATCAAGGAGGTGCCCCGGAGCCTCGTGCTCCTTCTTCGTGTGGTTGAGCACACATGTGCCCTGCACCCAGCCGAAAACAGCAATAAACCTGGTGCTCCATTCCAGCCAGAAATGTTGCTTTATACCTGTGTTGCAAGGTTATTCTTACCAATTTATTTCTCCTAGGCTGAGCGTGGAAGAGTTTTTTTAATAAATACAAAGCCATTTGGTTTCAAAAAACCCCACACAAAAGTGTTTAATGGAAAAGTGAACAGACGAAAATTCCCCACGAAGCCAATACACTTGAAGTTTCACTGGATGCGGTAAAACATTCTTAACTACAAACGAAACACCGATTGAGTTAGTACAACAGCACTACATAGTCCCAACGCAGGTGAGTGGTGGAGTGGAGAAAGGTGGCAGTTCCCTTTTACCAACACGCTGAGTGCTGGGTGATGTAACAGACAAGTACGTGGTAGCTCCGGCCTTAGGACGTGGGCTTGTCGGTGATGAGAGAACGGTGCAGCTGGCGATGCGTCACGCTGGGTTTACGTGACGATGAGAAAACCAGAGCGCAGTGCTTCCGGCCTTAGGAGCAGACACTGGCTGGCTGTTTGCAATGTACGAACACTTTTTGGAGGCGACGCATCGAGGAACCAGGGTCAACCTGGCCCAGCAGCTGGGCGCACAGCTCGGGCTCGTGGCCCGACGGCTATTGTTCGCCTGCCGGAACCGAAGTCCACAGAAACTGGGCAGCAGGCCCTGGACAGTCTTTCCGCAGGTCCTCGGCAGAGTTCAGGACTGGATGGCCACGGTCCTCTCAAGCGGGAACACGACGGCAGGAGGCCCTGGCCGCTTGAAGTCCTGGAGGCTCGTGTCCGACGCCTGACGGCCTCCCTTCAGCGCCCGGTCCGGTGACGACCTTCCCGTGCCGCCATTCTGTTCGAACTCCTCTTGCTCTGCTCTGCTCAGGCTTCTGCTTCCACTCTCGCCCAGTTGTCTCATTTTCATAAGAAATGCTGATGTTTCGTGGTGTCTAGTCATTGGGCCTTGAATTCTCCATGGTCTATGATCATTGCTTCTTTTGATTTTGTTTTTTTCACGTCGCACCACGTGTCCTCGTGCCTGACGCTCTTCAACATTATCCTCGTTTGAGCAGCACCGTGCGTGCACTTTGTTATCTCTTCTTTTCTGTGACACGCCCTTCTTTAAAACTGCGCACTTCAAATGCGCACTCTACTTATCACAATGACCCCCTTTCACATAAGTTTTTTTTCGAAAAAAAAAACTGCCGTTTATTGCGCATTTTGCACTACGCCTCAATTTAACCACATATAAGTCCACCACACAGCTCACCACATTGTCCAAAGGTACACATTTACTAACCTACATATACACATGTAGCGAGAAAAAAAAGGAACACATGTAGCGAGTCGTGAAAATTCCCAAATTAGCCTCTTTAGTACACTACGTTTTTTCGTATATACCCTATCATGTCAAAACCTATACATCATGTCAGTGTTACAATGCATGTAACTTCTTCAACTATTTACAAGAAACATCGCTCCGTGGTCCGCAATCAGGATCCAAAAGAACCCACCGGAAAATCGGACTCAACGCTCAAATTATAGCTTCCCAGACGAGATGTTCAACGGCCCTAACCATTTAACAAGAGTAAGGAATGCGCCGCCGGTGGAAGTATTCTCAGCCGCAAGCTCGTCTGAACCTAAAGCTGTGTATCATCCGACACCCAACCTCTAAATTACAAGCGTACACGCTGGATAGGCTGTATGTCAGTCGGAAGCATTCCCTCCAGGCGCGCCAGTACAACCACGTTTGAATGACTTCATTCATCCCAGAATTGCCTTGCTTGATCTAGTAAGCAGCTAATCGTTGAGACAGCTTTACAGAAGCGACCTCTTCAACCGAAGATGCCAGAGAGCACCATTCGACGTCCTTCCTCGTACAATGACCTGCTGGACCATTACTGCCTTCGGGTTCACTTTTCATCACTTCAGCTTTTTTTCTTGCTTGCTTATCAAATTTTTCAACCCTTCGGCCTGGATCATCGTGACTGCCCTCATTATGACATAGAGCTGACCTACATTGCAACACTATACGCTCTGTTCTTCAACAGGTGTTTCTGTATTTTGCTTCAGTTTCCTCAAGGAAGCATCATCTACGATTTCTCAAAACCTCGAGCACTCTCTCTGTATGGGCGAGTTATATTCATGGTGAAAAGCTGTGTACGTAACACCTGTTGCTAAATCCAGTGGCACAAAACGAAAGGCAGCAATTACAGCGGTGCTTTCATTACGGTATTCGCCGACGTTGCCTAGAAGACCTTTTACTGCTTCTTTAGTGGAGCTATTCAGAGACAATCCTACCTCTGCATGAAGTGCGCTTGATCTCTCGCAGGTTTAAACACACCCTTTACTTCGAATGGAACTTTCTTGTTCCATGCCTACGAAGTATTCCTCTTCTTCAATAAGCTCCTAGAGTATCCTAGCTTCTTGGATACCCACCTCCCTGTCATACTCTTCCAGAGTTTCATTCTCTAGTGAAAGGTCATGACGAGGTACAGGGTCCGCTTGACATACATTCGAATCGTTCCTAATGTAACTGCTGCCAGAGCACACCTCAGCCACTGGTTCACTCCTCTGTATCCCTAGCTGCCCCCTTTTTGCCATCGCAAGCTTGAGTCGCGGCTCGAGTTCTAGTCTCTCAAATTCAAGCTGCCACTTCTTTTAACGAACCGCCAGCAGCTGTTTCTTTTGACGTGTTACGCACTCTAGCACCTCTTTCCTAGTCTTTAACTCCATTTCGAGCTTTTCTTTCGTCGCCTTTCGCTCTGCAGCCGTTGCTCACGCTCTCTCTCCGTCCGCTTTTCATACTGAGCTCTGAACTCCATTCCCTTTAGACCCATGCGTTCAGCCGAATCTAATATTTACACGTGCTGGTCATGGTTCGCACGGCGTCCGAGAATCCAGATGAAAAACAAACGACTTTGTCCCGTCGCGGACGCCAACTTGTGATGTAAGGTTCTTTTTACCGATTTGTTTCTCCTGGGCTGAGCCTCAGAGAGTTTTCTTAATAACGACAAAGCCGTTTGGTTTCAAAGAAAACCCACACAAAAAATTTTAGAGAAAATAAACAGACGAGAATCCCACATGAAGACAATACACTTAATAAAAGTTTCACTGGATATGAATAGGCCTTCTGAACTACAAACAAAACACAGATTGAGTTTGAACAACTATACTACATAGTCCCAACGCGGGTGAGCGGTGGAGTGGAGAAAGGTGGCAGTTCCCTCTTACCAACATGCTGAGTGCTGGGCGATGTTTAACAGACAGGAACGAGGTAGCCCCAGCCTTAGGATGCGGGCTTGACGGTGATAAGAGAACGCTACAGCTGGCAATGCGTCCCGATGAATTTCGGTGACGATGAGAAAACCGGAACGCAGTGTTTCCGGCGTGAGGAGCAGACACTGGCTGGCTGTTGGCGATGTACGAACACTGCCTGGTGGTGACGCGTCGAGGAAGCACGGTCAACCTGGCTAGGCAGCTGGGCGCACAGCTCAGGCCCGTAGCCCAATGGCTGTTGCTCACCTGCCGGAACCGAAGTCCGCATGCTCTGGGCAGGAGTTCAGGACAGGATGGCCACGGACCCAGTGTATTGATAGTCGCTACCCATGAATTTGCGTCTACCTGGAAGCCCCGGAAATTGAGTACTTCTAAAAGAGTGGTACTTCTGAAAGACCTTTAAGGCGGCTGGCTGGACCCTCGTGTTCAATGACGCCTAACCTTGCAGCTGTTGAGACAGCTCCGTGAGCGCGCTCCAGAACTCAGCGCCGCTGTCAGTTGAGATTTCTGATGGACCATGGGCGAGGTTCCCGCAGTTCGTGGTGGTTTTGGTGCCTACGGCATAATCAATGACTAAAACACGTGAACAGCGTCTCTTGTTGCGAACTGGAACCGGTAAAGTGAACTGCAGCTGCCGAGGAGGCTCTGACGCCATACCCGAACGGTGGTGGCAGGTGTGGCAGGTGAACAGCTGCCGAGGAGGCCTGCGCGCCGTCCTCAAGCTGCGCTTACCGCGGCTACGTGTTCGCAGGTGTCCTGGATGACGAAGGTGGGACGTGATACTTTGTCGCTAACGCCATTGCAATGAATCAGACAAAAGCAACAGAGAACGCCCTTGCTGGTGGTCGGCTGTTCTTATTCTGCCTCGTCTTTGTCTATCTCGCCCAACTTTCCACGCGTCCGAAGCCCGGTCTTGTTGCAATGCTCAGCCAAGTGGAATGCTCAGCCAGTTGGTACAACATAAGATAGGAGAGGCCTTTGTCCTGCAGTGGACGTAGTCAGGCTGATGATGAAACCTGATCAGCATTGCTTATGGTAACTTAGAAATCGTAGCTATACCAGCAGTAACGCGCGAGAAAAAAACGCACCTTTACAAAGGTAATCGAATATTTATTGTACATTAATAAATATGAGGGTTCGCCGAATGTATGTTTTGGTGTTTGACAGCTATAGTTTCGTTTAACAATGACATATGTGTCCTAGTTGACGCTTGGTACATCTCCACCCCAACGACTAACATCCATGATAAACTTATTACATAAACTATTTGGGTATCTGTAGATGTTAACCACCAAAGCATAATCAGAGAAAGAAAGAGAGGCGTGATAGCAAGATGAGCGTCACATATTGGACGCGAAAATTGGGATAAGAGGGCCATTCCTCGATTTCGGCTTTTTAAAGTGTGATTAAACTTCGCGGCATTTAATAAAGCGCACCTATGAGTATGCAAATTCATATCAAAGTGCTAGCGCATCAATGAAGCTCTCTTATATATATATATATATATATATATATATATTGTTACGTCTACGAGGCGTTTATTCAAAGCCGACGTAACGGTCGACTCGGCGGTATACCGCACTGAACGCGCAGCAGCGAACTTTTGCCACCAACCTAACGCCCTTTTCTTCTGCTACCACCATGTTCCCCGCTACACAGGTGCACATACCTAAATTACACATGTGGTACCATTTCCCTCCACGCAGACGGAGCCCACTGGGCGAGTCAAACAGTCTCTCGAGGAATAAAGCGCTTCAAACGTGCAACATGGACAAGTTCAGTTTTTGCAGATCGTCGGCCGTTTGAATGGAGACGCGCTATGCGGTAAACTAAATCACTGATACGGTCTACAACAAGATAAGGTCCCGCGAAATGCGCAAGCAGTTTCTCGCTCAAACCGCGTTTTCTAGTTGGTGTCTACAGCAACACTAGGTCGCCGCGATTGTACGTCACGTGTTGGCGTCAGCGGTCAAAATGTGCCTTCGAGCATTCTTGCGAAGCAATAGTGCGTAAATAAGCAAAGCGTCTAGCTTCTTCTGCCCGACAGAGGATCTCAAATAAGCAGGGATCATGGTGGTCCAAACACGGTAAGATGGCATTTAGGGAATGACGAGGTGGTCGAGCATATAGAAGAAAGGACTGTAGCTGGTAGTTTCATGCTGAGCGGTGTCGAATGCGTATGTGATAAATGGTAGAATACTGTCCCAGTCCTTGTGACTGGATGCAACATACATAGACAGCATGTTCGAGAGAGTTCTGTTCGTTCGTTCAGTTAGACCGTTCGTTTTGGGATGGTATGGCGTAGAGTGCCGAAACCTTGAAGCACAGACACGAAGCATCTCTTCCATCACGTCTGCTGTGAATTGACGGCCACGGTCACTGATTACGGTTTTGGGAGGTCCATGTCAAAGAATTACAAAACGTAGCATGAAGGAAGACACATCGGCTGCAGTTGCCGATAGTATGGCAGCTGTCTCGCAGTACCGTGTTAAATGGTCGGTGCAAACGACTATCTAGAGATTTCCATCAGAAGACCGGGAAAAGGGTCTAAGGATGTCAATCCCGACTTGCTCGAATGGAGTTCTAGGGGGCGGCACCGGATGTAATCGCCCTAAAGGAGCACTTGTTGGGCGCTAATGACGTTGACACTCGTTACAGCTAGACACGTATTGTTCCGTCGTCTGGCGCATTTTGGGCCAGTAGAATCTTTCTTGAAGACGGCAAAGAGTTTTTGCTGTGCCTAGATGACCGGATGTTGGGTCATCATGCATAGCCTGCAAGACATAAACGCGAAGACTCTTCGGAACCACCAGAAGATATCGTGAGCTGGCGTTGGTGTAGTTCTTTTTGTAAACTAGCCCGTCTTGGATGCAGAAGCGCGTAGGCAATGATTTTCGTTTGGTAGCAAGAAGCTGTTGTATGGTGCTGTCCCTTTGTTGCTCATCCTTAAAGGTCTTGTTATCGGCAATTGGTTGGTCGAGTGATGCAATGTAGGTATCGAAGGTGTCCGCGTCACATTCCATCATTGGAAACGGTACTCGCGAAAGAAAATCTGCGTCAGCGTGACATCGGCCGCTTTTATAGGAAACCGTGAAGTCATATTCTTGTAGACGAAGTGCCCAGCGCGCCAGCCGACCAGATGGGTCACGCAGATTCACCAATCAGCAGAGAGAAAGATGGTCTGTCACGACGGTAAAGGGGCGTCCGTACAGGTAGGACCGGAAGCGCTGCACTGCGAAGACTACTGCAAGGCATTCTTGCTCTGTGACAGTGTAGTTACGCTCGGACTTGCTGAGCGAGCGACTTGCATACGCTATGACGTGTTCTTGATTATCCAAGCGGTAAACCAGGACCGCACTTACACCAATACCGCTGGCGTCTGTGTGAATCTCAGTGGGAGCGAGAGGATTGAAGTGTCGAAGAATCGGATGGGACGTCAAAAGAAACTTCAACTCCGAAAAAGCAGACTCGCATTCCGGGGTCCAGTCAAACTGCGCACCTTTCTGAAGCAGACGCGTGAGCGGGTATGCGATATTGGCAAAGCCAGGAATGAATCGGCGAAAGTATGAACAAAGCCCCAGAAAGCTGCGCAGTTCTTTCACCGAGTTTGGCTGCTTAAATGCCTCCACTGCGGCCGTCTTGGCGGGATCTGGTCGTATGCCTTCTTTGTTTACTAAGTGTCCAAGGACGAGTGTTTGGCGCTCTCTAAAACGACATTTCTTTGAGTTGAGCACCAAGCGTGCTTTGCTTAGGCTGTCCAGTACGAGGCCAAGGCGTGTGTTGTGCTCACAAAAGGTGCGCCCAAAAATTACAACGTCGGCCAAGTAACACATACACACTTCTCACTTCAATCCACGCAGAATGTTGTCCATAAATCGCTCAAACGTTGCGGGCGCGTTGCAGAGTCCGAACGGCATCACATTGAATTCAAATAGTCCATCTGTTGTAATAAATACCGTTTTCTCCTTGTCTTCCTCGTGCATTGGAATCTGCCAGTAGCCTGACCTCAGATCCACAGACGAAAAGTAAGAGGCCGATGATAGACAGTCGATAGCATCATCAATCCGCGGGAGTGGTTATACGTCTTTTTTAGTGATGGCGTTGAGATGGCGGTAGTCTACACAAAATCGCCATGTCCCATCCTTATTCTTCACCAGAATTACTGGAGCGGCCCACGGACTACATGATTCTTGAATTACATTTTGCTTGAGCATCTCGCAAACCTGTTCATTAATCACTGCGCGTTCCGAAGGCGATACACGATATCGTTTTTGTCGGAGAGGTCTGCGAGATGTCGTGTCGATTCGGTGCTTTACACAAAAAGCAGGGAATGGCGGTGAAGCATGCTGAGCGAAATTAAAAATACCGGCATGTTTGCGCAGAATACTTGCCAGTTCATTACGTTCCTTGGTGCTGAGTGACTTATCAATCATAGCCATAATGGTGGTGTCCCTGGTGTGCAAATTATTGCAACGGGTCTTATCCGGGAAATCATTGCTTTCTGCGAGGGTGGCAAGCGAGAATACTTGGTGTTCACAAATCTCTGCAAGTTTCAGACCCTTCGGCAGCACTGTAAATTCATTAGAGCAGTTCTTCACCCATAAACCAGTATGCCCTTGCACAACCGATAGTGTGCAGTAGGGTAATAAAACTATCTTCTTTATGCAACTGAGATACACGGGCTCTACAGTTGCGTCAAATGTTTTCTCTCTTGCAGGTGAACAGACAACAGGGACACATTTTGCAGACAACGGCGGCACAGTTGTGTCCACAAACACGCAAAGAGCACTTTCTTGAGAGGGCGAGTTTTCCATAAACGAAACTGCGATATCAGAACCTACTGTAATTTGTCCTGTGCGGCAATCGACAGTAGCACCACATAGCTTCAAGAAATCGAGTCTCAGAATGACGTCATGCGTAGTATGAGGGAGAACAGCAAACTCTGCGACAAAGTTATGGCACGCCAAGCTAACAGTCACAGTGCAGACACCAACAGGTTGTAACACCTCTCCGCTCACTCCACGAAACGTGTCAGGACGGTCCCAACGAAACATAACCTTTCGTCCAAGAAGGCGGGTGAAAACTAAACTCATCACTGACACGGTTGCACCTGTGTCCACCAACGCCATCGTTGGTACACCATCGATAATCACTCGAACCTTATTTCTAAACATGGAAGCTAACGGAGGTATATCTGTTGAAATCGAAGACTGTCCGGCGACCTCACCTCCAACGGCCACGCCGGCTAGTTTTCCGTAGGAGGCGAGGAGTGGCGGCGCCGAGGAGACGGTGATCGGTTGGCGCGAGGGGCAGGTGGTAGTATCACACTGCGGTCAGAGGCCGGAGATTGGTTTCGTAGTGGTCCTGGAATCTCATAAGACGCGCTTCCCGGGAATGTCAGTGCTCGGGTAACGCCAGAACGGTTAAATCTCGGTGATCGGTCGTACCTTGGCGGCTGCCGGTAGTTGCAATACCTGGCAATCTGTCCTTCGAAGCCACAGTTGTAGCAGACTGGTAGAGGACGCTCGCCGAACCAATGCTGAGACCGCTCAGCTGTGAAGGGTTGGTGACGAGCTTGCTGAGCGGGGGATGCCCACCTCTGTGTGGCGGGGCCGTACCGAAGGCGTTGGCCATATCGCTGGTTGGCCGCGAATGAGTCACGACGTGGCCGCGGATTTTCAGTTTCGCTGATGTCTGCCACACATACCGATGGTGGCAAAGGAGCTGATGGTGCCGCAGTGTAGTAGGGTGGATTGGTAGGTGGATAAGGAATGGTTTTGTCAACTTTATCACCTTGTCGCTGCAGCTCTTCACGCACAATTGCCCGAATAGTAGCGGCAAGGTCGGTGGGTGGGCTCATGTCGACGCTGGCAACCGTTGTCACATTTGCCAGCCTACCGAATTTCGGGGCGATGCGACGAGTCTTCAATTTTTCAAACGTGCGGCAGTGATGTTGGACGTCGGAGGCAGAAGTGAGGTCATCCCTGCCTATCAGAAAATTGTAAACCTCTTCCGCTATGTCTTTCATTAAGTGTCCGACCCTGTCTTATTCAGACATCTGCCGGTTTATAATCTTGCAAAGCTTAAGAACGTCCTTTATATAAGCAGTGCAGGTTTCTCCAGGAGTCTGGGCTCTTCCAGCAAGAGTCTGCTCCGCGCTTTTTTTTTTTTTGAGTCGGAGTCACCAAAACACTTCTTGAGTTCTTGAGCAAAAAGAGCCCATGTTGTGAAGGACTCTTCGTGGTTTTCATACCACATCAGGGCAGTGTCCGTGAAAAACAGCGCGACGTTTTCCAGCTGATCAATAGGGTTCCAGTAGTTGTACCGGCTCACCCTTTTGTAGTGCGTTAGCCACGCGTCCACATTTTCTCCTGCCATTCCCGCGAACGGGCGGGGTTCCATGTAGTGATGCCTAGGTGTAGCCAGTGTAGATTGGCGCGAAGTCGAGGCGGTTGATTCCCGACCTTTGCTCTGGACCATGACGACTGTTGTCGGTGGCAGACCGGCAAGACGACGGCTCCGGCGAACTCCGAACAGCTGTGGCTCCGTGGTACGTCGAGGTGTCGTACCCCGCACCTCCACCACTCTGTTACGTCTACGAGGGGTTTATTCGAAGCTGACGTAACGGTCTACTCGACGGTATACCACTGTGAACGCGCAGCAGTGAACTCTTGCAAGCAACCTAACGCCCTCTTCTTCTGCTACCACCATGTTCCCCGCTACACAGGTGCACATACCTAAATTACACATGTGGTAACAATATATATATATATATATATATATATATATATATATATATATATATATATATATATATATATATATATATATATATATATATATATATATATATATATATATGTATATATATATATATATACCCCGGCAGATGAGTGAGGTAAGTCCGCCCCCCCCCCCCCTTCGAAAAGGAGTTGGTGCGCTACTGTCGGTACTTTACTGCAGATTCATGTGGAGAGCCCGCGATGTTTACGTTTTGGCAAAATAGTGAACGGCAAGGCATGATGCAAGCGGGATGCAGCGTTGATCTAGGTGGACCCAACCTGTCAATGGCAACAGATGACCTTGCCCGAGCAGCAAAAGCCAGTGCCGTTAGAAAGACTCTACAAACATCACACCTGAAAAGAAAAGAGCGCTTGCAGTGCCAGTTGGAAGTAAATAGCCATGTTCAATGTTCCCACTTTCTTGTCATAGGGCTTTCATAATTATATGGTATTTCAGCCAGTGTCTCATTGATTTCGCGTTTAGTGGAATTCAACTTCTGCGTGCAAGACAAAGCAGCCAATTCGCGGTAAGTACTGATTGGCACTATTGTGCATTGGTTTGCACTCTACCGTATCTGTGTCTTGTTTGTGCGACCATCACTCACGTCACGTTAGTGAGACACATCGTGAACCACAGAGTGGAACAGTTACCACAGAGTGGAACAGTTACAAGATTCATCAAACTTCCCGTGAGCAATCGGCCTCAAGCGCACATTTGCAAACGAGCAAACAAGGAGTAACAGAAATAATCAGGCCGCAGCGTTAAAACCATCGTAGCACAAAATTGCAAGCACCACCTTCGCTGAAATTAAACTTGACGCTTTGACCCGGCTTCGATTACTCCTTTTCAGAGCGAAAACAACTGACTGCGGCGGTGGTTGCCTCGCAAGCCAAGCTCATTCATTGAGGCGACGACTCCAGTGTTGCTGGCGGCATTGAGCAGCCTAAAAAAAGTGCACGCACACGTGGCGATGCAGTGCTTTGTATTGTCGCTCCCAGATGGCGCGACAAAAGGCTCACTCCTAGCGTTCCTGTATATTATTTTTTTTTTATTTTTATTTTTTTATTTACAAGATACTGCAGGCATGGAGCCCAAGCAGGAATGGTACAGGCAGTAAGGCAATCAAGCCAAACATCACACAGCATACAATAATTCAATCATCACACACATACAACAACAATGCAACCAAACTTATCGTAACAGCGATGATTTAGGTGGGAATGTGTGAATCGCAAAGGGAATCAAAGGGAAACAACAAGGCACTGAAAGTAAGAGAAAGAAAACTGCAAAACATTTTTACATCCTCAGGAAAACATGTGCGTCAATAGAATCTGTCGATAGCAGGGCGGCAAACGGTAAATTGTTCCACTCACAGATTGTGCGCGGGAAAAACGAAAATTTGAAGAGATTAGTTTTGGAGAAATACGGAGTTAAGGCAAGGGAGTGTGAATGACGACCGCGCCGTGTTTCCAGGCGACTAATGTAGCGGCTGTGATCGAATAAGAGCTTCCGGTTAACCATTTAGTGCAGTAATTTTAGCCTAAATGATTTACATCGTGATTCTAATGTTGGGATACCATGTCATTCCATCTGGGCAGAAACGGAGTCTGTTGGACCGTACATACCATAAATAAAGCGGACGGCCCTTCTTTGAATTCTTTCGAGGCATTCGATATTGGTTTTAGTGTGAGGATCCCAAATATCGCAGGCATATTCAAGTTTAGGTCTAACTATAGAAGTATAGTTTGTGTCGTAATAAACAAAGTTTACGGAAAGCGGCAGCGCATATGTTAGTTATGTGAGAGTTCCAACTTAAGGTACTGGTTAATGTTACGCCAAGATATTTGTGTTCATCTACTTGCTTAAGCGGTTGGTCACAAGTACAATAAGAGAATTCAAGGGGGTGTTTCTTTCTAGTCATTCGGAGGTAAACTGTTTTGTCATGGTTTAATTGCATGTTTGTAGTTTTACTCCAAGAAGCAACGTTTTCCAACGCCGAGTTCGTCCCCAGGATTCCGGCCCACGCGCAAGAGGCGCGCTTTCCCGCACGGTGGGGGCGGGGCCCCGCGTCACTCTATGGGACGGGAGAGAAAAAAAATAATAACTCCTCTCCCTTTCTGATTTTCTCATTGCTTTCACGGTTTCAAGTAGCAACTGCATGAACCTTTCTTCTGCCGGAGTTACAGTATTGTAGTTGAAACAGTGCGAGTTCCTTAGCTTATTAAAAAATAATGCACAGCGCCTATGGGCGCTCTCAGAAATATCGGCTGCTTTACCGCATTTGAATCGCTACCGTAGAGCTGTGCTTGAAGATATCCAATTGCTTTCTGGGATTTAGGTACTGGCATATGTCTAGTTCATGATGGTGTAGAGCGTGTTTGAATCGCGTGGTAAAAAAAAGTTCCCTGGCCAGTTTTGTTGAGGGTGCTAAAGGCGTCAAGCCCTTGTAGCTCCATCTAGCGTTGAGATGGTGTACTCTACGGTGCCACGCAAATATTAAAATAGGTTACGCGTAAAAAGAGAGGATTCTTATGGAAGGCACATTCATCACCTCGTAAAACAATATTTAGTGTTCGTTGAGGTAAAGATCAATAGTATAGAACATCAATAGGGTACTCAAAAAAAAAAAAAAGACGAAGTGCGCATTTCCGAACAGTCAGTGTATGTACCACATAGACCCCTCAATTTACAGCACATTCTCGAGTTTTACAGGTTCCGTAGTAGTTTTAGGTATCTACTAATTAGTTAATTAGTGTAAATAACGAATGCATCTTAGGTTAGGCTTTGAAAGCGCGAGTAATATTCACCGGGCGCGGAATTACGGATGGTGGTATCAACTCGCCGTCTGCGCCGCTTAAATCTGGCAGACCTCTGGGATCCGTCCTCGGACCTCTTTTCGGTTTATATCAATAATGCCACCCGTGATATTGCAGCAAATCTAAAGCTTTTTGCGAATGCCTGCGCGCTTTAAAGTAGTTAACGCATCCAGTGACCAGGTTCTTTTAAATAACTCTTTTAAGATTCAAGATTTGTGCACAAAATGACAGATGACCTTTAACGCGAGAAAAACTCTGGCGATAACCATGACCTGCAAAAAAGATCTACTAACATTCCAATACAACCTAGGCAATCAATTCTTGTCCTTTGTCTCACAGTATATGCACCTTAGTCTTGTTATCACATCTACATCAAGATGAAACCAACATGTTTGTTAAACTGAGAAAATGGCTTTGAATATACAAGGCTACTTACGGGCACTCGCAATGGCATTCGGCAAACCGAAATGTGAAACGAACGTAAAACCAATATTAGAATATTCATCGGCTGTCAGGGACCCGCACACGCAAGCTAACACAGATAAACTTGAATCAATACAGCGAAAAGCTGTAAAATTCATATTCAATACGTAAATGTAACACATCTCCGTCAGTTCTTATGGAAGGCGCTAAACTAGAAACCTTGGAATGGAGACGTTATCGCGAAATAACGAAGCTGTTCTATCGCATATATAATAATAAGCTGGCAATACAAAAAAAAAGTCTAATTATATCGAACCAATTTTGCGCCACGAAACGCGTGCCTCCAATCTCGAAAGAGTGACTGAGCCCCTATATACAGGTACCTTTTTTTTTCGAACAAGCAGAGAGTGGAACAATACGCCGCCAGAGATTCTTGTAAGTGTCGATCTCAACTAGTTTCTTCGTGCGTTAGCTGTTCACATGGCTTATAACTACACCTTCATATATATTACAGTGCACTTTATTCTAATACCTATCTTGATCAGACTGATTGCTTGAGGTTCAATGCCTCGCTTCTGCACGATTCTTAAATTCTTCGATTCTGCAAAGTCTCGCTTCTTAAAATTGCCGACTTTATTTTTGATACAGGTAATGTTTGAATTCTTTTTACTTTTTACCCAAACAAAATAACCTAGTGGACACTGTTTTTGTAGTTTTTGTTTTGTTTAGTGTATTATGGCCATTCTTGGGATTGTGGACCATGTTTTATGTTGCTTCTTTTTTTGCGTTTTGAATCATCGCGCTTTCATTCAAGATTATCTATACTGCTGTACCTCCTACACAATGTTGCGTCCACTGCGCCACACCCCTGCCCAATGTCCGGCACTAGAATGGCACTTTTTCTCTGAAATAAATAACAAATATTTAAATAAATAAATTCACTTCCTTTTTTTTCAATGCGCACCTCTCCAATTTATTGATAGAATTTAACAAATTTTAACGGAAGTAAGTTAAAAGAGAGAGATATAATGCTGAAAGGTGGGAAGGTTGAATTTGTTAGGAACTAATAACCCTATTTGCACTGTGTTATGTCCATGGTAGCCATAATACCAAGCGTACGTAACAGGGAACTGACTTTATTACTTTCAAGAAAGGCATTTGCGCGCAGCATGGTCCAAATGGTCCAAGCGCTGGCTTTCGAGTCCACTGTGGGCCATAAAAGGGGCGAGGAGCACAATGGACAGGCAACCAGTGCGCGGGCGCACTGATTGCCCCGATAGTCCGTCACTCCCCGGGCGCGCCGCGCCCAGCATCGAGAGGGAGGGGGGAGCAGTCGAGGTGGAGGGCAGAGTGCATCCTTGCATCCCTGGAAGCGGCAATGCCCGGTCTAAAGCCTCTCCATGCGCTTTCCGGTAGAAGACGCGATGAAGGGGCTTTAACTTCAACAAACCAAAACTCCGGGTGAAACTTTTTTTTTTACGATGGCTGCCGTTCATTCTGGCATTCTTTGAAACTGGCGGGCGACCACTGGTTGTCGTTTGTGGAGCTACCGGCAACGCGAGGCGTCTTCCTAATCTGGTGTAACCTTTCAAGGCGGTTCTGGCAGAATGGCTGAGATGTGTGTTCGCAGCTCGCAAGAAAACATAAGATTCGCCGATACCTGGCCCGTCTGGCCCATTGTGAGTTGCTTGACAAAAAAATAAAAATAAACGTGCAATGCGCCGCTGTAATGACCCCGCAGAGTATCTTGCAAGAGCACGTTTTAGCTCTACCACGTAGCGTTTGGCCTGTCCGTTTGTGGCTGGGTGGTTCGGTGCAAATTTCACCACGGTGATGCAGTTGTCACTCGTAGGATTTCTGTATTTTGGCTGACAGGAATGCGATTCCGTTGTCTGAAACCACTTTGTGGTGTAATCCAAAAGTTTCGAACAACAAGCGCAGGAAATCAATGGCAGCTGTCGATGTTGTTCTGTTCACATGGCGACTTTCAACTCATTTACTGTAGGCACAAGAATAGGACAGCAGCGCAAAACTTGCGAACGAACCAGTACCTAGGAATGCTGCTATCTCCTGGGATAATCACTTGACCTGTGACTACACGTAGGCGATCATAGCTGAGCGTCTCCTTTAAAAAAAAAAAATTCCAGTTTCCTGACGCATGTACCTGGTGTCCAATTGTTTTCTCAAGTTCTTGAAAGCTTTTATAATAAATTTCTGTAACATAGCCTAGGGTTCTGTAAACACAAGTAATGTTCATAAAGCTTTAATCATATTGTAGCTGCCTTAAGCATTTAGTTCAAAATGATTCATATTTATTTATTGGTTTCTTTATTATTTGTTCGCTGTGCCAGCAGTGTAGCCAGAAACTTCTTTCGAGGGGAGGCTTTGCCGTCCCTTATGCGTGCTGGTACATCTCTTTGCATGTGTATGTGTACACAAGCACCCCCCCCCCCCCCCCTCACCCCAGCACAGCCTTCGCCAGGCTCTGTGCGATTTTCGCAGCTGAAGTGAGTTCTGACACCAATAAGATGCCCAAATTGAGCATTACTATGGTTTTATGCTTCAAAAAACTGGAAGAAGTTACTGCGGTGGTAATGTTTGGTCGGTGATGGGCTCTATCCCATAAAGAGAAAATTGTTGCTGAGGCTTGATAAGGACAAGAAATCAAAGTACTTGTGAATACTTTATTTTTTATCCTTTGAATGTATACAAAGTGCATTTATTACCGATTACTGTGCTTGAGCATATGTTCCTTACTTCTGTTATGATCTTGGCATTTGCATCTGTTTATAGGTATAATTTGTAAATTTGTGCCCGTCATATTTCTTTTATATTTGTATCGGGATATGTATATAGGTTGCGCACATTTTTTGGCGGCTTTCGTGTTTGATTTTTCGCGCATTTATTTCAAATGTGTGCCCAATGAATGTCTAACAATCTTTTTATTTGTTAGGCACATTGTGGAAATAGATCATAATACAGTTTTACAAAATAATTTTTTATAAAACGAGCTGCGTTGTATTTTGCATGTGCATTTTTCGCTACAGAAGACAGCAAGCTCTATTGAGACTATCACTCCACACAGGTACTTTACCTAATCAGTGGAAGGTATAAGGGAGGTAGTTCCACTTCTCAAATGAGGTAACAAAACCTTAACGACCAAATATCGGCCCATTTCTTTTACCAGCACGTGCTTCTAACTATTATATAATACTTCGTAATCAAAAGCACCCTTAATTTCTCTGAAAATAACATCTTTTCATCTTCACAACATGGTTTTAAGAAATCATAATCATGTGAGACTCAACCTACATCTTTCACTGATCTAATTCTTGATCGTTCATCATCCGCTGGCTGCATTTGTTTTAGATTTTGCAAAAGCATTTGATAAAGTGTGTTATAAACTTCTCATCCACAAGCTACGGAACTTAAATCTTGACATTAACCTATAAAAATAGGTAGGATGCTGTCTTGCTAATCACTAACAGTACGTTATTGCTTACGGCTACAGTTCATAAATGTGCCATGTTATCTCAGGAGTGCCCCAAAAGTTGGTAATTGGTGTTTTGTTGTTTCTAATATATATTATTGACCTGCCCTCTCAAGTAGCTTCTAATATCCACCTTTTTGCTGATGATTGCTATACTTTTACAGCAGTTACTTTAAACGACTATTGTAATCGCCTACACTCCGATTTAAATAAATATCTAACTGGTGCAGCTTGTGGCTAATGGAACTAAATATTAACCTAAGTAAAGTTAAGCATATATTTAGGTCACCTAACTCTTCTCGGGTATACTACTTAAATAATTTACCTTGAGATCAAGTAACCTCATACAATACTTAGGAATTCATATCACATCCAATCTTACTATACGCATGGGCTTGTAATAGTGCAATGGTGATTACCCGGCACCCTATATACTCAAGCCAGGGTGTAGGAGGAAAATACCCATTTGACAGACAGACGTTTTTTGTTATCTCGTTGAACGCGAGCAAGGGCTCGTCTCAAGGTAGGCGGACAGCGGAGGCAGCATGGTCCTCTGGCGTCGTCGTCCGCACAATGAAGATTCGGCGAACGCCTTCCTCAAACCACATTCCCACAAACACAAACGACACGCTGCAGGAAGGGGGGTAGGATGGACGCCAACCATGGTCAGAAGTTTAACCGAGCTCCCAACGAAATAGAATGAACATTTTTTCTGTTTGCAAAGTCTACCCCCCCCCCCTTTTTTTTTTTCTCAGTAGTCGGCTTGACGGAGGGATAATCATTACGGCGGGAGCAGGTTTTTCTTGCCAAAGTGGCGGTCTGTGGACAAGTGCGGAGGAGTCAAAATCGTGTCCGAGTCGGATACGTGGCAGGATTCTGACACTCCTTTCGGCAGAGATAACCACAGCATGCAGCAGTGACCCAGTGCTTCCATTTTGGACTCGCTCACTACATATAAGGCCTTATGCTGGCTGCTCTCCGTCTCATCATATTTCGGTTCTGGTTTTACTGCGCATTTGCTACTGAACATTCTTTTTTTTTTGTATTCTCTTTCTATGGTGTGCCTGGATGTTTATTCACTCATGTTCTTACCGATGAAATGGGCACACGGGAGAGGTTTTGCTACATGATTCATTTCATTACAATAAAAATTGGCATATCCCACGTACAGTGGGAATCGATGATATGCGAAGCATGCACGAATGAGAAATGTTGATATGTCTCTTTAAAATCAGCACAACGTTACGAGGTGGGTGTAAATGATGCCGTACATGACTTCCGTGTCATGATTATCTTGTTTGAATGGGTCGTTTACCTTCGTTATCTGTTCACGTCGCGTGATACCAAATTTAGTATATGTGAAGCTAGCGAAACGACCGCGAACACGCTGTGAGCGTGGTATGTTATCATGTTCTTACACGACAAGTGTGTCAGAATTATCATGCTTGCACCTGTCATTATACTTTCGTCATTCATTGACGTCACGTAACACCAAATTTGTTATATGTGAAGCTAGCAAAATGGCCGCGAGCGCATCATGAAGGGCCCAGTATACTCCCTTGTAGCGTCCACGCTCGAGCACACTGGGCACAGCGACGCTTCGTTAGAAAAACGCGAGCACTGTATAGTCTGATGCCAGGCGCGGCTATCGTGCGTCGGCGCCGCCCGACGGCAACTGGCGTGAAATGCGACATGCTGCATTTAGTGCCGATGCGTTACCAAGACAACACTGCGTCTCCCTATTTTCATTATGGAGGGCCGCCAGACGCGCTGAAACGCGCATGCGTCAAAGCAACGAGGCGCGCCTGCGAGTATATGGCAGGACCAGCGCCTGGCGTGGCAACGCCAGCGTGACGCGACGAAATAAATGCCGGAGAGCACGCGCACCGCGTAACGTCAAAATGTATTGTCGCCTTGACTTAGGCATGTAGTCATGCTCTCACATGACACGCATGTCATGATTATCATGTTTGCACCAGTCACATATCTTCGTCATCCATTGGCTTCACGTAATACCAAACTTGGCATATGTGAAGCTAGCGAAACGGCCGCGAGCGCATCATCAGTGTGGCATGTAGTCATGCTGTTACATGACACGCATGTCGTGATTATCATGTTTGGATGTGTCATTTACCTATGTTGTCCGTTCGCGTCGCATAATACCGAGTTTGGTACATGTGAAGCTAGCGAAACAGCCGCGAGCGCATCATGAGTGTAGCGTGTGGTCTTGTTGTTACATGACATACATGTCATGTTTGTCAATCTTTCACCAGTATCATAACTTCTTCGTCCATTCACGTCTCGTAATGCCAAATTTGGTATATGTGACGCTTCCGAAACGGCCGCGAGCACACCATGAGCGTGGCATGTAGTCATGTTGTTACATGACACGCGTGTCATGATTTTCATGTTAAGTATGTCGCTTGTGTTCGCCATGCAATCATACTATACGATACCAGTTTTTCAACATGTCATGTGAACGAAACCACCGCAAGTGCTACAAGACCATGAAATGTAAGTCATGACGTTCATGACATACATGTCATGATTTTCATGTTATGACCAGTCAAATATGTTTTTCATACAGTCATGTTATGCCATACCAACTTTGGTGTTGGCACCATTATCGAAACGGCCAGGAGAGCTAAAAGTCGTAGCGGCTACATAGATAGATACGGTGAAAGTCGCCGAAGGTCGCTAAAATATGAAGGAAGGAAAATGGGAGGAAAAGAATGCCAGGGAGGTTAACCAGCCTATAGGCAGCCGGTTTGCAACCCTGCGCATGGGAGGGGGGTGGGGGAGATGAAAGATAGAGAGCAGAGAGGGAAGAGGGATAAACATTACGTTACCGCCTTCCAAGTGTGATGAACAAATGGAAACTAACAACTGATAATCTGTGTATTGTCCAAAACTGAAATGTTAAATTGGATGTGCTGATTGTGTTGTAAATGAATGTTGGGTGATTTCTGTAATGGTTATTCCGTTTTTATTCTTTCATACATTGCTTTGTAATGCATATTTTTGTATGTATTTCAGAGTTGTCATTTTATTATTTGCTGTCATGAGCCACATGCATGTTTCTTTTTGTATTGTCGCTTTCCGCTGCCTGTAATTTTTGTATTTTTGTAAACTTGTAGTTTAGATTTTTTTTCTGGGTGGAGGGGCCAGTCAAGCTGTGAAATGCAGCTTTTTTCCCTTCGCACCAAACCACGTATACAGTGTATTTTCGTGTACTTGTCACGTGGTTAACTAAACTCAAACTCAAACTCAAAACTTTCGGCAGCACACGCGCTCACACTCAGTCATAGTCCAGTCTTGTCTTTCGCGGTGTGTGACATTGCTGTTACAGCCGCTTGTTCAAGTCCGTGTCGCGTAGGAATTTTAACAGAGCTTTTGTCGCCTTCTGTTGCAATGTCTTCTCTCGGGCACTTGACAGAATAGTGTCCACAGACATTTGGCTGTTGTCGATGCGCGCAAAAATGGATGCCAGTGACTGTCTCTGGATGGCATACAGCGGACAGTCACACAGGATGTGGTTTAGCGTCTCTTCGCAATGACAGGCATCGCAGAGAGCGTTGTCGGCCATTCCTATGACAAAGGAGTAAGATTTTGTAAATGCCACTCCTAGCCATAAGTGATGAAGAAGGGTGGCTTCTCTTCGGTCGAGTCCAGTGGGCATGCGGAGAGTCATCAAAGAGGACAGGTGGTGTTGACGATTCGCATCGATGCTTGGTGGGCACTATAGTGAAAATGTGATTTCACGCGCAAGTCGTCGAAGATTACTGGCAGCATCGCTCCGCGAAAGGGGTATGGCTTCTTCTCGTGTTCCTTCAAGGGCTGCCCGCGCGGCAGTATCGGCATGTTCGTTCCCTATGATGCCGCAGTGACTTGGCAGCTGAAACGTCACATGATCCCCTTTCTCTTGTGAAGTGTGGAGGAGGCATCGAATTTTGAAAACAAGCTGTTTGTACGGACCGCAACGTATTGCTGAGAGCACAGATTGTAGGGCAGCCCTTGAGTAGCTGAAAATCGACCATTGTTGCGGTGGTTCCTGATTGATTACACAAAGTGCAGCACGCAAAGCAGCTAGTTCCGCTGTTGTAGATGCCGTGGAGTGGTCAGTCCTAAAGCTGATGGTAACACATCTTGCTGGGACAACTACTGCAATGCTTCGCATTTAATATTGTGAGATGAGCAATGCGTGCGTGTGGGCGTGTCAACCCTCTCTATATCTAAAGTTTATTGGATCTTGTGGTACCACTCAAGTCTCGTGATGCTTTTCAGGTCGCGTGCAGTAGTTTATTCATGTTTTATGCCCGCAAGTTATTACTGAAATATTTTGAATTTCTGCTTGAAGCTTTTCGGCATTGTGATTGCCGTGCATGTGTTACAAATGACTAACGATGATTGCGATTCAACCTAACCTTATTTTTTGGTCAATGAGAGAAGCATAGTGGGAGGGGTGGCTTTATTGTTAGTCCCCTAATTCCGCGTTTTCATCGGACCGCCTAACATTATCTTTGTTTTCTTCGGGAACCTCTTTAGTTTGTTTTCTTTCGGGCCCCTCATACTTTAACGTGTATTTCTTTTACATCTCCAAATTATTTTTTTTCGTGAATCACCGCCGGCATTACTAAAAAGCGCGATATTGTCCGCAGAACTCAAATAACAAGGATATTATACGTTAAGCCTTATTATTTTGTTTTAGTTCTACTTCTTTAATATTATGAAAGTGCCGCGAATCCTATACAAGAGATTCTAACTCTTACTGAGCGCTTTACCGATCATGATTTTCTTGCTTTTCTTGAGGAATACTGTGGTTATGGGGTCGTTTAAAAGCACGTAATAAACTTTTACGTAGCATAGGCTACTACGAATATGAGTATTGCTGATGACACTTTCTTTTATCCTATTCGTACTTACGTCATGGCTGTAAGCGTCTGCTTATATGTAAATATTCGTGTTTCTTTATATGTTGATTTTTTCAATTTGTCTGGGGCAGCACAATGTACGAAACTTTTTTACCTGAGGGAAGGGGGAGCAGGTGTTTAACCATACTTCATTATGTTCATACGTGTAGTTTGTATGTGTGCGCGTACATAAACACATGCATCCACGCGCTCCTGCCTAGGCCAGGCGTCCGTACAATTTTCGCCGCTGTAGTTAGTTTTGATAGTAACGAGGTGTTCATAGCACTACCATGGTTCTATGCTTGAGAGAACTGAAAGATGTAGCTTTATTAATTTATCGTCCCGAAACGGTGATATAGGATCTTTTTCACGCCAAGAAAAGTGTTGAGGCTTGATAAGGACAAAAAACAACAGTACCTTTATTGTAATTATTTCATTTTTCGTTCTTTGTTTTGATATTAACCACAGTGAATATAACATTATATTGTGCATGCATATACGTACCTTGTATTGTTATGATCTTGACATCTGCATTCGTTTGTAGGTAAAGTTTGCAGACTTGCACAGCATAATTTTTTACATTTTAATCGGGACATGCACATGCGTTTCACACATTATATTGAGGTGTTTGTGTTATTAAAGAAAACTTATTTCTTATTGATTCATGAAGAGCACACAATAAGTATCCAAAGATGTTTATATTTGTAGACACATTACAAAATATATCATAAGATTGATTTGCAGCGCATGTTTGATTACAAATGAACTGCGTCGTATTTTGCAGGTATGTTTCTTGCTATAGGCCACCACTCTATCAATGACAGGAATATTTCACTTTTCTCGGAATTAATTACAGGCTCAATATTTTCAGAGTATTTTACATGACTCAATTCTACAAATTGACTACGAATTGAGTACCAATTAGATTATTACAAATTGACTACAAGTTTGGTTACTGTGATTCGGTTTTTGGTGGCAGCTATAAAACTCCGACGACAGAAAGACTCATGAAAACATACGATTGACGACATCACTGCCGTCTATTCCTATATTTGCTCGAGTACAAGTGTTTGCTCAGTATTATACACTACACCATGATTCAGAAGCACAGCCTCAGAGCGACGGGACTTGGGCAATGTCGGTAAAAGAAGTTTACATAGTTCCCACGCTGAGCGATAACACCTTCACATTTAGGATATTCTGTGTGTGCCAAGAGTTTTACTAAGCACACAGTGCTCTAGTAGATGCCTCAAGGCCTTCAACGTGCACTTCGGTGACGTTCAGGATGGTAACTATATGCGAATAAGGGGGTTCTGACCCCCAACAGATTTTTTTTTGTAATTCTTTAGCTTTTCGGGTGCTACAAAAGTATCTCCGCGCTTTCAGATCGACCAACGTTGCCAAAGTTAGCCAATTTACAGAAACCCAGGCGGGTATGCTTGAATTCGTTCACTTATTTCTTCGTGGTATCAACTTCCAAGACAAGCACGCTCCATGAATGACGATGGCACGAACGCTGACCAAAGCAGCAACTCAATTACACAAAGTACAAATCTGCTACTTCAGGTGCTTATTAGCAAAGCAAAACACGTGCAGATATTGAGACACACACACACACACACACACACACACACACACACATATATATATGTAAATATTTCTAAATCAACAGCAACATTTTAGCAGCCAGCACTACACACTACATTTTTTGTTTATTTTTGCTTTTTTTGGAGGTCGTTAATTTGTGCAGTGTGAATTCTATAAGCTTAAATGTAAGCATTTTGGCAGAAATCTGTCGGGCTCGGTGGAAGATTCAAGAAGTTGGGAAGTTCGTAGAGGGCCGGGGGTGTGAGGAACGACTTGGTACTTCCTCAGGATCTGTCTGTGTTTCTCACAAAACATATCCGTGTCTTGTTTTCCCAAGACTGTATTTCTCCATTTCCAACACGTTTCCGAAGCCGTGAACGTATACAGAGGAGATTGTTCCTAGATAGCGGTTCAAGTTTGTTGGCGTGTTGTAAATGTGTCAGGACTCGCGCAAGGACCTCCTTCCGAAATTCCTCTCTGTTTCTATAACAGAAAAGCTGTAGAAATCGATCATATGGTCGGGCTGCTCAAGTGCTCTGCAAAAGCGCCGCGTTGCACTTCTGCCTTCCTGACAGTCGTTCTTAAGTTGGCGTAATCTTAACGAGTGGGAGCGGAAGTTTATTGCTGCCCGGCAAGGCGCACGTTAGCGCTCAGCGGCTGACTCCCTCGTCAGGAACGCCACTCCAAGCCTTCCGGCCGCTCCACGGGCTTTCTGAATGCAAACATTCGCTTTTGCCCACGTAGCTGGCTGGACACTCTGAACACGGCAACTTGCAGGCTACTCGCTGGTGTTGCTTCTTCCTTCGGCCGTGGTAGCAAGCGGGTGAGCGTCGAAGCAGGCTTGGGAACCACCTCGACTTCTGATTTTCCGAGAATCGCGGAGAGCTCTTCACTGGCGCCCGGCACATATGGGATGACAATGCGCTTCGCTGGCTTCAACTATTTTTCTGCCAGTGGGGTGACCAGCGAGGGAAGGTTGTCGCGTAGTGTGTCTTTCACGGGTCCCTCTACACGGTACAGTGATCATTTTCTACCCATGGTGACGCCTGCTTAAATAACAAAAACGCAGGCAAAAAAACGGAAAGAAAACAAGAGCTATCTAAATGCACAATGCTGGGTAATATTTTTGTCAGTTTGTACCTCTCGAGGGGGCGTCACAAAAGTGTAAAGAGTGAACATTTTCGTTGATAAATGTAAAACCAGGTTGCCGAGATGTATTAATAAAGGCAAGCTAACTGAAAAAAAAAATGTTCGGAGTGATCTATGTTGTTGTATACCATAATTGAAAAAACAAATGCCGTAGGTAAATATTGTGTTACTGTGTTGGTTTCCGGCACTAAAACTCAGCTGTTCCTCCAGTAGTTCGTCACGTACACCTCAGCACCAAGAATGTAACCCTACCATCTGTGATAAATATTTTAATATGAGCATTTAGTGTGTTCACCTACCTGTACGGTGAAAAGTTTAAAAAAAAAGGCAGGCTTACCAACAGAATGCAATTCTAGTTTCATGATGCATTTTATTGTCGCTTCCCTTTGTAACATTTACAAACTAGACCACTTCAGGCGCTTTAGCACTGTGCGAAGAAATGCGAATTGTATAGCATTAATATATAAACGATCGTTATTGCTGAGCTTAAGAAAAAAAAAAGCAGATTTTGCTGGCGCACACGAGAAGACTGTGGAAGCAACGATGCTGGTGGCCTACCCCAATTCCTTTCATTTACTTTACCTCTTCCTCAGTTTTCTTTCTCCCTTCTTGCTACATCAGTCTATCGGCTATATATATATATATATATATATATATATATATATATATATATATATATATATATATATATATCAATGCTTTGTTTACGCTTAGCTGACACATGTGTTCCAAGTTCGGAGAGGCCGTCGGGCCAGGCTGGAAATGAAGTTTAAACACTCTGCCATTGAAAATAAAGTGCTACATGTATCAAGCTTGTAATTCACCTAAATTTTCATCCTACGCTCTTGTCTAAACTGTGGGAGGATCGAAGCTGTAACACTGTATACGATGGCACCAAACGTGAACATCAATTTTCTTTCTTCCTGCAAGGAAAATCAAAGCATATTTCTGCCAGTAATGACCTCACGTTAACAACTAATGGAATATTATCAATAAATACCTGTTTTATAGACTAATAAAAAATGTTCTGCATCACTTTTTTTTCTTGGCTGCAGCATGATTAGTGTTCCTGCCGTTGCCATGTTTACAAATACATCAGCGAGACCATTGAGTGAAAAGGTGGATTATCATCAATATTTCCCAATCTAATATAGGCAATAATTATGGTGCATTCACTCTTATATCGCAAAATCAAGCTCTGAATTCCGACAACATCCGGGGGCGAGAGGAAGCACTACATACTTGAGATGTACACCTAAATTAGCAGTGTTGGTTTAAAATTGCTTATAAGTTAAGCATGCTAGCCCTTACATCGTACGCCAAGGACCCCATTCGATAGCTCTTTTATTGGTGCACAGGCCTTCAACACATTTATCAATAATGCGGAGATCGTTGCACATTCGACTATCTGTTGCATAAAGCAGTTGTAATGTGCGCAATAACGCTATGAAATTTCCCTTCACATGTCGCAATGAAATCTCGCCAGATGAAGTGTTACATAAATAATTTATCTATTACTATTTGTAATATATCAAGGCGATTGAAATGAGCCAAAAACATAAAGACACAATAGTTCTAGGTGTAGCAAATCTTTTGTTAAACCCACGATGCTGCATAATCTGAAGTTGCGAATCTCGTTAAATCAAATGTTGTCAGGTAGTAGTGGAAAAACAATCAGGCACACGCTGTCCCATGAAGCAGGCATTGTTTGAAGTACAGTTTACGGAACTATGCTGAGTACCTTATAAAATCAGACACATGCAATGAGATGCCACCAAATGAGAGGTTAACACTAAATTACAAAAAGTTCTACAAAAGCCGCTTCTTCAGCTTACACTGTGCTGCCGGTCCCGAGCATCTGGTGCTATTTTCTCAATGGAACTATACTTAGCTCCTTACGCACATCGACGCAAAGAATAAGCTCTACGAAGGAATAAGAAAGCGAAAGAGCTTCCGCAAAGGATAACCGAACAGTACAATCTCGGGGCGTTTACTATGTAGTTAACAAGCACAATCCTTTCCTGCCCCTTGACTAATGTATTGAACACATTATTTATTATTACTATTTATTTGCAGTTACTGCAATCACCATTTGGGGATTTCACCAGGGTGGTACATATACTTAGTCGCTGACAAAAACATGACGGTAAAAGTGATGAATAAAAGCAAGCAGAGCTACAGTGAGAACTAAAACCACTTTGGTAGCTTCTGTAAGAGTCGAGTAAGATGTTTTTAGGTGTAGTTCACCCTTCAGCTCCACCTATTTATCGGGCACTAGAAGTAAATGCGTAATCTTCGTGAAACTGCGTGCGCATGATGCGTTCAAGTATACAAAAGTATTTCAGAACATATCTTTGCACCATTGAAATCATTTAAATTGTATGAGTTCTGTCATGTTTTTTTCGATACGTTGTTGCAAAAATGTAGTTTTTCTAATAAAAACTTTGCTGGCAATGCGACAATTACCTATGTCCAGTACACTCACACCAAGATGCAATTGGTGCACATCGTGCTCAATTTAGAAGGAAAAAAAGAAAACAAGAGGTGGCTTGACGTGACACTCTTCAAGCCCAGTCATAAAAATAAAACTGGGGCATGCTGGGAATATATCAACAGCATGAAGCATGAAGAGGATCAGGGAAGAGGATCAACTTTTTCTTGGGACAATACGAACCCCGCTTGTGTTATATAAGACTAATAACCTAACAGGGCCAAAAGCAGCGCTCTATCTAAGAGAATAGCAGAATATGTGTACCTATTTGTTCAACAAATTATTCCCAGTGTCCAATATATTGGACACGCTTCTTCTGTGAAAATCGTTCTACTAACATCTTTCTTAATTTTTTGCGTGCTTTTAAATAGCCTAGTAGCTAAAAAAACAAAATTAAAAACTTTGTTCTGCCCTACAGAAAGTTTGGGTCGGAAATTATTATGGTTTAGCCACAAATTAAGTATTGAACCTGATATTATGATTACAATAGATTACCTACGACGAGAAAAAAACTAAAGAATGTAATGCAGTTGGTCCTAGCTCCTTCGTATATAAATTATCTATGACTATATCAAAACTGTGAGGACTCGAATTCAACCAAGGCAAAAAAAAAAGAAGTCCTCAGTCTGAAAAATTGTTCATGGCTGGTCCGGAACCTGTTCGCGTACTCTACACAGGCCGTCTCTTAAACAGCGTGACTAAGAATGCACTGACAGCGGGTCGCTATTCTTTGGTTCCCGCAATGAGGGGCGGGCGAGAACAGGTTGAAGAGCGAGGCCACTTCAATAGGGAACCCGTCAGCGCCGTGGTGGGAGGAGAAAAGAGGGAACGAGGGGGAGGGTTCAAATTCATGCGGCACGTGGTGGACGTTTAACGAACTAGCCCCTCGTGGGCCAGAATCCTGGCCTCGTAACGCAAGTTGGTCCTCGATGCTATTAATTTCATTAAACAGTATACAGTCATCTGCAAAAAGACGTATTTGGACCGGACTGTTTATAACGTTAACAATGTCATTACAAAAAATAAGGAAAAGTAAAGGGCCTAGCACACTTCCCTGCGGTACGCCAGACGTAACAGGGAGAGCGTCAGAAGTGCTTGCATTAATGTCGACGTACTGTCTACGGTTACTTAAATAGGCAGTTAGCCAAGAGACAATGAACGCTGGAAGCCCGATTTGAACTAATTTATCGATTAATTTGTCGTGCGATACGCGATCGAAGGCCTTACTAAAATCTAAGAGTATGAGGTCAACCTGTCCCCCCTTATCAAGAACTGAAGAAGCGTGGTGAACAACTGTAAGTAGTTGAGTGACTTTCGAGAATCCCTTGCGAAACCCGTGTTGAAATGAAGAAATGATTTGATGGGTATCTAAAAATTGTGTAATGAACGTAGAAACAACGTGTTCAAGTAACTTACAGGCGGATGATAACATAGATATGGGTCTGTAGCTGGGAATTAAGAGATGGCTGCCTTTTTTGGGAATAGGTACGATACGGGCTATTTTAAAATCAGAATGTAGCGTGGCCGTACGAAGAGAAGATTCAAAAATAAGTACAAGAAATTTCGTCAAGGTTTCAGCATAACGACGGAGAAATGCGTTCGGGATGCAATCGGGCCCTGGCGTCGATTTGTTTTTTAATCGAAGTAACATATTTAAGACACCATTGTGCGAAACAATATTGACATCAGGGTATGAAGCTATTGAATTACTCTGTTTCAACTGAGACTGCGAAAATATGCTATGGAAAAACAAATTGAAGTGATTCGTGATTGCTCGAGGATTAGTCAATTTAGATCCGTCGACTGAACTTTCAGTTATGTTTTCATTGCGCTGTCTAATAAAGTTCCAGAATTTATGTGGTTCCTCTCTTAGGAAGTTCGGTAAAGTAGTGTTAAAGTAGAAATTTTTGGCGCGAGTAATAGCATTGAAAAGGGTAGCACAAATTTCGGTGAGTTGTTGAGGCTCTGTACGTTTTTTTCGCAAGCGCTTGGCTTTGCGTTTAAGGTGAATTATAGATCTAGATATCCAGGGCGTATATTTAGCGGTCTTCTTAACTTTATCGGGTACGAAGTTTCGCAAACAGAATAAACACATATTTTTAAATTTATTCCAAAGGACTTCAACATCGTGATCATTGAAATTTGGCCAGGTATTTTCTAAATACTCAGTAATTGCAGTGTCATTAGCTTTCGCAAAGTCTTTCACTTTTTTGAGAGCTGGGCAACTTTTTGCATTTTTGTATTGAAGGGAAATGGATGCAAAAACAATTTTTTTGATCTGAGCAACCGTGTTCCATAGACACGTGGTACTTTTCGAAAGATCTGGGCAGGAAAACAAGGTCAAGTAGAGAGGATGAATTGCCACAAACTCGGGTTGGTTGCTGAACTATTTGAACAAGGTTGTGTGAAAACATGATGTCGAGAATATCGTTATTGTGACAAGAATCGGGTCTTGTTTTCAAGCGGTCCCAATCAAAGTTGGGCAGATTAAAATCCCCTAGGATGAAAAGCTTATTTTTACTGAAAGAGGCCAAATGAGATCGCAAATTTACAAAAAAATCGGGCCCAGAATCAGGCGGTCTGTACACAGCGATAACAATGATTACTTTGTTTTCGAAAGAAACCCTTAAACATAGACTTTCAGTATCTGGCGATTGCGCTAGAAGGGATGCTTTGATACTGGTTTTTAAAATCACTGCAACACCCCCACCTCTAGTTGGCCGGTCTCTTCGAAATATTTTGTAACCTGGCGGAACTAACTTGTCATCAGGTATTTCACTGTGAAGCCATGTTTCCGTAATGACGGTCAAGTGTGGGCTATGACATAACAAAAGGGCTTCAAGCTGTGCCGTTTTGTTAACGAGACTGCGGGCATTTAAGTTAACGACCCTGATGGCAAGTTCAGATGACTGTCACAGAGCGGACGGGTTAGGATTGTTACCGTTACCATCGGAACACGGGTCTACGACGTCAACCGGGAGAGTTTCAATGCTAATCACCCCACTGGATTGTGAAGGCGCGCGCCGTTGATCAGAATGAGTGGAGATTTTTTGCCGCTGATTAGAATTTGCGTTCCGGATAAAAGTATCGCCGTCAACGTGCAGTTTATCATGTACGAGGTAAACTTTTTTACCAGCAGCTTTCTCACTTTTGGCACTTTCCCAGAGCATTTTTCGTTTTTTTAGGGTATGTGCTGAGTAGTCATTCTGTATGTAAATTTTAGAGCCCTTTAGTTTTTTTGCATTCTTGAGGACAGCAACTTTTTCATTAAAGTCCTGGAAAAACAAAATAACTGGCCTTTTGACTGGACCTTTGCCTAGCCTGTGTATTCGACCTACGGATTCGCACTTAACTCCCAGTTTTTGTTGAAATGTTTCCTTAATGACTTTTCGCTTAAGATCGTCTTCTGTTTCGTTACGGTCTTCAGTTATTCCAAAAACCACCAAATTCGACCGTCTGCTTCGGTCTTCAAGGTCGACAAGTTTGCGCTTCTGGGATTCCACCGAAGTAGAAAAGGATCTTATGGCGTTGTCGATGTGGTTTAATCTTGCAGTTTTAGATTTAAGCTCGTTAATGTGAATATCCAATTCTAAAAAACGGCTCTTCAAGTCCCCTAAAAGGCTTTCGGTTTTCGCTTTCAGATCTGCCACCTCTCCTCGCAGAGCCTCTTGCCCTTCCAAAATTTGTACCAATAATTCTTGGGTTTTAGGACCTGGATTGGTTTCAACATCTCCACAAAGAAGTACTTCTAGAACACGAAAGCATTCATAAGCACATTTGCAGCACTGATCGGGGCACGGCAGGACCAGCAAAAAAGGATTGTTGCTTTTAAGACTGGTGTAAACTGAACCAACCTGCATGAGGTAGAAAAACGGCTTAAAACGAGCCATGCTCCCGCAAGGTCCGCCGTGCCCATTGAAGACAAAGTGTTGGAGACGATCTTTTATAGGCACCGCATCAGTAGACGTCACGGCCCCGAGTTGCATAGGTGGCAGCAGGGAGACGATGACGTCACCCAGATGTGGCACGTGTGGGCGATGTGGCTCTTTGACGGATAGTCGCTGGTGCACGGGCGGCGGGAAAGTGTCCGAGGGCGAGGAGAACTGTGCGGCCAACGGTTTGGCCAGCGCAGCAAAGCAGCTTAACAAGCCCTGCATGAGGTAGAAAAACGGCTTAAAATGAGCCATGCTCCCGCAAGGTCCGCCGTGCCCATTGAAGACAAAGTGTTGGAGACGATCTTTTATAGGCACCGCATCAGTAGACGTCACGGCCCCGAGTTGCATAGGTGGCAGCAGGGAGACGATGACGTCACCCAGATGTGGCACGTGTGGGCGATGTGGCTCTTTGACGGATAGTCGCTGGTGCAAGGGCGGCGGGAAAGTGTCCGAGGGCGAGGAGAACTGTGCGGCCAACGGGTTGGCCAGCGCAGCAAAGCAGCTTAACAAGCCCTGCATGAGGTAGAAAAACGGCTTAAAACGAGCCATGCTCCCGCAAGGTCCACCGTGCCCATTCCGCTAGGTCCGCCGTGCCCATTATGCTACCTTTAGGTAGCTACCTAAAGGTAGCATATACTATAACTCTACTCACTCCCGCTAGGTCGGCCAATGGCGTGTCCATGTTTCGAAACGCAGTTTCGCAAATCATATGACTGATTAGCTCTGATGTAAAAGTGGATGGTTTATCTCTCAAAGTTTTAGGCGACACTGGCGCCCAAATTTCTGTTTTGAGCTTGCTCATTCGTGACCGCTTAAAGAAAGTCTTGGCTCCAGCCACTTCACGGTGTGTTTGTGTTGCTGCCGGTGGTGCAGCTGCCGTCGTTGGTGTCTGCACAGCCTGCGTTACTATAGCCGGCAATCACACCTCCATTTCCTTCACTATTCTCACCAACTGCACTAATGATGTTATCTTCAGTCCAGACTTTTTGCCCACCCATTCGGCCATCATTGACTGTTCAGCTCGCACGGTGCATGGAGCCTATACGAATGATACGCCTAGTCCGCCCCAAGTTCATCTCTGCACTGCTGATTATGTCCGTTTCTTGCCGCAAACAGTTACCTGCATATCCAAAACAGCGTTGCCACCTGTACCTGATGAAGACTACGTGCTCACGCCCATCACATCTGTCCTTCTGACTCACTGTGTTACTTTTCGGCACACTATTATTCCGTAACTAGAGAACCGTGCTTACATCCCTTTGCTGAATTTTGCTTTGTGTCCACAAGTGCTTCCGTGAGAAATAGCCCTCGCCACGCTGACACCCTCTGACGATTGCGTCATCTCAACTTTGCGGATCTCATGCGGATGAAACTCCTGTTTATTTTGAAATGCCGTTGGACACAACGATTGAGAAGACGGGCAGCAGTTCGGTGAGCGTGCTGACCGGCGGGAACACGAAACTGCGCATCACAGTCTTGCTTTGTGCCTTCGCCGACGGCACGCAACTGCGACCGCACGTCATCTTGAAGAGGAAAACTCTACCAAAGGCTCATTTGCCTGCCGGTGTGGTGGTGCGCGCACACGAGAACGCGTGGATGAACGGTGACTTGTTCGTAGACTGGATCAAGACGGTATGGGAGAAGAAGCCCGGTGCGATGCTCGCAGAGTTCCATGCTCGTTCTTGATTCGTTCCACGGCCACATAACTGAGGAAGTGAAGGACCGCCTTTCATGTAACGGCACCGACTTAGTTGTTATACCCGGTGGATTGACATCAATGTTGCAGCGCCTAGATGTGTCGCTTAACAAGCCCTTCAAAGCGCATGTCAAGCGCTATTACACCGAGTGAATGGCCGAAGGCTGCTACGACTTGACGCCGACAGGACGAGTCCGAAGGCCTGATATTGCCCTATTCTGCAAGTGGATTGGCGAGGAATGGAAGGCCATTCCAGGTGAGATGGTGCGAAAAAGTTGGAAGAAATGCTGCACCACAAACAACATGGATGAAACCGAAGATGACCTTGTGCATAATAGTGAGGAGTGCGGCTCAAGTTATAGCTCTAGCGAGAGCAGCGACAGTGAGTGAATTGTGACTGGTCTTGCAGACGGCGTATTCTGCTTGCTAAATAAAGCTTTTTCTGTCTACATATGTGCTATGTTGCTTGAGCAGTAGCTTTTGTACAGCCTTTCCTGTATATCAAATGGGCGGGCAATACGCGAGGATTTTTGTCTTTCTCGGTGAGCTGAAAGTGGGGGTGCGGATTATATGCAGGGGCGGGTTACATGCGCAAAAATACGGTAAAGAAACCATCACATATAAAACCATCTATCAACGCGCACGAAGGAGCTTCCGCTTCTTGGGTGACAGTGAAATTGGAGGCTTACTGATGCAAACATCGGCAAGAGCGTCAATAAGTTCGACTTCTATAATCAAACGAGTCATCTCATCTTTACGCTGACCAACATTTATTGTATTCTGAAGAAAAACTGGCAAATGCATGCATGCATGTGAAGAGCGAGAAAACATTCCGGCGGCAGTTTACTTCATTTGTAAGCGTGCTCTTTTAGTCACTCACTCACACACCAACTGGTTTGGTCGACATAATTTTCCCACAAGATAACGGAATAACATAACGAACAAACTATATTCATTCCACAAATTTGATTTTATACACAGCATCCCTTCCCTACAAGATGAATATGTGATGACATACAATTTTCCAAGTCTATCACGTACTTGAAATAACACCCCAATAATGTCCCCAACCGCCACCTTCATTACTTTATGTGACAGATGGTGAAAGTAAGGAATTATGACCGTGCGTCTCGTTTGTGCCTATATATTGTCATCAACTATAGGTTGCCTTGAACGTCTACGAATTCTTCTCAACACGTTTTCTGCAACAAAAACTAAAACATGACCCAGATAGCCCGATTCTTGCAAACATGAAATTGTATTATGGAAGCTCTGCTTCATAAGGTACACACATTATTCGTTCAATGCGTTCTTGAGGCATACCGTCGCAATGCCTCTCTTGGTTAGTTTGAAATGATTCGAATGAAATGGGAGTACAAGTTTCGGGATAACATGAGGGGGTTATTTTCAATGCGTGATAGACTTGCAAAATTTCGTCATCCCAAATCTATCTCGTGGGGAAAGGGTGTTGTGCACAAAAAGGCATACGCTCAAATTTGTGGAGTCCATAACGTTTGTTATTTATGCAATTTTGTTCTCTTGTAGGAACAAATATATCAGCCAAACCAGTAGGTGTGTGAATGAGCGACTGAGAGAGCACAGTTACAAGTTGAATAAATTGCCTCCGGAAGCTTTCGTCGCTCCTTGCACTTATGCATGTGATTGCCGGCCTTTGTTCCAGAATACAATAATTGTTGGTCAGCATAAAGATGAGATGACTTTTTTGATCGTAGGAGCCACACTTATTGATGCCCTTGGCAATGTTTGTATCAGTAAGCCTTCGGTTTCAATGATCCCCAAAAAGCTGGGGCTCCTTCGTACGCGGTGACACATGGTTTTATCTGTGATGGCTTCTTTTTTTCTTTTATGTAGACAACACTGTCACGCAGTTCTGAGGGAATCTAAGTGAATCCACGTGCCTAACAGGCTGCCTGATGATTATGGCTTAAAAGTGGCTTAGTGTTCGAAAATAAACTTGTTTCTAGTAGCGCTTGGTCCTGTCACTCTATTCCTTCATTGTTTCCGTATTTCGCCTCACGCTACAAGTAATCCTTTCATGTGTAACACACAACGTAAAATAACTACCACTGAACCAGTACAAAAAACAAAAAAAGTGGGACGCTGCAACAATCAAGTGAGGAAAACACGTGACAAAGCCCTGGTGAACTTGAAAGCAGAACCAAGCAGATCACTTGCCATACTTGCACAGTGTTGGAGCTAACACCGGAAAGATCCAGCCCTGACAGCGTTCAGTTTTCGAACTGTTTTTTTTATTATCGCGCTGCACCCGCCGCGCGGCCCAAATGCCAACTTCTTCTTCCTTGACGAGCGGTGCATTGAGGCGCTACAGGGCTCCCCCCCGTAAAGCGAGAGCCATAGGAATCACCAGAGGAGTCGCCCAGTGGACATGCTTGGATGTTGGCATCCAGACTTTAGATTGAAACCCCGCGGCCGCGAGAGCGGCGATATACGCAGGTTTCAGTCGATCAGCAGCCACGACGTCTTCACGGCCATTGATGTCCAGCGTGAACGTCTTAGGTGTACGATGGAGTACGCGGAATGGGCCATCATAGGCTGGTGTTAGTGGTGGCTGTATTTGGTCACGCCGAACAAAGACGTTACTGCAGTCATGCAGATCCTGACTGACGAAGACAGACTGGGGGTGTCGGTCGGCAGGAATCACAGGAGCAAGGTCCCGAAACGTGGTGCGCAGCTCTCGAATGTACGTGGAGGCATCGTGAGTGGAAGGTGGCGATGATGGCTCGAAGAATTCTCCTGGAAGACGCAGGGCAACGCCATAGACTAGTTCGGCTGATGAGCAGCCGAGATCCACTTTCAATGCTGATCGGATGCCCAGAAGTATGAAGGGGAGGTGGTCGAGCCAACGTTCCCAAGGCTGGTGAGCAGTGAGGGCAGCTTTCAGTTGTCGATCAAGCCGTTCGACCATGCCATTGACGGAAGGATGGTAGGCAGTTGTGCGGATGTGTCGAATGCCCAGGACATTGGCAAGTGCGGTGAAAAGGGCCGATTGAAACTGACGACCGCGATCAGTGGTGACGGCAGAAGGGCATCCAAAGCGCGACACCCAGCCGTTTGTGAAAGCCTTGTCAACTGTTGGTGCTGTAATGTCGGAAATGGGAAACGCTTGCGGCCATCTGGTGAAGCGATCCACACATGTCAGCAGGTAACAGGCTCCTTGCAATGACGGAAGAAGACCGACGATGTCGAGATGGACGTGAGAAAACCTTGCGTCTAGAAGCAGAAACGGGGATGTTGCCGTGACAGTGTGACGGTGAACTTTAACGCGCTGGCACTCAAGGCATGTTCGCGCCCAGCGTCGGACATCAGCATTGATGCTTCGCCAAAGAAAATGAGATGTGACTAGCTTCTGGGTCGCACGAATACCAGGATGGCTCATGTGCAATTGATCAAAAATTGCATGACGAAAAGCTGAAGGCACGAAGGGCCGAGGGACACCAGTAGACGTTTCGCACGTTATTAATGAGGTAGAAAATGGAAGCGGGCACTCCGTGAACGATAGAGACGTGAATGAAGAGCGAAGACGATGCAGCTCAGGATCGTTGCTTTGGGCAGCTGCTATCTCTTCCATGTCTAGTGGTGGCTGGGTCGACAAGGCATCGATGCGGGATAGTGCATCAGCAGCAGCATTTTTCGGCCCATGTACGTGTCTGAGATCCACAGTGAACTCGGAAATAAAGCATAGTTGACGGATCCCCCGTGCAGTATAATTGCTGTGATTGCGATGGAAGGCAAACGTCAGGGGCTTATGGTCAGTAACGACGTAAAAGTCCCGGCCCTCCAATAAATAACGAAAATGTTTGATGACGAGGTATACCGCGAGGAGTTCTCGGGCAAATGTACTGTATTTTGTCTCTGGCGGCTTTAGTTTTTGCTAGAAAAACCCAAGGGGCTGCCAATCGGATACGTGCTGCTCGAGAACAGCGCCAACTGCCACGCTTGATGCATCGGTGATGAGACGAATTTGGGCATCAGGGACGGGATGCATGAGCATGGTAGCGTCTGCCAGAGCCTTCTTGGCAGTGTCGAAGGCAGATGCAGCGTCCTTGGGCCACTCCAGTGGCGCCGCCGGGTCTTTCTTTTTAGCCAATAGGTCGGTCAAGGGCTTTAGGAATGTGGCGCACTTTGGAAGAAAGCGGCGATGGAAGTTTAGTAGGCCCAGAAATTCTCGTAGTCTCTTCAGTGAAGTCGGGGGTGGAAAGTCTTGAATAGCCTTCACTTTGCTGGCGAGTGGTTGGATACCCTTGGGAGTGACAAGGTGGCCTAGGAACTTTAGTGTAGCGACGCCGAAGAGGCACTTATTGGGATTAATTACGAAGCCGTAATCATCCAGGCGGTGGAACAGGGTGCGCAGGTGGGCTTCATGCTCAGGGCCGGATGAGCTTGCTACAAGGAGGTCATCAAGGTAGGCAAATATGAAATCGAGACCTCACGTGACCTCGTTGATAGTGCGCTGAAAGGTCTATGCAGAGTCGCGCAATCCAAAAGGCATCCTCACATATTCAAACAGACCGAATGGGGTGGTGATGGCCGTCTTCGGAATGTCGGCGGGTTCTACAGGAATCTGATGGTAAGCCTTCATTAAGTCAATCTTAGAGAAGATTGTGCACCCTGCCAAATTTGATGTGAAATCCTGTATGTGAGGAAGTGGATAACTGTCTGGTAAGGTGTGGGCATTGAGAGCACGGTAATCCCCACATGGTTTCCAGTTGCCAGGATCTTTCTTCGGCACCATGTGGAGTGGTGACGCCCAGTTGCTGCAGGAAGGCCGCACAATGCCGAGTTCAAGCATGTGCTCCAACTCACGGTGGGCGATAGCAAGGCGTTCTCCAGATAGTCGACGGGGTCGTGTAAAAACGGTAGGTCCAGTGGTCACAATGTGGTGAGTGATGGAATGCTTCACCGGTGACTCTCTGGTGTGCGGCTTCGTGATGTTGGGAAAGTCGTCGAGTATTTTTGCATACGGCGAAGCAAGTGTGAGAGCTCGCAGTCCCGTTGGCGAGGAAGTACAGAGTACATCGCTCATGGAGAGGCGGGTGTTGAGATCAATGAGGCGATGAGCATGCATGTCCACAGCCAGGTTGAAAAAACTGAGGAAGTCAGCTCCAAGAACAGCTTGCGAGACGTCAGCGAGGATGAAAATCCAGCGGAACGTACGGCGTAGTCCAAGGTCAAGTGTAAGAGAGCGTTGGCCATATGTGCGAATGGCGGAAGGGTTGATCGCTTGGACTGGGCAGGTCTGTTCGTTGCGACTGGGATCTGCACACGAGGCCGGGATGACGCTAACCTGGGCTCCTGTGACAACTAGGAAGCAAGCGCCAGTGATCTTTTCAGAAACATAGAAAAGGCAGCATGACTTTCGACCAGTACCACTTGCCGCCGTCAGTGGCCGGTTGTCGCATTTCCCGACCAGGAGCACGGGCGAGCGCAATTGCGAGCAGAGGCACCGAATCGGCGGTGGTACCAGCACACGGTTGAGGATGAAGCATCCCGTGGCGCGTCGGGTGGCCGAAGTTCCGGAGAACGTGGGGGCGTCGAGGAGCGACTGTGTATCTGGAACCTAGATGACGGTCGACGATGCGCAGGTACAAAGTCATCGAGGCGCCTGACAAGGGCGTCCAAACGGTTCTCGATGCTCGCAAGCGCCGGGTCTGCAGCGGTGGCTGGTGGCGGTGTGGTAACGGCGTTGAGGCTATGTCCCGCGAGTAGTCCGCCACTCGGTCAGCCATTTCTGCAAGTGTGTCTACTGGGACATCTCCTGCAGCTACGAGGACCGGGACCATGCTCTGCGGTAAGCGCTGGAGGAACAACTCACGTAACAGCTTCTCCTCTTGAGGGGCGGAGGGGCCGCCAAGGAGCTGGCACATGCGTCGCAGGAGCTGTGATGGGCGACGGTCACCGAGCTCTGTAGCCGTGATGAGCTGTTGGAGTCTGCTGTGTTTGGCCTCAGACTTGCGGGAAATGATAGCTGCCTTCAACGTGTCGTTGGGATGGCTCGTGTGCGGTGACGCTAAAATATCAGCTAAGTCGTCGGCTACGTCCGGAGGTAAGCAGGATACCAGATACCAGTGCCTGGTCTGTTGGCTGGTGATTTGCCGTAGACGGAAGTGCGCCTCGACCTGCAGGAACCATGTGCTGGGGCTGTTGGGCCAAAATGATGGCAGGTTGACATGTTGAATCGCAGCGACTGCAGCACCGCTAGGTCTGGCGTCTTCTTGGGCGTCAGGACCGGTAGGATTGGTGGCTGAGCAGGCGGGATCCTTGCGGGATGATCGGGGCTGTGTGTTCTTTATCAGTTCACCATTAACTGTCGGAGCTAACACGGGAAAGATCCAGCCCTGACAGCGTTCAGTTTTCGAACTGTTTTTTTATTATCGCGCTGCACCCGCCGCGCGGCCCAAATGCCAACTTCTTCCTTGATGAGCGGCGCATTGAGGCGCTACAACAGTATACAACTCGGTGCGCAGAAACTGATGCATCAATTTATTTTCTTTCCTTGGCTTTTACAAATCTAATATTTTAAAGCAAAGCAAGGCGAACACTGTGTTTAAAACTTCCGCGAGCTTGACGTCACACTGACATCACACCTGAGTGCCTATGGTGGCTAACGGTAAAGCATGCTTTTTACGAGCCCAAGAAAACTGCTATTTGAAATGGGCATCATTAAGTATAGACCACATATTGTGCTGAAATGTTTTGGAATCGACACGTATAACTCTTATTAAAGCTAAAAAACTTGCAACTGACAGCATCATTTTCTTTTGCCGACACCTTCAAAATGAGTAGTTTGTAAAACCGAGAAGCAATTTTTAGGCTCTTTGAAATGTAAAACTGTACTGTAGCGAGAACAAAATCATCTCATGTAATCGTTCTTTCCACCAACAACAATATATTTCTGCAAGTGAAAGGTGTGTGAAAAATCCTTCGAAAAGTTGCAGAGGGAATTAGTGCCATGAAAATATAGGACTAATAGCTGCAAACCCAAGCATCATCTGCTACGTGAGACTGCTGCAGACCACAGAGTTCATTGCTCCATGTATGAGCGCAGCATGCAGCTTTATCACACTAAAGCAAGAGGCATGTGAGCATGGAGGAAGAAATAGAAAGGAGGGAGCAATACGTCACACGAGTGAAGCCCACCATGGGCCTTACACGTGATCAAAACGTCAGAGCGTGTGGTAGGTTTTAGTACCCTCGGTAAAGTTCCATGTTTTAACCCCGTGTGTGAGCCGGCCAGTCTGCGCCGAACAAGCTCCCTTCTGGTAAAAGCTACCATGTGCCACACTCTAAAGTCTCGGCAAGTCTCATTGCTTGCATCAATATAGATGCACAAGGTCACGTGTTGGGCCGACACTGGTGGCTGCAAAACGGCTTGGCTTGCAAAGGCTGGCAGTGTGACGTCATGCTCCCTCCTTTGTTTTTCTTGCTACATGGGTGTGAGAAGGGCGCCCAGACATTTTAACGAAATGAAGAGCACATGCTAACACACAAATTTGTCTGCGAAATCGGAAGGGAACCAACACTTCTTCACCCAATTTTTTAATTTCGTGAAATCAGATTTGTTGGCCAAGCTAGTGTGTCAATTCAAGGTGATGGTAATGTTTGATGACACATTGGTTATAACACATGAGTGCTTTGTGGAGAATAGAAATTTTTTCGTTAGACCGAGAAATTCGCAATCTCGAGCTTCATAAGATCAAGTTTTAAAGCAACCATAATACTCAATTAATGATTGAGTTTTTTGTGAAAAAAACGACCCAGTCTCGATCTCAATAGTGCCATCATCACGCGACAAAAAATGTTTGGGCGAGGAGTCAAAGTAGAGGCTGGAATTCTAATTATGAGAACTATTGCCTAAGCGATCAATCAGGCTTGCGTCTATTTGTATGAATGGACATGTACACTCACCTTTGCGTGAACTACATCATAAAAAAGCATGGCATGTGTGTGGAGGATTACGAATTTTCGAGAGAAAAGGGAAGCAGCCCTCTCTAACATGTTTAATGTGTATAATAAATATTTTCATAATGAATCATTGGAATGCTTCTAAGAAAATATGTGCACGGCCTTCGACAAAACCAGCAAAAAGAGGAACATGATTAGAATGATAGCAATGGGCAATGAAAAAATTACAACAAAAAACCACTTGTACCTCGACAAATTCCAGATACAGACGTAACTTCCAGCTTCTTTCCTGAACAATGGCCTTACATACAGTTCATCCAGTCTGTATGATGCTCAGTTGTTGCTGCGCACATCCTCTGCCATATTTTTTCTTATCCCCACTGTTATGATATTGCTGCAGCTGCTGTTGGAATCTCCCTCGTGTACTACCTCGCAATTACTATGTATGCGTGATGAGGTCTCACTTACAGAGGCAAAATCAGGGCATACTGCTTTTGTTGGATAGTGGCATGCTGGAAGATGAAACTGCCTGACCAGAATATCTCCACATTCGCACAATTCTTTTCATCCTAGCCAGCCTCGCATAATCTCTGTTTTTTTTTTCTACGAAGGAACAAAAAGGAAACCGTTCAGTCACTCACGCTGCAGTGCACAACGTCGCTCTAAGGGTGGTGATATCGACCTTTGTGATGAAACAACAGCAGGAGGCACAATTGATGCTCTAGTTGCAGAATGTTTTGATAGGCGAAAGTGCCTTTGGCTGTTTTCTCTGACAGAGAACACCACCACCGTCACCTTCCTCTGGCAAAGTGAACCTGCATAAGGTCGCAGATGAGATTTTTAAGAATTGAAAACATGACATCGGAAATTCAACACAAGAAAAGGCTGTAATTTACAGAGACAAATTTACTCATATTTTCTTAGTAGTTAGGCTTTGTATAATAAACCTTCATTTTGCTTACTTTTCTGAACTATTACAGTCGATATAAACCTAATGTAACTTTAAAGGTGCATGTTCAATCTGTATTGTACGTAAAAAGAGAAATAACGTCATTGCAGCATAACCACAGTTCCAGTAAACTGGAAGTACTGTGCAGGTTCTAAAAAAAATGCCTATTTGGACACTTACGGTGCAACTACGTTGAAAAAGATGCAAAAATTACCTCAACTCAAACACACAAGACAAGTAGCCTCCGTCAAAGGGAGAAGAGACAGAAATGAGATTAATCTCACCGCCTTTCCAGGGTGTTGAAACATCTTTTGCACTGATACCCATTCCAGAAGTTTTGAAGGGTCGAAAGTATATTCATGCATGAACATGACCCACTACTATTCGCCTTTCTGACTAATGAGACGAGACTGCAGAAATGCCGCAGTAGAGGCAATTTGTTCATGAGTGGTAGCGTAAATAGAGCATGAACTACGCCTCCAAAGTTTGGGATCCCCACACAAAACTTAACGTTCAAAACCTAGAAAGAATTCAAAGAAAAACAGTACGATTCATATATAGTAAATTTATGTCAACGTACTCTCTCACTGCATTACTAACGGCAAATGGTATAGAACTATTACAAATTCGAATAAAAAAAAAGTCGGCTACAGTTTCTTTCAGACATAGTAAACGACAGGCTATCCTTAGACACCGCAGCATACGTATCCCCCTTGTTAAGCAGACACACTCGACACCACTATACTCGTTCTCTAACGCCAATCTTCGCAAGGGCTGATACTTTTCGTTACTCCTTCCCACAAACAATAGATGATTGGAATAAACTAACCGAAGCATTTCCTCAACGCCCTTGACCATTTGTGTAAATACTTTTCTTCTATGACTTCCTTAGAACTGTATTATCACCTTGTTGTTCAATTGTTACTTTTTTGAAGTCATAACCCCTCTGTCTTATATGCAAAGAAATTGTGTAAAAAAGGCTTTGCAACCTTGTTTTATTCTGTTATTAAGTGGGTTTCATGTATGCTCACCCTTCTTGGACTTTTTGTCTGCAGTATTGTATAAATAAATAAATAAATAAATTATAGAACCTTGGAGCAAAGCAGTGCTGAGTGGGACACATGCTTGGAGCTCTAACACGCTGGCCTGTGTTCTGAGCCATTGGTTACAAGGCATTTGCTAACCAGCAAAATAAAATGCTGATGAAGCTGTCAGGACTAGGGTTATGCATACTTCCAGAGCCATATAGACCTGTGCACTTGCTATGGCTTGATTATGAGGATGAGTTTTAAGCATGGGCCAAATGCCACACAGATGTCCATGTGTCACGGCGTGGTGACCATAATAAGCATAGGTTCATTAGTTCAATAAGAAAAAAATCAGGACACTACTAGTTCAGTATCTATATTGCCTGTCAATTTTCAACGCTCTTTGGTGTTCTTGTCTCTCCTACTTTCTCACAATATCAAGGCTGCTGAAAGCCACAAAAGTGCGGCTGTATTTTTGAAGGTCAACTGACTCGGCAACTATAAGTGACATCAGCACTTTACTTCCACTTCTCTTGTTCTTTTCATTTACTCCCAACACTGATGCATAATCAATTCCACTTTTATTTTTTGCTATATAGTTGTATGTCCCTCTTGCTTCTATAATTCTACCAACTAGCATAAATCAAGGCCTTGTGTTTTAAATCACTCAGTTTGCTTCTACCTCGTAACTCCCACTTCTCTAGTTCTTGAAGGACCTCTGAAAGCGAAAGTTTTGTTTACAACTTTTTTACAGTAATTTGTCGCTTTGCATCTGATTATTCTGAAATTGAATCTTGTATGCTCTAACGCATTTTAGAATTGTTGCTGATATGCTTAACTCAGAACTATTTTAATGCCTGCCTAAATACATAAAGAAACTAGCACCCCACAGTCAAGACTGCATTCCTGCGACTAACCCCCGCATTCACAAACCTAACGTAAACTCCTCAGCCATAAGTCTACCCTTAAAGCGTTTCAAGAACCAACCTTATACTCATTGCAGAACTTTCCTTGTACATAAGTAAGGCTCGGTTAAGATAGCCTATGACTTACCTAAAGGCTACCTTAAACAGCATGGAGGGGCAGGACAACTTTCCGTATTCCGTTCATTATGTAGACTGCAAAGAAAAAAATATTGAATGACACTGCGTACGCATATACGTCGCCGCTGGGGCAAGGCCTCAACGATCGAAAGAACCCGGTTATCTACCACAAGCAGCAATTTTCATGCCGTCCCGCTTTACGAAAATTGCTGTGATGAACCTGCTCGCTGTGCTGTTTCGGCCGGAAAATATTCATGGTAGTGGGTTTGCTGTGCCGCGTCTCATGCAGCTGCCTATTGCATTGCACTTTTAAGGAGTTGGCACACTCCAACTTTGGAGCGATGGCTTTGTCAATGTCTCGTAGCCGACTTTGTAACAAGTATAGTCCAGCAGATATCTGTTATGTTGGCAAAAAACACTTTTTTATTTGTTTGGTAGACCATGTAGGATGTACATTGTATTGGCTGTTCGATTCTAGATATCTTACGCAAAATTGCTGCCGTCTGTCCGCCGATGTGTGCATAGCCGCCATGTTAGAGGCTGCACGTGGCGCAGTACGCTCAGTTCCGCGTGTGTTTACGTAGACGTATCGCTTCGTCTCTTGCAGCACACAGAGAGGAACTGGGAATGCTGAACAAAAAAAAAAAAGGACGCGAGCTTTGTCCCTCGTTTTTTTTTTTTTTAAGCTGACGGCGTTTCTGGCATGAGCTTTGGCTACTGCTCCCTAAATACGTGTTCCTGGTCTCCTTTCTAAGCAAGTAAGGCATGAAATAGCACTAGTAATCGTGTTCTCATAAATTGCTGCACGCTGAAGCAAGGCAGCTTTTGCAACACTTTCGCTATCAACCGTTTAGCAAGCGAAGGCGACTTGTACGTTTCAGGTAGAAGTCACCTTCACATAACGACCTTTACCACAGCTAATTGTGTGTACCTACATTTTGTTTAATGTGTTTTGTTTATTGCGTTTGGGTAACGGCACACGCTGAATTATAAGTAAGTGCGCATCACTAGTTCATTCTGACAAGGGAGCAACGGTGCTACAGCGTCCTTATTTCGTGCTGGTCTGTTCTCTCTTCTGGAGTGTTACAAACAGCCGTTTAGTGGTATATCTTGTGCATGACTGCGCACATTTTTTCAAGCATTCGACGTGCTCGGCACATGCAACGAATTCAATAAGCCATCACAAAGCCCGTTGCGTGACGGTGGCTACTGCGTAAAGTGTGCGAGTCACTATCACTTGGTAAACGACTGCTAGTGAAAACATGACAAAAACTGCCTTGATTAGACATGCAGCACTTTGTGGGAACTCAAATACAAATGCTGTTGCACATCTTAAAAAAAACTTCGCTTCTTAGAAAGGAAATTTGCTTAGAAAGGAGAACACAAACAGTGTATTTCGGGAGCAGTTGCCGGAGCTTATGCTGAAAACATCATCAGCTTAGAAAAAAAACAGGAAACAATGTTTACGAGCTATTACGTCTTTTTCCTTCAGTACTCAAAGTTCCTCTCTGTGTGCTCTAAAAAACACAGCAATACGCCGGCATTGTGATTATCTGCCAATGCACGCCTCACGTCGATACGACTTTCGTATATGTCTACGTAAGCACACGCAGACCTTTGCGTACTGCGCCCAAGGAGGACTGCACCGCACGCGGCCTCTAATATAGCAGCTGCGCACAAAACGACTGACACATGGAAGCAATTCGCATAAGGTCTATTGCGAGCTGCTTCCATGTTTTTCATTTTCTCTGAAAGCACACACCGTCCGCCTTGGTACTTGTTGATAAAATCTGCCAGGACATTGCAACTTTGTCAGAAAAATTCACTTGAGTGGATCATTCCGCTACAAATACATCTTCGTAAATAATGCTGTAATACTGCTCAATTTATTAAATAAAACAAGTAAAACTTTAGAAGCGAAACAAAATGGCAAACACTGTGGGAAGCATGATAAGACTAACAAACACCACAAAAACATACATGACGTCAAAATAAGAAAAGTAATCGGATGACCCCACTGTGTCGAAGAGAGTTCCACAAAAGTGACCCGACGGAAAACGCGTATTTCACCGAGAACTGCCGGTGCCTAAACCAAAATTCTTACTGTTTGCATTTGGATGCTTCTGTGCATACTGTTGGTCATTTATTGCCATAAAGCTCATTTATTGCTTCTCGAGATAATGATTTTGTAGCAAAAGTTTACTTTCCCTCGCTCCCAGGAGCTATACTTCACGATTTAAGGATGCCTTTCATAGGGCGTGCTTATGACAAGATAAGGGATGTTTCAAAAACTCACCTTGTACTTTTCTTATAACTTTTTCGTCCTTTCGTAAGTAGTCTTACTGAGATAAGTTGAGGTCGATTCGTGAATACATCGGATATAGTGTCACTGCCATATTTATGCAATGACTAAGTTACCGCGGTATGGGCACTTACGAAAGAACAAAAAACTATATGTATAAGAAAAATAAAAAGGTGTGTTTTAAAAATTTCCCTTATCTTGTCATAAGCGCACCCTATGAAAGGCGCCTTTAACTCCTGAAGTGTAGCTCCTGGGTGCGAAGGTAAGTAAGTTTTTGCTACAAAATCATTATCTCGAGCAGCAATAAATAAGCTTCATTGCAATAAAGTAACAACAATATTAACAGAAGCATCCAAATACAAACAGCAGAAATTTTGGTTTAGGTACCGGCAGTTTTGGTGAAAGACTTGTATTTTGTCTCGTCGCTTTTTTGCAACTTTCTTCGACGAAGGGGGTTCATCAGATCGCCTTTGTTATTTCGACGTCTTGTATGTTTTTGTTGTGTTCGTCAGTCATACTGTGCTTCCTACAGTGTTTGCCAATTTCTTTAACTTTTAAAATTTCACTTGGTTTATTTAATAAGTTTATCTGTATAACATTATTATTTATAACATGCATATATTGTAAAATGACGCACTCGAGTGATTTTCCCTGACAAAGTAGCAATGTCCTGGCAGATTTGATCAACAAGTACCAACACAGACGCCCTATCCCTTCAAAGGAAATGAAAAAAAAAACAAGAAAGCAGCTTTCAACAGAGTTATACAGCCGATTGACACAATATGCATCTGTTTACGGGCTACCAAATAACTAGGAAAATGCTTTCACCATTTCGGGAAGTATCAGGTTCTTACTCTGCAACTTCAGTGTAGTGTGACAAGAGGATGTGCCGATGATCGTCACGAGAGACTTCAACACGAATGTAACAAAGCGGATGAACTTGCGGCCTTAATAAAGTCTGTAAAGGCAGATATAGTATTCGGCGCGGAATCTTGGCTAAATCCTTCCATCAGTGACAGTGAAGTTATTCCAGAGAACTTTATTGTCCATCGAAAACATAGGCTGAGTCCTGGTGGCGGCGTTTTTTTTTTTTTGCTTGTTCGATCTGATTCAGGCTCATCTGCCCTTGCTATCAGCCATGATGTGGTGGAAGCTGTGTGGTGTAAAGTGCATTTATCTCATTGTTTTTCACTTAAAGAAGCTTATGCCTTCAAAGGAAATGAAAAAAAAAACAAGGAAGCAGCTTGCAATAAAATTAAACAGCCAGTTGACACAATATACATCTGTTTACGGGCTACCACATAACTAGGAAAGTGCTTTCGCCATTTCGGGAAGTTTTACCGGTATCACAAAAAGTTTTTTTTTTTTTGAAAACATAGCAGATATCTGCTAAACTATACTTGTGACACGGTCGGCCACGAGACATTGACAAACATCACTCCGAAGTTGAAGCGTGCCAACTCCACAACAAGTGTGATGCCATAAGCATCTGGATGAGTTGGGGGACAGCAAACACATGGTCATGAATATTATCCGGCAGAAACAGCGCAGCGAGCAGGTCTTTCAAGGCAATTTTGTGAAGTGGGGACGGCACGAAAATTCCTGCTTATGGTAGGTTTCCCGGTTCCGTCGATTGTTGAGGCCTTGTCTCGGCGGTGACATGTATGTGTACGCTGTCCCATTCAATATTTCTTCTTTGCGCTCTACGCAATCAACGTAATACGCAAAGTTGTCCTCCCCCTCCATTCTGTTTAAGAAAGGCTTAAGGTAGGTCATGGCCTACCTTATCTGAGCCTTGCTGAAGTACAAAGAAACTTCTGCGATAAGTACAAGGCAGGTTCTTGAAACGCTTTAAGGGCGGACTTCTGGTTTATGTTGACTCAAATCATAAGGATAAGTTTAAGTTGGGTTATTGAATACGAGGCTAAGACTACAAACGCTCAAGCTTAAGTGGGTGACGCTGAATGTCCTGTTTTCGAATCGGGGAACCCGAGGGCAGTGAAGAATGAAACCATATAGGTGCTTCGACCGTGTGCCCCTAAAAAAACAGTACTGGCATAAGCAGCCAATCAATACTCGCCTTACTCCTGGAATCACATACAGGGCCTCTGTCTACATACAACCAGAAAAGATGTCACCACGTGCTCAAAAATCAGATGAGTACTCACCTTTTCTTTAAAATCAAATAGGTTATCGTAGGCAATGCTCTTCACTTTTAATCGGTCAGATTGTCCCTGCTTACAGAACTCATTAAAAGTACACAAGCAACTTGAGTGTCCAATTTTGGTGTCAGGAGTCCTTTATAATAAGAACAAGAAATAGGGAGGATAGGCTAGTAAAGCAACAAGCTGACGATTTCCATCATCGTCCCTTCAGTTCCACATTTAAACAATGCATAACTAAAGGAACTAATTTACCAGAACTAATAGGGGCTGCATGTACATTGTACATTACAAATGCTGTGTAAGGTGTACAATCTTTCTGAGAGGTACAAAGATTGTTTATATATGCAACTGAACAAATTTTACCACTAGCAAAAGGAAAATCAGTTCAGTATTCCTGCTTTGTTTAAATGTGTTTGCAAAATAAGTAGTGTGAAACATCAAGCAATAAGGAAGGGAGAAATGAGACGCAGTGCACTTGCCAGTGCTGCGCAGGCAGCAGCATTGAATATATGTAAGGTAAGATTTTGTAATCTAGTGCAATACTTTTAAAGCACTAAGGAGGGCAAGAAGCCCTTATTTGAGGTGCAAATCCTGATGTTAAAGACTAATAAACATAAACAGTATTCAGAAAGCTGAAGCAAAAGCAAGCGACTATGTAGAAGGCCTTTATTAGGTGTTCGATGTTACAGCACGATATTTGCTTTGTCAAGGCATGCTTTGCACGCACAATCTATTTTACTTTTGTGGTAGCAATGAATAGACAGCAAAAAAGTACAAAAAGCATATTGCTAAATTATGCACAACTAATAATTTTAACTCAGACAAGAACAGGACCGAAGGTTAAACATGTAACAGGGCTTGTCCTCTCACTGGATCTCTGCCATCTTTACTAGTGTTGTTTGTGCTTGAACACTTATGTTTCTCATGAGCCAATCAACCTGTTTAGATTATTCTGCCTCTTGAAATCCTTGCATAAACAACCACACAGTACAATGATAATTACGCCATAACATACAGCAATATAATATATGCAACTATACGAAGGTAGTACATTCATGTATAAAAACCAACACTGTGGCAATAATAAGTCTCATGCTGTACATGTCAGTTTTTATTATCGTGGATGCTCGTTTGCACAATATTACTGACAAACGAAGGTGATACACACAAAATAACTGCAAGAACCTCTCTTTATGCTACGCTCAAGACACGGCTCCAGCTCACAATTTACACTATCACGTTCGCTTATCTTCAGTCAGTGTCAAATCGCCCTGTCAACACTGCACCGTTAGTTTTAGTTTATTATGCTGCCTCGATTATACGCAAGCTTTACTGAGTCAACTTACGAATCAGCAAAGCTTGAATATATAGTTTTTTTATCCAATAAACACTACATGACAGTTGCAGATCTCATTACGGCAGGAGCTAACATGAGGATGGGGGCTTCAATGAGTGACATCGGTAAATTAAGTGTGTTGTTCAAGCCATTGTTTGGATAAGACAATTTGTATAGGTTGTGGCAGCAACCTTAATGCAGTTTACTGCCTTGGTAAAGAAAAGTTCTGTTGTCGAATAACAAGCTCTAACATTCATTCAATGATTTTTATCGGGTATACATCTCAACACATTCATTACGAATCCTCAACTTTAAGGAATGCTTCTATTGTAATGATACTGGGTGCAAAACTTAAGGTGCAAGGGACAAGGCATTTAGCAGGGATGTGGCTGCTCAACAGTTTTATAACACTATGTCTATGTTGCTAAAAATGAGCGATTCCACAAGAGGACCAGAGCAGCAAACCGTATCAAGGTTACTGCCATGACTTGGACAAACGAGTTTTGTTCAAACATTCAAAACAACCTAATCCTAAAACATCTTGATTGGCTCCAAAAACAAACTTTCTTTAATTGTTTGACCCTCATTCAAGCCCCCGCCCACCTATCATCATCTTAACTTCTGCCAAAATAAGACAACTGTCATGTCAGTGGTTGACAGTATTTTAAGATATGGACAGTAAGCCTTTCTTCTCAATTTAATGCTCACCCTTTAGGTTTATGCTCTAATGACTGTCTTATCAGCTAAAGAATCCAGGGTAAAATGTGTGAAGGCGTCTTCAATTTTTAGAGTCAGAAGTATTTTTAACTCTTGGTGAATGACTTTAAAACAAACAATGTAATTTTATTCTACAAAAAAAGAATCACTCTTGTGCAAAATATACAAAAACAGTGCATTTTGCAATGTTTGATTTGATTGATATTTGGGGTTTAACGTCCCAAAACCACCATAAGATTATGAGTGACGCCGTAGTAGAAGGCTCCGGAAATTTCAACCCCCTACAACATTTCCGCCTCCATTGAAAATGCAGCCGCTGCAGCCGGGACTCAATCCCGCGACCTGCGGGTCATGGGCGAGTACCATTTTGCCGTGTTTTCTTGTGTCCAACATTAGCATAAATTGAAACAAAAATTATTTCGATATCATAGCCATCAAATTTTGCTGACAGAGGAACATAGACTGTGGTAAAAGCATGAAGCAACAGTCATGTGTCATTATTTTTCTCCCAGAACTCCATTTCTGATCACATGGTTTCAAAGGCCTCATCTGAATTAAAAAGTTTCTGCCAAAAAATTGTGCTTGAACAACTTTTTCCTACATTGAGGCATCAAAGCACCAGTTCTGGAAAATATTGCAAATGGTCAAGAAACCACATACTAACATGACAAGACCACGAACTCGCACTTACAGGTTAACGCTCAGTCACAGTTTCTGAGGCAGCCCGGTGGCTGCTGTATGTCTGTCTGTACTGCCTTCTGGCTGCCTTTGGGCCAGTTTTTGTAGAATGTCCGCCGAGAAAACAAAAAAAAAACATAAGAGGCAACTCACTTTTTCTAGCATGCCCCCATGTAACACCACTTGACTTTCTTGGCCTCATGAGGTAGCAGTTTCAAAAGCATGCTAACAGCTGCTGCTTTTGTATGTATATCTCATACCCCTTAGCAGGCTCCAAAATTAATGCCCAGTCACTGTTAAGCAAGAAGTCTAACAGAAAAAAAAGAAACATCATTTTATCACTTTACACTAGACGTAAATTTAACTTCTTAATACTCTTTCAATAACCTATTTTCCTTACGCATTATATGCATACATGTTGAAAAGACTGGGCATGGAAACATGGCCGCAGGTGAGTCAGGACACTTCAAATGCCAACTAACAATGAGAAGGCAGACTAACGAAACATACAAGATAGTTAACCAGAGGCCCATCATTAAACCTATCTTTATATAACGATGTAAATGAATGCCAAAATTCGAATCATGCAGTTTCGTACAAGCACAGAAATGAAGAAATGCATGTAATAGTTCAGGCTTGGCATAGCGACAAATGCCAGCTAACAATGAGAAGGCAGACTAATGAAACATACAAGACAGTTAACCAGAGGCCCATCAATAAACCTATATTTAAATCACGATGTAAATGCATGCCAAAATTTGAATCATGCAGTTTCGTACAAGCACACAAATGAAGAAATGCATCTAATGGTTCAGGCTTGGCATAGCGACATGTGGTAGTGCACGTGTGAGCCAACCATCGAATACCTTAACAAAGAAATCAAATGTTCAGCAGTTGTCTCTCACATAGACCACCAGGCATGCCGTCTTGATCAATATCTCCACTTGCCTTGTATCGTTTCTAGCTTAATGTCAACTTTTCCAGTTGGTGTTTCCGGTGTCTTGACTACTCTCTAGAGTCCATGTTTGCATGCCCTGCCTTTTACACATGAATACCAACCTACTAAGCAGCTCACCTCTCCTATTTGAAATATGTATACAATCTAGAATTACCACTTTGATGTAACAATAATAATGGTGTTCTGAATGTGAATGTTAATTCCAAAGCACTAAGGCCTCTAGCATTTTTGCCTCCTTCAAAAGTGCGACTGCTGCCCTAAAGATCAAATCAACTCATTGCGGGGGTTGTTCACATTTTAGCATGGTTGTAAGCAAGGTAAGATAAATTTTAGGACTAAGAAAAGAGCTCTAAGTAAAAGCAAGACACGCAACTAGCAAGGAGCCACATATTATTAGGCCTAGAGTCTATTTCTGGTAACCTAGAATGCTGTGGCGCAGGCCATGCACCACGGTAACAGCTCGAATTTTCTTTCTGAACCAAAGCTTAGTAGAGTCAATATTAATATCTACAGATTGCTCTGAAAACAGCAGTTATGATGCCGAAAAGTAAAAGCCGAAAGACCGAAAAAAGGCTCATTTATAATAAAATATTGAACACTTAATGATACAAGCACACTCAAAACTCCCTTTTAGATGCACTGGTTGAATAGGTATTAGGTAAACAAAGCAGCAAAGCAATGAACTGCCATCTATGTAGCTGGAAAAGCGGAGAAAGGAGGTGGCTCTAGTGTCATGAAAAATTCGTGAGAGTACTATCAACAGGAAAAGCTTGGTAGATGTTGAACCCACAACAAATGCGAATTTCCGCTACGTCGTTACTTAACGCTTAAATAAGACTGCATAAGACTGCATAGGTCAGAATGCGAGGTGCAGTTTGGAATATTTATTTCAAAATTACATTCTTAGACAAAGTGAGAATTTATCGTCATCAAACATTTCGTGTCCTGCAAACTTTTGCTGTTGATGGTACATACTGAACATACAGAATGTCTCATATAATGAACACATAAATATTGACAGAAGCTGCAGGCTATTTCTCAGATAATAATAGGGTTGCAACGCAATCACGAAGGTGCTGGAAGAAACGTGAAACGCAAGGCAGGGCAAGGAAAGCAAAGAGGACAACACGAGCGCTGACTACCAACTGATTTTATTTTTCACGGCACACATGAGAATATATACAAGCAACCTTTTAACATCAAACGTGAGCAACGGGACATGGTTCTGGGGGAGTGTCCGATAAAAAGAAAGCACATTGATAAAAGGGCTAACGGTTATCTAAAAGCGCGATCTCTTTGTCATACAAAGCCACTGAAAGCTGGCTTACCCATCTGTCAAAAAGTTTTCTTATATAATATGCCTCAGCTATTTAACGGGTTAATTTGTCCACATGGCGTACCAGCACACTCACGCCCGGAAATCGAGGCTGGCACCCGCAGCTTTTACAATGCAAAACAAGGTTTGAACTTATTCCTTTGCATAAATCGTTCATGTGCTCTCCCAACCCTTTATTAATGCACCGCCCAGTTTGGCCTATATAACAACGACCGCAGATTCTTGGATATTAATATTACATTTTTTTCATATCACGTTTGCTGGAAATACTAACCGCGAAGTGTTAAAACCCTTGGTATACTATGCTTCCTGCCACACGAAACTGGTCAAGAGAGCGATCGCTTCATCGGCTGTAAGTGCTGGCTCATCCAAGTCATGTCTAAACAAGACGACTGATAGTGTAAGAATGCAGATTAACGGACTTCTGTCAGCGGGATTTCCAAAATCTGTAATTTCTTCAGTGTGTGAAACTTTGCTGCAGAAAATCAAACAAAAACAAGAAAAGGCAGGAAGAAAAAAAGAGCAAAAAAGAGTGGCTGTCATTCCATACTTCCACAGGATATCTCATGGTTTGAAAAAGGTAGGCTCGAGATATAGTGTGGATGTAGTTTCATCAGCCCCGTGCAAAGAGGACAGATTTGCAGAATGACGGATGAGCGCCTCAGTGGAATCACCATAAAAAGTTGGACATGCGCCGTAAAATACGTAAATGAATTTATAGATTGCGCAGTTGGTGTTGTTTACATGCTTCCTTTACCGTGTGGTCGTTGTTATATAGGCCAAACTGGGTGGTGCATTAATAACAGGTTGGGAGAGCACATGAACGATTGAGGCAAATGAATAAGTTCAAACCTTGTTTTGCATTGTAAAAGCTGTGGGTGCCAGCCTCGATTTCCGGGCGTGAGTGTGCTGGTACGCCATGTGGACAAATTAACCCGTTAAATGGCTGAGGCGTATTATATTAGAAAACATGGTGACGTATGCGTGAGCCAACCCTCGGTGGCCTTGCATGACAAAGAGTTCGCGCATTTAGATAAGGGTTAGCCATTTTATTATTGTACCTTCTTTTTATTAGACCCTTCCCCAGAACTATGTCCGTTGCTCACGTTTGCTGTTAAAAGGTTGCTTGTTTTTTATATTCTCATGTGTGCCGTGAAAAATAAAATCAATTCGTAGTCAGCGCTCGTGTTGTCCTCTTTGATTTCCTTGCCTCACCTTTCGTTTCACATTTCTTCTAGCGCCTTCGTGCTTGCGCTGCAACCTTTATTAGCATGGAATTCAACCAACTAGCCCAAATAGCCGCTCTTCCCAGATGAGCATTGCAAAATATAAATCAACAAAGCCATGCAGTGCATAAATTGACAATTAATAACTGAAATGCAAAAGCTACTAAACAACCCCACCGTCTGAAATTTCTGATAACTGCAAAATTGTAAAACGAGAGCACGTTGCCAGAAATTTTGTGTTTACATGATGAAATGATGAAGTCACAGCCAATAAAACATACATTGTAGTTGTTTTCAGTTTTCTAACTCGGCTTCTTCATTGTTCTCATCGTGAAGAGGGGTACGCATACGTTACCATCATGACTACAGCCACATGGCAACAAAGCATAACATCAGTGAATGTGCAATCGACATGCAGCCATCAACTAAGCAAGGCCTCGTTCATGTGGCGCTGTGCTAGATCGGCATGATGAGGAAGTACTGTGCAAGGCATGGGTGAGATAAACAAGTATGCAGCATGCCTCACAACAACACAATCTATACGGTGTAATTTTAAGGCCAAAACACGATTTCATATTGCAGGGAGAACCAACCGACAGTCAGTGCAAGATCACATCACTTCATTAGCGAAGAGTGTAGACTGGTCAGACATGAAAGGGTCACGATAATTGTTTTTCAAAATGAAGTTTCGGTGATACTCACACGATGCGATTGCTGCTGCACTATGTATGAATTAGCAAGATGGTCTAGAAAGTGATAAAAAAGAAAGACAGAGCCAAAGCTGCCTAATGGCACTTTGAGAGAATGTAAAACACACTGTGCAAGGAATTACTTTTCAGGCATATCCCTATAAGATATAAAGCTGACAATTAACATGCTCAATCTATGCAACATAGGAATGTCTCACAACTTTGCAAGAAATTTACTGTGGTGGCTGCACTGTCTGTGTAGGCCAGAAGCAGCCGGCCGTGGCTCTCAGGCATCTCATCCATTCGTTGAAAAGAACTTGTGGCTCACATCTTTGTAGCACAGCTTTTGGGAGGTGCTTCTCGCGATAACAAAAGTAGCACAACACAAATATGCTTTGTGAACACTCCCATGAAATCCACATTGGTACCTTTAAAGAATTTTTCAGCTATGGACTGAGCCACAGCTATACTCTCTTCTGTTATAATGGAGCACTTTATTGCTTTCCCAGACCTCATTTCTTATTTTGACCCATGAGACAATCCAGCAGAAGTTAAGGTTTAGTTGGGAAGCAAAAAGTTGAAAAGCATAAATTTAATATACAATATAAAACATATTAGAATAATTTTGCATGATATCTGAAATTATAATTCTTGTAATGTCCCACCACCAAGAAATGAGCGAGCAAGCTGTGGCATTAAGGTGCCACAAAATAATGGAGTTTCTGGAAAATGCAATATACAGCTAGGTGATTCTGCAATTTGAATGTACTGTTACTACTGACTCTGTAGCTGCAAATGCCTGCTCAATCTACTCGAGTGCACTTAGCAAATTTGTGTAATGATACTGACAGACAGAGAAAATCCAGTTCTCACTTAGCTGCCCCCATCACAGCATCACGTTGCTTCACATAAGGGCTCCTGGTATGCAGGATGCAGATGCATGAACTTTGTGGCTATGTCGCACCACAGTGAACGTGATCGACATGTGCTCGAACTACGTGAGCAGCTGAAAAATTCTCTATTGTGCAATCAGCTGTAACAATGCAGTATTGCTAGCTACCAGTCGCTTCACCGTACACTCACAACAAATTTTGTCACCAGCAAAGTTTCACAGTGTCTACAAGCGTCTGAACACAGTATTTATTGCTACCAGCTGCTTTTTCTAGTTTTATATCTAGATGCATAGAACGTGCACACAGTAGCCAATAACTGCGCCATGTAGAAGAGTTCATTTTAGGTATTCTATAAAATTTATAGACAAGAATCAGGCACATCACTCAAGTCTGTTGTTTAGCGTCATAGGTAAAAGCGTGCTTGCAAACGTACACAGAAAAATTAGCAATTGATCTTGAAAAATGGTAAAAGCTAGGTTTATGTTTGGCAGAAACAAATCGCTTACAGTAAAGCCAGTCCAAGACACTGCAATGATAAGATTGTATATTTCATTGTGGGTCACTATTCTTCACACTATGCATGCATGTACAAGAAATATAACAAAGCTTGCTGCAAGAAAAAATAAAGTTTTACAGTTTTTGCTAAATTCCACTTGCCAGTACCCTATCCTACAAAAAAAACAGTTTGCGAAACCAAGTCACGTTTCCAGACAAAATGCACTTGCCATGGTGACAAATAGCTGGACTACTCTTCTACAGCATGATTTATTGGAACTAAAAACTATGATAACAATAATTTCTTCCTATAGCTAGCAAGAGCCTTTCTACTGTTGTTTATGTGAAGCAAGTTTATTTCAGTGGGAGGTCACAAGAATAAGGGTCACATATTAATGAGCGCAAAACGCAGTTACTGGTTGTGCAGCAATTTTCAACTATGCTCATTCATGGAAACCATTGCACTTCTCCCTCAAATAAAGGTCACACATAATTAACGCTTTGGCATGAATAATGTCAAGTTCGTAGGTAACTTACATCCTGATGTTACTCTGTATACCCCCGCTTGTTTTGCAATAATATCACTTGGACATGACTAGCTCGAAACAACACTCTTCTTTTTTAAATGAAACTTTGTACGCTACCTTTGAGTTAGCCACAGATGCTGAATAAGCACCTCTTATGGGATGCTTGGCTCCCCATGTGGTCAGCACTGCACAATTCGTCAGGGCACTTCTGTTTGTTACCTGCAGTACGCAGCAAAAAACTTAGGCATTCAAACAAAATCAAAGCAAGTATGGCAGCAGTTTCGCCCTTTGGAGATAGAGAGGGGGGGGGGGTAGTGCAGCATTGTTCTTCATAAGCTATACACATATGCATTAACTATTTTAGTTTGGCACATAAACAGCAGAGGAGACAAGCGGCTGCATATTTGAAATCCTCCAGAGACGGCAGAAACACTGACTTGGGATTTTACAGTATATATTCTGTGCCACCTATAAAAACTATGCAAAGTGCTGAATTTCACTAACACTGGCACACTACTAAGCCAATGTGAAACGACAACGTATTGCACTCGCTTCGCTGTCCAGCTGGTGCTTTCGAAATTTTCTGAAGTTGCACAGACAGGAAAGCGATCTGGCCAAATTTAAGCATACCCATTACGACAAACACCGCTGGCTTCAACTCCAAGTGACAGCACCAAATGAAGTCATTTAATAATGGCATGAGACTAATGCTAAACACCTAAGCAGTTGAACAAAAAAATGCAAGTATATTTCAGCTTTATGTTCGATTTCTATTAATTTTTCCGCGTGTCACCTTTCTTTGATGCTGGGTATCGAGATAAAGGCAAAATGTTTTTAAAATATAGTATTACAATATGTTTCCCAGCAGCAGCCATACTACGTTATACCAAGTGGTGCTAGCGATATCACTGCAAACATTGAAAGCAATGACAACAGCATATCTCAGGGACCTTCACAGTCTTTCATTGAGTAGCAGTTAAAGGCCGCAGCCGCTAAATGAACTTTGAACCCCTTCTTTCAGAAACCGAGTGAGCTGTTTTTCTTCAAAAACTTGCGGGCGTAAGGGGCAGACATTGGCGGAAGTAGATATAGCCCCGGAAACGGGTACTATACCGCTCGGAGTTGATGTGCCGGCACTCTTGCCAAACCGTTACAGCGAAAGCAGCTCCTTCATCCCTTTTCGCCCTATGAGCTTGGGAAGCTCCTGTGCTAACGCGATGTGCATTCCTCAGGGTCACTCCAATCAGGCGATCTTTTCCGTATGGTGTTTCCGTTGTGTTCTTTTTAATAGTCTTTTGTCTGATAGCCAATAGCGAGAGCCGCGATGTGCCACAGCATAGGTCACTGGCGTCCAACTGAGACAAGAAAATCACAAACGGTCACTGCGAAAATAGCGAGAGCCAAAAGGACAACAAGCTGGACGTAACTTAAGCAACTACTGCCGGCACAAGACCTGCAAACGGTAAAATAAACGCTGCCGGCAGAATATGCCGCGCTAATATTCATAAGTGCATTATTGCAATCAGATACAGCCCAGCTGTCACACCCCTGCTGATCAAAGTGGCTTGTTTGTCAACACGGAACACGCCAAGTGAACTTCGGTCGTGTCACCTGATAACGCAACTGCAACAAAAAGGATGGGATGCGCAGCTTTGTTGGTCGCTCACCCGCGATGTAGAGGAATTTTCGCACTATAATACTATAACGCCATGCATACAGGACACGTGACAGAAGATATCAAGCCCACAACAACGCTAAACCCCTGGTAACCAACTTCACGGTCAGGGGCACGTGACACCGTTGCAAAGAATTCGCAAATACGCCTAAACTGCGCGCGCCGAAAAAAAAAGCCGCTTTCGAGTAAGCCTCTGTGCGACTTCGAAGCAGCGTAAACATTCAACGCATGAGCATTTTGTCGGCAGTCAAACAGGTCAAAGGCGGGGAAATTTCCCGCCAAGCTTGGCGGGAAAGCTCCGACACAATGATGACTCGAACCAGTGAAGTTAATGACACCTTGCGCAAACTTCTGGTGGCATATTGTCCGACTTCACAGATCCACAGGTTAGCCGATCAGAATAGGACAACGAATACACGTCTTGGTATTGAGACGTCCCCCGCTACGCCACCGATCGCCAAAGAGAGGGAAGAACACTCAACCCCTTTTCTATCCGGTTCCCTCTTGGCTACGTGTCTCAATCATTTCTCACATACAGGGATTCGTGCTGGGGCCGGGAAGTAAGAGACGCTACGACTTGTTTCTGTTTACTGATTCATTAAATTTAATACTAACTTAAAACATCGTATACCGCGTACATCAACCACTACAATAAATTATAACACATGATTTGGACATTTGCGAAATGTGACGCCGGGCACATAAGGGAAATAACGGTGCCCATACAATGGTGCGACGATACAAAGTAAACACAGCCCGACACAAATGATAAAGTCATAAATTAACAAAACCGCGCAATGTCTCAATTCGCCACCTCCCTTCCCGCAAAGTTACTCTAAATAAGGTGCATAAAGTCCATCTCACGAAAGGTCCATGTTGACGGGGGCCTCGGAGCTGGTTGTGCAAATCGGGGTAGAAGGTTGGTTCTTTCCGTCGCGGTCTTATCTGTCTCCTTCCGTCGCCGTCTTCATCGTCTTCGTCATCGTCGCCTACGTCGTTCCTCTTAGTGGTTTCCATCTTAGCTTCTCTACCATTTCGAGCTCATCGCATCATCTCTCTGACTCCCTTCGACTCTTCACATCGTATCTCTCCGACCTCCACATCGTATCCCGGACTCTTCACATCGTATCTCGGACCCCCAAGCTCGTCTCGTAGTCCCCTTTTTGTAGGACCCGACTCCGCCCTACCGAGACACCAAAACCAGTCCGCGACTCCACGCGGCATATCCTTTCTTCTCAGTCCGAGTGTATCCTCTTCGGCGGCCGCCCCCGCGGCAACACCAGTAGGAAAACCCTCTTCCAAACAAAGCCGAGCAAGTAACGAGGTACAAACTCAAGCCTCAGGGAGAGGGATGATCGAGCCCTCCGATGACACTTTAATTACGGGCGAACAATGGTCCCGATGTTTTCGGTACTTGGCGAGCCGATGTCCAGACCAAGTTTCAACATTTCCCTGCAGCTCGGCGTTTCCTGCGAAATTCTCCGTAGCCGCCGTTTCTTCGTCGTTCACCGCCGCGGGCGGCCATCCGCGCAGAACGCAGTAAGAGCCCTGGCGCCACGGAGGCTGACGGAAAGGCATAATGGACCCGGCACCGGCGCCTGCCGCAAAGGTCGCTTTCCCCGAACCAATAAAAGGGTGTTCTGCTGCTCCCCCATGCCACAAATCTGAAGGGTGCGCGCCGATTATTGTACTCTGTCACACGGTCTGTAGACGACAAGGCGCCGCCCGGTCCGCGACTTTGCGTGGGAGAGCCCGTGAGAATAGTAGACATAATTCTTCTGGTACTTAACTCCGGAATGCCCTTTATGCGTGGGTTTGAGAAACGAGCGCACACATCTCGAAAGGAGCGGGGTTCAGTCCGTGTTTGCTGGGATGTCACAATCCCTTCATCTTGCAGAATTTTCCCAGCGGGGAAATTCAAACGCGAGAAATGCGGGCGCATAACGCCTTTGGGTTGCGCAGCGAAATTGAGACACCGCGGCAGTCTTAGGAATACGATAGGCGAACACAGTACACTTGCGATTCAGCCGTGGCGGTGGCGCGTCGCTGAAAGGAACCAATCAGATTGTCGCTGAATCATCACCCACCACGAAGCAGTTTGATTCCGTATTTCTACCGCGCACAACACACTTGAAACCTTCAGAATCACTGCAGAAACTCGTGGATGACGCGTGGACAAAACGCACACTGGTCACAGCTGCTGGTCGGATGCTTTGGCACGCAGCGTTCAGTCATGAGTACGGAAGGTTCACTACCATGCGAGCACAACACACACTTCGCCTGCGCTGTCCAGTCTCGGCACAACCAAACAGAGCATACACACATTTCATTACGCTTTCATTCGACGCATGCACAAACTTTTAAGATCTTATCTAACATTTCAAACCAAACTAAAAGCGGGATGGCGGGAGAACATTGGTCATACACACAGCAACACCGAATTACCCTCGCGTACCATCTCCTGCCTGGCCTCCTTTCAAAACATAATCAACAAAATAAAACAAGTTTACAAGCCAAAGCTAAATAAAATAAAAGAAAACTTAAACTTCGACACAAGGCCTCAACTAAAATAACAAGCACAATGACCAAACAAAATTTACAGAACAAAAATGACATACAACATTGCGGACTCTTCTGACCCTAGCCGATCCCCGAGCGCTCAGCGTCTACCCGTATGCAGACCTCTTCCCCGACTCCGAGTCCCGGACCCTCGTTGGATGGTCCGAACTTCCACCTACTCAACTCAGTCGCGGAGTGCGAAGCTATCTGACAAGACGACCGCTGCGCATGCCCGGGTTTAGTGCGGTGTACATCCAGTATGCTGCAGTTCCCCCTAGGCCCCACAAAAATCACCCCTTTGCAATCTAAGCATTCCTCAATCTCATCTACTCTCTCCAACGTTCGGTCTACCACCGTGTCGACCAAGACTCCCACAACTGCATCCTTAGAAAACCCATTCTCATCCAACTCCATATCTGCTACTCCTAGTGGTAATGCCTCATCGTCTCGTGGGACCTTTGTGGTAGAAACCGCAACTAAACCATCTGCACATGCTCCAGCGACCTCGACAACCTTTCTTTCACCCAGTGGCATCAGGGTGTCAGCTTTCCTCTCAAACACACACTCGCTCAATGGCGGAACATCCTCCTCGATCACGGAAATTACATTGACCACCTCCGCACACGCTGAACCGTGACTCATTTTTAGGGAGCTTATTTCCTCGCGGATATTTACGACTGCGATTGACCTCTGCGCGTCAACGTCATGAGGAGGGGTTGCGTCTAGGTTTCCAGATTCGACTTTTCCCGCCCTCTCCTTGCCTTTGTGAATGCGGCCGCCACCTGTCGAATTCCGATTTCGTCGCCGGTACCGGTGGCATTCTCGCCGAATGTGACCAAACCTGCCACAGTTAGAGCACACGCCGGGACAAGGGAGCTGCTTCGGGAATTCCTGCCAATTTTGTGTCATCTTTTTGCGTACTGCAGCCAAGCTCTCCACAAGTTTTTCGAGGTGGTCAAGGTGGCTATGCATCTCATGAACATCCGTGTCCTCTTCTACGTATTGAATGTGTAACGAATGGCTGCTCCACACTTTCTCATTGTGTTCCTCCTTGACCGCTATGGCAACGGCCTCGTCAAACGTTTTCGGGTCTCGAGAGAGAACAAATCTGCGGACCGGATCCCTGAGGCCTAATAAAAATTGCGAGAGCAATTGTTCGTCTAGAATTTCGCGGCGCAGTGAAGCTTTCGCCGGATCCTGACTATCGGAGCTTGCCAGGGTGGCGGTCCCGAGGATGCGCAAGCGACTTGCAAATGACCGCACCTCCTCCTCTGCCCCCTGCCTCGCGTTTAAAAACCGCTCCGTTTTAAAGATAAGTGGCTCCGTATCGAACCTCTTGAGGGCCAAATATTTGAATTCAGAAAAATTTGAAGCCGCAGCGACGCCATCATCCCACCACGCAAAATCGTGCGCCGCGCCTACCATCTTGCATCGTGCTATACAGATCAACTCATTATCCCGCCATCCACCCAAGCGACCAACCTGCTCCAAAATTTTAAAGAAGACCCCAACATCCGGACCCGTATCACCTCCCGTAAACGACGGAACCATGTCCGCTAACATTAACGCACTCATTTCTAGTGGGTCGTCTCTGTCGGTCATCTTGGTAGTCTGCTCGTTAATTTTGCCGCCTCTCCTTCCCTAGTACGAGGGTGAAATCTCGCACCGTTGCCCCAGCAGTAATCCCACCGCTGCCACCACTTGAGACGTCCCCCGCTACGCCACCGATCGCCAAAGAGAGGGAAGAACACTCAACCCCTTTTCTATCCGGTTCCCTCTTGGCTACGTGTCTCAATCATTTCTCACATACAGGGATTCGTGCTGGGGCCGGGAAGTAAGAGACGCTACGACTTGTTTCTGTTTACTGATTCATTAAATTTAATACTAACTTAAAACATCGAATACCGCGTACATCAACCACTACAATAAATTATAACACATGATTTGGACATTTGCGACATGCGACGCCGGACACATAAGGGAAATAACGGTGCCCATACAATGGTGCGACGATACAAAGTAAACACAGCCCGACACAAATGATAAAGTCATAAATTAACAAAACCGCGCAATGTCTCAATTCGCCACCTCCCTTCCCGCAAAGTTACTCTAAATAAGGTGCATAAAGTCCGTCTCACGAAAGGTCCATGTTGACGGGGGCTTCGGAGCTGGTTGTGCAAATCGGGGTCGTAGGTTGGTTCTTTCCGTCGCGGTCTGATCTGTCTCCTTCCGTCGCCGTCTTCATCGTCTTCGTCATCGTCGCCTACGTCGTCCCTCTTAGTGGTTTCCATCTTAGCTTCTCTACCATTTCGAGCTCATCGCATCATCTCTCTGACTCCCTTCGACTCTTCACATCGTATCTCTCCGACCTCCACATCGTATCCCGGACTCTTCACATCGTATCTCGGACCCCCAAGCTCGTCTCGTAGTCCCCTTTTTGTAGGACCCGACTCCGCCCTACCGAGACACCAAAACCAGTCCGCGACTCCACGCGGCATATCCTTTCTTCTCAGTCCGAGTGTATCCTCTTCGGCGGCCGCCCCCGCGGCAACACCAGTAGGAAAACCCTCTTCCAAACAAAGCCGAGCAAGTAACGAGGTACAAACTCAAGCCTCAGGGAGAGGGATGATCGAGCCCTCCGATGACGCTTTAATTACGGGCGAACAATGGTCTGAATGTTTTCGGTACTTGGCGAGCCAATGTCCAGACCAAGTTTCAACGTTTCCCTGCAGCTCGGCGTTTCCTGCGGAATTCTCCGTAGCTGCCGTTTCTTCGTCGTTCACCGCCGCGGGCGGCCATCCGTGCCGAACGCAGTAAGAGCCCTGGCGCCACGGAGGCTGACGGAAAGGCATAATGGACCCGGCACCGGCGCCTGCCGCAAAGGTCGCTTTCCCCGAACCAATAAAAGGGTGTTCTGCTGCTCCCCCATGCCACAAATCTGAAGGGTGCGCGCCGATTATTGTACTCTGTCACACGGTCTGTAGACGACAAGGCGCCGCCCGGTCCGCGACTTTGCGTGGGAGAGCCCGTGAGAATAGTAGACATAATTCTTCTGGTACTTAACTCCGGAATGCCCTTTATGCGTGGGTTTGAGAAACGAGCGCACACATATCGAAAGGAGCAGGGTTCAGTCCGTGTTTGCTGGGATGTCACAATATCGCAAATCACCGTTGAACATGGTCGTTTCTAACGAGCCACGACCTTCCGCCGTGACAAGTGCCCTGGGCACTTGTCACGGCGGCAGGTCGTGGCTTCGAAAAACATCCAGAACGGCTGACAGACGTGTTATATGGCTGTCAAAGGTAGGTGAAAAGACGACGACATCGTCTAAGAAACATAAGCAGATGGACCACTTATATCCTCGGAGAAGGGAGTCCATCATGCGCTCGAAAGTGGCCGGCGCATTACACAGTCCAAACGGCATGACTTTGAACTGGTAGAGGCCGTCGGGCGTAACGAAAGCGTTTTTTTTTTTCACGATCCATGGGGTCGACAGAAATTTGCCAATAGCCGGACCGAAGGTCGATAGACGAAAAGTATTGGGCACCATGGAGGCAATTGAGGACGTCATCAATCCGAGGCAAAGGGTAGACATCTTTGTGGGTCACTTTGTTTAAATGGCGATAGTCCACGCAAAAGCGCCAGCTACCATCTTTCTTCTCAACGAGCACGACTGGGGAGGCCCAGGGGCTGGATGAGGGTTGTATTACGTCTTTAGAATCATTTTATCCACTTCATTTTGAATTACTTGGCGTTTCTTGTGAGATACGCGGTATGGACGCCGCCGTATAGGACTGGCATCACCAGTGTTGATCCGGTGAGTCACTGCAGTTGTTTGGCTGAGAGGGCGGTGGTCAAAGTCAAAAACGTCTGTATATGATGTTAGCAGACTACGGAAGCTGGCAGCTTGCACTGCAGTGAGGTCGGGAGCAATCATCTTGTTAATGTCATCTGCAGGCAGGGTTTAATTGTGGCCAAGACAGCGGCATGTAGTATCGGTGTCCAAACCAGTAACGTTGCAGCTGTCAAGTGGAGATAGGGTGGCCAAAGACATGTCTTGCGGAATAACTTGAGTCAAGAGACTCACGTTGAGTAGTGGTATAACCAGTGTATTATTAGCGACGGCGACAACAGTGTGAGCAAGGGCGACGTCTCGGGCCATCAGTACGTCGACTATAGGAGTGACGAGGTAGTCACCGTCGGGCACATGACGTGAGCACGACAAAGTGACATATGTAGCAGCTTGCGGAGGCAAGCGAACGTGGTGACGAGAGCATAAACGGGGAGAATAGACTGCTGGAAAATCGGCAAACTGCGGCAGTTCAAGCTGAAGAGCACCAGTGGCACAATCAATGAGCGCAGAATGCCGTGACAGGAAGTCCAAACCAAGTATTAGGTCATGAGGACGCATTTCAATGACGGCAAACTGAACTAATGTAGGATGACCGGCAATGGACACACAGGCCGTGCACATCCCTTGAACAACAGGGGTCCTCCCATCAGCGACACGAAGTTTGTGGGAAGCGGCAGGCGTGAGCACTTTATGTAGGCGTCGGCGAAGGTTCGCGCTCATTACAGAAATGTGCGCTCCAGTATCTATTAGGGCAGAAATAGGCACACCATCAACGGCAACGTCTAACAAGTTTTGTCTCGTCGGAAGTGTCAAGAGAGGATTTGTGGAGGGCGTCGAAAATGCAGCGTCACCTCCGGGTGCTGCACCGTTTAGTTTTCCGGGTAGGCAGGAGTGGGGTTGAATGGAGACGACGGCCTGCGAGTCTGCAGTGAGCGAGACGACTGGCGACGTCCTGGAGGCGAACGCGACTGATGACCATGCGGTGACGGAGATCGGCTGTTAAACTTTCTGTAGTTGTTTTGCGGAGAAGGCTGCGCGGCAGACGCGAAGCGGGTGCTGTCCTGTCGGTAGTGAGGTTGAGATGAAGTCCGAGGTGGTGAGGACCAGCAGTAATTGCAGTAACGGACGACATGATCGATACGGTGGCAATGAAAACAAATTGGTCAATTGTCAACGGTTCTCCACGCAGCAGGGTCGCGGGATCGGGCCGTAAACTGCTGCTTGTGATAGGACGAGGGTGGACGCCATGAAGCTCGCTGCGGGCTGGGCAAAGCGCACACCGAGGGAATACCTATGCTGGCGAGTTCTTGGTGGACGATGGCTTGAACCATAATAGCAGTGAGTGGGGTGGTGTCACTTGCAGCGGTGTGAGCCGGAGCAGAGGCAATGGGTTCAAGTTCGCGCCGTACGATTCGGGTCACCTGATTCGATGAATCTAGAGGTGGTGGCAGTGTTCTTGCATGGTCTTCGCAAGATGATGTTGCAGCCGTATTCGGAAGGCGGGTAAACACGCTGTTAATCCGCCGGCTCTTCGCTTGCTCAAAGCGCCGACATTCTTTTATAATGGCGTCCACTGTAGAAAAATTTTTGCAGATGAGGAGGTTGAATGCGTCATCCGCAATCCCCTTAAGAATATGCTCGACCTTGTCAGCCTCCGGCATCTCGGCATTGGCTTTGCGACACGACAACACATCTTCTATATAGGAGACGTAAGACTCGGTCGAGGTCTGCGCCGGAGACGCGAGCATTTTGTTCGCGGCCATTTTTCTTCCAATCGGCTTTCCGAACAGGTCCAGCATTTTCTCCCTGCACACTGCCTAACTCCCAAGTTCTGTTTCATGGTTCTCATACCACGATTTGGCGGTTCCTCTAAGATAGAATAACAGGTTTGCCAGCATAAGAGTCGGGCCCATTGGTATCGAGTACTCACACGTTCGTACTCTGCCAGCCAATCTTCAACGTCAACTTCATCTGGATCGCCGGAACCGCTGAACGTGCCAGGATCCCGTGGGGGTTCGAGCACGAAGGTTGTGGCCGCAGAAGGAGATGTAGTTACCGCGTCATCTCCGACCGCAGGAACACCAGGAGCAGATACAGACGCCGTACTCTTCGTCATCGTTGTGGAATTACCCTTCAAACGTCGGCCGCTGCGAAGTTCCGTTGCGAGGCGGTTACCCAGCACCTCCACCAAATGTGACGGGGCGAGGTCTTGGCTTACAGGACAGCGTCCACCGAGAATCGGCAGCCGAACAAGATGTCTGAGTTGCCTCTCGCGCAAGCGCCTAACGCACAGGCGCCTTCTTCATCTTCACTAAGTGCCACGCTTGCTCCTGTCGATGATGCACCGTAACAATATCAAACAAGCGTGGCTGCTGTGTGTTCTTGCCTCTTGCCAAAAACAAAAGGGTGGGGGGTAATGTGCGGGGCGTGTAATCCTCGAAAAGAAAGAAGAAAACGAGAAATATTTGCGTCATAACACCCCTCTATTATTATGAGAGACTGCGTGTGGTAGTAGTCTCTAGAAATTTCACTATCTGCCATTTAAAGAGATAATGAATAAAAATGATAAAAATTGGCGAAAACACTGATATTCTGTTAGGAAGGCACGCATGTTCCGCTAAACAAAGTTCACATATTTTTGAGTAATTTGGTTGTATTTTTGGTAGATTGTCATCGCGCGGCGGCAGCACGTGAGCCTTGCCTTCACATTCTCCCAGGCGCACGCAGGGTGCAGGTGTTCAGACCCTTTTCTTCCCTTTTTCCCCTCTCCTTTCATCCTACTTTTTACTCACATAAAAGCGCTGATGCTTTAGCTCCAAGCCAGGAGCATTACTCGCTGCCAGTGCCGTTTGTACTGGGGTCATTTCATGCCAAACATACCAGCTATTTTGGCAACCACCTCACATCAATTCGAACAAATATCCTGCTGATTTACTGCATTGAAAGCAGTGAATCACAAGAATATTTCAGGAAGCGAAAAATTGTGGTCACGTGAGTGCTTTCGGAATTTATCCAAATGTCTTATGGCTGTTGTTCGTGAAAAAAATTTATTTTTTAAAGTGTCACTTCCTCTTTTAATACCACATTTTGTTTTTATAATAAGTAATGGTGACTGTGCAAGATGTCTTAAGCTAATAATTATTAGTGTGATTTTTCGCCCACATTCACTTACAAGAATTTAGCCGAAAGGGGTTATGTTTGCAGTTTTCCTATTGCAATAGTGCTCTTTTAATGAATATCCGAGAAATTAAAAATTACTCCATGGGAGGTATATTTTGCAAAAAAAAAAAATAACTTTGCACACCTCAAGTCTGAAAACTTCAGGAGAAAAGCTACAAATTTCCCAAAATCATCAACCTTGTCCACATTGAGTACGATTTGCACTACGTGGTGGTCTAAATGTAACATTTATATCCTACTTGAAAGCAAGTATGCAGTTCTTTTGATATCTTAAGTTTTATCATTACAACTTTCGTTTCATGAAAGAAAATAATTTTTGAAGTTTCCAATTGGTGGCTATCTTTCCATTTGTATATGGCAGCTTCCCTCTTGTTCTTCGCGGCCCCGGCATTCCTCAAGACAGACAGGGCGTTTCCTTTCTGCCTGAGTATAAATCGACGACATGCCTCGCACGTGGTGATTTTATCGCATGCGCCCTTCGTGCGACTGAGATGGGTCGACTTGCTTCCCGTTTGCTTCAGCCGCTTTCCTAGTGCTCACTCGCGTTTATTTACCCGCGGCTAGAACACGCCATTTCCGGGGGGCTGTTATTGCTTTGGACTTTGTATGGTGGGAGACAGCGATGCCGTAGTATTCATATTACAGTAAAAAGATTAAAAAGGAACTATGAAAAAACGAATATTAGTTACACGTACCCAGGCTCTCTGTCAACACAGCATGCCCCCCCCCCCCCAAAAAAAAAGTGGTCTGGTAGTGGCATTTCGGCTAGAAAATAACTAATCAGAGCAGCCAACTTCTAGACATTTCCATTAGGTCCACTGAAGAAGGACATTGTCTCCGTACCTACAATAACAACCACACGTTCGTTGAGATCCACGGCCATTTTTCATTTCATTTTCATTTTATTACCTTAAAGACCCCTTAAAAGGGGTATTACATGATTAGTGGGAACACATTAGTACATAATTTTCTTACTGCATATCTAAACACAAAAAAGAAAAATGCATGTGCTAAAGTATATAATTTGCATAACATGTAACTGAACACGAGAAAAATACAGAAACACACAAGGGCGAAGGTGTTACATACGTCAGCACAAGTACAATAAATAATACGTCAGCACTAGTACAGTAAAACTATTATTTCACTTTTTATTGCGAAAAGTGCGCAGTGATACTCTCCGCAAACGAACACGGGAAGTGATGGCGGCAATCTGCTGGGGAAGGTTGTTCCAATCTGTAGCGGCATGGCAAAATAATGACGCGGAAAAGGTACCAGTGCGCATGCGAGGGCGGCCCACTTGGAAAGTGTGCCGTTTACGATGAGATGCTCGGGCAGCGGGGAGGATATAGGGGGGCTGATGAAGCGAGGCGTGATAAAACTTGTGAAAAAGTGAGAGGGCTGCAATGCGCCGGCGCGTACTAAGGGGAAGCAACTTCAATTCTTTCGTTAGGTAAGATATGCTCATGTCATATGAATAATTGGAATGAATGAACCTTGCTGCACGATTTTGAACGGCTTCGAGTGCGTTGATGAGACATTTTTGGTGAGGATTCCATATGGCAGATGCATATTCCTGTTTCGAACGGACTATTGACTAATATGCCAGTACTTCAACCGGTTCGGGGGCGCATTTCAGATAACGCTTGAGAAAACCAAGTGATTTGTTAGCAGAAGAAATGATGTTAGTGACGTGTGTGTGCCAGGACAAGTCGTTCGATATAATAACACCTACGTACTTGTAAGACTGCGCAGAACACATAGGAATGTTCCTGATTGTGCATGTATAAGGAAATAGGTCGTGCCGATGAAAAAATACCATCAGTTTGCCTTTCTTAGGATTAAGTTCCCTTAACCAGCGGTCACACCATTGCTGTAGACAGCTGATGTCCTCCTGAAGTAAGTCTTGATTCAATGTGTTAGTAATTGTTCGATAAATGACGCAGTCATTTGCGAACAAACAAACGTTGCAAGACACGTACATAGGCAGGTCATTGATGTATATTAGGAAGAGTAAAGGTCCGAGAACAGATCCTTGCGGCACACCGGAAGTCACTGGTAGGGGGCTAGATGCACGGTTGTTAACTGTAACGAACTGAGCTCAGTTTGTCGAGAACGTTTGAATCCATCACAAAATGTCGCGGTTAATGTTCGCAAGAGAAAGTTTTAGTAACAGACGTTGGTGTGGTACCCTATCGAACGCTTTTGCGAAATCTAGAAATATCGCGTCTGTCTGGAGGTTTTAATCTAAGTTGGTATGAATATCATGCAGGAAAATAGCCAGTTGTGTTTCGCGGGAAAAGCCTTTGCGGAAACCATGCTGTGAATAAACAATTGTATCGGGCCAGTTGGTAAGGATCCATCTTGCTAGGAAGCGCAAGATGGATCCTTTCACCCCCTTTATAAACTCTGAAGTTTGCAATAAACGTTTAGTTGAATTTAAGCGCATGTGTTGTGTGTTCTTTGTAATAGTGGCTGCGCTTCCTAGCAAGATGCATGCTGTGAAGAATGAAAGTATTCGTTCTAGTCAAGAAATTTCATAATTTCTGTGACATGACGTGTTCCATGAGCTTACAGGGCACACTCGTTAATGAAATTGGACGATAATTAAGCGGACAATTCTTGTCACCTGCTTTGTGGATTGGAAAAACCATTCTCACCTTCCAGTCATATGGCATTTCACCAGTTGAAACTGACTGCGAAAACAGCAAACTCAAGAGAACTGCGGTGACATGTTTAGCATTCTTTAACAGTTTCAAATTAATGTTATCCATGCCGGTTGACGATGTGAGTTTAACATTGTCGATTAACGATGTTATGCCATCTGGGGAAAATGTAATGGTCGGCATATGACTTGTTGCATTGGTATACGCGAAAAAAGAGGGGGCGTGGTGAACTTTTCTGTAAATACAGACACAAAGGCTGCCTTAAAAATGTTCGTGCATTCTATATCGTCGAACGTTTAACCTTCTTCATTGGTAAGTGTTCCACTGGGCCTTTCTTGAGGATTTATTACCTGCCAGAATTTTTTTGTGTTAATGAATAAAAGTTTCGGAAGGCCATCGCAAAAGAACGCATCTTTCAACTTGCGAATTGCTGATAGGTATGTTCGTTTAGCAGCGTAGTATTTTCTCATGCAAACGTGTCTGTCCTGCATTTAGCGGCGCGATACATGCGTTTCTTTTTGTTTTCTAGTTTTTTGAGCGAATTATTAAACCATGGTTTTTGTTCGTGCGTTCGAAAGGTAATTTTTAGTATGTATCGGTTCGCTAAGTTGTTTATTTTCTCTTTGAATATCAGCCAATTTCCATTAATGGTGCGGTTATGAAACTTACCTTGGAAGAAAGGTAGAAAACTTTGTAAATGTTCACATATTGCATCATAATTACCTTTTTCGTATAAGTGTATAGTTTTTTCGCGCTTATGCCGCAAAACTGGAGCAAAGCGAAAAGAAGCATGGATGACCTTGTGGTCGCTTATTTCTCTAAGAAAGGTAATGGACGACTTCATCCCACGAACTGAGAAGCACCCGTGAGTTTTACTTGTTTTTTTCCGTGTCTCTGACGGACAGTTTTTACAGTGTAGCGCACCAATCGTAAAGCACCTTTTTCACATGCGCCCACGTATTCCGGCCACATTTGCATCATCCGTGTATTGTTGTAACGATTCCAAGTTGCAGTGTTTATAAGCGTGGAGCTGGACGCCACTCCTAACAAAAACAGGCAACTGTTTTTGCCGCCAAGCTGACGAAACGTAAATGAGCTCTCTTGATCGCTTCGCAAGCTTTCCCAGCGAAGGCGAGAGAAAAAGCTGTCGTTCGATTCCGCCACACCGCGTAAATGGATGTCTAGCCATGCTTACCCTTCTACTTACTTCAGTTGTCCGTTAGAAATGTTCTGAAGCTCAAATGCAGGAACATCAACCATCATAACTAACTGCGTCGAGGGCGGTCTTACCCAGTGCCCGGCTCAGTGAGCATTAGGCCTATAGCGGGTTGGCCGCGTCGGTGTATATGTTACCGGCGCTTCTTACTTCGTGTACACAAAATTTTCAAGTGTAAGAATAACTGTAACGTATAGTTTAGACATCAATGAACCTAAATCAACTATTTTGCCTTGTGTCGATGTTCGCACAAAGAGCGCTGACGATCGACGCGTCGCGGTTTCAGCTACGCAGGCTGTCACCGAAAGCTGCCGGCCGCACTTAGCCGGTACTTCTCTGACTTATATGTAACAACACGCAATTTCCAGTTGGTAATTTGGTACGCCTTCGTGAACTGATTCTTTGGAATGCGTTTTAATATTGCATTAGTATTTTTTGGGCGTATTTTTTTTTATGTTGGTACGTATATATAACTGCTTATATCTACGCTAGCACGCCCGCCTTATACTGCCAGCGGGGGCCAGAAAGACGGCTGTCGCTCGGTATCGCCACTCCGTAAATGCATGTCTGTCAAATATTGACCTTCTACTTACTTCAGGTACAATTGAGGTAACAGCTGCAACTCAGCTGCATCGAGACCGGCCTTACCCAGTGCCCCGTCCCAGTGAAGCCTATCGTGCCGGTCACGACGTTGTACATGCTGCCGGCGCTTTTTTACTTTAGGTAGGGACGATTTCAAAGTGTAAAAATGACTGTAAAGTGCAGTTTAGACAACCCTGGGCCTAAATCAATCATTTCTCTGCGTGTGCGGTGCCCGCACGAGGAGCGACGCCGATCGATGTGTCGTCCTTTCAGCAACGCAGGCTGTCACCGAAAGCTTCCTTCTAAGCGCAGTAACTGGTACTTATCTGACTCGTATCAAAGAATACGCAATGTTGAGTTGGTAATTTGGTACGCTTAGTGAACTAACACACTGGCGTACTTTTTCAGTGGATTGCATTACTAATTTCTTCGGTGCTTTTTTAGTTGCAGGTATCGATATAACTGCAAATATGTGATCTGGCACGTCGGGTGTACACTGCTAAGTCATCGCGTGTGCAAAAAAAAAGCTCAATATTCAGTCGTGTGCGCGCATGTGTACCGAACAAGTGATCTTAAATCATCTGTACATGTTGACCAGTAGCAAGTGCGAGAACCGACTATCAAAGGAAAAAATTCCGCCATATCCACGAAGTGAATGATGATGAGTGGGCGAAGCTCCGGAGGTAAACCTGGTAAACCATGAATCCTCTGTACATTTTGCCCACTCGATTTTATTACATCGCTCCCCCTAGCGTACGTCGCCGCACTAAATCGAACGATTGCCTTCAACCAATGACACGCACCATATGTGACATCATTCCTATTTTATAAGATCTCGCGTCTTTCATCAACTACAAGTACCGCTTTTTAGTTTATAACATCTTGCATCTTTTCATCATCAGCTACAAGTACCACCATCTAGTAAACACTACAAGAACTAAACGAGAGGTGGCTACATGGATGGATGGATGGATGCTATGAGCGTCCCCTTTATAACGGGGTGGTGACAAGTATGCCACCAGGCTCGACAAAAAAAAAACAAAACATTTTTTCTTTTTTTTTATGTTGGCCTAATGCCTCTACTTCGATAAATTCTATCTTAATGGAAAAAAAAGGTAAACTTTCAGCTTAAGTTCTCTGCCATTTACGGCACACAGTCCATATTTTATTTTTCCAATATTTATTTTTGTCCTTTCTCTCTAATTTTATGCCACCAATACTCTAACCGTCTCTTACTTATTTCAATCGCGGGTGTGTTCAGCTTTCCATTGTCCCTAAAACCCAAGGCTTCCTGTAGGCTCGTGCCCAAACGTACACCTGGGTGGATATCTCCACATTCAATCAGAACATGCTCCGCCGTTTCCTTATCTTTCCCGCAGCATGTGCATTGTTCTTCTTCTTTACTGAATCTTGCTTTATAACTACGCGTTCTAAGGCAACACGATCTCGCTTCAAACAGTAAAGCGCTTCCCCTTGAATTATCGTAAAATGCCTCCCTCCTTATTTCATTTTTGCCCTTTCGGTAGTTACTCAAAGCCGGTTTTTTCTCCATAGCTGCCATCCAGTAAATCCTCTCGGCCTCCCTGACTTTTCCCTTAACGCTCTTTGTTGACATATGGCTCACAATACCAGCCGTATATTTACTAGTGAGTCTTCTAGTTCTTTTTCTCCACTGTGTGTCCACGCTCTTCCTATACAAATAACGGAACACCTTCTCTGCCCATCTACTCTCCTTCATATTTCTTAGCCTTTCTTCGAACCTTATTTTGCTCTGCGCTTCCCTCGCCTCAAAACCTGCCCACCTCATATCGCCCTTTACAGCCTCGTTTGTCGTCTTCCCGTGAGCACCCAACGCGAGGCGTCCCACAGTCCTTTGATTTACATCCATTCCCGATTGCACCTCTGCCCTCATGCACACCACTGAGTTCCCAAAAGTAAGCCCTGGAACCATTACACCCTTCCACAGACCACGAAGCACCTCATACCTATTGTATCCCCACAACGCTCTGTGCTTCATTATTGCCGCATTCCTCTTTCCTTTTGCTGCCGAGGCTTTTTCCTGTACCTCCATGTATCTATCACTCTCATTTACCCATACTCCAAGGTACTTGTATTCACTTACCCTCGGTATTTCTTGGCCTTGTATGGACACCGTCTGATCACAGGGATCATTGAATACCATCAAACCACACTTCGTTACACTGAATCCTAGTCCAAGAGCTTCACCTTCCCTTCCGCATATATTCGCCAGCTGCTGTATATCATCTCGACTGTCCGCAAATAAGACGATATCGTCCGCATAAAATAAACCTGGAAGCTTCTGCTCATTCATCATGCCGCCCTGTTTGTGTGACAGATCAAAATCAATGTTGCTACCTTCTAGCGCTTTTTCCATACTCACCATGTACAGCATGAATAACAGTGGGGACAAAGGACATCCCTGTCTCAGACCCCTGCTAACCTCAACGTTCTCTTTGCTACGCATTCCTTCCCACTCTATGCAAACTGTATTTTCTCGGTATATCTCCCTCAAAAGCTGTATACAGTCGTCGCCCATGCCCATTCCTTTCAATATATCCCACAAAATTTCCTGATTAACGTTGTCGTATGCCCCAGTGATGTCTAGAAAAGCCACGTACAAGGGCCTATTCTCTATTTTAGATATTTCTATACACTGACTGAGAACAAACAGGTTTTCGTCTAACCGCCTGTCGACTCGAAATCCGTTCTGAAGTTCTCCCAAAATATCGTTATGTTCGGCCCATGTTTCTATTTTCATTTTTACTGCTTGCATCGCCAACCTGTATAGTACCGATGTAATGGTTAGTGGTCTATACGAGCGAATCTTGTCCTTTTCTCCCTTGCCTTTATAGATTAAGTTCATTCTACTTTGTCGCCAACTGTCCGGTATTTGTCCGTCCTTTAAGCTTTTTTCTACTGCTTTTAACAATGCTTCTTTAGTGTTATGTCCTAGTTTGTTAATGAGGCTAACGGGAATCCCATCTAAACCCGCGGCAGTGCGCTTTGGAATTTTTCCTTCGGCCTTTTTCCAGTTGAAATTATCTAGTACTAGCTCTTCCTCTGTTGCTTTCTCCGCCACACTTTTACTCACCGGGGAGATCCCCTGGACGCTCTTTTGAAACGAATCGGCTGTTACCTTTTGGATGTAACCTAGCGCTTCGTACCCTTCCAATTGATTTCCTCCTTCATCTAGAATATGCTGTTGCGTTGTGACAGACTTCCTACCTAGCGCCTTTATGTGGCTCCAAAAAATCCTAGGCGCGGCCTCCTTTTTTTCGTGTATCTCTGTCATCCAGCGTTCACTTTCACCTTTAATTTTTGCCTCTACGAATTTCTGTACAAGGGATTTTTTCTCCAAATATATTTCCCATATTTTTGACTTCGTCCTGCGGCCGCTTCTCCTTTTTTGCCTTTCTATGCTCCCGTGATGCTTCGCGTCGCTTCCCGATCGCCTCCCGGATTTCCTTGTTCCACAAACTTTTTGGCTTCCTTTTTCCTTTCCAGCAAACGGTTTTCTTCTCTTTCCCTATCTCCTTCGTCATTAGATGTAACAGCTCCCTATACTCCCAGTCCTTGCCTGGTATTTCGCCTACTTCTTCCTCGACCCTTGCGGCTATATTTATTATTTGTTTGTCATTTAAATACGAGCTGCCAGACTTTGATTCCATGCTCATATTTTTAGTTTCGTATCCCATTTGTAATGTTATTCGTTTATGATCACTACCCAAGCTGTTAATGCCTTCCTCGTCTATCCTCATTTCTGTCAGTTTGTGGTAAATTCCTTCAGTCATGAGGCAATAATCAATACTTGATTGCTTGTTTCCGACTTCCCATGTGATCTGGCCGTCACATTTAGGCCCCGTGTTAACTATCTCCAGACTATGTTGCTCGCAAAGATCTAGTAATAACTTCCCATTGGTGTCTGAATATCCGTCAAGGTCATGTATGTGGGCATTCATGTCCCCTAGAAGGATGATTTCGGCCCCATTACCAAATTCCTTAATATCCGCACTCATGCAATCCACTATCTCCTGATTCTTTTCTCTGCAGTTATTCCCCGTCCACAAGTAGGCTACCCCTAGCCACGTTTCCTTTCCACCTACTGTGCCCAGAACCCAGAGGTGCTCTGAACACGTCTGTTTCACTCTAACCCATTTGGCTCCGCGGTGAATTAGCATTCCTACACCCCCACCTTTCCTTTCCGATATGGTCCTGTTACACCCTTCCCAAACATAATTTTTAATATGTGGTGGCTCCTCCAAGTCTCTAAGGTGTGTTTCTGTAACCGCATACACGCCTATCTGTTCCTTGTTTAACTGCTCCTCAATCTCTAACCATTTTGCCTTCTTTCTGCCACCCTGCATGTTTATGTAACTAATTGCAACACGCGCCTTTTTCCTTTTTCTTTTACCTTTTTTCTGGTTTTTCGCAATTCTACCTGTCAAAGCGTCCTCCTGGTTGTTTTCCCTGTTACGAGCTACCCCGGACTCCGAAGGGCCCGTGAGCCCCCCAAAAAAGCTACTGCGCGTCCTGCCAGTCGCCAGCCCACCTCGTGTCCAAGCCTCTTATCGAAATGAATCTTGTCTCTCTGGAATCCACCCCACCTGTGCACTTCCCTGTTTAAATCCACTACCTCGAAACCCTTCTCTCGACTAATTCGCCAGATCTCTTTGTTTGCGTCGACTACCGCTCTTTGCAGGTTGACGTTGCGTACTGGTACTTCCGGTACTGTGCATACTACAATTTGCACCTGGGGGGACACGGTGCGCATGTCATCCACCCCTTTCGCCAAGGTCGTCGCTAGTCCTGACGATTCTTTTTTCAGGACGTCATTTAACCCTCCCGCAATTACAACGAGGTTACGATTGCCAGCCTTAGCTGCGAGTTGTTCACCCGCTTGACTCATTACTGTCCCCAGCGTTTGTCCTGGGAACGTCCCTATCGCAACTCTCTTGTCGCCTTTCACCCTTTCTTTGATTGCCGCTGCGCATCGGACCAAATTCGAGTCACCGGCGATGATGACCTGTTCAGACATTCCTTCTGAAACCTGCACCTGGCTGCTGACTAGGTGACTAGCGTGAGTCACGGCTGCTGGTTTGCTCCCTCCCTCCCTCAAAACTACTTTCCGGTAGCTGGGCCCTGTGGCCAATGTATCTGCCTTTGTCATGCCTGTTTCCTTCATCTCTCCCGCACGGGGGGTCGTCGCCATAATGCTTCCGCCGTCACCTGCGTCTTCGTTCCCTTTCACGACCTTCGATAGGCCCTTCTCGGCTGCCCGGAGCCTTTCTTCCATGGCTGATGTTTTCTCTCGCTCCTTCGCCAATGCATTCTCCAGCGCTGCGATTTTCTCCATGAGCCCACTCTGGACCGCCATCATATTTTTCATTTTCTCCTCGAACTCGCACTGTCTACACTTGGCGTCATCTTCTGCTTTCTCCTCCGCACTAATTTCCACCTTCCGCCCTACTCCGCACTCGGAACACTTTACGGTCTTTTTGACCATGGCTAGCTCAGTTTACCGATGCCCACGTGTTAGAAAACTGTACTAAAATACACTGGTCTAAGCCAAAAAGAACCACAATAATAAATAAATACGCTACACTTCACAGCACCTGCGCATGCACGTGGTCGGTCTACGCGCAGGCTTCAGCCACGTGGTGGCTGGAGAATAAAAGACACAGTACAAAATACTAATAAAAAAAAACCGTACACCGTACTAGACCTAATCAAGCCTTACGCTAGCGCCTTACGTTCTCATAACGCTACATATAGAGGCAAGCTGGAAACATGCAAAAACACTTATCTGTAGTTGTCATTCCGGAGCTCTCCAAAAACACGTCCGACCTCTACCACTCAGCTCTGGCGACCTCTCCGGAGAGCATACGAGGGGCGCCCCGGTCGAAGCGTGGACTATCGAGCTATTGTGGCAGTGAAAAAAAAGAGTTGCGCACGCAACGCGCGACCTTTATCTCAGCTGCTGTCGTGACGACCGCGAGCGGCTGGCAGCAGCTGATACCCGAGAATCACGAGGTCTCATTCTTTTACCTACAGGATGGATGGATGGATGCTATGAGCGTCCCCTTTATAACGGGGTGGTGACAAGTATGCCACCAGGCTCGACAAAAAAAAAAACCTTTTTTTCTTTTTATGTTGGCCTAATGCCTCTACTTCGATAAATTCTATCTTAATGGAAAAAAAGGTAAATTTTCAGCTTAAGTTCTCTGCCATTTACGGCACACTGTCCATATTTTATTTTTCCAATATTTATTTTTGTCCTTTCTCTCTAATTTTCTGCCACCAATACTCTAACCGTCTCTTACTTATTTCAATCGCGGGTGTGTTCAGCTTTCCATTGTTGTCCCTAAAACCCAAGGCTTCCTGTAGGCTCGTGCCCAAACGTACACCTGGGTGGATATCTCCACATTCAATCAGAACATGCTCCGCCGTTTCCTTATCTTTCCCGCAGCATGTGCATTGTTCTTCTTCTTTACTGAATCTTGCTTTATAACTACGCGTTCTAAGGCAACCCGATCTCGCTTCAAACAGTAAAGCGCTTCCCCTTGAATTATCGTAAAATGCCTCCCTCCTTATTTCATTTTTGCCCTTTCGGTAGTTACTCAAAGCCGGTTTTTTCTCCATAGCTGCCATCCAGTAAATCCTCTCCGCCTCCCTGACTTTTCCCTTAACGCTCTTTGTTGACATACGGCTTACAATACCAGCCGTATACTTACTAGTGAGTCTTCTAGTTCTTTTTCTCCACTGTGTGTCCACGCTCTTCCTATACAAATAACGGAACACCTTCTCTGCCCATCTACTCTCCTTCATATTTCTTAGCCTTTCTTCGAACCTTATTTTGCTCTGCGCTTCCCTCGCCTCAAAACCTGCCCACCCCATATCGCCCTTTACAGCCTCGTTTGTCGTCTTCCCGTGAGCACCCAACGCGAGGCGTCCCACAGTCCTTTGATTTACATCCATTCCCGCTTGCACCTCTGCCCTCATGTACACCACTGAGTTCCCAAATGTAAGCCCTGGAACCATTACACCCTTCCACAGACCACGAAGCACCTCATACCTATTGTATCCCCACAACGCTCTGTGCTTCATTATTGCCGCATTCCTCTTTCCTTTTGCTGCCGAGGCTTTTTCCTGTACCTCCATGTATCTATCACTCTCATTTACCCATACTCCAAGGTACTTGTATTCACTTACCCTCGGTATTTCTTGGCCTTGTATGGACACCGTCTGATCACAGGGATCATTGAATACCACCAATCCACACTTCGTTACACTGAATCCTAGTCCAAGAGCTTCACCTTCCCTTCCGCATATATTCGCCAGCTGCTGTATATCATCTCGACTGTCCGCAAATAAGACGATATCGTCCGCATAAAATAAACCTGGAAGCTTCTGCTCAATCATCATGCCGCCCTGATTGTGTGACAGATTAAAACCAATGTTGCTACCTTCTAGCGCTTTTTCCATACTCACCATGTACAGCATGAATAACAGCGGGGACAAAGGACATCCCTGTCTCAGACCCCTGCTAACCTCAACGTTCTCTTTGCTACGCATTCCTTCCCACTCTATGCAAACTGTATTTTCTCGGTATATCTCCCTCAAAAGCTGTATACAGTCGTCGCCCATGCCCATTCCTTTCAATATATCCCACAAAATTTCCTGATTAACGTTGTCGTATGCCCCAGTGGTGTCTAGAAAAGCCACGTACAAGGGCCTATTCTCTATTTTGGATATTTCTATACACTGAGTGAGAACAAACAGGTTATCGTCTAACCGCCTGTCGACTCGAAATCCGTTCTGAAGTTCTCCCAAAATATCGTTATGTTCGGCCCATGTTTCTATTTTCATTTTTACTGCTTGCATCGCCATCCTGTATAGTACCGATGTAATGGTTAGTGGTCTATACGAGCGAATCTTGTCCTTTTCTCCCTTGCCTTTATAGATTAAGTTCATTCTACTTTGTCGCCAACTGTCCGGTATTTGTCCATCCTTTAAGCTTTTTTCTACTGCTTTTAACAATGCTTCTTTAGTGTTATGTCCTAGTTCGTTAATGAGGCTAACGGGAATCCCATCTAAACCCGCGGCAGTGCGCTTTGGAATTTTTCCCCGGTGAGTAAAGAGCTTCACCTACATACAGGAGACGGTACCGCCATCTAGTGAACACTGCAAGAACTAAACTAGAGGTGGCTACATGGATGGATGGAATGGATGGATGGATGCTATGAGCGTCCCCTTTATAACGGGGTGGTGACAAGTATGCCACCAGGCTCGACAAAAAAAAACCTTTTTTCCCCTTTTTATTTATGTTGGCCTAATGCCTCTACTTCGATAAATTCTATCTTAATGGAGAAAAGGTAAATTTTCAGCTTAAGTTTTCTGCCATTTACGGCACACTGTTCATATTTTATTTTTCCAATATTTATTTTTGTCCTTTCTCTCTAATTTTCTGCCACCAATACTCTAACCGTCTCTTACTTATTTCAATCGCGGGTGTGTTCAGCTTTCCATTGTTGTCCCTAAATCCCAAGGCTTCCTGTAGGCTCGTGCCCAAACGTACACCTGGGTGGATATCTCCACATTCAATCAGAACATGCTCCGCCGTTTCCTTATCTTTCCCGCAGCATGTGCATTGTTCTTCTTCTTTACTGAATCTTGCTTTATAACTACGCGTTCTAAGGCAACACGATCTCGCTTCAAACAGTAAAGCGCTTCCCCTTGAATTATCGTAAAATGCCTCCCTCCTTATTTCATTTTTGCCCTTTCGGTAGTTACTCAAAGCCGGTTTTTTCTCCATAGCTGCCATCCAGTAAATCCTCTCGGCCTCCCTGACTTTTCCCTTAACGCTCTTTGTTGACATATGGCTCACAATACCAGCCGTATATTTACTAGTGAGTCTTCTAGTTCTTTTTCTCCACTGTGTGTCCACGCTCTTCCTATACAAATAACGGAACACCTTCTCTGCCCATCTACTCTCCTTCATATTTCTTAGCCTTTCTTCGAACCTTATTTTGCTCTGCGCTTCCCTCGCCTCAAAACCTGCCCACCTCATATCGCCCTTTACAGCCTCGTTTGTCGTCTTCCCGTGAGCACCCAACGCGAGGCGTCCCACAGTCCTTTGATTTACATCCATTCCCGATTGCACCTCTGCCCTCATGCACACCACTGAGTTCCCAAAAGTAAGCCCTGGAACCATTACACCCTTCCACAGACCACGAAGCACCTCATACCTATTGTATCCCCACAACGCTCTGTGCTTCATTATTGCCGCATTCCTCTTTCCTTTTGCTGCCGAGGCTTTTTCCTGTACCTCCATGTATCTATCACTCTCATTTACCCATACTCCAAGGTACTTGTATTCACTTACCCTCGGTATTTCTTGGCCTTGTATGGACACCGTCTGATCACAGGGATCATTGAATACCATCAAACCACACTTCGTTACACTGAATCCTAGTCCAAGAGCTTCACCTTCCCTTCCGCATATATTCGCCAGCTGCTGTATATCATCTCGACTGTCCGCAAATAAGACGATATCGTCCGCATAAAATAAACCTGGAAGCTTCTGCTCATTCATCATGCCGCCCTGTTTGTGTGACAGATCAAAACCAATGTTGCTACCTTCTAGCGCTTTTTCCATACTCACCATGTACAGCATGAATAACAGTGGGGACAAAGGACATCCCTGTCTCAGACCCCTGCTAACCTCAACGTTCTCTTTGCTACGCATTCCTTCCCACTCTATGCAAACTGTATTTTCTCGGTATATCTCCCTCAAAAGCTGTATACAGTCGTCGCCCATGCCCATTCCTTTCAATATATCCCACAAAATTTCCTGATTAACGTTGTCGTATGCCCCAGTGATGTCTAGAAAAGCCACGTACAAGGGCCTATTCTCTATTTTAGATATTTCTATACACTGACTGAGAACAAACAGGTTATCGTCTAACCGCCTGTCGACTCGAAATCCGTTCTGAAGTTCTCCCAAAATATCGTTATGTTCGGCCCATGTTTCTATTTTCATTTTTACTGCTTGCATCGCCAACCTGTATAGTACCGATGTAATGGTTAGTGGTCTATACGAGCGAATCTTGTCCTTTTCTCCCTTGCCTTTATAGATTAAGTTCATTCTACTTTGTCGCCAACTGTCCGGTATTTGTCCGTCCTTTAAGCTTTTTTCTACTGCTTTTAACAATGCTTCTTTAGTGTTATGTCCTAGTTTGTTAATGAGGCTAACGGGAATCCCATCTAAACCCGCGGCAGTGCGCTTTGGAATTTTTCCTTCGGCCTTTTTCCAGTTGAAATTATCTAGTACTAGCTCTTCCTCTGTTGCTTTCTCCGCCACACTTTTACTCACCGGGGAGATCCCCTGGACGCTCTTTTGAAACGAATCGGCTGTTACCTTTTGGATGTAACCTAGCGCTTCGTACCCTTCCAATTGATTTCCTCCTTCATCTAGAATATGCTGTTGCGTTGTGACAGACTTCCTACCTAGCGCCTTTATGTGGCTCCAAAAAATCCTAGGCGCGGCCTCCTTTTTTTCGTGTATCTCTGTCATCCAGCGTTCACTTTCACCTTTAATTTTTGCCTCTACGAATTTCTGTACAAGGGATTTTTTCTCCAAATATATTTCCCATATTTTTGACTTCGTCCTGCGGCCGCTTCTCCTTTTTTGCCTTTCTATGCTCCCGTGATGCTTCGCGTCGCTTCCCGATCGCCTCCCGGATTTCCTTGTTCCACAAACTTTTTGGCTTCCTTTTTCCTTTCCAGCAAACGGTTTTCTTCTCTTTCCCTATCTCCTTCGTCATTAGATGTAACAGCTCCCTATACTCCCAGTCCTTGCCTGGTATTTCGCCTACTTCTTCCTCGACCCTTGCGGCTATATTTATTATTTGTTTGTCATTTAAATACGAGCTGCCAGACTTTGATTCCATGCTCATATTTTTAGTTTCGTATCCCATTTGTAATGTTATTCGTTTATGATCACTACCCAAGCTGTTAATGCCTTCCTCGTCTATCCTCATTTCTGTCAGTTTGTGGTAAATTCCTTCAGTCATGAGGCAATAATCAATACTTGATTGCTTGTTTCCGACTTCCCATGTGATCTGGCCGTCACATTTAGGCCCCGTGTTAACTATCTCCAGACTATGTTGCTCGCAAAGATCTAGTAATAACTTCCCATTGGTGTCTGAATATCCGTCAAGGTCATGTATGTGGGCATTCATGTCCCCTAGAAGGATGATTTCGGCCCCATTACCAAATTCCTTAATATCCGCACTCATGCAATCCACTATCTCCTGATTCTTTTCTCTGCAGTTATTCCCCGTCCACAAGTAGGCTACCCCTAGCCACGTTTCCTTTCCACCTACTGTGCCCAGAACCCAGAGGTGCTCTGAACACGTCTGTTTCACTCTAACCCATTTGGCTCCGCGGTGAATTAGCATTCCTACACCCCCACCTTTCCTTTCCGATATGGTCCTGTTACACCCTTCCCAAACATAATTTTTAATATGTGGTGGCTCCTCCAAGTCTCTAAGGTGTGTTTCTGTAACCGCATACACGCCTATCTGTTCCTTGTTTAACTGCTCCTCAATCTCTAACCATTTTGCCTTCTTTCTGCCACCCTGCATGTTTATGTAACTAATTGCAACACGCGCCTTTTTCCTTTTTCTTTTACCTTTTTTCTGGTTTTTCGCAATTCTACCTGTCAAAGCGTCCTCCTGGTTGTTTTCCCTGTTACGAGCTACCCCGGACTCCGAAGGGCCCGTGAGCCCCCCAAAAAAGCTACTGCGCGTCCTGCCAGTCGCCAGCCCACCTCGTGTCCAAGCCTCTTATCGAAATGAATCTTGTCTCTCTGGAATCCACCCCACCTGTGCACTTCCCTGTTTAAATCCACTACCTCGAAACCCTTCTCTCGACTAATTCGCCAGATCTCTTTGTTTGCGTCGACTACCGCTCTTTGCAGGTTGACGTTGCGTACTGGTACTTCCGGTACTGTGCATACTACAATTTGCACCTGGGGGGACACGGTGCGCATGTCATCCACCCCTTTCGCCAAGGTCGTCGCTAGTCCTGACGATTCTTTTTTCAGGACGTCATTTAACCCTCCCGCAATTACAACGAGGTTACGATTGCCAGCCTTAGCTGCGAGTTGTTCACCCGCTTGACTCATTACTGTCCCCAGCGTTTGTCCTGGGAACGTCCCTATCGCAACTCTCTTGTCGCCTTTCACCCTTTCTTTGATTGCCGCTGCGCATCGGACCAAATTCGAGTCACCGGCGATGATGACCTGTTCAGACATTCCTTCTGAAACCTGCACCTGGCTGCTGACTAGGTGACTAGCGTGAGTCACGGCTGCTGGTTTGCTCCCTCCCTCCCTCAAAACTACTTTCCGGTAGCTGGGCCCTGTGGCCAATGTATCTGCCTTTGTCATGCCTGTTTCCTTCATCTCTCCCGCACGGGGGGTCGTCGCCATAATGCTTCCGCCGTCACCTGCGTCTTCGTTCCCTTTCACGACCTTCGATAGGCCCTTCTCGGCTGCCCGGAGCCTTTCTTCCATGGCTGATGTTTTCTCTCGCTCCTTCGCCAATGCATTCTCCAGCGCTGCGATTTTCTCCATGAGCCCACTCTGGACCGCCATCATATTTTTCATTTTCTCCTCGAACTCGCACTGTCTACACTTGGCGTCATCTTCTGCTTTCTCCTCCGCACTAATTTCCACCTTCCGCCCTACTCCGCACTCGGAACACTTTACGGTCTTTTTGACCATGGCTAGCTCAGTTTACCGATGCCCACGTGTTAGAAAACTGTACTAAAATACACTGGTCTAAGCCAAAAAGAACCACAATAATAAATAAATACGCTACACTTCACAGCACCTGCGCATGCACGTGGTCGGTCTACGCGCAGGCTTCAGCCACGTGGTGGCTGGAGAATAAAAGACACAGTACAAAATACTAATAAAAAAAACCGTACACCGTACTAGACCTAATCAAGCCTTACGCTAGCGCCTTACGTTCTCATAACGCTACATATAGAGGCAAGCTGGAAACATGCAAAAACACTTATCTGTAGTTGTCATTCCGGAGCTCTCCAAAAACACGTCCGACCTCTACCACTCAGCTCTGGCGACCTCTCCGGAGAGCATACGAGGGGCGCCCCGGTCGAAGCGTGGACTATCGAGCTATTGTGGCAGTGAAAAAAAAGAGTTGCGCACGCAACGCGCGACCTTTATCTCAGCTGCTGTCGTGACGACCGCGAGCGGCTGGCAGCAGCTGATACCCGAGAATCACGAGGTCTCATTCTTTTACCTACAGGATGGATGGATGGATGCTATGAGCGTCCCCTTTATAACGGGGTGGTGACAAGTATGCCACCAGGCTCGACAAAAAAAAAACCTTTTTTTCTTTTTATGTTGGCCTAATGCCTCTACTTCGATAAATTCTATCTTAATGGAAAAAAAGGTAAATTTTCAGCTTAAGTTCTCTGCCATTTACGGCACACTGTCCATATTTTATTTTTCCAATATTTATTTTTGTCCTTTCTCTCTAATTTTCTGCCACCAATACTCTAACCGTCTCTTACTTATTTCAATCGCGGGTGTGTTCAGCTTTCCATTGTTGTCCCTAAAACCCAAGGCTTCCTGTAGGCTCGTGCCCAAACGTACACCTGGGTGGATATCTCCACATTCAATCAGAACATGCTCCGCCGTTTCCTTATCTTTCCCGCAGCATGTGCATTGTTCTTCTTCTTTACTGAATCTTGCTTTATAACTACGCGTTCTAAGGCAACCCGATCTCGCTTCAAACAGTAAAGCGCTTCCCCTTGAATTATCGTAAAATGCCTCCCTCCTTATTTCATTTTTGCCCTTTCGGTAGTTACTCAAAGCCGGTTTTTTCTCCATAGCTGCCATCCAGTAAATCCTCTCCGCCTCCCTGACTTTTCCCTTAACGCTCTTTGTTGACATACGGCTTACAATACCAGCCGTATACTTACTAGTGAGTCTTCTAGTTCTTTTTCTCCACTGTGTGTCCACGCTCTTCCTATACAAATAACGGAACACCTTCTCTGCCCATCTACTCTCCTTCATATTTCTTAGCCTTTCTTCGAACCTTATTTTGCTCTGCGCTTCCCTCGCCTCAAAACCTGCCCACCCCATATCGCCCTTTACAGCCTCGTTTGTCGTCTTCCCGTGAGCACCCAACGCGAGGCGTCCCACAGTCCTTTGATTTACATCCATTCCCGCTTGCACCTCTGCCCTCATGTACACCACTGAGTTCCCAAATGTAAGCCCTGGAACCATTACACCCTTCCACAGACCACGAAGCACCTCATACCTATTGTATCCCCACAACGCTCTGTGCTTCATTATTGCCGCATTCCTCTTTCCTTTTGCTGCCGAGGCTTTTTCCTGTACCTCCATGTATCTATCACTCTCATTTACCCATACTCCAAGGTACTTGTATTCACTTACCCTCGGTATTTCTTGGCCTTGTATGGACACCGTCTGATCACAGGGATCATTGAATACCACCAATCCACACTTCGTTACACTGAATCCTAGTCCAAGAGCTTCACCTTCCCTTCCGCATATATTCGCCAGCTGCTGTATATCATCTCGACTGTCCGCAAATAAGACGATATCGTCCGCATAAAATAAACCTGGAAGCTTCTGCTCAATCATCATGCCGCCCTGATTGTGTGACAGATTAAAACCAATGTTGCTACCTTCTAGCGCTTTTTCCATACTCACCATGTACAGCATGAATAACAGCGGGGACAAAGGACATCCCTGTCTCAGACCCCTGCTAACCTCAACGTTCTCTTTGCTACGCATTCCTTCCCACTCTATGCAAACTGTATTTTCTCGGTATATCTCCCTCAAAAGCTGTATACAGTCGTCGCCCATGCCCATTCCTTTCAATATATCCCACAAAATTTCCTGATTAACGTTGTCGTATGCCCCAGTGGTGTCTAGAAAAGCCACGTACAAGGGCCTATTCTCTATTTTGGATATTTCTATACACTGAGTGAGAACAAACAGGTTATCGTCTAACCGCCTGTCGACTCGAAATCCGTTCTGAAGTTCTCCCAAAATATCGTTATGTTCGGCCCATGTTTCTATTTTCATTTTTACTGCTTGCATCGCCATCCTGTATAGTACCGATGTAATGGTTAGTGGTCTATACGAGCGAATCTTGTCCTTTTCTCCCTTGCCTTTATAGATTAAGTTCATTCTACTTTGTCGCCAACTGTCCGGTATTTGTCCATCCTTTAAGCTTTTTTCTACTGCTTTTAACAATGCTTCTTTAGTGTTATGTCCTAGTTCGTTAATGAGGCTAACGGGAATCCCATCTAAACCCGCGGCAGTGCGCTTTGGAATTTTTCCCCGGTGAGTAAAGAGCTTCACCTACATACAGGAGACGGTACCGCCATCTAGTGAACACTGCAAGAACTAAACTAGAGGTGGCTACATGGATGGATGGAATGGATGGATGGATGCTATGAGCGTCCCCTTTATAACGGGGTGGTGACAAGTATGCCACCAGGCTCGACAAAAAAAAAACCTTTTTTCCCCTTTTTATTTATGTTGGCCTAATGCCTCTACTTCGATAAATTCTATCTTAATGGAGAAAAGGTAAATTTTCAGCTTAAGTTTTCTGCCATTTACGGCACACTGTTCATATTTTATTTTTCCAATATTTATTTTTGTCCTTTCTCTCTAATTTTCTGCCACCAATACTCTAACCGTCTCTTACTTATTTCAATCGCGGGTGTGTTCAGCTTTCCATTGTTGTCCCTAAATCCCAAGGCTTCCTGTAGGCTCGTGCCCAAACGTACACCTGGGTGGATATCTCCACATTCAATCAGAACATGCTCCGCCGTTTCCTTATCTTTCCCGCAGCATGTGCATTGTTCTTCTTCTTTACTGAATCTTGCTTTATAACTACGCGTTCTAAGGCAACACGATCTCGCTTCAAACAGTAAAGCGCTTCCCCTTGAATTATCGTAAAATGCCTCCCTCCTTATTTCATTTTTGCCCTTTCGGTAGTTACTCAAAGCCGGTTTTTTCTCCATAGCTGCCATCCAGTAAATCCTCTCGGCCTCCCTGACTTTTCCCTTAACGCTCTTTGTTGACATATGGCTCACAATACCAGCCGTATATTTACTAGTGAGTCTTCTAGTTCTTTTTCTCCACTGTGTGTCCACGCTCTTCCTATACAAATAACGGAACACCTTCTCTGCCCATCTACTCTCCTTCATATTTCTTAGCCTTTCTTCGAACCTTATTTTGCTCTGCGCTTCCCTCGCCTCAAAACCTGCCCACCTCATATCGCCCTTTACAGCCTCGTTTGTCGTCTTCCCGTGAGCACCCAACGCGAGGCGTCCCACAGTCCTTTGATTTACATCCATTCCCGATTGCACCTCTGCCCTCATGCACACCACTGAGTTCCCAAAAGTAAGCCCTGGAACCATTACACCCTTCCACAGACCACGAAGCACCTCATACCTATTGTATCCCCACAACGCTCTGTGCTTCATTATTGCCGCATTCCTCTTTCCTTTTGCTGCCGAGGCTTTTTCCTGTACCTCCATGTATCTATCACTCTCATTTACCCATACTCCAAGGTACTTGTATTCACTTACCCTCGGTATTTCTTGGCCTTGTATGGACACCGTCTGATCACAGGGATCATTGAATACCATCAAACCACACTTCGTTACACTGAATCCTAGTCCAAGAGCTTCACCTTCCCTTCCGCATATATTCGCCAGCTGCTGTATATCATCTCGACTGTCCGCAAATAAGACGATATCGTCCGCATAAAATAAACCTGGAAGCTTCTGCTCATTCATCATGCCGCCCTGTTTGTGTGACAGATCAAAACCAATGTTGCTACCTTCTAGCGCTTTTTCCATACTCACCATGTACAGCATGAATAACAGTGGGGACAAAGGACATCCCTGTCTCAGACCCCTGCTAACCTCAACGTTCTCTTTGCTACGCATTCCTTCCCACTCTATGCAAACTGTATTTTCTCGGTATATCTCCCTCAAAAGCTGTATACAGTCGTCGCCCATGCCCATTCCTTTCAATATATCCCACAAAATTTCCTGATTAACGTTGTCGTATGCCCCAGTGATGTCTAGAAAAGCCACGTACAAGGGCCTATTCTCTATTTTAGATATTTCTATACACTGACTGAGAACAAACAGGTTATCGTCTAACCGCCTGTCGACTCGAAATCCGTTCTGAAGTTCTCCCAAAATATCGTTATGTTCGGCCCATGTTTCTATTTTCATTTTTACTGCTTGCATCGCCAACCTGTATAGTACCGATGTAATGGTTAGTGGTCTATACGAGCGAATCTTGTCCTTTTCTCCCTTGCCTTTATAGATTAAGTTCATTCTACTTTGTCGCCAACTGTCCGGTATTTGTCCGTCCTTTAAGCTTTTTTCTACTGCTTTTAACAATGCTTCTTTAGTGTTATGTCCTAGTTCGTTAATGAGGCTAACGGGAATCCCATCTAAACCCGCGGCAGTGCGCTTTGGAATTTTTCCTTCGGCCTTTTTCCAGTTGAAATTATCTAGTACTAGCTCTTCCTCTGTTGCTTTCTCCGCCACACTTTTACTCACCGGGGAGATCCCCTGGACGCTCTTTTGAAACGAATCGGCTGTTACCTTTTGGATGTAACCTAGCGCTTCGTACCCTTCCAATTGATTTCCTCCTTCATCTAGAATATGCTGTTGCGTTGTGACAGACTTCCTACCTAGCGCCTTTATGTGGCTCCAAAAAATCCTAGGCGCGGCCTCCTTTTTTTCGTGTATCTCTGTCATCCAGCGTTCACTTTCACCTTTAATTTTTGCCTCTACGAATTTCTGTACAAGGGATTTTTTCTCCAAATATATTTCCCATATTTTTTTTACTTCGTCCTGCGGCCGCTTCTCCTTTTTTGCCTTTCTATGCTCCCGTGATGCTTCGCGTCGCTTCTCGATCGCCTCCCGGATTTCCTTGTTCCACCAACTTTTTGGCTTCCTTTTTCCTTTCCAGCAAACGGTTTTCTTCTCTTTCCCTATCTCCTTCGTCATTAGATGTAACAGCTCCCTATACTCCCAGTCCTTGCCTGGTATTTCGCCTACTTCTTCCTCGACCCTTGCGGCTATATTTATTATTTGTTTGTCATTTAAATACGAGCTGCCAGACTTTGATTCCATGCTCATATTTTTAGTTTCGTATCCCATTTGTAATGTTATTCGTTTATGATCACTACCCAAGCTGTTAATGCCTTCCTCGTCTATCCTCATTTCTGTCAGTTTGTGGTAAATTCCTTCAGTCATGAGGCAATAATCAATACTTGATTGCTTGTTTCCGACTTCCCATGTGATCTGGCCGTCACATTTAGGCCCCGTGTTAACTATCTCCAGAGTATGTTGCTCGCAAAGATCTAGTAATAACTTCCCATTGGTGTCTGAATATCCGTCAAGGTCATGTATGTGGGCATTCATGTCCCCTAGAAGGATGATTTCGGCCCCATTACCAAATTCCTTAATATCCGCACTCATGCAATCCACTATCTCCTGATTCTTTTCTCTGCAGTTATTCCCCGTCCACAAGTAGGCTACCCCTAGCCACGTTTCCTTTCCACCTACTGTGCCCAGAACCCAGAGGTGCTCTGAACACGTCTGTTTCACTCTAACCCATTTGGCTCCGCGGTGAATTAGCATTCCTACACCCCCACCTTTCCTTTCCGATATGGTCCTGTTACACCCTTCCCAAACATAATTTTTAATATGTGGTGGCTCCTCCAAGTCTCTAAGGTGTGTTTCTGTAACCGCATACACGCCTATCTGTTCTTTGTTTAAGTGCTCCTCAATCTCTAACCATTTTGCCTTCTTTCTGCCACCCTGCATGTTTATGTAACTAATTGCAATACGCGTCTTTTTCCTTTTTCTTTTACCTTTTTTCTGGTTTTTCGCAATTCTACCTGTCAAAGCGTCCTCCTGGTTGTTTTCCCTGTTACGAGCTACCCCGGACTCCGAAGGGCCCGTGAGCCCCCCAAAAAAGCTACTGCGCGTCCTGCCAGTCGCCAGCCCACCTCGTGTCCAAGCCTCTTATCGAAATGAATCTTGTCTCTCTGGAATCCACCCCACCTGTGCACTTCCCTGTTTAAATCCACTACCTCGAAACCCTTCTCTCGACTAATTCGCCAGATCTCTTTGTTTGCGTCGACTACCGCTCTTTGCAGGTTGACGTTGCGTACTGGTACTTCCGGTACTGTGCATACTACAATTTGCACCTGGGGGGACACGGTGCGCATGTCATCCACCCCTTTCGCCAAGGTCGTCGCTAGTCCTGACGATTCTTTTTTCAGGACGTCATTTAACCCTCCCGCAATTACAACGAGGTTACGATTGTTAGCTTTAGCTGCGAGTTGTTCACCCGCTTGACTCATTACTGTCCCCAGCGTTTGTCCTGGGAACGTCCCTATCGCAACTCTCTTGTCGCCTTTCACCCTTTCTTTGATTGCCGCTGCGCATCGGACTAAATTTGAGTCACCGGCGATGATGACCTGTTCAGACATTCCTTCTGAAACCTGCACCTGGCTGCTGACTAGGTGACTAGCGTGAGTCACGGCTGCTGAGTCATGTCAATCTTGACTGCGCGACTTGTACACATGAAGTTGAACGGCATGTTTTCCGGATAAATAGGCAATTTACAACCTAGAAGCAACGTTCTGTTTTAGCGTAGTGGGTAGTGTACTCGGTTAGCAATCGTAAGGTGCCAAGTTCCCATCCCGTCGTTAAGCATTTCATTTGTTACGTTTTTGTCGTTTTATTTTTAATGTGGATGCGCGCTATTTTACCTTTATATTTATTTATTTATGGCGAATGGGCATCCCCGTTTTAGCCCTGTGAACCCATTTCGCGTAGAGTGCTGGGACGCTGCCGCTCCAGCGTCCAAGTACAAGCGCTGGTACCAGCGCAATACTGGCCCATGATCAGGCATGGCGCTGGACGCTGGTACCTAGTAGTGCTGGTTTTTGCAGTAGGGTTACCTTTCATGTTGTTATTCAGAAAGTAGCCACGGGTGTCAGCCACCCGCTGCGCAATCCTTCCAGAGCCCGTAGTGCATTACATTTCTTTGATTTATTGAGTGACTCGTCATTGATCGGCACTCCAACAAGCGCACGAGCTGTGCGCGATCTTTGCACATCACAGAATCAAGGCACCACGTTTTCTCATGCCAAGTTAATGTTCTCGCTGTGAATGTTTTTTTTTAAAGACAACGAGCGCACATGAGATGCTGACGAAGAACAAAAAGTATCATTTGACTTTGGTTGTGGACGGCTTTGGAACGTAGACCAAAAAAAAAAAAAGACACGCAGCCACTGATTTCATTGCACTCAGCTTCTTAAAAAAAGTAGTTTTAACTAGCAATAACAGCTTATGTTGAAGAGAAACTTATAATATGTAAGTGAAATAGAACCTCAGTACATTTTTTTTCTTTCCTAGCAGATGACAGGCTTCGAGCGCGGCCAGTGAGCCTTATACAACTTATGCCTTTCCATCCACCGCAGCAGTGCTATACAATACTTAAATGTACGGTGCGTTTTTAATAATTACAGTTCTATTAAAAACTGTAGAGCGTTTCCATGAAACAGCAGTTTCTTTTTCTTTTGTTTATTGGTATTTCGCATGACAATTGCGTCGAACCCATGGAGGAAATTCTTTCCTGCGTGGTCGAAACAAAATCAATTAACAAGCCATCGTGTTCAAACGTGGCGTCACTGCTACGTACGACTTTAGCCTGCAGAATGAAGTGACAAGCTTCAAACCACCTGTACAGTAGAAATCTTTGTAAGGTACTTAATTTATGTCCAATGTGCGAAATTAGTATTCGAGCGAGATCGCAACTAGAGCGTCTCGGGTCAGCACGGAGTGATAGCTAGACCAAGCCGGTTGTTTACGGTGTAGCACTGATTGTGCACAATGGTCGACCACATCACAAGAGAGCATCGGGTAAAAAGCTGCAATTGCTAAACTTGTCTCTCGGTGGTCCTGTTATAAATCTTAACAGCAATGTCATTCAGCTTTGTAAAAAGCAAGCATAGAGTTGCGCTGTTGCTGATAACACTAAAAAATTCATGGTTACCTCGAAGTAGAAGTGCGAGCGAAACACGAGAAAACAGAGCAGCTGGTAGGCGAGCTACGAACACAAATAAATGCTCAAAATAGCAGGTAAGATCGCCTGTCAAACCTGAAATAAACACCGCAGCTTTATTGAAAAAAACAAAATTGTAGTCATCACGCAGCCAAGCGCAAGAATGGGTGTCTACAATTAGGAGAAAAAAAACGCACGGATGGCGTAGTCGGCTGCAGAACGCGGATGGCTGTTGTGTGTCGGCTAGACTCTAGGATATAAATCTATCCTTTCTGAGCGACTCGCAGGTCATAATTAAGAATTTCACGTGCGGACACATTTCGCAAAGTGCTCTAAAATTCTAGCGAGGAACTGATGGGCTCGAAGGAACATACATAATTATTCTAGTTCCCGGCTACGCTTATTGAGATTCTAGTAGGTGCAGAACTAGCAACCGTGCACGACAGTGGTGTTGTCAGTACAGTGTGTCAGACCCTAAATCTCATTTGGAAGTATGTCTGCACAAACATGATCACGCTTACGCGGGTGTAATTCAACGCTACGGCTCGCATAAACCAGCCAACACTAAGGTATAATCAAATGTGCAGGGAACTAAATTTGTCAAACCACCACACAGCAGACACGAGACAGCCAGCACTTGAGCATATCACATTGACGCGGGATGTTGGTGCTTCAACGCTACGACTTGCACGAAACACCCACGGCGCTCCATCTCCCCCCTCTGAAGAATCGGTCGGCCGAGAATCACTGCCACATCACCAGATTCGCAATGAATAATACCGCAATTCATACACACCGCCACACAACACCAAAATCAACCTCGACCAAACTAGAAGAAGCGCTGACAGTCGACGTCGGCGCACCGCTAAAGTCTAAGCGCCTAGAGATTTTCGCGCGATTTGGGTGCCTAGGCAGCGCGCGGTCACCAGAAAAGCACCTAGGGCGCGGCCACTTGTATTAGTTCGCGCCATGACTCGCCGTGGCACTGCGGTCACTGTCTGCAACGGTGCTGGAATTTAATGTCGCCACCCGGCTGTGTATACTGCGCCTTGGGCAGCAGCACCAGTCGCCAATCCTTGGAGGACACCCGATAACTGACCGATTCACTACGCCTGCTTCACTCCCAGACACGTTGCCCGCTACTGCCGCCGTCGACCTCAGGCGTTCGGTGACTATGCCCGGTCGTCGCAACGCGGCAGCCAACTCTTCGCCCAATGCGACCCGGTCTCGTCACATCGCTATGCCCCTACTGACCACCTTGACTTCCAGTCGCAGCGCGCACCCTGTCCTCGTCGACGATCGCCCTCCCCCGTGCGTCACCGGCCCGGACCCTCCGACCAGGAAAACTAAGCACCGCAGTTCAAGAGGCAAGAACTGCGCCATTTTCTAACTGTCTAAGCCCTCGCTCCTCTGCTGCCAGCGTGGTTGCAGTAACTGTTGAAGGTTATTTTACTTTCGCCGATGTGGATACTGGCGCCGCTGTTTCTGTTATTGCCGCTAATCTCTACCGTTTATTACGCAAAGTCACGACGCCGCTTTCGGGACTGTCGCTTCACACCGCAAGCGCACAGCAGAGAGGCGCGAGAGGCGTTGCTTAAGTAACGCATCTCGCAGCCTGCACTGCGAGAGTGTCCATCGAAGGCATTCTTTACAACGTGGAACTTATTGTCCTCGCTGTCTGTTTGCATGACGTCATCCTCGGGTGGGACTTCTTATCTCGCCATAATGCCGTCATCGACTGAGAACGCGCTGAAGTTGAGTTCTCACCCTTGTGTGATGTCCCATTACTGGACGCTCTTCATCAGCCGCCGAAGTTGCTCGTTCATGAAGATACCGATATTCCACCTGGAAATTTCGCACATGTACCCATTTCATGCAACGCAAACACTGACTATACAGTCCTTTTTATTGCTTCTTATATCTTCACGACTCGTCGAGCTCTGCCGCTGCCTTTCGCAACGATTGACCTTGCCGCCGGAAGAAGCAATATGTTCGTACTCAATCCGCTTTCCACACCTGTCACTTTTCTTGCGGGGGCATGTCTCGGCCGCGTGCAGGATCTCGACCCTTCGTTTTTGGTTGATGTCCCAGATGACCACTGCGACCACCCAAAATCACTGTCGGCACTGGAGGAGTCGCTCAAGGAAATGTCTTCCAGCGCCATCGCTGACACCCTCACTCCCACAAACATGCCGCCCTGCTGGATCTTCTGCATGAGTTTCGGAGTTCCTTCGATGTGTCGCAACCTCAACTGGGCAGCACGTCGCAAGTCAAACATCATGTTGGAACTAGCCTACACCAGCCACTGTGTCAAAGACCATACCGTGTCTCCGCTGAAGAGCGCCGCGTCATCAATGATCAAGTCAAAGATATGCTTCGTAGAGACGTCATTCGACCATGTCACAGTCCCTTGGCGTCTCCTGTGGTCCTGGTGCGTAAGAAAGACGGATCTATTCGATTTTTCGTGGACTATCATCGTTTAAATAAGATAACCCGCAAGGACGTCCATCCTTTGCCGCGCACTGATGACGCCATTGACACCCTTCATGGAGCGCAATTCCTCTCGTCGCTATATTTGCGGTCTTGCTACTGGCAAGTCCCAATGGCTGAAGCTGATCGCCAAAAAGCTGCATTTATTACAACAGACGCACTACAAGAGTTTAATGCCATGCCCTTTTGGGCTTTGTAACGCGCCTGTCCCGTTTACACGACTTATGGGTAATACGCTACGTGGCCTCAAGTGGAATATGTGTTTCTGTTACCTCGACGATGTCGTGGTTTTCCCCCATGACTTTCCTACGCACCTCCTTCGCCTCAGACACGTTTGACTTCTCTCACCAACGCTGGCCTGCAGCTTAACCTGACAAAATGCCGCTTTGCTGCACGCAAGCTCGTCATCCTAGGCCACATCGTGTCCAAGCGCGGCGTACTATCCGACCCAGCAAAACTTCGAGCAGTCGCAGAATTTCCCAAGCTTCGCAGTTTTGTAGGCCTATGCTCCTATTTCCGGCGCTTTTGTTCGCAATTTTGCATCCATCATGTCATCATTAACCCAGCTTCTTCGTGGTGACGTGAACCTTCCTCTTTTTCCCCTGCATGTGACGTTGCGTTCACTACTCTGCGCCATCTGCTCACTTCCCCACCTATTGTTTGCCACTTCGACCCGACGGCTCCTACCGAAGTGCAAACTGAGGCCAGCGGCGTCGGGCTAGGCACTGTCCTCGCTCAACGAAAGCCCGGCTATTCAGAATGCGTTGTAGCCTGCGCTAGCCGCACTCTGATGAAAGGCGAAACTAATTACAGCGTGACAGAAAAAGAGTGTTTGGCTCAGGTGTGGGCGCTTGGAAAGTTCCGGCCATACGTATACGGCCGCCCGTTCGATCTAGTAACTGATCACCACGCGCTTTGCTGTCTCTCCGCGTTGAAAGACCCTTCTGGCCGCTTTGCGCGATGGGCACTCTGCATCCAGGAGTATGGCATTCGCGTCGTATACTGCTGCGGACGCAAGCACTCTGATGCTGACGCCCTGTCCCGCTCACCTTTACCACCAGAACCGACGGGCGGAAACACTTGCCTCTAGACCTTGTCATCGCTAAATCTCGACTCCTTTGCTACCGAACAACGTCGTGACCCATGGATCGCATCTCTTCTCGAATATCTATCAGGCACGCCCAACCTTCCGGTATCTCGATCCCTCCGACGTCGATCTTTCCATTTCGCCATCCGCGATCAACTTCTTCATCGACGCAACCACATTGCCGATGGCCGCCGGTGGCTACTGGTCATTCCACGCACTTCACGATCGCAAGTACGTGCCTCTCTTCACGACGATCCGCGACGTGGTCATGCCAGGGTGTTCAAAGCATATGAGCGCCTTCGCCATCGCTATTAGTGGAGCGGCATGTACAATATTGTACGCAAATTCGTGCAGTGATGTCCTGATTCATAGCGACGCAAATTAACATCGATACGTGCGACTGGCGCATTGCAGCCACTTCCATGCCCTGCCAAGCCATTTGATGGCGTCGGCGTTGACCTCTACGGCCCCCTTCCATTGACACCAAATGACAATCGCTGGATTATAGTGGCGGTTGACCACCTGAGACGCTACGCCGAAACAGTCACTTTGCTGAGCGCTACCGCTCAAGATATCGCTTCTTTCATTTTACGTCGCTTTATCTTTCGACATGGCGCACCTCGAGAGCTCCTTAGTGACAGAGGCCGCACTTTTTTCTCCGAGGTTGTCGAAACTCTGCTTCCGGCATGCCACGTCATTCATGGGAAAACGGCAGCATACCACCCGCATACTAACGGTCTAACAGAACGGTTTAACCACACGCTGGGTGATACGCTCTCAGTGTACGTGGGATCTCATCATAGCAAGTGGATCCTTGTTTTCCCATACGTCACATTCGCATATGACACTGCAATACAAACAACCACGGGATTTTCACATTTATTTCTTCTTTACGGACGCGAGCCTTCCCATACATCGATACACTACTTCCCTACCGTCCTGATGCTTCCGAGTGCCCACCTATCTCCGACGCTGCTCGACAAGCCGAAGAGTGCCGCCAGCTCGCACATACGTTCACCTCGGACGAGCAGCAACGCCAGAAAGAACACTGTAGCACCACCCTTCCCGATCGCAGGGCCCTAGGGTCTCTTGTGTAGCTCACCATCCCATACCAAACTCCGGGACTCTGCTCCAAACTTGTCTCCCGGTACGAGGGGCCTTACACCGTTTTGGAAAAGCCTCTCCGGTTAATTTCCCAATTGAGCCAGTTTCCTGAGTCGGACGACATGCGCCAGCATGCACGTGACATCGTCCATCTTTTGCGCCTGAAACCGTACCATGAGCATCTGCCTGAAACTTCTTAGGTCGCCAGGATGGCTCTTTTTTCAGCGGGAGCGATTGTGAAGAAGATGTGCCTGCAACGAGCAGCATCACCAACGCCCGGCTGTCTCGGCTCGTGCCGCTGCTGTGCTGGTCCCTTCTGGACGGTTCTTCACGCTGCCTCGTAACTGTCCTTAACGACTAATAAACCTCTTCACAGTACAACTAGACCCACTGGACCGGCCGCACTACGCGCATGCTACAACCCATCGTTCATACATCAGTGCCCGAGTGCGCGCGACAACCGACCGCACTGAAACAGCTCGTGTGTGTTTCGGCCCTTCGCCATTTTTCACCTTGTCGTAGGTACACGCTATCGCTAAAAGGACCCCTTCATCACGACCCCCACCCCCTCCTTCCAACAACGTACCTGCGCCTCCACCCTCATCTGTTGCGCCATTCCCAGTGTCGCCCGCCAGAGACCCACTGATTACCGATAGCCCCTTCCGGTTGATTGATTGATATGTGGGGTTTAACGTCCCAAAACCACCATATGATTATGCGAGACACCGTAGTGGAGGGCTCCGGAAATTTAGACCACCTGGGGTTCTTTAACGTGCACCCAAATCTGAGCACACGGGCCTCCTTCATTTCCGCCTCCATCGTAAATGCAGCCGCCGCAGCCGGGATTCGAACTCGCGACCGGCGGGTCAGCAGCCGAGTACCTTAGCCACTAGACCACCGCGGCGGGGCTAGCCCCTTCCCGTTGACGACCTGGACTGCTCACGAACCCTTTTGGTTTGCGGCCCGGACACTCTCGTACATTTGTTCATTCTTTATCGTGTAACACGCTAGGCGGGGAGCCCTTGTAGCGTAGTGCCAGTGGCGGCCAGCCGGCTAGTGAAAAGGATGACGAGTGCTGGTGGTTCGTAAAGCGTGGAGCCTAGAATGTTCAGATGCTTCTAGCTGGCTGGACGCCACGACCGCTGCTTCACTTTGGCAGCTCACTCCCTGTATGTCTTTCGTCCTTCCATTAAACCAGTGACGACAGCCCGTCTACGTCGGACGCCGCCACGTCGCCTACACAGCCTTCTCCAATACACGAACTTCCCGCCGATTGGAGCCAAGTATCTTCTTGTGGTTCCTTCAACTCTGCAACCAGAACTTCTTCAGGCTTCGCACGATGATCCGACGGCAAGACACCTTGGTGTTTCAAGCATGCTCGCGAGCATACAAAAAATACTATGCAGTATGGCGGAGCCAGTACTACTAGCCACGGCTCACCGCTGATGCCGCTCGTTACAAGAGGATATACCGAGACTGTCAGCGACGCGAAAAACCGCCGAAAAGGCCAGAAGGATTTCTTCAGCCGATCGAACCACCTCGCCGACCATTCCTACAAATCGAGATAGACTTACCGGGACCGTTTCCGACGTTGAATCCTGGAAACAAATGGATCGTCGTAACTACTGACTACTTCACAACTACAGACTACCTAACAAAGGCCCTGTCAAAAGGTAGTGCCGAAAAAGTAGCCAATTTCTTCGTTGAGAACATTGTCCTTCGTCATGGCGCCCTGGAGGTTGTTATCGGTGATAGAGGTATGGCCTTTACTGCTGGTTTGACACAGGTGATCTTGAGACATAGCCAGACTAGTTAATGCCGCACCACCGCCTACCGCCCACAGAAAAATGGTCTCACTGAGCGACTAAACAAGACAATCACCGACATGCTGGCCATGCATGTCGACGTCACACACAAGACGCGGAACGCCACCCTTCCGTACGTGACCTTCGCATACACGGCCGTGCAGGAGACGACGCAGATGCCTCCGTATAAATTGGTAGTTGGTCTATGGAAGGAACCCGGACGACTCTCGAGGCAATGCTGTCCAAGTGGCAGGGATGACAAGTAAAGACATTGACAATAACCCCGAGCAGTGAAGCTACCCGCAACAAGGAAACTACCTAAGAAGACCCGGCTGACCGAAACCCTGACTACGGCCGCAGTAACGATGACAGACCCTGTGCCACATGCAGTGATCCTGTTCTGGCAACGTAAGCAGCCACCCACCTGCCACGGTTCAGCCATTGACGACCCGGAAAACTGTCTGGAAGCTTACGACTGAGTCGTGATTTTCAATTCCAAGATCAGTGAATAAAAGCTTCTTCATGTGTACTTCGCCTTGAAAGAAGCCACTTGAATCTGGCTCGAGATCCAGGAGCAAACCCTGAAAACGTGGCACATATTCCGCACCTGGTACCTCGCTAGAATCACGAGCGCTACAATCAATGCCGACCCCGAGGTGCCTGAAAACAATACATTTCTTTTCCTCGGGCGAGAAGTAAAACAGGAGCTGTTCGCGTAATGCGTAACCTACCAAGCACTGTTCTAGAATTATCTCCGAAGCGACGATGATTGATAAGACGCCAGAGATTCTTACTCGACTACTCAATAGCTGCTCGACGCAGGATTACGCAGAAGTTCAACCCCTCTCCTCCGAAGACCGGCGCGATGCCAACCGGGTGATCGTGCGGGACTGGCTGCGCAAGCTGTTACCTTCGGTGCACCATCAAGTGGATTCTATCACCGGTATTGTCTGCGAGTAACTTCGGCAATCACTTCGAATTGCCGAAGAACTGCTGCCTCAGCCAGAAGCTATGAGCCATGCCGCTGCAGTGCACCGCAGCACTCCTTTACGACTGCGTAAGGAAGCAGTCGTAAAGTCGTGTTATACGCAGTCGTGTAACACGGTCATCGGACATGACCGTGTTATAGCATATTCAAGCCAACTGCTATCTACCGCCGAGCGAAACTATTCAATCACGGAGCGTGAGTGTCTCGCTCTTGTGTGGGCAGTCGCCAAGTTTCGCCCATACTTATACGGGCGTCCATTCCGGGTAGTCACCGACCACCACGTGCTCTGCTCACTGGCCTCACTCAAGCATCCCACAGGACGCCTCGCTCGTTGGTCCCTGCATTTACAAAAATACACGTTCACCGTAACGTACAAAACAGGGGGGTCGCAACAAGATGCGGATCGTTTATAACGCTACCTTGCGGAAGAAGCTGTCCATACTGACACCTTTCCAGACTTTCTGTCTGTGACGCACCTACTCAACCTTGTCCACGAACAACGCCAGGATGCTACCCTGCGATCCATCATTGACAAGCTTGAGTCAATGCCTCACGACGCATCTCTACAAATGTTCCTGGTCAAAGACGGGATCCTGTATCACCGTAAACTCGATCAATATGGCCATCACTTGCTCCCCGTCATACCAGCACATCTTCGTGCGACTCTCCTCAACCAACTTCATGACGCTCCTTTGGCGGGCCACTTGGTCATCTCTCACACATACGACCGTGTACTTCGTCGTTTCTTTTGGCCTGGTTTTGCCCGTTTTGTTCGACGCTACGTCGCCGCTTGTGAGCCCTGCCAGCACAGCAAAAGGCCATCCTTCCTACCAGCTGGATTCTGTCAGCCGATCGCCATTACCACTGAACATTTTTTTTGAATTGGCGTCGACCTGCTTGGCGCATTCTAGATCTCCAGCTCAGGCAACAAATGGATCGCTGTCGCTGTGATGTTATAGGGGCAGGACCGCTCCAGAAAGAATCAGACAGCACGCCAGTGCACAAACACACGTCCAACTTCTATTGTATCCTTCACACATGGACCACCCACACATTACGAAGTTCCTAACACAAAAACACGCGGCTAAACTAAATGAATAAGTAGAACGTTCGGCCTACAGTTCAGGTCGTCGGGGTAGTAGCCTGGGCCGTCGTTGATGCCCCGTCGGCAACATTCAGTGGCGAAGTCGACGATGGGCGGCGTCGTCACCTGCAGTGACGAAGTCGGGAGACGCAGGGTCGCCGCGTCGAACTCCAGTGGCTCAGCGCCACTGTCGACGAACTGGAGCCGACGACTCACGTGTTCCGGCGGCGGGGAGTTGTGCCCTTGAGCACCTGTAGTCCGCCTCGGAAACCCACGCCAGCCCTCCTGGAACAGCGGCGCAAGGGCAGGTTCAGGCACCCGGCGCCAGCTCTCCACGACCAGCGGGACAAGGACAGGTTCAGGAACCAGGCGCCAGCTCTCCTAGACCGGTCGTCTAGCGGAGGCTGAGCTGTCCACTCGGCTAGTACGAGTGTCGCGACGTGGCCTGGGTCGTACCTATGGGCCAGACGCCCAACGAGGTAGTCCTGCCTCGAACGACGTACCTCGCGCACTGCCGAAGGCACGGGTCACCCACGCTCGAGGCCGCGCCTCACGAGCTCTCGTCTTCCTCGTAGGCACCGCCCGGCACATACACGCACACATCACATCCTCTTCGCCACCGCACGGCACACTATTGTCGTTTTTTTAGTTTCTGTTTCGCGCCCGCGCAGCACATATTCTGACAGTCGCCACTGACTATGCGACACTGTAGGCTATCACACGAGCACTTCCGACGAGTTGCGCAACCAATGTGGCGGACTTTCTGGTATATAATATTATTTTAGTACACGGAGCTCCAGGCCAACTGCTCACTGACCAGGGCCAAAAGTTCCTATTGACGGTCGTTGATGAAATCCAGCGCTCTTGCTCTACCAAGCACAAGTTTGCCGCTTCGTACCATCCGCAAACGAATGGTGTTACGGAGCTACTCAACCGCACCATAACCTACACGCTTTCTAAATACGTAGTGGCCGACTACAAGGACTGGAACGTTCATTTACCATTTGTGACGTTGGCATATAAGACGTCACATCACGACACTGCCGGCTATCGCCATTCTATCATCACGACACTGCCGGCTATTCGCCAATACAGCCGAGAATCCGCCTAGCCTTAGACACTTTGCTGCCCTCGGTCACTGAGTATGCCGGCGAAGCCATCACGCGAGCCTACCACGCGCGCCAACTCGCCCGCAGCCGTCTGCAGGCTTCACAGGAGCACCAAAGACAGCTCTACGGTTCCCATCATCGAAACGTAGACTTTTCACCGAATTTTGTTGTCTTCCTCTGGTCCCCCACTTGGCATGTAGGTCTTTCTGAAAAACTGCTGTCACGCTACACTGGACCATACTGCGTCGTTTGCCAGGTGACTGACGTTACATACGAGATCGTTCTACCCGATCCACCGTCATCCTTATCACCTTCGAGTGACATCGTGCACATAGCTCGACTCAAGCCTTATTACCCTCCTTCTACTGCATCCGAGTTGCTCAAGCACCGAGTTAGTACTTCTACCACCGGGGGGTTATGATACACAACAGCCGGCACAGCTGTGCTGCAAGAAAAAGAAAGACGACGTCGGCTGCTGGTTGTTAATGAACTGTCGCCATCTTGTTCGCCGAGCACGGTCAATTGTTTAAAATATATTAAATAAGTCACTCTAACATTATATATATATATATATATATATATATATATATATATATATATATATATATATATGTGTGTGTGTGTGTGTGTGTGTGAGAGAGAGAGAGAGAGAGAGAGAGAGAAAGAGAGAGAAAAGAGGCAATGCCTGTATGCCATGCAGGCTGTTCTTATCTAACTTCGTCATCCTCCTTATCGCGGTCACTTCACTCGCTTCAGTGCAGCAGTGTCAGCCTTGGTTCTATGCACTCGGCCACGCTGCGACAGTGCTGGGCTAGCTGCGCAACCACCTCTGGAGGCCAGCATTGACTATTGCGTGTCGGTTGGTCACGGCTGTTCGGTGGCACATAGTCTTCTCCTAAACACTGCAACTTCACTGGATATTTTTGCCGGGATATCTCCAGAGGGCGGCAATAACTCTTCAGTGGTGGTCGAACAAGTGTATACCGCGACTTGTCTAGCTGAGTTGGAGAACATTCAGAATGGTGACACTGGTACTACCTGTGTGGTCTATGTGCTGGCTCACACTTGTCCTGCCGATGAACCATATTTTCCTGAGAAGTGGTTGATGACACACATGGCCTGCGAAAATTACGAAGTCGTCTTCTGAACAATTTAGTGCGTCTCCACACTAGTGCGCTCGTCTTCGAACAATCATAATTAAAGAGGTTTTTTAGATTCGAACATTTGAAGGTTTGGTTGCCTTCAGGGTCTTCTCTGAAGCTCATGAGGTGGAAGTTGGCACATTCTGCCAAATACAGAGGGCGTTGGCATAGACTGATGGCATCTTGTTGGCATTATCAGCCCTCTACGGTAGCAGTAGGGGGGTTCACGTGATCAAGGGATGGTGAGCCTGAGAGCAGCCTCTGTGACTGACGTTGGTTGCAAACGCTCTCAGTCCCTTTCGGTATGGTGGTGGCAGCACACACTGACGAACCCTCACATAACTGAGATGGTGCACAGCTTCTAGGGTGAGTTTCACCGGCAGGGAATTCAATTTTTTTTCGCCGAGAAGCCATAGACCACAGCTGTAGCGCCGGGATGGTGCCCTTTATGATCTCGATCTTCGAAAAACGGCAGAATAGTGAAAGCGCGAGCTGAGCGATTGAGGTTGTCTGCCTCGTAGCTCTCATGCGGCATAAAGATTTGGATGGCGTCAAGAGCGTCGTTAGAGCAACGCCCTTCACGAGGTCTGTCTTCGGTGCTGCTCACTGACCATGATGAACTTCGGTCTGAAACCGGAGAAGATTCTAGAAGCTCAAGTGGAGAACGGGAGTGCACAGTTGGAGCCTCAAAATAGAACACTTCGTGAGCTCTATTATCGTTACCAGTTAGGTTGGTCTTGACGCTTGCAGAGATGTGGGAGGGATTCCAGCTCAAAGTATCAATCACCTTGCAGCTTCATTCCACCCATGATTGCTGCTGAACACCTTCGTATCTATGCCACGCCGCGGCAGCATTTTGAAGGTGGTCTATGGCTACTCACCACTTGTGCTGTTCGGTCAATTCATTTTGAGCTCCGAGCGTGTTGACGATAGCCATCCAGTAGTCGGTGTCGTCCTGAAAGCCACAGAATGGTGGCATTCACAGGCAGCCAGCGATGGCGATACAGATGCCGAAACTCTGGAGCATGTCGACACCAAGCAGCTGTGTTGGTATAAAACTCTGTGTTGGTAAACTGTTGCTTACTGAGGCTCTCGGGTGGGCTCTTTTCGTAATCTTAGGAGGCGGCTGTGGTCAACGCCTCATCGATGACGTGCAGTCCTGGTGGGCCCGCCGGGAAAATTGTGGAAGTAGACGCTGTTGAGGCCCTGACCGTGACCAGAAGTCGCGTGATGGTGCCGCGAAGCTCGGTGGAGCTTTGGGTAAACCGCATGCGAAGCCAGTACTCACATCCTAATTATAGTCTTCAATCAGCGTACTCACAGTGGTGTCGCCCCTGGTAGAGGGAGCTTGGCCAGCTGCCCTGAGTGGCTGACATTTTGTTGGAGTACAGAGTGAGGTGTTGTCGCAAGGTGAACGGCATCCCATATCACCTTGTGCTCCCTGATTTGGTGTGTTCCCGTGAGCTCCTACAGCAAGCCTACTTATACCGCGTTGCTTAATTTCTAATCTTGCTTGAACGCCTGATCTCATGCACAAGATCACATTGCCGAACGTCAGACCACGAACTATGATCCCGTTCCGAATTCCTCTCACTACATCATACCTATGTGTAAATACACAGTGCCCTATTTTTCATCCTCGCTGTGCCTGTAGTCATTACGAACATTTCGTGCTCTCTTAGATACTCGGTCCCATTGCTTATCGATACACCCAGATATTTGTATTTATCTTATATCCCTAAGGCTGGTTTCCTGTATGCTAAGCTCCCTACCTTCATTATCATTACACATTATGACTGCAGATTTTTTCTTACTGAATCTGAAATCTAACCTATCTCCCTCATTACTGCAGATGTCTATTAATCTTTGCAAATCTTCCTTGTTGTCGGCCATTAGCACTGTATTGTCACGTGCTGCAAAAGTTCTTCAACTAAGAAGAACTGAGCCGGCGGTGAGATGCACCGAAAACTGGCAAGATGGCTGCCTCAATAATCAACAACAACTAGCCAGAGCACGCGCTGTCCCAGAACATCATCTTCCGTTTTCGCGGGCAGCCATGGCTTGCGCTCGCCGTAACTAACGGCCAAATGTTATTATTCCCCCGTGATTGATTAGTGGTGTTTATTGGCGCAAGGGCCAGATATGGCCAAAGAGCGCCAGAGCGATGATAATTAATTGTGGGATGTGCAGTGCAGATAAAACAAATGTGACGTGGCTGTAAATGGGCCTAAAAAACAGTCGCTGTAAGTGTGTAAAAATATACATATGGTAAAATTATGGCAATGACAAATGATGTGAGCTATGGAGACATAAAATGATTTAAAAGTGATAAGTATGTCAAATAAAAACTTGGCATGGAGCACCAATGCCTCGACAGAGCCCTTAAAACAAGAGCATGGAGGCCTGGGCTCATTGAAATCTGCTATCACAGCAGCATCCTCTGAACAGAGGATGCGCTATGAACCTGTTGGGCTAAAAACATTCAATGTTGGGCTAAAAACATTCAGTACTACATTCTTTAAAAAGATTAAAACTGATTTTGTATCAAAAAGCGGCTCTTCACCGAGAAACATAATCGGATGTAAAGGAAGATTATAGCGGTATGCTAAAGCAAAATATTTCTTTCTCTCCCTTTCAGCTTCCGCACACTCCAGGAAGACGTGGAGGACGGTTAGCCTGTCACCACATCTACCACAAGTAGGAGGTTCATCGCCAGTCAGAAGAAAGTTATGAGTACCATAAGTGTGTCCTATTCTGAGGTGACAGAATAGGACATCAGTTCGCCGTGTTCTTGTTGCGGAGGGCCAGTAACCCAACCGCGGCTTAATCAAATTAAGCTTATTATTTATTTCTGTATCCCACAAGCGTTGCCAGTGGTTTCGCAGTTTCTTTCGTAGAAAGAGTTTTAGATCTGTTGCAGGGACAGTAGCGGTGGGGTTAATAGCGCCCATTATGATTGACGTGGCCATTTGGTCAGCTAACACATTTCCCTCGATACCTCTATGGCCACAGGTACCCAGCAAATAGTAACATGCTGGTTGGACATATACGCTGTACACAGAACGGAATATAGCTCAATTATTATCGGATTTCTGAATCTGAAAAGGGATCTTAATGCATTTACGACGCTTAACGAGTCTGTGAATATAATTGATTTTTGTATGCTTAATTTTTGTATATGCTTCACAGCGGACAATAGTGCATAATCCTCAGCCGTAAATATACTTGTTTCCGGGTGCAGCACGCCGGATTCCGAGAAGGATGGTCCGACGGCTGCATAAGCCACCCCTGCATGCGACTTAGAAGCGTCAGTATAAAACTCTACGCATGAGTAGTTGGACTGGAGTTCTCGGAAATGCATTTTAATATGTGCTTCTGGTGCGTGTTTAGTGATCTCAACAAATGAGGTGTCACAGTGTATAAGCTGCCACTGCCACGGCGGTAAAAGTATCGCTGTGGGCATAGGACAGAGTTCCAGCAGCGGAACACCCATTTCCTCACATAAGTTTCTCACACGCAAGGAGAACGGCTTTCTCACTGTGGGTCGATTATGGAAGAGGGTGGCAGCGGTCATATCGTTTATAGTTGAATAAGATGGATGCTTGATGTTTGCACGTACCTTTATAAAATATGTGAAACTGCTATAGGATCGCTGCAGGTGAACTGACCACTGATTCGACTCTACATAGAGGCTCTGGATCGGGCTTGTCCTGAAAGCACCGGTTGCAAGTCGGATACCCAGATGGTGAACGGGGTCTAGGATTTTTAATGCACTTGGCGTTGCCGAATGATAAATTATAGAGGCATAATCAAGGCGCGACCCGACAAGGCTTCTGTATAACTTCAAGAGGCACTTTCGATCACTACCCCATGTTGTACGTGACAGGAGTTTTAGGACGTTCATCGCTTTCAAACATTTCATTTTGACAAATTTAATATGGGAAAAAAACGTAAGCTTAGAATCTAAAGTGGTTCCCAGGAATTTATGCTCGCTGCTTACAGAGAGTTAGTCTCCCTTGATCGCAACATTTGGTTGTGGCATTACCCCTCGTTTGTTGGAGAAAAGTATGCAAGTACTTTTCTTCGTGTTTATTTTAAAACCGTTTTCATCCGCCCAATTAGGGAATTTATTCATTCCAAGCTGCACTTGTCGTTCGCAGACAGACATATTGCATGATTTAAAACTCATCTGCACATCATCAACATACACGGAATAAAACATCGCACTTGGAATGACTGACTGCAGGGAGTTCATTTTTACAATAAAGAGTGTGCAACTAAGCACGCCCCCTTGCGGAACACCAGTCTCTTGGGTAAAATTCTAGAGAGAGCATTTCCCACTTTTACGCGAAAGGTTCGGTTAGACAGGTAACTTTTAATTGTGTTTAGCATGTTCCCACGGATGCCCATGGTGACAAGATCGCGGAGAATCCCAAATCGCCATGTGGTGTCATACGCCTTCTCTAAGTCTAGGAATACCGAAAGTACAAACTGCCTATGAATAAATGCATCTCTGATGTATGTCTCTATGCGAACAAGGTGGTCTGTTGTCGACCTCCCCTCTCTGAAACCACACTGAAGGGGGTCTAGTATACTGTTACTTTCTAAAAAGTGGATTAGGTGCCGGTTTATCATTTTCTCATATAGTTTGCATAGACAGCTTGTTAGCGCTATTGGCCTGTAGCTGGCGGCCAAAGACGGATCTTTGCCTTGTTTAAGTACTGGGATGACTATAGCTTCTTTTCATGACAATGGAATATACCCAGCTGCCCACATGTTATTGAAGAGAGTTAGGAGTGTTTTTAGTGCTTCGGGGTGAAGGTACTTGACCATTTCGTATGTTATACGATCAACACCTGGCGCTGAGTTGTTGCAGCACGCAAGAGATGCCTTAAGTTCAGCTAATGTAAATGGGCAGTTGTAAGACTCACTGGATGGACGTTTACACTTAAGGGGCTGTCGCTCTTCGCGTTCTTTGAATTTTAAGAAAGTTTCTGTATAGTTTGATGCACTTGAGACGTATTCAAATGCTCCTCTAGGCTCTCACCTCGGCTACTTACCAAGGGTAGGGGGTGTGACTCCCGACCCAATAACCTATTTACCCTATTCCAAACCTTCGTTTCGTCGGTGTAAGAATTTATACTGCAGATGTATCTATTCCAACTTTCTCTCTTTGCAAGACGACGCGTTCTTCTAGCTTGTGACTTCACCTGTTTAAAATTGTCGAGGTTTTCAGCCGTTGGGTAATTTCGGAGTAATCTCCAAGCTTTATTTTGACTATTTCGCGCTTTCCGACAATCGTCATTCCACCATGGAATGCGACGCTTATTAGACATTCCTTTAGTTTGCTTAATACATTTCGCTGCAGCGTCAATAATAAAATCTGTTAGGTATGCCGCAGCATCGTCTATATTAAAATCAGCAATGTCCCCTCCATCTAAAAATGTGTTTTCTCGGAACAGTTCCCAGTTGGCTGACTTGGTGTTCCAGTGAGGAAAGTCAGGCGAGCATCTATCTTCTTTAGTTAGCTTCAACATTATCGGGAAGTGGTCACTCCCAAAGGGGTTCTTGAGAACAGACCACTCCAGATAAGGAATTAGTGTACTCGAGACAATACTCAGGTCTATAGAAGAGTATGTGTTGTGCGTAGTACTCTAATATGTTGATTCTTTTTTGTTAAGTAAACATGCACCTGACGAAAACAGAAAGTGTTCTATTAGGCGTCCTCGTGCATCCAAACGGGAGTCGCCCTATAGAGGATTATGTGCATTTAGATCACCGACGACTATATATGGCGGAGGAAGTTCATCAATGAAGCTTCGAAATTCTGTCTTTGAAAGTTGATAGCACGGAGGAATGTAAATAGAAGTAATTGTTAGTAGCTTCCCGAACAGCACTGCTCGGACAGCAACTGCTTCAAGAGAAGTTCGGAGGTTTAATTGCTTACAGGCAACACCTTTATCTACTATTATAGCGACACCGCCCGACGAGGCGGCAGCGTCGTCACGGTCTTTGCGGTAGATGGCATATTGCTTTAGAAAGTTTGTTTGTGTGGACTTGAGGTGTGTTTCCTGAACACACAGCACCTTTGGAGTGTGTTTATTAAGGAGTTCTATAATATCATCAAGGTTATGGAGAAGTCCTCTCACATTCCACTGTAAAATCTGCGTGTCCATTTTAAATGTGTTTTGTGCTGTGTGCTCAAAGATAGAGAATTAGCTCACGGACCCTTTCCAGGGGCCGTGACACGAGATTTTTCTTTTTTGGATCGGTCGACGGAGTCGCGCCGATCCTTAGGCGCTTGCTGCGCCCTCACGCTCGGAGTTGTGTCCATTGCCTCTAGCGAGGCACTGGACAAGCGCTCTTGCGAGCGCTGGAGTTGTTTTGAGGGCCTCGCCTCTAAAGGCAAGGCCTTCGCGGCCCCCAGCCCGGAGGTTGGTGGGTCCTTCTTCGACGGCGGAGCAGCACTGGCTGCAACCGCCGAGGGGGCGAATGGCGTCACCGCTGGCTCACTACCCGTGTGCCAGACAGGCGCCAGGGGCCGTCGTGGCGCTGCCCCCTGACGCGGCACTTCGGCAAAGCTAGTTTCTGGTAGGCAGGACACCTGCCTTCGTGCCTCCTTAAATTAAATATTTTGTTTTACCTTAATTGTGACAATTTCCTTTTCCTTTTTCCAGCACGGGCATGACCGCGAGTATGCGGCATGTTCCCCATTACAGTTCGCACAGTGAAGAGAGTTTTCACAGGCATCTGATGTGTGCTCTTCAGCACTGCATTTCGCGCAAGTTAGGCGGCCTCGGCATTTCTGTGAACTGTGGCCGAACCGTTGGCATTTGAAACATCGGAGGGGGTTTGGTATATATGGCCTAACTCGAAGCTTGATATACCCAGCCTCAACGGAGTCGGGCAGTACACTTGAATTGAAGGTAAGTATCAGGTGTTTAGTGTGGACTTCTTTGCCATCACGCCTCATGCTGATTCGTTTTACATTTATGACATTCTGTTCGCTGAAACCCTCCAGGAGTTCAGCCTCCGTCAGCCCTAACAGGTCATCATTTGAGACAACGCCACGGGTGGTGTTCATGGTTCTGTGGGGGGTTACTACTAATTTAGTATCTCCAAATTTCACAAGGTTAGGCAATTTTTTATATTGTTTCTGGTCGCGGAACTCCAACAGGAGGTCACCACTTGCCATTCTCGAAGCTTTATATCCTGGGCCAAAGATTTCCGTCAAAGACTTTGATACTAGAAAAGGTGAAAGTGTTCGCACTGATTTGCCGGGTGTGTCAGCGTGAATAACATGAAATGAAATCGGGGAAAAGATACTTTCTGGTTACCAAAAAACTGGAAAACTTCATCGGTGCGCCCTCTTTTCTGAGGGCGATCAGGGAGTGGGGGGAAGGAACAAGCCATACGTAAATGCTTACTTTCGGCAGCGGCGCCAGCCACCCGCCATGGAGTCCTACAAGGGGACGCTGGAGGGTCTGTAAGTACAGGCCCCGCAGACGCCAGCTGTACACCACCACTATAACCGAATATGGTGTATCCAAGGTAGGATAGCCACACAGGGTTAACCCTTGCCGCCAGGAAACACGGAAGTCAATGGAAGTGAGTAGAGGACAGGAAAGATTTAAAGTTAGAGGAGAGACAAAGATGTGAGGTGGAGACAGGAAAAGGCAACTGCCGATTCCCCTTGGGCGGGTCAATCCGGGGGTGCCGTCTACGTGAAGCCGGGGCCAAAGGGGTGTGTTACCTCTGCCGGGGGGCCTTAAAGGTCCAATCACCCAGCATTGGCTCAACCCCCAGGATCCCCTTTTCCCCGGACACGGCAAAGCCACGCTCGGCTAGGTCTCGGGTCCATGGTGTCGCTACACACCAAACGCCTACTTACGCAGGCGCCCCTGCGGGGATTATTCCCCCGTGAAAAAAAAAGGGGCATCGCTCTGATGCTCGTATAGTGCAAAGGCAAAGTCGGGGCGAACCGACAGAAAATACGCGCATACACAAAAACAGCGATAAGGTTCTTGCGCAGTCGCACTACCGCGTGAAGTACGGCTTCAGTCGCACTACGTGCACAATCTCCGAGGAGTGCCTTCGCCGCCATGGCAAGAAGGTGCCGTCAGGAACTACCTCGTAGTTCACATTGCTCACGCGTCGGAATATTTTGTATGGCCCGAATTAGCGAATGCGCAGTTTTTCTGACAGTCCCTGGCGTCGGACTGGAGTCCACACCCAAACTTGATCGCCTGAATGGTATTCAACTTGCCGATGGCGAGCGTTGTAGCGGCATGCGTCTGTACTCTGCTGGTGCGTAATGTGTAGGCGTGCTAACTGGCGTGCTTCTTCGGCGTAGTGGGTAAGCTGCGCAGCATCAGGAGTGATCAAAGCGTCGCAATTGTGTGGAAGCATCGCATCCAGCATGGTCTGGACCTCACGTCCATAGGCAAGACGGAAAGGCACGAATCGCGTAGTTTCCTGGACGGCAGTATTGTAGGCGAATGTGACGTGCGGTAGCACCTGGTCCCAGGTCTTATGCTGGACATCTACGTACATAGACAACATGTCATCGATGGTCTTCCATAGTCGCACTGTCAAGCCGTTGCTCTGCGGATGATATGCCGTGGTCTTGCGAAGGCTCGTGTAGCTGAGCTTGAATACGTCATGAAGAGCTGGGCCGTGAATGCTGTTCCTTTGTCTGTGATTACGCACGACGGGGCGCCATGTCGAAGAACGATCTGGTCCATAAAAAATTGGGCGACGTTGGAAGCCGTAGCGCGTTGTAGTGGTTTTGTTTTGGCGTACTTCGTCAAATAGTCGGTGGCTACCACAATCCACTTGTTGCCGGCAGATGATAGCGGAAAGGGCCCCAGTAAATCCATTCATATTTGATCAAATGGCGCTCCTGGTGGTTCTATTGGTTGAAGAAGCCTCGCGGGCTTTAGTGGCGGGGATTCGTGGCGTTGGCATTCCTGGCAACTTTTCACGTAGAGCTTAACGGATGCAGAAAGCTTAGGCCAGTAGTATGCTTGTCAAACTCGAGCGAGAGTTCGAGAAGAACATAAGTGACCAGATGTGGGCTAATCATGGCAGGCAAGAAGAATCTCGTCATGCATGTCAGTTGGCACAACTAGAAAATATGTTTTCTCATTGCCGTTGAGTTTATCTTATACAGGACCCCATCTCGCAGACAGAACGACGGCAGACTTCGAGAAATACATCGAGGTATGGACGAGTTGCGTCCTTCAAGGTTTTCGATAGCTGCGCGAATTTCATCGTCCGCGCGCTGTCGTGTAATTAGATCTGTTGTAGTAAGGTCCCCAAGGAAACCACCGTCATCCTCGGTGTCGTGGCCACAAACTTCGACAGGTGCACGGGATATTGAATTAGCATCTTCGTGCTTGCGGCCCGATTTGTAAGCGATCGTGAAATCTTATTCCTGCAGACGAAGACTCCATGGCGCCAGTCGCCCACATGGGCGCCGTAGGTTGGCTGACCAGCACAACGAATGATGGTGGGTCACTACCTTGAAGAGGCGTCCGTAAAGGTAAGGCCTAAATTTCATCATGGCCCATACAGCAGCGAGGAACTCTTTCTCTGATGTGGAGTAGTTTACCTCGGCGCGGGAAAGAGTGCGGCTAGCATACGCCATCACTCGCTCTGTGCCCTGTTGTTGTTGTACGAGGACAGGACCAAGACCCACGTCACTGGCATCAGTATGAATTTCAGTATCAGCGTCTTGGTAAAAGTGAGCGAGGACTGGTGGTGTCTGCAAACGCTCCCGTAGCTCAAAGAAAGCTGCGTCATGTTCTCCCTTCCAGACGAATGAAACATCTTCACGAGAGAGTCGAGTGAGCGGTTCAGCAATCCTAGAAAAATTGGCTATAAAGCGGTACGCGCAGAGCCCTAGGAAGCGACGTACTGCCTTCTTATCACGTGGAACAGGAAACGACGCCACGGCGGTACTTTTGTCAAGGTCTGGTCGAATGCCATTCGCACTGACAACATGGCCGAGAAACTTGAGTTCTTTGTAAACGAAGTGGCATTTTTCTGGCTTCAGTGTCAGGTTAGCAAAGAGGAGCGCTTCCAGCACATTCTGCAGACGCTTCAGGTGCTCCTCAAATGTCGCAGAAAACAGGACATCATCATCCAGATAAACTAGGCACGTGTGCCACTTTAGACCTGTAAGAACAGTAACATCATTCTCTGGAATTTCACAGGTGCAGAACAGAGGCCGAAGGGAAGCACTTTAAATTTATATAAGCCATCCGGTGTAACGAAGGTGGTTTTTTCATGATCTCGTTCATCAACTTTGATCTGCCAATAGCCATTTTTCAAGTCTATCGATGAAAAATACTTGGCCCGCCGCAGTCTATTGAGCGAATTGTCGATGCGGGGCAGTGGATAGACGTCTTCTTTAGTCACGCTGTTGAATTTCTTGTAGTCCACGCAGAAGCGCAGTGATGCATTTTTTTTCTTCACGAGCACAACCGGAGATGGCCAGGCTCTCTTCGAAGGTTGGATAACGTCCTCTTGCATCATTTCTTCGACTTGAGCATTTATCACATCACGTTCCTTTGCCTAAACGCGGTAAGGGTGTTGTTTTATGGGCGAGGCGTTGGTATACGTAATTATCCGGTGTTTGGCGATCGGTGTCAGACGAACCTTCGACATGGACGCGAAGCACTCTTTAAATTGATATAGCAGTTCACGTAGCTCGGTCTGTTGTTGGTCCGAGAGAGTCGAGTTGACATCAACTTTTGCAAGTAGTGAAGTCACGTCGCTTGGTTTCGGTCTAAGCCCGTCGTCGGCTGATGTAGATGCGAAGCATTCAGAAACGTCTGCGATGGGGTAGGCAAAAGCGATGATGGTGTCATGAAACAGGTGCTGGTACTCGTTACTGAAATTAGTCAAAAGTATGGCAGAGGGTCCATCATAAAGCGTGATGAGGCTGCGTGCAGCGCAGACACCTAGTGCAAACAAAAGCGTCAAGTTGCCTTTGGCGAGAACCTCACCATCCCGTAACTTGTCAGACACCACATCAACTAGGACGCTTGAACGCGGAGGCAACGTGATGCTGTCGGCAGAAGAGCGAAGCGTGCTGTCACGGATGTCGTCAGATTTTTCGGAGGATCCAGCTGTGGAAAACGTCATGGTACGCTCTCGAAGATCGATAATAGCGCCGTGCTCCCGCAAAAAGTCGACACCCAGGATTAGGTCTCTGGAACAGTAAAAAAAAAACGAGGCGGCTGGCGAGAAACGTACGTCCCCGAATGGTCACTCTGATAGTGCACATGCCAAATGAGGTGACTACATGCCCGCCGGCAGTACGAATTTGTGCTTCGTACCAAGGCGTAACAACTTTCATTATGTGCGCAGCTAGTTTCCCCCTTATGATCGAGTAGTCCACACCTGTGTCTAATAATTCACTAATGTCGTGGTGACCGTTGACTACCACAAGTATATTCAAAGAAAATCTGTTTCTGGCTTTCGTCGCTTTCGTCGGGGAATCGCTCCGTGTCCGTGCTTGCGTCGGTGGGAGGCCTTGCTTGCATCGAGTGTCAGCGGCCTCGCTCCCGAAGGTCACTGTCGTTAGTTTTCCCGCCTAGAGCTTGACTAGCGCGCCAGCACCACCCCTGCGAGGCTCTGAAAATTTGGAGAAGATCGACTTGGGGATGGGGACCGCGACTGCCGCCGCAGTGGCATGCGCTGCTGTGAGAGGTAATCATCAACAGCTCTCGGTCTTTCGCCAAATCTCTGCCGTGGTGCGTTGACGGCGAAACCCTGTAGTCCGAGGCGACGATAGGGACATTCCCGGTACAGATGTCCAGCTTCACCACAGTGATAACACAGTGGTCGTCTGTCCAGTGTGCGCCATACGTCGGATTTTCTGGGAAGCGATTGTCGATTTTCTAAGAGCTGAACTGGCTGCAGCGAAGGAAGTGCATCCTGAGGCATAGGATTAAAGAAGCGTGGTGAAGCAGGAATACATTACCTTACAGCTTCTGCGTATGATGCACGATGTGGCTCCGTCGGGACAGGCAGGACATAGCTGGAAGGTGGCACTTGGAGAGCCTGTCGTACTTAGTTTCTGACAAGGCTGCAAATAGACCCTGTAGTAGGTTGGGACTGGCACTGAATTGTTTGTAGTTCGTCGCGCACCACCGATCAAATGAGGTCGCAGAGAGACTCGATGTTGATGTTGCTTGCCGCACTTCCGATCTGACCTATTGACAAAGCGGCACTCACTTGCCGGTCGTACACAGTAGAGCGCTGCTGCAGCACTTGCTCCATTGTTGTGGCTTTGGTCAAAAATTCCACCACGGTCTTTGGGGATCAGCAAACGAGGCCATCGAAAAGCTGCTCCTTCACTCCTCGCATTAAATGACAGACCTTCCTTTCTTCTGCCATGTCAGGGTCGGCTCGACGAAAGAGGCTCGTCATGCCCTCGACGTACATCATGACACTTTCGTTCGGCATTTGGAGGCGCGACTAAATCGCTCGCTCGGCTCGTTCACGGCGATCGGGATTGGCCCAACTTGCCAGCAAGTATCGACGAAAGACGCTCCACGAGGAAAAAGGCTCACGGTTTCCGTACCAAGTACTAGCGCCTTCCTCCAAGCTGAAATACACGTTCCTCACTTTGTCGAGGTCGGTCCAACCATTGTAATCCGAAGCCCGTTCGGACTGAACCAGCCAGTCTTCGACATCCTCCAAGACGAGACCCTTGAACACCTGCACACGCGGCTTCCACAGCGTATGAGGTCTCGCTGCAGCGCTTTCCTGTGCATTGGAGGCTGCAGCGCCTTCCCTAGCGTTCGGGGGTGGAACAGACGTCATCTCGGGAAGAGGTACACGCTCAGGAGGTAGCCCTCGGAGTCTTCAGATTGAGCGGTGAACAGTTGTTGTCACTGCAGGTACAGAGCTACCTGAAGGCGTTTGGAACATCGGATGGGGGTTACCCAGCAGCTCCACCAGTTGTCACGTACTGCAAAAGGTCTTCAACTAGGAAGAACTGAGCCGGCGGGGAGACGCACCGAAAACTGGCAAAATGGCTGCCTCAGTAATCAACAACAACTAGCCAGAGCACGCGCTGCCCCAGAACATCGTCTTAAGTTCTCGCGGGAAGCCATGGCTTGCACTCGCCGTAACTAACGGCCAAGTGGTAATATTGTCTCCGTGCATAAATGCTGGTAGTGGCTGTTGAATGAGTTTTCCTTGTTTGACGAAAGAGATGCTAAAGTCAAGAGGACTCCCCTCTAATTGACCCGTAATCGTTGTAGATACATCATGAACAAGGGTGACAAAGAGCACCTCTACCTAAGCCCCCGTTTTATCCCTCTAGGCTCGTAAACCAGTTTTCCCCATTTTAGAACTACCTTGTCACTTCAGTAGATATCCTTTAAAAGATCAGCGATTCCATCTTCCATCTCTAGCGTGACCAGTATTCCCCAAAAGTTCTCTTGAACCACGCTATTGAACGCTCCCTTGATATCTAAAAATGCTAGACACATCGACCTGTGTTCCTTTTCTGCTATTTATATGAACTGCGTCAAAGGGTACAAATTGTCTTGCAACCACCTGTGTTTTTGAAACCCATTCTGCAGTTCCCCCAGCATGCATTCATCCTCTATTTATGCCTGTAGTCTTTCCTTTTAATTAAAAATCTGCATCGGCAGCCTGTAACCACTGAAGTCACTGTTATAGGACGGTAGTGGTTTATGTCTGCTTTGTCCCCTTTGCCTTTATAGATAATGCTCATCCTGCTGAGTTTACATCTATCGGGGACTTCACCATCGATTATTGTTCTGCTCACTGCCTCTCTCAAAGTCTCTTTAGACTTCGGACCTAATGTCTTTATAAGCATAATTGGGATGTCATCTGGGCCTGTTGATGTACGACTTGGAACCCTCTTCTCGGCGATTTTCCACTCTCGTTGTGAGAATGGAGCTACTGCGCCACTTTATCTATCCTTGTCTATTAAGGTGCATAAGGCAGTTTTTTTCTGAAATTTTTTTCGTCACCCTTGTTCTTATATATTCAAAAGCTTCATCCACTTCTAGCCTAACACCTTGAGCTGTAGTTACATACCTCTACTCAATGCTTGTGTCGTTTTTAGGCAGTTTAGATTATTCAAAAATTGCGCTGCTGCCTTTCTATCCTTTTTATGTACTTCTGCCAGCCACTGAGTCCCCTTTTTTCTAATCTTTTCATTGATCAGATGGTATGCTTCCCTTCTACAGCTTAGAAAGGTGTTTTTTTTTCAACATCACCCCACTGCTTAGCATATTTGTGTTTCCTAGAGCCTTCCTGACGTTTTGCTATGGCTCTTTTTACTTGCTCATCCCACGAGCAGTTAGATTTGTATCTCCTTTTTTGGAATGACATGTCACGTGTTTTAGCAAGCTGTAGCTCAAACAGTCTATTTAGATTTGTGTACGTCCACACCTTTTTATTATCAGCAGTCATTACTTTCTGAATTTGTTTAGTAGCTAATTCTATTTGTCTTTCTGCATAAAAAGTCTCCTGTAGTTGCTCATCTGGTCTACTCCCCACTTTTATTGCTCGTACAAAACTTAGCCCGATACGTTTGTGATCACTACCCAGACTTCTGGAGCCACATTCATTTATGTGCATTTCCTTCAGCCTATCATGCATCCTAAGTGACAAAAGTGCAAAATCTACCGTCGACTGCAGCCTTCCTACCTCCCATGTTATTTGCACTTCACACGTCTCAGTACTGTTGCAAATGTATAAATCATGGCTTTCGCACATATGTCCATGATAGTTTTGCCTCTTGGGCCAGTATACCCGTCTATATTTTCTATGTGCGCATTCATATCTCCTTGTATAATTATCTCGCACTCTCCTCCTAATTCCTCAATGTAATTTTTATACACTCCACCATTGCCTGGTTTTCTTTTTTGACATTTGCTTTCATCCACAAGTACACCAAAAATGAATGTCATCTGTCAAGCTACTTTTCTTTTTAACCACAAATTATCGGTGCTTCCCTGCTTGATTCTTTGTCAATCCATACTTTTATGTAAAAATTTTCCAATTCCACCTCCATTTTCCCTGCCGTCTGTTCAGTTGCAACATTCCCATACGTAGTCTGGATTGAAAGGTGGTTGCTCCATGTCCCGAAGATGTGTCTCCCCCATGCACCATCTGCTCCTCCTGCCTAAACCGCTCTTCTATCTCTTCACACTTCAACCCATTCCTGCCACCCTACATGTTAATATAGCCTATGTCTGATTTACCTCGGCTCTTGAGCTTACGTCGATTTATGCTTCCACGGACCCCACGTGGCTTGAATACCGGTGCCCCTTCAGAATCGTCTTTGGCTACACTGTTGGCCTCAGGGCTCTGGGCCCTCCTAAAAGCTTTTCTAGATTATGTTCCGAAATAATCTTTCTTCTTTTACCCTGCGTTCTCGATGTGCCACGAGTGTACTTTTTTGCCTGCACACGCATGCGTTGTTTTTAATTGCCTGTATATATATTCTGCCCTTTCTAATAAACAGTTTAGTTGCGAGAAAGCGCTTGTCCTGTCTTTCTTTCTGTTCATTCGTGCGCTTGAACTTACCATGCATATCTAACTAGCCCAACTTTCGATTTTGTCCTCCTAAAAACGCTGTGGCTTGACGACCCATCCTATTGCCAGCCGTCCTGCCCGTCACACCACTGTAATGAATTTCATAATGTGGAAAGGGGCGAGCACCGGGCTCGTACATGTCTTGGTTCACCTCCATTACGCTGTATCCGAGCTGCCGGCTCGCACCCCTGATGACACAGTTTACCTTCACTACCCTCCTTTCAATCCACGAGAGTGCCCCCACATCTCACTAGCGCAAGGCTGCACCAAAGTGGTGCACGCTCACGCTAGAAGGTGCAAGGGTTCGCGGCACCAAGGTGACACCTAACCAACACCCTGCACAATCGAGGACACCGGTGAAGGGGGTGCCGCTGTACCTTTGAGAATCGAGGAGCGAGGTGCAGTGCACCGTGAAAAAGTGCAGAAGGCGCAGAGAACCTAGGGTGACTGGGGTTGACCAAACACGAGAACCTGGGGCAAATAAAACGTCACAATGATGTGTGTCGTAACGTTGCTTCTGTTGCTCTTGCGATGCAGAGAGGCGCTTCTTAGTGGCTTCTTGTGTTTTTCGAGCTCTGGTGATAGTGTCATGGGTGTATACAGTCTGCAAATCGACAGCTGTCGAAAACATCGTGTCGAAAGGTAGAGTATGGTCACAGCTGAATAAGAGATATAATGGTGAACACCCAGCGGTATCGTGGCGTGAGGAGGTGTATACACATGTCAGAAAGGACATGCAACGTCCCAGTCTAGGTGGTCAGAGCAAAGGTACATGGAGAGCATACTTTTAAAGTCCGGTTGAATCGTTTGGTAAGTTTAGTTGTTTGTTAATGGTAGGTCGTCATAAACTTTTGTTTGGTTCGCAAGAGTGAAGCAGGTCGTCAATAACTCAGGAGAGAAAATAGCATCCACGATATGTGAGCAGTTGGAATAGAGCGCCATGATGGACGAGGACATCGTACAGAAGAAAATCGGCTACATCTATGGCACAGCTGGTCGGAAAAGCCCTCGTGACAGCGTACCGGGTTGTGTGATCCGTAGCGACAGCTATATATTTGTTTCCGGAAGTAGACTCAGAGAAAGGGCCTAGTAGGTCAAGACCAATTCAAAAGAAGGGGTCAATAGAAAGATCAAGTGGCTGAAGGAGTCCGGCAAGACTCATAGCGGTTTTTTTCGACATAGGCATTGGTCGCATGCGGCGACGTAGTGGTGAACGGAGCGATAAAGCATGGGCCCGTAAAGTCGACGCTGAACATGGTCGTACGTCCGAGAGAGACCAAGGTGACAAGCGGTGGGGGCGTCATGGAGCTGGGTGATAACACTTGAACGTACACTCTAAAAAAAGAGCGCGTAAAAAGGGTGTCTTTTTGTCCCACAACAATCATCATCATCTATATTGCGTTCCATCCTTGTGGTAGTGTCCCGCGCCCAGTAAATTCCGGTCATGATCGACATGCTTATTATCAAGGTTACATTGCATTGTCGATAAGAAAGTGGCCAGCGCCGAATTTTCAAGAAAGGAAGCGCACGCAAACCTAATCACGATTATTGTTGTGGGACAAAAAGACACCTTTTTTACTCGATATTTTTTACAGTGTAGGTGAGAATGCACCACAAGGATCCGTTCGTGCCCATTTGTGTTGACTTTGCAGCGGCACAAGGTGTCTTCTTTAAACACAAGCAGTCGAGCAGACGGATGTGGCGTCATAAAGTTCAGCTTCTTCATAATGTCACGCAAGACGGGCTCTCGGGGCTGTTCATCACGGATGTTGCTTCAAGCATAGAGAGAGAGCATACATGACGGCGCTTTATAGAAAGTCTCAGTCCACTGGATGGCGGGACAAGCAGTCAGCGTCATGGTGTAAGCGGCCATATTTTTTAAACACTGAGTCATAATCCTGACACCGTAGCGCAGAGCGATCAAGACGCCAAGTGGGATCCTTTAACGACGAGAGCCAGCAGAGGCGTGATGATCAATTATGATGGTGAAACGGTTGACCATGTAAGTAGGGTCAAAATTTGCCAACCGCTCAAACTAGAACAAGACATTCCCGTTTGGTTATCGAGTAGTTCCGCTCGGCTGCAGAGAGGAGACGGCTGGCATTTGCGAAAACGCGGGCGCAGCCGCTTTGATGCTGGACTAAAACTGCACCGATTACGTGGCCGCAGGCATCAGTGCGGACTTCTGTTGGGGCGGAAATGTGGAAATGAGTCGGAATAGGTTGTGTTGAGCAACGCGATGTGGTTAGAGAACGCCGAAGCCTGCGCAGTGCCCCAAAAGAATGAAACACCCTTCTTCAGCAAGTCCGTAAGAAGTCGGGCCACGTCCGAAAATTGTTTACAAAACGTCGGAAGTAAAACATAGACATAAAAAGCTGCGGACTTCCTTAGTGCTGGTCTGGACGGAGAAGTTTTGCACAGTTCGAATTTTATGAGGATCAGGGCGTAAGTCAGAGGAGTGGGCAAGATGGCCCAACATAGTTGCTGGCGTCCATAGTGGCACTTCGATCAGTTCAATTGCAGTCCTGCGTTACCATAAATAGGAATGATGAGTAAAGCCGGTCGCGGTGTGTTTCAAAGGGGAGAAAATACAATGACGTCGTTGAGGTAACATAGCCAAATTGACCACTTCAACCAGCGCAAGAGAGAATCCACCATTGGCTCACATCATTTGCTCGAAAGTCGCTGGAACATTGCATAATCCGAACGACATGACCTTAAACTAGTAAATAACATCAGGGGTCACAAAAGCAGCCTTCTCGCGGTGCATGCCGTCGACAGCAATTTACCAGTATTTTCACAGAGGGTCGATGGAAGAAAAATACTTAGCGCCATGAAGGCAATCGAGGGCGTCATCAATGCGCGGTAGAGGGTGGACGAGGTTTTTAGTGATCTGGTTCAGATGTCAGTGGTAGACGCAGAATCACGAACTGTTGTATTTTTTTTTAGAAGAACAACATGGAAAGTCCATGGACTAGAGATGGCTAAACTATGTCTTTGGCGAGCATCTTGTCGACTTCCTTTTGAATAATTTGATTCTCTGTAGTAGAAATGCGGTACGGCCGTCGATGTATCATAGATGCTTCGCCAGTAATAACGTGGTGCTTCACAACGTTTGTTTGACGTAGCGGACGGTCACAGAAGCCAAATACGCCCAAGTACGATTCCTGGACGTGACGGAATGCGTCAGTTTGATGCGGAAAAACCCTTACAAAATGCTAGATACGGCCCATGTAGGTTTTATGTTGCTACGTAGCTATCGCATGAAGGGTGAACCATTCTGTGGACAGAAGACGACAAAGAGGACTGGTTTGCTCGCTCTGTGTGCTGCGCTCTGATGTTATCGGTGTAAATACCCTGGCTAATAGTCACGTCCCGTCTCATTTTACGAAACATATTTGTGGTGGACAAGCTGGTCCTTCCCTGTAGCCATCACGAAGCTCCGCAACGGCCGCATCATCACGGGTCCTACCATGTCACCAGCTCAAGGTACATCGCCTTCACCACCCACCTCTTCTGTGACTCCTACCTACGTTGTACTTCCTCCTGCTCTGGTACCTGGCGTAATTTCCGGACAGGATGGCCTTGACTGTGACAAGTGGCTCAAAGTGTATGAACGGATCAGCGCGAGCTTTAGGTGGGACCCGACACTCATGCTTGCCAACGTGCTTTTTTACCTTGATGGCCCTCCGAGGGTGTGGTTCGAAAGGCCCGAAGCCGACATTACCAGCTGGGACACTTTCAAGGAGAAGATCCGTGACCTTTTTGGGAACACCGCTTAACGGCATATAACTGCGGGAAATCAGTTGGCTACTCGGCCACAGACGTCTACCGAGTCCTGCGTCGCGTATACTCACGAAGTCATCGCCCTTTGCCGCCAGGTTGACGAACACATGCCCGAGCGTGAGAAGCTATCGAATGCGCTTAAAGGCATCACCGACGATGCCTTCAACCTGCTTGTATACACTAATGTCACCATCATCGATCAAATTATCAAAGAGTGCCGGCGGTTTGAACACGCCAAGAGCCGCCGTATCACGCAGAGATTCACGCGACTGCCGAACACGGCCGCAACTTCATCGTGTGAAGCCGCTAGCCAACCACCCACCTATGACCACGTCACCCAAATTGTTCGTCGGGAGCTTGAAGCTGTCTGTCCAGCTCCCATTTAACAGCCTTTTTTTACTACCCAAGCCACTTACCCATCACACCGATCGGTAGCCTTAGTTCAAGCTTTGGTAATGCAGGAGTTCGCTAATCTCGGTCCTCCGTCAGCGTGTCCCGTGACTCACCCTGAAGTACGCCCATACCCTTCAGGTAACGCTCGCCAATCTCCTCCATCATTGCCCTTCCGGAACTCTACGCAATGGCGAACCCCTGACGACAAGCCTATCTGCTTTTCCCGTCATCAACCTGGACATATTTCTCGTTATTGTCGTCACTTCTGGTCCAACCCACCACGTCAGAGCTACCCTACTTACTTACGCCCTACCACTTCTGGACGTCCAGCCGCAACATCATCCAACTTTTACTCGCCGCCTCCTCACGAGCCTTTCCCCACTGACACCCCTTCTTCCGGTCGCCGCTACTCCCGCTCCCAGTCGCCGCTACGCCCCCAATTCCACTCTCCGCCACCTCGGCGCTTTTCTTCGCCGAGCTTCTCTGGACGTTCGCAGCAGGAAAACTAGATAATGCAGCCTATGGAGGTAAAACTGCAATACCAACGATGCCCGAAAACCCTCTACTGACGCTCCCCACACACCACAGTCTCATTGAAGTAAAAGTCGACATTGTTCTTGTTACGGCCATTGTTGACACAGGCGCCCCGCTATCTATTATGAGCGCACATCTACGCCGCCATTTGCAGAAGATCATCTACAACTCAAGCCGTACTTGATGCCATCTACAACTCAAGCCATACGTGTTGCCGATGGCGGCGCTGTATAACGCTGTAGAAGTCGTCGGAATGTGCACTGCTCGTGTCAACATTGCTGGTCGTCACGCCGTTGTCCTTTTTGACGTACTAGATTATTGCCCCCATGACCTCATACTAGGCCTTGATTTCCTCTCGGCACACTCAGATTTAATTGGCTGTTCTTCTGGCACGCTCAGCCTCTACCTTCCCCTGCTCTCTGATGCCTGGGAAAAACCCGTCAGCCGCATGGGTTCAACCACTTTTGTTCGCTTGCCGCCTCGAGATGTGTCATACGTCTGTCTGTCATCTACCCCTCCAGTTCCCGACGGAGACTACATCGTTACACCTGTAACAGACGCACGACGGACGCGCAGTGTTACGGTGTCGCATACCATCGCCACCATAGTGGACAACTGTGTGTTTCTCCGCTCCTCAATTTCGGCCTCATTCCTCAAGAGTTGCCCTACCAGATGTCGCTTGCTCAACTCACTGCTATAAGAGAAGATGACATAAACGTTGTTGCTGTAACTGTTCCCGACCAAGCCGAAGTCTCAAGGTTACCCGATTCTGCCGAAGATATCTTTCGAAATATGATTGGACAAGACCCCTCGCCTGATCAGGCCGGCGCTCTCTGCCGCGTTTTGGTCTCCTACGGTGACATTTTTGATATCTGTGATCGTTCCTTGGGCCAGACTAATATTGTCAAGCACCGATTTAACACTGGTGACTCTGCGCCCATCTACCGTCGTCCTTACCACATGTCCGCATCAGAACAAGCAGCGATTCAGAGGGAAGTGGACAACATGCTATCGAAAGACATCATCGAACCATCGTCAAGCCCTTGGGGCTTCCCAGTGGCCTTGGTAAAGAAGAAATATGGCTCCTGGCGTTTCTGTATTGATTATTGGCACCTCAACAAAGTAACCAAGAAAGACGTGTATCCTCTTCCACGTATTGAGGACACAGTTGACTGTCTTCATGGCACCACCTTTTTTTTTCATCTCTAGACCTCCAATCTGGCTACTGGCAAATCGCTGTAGACGAAATGGATCGTGAGAAAACTGCGTTCGTTACCCCCGACGGCCTTTGCCAATTCAAGGTCATGCCGTTTGGTCTCTGCAACACCCCAGCAACCTTCGAGAGAATCATGGACACGCTGCTTCAAGGATTTAAACGGGCGACATGCTTGTGTTACTTAGATGACGTGATAATCTTCTCACCCACCTTCGCCACACACCTTGAACGCCTTTCGACCATTCTATCAACGTTCCGACATGCCGGCCTCCAGCTGAATTTCTCGAAGTGCCGCTTTGGTCTTCGTCAAATTACTGTGTTGGGCCACCTTGTTGACGCTTCCGGTGTATGACCAGACCCGGAAAATGTACGCGCAGTAACGTAGTTTCTCGTTCCATGCTCTACCCATGATGATGTTCGCAGTTTCGTTGGCCTATGCTCTTACTTTCGCCGGTTCGTAAAAGATTTTGCGGCACTCGCACGCCCACTCACAGACCTTCTCAAACACGACGTCCCGTTTTGTTGGGGTCCACTTCAAGCTAACGCTTTCTCTCGACTAATCACCGCTCTAACGACACCACTGATACTTGCACATTTCCACCCACATGCTCCTACAGAAGTGCGGACAGACACCAGAAGTTATCGCATCGGCGCAGTTTTGGCCCAAACTCAGAGGGGCGCTGATCGTGTAATTGCATATCCAAGTCGTCTCCTTTCAAAGTCTGAGCGTAATTACTCTATACCAGAACGAAAATGCCTTGCCCTTGTCTGGGCGGTTTCAAAGTTTCGTCCTTACTTGTATGGCCGCCCGTTCCTTGTCGTCACAGATCATCACGCCCTCTGTTAGATTTCTTCGCTGAAGGACCCATCTAAACGACTTGGTCGTTGGGCGCTCCGTCTTCAGGAGTACCCCAACCAAGTTGCCTACAAGTCGTGACGCCTCCATCTGGACGCCGATTGCTTGTTCCGTTACCCTGTTGACCAACCAGATGAATCGGTAGGCGAGCCTGGTCCCAGCGTCATGTCCATGTCTAGGTTTTGTCAGATTGGTGACGAACACCGTCGCGATCCTTCCTTGTGGTCACTCATTTTCCGTCTGGAATTTGACCCTAACGACGTGTCACTCCGTATGTTCGTTCTCCTGAATGGCACGCTGTACCGTCGTAGCGTCCTACCAGATGACCCTAATCTACTTCTAGTTGTGCCTAACCATCTCTGTTCAGCGGTCCTGCATGAGCTTCACGACGAACCAACTGCCGGCCACTTGGGCGTATCTCGCACGTACGGCCGCGTCCGGCGCCGCTTCTTTTGGCGTGGTCTCGCACGGTCCGTTCGACGCTACGTGACCTCCTGCGATAAATTCCAACAACAAAAACGACCTGCCACACCCCCTGCTGGTCTCCTTTACCCGATCTCCATCCTTACCGAACCTTTCTTTCGTGTTGGTGTGGACCTCCTCGGACCGTTCCCTGAATGAAACTCTGGGAACAAGTGGGTCGCCGTTGCTATAGACCATGCGACCAGGTTCGCCATCACTAGAGCACTCCCCACCAGCACTGCTAGTGATGTTGCCGACTTTTTGCTCCACGATGTAATTCTACACCATGGCGCTCCTCAGCAATTGCTGACCGATCGTGGACGCCCATTTTTGTCACGCGTACTCGACGACTTTTCGCACTCTTCCTCAACGCAACGCAAACTGACCACTTCCTACCATTCTCAAACAAATGGCCTTACCCAATTCCTAAATCGCGCCCTCACGGACATGCTCTCGATGTACGTCTCATCTGACCACCATGAGTGATTGATCGATTGGTTGATTGATTTGTGGGGTTAAACGTCCCAAAACCACCATTTGATTATGAGGGACGCCGTAGCGGAAGGCTCCGGGAATTTCGACCACCTGGGGTTCTTTAACGTGCACTCAAATCTGAGAACACGGGCCTACAACATTTCTGCCTCCATCGAAAATGCAGCCGCCACAGCCAGGGTTCGATCCCGCGACCTGCGGGTCAGCAGCCGAGTACCTTAGCCACTAGCTGACCACTATGACTGGGATCTAGCGCTACCTCACGTGACGTTCACCTATAATTCATCTCGTGGTGATATAGCAAGTTATTCACTTTTTTATATGCTCCTCCACCGAGCGAATACGCACGTGATGCTATCACTCGTGCTGACCACGCACATCAGATTGCCCACTCTAGGCTGTTGGCTTCACAAGCAACCCAGAAGGCTCTCTACGATAGCAAGCATGTCGACGGTGACTTCTCACCTGGTTCTCTAGTTCTTCTCTGGAGCGGAGCCCAGTTCGTCAGGTTGGATTGTCAGAGAAGCTGCTATCTCCATACAAGGGACCTTGCCCTATTATATGACAGGTAACGGGCGTTACCTATGAGGTCATTCCAGTCTCCGGGACTAACCTGTCTGCAAACACCCCCAGTGACGTAGTCCGCGTCAGTAGGTTGAAACCATAGTGCCCTCCTTCTGAAGAACTCGTATAAAGTGCACCGAGTCGGTAATTTTACATTCGGGGGGGGGGGGTGGCTAATGCTACGTAGCTGTCGCATGAAGGGTGAAGCGTTCTGTCCACAGAAGACGACGTAGAGGACTGGTTTTCTCGCTCTGTGTGCTGCGCTCCGATTTTATCCGTGTAAATACACTGCCAAATGGCCACGTCCCGTCTCATTTTACGTAACAATATAAAGCCTTATATGATGAAATAAGGCCACATGTAAAGTCATGTGTGGCCATATATGAATTTATTTAGTTACATATAGCGGTTCATTGAAAGGCAGATATGGTCATATATGAATTAAGATAGCTATATAAAGTTGTCTATATATGGCTATATATTCCCTTATATGAGTGAACTTATATAATTATTAATATATGAAACTTATAAGGCACTATACTGCCATAATTGAGAAAACTTGTATCCATATCAGGGTGCTTATTAGGCTACGTGCTCCCATATCTGAGTGCACCTATATGTACATAAGAGCTTATATATCACTATAGTATATACAGTCATATATGAATTCAAAACAGCTATGAATATAAATGTGTCTGACAATCTTCAAAGTTAAGGAAAATGAAGCATGCGCTCGCAGCATTCACCGTTACTTGTGCTTAGTAAGAAACGTATCATTAAATGTAGTCGGCAGAACAATTATGTACCTAAATAAATAAAAGAAATGAACTTTTAATTACCAGAAACGCGTTTTTAGGTCAAATAGGAGACTAACTGTCTTTTGCAATTAACCCATTATTCCTTTGAGATAAAAACAATCAGCCACTGGTAAGTCTGTGGAGCAGTGAAATTCACACAATTCACGAGCGAAACTGAAACCAAAGCTCCGACGAGTTAACTAAAACACCTAGTTGAAGACTTTACTGTCCACAATGGCGATTGCAGCTTTCTGCATCTTGTTAACGTTAGTGCGCCATACTTGCTCTAATTTCAAAGAAAACCCGCCCAAGAACAAAGAGAAGTCAACCAACAGCTGGTGAAACGAAATTACTCATTCTGGATGTCGAGAAAGAGCATGGTTTGTGCGTTATACCGAGTTTCGGTTTCACCTGCGAAACTTGCAAATTTTCTCGTTCGCTAGCAATTGCCAGCAACTACTTTCGAAAAAATCAAAAAGAGGCAGCGGGCTCTTGGCAACAAGAGCTGCAATTTTTCCATTTTACAGGACCACTAGTCTTCCCTAGATAAAAAAAGTTAGTCAACTCAATATTCTTTATTTCATTTGTGATTATTTATGTTTATACCCCGCTTAAGATGCCTGGTACCACAAAAAAGTGTGAAGGCAGCGTGGTATTATCTTTTTTGTGTTTTTTCTGAGGACATTTTTTTATTGAAAGACCCTGTATAAAGGTACTTATAACGTGATGTGCTGTGATATGCATATGAGAGTTACAGCTAGTTAGATTGATACAGATGTTATCAGGCCTTTTGTGAGCAATAAAATGTTTGCTAACTGCACCACAGAGAAGCGCACTCACACATATATACGTGTGCATTTAAGTGCGTACCTCTGTACATGATTTATTTATTTATTTATCGATACTGCAGGAAAATGTGCTGGCCCATGCAGGAGGGGCAAATAAAATAATACAATGACAAGGCATTCACAAAAATACTAACAATGCAATAAGAAAAACGTACAGTGCAAGACACTGGTTCGCAAAACAATATACACAAGTGATAACAAAAAAAATTTTAAGACAATAACAGAGCACTACACAGAGCATGGGATTCACGACACAATTGTAAGAAATGTTTAAACACTGATCATATTCACACTAAACATTAAGAGAAGTTCTTTTCCAATTCTTTTGTAAAGTTTTCCGACTGTATGACGTGAACAGGTAAAGAGCTCCATTCTATTATGGTGCGCGGAAAAAAACTGTTCATGTGAGATTTGGTTATGGCGAATATGGGCGTGAGAGAAAAGTTGTGTCTGTGTTTGGTCAACCGTGTGTTTAGCGGTACTAAAAAGTGAGGCTTCTGAAGGCCAATTTTCCCTTTTATTATGTTGTGCAGGAACTGTAGGCGACTAAGTTTACGGCATTGTTCTAGTGAACTTATTTTATTGGTAAGCAATAGAAGTGAAGGGGAATGTTCTCTTTTGTATTTTCAAAAATAAATCTAACAGCCTTCCTTTGCACACGCTCCAAATTCATGATGTCTTTTTTGGTGTGAGGATCCCATACAAGCGTTGCATATTGAAGTTTTGAGCGCACAATTTCGTTGTATGTCAAAAGCTTTGTACTCGCCGGAGCTTTGCTAAGATTTCTTTTCAAAAACCACAATTTACGCAAGGCCGAAGCGCATGTAAGAGATATATGATCTGACCAAGTAAGTTTGTTATTAAACGTGACGCCTAAATATTTATACTGGTCAACCTTGGTTATTATGGTGTCGTTAAGAACGCAAGAAAATATGCCAAGTTCTTTTTTCTTTGTTACTCGCGTCAAAACTGCTTTTTGTGCATTTATATTAATTCCCCAAAGTCTACAGCACTCTGAAATAGCTGTGACTGATTGCTGCAAGCTTTGGTGATCATTCTGCGAGGTAACTTCTTTAAATATGACACAGTCATCCGCAAATAAATTTACGTTCGCGTGAGTTTTTCCGGGATATAAATTATATAGATCAGGAATAGGAGTGGTCCCATTACGCTGCCTTGTGGCACGCCCGAGGTTATATGGCGCAAAACGGACGAGCGTTTCTTAATTTCTATGAACTGTTGCCTGTGCCGTAGGTATGCCTGGATCCATGATATAATGTTTGAAGGGAGACCAATGCACTCAAGCTTGTAGATTAATTTTCCGTAAGGCACCCTTTTGAAGGCATTACTGAAATCAAAAAAATAGTATGTCGACTTGTCCGGATGAGTCAAGTACCTCGGAGATATCATGAACAACTGACACAAGCTGAGTTGTAGTCGATAACCCCTTTCGAAATCCATGCTGTTGTTGAGAGAGGACCTTGTGATCACTCAAATACTGGTGAATAAAACCTGCTACAATGTGTTCTAATAATTTGCTTCAAGTACTTGTAATAGAAACTGGTCGATAATTAGGAACTGCAAGATAGTCTCCCCCTTTATAAACTGGGATAACTCTGGCTTCGCGCCAGTCGGATGGAGTATTCTCTAAGCGTAAACATAACTTGAAAAATTCTGTTAAAAAGACACAAATCTGTTCCGCGTAACATCGTAAAAAACATTAGGTATCCCGTCAGGGCCTGCAGATTTACGTACATCAAGATTAAGACGCATTTCCAAAACACCTTGTCGAGAAATTGTAATCTCATGCACTACAGCTCTTGCATTGCTTAGGTCATAACAGTCTCCAGAAGTTTAAAACAGACTCCAGAAGTAATCATTGAAATGTTCTGCAATTATAGGAAGATAGGTCTTCAGTGGGCATAACCAAAAAAGTGAACATATTATGTGACATATTGCCACAGAGATTGCTGTTACTAATTATTTTACAAAGAGGACCAACGGGACGGTATGTGAGCGTCTACAGTGCCTCGCAACTAACGAGGCGCTATGTGAGCATCTACAGTGCCTCGTAACCAACGAGACGCTACGTGGGCGTCTGTAAAGTCCCTGAAAAATAAACTAAAGTATCGCCAACCGCACCCCTTCGCCTCTACCTCCTCTCCCAGCATCCACAGCAGTGCCTCTAGAGTGTCCACCAGGAAACTACAAATGCGAAAGCACGCGGGCGTACTGGATGTGCCACACACTTGGGCACCTCGGACACTGCTGCATATATTGCTAAGTACACAGGCCCCAACATTTCCGCCTCAATCGAAAATGCAGCCGCCGCAGTCGGCATGGATCAAGCCAGAGACGCAACGTTTACACGGCACTAAACGCGGCACGCGTTTCAACTGGCATTTACGTTTACCATCGACGCGGTTACTCTCTTTGTGTGATGCTCGAGCTTGACAGTACCGCAACACTGTAAACACGAATACAAGCGAAACGATAGAGTTTAGCTCGCCGGTACTCACCTCACAAAGCCGCGACGATACAGGGTCCAAGTCAGTCCTTCCGATACGCTGGAGCCACACTTCTTTCCGAGCAGCATTGTCTTTTCCTCGCTGAAGCGAAAATAGCTTCTTTCCTCTGCTTTACCTGCTTTTGCAACCGCTGGCACTGCAGGTCGGCATCCCGAAACGTGCAGGATTACCGTGCACACACTCATGCGCGGTCGAACTCCGGCTACACAACAATACCAAGCGCGCACGCCTAGCCACAAACAAACACCGCGAAAGTAAACAAAGAAAATGGCGTTCGCGATACCTTCACAAAGGCTAGTGCGTCATGCTGCAGATTCTTAGAACCGCCGAGTTTATCACACAGACAGCAGTGGCACTGCCATCGAGAGCGACACCGCTGAGCGCGTCTGCATGCAAACGGTGGGCTATCGCGTTGAGTATTGCCTACTTGCGGTGATGTCTTTTGCCACTGCATGCCACTTGCTTATGTACACGTCACATCGTCGTATTTAACGTTACTTTTTATATTATTTTTCTTTCTCAATCACTCTTTCGGTGCATCGCCTAGAACCGCAGCGCCCACATGCGCTTTAACGGAAACATAAGCACATGCTCATCACTGCGGCCAGGAGCCATACAGCCCCTCAACTTGCGTCGTTTACTATCTGCAATGCACGCCAGGGGAGAGGAGTCTGCACATTGACACGAATGGCGCTGCTTTAGTTTATTTTTCAGGGATTTTAGGCGTCTGCAGTGCCTCGCAACCAACGAGACGCTATGTGGGCGTCTACTGTGTCTCGCGCCTGCTCACGCATCTTGGGCAGAGCAGCTCATGCCTCGCGTGGAGGAGCACGAGCCGGGAAGACTGACGGAGGAGTTGTTCAGAAAGGGGCACGAAGGCGGAACGCTTTTAGCAGACTCTTCTTTAAGACATAGTTTCTTTTCTGGGCACAAGTTCGCCCTCAATAAATCATTGTGTGTGTTCCCCCTCTTGTATTGAATACGGGACATTCTGGTGGAGGTGCGGGGTATGATTGGAAGTCCCCTTGGTACAAGAGAAAGAAGCCCTGACCCCCAGCGATTGGAGCCTGGCGAACTTACTCCAGTACACCAGCGTTCAAGTCGCTGCCTCCGAGGTGAGTCACCTGACTTCGGATCTCTTCTCACTACTCCAGCAACACTGGCAGCGGTAACCGCCAATTTCACAGAAATGGCCAATCCTGCTTCAACATCTGAGCTCATCGTGTCTCCCCCGTGCTTATCTGAACCCTTCCACGAAGGAGGGAGGAAAAAACCTTTATTGATGCTGGCTGTGCCAGATAGCTCTTATCCCAAACGGGCTGGTTGACATCCCTAGTCCGGGACGTCATTAGTCGAGGCCGCCACCCGAGCCCGCTGGACTAGAGTTCGCTGTTCCTCTAGTGTGGAGCTATTGAGTAGGGACGTCTCCCAGTCCTTTTTGGTGGGGTTGGGAAAGGGGGTTAATTTTGGGTTCATTTGGCAAGCCCAGACCATATGGTAAGTGTTCGCCACTTCCCCACAGTACTGGCACTGCCCACTATATTTTTGGGTCGTAATATTTGAGTATGGCTGAACAGAGCAGCGTATTTGTCTGTAGGTGCCGCAGGACGCGCTCCTCCGTTTTCGAGAGTCCCTTCGCTGGTGCGGGATACAAGCGGCGTTGCTCAATGTACTAATCTTTGATTTCTCGAAACCGTGTTGAAGATGTGGGACGTTCAGGTCTATCAGGGGAACGGGGAGTTTCCCGGGAAGTAAGCACGCGGGCCCCTGCATGTGCAGCCTCGTTACCCTGTAGACCCTGATGGCCCGGAGTCCATATAAGACGTTTTGGGGTAGGATCGCGGTTCCTGATGCTGAATTTTAGGTCTACTAGCCAATGGAGAGATTTCTCCAGCAAGATAGCTCTCGCAGGCTCTTCGAGAGTTTGTAACTATTTGTTTTGAGTTTGGATGGAATACTGCCAGTGCAATGGCCACCTCCTCCGCCTTACTTGAGCTTGTGGCTTTGAAAGTGAGGCCGTCCACCTGCGTTCCTTGATGTATTACCGCCGCCGTGTAGTATCCCCTAAGTGACGGCTCGGCCACATCGACGTAATAGACCCCATTACGGGAGCCAAGCCGTTGTTCAAGTGCCTCAGCGTTTGCTTGCCTTCTACCCTGGTGCGCCTCCCTGGTCATATCGCGGGGAAGCGGGGACACCCAGAGTTTGGTTCTCCAAAGTTGAGTAATACGCTCCGCGTTTTCGATTTCTCATTAGTGCCGGATCAAGAGGTGGTTCAGTATGCGCCGCCCGGGAGCGTCTGCGTAAGACGCGTATATTGATTTGTGAGGTGGGCTTCTTTGAGCTCTTGTATAGAGTTAAAGACTCCCAATGCAGAGAGTTTCTGATTTGAAGTGCTGATGGGTAAATCAAGTGCGCGCCTAATTACTTTCCTAAGAATAGCATCGACTCTGTTCTCTTCGTGTTTAGTCATTCGTAAGTACGGTATTGAATATAGAATCCTGCTAGTTACAAAAGCATTGGCGAGCCGAATCACGTCCCTTCCTCGTAGCCCACCGCGCTTGTTTGACACTCGGCGGATCATGTGCTTTACCTGTTCTCCGATTTTCCGTAGCTTGTCTAGCGTGGTGCTGTTTTTTGTTCTGTTGTGAATCAGAAGGCCAAGGATTCATAGTTCTGAAACCTGTCGTATTGTTGATCCTGATACCATCAAGATCAGGGTCGTCCTATCTTTAATGTTTTCTCTGATATGCAGGAATTCAGATTTGGTTGGAGCGCACTGCAACCCACACTGGGCCACATAGTCCTCCACAATGGAGGCGGCCTGCTGCAGGCGGTCTTCGATTTCTCCTAAACTGCCCCTATTCGTCCAGATTGTTATATCATCGGCGTATATTGCATGATATATTCCTTCCACTACTGCAAATGCTTGCGGGAGCTTCATCATGGCAATGTTAAATAGCAGCGGAGACAGGACAGCTCCTTGCGGGGTTCCCCGCGTACCCATTTTGAATTGTCCATGTTCCTCGTTATCTATGCGAATGAACGCCAGTCTCTCAGAGAGGAAGTCTCTGATGTAGGCAAGTATTTTCTTACCGCAATGGACACTACTCAAGTTCTTCAGGATGCTTTCATGTTTACCGTTGTCAAATGCGCCTTTAAGGTCGAGTGCAAGGATTGCTCTGTCGTTGTGCGTCGAGGGAATGGGTTGGATAATGTCTCGTTTTAGTTGCAAGAGGATATCTTGCGCAGACAGGTGTGACCTAAAGCCAAACATGGAATCTGCGAAATGCCCCTTGCTCTCGAGGTACGTGGCGAGACGGTCTCTAACCATTGTTTCCAATAATTTGCCGGCACATGAAGTTAATGACATAGGTCTGAGGTTGTCCGTGCTGATTCGCTTGCCTGGTTTTGGGATGAATGTGACAACTGCTGTTTTCCATTCAGTTGGCAGTGGTTGGCCATCCCAGATCGCGATAATGTACTGCAATAGATGCCGATAAGAATCGTCTGACAGATTTGCTAACAGTTTTACCATGATCCGGTCTCGGCCCGGGGCAGTGCCCGGTGCATGTTTTTCAGTGCTGCTTTCAGATCGCACATTTCAAAAGGGGCATCGAGCTGACTGTTTTCTCTACCTGCGTATTCATATGCGTTCCTGTTGGTATTCGTGGTGCGACATAGGTATCTAGCACACAAATCGTCAGCCAGCTGGGAGTTGGTTCCCTGAAAACTGTGCAGAGCTCGACGGAGCTGCTTTCGCGCTTCTCCTTGGGTTTGGACGGGGTCCACGAGAGTTCGAAAAAGGCGCCATGGTTTTCTTGTATTCTTTTCTTTAGCTACAACATTGCACCGTTCTGTCCGATTGGATTCGTTCAGTTGTGCAGCATATTAATCCGCTTGCTTACTCAACTCGGCTATTCTAAGTTTAAGCTTGCGGCTGAATTTGTTTTTCCGCCACCGTTTAGTTAAGCTTCTGCGGGCGTCCCAAAGTTGGAGCAGGTACTTATCGACAGCAGGGGTGTCTTCCGTTGTCTTTATAGTTTTAAGACACTTGGAATTGGCTGCAAGGAGCTGTTTTGCCCATCCCGTATATCCTCCCGCCCCTGGCACAGAGGGGATCACCTGTGAGCGAAAACTGTCCAATCTGTCAGCTTAGCTTGGCTCCATGTTCTAGGGCCTATGTTGCCGGAGAGTGTGATTCTGAGGAGACAGTGATCACTGCCGAGCGTTTCTTCTAAGTTTACCCATGTTGCGTAGGAAATGTTCTTAGTCAGTGATAGACCCGGGCAAGTATCTCGGTTCACAGAATTTCCAACTCTAGTGGGTTTCATTGGATCTGAAAGAAGCAATAGACGAAGAGTGGATATGAGTTCTGCCAATTTCCGTACCTTGTGAACTTCGCGGGTGTAACCCCAATGATAGTTGGGGGCGTTAAAGTCACCCAAAATCACCAGTGGGTTCTTATCTGCTTCCTTAATCGCTTTATAAAACATTTCGTTGAAGACACATTGCCTAGATTTCGGAGAACTGTATACATTTAGAATGTACAACCTAGGATCTCGTCTTTTATTGGGAAGGACTTTGGCCATTGTGTATTCATGCGCCTCTGACAGATCAAGGTCTATCTGACAAGCGGTATACTCCTTGTGCACGAGAACACAGGTGGGCGCACTTCCCTGAAATGAGTTGTAACCAGGCAATTTCGCCTGTAAGCCGATTTCTTGTTGCGCCAAAACTGCAGGGGTAAAATGTTGATTCTGCAGGAAAAGGTTAAGAGTGGCCCTCTTTTTCATATCTTTAAACCCCCTGCATTTCCACTGGAAAATATCGAGTTGCTGTTGTTTGGAGCTTTTATTATTATGTTTAGAACTGCCTGTCATCATGAATTTATTATGTAGGAGGTGTCATTTTCGCCACTGCAGCCAGCGTGGGAGCCTGGAGAGGCGTGGGGAACTCAGTTTGGTTTGTTAACGACTGGGATATGTTGCTCTCGGATTCAGAATTTGCCAGGTTACGATGAACAATTTTGCGTCAGGGTTGTTCTGTTGTCTTAATGCCAGTTTTGAGTTGGTCCAATTGGGGTGTCAGCAAATTTTTAATGGTTTGTAATACGCTGGCTGTGAGAATTGGCAAAACGCTTTGCTTGAGATCTTGCATAGCGGCTTGAACTGATAGGTTCAGCTGCTGCGGAATAATGTCTTGTACTGTAAGCTTGGTTTGTTCTAGGATCATTTTGCTCTGCTCCTCAAGTTTAGCCTCTAGTCTGCTTAGTCGACCTTCTATGTCGTTCGAAGCACCTACTACAGTTTTAGACACAATAGTGTTACCCGATACGTCTGACTGAGTGTCCTGCTCATCAACCAAGCAGTCGGAGGTGTGCCTAGCCACCGGTTCCGACGGTGGTGGAGAAGTAGCAGCCTGCGACGCCTTCAGCGCCCGATTTTCGCGTTCCAGAGTTTCAATGAGTTTTTTCATGGCTTCCAATTGTTTTAAAATTTCAGGATTGGAGGGGGAGGCAGTGATGGTGGTGGGAGACTGAGAGAAGACCCCTACCCAATTGGTCACCAGTTTGGACGGGTTGGCCAGTGACGGGAAATCCTCGGCGCCGAAGGTAGACGGCCTCGACTTCTGTCCGGCTGGGGCTTTGATCGGCTTGGGCTTGTTATGCATGGGCTTCGCTTTTTTGTCAGTCCTGAGTGGTGCTGAGGGCTCTTCTTGCTTGTTTTTTAGTCCATGTTGCCGCTGTGGTAGAGCGGGCTTCCATGCCTTCCGGAATTTTTCGACGCACTGCGCAGAGCCGGTGAAATGGTTTTCACCGCATATAAGGCACTCGGGTTGACAGTCGTGCTTCGCTGGGCCCTCTAGAGTGAGTTACACCTTCGCACCACAGTGAATGCACCGCTGATTGTCCGGATTGGGGCACGCATCCGGTCTGTGGCCCACCATTTCACACCAGTAACATGCCAGAAGCGTTTTCTTGTAGTAGCACACTGGCACGTTTTCACAGCAGTAGTGAATGAATCTTGGAACGTGGCGTCCTTTGAAGGTCACCACTGCAACGTTGGATGTTCCGAGTTTCCGCACATACAAAATTTCGCCGTCGATCCACTCAAGCTTGCGTCGAAGGGATTCTGAAGTTTCATTGTCTGCGACGGTGATGACACCCTTGCAGGTTTCTCCGGCTGATTTCAGATGTCCTTGAAACGGTACCTGGCAGTCCCCGATCGTCAGCGTGATGTCCCCGATGAGCTTCGAGGCCAGGCTTTCCGTTTTCACACCTACAACAACGATGTTTTGGTCCCACACCGGCCACACGGAGATACCAGCGTTCGTGGTGCTGTCGGTGAAGCGTTTCACTGCTGTGCCAATCCCGCCTGGGCCGAACGCAGCGTGCAGATCCATGGTTGTTTTTGGTTTAAGCACAATAACCAACTCGTCCGACCGGATTCGAGGCATGTGTGTTGGCTTCTGCGTCGCCAGCTGCCGTGGGGACTCAACGCAAGCTGCGGGTGTTGATTCTGTTTTGCGAGCCTGTGGCTGGGCGGTGGCCGTCGAGCCTCCGGGCTTCATTTTAGCGAGCTTCTCTTGCAGTTGGCGAACCATGATCTGAAGATATTCGTCTTCACCTCGTATGGGATCTTCCCGTGTTTCTGCCACCTCGATGTCAACCCAGTGCATCGTGCTGGGGTCGTAGCCTGTCTTCGTGGATGCTGCCATGACTGGGGAGCCCGGGCGTAAGCCTCGTCGGCATTAGGCTTTGCCGGGCTCGGGCGTCGCGTGATGTTCAACCAGTCGTAGATTGGCGTAAAATGGGCCTGCCCGGATAAAATAGGCAGAGGTTCCTGATGGCTTTGCCGAAACGCTGAAACCAGTTTCTGGTGGATATTTGCCAAAAGTTCACAACACTCGTCGATTTCCGACGGAGCCGACGTGACATGCCCTACCACGGTGACGCGCACGAAGATGTGGAAGACTGGCTGGAGCATTTCGAGTGAGTCGCAAGGACCAATGCCTGGGATGAGGCGAGGAAATGGGGCCGCGTGTACTTTGCGTTGGAGGATGGAGCGAGAATATGGTTTGAGAACCACGAATGGGCAATAGCGTCGTGGAAAGACTTTCGGCAGCGGTTGCTTGCTGCGTATGCCAGCACGGATCGCCGGGAAAGGGCAGAAAATGCCCTTCAATCAAGAAAGCAACGCACGAACGACAGTGTCAGCATGTATATCGAGAACATGTCCCGCCTCTTCAAACGAGCCGATCCGAACATGACCGAAGAAAAGAAAGTGCGCCGTTTGATGCGTGGAGTCAAACAGGACTTATTTGCTGGCCTGGTTCGCAATCTTCCTCGTACCGTTGCTGAATTCCGCACAGAAGCCACGACCATAGAAAGAGCACTGGAGCAGCGTGCCCGTCACTACAATCTGGATGCCGGTAGTGAGCCCGCGGGCGTCCTTTTGGCGAAGCGAGACAGCAGCAACGAGATGCTGAGGGAGCTGGTGCGTTCCATCGTCAAAGAGGAGCTTCGTAACATTCTCCAACCGCAAGTAATGCCGACAGTTACATCTCTCACATCCGTCATCCCTGATGAAGTTCGGCACGCCATTCTTCAGCCGGAACCAGAAGTGCAACCTCTTCGACTTCAACAACCCCTGCAGGAACGCCATGTATAAACGTACGCAGACGCTTTACGCAACCTGCCGTCCACAATGCCTCGTTCGCGACTCCCGGTGCCCGCCAGTCAGCTTCGACCAGCCCACCTTTTCTTGGAGAGCAGAGACCACGGAAAAGCGATGTGTGGAGCACACCTTACAGGACACCACTCTGTTTGAAGAAGCTGGACATCTTTACCGACACTGTCCATACCGAAGGGTCGGTATGCGTGGGTTTTCTGTGTATGCTCCATGCCCGCGTAATGGTGAAAGGCCTATAGAAATAGAGGAGTACCTTTCAAGGCACGGATCTCCAGCCGCTAGCTTCCAGCACCAGCCAAGGTCGCCAGCACCAAATCGTTATCGATCGCAAAGTCCGCGACGCTCAAGTTCACCACCAAATTCACAAAACCATCAGTCAACAAGCCCGCGTCAGGAAAACTGAAGCCAGCGAACTGGGGAGGCAAGGCCGCCGATGCCCGACAGAGCAAAGATCCTCCGTCAAGGCTCCAGCGAAGCAGCAACGAGAAGAAATAACGACGAATATAAGTAAAGAAAAAATTTCTTCAGACTTGCGTGTTAATATGGGTGGGCGGGAATTTAACGTATTGGTCGATACTGGTGCCGATCATTCAGTTATAAGCTATGCAATCGCAAAAGATTTGAAGAAAATTTTGACGCCTTGGGGTGGACCAAAAATACGCACGGCTGGGTGCCATCTGATAACACCTCTGGGAAGATGCACCACCAGGATCAGCATTCAGGGTGCCACTTATGTCGCTGATTTCCTAGTTCTGCCAGAATGCTCGAGAGACGTAATAATCGGAATGGATTTTCTGCTAGATAACGGCGCCATAATAAACCTGCAGAATTCTAATATTTCTTTTTCGAAAAAGCTGGCCATAGACGAGGAGACGGGAAGTTCTGCGTTGCGTGTTATCAACGGCAACGTAACTGTGCCACCACGATGCAGCGTCCTGGTTGGCGTAAGGAATGATGCATTCGTCGACTCTGAAGGAATAGCGGATGGCAATGTCGAGCTGCTGCTAAAGAAAGGTATTTGCATAGCTCGAGGCATTATTCGCTTACGTGGTGGGCTTGCCAACGTACTGCTCACATATTTTGGAAATGAAATTCAGCTTGTCGCAAAAGACACTGCCATCGCTTTTCTACACAGCTTTACTGAAGTTACCGACTTATGTGCCATTGCGTCAGAGCCACCTACTTCGGAAACTACGCATGACCTTGGATTTCAATCAGCCGAAGTCTATCGCCAACCGAGAGAATAATCCTTGAAGACCTGATAGATGAATTCGCAGAATGTTTTTTCACCTCATCAAAAGTACGTCACACGCAGATCGTGAAGCACAGGATTATAATAGAGGAAACAACCAGGCCAGTGTATCAACACCCTTACAGAGTTTCGCCGAAAGAACCAGAGGTTATAAATAGCCAGGTGCATGAGATGTTGCAGGATGAAGTCATTCGGCCATCTAGCAGCCCGTGGGCATCGCCGGTAGTTCTCGTGAGAAAAAAAGACAACACGTTGAGATTCTGTGTAGACTACCGGAAACTAAACAGCGTAACCAAGCGGGGTGTATGCCCCTTACCGCGTATTGATCACACATTGGATCGGCTACGGCACGCCAGATATTTCTCTTCGCTCTACGTAAGAAGCGGATATTGGCAAATCGAAGTGGATGAAAGAGACCGTGAAAAGACCGCTTTCGTAACCCCGGATGGCTTGTACGAGTTTAAAGCACTACCTTTCGACCTCTGTTGTGCGCCAGTGACATTCCAGCACATGACGAACAGTGTCCTCACGGGGCTGAAGTGGCAGTCATGTCTAGTCTACTTGTACGATGTTGTGGTATTTTCTGCGACGTTTGACCAACACGTAGAGAGACTGCGGTTGGTGCTTCAGGCTATCCAGTCGGCCGGCTTGACAATCAAACCAGAAAAGTGCCAGTTCGGCTCCGACAAGCTTCGTTTTCTGGGACACGTAATCAGCGCGGAAGGTGTTGGCCCTGATCCTCACAAGACTGCGGCGGTCGCAGTATTCCGAAAGCCCAGAGACAAGAAAGAGGTGCGTCAATTTTTGCGCTTATGCGCTTACCACAGACGATTTGTAGAAAATTTCTCGAAAATCGCCGAGCCTCTAAACAAACTCACAAAAGACGAAGAATCATTCGCTTGGAGTGCAGAACAAGAAACAGCTTTTAACGAATTAAAGCAACGTTTGCAGAGCCCGCCGTTCCTTGCCCGCTTCGACGAGACCGCTGACACGGAACTCCATACAGACGCAAGCAATATTGGTCTCGGCGCAGTACTCGTACAATGGCAAAATGGAGAAGAAAAAGTGCAACTTACGCCAGCCGAACCCTCTCAAAAGCTGAAAAAAACTAGTCCGCGACAGGAAAAGAGTGTTTGGCAGTGGTATGAGCTATCAGCTAGTTCAGACCATACCTCTACGGAAGGCCGTTCTGTGCCGTCAGCGACCACCACTCACTTTGCTGGCTAGCGAACTTAAAAGACCCGTCGCGACGTCTTGCCAGATGGAGCCTCCGACTGCAAGAATACGACATTACTGTAGCATACCGGTCTGGGCGAAAACACAATGATGCCGATTCCTTATCACGCTCGCCACTGGACTCTACTCCTTCAGAAGAAGATGACTCGACACTTCTCTGTGTGATGGAAGCCTCAGAGCATCAACGAGCTGACGCAGAACTGCTCCCGTTGATCGAGCACCTCGAAGGCCGTGCCGGACAGGTCCCACGTGTATTTAAGAGGACATTATCTTCATTCTGTCTCCGTGAAAACGTGCTATACAAAAGGAACCTCGGGCATAACAAAGAGAAGTTCTTACTCGTCGTTCTGCTAGCAATGAGACCCAGAATCCTAGAAGCTTGTCAGGATGAACCATCGTCTGGTCACTTGGGCGTCAGCCAGAATTGATCAGAAGTATTACTGGCCCAAGCTGCTGGCGTCCGTGCAGCAATATGTGAAGACATGTCGCGAATGTCAAAGGCGCAAAAGACCACCACTGAAGACGGCCGGCCTGCTCCAGCCCATAGACCCGCCTGCTACACCATTTGAACAAGTTGGAATGGATCTTCTTGGACCCTTCCCAATGTCATCATAGGGCAAGAGGTAGATTGTAGTTGCCACCGACTACTTGATGCCGTATGGTGAAACCGGCTGCCTTGAGCGAGGAACGGCAGCTGAAGTAGCCAAGCTTTTCTTGCACAGCATCGTTCTTCGACATGGCGCCCCAAAGGTAGTAATCACCGACCAAGGAGCAGCCTTCACATCAGAGTTGATGCAATGTTTGATGATAATGACGAACAGCAGCCATAGGAAAAGCACTGCGTACCATCCCCAAACGAATGGGTTAACGGAACGCCTAAATCGCACGATCGCTGACATGTTGTCGATGTACGTGGACTTGGAGCATAAAACGTGGGATGAAATCCTGTCTTACGCAACGTTCGCCTATAATACGGCCTTCCGAGAGACCACCCGCGTCACCCCATTTCAGCTTGTCTATGGTAGCATAGTCAATTCAACTCTCGACGCCATGCTCCCAGTCGACAATGCCCACTACGAGCCACCTGACTTTGACGAATTTCTGCAGAAAGCTGAAGAAGCACGCCAGTTGGCAAGGCACCGAATACGTCAACAACAGTTCAAGGGTGCGGACTACTACAACCTGCGCCGCAGGGGAGTCGAGTACCAGCCAGGTGATGAAGTATGGATCTGGACACCAATACGACGCCGCGGCCTGTCAGAAAAGCTCCTTCGATGGTACTTTGGTCCCTACAAGGTCCTTCGCCGGCTAAGTGACCTAACGTATGAAGTAATCCCTGACGGACATCATCATCATCATCATCATCATCATCATCATCATCATCAGCCTAACTACGTCCACTGCAGGACAAAGGCCTCTCCCATGTTCCGCCAGTTAACCCGGTCCTGTGCTTGCTGCTGCCAATTTATACCCGCAAACTTCTTAATCTCATCTGCCCACCTAATCTTCTGTCTCCCCCTAACCCGCTTTCCTTTTCTGGGAATCCAGTCAGTTACCCTTAATGACCAGCGGTTACCCTGTCTACGCGTTACATGCCCTGCCTATGTCCATTTCTTCTTCTTGATTTCAGCTATGATATCCTTAACCCCCGTTTGTTCCCCAATCCATTCTGCTCTCTTCTTGTCTCTTAAGGTTACACCTACCATTTTTCTTTCCATTGCTCGCTGCGTCGTCCTCAATTTAAGCTGAACCCTCTTTGTAAGTCTCCAGGTTTCTGCTCCGTAGCTAAGTACCGGCAAGATACAGCTGTTATATACCTTCCTCTTGAGGGATAGTGGCAATCTACCTGTCATAGTTTGAGAGTGCTTGCCGAATGTGCTCCACCCCATTCTCATTCTTCTAGTTACTTCAATCTCGTGGTTCGGCTCTGCGGTTATTACCTGCCCTAAGTAGACATAGTCTTTTACAACTTTAAGTGCACTATTACCTATCTCGAAGCGCTGCTCCTTGCCGAGGTTGTTGTACATTACTTTCGTTTTCTGCAGATTAATTTTAAGACCCACCTTTCTGCTCTCCTTGTCTAACCCCGTAATCATGAGTTGCAATTCGTCCCCTGAGTTACTCAGCAATGCAATGTCATCGGCGAAGCGCAGGTTACTAAGGTATCCTCCATTGACTCTTATCCCTAACTGTTCCCATTCTAGGCTTCTGAAAACCTCCTGTAAGCACGCGGTAAACAGCAATGGGGAAATTGTGTCCCACTGCCTCACACCCTTCTTGATTGGTATTCTGTTGCTTTCTCTATGAAGCACTATGGTAGCAGTTGATCCCCTGTAGATTTCTTCCAGAATGTTTATATATACTTCATCTACGCCCTGATTCCGCAGTGTTTGCATGACGGCTGGTATTTCTACTGAATCAAACGCCTTCTCGTAATCTATGAAGGCTATGTATAGTGGTTGGTTATACTCTGAGCATTTCTCTATTACCTAATTGATAGTATGAATGTGGTCAATTGTTGAGTAGCCTGTTCGAAATCCTGCTTGTTCCTTTGGTTGATTGAATTCTAATGTTTTCTTTACTCTGTTAGCAATTACCTTTGTAAATAGCTTGTATACTACAGCGAGCAAGCTGATCGGCCTGTAATTCTTCAAGTCCTTGTCATCTCCTTTCTGATGTATTAAGATGATGTTAGCGTTCTTCCAAGACTCTGGTACTCTTCCCGCCAGGAGACACCTCGTAAACAGGGTGGCTAGTTTTTCTAACACAATCTGTCCTCCATCTTTCAGCAGATCTGATGTTACCTGATCCTCACCAGCAGCTTTGCCCCTTTGCATACTCTCCAAAGCTTTTCTGACTTCTTCTATCATTACTGGTGGGGTGTAATCTGGGTTACTGCTAGTTCTTATAGTATTGAGGTCGTGGTTGTCTCGGCTACTGTACAGATCCTTGTAAAACGCCTCCGCTATCTTAACTATCCTATCCATATTGGTAGTTATTTTGCCTTCTTTGTCCCTTAGTGCATACATCCGACTTTTGCCTATCCCAAGTTTCCTCTTCAATGCTTTGACACTTCCTCCGTTTTTCAGAGCGTGTTCAATTCTCTCCATGTTATACCTTCTTACATCGCATACTTTACGTCTATTAATCAACTTCGAAAGCTCTGCCAGTTCTATTTTGTCTGTTGTACTTGACTCTTTCATGATTTGACGCTTCTTAATTAGGTTCTTCGTTTCCTGTGAAAGCTTGCCAGTGTCCTGTCTAACTACCCTGCCTCCAACTTCCACTGCACACTCCATAATGATACTCGTCAGATTATCATTCATTGTATCTACGCTAAGGTTGGTTTCCTCACTGAGAGCCGAGTACCTGTTCTGCAGTGACACTCTGAATTCCTGTACTTCCCCTCTCAGTGCTAGCTGATTGATTGGCTTCTTGCGTATCAAGTTCTGTCGTTCCTTCTTCAAGTCTAGGCGAATTCGAGACCGTACCATTCTATGGTCACTGCATCGTACCTTGCCAATCACTTCCACATCCTGCACGATTCCAGGGTGTGCACTCATTATAAAGTCTATTTCGTTCTTATTTTCGCCATTAGGGCTCCTCCATGTCCACTTGCGGTTTTCTCGTTTTTGGTAGAAGGTATTCAAAATCCGTAAATTATTGCGTTCTGCGAATTATACTAGTAGCTCTCCTCTGGCGTTTCTAGTACCGATGCCATAATCTCCTACTGCCTGGTCTCCAGCCTGCTTCTTCCCTAACTTTGCATTAAAGTCGCCCATCACTATAGTATACTGTGTTTTTACCTTACTCATTGCCGATTCCACGTCCTCATAGAAGCTTTCAACTGAAGCGTCATCATGGCTGGATGTAGGCGCGTAAGCCTGTACTACCTTCATCTTGTATCTTTTATTCAGTTTAATTACGATACCTACCACCCTTTCATTAATGCTATAGTATTCCTCTATGTTGCCAGCTGAGTTTCTGTGAATGAGGAACCCCACTCCCAGTTCTCTTCTGTCTGACAAGCCCCTGTAGCAAAGGACGTGCCCATTCTGTAGCACTGTATAGGCCTCATCTGTCCTCCTAACCTCACTGAGCCTCACGAGCGTACACCTCACGAGCGTACACATCTTGAAAGGAGCGGGGTTCAGTCCGTGTTTGCGGGGACGTCACAATCCTAACATCCTTGACTGGATTCACTCTTTTCTAACAAACCGTCTGCAGTACGTTCACGCTAATAATTATAACTCTCCTACCGCTGCTGTAACATCAGGCGTACCACAAGGTTCCGTTGCTTGTTCTTATTTATAATAATGATTTTCCTGTCGGATTTAATTCTACCATTAGGCTTTTGGCTGATTATTGCGTGCTGTATCGTGTCATTCATAACCGACATGACCTTTCTACATTGCAGTCCGACATTGACGCTGTTTCTAACTGGTGCGACAAGTGGCTCATGAAATTAAACATCCATAAGTGTAAAGTTATGAGAGTAATGCACCACAATAAAGTCAATTACTATTTCTTCTATACCCTTCAAAACTCCCCTTTAAACCCTGTTACTAGTTACCGTTACCTTGGCATGCATATAACCCACAACCTCTCTTGGAATACGCATGTTGAACATGTAATCAATAACGCTAATCGCATGCTTGGATTTCTCCGCCGTCATTTTTCATCCGTTCAGAATTAAAACTTAAATTGTACACAACACTCGTTAGATCGAAATTGGAACACGCTTGTTCTATTTGGAATCCATTTAGCTCCGTATTAACTACAGCCCTTGAATCCGTTCAGAACCGTGCAGCTCGTTTTGTGCTCTTTAACTACAGCCGCTACGCCAGTGTTTGTTCAATGAAAGCTACCCTAGGTTTACCAACACTTAAGTCACGCCGTAAGTACTTCCGTCTCAATCTATTTCACAAAATCTTTTACACGAATACAACACTTAAAAATAATATTTTCCTTCCCCCAGATTATGTATCACCGCGGTTCGACCATCATCTTAAAGATAAAGTTCCCATATGCCGCACTAACATTTGCCATGCTTCTTTTTTGCCTCAAACAAGCAGTGACTGGAACCACCTTCCTGCCTCCAGTGCTGCAATGGAAGAATCTGCTGCCTTCAAAATTGAAGTTATTGATGTATTGTCGTCAGACCATTCCTCTCTGTAATGCCCTAGGGCCCTTAGAGTATTAAAATAAATAAAAAAAATAAATAAACAAAACAACGAAGCAAAGAGGAGGCACCCAGCACGAGCGCTCAACTAACAACTGGTTTATTCTCGCCTTTGAAGGACATGCCCTTACGGAAACGCCATACATGGCCCATATATAAGTTATATCTGGCCATATATAAGCATATATGGCAGCATATGTGGCCATATATAGGCATATATGGCAGCATATGTGGCCACATATAAGCATATATGGATGTATATCTGGCGGAGTTGGTTCATGTATGGGGTTATATACGGCCATATATGACGCGGTTGGCCCATATAAGGAGTCAAATCCGGCCAAATAAGGCACGGACACACCATATATAACATATCAAGTGGATCCTTATATGTGGAAGTGCTCTCTTATTTGGGATGAACCACGTATATATTTAGCACCGTGATCACACTTTTATGCGAATTGTAATATATAACAACTTGTACACAAAGCTTACCTGCTTATTTTTCATAACAATTGGAGTATTAAATATATATGTTGTTTCTGCCGTGCAAAAAAACCGAAATTTCAGGTCAGCTTTGTGTACGTGATAGTTGCAACTCAGTTGAATGCATATATGCATGCATTCGTGTAATTTAACTCGTACATTTTTCATGGCATTTAGGTTTGAAACAATAAGTTGCAATTAATACGACGTAAATAATGTATACAAGAGCAGACATGTTTTACGAGGAGGGAATCGTGTCAAGTCACAAAACGTATTGAAGCTTCCGAACCTCGCTATTATTATAGAGCAATCCTATATAGTATTATGTAAAGACAAAATGCATGCAACTTATATTGTTCACATTATAGCATTGTTTAAAGGGGCAGCAAGAAATAATAATTTCGATGCGCTTTTAGCTTCCACATCGGTGGACAAAATTCTTGATTATTTGAAAGTTTTGATGGCTATATGCTCCCTTCATATAACAAGATTTCTATTAATCCTGTTGAGCCCTCATCTGCGATTGCTTTCAGCAGCCATTTACTATAATTGCATGCGCAGTGCAATGTTTAAGGGAGTATTTTCAAAAACAAAAAGAACTTACGTGAATGAAACTTCCAGGCACCATTATGATTACATTCAAGATGGAAGTTGTACTAATTTATTGCAAAAATACATCTTACGTTTCCTTTGGCTACATATAATGTTCCTGGCTGTGCACATAGTAAATTTATCGAAAATTTTATGATTGCACAAGTGAACAATTAATTTAGTGTAATGTTTGCAAGCGTCAAATAAATCTCACGTCATAGACATGTACGTTAAAAAAGGTGCAGCTGACTCACCTGTGATACATATTTAATGGACAATGTAATGAAATGCTGAAGCTTTATAGCAACATTTAACGTAGGCTGCGGAATTCACAAAACTTCTATTTTGTGTCGGTGTGTCATTACTTGGTCGAGGTCACTAAAGCGCACGTGCCATCATCAGGATTAGCCTAAACATTGCCTTGTGAATACAATTAGTATGACACATTTTTTGCAGGCTGGCGTGATACCTAAGCCAAACTCTACATTATGTAAACAGCCCCTTGCTGTGCAGGCGCGTAACGATTCAAACTGCTTGCGAGCATATCCTTTCAACACCAACATGGTAGTGCACTTATAAGATATGTATGCTGGTACATACCCACCAAACTGACAAGTGTACACTCGCGTATAGAGATTCATGGGCACCCGGACACTGGCATTTCATTCAATGTGGCTAGATATTTTCGGATATGTCAGAATGATATGAGTGTATTATTATTATTATTATTATTATTATTATTATTAGTGTTGTTGTTGTTGTTGTATTTCGCAAAACGTCCAACAGTGAATTCATATGCTGTCATACTGTGTCGTTATGTAAGCTTTATGAGATCAGTTATGTTGGTGTTCTTTTTGATAGCATGCTGAATTTTTTCTACTTGCATTAAATGTGCTGCCATGCGAGGCCTTCATTCTCTTCCTGTTGGCTCAACATCTCGCGAGAATCCGGTTCTCCTACAGCCTTCTACAAATTGTACACCGCGATATGTCGTCGTCAACTTGAGTACATATGCATATTTGATTTGGAATGGCCCTGCTAAATCCAGCAGTAGTGCCACTGAGTGAGTCCAGAAAAATTTCATAAGCATTTACCCTCATCGTTTCACTAGAATCCTTTCAACACTGCTAGAATATTAAATTTGCCATCAGTTAACGGCCGGCAAAATCGCGCTGAGCTGTTATTTTTTTACAAGCTAGTTCAGGCTGAGATATTCTGCCCTTCTCGGTTGTAATAATTTTGAAACTCCGCGTAAGTTATCGAGAGAGAATCGACCGTTGCATGTACCTGCCAGCTTCTTTCAACACTCTATCCTTTACAGAATACTGAGTCTATCTAACGTCAACTTTCTTAATTCGTTATGTTTTTCATAGTCTACAGTCATTTTCTTTTTGTCAGTGAGGGCTGCCCTGTCCTAACGTAGCTTTGCACATGCACAGATTCTTCCCTTTTCCGTCTTTCAGGAAGCCTTCGGCACGGTTATGTATATTCTACATTATTTTTCAGTCCCATTCCATGAATATGTACTCTTTTATTTGTTGTTTTCATTGTGCGCTGATTTCTTTTCGACTGCTCGTCTTTGCTCTTTTTATTGATTTGCATTTCTGTGGACAGTCTGTAATGTAATGTTTGTTTTTGTTTTCTTTTCGCGCGCGCCAGCATGAAAGACCCTATGGTTGTTCTTGGGTAGGTTAAAAAAATGATTGATTGATCATTGGTTGATTGAATATTATTATTATCATTATAAATGCTTGTGAAATAAGATGATAATTCGGCTGAAACGCGTCTTCGTAGCCAGCGTACACGCAGCAGCGATTTCAGCTCCGCGGAATGCCTGTCTCAAAGGACTTGCACGTGCAGCTTTCTGGGCCCGCGGAAGGAAGTTGAAGTCCATTGTACGAAAAAACTCGCCTGACTACTAGGTTGCAAGGGGTGCGCACAGTAAAAAATTACAAAAAAGGGCGCCCACCGGATGGGTGGACAATTCGGAGAAAGTTGTTCGAAGGAGCGCACGTAGGCACCGTGAAGCCCTGCCGTGGCTTACACCAGTCCGTGGACAGAGCAGGAAAGAGAGTGCCGCGGCCCATTTCAAGTAACGACGAAGAAAATAGTTTGCACAAACATTCAGTCGTATGGTAATAACATTGCGTCAATAATAGTTAAAAAATGAAACGTCGTTCGCCAATAAGCTCAGGAAAATTTAAGTCTAGTGAAAAGTGCGTAAATCATTGATCTCAAGGAGTGATGTAGTGTTCATTGCAATATGCATTGTCAAGCCTGCGTGATCTGTATCCGTCCGCGTCATTGTTGTTTTTTTTTGCTCGCCGGAGTCATGGGTGCCGCGCTGATCGAGTTTGTTAATTTTCATTCCTTTTGCTCTTATTTCGTGTTCAACTACTGCTCCAATTTACACAAGATAATCGCGCAGCTCTCACGAATCTACTTCGCTGTACGTGGCGAAATTGTGGACGGACGTGGAAGTGTTTTTGTGTGCGTGTGCGTCTGTACGCTGCTGGATTGGCAATCGTCAACTTTTCGTGCGAGAAGAAAATGGATACCCACGCTTGCGGGCAAGCGTTGCTTCAAAACTTCTTCCTAAAGCAGTACGAATGGACGTGGTGGCTTTAAGGTGTGAATAGGTTATCAGGATTAACAGGCTCCTTTAACGACAAGTCTCGGTTAAATGTTAAGGTAAGTTCATCATTTTCATTACCTTCGCACGTTGTTCATAAATATTATGATAACTCGAAAACATATCACATTGCATGCTTGCTGAGTAAATAACTTTATGCTAATCGTGGTTACGTCATTAGGCTGTTTTGTTTAAGCGATATGACAACACTTTCTTTTTTTTCACTTGATCCAGACAGTGCTCTATTTAATAAAAAAATCTACGTCAGGAAAATGGTGGTTTTGTGCCATTGTACTTTTCATAAGTATATTGATGTAAATATACTTGTGTTGTATTTTTCTCATTTTAACGCTTGAGGAAAAACCAAGGATAAATTACAACTTGCGCAATTACAAATGAAAAAGAGTTGCATATCTCCAACTCCAAGGGTGTCATGAGATTTATGAGCCCACGTTTGAATTCGTCTTGCGTTTGAATTTATCTTTCTTCGTCTACGTTCCACTTGTTTTTATATTTACGTGTGTTTTGATAAGGACACGCAGTTAAAATTTTGTTGCTAGTTTGATTCTTCAAAACAGGGTGCAATGTCACGGATCCAAATGTAAAAACTTAAGAATAGCCCGTAATTTCGTTTCCGCCATCTACAATCAGGGTGATATAAGTGTGAATTTGACTAGAATGCGTACACCACAGGCGACATTATCGTTACTGATGTCGCAACATCGCGTGGTTATCTTGAAGAACTGCGCACACCCGCATACATAGTTACACAAAATAATGTGATGTCACGTTTTAATCCGTGAGCACTGTAGATATTTTTACGCAAGCCGACAAATAAAATGGTATGATGCATTAGAACTTGCTACTGTGTGAAAAAACTGGGGGACCATTAAGCTCCGTTTTTCACAGTTGAACGTGATAGCAGTATCGATCATGTTTCTTGTGTGTAATTCAATCTTAGTGAGTACTCTTTATTGCATGATGCTACTTGAACAAATTTATTTGTGAAATAGTACTGCGTAATTGAGAAGGTTGAAAGTGTCTCAATTAAGGTTTCGCACATGGCTGCATTTTGTGTAAAAAACGGGTAACACAGTTTAAAGAACAAGAAATATTATGTAATTACTGAGTTGCGCGAAAAAATTAAAATACAAAAGGAACACACCTAGATGCAGCACACACTGACAACTGAAACATTGTTGGAGAAAACAGACATACGTATATATGCGGTTACAAGAACACGTGCGGTGAAAGAAAAGGATTAGATGAGCAGACAGATTGTATAAATGATGCGCTTCCAGGAAAGCTACCTCAGTAGCAAGCAACATAAATGAGAGTTACGTGACACATGAATCCCCAGCTTTGTTTATGAAATACGCCTCTCCGATTTCCCGCGCTATACCGTGTCACTAAATCTAGCTTTAACTACCGTATTCCAAACAAGGGCGCGCAGCCACACTCTCAACAATATGATGATTGGTTAGAGAGTGGTTGTTAATTCCTTTAGAGAAGCTTTGTGATCTACAATTATATAAATAAATTCTAAATAATACTTCCCACATGACAGCACAGTACCGTCCATCACACGATGTCCACACTGCGAAAGAAAATGATCAGATGTCTGCTCATCTAATCATTTTTTTCCACCTCACGTGTTGTCGTAACCGCATACATATGTCTGTTTTCTCCAATGAAGTTTCAGTTGTTAGTGTGCGCTGTGTCTAGGTGTCTTCCTTTCACACTTCAAATTTTTTCGCGCAACTAAGTTAAGATGAAGTACCAACTCGCCCAGCAGAACGTGCTTCTCAATATAATGTGTGTAAAATGTTTTAGAACTTTATGCACCCACTACGCAGTCGTGAGGAAATACGTGCAGTAACTAGTGTGCCTTTTGTAATGGTTGGCTGTCTTTAGACCGCGAAGTCACGTTGGTAATAACGTGTTGTGATGCTTGATGACAATGCACGCTTGTATCATGCAATATAGCGGCAATATTAAGTGTTGTGTTGTGAAACCTGTATGCAGGATACATGTATTTGTTAAGCATGACAGTTATTTTCCTTGCATTTACAACAAGAGGAAGTTATTATTGCTTTATTTCCAAGCAGAAGCATAGCTGTGTGGTAGAGAACTTGCATGCCATGCAAATTGCCTGCATGATTTCGATCATCACTCATATCCGAAAATTTATAATATTTGTTTTATTTGCATTCTCTCAATTTTCGATCATTGACAAGACGATTTTTCACGGAGAGCCACCGATGCCTACACCGGAATTTTTGCAAAATGAACTCTTACTGTTACATTAATGATGCATTATTGGCAAAATGGAAAGTGGATTACGTTTACAAAGTACATTTTTAGTGTCCCGTTGGCAAGAAATATTGTTAAATGCCTCCGTTCCCACGCACACAGAGACCTATAGACACCAGTTTTAGCAGTCGTTCTATAGGTCATTAGTCACAATACTTGTACATAACAAGCTTTCATACCAATCACTTTCGACCGAACTCCTTAAAAGTTGATTATCAACTCATTTAAGTTATTCAATGCACACGCAGTTCATACGGTCAATAGCAAGTCAATATTTCGTTTTGACTGACTATGGACGCTCCATTGACACACGAGAAAAGTTTTAAACATAACACACTGTGAAAGATATCTTTACGAAACTCAAATTGGGTTCTTTTATGCTATTTATTTTTGTCAAGTCGGAATAGATAAAGCGGAATATTTACTTGCACCGTACTATGTCTCAGACCGTGTTGACCATAGGTTCAAGATAAGAATAATCGCATGCAAGACTGACGTGTTTTAAAATGATTTTTTACCAAAAAAATTACAAGATGGAACCAGCTGCCTTCTAGCATTGCCTCTACACTCCCAAATATTTGTTTTATTTCATGTTAGAATTGTTCCAATTTATATGTTAGAACATGTTCCGATTTATATATGAATTTCTCTTGCAGATTGTGATTCAGGTGACTTTTATTATTTGTTTGGCTATGTATTTTTTGTATTCTACTTTTCGTAAATGCTCCCTCAATGTAATGCCAATTGCTGCTGTCGGTAATGAAATAAATAGATAAATAAAAAGTGTCAATAAGTAAGCAATATATTTAAGCACAAAGAATGTATCTCTTCAGGAAAAGTGGACTAACAGTGACATGTGCCCACCACAAGCTTTAGATATGATGCCAAGTTACATTCTAGCAAATAGTTGTTGAGAATAACTTGAGATATATTGAGGATAACTTGATTGAACAAGAATGTTCAGGGGGTATGTACTGCCCTTGTTTTGGAGATGATAGTGACTGCATGCAGACCTTTCAACAAACAGGTATATTTCTAGCTGAAGAATGATTTGAGCAGCTATATTTTTTGCCGGTGACACAAGCTGAACTAATATAGATGAATCATTTGAATGGCTTTATATAAAGGTATCCATATAAGGCCATATATGAAAGCATCCATATAAGACCTTATATGGATGCTTCTATATATAGCCATATATGGACATATACAGCAACACCCATATATGGGGATATAAGGCCCATATATGGCTATATCAGGACTTGGACATATCAGGTTATATACGGCCCATATATGGGGATTCCATATATGGGCCAGATATGCCCAATTCCTGATGTAGCCATATATGGGGATTTTTATATAAGTCCATATATAGGATTTTTGTAAGGGTGAAGGTACACAAGGGTGCGCGTGTCAACAGAAATAAGATGATAGTGTGAGCAGCAAGCGTGGCGTTCATTCGAAGCACTTTTCTACAAATTATCAATATAGTTAAACTTACAGTCAAGTAGTGATAATGACGGATGGCTAATACAATGATTCCTATTTCTATAAATGTGATATGCTTCGGAAATTTCACGCGTGGTTTAAAGCAGATACCGGGAAAGTACACTTTCTTTTTCAAACAACGTTTGACACTTGCACGAATTGCAATTTGAAGCTAAAACGGAAAAGGACTATTTTTCAAGCAACTGAAATGCTCCCTGAGGCGTATATTCAAACATCACCCAGTCTTGCTGATGTACATGGGACCGCACGTTAGCGGTATGCTATACACCACTTCTAAAAACACTTAACAAATACTTTTGCATGTTTCTGCAAACATCTGCTTTTTGACGTGCCCTGTGCCATGCACCATGGCGCATATACGGCCCAATTTATTGGGTGCAGAGAAAACAACATGCACACCAAACCGGTTCCCCACAATTTTCAGTCCATGCGCCAATATATGAATGTAAGGGATGACGGCCATGCGTTTGTTTCCTTTATTGCATTCTGCAGAAACACACGCACGTTTACCACCGTTTCTCACCATCCCCAGAAGTCTCTCACACACCGATGCGATTAGATACGGTGGGTAACCAGCCCCGAATAACCGTCCTAGCTGCGCTAAGAAACCATAGTGCACCATGTGGATACAGCTTTTTTCGAGCGCGGAACGAAGGCATGACAGAACAATTTCTCGTTTTATAAGCTTGGAATGACCGGATGAGTAATTTAAAACAGGTTTTGCGGATCGAGCGTTATATTGCCTGCAAATATGAATGTCTCCGAAGAATAGAGAAAGGTCTAGAAATTGAAATTTATGATTACTCTGAACCTTCGAGGTAAACCGAAGGCCCATGCTCTCTGTCTCGAAGCATGCAAAATAGCGTCAGAGTTCACTGCAGAACATTTCTTTACAAAAAACAGATAATCATCAACGTATCTGAAGATTTTGATGCCTGACGGTAGTTTAGTGCTTAGGGCGGTGTCCACCTTTCCTAGGAAAAGGTTTCTTAATGCAGGAGCCACACTGGAACCTATACACGCACCTGATTTCTGCATGTACAGATTTCCAAGCCATACGATGAAGGTCGACTTAGGTAAAACGTCCAAAATTCTAAAAAGGACTCAGTTGGCACTCCTGTACGGTTGCTGAATGATAGTTCGTCATTGTCTTCCACAATGCGCTGCTCAACGCAGTTTAGCCACCGATCATGCGGCAAGGACTAATATAGGTCGACTACACCAACACTAAACACTGTTACCTCTGAAAACTCACTGGTGTTTAAGTATTCAACCAAAACATCCGAGTTTTTAACTTAAAAAGGGTCGTTCACGTGCAGCACAGATAAATGCTTCTGCAGATATTTCGACACAGCCAGCTGCCACGAGTCCCTCTCCGAGATAATCGCGCGTAACGGCATTTCTGGTTTGTGCGTCTTTATGGAAAAGAAGATTTCCAACTCTGCAGATTTGGCCTTTGCCGCAGAAGAGCCGAGCTTTTCCAGGTTCACTCTATTTAACAGCGAGATTGCTCTGGCTTTTACGGCATTGCTTTTTACAGAAATAGGTTTGAAATTTCGTTTTCATGCTTCCTCGGCCTTGTTGAGGAAATCTTGTTCACTAATAACGACGAAGAACCCTTCCTTGTCAGAAACATGTACCCTTAGCTGCTCGGGTGTGTGTATCGGTTCCAGTGTGGCTCCTGCATTAAGCAACATTTTCCTAGGAAAGGTGGACACCGCCCTAAGCACTAAACTACCGTCAGGAATCAAAATCTTAAGATACGTTGATGATTATCTGTTTTTTGTAAAAAATAGTTCTGCACTTAACTATGACGCTATTTTGGCATGCTTCGAGACGGAGGGCATGGGCCTCCGGTTTACCTCAAAGGTTATGAGTAATCATAAATTGAAATTTCTAGACTTTTCTCTATTCTTCGGAGGCAATCATATTTGCTGGCAATATAACCCTCGATCCGCAAAACCTGTTTTAAATTACTAATCCGGCCAATCCAAGCTTATAAAACGAGGAATTGTTCTGCCATGCCTTCGTTCCGCGCTCGAAAAAAGCTGTATCGACATGGTGCACTGTGGTTTCTTAGCGCAGCTGGGACGGTTATTCGGGGTTGGGTACCCGCCGTATCTAATTGCATCTGTGTGTAAGACACTTCATCGGATGGTGAGAAATGGTGATTAAACGTGCGTGTGTTTCTGCAGAATGCAATAAAGGAAACAAACGCATGGCCGTCATCCCTTACATTCATAAATTGGCGCATGGACTGAAAAGTGTGGCAAACCAGTTTGGTGAGCGCGTTGTTTTCTCTGCCCCCAGTAAATTGGGCCGTATATGCACCATGGCGCATAGGAGGACACAGGGCATGTCAAAAAGCAGAGGATGTTTGCAGAAACACGCAAAATAATTTGTTAAGCGTTTTTTAGGACTGGCGTAAAGCATACCGCTAACGTGCGGTAGCATGTACATCGGCCAGACCGGGCGGTGTTTGAATATACGCCTCAGTGTACATTTGAGTTCCTTGAAAAATAGTCTGTTTTTTTCGTTTTAGCTTCACATTGCAATTCCTGCAAAAGTCGACTGTTGTTTGAAAAAACAAGTGCACTTTCCCGGCATCTGCTTCAAACCACGCGTGAAATTTCCGAAGCATATCACATTTCTAGAAAGAGGAATCATTGTATTAGCCATCCGTCATTATCACTACTTGACTGTGAGTTTAACTAAATTGATAATTCGTAGACAAGAGCTTCGAATGAACGCGACACTTGCTGCTCACACTATCAATATTTCTGTTGACATGCGCACCCTTGTGTACTTATACGTCCTTCAAACGTGAGACTAAACTAGTTGCTGGTTGAGCGCTCGTGCAGTGTGCCTCCTCTTTGCTTTGTGTCTGTGTTTACCCCCGCGCTCCCAGTTCGCTGGTACTTGGAGTGTTCACTAGATGGACGGACGGACAGACAGACGGATGTATGAACTGACGCATGGATGAATGGATGGACAGACGCGCATGGACCGACAAACGCGCATGGATCGACAAACGCACGCATGGATGCACGCACAGACGAACGGATGAACGCAAGAATGGACACACGAACGGAGGGAAGAAAGAACGAACGGACGGAAGGACGCTTCCCCCACTCATCCGCATGCACTCCGTGGGTATGCGCGGATTTACATTACAGGAATATTTCCGCACAGTATTTCGCTCATTTATTCATCTCACTTTTTTTTCTTTTCTTTTCCCCATTACGATGAGTCGATAGAGATCGACTCACTCCTTGTTTTTCCCTACTCACTCTGCTCCTCCTTCCTTCCTTTCGGGGCGTTTTAATTTAGTGAAAGCCGCTCCTCTTGATTTTAAATGCGAAACATTTCTTAGCGAACTTCAGCGACTTTGAACGAACATACATACATACATACATACATACATACATACATACATACATACATACATACATACATACATACATACATACATACACAGTAAAAATTTTTACACCCAGAAGGGTGTAAATGAGCTTGTCCCGTGGACGACACCCTAAGGGTGTTAATTCAGCACCTTCCAAAAAGGGTGCTTTTTCATGCTCCCTTAGAATAGGGTGTACATGTAAAAAAACTGTAGGGTGTTACAAAAACACCCTTAAGGAAGGGTGCCTTCGATGTCCATCACTTTTTTAGCACCCTCTGAGGAGGGTGCGAGAAGGGTGCACAAGGGTGTTGAGTGCCCATGGCAGGGGTGCCAGTATTCTTTTAGACTGCACTAATAGATATCGGCATGCACTGATTACACACTACTTGAAGAAAGTGGTCCTGATTATCAATGGTGCGCCACCTGTCGAGCTCCATTCATTGCGTCTGGGCAGAAATATAAACGCGTACTATCGTGTATGAACTTGTGCTGCATCTATATATACTCCACAGTATATGCATAATGCACGTTACAGAAAATGAAGCCTTGCTGCCCTTGCATATTGCGTTTATTTAATAGGCAAATAAAACATAAACTTTTCTTCTGCCATACAACTTTTTCACCAGATAAACGTTCACGTATACGTACACTACACATGCAACACCTCAAATGTTTATTATATTTATTCAGGTTCAATTCATTGACAATTCTTTGCAACATACAATTACACTGGTTTCAGTTTAGTATACTGCTTCAAGTACATAATGACTACAAATGCAATATACGCTAATATATCCCTATAATTTTTTCAAGTATCTACAATCCCAGTGGTTTCCTGTTTAATACTCCTTCATGTACACAATCGGTTAATAGGAATGAAATACAGGCAAATATATACTTATGATTCTTTCAAATATATACAATCACCATGATTTCACTATATACGCCTTCATGTACAAAATCGTTCCAAAGAAGTAATGCACACAAAAATATATATGGATAGTGTTTTCAAATGTATACAATCACAGTGGATTAAGCTTTGTATTCCTGGATGTATAACAATTGGTTATGAGAAATGATGTACATGCAAACATATACGGGTTTTCGCACATATAACTTTAGCGAATACTTAAGAAACCAATACAATGATCAGAAACACAATAAGCTAAAAACTGACACAAAACTGAGTCAAAACACACAAAAAACAAAAGAGGTAATGCATAATTATGGCTAATGACACAGCTGGGTCACTTTATGCCAAATGTCCCAGCCATTTTGGCAACCATCTCAAATGTATTCGAAAAACTCGTGCTGCATTGAAAATAGTGAACTTCTGGAATATTTAGGAGAAGAAAACTGTTTGGCCACGTGGCTGCTTTCTGAGCTTCCTGGAATGACGTCTAGGTGTTGTATGTGAAAAATTTTATTTTAAAAGCACCGCTCCTTCTTTCTATACGAAACTCGGTCTACGTATTACGTAACAAGAGCTTAATTTGGAAGAGTTGGTTCATCGTGGTTGTGTGCTAGTCACAGCGCGACAACTTTAGGAAGAGACAGAAAGGACAGGAAAGAGCACCGACTGTCAACTGAATTTAATGAATGTGCTACGAGCGCTTTTATACGGAGTACAAGAACCGTGTTCATGCGCGACGACACGTGTGAGCACTACAAAATAATCTTCACTGTGAAAAGAATACTCCCTCTCGGAAAGGATAAGTGAACGTGTAGTGATGCGCTGATCATTGGTTTACCTGATAAAAAATACTTCTACAAACGTTAAATTGGCATTAAGTAAACCTATTCTCGTGACGAATGGGGCAAGATTGACTATTCCTGTTGCTGTTTAGTACACACACTTTTTAAAGCTTGCAAGGGGTGGAAAACAACACGCTAATATCATATCTTCTGGCTATTTTTTTAATTGTGAGACACATGATGTGGTATAACATGCAAAGGTTTTGGTCATTGTTTTTTGTTGGTCCTGTCTTCTTTAACTTTACTTTCTGCAGGAGGGTTTTGCAAATGGGTGTGATGATTCTGTTGGGATACCCAGCATCTTTTAGTCTTTTAATCTGGTTTTTAAACCTGACCTCACCCTTGTGCTAACATGACTTCTGAAGGGTGGCCTGAGTACATGTGGTATCAATTCCTCTTTCTACTAATTTTGAATGCCCACTATGAAAAGGCAGAACATTCTTAGCACTCTTGGGCTGATAGCACCAGCCAATACCCCAACAGCATCATCACACTTGTTTGCGAAACCCTCCTGCAGAAAGTAAAGTTAAAGGAAACAGGACCAAAAGAAAAAGAGAATGACCAATCACCTTTGCATGTCACACGGTACTGCGTACATAAGGTGTCTCACAATTTTAGGAAAAGAGCCAGCAGATATGACATTGTTGTTTCCACCCCTTGCAAGCTTTCAAAAGTGCATGTACTTACAGCAACAGGAATAGTCAATCTTGCACCATTCGTCACTAGAATAGGTTTACTGAATGCCAATCTGATGTGTATAAGATGCCGCTAACATGTGGAAAAGTAAACATAGGACAAACTGGGCAATGCTTCAATGATCAATCAAGACAGCATGCTTTAAATGGTAAGAAGGGCTATAGTGGTCTCATGGCCGGGCACCGTAAAGAATGTAAGTGTATTCCTAGGTTTCATAAAACACGGTTTTTGAAAAAAAAGCAAGCAGAAAAATGAGAGATTTCAGAACTCTTTATCAGGAAGGCCAAGGATCGATGCATCAGTACACCTTCACTTATCTTTTCCGAAAAAGAGTATTCTTTTCTCGGTTAAAATTATTTTGTCATGGTCACACATGTGTTGTTGCAGATGAGCCCTGGTCTTGTGCTCAGTATAAAAACGCTCGTAGCACCTTCAATAAAATTCAGTTGACAGCGCTCTTTACTGTTCTTCTTGCGATAAGATTTTTATTACAGAAAAAATTTCATTTTCTTACAATTCAGGTATAATGATGAGTTTTCATTGTATCGCAACATGGAGCAAATTGCATCTCAATACGGACAAAAATCACAATTTTGTGAAATTCGTGATATTTTCTCGTATATTTCAGCAGCTTGAGAGGTCTAAAGATATTTTTTCCTCAAAATATACCTTCTGTGGAGTAAGTATTCACTGCTCAGATATTCATACAAAGTGCAATATTGCAATAAAAAATGCAGACATAACACATTTTGCCTTTATTCTTGGAAGCGAATGTGGCAAAAAAATTGCACTATTATTATTGAGCTTCAAATACCTTACAGAAGCACATTTACTTAACAGGTAGACCAAATTTGCTTCAGAAAAAATAAGCGGTAGATTTAAAACGAAATTTTCCACAAACAGCACACAGACGGCATTATGCCAGGAAGTTATAAGTCAGCCACATGAACAAAACATTTTTTCTCGCTGAAATATTCTAGCAGTTCACTGTTTTCAACGCAGTAAGTCAGCACTTTTTTTTTCAAATACAATTCAGATGGTCGCCAAAGTGGCTGGGACGTTTGGCATGGAATGGTCCAGTTATATTTAAGCAAAATAACTTACACAAATAACAATGTTTGTTCATCTACCATGACCACACAAGAAAAAGTTGTTCAGGCATTGTGACACTAAAACTTTCAGCGTCGTACTGCCTGAACAACTTCTTTGATAAACTCCAAACTCACGCCGAGAAAAAGCCGCTCAATCACGGTGGATTTTAAAGGCCTTGCGGCCGTAGACAATGTTGAAAATAAAAAAAATCAACTCATCAGTGCTGTCACTCCTTCTTCGTCATTACTGACACGGAAGAGTTTTCGGTTATCCATGTGGAGGTTCAGGAAGTAGGCTTGCTCTAGACTGGGGCCGGGGGGTAAACTACCCAGGACGTCAGCGGCACCCTCTCATTCTGTAATAAGAGCAAATATGATTTCTCATAAAAGGATGTTTGTGCTGTTCTGGCAGCACCATATATAAAGAATGTGTAGTGTGTATCCTTCGAAATGGCGTGTAATTGACATTACACTGAACTCGAAGCATACAACCCATACATTCCAATAATTTGGTATGATAAAGATAAGAGTTTTCCAGCATACAGCAAATTCCCGAAATGAGGTGAAGTTGTAAGACTACAGCTCAAAAATGGCACTTACGAAAGCCTGAACTCACCTAAGAATCTAATTCCTTCTAGGGTAGTGAGCCAGTGTGAAAAACAATTCCTAAAGTACAACGTTAAGAACATGTAACATTAATCAAAATGCACAAGAAACTTACCTCTTCATGTACAAACAGTGAAGACATCTCTGCTTTCTCTTTTACATGAGAACAAATGATCTTGGGCGTGGCACTAGCGAAGAGGTCTGCAAAAAAAAGTAAAAGATTTACTGACTTTAATCACGCCTCTAACAATCTGAGGAATTGTTACAAGTCACCAATCAGTGCAATTCTGACTGCCTCTATAAGGGCATCAAAAACGAACAATTTTCTCGTTCTTTCTACTCTCACAAGACGCTCCGTCAATGGAATCTAATCCAAATTTGACGCTGTGCTTCCTATTTGCCTGCTTTCTAGACGTAGGGCTGCGAACATGTGTTTTGTGCAGCTAATCTAGCACAGAAATTCGTCATCTATAATTCAATCATCTTAATTCATTGTAATTTGATAAAAGGTGTGATAGCTCGTCCAGTTTTTAAAGAGTTGCGGGCCTGCAATAGGCACTGCCTTGCACGTATGAAAGTACTTCTTTAAAAAAATTCAAAGCTTGCTTTCAGAAAAAGCGTCTGGCATATTTTAACAACCAAGCCCATCCTCTGATGGCAATCAGGGGCACGCTATTAGCGATTATTGACTACGGGATTTACAAACGTAACCCGTGCCTAAATACTCAGTTAAACACAATCACGCAAGTAAGAGCGCTCGAACGACACCAACGCGCGCGGGCGCCGACTACGTTGCAGCAGCCATGGCTTATGCTAGAGCACGGCCGGGCTAGAGCTACCGCACATAGCTCCAACAGTCACGTATACTTTCTCGATTCTGTTATAACGCCGAACATTATCGCAGATGAAAGCTAAGCACGAAAACAGCAAACAGAAACGAGGGAAAACAACGCACGGCGATGGCCACAAGAACGCGCCTTTGGAAGTCTGTCAAACTTTCCCTGTTGCTGGTGGCACTTGTCCTAAATAGCTTAAAAGACCGAGGCGCACGTGCTGGGAGCATCGCGGCATATCAGCACCTCCAACTATACCGTCTTTAAGCAAAAAAAAAAGCCATTTCGGACAGTGCGCCTCGGTACATAATTTTTGCTTTTTCTTTCTTTTTTTGCGCTTACACCTACAGAAGCACGTTGCACATTTGAGTATTAATAGAAATGTTATTACGATGTAGCCCAAAGCACATCTTAAAACAATATCAATCACTTTGTGCAGTGTAGAGACAATGTGCGATCAGCAACTAATCCCGCCCTTGTTAAGTGATCACATCACACACTGTATGAGTGATGCAGGCACTTACACAACATCGCGCATAGCAGTGTGAACTCGTTAAGTCACACGTTTAATCGGGCATCTGCAACAGGCCCGCGAACGCATGCTGTTGTAAATGGCTGGCAGCCTACTTCGGTAGAGCTGCTGCAGGCACCCAGCTAGCGCTGTATGATTACTATTTACGAAAACAGTACACTCACCGTTAACAGGCCCACGTTGTCCGTGTCCGCCACTCCATGAATATTCCTTAATCTGAGCGTCACTTCGAACACGGTGTCATGTGTGACCACCATTGAATATGCGCCTGTTCGCTAGAACACACACAGCGACCAAGACCCCAGACCAACGCAACGCATTTGAAAGACGATGAGACAGAGAGAGCGACGTTGAGAGAGAGAAGGAGGAGGCACTGGCGGCGGCTAAAGCGCCGCGGCGGCCGCGGCGGCGCCGCAGCTGTCGACGCAGGTGTTCGGTGACGCAACTATTCGCTTATCTACGCCGCCGTTGTGGGAGCAACGCTGGCCGGGGTGAGCGGGGGGGGGGAGGAGCGGGAAACCCGCCAGGACGGCGCTGAAGAGCAAACGCTATGGCGCATACGGCGGACGGCCGTTCCTCGCGGAATGACTCCTTGTAAATGGCAACTCTCCTTCCAGCCAGTCGCACAGCGACGCAGGTTATTTACCAGCCTCGGGTTCTTGGAGTATTTTGACGGAATGCGATTGCAGTGGGCGAAAAATAGTGAAGCAAAACTTGCGGAAAACAAAGTGCACCATGGAATGGCCAGAAACAATAATTATTTCGTCCTCGGTGGCATTAGCGGGAGAGCATCGCTACACCTTTTTCCAGAGGAATTTCTCTTTGCATTGTCTGTGTCTGGCACTTCCGCGTATGGTGCCGCTAACACTGAATGCGTAGTCGAAGCTGGAACAAATTAATCCACAGTCGCGGATGTTTAGAAGGCTTGTCACGCACCACGAAACGTGCCGAGGTTGTTATAACAAACTTTTTGCTGACCACATGATCAGCACATAATTCCATATGGTTACCCAATGACCTAGCTAAGCACCTGTAGCAAAGGCAAGGCACGTTCTTGGTAAACGTTGTTAATATAAACGATGGTTGTGCATAAGTGCAGTGACAGCTTTCCGTGGGAATTGGTCATAACCCACGTTTTCGAGCGTAGAAGCACCTCAGCGGACCTAATCAGCTATCACAGCAAGTTCGTAAGCAACGATCAGGTACGAAAATGTGCAGCTGTTTTCCATGTACTGAATAGTCCATGTACAGTGCGTTGACAACCGTCAATCCTTAAGCCACCTCCCATATAGACTCCTAGTCTGAAGAGGTGTGGGACCTTAAACAATAAGAAGCAGTGCCTCCCCCCCCCGCACACACACACACGAAATTCGAGGGCGCACGGGCTGATACACACGCATACTTATTCACAGGCGCACACACATACACGTATACACACATACGGTCACACACACGCGCGACCGTAAACGCACGCATGCATGGGCGTAAACATGTGCACAGGCACGCTTAACACAAGCACGGACTCGCACATACACGCGCACGCACACATGCACGGGTGTACACACAATCGCGCTTACACGCACACACACCCATACTCGGGCGAACATTATTTGTGTGTATATAATCCATAGCAAACATGCAGCTTATAACCAACGCTAAGGAAAGCTTTCGTAACATGGATTGCGGTTAATTGCCATTATAGATGAAACGCGATTTGCTTCTGCTGACATTCTGCTGTATTCGGAGAGCACCTTCACACATTCCAAGTCAATTAGGCCGTCATTTAACGCAAGGTCCACATATTCGTGCAGCAGCTGCGCTGCTCGGCCGCCAATCCGAAGGTCGCGGGTTCGATGCTGGCCGTGGCAGTCGAATTAAGGCGGAGGCGAAAAGGTAGAAGCCTTTGCACTGTGCGATATGAGCGCTCATTAAAGAACACCAAATGGTGAAAATCTCTGCAGCTTTCCACTACGACGACCCTCATAATCATATCGAGGTTTTTGAGACGTAAAATCCCAAATATTATAATTATGTGTTCTTCTTATGCTGCATATTCCATCTGATGAATCGGCACCTACACCCTTCTCAGGCACAAAAGCACACTTAGAGCCTATTTTAGGGTGCTATTGAGGCAAGCACCCAAACAAAGGGGTGCTTTTTTTTCAATCGACCATTTATGGGTGTTAAAGGGTGTTGCAAAGGGTGCTTTCTCGTAAAAGCACCCTTTTTACACTCTTTTGGGTGCAAAAATTTTTACTGTGTACATACCTATCTGTCTATCTATCTACCTATCTATCTATCCAGCCGCCATGACTTTTAGCTCTCCTGACCGTTCGGATAACGGTATCGATACCAAACTTGGTATGGCATAACATGACTGTATTACGAGCATATATTTGACTAGTCATAACATGAAAATAATGACATGTATGTTATGAATGTCGTGATTTACATTTTATGGTCTTCTGCTCTTGCGGTGGTCTCGTTCACATTACATGTTGCAAAACTTGTATGATATCACATGATTAAATGGCGAACACAAACGCCGGACCCTAACATTAAATGTATGACATGCGTGTCATGTAACAACATGACTACATGCCACGCTCATGATGCACTCACGGTCATTTCGCTAAGGTCACATATACAAAATTTGGTATGACGGTACGTGAATGGATGACAAAGGTATGCGACTGGTGTAAACATGATAACAATGAGATGCGTGTCATGTAACAACATGACTACATACCACGCTCATGATGCGCTGGCGGCCGTGTCGCTAGCTTCACTTATACCAAATTTGGTATTACAGGACTTGAATGAATGACGAAGGTGCGAGATTGGTGCAAACATGATAAAAATGAGATGCGTGTCATGTAACGACATGACTACATGCTACGCTCATCATGCGCTCGCGGCCGTTTTGCTATAGCTTCACATGTACCGAATTCGGTGTTGTGTGACACAAACGGATTACGTAGGTCAATGACACATCCAAACATGATAATCTCGACATGCGCGTCATATAACAACATCACTACATGCCGCACTTATGATCCGCTCGCGGCCGTTTCGCTAGCTTCACATATGCCAAATTTGGTATTACGTGACGTCAATGGATGACGAAGGTATGTGACTGGTGCAAACATCATAATCATGAGATCAGTGTCATGACTACATGCCACAGTCAAGGCGCCAACACATCTCGAGGTGACACGGTGCGCGTGCTCAACGGCGTTCATTTCATCGTGTCACACCGGCGTTGCCACGCCAGGCGCCAGTCTCGCTGTATACTCGCCGGCGCGCGCCACACTATGTTATTTTCACGCATGCACGTTTCAGCGCGTTTGGCGTCTCTCCGTCACGAAAAGAGGCAGACGCAGTGCTGCCCGGGTAACTCATCGGCGCGAAATGAAGCATTTCACATTTCCCGCCGGTTGCCATCGGGCCGCGCCGATGGACGTTGGTCGCGTCAGTCGCGCCTGGCGTGAGACTATAGAGTTATCGCGTTTTGCTAACGTTTCGCGTCGCTATGCCCAGCGTGCGCGCACGTCAACGTCACGTTGGAGTATATTGGAGTATGATGCACTCGCGGCTGCTCACCAGCTTCACATATACCAAATTTTGTAGCACGTGACTTCAATGGATGACGAAGGTATATCACTGGTGCAAACATAACAATCATGACACGCGTGTCATGCAAGAACATGACAACATACCACGTTCATAGCGTACTCGCGGCTGTTTGTAGTGTGGAACCTTGTGGCGTGCCTTCAGTTAATAAGAATTACAGACAGTGAGCATCGGAGTGTTTTCTGCCGGACTTCTAAACCACGGTAATATCGGAATCTCGAAGTCTCAGGCTCCATCGCGCAAAGCGACCTGAAAGGTACTTCAAGTTAGCTAGCCAAAACAAGGCGTGACGACTGCTCACAACTTTGAAGGGCATGCCACAGAGGTAAGGTTAGGTTAGTTTGGTTTTTATGGCGCAAAAGCAGCTAAGGCTATGCTGCGCCAGGCACAAGACTTTCAGGAATGGACGCTAAAAAGATGAGATTTTAAAGCTTATTTAACAGGTTACATTCTTTCAGAAAGTTTAGCAAGTCAGGCAGAGGTACTAGAGGGTCATCTCCTCGGAACAAAGCAAGGTGTAAACGTACGTGTTGTTTGTATAGCTTGCTGAAATGTTTTTGTCTCTGTGTTTCAATGGTAGGACATGTGATTAGGATGTGCATAAGTGTTAACGCTTCTTGGCATTTTTCACACGTTGGTTGTTCTTCCTTTGCGAGTAAGAAGTTGTGTGTCAAGTGTGTGTGTCCAATGCGAAGTCGGCATAATACAACTTCAATAAACCGTTGCTGGTGACGGCAGGTCTTCCATTCCCCGAGTGTGGGTTTAGCCCTGTTGGTATAGCCCTGTTGATGGAGTTCATTTTCACTATAAACAGGGTGGTGCTCAAAACGCAGCCCTAAGGTACACCATTTTCTTGGACAAATATTCGTGGTAGTACCGTACCCAAACGTACTTGAAAAGTTCTATTCGATAAAAAACCGTGTAAGCAGTTCAGCATTCTTCCGCGAATCCCTAAGTTAGTTAGATCTCTGAGAATTCCGTATCTCCAAGTTGTGTCGTATGCTTTCTCCAAGTCAAAGAAGACCGAGAGACAGAACTGTTTGTGTAGAAATGCTTGTCGTATTTCTTGTTCCAGCCAAACAATGTGATCAGTGGTGGAACAGCCCTTTTTGTATCCGCACTGGTGTGCGTCTATTAGGTGCTCCGATTCCAGAGTGAAGGTAAGTCCAATATTTATGATGCTTTCGTAAGTTTTTGCAAGACAACTTGTTAATGCAATGGGTCTATAACTACTTGGGGTTGTTGGGGGTTTACCAGGTTTTTAGGAATGGTATCACTATGGTTTTTTTCCAATCTTCAGGCATTATGCCAGAGTCCCATATTTTGTTGAAGAATTGGAGAAGTGCCTTCACGGATGCTTGGGATAGGTGCGCCAACATTGCGTAGTGTATCTGGTCAGACCCTGTTGCCGTTTTTTACCGGCAGAAAGTACCCTGTTTAATTCGTGCAGCGTAAGCGGAAGGTTATAACTTTCATTTTAGGTACTGATAGTAGGCAATCTTTGTCATTCTGCATTTTCTTTATATTTCAGGAATGTATTGGTGTAATTTCTGAGAATGATACCTTATAAAAGTGTTCTCCTAATAAGTTGGCCTGGTCTTCTAGTGTTGATTGTGTGTCTGGACTTGTAAGCAGTGGTACTGTGTAGGAGGTGTACTCTCCCTTGAACTTCCTCCCCTGGTCCCAGATGAGTTTAGATGTGACTGAACTGTTAATTGATGATATGTATTTTTGCCATGAATTCTTTTCTGCCTGTCTTCGAATAAATCGGGCTCTGGCTTTTGCCTGTTTGAAGTTGATGAGGTTGGTGTAGGTGGAGTATCTTCGTAGAATTCCCCAGGCCTTATTTTGTTGTTTTTTGGCATCAGTACACTCGTTTGACCACCAAGGGTTGAATTTCTTGCGTACGATGCCGGATGATTGCGGTATTGCTTTTTCTGCTGCTAAGATTAAAACTTTGACGAACTCTTCGTTTAGTTCATCAACAGAAAGCTCCTATGAGAAAACTTCATCGAGCTTAGCGTTTTCTGTAAAAACTGGCCAGTTCGCGAGCTGTAGTTTCCACCGACGTGGCCTGCTTGTTAAAGTTGGGTAAGATGATATGAGTTTTATGATGCCGGGTTGATGATCACTACCATAAGACGTGTTGACGACGTCCCATTTAAAATCATTAAAAATACACGATGAGCACATGGCGAGATCTAAGCAACTAAAAGTGCGCGAGGTTGGTGAAAAGTAGGTAAAAGCACCGGAATTAAGAAGGCAGATGTCATTTGATAAAATGAAATCTTCCACGGCTTGCCCTCTTGCGTCAGTTTTGTCGCTACCCCAAAGGGTTGAATGAGCATTGAAATCCCCAACTAAGATAAATGGTTTTGGCAACTGTTCCACTAGATTTTCTAGGTTTTTGGTGGTGAAAAGGGTGTGAGGTGGGATATACAGTGAGCAGATGGTGATGGTTTTGTATGATAGGATGGTGACGGCTACGGCCTCGAAAGATGTGTTTATTTGGACATCTCGCGTAGGAGTGCTGCCCTGCACCACTATGGCTACTCCTCCTGAAAGACGGTTGCAATGTTTGCGGTCCTTTCGGGCAACTTTGAAGCCTTTTAGGAAATGGCTATGTTTTGCACCAATATTTGTCTCTTGGAGGCAAAAGGCTACTGGTAAGAATTTGTTAATGATGTCCTTTATGTTATTAAGTTATGAATTAAGCCTCTACAGTTCCAATGTACGATAAAAGCCATGGCGGAATAAAGTTAAGTAAATATACTTCTGGGGATTGATCGGTATAAAAGATGATAGGTGACAATATTAAGAAATAGAAATAGAGAGAAATACGATAACCATTACGGTTATCGCTTACTTATTATGGTTACTGGGACTTTGTCCTTGTCCTGTTTGGTACGCTCGAGAGAGCTCTTGTCCTTCGGTGTCGATGACACCGGAGTTGTGTGGTCGATCTCCATTGCCTTGTCTGAGGCGCTGGAAGATCGAGAGTGAGGCGCTGAGAAACGGATCTCAGGCCTTGGCACTCTATTGAGTTTAGGGCCCAGGGAGACCGGAGTCTGCGGGCCCTTTGATGTGCATGGAGCAGCTGGCGCTGCTCCTTTTATGGGGGAGGTTTGAGTCACCACAGGACCACTGGGTGTGGTAGCGGTCGACTCCTGAGGCCTTTGTGACGCTGCCCCCGACTGCGTCACATCGGCGTAACTTCTGTGGAAAAGGTATGATAGCCGTGTTCGCGCTTCGCTGAATGATATTTTTTCTTTGACGGTCAGAGCGATCACTTCTTTTTCTTTTTTCCAACGTGGGCATGACCGGGAATACGCTGGGTGTTCCCCGTCACAGTTAACATAGTGGGGTGAGGATGAGCAGTTTTCTGATTTGTGGTCGTTTGCGCTCCATTTTGCGCATGTTTCTTTGCTTCTGCAAGAGTGCGAGGCGTGTCCGAATCTTTGACATTTGAAACAGCGTCTGGGGTTGGGAATGTAGGGTCTGACATTTATTTTTAAGTACCCAGCCTTAAGAGAGGTGGGCATTTCACATGTTCCAAAGGTTAGTATTACGTGTTTGGTGGGCACTTCCTGATTATTGCAACGAATTACAATTCTTTGGACTTTGATGACGTTTTGGTCTTGGAAACCTTCGAGGAGCTCTTCGCCACTAAGGCCTAAGAAGTCTTCCTCAGAGATTACTCCCCTGCTGGTGTTTAGAGAGCGATGGACCGAAACGGTGACAGCTGTTTCTCCAATGCTGGTTAGTTGGGATAGCTTAGGCACTTGGTCTTTTTTGGTTAGGTCCAAAAGGAGGTCAGCACTTGACACTTTGGATGCTTTGAATGTGGGTCCTATTTTTTTCTTTTAGGCCCTTGGCCACCAAAAATGGGGATAATTTTCTTAGAGGTGTGCTGTCACTGTAGATAATGAGGTACTTCGCGAAAGGAACTTTAGTTTCTGTCGAGACATGATAACTTGCTTCGGTGCGACCTCTCTTACGAGACCGATCAAGGTCGGCGGATGCTTGTAAAGCCATACAAGTATGAATGTGTTCGGTAACAGCGGCGACCACCCACCACGGATCCCAACAAGGGGACGCGGTTGGACTTGTTGAAACAAGCCCTTCCGACGCCAGCCGTACGCTGTCACTATAACCCAATGTAATTATCCAACGTGGGATACCTACACAAGGTTAACCCTTGCCGCCATGAATATCGGAAGTCAACATAAGTGAGGAGAGGACAGGAAAGATAAAAGTGTGAGAAAAAGACGAAGATGTCGGAGGAGAGAGACAGGAAAAGGCGACTGCCAATTTCCCCTGGATGGGTCAGCCCAGGGGTGCCGTCTACGTGAAGCCGGGGCCAAAGGGGTGTGTTGCCTCTGCCGGGGGGCCTTAAAGGTCCAATCACCAAGCGTCGGCTCAACGCCCAGGATTCCCTTTTCCCCGGACACGGCAAAGCCACGCACGGCTAGGCATGGGAGGGAGCCGAAACCCCCCCGTTAGCTCGGGTCCATGGTGTCGCTACACAACAAACGCCTACTTGCGCAGGCGCCCCTGCGGGGGCCACAGAGGTAAGGACGAAACTTTGACGTCGCCCAGATGATGGGCAAAGCACTCCTTTTCTGTTGTGGAATAACTGCTTTCTGCCTTAGATTGCGATCGGCTAGCGTAACTGATAACCCTTTCCAGTCCACCAGTCCTCTGCACAAGGACGGCACTGAGTCCTACGCTGCTTGCGTCAGGGTGTACTTCTGTTTTGACATTTTTATCGAAATGCATGAGTACCGGAGGCATCTGCAGATGTTGTTTTAGTTCCCGAAATGCTTCCTCCTGTGGCATTTCTAACTTGAACTCGACGTCGGTCCTCGTAAGGTTAATGAGTATCTCGGCGATGGGGGCAAAGTTTCAGAAGAAGCGCCTGTAATAGGCGCGTAGGCCAAGAAACCGACGCACGGCCTTCTTGTCGCCGGGTGGCGGAAATGCGGCGATGGCGGCTGTCTTCTGTAGAACAGGTCCTACTCCGGACTTGCTTATCACGTGACTCAAAAACAAAAGTTCCTCGTACGCGAAGCGGCAATTTTCTGGCGTTAGGGTGAGTCCGGAAGTCTTGATGCCTTGAAGTACAGCTTCAAGGCGCCTAGGAGGCTCGTCGAAGCTCAACTAAAACACGACGACGTCTCTCAAGTAAATGAGACAGATCTGCCACTTCAATGCTGCTAGCTCTCTGTCCATAACGCGTTGAAAAGTCGAAGGTGCCGAGCGATGACCGGAGGGCATGACCTAAAACTTGAAAAGGCCATTTGGTGTTATAAACGTCGTCTTTTCTAGGTCTCCCTTATCGACTTCAATTTGTCAGTAGCCAGTCTTGAGGTTCATCTACGAAAACTACTTCGTGTTGTGGCGTCATCTCCGAGGCGTCGTCTATCCGTAAGAGATCGATAAACATATTTTTGTGATTTTGTTGAGGCTGTGATAATTGACACAGAAACGTAGGGTTCCAACCTTCTTGTTCAATAACACCACGGGTGACGACTATGGACTCTTAGACGGTTGGCTGATGTCATCACGTAGCATTTCGTCGGCTTGTCCTTTTACGGTGTCGTGTTGTCGCGCCGAAACTCTGTAGGGGCTCTGCCGTAGTGGTCTGGCGCTTCCCTCTGTTCTGTGTGCGATGTTTCGCCAACTAGGGTCTGGCGAATTTTCGATGACAACAAAAAGCACTCCTTGTATTGCATAGAGCTGGGCATTGAGCTGTTCTGGCTTATGCTTCGGAAGCCTCGGATTGACGTCGAAAGCTTGGTGAGGAGCTTCGTTCCATGGAGTAGGTTCTGCAGAATCCATGAGGGAGAAAACATTCTTGGCTTCCATAATTTGGTTGATGTAGGCTCCCATTGGTTCACGTGTTTGTACTCGTTGCTGAAATTCGTGAACTGCCCGCAGACCAGCGATTCCTCTTGCAACACAAATATCGCAGTTAACCAATAGGTGCTGATTGCCTTCAGCTACGCCTTCGAAGTCTTCTGGTTTTGGAGTGCCGACGGAAATAACGCCACGTCTTTCTGATGACGTGTGTGGCGGTAGTGCTTTTTCTGTGAATAGTGTTAGCGACTCTATTCTCAGGTCGATAACCGCACTATGGAGGCTTAAGAAGTCCATTTGAAGACTGACATCTCTCGAGCAATGCTGCCGCACGACGACGCTTGCGCAATAAATGCGGCTGTTAATGGTCACTCTGGCGGCGCAGATTCCTGCTGGTGTTACTCGGTGACCTCCGGCTGTACGGATTTCAGCGCCTTCTCAAGTGGTGCTAACTGTCTTCAACTTCCCGGCGCAAGTCCCACTGCATGACGAAATAGTCGGCTCCGGTGTCGACGAGACCCGTGACGCTGTGGCCGTCGATGAGAATGTAGAGGTCGCTAGTTCGTCGTCTAGGATTGCGGTTGGGTCGTGGCGTCGGATAACGGCTACGACAGTGTGTACCACTGTTTCGATGTTGCGTCATCAGGTCTTCTTCCCACCGTGAAGTTTCGAGAACAGGACTACGTTGACGTTGCGGCGGGTTCTTGAAATTGCGTCACGGCGTCGTCATCAGCGGTAGAGGATCTTCAGTTGTTTGTCGTGCAGCTACCACACCTCCATTGCTGTCCTTAGTTTTCCTAATACAAGCTAGGCGACCGGCCCCGGGTCAGGCCAGTGTAAGGCCGGATGAGGCAACATGTAGACTTGGTGAAGGTTACGCGAAGATGCTCGGGGCGTTCCCTGTGCTGCTGCGAGGTAGCCAGCGATGTCGCATGGTCTGTCCCCCGCTATAGACGCGGTGCGTCGATAGCGAAACCACGCAGTCCCATTTAGTGGTACTGGAAGTGGTGGTAGATGTGCCCGGCCTCAGCGCAGTGGTAACAGAGTGGGTGGTTGTCAGGTGCACGCCAAATATCGTTTTTCCTCGACGCACTGCGCTGTCCCGCTGGCGAACGGTATGAAGTCAGTGGTGCTGGTGGCCTGATATGTCTTGGTCCGCAATACTCCTGTCCTGGCCTCAAACAGCAGAGAACTACCCCGAGTATTATCATATACAACCTTTCCTTGGCAATTTCCTGCTTAAAAGTTCGATAGATCTATAGTGCAGACTTGTTAATCATGCCAATTTTCCACACGTCAGTCTCCGTTTCCTTCACTTTCTTCTTAGCTGATAGTTCTGTAATAACCGGATAGTCCTGGGCCATGCCGGTCGCTGGACCGAATCACACACACGTACGTTGGCGGGTTCCACACTGACTGGCTGGTCATGTGCGCCATATTTATTTCCTTGCAACATCGACGCCCCCGGGCGCCGGAACGGCAAACTAATCTTATCACATCCCTCCCCCCCTTTATTAATGGCTGCAAACAATTGTTTAAGGTGCGTAGCGCGATACTGGTCGTCGAATTCTGGTACTTCGACGCAGGACAGGAGTACTGGGTGCTGTGACAGCAAGTTCCGGTTCCCTCACCACGTCTTCCCTGGGATCTTGCCTAGACTGTGTCGTGAAGACGATCCGGAGATAGCTGCCTTTGACCTACGTCCAAGCCTGGAGAAAGACCAGTTAGCTGCGTCTGACCCACGTCCAAGCTTGGAGCAAGACCGGTAGATACTGGGCTGCCTGATCTTTGGTTGTCTGCACTCAGTTCCTCAGGGGCCTGGCGGATGTGATCCAGATGTCGAGTTAACCATCGTCCGTCATCCAGTAGAACATCCATGGACGAAGTGCGTTGTTCGGTGACGACTGCAGGTAGCCACGCAGGCCCTGGACGGAAGTTCCTTGCGAACACCTGGTCACCCGGGTGGCAAAACCATGGGTCTTGTTCCTTGGTCGCATCTGATTTTCTGCTTAAGTTGCTTCTGTAGCACCTTGGTCCTGAGGTCTGGGTGTAGCAGGTCCAATGCAGTCCTCAGCTTCCGCCCGAACAACAGCTCCGACGGACAGCAACCCGTGACTTCGTGAGGCGTTGACCTGTATGTCAGGAGCATGCGGGCAATTTGAGTGCGACTATCACCAGGGCCAGCCTTCCGCAACTTGTTTTTGACAGTCTGCACGGCCCGCTCTGCCGCACCGTTCGACGCTGGATGATACGGCGGCACCAGCATTCGCCTCACCCCGTTTTTCTTGAGGAATGTGGAGTAAAGCTCACTGGTAAATGCTGGCCCATTATCCGACACGACCACATCTGGAAGGCCTTGGTTTGCGAACATACTGCGCATGCAGGAAATAGTTGCTTCAGCCGAGGGTGTAGAGACCGAGAACACTTCAATCCACTTCGAAAACGCATCGACTGCGATAAAAAATTGGTGTTCCTGTAAGGACCGGCATAGTCCACATGCAGCCGTGACCACGGTTTTTCCGGGAACGGCCAGGGCATGACAGGCACTGGTCGTGACACTCTTTGATGCTCCTGGCAAATACGGCACCTTTGAATGGTTATCGTTATATCGTTATCCAGGCTAGGCCACCACCCATGGCTACGCGCAACTGCCTTCATTTTGGACAGTTCTGGATGACTCTCATGCAGCTGCTGGAGGACTTCCTCTTGCAAGGATTTTGGAACAACGACTCTGTTGCCCCACAATAGACAGTTCCCTTGCACGCTCATCTCATGAAAGCGCGTCTCGTAGGGTCTTCCCTCTGACCCTAGGTTTATCTGGCAGCCTGACCACAACGCTTCTCTTACTTGTGACAGCACCGGGTCTCTGGAGGTGGCTGCCGCAACAGCATTTGACGACAGCACCCCTGGGTATACTCCTTCCAGCATTAACACTTCGGCAGGGCAGTCAACAACAAATTCGGCAGTTGGCAGAGGTAGCCGGCTTAACCCATCGGCATGTGCAATTTGTGAACCCGGCCTATACTTCAGGACGTAACTGTACCCCGACAACAGCGAGGCCCACCTTTGCACTCTCGGAGAACAGGATTCGGGAACTGGCTTGTCTGCTGCGAGCAAGCCGAGCAGCGGTTTGTGATCTGTGACGGCTTCGAATTGCCGGCCCCATAAACACTGCCTGAACTTTGTAACGCCAAATACAAGGCTCAATGCCTCCTTATCTAATTGGCTGTAGTTTTTCTCCGGTTGCCAGGCTGCGGGAGGCAAAACCAATGGGGCGCTCTTCTCCAGATGACTCTCGTTGCGCCAGTACTGCTCCAATCACGAAGGGAGATGCATCAGTGACAAGCACAGTTGGCTTTCCTGGGTCAAAGTGTGCCAATATAGCAGCAGAGGCCAATAGCTCTTTGCTTCTCCGAAACGCCTGCTTTTCATCAGTTTCCCAGCGTCATGGTGTTCCCGACGCCAACAAACTATTGAGCGGCTGTAATACGGCAGAAAGGTTCGGCAAAAACCTTCTGTAAAAATTAACCAACCCGAGGTAACTCTGAAGTTCCTTGACCGCTCGGGGTGCGGGGGCTTCCAGCACTGCTTCAGTCTTAGCCGGGTTTGGACGCAGCCCAGCCGCACTAATGATATGGCCCAAGTACTGGACTTCTGGTTTCATGAATTCGCATTTAGATAACTTCAGTCGCAGTCCCGCGGTCTTCAGGCGATCCAACACTCGGCCCAAATTTTCCCAATAATCTTTGTCACTGGTTCCTGTGACCAGAATATCATCAAAGTACACTACGACATGGTCAAGGTCGTGCAACAGATTTTCCATCTCTCGCTGAAATATAGCCGGAGCTGATGAAACCACGAACGGCAGCCTTGTGAATTGGTATAACCCCTTCGGAGTGTTAATGGTGACTAGCTCTTGGCACTCCTCATCGAGTGGAACCTGCTGGTAGGCATCTTGCAAGTCAAGCATTGTGAACTTCTTGCCTCCTCTAAGTCGCGCAAAATGTTCCTCAATCTTAGGAATAGGGTAGGACTCGACGACTGTCACCGCGTTTATGGTAGTCTTAAAATCGCCGCAGACCCAAACCCGGCCGTCCCGCTTCAATACAGGAACGATGGGCGCGGCCCACAGGGAAGTTTTCACCGGTTTGATAACGCCTTCCCGTTCCATTCTCTGTAGTTCTTCAAAAACCCTATCGCGCAAAGCAAATGGTATCGGACGTGCCTTGACAAAACATGGCTTCGCCCCCTTTTGTACGGATATAGACGCTGTAACGCCGTGAAACATGCCAAGCTGCTCCGAAAAAACTTCGTGATATTGGCTTACCAGGTCTTCCGTAGACTTCACGACGTTGACTCCCTCCGTCTGGGCGATGCCTAGCTTGAAGGCCTTCATCCAGCTTCGTCCAAACAGCGTACGATCACACACACGTACGTTGGCGGGTTCCACACTGACTGGCTGGTCATGTGCGCCATATTTATTTCCTTGCAACATCGATGCCCCCGGGCGCCGGAACGGCAAACTAATCTTATCACAAGTTCTTTTTGGTTTGGCTCCCTGCTGTTTTCTAAGTATTTACCCGTCAATTTTCTGGTTTGCTTCTTCCATTTTGTATCGACATTCTTCATGTACAAGTAGCTGCAAAACCTTCCTAGCCCAACGCTCCCCCCATTTTTCTCAATCGCTTCTCAAGTTTTATCTTGCTGCTAGCTTCCCTGCCTTCAAATGATGTCCATCCCATATCACCTTGTACTCCTGACTTGGTGTATTCCCGTGAGCTCCTAAAGCAAGCCTACCAATTCCACGTTGCTTAATTTCTAATCCTGCTTGAACTTCTGATCTCATGCACAAGACCGCATTGCCAAACGTCAGACCCGGAAGCATGACGCCTTTTCATATTCCTCTCACAACATCACACCTATTGTAATTGCACAGTGCCCTATTTTTCATCACCGCTGCATTCCTGTTACCTTTACTCGTTAGATATATTTCGTGTTCTTTTAGGTACTCGATCCCATTGCTTATCCATACGCCCAGATATTTGTATTTATCTGTCATCTCCAGCGTGTCCTCCTGTATCCTATGTTCAGTACCTTCATTATCACTAAAAATCCTCACTGCTGATTTTTCCTTATTGAATCTGAAATCTAACCTATCCCCCTCATTACCGCAGATGTCCATCAATCTTTGCAAATCTTCCTTGTTGTCGGCCATTAGCACTATATCATCTGCGTACATCAATGCTGGTAGTGCCTGTTCAATAAGTTTCCCTTGTTTGACAAAAAAGAGGTTGAAGCCAAGTCCACTTCCCTCTAATTTCGCCTCTAATCCTTGTAAGTACATCATGAATAACAAGGGTGACGGAGGACACCCCTGCCTAAGCCCCCGTTTCACCTCTGTGGGCTTGGATACCTGTTTTTTCCACTTTATAACTACTTTGTTACTTTTATAGATTTCCTTCAAAAGATTATTGACTCCATCTTCCACACCTAGCATGTCCAGTATTCCCCACAAGTCCTCTTGAACTACACTATCGTACGCTCCCTTGATATCCAAGAATGCTTGCCACAGCGGCCTGAGTTCCTTTTCTGCTATTTCGATGCAGTGCATCAGTGAGAACAGATTGTCTTCCAACCTCCTGTGTTTCCATAACCCATTCGGCAGTTCCCCAGCACCCCCTCATCCTCTATCCATACCTGCAGTCTTTCCTTTATAATCTGCATCGCAAGCCTGTAGATCACTGATGTCACTGTTATAGGACGGTAGTTGTTTATGTCAGCTTTGTCCCCCTTTCCTTTAGAGATCATGCTCATTCTGCAAAGTTTCCATCCATCGGAGACTTCGCCATCGATTATTGTTCTGCTCACTGCCTCTCTCAAAGTCTGTTCAGACTTTGGACCCAATGTCTTTATCAGCATAATTGGAATGCCATCTCGGCCTGTTGATGTACTACTTAGAACCCTCTTCTCAGCCGTTTCCCATTCTCGTTGTGAAAATGGAGCCATTGCGCCACTTGATCCATCCTTGTCTATTGGGTGTACAAGGCACTTCTTCTTCGTTGAAATTTTTCTGTCACCCTTGTTCTTATATATTCAATAGCTTCGTCCCCTTCTAGCCTAGCACCTTGAGCTGTAGTTATAAACCTCTGCTCTAGGCTTGTCTTATTTCTTAGGTAGTTTAGATCGTTCCAAAATTTGGCAGCTGCCTTTCTGTCCTTTTTATGTACTTCTGCCAGCCACTGAGCACCCTTTCTTCTAATCTTTTCATTGATAAGGAGGGATGCTTCCCTTCTAAAGCTTAGAATGATGTCCCATTAACTTTCAATATCATTTGTCGGTTCACCCCGCTGCTTAGCATGTCTGTGTTCCCTAGAGTCTTCCTGACGTTTTGCTATGGCTCTCTTAACTTCCTCATCCCACCAACTCTTGGACCTGTGTCTTCTTTTCCGGAGTGACTAGTCACATGCCTTAGCAAGCTCCAGCCATGAAAGTCTAATTAGATGTGTGTATGTCCACAGTTTTATTATCCTCAGTGATTATTTACTCAATTTGTTTCGTAGCAATTTCTATTTGCCCTTCTGAATGAAAATTTTTGTGTAGTTGCCCATCTCGCCTCCTTTCCACTTTCGCTGCTCTTCCAAAACTTAGCTTTATATATCTGTGATCACTACCTAGACTTCTAGAGCCACCTTCATCTATGTGCATTCCCCTGAGCTTATCATACTGTCACGGGGTCGTGACGTGGCCGAAGACAGGTGAGTTTGCGTTTGAATTTAACTGTTTATTTGGGCGAACCTGTGCCCGGTAAACGGAAAGTCCGATTACAGTAGCAGTCTTGAACTGATAGCGGCGAACGGAGCGTCAGCCGTCGATCAACTACTGACAAGCGGCACAGCGCGTCGGCATTTATACTCTTGCCACCGAATGTTCGAGCGTTATCCCTGGCGGTGGCGTAGGTTCCATAATAATCTGTACCGTTTGCAGAGTGGGCGTGATCTTATCGAAATGATCTACTACAGTCCGGAAGCTTCTCGAAAACTGCAGGCGCGGTTTGCGCTGAGATTCGTGTAGTGTTTTGGGACGATAACAAAACTAGGGAAATGGAAGCTGGTCATACATCATATGTGACATCAGTGCGTAATCTATCGTTGACTGCAGCCTTCATACCCCCCATGTTATTTGCCCTTCACCTTCTCAGTACTCTTGCAAATGATCAAATCATGCCTTTCACACATATTCATGATCATTTTGCCTGTTGAGTCAGTATACCCATCTATATTTTTTATGTGCGCATTCATATCTCCCAGTATATTTTCTCACACTCTCCTCCTAATTCCTCAATGTTCTTTGATATACACTCCACCATTGCCTGGTTTTTTTCTCTGGCCTTTGCTCCCGTCCACAAGTACACCAAACCAAGGATTGTCATCTGCCCAGTGACTTTCCCTCTTAACCATAAATATTCCATGCATCCTTGCTTGACTCTTTGCCAACCCATGTTCTTATGTATAAATGCACCAATTCCACACCCCTTTTTGCTGCCTTTTGTTCTACTGCAATATTCCCATACATAGTCCAGAGTGCTAGGTGGTTGCTCCATGTCTCAAAGATGTGTCTCCACAACCCCATATACCATCAGCTCCTCCTGCCTCAACTGCTTATCTATCTCTTCCCACTTTAACCAACTCCTGCCACCCTGCCAAGTACTGGGACACACAATTAGGAAGACCCTGCCCGGGGGGGGGGGGCTTTTTTTATTTTTTTGAACAAAAAAGCGCACCTTTCGGAAGGACATGGTCTCCAGCCTTTTCAACTGAACTACCTCTGCATTAGGCAGAGCAGGGTCTGCCGGAGAAAACTTGTGTCGCATGTAGTCGCACACTGTCACAAAGCAGTGCCGAACTGCCTCGAAGAGTTCCTGTTGTTCCTTGGGCTTTAGCTTGTCTTATTTTTGAACAAAGGTGGTGGTCGCCGACTCGGCCCTCCTCAAGAAGTCTTCCGTGTAGGTCTGGTTGTAGCAATGTCCAGCCTGGTCACACTTCGCAAGGAGAACATGTCCGAGAGTTTTGTCGGACATGGACGACCGAAATTCAGTTCTTGTTTTCCTCACAAGGCTGAAGAGACGCTCACACTTGGCATTGCTGTGTGGAATTGACAAAATTCCAAGCATCACCTCGGCGATTCGGCTGAACTTCAACCTTCCATCTGCAGTTCTCAGCTGTGACACCATTCTCCACTGGGCATACACTCGTTCTTCTTGTAGAATATTGGGAGGAAGATCCTGAGCCTGCAACTTAGAAAACTCTACCTCCAGTTCGTCGACCGCTTCCATTTTCGACTCTCCCGGTTAAAAATCGCTTGAAAAGAGTCCACAAAAAAGCGAACCTTTCGGAAGGACATGGTGTCCAGGGTTTTCAGCTAAACTACCTCTGCATTAAGCAGAGCAGGGTCTCTCAGGGGAAACTTGTGTCGCATGTAGTCGCACACTGTCACAAAGTAGTGCCGAACTGCCTCGATGAACTCCTGTTGCTCACTGGGCTTTAGCTTGTCTACCACAGTCCTAGTTTCCTGTCCAATGATGAGGTCCTCGTCCCCTTTCTGTGCCTCCCTGCTATGGTAGTTGAGAAGCTCTGGGCTTCGTTTCAGCCACGATGGGTTTACGAATCTTGAGAAAATGTCTCGAAGAAGTTCCAAGAGAAGCGACCGTAGCACGTGGATCTGGGGAGCTTGTGCTTGCAAGGAGAGGTTCACTTTCTCGAAAATGGGAATAATATTCTGCAAGAAGAGACAATATGCTCGGTTGGTTTCCATGCTGAGGAAAACAAAAAGCCGTTATTCACGTGTTGGGCAGTGTTGGTCAGTCTTCTGTGTGCAAGAAACCTTGGCTTTCTTTGCTGGCACTGAAGGAGCCTGTGTCAAATTCTTTATTTTCGTTTTGCACTGATCAGGCTTTTCTGCTGGAGCTGTTGCTTGCTTTGCTGCTGCCTTTGGGATCTGGTATAGAAAGCTGGGACTCTTTTTGTCCTTCACTTCGTGCAAGAAGAAGCTCAACAGAGGCTTCCACTGATCCAGGAGCCCGGTCAAGCATTTCCCAAGAAATAGCCATCGAGTTGGGACATGTTTCAGGATTTTTCTGAAGTCTGCATCATGAATTTCCTGAAACTGCCTCAAGGCCTCCTTCTTCTTAGCACTCTTTTCCAGGTAATAAAATATATCTACAAGAACTTTAAAATATATCTACAAGAACTTCGTTCACTTTTGCTTGAAGGCACACTGCTCCCTTCTCAGCTGCCAAGTTTATTAAGTGGCACGCGCACCCGATTTTAATCAAATTTACTTGGACTTCCGTCAGCACCGCTGCCACGCCATTTTTTTTACCAAGCATCACGTTGCCGTTGTCGGAACAAAACGCTACACAGTTCGTGACCGGTATATCAAACGACGCGAGAGCCTCCAGAATTAGGTTGCCTATGTTGCGACCACTTGCTTGTCCCGTCAACGTACACAAAAAAGTAGTCGACTCTCAACTAAGCCAGACTCCCCCACGTATGTCACCACGATCGGGTACAACTGCGAGTGGCTGTCATTACTGCCGTCGATGACAACCGAGAAAACTTTTTGCTTCAAGGAACTCACTATGCGCTCCTGAGTATGGTTTGCCATCTCGCAAACAATTGCACTTGTCTTGGTTCTCGCCCAGCCGTACCGCTTTGCGACATGCGAAGTAGGGAACATCTTTCGTAGTAGGGGACCCACGTGGTCAGAGACGGTCAATGGAAGGTTATGTTCCAGCAGAAACCCAGTGAAGAGACATTCCGCTCGGATCACGTCACTATCAGAGTTCCGCTTTGAAAAAAAAACTGTCCCAGCTGCTGCTGCTTTTCTTGGCATTGCACGTGACTTACGTGTTTCTTGGATAAAACGTGAGCGACAACGTCGGTTTTGCCTCCGTGAGAAATGCTGATGTCGCAGCCACACACCACGCAGAACGCAAAATGCTTGCCCTTCCTCGATTCCACGATGCAGGGAAATTCGGATGTGTACTGCTTCGAAAACACAGTACTGTTTTCGCTCCCGCTCTTTACTAAGAGCCATGGTTGACAGCTAACCAAGACACCAACACCACTGCTCCGAAGCACGCCAACTCAACCGCTAACAAAGCACAACATGGCGAACATCGCAAGCTCGATCAACTGAGTGATGGCAATGGCAGTTGGTTTTGATTAGTCTCACCAATGTTGCCAGACCAACAGTAAATTTCCTGCTAAAAACGGCTAAAAATTTCCGCAAAACTACGTTTTTGCACGCTTCCCGGAAGATTTTTGCGTCAACCGTACAACCGTACAAAGGGGTCGAAATTCGTACATTGTACGGGTAATCCGGAAGACTTGGCAGGTCTGTTAATATAGCCTACGTCTGACTTAGCTCGGCCCTTGTGCCTACGTCGATTTCTTCTCCCACAGACTCTGTGTGGCTTCAATATTTGTGCCCCTTCAGAACCGTCTTTGGCTACCCTGTTGGCCTCAGGGCCTTGCGTCCCCCTAAAAAGGCTGTGGCTTTACGACCCATTCTATCACCGACCCTCCTGCCCGTCGCACCACTGTATCCTGTGCACAGGGGCGAGCGCCGGGCTCGTACACGTCTTGGTTCACTTCCATTACGCTGTATCCGAGTTGCCGGCTCATACCCTTGATCACACAGTTGGCCTCCACTACCCTCCTTTCAATCCCACGAGACTGCCCCCCGACCTGTGGGGCTGTGCATATGGTCACATGCACACTCCCAGAGGCTTCTCTGAGCTAATGCATGTCTTACTCTAACTGTCTGTGAAAGTTCTGATCCTTGCCCTTCAACAGATCAATGAGCCCAGCATAAATAATGACGAGATTTTTGCCCTTCATGCTGTCTTCTACCACCTCCTGAGCTTTGGCCAGAGCATCCACCTTGCTATTCCCTTACTGGGCCTCTACCTTCACTCTCTCATATTCCTTCACTGTCGTGAAGACGCCATCCGTAACCCTGGCCACGTTAGAGTCCCCCACCACCAGGACCCTTCTATGCTCCAATCGCTGGCTTCCTGTTTGTGATAGCGCCCCTGTTTGCTTCACCTGTTTCTCTCTCTGCCCTCTGTCCTGTGTTTCTGCCCTGCTCGAAGACTGCCGCGCCACCGAGCTGTATGTTCTCGGAGCCTCCGAGCTGTGGCCAAACACTGCAGCCCCCTGACCTCCCTTCTCGCCTGTTCCTTCCCGCCTGTCGCCTTCTCCGCTACCCACGCCTTCCGTCTCACACCGCTCGGGGCCGGGGCAAAGCGCCATTAACTCCTTTAACTGCTGTTCGAGCTCGGTCCGCCCTTCCCGTTCTTTTTGAAGGTCGCCCTTCACCTGCTATAATAGGCTGGCGGTAGCCTCCTCACGCTCGCGCGACGCTCCGGGCTGTTTTTGGAGTTCTATCCTTTGCTCCCGTTCCGCCCTAAGCTCCCCCTGAAACCCCTTGATGCTAGCCTCCATGCGCTGCAGGGCCGCCTTCAATGCCTCACACAGCCTGCACACGAAGCTCACCTTCTGCGTGTTGGCTAAACTCAAGAATTCTGTCTCGTCCAAGTAGCACCAGCGCTTGCACTCTTCGCCCTGCACCAGCTCACTCGCGCCCGTGGTTTTCCTAGCCTCCTTAGCCATCGCCCGCCCGACTATCGGACCAAGCGCCCGTCAGCCCTAAGCTCAACCCTAATCCTGCTATCCAGCCGCCTCTGCTAACTCTCCTACCTCAACAACTGTTGGAAGCTGCCGCCTAGCCCACACACACACGTGTTCAATTTCACTAGCAGACTCTCACTAGGCACCCTTCATATTCGGCTCTAGCTGTTAAACAACTAACCTGGTGCCCCGAACTTCTTCAAAACAGCCGCCTACCTCGTTCACGTGGTCAACGTCACAGCAACGTTGCCCGTGTCCCACACGTACAGTACTCGCAACGCAAGTTATTGATTAGGAGATAAAAAAAATTATAATGGTGGAAGGCCAGCCATGGCGTCTGGCGACGGAAGTGCCACGGGGCGCCGTCTCGGCGTGAGTGTGGAGGAGGGGCATGACGGCGGGCTGCAGCAGCATAGCTCATGACTTGCAGCTGAAACTCTGGGGGGCTGAGGAACGCCCACAGATTGCTGCATCTTCTGGCGTATAACGTCCGCGATGGAGTCCACGTGAGGCTGCACTGAAGGAAGCAATTCTCGCAGCTTTTCTTGCACGATCAGTCAGATCGTCACTCGGAGACGTAACTCGGAGGTTTCTAGCGCTTGGATGTTGGCGTAGCTTGTAGACGAGAAGTTACGGTTGTATTGCCGCGTCCATATCCCGAGCGACTTCTTTATCATGGATGCTTCCGAAATGATTTCGGTGACAGAACATCTTTGGCGAATTCCTGAACAGCACGGCGATGAGTTCCTGCTTGACTCCTCGCAAGAGCAGACTGAACTTCCCCTCGGACATGTCAGGGTCAGCATGGCAGAAGAGTTTATTCATATCTTCTGTGAAGAGCACCACGTTATCCTTTTGCACCTGCATACAGGTTTCAAGGAGAGCTGTAGCCTTCTCCTTGTTGATCACACTTGCGAAAGTAGTGAGGAACCTGGCGCGAAAGACGTCCCACGTTGTGAGGCTTCAATCTTGATTCTCAAGCCAGATTTGTGCAGCGTTTTCTAAAGCGAATTACACATGCCGGAGCTTGTCATCGTCAGTTTAGTCATTGAAGACGGCGACGCGGTCAAATCTTTCAAAGCAGCTTTACGGGTCTTCCAGTAGTGAACCGCGGAAAGTTGGCGGCTTGTTGGGTTGCCAGAGCAGGAGTGGTGCAGGTGGCACAGGTGCTGTCATTTTCGCCGTGGTTGATGTCAACGTCTTGGTTTTTTTAGCCTTCTCGGGTAAAAACCCGTACTCCTGTGGCAGACCTTGTTGCCTGCGGATAACTCACTGCTCGTGGCTGGCATCAGTGTCTTATTCGCAACGTGGGCTGGGTTCACGGCTTGACGGGGGCGTCCGGTACATGGGAGCAGCACCTCCACCAGATGTCACGGGGTCATGACGAGGACGAAGGGAGCAGACTGCAGGTCAAATAATAAACTGTTTCTTTGGGTCGAACTTGTGGCCACGTAAAAGAAAAGTCAGATTACAGCAGAATACTGGCACCGATAGCGGCGAGCAGAGCCTCAGCTGACAAGCCGCGAAGCGTGTCGGCATTTATACACTTGTCCTCGAACATTCTAGCGTTATCGCTAACGGCGACGTAGCTTACAGAGTACTGAGAAATATTTACTAAGTGCGCGTAATCTTAACAAAAAGATCTTCTGCAGGCCTGAAGCTTCGCGAACACTGTAGGCGTGGTTTGTGTTGAGAATGGCTCGTAAAGTGGTGATAACTTGAAGAAGGAATGTGGCAATATGCGTGTCATGTAAAACATGACTACATGCTACGTTCATAGCGCGCTCGCGGCCGTTTCAATTGCTCTACATATACCAAGATTAGAATCACGTGACGTGAATAGACGACAAAGGTAAATGATATGGCTAAACATATTAACCACGATACGCGTGTCACGTCAAGCAAGACTGCATGTTAAGCTCATAGCATGCTCCAGGCCGTTTCGCTAGCTCCATATATACCAAATTTATTATCACGTGACGTGAATAGACGATGAGGGTACATAACACTTCCAAACATGATGATCATTACATAGAAGTTGCATACAGCATGATTTACGTCCGCCTCGTAACGTTGGGCTGATTGACATATCAACTGAGCCGAGTGACATATCAACTTTCCTCATTCGTACTTCTCATTGATTCCCACTGTATGTGGGATCTGCCAGTTTTTTTCTTCGGGAGAACGCCGTTTCGCGAGAAAAAAGACAAAGCTCTTCGTTTGAATACCTTTGGAGCAACGATGGCCTTGCCGTTGAGGTATTCTGCAAGGTCTTTGAGTTCCGGATCGGCCCGCTGTCGTTTGGTGAAGTCATCAGTGTTTAGGGTACCAAGAAGTAGTCGCTGTCCTCGTCGTTTTGCGGTGGTAGGTCGACGGGGACCCGGGACGTTCAGTTGACGCCGGAGTGTTTTCGTCCGGACTTGTACACGACAAATATTTTGAATTCTTGAACGTGCAAGACGACCTGAAGGGTCCTTCAAGTTTCCTAGCCATCCCAAAGCGTGGTGTTCACTCAACACTTTGGAGGACCTTTTATAGAGATAGGGATGAAGCTTTGACGTAGCCAAGACGATAGCAACACGCTCTTTTTCGCTTGTGGTGTTGTTGCCTTCTGCCTGGGATAGCGACCAGCTAGCATAACTGATACCACTTTGTTCTCTGTTAGTCTTCTGCACGAGAACGGCACTGAGTCCTATGCTGCTTGAGTCGGTGTGGATTACCGTATCGGCATATTTGTCGAAGTGTGCAAGTCTCAGGGGCGACTTCACTCGTTGTTTGAGCTCTTGAAATGCTACAACTTGCGCTGTTTTCCAACTGCCTTCAACCGCGGTCTTTGTGAACTGCGTTAGTGGCTTTGTGGTCCATGACAAACCCTTAAAGAAGCCTCTGTAATAGGCGCACAAGCCGAGAAATCGGCGCATGGTCTTTTTGTCGGTGGGTTGTTGGAAGGCAGCCATGGCACCTGTTTTCTGCGGGTCTGAGCTCACCCTAGACTGGCTGATCACGTAATCCAGAAAGAGCTTTTTGTACGGGAAGCTACACTTTTTTAGCTTCAGGGTCGGTCCGGAGCTCTTGACTGCTTGAAGTACGCATTCAAAGCGCTCAAGGTGTTCGTCAAAGTTCGAGGAAAACACGACATCAGCCAAGCAAACGAGGCAAGCCTGCCACTTCAAGCCAGCCATTACTGTATATATCCATGACTCGCTGGAAACTCGCGGGTGCCATACAAAGACCGAAGAACATGACCTTGAACTCGAACAGGCCGCCCAGTGTTATGAAGGTAGATTTTTCACGGTCTCTCTTGTCGACTTTCATCTGCCAACAGCCGGTCTCGAGGTCCATCGAAAAAGAAAAGTACCTCGTATTGTGAATTCTATTCAGAACGTAGTTTATACGAGGGTGAGGGTACAAGTCCTTCTTTGTGATTTTGTTCAGGCGGCAATAATCGACGCAAGAACGGAGGGTCCCATCCTTGTTCTTCACTTATACGACGGGTGACGCCACGGACTCTTGCACGGCTGAATAATGTCGCGCAGCATTTCGGCGAGTCGTTTTTTTTTCACAGCCTCGCTTTTGCACGTTGAAACTCGGTAGGGGTTATGTCAAAGGGTGCAACACTTTCTTCTGTTAAGATACGATGTTTCGCGACTGGGGTTTGTCGAATTCCCGGGAACGATGAAAAGCAGTCCTTGAATTATAGGAGCAGGGTCTTTAGCTGATCTTGCTCGCACTTTGTTAGGCTCGGGTTAATGTCGAAATCTGGATAGGGGCTTCGATACATCGAAGCAGCTTCGGTAGCATTGAAGAGGACGAATAATTGCTGGCATCCCCGCATTCATCGGTGTAGGTGACCGTCGCGCCACCGTTGTGATGCCTAAATTCATGGCTGAAAGTTTGTCAGCAGGGGCGTAGCCACAATTTCGTTCCGGAAGTGTGTGTGGGGGGGGGGGGAGGGGGGTTACACACCAAACCTAGGAACAGGCATCAGTTTTCCTCTGTGACGTACGTCAAGATCGGCTGGAGTTTAAACAGATGGTGTACTTATATATCAAGTCATGCGATTCCCTCTCTCCCCACGTTATGGTTGCGAAGAGAATAAGAAAAAGTGCTGATAGAATCACTGATTGATGCAGAGGGTTTAACGTCACAAACGCACCATATGAGTATGAGACGCCGTAGTGGAGAGCCCCGGAGATTTAGACCACCTGGGGTTCTTAACATGAACCCCAATCTGAGCACACGGGACTACAGCATTTTAGCCTCCATGCAAGATGCAGCCGCCGGGATTGGACCCCGTGACCTACGGGTCAGCAGTGGAGTACCTTAGCTACTAGACCAACGCGGCCGGGCAGTACTGTAAGAATTAAGTGCTGTAAAATACAGTAAACGACATGTACAATTACCGTTTGGAGCAACGGCCTCTCGTCCCACTGTTGAATGGACAATGAATGGGAAACACATTATTGCGTTTGCCCACCGGAGAAGACATCGGTGAAGACATTGTTAATCGGTAATCTCTGTTAAGCGCATACGTGGCGTAGCCCTTGTCGGGGCGAAGTATAAGTTTCGCAAGCCAAGGACGGTTCCGCTTACAACGAGGAAAGAGAGGTATACGCAGCATGTTTTTCTACATCCATAATTTTATTTCGGTCATGCTTACTTTGCCGAGCGAATTTCTTACTGTCCATGTCTGTGACTGCATGCCTATGGGAATGACTTTTATGTTAAGCTTAGTATGTCAAGCAGCCCTGAAACAGTGGCAGCTTTGAGTCAACATTTTTTTAAAATTCACTGCGTGCATCCAAGCATGCTTGCAATACGCAATAAGTAAAATGATGTTCCTTTAGCACAGCTCAGTTTGAGCGTGAAGATGCTATGCAGTCAAGAAGGTGAAAGACGGACGACAGTGTGAGCGCTGCATAGCATCTTTTGACTGCATAGCATATTTTCTTCACGCTCAAACTGAGCTGCGCTAAAGCAATACCAATTTATCATGCACCAACTAGACAGTCAGTAGAACATGGCAATAAGTAACTTTTGTAAGATCTGCTGCCATTTAGCAACACAATTTTGCAAACGTGATTTTACGGGCAGATTTTCAGTTGCACTGGGACTTTTGATAAAAATGAAGTACTCTAATCGTAGAGGTTTATCATGCAATCTGCGAGGGCAATGTAATTGTTGATGAGAATTGTTCACCTCAATTGAACGTGCACGTGCGACCGGCCTCACATAAAGGTCACTCACATAAAGGTCACCAGGTGCATGCGACGCACTTTCTTTCGCCATGCAATTCCTCCCTGCTTAGCTTCCAGCTATTTCGTCGGGACGAGAGGAGAGAATGCAATTGCAGCATGCAACAAATTTTTGGAACTCCGCTCTTACTAGACCGATTCTAGAAACTTTGCGGCGATAGATTTGTGAGGCAACAAGCATGTTTATTGGCTCCATGGCTACTTGAACCCCTTTAAAGGAACATGTTACCCTCAAATCAATTCATTTTATTAAGTTTGTTATGACGGCTTATATGCACCAAGTATAATAAATTTTAATACGTTAAGTATCTTACAGGTTATCTATCACTCGCATCCTACCAAAACTACTGCTCAAGGTTCTTTTGACTTCCTTTGAACGAAAAAATGGCATTTGCATACAGCCCCTACTTCAATTCAAAGGAAATATTGTGCAGGTTAGATTATGATATTCCCCCTTATTTTCGAAATGTCATACATACCATTCAAATTCAATTTAAAATTATTCGAACAAAATCTCTATTCGCTTCGAATTCACTTCGAACCTAAAATTCACTATTCACACAAGCCTACATAAACAGTAGCATTGAGATGCGAGTTGATTAACCTGTTCGTATTGAAACCAACTTGCGATGCGCAACAGCTTGATAACAAATGCTCTTCTTGTATAGCAGCCTCATTTATATTCAATGCTATACAACAGCTTCCCCCAGTTACCTACAATTTGTCAAACCCTGTGCAAGCTTATTCAATCTTATGCATGCACATTTTTCAGTTCATCATTCTATCTAGTTTTCTGCCTTTCTCATCGACTTTCCCCATCTTTTCACAGCCACCCAATCTCTCTAACTGGTCACTTGCCTCTCCCTCACATATCTTGACCTGCCCAGGTCCACTTTTTTTTTTCCTGATGCTATATATAATTCCATCTAGCCTTATTTTTTTCTGTATTAAGCTTTGCTTTTTTATTACCTCTACATTCTGCTAACTATTTTCTGTTTCTATGTTGCACAGTTTTTTTTTATTTGTTATGGACTTTTTCTTTTTTTACTATCATACATTTTTTCACACCACATGTTAGTACTCGCAGCATACAATAGTTGACCACTTTCCACTTTAGCGGCAGTTACAAATTGCCTTTCATGATTTGTGTATGTCTGCCATCAACGCTCTAGCCCATCCATACTCTTTGGTGAATTTCCTTTTCATCAGTAGTGTGTCCTGTCAATATCAACAACTTAAATATGTATATGCTAAGGATTCTAGTGTGCTGTTGCCAGTTGCAAACTCTCGCTTTCTTGTTTGGTCTCCTAACATTTTATCTTTGTTCAAGTAGGGTTAGAGATACATAGGTAAAATACATTTTCTCAGTTTAGACCCTCAGTTTGTTGTAGCTCGCCAGCATCAATGCTGAAATCAAAACGTCATTTGCAAAGTGTTTGTATCGAAATATTCCTTGTCAATCTCTACTTGTGTTTCTTGTCAACATGGTGGCTCGAATACTTCTGCTAAGCATGTTGTAAAGATTGTTCAGATTTTGTCTCCTTGCCAGATCCACTTCACAAATAAAATTTTTCTGCCCTATAGTGGACTCTCTGTAGACGTAAGCTAGGGTATTCATGTATGCATTATGGACTAGCTGCTTCAAGACTGCTGGTATCTCTACCGAGTCAAATGCTTTTTTGTGGTCTCTGCAAGCCAAGTAAAGAGATGGGTTCTGTTTCGCAGATTTTTTTAGTTTGACAGCGCATGGCAATGATCCCCAGTGGGAAATCATTTGATCTGTGTATAATTCTCTCATGTCTTTTTTTTTCTGTATTTGTATGGTATTCGTGTTTTTACAATTTGGCAGCACATTTGATTGGCCAGTATGTGAGGCATTGTGCGGAAAGTGTTACAAGTTTGTTAAACACGAGATCTCCTCTCCAAACTCCTCTGTTGAATAAAGTTTTTCTCCTCCTCCTCCTCCTTTATCTTTGATCGAGTCAAAAATTTCATTGCATGATTTTTGTGGCTCTTGTTTTGTAGGGCGCCATTCTATTCTCCCAGGGTAGGGTATCTAACGAGATTCATTCTTGCTTAGGCTTCTGATTTTGTTTGTTTCTTTCGAACTTTGCCTATACTAACTGATAAAATTTAATTGTTTTGTTGAACTCGGCCTTCTGTCTCTGTTAGACAGCTAATTTGTGAGCTGTAGAGCTGTAGTAGAAGTCTTCTTCCATCTTTGCTGAAACTGCTGATTACTTTGCCCTACTTATCTGTTGGTGTGTGCATTCGTAAAAAGTTTCTTATCATGCTCTGTCCTTCCTTTCAATTTTTAATCTATTTCCTTGTTATTATAAATCTTTATTACCAATTTTCTTTTTGTTAATCAGCTCTTTTAGCTCAATGAATTCAACTTCAGATCTTGAGTAGATAGCTATTGAGGATTCTTGCTTTTCTTTAGGTATTTTTTTGTGATTTGGGAGAGTTTGCTTACTTCCTGTCTCAGTGCTTTAACCTAACTACAGTTGTGTTTTAGGAATCAATGTAGTTATGCTTTTGTTCATTTATTCTGTCACATTTTTTTTGTTGTTCTAAGGCCTCGCACACTAGTGTTCTAAGGCAACGCTGAACATGCACGCGACTGTGGCTCTGCTTCACTTTGAGGGGAGCCTTCCAAGTCCTCTGTATATTATAAAAAATTGAATTTTCGGGTTCCTTGAAGTTCCGCATTCAATTTTGGCGGGCTTACTGATGATGATGACTATAAAATTCAAACATGTGAAAAGATAGTTTTCGTCAACTAAAATGAACAGTTTAAGAAGAAAAGGCACGAAACACGAATTGCCGGTCATCGCTGCTGTAGCTGAGGTTGTAGCTGCGTTGAATTTTGCTCGCAACAACCTAGGCTTACGTTGGCTCGTTGGCGCTGCGTCTGTTTCCTGAGAAAATGAGGAAATGTGTCAAGGCGGCTTCCAGTTTTCGTACAGCGTTTTGTATCACAAGAAACTTGGATATCATGCAAACATCATTAGACAGTAGGCAACATTGTGAACTAGCGAGATGACCCGTTTTTCACCGCTAGAAGTGCGAAATTGCGATATCATGCAAACGTCATGAAATCCCATGAAACCATGTGAACTAGCGAGATACAGTTTTATAAATCTAGAGTGATAAACTGCGCCATCATGCAAACGTCATGTAACAACACGAAACTATGTGAACTAGCGAGATAGAGCATTTTGTACCGCTACAAGTGCGAAACTGCGATATCATGCAAACGTCATAAAAGCCTACGAAACGTTGTGAACAGCATTTTGTACCGCTAGAAGTGCGAAATTGCATTACCATGCAAACATCAGGACAGCGCACAAAAAATGCGAAATAGCGAGAATTAGCATTTTGTACAGGAAGAAGTGTGAAACGTGCGATACCATGAGATCATTGTACAGCACAAAAGGACGTGAACTAGCAAGATAGTGTTTTTCATTGCTACAAGTGCGGGATGGCGATATCCTGCAAACAACATGAAACCGCACGAAACAACGTGAACTAGCGAGATACAGCATTCTGTAAATCTAAAAGTTAGAAACTGCATTATCATGACACCGTTATGTCACTGCACGAAGCGATGTGAACTAGCAATATACACCGCTTTGTACAAATAGAAGTGTGAAACTGCGATATCATGCGAATATCATTACACAGCAGGAAAAGATGTGAACTTGTGAGATAGTGTTTTGTGCTGCTATAAGTGCAAAACTGCAACAAAATGCAAATGTCATGTAACCGCATGAAACGATGCGAAGTAACGAGATTCAGCGTTTCGTACCGCTCGATCGCGAAAGTGCGATGTCATGTGAACATCATTAACAGCACGAAAGGATGTGAACTAGCGAGATGGTGTTTTGTACCGCTAGAAGTGCGAAACGGCGACATCATGCAAACAACATGAAACCGTACGAAACAACGGTGAACTAGCAAGATACAGCATTTTGTACATCTAGAAGTGCGAAACAGCGATATTATGCAAACAACATGAAACCACACGAAACGACTTAAACTGGCGATATACAGTAATTTGTATCGTGAGAAATTTCGATATAATGGAAACATCATTAGACAGCAGAAAATGATGTGAATTAGCGAGATACACCGTTTAGTACCACTGGGAGTGCGAAACTGCAATATAATGCAAACGTCATGAAAGCAAACGAAACGATGTGAACTAGTGAGATACAGCGTTTTGTATCACTAGAAGTGAGACACTGCGATATGCAAACATCATGTAACAGCACGAAACGATGTAAACTAGGGAAATACAGCGCTTTGTATTGCTAGAACCGCGAAACTACGATATCATCCAGATGTCATGTAGGAGCACGAAACAGTGTGAACTAGCGAGATACAGCGTTTCGTACCGCTAGAAGTACAAACCTGCGATATCATGCAAACATTATTACAATGCACGAAAAAATGTGATTGGTTGATTGATATGTGGGGTTTAACATCCCAAAACCACCATATGATTATGAGAGACGCTGTAGTGGAGGGCTGCGGAAATTTTGACCACCTAGAGTTCTTTCACGTGCACCTGCACCTGAGCAAATGGGCCTACAGCATGTTCGCCTCCATCGAAAATGCAGCCGCCGAAGCTGGGATTTGAACCCGCAACCTTCATGTTAACAGCCGAGGACCTTAGTCTCTAGAACGAAAGGATGTGAATAGCAAGATACAGGGTTTTGTACCGCTAAAAGTGCGAAACTGCATTGTCATACAATTGTCATGTAACAGCATGAAAATATGTGAACTTGTGAGATCGAGCATTCTGTATCACTAAAAGTGCAAAACTGTGATATCGTGCAACCATTATACAGCATGAAACGATGTGAACAAGCGAGATAGTGTTTTTCACCGTTGCAAGTGCGAGATGGCGATTTCCTGCAAACAACATGAAACTGCACGATATGACCTGAACCAGCGAAGTACAGGGTTTCATAAATCTAGACGTGAGTAACTGCATTATCATGGAAACGTCACGTCGCCGCACAAAGTGATGTGAACTAGCAATATACACTGTTTTGTACAACTAGGAGTGCGAAACTTGGATATCGTGCGAACATCATTACACAGCACGAAAGGATGTGAACTAGCGAGATATAGCCTTTTGCACCCCTAGAAGTGCAAAACCTTAATATCATGCAAATGTCATGAAAGCCCACGAAACGATGTCAACTAGTGAGATATAGCGTTTTGTATCGCTAGAAGTGAGAAACTGCGATATCATGTAAATCTCATGTAACAGCACGAAATGATTTGAACTAGCGAAATATAGTGTTTTGTACCCCTACAAGTGCGAAACTGCGACATAATGCAAATGTCATGTAACAGCACGAAACGATACGAAGAATCAAGATACAGCGTTTCGTACCGCTAGAAACGTGAAACTGCGATATCATGCGAACATCATCACACAACACGAAAGGATGTGAACTTCAAAAAAATGGCTAGTTGGGCGAGTTGGTAATAATGCATAATATACTGCACAAAAAACGGACGGAAACACGAAAGGAGAGGAAAGGACAGACAAGCGCAGATTATCAACTGAAGCTTTATTGCAAGACAAGGCAATATATATAAGGAAAGGATAAAAAGCAAGGGAGGCAAAGGGGAAGGAGAAAAAAGGCACAAGAGACCAAATCAACAAAAACCTAGGCCACATAAGAAATAGCACGTGCGTCACATAAAAGGAAGAAAACTTAACTCTTTATTATGTATAGCCACAGAGTATGTATGTATGGAACACTGACGCACGACTCAAAATTTTTGTGAATATGCGCAGCCTCAATAAGTTCATGCACTTTTTGGTTCTTATGCCGAAACAATACAGAAGTATCACCAGAGAGCGGCAGGCAGCCGCATTTCTTATAGTGGGCTGCCAGATGAAGGCCGGAGTGGCCTTTCAGAGAATTAAAATGTTCTCGAAGTCTAATATTTAGACAGCGACCTGTCCGACTCATGTATACACGTTTGCATGACAATGATATGGAGTAGACAATACCGGTGATGCAGGGTACATAATTATGAATATGACTAACATTGTATGTATCTTACTGGACATATGTCTGATTTACAACTCGTCTATCTACTTTGGCACATCAAATGGACAACTTGTTCCTGGCAGAATTGATGTTGACCTGATGTGACGCTTCTATCATAGAAGTACATAACGTCTACAAAAATGAGAACCAACACTGCAACCACGTTTGACATTTCATCAACGTTTCGCCTGCATAGGGTATTTTTCCAAAACAATTTTGAGACGTGGCATGACTCTTTGGTAGAATACTTGATTGCCAGGCAAAAGGCTTGGATTCAATTCTTGCTGTAAGTCTGATATTTTTTTTTTCATTTATTGGGTAAACACTGCCGATGTCAATTTTTCTTAACGTTCTCACATCAATGCCTTTTCTCTCTATTTGTGGGTCTAAATAAGCTGCCAATCACCTGTGGCCCATAGCCACGGCCTGTGGTGAATACGTATGTGCCACACGTGTCTGAAGAAAAGGGTATGATGGCGTACGTAAGAGAATTTTCATGTCATGATCTGCCAGACATACTTACCAAGCCCTTTTACCCTACCATACTAAATTTAGTCGACAACGAGGTGAGAAGGAGAGCATGAGATGCGTGTAAGTGGCTAGACAGATATAATATACATAGACAAAGACGCTCAAATTACTTGCAGACCTCTAAGAAGTGCTTCACATTTAAGAGTCAATAACCACTTTATTTAAACATCCTATAAAAAATACTCAACTCTATTCTACAAGCATTTTTATAAGGCCCTTTGTCGGAAATGAACATTTGGTAGTTTGGCGCTCCTCTGTCTCTTTTCTTTTTCCTTTTTTTAGCATTGTGCCTGTAGCAACATTTTTTCCGAACAGAGATGGTACCAGAAATTGCGTTAGCACATGAATGAAAGTAAGAATAAATGTAAGGGCTCGTCTTTTATGTTAGGCACTGAATTACTGAGAACAGACAACTATGCCACTGAAAGTATAGGGGATGTTATTGGAAGCAATTGTATTGTAAATGTGAAGAAAGATAAGTATCTGAAAAGATCATTTGCCAATGAAAGGATCCGACGTGACATAGTACTAAGTGACAGACAAACACAACGCATCCCAACACATGAATTGCACAATGAGTAGCTGGTTCAAAAGGCTCACCCATTCAAAAGGCTCACCCAGGCACAATTAATCATCAGCAACAATATGGACAAAGTGAGCAGCTGCGTACGTGCACTATTGGCTTACAGACACGTAGCGGGCACCTCCTGATGCTCCAACGCATTTTTTATCCTACACTTACGCTGTATGCGATTGTAGGCATTCTCAAATAGCGAAGAACGGTCAACGCCGCAGCTGCAAACATTCATTTTCTCGCGGCATGGTTGAGATGCCCACCAAGAAGCTACGCCTAACTGTGAAGGCGAATGAGGCCCGATAACACGATTGCGTAGAAGCAGGAAAGCTTGGGCAAGTTTATAAGACATTAGGAACAACTTTGAAGCATCGAAAAACAGTTTCAAGTATCAGTTTAAAGTTAGTGCTGGTCCTATCCACTCTTTTTTTCCGGTCCTTGTTTTACGGCACTTCAAAGTTTCCTAATGGGAGCGCGATTGATCAGTTTGCATCATTTCCTTTTTATCAAGGCAAGTTTTTTAATCCTACGACAATGAGATCACGTTACAACGGGACCTTGCAATGCTTTCACAAACACTCAGTATCGGTATTTGGTGGAGTAGTCCTTTGGCGAGACGACCAAACCGCGACCCTTGCGCGCTCCCCGATACACAGTCTCGATAATGTCAATCATCTCCTGCTTGTCCTCGAGGGCCCAGTTGATCTTGTTGTTGTTGCCTGTGCCCAAGTCAATCATGATATGCTTGTTGCGAAAAAAAAACATCACGGTGCACGGGTCGTATAACTCATACATCTTGTTGAAGTCCGGTACCTCAGAAATGTCCACCAGGTAGAGGGCTGCGAAGTTTTTCACCTGCAAACAAGCATCGACTCAATCATTTCGTCACGCTTCTCACTTCAAAATGACAACCTCGCCAGTACACGACAACAGCAGAAACGATCCAAGCTTAGGTGTTGCATTACAACTGAGCGAAATCATCGGTGATTCATCAACATTCCTCATTGGTATGAACACAATACCATGGCCAAATATTTGTTAAATCCCGCACCACCTTGGAGTGACAATATTTATTTACCAAGAACTTTAGAATTACAGTGATTCTAGGACTACAATCTTTCGTGGAATACAGACACGCAATACACAAAAAAAAAAAGAGCAGAAAGGCGAGTTGGTGCTCTTCTCATTTGCCTGTTTATATTTTTCTTCTTTAATTGTATTGAATATTTTGATTTGATGAAGCCAGCATCACCTAGCCCATGAAAGCAAGCTTTACTGAGGTCTTTATTTGATTACTTTATCCTCTCAGAAACATATACGAGTTGACATTACATTCAGATATTTATCACCAACATGACAAAGTAGCAGGTTACAACAAAAGACGGGTCCACAAAGGAAAATAACTGATAAGTATTAAGGTTAAATGATGCAACCAGGAAAAGGTCTCTCATGAATGAGCTGAACTCGTGTCCGCCGCATTGGCAGACAACATACCAACTTGAAAAAAGATCACACGTTGCCATCATGTGTGGCACAATCCCAATGCAAGGTCATACAACTGTCACGTGGTCACCCTCTGACTTCTTGAACTTCACAAAAGTGAAACCCCATTAGGCAGTTGGACGAAGATTGGGTTGTGGCCATGTCACACAGGATTTTATGAGCTTTGGAAAGAAGCCTCAAGGTGTCCATTAGGTTGGATAGGTCTAGCGCGATTTAGATGAAGACAGGAGAGATACAACACAGACAAGGGCTGACATTCAACTGAGTTCATGTGCATTTCAACAAGCCTATGCTCCAGAAACCTGCCTGTATTAACCTAATTTGGCGCATAAAAAGGCTTGTTAAAGTGTAAATAAACTCAGTTGACTGTCGGCGCTCGTCTGTGTTGTCTCTGTCTCCTATGTTCGTCTAAATCGCGCTAAACCTATTCGAGTATATACCGACTCAAAGTCAAAGTAATATTGGTCCACTAGGTGTTGCTGCCCCTACATCATCTGTAGCCAATGCAAAATTGAGCGTCTAGTCTTATCGAAAGCTTTCTGAGGCGTACGTATGACTATGAAGAAGTATTCCCCGACGATAACAATACTGCGTAATGCGAATTCAGAGCGTAGCGCCTCGTTCGGGCAATGGCAACTGTGTTTGAAGTTTTGGCTCTCCACAGTTGCAGCAAAGTAACATTTGTTACGTATTGCCACAGAAGCTTACAGTGCTCAAGTGCTACGCACACCCCTCTGCGTGCATTACAGGCGTCGCAAACGAAGCGGAATGCCCTGTTTTGACGAGCGCACATGACAGCCATGCATCCGCACATGAGGTGAAGAGGCGCTCTTTCGTCCTCGCTCACGCTGATTGATTGATTGATTTGTGGGGTTTAACGTCCCAAAACCACCATATGATTATGAGAGTCGCCGTAGTGGAGGGCTCCGGAAATTTTGACCACCTGGGGTTCTCTAACGTGCGCCCAAATCTGAGCACTTGGGTCCTCGCTCACGCTGACTCTGCTCCATGCTGCTCTCTAAAACTGCGATTTATTCAATAAAAGTGTTTTGGCTTTCATCACATATACTTGTTGCTGCAAGCATGTAGGCCGTCATACTCGCAGGAGTGCTGACATCATAACATACACTAGTTATGGAATGTGTTTGCTTTACCTGTGCACTGAGAGTCGCACTGCAAGTTGTCATCGATTTCATTGCAGGTACGCTACCACCTAGATCACACTTTGGCAGCGGCGGCAGGCTGTGAGCACACGCGTACTCAAGCTTATTGCATCATCTTTTTCAGTATATTCATCGACTTGACGAAGTGACGATGCCGGTGCGAGCAGTTCTTGCTGCTGCTATCGCCGACAGTTGCTGACGTGCCATCTGTTTACTTCCGTGTGACGTACAGTGACATTTTCCAGCGACTTCTTTCGAGGCATTTCAGGAGTTTTCCTCACACTTTGGCAGCGGCGACAGGCTGTGCGCACACGTGTACTCATCTTTTTCAGGTACTGCAGTGGCCTGCCAGTAGGTCCTTTCTTGACCCTGTGCCCCTTCGGAAACCAGGCCGCCTCTGCGTTTGTGTTTCCACCGTGTGGTATCGGAGTTTCAGTTTCGGAACCGATTGGCTGGCCCCTGGGGGGCATTGTACATAGGTATATGTACAACGCCCACGGTGGGATCAGAAGCATTCCCCCACTGTGTGATCAAGGGTACGAGTCGGCAACTCGGATACAGCGTAATGGAGGTGAACCAAGACGTGTACGAGCCCGGCGGTCGCCCCTTTGCACAGGATGGCATTCACTACAGTGGTGGGACGGGCAGGAGGGTTGGTAATAGAATGGGTCGTCCAGCAACAGCTTTCTTACGGGGGCCCAGAGCTCTGAGGCCAACAGTGTAGCTGAAGACGGCTCTAGAGGGGCACAAATATAGAAGCCACACAGAGTCCGTGGGAGAAGAAATCGACATAGGCACAAGGGCCGAGCTAAGTCAGGCATAGGCTATATTAACATGCAGGGTGGCAGGAATCGGTTAAAGTGGGAAGAGATAGAAGAGCAGTTGAGGCAGGAGGAATTGATGGTATATGGGGTTGTGGAGACACATCTTCGGGACATGGAGCAAGCACCTTGCAATCCGGACTATGTATAGGAATATTGCAATAGAACAAGGCAGCAGAAAGGGGGGTGGTATTGGGGCAATCATTCATAAAAGTACAGACTGGCAAAGGGTCAAGCAGGAGTGCAAGGAACATTTATGGCTAAAAGAGAAAGTGGCAGGGCAAATGACACTCCTTGGTTTTGTGTACTTGTGGACGGGAGCAACGGCCAAAGAGGAAAACAAGGCAATGGTCAAGTGTATATCAAAGGACATTGAGGAATTAGGAGGAGAGTGTGAGATAAATATACTAAGAGATATGAATGTGCACATAGAAGATGTAGATGGGTATACTGACTCAACAGGCAAAATGATCACAGATATGTGTGAAAGGCATGATTTGATCATTTGCAACAGTACTGAGAAGTGTGAAGGGCAAATAACATGGGAGGTAGGAAGGCTGCAGTCAATGACATATTACGCACTGATGTCACATAGGATGTATGATAGGCTCAGGGGAATACACATAGATGAATGTGGCTCCAGACGTCTGGGTAGTGATCACAAATGTATCAAGCTAAGTTTAGGAAGAGCAGTAAAAGTGGGAAGGAGACAAGATGATCAACTTCAGGAAAATTTTTATTCAGAAAGGCAAATAGCAATTGCTACTAAAAAAATTGAGAAAGTAATCACTGAGGGTAATAAAACAGTGTCGACATAAACAAATCTAATTAGACTGTTTGAGCTAGAGCTTGCTAAGGCACGTGACAAGTCACCCCGGAAAAGAAGACACAAGTCCAAGAGTTGGTGGGATGAGGAAGTTAAGAGAGCCATAGCAAAACGTCAGGAAGCCAGCAGCTGCAAAATTTTGGAACCATCTAAACTCCCTCAGAAATAAAACAAGCCTAGAGCAGAGGTTTATAACTACAGCTCAACCTGCAACGTTAGAAGGGGACGAAGCTATTGAATATATAAGAACAAGGGTGACAGAAAAATTTCAACAAAGAAGTGTCTTGAGCACTACAATAGACAAGGATGGATCAAGTGCAGCAATGGCTCCATTTTCCTGAGAGTGGGAAAAGGGTGAGAAGAGGGTTCCAAGGAGTACATCAATAGGCCCGGATGGCATTTCAATTATGCTGATAAAGACATTGGGTCGGAAGTCTAAGCAGGGTTCGAGAGAGGCAGTGAGCAGAACAATAATCGATGGTGAAGTCCCCGATGGATGGAAACTTAGCAGGATGCATGATCTATAAAGGAAAGGGCGACAAAGCTGACATAAACAATTACCGTCCTATAACAGTGACATCAGTGGTCTACAGGCTGGCGATGCAGATTATAAAGGAAAGACTGCAGGCATGGATAGAGGATGAGGGGGTGCCGGGGGAACTGCAGAATGGGTTTCGGAAACACAGGAGGTTGGAAGACAATCTGTTCTCACTGACGCAGTGCGTCGAAATAGCAGAAAAGGAACACAGGCCCCTATGGCTAGCATTCTTGGATATCAAGGGAGCGTACGATAGCGTGGTTCAAGAGGAATTGTGGGGAATACTAGACACACTAGGCGTGGAACATGCAGTCACTAATATTTTAAAGGGTATCTATAAAGGTAACAAGGTAGTTATAAAGTGGGAAAAACAGGTATCCAAGCCTGCAGAGGTAAAACGGGGGCTTAGGCAGGGGTGCCCCCTGTCACCCTTATTATTCATGATGTACCAACAAGGATTAGAGGCAAAATTAGAGGAAAGTGGCCTGGGCTTCAACCGCTCTTTAGTCAAACAAGGAAAACTCATTGATCAGGCACTACCAGCATTAATGTACGCAGATGATATAGTCCTAATGGGCGACACCAAGGAAGATCTGCAGAGATTGATGGACATCTGCGGTAATGAGGGAGATAGATTAGACTTCAAATTCAGTAAGGAAATATCAGCAGTCATGATTTTTAATGATAATGAAGCTAGCGAGCTTACAATACAAGAGGTCACGCTAGAGATAACAGATAAATACAAATATCTGGGCGTAAGTATAAGCAATGGGACCGAGTACCTAAGGGAACACGAAATATACGAGACGACTAAAGGTAACAGGAATGCAGCAGTCATGAAAAATAGGGCACTGTGGAATTACAATAGGTATGATGTGAGAGGAATATGGAAAGGGGTCATGGTTCCTGGTCTGACGTCCAGCAGTGCGGTCTTGTGCATGAGATCAGAAGTTCAAGCAAGATTAGAAATTAAGCAACGTGGAATAGGTAGGCTTGCTTTAAGAGCTCACAGGAATACACCAAATCAGGGAGGACAAGGTGATATGGGATGGACATCGTTTGAGAGCAGGGAAGCTAGCAGCAAGATAAAATTTGAGAAGCGATTGAGAGAAATGGGGGAGGAGCGCTACTTGTACATGAAGAATTTCGATACAAAATGGAGGAAGCAAACCAGGAAATTGACTGGTAAATACTTAGAAAACAGCAGGTGGCCAAACCAAAAAGAACTATCGGTTAAGAAGAAAGTGAAGGAAATGGAGACTGACATGTGGAGAATCGGCATGATTAACAAGTCCACAGTAGAGATTTATCAAACATTTAAGCAGGAAATTGCCAAGGAAAGAATCTATGATAATACCCGGAGTACTCCTCTTCTGTTTGAGGCCAGGACGGGAGTATTGCGAACCAAGACATATCAGGCTAAATACGAAGGGGTAGACACGGTATGCAGTGCATGTGGAGAGGAGGAGGAAACTGCCGAACACTTGATAATGTTCTGTAAAAGGCTTCAGCCTATAGTTCAGGATGATGGCACAGTTTTTCAAAGCACTGGGGTTTAGGAACAGGGAGGACAAAATAGACTTTAAGCGGGTAGAATTAACTAGAAGGTTGTCTGATTGGTGGCTAAAGTCAAGGCACGAGTGAAAATTAAACCCTTCACTGCAAAGTACCAGTCCTCAACTTTACTATTTAGAGGGAAAAAAAAGATAAATCTGGTGGTTAGTTCACTAAATTTCATGGCTAGGTGGCATTAGCCGCCGCCCGATCTAAAGGGCGCAGCCACATCCATCCATCCATCCATCCTTGTAGTGATACTTGTATATATAAAGAGGAGTTCCTGCTTCGCTACCGGCTGCTGCATACCTCGTGTTGGTCGGCGCTTCAGTGTCGAGCCCTGTGTGCTCCATGCAGGGGCGTCCTCCGCACGATACATCATATTGGCGACGAGAATGGGATCCGCGTGCATCCGGCCGAAGGTGGGCATACGACGATTTGCTACTGGTGCTACCATGTTCAGCACCCTGGATACAGCCCACCGATACTCCATTTCTGCGGATCACCTGTTCATGGCCACCGAGACCATTCATACTGGGCTACGCGTCTGACTCGGTCCTTTGGTTCAGCTACCTTCCTCCACAGGGATGTACGCTGCGATACCTCTGCCCATGTTTCTGCAGTGCCCCGGCAGGCCTCCTATTCCATGGCAACAGTGGCGTCCGCTTGTTCAAGTTTACGTCGATGCTGCTGTCAAGGACGCCCCGCCGGAGCACAAAAAGGCGTTGCTACTGAACGCACTGGGCGTTGAAGGTTTGATGTCCTACCTGCTTGCTGTGGAGGATGAATCGATTGCGGCAGTAGACCATACGTGTCTTGCACGGCGTCCGCCGGGCAAGACACGTATGGTGCAAGGCTCCAGCAGTTGGATGCGATATCTGATGAGCGAGTCGATCCAATGTGCCTGCGTGCCTCATTTCAGATGCTAAGGCAACAGCTGGGCGACTGCACTGCAATTCATTTGGGAAATTAAACGGCTCGCTCGACTCTACAAATTTGGTGTGAGTACCGACATGCTGGCGTTCGACCAAATTGTAGAAGGAATCGAGTCCCCGAGCCTGCAGAGAAAAGTGCTTAGATTGGAGCGGAATTCTCTATACAGAAGGCCTTAAATCTTGCCATGAAAGAGGAGCGCGTGATGTGGTATCGGGGTTTCGGGTCCGGTTCGGAACTGGTCGGCTGGCCCATAGGGGGCGTTGTACATAGGTATATATAGTGATGCTTGTATATATAAAGAGGACTTCCTGCTTGGCTACCGGCTGCTGTGTACCTCGTGTCAGCCAGCGCTGCAGTGTCGTGCCCTGTGTGCTCCGTGCGGCGCGTCCGCCGTACGATACAACACACCTCTACCAAGCCTGTCTGCTTCTTTCACCTGTTGCAGCCTATTCACCAGCTTATCGAAGTGGTGACACCCATGCCAGCACTTCCTTCTGCCTATCGCTGACGGTTGCTGGCGTGCTATCTGCCTACTTCCGCGTGACATACAGTGACTTTTCCCCATGGCGTCCTTCCAGGCTTTTCACAGCTTTTCCTCACACTTTGGCAGCGGTGGCAGGTTGTGCGCACACGCATACTCAAGCTTATTGCATCATCTTTTTGAGGTACTGCAGTGGCCTGCCACTGGGTCCTTTCTCGACCCTGGTCCCCTTTGGAAACCAAGCTGCCTCTGCGTTTGTATTTCCACCTTTACTACCAAGCCTGTCTGCTTCTTCCACCTGCTCCAGCCTACTTATCGGGTTATCGAAGTGGTGAGGCCCATGCCAGCAGTTCCTTCTGCTATCGCCAACAGTTGCTGGTGTGCCATCTGTCTACTTCCGCGTGATGTACAGTGACATTTTCCCGTGGCTTCCTTCTAGGTTTTTGACAGGTTTTCCTTACACTTTGGCAGCAGCGACAGGCTGTGCACACACGCGTACTGAAGCTTATTGCATTATCGTTTTCAGGTTAGTGTGGATTTCTTTTTTCTGCTCTAATAACGTTAGATAAGTCCTTGCCGCTGCCAAGGCTGTGTAGAGTGTTCATGTTGCGGCATGTGTATTGCAAGTTCATGTAACCCTTGTGACCTTCAGTGACATTGGCAGACGTTTCGCATAAATATGTCTGATCTGGAAGCCGAGACTTACCCATGTGCTCAGACGAAGTTTTTATTTGTGAAGAATGTAATTGTCGCTAACACTTCAGAAAGTGTTCCATAGCTTCCACCTGCTCCAGGCTATTTATAGAAGCAGATACAAGTAAAAGCACATACAACTAAAACATGAAGCGTGGCATATGTCGTGGCGATGCTTGACATGCAAACCAAAGAAGTCTAAATGTGTTGAAGGCTCCAAATCTAATAGTGACAAGGTAGAATTTGCAAGTTTGTTCTTGAGTATGAATGAAAAACTTGATGGACTGTTGGGACTTAAGGACATGGTGAAAAGCATTGAGGAATCGGTAAAAATGATGTCTAGTCAATATGATGAAATTATTAAACGAATCCGTCACCAGGACAAAGAAATTGCGGATATAAAGAACAGAGTGCAGAAAGCCACGACGCAACTTCTGCATGAAAAAAATTGCACACAGGAAACCAATGAACTCGAGTGGCACAGTAGAAAGCTAAACCTTAAATTCCATGGGATCCTGGTTTCAAAAAGTGAAAACACATTTCAGAGGGTGTACAACATAGCTCGAACAACGAGTCTGCCTCAGCTCACCGACAACATCGTGCCGATACACTGACTTTGTGCTGTTCGTGACAAAGCACCCGGAATTATAGTTCATTTCACAAAGCAAGCAATGAGGGAAGAATTTCTGAGCAAGCGACATGTACTCAAAGAATCCAAAGAACAGTGTTACATTCAGAAGAATCTGAGGAAAGTCTGCTAAGACAAAAGCCTGGGCCAAGAACCATGGCTACAGGTATGTGTGGCGCAACAATGGAAAAATTTTTCTCAGAAAAAAAGATGTAGACATAGCAGTCATTGTGGGTGACGCTGCTGATTTAGAGAGAATAGAATAAGACACCTTGTATTCCAAATGTTTAGTACTACTTCCGTTTGAATTTCGACCATGGCAGCTTTTGATTTTACGGAACCAGAAGAACTTCGACAGTTATGTAGACGTGGGCAGACTAGCTCTGTCAAACTGTTCTGGATGTACAGTCTGCTATAAACAAGGGAACGCAATTGGAGGTGCTATTCAACCAGCTAGAAAACACATTTGACATAATCATGCTTATGGAAACGTGGTATGTCGAAAGAAGTAATACTTTCAGTATACCTCGGTATCACAATTTTCTGCTAAACAGAACTGCTAGCAGAGGGGGCGGTGTATACATGATGGTGAAAAGCCATATTGTTTGCGATATATTACCGGAGCTCTGCTGCATGAACACCGATTATGAATGTCTGTCTGTGATCTCCAAACGATTCTTAGTCGCTGTTGTTCATTGACCCCCAAGTGGCAATTTTCAAAATTTTGTGCGTTTTCTCGAATCCATGTTCTCCTACGTAGATGAATATAAGTGTGATGTCTACTAGGAAGAGATTTTATTGTAAATATGTTAGCTGACACTGCTAACAAAAGAATGCTGAAACAAACAATTTGTTCATTTGGCTGTAATAATGTTATTACTGTGCCTACAGGACTCACCACTACAAATTCTTCGATACTTGATCTATTCATAACAAGTACACATCCCTCTCGACAAAAGGCGAGAGCCACGAGAACAGACATTAGCGATCACATGGTACAGTGAAATCTTGGTAGAACGAACACTACATTAATGAACTTTTCAGATTAGCGAACTTTTAAAAAATTCCGTGCCGACTGCTAGTAGTTCCAACTTAAAATTATTTCACTGCTACGTACTTCAGAATACCAAACTTTTCAAAATAACGAGTGCTAATTTAGTTCCACGTTATATTATTAACGCCTCAGCACTACAAATTCGTGTTCTGAAATCCATCGTGACCACTGGAGCACTACGCAAGCAGACGACACAGCAAACGGACGCCTTCCTTCATGGTAGACGCACAACAGTGTGGAGGGAAAAAAAAACGAAAGGGCGGCATTTTTTTCTTGAACTGTCCACGCTGCAGGTTTACATGCGCAGAGGCGAAGGGTGAAGGCAACATGGGAGGGCAAGGTCAGCGAAGCAGAGGGCAGAGTAGGAGGTGCGGAGCAGGAAGCATGGGCACGAAAAACTTGAAACAGCAAGAAAGCAGAAAACGAAACGTGAGGAATTATCTTTTTTAGCTCTTTCTTTTTGTCAGAAGAGGTGATGACAGCTACGACGCTTCAGGTTTTTCTTATCTTTGTCATTTCTACATGTGTTCTAGGAGGCTCTGTCAGTTGTGTTCATCTCTTTTCGGTGACTTTTTATTGCGCCCGCAAAGCAAGTGGGAGTTCGCGCTCTACTACATTGAGTTCATTTCTGCTTGCGAAGTTCAACTCAGCTTTCGCAAAGCGAGAGAGTGAATATTATTCGGCAACTGGAAGGCAAAAGGCAGGCTGTTGTGACAAAAGAACTTGGAGTGGCGCATTCCAGAATTGCCACGATCCTGAAAGATGAGAACAAAATAACGAAGTGCCAGGATCAGTCGCAACTTGCCCCCTCAAGGAAGCCACTGCGGCTCAGCGACTTTTAGCCGATAGACACTGCGGTGCTCACATGGTTCAAAGACGTAAGAGCCCAGAACGTGCCCGTGTCGGGCCCACTAATTCAGGAGAAGGTGCGACAGTTTGCTGCAATTTTGAGTGTAACAGACTTCGAAGCATCTATTGGTTGGCTTTATCGTTTTTACAGTTGCTGCTGCACACGTAAAAAAAAAATCACAGACTTCTTCATGTAAATGTGCATTTCTTGGTGTTCAATTGTGCATTTGTTTTTTCTCGTGAAAAACGAGTTCGAGGACCCGTCGTTGTAAAGGTAAGTCGTTTTGGTCGGTGGAAAATAAGTATTTACAGTTTATTTTCAGGCTTTCACTATAACGCGCTTTCAAAATAACACAAATAGCTGCGACCCCCTGAAGTTCATTATACCGAGATTTCACTGTACATATTTATTTGTGTGTACAAATAAGCTTAGAACATCTAACGCACAAAAAATGTGCTTTCAAGAAATAACACCTCGAACATTAGAGATTTTTCGAGAGAAGGTAAAAAGTTTTGATTGGAGCTGAATATTCAAAGAAAGTAATCCCGAGCGTGCATATAGTAAATTTGTGAATAGTTTTTTGTTTTTATATAATCGGCCATTTCCACACAAGTTTTTACAAACATCTGAGAAAAATTCGTAAGCCATGGAGTTCGGCAGAATTACTAAGCAAGTATCATGTTAAGGAAAAAATGTTTAAAAAATTTTATAAAACTCGGAATGTTGAGTTACTCAGAACTTACAATAGATATCGGAATAGTCTAATGAATGAAATTAGAAAGGCTAAGGACAATTATTTCTGTGACCTCTTTTCTGTGTCCAAATCAAGATCAGACATAGCGTGAAAAAATCTGATTGATTGATTTGTGAGGTTTAACGTCCCAAAACCACCATATGATTATGAGAGACGCCGTAGTGGAGGGCTCCGGAAATTTCGACCACCTGGGGTTCTTTAACGTGCACCCAAATCTGAGTACACGGGCCTACAACATTTCCGCCTCCACGTGAAAAAATCTAAATGCCTTATTAAATCGATCCAGGCACTTGGGAATTTTAACACAAATAAAATAGAATTAGGACGAATTTAGTAGAAAATGATTAGAAGATCTATTCAATGGTTATTTCGTCAATATTGACACCGCAAAAATTATTGACGATGCCCAAAATTACTTGAACCATAGTTGCGACAAAACGCTTTTCTTATGCCCTGTTACAACAACAGAGGCGATTTCTACTTTTTTAGGACTCAACAACAGTGCTAGTAGCAATGCTGATGGCACCAAAATAAAACATATCAAACATGTGATAGACATTATAGCATTTTGCCTAACACGTTTTTGATCTTTGCTTAGCAGAAGGGGTTTTTGCAAAAAGAATGCAAATAGCCAAAGTAATCGTTCTGCACAAAAGGGGAGATAAAAATAGTTTAACTACAAGCCAGTGTCCCTCTATCCGATATTTTCTAAAGGCCTCAAAAAAGTGATTTTATCAAGACTTATAAACTTTTGCGTATAAACTTTTACAAAATATGGGATAATACATACGGCGCAATGCGGTTTCAAGAAGAAGATCTTAACAGAACTTATTCTGTTAGAACAGAGGGAGTTCATTTTGAATGCTTTTGAACATCGACACTTAGCTCTGGGTATCTACATAGATTTCACGAAGGCTTTTGATTATCTTAATCATTGCCTGTTTTAAAAAGACTCGCAAAGTATGGATATCGCGGTAAGGTATTGGCCCTTCTTCGCTCTTATTTGGGCTGCACGCAGCAATTTGTGAATATAAATGGCCACTCTTCCGACATCAAACCAATTTTGTCTGGTGTTCCACAAGGAAGTATTTTGGGTCCATTTCTTTATCTTCTACATAAATGGTATTGTCAATATTGATAAAACCAAGAAATTCATAATCTACGCTGATGGCATGACTTTGCTTTTCTGTGGTACAGTGCTATCAGACCTAATGAATACAGCAAACAATACATTTACGCAGCTAGGTAAGTGCACCCATTGCAATGCAGTAAAGATTAGTACTACGAAAACAAAAGCTGTAGCTTTCCAGCCAAAAAGCAAGAATGTGGTTACCAATGCTGTTCTAGTGTTTTACATAAGAAACGCCAATAACGAGGGACAAGAAAAGAAGGAGACAGAAAGCGGCACTGACTTACAACAATATTTATTTGCTGGAACTGCGCAATATATACTTGAGCAGTATCTGACAAAAAAAGAGAAAATACATATCAAAGAAAACAGAATTCACCTAACAACAAAGTAATCATCATGATAACGTGCCATGAACAACACGTGTGCCAACCTTCTAGCAACAAAGTAATCATCATGATAACGTGCCATGAAAAACACGTGTGCCAACCTTCTAGTGCATAACGGTGCACTTATAGATAGAGTTAAAACTTTTAAGATACTCAATGTAATATTTTCGGAAACGATGTCTTGGGACGACCATGTTATTACCTAGCACAAAAGTTATCTAGCATTGTAGGAATCATACATTGAAACAGACGAACTCTCCCCACGTATGTTAAGTTTCTTATTTATAATTCACTATTTTATTTAAAAGTAACTTACTGTCATCTTGTATGGGGATCAACAATAGTCACAAAGCTACAAATACTACATGCACTTGAGAAAAAAATGCTAAGGCACATATATAATGTAGCTTTCCATCATCCTACAGCATCGCTTTTCAATAGGTATCATATTATACGTATTCTCACTCTGTAATCTTACCGCCTCTTCATAGCATACAAATCAGAAATTAAAGATAATGGCCACTTCCTAGCTCAATTAACCTGTTTAGAAAGGAGGATGCAAACATATCCAGTGCGCCATCCCGAGTTTTGGAAAATACCGTTATGTCGAAAAAATTACGGGACACAAATGCTGATGATATATGGTGTTTTTTGGCGCAAGGGCCATTTGATGGCCAAAGAGCGCCAGTTCATGGGACAAAGAATGTGGACAATGATTGTGATTAGCGGCTGTATAAGGGCCATAAAATTCCTCGCAATAAGGCGGGTAAAAACATACAAGTAATAAAATCATGACCATGCCGTGAAAGGTGTGTGTGATGTGAATAGGTGACAAAAGTTAGTGATAATGAAAAACGATGGTGGACATGTATGGCATTAGCACAAGTACCTCACTCGTTCATACCCTTGCGTCCAAGGGCCGTGAGGCAAGTGCTTTCCTGTGTAGCCACCGCAGCAAAAACCTCTCTAGAGAGGTCGTGCTACGGTATGCCCGGGTATATGATATGAAAATTATGAATTTCCTTTAAAAACGCTAATAATGATTTGTGACCAAAAAGCGGTTCCCTACCGACGAACATTGCAGGGTGTAAAGGTATATGTTGTCGGTAGGATAGTGGAATGTGTTGTCTTCTTAGAGTGTCTAAATGTTTACATTCAATTAAAACGTGAAGAACTGTTAATGCCTCACCACATTTATCACACAATGGTGGATCACCACCGGACAAAAGATGTGTGTGTGTCGTGTATGTGTGTCCTATCCTGAGTCTTGTTAGTGTTACCTCTGTTAGACGTGATTTTGATACTGGTGGCCAATGGCCAAGGTGTGGCTTGATAACGTGTAGTTTGTTTTGTGTGTGTGTATCCCACTTGCTCTGCCAGTAGTCCCTGAGTTTTCGTTTGAGAGACGGCTTAAGATCAAGGGCCGGGATTGATGTGGGTGTAATGGCGGTGCTTTTGATGGGCGGATGCAGCAAGCTGATCCGCCATCATGTTGCCTTGAATCTCACGGTGCCCTGGCACCCAGCACACAACAACATGTCGGCTGAGTGTATAGAGTGTGCATAAAATGGAGTGAAGTGAAACGAGGACAGCGTTTTTTTTTGTTTTTTAAGACTGTGCAGAGCCATTACCACACTGAGGGAGTCTGTATAAATTACTGCTTTTTGTATTTGTGATTGTTTGATGTGTTTAGCTGCCACAAGTATCGCGTAAGCTTCCGCTGTGAAGATACTTGTGCCTGGATGTAGAGGGCCAGCATCCGAAAAGGAAGGGCCAACAGCAGCGTAGGACACAGAGGAGTTAGACTTAGAGGCATCTGTAAAAAACTCAGGACGTGTGTATTTGTGTTGAAGTTCCAAGAAGTATGTTAGAATATGGGCAATAGGCGCATGTTTAGTAACTTCTACGAAAGACACATCGCAATCTATAGTCTGCCACTGCCACGGTGGCGGGTATGCTACAGGAGCCATTAAACTGTGTTCGAGTGACACTCCAGTGTCCTCAGCTAGACCCTTCAGGCGAACTGAGAAGGGCTGACTCATCGAAGGCCTGTTTTGAAAAAGAATGGAGCTCGACAAGTCATTAATAGTAGAGTATGAGGGGTGCCTCTTGTCTGCTTTCACCTTAAGTAAATATACAAAGGACATGTAGGTTCTTTGCAGATGAAGCGACCACTCATTAGACTCAACGTAAAGGCTTTCTACGGGGCTGGTGCGAAAAGCACCCGTAGAAAGGCGGATGCCCGAATGGTGCACGGGATCCAGCATCTTCAAAGCACTTTGAGTCGCAGACTGATAAACAATGACCCCATAATCTAAGCGGGTGCGAATAAGGCTTCTATACAGGTTCATGAGGCATTTCCTGTCACTACCCCACGTAGTACGTGACAACACTTTTATAACATTCATGGCTTTTAAACATTTTGTTTTTAAATACTTTATGTGGGGTACGAAGGTCAACTTGTTGTCCAAGATTAAGCCTAAGAATTTATGCTCGGCTTTGAGGGACAGTTGTTGCCCGTTCAGTTGAATGTCGGGTTCCGAGTGCATGCCTCTCTTTCGAGAGAACAAGACACACGTGCTTTTTTGTGGGTTAAGTCGAAATCCGTTTTCATCTGCCCATTTGGAGACCTTTTTTAAACCCAGCTGAACCTGCCGCTCACACATGGCCAAGTTGCATGACTTGAAGCCAAGCTGAACGTCGTCGACATATGTACAATAGAACATATTGCGGGGAATGGACAAGTGCAAAGAATTCATTTTAATAATAAAAAGTGTGCAACTTAGCACACCACCTTGTGGCACGCCTGTTTCCTGGACAAATGTTTGGGAGAGCACACTGCCCAGACGGACACGGAATGTCCGGTTTGACAGGTAACTTTGGATTATATGAAACATTCTTCCGCGCACACCAAGGTGGGACAGGTCTTCTAGAATTCCGAAACGCCATGTTGTATCGTAAGCTTTTTCGATATCGAGGAACACAGAGAGAAAATATTGTTTATGGACGAACGCGTCTCTGATCTGTGCCTCGATACGAACAAGGTGGTCTGTGGTGGATCTACTTTCTCGAAACCCGCACTGAAATAGGTCGAGCAAATTATTTGTTTCAAGAAAATGTACAAGTCGGCAGTTTATCATTTTTTCGAAGACTTTGCACAAGCAGCTTGTAAGTGCTATAGGCCTATAACTCGAGGGTAAAGAAGGGTCCTTGCCCTCTTTCAAAATGGGAATAACAATAGCCTCTTTCCAGGAGGTAGGAATAGTGTCAGAAGACCAAATAGCATTGTACAAACAAAGTAAGGTTTTTCGGGTTTCGTTTGGTAGGTTTTTTAACATTTCATACATCACACGGTCAGAACCTGGGGCAGAAGTACTGCAGGAGTTTAGAGATGTTTGGAGCTCAGCTAGATTGAAAGCTTGGTTATATGCCTCGTATCTAGTGGATTTGTGTTCGAGTTTCTGCTTTTCTATTCTTGTTCTGTATTTTTGGAAAGTGTCAGTATAGTGGGACGAGCTGGATACCTGTTCGAAGTGTGCACAGAGGAAGTTTGCCTGATCTTCCAAGGTATCACCCCGAGTGTTTATGAGTGGAAGTGTGTGTACTTGTTTTCCTGCTATCCTACCGACCATGTTCCAGACTTTAGCCTCCTGTGTGTATGAATTAACCCCTGATAAAAACTTCTGCCAGCTTTCTCTTCTGGCCTGCCGACGCGTTCTCCTGCCTTGAGACTTTATTTTCTTGAAGGTTTCAAGATTTTCGGCTGTCGGTGAGTTCCGAAGCAGCCTCCAAGCTCCGTTTAGCTGTTTGCGCGCGTTTCTGCATTCAGAGTTCCACCATGGCACACATCGTTTTCCAGGGTATCCATTTGTTTGTGGGATGCATTTTGTTGCAGCATCAATCAAAAACGCTGTGAAGTAGTTCACAGCAACATCAATATTCAAAGTACAGATGTCATTCCAACCTAGACAAGCGATAGTATGAAACTGTTCCCAGTCGGCTCTGTTTATGAGCCACTTGGGAACACGTGGTGGACACTCAGTTACTGTCGTTGTGCTCAAAACTACGGGGAAGTGGTCACTTCCGTACAGATTACTGATGACTTTCCACTGGAGTAGAGGCACAAGAGATGGAGATACCATGCTCAGGTCTATGGAGGAGTAGGTGTTATTAGCGAGGTTATAATAGGTTGGTTCTTTTCGATTTAGGAGACACGCGCTCCACGAGATAAGGAACTGTTCGGTCAGTCGACCTCGTGCGTCATACCGAGAGTCACCCCATAGCCTGCTATGCGCATTAAAGTCTCCAAGGAGAACATAAGGCTCCGGAAGTTCATCAATTAGAGAGTGTAAATCGCGTTTTTGCAGCTGATAGCTAGGAGGAATGTAAATAGTGCAGATTGTGATCAGTTTATCAAAAAGAACCGCTCGAACGGCCACTGCCTCAAGAGGTGTTTGGAGTTGTAAGTGTGTGCATGCTATTCCTTGATTCACTATGATGGCAACACCTCCGGATGATGTCATAGCATCAACACGGTCTTTTCGGAAAATAACGTATTTACGAAGAAAATTTGTGTGTTTTAAATTAAGGTGTGTTTCTTGTACACACAGCACTTTTGGCGAGTGTTCATGTAAGAGTTCTTGGATGTCGTCAAGGTTTCTGAGAAGGCCCCTGACGTTCCATTGTATAATTTGAGTGTTCATGGTGAATGTGAAATAGTGCTGTGTGTACAAAAGGCGAGTGGCTGTTTAGACGGGGAGTTTGAGTTCACTTAACAGGCCCATCACCAGGCCCTGTTATTTGCTTTTTTTGTTTTCTTGGCGCGCTCCAAGGAGCCACGCCGCTCTTTCGGCACCAAGGGTGCCGACGTATCCATTGCCACCTCGGAGGCACTGGATGCCCGCACATGCGGGCTGTTAGTTCGGATTTTGGGCCTCGCCTGGTGAGGGGAGGCCTTGAGACCCGAAGACTCTGGAGTCTCCGGTCTCTGTTTGGGAGTAGGCGGTGTAGCCTGGGCTACAGACGCCTTGGGGGCAGGTGCCACAACCGCCGGCTCGGTATGCGCGGGCCGGAGGGGTGGCGAGGGCTGGTGCGGCGGTGCCCCCTGACGCGCCGCATCAGCGTATGTAGGTCCATAGAATGGAGCGACTCTTCGCCGTGCTTCCTTAAATGTAATGTTCTCCTTCACCTTCAACGTAATTATTTCTTTTTCTTTCTTCCAGTATGTGCAGGAGCAAGAATATGCGGCATGGTTTCCTTCGCAGTTTACACAGTGTGGCGGTTGTTTGCAGTTCTCAGACACGTGGCCTAGGACTCCACATTGTGCACAAGTCTGGCGACCACGACAGGTTTTAGAGCCATGGCCATACCTCTGGCATTGGAAGCAACGACGAGGGTTTGGCATGTACGGCCTGATAGATGTCTTTGTGTACCCTGTTTGAATTGATTCCGGTAGTTTACTGGATGCAAATGTAAGTATTAAGTGTTTTGTCGGTGTTTCCTTATTATCTCTTCTGATGATGATTCTCTGTACATTAGTGACATTTTGGCTCTTCCACCCCTCCAAAAGTTCAGTCTCAGTCAAGTCAAGTAAGTCCATGTCAGATACCACTCCGCGAGTTGTGTTCATTGATCTATGTGGTGTTACGGTTATCGGTATGCCACCGAAATCTGAGAGACGGTCTAGCTTTTTAAATTGTTCTTTGTCACGGATTTCGAGGAGAAGGTCTCCACTAGCCATTTTGGTTACCTTGTATCCTGTGCCAAGAGTTTCGGTAAGACATCTAGAAACTAGGAAAGGAGAGACGGTCCTGGCTTGCTTTTCAGTTTTTTCACAGTGAATGACGTGGAAATGGGGAAAAGTTTCTGTTGGCTGGTTGAAGAGATTTATGTCGTCGGTGCGTACCCGCTTTAGGACGGTACGATCAGATAGTAGAGGGAATGCGCCATGCATGCCGGTATTATTTTTGTTCAGCAGCGTTGGCAGCCACCCACCACGGAGCCCAACAAGGGGACGCTGCAAGTTTACAGGTGCTGGAAGCTTGCAGACGTCAGCCGTACAACACTGCCATAACCCAATGCGCCTAGACCAAGGTAGGCTATTTGCACAGGGTTAACCCTAGCCGCCAGGAAAATTGGAAGTAAACAGAAGAGAGTAGAAGACAGGACAGATAGATAGTGAGAGATAAAGACGAAGATGTAGGCAGAGAGAGATAGGAAAAGGCGACTGCCGATTTCCCCTGGGTGGGTCAGCCCAGGGGTGCCGTCTACGTGAAGCCGGGGCCAAAGGGGTGTGTTGCCTCTGCCAAGGGGCCTTAAAGGTCCAATCACCCAGCGTCGGCTCAACACCCAGGATCCCCTTTTCCCCGGACACGGCAAAGCCACGCACGGCTAGGCGTGGGAGGAAGTAGGAACTCCCCCGTTAGCTCGGGTCCGTGGTGTCGCTACACACCAAACGCCTACTTGCGCAGGCGCCCCTGCGGGGGGACACAAATGCTAAAACACAAGCTTCTGGAATTACTAAACTTGTTTCGCAACCAAAGTATTGCACTGGAGAGATTACCTACAAAAAATCTGCGTACTTTTTTTTTCTTTTGACGGTCAATTGTATTCATAGTTTTAAAATTGTTTCTCCCTTGATATACCAATACTTGATTTTGACAAAATTTCTTGTCTTTTAGGCAAAATTGTTTCTAATTCTGGCACATACGTTGTCTCGTTTACCACAGATAAACTTCAACACTGGTTCCTCTAGTTACGAATGTTGTTCTTTTTGCAGCGTGTGATTACATGATCACACGCTGCAAAAAGAACAACATTCGTAACTAGAGGAACCATGTATTACATGATCACACGCTGCAAACAACACATGATCAGTGTTGCAGCGTGTGATTACATGATGTTTTCAATGACATTGCATTGTATCATTCCTAAATTCTACTTCCTTGGTTTTTCTCCCTGCCCTATTTATGTACACTGTTTAATAGCCTACCACTTTGTTTTTCTGTGATTTTTTTTTTGTTTTTCTTTTGTGTTCAGCACAGTCTACTGTAAATGCGTTAAAATGTACATGTTTTGGGGGGGTCGGAACTAGTCAAGCTGCTCGTCAGCTTTTTCTCGCTGCCTCCCTCATCCTATGCTTGATGAAAAATAAAGGACCTATTATGTTGTCCATTCCAAGTTCGGATGAGCACAGGTTTCACGGTCAGACCACAAACCCCTCGCTGCAGATGGGTCCCACAACGGTGCACAATGTGCTGCTAGCACAACTGTGTGCCGGCGTCGACAAAGAAAGAGGGGGCAATCACTTTCCACTAAACTGAGGACAAGCGATTTCTGGCAACGTTTACATGACTCCTTTCAGCTCCGGTAAAGTGTACATGGAACAGTCGGGACAGTGCGTCAATGTTTGTCTTAGAGAGCACGGTTCATCTTTGAAGTCGTCAGGGGCATCACATCCTGCGATTCATTGCAGAGAGTGCGGCTGCTATCCTGTTTTCCAGAACACTGTAGTTTTTCGTTTTAATAATCAATTAACTCATGAGTTGACAGAAGCTTTTCACATAAGGAAAAGAGAACTATGCATCAGCCCATCTTCTGTATTGCTGCAAGATAAGGAGTTTGCTTTTCTAGATTATGTTTCTGGTTAATCTTTCTCTTCTTTTACTGACTGTTCTGAGTTGTCACGGTTGTACTTTTTCCCTTTCCAGGCATGTGTTGATATTAATTGCCTGCTTATATATCCTCATTCCAATAAATCTTTTAGTTGCAAAAAAACGCTTGTTCCACGTTCCTTTACGCACTTAAAATACAGTTATACAGTGCGTATCTAGCTAGCCAAACTTTCGATTCTGTATAGCGGGTACCTTGCATGTGCTGTGCGGTCATGGCAGAAAGAGAAGGTGTTGTCTGGAACACGCTTGTTCTTCATCGTTATCATCATCGCGTACAGAGGATAACCTTGTAAGTGCTGCGCCATGATGGCAGAAAGAGAATGTATAGTCTGGAACGCTTGTTCATCGTCACCGTCATGACATATGACATATAGTGGTTACCTTGCATGTCTGCATGCGTTGTGCTGTGATCTTAGAAAGAGAATGTGGTCTGGAATGTGCTTGTTCTTTATCGTCATCATCATGGCATATAGTGGGTACCTTGTCAGTGCTGTCCCGTTTTGGCAGAAACAAAATCATCGTCGTGACGTATAGTGGGTACTTTGCATGTGCTGCACAGTCATGGCCGAAAAAAATGTGTGGTCTGAAACACGCTTGTTCTTCATTGCCATCATCATCGCGTATTGTGGGTACCTTGCATGTGCTGTGCCGTGATGGCAGGAGAATGTGTGATCTAAATTATACTTGTTCTTCATCGTCACAGTCATGACATATAGTGGGTACCTCGCATGTTTGCATGTGTTGTGCTGTGATGGCAGAAACAGAATGTGGCTTGGAACATGCTAGTTCTTCTTCATCATCATGGCGTATAATGCGTACCTTGTCAATGCTGTGCCGTTTGGTAGAAAGAAAATGTGTGGTCTAAAACGCTTGTCCATCTGCATGTGCTGTGCCGTGATGGCAGAAGGAGAAAGTGTGGTCTGGAACATGGTTGTTCTTTATCATCACCCTCATGACATACAGTGGGTATCTCGCATGTTTGCATGTGTTATGCTGTGATGGCAGAAAGAAAATGTGGTCTGGAACGTGCTTGTTCTTTATCGTCATCATCATGGCGTACAGTGGGTACCTTGCATGTTTTGCGCCATTACAGCAGAAAGAGAATGTGTTCTGGAACACGCTTGTTCTCCATCGTCATGGCGCATCATGACGAACGGCCAACATGGCTCGACTCGAAGAAGCTTCGTCCCTGAAAGATAAAGAAAAGAAGAGACAGCCATAACCATGCTATAGATGGCCAAAATGCCTTTTACATCATCCACGAGGTGTGCTAAAGACAGGGGTTGCCATTTTGTCGGCCCACGCTGCACATGCGATGTGGGAAATCCGTACAGTGATTTGGGGACCTCTGGAACAGCTCATGCAAGCCAACGCACAGACAGCATGAACAGCGCGTTCGAACGGACCTTCAAAATGGTGTGGTAATAATATTGCCGTCGCCCGGATCAAGGCCGACTGCATACCGCCAATTGAGACCCCAAGCTCAAGTTGGCAAAGCAAAGCTAAGGCAGTGCTGTGGCTTTGGCGGCAAGCTGTAGGGAAACTGAGTATAGGTGCAGCAGAGGGTGCAGCCCATTAAGCCTGTTTCACTGACAGCTGACAGTAGTGGCATGCGCGCACACATGTTTTTCAGTCAGTGCTGAAAACTTTGGTGCTGTGCCATGAACATTGCACGCTTCACAAAGCTGCGTTTGCTTCGCGAATGCTGCGTTTCACAATAGAAGCGGCCCCACAAAAGCGGAACGAAATACACAGTATTGCTGTGAGCCACGACAGTGCTGAAAATACCAAGGCACATGATTCACCTGCACAACTGTACCGGTTCTTGGACAAGTTGTACGAGAAAAAAAAAGAACACAAGCATCGATCACCGCAGTTAAAGAATAAAGTATGTTCTAGCTCTGCCTCACCTTCAGTTTTGATTGCCTTATATCTTCACTTTAGGTCACTTGTTTCAACTACCTGAATGCAGCGTGTCGATGCAACGAATATAGTAATGACTGCTCGCTGTCTCCTCCATTGTGAAAGTCCAGTTAGAGCTGATTAAAACTTATTGTCGGGCTATTTGGTAATTCGTAACATTGTAAGGAAATTTATTGTAATATTGTGTGTCCTAAGTTAAAGCATTAGCATTCCCTGAATGCATATATGCCTGTGTGAGTGGCTTTGTGTTTGTATAGTTATGTAAAAGTTTAGGAGTATATGTGTGTGTGTGTATACGGGTATATATATTGCTACGGTATGAGCCGGGCTGTAGTATGTGCCGAGTAGGTAGAAGAGAAAGACTACGTTGTCTGGTGTGGCCTGAGGACTCCATCTTTACCGCAATTGCCGAACTTCATCCTCACCCTGTAAATAAATCCACCTATCCTTTAATTCAACCGTAACAGTTTTGTGGTGAAGGCGCTGGGTAATCAACCAAGCAATACGACGCTTTAAGCGCCTGATCTATGACGAAGCCGCCGCCTTGCTGGACTGCCCCCGTTACCACTGGCAGCTGAGATGTCTCATCACGAAGAAGGAAACCGGGTCCCCGCAGCTACAGACCTACCAGTCCAAGCAGCACCGCTAATGCCAGGTTCGCGTGCGGCTGGTCCCTGGTTGCGTCAGGATCTGATAGTGCCTCACACATTCGGTGGCGAATCTGGCGAGGACATGAACGCCTGGCTCACACACTACAAATGGGTGAGCAAATACTACCAGTGGGACGCGGTGACCCAGCTGACCAATGTAGTATTTTTCTTAACAGACACAGCACTCGTGTGGTATGAGAACCACGAAGATGCCCTCACGTCATGAGATCGCTTCGTTTCTGAAATAAGAGGGTGCTTTGGAGACTCCGTAGCTAAGAGAAAGCAAGCGGAACAAACGTTACTGCAGAGAGCTCAGATCCCAGGAGAGACGTGCACGACCTATGTCGAGGCAATCTTGAAGCTCTGCAAGATTGTCAACCCTTCTATGTCAGAGGAAGACAAAGTTGGCCACCTGTTGAAGGGCATTGCCGAGGACGTGTATCAGTTCCTCATCAGCAAAGACAGCCTTGCTACGGTAACCGACGTCATAAGCCACTGTCGTACATTCGAAACCCTGAAGATGCGACGTATCACCCCCAAGTTCGGTCGCCTACCGAATGTAACTACCGTGGCAAGTGTTGACGAATACACGCCGCTTGATCTCGTGTCGACAATACGCCAGATCGTTCGAGAAGAGCTCACTCGACACGCTCGCCAGACGCCGTACAAAGCTACACCCGCACCGCCTTCCTCTCGCCTTTCCGTGTCAATTGCCGCAGCAGGCATCGATGACTGCAACTACAGGCCACCCTCACCACCGAGGTCACAGCGCAATAACTACCCACTGCCGAGGTACGAAGACCGCTTCAGTTATCCCCATGAGCCAGCCAACACCCATTACGACCCGAACGAAGATGTAAATGTACCACCACCACGTCAGCGCAATGCCTTCCAGGAGTACAATGCATACCGCCAAGCCCCTGTGTGCTACCGTTGCGGTATCGCTGGGCATATAGCTCGGTTCTGTCTTTGACAGAGAGAGCCGACATCCCGATACCATTCCCCATCAGTTTCCGCCAGCGGGCACTGGTTACAACAACGGTCATTGGCCCGCCTATTCCAGGAGTACCTCACGGCAGGGAAACCACCATGGTAGTTCTCCCGCTTCTGACCGTAGTTTGACGCCTCTATCTGGCCGACTGCATCGTTCCCCTTCGCCGGGACGACGCCTGTCATCACCGCCGCGGCCGGGAAACTAGCCAGCTCAACCGATGGAGGTGAGGTCGCACAACAGGATTTGCCTCAGATGCCTCCACCAGTTATAATGTCCAAGAACAAGATACGTGTGGAAATAGATGGCTTTTGTACAAGTGCTTTGGTGAACACTGGTGCTTTGAAAGAAAGACTATGAGTCTTTCTTTCAAAAGCCGCACTGGCCGCAAAGTTATGTTTTTTTGGGGCGAATCAACAAGGTTTTGTGGTGTTGGTGGGGAAGCACTTCATCCTAACGGAGTTTGCCGTCGATGTCTTATTGGCAAGAAAGGTGCTCCCAACAGAGCTTCTTGTGCTGCAACGCTGCACCCACGATGTGATTCTCAGTCTTGACTTTCTCCAAGGATGTGGCACTTTCATAGACTGTGAAAGCGGTAAACTTTCCGTCAGCGGTGACATAGTTCCTGCCCTCAACGATGAGGCGCCGCAGGCACCGTAGGACGCCCTGATTGTTTCCGATAAGCTGACAGTGCTGCCATGGTCAATGAGGTCAGTTGCGGTGTTCGCCCCAGAATCTGCCACATCTTTTGATGCCATCGTTGAACCTGCCATCATTCAATGCGCTAATAAAGGCATACTCATCTTTTGTTGTTTGGTATGTGTTGATGACGGAGCAACCTTTCTGTGGGCACTGAACTGTTCACCAATGCCGGTTGTGCTCCTTCGAGGAATGAAGCTTGGCGGCTTCGATGACTCCACTGAAGCTTCTGTAGCGGTCGCTAATAACGATGAAAATAAGAAAGGTACAGTCTTTGGCAAGCGCAGTTGCTCTTACGAGTCGCAGATCCTAGGCATGATTAGCGGCACTTTGCGGTCACACGAGCAGCAGACGTTACGCCATCTGTTGAGGCGACATGCTTCTGTGTTTGACTTTTGCCAAGAGGAGAAGCCACTACCTTTACCATGTTCTCGCGCTCACCATAGGAGTGACACCAGCACTGCCCATCCGATCCGACAAAAGCCTTACCGAGTGTCGTCATTAGAACGAAAAGTTATAGCCAACCAGGTTCAGGAAGTGCTGAAGAAGGGTGTCATTGAAGAGTCGTGTAGCCCGTGGGCAGCACCAGTCATCTCGGTTAAGAACAAAGATGATGCCTGTCGGTTCTGCGTTGATTACAGACGACTCAACGCCTCGACCAAAAAAGATGTATATCTGCTGCCTAGGATTGACGATGTTATTGACTGCTTACACTCGGCTTCGTACTTTTCTTCAATAGACTTACAATCAGGATATTCGCAGATACCTATGCATCCTTCAGACAAGGAGAAGACCGCATTCGTGACGACTGATGGACTGTACCAATTCAATGTGATGCCGTTTGCGCTTTGCAACGCCCCCGCCACTTTTGAAAGGTTTATGGACTCTGTCCTTCGTGGTCTTAAATGGGAGGCGTGCTTATGCTACCTGGATGACGTCGTCATTTTTGGGCGTACCTTCGAAGAGCACAACGTCCGTTTAAGCCTTGTTTTAGACTGTGTCGAAAAGGCTGGCTTCATTTTGAACTCTAAGAAGTGCCAGTTTGGTGAACGACAAGCTTTAGTCCTCGGTCACCTAGTTGACAAAGATGGTGTCAGGCCAGATCCCAACAAAATCGAAGCAGTCGGCACATTCAAACCACCCCGGACACTGAAGGAACTTCGCAGCTTCTTCGGCCTATGTTCCTATCTTCGCCGCTTTGTGCCCCGATTTGCGGACGTAGTCCACCCACTGACGAGCTTGTTGCGAAAAGACAGCCCATTCGAATGGACACCTGTGGTAAAAAAATGCTGCCCTGGAGAGTGTGCGTCATGCTTTGACGTAGAAAATCGGTGTGCGGGGCCGATTTAGTATTTCAGGGTGCGCGGGAATCATCATGATGGTGATAGCGGTAAAACTATGAGCTCGCCTACGCGCGTGCTCGTGTGCGTACCACGTCAAAAGCTCCCGAGGCACGGGGACAGCTCGGCTAACCCCAGAGAGCAGAGAGCAAGGCCAAGTTCGGGCCATGCCCCGGCTGCTTGTTCTGACCCTCGGTGTCCGGGCCTCGTCTCGGCGCTGAAGTCCTCGTGTGCGTCCTGGACTGGGCGTCGCCCCACCTCACCCCAACGTTGGTCTGAAGCAACGTTCGTCACGGCCAGCTGCTGTTCTGGTCTCGGAGCGAGACGCTGTCCCAAGTCTATTCGCGGCAGTTGGCGGTATGCTGTTCTCGGTGGTGTACAGGCGATCCCAGGCGTTGACCACCGTACTGGGATGCCCCTGGCGGTTATCTTCTAGACCGGGCCCCGCCTCGGTACGAACTCCGCAAGCACAAGGCACACCGCCTCCTGACTACCAGAGAGCTCAAGGTCAAGCGCAACGTTCACGCCCAAGAGTAGAATGTGAGTGGACGAACAAGAACATCAACTCCCTTTCGCGTAGGACCGTGAACGCGTGTATATATATGTGAGTTAATGTTGTGTGTATCACTTTGTCCGTCTTCGTGTATATAAATGTCTCTCGTTGTCCTAGAACGTTCTCTGTCCTCATCTGGCTAACCTGTGCCCACAGTTGCCCACAAAGTCCTGAAGCCTTAAGTGCATCAAGTACCACTTTTAACTTGCTGATGTGTTCCTCGAAAGATGGAGCGAAGACTATGACGTCGTCCAAATACACCAAACAAGTTTGCCATTTCAGGCCAGCCAATACGGTGTCCATTACCCTTTGGAAAGTTGTAGGGGCAGTGCAAAGTCCAAATGGCATGACTTTAAGCTGGTATAGTCCATCTGGTGTAATAAACGCCGTCTTTTCGCGATCCCTTTCGTCAACTTCCACATGCCAATAGCCAGTCCTTAGTTGCATAGATGAAAAGTATCTGGCATTGCAGAGACGATCGAGGGTGTCATCAATTCGAGGGAGCGGATAAACGTCCTTTCTTGTTACCTTATTGAGTCAGCGATAGTCGACGCAGAATCTTGAAGTGCCGTCCCGTTTTTTCACGATCACTACAGGGGAAGCCCACGGGCTTTGGGAGGGCTCAATGATGTTGTCATGACGCATTTCTTGTACCTGTTTCCGGATTGCCTCGCGCTCTTTCATGGACACACGGTACGGCAATTGGTGACTTGGTTGCACATTTTCATCAGTTATGATGCGATGTTTCACAAGCGTTGTCTGGCAGATCTTGGGTGACGTGGCGAAACAATCCTGGTAGCTATAGAGCAGTTTCCGCAGCCTTTCGTGTCTTTCCAGGAGCAACGCCGGATTCACGTTAAAGAACACGACATGTGTACGAGGGTGGAGTGCGTCGTCGATCGTGAGTACATCGCTTATGTCCGGGATGGTCTCAAATAGTGCCACAGTGGTGCCCTTTTTAAGGTGACGATATTCCGAGCAGAAATTAGTGATTAGTACACTGACGGTTCCTTCAACGATGTGAACGACTCCCCTGGTGATAGCCAAACCTTTTTCAAAGAGCAAACTCTGGTTGGCCTCGACCAAACCTTCCGCGCAGATGCAGCTGTCAGCGCCCACGGGGATGACAGCACTCGAGCATGGTGGCAATGTGACGTGCTCGTTGAGATTCATTAGCGCCGCTGATAATGCAGGACTTGGATTTCGCATGACGCCCGTATCTGGTGACAGGATGATTGTTTGCGCTCGAAGATCTATGATTGCTTTGTTTGCCGAAAGCAAGTCCGCACCGAGAATGACGTTCCAAGAGCACTGGTCCAGGATGATGAAAACAGTAGGGTACGTATGCCCTTCCACATCCACACGAGCTGTGCATCTTCCCTTTGGTGTTATGACGTGACCGTCTGCTCTTCGTACCAGCGGGCCTTCCCACGAAGTCAGCACCTTCTTCAACTTATCGGCGAACACCGCACTCATGACGGAGAAGTCAGCACCGGTATCAACCAACACAATTACGTCCCGGTTGTCGATTTTCACTGCCAGATCGGTCGATTTTAACTTGGCGTTGCAGGTCTGTCGTGGTGTACTGTTGCGGCTTGGACGGAACTTAGTGCTGATATGTCGCTCGTGTCTCCCACACGCTGTCGGTAGTGTTGCTCCACTGGGACTTTCGGGCGGGGGAGGGTCTTCAGGGGTGTGCAAGGGAGCAACCACACCTCCATTGGTTGCCGTCTTTAGTTTCCCAAATGAGGGCTAGGGGACCTTCCCCGTGATGCTCCTGTGTTGGCAGAGTGTGGCGATGGGTAACGGCGACATGAAGGCGATGGTGACCTGCAGCGGTCTGCTGGCAAACTTTGTCGCTGCAAATAGTCTTCAATCTCAGCTGGCCTTTGACCAGGTTGCGGACGTGAAACGCCGACGTGAAATCCACGTATTCCAAGGTTTCTATAGAAACAGTTACGGCACAAGTGGCTAGGTTCACCGCAGTGGAAACACAGCGGGCTATGGTCGTCAGTCCTCCACACGTCAGACTTTCTAGGGACGGCTCTTTCGGCAGGAGGTCGGTAGACATTTGGTTGTGGGCGTGGCGGTGGAGAGTACGTCGGTTGGGCGGGGCGCACCGGGTTGCGCGCGGCGGTGGCGTACGACATGATTTTCGGTTCTCGTGGAGCCCACTCAGGCTCCTGGCTTGGTGATTTGTGGGGTTTAACGTCCCGAAACCACCATATGATTATGAGAGACGCCGTAGTGGAGGGCTCCGGAAATTTCGACCACCTGGGGTTCTTTAACGTGCACCCAAATCTGAGCACACGGGCCTACAACATTTCCGCCTCCATCGGAAATGCAGCCGCCGCAGCCGGGATTCGAACCCGCAACCTGCGAGTCAGTAGCCGAGTACCTTAGCCACTAGACCATCGCGGCGGGGCTCCTGGCTTGGTGGAACTAATGGTCCGGTCCCCAGCGCCTGCTGAACTTCTTGTCTGACGACATCGCTCAACGTCGCAACTTGAGGACAAGAACTCGGAAACATCTTCCGTAGTTCCTCTTACACAACAGCACTTATGGTGTCCCGAAGATTGCTGACGGTTGCGCATTGGATTGCGCATTAATCCAGCAAAAAGTTCTTCCTTCACTCCTCTGATAAGGAATCCGAGTTTTTTTCCTCTGGCATTTCCAGATCTGCTCGACCAAATAGATGCTTTATTTCTTCGACGAAGACAGCGACGCTCTCGTTGGGGAGCTGGAAGCGTGAATGCAGCTGCCTCTCCGCCTGTAAGGGAAGGACTTAAAGACGCCGAGGAACGTCAAACCAAAACTGAAGAACACGAGCGGAGGGCAGGTGGCACGAAGGCGACAACAAGAAATGAAGAAGAAGAGAAGAAGAAGGCACGTGCGATTACGAGGCAACTGTGCGCCAATCAGCTGATGACCAGTGGTGGCCCATAGAGGTGGCGTGCCACGATTGGGCCACGTGCGACCATTATGTGGCAGTAGGCTGTGTGGCTGGGGACGAGCCGAAGCAGCGGCAGACGGGAGACAGCGGGCCGAAGCGTCGGACGCAGGCGATCCAGGTTCGTCGTACTCCGAATTGTAAATGTAGTCCCTTGGTCTGACTGCATCTCTGCTGGGAAACCCAGGCGAGAGAGCACGGTCAATAGGGCCTTCACTACCTGCACTGAAGTTGCCTCTTCTAGTGGTATGGCCTCAGGGAATTTCGTTGCTGGACAGAACATAGTCAAAATATATTTGTACCCAGACTTCGTCTTCAATAGGGGTCCAACAATATCAACAACAACCCTTGAGAATGGTTCTGAAATTATAGGGACTCTTACCATTGGGGCCTTCTTCTTGCCGTTGTATTTATCTACCTTCTGGCACGTCTGACAAGTTTGCACAAACTCCTGTATATCCCTGAAACAACCTGGCCAATAAAATTCCTGAAGTAGCCTCTCTTTAGTTTTGTTTATTCCGAGGTGCCCTGCCCCCCCCCCCCCCCCCCCCCCCCGGGGTGATCGTGGCAAACACTCAGCGGATCCCTTCGATAATTGACTGGAATTCCTATCTGGTCAAAGTTTCTGCCAGGTTTATCTTTGTGCAGACGATAGAGGATACTACCTCTCTCACTGAACGTAATGTTTTTTGATGAGATGCCTTCGCCTAGGCTGCTGTGCAGTACCTTAAGCGTTGGGTCGTTTTTTTGTGCGGCCTTAGTGCATCTCGACCAACATTCAGTAGTGTATAAAGAGAAGGTACAGTTGGTCCCACCAAAGTGCCCTCGCACTCAGTTTTGGTGTGCCCTTTACGCCCGGCGCTTATATGCGGGCGCACCGCGTCAGCATTAGCTCTATCTTATTCCGCACTCACAGGTTCTTTGATTTGTGTTTGTTCCTCTACCTTTCCCCCAGTTACTGATTCCTGCACATGAGGTTCATCTTTGCTCTTTGCATAATGCAATTGTGCCGGAAGCTACCTCGCTTTCGATCGTGTCAGCACGAGCACCTGTGCATCAACATCAGCAAACGCCTTTCCCTGTTCATTCAACAGCGACTCAGATTTATTGAAAAAAAGGTAAGGGTACATCTCGGGCAACCCTTTCGATACAGCTGCGACAGTTTTCCAAAATGCCAAATGGCCCTTCCACTTCAACCTTTGCCATTGGCAGACACGCGGAATCTTCACTGACTGCTTGGTGAATCCAAGCGCATTCAGAAATGTACTCCTTACTTGATACGTACTTTGGGTGGACCACATCCATGGTGGCTGCCGATTCTCCGAGTACTTTACACTTCTGCCCGTTTACAATTAGATCTTTGGTGTATGGCTTTAAGAGCTCGGTGTTACTGGGATCACTGCTTATTATAGTCGCGAATACAGGTTTTCCTTTCGGCAGTTTCTGGCAAATTGACCCTCTTCTTCGCAAATATAGCAAATTGAGGGCCGTCTATTTCCCAATTCCTGTAACTGGCTCCCTGGCCCTTTTCCTTAGACTCCATGTTCTTTGCTCACACTCACACTAGGTTGCGCTGAATTGAAATGTCCTTTGCCCTCTCCATCCCGCATGTCTCGCGGTCCTTTATAATACGGCTGCTGCCCAGGATGAGGCTTTTGATAGCCCTAAATGCTGAGGCCAGTCGCTTTGAAGCCACGACTCGCCAAATACTCATACGCAAGCTGCCCTGCTTTTTTTTCACACAGATGCCAAGTTGTCTATCTCTCACCCACAGGCGTAACTTGTCCGGCAAGCACTCATAGAACTGCTCAAGACAGATTAAGCTCTGAAGCTTACCGAAGTCACCCTCTGCACCCGAGCCTTTTATCCATTCGACCAAGCTATCAGTTAGGCTGCAAGCTAACTCAACAAAACTTTAATTTGCTTTTTTTCTTCCTGTTCTAAATCTTCTCCTAAACTCTTTGGTAGAGAGCTTATATTTAGCGAGCAGGCTTGACTTCCGGAGATCATAGTCATTTGCTTCACCAGCGCTAAGACGAGCAACAACCTGTGATGCCTCTCCCGGAAGCAACGCAAGCAACCTTTGTGGCCAAGTGTCGCGAGTGAATGAATGTCTATCACACATACGTTCGAAGTTCATGAGGTAGAGACCGATGTCATTCCCCCCGCTGAATGGCTGAAGCAAACTAGTCATCCTCACATGGTCAGGCAAAGCGGGTGCCACACTCGCTCCCGATGCCAATCTCGCCTGCTCAAGCCTTATTCTTTCGAGTTCAAGCTCTATTTTTCTGTTCTCTCTCACGTTTAACTCAGCTTGTCTTTATTCTCTCTGTTCATCCCTTTTTCTAGCGTCTGCCCGTTCTTTTTCAATACGGCATATCTTTTCCATGCTTCTGCGATTTCGTCCTTTTCAAAATCAATTTCCTGAATCGCATAGTGCATCTCGGGTTTCCTCTTTTTCAGATTTACTCCCACACCAAGTTCTTCCGCCAGTACCAGCAATTCGTCTTTTGTTAGCTTCCTTATATCCATGCTAAGCAAGAACTGACTACACCGATTTTCGAAATAACCATGCACCCTGTGATGGCAAACGAAAATAATCAGTTCAATTGAACCCAGTTCTAATCGTCTGGCAAACAATAGCCGCTCAAGTACTCACCGATACCACGAGCGTGCGGTGGCCTTGTCACCCGGAGACGTCGCCTTATCAGCCGATCCCAGACCCAGATCGACGACTTACTCGTTGTGGATTTTTCCTCGCTTGCTTTGGCTGCGTAGTGGAACCCAATGATCCCGGATCGTCAAAGTTCTTTCTCTTCAGCAGGTGTCCGCCAGCCTTCTTCTTATCCCGCCGCTGCCAACCAGTTTGTTGGGGATGTATAAGACTGCGGACTCTGTGAAGGTTATGAGGGGCCTTTATTTTTCACGCGACCGTAAACAAAGGGCATGGGCCCATTTGAGAATACAAGTGGTGTTCTCGAGAAGCCGGTCTCTCTGGCTGCCGGAGGTCGACTCCCGTAGCTTGCATGATCCTCTCTGATGCCATCACATGACCCGGCCGTGGCCTCCCAGACACCAGCCACCGGGTTTGAAGGTCGAAAAACAACGACGCTCCGTTCGAAAGCAACAGGTGCGTTGACAAATACCTCTCGTTTCCAGTAATCATCGGCAAGAAGACTCGTGGTCTGTTTATAATAAGTTTAACGACCGCCGCGGTGTCTCCGGCTCGCGGGGTCCGAGGAAACTGCATGAACGAATCCATCACTGCAGCACCGATATATTTTGGACAGAGTCCGCGAACCCGCTGTCACGCAACAACACGATTGCCTTGCAGCGAGACAATTTCGCACGGAGCTTGCAAAGCATTTCTACTTCGGCTTCAGCAATCTCCTGGCAAGAGAAGTTGCTCACGGAAATGTCCAGCGCCGACATTTTCTAAAGATGACGACAACGACGACTGCGTAGCGGAGCCTCCCACTTTCCGCAACGCTGCTGCAGCATGGCAGCATGGCCAGCACGTGCTGAGAAAAGAGGAGCATCTCCCCGCGGAGACAAGCAAATCGGCATTTGAGAGAAAACCGACACTCCACGGCAGCTTTTTTTTTTTTTTTTTTTGCTCTCTTCGCGCACGTCGTTGAAAGGATGAGGGTTACGTGACAGGGAAGGGAAAGGGGGAAGTGTGGCACCGGCGGGCGAGAGTAACCCCCCCCCTCAAGGCGCAGAGCCGTGCTCCCACAAGGGGGCAAGGGCTGCACAAGATAGTGCGTTTTTTCTTTCTTTCAGCCACACAATCACAATCAATCAACCCAGCGACAGCTTTTTTTTTTTCCTCGCTGTCTTTGCGAGCGGCGTTGGAAGGAGAAGGGTCTTTATAAGGCATCGATTTGATTTGTGGGGTTTAACGTCCCTAAACCACCATATGGTTATGAGAGATGCTGTAGTGGAGGGCTCCGGAAATTTCTACCACCTGGGGTTCTTTAACGTGCATCCAAATCTTTACAAGGCAGGGACGATGGTGGTGGTGGAAGTGGTTGGAACATGAGAAAAGGCACCTAATTTCTGCAACCTTGTCGGGAGCACGACGCAGTGCCTGGCAGGGACAGAAAAGGGAGAAGCGTGACACGGGCGCATTGCAGATCGGCATTTGAGAGAGAGCAAACATTCCGCCGCAGCCTTTGCTTTTTTTTTCATTTCCTTCGCGGGCAGCGTTGAAGTGTCGCACGTGTCGCGGCGGGATTGGGCGGGCCGCTGAGAGCATTTTCGGAGCGCGGTATGTTCGAATTAACAGTCGGAAGTGCTTGGGCGTTCGAATTACTGAGCATTTTCGCCCATTGGAATACACATAGCTTTGACGGGACCTTATCGTGAGTTCAAATTAACCGGAAGTTCGAATTGAGCGTGTTCAAATTAATGAGATTTGACTGTATTAAAGCGGAATTGTGGCACCAAGTAATACCCCTGTCACACGTGGCACGTGCACTTTCAGTGAGTATACTTACTCTCATAAAGTGTCATTTTGGCGGTTGGCTGCTATGCGAGAAAGCGAAGTGCACTTCGAAAATGATGGCAGTGGCAAATCGCGGATTTCTAGTGCAACATATACTTGTTAATTTTGCGCCTGTGTCTTATCGTCGGAGCATGTTGTCTTCGTAGAAGTATCACCAGTAGTACAGGCCATCGTAAATGACTAGAGAACGATTCACATACAAGTGTGCCTGGAAGTAAACAACGCGCCGGACGCATTCATTGCACAGCATTACAGCCCCTTGATCTGTGCTGCCGCACCTCCCTAGCGGATGTGGCCTTAAACTGCCCAAGGGTGAGAGTAGCGGGGTTTCTTGGTGTATTATGACTTGTTTTTTTCATTACATTGCAGTATTCCGCATAACAAAAACAATGGTATTCCTCATAGCAAACCAACAATGATTTTCATCAAAAACTCGCCGCAAAAATTTTGGGGCTTTCTTAAAAATTCAAAGTCTAGCGAAAACGCTAGTCATCCTCAAGATGGCCTTATTACCCCTTCTTCGCTCAATGAGCACTTCCAATCAGTTTTCACGGCCGATGACGGCAATCAACCACCAATCGACATTTTGAACAAAGAACCATTGGAACTGCCCGTGATAACCGAACAAGGTATCTTTCATCTGCTCCTCCAACTTGACACAAAAAAAGCCTCAGGACCAGATAACATTCCAAATTTGTTTCTCAACCGATATGCGGAGTGGATGGCAAAATATCTGTGCATCATATTTGATAAATCCCTAGCAACATGCACCATACCGGATGATTGGAAAAAAGCGAAAGTTAAACCGATACACAAATCAGGCCCAAAAGATGACGTAAATAACTTCAGGCCTATATCTCTTACTTGCACTTGCAGCAAACTTCTTGAACATATTATCTTAAAACATATCAATATATATCTTGAAAACGAACGCATCTTGTCGCCTTCTCAACACGGTTTCCGTAGGGGGCTTTCTACAGTCACGCAACTAACAGAACTAACCCATGATTTATCCTTAAGTGTGGACAACCAAAAACAGGTCGACCTTATCCTATTGGACTTTGCAAAAGCCTTTGATAAGGTTTCGCATAAAAAACTAGTACAAAAGTTAGAATGTACCTTAGGCAATGGCTCCGTTACGAAATGGATAAAAAACTATCTTACCGGTCGCACACAATTTGTTGATTTCAATGGTCAAGTATCCACAACAGTTCCCGTCAAATCCGGTGTTCCCCAGGGTTGTGTTCTTGCTCCGACCTTATTCCTAATTTTTATCAATGACCTACCCTGTCAAATTCCCGTCCACGTCAGACTTTTCGCAGATGATTGTATAATTTATCATGAAATAAACTCTGCAGAAGATCATCTTGCCTTAAACAAAGCCCTCGAAATAGTATCAAACTGGTGTTCAGATTGGCAAATGATACTTAATGTTAAAAAATCAGCTATAATGACAGTAACAAGAAAAAGGGAATGGTCAGAGTTCTGATATACCATCAATAGTATCCCACTTCCTAGACCAAGTCATCCCTTTACTAGCGATCTGAGATGGGATGCCCACGTTTCTAACGTTACAGCTACCGCACTGAAACGACTTTTTTTTCTGAGACGATGCCTTCGACTAGCACCTTCAGAAATTAAACTGTTAGCCTACAACAGGTACGTGAGATCTGTTCTTGAATATGCGAACATTGTTTGGTTCCCGTACACAAAAAAACATATTGCGAAGCTAGAAGGCGTGCAAAGAAAAGCTGTTCGATTTATCTTTAACAAGTTTAGGCAAACAGACTCACCAACTGAAATGCTCGAAGAAGCGGGCATGCTAACGCTGCAAAAACGAGCAAGAGTAGCACGCCTACGATTCATGTACCAGCTAGGCCATAAGCAAACCAACATCGATGCCTCCAGGTACATTACACTTCAACAATCACGACCCACCCGTAAGAAGCACCCCGAAATGCTACAAGAATACGCATTCCGTACGGAATGTTTCAAACACTCATTCTTCCCAGCATCAATAAGGGAATGGAACAGCTTAGCAGCTATGATTACTAGCAGCAATTCTTTAAATATTTTTTCACGTCTTGTTGAAGAACATTTGCGTTTGAAACCCTAATATTGCGCTATTGTGGTCATCTTTGCAAAATCCATTGTTTTAGACTGTGTTATTTTGACTCTTCCACACTGTAATCATTTGGATATAGTACAATTACTGTTAGAACTTTGTTGTTAGAATTTGGTTAGAATTTGTTTGAATTTGATTGTTAGAAATTGTGAGAACTTAGTAGCATCAATGTAACGCGTATCCTAAACGATGTATAACTTACGGATGTTTTTATTGTGTGCTTTTATTGTGCTTTTCCCGATGACCTTTCTGCGAAAATCCCGACAAGAGATTGGCAGTATTTTTAAATAAATTTTTAAATAAATAAATAGTTTAAAAATAGTATGAGCGCTGCTTGAGGCAACAGCATATATATGTGCAAGCCACTGGTACGGAGGCTACACACTTCATTGCAGCGAAGTGAGTTTGGGAAACACAGTTGCCGGCAACTGTACTTTGCATCGAGTGACACTAAACTTGCTCGTGTGACAGAGCACAAATGATACTCGCAGCGAAGTGTACTCACTCAAAGTGCACTAAGTTGCTGCTTGTGACAGGGGTGTAAATAAGACTGTTATAGAAGTGATGCTCCAGTGTCTCAGCTAACCGAATCAAGGTGGAGGAATATGCTGACTAAGGATTCAAGAGATACAAAAAAAATTGATAACATCGTTGTTCTCGCAGGTGCTGTGCTACCTGAAGACATCGAAAAGCTACTGCAAAAAAGGGACCAAAATATGCAGCCCGGCTCAGGGGTGCAACAGCCAAAATAAAATTTGGAGCAATTTTGGGAGCAGCATATTTATTTTTTATCATAAAAGATCTCATTTAGAGTACTATGAATAAGATTTATCTAAAAAAAATGCACAAATCCTTCAACATCCTCGAAATCCGCAGAGTGAATATTGTGCCGTCTTGAAGAGAGCACACCCACTCTTGGAACGAACGGACACACATAATATGCGGACGGACCAAACCAAACAACACACTTATTTAACTACTTTTAAAGCAGCAGTATCGTCAGCCGAATTAATATATCACTCGTGACGAATTATGCATCCCACGAGTGATGTATTAATTTGGCTGACAATATCATCGATTTAAGAGTAGTTAAATAAATGTGTTGTTTCATTTGGTCGAACCGCGTCTGCTGTGTGTCAGTTCGCTCCGAGAGCGCATGCTCTCTTCGAGACCCCACAATAAGAACAATGCTACTTCAATAGAAGTAGTATTTTGAACCATCCCACTCAGCAAAAAATCATGAAGTGCATATTAAAATTTGCCATGCCTGTCAAATCCTTTGACAGACTCTTAAGATTTAAATGTGGATTTGCCAAGCTGGCGACCTCCAGATTTGGGAAATTCGTAAAACTGAGGAGTATAGGTGGTGAAAAAAAAGGGGAGGCAAAGTTTTCTTTGATTTTGTAGGGCTGCAGCAATATCATACAGTGCCAAAATAATTGCCAGTCAGCCATGATAATAGTACTCACAATTATGTGGCACATACACGCATGAGTAATTGCCGAATACTGTAATGTGTCTTGTGTCTAGTGCTAACAGCCCCTTCCAAATCTTAAAACGCTTTTCTGCAGGCTAACAGTGTACTGCGGCGAAGGTGGGTCAAGAGTGACGTTCTGCATAGGTAAGAACAAGGCCAAGAAATTTTCCAATCACTGCACTCCCCTTTCCGCCTTTTATTTTCCCAATGATATTAGGTTTAGGGCACAACTTCTTGGCTCATTTGCAAGGTGCGTCTGACTAGATAAACTAACACGGGAGCGCACCCATCGGCTCGGCGATGGACCCGTATATCTATCATATGAGCCATTGCTATGGCAACAACATGGTTGCCAGCAAGGCTGGCGTTTTCAGCATGCCGAGTTTGTTCGTGCACAGTAACAGTGGCATACACTTAACCGCACTTGTTGACCCCCGAAGTGTTGCTTGCAACGGCAACGCATTTTTGTCTAGAAGTTGCCACGCCTCGCCGGCAGATATCCGCTACGGTCAGCGGACCGATGGGGGCGTGGCGTTGTTACTTTATCCGAGCGATTGTGTTTCCCGAGGTCCGGGCCTAACAGCGGTTTAGGGTTAGGGTCTGCGCACCTGGATTGATCGATGACGCAAACTACAGGTGGCCAACGTGTCCTCCATTTCTCGCTGAAATTAGCACAACCAAGAAAATTTTGAAGTTGGTTGGCGTTTCAACGTAGCGCGGCACAAAAATGGAAAATTGTATCAATTAGGCGCAATCGGTGCAGCTTTTGCACCCCTCCACCCATGAGCTGGTGGGCCCGAACAGGGGCCTATAGGCAAAGGCCAGCCAAGTTCAAGAAATATGCCTTCTAGATGACACTGACTGCATCTCCAAATATACAGCCCAAGTTCCGGACAATAGCTGAAGCAAGAAACTGACAATCTGGTGCCATTTTAAATGCAACATGCAAGCACTTTTAAGGTTTGTCTGTCTGTCTGTCTGTCTGTCTGCATCCATGTGTGTGTCTGTCTGTCTATCTGATTTATGAATCTATCTATGTCTAGGTGCTCTAGTGATCATTCCCTTAGCTCGGAGTACACTAAAATTAGTATGGAAGGGTTAGGATGGTTTGACAAGCATGACTCGCTGGTAATATAATAGTAGTAGTAGTAATAGACTTTTATTCAGCCAAATTTACAGGCTGAGCATTTCGACCGCCTGTGCGATCAGTCGACGCTGTTCTTCTTCCCCTTCGGCGCCGATCCAGTCGAGCCAGGAGGTGATGGAAAGGGATAGGGAAGGGTAATAGCTGGATTGCTGAGCAGTTGGGCAGTAAAACAGGCAGTGTGACAGGTCAGCGTATGGGGAGGGACAATTAGGACAGCAGGGGTTAGACCTATAATTATAAAGGAAAAGGCGAGAGGGGGTTATCAGGCAGTTCATTTGGATGTGCCGTAGAGTTCGAGCCTCGAGCGCAGTGAGTGATGGATGAGGGGGGGGGGGGGGGTAAAGACGCTTGTCGAGCCGAAGCTGGAGCTATATCTCCTTGATAGTGTGACGCAAGGAGATTTGCCCATCGTTATTCGCGGAACTCTCACTGTCTTCCGAAGGTGTGGGCCAGGGAATGAACGGTGCCCGGTGCAGTATATCATGGGCAAGCTGATGAGCTAGCTCAATGCCGTTAATACCCGAATGCCCAGGAACCCAGCGGAGGAAGACAGCGGAGGGTTGAAGAGCAGAGGCCGCTCGCTCGACCTCCTGTTGAAGAGCAGGGGGCAACGTGTTGTTCTGTATGTGACAGATGGCGGCGTGAGAGTCAGAGTAAATCGTGTACTCGGGGAGAGAAGGGAGGGAGGAAAATGACTGCATGGCGTGGACCATGGAAAGGACCTCGAGCGAAAGTACACTTGGCGGGTGTAAGTATGGCCCGCTGGTGTGCGTGTCATGTGCCGAAAGGTGTGGATGATAGATAACGTAGCCACACGAGCCCCGAGGAGCCATGTATGAGGCATCCGTGTAGGCAACTCCCTGTGTAGAGAGAGGAGGAGAATGATGCTGTGCTGCCGCATGACGCCAGCAGGCGTGAAGAACGGGAGACATATTGGATGGAAGGGGAAGGATGTGAAGGTTAGAAGCAGCGGTGCTAGCGGCAGAAGGCAAGGTGGGAACAAAAACGGGAATGTGAGGGATACCGGCTTGGGCTAATAGCCATTGGCCTTGACGAGTGACAGAAAGACAGGCAATCCGAGAGTCGTGGTGCAGAGATATAAGAAAACGTAATAGATGGAAGAGGCCTGTGGCAAAGAGCTTAGTGGTAGAGGTACTGAGAGGGAGGTTTAGAGCTGCCTTGTAGAGGCCTAAGAGCTCTTTCGAGTGTGTTGAGTTGCGTTTGGGTGAATTGAACGTGAGGTACAAAGTACCTCACGTTCAATTCAACCCGGCATGCATGAGCTTCGTGAAGCCCCGACTGCCGAGTGACAACGCGTCGCAGGAGGTGAGTCACCCAGTGGCAAGTCCTGACAGCGTGATGTAGGGCCTGCGCGTTTTTTGTCGCGTGCAAAGAAAAGCCAAGAACTTTGCATTGCTGAACAGTGGGGATGAGAGAGCTAAAAAGATGTAGGGAGATGAGGGTATTGTGGGAGCGCTGGTACGCAGACCGGTTTAGCAAAAGTCGTTCACATTTCTCCGGTGTGCAGGGGACAGGCCAGCAGTAGCGAGAAAGGAAGCGATAAGGTCGAGGCCACGTTGCAAAGTATCCTGCACGTGGCCGGGACATCCAGACGTACACCAGAGAGTGATGTCATCTGCATAAAAGATATGGTGGAGGTCATGTATTTGGGACAATTGGGAGGCAAGGGGGGCCATAGCCATATTAAATAGAGTAGGAGATAGTACGGCGCCTTGAGGAGTGCCGCGGGTGAGGGAGTGTGAGTTAGACAAATGAGTATCGACTCTAAAGCGAGCAACTCGATTGGAAAGAAATGATCGGATGTAAGAATACATGCGGAAGCCACATGACAGGGAGGAGAGCTGAGCAAGTATGTGGTCATGACTCGCGCCATCGAATGCCTTCCGTACATCGACGGTTACAAGCGCATGGATCTGACTACAAGAAGGTGAAAGAAAAGTATGCTGAAGAACAAGGAACATGTCCTGCGCACAAACGTGGCGTCGGAAGCCAATAAGAGAAGGAGGGAAAAACTCTTTCGCCTCAATAAAATCAGACAGTCGAGTCAAGGTCATTCGCTCAAGAGTCTTGCCAACGCATGATGTCAAAGAGATAGGGCGAAGGTTAGAGGAGATGGAGGTTTGCCCGGCTTCGGAATCATGCAAATTAGAGATGATGTCCAAGAGCTTGGAAGACAGCCGCTGTTCCATGCTTCGTTGAATGTGTGTTGTTCCATGCTTCGTTGAATGTGTGTAAGAGAAATTCCTTCGCGTTGTCGGAGAGATTACGTAATGTAGTATATGTTATCTCATCCTCACCGGGTGCCGAGCGGGTAGATTGAGTGGCTAAGGCAGCTTCCAGCTCCCTGAGCGTGAATGGGCGGTCCAGGTCTGGGTTAGCTTCGCCACAGTAATCTGGGTAGGAAGGTGTGAGGGGGGGTGGGAGATACAGAGATTTTAAATTTTCAAACACATCAGATGGAGTCCCTTGAGCGAGAGCTTTAGCTAGGGTGGGAGCAACGGCAGGCTTGGTACCTAAGAGAGACCTAAACAGAGACCATGTAGAGCGCGAGTGCAGTGCGGAGTCAAGGCCGTCACACAGCGTGTTCCAACGAGAGTGCTCGAGAGAAGTGCCGTAAGCGATAATTTCAGCCCGCAGAGCATCAATTCGGAAGGAAAGTTGGATGTTGTGTGGCTGGGAGCGGAGAGCGCGCTTCAAACGTTGATGACGTCGCCATAAGCGGAGGAAGTGAGGATCAAGGTCAGGAATGGGGAGTTGAAAACGAGCGCGGCGACTACAGGATGTCATTGCTGCGGAGATCCGCGACGTCCAGTCGTCAAAAGTTTTAAACGAGTCAGACAAAAGTTTATTACGGAATGCTTCCCAGTCAGTGTGAGCGACTCGTTGTTTCCGCCTATTGTGGGAAAGAGGGGTGGTGATGTGTATGAGAAAGTGATCACTGAAAAGATTTTCAGCGGACGCCTGCCAGTGAAAAGGAAGGGAACTCCGAGAGAACGTGAGATCGGGTGTAGTAGAACGCTGTGAAACAGTGCTCGCTCGAGTAGGGGTGTCAGGAGTGTTAAGAAGGGTGAGATGGCGTTCCTGGGCGAGGCAGTGCAGAAGGCGACCTGGTTTGAGTGTTTGGGGGTAACCTCAGAGCCTATGAGGCGCATTAAAGTCACCCCCAAGGAGAATATGGGTGGCCGATGGAAGGGAGTGCAGGAATTTGCCAAGAGCACTAAACAAAGAGGACGTGACAGGGGGGTTGTAAAAGGACATCAGAGCGAGAGAAATATTTTTATTTATTTATTTATTTATTTATTTATTTAAATACCCTAAAGGCCTCGAGAGGCATTACATAGGGGGGGATACTGTTAAAAACAAGGTATACATCAATTCATATAAAAGGACCGCACACAGCGATCAGACATTACTAGGTAAAAGGTACATTTTACGACAAGGATGTAACACATGGCTCATTTCACATCTCCAGTACATTTCAATTCCAGGAATCCACATGGCACTAGTTCTTCATCGTTTCTCTGGTACACAAGATATAACAACAGGGTATATATCAACAGATATAACAACAGATATAACAACAGATATAGTAGCAGTAGACATATTACACATCAAGAAATGTACGCAGCACTGATTGGAATGTAGACGGATCATTTATCATCACAATCTCGCTAGGAAGCTCGTTCCACTCGGTTACAGATAACACAAAAGGGGAATTTTGGTACTTTTTGGTCCTTGCAAATATGGACGACACTTTACGAGCATGGTCAGTGCGATTGGACACATAATGAGCCGGAAAAATATGAGCGCATGAAAAAGGTGTAGTACCATGATACAGAGAGTGAAAAAAGGTCAAGCGGAAGAATTTACGACGAGTGCTAAGTTCTGGAAGATTAAGAATCTGTTTTAATGCTGAGGCACTTTGGTACGGCGAGTACGAGTGCAAAATGAAGCGGGCAGCCTTGTTTTGAATAGATTCAATACAGTCGGACAGTATAGCTGTGTGACGGTTCCAAATAATTGAAGCATAATCGAGGGTTGCACGGATGAAGGAAGTGTAAGCGCGAAGTCTAGTTTCATGGTTTGCGAGATATAAACGGCGCTTAAGAAAGCCAAGTTTTTTTAGTGCCTTGTTTGTTACGTGTTCAATATGCATGGCCCAATTTAAATCAGGAGTAAATATCACGCTAAGATACTTGAAAGAAAAGGTTCGTTTAATATCCAAACTGCATAACATGTATCGATTTAATGGAGTATTTGGATTCGAAGAAAATGACATGACCTTTGTTTTATCTGTATTAATTTCCATTTTCCACGTGTGCCACCATTTAGCCAGGGTATTTAGATCGCTTTAGATGCAAAATAGCTACGTCATCAGTGCATGTGATCTGTCTATAAATTATACAGTCATCGGCAAACAGTCGAATTGTTGAAGTTATATTGTTCGCAATGTCATTAATGTATATCAGGAATAATAAAGGCCCTAAAACTGATCCCTGAGGTACTCCTGACCTAACGACACAGGAACTGGAGAGATTATTATTTATATTTACTTTTTGAGAGCGACCAGATAGAAATTTCTGAATCCAGCGGGTAGTTTTTATGTCTAACTTTAGGCAGTTTATTTTTTGGATGAGCCGCATGTGGGGAACACGGTCGAAGGCTTTAGAAAAGTCAATAAATACAGCATCTGTGTAAACCGATTTGTGCAAAGAGTCATGTAAATCCGTAGATAATTCAAATAACTGTGTCTGGCAAGACCGCTTGTACCTGAACCCATGTTGATTTTCGAATAACACTTTATTAGTATTAAGATGTCTCATTATGTGGGAGTAAATTATATGTTCGAGGAGTTTACAACAAACTGATGTGAGTGAAATCGGGCGGTAGTTTTTTGGACTTGAGGGATCACCAGATTTATAAATGGGTTTAACGTGACCAGATTTCCAATCGTCAGGGACGCACCCAGAATCAAGCGATTGCTGAAAAATTAAGGACAATAAAAACGATGATACGTGACTAGTTAATTTCAGAAGTTTTGAGCTGATGCCGTCAGGTCCAGGGCTGGACCGAAGCGAAAGTCTAGCAATTGCACGTGATACACCTACTTCCGTTACGATAATGGGCTCGCTTGGGCAAGTAATTGGAGTAGGAGTGACGGAACAGGACTCGTCAAGAGGTGGTTCGTCTGCAAAAACTTTGCTAAAGACATTGTTTAAAACCTCAGCACATTCAGAGGTGGGTACAATCAACCCATTTGCGTCTTTTAATGTTATTATGGTGTCCGTATCCTTAGGGTTAAGAACTCGCCAAAACTTTTTCGGATCAGATTTTAACAGATTCGGCAGCGTATCATTGAAATAATAATCCTTAGCTTCTTTAATAGCTTTTTCTGACTCCCGAGCTAGTTCTTTATACCTATTCCAAGTGCGGTGACTGTTAATTTGCGAAGCCTTTTTGTACGCTCTTTTCTTTTTGTTTAGGCAACTTTTAACCTTCTTTGAAAACCAGGGAGCACTTGTTTGTGATGTGAAGGAAACCACAGGAATGCACGTATTTTCAATTTTTTTAAGGAAGTCCCGATATATTATCCAGTTTTCATTTGTTGTATGATTGCAAAAATCGTTCAGAAAAGAACACAAAAACTCGGTTAACATGCAATTAATTTTTTCAATATCTGCTTTTTTTGTAATTTAGTATGCGTTTAGGCTTTATTTTCTTGTTAAGAAGAGGCAGAGGGTGGGAACAGTGAACTACTCTGTGGTCACTAATTTCGTCAAGGACTTGGACTACAACGTTTGTCGGATTGTTTGTAAAAATTAAGTCGAGGATGTGATGGCCGCGCGTCGGTGCAGTTACCATTTGAGTTAGGTGAAATAGTTTTAAGGTACGAAGGAAGCGAGATATTTCAAGTCCGACAGATAATGATAGCGATGATGGTGTGACCCAGTTAATGGAGGGGTAATTGAAATCACCGCCAAGCAGCAAGACACACTGAGGAAATTTGTTAAAAATTAATTCTAGTACATGGGTTAGGCGATCAACAAAATCTGGTTTGCTGTCAGGCGGCCGACAGCAGACCCCGATAACACAAGTGCAGCCTTCAAATTGGGTTTTTACGCAGAGTAGCTTGAGAGTGGTATCAATAGTAACAAGGGAGGGTTGATAAGAGTTTCTTACAGCTATTAAGATGCCACCGCCCTGAGACAAAGTTTTATCTTTACGGAAGACCGTGAAATAATCTGGAAGTGATAGTTCACAATTGCGTATGTCTTCACGGAGCCATGTTTCAGTGCCTAGAATAATATCAGCGGAGCATGCGTGACCTACTGAAAGCAACAAGTCAACTTTATTTATAATGCTACGGAAGTTAGCGAAAAGAATAGATAGGTTTTGAACTTTTGTTTTTCTAGGCTTGAATCGGACAGCTTGTCAATCCGTGATGGGAATTTTCGGAGGGTCTGCCTGAACTACTCTTGCGGAAACCGCGTCATAGTGGTATATGTGTCCTTTGAGCTTCAGTTTCTTATACCGTATGCTGTAGCGTTCATCCTTCTCTTTGTTCTGTTTAGCGAAATCGCGGAGCATTTTCCTTGCGAACTGTATTTTAGGGGAGAAATCTTCCTCGAGCCAGACTTTAGATTCAGTGTTTTTGAGTTTATGCGCATTTCGAAGAAGGGAATGCTTAGTCTTGAAATTCAAGAACTTTATTATCAGTGGGCGCGTAGAATCAGGACGAGGCTGCCCAATTCGATGCGCCCGTTCAATGTCACCGGGTCGCAAGTTTATTTTTAGTTTCGTGGAACAGAAATTCCTGACTAATTTTTCGCTGGCCTAATAGTCCTCTTTCTCCTCTTCCACTAAACCTTTAATTAGCAAGTTATTTCTTCGTGAACGATTATTTAAGTCATCGACAACACCTTCAAGGTCACCATTAGTCCGCGACAAAGTCATTTTAAATTCCTCAAGTATGTCATTCACTGCTTTGATGCCCGTGCCTATTTCAGGTACTATAGGTATATTTTGTTCAACTGCGCAAACTCGGGACCTAATGTCAGCAACATCCCGTTGAATTTCATTTAAGGTTGCTGTAATGACGTCAAAGTTCTTTTTGTTCATTTCAATGCATTCTTTCAGTAGAGCATACACATCATCTACTCTGGAGCCTGGATTGGCTTCAATATCCCCAGCACAGAGCGAAAGCAACGTTAGGCAATTAGAAGTGCTAGAGAGGGTTTGGGGCACAAGACACACAGAAGGCGGGACTCTGCATAAGGGCGTTCAGCATCCGCTATCTTTTTTCTGCAGCAGTTTCTAAAGCTTCCGATACGAACCCTGTAGTTTGCAATGTCAACCCCCATGACATAAGAGACCAGGAGTGTAAGGCAAAATACAACAGTGGGGAATCAGCAGCCACAGAAAAGGGTAAAAAATATTAAAACAAAAACAACTGGGGTTCTAGTGCGTACCTATAACAAAGCAGGAAGGCGTTTGATTTCTGCGCTGCGTGGCCGCATATCCCGGAGGGTCAGGGGCGAGCAGTCCTTTTATGCTGAGCGGTGGCGCTGCGACAGCACTTAGCTCTTCTTAGTCTGTGACATCAGACAGCCGAGACGATGGCCCGTTCCCTATCACCTTCCAGGCAAGAGCAGCACGACGCACGGGCAGCAGGCGGTGATGATGGCCGATATCTATAACAAAGCAGGAAGGCGTTTGATTTCTGCGCTGCGTGGCCGCATATCCCGGAGGGTCAGGGACGAGCAGTCCTTTTATGCTCAGCGGCGGCGCTGCGACAGCACTTAGCTCTTCTTGGTCTGTGACCTCAGACAGCCGAGACGATGGCCCGTTCCCTATCACCTTCCAGGCAAGAGCAGCACGATGCACGGGCAGCAGGCGGTGATGATGGCCGATATCTATAACAAAGCAGGAAGGCGTTTGATTTCTGCGCTGCGTTGCCGCATATCCCCGGCCACGCAGCGCAAAAATCTGCGCTGCGTGGCCGGGGGTAGATGGTTGGTAATAGACCACACCAACTAAATGTTTCAGGAGGGGGGAGGGTACGTCTAGTGGTTCAACGAGAACGTCATTGCGTACATAAATGGACGCAAGTGGCTTTCCCGTCATAGCGTGATATGCACGGTAGCCCGGGACGGCAAGGGCCGCCCGAGTCTCCTGTATAAGGAAAAAATGGGGTAATGTTTGGCGGGTGAGAAGATATTGGTGGAGAGGGGTCCTATTATGACGAAAGTTGCGGCAGTTCCACTGCAAAATATCGAGGTCCTTTTCATGCGCCATCTAGGTCTTTGAAGTAGAGGAAGCGCCTACGCATGCGCGTTCCTTCTTTCTTGCCGGGGGAAGCGACTCTTGCAGGGAGTTAAGCATATAGGTGAAAGATTCCAGTTGCTTAGATTGGGTTTCGAGGGTCGTAAGAATCCGGACAATTGAACTTTCCAGCTGGACCAAACGAGTGTGATGCGCAGTGGTGGTGGTTTCGACCATGTCGGCCAATTTGGTTACAAGGGAGCTGGAAGTCGGGGCGGTGAGTATGGCGAGTTGCTTATTTAGCTCCGTGAGTTAAGAGGTAAGAGAGGATGTGGTAGTTGCGAGTGTCTGCGTCAGTGCGAGTATTTTCTGTTGTAGCTCATCCGAGACGCGTTGTTGCTCGCGCTGGTTGCACTCCAACATAGCCAGTCGCAGATCGAAGAAGCGGCTCTCATTACTTAAAGATGAAAGTGTGTTTGATGAAGAAGTGCACATGGGAGGTGTTCCCTTGACCTTAGCGGCGAATGAGCCCGGGGGGATGTTGCGGGAGGTGATAGGAACTCATGCGCTGAAGAGGAGGGCGGCGAAAACTGAGTGGCTCGGCGCATGGCTGTGCGACGGAGAAAAGCTGCTTTGGCGCAGTCGCGTTGCTTAGCTAGAAGGTAGAGGCAGGTGGAGTCGAGAGATAAGTGGGTGTTGACTTGGCAATGGATGCACCAGGGTTGTGCGCGAACGTGAGCATCGGGATCTGCTGGTAGAGGAGACGCACAGCGGCGGCACTTGGGCGGAACGCTGTGTTGGGGGCATTGATGAGCACGATGCCCTATAGCAAGGCACCGAGTGCAAGTAGGGGGCTTAGGTTTATGTGGGTGGCATCGGAAAGAGACGCGTTTGAAGTACACAAAGCGAGGGATGATGGTTCCAGCAAATGTTATGAGGACGGATTCAGTGGAGCCCATCATACGTGCAGCGAGAATATCTGAAGTAAAGGATTCGAGGTCATGCAAGAGCTGAGATGTTGTGAAGTGACCACCAACGTTGTGTATGACGCCGAGACATGATATTGGAGGACTGGAGGCATAGGGCTTAATGGTGATCGGCTTACCATTAAGTTCCAGACTTGTGAGAGAGAGTAGGAGGTGGGCAGTGAGAGGTGAGTGCGTTTTCAGAAACACAAGACTCTGAGCAGGTTTGGTTTGAAAGGTGACCTCCGCACTGGTCTTGGGAGAGAGATTTGCGGCGGCTATGACGGTAGAAAGCAGGTCATAGAGAGGCTGTTTCGGCGTGAGTGTTCCAGGTGGAAGTTGGATTCCGACGGTGATGAGCTCGGAGCGGGGGCGGGCGGTCGAGGCAGGTTTTCGATTGGCACTAACGGTGTTCCAGCTACCTTCAGGGGATGGCGTATTGTCTTCGTTGACCTGCGATGCCGTGAAGTCCACTTCCGTCGATAAGTCGTCAGCTGAAGTGATAAAAGGCAAAACTTCGGCGATGGAAGGAACGACGCTCGTCGAAACGCGCTTGTTGACAGACTCAGAATTTCCACTGGGTAGGCCAGACGCAGATAAGGTGGGGAGAGCAGCAGGCGTGGTTGTTTGCAACGCCTACGCTGCATTACGGCTCTCGGGCTCTGGCGTTTGCGTGGCTATCAAGCTGAGCGTAGCAGAGACGCCACCAGCGTTGCACGTTGCTGGACCGTGCGCGCTGTTGAGGAACCCTGCCTGTTGCTGTATTGTTGTCGGTGCGGGGCTGGTGACATTGCCAGATGTTGACAGTGGAGGCACGGCTGTATCAGCGGTACGACCGGAGGAGGCTGGGCTTACCGACAGGGCGTCAGTTGTCGTTGGTGTCAAGTGCTGGGCGGGACTCTGCATCGTGGAGGTGCAGGCGCGGCGCGTTAGGGTTAGCGCCGCGCCGTGCCGCTTCGTACTTTTGAAGGGGCCTGGGGGCCAGCCTGGGGTCGGACCGGGGCCCGGATGGTGTCGGCGTGTCCCAGAAGTCTTCTAGAAGGAATAGTGAGCTTGTCCAGGCACGGGCAGGGCCCGGTAACGGGCCAAGAACACGTGAAAGCGGAGCACTGTATGCGACCAGCCAAACAAAATGGAACCACCTCGTAATGTAATAATTAATGTCACAATCTCCTCGCGTACGTCGTCAAACACTTTCCGCCAAACAGTAGCACATGCCCACAGGTGGGTATGTGCCACTGGTGATTGAGACTTCATATCTACTCAAGAACGGAGAGACTAACATGGGTAGTTATAAGGCGTGAGTTTAAGAAAAAGCTGACATCGGCCGCTTTGACCCTCTAGCGCCGCGCCAGTTTTGGCCAGCTGGCCGCAGAAAAAAAAAAGTGAGCCGATGTAGGCGATACCACTTTGCTACGTTCTCGCTCAAATAAAAGCTGCAACCACGGCACAGCCTCATCGCTGCCGTCTCGTCTCCGGTTTCTTAACATTTGTTGACCACGAACCAACGAACAAGCAAACGGTGCTGCACCGCTGCCACCGAGCTTCGTGGCCATGTTCCAGCCCGCTTAAGCCTTGTTTCCGCACTTTAACCCACCTCTACCGCCGTTCCGGACCTCCTGCATCGAGTCATGGTTCCAAGAGTTCGAGGCAGCCTTGGAGCTCAACAGCATCTGGCTCCAGCAATTCATGTTTGAGCTCGAGCAATTCATATTTGATACGCAGGAGAAAAGGGGGGCGTGGTACAGGTTGCTTGAGTAGCAGCAGTGAACTGTGATTCTAAGGGCATAGTTGCGATAAGCTGGTGCAGGTGTCATCGGCAAGCATACGCAAAGCGGCTCATAAACCGTTCTACGTGGTCCGCTCTCAACGGGAAGAGATTGTGCGATAAGAGCATTTCTCCCTGGAGCAGCCGTACTCATTTTTTTACACCAGTGTTTTGGAGAGTTTCATGATGTTGGATTTAAAAGAGTTAGCTTTCAGCCTTCGTATTTTTATGGGGTCGTGAGGTTGATAAAAGAAGTAACCACTGTTTTTGTGAGTGAACTTTATTTGCGCGAACCTGTGCCTGGAAAACGAAACATCACTCTACAAGCTGTAGACTGATAGCAGCAAACCAAAGCATCGGCCGTCGATAATCTGCCAAGCAGCAAAGTGTGCTGGCATTTATACATGTGCCATCGAAGATTCCAGCGTTATCGCTAGGGGCTGCGTAAGTTCCAGAACAAACTCTAATGTATCTAATGTACGTAATCTCCCCTGAAGGTTCTAAGATAATCTAGATTGTTCCCAGTCATTCGGGCGCAGTTTGTGCAAGGCAGCGTTACACGCCTAATGGTGCGGTAGCAAAAACAAAAAAAAATGAGCGTGTGCAGCATCACCATTACAACATTACAAATTCTTGCTATTGTAGTCATTGCTCTGCCGGTGATATTTATTTTTTTCACTTTATATGGTTCGGCTAACAGCATTGCTGTTAAACCATATAGTAGAGTCGCATAATTAGGTAGGCCCACAAACACCACCTTAACAAGATTCATGCATGAACCGAAGTACGAAATGACTGAACTGACTTGATATAGACGTGGTTGCATCCTTTGTGTAGGCTTCGCGTGTTATGCGGTCGATGATAAAACTAGACTAAATTTGGCGTTGCAGATGCAAATTGCCGTTAAGGCATAGCTTGGCGCAGAAGATGTGGCGCAGAATGACGCAAATGGTGCAGCACATCCTCCCTTGCGTACCTGTGTAAGATAGCCTGTGAGGCACAATACACAGTTGGTAGTGATAGCCCTGTGTGTGGTGTATGTTTCTTGAGTGGAAGAGTGTGAATATGCGAGAGTTTCTGGGGATTTCCAAGTTGCACTAAATTTACTTACAATACGACCGGTTACGGTGGTATGTGGAAACAACTTGTGTTTTGCTTCCTTGTGTTTGCTAGATGTAGCTGTCATTTGATGTTCAAGTTCACATTTAATTATATAGCATACCTTACAGCCTTTCCTTAGAGCCTAGGATAAGGGAAGCATATACAGAAAAAAATAAAAAGAACAATGTGAATGTATACTTTAAACTATACAAATTAGAACGTATACTGTTAAACTATACAAATTAGATACAACTTAACAATGGCACTGATAACGAAGAAAGTGATAACAAAGAAAATGCCCCCAATTAAATGCACATCTATATAAATCGCTATGAATTGATGCTAGGTGTAGTGAGAGTGTAGTTCCTCTAAGAACACCATGTTGTTTGTCACTAAACTATCTCATCAGAAAGATCATTCCATGGTGAGATTGCCTGCGACAAAGCGGACAGGCTAAATGCGCATGTTCTGCCGAGAAGACGTGTACAAACGTGCGCCGATTTCGTGTACGTGCCGACTTGCGATCCACTGTGTGCAGACGAACAAGAATTGTCTTCATGCAATAGATGTACTTATGAAACAATGCAGGGAAGGCTATCTTGCGGCAGATTTCTCATGACTGTAGCTGGATATCGTGTTATATTTAGGAAATACTACTATGTTGTTGCTAGTTCTCAGTGATGAAGCAGGCTGCTCTGTTTTGAATGACTTCGATCATCTGTGTTAGAGTTGATGAGGGGACCAAACTAGACAGGTATATTCCAACTGTGGATGTACAAATGTTAAGTAAGCTAGTTTGCAGATGCGCAATGTGCAGTAATAAAAATTTAGACGCAAGTATCTTAGTGTTTTGCATGCCTTAGAACAAATGGAATTTATGTGGGAGAACCATGAAATCTTAGAGTCAATAATAGCCCCTAAATAGTTGTATGAGGTGATTTGAAATACTTCGTTATTGTTAATTTTTGATGAAAAAGTTCAAATCAAGTTTTTTCGAGAAACTGACATTATTTTACATTTTGTAGTATTCAAACTCATTCACCACTTAATACACCAAGTGCTAACGAAGTTTAAGTCATTTTTAAGGGTAAGATGATCAGTGAAAGATGTCATAGATCGATAAATGCGAAGTGTTGCATAGTTGGTTGCTTACAACTGAACTTCGCAGGTTGTCAAAGGTTCGCCGCTTAAAATTCATGCGCTAGAAAGGCTTCATCAACGGGTTTTTGCCGTTGCCGTAATGTCCCCTAGAAAGTCCAAATGATAACATACAGTCGGTCCAGTGGTGGTCCAGCGAATGCAAGATTTGGAGCAATTTTCGAAGCAGGAAAAAGGCTCTTCTGTAGCAATTTAGGAGCAGCCACATAAGCATTTTGTAGCAGTTCTGTAGCACGAAATTTCGCATTTTGGATCAGTTGAAGCAGGAGAAAATCAAGACGCATTACATTTGGTGCAGCTTGTTACTACAGCACAATTGTCGGTACTTTACAGCAAACACACAAGCAACGCTGACGTAGCACTACCATTTAACACGTATACCCACAACAGCAAACCATGATATTGTAGCGCCGCGGCAGATGCGACAAAAGAAGAAAAGAGCCGCGTGGATGCCCGAGCAACGAGGAGAAAAGAATGCTCTGGCTTTTGGCTCTGTTGGACGTGTCAGCCGCAACTGCATTGGTCTCGCTCTTAGCCCACGTCCCAATAAAAATCTGTGACTACGGCATGACCTCATCCACCACCGTCTCGTCTCGTTCCTCTACAAATATTGACCTCGACACAAAAGCAGTGACCAGCAATGCACAGCTGCTACCAAATTCCAAGGCCATGTACCAGACAGCCGACAGTTCAGGGCCACAACTCGACCCGCCACTGCCACTGTTCCGTGCTGCTTGCATGGAAAGATGGTTCGTGGAATTCGAAGTGACGCTGCAGCTCAACAGCATCTGGTTTACAGGAATTAATGTTTGAGGTCCTCGAGTATGTTTGAGGTCCTCGAGTACGTACTCCCACCTGACCTCAAACGCTGCCCCACCTACTTCTCGTGGAGCCCTCACCCATTCGATGATCTGTGAGACGCCGTGCTCCATTTTTACGGCAGCAGACACCATCCTTTTCCCAGCAACGACACCCCGGCACCTGGCTCATCACCTTCCAGGATGCGTCCCGCATCACAGCTAGTCCGCACCACTCCCCTGCCGGCAACGACTGGCCACACAGGTAATAGAGACCGCCCTTCCGCGCCAATTGACTCATCATTCGAGAGGCCCACAGCTCCACATTCCACAGCTCTCGCATCCGGCACGTCGATTCTGCCACCTCTCTCAATTATGGATTCAATGCCGGCCGCTACCTTGTGCACAGTCGAATTCACTGCAAAAACCTGCTCTGCTGCACTCTCTGCCCTAGGCAATTCGACCACCCTAGCCAAGCCAGCTCCTTAGCCTGCAGAGCTCCTCATACACGAGACTCTCAACCTCAAACCCCGGATCATTCCACTTGCCCGTTCAGCTGACACCAAGCTCCTCGTCCACAATGAGACTCTCAACCTCAAGCCCCAGATCATTCCACTTGCCCGTTCAGCTGACCACGGACTCTGTCCGGACTTCTCACCGGACATTATTTGGACGGCTATACCTGTATATAGTCTTCGTTCTTTTAGTTTCTCTTTTGTATCCACATTTTCTTTTCAATTGCGCAATGCCCTATGTAGAAGGAGGCCCTATGTAGCACCACGGCAGACGTAACAAAAGAAGAACAGAACTGCTTGGCTCGTGATGCACAAGCCATATGGAGAAGAGAACGCTGTCGCTCCTGGCCCTGTTGGACACATCAACCACAACTGCTTTAGCCTCGCTCATCGCCCGCGCCCCAATAAAAAGCTGCAAACACGGCATGGCCTCATCTGCCACATTCTCGTCTCGTTCCTCAACAGTATGTTGCAAACAGATTTTATTTGCCCATGTAAATAATGATTTTACACTACTGAGAGCAGTTTTATGCAATGAAACACAGTATAAAAGTGACTAGAAATAGAGAACAATTTTGCGCTGTCAGCAATAAGTAAATGAGTAGATATACAAAGCATTCCAAGACTGAGTAAATTTATTATTCAGTTGTGCCTACAAGCGCCATCTGAGCTTGTCTTGCTTGCAATGTAAAATGAGCTTTAAAACCATAAATATTTTTTATGATTAACCCATACATGCTGCACAATAACAGCATGGAAAGTTCTTTTCAGTCAGTGGCTTTTGCTACTTTCATTTTTCCAGCTCATCAGGCTCGAGAAGTGCAGCAGCCAAGCTCTCATTCCCTTCAGCTAACAACAGTTGCCCACTTTGAACCTGCTCCATGCTATTGTGAAAAGAAAATTAGAACACCAACTCTCATAAGAAAAAATAATCTTACCCAATAATCGCAATGACGACATTCTTTTCTAGTACACCAAGCTAAAAAGTAAATTATATGCATAGTGTTTTCTTTCGCTTGAACACAATTTACTCTTGAACGTCATGTTGATTTTTGTGCATAAAAAGCTAAGCATCTCCTTGTGCTATCGAACATGCTGTCGCAAAACTATGAACTCTTCCCGTAGTACGCGATCAACAAAAGCTGGAATCGTACTGTAGTATAAAACGACCACATTAACAGTCAACGCCGTAGCTGCGAACAGCTCTCCAGTGCTGTAGAATGTATGCGGCACGAGAGGTGTCAAGTTCGGCCAGTGTACCCCACGACCGACATGTCGATCAACTACCACATAGTTACTGTATAAATGAGCATATACAGTAACTTTACACTTGCCGAGAACTTGCGCCCCTCCGCCAACGGTAACGAAAACATTGACTGCACCTTCTTTCAAATTTCTAAATTGTACATTTTACAAAAAACGATATTCATTGTCGAACTTTAAAGACGAATTAGAGCTCCGATACTTGTCGAGCTTAGCTACAGTGTCAGGATATTGACGGCAGACTATTGAGCATGTGCTCGCACTACAACAAACGGCGGGGCCGACCTAAGCATATTTCGTCTTTGTATACAATTACTACGATGAGCGTCAAAAACAGCAAGAAAGTATTGCGGTTGGTGAGCATCGGTGGTTAATTTCGAAGCGCCGTCAGCTTTACCTTTTATGTGAACGGGAAAAGGCCTAGCGACGATATCGACGCTGTCGAGCAATCGGCGACAACGAGCGCACAAGACCAAAAACATTTTCGTTCGTAGATGCCGATCTGACCTATGCTAATCCCGTGAAAGTACCGCCAAAGGCGTTATAGAAAGCTACTCCACACATTCCGCGAACTATGTCGTTTTGTGCATTCTGGTTTTGTGATGTTTCTAGGGATAAGCATTCTGGTTTTGTGATGTTTCTAGGGATAAGGAGAGCACTGTATCCTCTAGAAATTGTTGCTTTAGACAAACACTGCGGACACACGAAGCTGCAGCTGTGACGAACAGCAGGACACACACGTCGGCTAGACAGCATGCAGAGCCCGAAATAGCAAGTCTGATTCGCTGTCGCTTTAGCTGCATTAGTACTAACGCCGTAGTACTATCAGCTTCAAGTGGAACCCGAACAGTGGCAAGCATTCGTGATGGTATAGTGCACGCTGTCCACTTATCCCTACAAACAGGCACGCATATATGCGCAAAGCTGCTTAACAGGATGCGCACACCTGTCAATTGTAATAACTGGACGACAGGCACTACACTATCCCAGAGGCTTGCCGCTGTTCGGGTTTCATTTGACGCTGATAGTACACGTTTGTATGCACGGTGAGCTTACTGGCAACTTGTTTCGGCCACTGCAATATAATCACGGGCTCCTCTGAACGTCGTGATAACAGCTTGCGCGATAACAACACTTAAGACCATACTTACGTTTGCTCCTTCTATGAACCGTATGTCGGAAGGCGCTTTCCAACGCTCAACGCTCCTGGAAAAATGGGCGGAATACTGATAGACGAGCGACAAGCCAACAGACAAGCAAGCAAGCCAATCCGAGTGCCTGGGGCTGGTTTTCAGACCAAGAACAAATACAAATTGTAAGCGTACTACGGTTCAAAATAAAAGTGCCACTTTGGCGAGCTGGTGCAAGTTGGACTTCATTGGGTGCAGCGAGGCAAGGCAAGTAGAATTTTAGCAAAATGGCGCAGTTAGACCACACTGCATATCACTGCGCATCGTGTGTTTTGCCCATGAGTAGAAGCACACGAATGGGGGCGATGAACTCAGCTGAAGCAGGGATCAAACGAGCTGGCTCACCTCTGTCACATGGAGGGTGCACGCGATAACATCACCCTGCTCAGTAGGCCTCCAGTGCCATGCCCGTATGAAATGCCATGCCCGTATTGAACGAGTACGTATGAAAAGACATGAAAGGGGATGGGGCGTAACTAGAGTAGCAACTGTGGACTTTGCTTTGAAGGGCGCAGTCGTGATCACTGAGACACACTTTATAGCTTGGCACGCGAGCGACTGGCACTCATGCACTTCCGACGTTCTGTGCTCTTATCGTGGAGATTGTCCAAAAAGTGTCCCTGAAACCATATTCTCTTACACCAGTGTTTTGTAGAGTTGCGCGAAATCGGATCCAAAAGAGCAATGTGCCAGCCTCACTTCGCATAATGTTACAATTTGCATTCAAAGCCGACACCTTGTGGTTTTTTTAACCTGAATGCACAAGTGTCAACCGCTGAGTCCAAAAGCACCGTATAACGCACGCGCGTGCGCTTGACAAACAGTCCAGTGAACCTGTTTTTACTAGGCTGTTCTGGAGCCTGACAGAACCCCCGCTTCTTTTGAACACCATTACTGTCATCCTTTTTTTTCTGAACGCTGCCATCAAGTAATAATAAATCAGTGTGTAGTGACAAATACGGGCACCGCTGGAGCAACAACGAAGACTACGTTTGTTGTGGCCGAGGCTCGTGCTGCTTCTGTGGAAACGAATGGCTGCTGTCTCGTTGCTGTCCGGCCCACTAAATGGTTGCCTTACCTGGGCGTCTAAAGGTATTCTTAGATTTAGTTAAGAGTGCTGGTTTCTTCAACCTGGAACTCAGTTCCCGGGCTCTACCTCAACCTCTCGTCTCGCAAGCATCCTGACTTGTCTTACAAACGCTGCACTGCAGCTGAATTTGAAGAAATGCCACTTCGCCGCCCGCCAGCTAAAAATCTTGGGGCATGTTAGCAAGCATGGTGTCCGTCCTGATCCAGCCAAGCTTCCCTCTGTCACAGACTTTCCTAGGCCGGCTACATACACTAAAAGAGCTCCGCAGCTTCATAGGCCTCTGTTCATATTGTCACGGGGGTGAAAGAATGAATGAAATAAATATATTTACAAAATATACAGGGAGAGTCAGAGGCAGCTGCAGCCAAGATGGAGGTACAGCAGCAGCAACAACATGAGCGCTATCGCATTCATCGTCTTTGTCGTCTACCTGATGCTCTCTCGTTGCCGATGTTGTGTAACATATAACCCCCTGCCGCCGCTAGCGCCATCTCGGCGCCTAAAGGAGAGTAGCATCATGTGCAGAGATGTTATTTTCAGACGGGACACGCGGACGACATCAGTGGCTGGTGCGGACGACGACGACCGACTGTCCAACGGAGCGATCTCATGTGTGACCTCAGTAAGCCAGCGTAAAACCTTGTAAGGCCCCGAGTAGCGAGATAGGAGCTTCGAAGAGAGTCCGAATTGGCCGCATGGTAACCAGAGGAGGACCAATGAACCTGGAGAGTAGCCAACTACTCTGTGATGGCTATCGTAGCGGGCCTTCTGAGAGAGCTGCGAGCCAAGAAGACATTCCCGTGCGATTTGGCAGACCACTTGAGCCTGCACAGTGGCATCCCGGGCGTACTCTAACTGTTTGCGTAGTTGATGAGAGAAGAGTCTCGAATGGTAACGCTGGACGGCGGCCGAACAATAAACAGAAGGGGGAGAAGCCAGCGGTGTCGTGGCATGACGAATTGTACGCGAATGTCACATAAGGCAAAGTACTATCCCAATCAAGGTGATCTTTGGAAACGTACATAGAGAGCATTGTTGTCAAGGTTCAATTTAGGCGCTCAGTAAAACCATTTTTTTGTGGGTGGTACGCCGTAGTGAGCTTGTGACGCGTCGAACACGAGCGAAGGATGTCACTTACTACTTTTGAAGAAATGAGCAACCAGGATCGGTCAACAGCTATCGAGGAGCGCCATGGTGAAGAATTACGTCATGAAGCAAGAAGTCCGCGATGTCAGTGGCACAGCTTGTCGGTAGCGCTCGTGTGATAGCGTATCTTGTCGCGTAGTCAGTGGCTACGGCTACCCACTTGTTCCCAGTGAGAGAAGTAGGAAATGGTCCCACGAGATAATGACCGACGCAGTAGAAGGAGACGGTGGGTATATCTATCGGTTGGAGCAGACCAGCTAGTGGCAAGGTGGAATGTTCGGAGCACTGGCAGGACTCACAAGCATCGTATCGGCGCACAGAACAGTAAGGGCCTGGCCAGAAGAATCTACGCCGCACGCAATCATACGTGCGCGTGACCCCCGAGATGTCCAGCGGTTGGGGCGTCGTGAAGCTGTTCAAGAACAATAGAACGGAGTGTCGCAGGAACTACGAGTAGTAGCTCAAGTCCCTCGGCGCTTGTGTTGCGTCAGTAAAGAATGCCGTCGCGTAGAACGAACAAGTGTAGCGACGTGTCTACGTGGGGCAAACGTAGACTCTGCATGATAGACGGTAAGTGGACATCGCTGAGCTGTTCCTTGCGTATGTCAGTGAAAGCAGAAATGGAGAAAACACAAGGATCAGAATCGTGTGCTGAAAGGTCGGGTGGGTCCGCGAGGTGACGGAATAGACAGTCGGCATCCTGGTGAGTTAGGCCAGATTTGTATGCCACGTCAAAGCTGTATTCTTGGAGCTTTAAGGCCCAACAGCCAAGTCGTCCAGTTGGATCTTTAAGGGGGGACATGATTCTTAGGGCTCTCTCATTCATTTTTGAACCAAGTGTGACAAAAGTTGGCATGCTTACTTAGTTTGTTCTCCGGATTCTAAAAATGTAGTATTTTTTCTGTAGCTTCATTAGTGAATTAAATAATCAAGATAACAATTTCTATTGTTCTTACCATAATAGAAAAATAACCACCTGTCAAAAATTTATAAATAACAGAGATTGACAGAAGAAAGCATAAGACATGCAACATAAGAAGCACTTTTTTGAATGGGTCATTATTTCTTACTTTACAGTACACTAAACTTCACAGCCCTGAATGTGGCCATTGTGTGGTCACACAAAAGACTAGTTTGAAAAACTTGCATCAAGAGAAATCAACATCTGCTTCCTATGTTGTGTGCTCCAAACGTATACCTTCATGCTGCAAAATAAAATATTCTGCTATCTGTAATAGTTTCAGATATATCGCAGTAAGTTTCATGCAGGGTGTACAAAATTGCTATTTTGAGAAAATAAAGAAAACAAAGAATTCTAACATTTTTAACTGTAAAAATTTATGCACTGATAATTACATAGCCATTGAATGCTAAAATGAATGCTAGAAATCCTAAGGAGTGCAATGCTGCTAGCTGATTGAAAATTGAACGAGTACTTCTCGAATTACAGCACAGTAAAGTTCATTGCATGTAAACAAATACAGAAATATTTATATTAAAATAAAAAAAAATGAAGCTGCCCATTCAAAAATAGGCTCCCAGTATTTTTTTTTTGTACACATTTAGCTACATTATGCAAAAACAATTACAGCTCTAGCTGTCCTAGATCTACTTTTACCGAACAATTACAGCTCTAGCTGTCCTATATCTACTTTTACCGAACAAGCAAAAGAAAGTGGTCGAAATCTGTGCTTCGAGAATAATGCTGTTAAAACTTAATTTCGCCGATCCGAGGAAAAAATATCATGGCACACATACTTTTAGTCAGTTAATATGCACCGGGAATGTAATAGAACTGATTGTTTGTACGAGCGTGTCGTTTCTTCTAGTTCTGTAGCAAGTTGTCGCCGTGTGCTCGTCTGCCGCGAGGCCGCTTAGCAGTTCGGTGACTGTACTGACGGCAATGTGCGACAAATGTACGTGCGTCATTCACGATCCGTCGAATAACGCGGCGATGTTTTCCGGCTTGTCCAGAATAAGTTACCCGTAAGCATCGCGAACTCAAGTGGCTCCCTCGCTCATCAATTTCGAGGCTACACAAGTGCCGAGGTGTTAGTTTCCTTTTCACGTAAAACTGCCGCATTTTCGAGCGAAGATCGCGACAACGTTGCGAACACGTGGTTGAAATCAGTCTACCTGTTGCTAGTAGCCTCCATTGCGAGGGCCGCGAGCATGTTCACTGCGAACGGATTGACTTTCTGTTATTGGTCGTTGCGCGGCGTACTCCACTCTGACGACCCGTTGCGCAGTTGAAGGTCCTTTCATCAGGCGGGGGGGAACCGCAACATCTGCGGGTTTAGCGATAAGACTGCACTTCCGTTCAGTCACTACAAAGATTGATATCTCTGGTAGCTTCACTTCTGCTTTTTGCTTGCCGTCCTCTAACTGATGAGGCTACAAAACACAGCCGTTCTCAGTAACGTTGTCGGCAACCAACGGGCTCGTACTTGAGTGAGGCCTACACCGGTGACTCGGCGACCGCCATTGACCGCATTCGTTATACAACAAGTTCGTTATACTCGTTGTCCTGAGCCATAGCGGGGATCTTTCTGAATTTCACAGCGAACGAACCACCGCCACACCCGCTTCACAAGTTACTGTAGCACGGAACTTCTTTACTGCCGCAAGCAGTCAGTAGCACCATGACGAAATGGCGCATGTCCGTGCGTGTCACGATGGTGAAGCAGACGCCGAAAACGCCCCATGGCCAATCGGATGCCTAAATTTGGTCACGTGCCCCAAGCAGCCAATTGAATCGCGTGCTAGTGCTTCTCAGTGACACGTTTTTGCTAAAAAATCAATGAGCAAAAGAGCCAGCGGTGGCGGGAAATTGAAGATGAAGAACGACCCTTCCAAATGAGACCAAGATGAACACGATAGCTCGTGTGTAACGGCCACAGTTTGGCACGGAAAAAGCACGATTTTAGCGTCAATTCGCGCTCACATTCATTTTACAGGGATTTTATAAATTGATTTTGCGCCAAAAATAATGACGCAAGAAGCTAGAAACTTCTCAGATAAGTGCAGAAATAGGCGCAGATTTCGAAAATGTGAGCTTCAAAAAGTCTATTTTTTTGCGATTTTTGGCCTTGTGAGACTCGTGTCCCTCCTTAAGGGACGACAGCTAGCACAAGGCATAGTGATCTGTAATTACCCAAAAGGTGCGGCCAAACAAGTATAGTCGAAATTTTCCGACTGCCAGACTAGTGGGAGGCGCTCACGCTCTGTGATGGAAAACTTGCTCTTTGAAGGAGAAAGGAGGCAACTGGCATAAGCAATGACACGATCCAGTCCTCGTTGCCGCTGGACGAGAACAGCATCGATTCCATGTCGGCTGGCATTGGTAGGTACTTCAGTATGGGCTGACGGGTCGAAATGGGCCAAGATGGGTGGGGAAGTAATGTTGTAAGGGTGCTGAAGGCAGTTGCTTGGTCAGTACCCCAATAAAAAGGCATGTCCTTCTTCAGTAGTTCCGTAAGTAGTCAGGCAATGTCAGCAGAATTCTTCACATAACGTCGAAAGTAAGAACACAGGCCGATAAAACTGCGTACATCTCTTGCGGAACGTGGTACGGGAAAATCTTTGACAACTCGAATTCTGTCAGGATCAGGTTGCACGCCTCGAGCACTGACAAGGTGGCCCAGCACAGTGATTTCCCTACGGCAAAAGCGACATTTGGAAGAGTTTAGCTGAAGTCGTGCAGTCCGAAAAACTTCAAGAACAGCCGATAGGCAGCTGAGGTGGCTTTCAAATGTAGGTGAGAATACGAAGACGTCATCGAGATAGCACAGGCATGTGGACGACTTGTATCCATGCAGGAGAGAGTCCATCATCCTTTCAAATGTAGCTGGGGCATTACACAATCCGAATAGCATAACCTTGACCTGGAAAAGTCCATCCGATATAATGAATGCAAGTGGACCCCTCGTATCCATGCAGGAGAGAGTCCATCATCCTTTCAAATGTAGCTGGGGCATTACACAATCCGAATAGCATAACCTTGACCTGGAAAAGTCCATCCGATATAATGAATGCAGTTTTTTCACGGTCTCGATGATCGACAGAAATTTGCCAGTATACTGATCGTAAGTCGATAGGTGAAAAGTAGGCAGACCCATGTAGGCAGTCGAGAGCATTGTCAAACCGCAGCAGTGGATACACGTGTTTACGTGGTACTTTGTTTAGGTGGCGGTAGTTGACACAGAAGCGCCAGCTAACGTCCTTCTTCTTGACTAGCACGACCGGCGATTCCCATGGACTGCAGGAAGGTTCGATGACGTCTTTTGTGAGCATTTCTTCAACTTCGTGCTGGATAACTTGTCACTCAGCATTAGACACACGATAAGGGCGTCGTTGGATCGAGCTGGCGTCTCCAGTGTTAATCCTATGAGTTACGAAGGATGTCTGACCCAAAGGCGGTCATCAAAATCAAAGATGTCCCGGTAGAATTTCAGCAGGTGCCGGATATCAGGTGTCTGTGCTGAAAAAAGGTAAGGGACGATCATCTTGTTGATGGTGGCATCTGCTGCCCTCTTCAAGGAGGAGAACGGAGCAGAGAACGAAGAAGATTCGGCAACGAACGTCGAAATGGCAGCATCTATAGAAAAAACTTTTGCCAAGGTTATACCATCTGGGATTACTTGAGCGCACCAGCTGAAGTTTAGGATCAGAAGATATGCTGTATTTCCCATGACTGTCAAAAGTGTGTGAGGCACGGCAATGTTTTTGGCCAGCAGAGCGCCAGCAATAGGTGTCAACATGTAGGCAGCGTTGGGAACAGGAGGGACAGATCTCAGGTTCACGTAGGTAACGCCTTGAGGTGCTAGGCGAACGTGATCTACAGAACACAGACCGGGTTGAGCTGGTGTTGGGTCTCATGGTAACAGGTTAAATCAAGTTGAAGCATGGCGGTTCCACAATCAGTAAGGGCAGAGTGGGCGGATAAAAAGTCCATGCCGAGGATAAGTTCATGGAAACATTTCTCGAGAAGAGCAAATAGCACTGTCGTGGAGCAATCGGCAACACTTACACGCGCAAAGCACATTGATTAACGCGTTCGATGCTCTAACCACTGAGCAATCACAGCGGCCTCGCAAAGCACATTTCAAGCACGGGAAATTTGCCACTGTCAGCAACTTGGATGAGTGTTACTGTCATTGGCGTTAAAACTTTCTTAAAGAGGCAACAAAGTTCTGAAATCATCACTGATATGTGAGCCCTTGTCCACAAGTGCAAGAACGGGTGTGTCGTCTACTTCAACGTCAATAAGGTTGTGTCGAGTCGGCAGCATAGTCAGAGGATTTGGCAGGCAAGTGGTCGACACAGCATCACCTCCGGGAGCTGCATCATTTAGTTTTCCCGTGGCAGGTGGTCAGTCGGCGACATCGGCAAAATTGGGGCGAGCGAGACGAGCGAGGGGAGAGCGGTGAACGGGACTGGTGAGCATGCGGAAATGAAGAACGACGACGATATGACGGCATAAAAGGAACTTCTTCACTGGTGGCCTGAGGCGATTCTCGGTAAGATTGAAAGCGCCCATGATCCCTTTCTGGGCGATGGGTGTACCCATAGGATGCCTGATGCCAAAACCACCGAGTTACAATGGCGGGCCACGTGTCCGATACGGCGGCAGTTGAAACAAATCGGACGATCATCAGCAGTCCTCCATTTGACTAGATTGCGAGGGCGCTCCGGAAGGCTTTGGGCATACGAAACAATGGGTCGACGACGATCAATCTGCACAGAGCGAGCTGTAATGCACTCGGAGGACAGTCCAGCATGGGAAAGCTCTTGACGCACAATGGCAAGTACCAGTGGCTTCATATGAGGGCTAGAGTCACAGGCATGGGAGTACGTGGACGCAGGAGACGGAGCTTTAAGGTCACGTCTGATAATCTTGGTCACATGCTCTGCAGTTAACGGCATCTGTAGTGCAGGCCCGTCTTCGCACGACCAGGTCGATGCTGCGTTTGGTAGTCGAGTGAAATGGTGGGCGATACGTCGACTTTTTGCAGCCTCAAAACGCTGGCACTCCTTGATGATGTCATCGACCGTGTTGCAGTCCTTGCATATGAAAAGGTTGAACACACCATCTGCAATGCTTCTCAATGTGTGTGCTACTTTCTCGGTTTCCTCCATGTCATTGTCTGCTTTTCGGCGAAGGGCGAGCACGTCCTGAACGTAAGCAGCGTAGGACTCTGCTGACGTTTGCGCACGAGATGCCAACTTCTTCTTGGCCACTGCCTTTTTACCTACAGACTTGCCAAAAAGGGTGCGCATCTTTTCCTTGCACGCATCCCAGCTTCCAATTTCATCTTCGTGGTTCTCGAACCACACTTTTGCGGTTCCTTTCAAGTAGAACAGTATGTTGGCCAACATAAGAGTTTGATCCCAGCGGTAATTCTTACATAAACGTTCGTGCAACAGCAACCATTCCTCAATGTCGACATCATCAGTGCCACAAAACGTGCTAGGATCTTCTACCTGCGGAAGGACAACAGTCGTCGTAGTCGTCTCGGTGGGAGCGGGTCCCTGGTTTGCCATGGTGAAAAAATCCAAACGTCGGCCACTGCGGAGCTTCGTTATATCGTGTTGTACCCCGCACCTCCACCCAATGTCATGAGGGTGAGAGAATGAGTGAAATAAATATATTTACAAAATATACAAGGAGAGTCAGAGGCAGCTGCAGCCAAGATGGAGGTACAACAGCAGCTACAACACGAGCGCGATCGCATTCATCGTCTTCGTCATCTACTTGATGCTCTCTGGTTGCCGATGTCGTGTCAGAGTAATGTCACAGTAATTCTGTGCATTACAGCTGACGACCGCAAGCTTCCGCCCTACATAATTTTGAAAAGGAAAAACATGCCAAAAAATGAGTGTTTTCTGAAGGATGTCATCGTCCGAGTCCTTGAGAAAGGATGGATGACAGCAGAGTTGATCGACGATTGGATCCGGGTTGTATAGCAGCGACGCCCTGGGGCACTCCTTGGGGGAGCTTCAGATACGCGGTCCATGCTTGTTCTAGATGCTATTCGTGAGGACCTCACCCCGGGTGTGAAGACCAAGCTGCTAAAAAGAAACTGCGACTTGGTCGTGATTCTAGGAAGCATGACACCAGTGTTGCAACCCCTGGACGTCTCGGTAATCAAGCCTTCAATTCAAGGCCCTCCTTCGACAGGAGTACGAAGAGTAGATCTGAAACCCCGACCGGAAAAAAAAAAAAAAAAACGCTGACGGGAAAGTTGCAGAAAACCTCCCCATTCACCGTGGCAACAGAGGCGTGGAAACAAATCAAAGTCGATGTTTTGGCAAAGTCGTTCAAGAAATGTTGCATTGCGAACAACTGGGACAGCAATGTAGACGATCTGAACCCTATAAACGCGAAAATGCACGCGACAGCTATGAGCGATGCTATGAGCGACAAAACGGGGCATTCGCACGATGTGTCGCGTGGTAGTTTTCGCGCGATTTCTCAGTTCTCCATATTCGGAAACCGTCGCCCTTCGACCGGAAGTGCTGAGCTAAAAGCACCAGAACACGATGTACATGACTAACGTACTGCCGATTCTCTCCATGTGCCGCGAAACCACCACCTCCTCTCATGCTCCTCTCCACTTGAGTCACGTGTGCACAACAAAAAAATAATTCTAATATTTATGCACGCCCATATGAAATAAGTGCTGCAAGGCAACAATAAACCCCTTCTGTTCCATTACACAACAAGACATTCTATTTTTACATAGCATGCTGTCAACTACGCGGAATTTCAGGTATGAGTAGACGGCCTCATGCCAGCAAGAGTGGAGTTCGCTCGCCGAAGCTGTCGCGTAAATGCGGTTTGCCAGCACAAGTGACTGTTCGCACGAAACTAATCTACGTCGCGTCGCTCGTCCCTGGCACGAGCATTTTCGCTGTTATGATGTTTGGCCTTGATGGCTCGAATGATGCGATGGACTTGAGCGGTGTGATGGACTCGAGCGGCATTCATAGTGACTTACCTGATCCCAACGGTGGGTTACCTGTCTGAACCAATTTTTCTGTTCATTTTTCTTTTCGAATTAAAATGCGATTTCTCGCATCAACCTCACTGTTATGTTGTCGCAAAAGGAGGTGTGGCTGAGTGGTCCATTTTCGATTTTTTTAATCTAAGCACCCCCTGGAACTTTTGATATTGCGATCGTGAAAAAAGGCGGTGCTTAGAATTGAGTAAATACGGTAGGTCAAACTGATTCAAATGCCTTAAGGAATATCCTGGGCAGCATGCCCAGGAAGTAAAGAAGGAAACGGATATGCAAGCACATAGGTTGAACATTTACAGGACACTAAGATTTTAGGCAGCATATTTGTACACCTCGGTACCTAGAATAAATCTACACCAGCATGGCTTCAATAGAATTAGTTTCGGAATATGATCTTTCGGAATATGATTTCATGCAGAGTACTTTTTGAACTGTTAGACTTAATCATTTTTTTTTTTACATTTTGACTATGTGCCACACTGCATGCACAACAGAACGTATATAACTCGAAGGGATGTTTTCAAAATAAACAGTTGTTGGTAGCCCCTGTGCCTGTCTGACTTGTCCGTTTGTATCAGTATCCATTTGTGCTAATTTGACTAGGAAGGGCGAGTTTACTGCTGTGAATAAACATCAGTCAATTTTGTTTTCACGTGTCTTACAAAAATGTTCCAGGCACAACCACCAATCTACAAGACTTTCCATGGCAGAGCAACACAATAAAACGTATCATATAGACTCTTCTGCATGGCCTAACTAATTTCAGTGTCCTAGTCACTGAGAGCTGATCAATGTTCTACATGCACGAGACCAACACAATTTCAGTGAACTGTGCATGGCAGTACAGTGAAACCTTGTTATTTCGAGCTCGGTTAATCGAAATTTACAGTTAATTCAAAGCAATGTCCTGGCACAATCCTAACGTATTGGTATCTACAACAGTTCAAACTGGGAGCCCTTGGTTTACGTCACTGCTCTTATAAGTCAGCCCATACATTTTAAATAATATTGCAAGACTAAATCAAACCAAGTTTAGTAAACATGCAAAACAACAAAACAACAGCACTTCTCAGCAGATTAGAATTCCAACACTGCTCTAAAGCACTTCGGCAAGCTACAGATGATGCTCATGGGATTGGGACATAAACACAAGCCAGTGAAAATACCCAATTACTTTTAGTTTTCATTGCAGAAACTCCCTCAACTTAATTTAAGAAATCAGCTGCCAAAAATGCATAGTAGTTTAAAACCCCTTTAAAAGAGACACTGATTTAAGATACACCAGTGTGCCTACAGTAAAATACTGTGACGACGCGGGATCGACGAGCACATAAAGCACCTCGAACAAATACGCTTTATCGATCACAGGACAAAGACTGCAACGTCTTCTTCGTCTCTGCTCTCGGCCAAGGACACTCGCACTGCTTCGTTGTCACCGCCACTGCACATACGCGCGTCATTATTCCCCCTTTAAAAAAACCATTGCCCCAATGTTAAACCTTCCGAATGCAAAATAAAACCAAAACTGCACCGTTAGTCACAGAAAGTAAAGCTTCATCCGAAGCACGTGGACAATCTCTGGTGAATGTCTGCGGCACTTTGAACACTGAACGCCTTCCGGAACAACCTCGTAGTTGACGTCACTGATGTGTCACAGAACCTTCTAGAGTCCGAAGTACCTTGGCAACAGCTTTTCGGAAAGCCCACGCTGACGAATACCGTAATTACTCGAATCTAACGCGCACTTTTTTTCCGGTTAAGCGAGTAAATAAATCGCATGCGCGTTAGAATCGAGTACGAAAAAAAAATGAATAGGTCATTCTGTTGGCATCGGGATTTCCAAAATGGCCGTCCCTTACGTGCGTCGGCATGGTGCGTCGGCCATTTCTGTCAATGTGTTTCCCATGTGCGGCACTTCGTACGTGTGCTGAGGAGTTCGTCATCTTGTAGTTCATTAGCATCGACGGCATGGATGGCATGCATGGACGGCAAGGACTCACTCCAAAAACTCGACGAGTGCACCACGATGCCGCTTTTAAAAGAAAAGTCATCGCGTGTGCCAAAACGGACGGAAATCGGGCCTCATCGCGGCCATTCAGAGTTCCCGAAATGTGCGTGCGGGACTGGCGGAAATAAAAGCAGAAGATTGTCGACAGGAAAGATAAAGGCTTCAGTGGACCACAGCAGGATCGGTTTCCGCAAATTGAAGAGCTGCTTCGCAAGTATGTGATTGAGCGGCACAGCGGCCTGTGACGACAGAACTGCTCCATGTGCAGGCTATGCAATTAGCCTTAGAAAATGAGCTAATGCGGAGCCAGTGTAAAGCGAGCAGGTGCTGGATAAGTAACTTTATGAAGAGGAAAGGCTTTTCCCTCCGAAGGCTAACGGGCATATGCGAAAAGGTTCCGGAGGAGTACGATGAAAAGCTTCACAGTTTTCAGAGGTTCGTCCTAAACTTGTGGCACAACAACGGCTACCTACTTGGGCAAATCGGGAATGCCCATCTGACGCCTCTTTACTTCGACATGCCTGGCACCACAACCGTCGAGAAGGGGGCGAAGCAAGTTCGCGGGCTGACATTGGGCCACGGTTAAACTAGAGCGACGGCAATGCTCTGTTGCACGTCAGATAGGCACAAGCTTTCCCGGTACCTCATATTTAAAAGGAAGATGCTCCTGAAAGGAGTCGTGTTCCCGAGTGGTGTGATCGTGCGGGCCAACGAGAAAAATGGGTGCGCGTTGCAATCGATGTCTTACTTTTTTTTTTTTTTTCGTCGTGGAATCCGGGTGCGCATTACAATCCAGGGCGCGGTAGAATCGAGTAAATACGGTAGGTGTCCAGACCCACACTTTGTCGCCCACGTTGTATGCGACGGTTCTCTGCCGGAGGTTGTAATGTTTGGCATCATCGTCTTGTTGTTTGGTTATTCGAAACCTGGCAAGTCGTCTGGCTTCCTCTCCTCGCTGGGTAAACTGTTCGGCGTCTGTCTCATTGCCAACTTTTTCATGAGGGAGCATCGCATGTAACGTTATCGTGACTTCGCGTCTGTAAAGTAGACTGAAGGGTGTCTTCCGAGTAGTCTCCTGACGAGCCGTGTTGTACACGAACTTGACGTAGGGCAATATGTCGTCCCAGTTCTTGTGCTCTACATCTACGTACATGCTTATCATGTCAGCTAGTGTCTTGTTGAGATGTTCGGTGAGCCCGTTGGTCTGGGGATGACACGCCGTTGTCTTTCTGTGAGCAGTACCACTTAGTCGGAAAACGGTGTCTAAAAGCTGGGCCATGAACACAGTACCTCTGTTGGTGATGACCGTTGCGGGAGCACCGTGTCTTAAAATGATGGCTTCGACGAAAAATTGCGCCGCTTCAGCTGCCGTTACGCGTGGCAGAGCGCCTGTCTCCACGTATCAAGTCAGGTAATCTGTGGCGACAATTATCCACCTGTTTCCAGTGGCAGACTTTGGGAAGGGGCCCAGAAAATCCATGCCAATTTGTGCGAACAATGTCGCCGGCACTAGGAGAGGCTGCAGCAGGCCGGCTGGTTTGATGGATGGTGGTTTGCGACGCTGGCAATCTAGACATGCCTGCACGTAAGTTTTGACGACACCGGCAAGTCTTGGCCAGTAATAGTCTTGCCTTATCCTCGCCAATGTTCTTGCGTAGCCCAAGTGACCAGCGGTTGGTTCGTCGTGGCATGCTTGCAGTACCTCATGGCGAAGCGAAGAAGGAACGAATCCTTACGGACGCCCATTTAGCGTGGTCACAGATCACCACGGATTATGCTGGCTTTCCTCCTTAAAAGATCCGCCCCGCCGCGGTGGTCTGGTGGCTAAGGTACTCTGCTGCTGACCCGCAGGTCGCGGGTTCGAATCCCGGCTGCGGCAGCCGCATTTCCGATGAAGGCGGACATCTTAAGGAACGACGAGCAAGTAGCTGCTGCCGGCGAGTGAGAAGCTCTTCTTATAGAGAACGTCATTCGCAAGCAGTACGACGGCAGCTCTCTCGAAAATAACTTCGGCACGCTATTCATTCGCCCTTGTAGGTAATTTATGTACCTGTTGATGTACCACGTCTGAGCGTTGTCCTTCAGATAGAAGTACACAATCGCGAGCTTGTCTTCTGGGGTGGCCCACTGGTTGTACTTCACGCAGCGTTCAAACTGGTCCAGCCAGTCTTGGGCGTCTTCATAAGTCTCACCATGAAAACAATCGGGAATCGTGGAATTCTGTAGTGTCATGTGCACTGGAGCTGCAGTGGCGATGGTGGTTGAAGGAGGCAAGCAATTGCTGGCAGTTTCTCGCAAGGGTTTGAGCTTAGGAGCCAGGCCTATCAGACGGCGACTGAAACGGTGGACTGGTGTGTCAACGCGTGGTAGTGATTCCGGGCTTGAATGTCGGGTCCGCGAAGGGGTGCCAAGCATGAAGACTACCCAGCACCTCCACCAGTGTGACGACGCGGGATCGACGAGCATACAAAGCACCTCGAACAAATACGCTTTATCGATCACAGGACCAAGACTGCTGCATCTTCTTCGTCTCTGCTCTCGGCCAAGGACACTCGCGCTGCTTCATTGTCACCGCCACTGGCACATACGCGCGTCAATACGGGTTGATAAGCAAATGCATATGAGGTACCCTACTTATAAGAGACATCTCGTATAAATGACAAGAATTGCTGCCCGGAGCATACCTTTATTAAAGGAGTTCAACTGTAGCACCCAATTCGCGATAGCGAGTCCCGAGGTGGCTTCTTTTGGCTATGCCCACACAGTGTGGCACAATGTCTGTTCATTATAGCCATTAATTCAAACTCTGCCTAATTCGAACAATTTATGCTCCTCTACAATTCTGAATTAACGAGCTCTCCCTGTACATAAAAACAAGCTGCAGTTTTACATGGCTTTGCCTCCATTTTCACTACAGCTTTTGCCAAATTTAAAATGGGATGCAGTATTTAATAGGTGGGACATAGTGCAGGTCAGCATTTTGTCACTCGAAAACAGGAAGAAGTTTTACACAAGCCATTTAGCAAGGCTAGTTGATCTTAGCATGGCCTTCTTGGCTGATACTCACAGGCCATGGAAGAATGCCCCGACTCTAGCACCAGAAGCCTTTCATTGTTCATACTCGGTGCAGACTGTCTTTGTCAGCGGCTGATAGCAACAGCGCAGAGGGTTTTTTGTGGATACTTGACACATTACCTCGAGCTTTAAGTAACGTACACACAAACGGACGATCAGATTCCATGCATAGCTGTATGGTACCTTCTCGACAATGGAGTAGAGCACCTCGTCCATCTTCATGCAGGTGGGGTCCCAATCGTGGCCAAAGCGGATGACCACCACCCGGTCCTCCTCCGACAGGATGGCCTGGTCTACTTGCCAGCCATTGTGCAGGTGCTGCAGCATGTACGACATGGCTGCTCACCCTGGAAGTAAAACCCAAAAAATGAATGCCATGCCTGCATTTTACACGGTCCAACAACCTCACACACTCGAACTATGTGATGCACACGGGCTTCATGCACACAGGTTAACTCTGCAACAAACAACCTATATTAATGAGCCCAGCATAATTTCAATTACCTCTGTTACGTTTGGCCCGGCAGTTTGTCTCAGCAGACGCCATTGTGTGTAAGCCTGTCTGCTATAATGCTTTCGACCCCATCGGCGCCCTGTCAGAAGCAACAAGCACGACGCTGTCCTGCAGGTGGGCCAGGCAGTTCACTGTTATTGAGTTACGAGACACTCGGCAGAACCATTGCAAACAACCCTTTTGTTAAACGGGGCTCAGACAGCGTGAGACGATGTCACTATGGCAGTTCTCATGGAGTCAACCTCTCAACTGGGCTATTGTCGCCTACGCGAGGTCATCGCAAGGCTCCAACAGTTCGGAAGCGTGGAAAGGCGTTGAAGTAGCCGTTCTGAGGGATCGAGCATTTGGACTGCCATGTTCGAGAGAGTTCTGGAAGCACAGGCTTCCAGAAATGATCCATAACTGAAAGCAGCCATGGATCACTGCTGACGTTCGAGTCAGCCGCCATCTCCCCGGCGGAGCTCAATTCTCCCTCTCCACCAGACTCTACCTCCTCGCCCTGCATTGCCTTTAAGGCATGGGCTGGGTGCGTTATTGTGTGGTGCGTTTGCGATAACCATTGGACACTCTTACCCACGTTCTTTTTCTCCCGAGTGGCCCGATTTCTGCACCCTTTCTGGTGGGTGGACCACCAAGACTTCACGTCACTGGATTCGTGGCAAGAGTGGTCACTGCCTTCTTCGGACCTCCGTGTAAGGAGACGATGGGCTATAAAAGCCAAAGACATTAAGTAAGAGCTGAATCTCTGTACATCTCTGTAATCTCTGTAAATAAGAGCTGAATCTCTGTACATAGCTGAATCTGAGCTGAAATCTCTGCTGAATTACTGTACAGTTTGATCTTTTTCATCATGTAAATTAACCTACGTTCTGTCTCTCTAAGAACGTGTCTCCTCACTGGCGGACATCGGCTATCCGGACGACGGCAGAAAGCCAGCTACCGTAAAGAAACTTACCGTACCTGCCATCATCAACCTCGTACCCCTAACAACTGGTTGGCAGCGGTTAGATGGACCTCGCGACATGGTGCTGTGTAGTGGTGCGTGCTTGGTCTTTACTTAGACTTTCCAGGCTTCATTTTTTTTAGCGTGTTGAGATAGGGAGATCACCTACACTGATTATGAGATAGGGAGATCACCTACTTGTGAGTATTGAGTGAGAGGGATCGCCTAACTATTTGTGAGATGCAGGACCAAAGTAGAACGGCAATCATGGAGGTGAAGACACGGCTAAAAGATGACCTAAGTATTAAGGATGAGAAAAGGGTAGGAAGGTCACAAACTTAAGAGCTGATTTTGCAAAGCACCAGTGAGGAGAATATTGGATACGCGTTATAAGCTGTCAAAAAATTGGAGTAACGAAATAGGAAATGAGAAAAAAAAAAAAAAGGAAGAAAGAGAGCAAGAGGAAGAGATTGTACTACTAGAACGTAAAGTTGAAGCTATGTGGTGGAAGTTTCAGCCATCCGCAAGTGTAGCACACGAGAAGTGCAACAAACCAATTAGTGTAGTGTAGTCCAGAGCTGTAGAGAAGGCTAGCACATGTGAAAACAGCAGAAGGTTCGAAGATGAGCCGAATGTGAGAGCTGCGAAAGATGCTGCTCTAATGAGAGAGGCCGCCGATGTCCAGAGCGAGTGCGATGAGGTGCTGTGCCAGTTAAATGCTAGCGAAACAGCTAGGATAGCTGTAAAGCAGGTTTAGACCGCAACTGTGGTTGTCACGATGGTGGCTCTTGCAAACGAGGTTCAAGTGATCAAGAACACCAAAGAAAGCTCAGGAGAAGCAGCGAATGCAGAGAGTGGGGAAAACAGTGCAGTGGTAGATAGCTCACTGATATGCGAGCTAGACTGTTTAAAGGAAAACAGTGGCACTGTTCTTAAGCGCGTTAAGCTGTCGGCCAGCCAGCGGTGTGAGAAAGAGGACAATTTTCTCGAAAATCCCTTGGACTGCGCGATTGAAACAGCTGATTAAAGCTGTGAGAGGGTTCGTGAGCTTGAAATGCGTTCGGGAGGCTCGTAGGCGAGTCGCAAGAAGCGGCGCAGACGCAAGAAACGTCCGAGAGCCACGAGTGAGGCAGGCAGCACTACGCGTGTTGACAAAGGTTCGAAACCTATCAGCGCAGCAAGCAGAACTAGGAGTTTGGCGTCAGCATCAATGTTAATTTGTATGCATCTGAACTGCCGGACGATAGAAAAATGAACAGCGGGACCTTCGCAAGTGAAATGAAGTGGGAGGCGCCAGTTTAGTTGGGCGCGTGAGTACAGGGTTACCACAGATGAATCGGCTCAACATGGCAACAGTGCTAAAAAAACGAAGCGCGGAAGTGGTACAGAAGGCTGTGTAGAAGCGCCCTTGAGTTGTAATTCCACCGATGACACAACCTTAGGTGAGCTTCCTAGTAGTGAGAAATAGGTCGCCAGCAAATGTTGCCGTAAAAGAGCGAAGCGAAAAAACGCAGCAATGCGAAGGCATGGAAAGGGTGACAAGCAGCCGGGCGAATGAAAGAAGAGCAGATCACCGGCCAGTTCACTGAACAAGCCTTTGTGTCGTGCAGCAAGGCGCCAGCGGCGAAGTGGTATTCTACAGCACGCATCCCCGCGACGGAATTCGCGGCAGAGGTTTACAGTTTAGCGAAGACAGGAAGGTCGACGTGGTCCTAGACGAAAGGCCACAGGGGCTAAGCACCGCACGAGTGCAAGCCCAAGAGTGGCGGTGCCACTCTTTCTCACGCGTTGCATGAGACCCCTTCGACGAACTGACAGAAGCAGGCCGGTATCGCGAATTAGGCATGACAACGCAGTTCAGTTTGGCGTTCGTGCACATTATGGCCTTGGAGGTTTTCAAAGTCTGCCAGGACCACGACCGCCATGTGTACGATTAAAGAGTGAGAGGCACCTGTAAGCTGAAGAATACGACACATGAGGTTTTGAAGGTCAAATTTTTTGTATGCTTGTTCATTTTTGGTTTTAGAGTAATATTCCTTTGTCATCTCCGCGATTAGTTTGTCTAGCTACAGTTTTTCACTTCTCGTTTTTTTTTTAAAGAATTGTAGAAGTTTTGAGTCAAGTTGTTAAGAGTTATGTGGAAGCAGTGACCCGCATCAGTAATCCGACTACGTGAGATGAGTGTCCTTTTTTTTTTAAAGCACCTTAGTCGGGAATGAAAATTTGTACGCCCACTAGTTTTGAAAGCGTGGTAGTGTTGTCAAGCAGAGCCGAGGATTGTATGCTTTGTAGTTGTTTACACTGTATTATGAGAGATGAACATTGTTAAGAAATGTTTTAGAATAAAACTAAGCAAATCTCAAAACGCTCATGTTTGAGAATCATTTTATGCAGGGTTTTAGCACAAAACCTATGCAGTTTTCGTTAGGAGCTCTAGACGTGTTCGGCATCTAGCGTTATTTTTTTTGTGTTGTTCTTTGTGAACATTTACATTCAGATGCGTGTTTAGTGGTGCCTAGGTTATAGGGATATGGCCTATGGTTAGGTGTGTGTTGGTACGCTACCGCTCTTTGTATGAGAGTATGATGTCATGCTAGGGCGCACAGCAGAGACCTGTGCGTTATTTAAAAACATGGGCCGACATGAGGCTACATTCAGCAAATGAACGTGTAGTATGAGAGGTTTATTCCCTTTATTATGCTATTTTAGAGAGTGCTTAGGGATTCTGTGATCTCTTGAGCTGAGGGTGGCGCTTTACCGAACGTTGAAGTTAGGGATACATTTTAAAGAGTTAAAAGCATACCTGCCAAGTTTTACGATTTTATCGTAAAGTGCCCGATTTTCAGCACATTTTTACGAGTATCGTAATGACAACTATATTTTTACGATTTTTCATGTTTCGGGTCGAAAAGTTCGCAAACTGAACGCGCTGCTTCAGACAGTCAACTGCACCAGCTGAATCTGGCCTTTTTTTTTTTGCGGGGCTATGCAGGCAACACTGTATTGGCTTATATCCAGAGTCAAAGTTAAAGCCAAAAGGCATTGACTTCGCGGATAGCGGAAATGTGCTCGACTTTCTTTGTTACCATGCGCTGCGGGAGGTGCCTTGCACATGTTTTTGCGGAGCGGTAGCGTATGGTTCAGCCCTAGCAGCTCACGAGATGTCTGAGAAGAAATACTTTCAAGTTTTTATTCCCAGCTATTCGACTGACTTTCCATTTATTAAGAGGTCGCGTAAAGGTGAGCGGTACGCATTTTGTAGTTTGTGCTGCTGTGATGTGAACATTTCGCACGCTGGTCGCCGGGATATTCTGCTACATGTGAATACGAAGAAACACAAAGACTCGGCGAAACTTGTGGACTCTAACGGGAAACTTGGAGGGTACTTCAGCAAAGCGGATCTCGATACTACAACTCGAGCGGAGTGCCTTTTTACTGCGTTCCTGATTGAACACAACGTGCCGTTCACGGCTGCTGATCACGCTGGAGACCTCTTTCGAAAAATGTTTCCGGACTCGAAGGAAGCTAAGAACTACGCCTGCGCCCGTACGAAGACTACGGCGATTGTGAAGGAAATGGCCAATGAAGCTATCGACGAAATGATAAGTCACTTGCAGCACGCTCCGTTCTCAGTTGCCACAGACGGGAGCAATGACGCCGGCAACGATGCAAAACTGTATCCAATCGTGGTGACGTTCTGTGATAGTACTGTTCGCACTGCCTTGCTCGCGATGCCTGCCCTTGAAGGTAACTCCACGGGACGAAACATCGGTGCACTTATTGTGGACACGCTAACGAGCAAAAAGATACCGCTCCAGAACTGCATCGGCATGGCGTGTGATAACGCGCCAGTCATGATTGGATTAAAAAACGGAGTGGCTGCTGTGCTGAAAGAAAGCCATGAGAACAATGCCATCATGGGCTGCTGTTGCCATTTGATCAATCTGGCAGCACAGAAAGGCTCAGCATGCCTTCACTGAATGTGGATGAGGTGCTAGTTGACATTTTCTACTACCTCGAGAAAAGCTCAAAAAGGAAGGACAAGCTGAAAGCTTTTCAGTCTCTCCACGATGTAGAGACCAAGAAAATTTTAAAGCATGTCAGCATCAGGTGGCTCTCTCTTGGAAGGAGCCTGAAACGGCTTGTGGACCAGTGGCAGCCACTGCTTAGTTTCTTCCATAGTGAAGTAAGGCCCTCCGGGCAGGTTTCCAAGTTTCCCAGCAAGCCATGTAACCTTCGCACTGACCTTCAGAAGCATGCAAAGGAAGCGGAGAGCAGTCATCAGAGCAAAAGACCAAGACTGGACACAAATGTCCCCGTGTCGGATACAGCTCCCAAGCGAACCCAAAACCGTCCAGGAAAGGTCTTAAACAGAGAAGAAAGGCTATTCATGTTTCTTTAATCAGATGCAAATAGAGCATACTGTGACTTCTTGCTGTCTGTAATCCCAGAGTTTGAAAAGGTGAACGTGTTCCTGCAGTCTGGAGCCCCTCAAGTGCACTTGCTGCGTGAAGTGCTTAGTAACTTGCTAAGAGAGATCATGTTGCGTTTTGTAAAACCTTCAGTGATCAAAAAAGCTGATGTGTTGGCTGACGTTGACTACAAATCTTCCGTCAGCCAAAGAGATAATGAAGATATTGTAATTGGTAGTCGGACCACACAGACCTTGGAAGGCCTAAAAAAAGAAGCAAGGGAAGAGTTTTTTACACATATAAGAAGGTTCTTCGTTGCAGCAACGGAGTACATGATCCTGAAATTTCCACTGAAGTGTGAGCTGTTGAAGAGTGCAGAAGTAGCAAAGCTTGCGTCCATTGAACACGCCAGGTTTTCTGATGTCAAGTACTTAATCAACCGCTTCCCAGTGCTGCTACCACTTCAAGAGGGGCAAGATGTGAATTCTGCTCTGGACGACATTCAGGCAGAGTTCACGCGTCTTCAGTTGGAAGAATTACTCGCTGAAGTACCTAAGGCAGCAGATTGATGAGCAATGGCGGGCGGTGTCCGGTTTACGAGAAGTGGATGGCAGCTTTAAGTATGCCAGACTTTCAAAATTTATGTTGGGGGTCCTAACACTCCCGCATAGTAATGCGGAGTGTGAAAGAGTCTTCAGCAAAGTGAAAAAGGCGCACACCCAGTTCTGTGCCTCCATGTCGAAAAAGACTGTGGAGCAGTTGCTTGTCGCAAGATGTGCCCAGTCACACTCGGGAAAGTGCCACGAACAGGTCTTTGACAAAAACTTTCTGAGGAAGGCCAAGGCTGCCACAGCCTCTATGTTAGCCCACCCCTCCACTTCCGAGACTTGAGAACTTTTTGTGCCTCTTTTGTGAAATGTTTCTTTTGTATTCCATTCATCTAAGCCAGTTCTTAGAAAATAAAGCGCTATTTTAGTATTTTTGTACTTGGTTTTAGTATTTTTTGTCATCTCCTGTAGTACTTTAAGAACTGTGGGGTTGGCACGTCTGGTTAAAAGACTCAGTTTGATCTGTTGTGAGAGAGTTTTCGTTGGTGTCAGGGTGTCTACAACTAGGTAATAGTGACGTTTTTAAGTATGTAATTAGAGAATGAAGAATGCGCACAGACACTTTGTGTAGGTTCAGGCAGCATTCCTGAGAAAACCATGTAGTTGGTTGTCTTTAATTAAGGTTGTGAGAAGATAGCATATGTTAGTTACAACTTAGTAGTGCGGATGGTAGGAGAAAGCTAGCTTTGAAAGAGGCTGTTTATGGTTATCTCGGGCCAAATTCTATTTGCCTTTGTGCGCTTTTCTCGCACGGCAAATTGTTCCATCTTCAGTAAGCATCTCCACATCTATGATTGTTGCAACTTTGGCGGCACGAAATTGTGTCAAAATTCGAGAGTAGCAGTTTGTTCATTTGTTTGTGTTTCTTGAGAAGCCTGGAGAGATTTAAGAGAGTCCAATGTGCTTGACTGCAGCATGGTATTGTGTTGTGTGGCTTGCCTTGCTGTTGTTGATCATTGTGAGGTCGTTTGAGAGTTGTTTACGAGTTCGCAGCTGGAGTCTAAGTCAGGCCATCGTCCTCGTCACCAGCCGTTCTCTTCGTGCCCAACAGTTGGGAGCGCTGGCCAGCCGAGATTTTCAGGGCGGCGGAGGAGCTGTTACGTTTTGTCCGTCAGTTCATCTCAGCAGATGCATTTGTGCGTAGGTCGGTCTGCTAGAATGCTTTCAACCCCATCAGCACCCGGTCAGAAGCACCAAACACAACGCTGTCCTGCAGGTGAGCCAGGCAGTTCGGTGTGGTCGGGTTACCAGGAACTCAGCGGAACCATTGCAAACAACCCTTATGTTAAACGGGTTCGAACAGCGTGAGCCGGTGTCACTGTGGCAGTTCTCATGAAGTAAACCTCTCGACTCGGCTATCATCGCCTATGCGAGGTCGTCGCAAGGCTCCAACAGTTCGAAAGCGTGGGAAGGCATCGAAGTAGCCGTTTTCAGGGATCGAGCACTTGGACTGCCATGTTCAAGGAAGTTCTGGAAGCCTGTGGCTGAAAGCAGACATGGATCGCTACTGACGTTCGTGTCAACGGCCATCTCCCCGGAGGAGCTCGACTATACCTCTCCACCAAACTCTACCTCCTTGCCCTACGTTGCCTTTAAGGCGTGGGCCGTGTGCGTTGTGTGGTGCGCTCGTGATAACCATTGGACATTCTTACCCACGTTCTTCTCCTCATGAGTGGCCCGATTTCTGCACCATTTCTGGTGGGTGGACCACCGAGGTTTCACGTCACTGGTTTCGTGACAAGAGTGGTCACTGCCTTCTTCGAACCTTTATGTAAGGAGACGATGGGCTATAAAAGTCAAAGGAATTCGTAAATAAGAGCTGAATCTTTGTACATAGCTGAATCTGAGCTGCAATCTCTGCTGAATCACTGTACATCTTTCTCATGATGTAAATAAACCTATGTTCTGTATCTCAAAGAACGCATCTCTTCACTGGTGAGCATCAGATATGCGGACGAGGGCGGGGATCGAGCTACCGTAAAAAAACCCACCGTACCTGCCATCATCAACCTTGTACCCCTAACACCTCTGGTTTATATGCCAGAGAAGAACACAAAATGATATAGTTTCAGACAAAGAGGAACCACTGCGGACACATTTAACATATCTCGTATTATAGCCTTGGTGTTGCCACAACTTTTAGTGATAAAAGAGACAAGCATATAAAAAAATGTTTGACAAGTTAGTTTTTCAGAAGCAGTACATCAGGTATAGGAAATTAAAAAGCTGATCATCAGAATGACTTACTTTTATCTTTAAAACACATGCAGAAAGTGTCAGGGGTGCAACAGCTAAAACAAGATTTGGAACAATTTAATGTACAAAAATATGTACAAACCATACAACACTATCAAACTCCTGCACAGTGCATACAAGCACTGCTATTTCAATTATAGCAATGCCCCCAGAAGGCAAACAATGACCAAGTACCCATAAGCATTTGCAGCACGAGCCAAGTCATTTGAGGTGGACCTTTTAACTAATAAGCAGCCTCCAAATTTGGCAGGAGCGAGTGCAGGTGGAGAAAAAGGAAAACCGGCGTACGTTTGTTTATTGTTCCTCATGGCCGCAGAAATGTCTCACACAGGTCTGCACGATTGCCAGTAACGTTTTTAGATGTCAGCAACCGTACTAGTACCTGTAGTTATACGGTGTGTGCATGCATGAGAAATTGAAGGAAAACTTGTGACACGTCTCGTGACAGCTAATACCACAAGACTGGATGCAGGCGAAAGACTTAGCCAAGCGGGTGGTAAATTTTGCAAAAAGCACATCACACAAAATGACAAGCTAACACAACACCATCGCAAAAAAACGTGCTCAATATTCAACAGGGCATCAAACAATGCACCTTGGCTGCATGCTGTGTTTCGCTTGCATTGAAAGAGATTGCAAGATGGCGCTTGGAATTGATGTTGGAAATAGAGATTTAATGGGTAGCAACGAGAAGAGACAGCCAAGAAAAGTGCAGTACAGTCAAACGTCATTATAACGAAGTTGAAGGGGGAGTCGTAATTACTTCGTTATAACCATTAGTTCGTTATAGCCAATATCCATTTCTACCGACAATTAGCCAGCAAGAGAGAATGTACTCACCACCGAATATCACAGCAGCCCGCCGCGCAGAGAAAAACGGCCGTCGGAAGGCAAAAAACTAGCAAAATAATAAAGAACAATGCAATAATAAAGAACAATACGCCGAAATCTTCGGCCACTTTTTTTTTCTTGACGCCGGACTCAACGGCTCTCAACATTGCAGACTTCTGCTCAATTGTGATGATTTTGCGCTTACGTTTGCCGTTGTCCATGTCTAGCGGCGGAGGGGTGTTGCTCTTCCACAGCGAACAACAAGGAACCAAGCACAAAGCCAACAAAGCCGCAATCTCCGCCGACCTAGCGTGGAGCTGAGGGAAGGAGGAGGTCAGATGCGCAGGCGGGTCAACGAGTTCCACAGGAGAGGGGAGGTCGGCTGACGCGCACGCTCGCGCGAGTTGCTGCGCGGGCGAGTCCATCAGTTCCTGAGGAAAGGGGAGGCAGGGCGACGTGCACCCACGCGCGTGTTGGCAGGCGGCGCAAGGCGCGAGTTTTGAATTACCGCTGCCGTGATGGGACGTGAACCGGCGCGCGCTATAAGATATTGAATTCACGTATACCAAAATGATCAGTAAATGCTCGTTGTGGTCAAAGAATGGTTCGTTATATCCATTGTGAGGAAATTTTCGCTTCGTTAAAACGAGGTTTAATACATGGGCGTCTATGGGAATTTCAAGGGGAATTACAATTGCTTCGTTATATCCATTAGTTCGTTATATCCCGCTTCGTTATAACGAGATTCTACTGTAGTTGAAATGTAAATGTGAAAAAGAAAAGTGGATGAAGAGATAGCGTGCTGCTGGCAGGGACTGAACCTCCTGCTGACACCTGATGATAGTTGTTGTCTCGCTATAAAGTTGGTGGAGCATTGGCTGTGTTATTCGAAGGTCTCGGCCAGGGGCAAGGTATCTTTGTGTCCACTCCTCTTCCTTCGCATATACATTTCACTTACTAGTAGTGACACCCGCTACAGTACTTTCCTTGGAACCATTAGTCCTCATTAATGTGGTGTCTGAATGAGCCCTCATGTCGTGTACCACCAGGTTGTGCCGCTGTAGCCTAGAGCCATGTTGGATGATGCTGCAGGCAGTACTGGCTGCCGCCTTTTGTCATAATAAACTAACTGAAAGAAGCTTCCAGCTCTTAGAGTATATCGCCTGGTGTTACATCTAGTCAACAGTGCGAGCAGCACCTTAAATTTCCACTTTTTCTAATTAATGAGAAATGAAGAATACCCTGTTAAGTGGAGAAAGGTCATGCAGAGGTCGCATTAGCCCTGGTGCAGACATCACCGGAAAATAAAGTACCAGCTGAAATTCCAAGACAAAGCTATAATCTCTTGAAGCTGAGAAGTGGATTTGGCCAAGCGATCACTGCAGAGGTAAGGTACGTTCCACTTGGTTTACTGTGTGCTGCAGAGATTGCAAATCACTCTGTGCGGTGACCTTGGAATGGGCTGCAGGCGTACATCTGCAACCGACTCCAGATGACTATGAAAGCTTTCATCTCATGGTGAAAAAGTCAGGGTGCCCACTAGCAGGCGGTTAGTGTAGAATAGTGAGGAGGTCATCTAAGAAAGAGGGTAGTGTTGCAAGAGGACAATGACGTAGAGTACATTGGCTCCATGGGGTCTCGATTTGGCAAGCGCCACGCTCTTGAAGTGAACAGACACAGTAGACGTGGCCGGTACAAACCAAACAGCAACATAAACTTATTTACCTAATTTTAGAACGACGATATAGCCTGCCGAATTATTATACATCAATCATACGCTAAACAACCTTACACAATACTCCAAAACATGACAAACACAATGACACCCCCAAGGCGCCATCGCCAACGCTTGACTTACCACAAAGGCCCCCCGTCCCGCAACCCGCGGTCCCACGCACCGGGCCCACACTAGAGACAACCGTTTCGACAAACGCCACGCGCAGAAGAGACTCGCCCAACTCTCTCTGCCGCCACCAAGGCCTGCCTGCCGCCAGGGGTCACCGCCAGCGCTAACGTTCTCTACCAACCATGGTGATGATAGTGGTGATCGCCGCTCACGAACACGCCACCTATCGCTTAATAGTTGTCACCCCCGAAATACGGCTTCTGTACGAGAAACGTGCACCACACAAAGCAAAGAACTTTACAGGGGGTGTCAGCACCTGCACATCTGATAAGTGGAAAGATCGCACATAACAAAGATGATAACACAAGACAATGTGGCACTAAAAAGGGAATTTTTTTTAATTCAAAGTACAATCCCATTAATCGCCGCTATAATGAACAATAACAGAAAGTTACCCCAAGCAGCATGCCATTTGCTGGCATCTGTCATTGGCCAATTTCTCATAGTTTGCACTTGGTGCTGGCAAACCACTGTGGCCCTTTCAAACAGGGTTTTGCATCTGTGCTCGTTGTGGTCCTTCCAGTGCATGGTAAAAGAGCACTGACATCAAAATTACTCATGCCAAGATTTTCGGGTCGGCGGGTAGCTATAGACCCCGTAGCAGCGATTCGCGAACTAAAACACAACTGAGGGATGAATAACTATCAGTTTTATTGATTCATATGAGTGATATCTAGCACTTTTCAAAACGGTGGGCAATCCCGCCACTTTTAGCACCAGCAGTGGCACTACCTCGCGATCACCTTCACATCCCCGATTGATTGATATGTGGGGTTTAATGTCCCAAAACCACCATATGATTATGAGAGATGCCGTAGTGGAGGGCTCTGGAAATTTTGACCACCTGGGGTTCTTCAACGTGCACGTGCAGTTTGGCGGCAGTGCGCATCGACTTCACACCGCTTGATACTGTATATTTTTCCAAGCAGCCTGTTTGAAGTGTGCACAGCGAAACTGCCCTTAGAAGCGGAAAAAGGATCGGATCCGTCGGTTGCCGGCCACATCAGCTGTTGGTGATGGAAGCAAGGCATACTACTACTGCGCATCTCGCGTGGCTTCTTGACTCTGCACATATAAACCGAACATCCACCGGGTGATCTTCAGTTTGGCGACAGTGCGCATCGACTTCACATCGCTTGATACTGTATATTTTTCCATGAAGCCTGTTTGAAGCGTGCACAGCAAAACTGCCCTTAGAAGCGGAAAAAGGATCGGATCCATCGGTTGCTGGCCACATCAGCTGTTGGTGGTGGAAGCAAGGCATACTACTCCTGCGCATGTCACGTGGCTTCTTGACCCTGCACATATAAACCGAACATCCACCGGGTGATCTTCAGTTTGACGGCAGTGCACATCTACTTCACATCGCTTGATACTGTATATTTTTCCATGCAGGTGAGCGTTGTTCCACTTGCGATAGAATTATAATCGTTTTAACTTTTTGCACTGCTGCCAAACTATTGTGTTTCGTGTTTCTTGACATGACGAAGGATATTAACAAAGCGCCTGAGGATTTCAAGAAAGAAATCCGGGCCGAGCTCCGTGGTTTCAAACAGAGCGTTGATCACTGTAGTGAGACTTGTGACAATGTCAATTTGCTCTCGCAAGAACTTAAGGCTTTGCGCGAGGAACTAGTAATAACACGGAAAGCTAACGAGAAACTAATGACAGAAAATCGACAGCTACAAATAAAAGTGGAAGAGCTCGAGCAATATACCCGTGCTAACAACCTTGAAATTAAAGGTGCGCCAAATGAAGGAGAGCCATTTGAGATTGTGAAAAAGTTGTGTGCCGCAGTCCAGGAACCGGTCACGGAATCTGATATTGATACCTGTCATAGAATGGGCGTATCAAAGGAAGGAACTAGGAGCATTGTTGTACGTTTTGTGCGACGCGACAAGCGAAATGCCGTTCTCATGAAAGCTAGAAAAGTGAGGCCCTCGGCTAGAGAAATTGGTCTTAAGAGCTCAGCACCAATCTTTGTAAATGAAAACTTAACCCGTCAGGGTAAACAGTTGCTTAATGCTGCAGTGGCAAAGAAACGGGAAGTTGATTGGCGATTCGTCTGGACGCAAGGAGAGAAAACCTTCGCGCGAAAATCAGAGAGACTCGGAATCTGTTGTCGGGAAGATATAGATAAGATGCATTAGTAAATGAACTCCGAGTACTTGGGCTGTTTTTAATTACCCCAGGATGGCCAATGTTTCAGATTGTCAATATTATGACCAAGATAATCTCTTGTGCATCTTCAAAGTGTTGTCTGAACAGTTTGCTGCATTTCATCTAAATGCTCGCAGCATTAGAAACAAAACGGATGACATCGGCCTGTTCCTCAACCGTTTTGAGAGTAAATTTCATGTTTTGTGTTTTACGGAATCTTGGCTGACTCCTAAAGATAGCCCACCACAGTTTGCGAGTTATGTTCATAATGGCATTGTTCGTTCTTCGAATCGGGGTGGTGGGATCAGTATGTATGTTAAAGATACCCTCATTCATGACGTTATCGACGACGACCTGTATAACGTCTCATATAGAGTGTCTCACAATGTGTGTGCAAAATGTAATAGTTGCAGCTGTTTATCGACCTCCCAATGGGTATAAGTCTGAACTTTTCATTTTTATAGAAAAACTTCTGCGCAAACTCCATGTGATGCGTAGTCCATTCCTTATCATGGGTGATGTAAATGTTTACATGCTCAGTGGGGATGCATCATGTGAGCAGCTGAAAGCTATTCTAGACTTGTTTGCCTGTTCCAATGTCATCACACAACCTACACGTCTTACCACCCACAAGGCCACTTTGCTCGATGTAAGTATCACAAACGCCCCCAGTCAAACATGCACCAGTGGTATATTATCACTCGATGTAAGCGATCACCTGCCTATCTTCACATTTTTTCCGCTTGATAGTGACAGGCGCGACTCAAGCCAAAAGCCGTGTTATCGTAGAATGAACTCGGATCAGCTTAACGAATTTTATCATGCGCTGGAAACCACACAGTGGAACTTCGTTTACGCAGAAAAAGACCCTGATAAAGCATACAGTCTTTTCAATGAAGCACTTAAGGTTATCTATGACCGACACTTCCCACTTGTTCCATTCCGCAGGAAGAAAAAAATTCGCAAGCCTTGGATTAGTAGATGTTTGTACAAAAGAATAAAACATAAAAACAGAATGTATCATGCATTTGTACACACACGTGACGCTGCTCTTCTTAGCGAATTTAAAAGATACCGTAATAAGTGAAACGCCGATTTGAAAAAGGCTAAGACCTGCTACTATCAAATGCTTTTTGCTACTATAATTAATGAACCCAGAAAGCTGTGGAACGAAGTAAATAATTTATCAAACAACTCGAAAGTAAAACGTCATATTAACATTGCAGCTTTTGCCCATGGCAAAACGTAATTGGAAGCACTCACAGAAATGAATGAACACTTTAGGAATGTGGGTGAATTTCAAACAAATCTCAGTTCTGAAAGTTGTCATGTTACTACACATAAACGCAAAAGGTTGCTACACTCAATTAGTTTATTCCCTACAAGTCCACAAGAGGTACAAAAATTAGTGGGAAACATTAGAAACAATGTTTCGGCAGAAATTGATGAGCTAAGTGCCTTACCCATTAAATACGTTGCGGCTCTTATATCTTCACCATTAACACATATTATTAACAGAATGTTTGAAACTGGAATCTTCCCCTCAGATCTGAAGCTTGCTCGCATATGCCCAATACTTAAGGGAGGTGCTGTTGGTGATTACAGACCCATTTCGGTGCTACCTGTGTTATCTAAAGTATTTGAAAATGTCATCAACACGCGTTTTGTTAATTTCATAAATAAGCACCAAATCATAAACGATGCACAATACGGTTTCCAGAAAAAGAAAAGCACTGAGCTAGCTTTGTTACATGTAAAGGATAAAATACTACATGACATTGAAAACAAACTCTACAGTGTAGGTCTTTTCATTGATCTAAGGAAAGCGTTTGATTGCGTTAATCACGACATTCTGCTACTGAAACTTAATGACTATGGCATTCACGGCATTGCCCTAGATCTTTTAAAGAATTATCTTTCTTGCAGAAAGCAGTGTGTCAAAATCGGAGATGTTACCTCCCCTACAACCACGATAAAACAAGGAGTGCCCCAGGGGTCGATTCTGGGACCCTTGTTATTTAATTGTACGTTAATGACTTATTTATTATTCCTAACTCTCCAAAGTTAGTAATGTATGCTAACGACACCAACGTCTTTTTTTCAGCGCACACACTTACTCAGCTTCAGAAAGTGATAAACGAATATCTTGTTCAGTTGGAAGGTTGGCTTCACGCTAATAAACTATCCCTAAATAAAAAGAAATTTAATTACGTCCTCTTTAAGCCCGTTAATAAGCCCTGTGACACAGAGCTTACGCTAACGTATTAGGGCACCGTCTTAGAGCGCGTAAAATGTCCGAAATTTTTAGGCGTATGGTTTGAAGAAAGCATGTGGAATACACACATCAATAAACTCACTTCAGAGCTAAGCAGAGCCGTCGGTATAATATTTAAACTATCCCATTTAATTTCTTTACATCTAAAAAAAAGGTGATATATTACGCACATTTCTATTCCCGCTTATCTTATTGCACACTTGTTTCGGGTACCACAACTACTTACTACAAACTGGAAACAATTCAAAAGAAAGTGCTCAGACTTTTCGAGAACTATTTTGGTGAGCCAAAGGACTTACCCACAAATCCTTTATTTGTTAAGTATAAAAAACCAACCAAATTATACGGTTATAAACTCCTCCTGCACATACAGAAACATGATCTGATAGACATGGCACATGCAACATCAAGACGTTATCCACTACGTAATACACAGACACCAATACCAAGCACACGTACGAACTACAGAAGGTCAGCCCTCACTTATCAGATACCTGCACTAATAAATCGTGTATCTTCACAAATAAATTTTGATATCCCATTCCATAGATTTAAAAAACAATTAAGGGTTTTCCTAATAAATGACTGTGCCACCGTTACAGCATAACCTCATTAACTGTCACTGCACCACTGTTCTTGCATTGCATTTTTTATACGTTCAAACCTTTGCATTTTCAGTATGTGCAGTTATCGTAGTTATATGGGTGCATTTTAATTTCTGATGCATTTCCCTGTTACATTTATTTCGCTGTATCTGTGCATTTTTGTTGTACCTCCTTATATTTACTTTGCTATGTACCGATGCTATCATATTTTGTCAAGTTGTATAAGTTGTATCATGTCGTGTTATACTCTTTATTCGCTGCTGCCTGTACAGTCCCCCAGGTCCTTTCAAGCTGTTTTTCAACAGCTTTTTTGCCTGGGGAACCCCCAACTTTTTGTGTTGGAAATAAACCCAAACCCACCCAAATCTGAGCACACAGGCCTACAACATTTCCGCCTCCATCGGAAATGCAGCCGCCGCAGCCAGGATTCGAACCCGCGACCTGCGGGTCAGCAGCCGAGTACCTTAGCCACTAGACCACCGCGGCGGGGCTCACCTCCAGATCCCGCCACAGCTGAACACTTCTCCACAGAAAAAAGTGATGTCATGCTCAGCTGCTCCGCAAACATTTCATATGCTAGGCGGATACATTCAGTCATGCCTTGTCACCTGCATTGCTGTCGTCACCGTACAAAGTGTCGAAACAGGTTCAATACAATAGTCAGGAGCTTGGAATCCCCACGATTCGCAACGTTGTGAATTATTTTTGCCCAGAGGTGCCAGAGGATGCATGCTTCAGCCATGTTCACTCGTGTATCTCAGTTAGCTATATCGGTGTGTTTTGGCGTACAGAGAATTCAGGTATATGCAGAGGGGTAAATGCAATATAGCTATCCCGAAGGAGCATCAGCAAAGAAATAGAATACGTTTCCTACTTGCCGGGTTCTTTTTTTGCACCTCTAGATGGCCTCACCTATCCAGCCTCTCGCGGTTAACACTGTATTACCACTTTTACGTGGACGCAAGGTCTACAGATTAACTGAAATTCAACGATACCTGCGTGTTACTTGTTAGCAATGATATTCGACTATGCGCTGTTCCCCTTTTGATAGTGTGGTCGTGTTGATGTGTAACACATACGTGATATGAAAAGACACTCTCATTGCGCTCTTTCCGTACTTCGAACAAGTTGACTGCCACTCACAACGATTCCCTAACATGCTGACCGACAAGCACACCTTTAATCATGCTTTTTTCTTTCGCTGTTCTTCTAAAGGGGTTTTTTATCTTGATAATTTCCCAAAAGCATTCAAACCGGTGCGACGAAGATCAGACGCGACGAGCAAGTGCGTTTCTGCATTTTGGCGCCACACGTCATCGCTACTAAGACATCGTCACTCAGGATGGTATTTGTGGAATGTATCACACCGAACACGTAGCACTAGTGTCGATGTTGCCGGGCAGTCTATTTTCCATTTTTTTCCTTAGCTTTTCTAAGCTGTTTGACATCTAATTAAATAACTTCCACATGACTGATGCTGTTCAAATTTGGCCAAGAAGACCTATGCACACCAAGCGATCGAATGATAAACACATCTCGATCTTGAAATTTGATGTCAGTGCTCCTTTGAAGGCCTGCTAATCATGTAGTGTTCCCTTAAGCGCGTGTTCAGGCACCCTCCAGTCTGCCCGATGTAGACCATCCCACATGATAAGGGCATTCTATAAAAAAGGCTTGGCGTGTTTCACACTGCATGCCTTGCAACTTCAAGATGGGCATTCAGCGTGCTTTATATCAGAGCAAACAAAGTAGAGACGAGATACAGCATCAGCATTGTGTATTTCACTAATCAAAAGGTGGGTGCACATAAGTCAAGCGTTCGAAAGAAAACACTGAGAGTGCTATGCACACCTCTCTGTTTTCTGCCATGCTCCCAGTTTTTTTTTTTTTTTTTCCGGTTCATATATTGCTCCATCTCTGCTCCTTTCTCTCACTTTCTTGCTTTCTTACTACCTTCGTTTCTGCCTATCTCTCTCTCATTTTCACGTGCTCATTCTTGCTTGAGACTCACGCCTGCTGTACACAGAAATACCCAATTGATTCCTGTGGCATATGCTAGTGCGTGCGGTGACGCCGCTTAATGCAGGAACACGCACTTAAGAGCTATGCTTAAAAAAGTAAGCAGCTCAATCAGAAAGGTCCAAGCCCCAACTGAGCATCATCTTCGATGTCTGTCCCTCGTGTCGAGTGCCCGGCAGTCTTCTACTGAACAGCCTAAACAAGTATGCTTGGACTATCCCTATATTCATGTCTGAATTGCAAAGCTGAAAGCAAGTGTTTAGTACTGCTTGTCTGAACAAAAGCATTAGCTATAACTGGAACTTTCCAACAAGTTTTGATAACATCTTTCTCGAGAGCCTTATGTCAGAAGGCGCTCCCTCTATTCAGACACTCGATTTCTTCTTTATGCAACTTCATCCCCGTGTTTTATCGGCCACTTGAAGAAGATATAACAACACATAGTGTCAGCAGTTCTAACATCAGTGCATCAAGCCACGGAGAATATTCCTTCACAAGCACAATTCGACTCCAGGGGCAACACTACAGAACAATGAGCCTTCAAGCAGAGCTTCACATTGTACCTCAAGGTGACTAACATAGCCAGAGCACCATCTGACCAGCAAGTAGCATTTCTTTTTACCGTGAGGGGCTCTTCACTGCTTGATATATACATACAACACTTAGGACTTTGGGAACTCACCTGCAGAAAGACCAAACGTGTAATTCAACTATGCTCATGTCATCAGCCTTTATGACGCCAAAGCACAATGAACCGTATAAGTGACGCGTCTTAGATCTTCAGCACTCGCACGCAACAGGTTGAAGAGCAGTTCGACAGCTCCATAACTGATTTGAAGCTCAAAGCACATGACTGTGGATTAAAAAAATGAAAGATAAAAAATTATTTGGGAGCAGATCTTCTGTGGCATCTACGATGAAAAGGCTCATGCAGACATTTTCAAATTAGATGGTCCGACACTAGAGAAGGTTAAAAAGGTATGTCGAGCCCATCAAGCATTAGTAATTCAAATGAAAGCCTTTAAAAAGGCCACTTCAAAAATCAGCCCCGTATCTGCATGTAATCTGCAAATGTCGTCGAAAGATAATAGTCTTGCATGTGGAAAGAGTGAACAAAATATTTATTTGATGTTCTGCGCAAGGAAATCCGTGAATGGTGTTCCGGAGGCGCTCGTTAGAGTGCCTCGAGCGTGAAGCGGAGGCGAACGCGCGCATCAAGTCACGTCACACGTGAGACATGTGTGCTATTTGGCAGTTTTATTTAGAAAACAAAGCGTGGCCCTGAGACGGGCGTGCCCGTGCCCGTCTCAGACGTGATAAGGTGTAGAACGCAAGGCAACGGGTAGGTGCCAACACCGTGTCGTCTTAACAAAGCGTTGGAAACACCCGCTTCTTCGAGCAAACATTGCATGGTTAGCGCACATGATAAACGCTACGGTTCTTAAAATTACTTATGCATGCCTTTTCTAGAAAAAGATGAACATGCAGAATAATATGCTGTTATGGTGCCTCAGATATGTGCAATAATTGCTTTTTAATTGACAATCGCACACGTACGAACGCTGATTCTTAAGCAACATTGGTGGGCGCTGCGGATGGGGTCAGCCGTTCGGGGAATCGTCTGATGCTGTTTAGAAAACCCGGTTCTCGGTAACGGTGGACAAACAGACAAATATACAGACAGACAGACAAAAGTTTTTGAGTTAAAGGTCCCCAAGAAAGACTATCGTATTTAAAAAACAGCAAGTCAGTGCACGCAGTAAAGAAATTTAACCATTGCATAAACTCCAACATTTTAAAATCTACTAAAGAAATGCCAAAAAGATCTGCTGTATAAAAATGGAAGTATTGCGGTGGTGTTCACGAGCGCAGACGTGAAGCATGCCCAGCTTCGAAACGAATATGCAGCCAGTGCAAGAAACTGAATCACTTCGCAGCAGTTTGTAAAAGCAGCAAAATGTCTGCGGGCCTGGCAGTAGCTAGCAAAGACGAAACAACTTGGAGACTAATATCATTAAAAAAAGCTCCACGTTCCTTACAAGGAATGAAAATTTCAAGTGGACAGCAGAGTAGCAAGAAACGTCAGCGCACAAGTGAAACCATGCACGACACTGAGAACATAGAAGGAAAGCAAAGTGCTCTGCTGGGTGTGATCACAGCAAATGGACTCTGTAGAGTTTATATTTGCGGCAGAAGACCTTATTCCCCTTATTGGAAGAAAAACACCCGAAAAAATGCAGCCGAAAAAATGGGTTTGATAACTGCATATTATAACCTCAAGGCTAGAGTCGACAAAATTCCTGAAGAGCAGTTCACAAGTTTGATATAGTAGAAAAATATTTCGATGTCTTTTAAGACCCTCCCGGGAACTGTTCATTAGGTCATGAAGCCAGGTACGCTTCATAAAGCAATAACAAGTTGCTGGCTGCCTGTCACCATAAAAACGCAAATCAACGAAACGTTGAAAAAACTGAAGAAAAGAGGTGTCATCAAAAGCATAACAGAGCCAATGCAATGGGTCAGCCGAATGGTTGCCGCAACCAAGAAAAACGAACAAATGCGAATGTGGATTGATCCCAAAGCGCTCAACGAGGCTCTTGAGTGAGAATGTCACACGTTGCCCATTCTCGATGACTTCTACCCTATCTCGCAAAAGCCAAAATTTTTTCAAAACTGGACTTTCGAAAGGGGTACTGGCAATGCTCCCTCGATGGTGAATCAAGCTTGCCTTCTACTTTCCGAACTTTGAAGGGTTGTTACCGATGGCTTGATGATGTGTGGCGCTTTATGGCGCAAGGGCCATTTGATGGCCAAAGAGTACCGATGGCTCAGAGTGACATTTGGACTCGCAGCGAAATATAGCAAAAGAGATTTCAAGTGTAAGTAACACTTGAAGTCTTCTTGTCTTTGAGAATGAAAGACATCCTCAAGCGGACCACTACAACAAGTTGGAGAACCTACTATGCCTACAAATTGGAATCCGTCTCAACAAGAATAAAACAAAACTTAAAACCACATCAGTCGTTTTCCATGGTCAAGTACTGACCAATGAAGGACTCAAGGTTGATCCAAATAATGTCAAGGCAATTGAGCAGATGTCAAGGCCACCGGATGTCCAAGGAGCACAGCACTTCTGCGGTACAATGAACTACCTCTCTTGGTTCCTGCCTAAGTTTTCGCGTGTATCAAAAAACATTGAAGAAACTCACTGTCAAGGATGCATCATGATACTAAGAAAAACTGCAAGAAGCATTTGAAAAGGCAAAAAAGTCCACAACAAGAGTTCTAGCTTACTTTGATTTACAAAAGCAGCTAGAAATCCAGTGTGATAAGAGCAGAGTCCTTCAATACAAGTTTTACTGGTCATGAAGCTTAGGCGAAAGTTTGATATAGAGACAAGAGCAACCGCCAGGGGCGCCTTCACGCACGGCAGGTCATCGGAACGGTCGTGGTGCTGCAATTGTACCGCACACGCCAGAGCAGTGAAACAGTCTTAAATGTAGCCGTGAATGTCGAATATGTCTTAGAGATGTTAGCTTCAAGAAATTCACGAAAGCTCTCATACGGTGAAATTTAGCCTTGAGTAAGGCCTTGAAGCTAGAAATTTGATGGCATGCTGACTCCACTGCAAGATATGCTACCAATATAAAAGCATGCATATTCTTTTTTCACTGAAGCATCTAGTGAGCATTTGTGTACAGTCTAGAGTTCTTCAATGACTCTGGTGGTTTTAACGTGTCGCAGAAACGCAGTGGTTGCAACCTTTGCAGCGCATATCTAACCTTCCCGGCTATATATACATTCGGTGTTTCTATATACGAAGATATATAGTATCTTAAAATTGCCTTGCACTTATTAAACCAACGGCCACTTCAAATGAATCAGTGCTTTTAATTTAGCAAGTGATGAAAATCAAGCAATACTTCATATGACACTTGCCTTGTTTTCGTGTTTTGTTTTGCGTTATTTTATCACTACGGTGCCATAGTGCGTTCCAAGTTCGGTTGGCATTGCAGTGTAGTTTCTCGGTCTTTTAGTCTGCTGTGTACCTTGCTCATGCTGTGTTTTACCTGTCCTTCTTTAGTGCTTTTACTGTAAAGGTGAAAGATTTGCATGCCTTAGTTTTAACATTTTTATTTTGTGTCTTCGTGGTTTTCATCCTTTCTTGCTTTGTCTGTGGATATAAAAGACCGTCCCAATCTAATAAACTTTAGTTGGAAGAATGCGCTGTGTCTTCGTTTTCTCGATTGTTTAGTTTCAGTTTTTTGCGCTGCACTACACTATGATTGGCTTGTTCAACTCGCCCAACAAACAACGTTGCTTCATTAAATGCATCATTATCCATTGCAGCTATGTCAAAAGGGCTTATGCACAGTGTCAATGCAGCCACAGTATCAAGCTCAGCTGATGCTTCCCGTCGACCCTTAGTAGGCACGCGAGCTCTGCATCTTTTTGAACTGCAAAAATATGCCGTGAACTTGTGGAAAATCTTCGGCACATCGTTGCCAAAAGTTTTGAAGCATCACGCGGTCACTTCACAACAACACCTCTAATTAGCCACTGGTCCACGGAAACGATGTCACACTCATCGTAGTGCTTTTTGCACACGTGCACATTTGGGGAAACAAAAAAAATGGCAGATCCCAGATACAGAGGGAATCGATAATATGCGAAGCCCGAATGAGAAAGGTTCATATCTCACATTTAAATAAGCACAACGTTACGAGGTGGAGATAAATGATGCCGTACATGACTTCCATGTCATGATTATCATGTTTGGATGTGTCATTTACCTTTGCCATCCACCTACGTCACATGATACCAATTTTAGTATATGTGGAGCTAGCGAAACGCCCCCGAGCACACTATGAGCGTGGTATATTGTCACGTTTTTACGTGACACGCGTGTAAGGATTATCACGTTTGCACCAGTCATGTATTTTGTCATCCATTGACGTCACGTAACACCGAATTTGGTATATGTGGAGCTAGCAAAACGGCTGCGAGCGTATCATGCAGGGCCCAATATACTCCAATGTAGCTTTGATATGCGTGCACGCTAGGCACAGCAACGCTATATTAAACGCGAGCACTCTATAGTCTGACGCCAGGCGCGACCAGCGTCCGTTGGCGCGGCCCGACGGCAACGGGCGCAATGCGTTCCCCCAGACAACACTGCGTCTCCTTTTTTTCGTAGACGCCGGACACGCTGAAACGAGCATGCATCAAAGCAACGCAGCGCGGTGCGCACCTACGAATATATGGCAGGACCGTCACCTGGCGTGGCAACGCCGGCGTGACGCAACGAAATGAACGCCGGCGAGCACATGCGCCGTGTCATGGCGAAATGTATTGGCGCCTTGACTGTGGCATGTAATCATGTTCTCACATGACACACATCTCATGATAATCATGTTTGCACCAGTCACATACCTTCGTCATCCATTGATGTCACGTAACACCAAATTTGGAATATGTGAAGGTAGCGAAACGGCCGCGAGCGCATCATTCACAGTGTGGCATGTAGTCATGTTGTTACATGGAATGCATGTCGTGATTATCATGTTTGGATGTGTCATTTACCTATGTCGTCCGTTCGCGTCGCGCAATACTGAGTTTGGTACATGTAAAGCTAGCGAAACGGCCGCGAGCGCATAATGAGCGTAGCATGTAGTCATGTTGTTACATGACACGCATTTCATGTTTATCATGTTTGCACCAGTATCATACCTTTGTCATCCATTCACGTCCCATAATACCAAATTTGGCATAAATGAAGCTAGCAGAACGGCCCCCAGCGCATCACGAGTGTGGCATGTAGTCACGTTGTTACATGACACGGCATCTTATGATTTTCATGTTTGCACCAGTCACATACCTTCGTCATGCATTCACGCACCGTACTATTAAATTTGGTTTATGGGACGCTAGCAAAACGACAACGAGCGCATCATGAGCGTGGCATGTAGTCATGTTGCTGAATGACACGCATGTCATAATTATCATGTTAGGGTCTGTCACTTGTGTTCGCCATGCAATCATGTCATATCATACCAGTTTGGCGACATGCCATGTGAACGAAACCACTGCAAGAGCTACAGGACTATGAAATGCAAATCATGACATTCATGACATGCATGTCATGATTTTCATGTTATGACTAGTTAAATATGTTCTTCATATTTTTGTTTGGTATCGATACCACTATCGAAATGGTCAGGAGAGCTAAAAGTCGTAGGGGGCTAGATAGATTGGTAGATAGATACGCTCAAAGTCGCCAAAGTTCACTAAGAAATACTTCGCATTTAATATGAAATCACCAGTTTCTTGTCACGGCATCGCGCGCTTACACTTTTCCCGTCGATCCCTGTAGGCAGCAAGAACTCAGAGATACTTTCATTTCTTTTGTAACCAGATCGACAACCATGTGCCCAACAGAAATACGGTAATCTTCCCGATCATGAGAACAGCACACAAGGCACAATAGTGAACATACTGTGAAAAACAATGCAATGGCACACCACGATATTATGCACTGACCCCGTAGCGGCACCAGCAACCAGCTTTTCTCCGGTCTGCCTAATGTCCCGCACGGTCAAGCAGCGCCGCCCCGCGGCCTCCGCTAGCAGCGCACAAAGCTCTCCAGTAAAAGTATTGAAGGACTCTAATGAGAGAGATTCGAAGCAGCTCTTCCAAATGAACAGCCAAAAAATGTCCTTCGTCAATTGAGCACTGACACCAAAAGAAGTTGGTTGTGCACAAATTGAACAGGAAATGCTAGCCATCGTATTCTCCCTAAACAGGTTTTATCAGTACCCATTCGGAAAAAAAATAATATTCGGTGATCATAAACCACTGCAAGAAATCCAGAAGAAAGGATTAGATTAAGTTGTAAGACAAGCCATGACCCTTCAGATACAAAGATACATCACAGTCAAATGCAGACCAGGTAAAGAACCAGTCTAGGTTGACACATCTCGTGCTTTTCTTCCCAACGAAAGTAATGAACCAGAACTTCAGAGCAGCAATGCTGTATGCTACCTCCCTGTTAGAAAGAAAACCTTGGAAAAGATTATAGGCATGACTGAGAGTGATGACTCACTGCAAAGGGTAAAGTCCATCATCCTGTGAAGACCAACGTGAACTACAGCACTGCACCGGCCGAAGATTCCAGCATGAAAATGTTATGCTCCGGCTCGCCCGAGCCCGACCCGGTGTTTTTATATACGACTTCTACCCGGCCCGACCTGGCCTGGCCCATTTCAGCCTGTCATGCCTTGAGCTTAAACGAGGCACCGTCAAATTTATGGTAACTATGAAGATACCGACCGCAAACAAGATATCTTCTTGAGTGTGTTGAGAACTTTCAGTGTCACAACTTTCATTGGTGCTGTGTATACTTCCAATTAATTTGATGCTCATAGCATTTTTGCGAAACATTTTCTAGGCAATATAAACTATTACTGTAGTCATAGCTAGCTGGCTGTCTCACTCAGTGTTAACCACGCAGTCTTATTTTTGCGTCTCAAAGACCGACTACAAATCATAATACCGTGTAAAGCATAGACGAAGAGTACGAGGGGGGGGAGGCTCTTTTCTAGCTGCTTCCCCTTGGCACTGGCCAGGAATATTTAAGAGCTTCGCTTAGGACAACAGTGATTGTCTTCTTAAAACTTTCAATCCCTCTTTCAATATATGTACATATATATATATGAACATAGACAAACAGGCCATTACGTATACGCTTCTTTCCTATATTTATATATATATATATATAGTCAAGTAGATCCTTTGTGAGCGGTCACAACGTGGTTTATTTCAACATTTCAGCCTAGAGTCTGGCCTTCATCAGGATCCTGATGAAGGCCAGACTCTAGGCCGAAACGTCGAAATAAACCACGTTGTGACTACTCACGGAGGATCTACTTGACTATATGCAACGCTACGGCCACTCAACCACCATGCCTGCCTATATATATATATATATATATATATATATATATATATATATATATATATATATATATATATATATATATATATATATATATATATATATATATATAGAGAGAGAGAGAGAGAGAGAGAGAGAGAGAGAGCATCGAACGCGTAATTCGAAGGTCGTAGGTTCATTTCCTGCTCACAGTTGGTAATTTTTTCATCCACTTTTCTTTCTTCTTTCTTCTTATTTACATTCCATTGGTTCTAATAACTTCCCCTGTACATTCCTTGGCATTACTGTCTGTTATATCTCATTAATATTGTGTTCAAACACGGAAAAACGAGCCCTTAGGTATACACTTCTTTCCCTTATTTTATATATATATATTGACACGTGCGGTTCTTTTGGTTTACGAAGGAAGACGCTATCACTTTCTGTTAAGCGCAACGCAGGCCGCGTTTATCTTGTATGCCCTTTGGTCTTTGCTCGGCGCCTGCGACGTTCCAACGGGTTATGGACACAGTACTCGCAGGCTTGAAGTGGCAGACTTGCCTCGTCTACTTGGACGACGTAGTCGTATTTTCTTCCAACTTCGACGAGCACCTCCGGCGCCTTGAAGCTGTTCTTCGGGTAATCAAAGCCTCGGGACTTACCCTGAAGCCAGAAAAGTGCCGCTTCGCCTACGAGGAACTATTGTTCCTTGGCCACGTTATCAGCAAGTCGGGAGTGCTCCCTGATCCACAGAAAACAGCTGCGATAACCGACTTTCCTGCACCCACCGACAAGAAAGCAGTACGCCGATTTCTTGGCCTCTGCGCTTATTACAGGCGCTTCGTGAAGAACTTTTCGCAGATCGCCGAGCCACTGACGTACCTCACGAAGGCCGACGTCGACTTCAAATGGGAAACGCCGCAAGTCGAGGCATTTCAAGAATTAAAGCGACGCCTGCAAACGCCGCCAATACTGGCGCACTTCGACGAAGAAGCTGACACCGAAATTCACACAGACGCAAGCAGCACAGGGCTCGGCGCCGTGATCGTGCAGAGGACCGACGGACTTGAAAGGGTCATCAGTTACGCTAGCCGGTCACTTTCGAAGGCAGAAGCCAATTATTCCACGACAGAAAAGGAATGCCTTGCCATCATCTGGGCTACATCAAAGTTCCGCCCCTACCTGTACGGCATGCCTTTCAAAGTCGTGAGTGACCACCACGCCTTGTGTTGGCTAGCTAACTTGAAGGATCCATCAGGGCGCCTCGCACGGTGGAGTCTCAGACTACAAGAATTTGACATCACCGTCGTCTACAAGAGCGGACGAAAGCACTCCGACGCCGACTGCTTGTCTCGCGCCCCTGTCAATCCGCCGCCCCAGGATGACCAGGACGACGACTCTTTCCTGGGACCCATAAGTACCGACGACTACGCGGAACGCCAACGAGCTGACCCGGAGCTCAAGATCCTCATGGACTACCTGCAAGGCAAGACCGCCGACGTGCCGAAAGTATTCCGCCGAGGACTGGCTTCGTTTTTCCTGCGAAACAACGTCCTCCTGAAGAAAAACTTCTCGCCGCTCCGCGCCGACCACCTCCTCGTGGTACCTTCAGCGTTACGTTCAGAGGTTCTGGAAGCATTACACGACGACCCGACAGCCGGACATCTTGGTGTTTCCCGCACACTGTCACGAATACAAGAGAAGTACTATTGGCCTCGCCTCGCTGCCGACGTCGCCCACTACGTAAAAACATGCAGAGACTGTCAGCGACGCAAGACGCCGACAACTAGGCCAGCCGGACTTCTGCAACCCGTCGAACCACCTCAACGGCCATTCCAACAAATCGGCATGGACTTACTGGGGCCGTTCCCGACGTCAACTTCTGGCAACAAATGGATTGTCGTAGCGACTGACTACCTCACCCGCTATGCCGAAACAAGGGCCTTGCCCAAGGGCACTGCCGCAGAGGTCGCCATGTTCTTCATTGAGAACATCGTCCTCCGCCACGGAGCCCCCGAGGTCCTCATCACCGACAGAGGTACGGCCTTTACGGCTGACCTAACGCAAGCGATCTTGAGGTACTGTCAGACAAGCCACCGCCGAACCACCGCGTACCACCCACAGACGAATGGCCTCACCGAGCGTCTAAATAAGACCATCGCCGACATGCTGGCCATGTACGTGGACGTCGAGCACAAGACGTGGGACGCCATACTCCCGTATGTAACCTTCGCGTACAACACGGCCGTGCAGGAAACGACGCAGTTTGCTCCATACAAGCTCGTCTACGGACGGAGCCCAACAACGACGCTTGACGCCATGCTACCGGTCGGCACCGACGAAGAAGACCTCGACGTCGCCAGCTACCTGGATCGCGCTGAAGAAGCTCGACAGCTAGCCCGCCTGCGTATCAAGAGCCAACAGACGGTCGACAGGCGCCACTACAACCTTCGACGACACCACACCGAATACCAACCCGGCGACCTTGTCTGGGTCTGGACGCCGATACGACGACGGGGATTGTCTGAGAAGCTCCTGCGACGCTACTTTGGACCCTACAAGGTAGTCCGACGTCGTGGTGAACTGGACTATGAGGTCGTGCCCGATGGCTTAACGTCATCCCAACGACGCCGTGCACGACCCGAAGTCGTACACGTGGTGCGACTTAAACCTTATTACGCGCGCTGACTAGCTGTGACGCATTGTTAATGTAATTTATTGCATGTACTCTCTCTTATGTTCTGTCTTTAGCATCGGGACGATGCTTTTTCAGAGGGGGGTAGTGACACGTGCGGTTCTTTTGGTTTACGAAGGAAGACGCTATCACTTTCTGTTAAGCGCAACGCAGGCCGCGTTTATCTTGTATGCCACTCTGGAACGCGTTACGACGCGTGTATAAAAAACTGACACGTGCGGTTCTTTTCGTTTGCGAAGGAAGACGCCATCACTTTCTGTTAAGCGCAACGCAGGCCGCGTTTATCTTGTATGCCACTTTGGAACGCGTTACGACGCGTGTATAAAAAGCCGGCGCAGTGCGCCACTGGGGGTCTTTTCTTTTTTTCCGTCGGCCGACGACTGTTCACGCCGCTGTTGCTATGAGTTGTGTTTGGCCCTGTTTTGCTGGGCACAAGTTCGCCCAATAAACAGTTCGCCTGACACCGCCCTGACTCCTGCGTGCTTCCTCTCAAGTGCTGCGTGTTTCACAACCTCGTGACAATATATATATATATATATATAAGGGAAACAAGCGTATACTTAAGGGCTCGTTTTTCGTGTTTTACACAGTATTAGAGAGATCTAACAGACAATAATGCCAAGGAAGGTATAGGGGAAGTTATTAGGCCAATTGTAATGTAAATGAGAAGAAGGAAAAGTGGGTGAAAAGATAACTTGCCGTGGGCAGGATCCGAACCTGCGACCTTCGAATAACGCGTTCGATGCTCTACCACTGAGCTACCACGACAGCTATCCCCCCAGCCACTTTATTGGGTATCTATGTCAATTTAAACGTGGGAGTGTCAGTCAGCGCCACGAGTAGCCATGGCGGCGAGTGTGGCACACTCTTTATGAGCCTGTTTGGCGTCACGTAGCCCGTCAACCCAATAGTCCCCCGCGCGCGCGCGCGCGTGCGTGCGTGCGTGCGTGTGTGTGTGACGAACCACACGAGAACGGTGTGATGGAATGTTAGAGAAGGAGGAAGACGAAGGCAAATAAATGGCTCATCGTACAGCCATAACGTCCCCTGCGTCACACTAGTCGACAGGATCTACCGTGCCCTTCATCATGGCGACATCCAAGAACGTCATCAACCTCCTGAAGTACTCGGGAGCATCTACGGACGTCCCCTTTGACAAGTGGCTCCGGCTCTTCGAGGAAAGGACTGCGGCCCCAGCATGGATGGAGCGAGACTAGCTGTGCTACTTCTCCGATTGCCTTGAAGATGAGGCTTTCCGATGGTTTCTCACCAAGGTTTTCGACACTGACGTGTCTTGGGAAAGCTTATCTGAACGCATGAAGGAGCGCTTCACGAGCAGAATTACGGATCCTTTTCACCAATTCATTCATTGCCAGTTGAGAACAAGCCAGAGCTTGAAAGAATACTAAAATGAAAAAATGTCTCTCGGACGCCTTGCCGACCTAAAGGATGCGCACTTTATAACAGGGCTCATCAACGGCCTTCCTGCGCATATGGAAATGGCACCTCGTCTACACCAGCGGCATGGCTTACAGCTGCACTTCGTGTAGAGTCAACCAACCAGAGAGTGAAGTTGCAGCGCCTTCCACCAGCTCGGAATACACAGATTAACGTAACAAGTGACAGCACTAGTCAGCGTCCACGCAGACTACCTTGGTACCTTGGTACGAACACCCGTTGCGCGAGTGCAAACGCTGTGCGATGGATGGCTTACCCTGACAGATGCACTGGCATAATGAATGCCCACGGCGCACAAGCTTTTCCACCCTTTCCACCAACCAGGGAAATGAAAAGGGCGACCCAGAGTTCATGTAATTCAGCTTGATGCCCTCATTAACGGGTACCCTGTCAGCGCTACCCTTGATACCGGAGCTACGATTACCTGTGTCAGCGAAACAGTGCTGAAGGCACTTCACCTGCAAATAATGAGGAATTCATGCATTCAGTTCAACAAGTCACATCATCTAGCAAAACTTCGGGTTGCGTTAATCTGAAAGTACAAATAGGAAAAGTGACAATAAAAATTCAGGCTCATGTTCTACAAGGCATGAAGAGCAACTTACTTCTTGGCTTGGATAGTGCCTGCCTCTTTAACTTGCCGCTGGACTTTGACACCATGACTGTATGTCAAGAGACTGACATCCTCCATTCTCATACACAAAACCATACCACAGCTGACATGGGCGCATCTTTGCAAGGTGTTGAAGTTTTTGCTTACTACATCTAAACAAAACTCAACAGTTCACATTGAAGCAGCTTATCCACAAGTACGACAGCATTTTCTCCCAGTCACAGACAGACGATGGATGCATCAATGGCGAAATGCATTCATGCATCGAATTCATCTCACCAACAATGTTCCCATTCGTAGAGCTCCCTATCGATGCTCAGAAACCGACAGCGTTGAAATGGACAGACAGATCAACGACCTTCTCAAGCAAGGTGTCATACGACTATCTACCCTCTCTATACGCTGCGCCCGCACTTCTGGCAGAGAAGAAATGGGAAGGACGCACACGTCTCTGCATCGACTACCGCAAGCTAAACGAATTGACGGTGCCTGATTATCAGCCCATCCCTCGCATCAATGACTTTCTCGATTCTCTGGGAAAATCTACGTACTTCTCAACGTTAAACATAACGTCAGGTTACTGGCACGTGATGATTCACCTTGATGACATTCCGAAAACGGTGTTTGTCACACGTACCGGTCACTACAAGTGGCTTGTCATGCCTTTTGGTCTTCGGAATGCTCCGGCCACCTTTGAACGGCTGTCAAAACCATATTGGCAAAACACCGTTTGCAGAACGTCACGAATTTCTTCGATGGCACTGTCGTCTACTCCGACACATTTCCAGACCATCTGAGGCATCTAGAGAGCGTTTTAAAAGCTTTCAAAGGCGAAGGCGTCAAGCTGAAATTAAAGAACTGTCAATTCGCTCGAACCTCCATTGAGTACCTTGGACACAAGGTTTCGCATAGCACCGTCACTCCAAAGCAAAGCAACATGGACGCAATCCTACGATTTCCGACACCATCACGCCCTAAAGAGTTGCAGGGTTTTCTCGGCACTGTCAATTTTTACCGTCGACACATCGACCACTTCAGTCAAATCGCTCCCCCACTGACACGCCTGCTCAGCAAAGACACCACCTGGAACTGGGATTCGGAGTGTGAACTGGCTTTCACTCAGCTCAAGAAATGTGTGACAGAAGAGCCAATCCTTAACATCTACGATGTCGCTAAGCCTTGTGTGCTATACTGCGATGCATCCAACAGAGGTGTCGGCGCCATCTTGAAGCAAGCTGATGATGAAGGTAAAGAACACCCAATTGCATACCATTCACGAAAGTTACTAAAACACGAAATTAATTACGCCATCACGGAACTCGAATGTTAAGCAATTATTGATGCCATTATTAAATATCACTGCTATCTACACGGGAAACCTTTTACTGTGATCACGGATCACACAGCATTGCAATGGCTTAAAAGCATCAAGAATCCCCGAGGCCGACTTTTACGGTGGTCCTTGAAACTCTCCATATACGACATGAACATCAAACACCAAAAGGGCATTGAAAACATTGAAGCTGACGCACTATCTCGAAGCCCGATAGTTCAACTCCTATCTACCGAGCAACTGCGCAACTGCAAAAGTATCACGACCAAGGACCCAGAAAGCATATCATTGAGAATGGACTGAGAATAGTGACACGCAGAGGAATACGAAAAGTCTATGTGCCTTTCGCCCTCCGGTCTTCTCTTCTCCAAAAAGCTCATGACGCTTATGGTCATGTCGGGGTAAAGAAGACATAGCGGCTTCTCTCTCTACAGTAATATTGGCCCGACATCATCACCGACGTGAGCTAGTATATAAGACACTGCGATACTTGCAACACTGCAAGAAACCGAAGACCAAGCGCTTTGGTTCCTTGGAGTCTTTGCCACCAGCGGAACAACCATTTGATCTTCTGGCCATGGACACTATTGGAGGTTTGGCAACTACGGCTCATCCAAAAGATTCATTCACATAGCCGTTGATCACGCCACCCCTTATGTCTGGGCTTTTGCACACAACAATGAGACTTGCGAAGCGTAAATCTCTTGCCTGAAGAGTATCTTCGCTGCTCAAAAGCATCGGAAGTTCCTTTTTGACCACGGCACAGGATTCACTGCCGGCAAATTTAAGCATTTCCTCAAGCACAACAATATTCATCAGCTTGTAACAAGCTCACAACGTCCGCAGTATAATGGCCTGAACGAGCACACTAACCAGACGATCGTTACTCGCCTCCGATGCAAGATCAACAACGAACCCTGAAAACCATGGCCGGGTCTCCTCTCTGACGTTGTTGACAAGTACAATAGAACACCTCACGAAGTCACAGGCTACCCACCCTGCTTTCTTATGTATGGCACACCATCGTATCCCTATCTCCTTTCAGGCGTTGCCGAAAATATGCAGGTAGCTCGTACAAACGCAGTCTGCAATTCAGTGGCATATCACGAAAAAAACAAGATCATATATGACAAGAAGTTCCATCTATTAGAGCTTCAAGTGGGAGACTTTGTTCAATATGAAATACCGTGGCACCGGAACCGCGGCAAACTCAGCGCAATCATGGAAGGACCCTACACGATCATACACAAGATTTCGGCAGTTAACTATAAGATCGACCGCAGCGTGGCTCCACTCGGTCGCCAGACTGACATCGTTCATGTCCGGAGACTTAAACGATATCATCCGCCCCTGCATCTATGTCTCTCTCAGGGGAGGGGGGAAACGTGTGACGAACCACACGAGAGTATATATTTATATGTGAGATCTAATAGACAATAATGCCAGGGAATGTAGAGGGGAAGTTTTTAGAATTAATGTAAATAAGAAGAAAGAAAAGTGGGTGAAAAAATAACTTGCCGTGAACAGGAATCGAACTTATGTTTATTGTACATTGATAAAGGAGGATTTGCCGAATACATGATTTGATGTTTGGCAGCTATAGCCCCATTCAACGAAGATGTATCCTCGTTGACGCTTGGTACATCCCCTTCCCGAGGAAAAACATCCGTGATAAATGTATTAAACAAACTACTGTGGTATCTGTAGATGTTAACTGCAAAAACTAAATCAGAGAAAAAGGCGTTATAGAAAGATGAGCGTCGCATATTGGATGTGAAAATTGGGCTATGGGCCTGTTTAAGTGTGATTGAAGTTTGTGATATATAAGAAAGCGTGTGATGTCACATATATGTGTGTGTACATATATATATGTGACGCTACAAAATGGAGACACGTCGTGGTCCAGATGCCATGCGTTTATTCTAATGCACGCACACTTCCTCTTCGTCGGCTTCTCCTAGAATCACCTTGTTAATGCGTCACACTTCCCCCTCCCCTCGAGAAAGTCTCAGTTTAGAAGGTTCAAAATAACGCCGCAGTTTGCTAACATGCACAATGTCCGAGTTTCTACGTAAGGGTAGCACGGAGCGGTTGATCTCATAGTTCACTGTTGAGACCTTGCGTAGAATCTTGTAGGGTCCTTCCATGACGGAACTCAGTTTGCCGTTGTTGGGATGCCATGGTGTCTCGTAAAGGACTAAGTCACCGACTTCGAACTCAATCAGAAGAAATTTTCTATCATAAATGACTTTGTTCTTATTGTGGTAGGCGATAGAATTGGTAACTGCAGTTTTTCGCACTTCTTCTACAGTTTCTTCTCGTTGTTCCAGTACAGTAGGATAAGATGGAATTCCATACATCAGGAAGGAAGGTGCGTAGCCGGTCACTTCGTGAGGTGTTCTCTTGTATTCGTCAATTACCTCCGGAAGCAGCTTAGTCCAAGACCTCTGAGGTTCGTCATTGATCTTACATTTAAGTCTCGTTACGATAGTCTGGTTTTTCCGCTCGTTCATGCCGTTGCATTGTGGATGATGAGATGAGGTGAATAGTTGGTGTATACGATTATGTTTTAAAAACTGCTTGAATTTTCCTGCGGTAAATCCTGTTCCACGATCTGAAAGAAGCTTCCGTGGTTTTCCAGAAGAAAAAATTGTTTTTAGGCATGAAATGTAGGCATCGCTGTTTTCACTTTTATGAGCAAACGCCCATACGTAGCGAGTCGCATGATCAATAACCAAGTGTATAAACCTTTTTGACGAGCCATATCCAGAAAATCCTCCAATGGTGTCTATTGCAAAGAGGTCGAAGGGCTCTTCAGCTGGAGGCAGTGATTCAAGCGTCCCAAACTTTTTTGTTTTCGTCTTCTTGCATCTCTGGCATGTATCACAATGCCGAATGTAAGTGGAAACATCGGTTATCATATGCGGCCAATAATATTGCGGAGACAGGAGTGATAGCGTCTTCTTCACTCCGACATGCCCAAAATGTTGATGTGCATTCTTCAGAATGGTTGGGCGTAGTCCATGGGGCACGTATATTTTCCGTGGTCCTTTTCTTTCAACGATGATGATGTTATTTTCCAATGAATCCGCTCCTTTTGGACGCTCATTGTTGCATCGCTCAAGGTCGTCGTGGGACAGAAGATTAACTATTGGGGCTCTGGAGAGCGCATCTGCATCGACATTACTTGCGCCCTATTGATGTTTGATGTTCACATCATACATTAACAGTTTCAAAAACCCCTGGAAGAGACGACCTTGAGGATTTTTAACATTCTTCAGCCACTGGAGTGCAGAGTGACCTGTTACAACAGTGAATGACTTCCCATGAAGGTAGCAATGCCATTTATCAATGGCATCTACAATGGCAAGACATTCTCTTTCTGTAATAGCATAGTTCACCTCGTGCTTAAGTAGTTTGCGGGAATAGTAAGCAACAGGATGTTCTTTGCCTTTGTCATCAGGTTGTTTCCGCACTGCATCGATGCCTTCGCCAGGTGCGTCACAGTACACAGTACATGGTCTCGAAGGGTCGTATATGCGAAGCACCGGTTCTTCAGTTATCCGCTCCTTCAGTTATCCGCTCCTTCAGTTCACGAAAGGCTTGCTCGCATGCTTCTGTCCAGACCCACTTGCTGCCTTTGTGGAGTAGTTTTGTGAGTGGAAGAGCGATATCGCTGAAGTGGGGGATGTACTGACGGTAGGTGTTTACAGTGCCCAGAAAACGCTGGAGATCTTTTTTTCGTTTTGGTGTCGAGTATGAATTCGAGTATGGCAGCCACATTACTTTGCTTAGGTGTCACTGTTCCTTGTGAAATTTTCTGGCCCAGGTATTCAATGCTGCAGCGTGCCAATTGGCACTTTTTTCGTTTGAGTTTTACGTTCTCGCATTTGAGAGCTTTCAATAGCGCCTCAAGGTGTCGTATATGATCATTAAATGTCTCTGAGTATACGACCACATCGTCAAAGTAATTAATAACATTGGTGAGCTGATGTTTCGCTATTATTGATTTCATGGCTCTTTCAAATGCAGCTGGAGCGTTCTTCAACCCAAACGGTATTACCAACCACTCAAACTGACCATCAGGCGTGACAAATGCAGTTTTCTGAACATCGTCAGGATGCATTTCGACATGCCAGTATCCCGACGTTACGTCCAACGTAGTGAAAAACTCCGCCTTTCCTAAGTGGTCAAGAATATCATCTATACGTGTAATTGGTTGAAAGTCGGGTACTGTTATGGCATTGAGTTTCCGGTAGTCAATACATAGACGAGTGCGTCCTTCACCTTTCTTTTCTACTAAAATGACAGGTGCGGCGTAGGGCGATAATGAAGGCCTCACAACACCTTGCTTGAGAAGAGCGTTTACTTGTTTGTTGACCTCCACTTTGTCTGCCTGTGAACATCGGTATGGTGCTCGACGAATAGGGACAGCATTGGTAAGTGCGATCCTATGTTTCTCAGTAGTGAATCACCCAATCTCTGTCTGAGATTTCGAAACTATCTCGTCATACTTGCTTAAAAGAGAGTCGAGCGCCGCAGACTCATGCTCTGACAAGTTTTCTGAAGTCAGGGTTCGCATCAGCGGGGCTTGAATGGTTTTCTTTTCATTATGATGCGGAAGGTTCATATTCTCACGTGCTTGTGTCACTGACTTGCTTTCCAGATTTACAGAAAGATTGAAGTATGAAGCGCTGTCTAGGCCAAGAATTAATTGCGTTCTCATGCCTCGTAGCACATGTGCATAAACTTTCTTTATGACATTCCCAATTTGTAACTGAATGTTTACGCAACCCAAAGTTCGAATGCTTGATGCAACTTGCTGAACCATGATGCTGGAGTCTCTCATCAACTGAAGTTTCAACTGTTTGTACACATCCTCGCTGATACAAGTAATTGTTGCTCCTGTATCGAGAATTGCATTTACTGGTTTTCCGTTGATGAGAGCACTGAAGTGTATTAATGAAACTCTGGGTCGCCCTCCTCGTTTCCCCGTTCAGTATCAATAGTGGACACATTGCCACGGCGCGGACATTCGTTGTGCCAGTGAAACTGTCGTGGGAAACCAGCAGCTGAGCAGTATCTACATTCGTTTTGCGGGGAACGCGGTTGAGGAGTTATTGTCGGTTGCTGCGGTCTGCTGAAGAGACGTGGAGCTTTTGATTCGATACTAGCATTACGAGTAAAGGAAACTCCTCTCACCCGTTTTAAAGATGTCTCGACCCGTTTAGCAGCGGTGAGCCACTCTAATGGCGAGTTGAAAGACAGTCCGGCGAGCGCCAGTTCCACATCAGGAGGAACACCATCAGTCAGTCCAGAAATGATGTGGCACTCTTTCAGGTCAGCCAAGGAACCCAGTCGCTTTTTCTCGTCGTAGTAGTCCTTGATGGTCTGCCCTCCTTTCAGTCGGTAGTGAATGAAGAGACGGAAGGCATCTCCGTCAGTCGTAGCAAAACGGGCTTGCATGTCACGCTTGATATCGTCCCAAGTTGTCTCGCCGTTGCCGAAAATCTCTGTCAGGTACCACTTGAACGCTTCCCCTTCAATGTACTCGTTGAAGTGACTGACCCGATCGTGGTGAGTCCATGACGCCTCGGCTGCCTTCATGCCGAAAAGAAGAAGCCACTTGTCGATGGGGACGTCTTCTGGTGTTCCCTTGAACTTCTGTATGTTGAGCGGAGGCTTTGGCTTAGCCATGGCACGTTGATGAGGTCGATCCTGTAGACTTGTGTGATGCTACAAAATGGAGACACGTCGTGGTCCAGATGCCATGCGTTTATTCTAATGCACGCGCACTTTCTCTTCGTCGGCTTCTCCTAGAACCACCTTGTTAATGCGTCACACATATATATATATATATATATATATATATATATATATATATATATATGTGTGTGTGTGTGTGTGTGTGTGTGTGTGTGTGTGTGTGTGTGACGTATGAAGTGATGGTTTGTAGAAGCAGAGAAGGAAGAAGTGAAGAACGGGAATAAACATGGCGTATGAGCCAGGCCACGTCTCCCACATCATAGCGTCACACGAGTCGACAGGATGAAGACCTCCCAGCCACTTCATCAGTGTCTTATCATCGACGCAGTTCTACACAAGACGCCCTGACCATACATCGACTACGGAATCATCTCCTAGCCGCACACAGCGACCAGCTCCATGACAGAATCATCGACCGACCTTCCCATCCTTAAGTACACCGGAGCAGCGGACGATGGACCTGTACAGGACTGGTTCGACCTGTTCGAGTTCCATGCTACCGCTGCATCTTGGTCGGAACGGAAAATGGTTACGAACTTCAGCGACTACGTCACCGGTGAGGCATTTAAATTTTACCTCACCCACATATTCGACAACGATGAGTCTTGGCAAAAGATAAAACAAGAAATGATCGTTTGGTTTAAAAAATACGATGACGACTACGACGAAGACTTGCTTGTAACCCACTATCCACAAACAACTGCACTCAGTCGTCAATTTTACAGGCAGTCTTCAACCATTCGAACGCACAACAAGATTCGACCTCTGACAAAAGACGAAGTGGCACACGAGTTCAGTGGCAGACGACAACGCGTATTTTGGGAAAAACACAGCCATCGAGCGTGCCTCCCTTCTGCACGAAAGTCGGCATTTGCGAAGTCATCGCTTCAGCATATGACCCGAGACGTTGCCCAACCACCTGATGCCGTTCACTCTTCGTCTGGCATACGTGGTCCACCACCTGGGTTTTCATCACGCGGTTCTTCAAGCGCTCCTAACGCTCACCATTTGCCTTATAAGGACGCCGTATTTATGGTAGATGACCTGGCGCATCGCGAAAATACCCTGTCGAGCCATGCTCCTTCCACACGGGTTCATGCATCGCCATCCAGTCCATACACACTCGACAGTGAAAGAAACACCGAAGGCTCCGACGCATCGAACGTTACACGCTGCAATGCGCAAGAGCCTCTTATAGTGAACAGGGTAGAAGAAGCTGCTGAAGAACTTTCTACCAATTCTGAAGCATTATCTTTATTGCCCGAAGTGCATGACAACAGCCCACAAACTACCAGCTGCCGACTGGGCCCCACATCAAGTTGTGAAGAAAACGAGCGTGATGTTCAAGAAGGGATCTCACCGCAATGCGTTCCACAGCAACATCAGCAACGCCAGCAAAAGCAAGTCCAAGAATCGCAGACACTCCAACGGATACACCGACAAGGATGACGACGCAAAGTCAGCCTCTTAAAACAAATTCAAGACGTCAGGCATCTTTGCATAAGGGATCGGCGCCAGAAACGCATTTGGCACAAAATGTCAAGACTGTGCCAAAGATTACATCTCCGAAACCTCAGGAAACACCGAACAAGACAAGAAGTCACCAGTTCTACCACGCGAAGATTCAGACACCATCCCATTAGTTCACGACAACGGAGCCAACGCCACAGAAAACTACAAAAGAGACTGAATGCTATAATTTGTACAATGCACGAACATAGACATAATTCCTTGAACTTCTGTTCTTGTACACGCAGGCTGCAAGCACTAATTCTGTCTCAGCCGCGACACAGAATACAGCGCGTACGACAGAACATTCTGCACCTACGACATTCGACCTTAAAATGCTCCAAGGACTTCCAACCTTGTTCGTTCCTCGCAGGTGCTCAAGTCACGTCATGGTCAGTGCAGTTTTGCAAGACGCGGCTACCTTCTCCAGAACGCCACAGCCAACCTCGCCCACCAGAGCTCCCCCATTCACCGGGCTGCTGCACTCTTTTCTGAAGTTTTGCGAGTTTACGGAACACCACGGCGCCATGAAACCAATTGTGCATTTTGGCATTTGTGACTTCTCAACCTCTCCTTGTTTACTTTTTGTTGTGCGCAATCCATGCCTTCTTTCGGGGGGAGGGGAAATCGTGTGACGTATGAAGTGATGGTTTGTAGAAGCAGAGAAGGAAGAAGTGAAGAACGGGAATAAACTGGCATATGAGCCAGGCCACGTCGCCCATTCATCTTAGCGACACACATATATATATATATATATATATATATATATATATATATATATATATATATATATATATATATATATATGTATATATATATATATATATATATATATATATATGTGTGTGTGACGTATGAAGCGATGGTTGATAGAGGCCGAGAAGGAAGAGGTGCAGAACAGAATAAACATGGCGTATGAGCCACGCCACGTCGCTCATTCATCATAGCGTCACATATATATATATATATATATACGTGGACTTGAGGCAGGGTTGGAAGGGAGACGAGGAGGAAGAAGAGGTTAGAAATAAAGAAGATGGCTGACACCCCAGCCTAGTACTGTGTATTATTACAAATTGGCGCAGCCGCGTATACTTTCTGTGCGGACATTCAAGATGTGGGTGGACTTCAGCATTGAAGCAAATCAACGCGGTGGCATCCGGATCTTGACCGCAACGCCTCAAGATGAAGAGGAACTAGCTCTTCCGGAAGCAGTAAGCACTGACGCATTTGTTTCCTATATAAGCACTAAAATGAAGCTCACTCCACACCTTTTACTTGCTAAAAGAACGGTGAGGATCAACATGAAACTTTAGGATTATGAGAATTTCGTGCTGACTCCAGTTAGAAACGACGCGAAGCACCGACAGTTCCGTCGAACTGATAAACAAGTTTCTTGAACTGCACCAAGAACAGAATAGGCAGCAAAATGATTTATTGCGCTTGTTCGTAAACGCGACGGAAAGATTAAGCAGACCGAGTCGCGAACAAGTGAAGCCAGACATGTTTGACGGAGGGTCTAGTAGTCCCGAGTCCTGGCTCACGTTTTACGAGTATGCATGCAATGAAAACTACAGGCACAGCGACGAAGATAAGGTAAAAAACATGCGACTATTCCTATCGGGCATAGCAAAGAGTTGGTACGAATGGCGTCTCAACGCTCACAGCAACAAACCATGGACAGAGTGGAAAGCAAGCTTTCTGAGCTCCTTCAGCGAGAACAAGGTGTTGCTATGGGACAAAGCAATCTCGTTCAAATACAGGTCTGGATCTGCACTCAGCTATTTTTATGAGAAAAGGCGCTTGCTACAGCTGGCGGACTCATCTTTGCCTGAGACGTCTGTGGTTCCGCTTATAATTCATCGTTTAAGTCCGGACCTCCAGAAGCAAATACAAATGCGCGGATCCAAGACGGTCGAAGAACTTCTGCAGGGAATACGAGACCTCTACCTCCCGGACCTAGGAACCCAGCGTCACCCATGACACCTGCTGCAAGGAATACCGGGACCACACGAGCTGAGGGACGACGCCCGCTTGCAAGCTGGAGACCTACTGCAACACCGGTATCCTTTTTGACCGCCCAGGGAGGGTCAGACCATGGCGAAGAGCTAGATGATGTAACAAAAAACTAAATAGAGAGGGTCTCAGCTTCCACCCGACGACATCAAGAGAAGCTGTTATTTGTCTCATACAAGTCTATTGTACATATCTGTTTTTGTGGATGGAAAGGAACGGAGTGCGTGTTTACAGCGGAGCAAGCGTCATGGTTATTAACGCAAATATTGTTGAGAGGGCGAAAGTAAAAAAGGGAAGACCAGCAGAAGTACACGGATACGATGGAAGACGAGATGTCCACGATAAATGGACTTGTATAACGATATCGTGTCTCGGCAACACTGTCACTGCGCAAGCACTGGTACTCGACGGAGTTCCATATGAACTACTGCTTTCACGTCCAGTCATCAGTGCACTTCGCCTTAATATCTACTGGACAGGCGAAATTACCACAGAAGAAAAGCGCCGCGTTGTCAACGCTGAAGTTTCGCCTTCAAGGACTCCGCGGAAACCATCGTCAGGTGAAGATGTTAGGACGCTTTACCCGGAATCGCTGCGCCTGAAAGAATATCCTACAGCAACTACGAAGTTTGAGGTTCCATTCCAGCTCAGTGATACGACGGTGGTGAGAAAAAAGCCCTATAATATGTCACGAGAGAAGAAAGTGTGGTTTCAGAACGAGATTCAAAAGATGTTGAATGCGCAGATTATCCGTCCATCCACGTCTACGTTCGCTTCACCCATCACCATTGCACCAAAGGAAGATGGAAGTCTTCGACTCTGCACGAACTACAGACAAATTAATAAGCAGACTGAGCTTTTTTTGTTTCCTATGCCACGTATAGACTCTATCATAGATGACACGGGTGGCTGCAGAGTTTTCTCGCGCATTGACCTATGTAAAGGATTCTGGCAAGTTCCGATTTCTGAAAAGTGCAAGAAATATTCTGCCTTCATCACGCCCTTTGACATCTGTGAGTATAGCCGACTTCCATTTGGATGGAAGAACTCACCCACTTGGTTCCAGAAAATGATGAATGACGTCTTGCGACCGTTTATCGCGAAGTTTTGTAACGTCTACATAGACGATATAATAGTATACTCCCGCAACGAGGAAGAGCACTCAAACCATCTGGCTAGTGTACTTCAAGCACTTTGTGACGCCGAGCTCAACATTAATGACAAGAAGAGTGAGTTTTTCCAAAGTAAAGTGGTGTTTCTTGGAAGAGTATTTGACGGCCAAACCAAGACAACAAAACAGGAATCAGTCGAACGAATCGCAAAAATGCAGAAGCCATATGACTTGCACTCTTTGCGGGTATTTCTGGGTCTTGCAGGGCATTTCCGGCCATTAATTAGAGATTATGCGACCAAAACCAAATGCCTTACAGAAATGACTAAGAAGAATGTGCCATTTCAGTGGACATCAGAGTGTGAATCTGTTTATCACAGCCTTGTGACTATTATTTCATCGAATCCGGTCCTGACTCTTCCAGACTTCAAGTTGCCCTTTGAACTGAACACCGATGCTTCTTATTATGACACAGGCGCAGTGCTTTACCAGAGAGATACCGGCTCTCCACGGAGCCGTCAACAGAGGGTCGTCGGGTACTATTCGTACACATTTGCGAAAACTCAACTGAACTACACGACTACAGAGAAGGAAGCCTTGGCAGTCCTAATGGCCGTACGCTATTTTAGACCTTCCCTGGATGGCACGAGCTTCAAGCTCTCTACGGATCACCAAGCCTTAACGTATATACTTAACCTCGCCGAGCCTTGAAGAAAAATTGCTAGGTGGGTGAGTGAACTCCAGCAGTTTACTTTCATGGTCCACCACAGGCCTGGAGAACACCTCAAGGACGCAGATGCACTTTCAAGACTTGCGGTAATGCCTGATCATAAAAATGTCTACGCAACATTGTTGTGGGAGGGAACTGAAGAACTTAAGTTACATAACGGAAAGTTCACAGTCCCAGAAACAATGTTGCCTCTAATTTTGGAGCTCTATCACGACTCCCCGCACTCAGGTGGACATTATGGCTTTTGGAGGACGTGTCACCAGATTCGTCAGCGTTTCCAGTGGAAACACATGAAAGACGACGTTCAACGGTATGCTCGGTCTTGTCATCAATGTCAAGTTCACAAAGCCAAGTACCTTCAGAGAACAGACGAGATGGTTTTGCCTCAACATTCCGACGTACCATTTGAAGTCATTCATCTGGATTTCGCAGAGCTCAAGAAGAAGGCTGCAGGAGTAAGAAGAACGCAGTCTTTCCTAGTGGCAGTAGACCAGTGCACAAGAATAGTGGCTGCACGGCCGGGAAGGGAAGACACAAATAGTGTGATCGCTCTTTTGAGTCGGGAGATGTTCAAGAATACGAAAATAGTAATATCAGACAATGGGTCAGCGTTTCTCAGTCAGCGTTTGCAAGATTGGGCGAAGGAACGAGGAGTTGTATTGCGATGCTGCACTCCATACCATCCTGCAGGAAATGGCATGGCTGAAAGAATCATTTGGGATTTGAAGCAGTTCATTTCAATGTATCCATGTTTTCAGGGTGGATGGAAGTGCTGCTTGGAGACAGCTGTCGCTCATCACAATCAGTCGCACACTGCGAGCATCGGCTGTAGTCCATATTTTGCAGCTTTCGAAAAGGTACCAGTGCTTCCTGCTGATCAAGAACTTTGCATTGCAGACCGCCTGCAATTGTGCGAAAAACGAAAACCTTCGGAAGCCTACCAGCGATACCGGGAAAGTATGAAGAGGAACTTTGACCGTCGCCACAACACGCGGATACCTCAGATACAACTGAACGATCTGGTGCTTGTCAGAAAAGGCCTCCCCGGCACAAAGCAGGTGTACACGAGACCTTATCGCGTGGTTCAGATCGCAGTGCAACATGGCGTTCTCAAAAGGGTCGGTTACACCAACGATAGTGTGCTGGAGTTTGCGACCATTGGAAACGTTTTCAAGTATCACCCCAGGAGGGATGAGTATTCAAAGAGGGGGAGTGTACGTGGACTTGAGGCAGGGTTGGAGGGAGACGAGGAGGAAGAAGAGGTTAGAAATAAATAAGATGGCTGACACCCCAGCCTAGTACTGTGTATTATTACAATATATATTTTTATTTATTCACAATACTGCCAGTCTCCAAAGAGACCATAGCAGGTGGGCACTACAGTATACAGTTACAAAGAGCACTTAACACTTTCAGGATCGTAAATTCGTAAATAATGTGTAAAAATACAAATCAGAAACCTTGAAGCATACAATCGGCCCTTATGCACACCATACACACCAAATACAAGTGAATGCTGGTTTGCATGTCACAGAAAAGCAGACATATCAAGGACGCTAAGAGACGTTATTTTCAATTCTTGATAAGAAATCGCACAATCACTGGGCATTAGTGGTGAAAGGGGTTAACAAATTCCATTCGTGGATGGCAACTGGAAAAAAAGAGTATTTAAACGCATCATTGTTACATTTATATTCTAATAGAGTATTTGTATGTTGGTGCCGGGTAGCTCGTGTTTGCGAATATTCAACGTAGTTTGAGACATCTATTTTGAAATAATTATGTAGGAGTTCATAAAGAAATTTCAAACGTGCCTGCTTCGCCCGTGTTTCGAGCGTGGGAAGCCCAGAAACAGCTAGAAGGGTAGTGGGTGAATCAGCCAGTTTAAATTTATGTATGAATGTTATGGCCTTCCTTTGTACCTTTTCTATTTTTTTTATGTTAGTCACGGTATGAGGAAACCATACAGTATTTCCATATTCAAGGATTGGCCTAATGAATGTTTTGTAGGCTAGTAGTTTCGTCGAGGTGGGTGCCAGATGGAGCGATCTGCGAATAAAATATAGTTTTTGCATAGCAGAAGAAGTAACATTATCAATGTGAGCGTCCCACCTTAGATCTGATGTTATTGTTAAGCCTAGATATTTATGCCTCTGTACATTCGTGAGAGCAGCACCATTTATGTTATAGCGAAAGTTAGAGGGTTCTTTTTTCCGTGTTATCTTCATGCATGCAGATTTTTTTACGTTGATTGTCATCTACCACTGAGAGCACCATTCTGCAACGGTATTAAGAGACTTGTTGAGAGAGAGGTGATCTTGTTGATTGTTAATTTCTCGATAAATGATACAGTCGTCTGCGAATAACTTTATTTTACTATCTATATTAGTAGTTATATCATTTATATAACCGAGAAATAACAAGGGTCCAAGCACGGAGCCCTGGGGCACTCCTGACGTCACTGGTACTGTGTCTGATGCAAAATGTTCAAAAATAACAAACTGGGATCTATTAAACAAGAAATCTTGAACCCAAGCAATAATTTCTGCATCTCCGATAAGGCTTCTTAATTTAGCTATTAGCTTTGTATGACAAACGCAATCAAATGCCTTGGATAGGTCGAGTAGCATTATGTCGATTTGGCGGTGATTGTTAATGCCTAGCGCGATGTCGTGTATTACTTCGGTTAACTGTGTTATGGTAGATAAACCTTGGCGAAAACCATGCTGGTTATTGGACAGAATGCCTTCAAGAAAAACTGTTAAATGCTTTAGAATGATATGCTCAAGTAGTTTACATGCCGTGCTGGTTAGCGATATTGGTCTAAAGTTTGTTTCAATGGATTTATCTCCTGATTTGTGTATCAGAATAATTTTTGCTATTTTCCAATCTTCTGGTAGTTTGGATGTTGAGAGGGATTTCCGAAAAATAATCCCCAGGTATATGCTGCTCCACTGTGCGTATCGTTTAAAAAATTGATTTGGTATATTGTCCGGACCACAGGCTTTTTTGGTGTCTAGGCCAAGCAGAAGATTAAGAACACCGGCGTCTGTGATAACGAGTGGCTGGATAGTGGGACCAGGCCGCGGATGTAAGTCCGGCATGACACCATTATCTTTAGTGAAGACAGAACGGAAGAATTGGTTGTATCTGTTGGCTTTATCTTTTTTTTTAATGGACGAAAGCTTAGTTGTGAGTGTGTTTTTTTGGCGGAAGTGGTTCCAAAATCTATGTGGGTTGTTTTTTAAGAAGCTGGGGAGTACAGTGTTGAAATAATGACTTTTCGCTTCTCTGGATTTCTGTTTAAAAGTTTTTACTGCAAGCGCTAGCCTGGAAGCGTTAGATGGGTTGGTGCCTGGTACCTTGTTTGCCTTCCGAATCCTTTTGAGTTGGGGTTTTGCATGTATTACTTCACGTGTAATCCATGGGTAATTTTTTAACGGTTTTTTTAACCGCACAGGAATAAAATGTGTTACACAGTGCGACACTATATCTTTGAAACACAACCAGACATCGTTTACATCAGACAAGGGATCTGAGGCCAATTCCGAAAACACTGGGAATTTATGAGCCAAGTAGGTTTGTATGGAAGCGTCATTTGCTTTGTCAAAATTTGTTATGGTTTGCGCTGCCGTTTGCATCGGTATTGAACAATCTAGCGGTAATACACACATCGGTATTCTGTGATCTGATATCCCTTCAATTATTTCAACCTGTGTTTGTTCTAAAAGGAAGTTATTACTCAACAAGATTAAGTCAAGTACACTGCGACACTCGCCTTGTACCCTTGTGGGGCATTCCACAATCTGGCGCAGGTTAAAACTTAGCATCATATCGACAAGTGCTTCTGAAGCCTTTGTCGTGTACTGCATGGTAGCCCAGTTAAAGTCGGCAAGGTTGAAATCCCCCATAAGAATAACCCGGCACTTTCCAGCATGTTGGTGCAAATACTCTTGTATGGCGGTTATGCATTCGTGCCCACATCCGGGGCTTCGATAGATGCAGCCAACAACTATACTTGTGCTTTTGGTAATAACTTTACAAAAAACTGCCTCAGCATCTGCTACTTCTGGAAGGAAGATTAGTGGGATTGATTTCTTTATTACTAACGCCACGCCTCCACCACGTGACTGGCGGTCTTTTCTAACAAGTACATAATTTGGGGGGGCAACTTCATGACTCGAGATGGATGCCGATAACCACGTTTCGGTAACTGCCACAATATCGGGTTCTCGATCGAGTAGTAGGCATTCAAATGGCTGTACCTTATTCAAGATACTGCGGGCGTTTATGTTCAATAACGTTATTTTTTCTTGCGCTGGCTTTGGCGCGTTACGGGCCGGCTTGCTTTGTTTTTTCTTTGTTCCACTTTGTCGTACTTCTCTATTTCTACCCTTTCGTCCTTTTCGTCATCCCAGGTGAACACACGGCTGTTAATGAACAGCTTATTATATGCTAACGACACTTTATCTTTATTTTCGCGGTTTTGCTTAGCACTGTCCCAGAGTTTTTTTCTGGTTTCTCTGAGTTTTCGGCAAAAATCCTCTCCTATAGAGAAATCTGTGCTCTTCAGTTTAAAGCCGTTTTTTAGTACCGCAGTTTTTTCTCTGGCATCAAATAATTTAAGTATGACTGGCCTTGTCTTGTTTGGTCCAACTCTTCCTAAGCGATGAATGCGCTCAATGGCCACAGGTTCAAGTTGAAGAATTTTTGTAATTATGCCGTCATTTACTGCCTGTTCTAGGGTTTCACTTGTTTCTCCTTCCAATTCCGGTATGCCATAAACGATTAGGTTTGACCTCCTGCGGCGGTTTTCCAAGTCGTTTATTCTTGCTTCAAGGCCCCTGATTACCCCCTTCATAGAAGCCATTTCTTTGTGGCATGCCGCGACTTCAGCCTCAAGTTTTGTAATTACGTCAAGCTTGTTATCAATATCCGAGAGTCGCTTTTCTTTGATATCCTTAATGTCTGCAGCGATTTCCGTCAGTTGTTTAGCAATATTTTCGAGCTCGGGGCCGGGATTGCTTTCGATATCTCCACCCATTAACAGTAGTTTCTTGAAATATGTCATGCATGATTCACACACAGCGCAATACTGCCATGGGCACGGCAACACCAGCAAGAAACAGTCACTTGAGCGGATGCATTTTCCATATTGCTTCCTCACCTGAAAAATGTAGACAAACGGGCAATTTGTGAGCCGCATGTCGACGGTGCCACCGTGCCCAGTGACAGGGGGTTCCCTGAGGAACGCATATATAGTCCCGGACAGCGCAGACGCCAGGTGGCGCTCCAGGGCAGATGGGTGGATGCATGTGCCGGTAAGCTGATGCCGTCGATAGTCGAAGAAGATCCGTGTCGGCAGCGTCGGCACGTGGTCGCTCTTTGCACGTTGGTCCAGCGCAGTCGCAGTCGCCCCGGTTGTTCCGAGGCCCACATCGCCTGCGCTGTGCAGCAGGCCGAAGACGAACTGAAAAATGTAGACGAACGGGCAATTTGTGAGCCGCATGTCGACGGTGCCACCGTGCCCAGTGACAGGGGGTTCCCTGAGGAACGCATATATAGTCCCGGACAGCGCAGACGCCAGGTGGCGCTCCAGGGCAGATGGGTGGATGCATGTGCCGGTAAGCTGATGCAGTCCATAGTCGAAGAAGATCCGTGTCGGCAGCGTCGGCACGTGGTCGCTCTTTGCACGTTGGTCCAGCGCAGTCGCAGTCGCCCCGGTTGTTCCGAGGCCCACATCGCCTGCGCTGTGCAGCAGGCCGAAGACGAACTGAAAAATGTAGACGAACGGGCAATTTGTGAGCCGCATGTCGACGGTGCCACCGTGCCCAGTGGCACCGTCCCACTATATATATATATATATATATATATATATATATATATATATAAGTGCAGCTGTCGTCTGTTTTCTGTTTTATTTTACTATCCAATCAATTGTGCCATGCACGACATGCCCAACAGCAACCCTGTGCACAGCCGGGAGGCCCCCACTACACGCGTAATTTAGAAGCGTGCAAGGAATTCGCATTGCACCCGCTTGCACAGCCTACCGCAATACGGGGCACCCCTATTTTTACGACGAAATGTTGACAGGGAGCCGAGTAGTTAAAGGCTTAGAACTTCCCAAAATGCCCCCTTACCAGCCTCTGCCACAATACGCGGCACCCCTCCTTCTACGACGAATTGTTTACGGGACCCCGAGTAGTTAAAGGCTTAGGACTTTCTGAAAAGCTCTTTTCCAGGAGGGGCCGTCTGATCGGGAGGAATGCGTTAGTGAACGGAAACATACACAGACCACTGACATCAGAAAGGTGAAGGGGAGATGGGGGAGAGAGATGAAGGGGGAAGTGGAAGGAAGAGTGGAAGGGGGGCACCCGAGGGGCGTCCACCGTATATTATTTTTCTCGTCTTCTCTTTTTTCTTTTTTTTTCTTTCCTTTTTCTTTTTTTCTGTTTTTTTTTTCTTTTTCCTTGCCCTCTGATTTGAGATTGTATAAAGCTGAGCACCAACAAACTGTACCTTTAATCCTGATGAAGGCCAGACTCTAGGCCGAAACGTCGAAATAAACCACGCTGTGACCGCTCACGGAAGATCTACTGGACTATAGATATATATATATATATATATATATATATATATATATATATATATATATATATATATATATATATATATATATATATAGTGGGAGTAATAATTCAATGGGCCAGTTAGTCTTCATGAAGGTATGGGATATGGCACAACGGGAGCGTTGTCAACAAAGATAAATATATTTACTTCCCAACAGTTTCGAGAGGGGTCCTCCCTTCATCAGGGGATGAGTTATACTAACTCATCCCCTGATGAAGGGAGGACTCCTCCCGAAACTGTTGGGAAGTAAATATATTTATCCTTGTTGACAACGCTCCCGTTGTGCCATATCCCATATACATATATATATATATATATATATATATATATATATATATATAGAGAGAGAGAGAGAGAGATATCCTGGCTGATGGGTGGGGTAGGTTTGCCTCCACCCCCCCTCGTGAAAGAGTTGGTATGCCACCGTTTCTCTAGGCATCATGCGGTATGACTACGAGACCACACTTATATCAGGCAAGCAGCTCATCACAGCCGATACTCCTTGTCGTCAGCCGCTCCCCACACTGACTGGAGATATCTCAGGCAAATTATTAAGCTATGCAAGTGTCGTAGTGGGCATTTTGTCAGCGGAGGTGGCAAGCCTCGAGGAAGTTGCCATGGCAAAGAAGTGTGATCCGACATATGAAGCTATTGAAGCCTTTACGGCAAATGGTTGGCCAACACACTGGAGCAAGACTCCGAAAGACTTTCACGAGTCTTGGTAATTCAAGCATGAGCTTACAGTACACAATAACGTCTTACTAATAGGCTTGTCATTGCCTAATCTTTGCGGAAGGCAACACTGAATGCATTGCACGAGGGACATGAGAGAGAAGGCATGCTCGCCATTTGCCCAACAGATGTGCATTTGCCCAACAGATGGATCACCAGAGACATCAAAGACTTGATAGAAAAGTGTCCGAACTGTGTAGAGTTCAACAACAAAGGAGCAAATCAATGTTAACAGCACTTTCTGACAGACCCTCGACGTCAACCTTAGTGGCTGACTCCTACTCACACTACTTCAAGATTGCGCTCCTCGAAGATGAGCGACCTGCAACAAGCATACAGATTACGAAATCAGATGAGCGGCCTGGAACCTGCATACAGATTATGAAATCAATTTTCACGCACCACGGCATTCCAGATACTGTTATAACTGACAACGGGCCACAGTTTCATCCTTGCAATACATCCGAGTTCTCGAAATTCGCACAAGAGTGGTATTTGGTATTTAAGCACATGACATCAAGCCCGAAGTACTCGGAGAGCAAGAGATTCACCGAGGCACCAGTGAAAATCCCCAAACAGAAGATAGCAAAGGCAACTAACCCCTATAGGGCTCTTCTAGCGTAACATGCAACATACCCCTTGAAGTGCCTCTACTTTCCGATCCAACCAACCCACCCCAAAACCATCTTTGCCGCATTGATTTCGTACACCTTCCTCCTGTGTTACATACATCGACCTCTTCTCTGTCAGGGGGCGATGACAGACATCGGTGTTGTCGACACGCCGCCACAAGTACATGTTGCCCTCACGAGGCGTGAATGGAACACTCGAAGCAAATTATCATTTCTTCTTCGTACCGCTCGAGGTCTTTCTGGCACAGCGCTGCGGTGTAGTCTTGCGGTGAGGCTGACATCGTGCGCGACACTTCTTGGAGTTAAATTGGCGTCGCGATAGCACTCGATCACACCTGCAAGCTTCGCCAACGCCCGCCAACACGACGGCGCTGCTGCACTCTCCGGCAGCCTCCGACAAAAAAATGGCTGCCTACCTAGAGTCCATAGCGTCGCCACCGTTCATGCAAGCTCCCTATTAGGGACGACGGGGAAAACTGAATAGAGTCGCAGCAGGTGATGCGATGACCCCCCCCCCCCCCCTTTCCTTTTTTTTTCCACAGCTGATCGTGCGGCGTCGACCGCGTGCCACGACGGGGACGCTACGCTTCTCCTAGCTGTCTCAGCACAAGACATGCTGTTCGGACTCGTGCACAGGTGACGAATAAACGTCCCAAGGCTGGCTAATCGGGGTACGTCGGATATGCTACAGCTATATACGCCTGGAAGGCTGCTTTATCAACGCAGTTAGAGCGAATTAAGCGCGACTCGCGCGTACCTGTAAATGGGACCCCGCATATGCATTCATCGCTACTCCCAAAGCATCGGGCGCAAATTCGTGGGACGTGTTGTAATTCACTCAAAATTATGACAACCTGAGGACCCATTGGTAATAGCCTTTTTGAAGTCTCCTTCAGTGGCTCCACGTGATTTAAAGAGCTACACTTGCCTAAGCAAAACAGCGGCAATGACCACGGATGTCGTATATTAATTACAATGAAGCAGCATTTACGAAAATTTTGTAAGTACGTACATTTGTACGCATATGGCGCACAATAAGCGCACACGGCGCGGTCGTATCGTCACACTACTGTTGACACACGCAGTCGCATCCCAGCATGCAAATGGATTCACAGACACCAGCGGCGACAACCAACCTTGGCAAAACCACGAAACTATCCTCGAACATGAATATACACAACACGGGATCCTACTACTTACGTGAAAGGCGTACGGCAACACAAGAAAAAACTCTTTCTGCCCGAGATTAAAAACACAGCGTGCCGAACTTCGAAAAAAAGAACTACGAAAATGAAAACACCCACAAACAGGTTATCAACCATTCCACGGCAAGGTGCCGTTTGGCCACAGAACACCTACCAGATTAGAGAACGGAAACTGTACCTTTGGGCTGTTGTATCGAAAAACGGTGTGGCTAAGCCCCGATCTTTACGTCCAGACGTAACTATTCGCAATGGATGGATGGATGGATGTGGCTCTACCTTTTAGATGGATGGATGGATGGATATAGCTGTACCCTTCAGATCGGGTGGCGGCTAACGCTACCTAGCAGTAATACTTAGTGAACTAATCATTAGATTTATCTTTTTTCCCCTAAATGCTGAGGTTGAGGATTGGTACTTTGCAGTGAAGGGTTCAATTTTCACTCGTGCCTTGACTTTAGCCACCAATCAGATAACCTCCTTCTAGTCAATTCTACCCGCCTTAAGTCTACTTTGCCCTCCCTGTCCCTAAACCCCAGGGCTTTGAAAAACTCTGTGCCATCATCCTGAACTATAGGGTGAAGCCTTTTACAGAACATTATCAAGTGTTCGACAGTTTCTTCTTGCTCTCCACACGCACTGCACACTGTGTCTACCCCTTCGTGTTTGGCCCGATATGTCTTGGTTCGCAATATTCCCGTCCTGGCCTCTTGGATTAGAAATTTCTTATCATCTCGCCAACAATTCACCGTAATTATTAACTGTGTTTCTCCCTTAGCTGATGTAACTTCCGGAGTCCCTCAAGGTAGCGTTCTAGGCCCTTTACTCTTCCTTATTTACATTAATGACCTGCCCAACAATATTTCCTCAAGTATTAGGTTGTTCGCCGATGACTGCATCATTTAGAGAAAAATAACATCTCCCGAGGATCACCACATCCTGCAAAGTGAAATTAACCTTATAAATATGTGGTGTCAAAAATGGCTCATGGTATTGAACTCCGGAAAATGTAAACTCATTTCTTTCACCCGCAAACAATCGAACTCTGATTTTTCCTACGTCATTAACAACCCTGTCATATCTCGTGTTCAGTCATTCAAGTATCTAGGGATAATCTTGACTCACAATCTTTCATGGCGCCCTCACATTACCGCTCTCTGTGCTAAAGCATCTCAAACGCTTGGATACACTCGTCGTAACCTCCGTAAATCGCCACCTAACACATTCGCAAGTTAGCGTACCTTACCTTTATTCGCCCGCTGTTAGAATTTGCCTCATCTATTTGGTCCCCTTATCAAGACTACTAATTACTAACTTGGAGCTTGTTCAAAACCGTGCCGCTCGTTTTATTACCGGAAATTACGAACGAAAATTCAGTATCACTAAAATAAAACTCGAACTTTCGCTGCACCCTCTTCAGGTTCGCCGGTGTGTTTCCCTTTTATGTCGGCTTCATGGATACCTTCAAAACACTAGGCCTCATTCTCTCCCTTTGAAAACCACACTGCACATGTCTAGGCGTCTCCATAATTGAGGCAGTTTCGAGCGCATATCCGGCAACACAAAGGCGTTTAATTGTTCTGCACTGCCACACGCCATCCAGCTTTGGAATGATCTCCCTGGTGATATCACTTTGATCACAAATCGCAAAGCCTTTCACTACCGCCTACTCGAACATTTTATGCTTGCGTAGCTATTTCTTGTTCATTCTCTCTAGATGTGCTATCTTATGTTTCAAATTGTTTAACGTTGTATCATGTTGCATTGTAGTATTGTAAATGCTGCCAAAACTTTCTTTATTTTACAATCACTAACTGTTCATGTTAATTAAGTTCGTGTTTCATGCACGCTCTTCCTTTGTTTAGTTTTTCTACTGGGGTGTTACTATTGCTTTTCTGGCAATCATTTAGATCACAGTGCACTTTCCATATTGTACCATCTTGATTTCATCCTTTTACATTTGTCTCAAGTCATGTTTTACCATGTACAGCCCCCCTTACACAATCCTCCAATTAGGAGCCTGTAAGGTATTGTGAATAAATAAATAAATAAACAGTACAGAACTACCCTAAGTATTACCATAGATCCTTTCCTTGGCAATTTCCTGCTTAAAAGTTGGATAGATTTCTAGTGCGGACTTCTAAATCATGCCAATTCTCCACATGTCAGTCTCCGTTTCCTTCACTTTCTTCTTAACCGATAGTTCTTTTTGGTTTGGCCGCCTGCTGTTTTCTAAGTATTCACTAGTCAATTTCCTGGTTCGCTTCCTCCTTTTTGTATCGACATTCTTCATGTACAAGTAGCTGAAAACCTTCCTAGCCCAACGCTCCTCCCCCATTTCTCTCAATCGCTTCTCAAATTTTATCTTGCTGCTAGCTTCCCTGCCCTCAAATGATGTCCATCCCATATCACCTTGTACTCCCTGATTTGGTGTATTCCCGTGAGCTCCTAAAGCAAGCCTACCTATTCCACATTGCTTAATTTCTAATCTTGCTTGAACTTCTGATCTCATACACAAGACCGCATTGCCGAACGTCAGTCCAGGAACCATGACCCCTTTCCATATTCCTCTCACAACATCATACCTATTGTAATTCCACAGTGCCCTATTTTTCATCACTGCTGCATTCCTGTTACCTTTAGTCGTCAAGTATATTTCGTGTTCCTTCAGGTACTCGGTCCCATTGCTTATCCATACGCCCAGATATTTGTATTTATCTGTTATCTCTAGCGTGACCTCCTGTATTCTAAGCTCACTACCTTCGTTGTCATTGAAAATCATGTCTGCTAATTTTTCCTTACTGAATCTAAAATCTAACCTATCTCCCTCATTACCGCAGATGTCCATCAATCTCTGCAAATCTTCCTTGTTGTTGGCCATTAGCACTATATCATCTGCATACATTAATGCTGGCAGTGCCTGATCAATAAGTTTTCCTTGTTTGACTAAAGAGAGGTTGAAGCCCAGTCCACTTCCCTCTAATTTGGCCTCTAATCTTTGTAGGTACATCATGAATAATAAGGGTGACAGAGGACACCCCTGCCTAAGTCCCCGTTTAACCTCTGTGGGCTTGGATAACTGGTTTTTCCACTTTATAACTACCTTGTTACTTTTATAGATATCCTTTAGAAGATTAGTGAATCCATCTGCCACTCCCAGTGTGTCTAGTATTCCCCACAAGTCCTCGTGAACCACGCTATCGTATACGCTCCCTTCACATCCCAAAATGCTAGCCACAGGGGCCTGAGTTCCTTTTCTGCTATTTCGATGCACTGCGTCAGTGAGAAGAGATTGTCTTCCAATCTCCTGTGTTTCCGAAACCCATTCTGCAGTTCCCCCAGCAACCTCTCATCCCCTATCCATGTCTGCAGTCTTTCCTTTATAATCTGCATCGCCAGCTTGTAGACCACTGGTGTCACTGTTATACGACGGTAGTTGTTTATGTCCTCTTTGTCCCCGTTTCCTTTATAGATCATGCTCATCCTGCTAAGTTTCCATCCATCAGTTAGGGACTTCACCATCGATTATTGTTCTGCTCACTGCCTCTCTAAATGTCTGTTTAGACTTCGGACCCAATGTCTTTATCAGCATAATTTGTATGCCATCAGGGCCTGTTGATGTACTGCTTGGAACCCTCTTCTAAGCCCTTTCCCACTGTCGTTGAGAAAATGGAGCCATTGCGCCACTTTATCCATCCTTGTCTATTGTGGTGCATAAGAAACTTTGTTGAAATTTTTCTGTCACCCTTGTTTTATATATTCAATAGCTTTGTCCCCTTCTAGCCTAGCACCTTGAGCTGTAGTTATAAACCTCTGCCCTAGGTTTGTTTCATTTCTTAGGGAGTTTAGATGGTTCCAAAATTTCGCAGCTGCCTTTCTGTCTTTTTTATGTACTTCTCCAAGCCACTGAGCACCCTTTCTTCTAATCTTTTCATTGATCAGGAGGGATGCTTCCCTTCTAGAGCTTAAAAAGATGTCCCATTTTCTTTCAACCTCATCTGTCGGTTCACCCCGCTGCTTAGCATGTCTGTGTTCCCTAGAGGCTTCCTGACGTTTTGCTATGGCTCTCTTAACTTCCTCATCCCACCAACTCTTGGGCTTGTGTCTTCTTTTCCCGGGTGACTTATCACATGCCTTAGCAAGCTCTAGCCCAAACAGTGTAATTAGATTTCTGTATGTCCACACAGTTTTATTATCCTTGGTGATTACTTTCTCAATTTAATTAGTAACAATTTCTATTTGCCTTTCTGAATGAAAATTTTCCTGTAGTTGCTCATCTTGTCTTCTTCCATGTTCGCTGCTCATCCAAAACTTAGCTTGATACCTTTGTGATTACTACCCAGACTTCTGGAGCCACTGGGCACCCTTTCTTCTGATCTTTTCATTGATCAAAAGGGATGCTTTCCTTCTAGAGCTTAAAAAGATGTCCCATTTTCTTTCAACCTCATGTGTCGGTTCACCCCGCTGCTTAGCATGTCTTTGTTCCCTAGACGCTTCCTGACGTTTTGCTATTGCTCTCTTAACTTCCTCATCCCACCAACTCTTGGGCTTTTGTCTTCTTTTCCGGGGTGACTTCTCACGTGCCTTAGCAAGCTCTAACCCAAACAGTCTAATTAGATTTGTGTATGTCCATACAGTTTTATTATCCTAAATGATTACTTTCTCAATTTGTTTAGTAGCAACTTACATTTGCCTTTCTGAATGATAATTTTCCTGTAGTTGCTCATCTTGTTTCCTTCCCACGTTCGCTGCTCTTCCAAAACTTAGCTTGATACCTTTGTGATTACTACCCAGACTTCTGGAGCCACCTCCATCTATGTGCATTCCCCTGAGCTTATAGTACATCCTATGTGACATCAGTGTGTAATCTATCGTTGACTGCAGCCTTCCCACTTCCCATGTTATTTGCCCTTCACACTTCTCGGTAGTGTTGCAAATGATCAAATCATGCCTTCCAGACATATCCATGATCATTTTGCCTGTTGAGTCAGTATACCCATCTATAATTTCTATGTGTTCATTCATATCTCCTAGTATAATCATCTCGCACTCTCCTCCTAATTCCTCAATGTCCTTTGATATACACTCCATCATTGCCTGGTTCTCCTCTCTGGCCTTGGCTCCCGTCCACAAGTACACCAATCCAAAAATTGTCATCTGCCCAGCTACTTTCCCTCTTAACCATAAATGTTCCATGCATCCCTGCTTGACCCTTTGCCAGTTTGTACTTTTATGAATGAATGCCCCAATACCAACCCCCTTTCTGCTGCCTTCTGTTCTATTACAATATTCCCACGCGTAGTCCGGATTGTTAGGAGGTTGTTCCATGTCCCTGAGATGTGTTTCTACAAAACCGTATACCATCGGCCTCTCCTCCCTTAGCTGTTCTTCTATCTCTTCCCACTTCAGCCTGTTCCTACCACCCTGCATGTTAATATACCCTATGTCTGAATTGGCTCCGCGCTCGTGGCTACGTCTATTTCAGCCCCGCACTCTACGTGTCTTAGATATCGGTGCTTCTTTGGAATCGTATCTGTCTGTACCCCCTGTTAAAGAGTCTCCCTGGTTGTTTTCCTCATTACTAGCTATCCTGCACTCCGAAGGGCTCACTTGCTCCCCAAAAAAGCTACTGCGCGTCCTGCGAGTCGCCAACCCACCTAATGACCTAGCCGCCCATCGAAGTGAATTCCGTCTCGTTGAAAACCACCCCCCCTATGTACCTCTCTGTTTATTTCCACCAGCTCAAAGCATCTCTTTCGACTCATCCACCATATCTCTTGGTTTGCGTTGACAACCACTCTTTGCAGGTTGCTATCACGCACCGGTACCTCCGGTATCGTGCTTATCACTACCTGTACCTAAGGAAAAGTGGCGCACATGTCATCGACGCCTTTCACCAATGGGGTTGCTAGTCCTGCTGTATCTTCATTTAAGAAATCGTTTAAACCACCTGAAATTATCACAAGCTTTCATCTAGCAGCTGTAGTTTTGAGTTTTGCGCTCGCTTACCTCATGACTGCTTCCAGCTTGCGTCCTGGGAACGCCCCTACTGTAACCTTCTTGTCACCTCTTACACTCTCTTTGATGGCTTCTGTGCATCGATTTAAATTCGAGTCCCCTGCGATTATCACATGCTGTCACTTTTCAGCTGGACGGTACTGCACCTGGGGATTACTAGCACCTGTGATGCCGGCTGCTTTGTCCCCTCCCAGCCCCACCACTATTTCACTGAAGCTGGGCCTTGCGACAATTGAACCGGCTGAACCTATTTTTTCCAAACTTGCTAGCTCTTTCTTCTCCGCCGTTCTGGTTCCCGGTTCCCAACTGTTCTCTCTGTAGGCAGCTCCTCTGTTCACTCTGGCTAGTGCTTCCTCGACGGACTTCAGCCTTTCTCCCATTGCCCTCGTTTTCCCTTGCTCTGTCGCCAACGCAGTCTCGAGCTCGGTGATTCTCATCAGCAGGTCACTCTGGGTAACCATCACTTTCTCTATTTTTTCTTCGACCTCACATTGCCTACACTTCGCGTCAGCCTCTTCTCCTTCCGTTTCTACACTTGAGTCCACTTTCAAACCAACCCCACATCCTGAACACTTCGCAGTTTTTTTAACCATGTCTTTCCAACACCAATTGTTCCTATGACTTGTCTCACTCGATAATTACAAAGCTCGAGCCCTGCCCTACAAAAAGAGAAAGTCTAAACTCTACTACAAAAATTTGCGTGTTCAAGGTACGTGCACCTCCCCCCCGGGGTGGCAAAAGAAAAACAACAAAAAAACAAAAATCAAACACACACACACACAAACTAATAAATACCTGGTGACCGACCCCCGAAAAAGCCGTACAATAAAATAAGTGCTACAGGAATTTTAACTGCTGCCCTATAATTATAAAAACAAGCTCAAAACATGCAGAACAACTTATCTGCGCAGTCGATCAGGAGCCCTAAAAAAACACGTCCATCCACCGTGACAGTCCGAACCAACCCCTCCTCTAGAAATATGCCTGAGGAATGGCTCGCGCTCCCAGCGAAGCTGGCCTGCCTTCAGTTTTAAACGAGCTCCGCGCGGTGGCACTCGCGACCGACACTAGGTCCGAAGACGTTAGGTCCGAAGTCTAAGCAGGCTTTGAGAGAGGCAGTGAGCAAAATAATAATCGATGGTGAAGTTCCCAATGGATGGAAACTTAGCAGGATGAGCATGATCTATAAAGTAAAGGGGGACAAAGCTGACATAAACAACTACCGTCCTATAACAGTGACATCAGTGGTCTACAGGCTGGCGATGCAGATTATAAAGGAAAGACTGCAGGCATGGATAGAGGATGAGGGGGTGCCGGGGAAACTGCAGAATGGGTTTCGGGAACACAGGAGGTTGGAAGACAATCTGTTCTCACTGACGCAGTGCGTCGAAATAGCAGAAAAGGAACACAGGCCCCTGTGGCTAGCATTTTTGGATATCAAAGGAGCGTACGATAGCGTGGTTCAAGAGGAATTGCGGGGAATACTGGACACACTAGGTGTGGAACATGTAACCACTAATCTTTTAAAGGATATCTATAAAGGTAACAAGGTAGTTATAAAGTGGGAAAAACAGGTATCCAAGCCTGCAGAGGTAAAACGGGGGCTTAGGCAGGACCCGGTGTCCCCTGTCACCCTTATTATTCATGATGTACCTACAAGGATTAGAGGCCAAATTAGAGGGAAGTGGACTGGGCTTCAACCTCTCTTTAGTCAAACAAGGAATACTTATTGATCAGGCACTACCAGCTATAATGTACGCAGATGATATAGTGCTAATGGCCAACAACACGGAAGATTCGCAGAGATTGATGGACATCTGCGGTAATGAGGGAGATAGGTTAGATTTTAGATTCAGTAAGAAAAAATCAGCGGTCATGATTTTCAATGACAACGAAAGTAGTGAGCTTAGGATACAGGAGGTCACGCTAGAGATAACAGATAAATACAAATATCTGGGCGTATGGATAAGCAATGGGACCGAGTACCTGAGGGAACACGAAATATACGTGAGGACTAAAGGTAACATGAATGCAGCAGTGATGAAAAATAGGGTACTGTGGAATTACAATAGGTATGATGTTGTGAGAGGAATATGGAAAGGGGTCATGGTTCCTGGGCTGACGTTCGGCAATGCGCCCCTAGCAAAAATTCTGACAGAGGTCTGAATCAGTCTGATACAGTTTCCTATAAGTTGTACCAGCCTTGTACCAGACTGATACAAAGTCTTACCAGTTCTTATAGGCATTCATATCAGTCTGATACATTTTCTTACCAGTGCTACCAGTCTCATATCAGACTGATGCACAGTCTTACCAGTGCTACCAGCTTTTGAATAAGTTTGATTGGTCATTTCTATGGCATATATTAGTCTTTATGTTTTTAGTCTTTTGTTCATTTATCGGACCTTCAAGATGCATCACTGTCATTTTAGCGGTACTTCTTTTTTTGAACACACTGCCCACACATATGTCATTGGTCATTTTTGCATGTATATTAGTGTATCAGTGTTTTCTATTGAACACTTGACGACCATTGTGTGAAATATTATGATGACTCAAAGAGTGCAACTGGCAGCTTTTGGATGCGTAGAATAAAATGTGCAATGTTTCATGGTGGTGCATAATTGACAAACTGAGTTTTAAATATGCAAAGCAGCTTTCAGCCTAGATGAATGCTTTATTCGGTATACAAATGGGATGGCAGGTGCCAGATAGCAACACAGTTAATGCTGACAATGATAGATGACGTCTAGAAATTTCAAGATACTAGTATCCAAAGCTTATCAGATGACAGTATAAACATAACTTGAAACAATACAAACAAAACTTCTCATCACAGAGCAATATTAACATAATTTCTAAATTTTAAGTTATAGGGCCAATAAACATTCCAAGGGAGATAACTCCAAGGGGGAGTCCACTACTGTGAACTGAGCTTGCTGATACAATAATTTTTCCAAACGGCGTGGATTCAAAAGCCTCGGGTGGTGCTGCAGTTTCTCCCTTTCACAACACAAGCCAACCCCAGCTGTCTCTCCCACATAGTGCTTTGCCTTTAATGACGAGCCACTGCAGTAGTGTCATAATCCATACTGGATGAGAGAATTTAAATAAACAATGAAATGCTTCTTTGAGTAATCATTAATTGACCTAATCATCAAAACTTAATGCCTCGTAAATCCACTTCCAGAAATATTTCAAAGCAAGTTGAGGGGTTTATTGCGCACTTCAACCGCTTTCTTTTTTTTTCTCGTCAGTCTCAACAAGCTGCTCCGAAAAATACAGGGAGGAATGGCAGTAAAGAAGTGCGATATGTAAGCACACATTATGACCTAGAGCATGCTTGAAGAAACACAGTAGCTTTTTCGTGTTGCCATTCCCATGTGTGAGTGTCACTATGCAATGTTAGAAGATTTTGGACAGCAGTGCCAGCATGTGGCAGCACACTGTGGCAAGAAGCACATTCGAATAAAACGCTGCTCTTGATTTATTTTGGCTATAGGCAAATAGCATGCTTTCAGCTGTTTTACACCACATACAGGCATCCGAAAATTCGAAGTGAGCACAGTCATCTATATAAAAAAAGTCACTTGCAGCTGCAAGATTTGGCTGATATGTTGATAGCAGCATCTGTTATTCACAGGTGTGTCTTTTCACAAAGCCCAAGCGGAGGCACAGACCTGCTATATTACTTGCCTGTAATCCTCACAAGATTGATAAATCGAAACCCATGTACTAATTAAGGCTAAAGCACTTGACTGCAAAACACACACACACACAAGAAACTGTCTACCATGAGAAAAGTTCAGTTGTGGAGAGAACAACAATAGAAAGGATCGAGCCAACATTTAGTTGTCCTACCTTGCTAAACTCATATTAGACTGGCTATATATGTCACAAGTTTTAAACAAGTTTGGTACATCAGCAACATAGCAAACACATCCAACTTTCATGTGCAAACACACTGGCCACATCCTTCAAGCACAACTTTTTTTCTCTGTTTCTGAGCAAACACCAATGTAAGATGGGTTCTTGAATAGTTTTGATGTAAGCCTCACACACATGAGCACACACACAGAGCCTGGCAGCTTATTGACATGCACCAGTGTAAAATACATGCCATTGTTGCACATAAAAAGTGTCGCTCATGCCAACATTGTCGCGAGCCGCATCTGCAGTCCGATCGGAATGCGCGCGGCAAGGTTCCTTTTGGCGTTGCATGAGTGGTTGCTAGACTGGAAGGATCAGTGTTGCAAAATCGCGCTAAATTTGACTGCAAAAGTTTTTTCTGTACTTGTGGCTTCTTCGTGAGAATTTGGTGCCATCCGCGGTGCATTTCGTGAACGAGCGACGCTGGCTGTTTTAATTAATGGAATGAACCGCGCCTAGCAGTAGTCGAGTGTGGCGCTGCTGTGCAACTAAAAGGCCGTTTTAATTAATGAAATGAACCGCTCATTACAGAATTCGTTTTATTTACGGAATGAACCGCGCCTAGCAGAAGTCGAGCGCAGCGCTGCTACGCAATTAAGAGGCCAATTTAATTAACAGAATGAACCGCGCCTAGCAGAAGTCGAGGCGCGTTCTCTTGCTGTGTGCGCAGCTGTGCGAATAAGATATCGCGTCTCAGTATTAGGGATGACGGGAAAAACTTCATAGAGTCGCAGGAGGTGATGCGCTGCCCCCCTCCCCCCTTACTTTTTTTTTTCTCAGCTGATCGTGTCGCGTCGACCGCGCGCTACGACGGGGGACGCTACCGGATGGCACCAAACTCTTACGAAAAAGCCACAACTACAAAAAAAAAATTGCTTAGCCAAATTTAGCGGCAGTCTGGCAATAACCACCCCAAAGTCTGGCAACCGACTTATGCAACGCCAAAAGGAACCTAGCCGTAATCGCTGAGCGAAAGCCGTAAGTGTCGTCGGGATCAGGATTTTTATTGCTGTCACCATGCGCATCACTCAGATTTCACGTGTCGAAGGCCGCTACTCTAGAACATCAATTACCAGCTAAAGACTGAGAAATGCTCTTGCGGAGTGTAGCTGGTTGGCCGACTGCGCCTCCACCGCTCCTTGTCCGAGGTACTACATATTGCGATCCAGGCTCCAAATAGCGTTTTTTTTTTTTTCTTCTTTTTGATCGAGGCTGGGGTTGAGTTGAATCCATCTCTCGTCGAACTTGACACAAACTTCAAATAGCGCGCTTGACGGTGTCCACGCAAAGTGAGGCTGCGGGACTGATAATAGGTGAACGGGTAAAGATCGATTACATCGACCAAGGCTTCACATTCACAACCTGCTTGCTGTGCCTTGAATGTTAAGCACGCGGCGCGGATTTCGCCGAAAACTATACCATGTGCCGCGAGATCACGGCACGAGGTAGTGACTCTACAGAACTCCTCGCGTGCTGAAGGTGTATCGTACTGTGGTCGCCACGGAGGAAGGTGGTTGTCGCCATAGTGGTCGCTGACTGCCATTATGGCTAGATGATTGTAGCCATGTTAATCTGATAGATAAATAGATGATTGGATTGATATGGCTGTACCCCTTAAATTGGGCGGCGGCTAACGCCACCTAGCCTAACCAACGCGAATATGGCGACACAGCGCGTGACCTCTAAAATTGCCGCTGCACGCCCGTCATTGCGCGTTTGCCATCTCGGAGGCTATGCACAGCGTCACCATTTCACAGTGATTGCATTCATTGTTTATATATTATGGCAGCGTCTTCTGCGCCGCACGGCGCAGCAGCCATCCCCACACAGAAGTGGCTGCTGCGCCGCACAAAAGTGACGTCACCTAAAAAATTATTACTTAAAGCTAGTAAATTGTGTAACATATTCGTGCGTAAAGCGTTAAACCTACAAAACTTTTACTAAGCAAGTGTTTAACGAGTCAATTAGCTTAGGTTTGTTATTTAAATACATATTACAAGTATTTTGAATACAGGGGGCGCCATAGGCGCTGCAGCTGCGAAAGGTAAGCACTGCGAGATTTGTTGCGATGTGTTGATGGTGGAAACGCTGATGAAATATTGGCCATGGCCTAGGCCACTCCCAAGGAGGACTGGAGTGTCGTCGCTGCTTCATGTGATTGCTGGATGCTTATTTGAACCTGGTGGTTGGAGCTAGCGCGGCCATCCACCGCGCCGCAGCTTCATCTGAGTGTGTGCGCCATAAAGTTTCTCAGTATGATGTGTGAATTGCAGTCGTTGGACGTACTGCATTTTCTAGATTACAATGCCAAACGTGGTTTTGTCAAAGGAGAAAGTGTTCTTGCTGCCAAGTTTTGCTTGTCACGAAGGGCAAGGTCGACGATGAAATAAATGCTTTCGCACGGTTCACGTGTGACTGACCGGACGCACATGGGCAAGGTTCCTTTTGGCGTTGCATGAGTGGTTGCCAGACTGGAAGGGTGGTTGTTGCCAGATTGCTGCTAAATTTGGCAGATAGGTTTTTTTCTGTAGTTGTGGCTTCTCCGTAAGAGTTTGGTGCTATCCGCGGTGCATTTCTAGGCTGAAAATTTTTCTCCTGTAGTTGTGGCTTTTCCGTAAGAATTTGGTGCTAACAGTGGTGCATTTCTTGGCTGAAAATTTTTCTGCTGTAGTTGTGGCTTCTCCGTAAGAGTTTCGTGCTATCCGCGGTGCATTTCGCGAGTGCATGAGCGACGCTGGCCGTTTTAATTAACGGAAGGAACCGAGCCTAGCAGAAGTCGAGCGCGGTGCTGTCGTGCAATTAAGAGGCCGTTTTAATTCCGTTTCGATTAACGGAATGAACCGAGCCTAGTAGAAGTCGAGCGCGGTGCTGTCCTGCAATTAAGAGGCCGTTTTAATTCCGTTTCAATTAACGGAATGAACCGAGCCTAGCAGAAGTCGAGCGTGGTGCTGCCGTGCAATAAAGAGGCCGTTTTAATTCCATTTTAATTAACGGAATGAACCGAGCCTAGCAGAAGTCGAGCACGTGGTGCTGCCGTGCAATTAAGAGGCCGTTTTAATTCCGTTTCGATTAACGGAATGAACCGAGCCTAGCAGAAGTCGAGCGCGGTGCTGTCGTGCAATTAAGAGGCTGTTTTAATTAACGGAAGGAACCGCGCCTAGCAGAAGTCGAGCGTGGTGCTGTCGTGCAACTAAGAGGCCGTTTTAATTAACGGAAGGAACCGCGCCTAACAGAAGTCGAGCGCGGTGCTGTCGTGCAATTAAGAGGCCGTTTTAATTTCGTTTCGATTAACGGAATGAACCGAGCCTAGCAGAAGTCGAGCGCGGTGCCGTCGTGCAATTAAGAGGCCGTTTTAATTTCGTTTCAATTAACGGAATGAACCGAGCCAAGCAGAAGTCGAGCGCGGCGCTATTGCGCAATTAAGAGGCCGTTTTATCTATTGGAATGAACCTCCCATTACAGAAGTCGAGGCGCGTTCTCTTGCTGTGTGCGCAGCTGTGCGATTAAGATATCGCGTCTCAGTATTAGGGATTACGGGGAAAACTGAATAGAGTCGCAGGAGGTGATGCGCTGCCCCCCTACCCCCTTACTTTTATTTTTTTTCCTCTCTCAGCTGATCGTGTCGCGTCGACCGCGCGCTACGACGGGGGACGCTACGCTTCCCCTAGCTGTGTCAGCACAAGACATATCGTTCGGACTCGTATATACATGTGATGAATAAGCGTTCCAAGGCTGGTTAATCGAGGTACGTCGGATATGCTACAGCTATGTACGCCTGGAAGGCTGCTTTATCGAAGCAGATGGAGCGAATTAAGCGCGACTTGCGCGTACCTGTAAATAAGACCCGGCCGACGAGCCGCCGTCGCTTACAGGGCCCCACCCACAATAAGCACAAATTGTCTCTCAGCTCAAGAGTGCAGTATAAAACAATAGGGTGGGTAGATGAGAATAAAATGGCATATTATGTCTCACTACACGCTATCACTCACGATATGGCAGGGATCCCTAAACGGGATATCGGCGAGCGATCACCTCCATTAATCGAAGGAAAAGGTCTTTCACGTTGAGACGCGCAACGACCAAGTACGTCTCGAGAGGCAAAAAAAAAAAAAAAAGGAGCCTTGCCCCTGTCTACCCAGCATTGTGAGTGTCCCGCGGAGCTTGGACAGCTAGCTGTTTCCAGCAACCATTGTACCTGAAGTGTGGGTCTGCTTGTTTTTAGATGCGGAGCATCTAATACTCGAGGCTTGTAGTGCGGCGCCGTCCGCAAGCTTCCTCCTCCTTCCACCATCTGTGCATCCCTTCCTCCTCTACACACTGCGCGCGCTTCACTCCTCCACCATCTGTGCACCCTTCCTCCTCTACACACCGAGTGCGCTTCTCCTCTTCACGAACATTCGCTAGCTGTATAATGTAGCGCGCATGCGCCGTCACGCTTCGAGAACATCGGCAGCTGACGCGCGCGCATGCGCCGTTGCGCTTCTTCCCCTTCTCGAACATTCGACAGCTGACGCGCGCATGCACCGTCACCCACCATCTGTGCCGCGCGCGCTTCTCCCCTTCGAGAACATTCTACAATTCTCCTGATTCTCCAGTGGACGCGCATGATTCTCCAGTGGACGCGCAGTGGACGCGCCGTCGCGCTTCGAGAACATTCAACAGCTGACAGTGCATGCGCCGTCGCGCTGTATATATACTCAAGGTCGGCGCTCGCTCGCTCAGTTGCCGCTCGTCGGTTGGTTTGTACGGCGCGTCGACGTCCAAGGTCGCGGTGAAATGAATTCCAACGAATCCACAAACACAATGATCGACGTCCTTTCGACCAGTGCCGCCCTTCGCATACGTGTGTACGTGTTCACTCATTTAACACCCCCTCCTACAACCACGTTAACCAATTTAGCCATCGAACCAAGTAAGTCGCAATTTAACACCCCATTTCACAACCACGTTAACCAATTTAGCCATCGACCCAAGTAAGTCGCACTTTAACACCCCATTAACCAATTATATGCTCCGCATCCTCCTCAGTGTTCCCCCGAGGGAAGCTGCGGGCAATCTTTTTTGCCGGGGCGATTGTACGTGACAACTTACTGCATCCTGGGTCACCATAATTAAGCCGAGGTCCTTGTGAATTCCCCATCACTCGGATGTCGGCGGCCGCTTCTGTGCTGTTCCCGAATGTCTGCAGGTCGAACTGCCGCTCGAAGCGATGGCGTCTTCGACAGTCCAATAACGCGACGGCTCCTGAAATGGTGACAATGTACTTTGCACAACTAACGTTACGGCATTTCATAAGGATCACGATCCTAAAGCTTAGGGATTGCGACCGAGATAGGGAGCATCAAATAAGGAAATTTAAGAGGTTTACGTGAGCAAGTTTGGCCATGTGTCGACGCCCAATGCACCGAGGTGGAGTACGTGCCCTGGGTGGTGTACTGTTTATGTGATACGTGAGTCACATCACGTAGCATCACGTAACGTCGTTCGCACTCCCGCTCAAGTCACCGTTGCTGTGGAGAAGGAGGGGCACTGAAGTGGAGTACGTGACCTAGTTGTTGTACGATTCGAGGCGTCTTCGCCTATCCCGCATTTTCACACATATGCTCCCGTCGCATCAGTGCCGTGATCAACCCCCTCTTTCTCCGCAGACGCTCGCGTCACTTCGGGTCGGCGCCATGTCAACCAACGTTCGAGGTACAAAAAGGTTTTTTTAAATGTTTTTTTTTTTATTCCAGGCGTCTTTGCCCTCCCGTCTTTCTCCGCAGGTGCTCGCGTGGCGTTAGGGCCGTGGCCCATCCACTATTTCTCCGCAGATGCTCGCGCCACGTCGGCTCCGTGACCCACCCCCTCTTTCCCCGCTGATGCTGCATCACGTAGGCGCCCTGTCAACGTTAGAGCGCTCTATCCCCCTTTCACCTCATGGCCCTTATAAAACGCCGTAACGTTAGCCATGCAAGCTACACTGTTACCAAATCAGGAAGCGTCTCGTCATGGCCACGCCACGGATAGACCCCAGCATTGTCGAAATCGCCGACATCATAAGGTACCCTGCCGCGGAAGAGGCCTTCCTTCGTGAAATCGGACTGTCGCCTGCGCCATCGCTTCGACCGGCAGTTCGACCTCAGGCAGCCGGAACAACAATGGGGCGGCCACCGACAAGTACTGGGGTATTTGCAAGGATCTCTGCTTTAATCCAGGTGAGCCAGGATGCGGTGGAGAAGTCGTGACGTACAATCGCCCGGGAAAGAAAGGAAGCAGACCCACATTCAGGTGCAATCGTTGCAGGAAACAGCTCTCCCAGCTCCGCGGGACGCAGGCTCTGCAGGGTAGGCAGGGCCAAGGTTCCTTTTTTGCCTGTCATGACGTACTTGGTCGTCCTAACGTAAAACTCTCTCGACGCGAAATAATATGGCTCACGTACGCCATGGTGAAAGGGTTCTCGTCAAGGAACACGAGAGAGCTTACAGAGAAGGAGTTTAAATTTAGCAACTCCACGCGGACCGACTGGAGAAATTATATGAGAAGTAGCACTCGAAGAGCTGCGCGCACAGCCGGCGATGGGTGGAGTGGGCGAAGTCGTCCAAATCGACGAATGCTTGTTGAGGGGTCGGCGCAAGGCGTATCCAGGTCGCCTGCTGACTGGCGACAGTGTTCCTTCAAGGCGCCACAACAGTTACGGTGGCGTTTCTAACAATGGCCCATGGATTTTCGGCATGCTGCACGTGTCCACGAAGGAGTTGAGGCTGTTTCAAGTGGATAAAAGGGATGCTGCCACCCTTGGTTCACTGATAGCCAAGCACATTCTTCCCGGGACGACGGTGTACAGCGACGAGTGCGCCGCGTACCAGTGCATACCCAGACTTGTGGATGCCAACGGAACACCGCTAAACTTGGACTGGCACACCGTGAACCACAGTGTCAACTTCGTTGATCCTACGACAGGCGCCAACACGCAAAGGATTGAAAGTGAATGGCAAAAGGCCAAGCGCCGTCTCGTTCGCAACAGCAACAAGACGACTACCTCACTTATGCCGTCTCACCTCGCCTGGCTTTGGTGGAGATCAATTAACGCACGTCCCAACGTGAAAGGCCCTTTTCTTCGATTAATGGAGGTAATTGCTCGCCGGTAATTGTGATTAGCGCGTAGTGAGACATATTGCCATTTTATTCTTATGTTTATGTTGTCATTATGTTGTATTATTATTATTGTGAATATTATGTTTATTATGTCATTTTATTTTTATTGTTGTATACTAAACTCTTGAGCTGAAAAACAATACACAATGATTATTTGGAAATTTGGTAGTTTGTGCTTATTGTGGGCGGGGCCCTGTAAGCGATGGTGGCTCGTCGGCTGGGTCCCATTTACAGGTACGCGCAAGTCGCGCTTAATTCGCTCCACCTGCTTCGATAAAGCAGCCTTCCAGGCGTACATAGCTGTAGCATATCCGACGTACCCCGATTAACCAGCCTTGGAACGCTTATTCATCACATGTATACACGAGTCCGAACGATATGTCTTGTGCTGACACAGCTAGGGGAAGCGTAGCGTCCCCCGTCGTAGCGCGCGGTCGACGCGACATGATGAGCTAAGAGAAAAAAAAAAGAAAAGTAAGGGGGGAGGGGGGCAGCGCATCACCTCCTGCGACTCTATTCAGTTTTCCCCGAAATCCCTAATACTGAGACGCGATATCTTAATCGCACAGCTGCGCACACAGCAAGAGAACGCGCCTCGACTTCTGTAATGGGAGGTTCATTCCAATAGATAAAACGGCCTCTTAATTGTGCAATAGCGCCGCGCTCGACTTCTGCTAGGCGCGTTTCATTCCGTTAATTAAAACGGCCAGCGTCGCTCATGCACCGCGGATAGCACCAAACTCTTACGGAGAAGCCACAACTACAGCAGAAAAATTTTCAACCAAGAAATGCACCACGGATAGCACCAATTTCTTACGAAGAAGCCACAACTACAGGAGAAAAAATTTCAGCTAAGAAATGCACCGCGGATAGCACCAAACTCTTACGAAGAAGCCACAACTACAGGAGAAAACTTTTCAGCCAAGAAGTGCATCACGGATAGCACCAAATTCTTGCGAAAAAGCTACAACTACAAGAGAAATATTTTCCGCCGAATTTAGCAGCAGTCTCGCAACAACCACCCCAATGTCTGGCAACAAACTTATGCAACGCCAAAAGGAACCTTGACCGCACATGCATGAAACCCCAGTGCGTCGGCGAAGTGTTCATACGATGGATGGAAACAACTTTATTGTAATGTTTTTACGAAGCCTGTGATCTCCAAAGGCCAGAGCTACTGCATTGCTGTCTGTTTTGTTAAGTGCGAACACGTATGGCCGTTCTCATCACGTGAATGCTCCCGTGCTGTCACAGGCCGCGCGTGTTTTTGAGCAAGGCAGACAAGCTGTTTTGTAGTTAGATGGGCTAACGCCGTCGGCACTTGCCCTTGGGCATCGTTTATCAAGTGCTGATCGCCTAGAACGGTGCGGTGACACGTCAGTATTTTCAAAGAAAGCGACCTGCCGGTTACCTCGTCAGGTGATGGTACACTAAGCGACATAAAAAATTTGCCCGACACTACGTTGCAGTGCACCTTTCTGTCATCAAAGCTTTGATAAACCGTGGAAATCAACATTCCTGACACCTGTGCTGAAGAAACCAATGCAGCCAGCTGCATTCGAGTTTTTGTGTCTTTGTGCGTCTTGCCGATTAAGAGCACTAATTCGCAAAACACTTTATCATAATAAATATAGTCAATCCTGCAAGAGTCATCGAAGATCCAATAATAAAGGGCCTGTGGACGGGACCACCACCAGCAGCAAGTCAGGCTGATGAGGAGGCGCAAATGTTGAAACAATACATGCGTTAACAAAAAAAAAGAAAAAGTGTCGAAAGCAACAATGGGACTTGAACCACCAACCTCTCCAGTTCATATGTTGCTTTAACCAACTACGCCACAGCTGCCTTTTTTTTTTCTTTATTTGACTACGCCACAGCTGCCGATTGATTTGGGAAGACAAACAGGCCTGTTTTGTATTGTTGTCACGCTAAATCTAAATAACAATTTTGTTCACTTTTTTGTTTGGACGTCATTTTAACGGCTTTTATTGTTATGTCTAGACGTACCGCTAGACACTCCCGACTATCCAAACAAAGCGCCTAACCGGAATATGCATCACGTCACTTCCGTGCGGCGCAGCAGCCGTTTCTGTGTGGGGGATGGCTTGTGCGCCGCGCGGCGCACAGTCTCTGCCATATATTTGCAGTGAGCTCTAAAAAACTACCCTCTAAGATTGTAAAAACAAGAAGTAAAAGTTTTGCAAATAAATATTTTTGTTTTCAAAAACTAAATTGCGTTGTGTTGAGGAAGAAATCGTGGACTCGTGGTTGCATAAACTACTTGGGAGATCCACAAATGGCACTGCCATCGTCATCAATGGCAAGTTCGTGGCGGCCTTGGTATGGTGGCTAGAACCATAGCCTTGGTGCGTGTGTAGTGCATGTGAACATTGTTGCGTCTCTTAATTGCTCAGTATCGCGCCTGTACACTCGCAATTCTCCAAGATGTTTGGTTTCGCAGTGATAATTAAAAATTAATAGTCCCGATAAGTGCATGTAAGTACATCAATCCGAAGGATACAGGCAATTTTGATCCTCACAAGTGGTACCGGGTGTTCTGGAAGGATAACACACACTGCGGCCACTATCACGCTCAAGTGATTAAGCTTTACGGTAAGTCCGCGCCTTTTATATTCCCAATATGAAAACAAAGAGGAAGAAGCAGTCGTTCTGAAGTTGTTTACTGGTCATATTTTCTTAGGCACCGAGGATGATGCAAGGAATGCAACAGAAAAACGACCATCCATACCGCAGACCCGATTGCGACTCCTCCGATAGCTGCAGTTCAAATGAAGTGGACAATGAGTCGTTTGAAAAAGTAAGTTGCAATTGGTCACACTGCAGCTGATATGCTACTTGCAGCGTAATTATTACAGGCAGCCAAGTTTGGCTATCGTTGACATTGCGGCTGATGTGCTACTGCGGCGCAATTACAATCGACAGCCAATTTTGCTCTGCACGTGGTGCCGTGTCACACATGAAGCACCAATGCTCTGATATACTGCCCGCCCCCTTAGCGAATATATCAGAGCATCGATGCTCCACTACTGCGCGGGCGCCGGAACGTCGTATTGAAGGTGGTGGTAAAGTTGCAGTATGCTGAAGAGCTATTTTATTTTATTCTATCGTGGTATGAGCGCAGCTTAGTCACATTTTTTTGTACAATTGACTGGTTTAAAATTATTTTTGCTTGTGCGGATATACGCCCTGTTTGTGCTTGCGAACTAGCAGTGAAATTTGTGTGTTGGGTTGTCTGCAGTTATAAGAAACACGACGCCAAGCTGCTGTTAAGCAGAAGTCAAACCACGTCAGCAACCGTTTTAAGAAGCAGCAGGGAGGCCTGCTGTTTGCTAATGCTGAAAAAAAGAACAGAGAAAGAGCTTCTGAAAGAAGTGAATATATATGCTCAGGGCTCAAAATACAAAAGCATTAGAAAGAATAAGCCTACTGGAAAATGCGCTTCGCAGCAAAAATTTCCAAACAGGTTTATCATTTCTTCATAAGCTGTTGTAATGCACTGCTGCTAGGGTTGTATGCAGCAGCAAGTTGGCCTATTCTTATAGCGTGCAATTTTGCTGAAAAGCAGAATGCATTGTAAGCTCATGGGTGGCATGGATGCATGCATGTTTTTCTAATCACTTGAAAATGTGCTTTTACAACTTTCAAAGTGTGGTGGATATTAAAAAGAACACTTGGTCAAAATTTCTTGAGCCCTCCACTACGGCATCCCCTATAATCACACCAAGGTTTTGAGACGTGACATGCAACGTATCATTACACTTTAATTGCACATCTCAAGTGCATGCTATGTTTATCATATATATTATTTGACCATGCACACCTAGGATGCTACCGTGACAATTAAGGGTGCAATATACTTTATTTCTGCACACTCTACTTTTTCATTGCAGCAAAGAACCTTGTCCTTTGCGGGTGTTGCAGCCGCAAGCCCCAAAAACAGAAACGACTTGCACCTTTGCCACCACTATGTGCTGCCACGCTGGAACCACCACAGCGACCACGGACAGCCCTGAAGTAGCCCACTCAAGTGTGAGGGAGGCTGCACTGCTTATCAATTATGTGCCCACTGACAGAGAGGTATCATAAAACTCTATGCTTTGTCTGGAAGATATATTGCTTTGATTTAATTAATGAGAAAATGTGCATTGACAAACTAATGTGTGCACATCATCTTTGACTTGTTTTATAGGTGCATCGGAGCAAAGGAATTGCCGTTCGCAAGAGGTTGTACAATCACCCCATGGGCTTGAAAACACAGAACCGTTTAGTTTGTGAGGCGGCCGTTACCATTTTTTATACAGCAGGCCAAGTCGGTAGAAGTGTTACTGTCACAACTGAAAATAGCGCTAAGAAACGAGGACACAAGAAGAAAACACACAGCACAGGCGCTTTAGCGCCTGTGCTGTGTGTCCTCTTCTTGTGTCCTCGTTTCTTAGAGCTATTTTCAGTCGTCACAATGCACCAACAAGCCCAAATTTCGACAGTGTTACTGGCACAGCCACCAATGGGTCTAAAGGGGAGGCGAAATCTTCCTAGGAGAAAGAAACATATGCTGTGTTTTCAGGTAGGTGAAATTTTGCAATCTGACCAAATTCATGGAAGTTGGTGGCTCCATTTTTGCACGTAATCAGCCGAGGTTTCACTGCCAACTTGTGTTATAATTATTTACTAAAGCTTCAAGTGCAGCTTTTGCCTACTGGAGCTGGGTAATTTTATGCAAGAATCCACAAACTAATTTTAAACAATATTAGAGAGGCAGACTGGTAGCACTCCTACTTATTTCCTTGTCATATTGACTCCTCTATTTAGAGTGCACATAATTGTCGCTTAATAAGTGCCTGTAACTTGCTTTGTTTTTAATCATGCCGATTTCTTCAACCATTTTTTTGAAGCACACTGTTATGATTGGAGAGGTTGAGCATATGAAGAAGCTCCTCAATAAAGCTTTGGCAAACAAAATTAATGACTTTATGACATCAAAAGATTAACCAAGGAATGGCACATCAAATAAAATATTTTGTTTGATTTCTGTGTTCATATTTGTGTCCTGCTTGCTCTGATGTAGCGGTGCACCTGCCAGTTGGCTAAGCACCGATTTGCTTGTGGGCGTATCAGAGTAGAATGCTACACTTATAGGCTGGTACATGAGTACTGGTACACTGATAGGCTGGTACACTGATAGACTGATACACTGATAGACTGATACACCCATAGACTGATACAACTGTCAATAACCTGATAGCCTACCAGAATTTTTGCTAGGCGCGGTCTTGTGCATGAGATCAGAAGTTCAAGCAAGATTAAAAATTAAGCAACGTGGAATAGGTAGGCTTGCTTTAGGAGCTCACGGGAATACACCAAATCAGGGTGTACAAGGTAATATGGGATGGACATTATTTGAGGGCAGGGAAGCTAGCAGCAAGATAAAATTTGAGAAGCGATTGAGAGAAATGGGGGAGGAGCGTTGGGCTAGGAAGGTTTTCAGCTACTTGTACATGAAGAATGTCGATACAAAATGGAGGAAGCGAACCAGGAAATTGACTGGTAAATACTTAGAAAACAGCAGGTGGCCAAACCAAAAAGAACTATCGGTTAAGAAAAAAGTGAAGTAAACGGAGACTGACAGGTGGAGAATTGGCATGATTAAGAAGTCCGCACTACAGATCTATCGAACTTTTAAGCAGGAAACGGCCAAGGATCGATCTATCATAATACTCGGGGTAGTTCTCCACTGTTTGAGGCCAGGACGGGAGTATTGTGAACCAAGACATATCGGGCAAAATACGAAGGGGTAGACACAGTATGCAGTGCGTGTGGAGAGGAAGAAGAAACTGCCGAACACTTGATAATGTTCTGTAAAGGGCTTCACCCTATAGTTCAGGATGATGGCGCAGAGTTTTTCAAAGCACTGGGGTTTAGGGACCGGGAGGGCAAAATAGACCTTAAGCGTGTAGACTTAACTAGAAGGAGGTTATCTGATTGGTGGCTAAAGTCAAGGCACAAGTGAAAATTAAACTCTTCACTGCAAAGTACGAATCCTCAAACTCACTTTTTAAAGAAAAAAATAATAAATCTAGTTTTTGGTTCATTAAGTATTACGGCTTGGTAGCGCTAGCCACCGCCCGATCTAAAGGGTACAGCCATATCCATTCATCCATTCATCTATCTATCATCACGGTGATGGGCGGTACCAAGGAGGATACATAAAACTTGCTGGAGTGGAAGCCGCCTGTGTGCCGCTACGGGAGAGAGTGAAGCCACGCCGAGCATGCGGCGGCCATGTTGCCAGTGGCAGAAAAGAGCCGAGCGCTGCAAATTTAATGCTTCATCGCGCTGCGGGTGAAGTGACTCGTGTGTTTATAAAGCAACGAAAACAAGTATTTCTGGTTGTAAATGTTTATTGCGACTTGTACGCAGCCAAGTGGCATGTAGAGAACTCAATTAAAGTGCTTATGCATCAAATTGCGATGCCTAAAGCAAACACATAATCGAAAACATAAGTGCCCTACTGGTGGTTGAAAATTATTGCCCTTGTCAAAAGTGGTCCCACCTTACTTTTGACCAATTCTCGGTTTTTTTTTTCCTTCGTCATGTGTTGTATCCTCACTTTTACGTATTGTTCGGTGATTTGCCTGCACAAACTGTAAACCTGATTATCAAGCGTATCAAAGTCTAGCACGTGCTGCTCTAGTTTATGGAACCAGTTTTTTCTCGGAGGAAGCTCATAGAACTTTCAGGATGAGGTGTCTTGCTCTTGACTTCACCGTTGTGATGGAATCACATTCAGCCTGTAGCCGCCTCAGTCCTCGACTTCTTTACAGGGGCTAATGACATCTCGCGATGGTAAAACACGACCACCTTGCCTCCTACATTTAATTAAAGGTGTCAGCTCATCTGAGTGCATGGCTGCTATGCACTCTTCTCAGGTAGTTGCAGTTCGACCTTTCGAACAATGAAGCCTGCTACGTATGGCACCACGGAACCGACAAAAGCAGAAAAGCTTTCGGGCTAGTCAATGCGATACGTATTGTCGTGGTCATCGAGCTGCAGGACTGGGGCCTAGCGCATGTCAGTGAGATTGCTTCTTGGATGTACCATGGCTGCAGGAGTCATTGCATTCAATACGAAGAGAACATCTTGGGAGCAGTGTCCAGAACTTGAAGACGTGACTTCCGTCTGAACCAATAGACGCTTGTATGCAGCCATAAACTGCTAAGCTGTTGGGTTGTTGTTATGGCCGCCTCATCCACGTATTGATTCAAAGTTTTAGGCATAGTCTTGACTGAGTTTGTGTGTCAGTAAGTATTTAAGCTGACCCTAGCTGACAAGTCTGTCAAACATTCTTTCCATGCTTGCCATGCGTATCCAAATACCAATGAATCCGTTTTTTTTAGCCCTTCTGTCACTACCGGATCTCTCAGCCCGTTTATGTACGCTCGAGTCTCCACAAAAAACGACTTCCAGAATGCTTCGTTCCCCTGCCGAAGGGGTGCTTTGTACGACCTTGGCAGCTGGACTACGCGTGGGAATATTGTAATAGAACAGAAGGCAGATATGTGTTTAATGCACCTATGTACGACAGACAATTCAGTGCGACGGAAGCTAAGCTGAAGTTAAAATGGAAGTCTCTGCAGCACCGAAGGGCATCGTTTCGACTGAAGCTATTGCACAGCATATTTCATTCTCATACTCGAATTCCCTGTGACGTATACATAAGCCGGCCTCACTACATTTCAGCCCGCAAAGATCATGAACACAAGATAAGAGAATATAAATGTAATACATCGTCCTTCAGCAACTCTTTTTTTCCGAGAACTATCAGTCAGTGGAATCGACTTCCTCCCACAATTGTAGAAATTTCTTCAACGGATGCGTTCTTTTCTGCAATAAAAATGATTGAATCTTTGGACCGCTAAGCCCTGTAGACTACGTGTGTGCGCCTGGCAGTCGCCATGATCTGTACGGTATCTTGGTTGTAAGCTATGTTGTTTTGTTTTGGTGTTAATTTGCCCTTGTGCTAGACGAATGCTGCACTTTGTTTTAATCATCATGAGATTTTCATCAATTTTTTTTGTGGTTTTTTCTCTAATACATATGACTTTTCTGACGCATCTGTGCTCGGTGCAACTGTGTATGTTTTTGTATTTTGGAAATCTACTTCTTTTCTCTTTTTTACTTATGTGAATGCAATTATGTGAACTTATGTGAACCTGCAATTTTCATGTTCTTTTCTGTACCCCCCCCCCACTATAATGCCTGTATGGGCGCTGTGGGTACTAATTAAATAAATAAATAAATAAAGGGGGGAGGTATTGGGGCATTCAATCATAAAAGTACAGACTGGCAAAGGGTCAAGCAGGAGTGCAAGGAACATTTATGGCTAAAAGGGAAAGTGGCAGGTCAAATGACACTCCTTGGTTTCGTGTACTTGTGGACGGGAGCAAAGGCCAGAGAGGAAAACCAGGCAATGGTATAGTGTATATCAAAGGACATTCAGGAGTTAGGAAGAGAGTGCGAGATAATTATACTAGGAGACATGAACGTGCACATAGAAGATATAGATGGGTATACCGACCCGACAGGCAAAATGATCATGGATATGTGTAAACGCATGATTTGATCATTTGTAACAGTACCGAGAAGTGTGAAGGGCAAATAACATGGGAGGTAGGAAGGCTGCAGTCGACGATAGATTATGCACTGATGTCACATAGGATGTATGTTAAGGTCAGGGGAATGCACATAGATGAAGGTGGCTCCAGAAGTCTGGGTAGTGATCACAAACGTATCAAGCTAAGTTTTGGAAGAGCAGTGAAAGTGGGAAGGAGACAAGATGAGCAACTACAGGAAAATTTTTATTCGGAAAGGCAAATTGAAATAGTCACTAAATAATTTGAAAAAGTAATCACGGAGGATAATAAGACAGTGTGGACATACACGAATCTAATTAGACTCTTTCAGCTAGAGCTTGCTAAGACGCATAACAAGTCACCCCGGAAAAGAAGACACAAACCCAAAAGTTGGTGGGATGAGAAAGTTAAGAGAGCCATAGCAAAACGTCAGGAAGCCTCTAGGGAACACAGACATGCTAAGCAGCGGGGTGAACCGACAGATGATGTTGAAAGAAAATGGGAAACCTTTCTAAGCTGTAGAAGGGCTGCATCCCTTCTGATCAATGAATATATTAGAAGAAAGGGAGCTCAGTGGCTGGCAGAAGTACATAAAAAAGATAGAAAGGCAGCTGCGAAATTTAGGAACCATCTAAACTCCAAGAAATGAGACGAGCCTAGAGCAGAGTTCTATAACTACAGCCCACGGTGCCAGGCTAGAAGGGGACAAAGCTATTGAATATATAAGAACAAGGGTGACAGAAAAATTTCAACAAAGAAGCACTTTATGCACCACAATAGAAAAGGACGAATCAAGTGGTGCAATGGCTCCATTTTCACAACGAGAGTGGGAAAGGGCTGAGAAAAAGGTTCCTAGTAGTACATCAACAGGCCCAGACGGCATTCCAATTAGGCTGATAAAGACATTAGGTCCGAAGTCTAAGCAGGCTTTGGGAGAGGCAGTGAGCAAAATAATAATCGATGGTGAAGTTCCCGATGGATGGAAACTTAGCAGGATGAGCATGATCTATAAAGGAAAGGGGGGCAAACAAAGCTGACATAAACAACTACCGTTCTATAACAGTGACATCAGTGGTCTACAGGCTGGCGATGCAGATTATAAAGGAAAGACTGCAGGCATGAATAGAAGATGAGGGGGTGCTGGGGGAACTGCAGAATGGGTTTCGGAAACACAGGAGGTTGGAAGACAATCTGTTCTCACTGACGCAGTGCATCGAAATAGCAGAAAAGGAACACAGGCCCCTGTAGCTAGCATTCTTGGATATCAAGGGAGCGTACGATAGCGTGGTTCAAGAGGAATTGTGGGGAATACTAGACACACTAGGCGTGGAACATGCAGTCACTAATATTTTAAAGGGTATCTATAAAGGTAACAAGGTAGTTATAAAGTGGGAAAAACAGGTATCCAAGCCTGCAGAGGTACAACGGGGGCTTAGGCAGGGGTGCCCCCTGTCACCCTTATTATTCATAATGTACCAACAAGGATTAGAGGCAAAATTAGAGGAAAGTGGCCTGGGCTTCAACCTCTCTTTAGTCAAACAAGGAAAACTTATTGATCAGGCACTACCAGCATTAATGTACGCAGATGATATAGTGCTAATGGCCAACAACAAGGAAGATTTGCAGAGATTGAGGGACATCTGTGGTAATGAGGGAGATAGGTTATATTTTAGATTCAGTAAGGAAAAATCAGCAGTCATGATTTTCAATGACAACGAAGGTAGTGAGCTTAGGATACAGGAGGTCACGCTAGAGATAATAGATAAATACAAATATCTGGGCGTATGGATAAGCAATGAGACCGAGTACCTGAGTGACACGAAATATACGTGACGACTAAAGGTAACAGGAATGCAGCAGTGAAGAAAAATAGGGCACTGTGGAATTACAATAGGTATGATGTTGTGAGAGGAATATGGAAAGGGGTCATGGTTTCTGGGCTGACGTTCGGCAATGCGGTCTTGTGCCTGAGATCAGAAGTTCAAGCAAGATTAGAAATTAAGCAACGTGGAATAGGTAGGCTTGCTTTAGGAGCTCACGGGAATACACCAAATCAGGGAGTACAAGGTGATATGGGATGGACATCATTTGAGGGCAGGGAAGCTAGCAGCAAGATAAAATTTGAGAAGCGATTGAGAGAAATGAAGGAAGAGCGTTGGGCTAGGAAGGTTTTCAGCTACTTGTACATGAAGAATGTCGATACAAAATGGAGGAAGCGAACCAGGAAGTTGACTGGTAAATACTTAGAAAACAGCAGGTGGCCAAACCAAAAAGAACTATCGGTTAGGAAGAAAGTGAAGGAAACGGAGACTGACATGTGGAAAATGGGCATGATTAAGAAGTCTGCACTAGAGAACTATCGAAATTTTAACCAGGAAATTGCCAAGGAAAGGATCTATGATAATACTCGGGGTAGTTCTCTACTCTTTGAGGCAAGGACGGGAGTACTGCGAACCAAGACATATCGGGCCAAATACGAAGGGGTAGACACAATATGCAGTGCGTGTGGAGAGGAAGGAGAAACTGCCGAACACTTGATAATGTTCTGCAAAGGGCTTCACCCTATATTTCAGGATGATGGCGCAGAGTTTTTCAAAGCACTGGGGTTTAGGGACCGGGAGGGCAAAATAGACTTTAAGCAAGTAGACTTAACTAGAAGGAGGTTATCTGATTGGTGGCTAAAGTCAAGGCACGAGTGAAAATTAAACACTTCACTGCAAAGTACGAATCCTCAAACTCACTTTTTATGGAAAAAAAAATAAATATAGTTTTGGGTTCATTAAGTATTACGGCTTGGTAGCGCTAGCCACCGCCCGATCTAAACGGTACAGCCATATCCATCCATCCACCCAGCGGGTTCCTGGAGTTTAAGATGTCAAACAAGCCATCAAAAGTTCTAATAAACGTAGATCTTGTGCTGGCGGCCTTGAATTGCGGCCGCTTTAGCTTTTGTTCGCAGAAGTCCAAAACGTCGGCAACTGAGGCACTCGATAAGTTGTACAGCATATCATACCTTCATTTTCTTGCTTTTCCCATTGGACGTGGACTTTCCTAAGGTTGTTTCCGAGCCACAACCCTTCTTCACGTTGAAGTGCCTTCAATGCCACTTGATAACCCCATTTCATATGCTTCCCTTCGAATTCAAAGAGGTGGTAAAAGCACTCCGGCGCGAAGTGTACAGAGCGAAGTGATCTCAGTCTTTTGCATTCTAGTTCTCACGGCGAACGGCCCACTCCCAGAGGCTCCGCGTTACGGGATCTTTAGTAAACCTGTAAAACAAATCCGGACTGTTATGTTTTGCACGCTTAGATCATGTCAGCTATAGCTCCCTTTAGTAACGAGCGCGGAATGGCTATGTCGAAGACGTTTTCGTGTACGTACAGGTGGAATGTGAGGCCACAACCTTTTTTCAACCTGTTGGCACATCCGTAAATGTCGCAAGAGACAACCATTGTAAACCATTTGTCTTTACAAGCCGACAAGGTGAAATAGGAACGGACGAAATCAGCAGCTCGCGAGGGCGCTGAGCACGCTTTTTGCCACTGGCAAGATGGCGGCAGCTGGCTTCACTAGCACAGCGCCCCTTCCACTCCAGCAAGTTTTATGTATCCTCCTTGGGCGGTACCAGCTAAGCGTTTTAGGGGCGAAGCTCCTTAGGGCGTGGGCTGTGCGTCCCCTGTAGCCTGTATGTAGCCACCTCTAGTTTAGTTCTTGCAGTGTTCACTAGATGGCGGTACGGTCCCCTGTATGTAGCCGAAGCTATTGAATATATAAGAACAAAGGTGACAGAAAAATTTCAACAAAGAAGTACTTTATGCACCACAATAGACAAAGACGAATCAAGTGGTGCAATGGCTCCATTTTCACAACAAGAGTGGGAAAGGGCTGAGGAAATGGTTCCTAGTAGTACATCAACAGGCCCAGATGGCATTCCAATTAGGCTGATAAAAACATTAGGTCCGAAGTCTAAGCTGGCTTTGAGAGAGGCAGTGAGTACAATAATAATCGATGGTGAAGTTCCCGATGGATGGAAGCTTAGCAGGATGAGCATGATCTATAAAGGAAAGGGGGACAAAGCTGACATAAACAACTACCGTCCTATAACAGTGACATCAGTGGTCTACAGGCTTGCGATGCAGATTATAAAGGAAAGACTGCAGGCGTGGATAGAGGATGAGGGGGTGCTGGGGAAACTGCAGAATGGGTTTCGGAAACACAGGAGGTTGGAAGACAATCTGTTCTCACTGACGCAGTGCATCGAAATAGCAGAAAATGAACACAGGCCCCTGTGGCTAGCATTTTTGGATATCAAAGGAGCGTACGATAGCGTGGTTCAAGAGGAATTGTGGGGAATACTGGACACACTAGGCGTGGAACATGTAGTCACCAATCTTTTAAAGGGTGTCTATAAAGGTAACAAGGTAGTTATAAAGTGGGAAAAACAGGTATCCAAGCCTGCAGAGGTAAAACGGGGGCTTAGGCAGGGGTGCCCCCTGTCACCCTTATTATTCATGATGTACCTACAAGGATTAGAGGCAAAATTAGAGGGAAGTGGACTGGGCTTGAACCTCTCTTTAGTCAAACAAGGAAAACTTATTGATCAGGCACTACCAGCATTAATGTACGCAGATGATATAGTGCTAATGGCCAACAACAAGGAAGATTTGCAGAGATTGATGGACATCTGCGGTAATGAGGGAGATAGGTTAGATTTTAGATTCAGTAGGGAAAATCAGCAGTCATGATTTTCAATGACGACGAAGGTAGTGAGCTTAGAATACAGAAGGTGACGCTAGAGATAACAGATAAATACAAATATCTGGGCGTATGGATAAGCAATGGGACCGAGTATCTGAGGGAACACGAAATATACGTGACGACTAAAGGTAACAGGAATGCAGCAGTCATGAAAAATAGGGCACTGTAGAATTACAATAGGTATGATGTTCTGAGAGGAATATGGAAAGGGGTCATGGTTCCTGGGCTGACGTTCAGCAATGCGGTCTTGTGCATGAGATCAGAAGTTCAAGCAAGATTAGAAATTAAGCAACGTGGAATAGGTAGGCTTGCTTTAGGAGCTCACGGGAATACACCAAATCAGGGAGTACAAGGTGATATGGGATGGACATCATTTGAGGGCAGGGAAGCTAGCAGCAAGATAAAATTTGAGAAGCGATTGAGAGAAATGGGGGAAGAGCGTTGGGCTAGGAAGGTTTTCAGCTACTTGTACATGAAGAATGTTGATACAAAATGGAGGAAGCGAACCAGGAAGTTGACTGGTAAATACTTAGAAAACAGCAGGTGGCCAAACCAAAAAGAACTATCGGTTAAGAAAAAAGTGAAGGAAACGGAGACTGACATGTGGAGAATGGGCATGATTAAGAAGTCCGCACTAGAGATCTATCGAACTTTTAAGCAGGAAATTGCCAAGGAAAGGATCTATGATAATACTCGGGGTAGTTCTCTACTGTTTGAGGCCAGGACGGGAGTACTGCGAACCAAGACATATCGGGCCAAATACGAAGGGGTCGACATTGTATGCAGTGCGTGTGGAGAGGAAGAAGAAACTGCCGAACACTTGATAATGTTCTGTAAAGGGCTTCACCCTATAGTTCAGGATGATGGCGCAGAGTTTTTCAAAGCACTGGGATTTAAAGACAGCGAGGGCAAAATACACTTTAAGCGGGTAGACTTAACTAGAAGGAGGTTATCTGATTGGTGGCTAAAGTCAAGGCACGAGTAAAAATTAAACCCTTCACTGCGAAGTACGAATCCTCAACTTCATTATTTAAAGAAAAAAAAAGATAAATGTAATGGTTAGTTCACTAAGTATTATGGCTAGGTGGCGTTAGCCGCCGCCCGATCTAAAGGGTACAGCCACATCCAGCCATCCATCCATGTAGCCACCTCTAGTTTAGTTCTTGCAGTGTTCACTAGATGGCGGTACCGTCTCCTGTATGTAGCCACCTCTCGTTTAGTTCTTGTAGTGTTTGCTAGATGGTGGTACTTGTAGCTGATGATGAAAAGATGCAAGATGTTATAAACTAGAAAGCGGTACTTGTAGTTGATGAAAGACGCGAGATCTTATAAAATAGGAATGATGTCACATACGGCGCGTGCCATTGGTTGAAGGCAATCGTTCGATTTAGTGCGGCGACGTACGCTAGGGGGAGCGATGTAATAAAATCTAGTGGGCAAAATGTACAGAGGATTCATGGTTTACCAGGTTTACCTCTGGAGCTTCGCCCACTCATCATCATTCACTTCGTGGATATGGCGGAATTTTTTTTTTATCTGCGCGCGTCCGTAGAGAATAGTTCGAGACCTGCAAATGTGCACCACTAATTCGGAGGCTATGCAAAGGGTTGCATTGTTGCACCGTCCGCCACAGGTGACGCTAGTGACCGAGAACATTTTCAAAATGAAGGAGAGAAAGGGCGTGGCAGCTGTTTTTTTTTTCTCATGTGGCAGGCATCTTCCTAGAGGAGGCGTTGTCGGAACCCACGGAGGAAGGAAAGGTCCGAACCGAACTTTGCACACATACGGTCGCGCCACGTAGCGGCCGGCAAGAGCAAAATCTCAGAGATGATTCGTTAACTTTCATGCACGCGATGGCAAAAAAATCTAAAAGCAACAGGATGTGTTGCGTGCCTCAGTGCACGAACAGAGCGGTGAAGGATGAGATAAGCCGTCATTCGTTTCCGCTGGACGTGCGAATCAAGAAGGAGTGGGTGGTGAAGCTCCGTATAGGCAAGCCTGCGATGCCGCCAATGAATGTTTGCAGCGCACATTTTGTCACCGGAGACTTCTTGAGCAGCATCGGTAAGCCAAATGCTAATTGTTGGCATTGTTCACAAAAGCATAAGGATTATGCTCTAACGATATTGTTGAAATGAACGGCGCCACCGATGCGGGACGATGAACGTAAACGCCGCAACACTTGATTGTTGCTTTTGGAGAGTTAGGAGGCTAGTGCCTGGGCGTCTGTCACCCGCATAAAATGGAGGGAGCGTCAATTTTGGCATTCTGTTGGTCTTTTTAACAGACCGTAATGCGCGACTGCACTTTGAAGTGTTTTTTCTCGCGGGCTCTTTCATTGTGACCAGGGCCAATCCGGATCGGATTTTGTAATCAACACAGACCGCTGTTACACGGCAAAAACCTGTCCGGATCATGTTTGGTGCAGACGTCAACGTAACCGCGATCGTATCAATTCCAATCACACTTATTCGCAAGTGGCATTGTAGGGGCGATTGATCTGGACCGAGCGCAATGCGAATCGGCCCTGATCGCGAGAAAAATTTCCTTGTGACACAGTCTTTGCTTTTTAGTGTGATAGCTTTGTGACTGGTTTTTAAGTCTCATTAGTGTGCATTAGCAATCTGGTTTAACCAACAAAACATTTTAATTTTTAATTCTACAGATGGCCGGTGCATCGTTATGAATGCAGAATTACGTAAAATGCTTGGCTACCATGCATGCATTGAATGCTCGTTTAACGGTAAGGTATTCGACATGTGCTTTTCTGTAATGCACTGAGTTAGATTGTTGTTGTGGCACATGAAATTGCAGGATTTCATTTCAGTCCTCATTTTATGTAGATCCCAAATTGTGGACACCTAATCGAAGACGACTGAAGAAGACTGCTGTGCCTTCGCGGAGCTTGCCCATAAGAGCACATGAAAAAGAGGACTTGGCAAGGATTCAGGAAGCAGCAGCGCGAGATGCCCGTGCCTCTGCTAGACATGAGCATGGTATGTTTGTTATTATTAACATTTATTATGACACGCCACACAGGGCATACAACAAAGAAACATTGGAAGGCTGTGGAATCGACCATAAGTGGGTCGCACTGTGTTATATTGTTTATTAGTCGGCATTCGTTCTGCTAGATTAGAAAAGACGGTAAGCCCATAGATATTCATATTTGAAAGTCTTATTCAGCGCGCAAACACAGCAAAAAGGGACAGGACAGGGTCCACGAGGCTGAAGAGTTCACGACACTTTTTTCGTTTAGCTGCTGTGCGATCATTCCCGAGAAGTTGTATTTGCAGGGCTTGACGGTACAGGCGAGCCTGCCGAAGCCATTTCGAGCGTAGAATCTTGGATACTCTTAAACCATTGCCAACAGAGAGAGTGAGGCCACCAAACAATGCCTTGATTCGGGAAGTATCTTTAGACGGATGCAATACGCCAGAGAGCATGCGCAGCAAACTACCACACTGATTAAACTGACAAGAACGGCTTGTAAAAGAGGAGATATAGATGCCTGATGATCTAGAAATGTAACTAAAATGTAAGATCGTCAGTTGTAAAAAAATAGTCAGTTGTGTATTGTCAAACCAATTCAGTTCTGTTCTGGAAGTGCTGCAAGCTATTTAAGCACTACTGGCTGTCAGCGATCTCTACACTATCCATAGGCAAAGGTTTCATCTCTCCTAGATTTCTTAGAATTCTAATTTCTTCTGCAACCACCATGATGTTGCAGACATTGCAAAAAAAAACAATGCTACCCGACATTAAGGCTACCACTGAATTGTGCGTCATGGAACTGCTAAGAATGCACACAACGAAACTCATGCAAAGTGTCATAAGTGCATGACACGAATATTAGCAATTGGTTGAAACGTACACTCACCACTTCGAGAAACAAAGGCACAAAGAAGACACACACAGAGCGCGTTTTTGTGTCTTTCTCCTTATGTAGAGTTCACACTGCCATTGTGTCTCTGTTTGTCTTTTGTGTTGAGTCTGTGCCTTGCAATCACATTTGAAAGAAACTTGAAAGTGCCTAAGTCTTTCAAAAATGCAACAGCGGGCTGCAGAAATGCATGGTTGACGAAGCGTACACGAGCCAGACTGATTGACCGCCAAAACTTATTGCTCTGACTATTTGACATGAAGTGTTGCTGTGTTGTAGTTTTGAGTGTATGTTGTAAAAGGTCTGCAGCAAAAAAAAAAGTAACAAGGCATAGAATGTGGCTTGTGACATTGTCCACACGGCATGTTCTCGTGCTCCGGCTCAAGCAGTGAAGAAATGACAGGACAGGAAGGGAAAGCTTTCAGTTACACTCCTTTACTCTCTAAAAATTGGCTTCTTTGCCGTGATTTCAGGTGATCACAAGATGTATTAATGCCAGACGTATGTCGGCAAAGCATGTGGAGCTCACTCACGCTCGGCAAATACATTTTGCCCTTAGGGCTCATTCGGCCTCAGGCTTACAAAACATTTTCTCAATCGGACTCAAATTGACTAAATTGCTTACCCCGACTCACTCATACACAGACTCACCACTTCGAGTTTGAGATAGTTCACTTGTGAGTTTGCCAACCTTTGATGCCAGATAATATCTTGAAATTCAGGACATAACAGGGCTAATTTAAAGCATTCCTCACATAGCTAGACTACATCACTGTAAACAAGAATAAAAACGTGCTGCTGAGTAGAGCTGCTTGCACTCATCTGGGGCTAGAAAATGTAAACCAATCTACAACTATTCAAAGTATACCCATGTCATGCTATGCCCAAGATAAGGCAGTTTTCAATCACTCTTTAATATAAACTGCCTCAGACTTGCATGTTCAACATATCGTAAGTACACTCTGAGCTGTCACTGTGCCTGTATACTCTTTTGTAATGCAGAATGTTTACGAATTCTGTCATTTCTCTTTTGTGCAGGATCAGCTTCTCAAGGAACATGTTCGGAGCCTGCTCAACCTGTGCATGTGTCACCTTGTGAAGAGAACCCCGATGAAGCCCTTTGTGATGTAAAGGCTCAATCATATGCTGTAATGTGTAGTGCTATTGTAGTTATATGCACCCAGGGTGAAAGCTTGGAAACTAAAATAAGGATTTATACTAACCAAAGAGAACAACTTTATGTCAATAGCTTAAAGCACGTATCCCTCAAAGCATTGTTACGCCCTCTGGCAACTTTTTTACCACGATAAGCCGTACACTGATCTAACCTTCGATATTGGCACGATTAATAGCTGGCAGGACGACAGCGGAGAATGAAGTAAGCAGCACGAGCTAGTATGCAAGGCATGCACAGGGTAAAATTACAAAACGACCCAAGGAATGCATATCAACTTATGCATTATCATCGAATATAAAGTGAAAACTTCTACTGATTTTTAGAGATGCTTCAGGAAAACAATATGCCACATTTCACCTATTGCAAGCATTCATACTCTTGTTTCAAAATAGGGTTGTTGCAGCATGTACCTTGAATTTTCTCATATTTTGCTCCGTAGTCGAAAATCTCAACATGCCACTTTATCACAGAAACAATGAGTCAAGCAGCTGACAAGATAAGCAGGGAGTGAAATGCCAGAACACTGATGCAGTAGAACCCATTTATAAGAGACACTAATGTAAGAAACAATTGGATATAAGAGACACTAGTGTGGGTAGATTTAAATAGGGGTTCATAATAAAATGCTTACGGGGTACCCTGCTCATAAGAGACATCTCATGTACATGACAAGAATTGCTCCCCGGTGTATGCCTCTTATAAAAGGGTTCAACCGTATGCACAAATTGATATAAACAGTATAAGATCATGGCATCACACTATGACATTGTAGGCTTATGCCACAGGAGCGAAAGGACACGCCTGAACGATAACCGATGCCAGCCCCGGAACGTGAGCCGTGGCTTCACGTGCCACGGCCTAGCGCCTTCTTTATTTTCTTCTGTCGCCATCGCACGCTCTCCGGTTTGCGCGCCGTCCGAACGAGGGCGCTACAGGGCCCCCCGTGTAGACTGGAAGTCGGAATGTGACATGCCGTTTGTGGTATTCCAACGGAATATCAGTCGTAGATGAGAGGCTTTCTAGGGCAGTCTCCAGGTACGTCGGCTTGAGTTGGTCCAAGCTGACTGTCTCTTCACGGCCGTTCTGAAGTAGAGTGGCAGTTTTGGGGGTGCGGTGAAGGACGCGGAATGGTCCGTCGTAGGCTGGTGTCAAAGGTGGTCTGACCGCATCGTGGCGCACGAAAACATGTGTTGCAGTGGCCAGATCAGGGTGGGTGAATATGGTCTTGTGTTCGGAAGGTCTGGGTGGAGGTGGAGTGGGCCGGAGGTCTTGAACGCAGTCGAGGAGGCGTTGTAGGAATTGCTGTGGCTGGTCTGGTAGCTTCGTTGACGTGAAGAAGTCTCCCGGAAGCCGTAGAGAAGTGCCATACACCAGCTCTGCTGTTGAGCACTGCAGGTCGGCCCGGATGACAGCTCGGTAAACCTAAGAGCACCAGTGGCAAGGCATCAACCCAGGTGGCTCTATTGAGGCGGGTAGTCAAGGCGGTCTTCAGTTGTCGGTGAAGGGGTTCCACCATGCCGTTGGCGCAGGGATGATAAGCCGTGGTACGGCAATGTCTGGCTCCGAGGATGCGATTAAGGCAAGTAAACAGCGAGGACTCAAACTGACGTCCACAGTCTGTTGTCACGGTGCCAGGACAGCCAAAACGGGATACCCACGTAGAAATGAAAACGCGGGCAACTGTCTCGGCTGTGATATCTTGAATTGGAACAGCCTCTGGCCAGCGTGTGAAGCGATCGACCATGGTCAATATATAACGGTACCCCTGAGACACTGGTAGAGGGCCCACAATGTCTAGATGAACATGGTCGAAACGACGGCCGGGTGGAAGGAAAGGTTAGGGCGGCTTCTTAGTATGACGGGGGACCTTTGTCATCTGGCAGGGCAGGCACATGCGCGTCCAAGCGCGCACATCACCGTTGATTCCGGGCCAGACATAGCGCTGGGTGAGAAGACGCTGAGTAGCCCGAATGCCAGGGTGACAGATGTCATGTAAGGAGTGGAAAACGGTGCGTCGTAATGAAGCGGGAACGAAAGGGCGGGGAAGGTCAGCTGAGACATCGCACCACAAGCGCTCAGATGATAATGGATGAGGCACCAGGCGTAGTCGGAGAGAACGGGGGTTCTCCCGAAAAGCGGCAAGCTCTCTATCATCCTGCTGTGCCGAGGAGAATGAGGCCCAGTCGATGGTTGGCGGTGGAGAGTCAACCGCGGCTATACGAGAAAGGGCATCTGTGGCGGTGTTGTCAGCTCCTTTCACGTGGCGGATGTCAGTCGTGAACTCCGATATATAAGCCAGATGGCGGAGTTCACGGGGCACGTACTTGGATGAGTTAGTGCGGAAAACATACGCCAGGGGCTTATGGTCAGTCAGCACGTAAAACAAGCATCCTTCCAGGAAATGCCGAAAGTGCTGTATTGCAGCGTAGATGGCTAGTCATTCCCGGCCAAAGACGCTGTAGCGGGTCTCAGCAGGAAGTAGCTACCGAGAGTAAAACGACAAGGGTCTCCACTCGGAGTTAATGCACTGCTGTAAGATGGCTCCGACGGCCACGCTGGATGCGTCCACCATCAACCGAGTAGGGGCGTTGCTGCGTGGATGAATGAGAAGCACGGCGTTAGCGACCGCTTGTTTAGCAGCAGCAAAGGCGGCCTGGGCCTCTGACGACCAAGGAATGGCGGAGGACGGGCCGGCGGTAGACCGAAGGAGGTCGGTGAGCGGTCGTAGCAGTTCGGCACAGTGGGGTATGAAGCGCCTGGAAAAATTCACAAGCCCCAGGAATTGGCGTAATTGGCGCAGTGTTGTAGGCTGAGGATAATCCTGCATTGCTTTAACGTGGGACCGGAGAGGGCGTATTCCATTGGATGATATGTGATGGCCCAAGAACTCGAGCTCAGATGCGCCGAAAGTACACTTAGAAGCGTTCACAACGAGGCCGTACTGCTGAAGACGTTGGAACAGAGCGCGTAGATGGTGCTCATGATCTTCAGGTGTGCGGCTGGCGATGAGGACATCGTCAAGGTACGCGAACACAGTAGGAAGACCCCGTGTGACCTCAGAAATGAACCGCTGGAAAGTTTGAGCCGAATTGCGGAGTCCAAAAGGCATCCGCACGTATTCAAACAACCCAAAGGGCGTCGTGATGGCGGTCTTAGGTATGTCGGCGGGCTCGACAGGAATCTGGTGGTACGCCTTAACAAGGTCCATTTTGCTGAAAATTGTGCAGCCGTCGAGGCGCGATGTAAAATCCTGGATGTGAGGTCGAGGATAGCTGTCGTGGACAGTCTTGGCGTTCAACGCTCGATAGTCCCCACAAGGACGCCAGTCACCAGGATCACGCTTTGGCGCCAAATGCAGCAGGGAAGCCCAAGCGCTTGACGACGGGCGGATAATGCCGAGCTGCAGCATGTGGTCAAACTCCCGTTTAGCAATAGCTAGGCGGTCTCCGAACAGGCGGCATGGTCGAGCGGCTGCCGGTGGACCCCGGGTGACGATGTGGTGTGTCACCGTATGTTTAGGCGGCTGAGTGAGGTTGCACGGTTTAGTTAACTCCGGGAAACTCGCCAAGATTTTTTCGAACGTTGAGGAAGGTATCAGCATGCGGATGGCCATTGGAGCGATGTCGGACAGGACTCCCGAGATGGAGAGACGAGTCTTACCATCTATGAGGCAGCGCCGCCGCACGCTGACGTCCAAATCGAAGTATGAGAGGAAGTCCGAGCCGATGATCAGTTGAACCACGTCTGCGATGACGAAAACCCACCGGAAAATGCAGCGAAGGCCGAAGTCGAGGGTGAGAGATCGGAGCCCATGCGTTGCTATAGACGAGGCGTTGGCAGCACGAAGCACTTGCCCCTGTGACATTGAACGATCAGCCTTAGTCGGGGGCACAACGCTAATTTCCGCGCCCGTATCTATAAGGAACCTGGCGCCCGATAGCTGGTCCGTGACCATGAAAAGGCGGCTGGGACGAGAAGGGAGATCACGCGCCGCCGTCAGTGATCCCAGCAGGCGTTTCCCTGCCACGAACATGGGGGTGTACACTTCGTGGCTCGGTGTCGGAAACGCCGGTGGTACCAGCAGAGGGGTGGAGGGCTGGGACTCCGAGCATCTCGTGTGCGTGGAAGAGCTCGACGACCGGAACGAGGCGAACGAGTCTCCTGCAGGGGGCTCCGGAGTGCGGCAATGGAGGCGGCGAGTTCGTGGATGCGGGCCTCAAGGCGCGAAATCGCTGTGGCTGCTGGTGGTAAGACAGCGTTGACAGATGGGGAGGTCGCTTCATGAACCTGATCGGCGAGCTCCGCCAGGCGGTCGAGATTGACGTCGCCGGCCGCCGCGAGGACGAGACGGATTGGCTGAAAAAGGCGTTGAAGGAAGAGCTCGCGAAGCAACGCTGAGTGGGCAGAGACGTCGTGTTTCCCAAGAAGCTGTCGCATTCGGCGCAGTAGTTGGGAGGGGCACCTGTCGCCAAGGTCCCCCTCTGCCAGGAGCTGCTGTAGGCGGACGCGTTCCTAAGGCATGAATCGTTCTAGCACCTTGGTTTTAAGGTGCTGATATGGCGTAGTGTCCGAGGGGTTGGAGAGGACGTCGGAGAGCTCGCTGGCAACGTCAGGAGGAAGGACGGAGGCTACGTGGTAGTAGCGTGTCGTTTCCGAGGCGATGCGGTACAAGGAGAATTGCGGCTCGACCTGATGAAACCAAACTTGCGGGTCCTGTGGCCAGAAAGATGGGAGACGCAGTTGCACGGCCGAGACGTCCTGCGGACGTGAGGCTTGTTCGGTTGAGGGTGCATTCGAGTCAGTCATTGTCTTCGTCCGGGTCACCACTTGTAGGCTTATGCCACAGGAGCGAAAGATAGACACGCCTGAACGATAACCGATGCTAGCCCCGGAACGTGAGCCGTGGCTTCACGTGGCTCGGCCTAGCGCCTTCTTTATTTTCTTCTGTCGCCATCGCGCGCTCTCCGGTTTGCGCGCCGCCCGAACGAGGGCGCTACAGCATGCATCATCAGTCGTCAGGCAACTGTGTATACATGTGATGCTATGAAGCATTTAAAAACAATTACAAAGCCAAACGAGCTATGTAATTGCTTTTTATAGCAATTAAGCCAAAACAAGTTAAATCATTTTGACGTCATTTCTTCCAAGAATTAGAAGATTCTCAGCACTCTTGCATTGGCTTGAATCTGTTTTTATGGGAAATCTTTCTTGCGTGCAGGTACAAGAGCAGGGCCATGAAACTGCATCACATCCATGTGCTAGGGGTGCAGCTGCTACAGCTGTATGAACAGTGGAGGTTGCAGAAGCCCTTCAGCTTTCGCAGTGCATGAAGGATGTACCAGGCATCATGTGCACACAAGACAAAGCATCCAGGTCGATGTAGACTCCATTATAGGGAAGCAGTTGTGAGGACATCCATTGGTAGTGATGGGGGTATGTGGCGCCCCCTGGGCGTGGTGGCAACAGCGGAAATCCGGCCTGTGTGCGGGCAGTGTGTGCGCGGACGGTGTTGTGGTTGGACGTGAGTGGCGGGTGATTCGGGGAGTGAGGCCTAACGAACACGAACGAGCATGACACAGTTCAGGCTTGTAGATATGCTGACATCAGATGATACTGTGCTTGCTTTTACTGGTGTGTCATCAATGACTTTGCTTGTAGCCATTAGTAATGAAGTGAGCTGGATTGAAGACGCAGTAGCTGAAATGTCTACTCTTGAACGAGTCATTCTCGTTCATGTGCGATTGAAAACTTGCTTACCCTTTGTGCGTATGGCACCACTATTTCCCGTGAGCCGCGCAACCATCTCTCGCCACTTCTACAGCACACTGTGTAACCTTGCAGCGGTACTGAAATGTGCAATTCTATGGCCAAACAAACAAAAAATTGCAAGCAATCTGCCTCAATGCTTTGAAGAATATAAAGAGGTACGTGTTGTGTTAGACTGCACAGAGGTTGCAGTAGAAAAATCGCAATGTGCTTCTTGTAGAATTTTAACATACTCTCATTACAAAGGTACATACACAGCAAAGCTTCTTGTTGGCGTCTCACCTGCTAGTTTAATTACTTTTGTGAGCTGCGGTTTCGGAGGCCGAGCGTCGGACAAGACTTGTGTAGAGAAATCGGGAGTTCTAGGAAAACTCGACAGTTTTGAAGATGATGTCAAGGTTGACAAAGGTTTCAACTTGGGCTCGCTATGCAAAAACCTTGGGCTAGGGGTTGTGCAGCTTCCGTTTCTTCGTAGATAGTTGCAGTTCACGGCGAAATACTCAAAAAAGACTCTAAAAATAGCCAGGGCACGTGTGGACGTCGAGCGTGCAATCCTGAGGATGAAAGTTTTTAAAGTTCTGAAGGAACCTGTACTTTGGGAAGTTGTCGGCGCTCTTGATAAAATATTTATTGTGATTGGTGCAGTTGTAAATCTCGCTTCCCCTATTCTCTGTGAGAAAAGGTTCGAGTGATATTATGGAACTTGTGTTCGCAATGAAATGTAGTAGAACTTATTATCCAGGTAGTCAGAAACTGAGGTCTATGAAGAAGCTAAAGAAGCTGAACACCACAACATGAGGGATAACACACCATTGTGCTATGTAAAGACTATTGAGTTAACGGACCGACACACAGGGTTCCTTGGGCAATCACCTAAGACGACTTGAAAACGAAAGCCATCTTCTTTTTCTTCTATGTCGATGCACAGTTGTACCCCCCCCCCCCCAGGTCACGTGTGTTTGTGAAGAGAGTAATTTTGACTGGATTTCCGAGCTGAGGAAGTTATTTTCGATGTACTCCTAAGCATATGCATAGCTGCGTGGTAGAACACCTGCTAGCCACGCAAATGGCCTGAGCTCAATCCTCACTCGGATTTGGAAATTCATTACTTATTTTATTCGCATATGTCTCAATTTTTCAATCATGTACAAGATGATTGTTCACTCACAACCAACGATCCCGACGCCGGAATTTCTGTGAAACGCGCTCTTCAATGCTACCTCATTATTATTCGCAAACCCATTGATGCTTCCGACTGCTCACACCATGGCCGTGTATAGAGCACATGACGAGTGACTATACACATATCTTAAGGGCAGAGGGTAGGCCCATATCTCCCATGTATTCTAAGGCTTCAGTAGCATGCATTTTTTCTTTACTGCATGTAAAGTGTTTGGGTTTGTTTCATTTTGTGCATTAGCATTTCTTGCAGTGGAACTAAATGATAATAATCTATTCACTCTTGATATTTTTCACATTTGTTTAGCGAAGCATGTAAATTTTGTCATTACCTCATTATAGTTCGGTAGCTTCAATTGATGTTTGGTTTATTTGAGGAAGAATCGATCTTATGTCTGAAATTGGAAGTATTTCTTAGCGAACTGCAGGCTATCCGTCTCGCCGCTTAAGCCTGGATGCTATGCCTCATGATCGCCTTCTTGACTTGGGGTAGACCAAAATTAGTATGGAAAGATAAGAGGGTTTTGAGAATATATGTGGCTGATCATGATATGAATAACGGGACAATCATGTCACGTACATCGTCTAAACCTTTCTTTTAAGACACGTGTGGCCCATACCTGTTATCATGGGTCGCGGTAGACAGGTAATGCGAGAAAGGTGATTGACAGTTTTTATCTAGCTAAAAATGGCGAGAACAAACATTGGTGATTCTTTGGGGCATTCAAACATTCTACCATAATACCACACCAGGTCTCGAAACAGTTTCGGAAAAAGGCCCTGTGTAGCCGTAATGCCAGTGTAGTGTAAATTGTGGTGCTTGCTACCTAATTATATAAACCTATGTATTACCTATGTACTCCAATGATGCAGGCGTCATGTTGAGTTAACATCACTTGGAGTTAGGTGCCATCCTCCAAAGTTAGTTTTGGTTGCACTAGCCAGGACTACTGTCCTCGAGAGCGTAAGGGATACATATCAGTTAACCACTTTCTGATGTTGGTAATATCCACGTTGCTGTTAGAATTGTTACGGAGCTCTTAACAACTGGTTATATAAAACACATGTGACTGTGTGCGTACAACATTTGTGCATATCTTTAGCATCATTTTGTAATGTTTTACTGAATGAATCAGTTACAGCACAGTCACTTTCCTTCTGCATGTTTCGTATAACATAAGATTCTCATGGTATATCGGATCTGCCAAATTTGTTTAGGTTGCTCTGATAATTGGTCAAAGGTAACAAAAAATAGCTTCGAGATATAGAGAGCTGAAGCGAAAAAAAAGTTCATTTCTTGTTTTGTTCGAACAGATCATCTGCCATGAAATCATGACATGAATCATCTCCATTTCATTGTTCCTGGTTTGCTTTGCTGTAACTTCCGTCTCTATTGGCCGAATACTGATAATGGCGGTCAATTGCACCAAATTATATCGCAGCGTTACGCCCAAACTGCCTTGATTGTGTTTAGTGCGGCAATGCAGGCCTCTTAAATAGAACAGTTTCAAAGATGGCAGTTTTGGGGGCTTTTCATTTAAATAAACATGATGCATTGTGTTCTCTATGTGTTCCATGGTTTCTTTGTATTCTGTGCAGATACAATTACCCGAAATCATGGTTTGTGAAAGCTCCGCATAAATAAAGGGAAAATATCATTTGCCACCGCAACAAAATCAACAATAGTGCAACTAAACTGAAAATGAATGCACAGAACAGTGCCTACATGCACGTCCTGGACACACAAGGCAATAGGCCTAGGTAAATGCAACTCATGTTAAATGTTAAGAAAAGCAGCGTCAAGCACTTTTAAGTAGTCATAATACTTTTCTGAAAGCCTGTTACGCTAATACAAACTACTGGTTTAAAATTTAAAAACCATTCACTTAATTTTTAAGTTATTGCACACCGCTTAGACGACAAAGACTGAACCACACGGACACAAGCTCAAACATTTAACTGAGTTTATTGGACGAACACTTGATGCTTTTGTACAATCCTGTTTCATGGTTAGAAAAAAAAATGTTGACAAAGATCGATTTACAAAAATGTAAACAGTACACTGCTGATAACCACACATGCCGAGAAACCACATACCTATCGCACAACCCTACATTACGAATACAGATACATTACATCCTTCTGCGGTAGTCCCACAGATGGCATACTGATGCAGCCAATCCGCAGTTGAATAATCTCTGACACCTCAATGATTTCGCGCATCTAATAACTGTGTATAGCGACCACCTTGGTTTCATGGAACTTTGGCTGACAACCGCAATCTTGACAATGCAAGCCTAGGTGTCCTTGTACAGATTTGTGCACAGTGTTGTTCTGCTCCCGGAGTCATTCATTAAGGCACCTTCCCCTCTGGCCTATGCAATTCTTTCCGCACGAGAGCGGTATCACATCACCACTTTTTTGACACAATCCACAAATTTGTTCGTGTGGTTAGTTGTGCAAGCATTTGTTCCCATCATATTTTTCTTTGTTACCCTGCAAAGTGACGAGAACTTACGGGGTGCCAGAAGAACCGCTTGCACTCAGACACGGCGCCCAATCTTTCTCAGGCTATGGGAAATGTTGTGAAAATATGGTATCACAGTGGTCCTACAAAAGTCCTACAAAATAACGTAACAATGAATAGATACTAACTTGCTCAAGCAGGTACCCTTATATTCACTTGAGCCAGGAACACCAAGTTGTGCACGCTCCGAGAAAAAAAGGTACTTGGCTGCTCGTCAGTTGGTCTTCAAAAGCCAGGTCGTTCAGCTTAATCAAAACACTCAAAAATGTGTGGGGAATTGAATATGGTTAAGGAAACCTCTATTGTCACAAACAACCAAAAAATCTAAATCTGATTTAATTAAATTTACCCTACCCTCATTCCTTAAGAACTTAAGATGGCAGACCAGGTAAACGAGGCCAAATGTTACTGAACAGAAATGCATAGCCTGCTCGTCCTTAAGCAAGATCAGCAAGTTTCGGCAAAACATGCTTGAAATACACAAACTGCAGCTTGCCGACATGTTTGTCGATGTGGTCATCATTTAGCGGCGGTCGTCAGAACTACGGTGGTAGCACTAGCGCCACTCAAGTAGTGGTGTCTTCAAATAGGTTTTAAGTGTGGATGAATGAATGGATGGAAGGATGGATATGGCTTTACCCTTTAGATCAGGCGGTGGCTAGCGCCACCAAGCCGTAATACCTAATGAACCAAAAACTATATTTATTATTTTTTCTTAAAAAGTGAGTTTGAGGATTCGTACTTTGCAGTGAAGAGTTTAATTTTCACTCGTGCCTTGACTTTAGCCACCAATCAGATAACCTCCTTCTAGTCAAGTCCACTTGCTTAAAGTCTATTTTGCCCTCCCGGTCCCTAAACCCCAGTGCTTTGAAAAACTCTGCGCCATCATCCTGAACTACAGGGTGAGGCCCTTTACAGAACATTGTCAAGTGTTCGGCAGTTTCTTCTTCCTCTCCACACGCACTGCATACTGTGTCTACCCCTTCGTATTTGGCCCGATATGTCTTGGTTCGCAGTACTCCCGTCCTGGCCTCAAACAGTAGAGAACTACCCCGAGTATTATCATAGATCCTTTCCTTGGCAATTTCCTGCTTAAAAGTTCGATAGATCTCTAGTGCGGACTTCTTAATCATGCCCATTCTTCACATGTCAGTTTCCGTTTCCTTCACTTTCTTCTTAACCGATAGTTCTTTTTGGTTTGGCCACCTGCTGTTTTCTAAGTATTTACCAGTCAACTTCCTGGTTCGCTTCCTCCATTTTGTATTCACATTCTTCATGTACAAGTAGCTGAAAACCTTCCTAGCCCAACGCTCTTCCCCCATTTCTCTCAATCGCTTCTCAAATTTTATCTTGCTGCTAGCTTCCCTGCCCTTAAATGATGTCCATCCCATATCACCTTGTACTGCCTGATTTGGTGTATTACCGTGAGCTCCTATAGCAAGCCTGCCTATTCCACGTTGCTTAATTTCTAATCTTGCTTGAACTTCTGATCTCATGCAGTGAATACACTTTATAAGCGACGCCAAACCATCCACCGCCGTCGGCGGCGTCCGCAGTCTTCTCTCTATCTTTAAAAGAAAGAGGACTTGTCGGGCCGCAGCGCGACGCTCTACCGAATAAGCCACGGACGCGACGCTGACATCGGTGTCAGTAACGCGCCTTATACCCCCTCCCCCTTCGCTCGCTCCTCCGCTCTCCTCGCTCACTGCAGCTGCGCGCGCACCCCTCTATCTCGCGTGCCCGCCTTCTCTCTCAGTCTCCCGTCGAGAGCGGGTCGTGAGGGGGAGTAAAGTTAAAATCCGTTGGCATTCGCCAGTGAGTTAACGTAAACTCCCCCCTGTGATCAAATTGCGATTCCCAGGAACCATTACACCTTAAAGGCACCATAGTGTGATTAATAAATATAATAGTGCGAAATAATAAATACCCCTCATAACATCACCCCATGTATTCGCACTTAACCATGTTCACCCTCGGGGAAATGCTTGGGAGTTTTTTTACGTTTTTGGAGCTTATATGCAACAAAAATAACGTCAAAAAGTTTTTAAAAGGCGCAAACGTAATTATACTTAGCCTACGTAACTGACGCCGTCATTCAGCAAGCATCTTTTTTGTTCTAAATGCTATTAATGCAAGGTGCTCATCTTGGCTGATGACTCTAAACTGCTCTAAAACGAAGTCTACGTCTTTCAGTAAACACGTAACCCGGATTCCTACCTTCTACGTGTTGAATAATACTACTGTTGACCTCGTCTCCACTTATAAATATCTTGGAATTCATTTGCAACCTGATCTGACATGGCACTACCATATAAAACTCACCCTGGCGGCTGCTAACCGGTCTTTCGGATTTCTCAAGCGTAACCTTAAACAGGCTGCTCCTAACATACGCAAACTTGCATTTACTACACTAATACGTCCAAAATTAGAATATGCATCAGCCATTTGGGATCCCGAACATGCTTACATCATAAACGACATTGAATCACTGCAAAATCGTGCCGCTCGCTTCATATTTTCAGATTATTCACGTCATTCCAGCGTCACAGCACTAAAACGCCGAGCAGAGCTATCGGAACTATTCCATCGTCGCAAACTTGCACGCCTATCACTTTTCCATAAACTTTATCACCACGTGTCACTTCACAGCGATTTCTTCGAGCCACCTGCCGTTATTTTTCCTCGCCGCGATCACCCCTACAAAGTTAAACGCTTTAACTGTAAGTCATCTGCTTTTTCCAAGTCATTCATTCCGCGTACCACAATCGATTGGAATAATCTACCATCACACATTGCCTTAGAAAAAAACGCCACGAAATTTCAATAACTAATTCAAAATACTGACATCATCTAACTTTTGCTCTTTTACTTGTTTTTCCCTCTTTTCTATAACGTGCAGAGCACACGTGTAGTATTTTTACCTTGATTCAGCTTATTTGAGGTGTGATGAGTGAGTGTATATTTTTTATTCGTTTTTGAGTGTACGCTTTATTTGTTTTCTTTTTTTTATCAAGTGTATTGATTATTTTTTTTGCATTTTCATAGGTTGTTCACTGTGTACTTATCTGTATTCCAATGATTTGTTGCCTATTATTTTCTCTATTTTTGCTGTCTTTACCAATTACTTGTTATAACATATATCTCAACCTTAGTCTGTATTTATTTGATTTTTTTTACCTTTTTCATTTTTGACGTTTATTGTTTGTAATTTTGCTCATGTAACCACTCTCACGAGGGCCTTTAGGGGTATTATGAATAAATAAATAAATAAACTTTTTTACTACAAGACATCATCTGAAGTTAGTGGGGCTTTACGATTTTCGACTTGGCACGGCAGAGACTGCTGCGCCGCGCGGCACACAAGTAGAGGTGTACGACGAGGCGATTTAGACCGGCGGCGGCGTGGGGGTCGTTCAGAGTCGGCGGTGGCGGCGTGGTCGGCGCACGCCGGTTTTTTCATCGGCAGCGGCGCGCGGCCAATTTTCGTCGGCGGCGGCGGCGCCGGCGGCGCAGAAACCGAAACTGAAAATTCAAAAGGATCTTCTGCCACAGGTTACTGAATTAGTTGAAATTCGGGAATTTTATTCCCTATAGCATAAATGACACTACACAGATGTGTCGACATCCCGATGAATGCAAAGCGTTTCGTAAAATAGTTTTTATTTCGCTTTCATGAAAAAATAACGCGTATTTCAATCTATGTCCATGTTCTACTAAATGTGCAGCACTTTGCTTTTTTTATTTAAGATGCATAAGTTTGTTGTTGTTGTTAGCGACGTCATACTTCATGAAACCTTCTTTCATTGAACAATGAGCAAATAGTGACGCACGTCACTCATTTCGCTTTTTTCGGATCTGATCTTACTTTTACATTGTACGCTGCACGAAAGAAGAAGCACCTCTGCTTCGAGTTTTCTTATTACAATTGCATGAAACCGCTTTTCTGAGTATCTGTCATGCTTTGAATGTAACTTTCCTTCAAACGAATCAAAATACCTACTTTTCACAATGTGAGAATCCTTTATGCAGCGGTATAGGATGCGGAAGGAAACAAATATGCGCATTTATTCAACTAGTTCTCAGCGCGGTGTTCAATGAATGAAGCGTAGACATGGGCGTGGGCGAGGCGGGTGGTGCAAAAAGGACACTTGAACCCTTCAAGCTCCACCAGCACTTGCTACCCACTCTAGCGACACCAACACGACCTACTCCCTCAGTCGTGAGGCAAGTTGAAAGAAGGGTTCACACCACCCCAAGACAAAAACCTGTCGATGGTCATATGTGCAGATGAGAGCAAATGCAATATTTGCTCAGATACACAGCCCATACTGGTCACGAGCTGGGTGTCCGTTGACCACGCCGGCAGAGAACGTTGACTCCCCGACCCCTTGGTGTTTGGTCAGGGGAGGGGAACACCCCTTGCAAGTGGGCCCCATTAAAATTTCTCTTAAAAACGTCACAAATAAGAATGCTTGATAAGTATGTATAAAACATTCAACTTTTCAATGCTTTTTTTGTAGCGTGTTCACGAGCTCAATACCCATCAGATGTGTGAGAAATCGAAATAGCAACTGCCACTCTCGACTTGTTCCGGAAAATACACAATAGAACATTGCAATTACGAGTGCTGGGAACCTTTGTTCTTTTGTATACTTGATTTCTAGGCATGATTTGAATTCTTATATAAATAAAAATAAAACCTGCAACATATTTAAAAAAGGGTGCTATTGCAAGATGTGTGTTGCAAGACGTGATTTTTCTAGACTTACGTCTCTGCAAGGCACATCTGGTGTCACAAACTTGTAAGTGTCCCGCCTTTTCCCCACGACATCTCCCGATCCCCCCCCCCCTCTCTCTAATAAAAAGGCACCAATGTAGGCCTCCGTAGGCCTCCGTGATTGCCTACTGACGCGCGGCGGGCCATTCCGGTGGCTAGGTCCAACAGTGGCGATTTCGACTTGCTTTATTGGAGGTGCTGAAGGATCAAGAAAAGGCCGATATTTGTAAATTTCTTTAGAGTTCAGTGATAGTTTCTTCATGAATACCGTGGATTATTGGACCTCACTTTGTGTATAATGCTCCAATGAAACAAAAAAATGGTTTCATCTTGTGTCACTGCAGAGTCAGAAGCCATCACATGTGCAGGCATCATTAAGCTTCTGCATGGCATTGCTAAGGTTAAGTACAATTGTACAAATAATTCTCGCTAATTGAACATTTTGAGTATAATCCTTGCTTGGGTTAGTATGTGTGAAACATAAATTTGAGATTTAAAATTATCATTGTGGGTTTCTGCGGCAAAGACACATTGATTAAAACTGATGACTCCGGAGCTACGGCAGAGGTAACATTCGTTCTGTTTTTTTTCGGTTACGGTAACTGTAATGCGTTACCTTTTTTATGTATCTATATAACGTGGAGCCGTGAAATGTTCCCCTTTTTTATTTGAGTAACGAGTGAGGTATTTAGTTACTTTTCACTGTAACGAATACATCACTAAATAGACTTACAGGAGTGATGTCGGCCCACACCATCAGTTGTTGCGGTCTATAGGCTGGCTGTAAACATTACATGGATATATTCCCTTCACCCAGCAAGTGATAGGGAAGGGTCGCTCGACCATTGAGGATCTCGACCTTTGAGAAATACACAGCAGCTTCTTAATGATATGCATATCATGCAACCGAAGCGTGCACTTCGTTTCGTTAATATTTACAGCCAACGTGAGTGCTGTCGTCACGCCGTATGTTTTAGGTAGAAATTTAGTCTACTCAAAATACCTAAAGACGTCGATCCACCTAGCAACGCGTGGCCACCCGCTGACGGTTCTGTATGAAAATACCATCCACAGTGAAACATGTTGCATCTGCTGAAATTTTATCGCAACATTATTATACTGCCACGCTCGCTTGTATTTTTATGTCACTGTCTTGCGCAAAGGCACTGCCGTAGTGGTTCAGTAGCTAAGGTACTCGGCTGCTGACCCGCCGGTCGCGGGATCAAGTCCCACCTGCGGCTGCTTTATTTTCGATAGAGGCGAAAATGTTGTAGGCCCATGTGCTGCGATTTGGGTGCATGTTAAAGAACCCCAGGTTGTCAAAATTTCTGGAGTCCTCTACTACGGCATCTGTCATAATCATGTGGTGGGTTTGAAACGTTAAACACCACATATTAATCAGTTGCCTTGCGCAAAGGACGCTTGGCGTCTGCGAAACTTCTAGATTATTTTAGAATCTTCTGATAAGCTTGAGACACCTACAATATGGATGCTACGTGTATAAATGGCGACATACCTTCGCGCAGATCATTTTACCGACGACCAATGCTCTAATTACTGCTATCTGTGTAAAGCACGAATTTCTAGTACTTTGCACTTTCCTATGCACATGTTCACTCAATAAAAAGTGTCGTCTTGAGCAACCCACGTACCGTATTCTTTGCCGTCGCAACCACGTGGTAATACCGTAAGTGAAATGAGAACGCTGAAATGATCAATACAAAACAGTGACATGGGGCGTAAGTGCACGCCCAAGTTTGATTTGAGATGCGTATACCACAAGCTATTTTCTTCTATAGAACCAATATGATGCGGATTTGTTAAATTACTGTGAAGTTGAATGTCAAGAAAGGAAGAACACGAACTTGGAAAGAGACAGTGGAGACGAAAAGTGATAGGTATTCACGTAAAGTTTGATCGGTCATTCCACTATCTCAGGTGTATTCGAAAAATGTCGCGCTGATTTACTCTATTGAAAGCAGTCTATTGCGAAAATGTTTTGCAGAGAAAAATATTTTTATATGTGACCGAAATTCCGGCTATAGGATGGGCCCTCTATCGAGTCCCAAGATAAAAGCACATTTACTGAGTGAGTCTACGTGGGCTCCATTTATTTTGCCGACCTATTGTTCCGAATATTTAAAACCTCCCACGATGGCGTGCCTTGCTGTCGTATTGACGTTCCGGCTTGTAAAGCCGAAAATTTTATTTTTCAAATTATAAGACTGTTACATTCTCCCCCCTCCCCGGAACTCGTTCTAGGGTTGGTCCTTTGATAAAAACCAGTCATATATCTTTAAAGAATGCTTGGATAATAATTATTCGTAACTCTCATTTAAGGATGTGGAAATGAAATGTCCATCACTAAATGACTGATGAGGTGAAATATTAACATTAAAAAGCATAGTAAACGTGACTAAAAAGCTAATTCTACAAAAATAATGTAACCTGAACTAATGATGTCACCACACATCTAAAACCTCATGCAATGTATATTGCATACCTGCAAGGTGCAGTTATTCAAGCGCTTTTTGCACTGAAATTTGGTCATGGAGTTAATCTCGTTCACGGTGGTGCTATTTTTAATTTTAACGGTTGAATATCTAACGACGCATTAGGAAATTCTTTGCATGAAACACGTATTTTTTTGCGATGTAATTGAGCATTGTATACATTGTGCTGACACGAAGTTTAATGCAGGTGATGTGTTTATAGAGTACACCGTTCGGTGACTGTGGTAAAATAGAAACAGCAATTTATGTTAATTCATGCTACAAAACTCACGTGACCTGCTATTTATTTATTATTATTAAAAATACTGCCAATCCCTTGTCGGGATTTTCGCAGAAAGGACATCGGGAAAACACACAATAAAAGCACACAATAAAAACATCCGTAAGTTATACATCGTTTAGGATACGCGTTACATTGATGCTACCAAGTTCTCACAATTTCTAACAATCAAATTCAAACAAATTCTAACCAAATTCTAACAACAAAGTTCTAACAGTAATTGTACTATATCCAAATGATTACAGTGTGGAAGAGTCAAAATAACACAGTCTAAAACAATGGATTTTGCAAAGATGACCACAATAGCGCAATATTAGGGTTCCAAACGCAAATGTTCTTCAACAAGACGTGAAAAAATATTTAAAGAATTGCTGCTAGTAATCATAGCTGCTAAGCTGTTCCATTCCCTTATTGATGCTGAGAAGAATGAGTGTTTGAAACATTCCGTACGGGATGCGTATTCTTGTAGCATTTCGGGGTGCTTCTTACGGGTGGGTCGTGATTGTTGATGTGTAATGTACCTGGAGGCATCGATGTTGTTTTGCTTATGGCGTAGCTGGTACGTGAATCGTAGGCGTGCTAGTCTTGCTCGTTTTTGCAGCGTTAGCATGCCCGCTTCTTCGAGCATTTCAGTTGGTGAGTCTGTTTGCCTAAACTTGTTAAAGATAAATCGAACAGCTTTTCTTTGCACGCCTTCTAGCTTCGCAATATGTTTTTTTGTGTACGGGAACCAAACAATGTTCGCATATTCAAGAACAGATCTCACGTACGTGTTGTAGGCTAACAGTTTAATTTCAGAAGGTGCTAGTCGAAGGCCTCGTCTCAGAAAAAAAAGTCGTTTCAGTGCGGTAGCTGTAACGTTAGAAACGTGGGCATCCCATCTCAGATCGCTAGTAAAGGGATGACTTGGTCTAGGAAGTGGGATACTATTGATGGTATATCAGAACTCTGACCATTCCCTTTTTCTTGTTACTGTCATTATAGCTGATTTTTTAACATTAAGTATCATTTGCCAATCTGAACACCAGTTTGATACTATTTCGAGGGCTTTGTTTAAGGCAAGATGATCTTCTGCAGAGTTTATTTCATGATAAATTATACAATCATCCGCGAAAAGTCTGACGTGGACGGAAAATTTGACAGGGTAGGTCATTAATAAAAATTAGAAATAAGGTCGGAGCAAGAACACAACCCTGGGGAACACCGGAATAGACGGGAACTGATGTGGATACTTGTCCATTGAAATCAACAAATTGTGTGCGACCGGTAAGATAGTTTTTTATCCATTTCGTAACGGAGCCATTGCCTAAGGTACATTCTAACTTTTGTACTAGTTTTTTATGCGAAACCTTATCAAAGGCTTTTGCAAAGTCCAATAGGATAAGGTCGACCTGTTTTTGGTTGTCCACACTTAAGGATAAATCATGGGTTAGTTCTGTTAGTTGCGTGACTGTAGAAAGCCCCCTACGGAAACCGTGTTGAGAAGGCGACAAGATGCGTTCGTTTTCAAGATATATATTGATATGTTTTAAGATAATATGTTCAAGAAGTTTGCTGCAAGTGCAAGTAAGAGATATAGGCCTGAAGTTATTTACGTCATCTTTTGGGCCTGATTTGTGTATCGGTTTAACTTTCGCTTTTTTCCAATCATCCGGTATGGTGCATGTTGCTAGGGATTTATCAAATATGATGCACAGATATTTTGCCATCCACTCCGCATATCGGTTGAGAAACAAATTTGGAATGTTATCTGGTCCTGAGGCTTTTTTTGTGTCAAGTTGGAGGAGCAGATGAAAGATACCTTGCTCGGTTATCACGGGCAGTTTCAATGGTTCTTTGTTCAAAATGTCGATTGGTGGTTGATTGCCGTCATCGGCCGTGAAAACTGATTGGAAGTGCTCATTGAGCGAAGAAGGGGTAATAAGGCCATCTTGAGGATGACTAGCGTTTTCGCTAGACTTTGAATTTTTAAGAAAGCCCCAAAAGTTTTGCGGCGAGTTTTTGATGAAAATAGGAAGGGTGCTAGTGAAATAGTTCTTTTTTTCGGTTCTTATTTTTAATTTCATGTCGGTGATGGCAGTTGTGAGAGCAGTCTTAGAATTGCTTTTACTTAGTTTAAGGAATTTCTTGAGTCTTTTAACTTTGCGTTTCGCGTGAATGATATCACGATTAATCCAGGGATTATATTTCTTTGATCTTTTTGTTTTGTTTGGTACATATAATTTTATACAGTGCGTTATGGTATGTTTAAATTTTAACCACAATTCATCGACACTTATGGATGCGCGTTTCGAATCTTCTTCAAACGGTGCTAATTCTATTGATAGATGGTCAATTATGCTGGTGTCATCTGCATTCTGAAAATCTGGAACGTTTTTTTGCGAGTGGCAGTGGCTTTTTTTGGCACAAATTGATGCGCTGCACACGATTAGCTTGTGGTCCGATATCCCATCGAGAATTTCTACACTGTGTTTGTCACTTGGAAAATGGTCGCTTAAGAATACCAGGTCAAGTATATTGGAGCTCTCCGCCTGCACCCGTGTTGGCTCCATTATTATCTGATTGAGGTTAAAAGATAGCATTGCATCAAAAAGGATTTCCGAGTTTAAGCACGCGTGCTGCATGGTCCGCCAGTTTATGTCGGGCAGATTAAAGTCCCCCAAAAGGATTAGTCTCTTGCCTTTCACATTGCGCTGCATGTATGCGTGCAGTGATTGCATAGCGATATGGTCTGACCCTGGACTGCGATAAACACAACCAACTACGATTGAAAATGAGCCGCACAATAAATTGCAGAATACCGCTTCAGCACCCTCAACAACAGGCATCTGTGTGAATCGAATACGTTTGTTAATAAGAATGGCAACTCCACCACCGCGTGTTGCTCGGTCCTTTCTCACAATGCAGTAGTTTGGAGGTGCTATTTCGGCGTCTCCAATCTCGTTTGAAAGCCACGTTTCCGTCATAGCCAAGAAGTCAGGGTCGACAGTAAGAAGTACTGATTCTAGCGAGTCGAGTTTGTTCAGTATGCTGCGTGCATTCACATTGACAAAAACTATTTTGGACGTGGTTGATGGCGGCGAGTGCGCATGGGTGGTGTTCCTTCTTGGTTTTTTGGGTTTTTTTGATTGGAGGGAGCATTGCGTTCTGTTTTGATCTCAACCTTATCGCCCGCGGTATTATCCCAGCGGTAAAGTACTCGATTGATACTAATCTTGTCGTATACCAACCATACTTTGTCACCAGATTCTTTGTTAGATTTGGCGCTATCTCACAGCTTTTTCCATATGCTACGAACACTAGCTGAAAAGTCTTCACTAATCGCTAATTTAGTTCCTTTTAGCTTTTGGAAGTTTTTTAGGATTTTGATTTTGTCACGCGTGTCGAGAAGTTTTAAAATAACTGGCCTGGTTTTATTAGCGTCTGGCTTCCCGAGCCTGTGAATTCTTTCGATTGCTACAGGCTCTAGTTCCAGTGTTTTCTTAATAACCATGTTGTTAACAGTTTGTTCGAGTGAGACATCATCCTCATCGTGCTTTTCGGGAATGCCGTACACAATCAGGTTCCCTCTTCTAGAACAATTTTCCAGGTCGTCAAGCTTTAGTTCAAGGTCTGAAACTACTTTTTGCAGGTGCGTTACTTGATCCGTGCAGATTGTTATTTTGCTATGAAGCGAGTCCAGCAATTCTAGTTTCTTATCTATGGCGGTTAGCCTCTCCGCTTTTATTTCTTTTAAGTCGCCTGCAATTACCTGCAGTTGTTTCGCGATGTGCGCTAAGTCTGGACCGGGATTTGTCTCTACATCGCCAGCAAGCAACAATACGTTCACAACATGAGATGACAAGTCATACAAAAATAAACATAGCAGCCTTGGGCACGGCAGCACAAGTAGGCACAAATCGTTCGATCGATAGCACTTCCCATAACGTTTTCTTACCTGCGCAAGAAAGACGAAAGGGTTAGACTTCATTTCTGCGGTGCCACCGTGCCCAATGTCCAGCAGTGATCCTCCGGTGGCGTATATGTTGGGCGCGAGGTGCGCCCCCTGGGCTCTGCCGCATACTGCGTCGACGCTGATGGTCGCCGCTGTGGGGCTTCCGTGCCGATATCCGCTGTGATGGCACATGTGCTGCGCGGACGACACACCAAAACTGGATTCGGCGACGAGCTGCGTTGTGTTGCCTCGTTGTGGTTCGCTTCTTCCATCCTGCGCAGCCGGTATCAGCAGCAGTGTGGCGAGCAACTGCGCAAGAAAGACGAAATGGTTAGACTTCATTTCTGCGGTGCCACCGTGCCCAATGTCTAGCAGTTATCCTCCGGCGGCGTATATGTTGGGCGCGAGGTGCGCTCCCTGGGCTCTGCCGCATACTGCGTCGACGCTGATGGTCGCCGCTGTAGGGCTTCCGTGCCGATATCCGCTGTGATGGCACATGTGCTGCGCGGACGACACACCAAAACTGGATTCGGCGACGAGCTGCGTTGTGTTGCCTCGTTGTGGTTCGCTTCTTCCATCCTGCGCAGCCGGTATCAGCAGCAGTGTGGTGAGCAACTGCGCAAGAAAGACGAAAGGTTAGACTTCATTTCTGCGGTGCCACCGTGCCCAATGTCCAGCAGTGATCCTCCGGCGGCGTATATGTTGGGCGCGAGGTGCGCCCCCTGGGCTCTGCCGCATACTGCGTCGACGCTGATGGTCGCCGCTGTAGGGCTTCCGTGCCGATATCCGCTGTGATGGCACATGTGCTGCGCGGACGACACACCAAAACTGGATTCGGCGACGAGCTGCGTTGTGGTGCCTCGTTGTGGTTCGCTTCTTCCATCCTGCGCAGCCGGTATCAGCAGCAGTGTGGTGAGCAACTGCGCAAGAAAGACGAAAGGGTTAGACTTCATTTCTGCGGTGCCACCGTGCCCAATGTCCAGCAGTGATCCTCCGGCGGCGTATATGTTGGGCGCGAGGTGCGCCCCCTGGGCTCTGCCGCATACTGCGTCGACGCTGATGGTCGCCGCTGTAGGGCTTCCGTGCCGATATCCGCTGTGATGGCACATGTGCTGCGCGGACGACACACCAAAACTGGATTCGGCGACGAGCTGCGTTGTGTTGCCTCGTTGTGGTTCGCTTCTTCCATCCTGCGCAGCCGGTATCAGCAGCAGTGTGGTGAGCAACTGCGCAAGAAAGACGAAAGGGTTAGACTTCATTTCTGCGGTGCCACCGTGCCCAATGTCCAGCAGTGATCCTCCGGCGGCGTATGTGTTGGGCGCGAGGTGCGCCCCCTGGGCTCTGCCGCATACTGCGTCGACGCTGATGGTCGCCGCTGTAGGGCTTCCGTGCCGATATCCACTGTGATGGAACATGTGCTGCGCGGACGACACACCAAAACTGGATTCGGCGACGAGCTGCGTTGTGTTGCCTCGTTGTGGTTCGCTTCTTCCATCCTGCGCAGCCGGTATCAGCAGCAGTGTGGTGAGCAACTGCGCAAGAAAGACGAAAGGGTTAGACTTCATTTCTGCGGTGCCACCGTGCCCAATGTCCAGCAGTGATCCTGCGGCGGCGTATGTGTTGGGCGCGAGGTGCGCCCCCTGGGCTCTGCCGCATACTGCGTCGACGCTGATGGTCGCCGCTGTAGGGCTTCCGTGCCGATATCCGCTGTGATGGAACATGTGCTGCGCGGACGACACACCAAAACTGGATTCGGCGACGAGCTGCGTTGTGTTGCCTCGTTGTGGTTCGCTTCTTCCATCCTGCGCAGCCGGTATCAGCAGCAGTGTGGTGAGCAACTGCGCAAGAAAGACGAAAGGGTTAGACTTCATTTCTGCGGTGCCACCGTGCCCAATGTCCAGCAGTGATCCTCCGGCGGCGTATGTGTTGGGCGCGAGGTGCGCCTCCTGGGCTCTGCCGCATACTGCGTCGACGCTGATGGTCGCCGCTGTAGGGCTTCCGTGCCGATATCCGCTTTGATGGAACATGTGCTGCGCGGACGACACACCAAAACTGGATTCGGCGACGAGCTGCGTTGTGTTGCCTCGTTGTGGTTCGCTTCTTCCATCCTGCGCAGCCGGTACCAGCAGCAGTGTGGTGAGCAACTGCGCAAGAAAGACGAAAGGGTTAGACTTCATTTCTGCGGTGCCACCGTGCCCAATGTCCAGCAGTGATCCTCCGGCGGCGTATGTGTTGGGCGCGAGGTGCGCCCCCTGGGCTCTGCCGCATACTGCGTCGACGCTGATGGTCGCCGCTGTAGGGCTTCCGTGCCGATATCCGCTGTGATGGAACATGTGCTGCGCGGACGACACACCAAAACTGGATTCGGCGACGAGCTGCGTTGTGTTGCCTCGTTGTGGTTCGCTTCTTCCATCCTGCGCAGCCGGTATCAGCAGCAGTGTGGTGAGCAACTGCGCAAGAAAGACGAAAGGGTTAGACTTCATTTCTGCGGTGCCACCGTGCCCAATGTCCAGCAGTGATCCTCCGGCGGCGTATGTGTTGGGCGCGAGGTGCGCCCCCTGGGCTCTGCCGCATACTGCGTCGACGCTGATGGTCGCCGCTGTAGGGCTTCCGTGCCGATATCCGCTGTGATGGAACATGTGCTGCGCGGACGACACACCAAAACTGGATTCGTCGACGAGCTGCGTTGTGTTGCCTCGTTGTGGTTCGCTTCTTCCATCCTGCGCAGCCGGTATCAGCAGCAGTGTGGTGAGCAACTGCGCAAGAAAGACGAAAGGGTTAGACTTCATTTCTGCGGTGCCACCGTGCCCAATGTCCAGCAGTGATCCTCCGGCGGCGTATGTGTTGGGCGCGAGGTGCGCCCCCTGGGCTCTGCCGCATACTGCGTCGACGCTGATGGTCGCCGCTGTAGGGCTTCCGTGCCGATATCCGCTGTGATGGAACATGTGCTGCGCGGACGACACACCAAAACTGGATTCGGCGACGAGCTGCGTTGTGTTGCCTCGTTGTGGTTCGCTTCTTCCATCCTGCGCAGCCGGTATCAGCAGCAGTGTGGTGAGCAACTGCGCAAGAAAGACGAAAGGGTTAGACTTCATTTCTGCGGTGCCACCGTGCCCAATGTCCAGCAGTGATCCTCCGGCGGCGTATGTGTTGGGCGCGAGGTGCGCCCCCTGGGCTCTGCCGCATACTGCGTCGACGCTGATGGTCGCCGCTGTAGGGCTTCCGTGCCGATATCCGCTGTGATGGAACATGTGCTGCGCGGACGACACACCAAAACTGGATTCGGCGACGAGCTGCGTTGTGTTGCCTCGTTGTGGTTCGCTTCTTCCATCCTGCGCAGCCGGTATCAGCAGCAGTGTGGTGAGCAACTGCGCAAGAAAGACGAAAGGGTTAGACTTCATTTCTGCGGTGCCACCGTGCCCAATGTCCAGCAGTGATCCTCCGGCGGCGTATGTGTTGGGCGCGAGGTGCTCCCCCTGGGCTCTGGCGCATACTGCGTCGACGCTGATGGTCGCCGCTGTAGGGCTTCCGTGCCGATATCCGCTGTGATGGAACATGTGCTGCGCGGACGACACACCAAAACTGGATTCGGCGACGAGCTGCGTTGTGTTGCCTCGTTGTGGTTCGCTTCTTCCATCCTGCGCAGCCGGTATCAGCAGCAGTGTGGTGAGCAACTGCGCAAGAAAGACGAAAGGGTTAGACTTCATTTCTGCGGTGCCACCGTGCCCAATGTCCAGCAGTGATCCTCCGGCGGCGTATGTGTTGGGCGCGAGGTGCGCCCCCTGGGCTCTGCCGCATACTGCGTCGACGCTGATGGTCGCCGCTGTAGGGCTTCCGTGCCGATATCCGCTGTGATGGAACATGTGCTGCGCGGACGACACACCAAAACTGGATTCGGCGACGAGCTGCGTTGTGTTGCCTCGTTGTGGTTCGCTTCTTCCATCCTGCGCAGCCGGTATCAGCAGCAGTGTGGTGAGCAACTGCGCAAGAAAGACGAAAGGGTTAGACTTCATTTCTGCGGTGCCACCGTGCCCAATGTCCAGCAGTGATCCTCCGGCGGCGTATGTGTTGGGCGCGAGGTGCTCCCCCTGGGCTCTGCCGCATACTGCGTCAACGCTGATGGTCGCCGCTGTAGGGCTTCCGTGCCGATATCCGCTGTGATGGAACATGTGCTGCGCGGACGACACACCAAAACTGGATTCGGCGACGAGCTGCGTTGTGTTGCCTCGTTGTGGTTCGCTTCTTCCATCCTGCGCAGCCGGTATCAGCAGCAGTGTGGTGAGCAACTGCGCAAGAAAGACGAAAGGCTTAGACTTCATTTCTGCGGTGCCACCGTGCCCAATGTCCAGCAGTGATCCTCCGGCGGCGTATGTGTTGGGCGCGAGGTGCGCCCCCTGGGCTCTGCCGCATACTGCGTCGACGCTGATGGTCGCCGCTGTAGGGCTTCCGTGCCGATATCCGCTGTGATGGCACATGTGCTGCGCGGACGACACACCAAAACTGGATTCGTCGACGAGCTGCGTTGTGTTGCCTCGTTGTGGTTCGCTTCTTCCATCCTGCGCAGCCGGTATCAGCAGCAGTGTGGTGAGCAACTGCGCAAGAAAGACGAAAGGGTTAGACTTCATTTCTGCGGTGCCACCGTGCCCAATGTCCAGCAGTGATCCTCCGGCGGCGTATGTGTTGTGCGCGAGGTGCGCCCCCTGGGCTCTGCCGCATACTGCGTCGACGCTGATGGTCGCCGCTGTAGGGCTTCCGTGCCGATATCCGCTGTGATGGAACATGTGCTGCGCGGACGACACACCAAAACTGGATTCGTCGACGAGCTGCGTTGTGTTGCCTCGTTGTGGTTCGCTTCTTCCATCCTGCGCAGCCGGTATCAGCAGCAGTGTGGTGAGCAACTGCGCAAGAAAGACGAAAGGGTTAGACTTCATTTCTGCGGTGCCACCGTGCCCAATGTCCAGCAGTGATCCTCCGGCGGCGTATGTGTTGGGCGCGAGGTGCGCCCCCTGGGCTCTGCCGCATACTGCGTCGACGCTGATGGTCGCCGCTGTAGGGCTTCCGTGCCGATATCCGCTGTGATGGAACATGTGCTGCGCGGACGACACACCAAAACTGGATTCGGCGACGAGCTGCGTTGTGTTGCCTCGTTGTGGTTCGCTTCTTCCATCCTGCGCAGCCGGTATCAGCAGCAGTGTGGTGAGCAACTGCGCAAGAAAGACGAAAGGGTTAGACTTCATTTCTGCGGTGCCACCGTGCCCAATGTCCAGCAGTGATCCTCCGGCGGCGTATGTGTTGGGCGCGAGGTGCGCCCCCTGGGCTCTGCCGCATACTGCGTCGACGCTGATGGTCGCCGCTGTAGGGCTTCCGTGCCGATATCCGCTGTGATGGAACATGTGCTGCGCGGACGACACACCAAAACTGGATTCGGCGACGAGCTGCGTTGTGTTGCCTCGTTGTGGTTCGCTTCTTCCATCCTGCGCAGCCGGTATCAGCAGCAGTGTGGTGAGCAACTGCGCAAGAAAGACGAAAGGGTTAGACTTCATTTCTGCGGTGCCACCGTGCCCAATGTCCAGCAGTGATCCTCCGGCGGCGTATGTGTTGGGCGCGAGGTGCTCCCCCTGGGCTCTGGCGCATACTGCGTCGACGCTGATGGTCGCCGCTGTAGGGCTTCCGTGCCGATATCCGCTGTGATGGAACATGTGCTGCGCGGACGACACACCAAAACTGGATTCGGCGACGAGCTGCGTTGTGTTGCCTCGTTGTGGTTCGCTTCTTCCATCCTGCGCAGCCGGTATCAGCAGCAGTGTGGTGAGCAACTGCGCAAGAAAGACGAAAGGGTTAGACTTCATTTCTGCGGTGCCACCGTGCCCAATGTCCAGCAGTGATCCTCCGGCGGCGTATGTGTTGGGCGCGAGGTGCGCCCCCTGGGCTCTGCCGCATACTGCGTCGACGCTGATGGTCGCCGCTGTAGGGCTTCCGTGCCGATATCCGCTGTGATGGAACATGTGCTGCGCGGACGACACACCAAAACTGGATTCGGCGACGAGCTGCGTTGTGTTGCCTCGTTGTGGTTCGCTTCTTCCATCCTGCGCAGCCGGTATCAGCAGCAGTGTGGTGAGCAACTGCGCAAGAAAGACGAAAGGGTTAGACTTCATTTCTGCGGTGCCACCGTGCCCAATGTCCAGCAGTGATCCTCCGGCGGCGTATGTGTTGGGCGCGAGGTGCTCCCCCTGGGCTCTGCCGCATACTGCGTCGACGCTGATGGTCGCCGCTGTAGGGCTTCCGTGCCGATATCCGCTGTGATGGAACATGTGCTGAGCGGACGACACACCAAAACTGGATTCGGCGACGAGCTGCGTTGTGTTGCCTCGTTGTGGTTCGCTTCTTCCATCCTGCGCAGCCGGTATCAGCAGCAGTGTGGTGAGCAACTGCGCAAGAAAGACGAAAGGGTTAGACTTCATTTCTGCGGTGCCACCGTGCCCAATCACAGAACAGAAGAATGCATAACGAAGTGCGTTACTAATGAACGGAAGAATTAAATAATTCTCGGTCTTTAATGTTGTTTCTGTAGTCCAATCTACAAACGTTCGTATTAAACGAGCTTGACGGTACGAAGGCATGGAATTGGGTTCTGCAGCATGTTGTGACGCATGTGGCACTGCAGGTCACATTTATTATGTGACATCGGAATCCACACTGAGCTTGACCTATGATTATGTACCTAATCAACGGAGTATGAGTGCTAAGCTCCGCTTTTAATATTAATGTGGCTTCAAGGACGAGAAAGCAGCACGATTCGCAAGCAATCGAGCACCCGTTCTGTTTTTCTATTGCGTTGAACTGCTTGTGCCCTCAGATGCCACTTCAGTTTTTTCTTGAACAATTGTGGCGATTGGGAAAGTTGTGAGCGCCAAACAAGACGTTAACAAGAACGAGAGAGACAGGACAGATGCTGGTGAACGTCATGTGGAAGAATTAGTTTGCGCTCAAAATTTCCCGATAGCAATGCGCCATCTGGCTGAATTTCAAGTTTTGTTAAAATGTAGCAATGGCACAGACCATGGGCTTTTGTCATGTCATTTGCTACTAGTTAAACAGCGGCGGCGTATTTTAAAGTACCATGAAAATTGACGCGGTCATATTTCAAGAAGGAAGGAGGCAGAAACGCACTGTTCATGTCGTACGTGATTCTTTATCACTCGCGGAAATAAATTTATTGGTCGAAGAATTCTGTTACCTGGTCGAAGAATTCTGTTACCTCTCGGCAATCAGAGAGGCTTTTAATCTCGAGTCTCTTTATGAGATATTGCAGCCATCTTTTTCCAACAGGCTTGCGATTCTGTTGTACTGACACAACATAGCAATGACCGTGTTTTTAGATTTTCTTTCCGTTCCCATTTAGACACTTTTCCATTCATAGACATCTTTGAAGCGCGTAAGAACTTCCCGTCGCCCCTCACACGTCGTTGCATTCGTCGAGCCCACATTGCAAAAGGCTTGAAGGCAAAGTTGTTTCCACGCTCAGGTTTCTCGTACCGAAGCTTTCGCGCTCTTTGTGCACTTCAAGGAATGCAGAAAGACTACAGATCGCAACGAGCTCTACACCGTGCTTTTGGGACTGGTATGGGGCAAACTTGTTGCGAGTGGTCTCACAGTGTTCTGCAATTGTGCTTCGTTCGCTGTTCCCTGAGCTCAAGTTTGGTCGACACGCGGCGTCGTTGCGGCGCCATTGGTGTCGTGTTTCCCGTGTCTTTTCTTATACGCACTGTTCTGCGAATAAATGCCTCTGTGTAGCCGCTGGTGCCGAGGTCGCGGATTATGTTTTTCCTTCTTTCCTTCCGCAGCTGTGGTGACAATTGGTGGTTAGATTATCGGTTATTTCTTTATTTATTTTAGTTTTCTCGTTTAGCTAGTTTTCTGTATTCTTGCCCAAGAAAGGTGATCCAGAATTTTTTTTTCTCGTGGGAATGACCATAGGTATCTGCGTACATGGTTGCAGCTCCACATTTCCAAGTTGTACGACTCGGACTGCCCTGCCGACGACCCCTATTCTCTTTCTGCTCTAGTAGCCATGACCGTCACGTTCTTCCAAACCTTCTCCTCCTACCTACTTCTAAACTATTTTTTCCACTCTCCCCTTTCCCTTCAAGGGACTGAGCCGTGGTCTCGCAAGGAAAGATAGTGTCGTTTTTCCTTTTCTTCAACCAAACATTCATCCATTCAGGGGAAGCTTGCATGCAGTAACTGGTTTGGAAAGCAGGTAAGGTTCGCGGAAAGTCACCTCATCTACCCTTATTTGTTCCGGGTAGATGCTCTCGAGGTGCGCCAAAAGCGGCGACAACACGAAAGTCATACTTCGAATTCTTTAGGGCTGTTGGCTCCCCTGGTCAAAAACTCTTTGAACATGCCTGACTGACTGACAGCTTAGGAAGAGCTGTCGGAAATCGAGGCAGCTTGATTTGTTCCACGTGCCATGAGACGCGCTGAATAATTAGACGAGAGGTTGGGATCCGTCGTCAGGTATGTTTCCCACACTCTGTGGTGCTTTCAAGTCTTCCACTCCCCCAGGCCCTAGCCGGCCTAGCACTGCATGCCCTATTCTGCACGTGCGATGCAACGTTATTGCACTGTGCTGTGTTGTGCGTATTATTGCATGATGACCTACGTTGTGTTTCTCTCTCGCCGTGTGACGAACTGAGCATGCATCCTTTCTATTTCCTGTGTAGAAAAGAAGGCAGTGTTTGACTTTCTTTCTCTTTCTCCTTCTCGTTTTTTTTAATCTTTATTCGCTGCGCCGTGCTCCCTGCTGGGCTTCAGAAATTAGGCGCCTTCTTCTAACCACTACCCCCACCATTTGGGGGACGGAGATGAAGACGACAATTTCTTTGGACTGCCCTGGACTGAATGGACATGCAGTCTGTCCATTTACAGTGATCTGCAAGGCGGCTTTCCTGTAAGGTTTATTTCCTAGTCAAAAACTATCGTTCACAGACTGCTTTTCTCCCTCATTGTGTCTTTACCTCTTCGAATTCCAGCGAATGCACGCGAGCACGCGAGTACAACAAAATGTCACCTCTCCAAATTCCAGCAAAGGCACGCGAGCACAACAAGATCTCAAAAAGGTGAATGGCAAAAACAAAATGAGCGAGAAAAGCAGTCTGTGAACGAGAGTTTATGGTTGGAAAACTAACCTTACAGAAAAGCTGCCTTGCAGATTATTGCAAACTGTCTATTGTTTTCTCCTGCTGAGAATTTTAGGAAGACCACGGCTTAAAACGCGAGCACTTAGACGCTCTGAACCAGCTCTCAGAAGCTCTCATCAAGCTTCCACGATGCTACCTTTAGTGTGTAAATAGTGAACATAAACGTTGCTCTTATCAGCCTTGGCTACTCTGCTTGACCTGAGACTTGGCTAGCTCCTTCGAACACATCACGAGCAAGCAAAAGGGCACGGAGTTGTAAAATGAAAATGTGCAACATCACATCGCTTTTATTACGTGACATATTCGTTCTCCGCCGCATACGCCCGATCTTGTCCGCATATAACTTTCTAGTTTTATAGCGACGACACACCGTTGATTGCGGTCACGTCATTGAATGTCAATTAAACAGCAGTTGCATTATTTATTTGCAAATTACTTCTTCATAAAGTATGGTGAAGTAATTTATTATTTGGCCACCTGAGGAGCTTTCAAACTTGACTTATTTTTTTATCAAGACTTGAATATAATGTTAAGTTTTATTTGGTTGACTCTGAGCATTACCTTCGGAACAGAAGTACATTTGTCAGCGACAATCATTCTTAACCTCTCCCAGTGCCAGTAGGTCCGTTCAAGTTACGTGATGAAAACCAGTTTGCCGAACTATGTCATATATGACATGTCGTTCAAATGTCGGTCTCTGCATTTTTGATGAATTCAGCCGTCTTTTGTAAATTGTCTACAGGCAAGTTTTTTTATTTTGTTTTGTTCTTTTTAAAACTGGTGGTCTCAGACAAGCTTATTACGCCTCTTCTCACCACTGGATATCCGTTGTTACGCGCGGCGCCTGGGCCGACGGGGGAGGGCCACGTTCTTTGTTCATCAAACAAGTCACCGAAGGGCTGCCAGCCTGCTGTCCACCGTGTTTTGTCCATCTTAGCCGGGAAGTGAGGTGGCATTCCGACACCATAAGACGTTCGACGAGACGACCACAATGGTTTCTTGGTGTCACAGGTGCAGTGTGGTGGCCACGCCCCAATCAAAGACCTTGACTTGAGCGAGTGTGAGTGGCACCGTCAGAAATGGTGTGTGCGTCTCGTGATTCAACAGCGCATTCTGAACCCATTCCCTGATTTAGTCAAAACGTACACTTTATAGTGAGCCACCCAGCTCATTCGCAAGAGACCTCTCGCCCTGTCTGTACAGAATGTAATAAATCCTCTGTTAAGTTTGCCATCTTACTCCTGAGTGCACATGCGCTTTTTTCTGTCTCTCTACACGCCCTTTCTTGCCCCTATTTCTCAACCCCCAGTGCTAGGCAGCAAACCGGATGCCAAGATATCCCCCAGCCTTCCTTTCTCTCTCTTGCCATCTTACTGCCTTGGCATCTTCATCCTGTCTATCCAATGTCTTAAAAGGCCGGTACAAACAGATAAGTTATAGAATAAAACAGATGATGAATATTTTCTGCAGCATGTTCAGATGCTGCATATAAATGGTCATCCTCGAAAATTATCAACTTTAACACCACGGACAGGTGCTGATATACCCTGAGTAGGTTCGAGCATGTGTTATGCCTCGACGCTTTTAATCTTCATTAAACTTCTCCCTTTAGATTTCATCCTTCAGGGTTTTGTGTAGTTCTTTATCTAACGACTAACCTCCCTGTCCTTCCTCATTTATTCCTCCTCCTCGCTTCATCTAACGCGCTGCATTCGCGCTGCACTGCTACCACTTCATTTCTTCTTTATATACGCCCTGTTTCGGGCACAATTATGGGCTGCCATCTTGGACTGATAATGATGCCGTTTTCCATCCGTATGAACATGGCGAACTCGCACGCATCAAAACGCTGGGCCATTACATTCAATGTCGTATCACCATAATCATAGCTAATTACGACACAAAAACAGCAAAAATTGCTTTTAAGCCTAAGATGGCAGTGTCTATGCTTTACTGTAACTGTTACATTTATTTTTTGTCAATTTGTCCAATATGTCATTTCATGCAGCGGCCGCCGAACTCGTTCCGCTGTTCATAGTGGTACTCTCGGTCTCTGAAGCTGGATGAAGATAACTAAGAAGCCTGGTTTTTACTGGCTACATAAAATGTGAAACGAAGCTGTAAATCAAGATGAAAAAGAAGACAAATCTGTGAAAAGTCAGTACTGGCGCATAAATGGCGCGCCGATTGCGCCGATGAAAAACGTCGTCGTCGGCGGTGGCGGCGGCGGCGCGCCGACCAGTCGGCACACACCTCTACACACAAGCCACCCCCACACAAAAACGGCTGCTGCGCCGCACGGAAGTGATGCCATGCATTTTCCGGTTAGGTGCTTCGTTTGAACAGTCGAAGTGTCTAGCGGTACGTCCAAACGTTACGATAAATGCCGTTAAAGTTACGTCCAAACGTAAAAATAAACTAAAAATATTAGTTAGGTCCAGCGTGACAACAATACGAAACTGGCTTGTTTGGTATCCGAATTAGATCGGCAGCTGTGGCGTAGTTGGTTAGAGCAGCACATTGAAATCTGGTGAGGTCGGTTGGCTTGCTTGCTTGTTCCTTTCTTTTGTGGCTCTCACCCACTAAGGGGGATTGGCCAAGAAGCCGGTGGTTAATGCAAGTCAATACCTTTAGATTTTCTAGACTAAGGGAATATGATTACTGTGTTTTGACTGTGAAATTAATTTGGCGCAATGTAAAAAAAGTAAAAAAAAGGGGGAGGGAGGTCGATGGTTAATGTTCCATTGCAGTTATCGTTACTTTGTCTTTTTCTGTTTACGCGTGTAGTGTTCCAACTGCACTTCCTCATCAGCCTGACTTGCTGCTGCTAGTGGTCCCGTCCACAGACCCTTTAATACTGGATCTTTGATGATTCTTGCATGATCGACTATATTTATTATGAGAAAGTGTTTTGCGAACTACTGCTCTTAATCAGCGTGACACAAAAAGACACGAAAAACGCAAATGCAGCTGGCTGCATTGGTTTCTTCGACACAGGGGTCGGGAATGTTGATTTCCACGGTTTATCAAAGTTTTGATGACAAAAAGGTGCACTGCAACGTAGTCTCGGGCAACTTTTTTTATGTTGCTCAGTGTACAGTGAAACCTCGTTAAACCGTACCCGCGTGAACAGTAGTTTTGTTTTAAAAGTAATGAAGTAAATTCCCGACTCGGCGGCCATTCAACATAATGCATTTTGTATCCGCATAAGCCGTAGCTCCCTATTGCGTATGTATTGGTTAATAAGTTGTTTTTACAATTTTCGTTGCGCACTCGCCGTGGCTCGTTGTCCCCCACTGGGCGTCCCGACAGAACAGCAAGCCGCAGAGATCCAAACACGCCTCGCTTAGAAGTGTGGCAGCTTGGGCTACTTGGTATGGCATGACGATAGTTATAGCGCGAGAAAAAAACGACGACACAGAGACAAGAAGGACACGAAAGACACGAGCTTATGTAACAGCAGCGAGGTTTAGAAAACTTTCCCTTCTTGAAGACTCATCAAAAACCATGATACCGAATCCAGATTTCTCGCACCTGCACTTCACATGGAATAATAAATGGTGTCTCACGCGTAAATTGGAAGTCTTGGTAACAAAATTACGCTGCCGTGTACCACCTCTTAATTTCTACTTGAACAGGTCTGGTCTGGTGTCATCCCCTCTGTGCTCAAGCTGTAACGAACCTGAACATATCGACCATTTTCTTATCACATGTCACCGATTCAAAAATCAAAGAAAAAACTGCTTCGAAATTTTATTCAGAAAATTAGGAATATCACCTAATACTCCCAATATTTTGTCTTTTGGGGCCATTTCATTGGGACATAGCGACAGGAACATCTGCGGGGCTCTCTGCGAATTCATTTATGACACAAGAAGATTACCTTGCTGAGTCAGCCATCAGCTCTCGAATTTTACTAGTCACCCTACCACTTATTATTTAGCTGATACACTGCAATGATTCAACTTTCAGGAGAGTTTCATATAACGATTCCACCACAGATATTCAACAAATTCTATTATTTCTCCCCCCCCTTTTTTTATTTGTTTTAACATTGCGCCAAATTAATTTCACAGTCAAAACACAGTAATCATATTCCCCTAATCTAGAAAATCTGTAGGTATTTATTTGCATTAACCACCGGCTTCTTGGCCAATCCCCCTTAGTGGGTGAGAGCCACAAAAGAAAGGAACAAGCAAGCAAGCAAACACGAGCGCTACCTTCCAACTCAGTGCCTTTGACACGAAAGGCTCGTGCCTTTCGTGTCCTTCTTGTCTCTTTGTCATCGTTTTGTTCTCACGCTATAACTATCGCCACGCCTCGCTTGTTAGCGTTGATGATGATGGCTGAATGGATGGATGGATGTGGCTCTACCCTTTAGATCGGGCGGCGGCTAACGCCAGCTAGCCGTAATACTTAGTGAACTAACCATTAGATTTATCCTTTTTTTTCTTTAAATAGTGAGGTTGAGGATTCGTACTTTGCAGTGAAGGGTTTAATTTTCACTCGTGCCTTGACTTGTGCCACCAATCAGATAACCCCCTTATAGTTAAGTCTACCCGCTTAAAGTCTACTTTACCCTCCCTGTCCCTAAACACCAGTGCTTTGAAAAACGCTGCGCCATAATCCTGGACTATAGGGTGGAGCCCTTCACATAACATTATCAAGTGTTTGGCAGTTTCTTCTTCCTCTCCACACACACTGCATACTGTGTCTACCCCTTCGTGTTTTGCCCGATATGTCTTCACCACATCACATCACTTTAATACCTTAAAGACCCCCATGTAGGGGGTATTACGTAAGTGGTGGGTTACAGGCAAATGTACACAGGTTTTCAAATGGAAATGTGCGTGGTGACTTGTTTAAATGTTGATGGACACGTGTTGACTGGAACGTCACAGGGAAGGCCATTCCAGTCCACTGCTACACGGGGGAAAAAAGAGGCAGAAAAAGTAGTAGTGCGAGCATGTGGACGGGCAATTTGAAACGCGTGGGCAGTGCGGTGAGATATGTGCGTCGGTGGGACGATGTAGGGTGCTTGATTAAGAGGGCTGTGAAAGAACTTGTGTAGCAAACAAAGGCTGGTAATGCGGCGGCGCACTGAAAGATTCGAAAGACCAGTTTCACGTTTAAGGAATTATATGCTTATGTTATATGAATATGAAGAATGTATGAACCTAGTGGCGCGGTTTTGCACAGACTCTAATTCATTTATCAAGTATACCTGGTGCGGGCTCCATGTGGGAGCTGCATATTCTAGTTTAGTTCGGATTAAAGATTCATAGGCGAGAAGTTTGATGTCAGGTGGGGCATGACGCAAATGACGCTTCAAAAAAACCCAGAGTTCGGTTCGCTGATGATATGACGTTCGTGATATGCGTGCGCCATGAAAGATCACTGGATAAGGTGACGCCTAGGTATTTATAGGATTTAATTTGTTCAAGAGTAGAGTTAGCTATTACGTAAGAAAAATGCAAGGGATTGTGCTGGCGTTGAAAGGAAACAAGTTTGCATTTAAAGGGGTTAAGCTCCATCAACAACAGGTCGCACCATTGCTGTACACGATAAAGGTCATTTTTAAGCGCAGTTTGATCAGAGGGGTTAGTAATTTTGCGGTATAGAACACAATCGTCGGCAAACATGCGGATATGAGAAGATACATGCATGGGTAAATCGTTAATATATATTAGAAACAGAAGGGGTACGAGGACAGAACCTTGGGGGACTCCCGATGTTACCGAGAGGGAGCTAGAATGTTTATTTCTAATATCGACAAACTGGGAACGCTTAGCAAGAAATTCTGAAATCTATGCAAGAATTTTGGGGTGCAGATTCAACTGGGCAAGTTTTAGTAACAGGCGTTTGTGTGGTACCTTATCAAAGGCTTTAGCGAAGTCTAGAAAGATTGCGTCAGTCTGGAAGTTACGGTCAAGATTAGCGTGCAAATCATGAGTAAATATAGCTAGTTGTGTTTCACAAGATAAATATTTACGAAATCCATGCTGGGAAGAATGAAAGAAATTGTTAGCGTCCAGAAAGTTTATTATGTGAGTGTATATGACGTGTTCCATGATTTTGCATGAGACACTGGTTAGTGAAATGGGGTGGTAATTTAAGGGTGACTGTTTGTTACCTGATTTGTGGACCGCAATGACCTTTCCCACTTTCCAGTCTTCTGGCAGCATTCCTGTTTTAAGCGGCAATGAAAACAGCATCGACAAATACGCTGCAATAATTTGTTTAGTGTTTTTTAACAGTTTAGAGTTAATGTTGTCAACGCCAGCCGATGATGAAAGTTTAAGTCTGTCGATAAGGGACGAAAATCCAGCAACAGGAAATTTCACTGGAGTCATTATCGGTAACGTCGTAGTTGGTGGTGAGGGAAGTGGCGAATCGGCTTCTTTTGTGAACACAGAGCAGAACGCGATGTTAAAAACGTCGGAACAATCACCGTCGCTAACTTCCTCGCCATATTGGTCAGTAAGCGTTATTTCGCGCGGCGGTTGCGGGTTTATACCTTCCCAGAACTTTCTAGGGTTATTTATTAGAATTTTAGGTAAGTCAATGCGATAAAACGTCTGTTTTGCACTTCGAATCGCAGCATAATATGCGTCTTCTGCCGCATAGTACTTCTCCCATGCGCACGCAGTACCATTACGTTTCGCAGTACGAAAGATACGTTTCTTTTTATTTTCCTGCCTTATTAAAAGTTTCGAAAACCATGGTTTATTTTGATTAGCAGGTAAGTTCATCTTTGGGATATATGTATTAGTTAACTCGAATATTTTGTCCCTAAAGACTAACCAGTTGCTGTTAAGAGAGCTGGAATCGAAACTGGATTCAAACTCAGGCAGAAAATCTCGCAGTTCATTATTGCCCCGCCACGGTGGTCTAGTGGCTAAAGTACTCGGCTGCTGACCCGCAGGTCGCGGGATGAAATCCCGGCTATGGCGGCTGCATTTCCAATGGAGGCGGAAATGTTGTAGGCCCGTGTACTCAGATTTGGGTGCACGTTAAAGAACCCCAGGTGGTCAAAATTTCCGGAGCCCTACACTACGGCGTCTCTCATAATCAAATAGTGGTTTTGGGACGTTAAACCCCACAAATCAATCAATCATTATTGATTGTTCCATAATCACCTTTGTTGTACATATGAATTGTTTTGCTGGAAATGTGCCGTGTTTTAGGGATGAAGTTTAATGTAGCATGAATGACTTTATGATCACTGATTTCACGTAAGTAGGAGATAGATTCTAAGCTTTCGGGGCTGTTTGTTAGTATAAGATCTAAAATGTTCGAAGATTCACTAGTTACACGAGTTGGTTCCGACACCAGTTGCGTAAGGTTAAAGTTCAGACAAACATCGACAAATTCTCTTGCTTCGGCATTTCCTGTAATTAGTTGTGTTTCGTTTATCCAGTCAATATTCGGGAAATTAAAGTCACCATAGAGGAGGATATAAGCGGATGGGTGTTTATTAGTAAGCGTAGGCAGCACTTCATTCAGTTCGCGGGCGAAATTTGAATCAGAGCGAGGGGGCCTGTAGCATACGCCAAGTAATACTGTTTCGGGTGGGGCACGGCACAATACCCATAATATTTCAAGTTGTGAAGGAATGTTGATAAGGGAGCGAGATAGCTATTTGCTAGTGGCGATGAGTACTCCCCCACCACGTGCGTTCTTTTGGTCATGACGAAAAAGATTAAAGTGCGGCAAGTCAGCCAGAGCCTCTGTATCCGAAATGTCGTCAGTAAGCCACGTTTCGGTCAATAAAAGTATACTACTGCCAGATGATTTTAATAGATTAGACAGGGGCACGCGCTTAGGAAGAAAACTGCGGATGTTAGTATAAATTACTGAAAACGAAAGCTTAGCTTCAGTGCTTGTACATGGCTGTTGGCGCGCTTGCCGTCGGTGCACTGATCCCTATGTTTTTTCTTTGACAATTCCTGCTTCGTGGTCGTAAATGTATCGCTTAGAGCCGATGTGCAAAGTTTGGAAGCGCAGTGAAAATGGCACAGATTTGCTCCTAGCGAAAGCAACGAGCTCTTTACGGGCTATTCTAACAGGGTGTGTCAAATCTTCGCCAATGCTAAAGTTAGTACCTTTTAGTTTTGGGCCGTTTGAAAGGATAGGTTTTTTAGTTTTGAAAGACGAAAATTTCACTATTATAGGCCGTTTGTTGTTATTGGTGTGCCGCCCTAGGCGGTGTGCACGCTCTATGTCTTTTGGTTCGATTGTGAGTTGAAGTCGTTCAAGGCAGTGCTGGATTATTATTTCTTCTGACTGAGTGTATGTTTCCTTAGGATTAGTGTCAGGGAGATTGTAGAATATTAGATTGTCACGCCTGGAACGGTTCTCGATGACATCGAGACGCCCGTCTATGTCGTACACACGGTGCGTTAGCTCAGTGGTATTAGTATTTATTGCATCTACTTCCGCTCAAATGGTTAGAAGATTTTGGCAGTGATTTTCCAAGTCAGCAATACGATTTCCAAGATCGGTGATAGTCTGGTTTGTGGTGGCTATCAGGGATTTAAGGCCCTGCATCTCAGATAATATTGCCGACTGGCCCTGCGACAACTTTTTCAGCTCAGCAAGTATATCTGGCCCGGGGTTCGTCTCTACATCTCTCGATAGCAACAGCAAGTCACGTACGACATTCACACATTCGGTAAAAAGCAAGCAGCAGCACTGTGGGCTCGGCAGCTGCACCAAACAGTATATACTTGATTTTTTAGTAGACGTGGGATACGAACTACTAACCTGCTTGATCAGGAGGAACGGGTTAGCGGCCTGTGTGGTGGCACAGCCGCGAAGCCCACAGTGTGCGCTGTATGGTGGCTGCTGCTTTATAGGCTGCACAGGGGATGTTGTCGACGGCGATAGGGTGGCTGGATTTATCTTGATGATCCACGGAAGGAGGGGTGGCGCTGCCGAAGATCCGGAAGCATGGGCGCCAAAGAAGGGCAAACAAAATGTTCGCCTTCGTTGGTAGCAGGTAGGCGGCTTCCCGGCGTGGCAGACGATACAGCCAGCAAGGCAGGCAGTAGCAGGTCGGCGATAATGCGGGCAAAAACCTGCATGATCAGGAGGAACGGGTTAGCGGCCTGTGTGGTGGCACAGCCGCGAAGCTCACAGCCGCGAAGTCTTGGTTCTCTATACTCCCGTTTTGGCCTCAAACAGTGGAGAACTACCCCGAGTATTATCATAGATCTTTTCCTTGGCCATTTCCTGCTTAAAAGTTCGATAGATCTCTAGTGCGGACTTCTTAATCATGCCAATTCTCCACATGTCAGTCTCCATTTCCTTCACTTTCGTCTTATCCGATAGTTCTTTTTGGTTTGGCCGCTTGCTGTATTTACCAGTCAATTTCGTGGTTCACTTCCACCATTTTGTATCGAAATTCTTCATGTACAAAGAGCTGAAAACCTTCCTAGCCCAACGCTCCTCCCCCATTTCTCTCAATCGCTTCTCAAATTTCATTTTGCTGCTAGCTTCCCTGCCGTCAAATGATGTCCATCCCATATCACCTTGTACTCACTGATTTGGTGTATTCCCGTGAGCTCCTAAAGCAAGCCTACCTATCCCACATTGCTTAATTGCTAATCTTGCTTGAACTTCTGATCTCATGCACAAGACCACAATGCCGGTACGTCAGCCCAGGAACCATGACCCCTTTCTGTATTCCAGTCACATCATACCTATTGTAATTCCACAGTGCCCTATATTTCATCAGTGCGGCATTTCTGTTACCTTTAGTCGTCATGTATATATTCGTGTTCCCATAGGTACTCGGTGCCATTGCTTATCCACCCACCCAGATATTTGTATTTATCTGTTATCTCTAGCGTGACCTCCTGTATTCTAAGCTAACTATCTTCGTTATCATTAAAAATCATGACTGCTGATTTTTCCTTACTGAATCTAAAATCTAACTTATCTCCCTCATTGCCGCAGATGTCCATCAATCTCTGTAATTTTTCTTGGGGTCAGCAATTATCACTATATCATCTGCGCACTTTATTGCTGGTAGTTCCTGATCAATGAGTTTTCATTGCTTGACTAAAAAGAGGTTGAAGCCAAGTCCACTTACCTCTAACTTGGCATCAAATTCTTGTAGGTACATCATGAATAACAAGGGTGATTGTGGACACCCCTGCCTATGTCCCCGTTTCACCTCTGTGGGCGTGGATACCTGTTTTTCCCACTTAATAACTACCTTGTTACTTTTATAGATTTCATTTAAAAGATTAGTGACTCCACCTTCCACACCCAGTGTGTCTAGTATTCCCCACAAGTTCTCTTGAACCACGCTATCGTACGCTCTGTTGATATCCAAGAATGCTAGCCACAGGGGCCCGAGTTCGTTTTCTGCTGTTTCGACGCACTGCGTCAGTTAGAACAGATTGTCCTCCAACCTTCCGTGCTTCAAAACCCACGCTGCAGTTCCACCAGCACCCCCTAATCCTATATCCATGCCTGCAGTCTTTCCTTTATAATCTGCATCGCCAGCCTGTAGACCACTGATGTCAATGTTATAGGACGGTAGTTGTTTATGTCATCTTTGTCCCCCTTTCCTTTATAAATCATGCACATCCTGCTAAGTTTCCATCCATCAGGGACTTCACCATTGATTATTGTTCTGCTCACTGCCTCTTTCAAAGTCTGTGTAGACTTCGGACCCAATGTCTTTATCAGCATAATCGGAATGCCATCTGGGACTGTTACTTGGAACCCTCTTCTCGGCCCTTTCCCACTCTCGTTGTGATAATAGAGCCATTGTTGTGATAATAGAGCCATCCCCTGCTACAGCCCGCAAGGGCTAGCAGTATTGGAAATAAAATAAATTGTGCCACTGGATCCATCCCTGTCTATTGTGGTGCATACGGCACTTCTTTGTTGAAAAATTTCTGTCACCCTCGTTCTTATATATTCAATAGGTTCGTCCCATTCTAGCCTAGCACCTTGAGCTGTAGTTATAAACCTCTGCTCTAGGTTTGTTTCATTTCTTAGGGAGTTTAGATGGTTCCGAAATTTGGCAGCTGCCTTTCTGCCTTTTTTATGTACTTGTGCCAACCACTGAGCACGCTTTCTTCCAATTTTTTCATTGAGCAGGAGGGATGCTTCCCTTCCAGAGCGTAGAAATATTTCCTATTCTCTTTCAACATCATCTGCCGGTTCACCCGTTGTGCTTAGCATCGTCTGTTCCTTAGAGGCTTCCTGACGTTTTGCTATGGCTCTCTTACCTTCCTCATCTCACCGACTCTTGGGCTTGTGTCTTCTTTTCCGGGGTGACTCGTCACGTGCCTTAGCAAGCTCTAGCCCAAGCAGTCTAATTAGATTTGTGTATGCCCAACAGTTTCTTTATTTTCCACAGTGATTACTTTCTCAATTTGTTTAGCAGCAATTTCTATTTGCCTTTCTGAATGAAAATTTTTCTGTAGTAGCTCATCTTGTCTCCTTCCCACTTTCACTGCACTTCCAAAACTTAGCTTGATACGTTTGTGATCACCAGCCAAACTTCTCGAGCCACCTTCATCTAGGTGCATTCCCCTGAGCTCATTATACATCCTATGTGACATCATTGCGTAATCTATCGTTAACTGCAGCCTTCCTACCTCCCATGTTATTTGCCCTTCACACTTCTCGGTACTGTTACAAATGATGAAATCATGCGTTTCACACATATACAGGATAATTTTGCCTGTTGAGTCAGTATACCTATCTATATCTTCTATGTGCGCATTCATATCGCCTAGTACAATTATCTTGCACTCTCCTCCTAATTCTTCAATGTCCTTAGATATACACTCTACCATTTCCTGGTTTTCCTCTCTGGCTTTTTATCCCATCCAAAAGTACACCAAACCAACGAGTGTCATCTGCCCAGCTACTTTCCTTGTTAACCACAAATGTTCCATGCACCCCTGCTTGACTCTTTGCCAACCCATGCTCTTATGTATGAATGCAACAATTCCACCACCATTTTTGCTGCCTTCTATTCTACTGCAATATTCCCATACGTAGTACGGATTGCAGGGTGGTTGCTCGATGTCCCGAAGATGTGTCTCTACAACCCCACATACCATCAGCTCCTCCTGCCTCAACTGCTGTTCTGTCTCTTCCCATTTTTACCTATTCCTGCCACCCTGCATGGTAATAGAGCCTACTTCTGACTTAGCTCGGCCCTTGTGCTTACGTTGATTTCTTCTCCGACGGACTTCGTGTGGCTTGAATATTTGTGCCCCTTTAGGTCCGTCTTTGGCTACACTGTTGGCCTCAGGGCTCTGGGTTCCCATAAAGAAGCTATGGCTTGGCGACCCATTCTGTTATCGACCCTCCTGCCCGTCGCACCACTGTAGTGAAAGCCATCCTGTGCAAAGGGGCGAGCGCCGGCCTCTTACACGTCTTGGTTAACTTACATTACGCTGTATCAGAGTTGCCGGCTCAAACCCTTGATCACACATCTAACTTTCTCTTAAGGTTCTGATCCTTGCCTTTAAACACATCATTGAGCCCAGCATGAATAACGACTAGATTTTCGCCCTCCATGGTGTTTTCTACAACCTCCTGAGCTTTGGCCAGTGCATCCACCATGCTCTTCCCTGACTGTGCCTCCACCCTGACTCTCCCATCTTCCTTCACTGTCTTGAAGATGCCATCCCTAACCCTGGCCACGTTAGAGTCCCCCATCAATAGGACCCTTCTACGCTCCAATCGCTGGCTTCCCGTTTGTGATGGCGCCCCTGTTTGCTTCACCTGTTTCTCTCTCTGCCGCCTGTCCTGTGTTTCTGCCCTGCGTGAAGTCTGCTGCGCCCTGAGCTGTATGTTCTCGGAACCTCTGTGCTATGGCCAGACACTGCGGCTCCTGACCTTCCTTCTCGCCTGTTCCTTCCCGCCTATTGCCTTCTCCGCTACACACGCCTTCCGTCTCACACCGCTCGGGGCGGGGGAAAAGCGCCATTAGCTTCTTTACCCACTGCTCTAGCTCTGTCCGCCATTCCCGTTCTTTTAGAAGGTCGCCCTTCATTTGCTCTAATAGGCTGGCGGTAGCCTACTGCCGCTCACGCGACGCTCCGAGCTGTTTTTGGAGTTATATCCTCTGCACCCGTTCCGCCCTAAGCCTCCCCCCCCCCCCATGAAGACCCTTGATGCTAGCCTCCATGCGATGCACGGCCACCTTCAGTGCCTCGCACAGCCTGCACACAAAACTCGCCTTCTGTGCGTTGGTCAAACTCGTGAATGCTGTCTCATCTAAGTAGCACCAGCGCTTGTATTCTTCGCACTGCACCAGCTCAATCTCGCTCGTATTTTTTCCTAGCCTCCTTAGCCATCGCCCGCCCGACCTACGCACCGAGTGCCCGACAGGCCTACGTTCAACCCTAATCCCGCTATTCAGCCGCCTCCGTTAACTCTCCTACCTGACCAACTGTTTGAAGCTGCCGGCTACACCACACACGTACTTGTTAAATTTCGCTAGAAGCCTCTCACTAGGTCCCCTTCGTGTTCGGCTCTAGCTCTTTAACAACTTACTAAGGGATTTGCGGTCACAAGTGGCAACTGTCTAACCATTGCTTTCTACCGTTTTAGCATTGCAAAGTTCGCCTCGAGCTGACTTCCGCCTGGCTGCTTATCGAAGATAGAAGACCGAAGCAGTCGTGACCGTGCCTTCTCCGTGACGCTGACCAACCACGGGATGTCAGTGATGACAGCGCCTTCAAACCCATAAAACCGAAGTGAAGCGACAAACCACTGGGATCTGCGGCCACAAGTGGCAACTGTCTAACCATTGCTTTCTACCGTTTTAGCATTGCAAAGTTCACCTCGTGCTGACCTCCGCCTGGCTGCTTATCGAACATAGAAGACCGACGCGATCGTGACCATGCCTTTTCCGTGACGCTGACCAACCACGTGATGTCAGCGATGACAGCGCCTTCAAACCCATAAAACCGTAGTGAAGCGAGAAACTACCGGGATTTGCGGCCACAAGTGGCAACTGTCTAACCATTGCTTTCTACCGTTTCAGGTATGAATTTTTATTGTTATAGCTGCTACTGACTTTTATGTGGCCTGCAGATCCCTCTTTTTGAACATGGGTATTGATGTGTGTAGTTATCGTGCTTGCATTGGTTTGTTCTTTGCTTGCCGAATGCCTGAATGTTTCTTCAGCAGCCGTTTCTCTGCCGGATCAGGTCTTATCCGTGTACTCAGTCCTAGGCCCCCGACTCTCTTGCTGTCAATGTGTCTCGCATTGCTACTGCTTTGTGCTGGCGACACGTGGAGGCAAATCCTGGTCCTAAGATCGAGGATGTTCTCAGCTTGCTAAAAAAGTGTCATGATGAAACCACGTCCAGCTTAACTGAAACAAACAGCAGATCACAAGCCGTGAGTGCCACCTCTCAAGCCTAGAAAACACCGTTCACGAAGTATCGGACCTGACAGGAAACGTTGAAACTGTCATCGACACTATTCAGGAATTAAAAGAAAATGTTTGCAAGATGAACGAAGGTCTTGCTGACGTCGTGGGCGATATGAACAATCGAATGAGGCGAAATAACCTTATAATCAAAGGCCTTCCAGAAGAAGAGCACGAAAGGTATGCGGAGTCTGAAAGAATAGTAAAAAAATTCTTTTCAACACATCTGAAAATTGAGGCTGGTGACATCGAACGTGCTCATAGATTAGGAAAAACCCGACCCGACTTTAACCGCCCTATCATAGCGAAGTTTTTCAACTTCAAATCAAAATTGGAATCTCTGTCTAGCGCCCCAAAGTTGAAAGACCTACAAAAGCCATAAGTCTGGCTTGAGGAAGATTTCTCGCCAAAAGTCCAACTTGCCAGAAAGAAGTTACGCGACTACGCTAACGCTCAACGTAAAGGCGATGAAAAATATGCGGTGCGTTTCAACAAGCTTCAGATGCATGGTTCTACATTCTGTTACGACTCGGTAAATGATTGCGTTGTCATGGTGTCAACAAATAAACGAAGCCCTCCTGAATGACCCTGTAAAACACGTCACCACACGCCAAACTTGTCAAAATCGGTCTCGCTACTTTTATTTAATTTTCGCAGCATTTATAAAAAGCTTGATGCCATAAACGCCCTCGTGTACACGTGCTCAGCTGATATAGTCGTAGGTACGGAATCATGGTTGAACGAGGACGTAACAAACAGCGAACTTTCGTTTCCATCATCGTTTGTTCTGTTTCGTAAAGATAGAATGGGTTGTCGAGGTGGTGGCGTTATTATTGCCATAAAAGAAATCTATCAGCCATCGCTTCTTCTCTCAGGTTCCCCCCTTGAAATTGTCTGGGTTTCATCATATTTCGATCACATTCATTGCATAATTGGTGCCTGTTACCGACCCCCTGATTGCCGGCAGGAGTTTGTTGAGCTTCTTCAGGAAGCCATTGATTCCATCCTCCTCAAGTTTCCTAATTGTTTTCTAATACTTGGTGGTGACTTTAACTATTGTTCAATCAACTGGTCCACTTTATCTGTCCTTGCTCATCCTATTCGCCATGAACAACTTAACTTTCTGCGCCTTCTCCATTATCACAATCTACAACAGATTGTGCAGGAACCAACACGTGACAGCAATATTTTAGACCTTATAATAACCAATCATCCCGACAGCACTAAAGTTCTGATCTTAGAAGAAATAAGGGATCATAGGACAGCTCACTGCTCTCTGCTTCTTCCGCATGCCAAGAAAACAAATGACCGAAAAAAATATACTTAACTACGCACGCGCAGACACTGATAAGCTTAACAGATGGCTAGAATCTTTTTCGGATGAATTTATATCTAACTTTCCCAATCAGTATACTGAACAAAACTGGTGCTTATTTCGTGACAAATTAAAAGAAATTGAACGTATTTGTGTGCCGGTGATTACAATAACTGAAAGAGCGGATGATCCATGGTTCACCCGTGACATTAAAAGATGGCCTAATGGAAAAAAGAGAGCGTACACTAAAGCGTCGAGAACGAACGCGTCGGAGGACTGGCAGAAATATAAAAACGTTTAAAAACAAACAGAAACCGCCTTTTCTGAAGCAAAAAAATAAATACTACAATCACACGCTACCTAACATGCTCAAAACTGACTCTAAGAAGTTCTGGAGCACTGTAAATCCCAAGAAAAGAGAGTCGGTGCCAGAACTCTCTGGAGAGGATGGCAACACCCTGAGCTTAGCCGGCTGTGCTGAAAAACTTAACCTTTTTTTTCTGAAGTTCACACAATCGAGAAACCGCTCGATAGTAACCTAAATTTGCCACAGCTAACTATCTCTAATCAATTTTCTCCCATCTCAATTACTGCACACGTTGTAGCTTGTGCAATAGATCGTTTAGCTCTTAAAACCAGCCCCGGCCCTTATGATATTAGCGCTAAGGTTTTAAAATTAACCAGCCACTTCTCAGCCTCTTTGCTCGTGTTAATTTTTCAACAATCTTTAGATACCGGTTGCTTACCAGAGGACTGGAAATCTGCTTACATAATCCCAATATTCAAATCTGGTGATAATACTCAGCCCAATAACTACAGACCAATCTCTTTGACGTCAATATGTTGCAAACTTCTCAAACATATCCTATTCACAAATATAATGGCTTATCTTAATTTAAATACCTTGCTCCTAAACAACCAACACGGTTTTCGTCAAAATTTCTCATGTCAATTGCAACTTTTCGAATTAATTACTGACCTTCATTCTGCGCTTAACTCTTCCTGTCATGTCGATGCCATATTTATTGATTTCTCAAAGGCATTTGATAGGATCCCTTACAAACGTTTAGAACTAAAAATTCGCAATCCGAAGCTTGAAAACAATACAACACAATGAATACTGGAATTTCTTACTAACCGCTTCCAATCTGTAAAACTAAATAGCTACATCTCGAACCCGACTAGCGTTTTATCTGGTGTTCCCCAAGGCTCGGTTCTTGGTCTTCTTTTGTTATTAATATACATTAAGGACATGGCATGTAACATAAGTTCGCGAATTCGGCTATTTGCAGACGACTGCGTTATTTACAAAAAAATAACTTGCCCTACCGATAATACCATTTTACAATCTGACCTCGATAGGCTGGCCGAGTGGTGCGACACGTGGCAGATGGAAATTAATATAGGGAAAACTAAGCACTTGGAATTCAGTTCTGCTCTAATCCATTTGCCTAAGGCATACACCATAAATGACATTCAAATTGATTCAGTACAATCCTTTAAATATCTTGGGGTATTTTTCCCAGCCAATCTAAACTGGACCACTAACATTGAACATATCACTACTAAAGCAATAAAAAACTTGGCATCCTCAAAAGGCGATAATACTTTGCCAACAAAGAAACCAGACTGCATGCATACGTTTCCCTGATAAGACCATCGCTGGAGTATGCTTCAATAATATGGCACCCTCACACTGAAAATTTAACTTACCTGGTTGAATCAGTTCAAAACAAAGCTGCGCGCTTCATAACGTCGTCATACTCCCCGTATAAAAGCGTAAGTTCCATACTGAAATCGCTTAATCTGCCCTCCCTTGCCACGCGCCGTAAACTTGCAAGGCTATTTAATTTTAACTCACTCTTCCACAGCAACTCACAGTTTGCGCGCAGGCATATCCTTCCGCCATCACACATTTCAGCCCGTGTTGATCACCCTAACAAAGTTAATCCCATCTTCCCGAAAACAAAAAAAATAAATACCAAAACTCGCCCTTAGCCCCGTCAATAACCAACTGAAATTCCTTGCCAGCTGATGTAGCCACTCTAACAGAATCATCAACCTTTCTGAAAGCGGTAAAAATGTTCTTAAAAGTTCGAATCTATGAATGTAGTTATTTGGTGGTGTTGTTTATGTGAATTCTTGAATATTTTTGTGTGTGTTATTCGCGCCTACACTTGTTACCTGGAGCCTATTGTATTTCTATTAACGTACCTTTTCTTCTGCAGAGTTTATATATATGTTTTTCATTATCCTTATCACCACTGTTCTGTGTACTCTTTTTTCAATTTTTTTCCATTCAAGCTTTATATAATGATGCTTCTCAATATTTAATGTATTTTACGTATGTTGAAAATCTTCCTAATCCCCCCCTATGTAATGCCCTCCCGGGTCCTTAGGATATGTAAATAAATGAATAAATGAATATTTGTGCGCCTTTAGGTCCGTCTTTGGCTACACTGCAGGCCTCAGGGCTTTGGGTCCCCCTAAAGAAGCTATGGCATGGCGAACCATTCTGTTACCGACCCTCCTACCAGTCGCACCACTGTAGCCTGCCTGTGCAAAGGGGCGAGCGCCGGGCTCGTACAGGTCTTGGTTAACTTCCATTACGCTGTATCTGAGTTGCCGGCTCAAACCCTTGATCACACATTCTCTAACTTTCTCTGAAGGTTCTGATACTTGCCCTTCAACACATCATTAGGCCCAGCATAAATAATGACTAGATTTTCACCCTCCATGCTGTTTTTACAACCTCCTGAGCTTTGGCCAGTGCATCCACCATGCTCTTCCCTGACTGTGCCTCCACCCTGTCTCTCCCATCTTCCTTCACTGTCTTGAAGATGCCATCCCTAACCCTGGCCACGTTAGAGTCCCCCATGCTAGAACCCTTGTATGCTCCAATTGCTGGCTACCTGTTATTGATTGCGCCCCTGTTTGCTTCACCTGTTTCTCTCTCTGCCGCCTGTCCTGTGTTTCTGCCCTGCTTGAAGTCTGCTGCGCTTCCGAGCTGTATGTTCTCGGAGCCTCCGTGCTGTGGCCAGACACTGCGACCCCCTGACCTCCCGTCTAGCCTGCTCCTTCCCGCTTGTCGCCTTCTCCGCTACCCACGCCTTCCGTCTCACACCGCTCGGGGCGGGGGAAAAGCACCATAAGCTTCTTTACCCACTGCTCTAGCTCTGTCCGCCCTTCCCGTTTTTTTCGATGGTCGCCCTTCATTTGCTCAAATAGGCTGGCGGTAGCGTCCTCAACTCACGCGACGCTCCTAGCTGTTTTTGGAGTTCTATATCCTGCACCCGTTCCGCCCTAAGCCCCGCTGAAGTCCCTAGATGCTAGCCTCCAAGCGCTGCACGCCCGCCTTCAGTGCCTCGCACAGCCTGCACACGAAACTCGCCTTCTGCGCGTCGCCCCAACTCGTGAATGCTGTCTCATCTAAGTAGCACCAGTGCTTGCATTCTTCGCACTGCACCAGCTCACTCTCGCTTGTGGTTTTCCTAGCCTCCTTAGCCATCGCTTGCCCGACCTTGGACCGAGTGCCCGACAGGCCTACGTTCAACCCTAATCCCGCTATCCAGTCGACTCCGTTAACTCTCCTACCTCAACAACTGTTTGAAGCTGTCGCCTACACCGCACATATACGTGTTCGGTTTCGCTAGTAGCCCCTCACTGGGTCCCTTTCGGGTTCGGCTCTAGTTCTTTAACAACCAACTGGGCGCCCCGACCTTCTTCAAGAACGCCGCCTAGCACGTTCACGTGGTCGACGTCACTACAACGTAGCCCGTGTCTCACACCTACAGTACTCGCAACGCTAATTATTGACTGGGAGAGAAAAAATAATTATGGTGTTCACCAATACAGAGAAATGAATAGAAATTTATGTCTTGGTGCGCGATGCTTTTGCACCAACCGACCTTGCACGACCTTGAGTCCATCGAATGGCTGAACAGATGGATGGATGAATTTTGCTGTACCCGTTAGATCAGGCGGCGGCTAACGCCACCTAGCCGTAATACTCAGTGAACCAACCAGTAAATTTATCTCTTTCCTTTTTAAATAGTGAAGTTGAGGATTCGTACTTTGAAGTGAAGGGTTCAATTTTCACTTGTGCCCTGATTTTAGCAACCAATCAGATAACCTCCTTTTAGTTATGTCTACCCGCTTAAAGTCTATTCCTCCCTGTCCCTAAACGCCAGTGCCTTGAAAAGTCTGCGGCATCATCCTGAACTATACGATGAAGCCCTATACAGAACATTATCAAGTGTTCGGCAGTTTCTTCTTCCTCTCCACACGCACTGCATACTGTGTCTGCCCCTTCATATTTGGCTTGATATGTCTTGGTTCGCAATAATCCCGTCCTGGCCTCAAGCAGTAGAGAACTACCCCGAGTGTTATCATAGATCATTTCTTTCGCAATTTCCTGCTTAAAAGTTCGATAGATCTCTAGTGCGGATTTCTTAATCATGCCAATTCTCCACATGTATGTCTCAGTTTCGTTCACTTTCTTCTTAACCGATAGTTCTTATTGGTTTGGCCACCTGCTGTTTTCTAAGTATTTACAAGTAAATTTTCTGGTTCGCTTCCGCCCATTTGTATCGACATTCTTCATGTACAAGTATCTGAAAACCTTCCTAGCCCAACGCTCCTCCCTAATTTCTCTCAGTCGCTTCTCGACTTTCATCTTGCTGCTAGCTTCCCTGCGCTCTAATGATGTCCATCCCATATCACCTTGTACATCCTGATTTGGTGTACTCCCGTGAGCTCCTATAGCAAGCCTACCTATTCCACGTTGCTTAATTTCTAATCTTGCTTGAACTTCTGATCTCATGCACAAGACCGCTTTGCCGAACGTTAGCCCTGGAACCATGACCCCTTTTCATATTCCTCTCACAACATCATACCTAATTTAATTCCACAGAGCCCTATTTTCCATCACTGCTGCATTCCTAGTACCATTAGTCATCACGTATATATCGTGTTGCCTTAGGTACTCGGTCCCATTGCTTATCCATATGCCCAGATATTTGTATTTATCTGTAATCTCTCGCGTGACTTCCTGTATTATAAGCTCACCACCTTCGTTATAAATAAAAATCATGACTGGTGATTTTTCCTTACTTAATTTAAGATCTAAGCTATCTCCCTCATTACCGCAGATGTCCATCAATATCTGCAGATCTTTTTTGGTGTCGCCCATTAGCACTATATCATCTGCCTACATTATTGCTGCTAGTGCCAGATCATTGAGTTTTCCTTGTTTGACTAAAGAGTGGTTGAAGCCAACTCCACTTCCCTCTAATTTGGCCTCTAATCCTTGAAGGTACATCATGAATAACAAGGGTGAGAGTGGACACCCCTGCCTAAGTTTTCGTTTTACCTCTGTGGGCTTGGGTACCGCTTTTTCCTACATCAAAACTACCTTGTTACATTTATAGATTTCCTTTAAAAGATTAGTGACTCCATCTTCCACTGCCAGTGTGTCTAGTATTCCCCACAAGTCCTCTTGAACCACGCTATCGTACGCTCCATTTATATCCAAAAATGCTAGCCACAGGAGCCTGCGTTCCTTGTCTGCTATTTCGATGGACTGCGTGAGTAAGAACCGATTGTCTTCCAACCTCCTGTGTTTTCAAAACCCATTCTGCAGTTCCCCCAGCACCCCCTTATCCCCTATCCATGCCTGCAGTATTTCCTTTATAAACTGCATCGCCAGCCTGTAGACCACTGATGTCACTGTTACAGAACGGTAGTTGTTTATGTTATCTTTGTCCCCCTTTCCTTTAAAGATCACTCTCATCCTGCTAAGTTTCCATCTATCAGGGACTTCTCCATTGATTATTGTTCTGCTCACTGCTTCTCTCAAAGTCTGTTTAGACTTCGGACCCAATGTCTTTATCAGCATAATCAGAATGCATCTGGGCCTGTTGATGTACTACTTGGAACTCTCTTCTCAGCCCTTTCCCACTCTCGTTGTAAAACTGCAGCAAATGTGGCACTTGATCCATCCCTGTCTATTGTGATGCATACTTTGTTGAAATTTTTCTGTCACCCTTGTTCTTATATATTCAATAGCTTCGTCCCCTTCTAGCCTAGCACCTTCAGCTGTAGTTATAAACCTCTGCTCTAGGTTTGTTTAATTTCTTACGGAGTTTAGAGGGTTCCGAAATTTCGCAGCTGCCTTTCTGTCTTTTTAATGTACTTGTGCCAACCACTGAGCACACTTTCTTCTAACTTTTTCATTGATCAGGAGGTATGCTTTCCTTCTAGAGCTCAGAAAGATTTCCCGTTTTATTTCAACATCATCTGTCGGTTCACCCGTTGCTTAGCATGTCGGTGTTTCCTAGAGGCTTCCTTACGTTTTGCTATGGCTCGCTTAACTTCCTCATGCCACGAACTTTTGGGTTTGTGTCTTCTTTTCCGGGGTGACTTGTCACGTGCCTTAGCAAGTTCTAGCTCAAATAATCTAATTAGATTCGTGTATACACACTGTTTTATTATCCTCAGTGATTACTTTCTCACTTTGTTTAGTGGCTATTTTAATTTGCCTTTCTGAATGAAAATTTTCCTGTAGTTGCTCATCTTGTCTCCTTCCCACTGTCACTGCTCTTCCAAAACGTAGCTTGATACGTTTGTGGTCACTACCCAGACTTTTTAAGCCACTTTCATCTATGTGCATTCCCCTGAGCTTTTCATACATCCTATGTGACATCAGCTCGTAATCTATCGTCGGCTGCAGCCTTCCTACCTCCCATGTTATTTGCCCTTCATACTTCTCGGTAATGTTGCAAATGATCAAATCAAGCCTTTCACACATATCCAAGATAATTTTGCCTGTTGAGTCATTATACCCATGTATACCTTCTACGTGCGCATTCATATCTCCTAGTATAATCTCGCACTCTCCTCCTAATTCCTCAATGTCCTTTGATATACACTCCACTATTGCCTTGTTTTCCTCTCTGGCCTTTTCTCCCGTCCACAAGTACACTAAACCAAGGAGCATCATTTGCCCTGCCACTTTCCCTTTTAGCCATAAATGTTCCTTGCACTCCTGCTTGACCCTTTGCCAGGCTGTACTTTTATGAATGAATGCCCCAATACCACCCCCTATTCTGCTGCCTTCTGTTCTGTTACAATATTCTCACGCGTAGTCTGCATTGTTAGGAGGTTGTTCCATGTTCCTGAGATGTGTTTCTACAAAACCGTATACCATCCGCCTCTCCTCCCTTAGCTGTTCTTCAATCTCTTTCAACTTCAGCTTGTTCCTACCACCCTGCATGCTAATATATTCTATGTCTGACTTGGCTCGCCGCTCGTGGCTACGTCTATTTAGGCCCCGGATTCTACCTATCTTAAATTTTGGTGCCACTTTGGAATCGTATCTGTCCATACCACCTGTCAAAGAGTCTTCCTGGTTGTTTTCGTCGTTACTAGCTATTCTGCACCCCGAAGAGCCCGCTTGCCCCCCCAAAAAGCTACGTCGCGTCCTGCAAGTCGCCAACCCACCTCGTGACCTAGCCGCCCATCGAAGTGAATTCTTTCTCGTTGAAAGCCACCCCACCTATGCACCTCTGTGTTTATTTGCACCACCTCAAAGCCTTTCTCTCGACTCATCCGCCATATCTCTTGGTTTGCGTTGACAACCGCTCTTTGCAGGTTGCTATCACGCACCGGTACCTCAGGTATCGTGGATATCGCTACCTGTACCTTAGAAGAAGTGGCGCGCATGTCATCGACGCCTTTCGCCTGTTTAGTTGCTAGTCCTGCTGTATCTTCATTTAAGACATCGTTTAAACCACCTGAAGTTATCACGACGCTTCGTCTATCAGCTGTAGTTTTGAGTTTTTTGCTCGCTTGCCTCATGACTGCTTCAAGCTTGCGTCCTGGGAACGCCCGTACTGCAACCCTCTTGTCACCTCTTACCCTTTCGTTGATGGCTTCTGTGCGTCGATTCAAATTCGAGTCCCCGGCGATTATCAGATGCTGTGACAGCTGGAGCGTCCTGCACCTGGGGGTTACTTGCACCTGTGACGCCAGCTGCTTTGTCCCCTCCCAGCCCTTCCACTACTTCGGTGAAGCTCGGCCTTGCCACAATTGAACCGGCTGAACGTGTTTTTTTCTTAAACTTGCTAGCTCTTTCTTTTCTTCCGTTCTAGTTGCCGGTCCCAACTGTTCCTACTGGTCCCTACTGTTCTCTCCGTAGGCCGCTCCTCTGTTCACCTTGGCTAGTGCTTTATCGGTGGACTTCAGCCTTTTTTCCATTGCCCTCGTTTTCCCTTGCTCTGTCGCTTACGCAGTCTCGAGCTCGGTGATTTTCATCAGCAGGTCACTTTGGGTAACCATCATTTTCTCCATTTTTTCCTGGACCTCACATTGCCTACACTTCGCGTCAGCCTCTTCTCCTTCCGCTTCTACACTTGGGTCCACTTTCAAACCAGCCCCACATCTTGAACACTTCACAGTCTTTTTAACCATGTCTTTCCGACACCAATTGTCCATTTGACTTGTCTCATTCGATAATTACAAAACTTGAGCCCTGCCCTACGAAAAAGAGAAAGTGTAAGCCCTATTAGAAAAATTTGCGTGTTCAATGTACGTGCACCTCTCCCACGGGTTGGCAAAAGAAAAAGAAAAACAACAAAAAAAAAATAAAACGAATCAAACACACACACACGCACAAACTAATGAATACCAGGTGACTGACTCCGAATAAGCCGTACAATAAGATAATAAGTGCTACAGGGATTTTAACAGCTGCCCTCTAATTAAAGACAAGCTCAAAACATGCAAAACAACTTATCTGCGCAGTCGATCGGGAGCGCTCAAAAAACACATCCATCAACAGCGACAGTCCAAACCGAACTTCGCCGATATGCAGCGCCCCCACATGCCGCCGTGGCCTGTCAGTGAACTTTGCCCTTCACGCTCGCTCTTTTGTTCGCGAGCCGAATCGGCGGGCAGCACCAGAGGGGGAGATTGAGCGGCCGTGCTCGTACTCTTCCATCGTTCTCGCATGCCGCCGCCGCACCATCAGGCACCGTCAGCTCGACGTCGCCGCCACGAACGTACGTTTCGGCGTCTGCTGCACCTCCTACAAGCTTTGCTACGAGCTTTCCATCACCACCGCCTGAGCCGTCAGTCCCTCTGACTGCTCTCTCTCCCGGTGCAGTTAACGCAAGCTACTACGCTCTTTATCGATCGACTCACCCTACGTGCTATTATTGCGTCTATCGTGGTCACATTTCACGCTTTTGCCGCAAGCGCTAGCAAGACCAGCGTCGAGGGTACGACATACGCGAACGGGACTATACCGCAGGAGCCTTGTATTAGGGCCGCCGTTATTCGTCACCGCCGCGTCGGTCTCCATCTCCACCAGCATCGGGTGAACTGCGCGGTAGTCATCAATCAACCCGACACCGTTCACCGTTGACCTATCGTCGCTCCTCTTCTCCTCTTCAGCTTGCTTCCCTCGCTTCTGATCGCCGTCCGGAAAACTAAGCGATGCAGTTTTTTAGAGGACAAACTGCATTCCAACACAGGACTCTAATTCTTCAAGCGTGCCCTTCAATATCATTTCAGTCACAGTTGAGAGAGTGGACGTTGATGCTTTGGTGGACACTGGGGTTGCGTTTTATATTATTTGTGCTGATTTGTGTACCCGCATTCAGCAAGTTACGACGCCTTATGATGGACCAACCCAGGGAACAATGACTCGCCCTTCTGCTCTCTTTGCTGCCCGTGTGCTAATAGAGAACATTCTTCATCATATAGAATGTGCTGTGCTATCCCCTTGCTCCCACGAACTCATTTCAGGCTGGGACTTTCGTTCCTCTGCTTCCGCGGCTATTTGTTGTGCACAACGTGTCGTCCATCTTAATGACACAGATAACTTGCTCAGCGACGAAACCTGCAGGTCACTTCGACTCATCGCTGCTGTAGACATCCAGTTATTACCACACGAATATCAATTAGTCACAGTTTTTCCAACGACGTCGACTCTGGTGACATTTTGGTCACTCCGTCGCCCCGTTGCCTTAATAAAGTCATAGCTCTCGCATCAGGTGTGGCTCGCTTCAACAATGGATCAGCTGTTCTCGCTGCTACGAACACCACAACAGATAAAATTTTACTGCCGCGGGGCACTACTGTCGCCTGCGTTGCCGATCTGGAGCCTGTGTGCGTCGTGCCTCTTACCCCTGTCTCCTCTAAAGGCCATCCTGCAGATCATGCTGCTTCCTCGGCCTTTACAGCAGCCATCAACAAAGACTTGACAGACTCATGGGAGCAGCAGCTGCTTGATTTGTTGAAAAAGTATACAAACTCTTCTGACGTTCATTCATCCACCTTCGGCCAGACAGCCGCTACAGCGCATTGTATTCAGACCGACGGAACATCCATTGTGCACCGCCGTCCGTACCACGTCTCTCTAGCCGAACGAAAAATCAGTGAGGAAAACGTAGACGATATGCTGCAACGGGAGATAATCCGACTCTAAACCAGCCCTTGGTCGTCTCCTATCGTTCTGGTGCGTAAAAAAGACTGTTCCGTACAATTTTGCGTCGATTACCGAGCACTCATTAAGAACACTAGGAAGGACGTATAACCCATGCCACGCATCGACGACGCCCTCGATTCCTTACTAAGTGCTGAATTATTTTCAAGCCTCTACTTGCGTTCCGGGTTTTGGCGAATCCCGATGCACGAAGATGATAAAGAAACAACTGCGTTTGCAACCCCGGACGGCCTATACCAATTCAATGTTATGCCGTTCGGTCTATGCAATGCGCCCGCAACTTTTTAGCGCTTGATTGACACCGTGCTGCGTGGCCTGAAATGGAAGACTTGCTTATGTTGCCTCGATAACATTGTTGTCTATTCATCGACGTTTCTTCAACATTTGCAACGCTTGGACGAGGTCCTGACTTGCCTTGCGGGCGCTGGTCTTCAAAATAACCCCGAGAAGTGCTATTTCGCCAGCAGAACTATCAAGGTCCTCAGTGATGTTGTGAGCAAGGGTGGAATTAGTCCAGACCCTGAGAAAACTACTGCGGTGCTTCGCCTCCCCGCTCTGACAAACCGAAAGATTCGCGAAAATTCCTGGGTCTCACCTCTAACTGATAGACCAGACGTGTCTCACATGAGCTCCTGCTTTTCGTGCTTTTTAACCCGAAACAAGGCCAGTGACGAACCCAAGAGTTTCACTGCCTCAGCCGTCAAGACACGAGGAATCGGCGGACACTAGCTTCTTTTGGGTGAGTGCATCCTATCTCAAGATATAAGACCTAATTCCCGACAAGCGCGCGTTCAGTTTATCAAGACTAACGTCAAGTTTGTTGTTGAGCAAAGCTGCGCTGCGCGTGCACAACGCGTTCAGACGTTCCTAATGGCACGGCAAGAGCGCTCACGCTCACCGTGGCGAAAAGCTTAGAATGAGCCGAGACGCAGCCGCAGCAAGCGAAATGCAAAGAAACCAGCAAGACAAAGAAAATACAATGCAAACTGATCCAGTGGAGGCAAACAAAACAACAGAAAGTTTGTGGACCTATGACGCTGGCAGTGGCAGAACAATTGCAGCAGAAAGCGCTTGGGTCACGAGAAATAAAGACAAGAAGGCTGTCGCCAATCCAAGGACACCGGCCAACCAACCCACAGAGCAGCCACCTATCAATGAGCAGACGCTGAAGGCATCACCAACGCAGCAACAACGCAGGCCCAAGATGCCATCTCTGCCGCTCGATGATTTTAAGATCGTCTACCACCCGCAAGGAGGTCTTGACTTCGCCAAATAGAACACCGTCGCTGTCACGCATGCCATCGGCAGAGTGAGTGGACTATCACAGCAAGACTTTAACGACAAGGTACTCGTACAAGTCCAGAGAATAGAAAACATAATCATCGCAAGCAGCGCCACCAAAGAAGATGCCAAGAAGCTGGTAAGCATCCAGAAAATACAGCTTGGAGGAAATTTTTACACTGTGAACGGCAACATCAGAACACCGGGCGATGTCTTCACAGGCGTCATCAGTGGCTTGATACCCGGTACGAGCACCGCAGAACTCATGGCTGGAATTCGCGCACCAGCAAGATACACAGTTCTTCACGCCCGAATGCTAGGTCAATCGATCGCGGCAGTCGTCTTCTTTGAAGGACCGCGCGTTCCCTACTACATAACTTTCCAGAACGTAGACTTCCGCTGCAGACCATATCATAAGCCAGTGCAGTATTGCCGAGCTTGTGGCAATACGAGTCACCGCCAGGACGTCTGTCCGAAACCTATCCCAGATTTCTGCTATAAATGCGGCAAGGCCGGACAAACGCAGGGACATGAATGTGCACCCATCTGCAAGGCCTGCGGGGAAGGACAGGAAACAGCAAGTAAAGAATGCAAAAGGAGACTAAAGCCAAGTCCACCACCCTTCAACGTAAGACAACAGCGCCTCAACAGGCTTCAAGACATGGACAACAACTGGAACGCCAGCGGAGAAGAGTTTCCTGATGTTAGAATATCGGCCGCTACCTCCAACAGTAACAAGGAGGGCCGCGTCTCCACGCGCAGCAGTTCCAAGTCAATATTGCGTTTGAGTTCGCGCTCTCGCTCTCGCACGCGTTCCATCTCTACGCGCAGCACATCCAAATCTCGGCTGCTGACCCGCAGGGCGCGGGTTCGAATCCCGGCTGCGGCGGCTGCATTTCCGATGGAGGCGGAAATGTTGTAGGCCCGTGTGCTCAGATTTGGGTGCACGTTAAAGAACCCCAGGTGGTCTGAATTTCCGGAGCCCTCCACTACGGCGCCTCTCATAATCATATAGTGGTTTTGGGACGTTAAACCCGACATATCAACCAAGCACATCCAAATCAATACTGCGTTCCAGTTCGCGCTCCCACTCCCTCAGGCACTCGTGTTACGTTAAACGTGCGAGCTACGCTACCATGGCAAGTGGATCTAACGACAGCAGCAGCTTAAGCTCCTCGAAGTCGGACACCTTATCCATACAGGTTCTCGAAGATAGACTGATAAGCCCGCAAAACAGCTCCAGAGTGAGCACATTCAACTGCAAAGCTAACAAAGCCTCATAAATTAACTGCTTCAGAGTCAAAAACGACAACAAGAGCTCATTGACAAACTACTTGAAAAGTGCACGCATCAGCAAAGACATTCACACAATGCAGAACAACGATATCAAGAACAAGCAAACTCAAGCACAGAGCCGGCAACGACGCTGACCAAGGTAGGCGTCCAAGCCCTAGTGAACGCAAGGTGCACGATATTCGAAGAATCTCAATGAATAACATGCATGCCACGATGGAAAAGATTGTCCAGTCTGTAATAGAAAAAACAGCCTCAATGTTTGAACACAAGATCACTACGCTTAATGCCAAAATTGATGGGATTGCTGCGTAAGTCAACAATTTCATCGCGCACGTGAAGAAAACTTACGTAACCATGGCACAGTTCGACAGCTTGAACAACCCACGACAAATAACTCGAAAGAAGGCACGAGCGAACAGTCACAATGCCTCTCGCTCAGTCTCGCCGAGTCGGGATGGCAGGCGTGACATTGAATCGATCGAAGATGGCAGTCCCTAACCATAAGTATAAGAACCAGCATTCAACTTTACGTATATGGCAATAGAACTGTCGGTCATACCGCCCTCGACGCGCAAGTCTACAAGAATTCATCAAGCTTAACCAACCAGACATCATTGCACTTCAGGAAACTAACACGCAGAACGTACGACTGCAAGGGTACACGACCTGCGCACAAACCCAACGCACTGCCATACTTGTCAAGAGAGCACTTTCAACGCAAAAACACGAAATCGAGGACACTATGATATAACATACCCTAATAGAGATTCTGCCTGAACAAAAGACGCAGCAAAGTCTTTTCATAACCAATATATACAGCCCCTTACGAGACCAACTACCAGACTTCGATCACTTCATATGAGACATCAGGAAGCGCACGAATGGCCACCAGACCATAATAATGGGAGACTTTAACGCCTCTCACACGGCATGGGGCTATCATATCACCACGAGGAAGGGTTCTAGGGTGCACGGACACCGCCCTTATCGCCTTGATAGACGGACGCGGGTCGTGTCGCCACCACTTTGGTCATCGTGGTCCTGCGCCTGCGCTTGGAGTTTCACGTGACCTGGACGTTTCACGTGACCTGGACCTGGATAACGCTTAAAAAGACGGCATCGCCGAGTGGACCACGCAGTTCGGCGGCAGTGCACGAACCGGACGCAACACGGACGCGGGTTGCGTCGCCACCACTTTGGTCATCGTGGTTCTGCGCCTGCGCTTGGAGATTCACGTGACCTGGGCGTTTCACGTGACCTGGACCTGGAAAACGCTTAAAAAGACGGCATCGCCGAGTGGACCACGCAGTTCGGCGGCAGTGCACGAACCGGACGCAACGTAACAAATCTTCTGCTTTTGCAGGTGAGAAACAGTCTTACTCACGTCTAAGTTTGCTCCTGTGCCTGTGCACTGCTGCCGAACACAGCGTGAAGTGTATTTGTTTTGAGTGAAGTGTTCTTGCTTTGCTATGGGAAAGGATTCCGCAAAAAGTGCGGGGAAAGACGCGGAAAAGGACGCAGCAGATGTAAAGGACTTAAAAGAGCTGACGAAGGCATTTGAAAATTTCAAACGCGATTTCAGAAGTAAGATTCGGGAAATTAAAGACAGCATAGCCTTTTGCTCTGACACCTGCAGTGAGGTGAAAGATGTAGCCACTGATATCAAGAATATGAGAGCTGAAATGCAAGAGCTCATAAGACAAAACATGGAATTGAAAGCGGAAAATAAGAGACTGTCACAAAAATGCGATGAGCTCGAACAATATCAGCGCCTAAACAATCTTGAGATAAAGGGTGCGCCGGTCGGGAATGATCCAGTGGATGTTGTAAGAAAGATAAGCGAAGCTGTCGGCACAGCAGTTGATCTGTCTGATATTGACGCATGCCACTGGATTCCCACTCCTAAGCCTGGTGTGAAGAAAATAATCGTTCGTTTTATAAAAAGAACAAAACGTGACGATATACTGGCGAAATGTAGAAAGAAGAGGCTCGATAGTTCTTTGCTTGGGGATGACAAAAAAACGCCCATTTTTGTAAATGAGCATTTGACGCAGAAGGGCAAGACATTGCTTGCAGCGGCAATACAAAAAAAAAAGAAAGAAGCCGCATGGAAATTTGTCTGGACATCCGGTGGCAAAATCCTTGCACGCAAAGATGAAGGATCGCGAGCGATACGCATTGCGGATGAGACAAACCTGGCTAAAATTAGAAATTAGATGTGGCATATGTTATACAAATTGAAAAACATCCCACTATGACTGATCTTGTAAATAATCAAAAGTATTACAGTGTTGAAGACATTAATAGGGCATTTCAATCCGGAAAAGGCTTGTTTAAAGCATTGCATATGAATTGTAGAAGCATGAAAAGAAAGGTCGACGACATTGCTAATTTTATATGGTCTATAGCTATCGGATTTGATGTGCTAGTTTTCTCCGAGACATGGATTACTTATAAAGAAGATGCGCCGTTCTTTCCAGGCTATAGTCATGAACTTCTCTGTCGTAACCAGCAAAAAGGTGGAGGTCTTGCTATTTATTTTAAGGATACGCTTTCGAGTGAACTGCTTGATAAGTATACTGTTATGAACGATGATGTTGAATGCATTACAATGTGTGTTGGGCCATTCATAGTAATTGGCGTATATAGGCCCCCACATGGCCACAAAAAGAAATTTATTGAGTTTCTTAATGTTGTGTTATCCACTGTTCGCGGGAATACTCCTTGCATAGTTATGGGTGACATAAACATTGACCTCTGTTCCAATGATCCCTATGCCAAAGATTTTGAAACGCTCTTACTTACATATGGAAGTACAAATTTTATACGTTCACCTACTAGGGTTACATCAACAAGTGCTACGCTCCTTGATATATGCGCCTCAAATTTAAGTTCACAGAATATAAAATCCGGGGTATTTGCGTATGAAATAAGTGATCATATGCCCATCTTCTTTCTTGCACAAGTTACTTCTCAAATTCGTCAGAAAACAGAGACATCTTTCCACCGAATTAAAAACAGCAAAACTCGGGAACATTTTTTTCAGCTAGTTCAGAACATAGATTGGACCACTGTTTATAGACAAGAAAATCCTGATGATGCTTATAACACATTCATGACGTTATTGAGTACTAGCTACGATGCGGTATTTCCACTTCAGTAGCGCTCACGTGGCAGAAATAAGAAATGCAGAAAGCCTTGGATAAATCGTGATCTTTACCGGCACATAAAAATAAAGAATAAATTGTATCATGATTTCATCCGTTCGCGGAACACAGACGCCTTAGCTGAGTACAAGAAATACAGAAACGTTTTAAATTCAGAAATACGGAAGGATAAACAGAACTACTATGAAAAATTATTTGAAAGCATTTACAATGACCAGAGGAAGCTATGGGAGGTCATAGATGGGCTTACGAACAGAAATAAGGGTTGTAATAGGACACAGGACCTAACAATTAATGGTCAGATTTTCAGTGGTGAAAGGTTGGCCAGTGTCATGAATGAACATTTCATAAATGCGGGTTTCTTTATTTTAACGGATGAAAAGCGAGATAATGCTCCAACTCCGGATAAGTCTCCTTTGCCGTATTCTATTTTTCTCGCACCCAAAGATCCGGTTGAAGTAGAAAGATTAATCAGGAAACTTAAAAACAATGTTGCATCAGGGATTGATGAGATAGGTTCTGTTGAATTAAAAATGGCGTCACCATTGATATCTAATGTCTTGGCCTATATTATCAACCTCACCCTCACTTACGGTGTATTTCCAGAGCAGCTAATAGTAGCAAAAGTCACTGCAGTACATAAAGGTGGTGATATCAATACTTTAGCGAACTATCGACCTATATCCGTGCTTCCTACAATATCAAAAATTTTTGAAGGGGTTATTTATGATACACTTGCATCCTTTTTTGATAAGCACCAAATAATAACAAAAAGTCAGTATGGTTTTCAAAAAAATAAATCAACAGAACAAGCTCTACTGTATATCAAAGATAAGATAATCGAAAATATGGAAAACAAAAAATATACTCTTGGGCTCTTCCTCGACCTTCAAAAGGCATTTGACTCCATACAATTGAAATAATTGATTCATAAATTATCAAGTTATGGGGTGCGTGGAGTTGCACTACAACTGTTTAAAAGTTAGCTAGAAGATCGTTATCAATATGTAAAACTGAATAACACTATTTCTGCAAAGATAAAGTTGAACCAAGGAGTCCCCCAAGGGTCTATACTGGGGCCAATATTGTTCCTTGCTTATATAAATGATATTGTCGATATATCTCATTCTCATGAACTTATAATGTACGCTGACGATACGAATGTTTTCTTTTCATCAGACAATCTAATATCAGTTGAGGTCAGTGTAAATAATTATCTAAGCAATCTTTCAAATTGGTTAAGGCAAAGTGGACTGCACTTGAATGCAAAAAAAACAACCTATATGATATTCCGACCTTTAAACAAACCTATTAGTAACATAGCTGTAAAATTCGAAGGAAATGGCATCGCACATGTTAGGGAACAAAAGTTTTTTGGTGTATGGTTTCAGGAGGAATTAAACAGGAACACACATGTAAATCATCTGATCACCGCATTAGCGCGAATAGTTGGTTGTTTTTTTAGAACAATGCACTTAATCCCATTGAGGTTAAAAATAAGTATGTACTATGCACTCTTCCATTCTAAAGTAAGTTGAAGGATGTTAGTCTGGGGAACGACATCACAAGGGAATTACCATAAGTTAATAACTATACAAAAAAATATTGCGCTGCTTTGAAAATTACAGGGGGAATCTACAAGACTTGCGCACTGCTCCACTATTCATTAAACATTCCATACTCAGAATTGATCAATTATATCATTTTAAATCACTTCAGTTAATACAAAAGACTAAGCTATATGAAGAAAGCTGCACCGGAAGATCACACTACAGTCTGCGAGAACAAAAGAAACGAGCTCCTAGAACAAGAACTCAATATAGAAAACAAAGTATTGCTTACCAGGTACCTCAGGTTTTAAATACCCTTGTAGATCAATTGAACTTTAGGGCTAGTAGTGCGACTTTCAAGAAACAAATAAAGAACTTATTCATAACCACCGGTCTACACTATCGAAACTACGTAATGGAGTCTCATGCCTCTGCAAATGCTTAAATTGTTCATAAACTTCTATGTCAATTATGCGAGTATATACAGCGGAATTCATTGTATCCGCATGCATTTTGTGTATGTTTTTGAGTTGTTTCATTGATATTGCTTAGTTGTGAATTTTAACGAGAGTGACCTCTAATTCTTAAAATGTGTTATGTAAACTTCTTATGCTATTTATGTTTGAATTTTGTGTTTACAATTTCAGGTTGCTTGAAACCAATGTATTGAATATTGATATTGTTTGTCAGTGCTGATGTCTAAGCTTTGCACTGTCACGCACTGCGGAGGGACAAGGGCCTTTGTCAGGCTGTTCGCCTTTAGCCCTTTGCCCCTGCAGTGAGCTCTGTATCCGGCTTACTGTAAATAAAAATACTACTACTACTACTACTACGATACTGCTCAACATCGCAGACTAACCCTGTGGAACGACCCTCTTCAGAAGACGAGAATCGGGAACAGCATCTCTAGGTATACAAATCTAGATCTTACATTTACGGCGAACGTCAGTGGGGCAGAGTGTAGTGTGCTTCCGGAAACTTTAAGTAGTGATCATCACATCATCCAACTCTCCGTAGCGCACACTCGCAAACATACCAAGGCTGGAATAGCGCGGTTAATGGAATGACAATCCTTTAGGAATGACCTCGACGTTGAAACCACTATAATCGACATTGAAGACTTGTTTAAGAATGTGCTCAAAATAGCCGAACGCTACACTAAGGACATACAGCTTGACGTCGATACACCCGCCGTCGACGCACATCTCCTCCACCTTTGGGAGGCTAGAATATGGCTTCTGAAACGGTTGAAGCGGCCAAAACTAAACAGAAAGTTACGGAAACGCATTTCTCTCCTCACCGAGCAATCTCAAGTTTATGCAAACCAATTGGCCAGGCAGAACTGGCACGCTTTCTGTGACAAGCTGCAGGGGACTCTGACCACCAAGAAGACCTGGCATCTGCTACGCACACTTCTAGCCACGCAACCCTCCAAAGTAGCACAGAAGCAGCACCTTCAGAGGCTTATTCGAAACTACGCCGGTACAGAAGAACACCTCCTGGAAGAATTACAAAAGAAGCTCTGTGGCGATGCACCCACTGGGGCTTCAATTCACACCAAAGAATACGCTGGCGCACCAAACACTGAACTCGACCGGCCCTTCAACCTGGCTGAACTGCACACAGCCCTAACGAAGTTGACAAGAAATACCAGCCCCGGAATAGACAGGATTGTCAACGAGCACTTATGCAACCTACCGCACCAGGCCACCACGGCTCTTCTCCGATATTACAACTGCTGGGATAAAGGAGAGCTACCTGCGGTATGGAAGCACTCGGAAATCACCATGATTCCTAAGCCTAACAAACCAGTCGGCATCGAAAACCCACGCCCGATTTCTCTCACCTCCTCGTGCGTGGGAAAGCTGTTCGAACACATGGTGCATGACCGCTTAACCCAGTACCTGGGAGATAGTGGACACCTACCGGACACCATGTTTGGCTTCAGGCAGCATCTTTCGACGCACGACGTGCTCTTACTACTCAAAGAAGACCTCCTTGATCACCTCATTCATCGAAGAAAGTGCTCCATACTCGGAGTCGACGTCAAGGCGGCCTTCGATAACGTCAGCCACGACGCGATCCTCAACAACCTCGAAGGCGTTGGCGGTGGCATTAGAACCTACACGTATGTCAGAAACTTTCTGATGGACCGTACGGCAACTGTGGGCATATGCAACATCCGTAGCAAAAGCTTCCAACTACCGAAAAAAGGAACGCCGCAGGGTTCGGTCATCTTGCCGTTACTTTTCAATGTGGCTATGATCAATCTGCCAAAAATTCTCGACAAAATGCCTGATTTACGGCACGCGATCTACGCTGATGACATCACGGTCTGGACCAGGGCTTCGAACACTGGGAGACAAGAGACCTGCCTACAAACCGCCGTAGATGCCATCGAATGGTATCCCAGAAACTGCGGTCTCTGCTGTGCCCCCGAGAAATCCAAGCACCTCGTCCTCAAAGCGAGAACAAGAGGCAGACCCCCTCTATACGACGAGCCCGACCCTAGCGTAACGTTGAAAGGGACCTTAATTCCAAAAGTCGAGACCCTGCGAGTGCTTGGAGTTCACATCTACAAGGGTTAATCGGGAGCTGCCACCATACCGAGACTCCAACGGACACTATCACAACTCACGCAACTCGTCAAGAGGATCGCGAATCAACGAAACGGACTCAGAGCACGACACCCTACGTATAATGCAAGCTTTGTTCACCAGCCGCATCACGTACGGCACGCCATACCTGAATTTGAAAACCGCTGAAATGGAAAAACTTAATATCATGATAAGAAAGGCCACTAAAGTAGCCCTGGGACTTCCGCCAATGGCCTCTACCACACGTCTGCTAAAGATGGGCGTCCACAACACTTGGCAAGAGCTCATCGAAGCGCACAGGAACAGTTTGCTGGAGAGGCTCAAGCTGACGCCCACGGGGAGGTCGGTGCTCCGGTACCTCAACTACAGCGACACGTTCATCGCCGATGCAGACCGGAAAAAGCGCATCCCGCTGTACATTAGAGAGTCGCTGTCCAACGCACCTATTCCACGCATCATGTATACTACTTTCCACAAAAGTAGACGCAAGACTAGAGCTAACGCTATTCGACGAAAGTTCAAGCAAGACCCAGACGCCCGCTACACTGACGCGGCCAAGTATCCGCATAGAAACGCGTACGCTGTCAGCGTCGTCGATTCTCATGGCCGAGAATTAGCGTCGGCCACGGTCAACGCACTCAATTCAGACGCCGCAGAAGAATCGGCAATCGCTCTAGCAATCACAACATGTACAGACGCCGCGGTGATTTGCACGACTCACAAGCCGCCTGCAGGATTTGCTAAGTGCTGTATCTCAGCCAATGCCATCAATATTTTGAAACGGCGAAGAACTCCACTCCCATACACTTGTGTACTATGGGTGCCAGGACACGAGGGTCTGCAGGGAAATGAAGCGGCCCACGCCGCGGCTCGCGAGCACGTCAGCCAGGCTGCCCCCTGCCCACAGGACATTTGACCCGTCGTTGAAGAGACGGAAATTGTTCAAAACACCTACTCGTCGTTACTCCAGCATTACAGGCTGGAGCGACAAGTGTACCCTCCACCACACCCAAAACTGACAAAAGAGGAAAGCGTAATACTGAGACGCCTGCAAAGCAGCACGTACACACATGCGGCCCTAATGCACCGTCTCTACCCAATAAGATAGAGCTCTATGTGTCCACTTTGCAACGTACCGGACTCCCTGGCACACTTGCTTCTTGCATGCCAGTTTATTGCAAGTAATCTGCAACAACACACGACTGATAATGAAGCAGGACGGACGAACAAAGACCTAACCGAAATGTGGGAGGCGAAGCTCGCCCTCGAGGACCTGGAAGAGCAACAAGAACTTGTCACCAAGGCCAAGAGGGCAGTAGAAGTCAGAAGGTTCCTGGACTAAGGAGCCCTCCCACCTCCGGGTGACACCGGGCATTGCTTGGGGCACTGTTTCAAAATAAACGTTTACTTCTCTCTCTCTCACCTCTAACTTTCGGCGATTCATACAGAACTTTGCCTGCATAGGCACACCACTCCATAAGCTACTTGCTTCCGGTATGCCCGTTCAGTGGTCTCAGGAATGTGAATCGACTTTCGACAGGTTGAAGAGTGCCCTCACGACAAACCCTGCACTTTCTCATTTTCACGATGATGCACCGACCTTCGTGCACATAGACGCCAGCGGCCACGGTTTAGGAGCCGTGCTCCTGCAACGCGACAACTCTTCGCGAGAGCGAGTCGTTGCATACGCCAGCCGCGTCCTCTCCGCAGCCGAAGGAACTACACGATCACTGAGCAGGAATGCCTCGCCATCGTTTGGTCAGTGCAGAAATTTCGTCCTTATCTGCACGGCCGCCATTTCACCATTGTTACCCACCACCACGCTTTATGTTGGCTTTCGACGCTCAAGAACTTGTCGGGACGCCTCGGCCACTGGATTCTACGCCTCCAAGAGTATAATTTTGACATCGTATACAAGTGTGGCAGAAAGCATAGAAATGCCGATGCTCTTTCTCGCTGCCCACCACCAGCGGCTCCACTCAGCGTTTCCGCAATCACTTTGCACAACACACCCTCGGAGTCCACGTCTACGGCGGTTTTTTCTCTCGCCTCTATGGACCAGCTGCCTTCAGACGACCCCCATGATTTTCCTTCTGGGCAGCTGGCTGACCCATACTGTCGACGTATTATAGGCTACCTCACTGGCAGTTCCTGTCCACCTAATGCGAGGCTCCATCACCAACTCTCGCAATTTAAGCTGGACAACTCGGTGCTGTACCGCAAAATTTACCATCCTGACGGTCAGCACTGGGTTCCCGTTCTACCCCGATCGCTTTGGTCTGAAGTCCTTCATGACCATTCGACTGCTGGTCACCTTGGTTACCATAAAACCTACGATTGCCTTCGGAGTCGCTTTTATTGGCCAGGCATTACCACTAGTGTGGCTCGGTACGTCGGGTCCTGCACTGCCTGCCAATGTAGAAAACTACCCACATCTGCTCAAGCCAGTATACTACAGCCTCTTTCATGCCCAGCCACACCAATCGAAGTTGTAGGCGTCGATCTTTATGGCCCCCTTCCAGTCAGTGCTGCTGGAAACCGGTGGATAGTAACAGCGGTTGACCATTTAACGCGCTACGCTGAGATGGCATCCGTCACTACCGGTTCAGCTTCTGACATTGCCGATTTCATCCTTCGAGCCATTATACTGCGTCATGATGCTCCACGTGTATTGCTCAGTGAACGTAGAAGGGCCTTCCTTTCACAACTAGTGAACGAACTTGTTCACGCCTCCGGCACAACTCACAAGACGGCCTCTAGTTATCACCCCCAGACTAACGGCCTCACTGAGTGATTCCACTGCACTCTTGCTGACATGATCACCGCCTATATTCAACGAGAACACAAGAACTGGGATGTAGTTCTACCATTCGTCACTTTCGCCTATAATACGGCCATTCAGTGGACAACCGGCTACTCACCATTTTACCTAGTTTATGGGCGCTCCCATACTTCTTTCCTGGACGTCTCTTTCTTTACCTGCCACGCGAATTCATCTCCATACTCATCAGAGGAATACGTTTTACGACTTGCACAGTGCCGCCAACGTGCTAGTATAAATACTGAAGCCTGACAGCAAGAGAGAAAGCTAGTTCATGATGAATCGCATCGTGCTGTATCCTTTCAACCTGGTGACGAAGTGCTCCTTTTGACACCTATTCGCACACCTAGTTTGTGCGACCAATTTCAGCCACGGTTTATCGGGCCGTGCACAGTTCTTGAAGAGACTTCACTAGTGAATTATCGCGTGACACCCCCAGCAGATCGTCATTATCGAACTACTGAGGTCGTCCATGTCTCCCGTATAAAGCCCTTCATGCGACGTTCTTTGTCCCCTTGACTTGCCGCGGCCAGGCTGGCTGCTTTCACGTGGGGGGAATCAGTGTGGGCAATTAGTATACCCATCCTCTTCAGCTGTACGTTATCATCATTATGATGTGTTGCTCATGAATCCTCATTGTTGTCGCCTAGCATCATCATCTTGGTTAGTTCATCGTAGCTGTCGGCTGCCGGTTCCTCCGGCCTAATAAAGGTGTTGCAAACCAAGACTTCGTAACAAATTTTTTTGCTATCTGTTGAATAAATACTTTGTCTGGTGCTTTCTCACAGACATACACGATTGCATCGTGAAATGCCTCAATCGTTCTTCTACGAACATGATATTGTCACGTTCCGTTTCCCAAGCTGTCCTAACTTCCTTTAACTTCGCGGCGAACGACCCACTGATGACGGAATAGTCGGCTCCAGTATCGACGAGAGCGGTCACACTGTGGCCGTCGATAAGAACGTCGAGGTCGCTAATTCGCCGTCTCGCATTACAGTTAGGGCGTGGCGTCGGGTGACGGCTGCGTCGGCTTGTTCCGCTGCTGCCATGTAGCGTCGTCAGTCCAGCTTCGGTAAGTGAGCTTTCGCCATCAGGGCTGTGCCTGGTTGGCGTTGTGTTCGGAAAGCTCCATCGCGGCGTCTTCGTCGTCGGAGGATCTTCGGTAGTTCATCGCACAGCAACCGCACTTCCATCGGTTGCTGCCCTTAGTTTCCCGGATACCGGCTAGGAGACCGGCCCCGCGCTGGGCCAGAGTACTGCCGGGGGTGCGGTGACATGCGGCGGCTGGGCGACGACGAACGGGAAGGACTTCGTGGTGTCCATTGAGTTCCTGTCAGGTAGTCGGTGATGTCACGTGGCGGTTCTCCTGGCTGCGGACGCGGTGCATTGACGGCGAAGCCACGCAGTCCCATCTGTCGGTACTGGCAACGGCGGTAAGGGTGCCCGGCCTCGCCGCAGTGGTAGCAGAACGGGCGGTTGTCAGGTGCATGCCAAACGTCCGTTTTCCTCGGCGCACTGCGCTGGCCCGCTGGCGAAAGGTGGGACGTCGGTGGGGGTGGTGGCGGCGGTGGCGTCTGGCGACGGAAGTGCGACGGGGCAGTGTATTGGCGTGGGCTGGGAGCAGCGTTGTGGCGCACTGCAGTGGCGTAGCTCATAGCTTCTGGCTCGGGCAGCGTTGTTTGAGGAATTCGAAGCGATTGCCGAACCTTTTCTCGCACAATATCCACAATCTGATCCGGCGCAGTCTCAAGTGGAGCTTGCGCAGCTCTTCCCGCACGATCGCTCGGATTGTTTCACGCAGGTCTTCGGAGTCACTAGCTTGAGCAGCAGCGCATTCTGGAGTCAGACGACGAATATACTCTTCTGGTGCGCATGTCCAGGGTTTTTTCGATAGTGGTCGCTTCGAACACAAATTCTTGGACGGTGTTTGGTGGATTCCTCATTAGTCCATGAAGAGCGCCTGTTTGACCCCTCGAATGAGGAAACGAACTTTCTTCTCCTCAGGCAAACCTGGGTCAGCGTGACGGAATAGGCGGGTCATCTCCTCTGTGAAAATTGCAACCTTTTCATTTGGTAGCTGAACCCGGGTTCAGCTACCGAGCAGCGGCCCTCCCTTTGCGAGCGACGCTCACGAACGTTTGCAGGCATGCGCCGCAGAAGACATCCCACGTTCGGAGTGTGCACTACCGATTCTCGAGCCAGGTCCTTGCGGTGTCTTCCAGGTAGAAGTACACACGACGGAGCTTTTCTTCCTTGTCCCAGTGGTTGAGGGCAGCCACACGGTCGTATGTTTCTAGCCAGATTTCCGGGTTTTCAAACGATGGCCCATGGAACGCTGGTGGTTTCCTGGGTTGATGAATGACGATCGCGGGCTGGGACGCTCCGGTTGTCATTGTCGCTGCAGTCGAGGTGATGGCCTTGGTCTTCCACGCCTTGTCTTGTAGAAGCCCGTACTCCGGTGGGAGACCTTGCTGTCGGCGGCTTGTTCGCTGCTCTTGGTTGGCATCGGTGCCTTCTCTGCGACATGGGCTGGGCTCACAGCTTGATGGGGGCGCCCGATACATGAACGAAGCGGCCGCTCCACCAGATGTCACGGGGCCGTGACGTGGACGAATTGAGCACACTGCGAGTCGGATAATAAATTGTTAATTTGGGCGAACCTGTGCTCAGTAAACGGTAAGTCGGACTACAGTAGCAGTCTTGGACTGATACCGGTGAACGTAGCGTCGGCCATCGATCAACAACTCACAAGCGGCGAAGCGCGTCGACATTTATACTCTTGCCGTCGAATATTCTAGCGTTATCGCTGGCGGTGGCGTAGGTTCCAGAATTATCTGTACAGTTCGCAGAGTGGGCGTGATCTTATTGAAATGATCTACAACAGTCCGGAAGCTTCTCGAAAACTGCAGGTGTAGTTTGCGCTGAGAATTGCGTAGTGTTTTGGGACGATAACAAAACTTGGGAAACGAAACGTGGCAAATGGAACAAAGGAACAATGGTCGCATACATCGGAGAAATTGTGGACGCCACCAGTGATTTTGCCCTCGCCGATTCTGCGAAACCTTAAAAGTTTGAAGTTTATTTCACCACAGTGTTACACCATACATTGTGTGGGGTGGAATGCAGAAAAAAGCTGCGATAAAAACGCAGCTTGACTAGCGTCACATCACATAAATACAAGGCAGAAAAAGTGACAACATTCATAAAGTCCTGGAAACAACTAAACAGACACAAATACATAGTTTAAAGTGGCACCAATAAGAAATATTGCATACATAAAATTTTAGGAAATGTTGATAGAATCGCACTGTTTGAGAAAATACGAAAAATAGAAATAAGCAGAACATAAAAACAAATCTTCGGAAATGGCTAAATCTCTCTTTCGTCATGAAAGTAAAAAAATATTCGACATATCCTGTCGCGAAAGAAGGCGCAATTGTTCCAATGATAAATTGAATTTATTTAGTATGTGGGAGAGTGAATGTTTCAGCATTTGTAGACCATAGTGTGTTCGGCATCGAGGAACCTTCCAATAGTCACACTGTCTAGTAGGTCGAGACAAGGTGCTGCGCTCTAAGCATGCCATGAGGATAAGATTGTTACTTCCTTTGTTCATTTCAGTTTTTAAAGACGCTAGTAAAATATATTCATACATGTTGTCAAATTTTATGACTCTGAAATTGTTGAATAAAGAAAAGGTATGTGCATTAAATTCGGCATTTGCAATAGAACGTAATGCATTTTTTGTAGTGTGAGCAATTTCCGCTTAGAGTGCAAGGTGCCAGTACCCCACACCAAAAGACCGTAGCGTAACTGGGACGAAAAAATGGTGTTGTATATCATTAGCATCTGAATAGTCGGTGAAAACGACTGACATCTCCTAAGCATGCCTAGTACCTTACTTAACTTGTTTCTTACCATTTCGGTTTGGGAATCCCGTAACATATTCTCATGAAAAACAATTCCAAATGCTTTAGCGGTCGAAGAAAAATCGATCACAGAATCGTGCAGGTGTAGTTTTGAAGTAGCTTCGTACGTTGTTCCTCTTGAATGAAATAGGATTGCTTTGGTTTTTGAACAGTTGATTTGTAAGGAGTTAGCAGTCGCCCATGCATACAATTCATCTAGTGTCGTGTTTGCTGCTGAAATTAGGCCATTTACATCCACACCTGTGAAACACAAGGAAGTGTCATCCGCATATATAACATATTTAATTGTGTGATTTATGTTTATATTGTCGTTGACATAAGTAATAAAAAATAACGGCCCCAATATACTACCTTGGGGTACACCTTGAGCACGTTTTTGCAAAGATGATTGTTCTGTGTTTATACTTACACACTGTAGCCTATTGCTCAAATAACTGGTGATTAAGTTTAGCGCATTTTCTCCAATACCACAATAGGGCAATTTTCGTAAGAGGGTATTGTGATTTATCCGATCAAAGGCTTCGGAGAAGTCAGCAAATATGCCTAGCATAATTCTCCTGTCCTCTATATTACCTAATATAGTTTCCTTTTGACGTAACAATGCTACCTCTGTCGACAGCCCTGACCTAAAACCGTACTGGGCTGGAGTAATTATCGAATGTTTTGCAAAGAAGTTCGACAGTCTTATGAATATTAACTTTTTTATGGGCTTTGAAAACAATGGTAGAACAGATATGGGCATATAGTTCTTCAAATCATTTTTGTCTCTTCCCTTAAACAGCACTGTAACTTTTGCATGCTTCATACGTTCTGAGAAAATACCTGTTGCTAAAATTAGGTTATAAATGTATGTTAAGGGCATAACTAATATATCTATGACAGGACAGACTGGGGCCATCTTTAACCCATCAATATCTTCCGATTTACTTTTCTTTAGTTTTTTTAAACACCCATAACCTCGTATTCATTTGTTAGCGAAAGATAAACTGACGAAGCTACTATCTGTGCGGACATGTAATGTAGTGCGGTAGTGTCACCGACACTGTCTACTAAGGAAGTGAGGTGTGTATTGAATTTCTCAGCCAATGCTTTGCCCCTGTATGTTCGATCCCTTTCAGTTATCTGTTCTACACTAAAATTACCTTTATGTAATGCAGTAATTGAATTTAACTTGCTCCACATCTCCTTGACCCCTGAGACGCCCTCGAACATGCAAGAATAATAACTGCGTTTCGATGTTTTCATAATTTTAGTTAAATTATTTCTATTTTTTCGAAAGGAATTCAATGCGTCTGAATCGTGATTCTTCAAAAATATTTGATACATGCTATTTTTCACATTTATCATTTTTGTCAGCTCAGAGGAGCCAAGCCCCTCCCACAGCTTTCGACGTCAATCCCAGACTTCCGAACCATAAGCAAGGACAGCTCAAGGCCCTGCTCCTGCAATACGAAGATTGCTTTTCATTGTCATCAAAATTCGGCAGACCCCAATCACGAAACATCGCATCATAACCGCAGCAAATGGCAGACCACTCCGTCAGAGTCCGTACAGGGTTTCGACGCGAAAACGTGAGGCCATGAAGAGACAAGTTGATGAAATGCTGCGGGATGACATTATCCAGCCGTCCAAGAGTCCATGGGCATCCCCCGTGGTGTTAGTGAAGAAAAAGGACGGAACCCTACGTTTCTGCGTCGATTATTGCCGCCTGAACAAAATCACAAGAAAGGACGTGTATCCTCTCCCACAAATAGACGACGCACTTGATCGGCTCCATAACGCCAAGTACCTCAATAAGTCAATGGACCTCAAGACTGGCTATTGGCAAATCGAAGTCGATGAAAGAGACCGTGAGAAGATGGCGCTTATAACTCCGGACGGCCTCTTCGAGTTTAAGGTGATGCCCTTCGGTCTTTGCTCAGCGCCTGCAACTTTTCAACGCGTTATGGATACAGTACTGGTAGGATTGAAGTGGCAGACTTGTCTTGTGTACTTGAACGACGTCGTCGTGTTTTCCTCGAGTTTCGACGAGCATCTTCGGCGCCTTGAAGCTGTACTTCAAGCCATCAAGACGTCAGGACTCACACTGAAGCCAGAAAAGTGCAGATTTGCGTACGAGGAGCTCTTGTTTCTGGGGCACGTTCTTAGCAAGTCTGGAGCTCGTCCCGATCCACGGAAAACAGCCGCCATCGCCGACTTTCCGGCTCCCACTGACAAGAAGGCAGTGCGCCGATTTCTGGGTCTGTGCACCTTTCATAGGCGGTTCGTGAAAAACTTCAGTCGCACCGCCGATCCTCTCACTAGCCTTACCAAGGCCGACGTGGAGTTCAAGTGGGAAACGCCGCAGGAACACGCTTTCCGGAAGCTTAAACATCGCCTCCAGACGCCTCCGTTACTTGCCCATTTCAACGAATTCGCCGAGACAGAAATACACACTGACGCAAGCAGCGTAGGTCTTGGTGCCGTTCTTGTGCAGAAGGCTGACGGACTTCAAATGGTTATTAGTTACGCCAGCCGATCTCTATCTAAAGCAGAAGCCAATTATTCCACAACAGAAAAGGAGTGCCTCGCCATCATATGGGCTACGTCGAAATTTTGTCCCTACCTCTACGGCAGGCCCTTCAAAGTCGTGAGTGACCACCACGCCTTGTGTTGGCTAGCCACCTTGAAGGACCCTTCAGGTCACCTCGAGCGATGGAGCCTGATGTCACACCTGTCCCGTTTATTAGGGAGGCGATCGCCGGGCTAATTCCAAGAGCCGAAGTATCGGCCCCCCGAACCGCACCACGAAAGCGTGGACAATTTAGAAGTGGTCCTTATTGGTGCGCCAGCGGACGCCGGCTGTGGCCCAAAGAACAAGACAGAGCCGAGAGTTCATAAACAAACAAAATTATATTCTCATTAACGGCAGATCAAAAACAATACACACGTATGCACACTCCACAATAGTTACATACAATACGTCACCAAACAGACAATGTACTACACAGTACAATCAACCACACTCAAAACAACGGACACAGACAACAATACGCACTACAATGCAGTCACATGCATTGAACAACCAAGACACTTAAAGACTAAAGAGATATAAAACCTATTCAGTCCAAAGTCCTTGGAACAAAAGTCTGAATGATACTCTTCCGAGAATCACTCACTCAAAGTCCAGCGTTGTTGTCGTTCCGCAGCTCTCGAAGTTCTCTTCCAGGAAACCTCCCGTCTTCAATTGGCCACTCTTCAAACTTCAACTTCTTCGCCAGAAATCCGTCGGCTTCCCACACGCAGCTGTTGCCCGCGTCTTCGCTCGATAGCGGTAAACCCACGCTCTTGCCTGTAGCTCGAGCCGTCCCTACGGACCAAAAACTTCGCCGACTACACGGCGGACTCTCTACGCACTCTGGCGCTCACTTCCGTCTCCTCCTGTTCTGTCACTACGGGCAGAACCTTCGCCGACTACACGGCGGAATTCCTACGCGCTCCGGCGCTAACTTTCCGTCTCCTCCTGATTTCTCGTCTCGGCTGCTCGGTTAAATACCTTGCGCGCGACTTTCCAGATCTTTCTCGTCATTTCGTCGGCGCGATACGCAGCGAAGGCTGGGGAGAGGCGAGACGGTTTGTCTGCCCTCCGCGTGGGATGACTCAGCTCGGTCTGACCCCGCCCCGTTCGTTCGAGAGAAATCGCGGTCTTGCTGGGCCGCAGATGTGGGGTGAGGAGGATCGTCTGCGAAGCCGTGCTTCTGCGGGGAGAGCGCGCGCCCGGGAGCCCTGGATGTTTGCTTTCTTTTTTTTTTCTTTTTACCTCGCGGCGTTTCTGCCGCCCGTTGTCGCAAGGATTTGGCGGCGCGCTCTTGTTTAGCGCTCGTTCTGTGACACCTGAGACTTCAAGAATATGACATTACCGTCATATACAAATTCGACAAGAAACACTCCGACGCCGACTGTCTCTCTCATGTGCCTGTCGACCAACCACTACCCGACGACCCGTATGATGACTACTTCTTCGGAATGATAACTACCGACGACTTCGCTGAACGACAGCGGGCCGAACCGGAACTTAAGGCCCTAAAAATACCTCGAAGGCAGGACCGCCGAAGTGCCGAAGGTATTCAAGCACGCACTTGCGTCGTTCTTCCTGCGAAACAGTCGTCTACAAAAGAAAAACTTTTCACCGCTTCGAGCTAAGTACCTACTTGCGGTGACTTCAGCTCTGTGACCAGAACTCCTGAGAGCCCTGCACGACGATCTGACTGCAGGGCACCTCGGTGTTTCTCGCACGCTCGCGAAGGTTCAAGAATGGTACTACTGGCCACGTCTTACCACCGTCGTCACTCGTTATGTGAGGACATGCCGGGACTGTCAGCGACGCAAGACACCACCGACAAGGCCAGCGGGACTTCTGCAGCCAATTGATCCACCTTGCCGACCTTTCCAGCAGATTGGTATGGACCTACTGGGGCCGTTCCCGACGTCGGCTTTCGGAAACAAGTGGATCGTGGTAGCTACCGACTACCTCACCCGCTACGCCGAGACAAAAGCCCTTCCCAAAGGCAGTGCATCCGAGGTAGCTAAGTTTTTCGTCGAAAATATCATCCTACGTCACGGCGACCCGGAGGTCCTTATCACCGACAGAAGAACGGCATTTACTGCCGACTTAACTCAAGCGATCTTGGCATACAGCCAGACAAACCACCGCCGGACGACAGCGTACCACCCACAGACCAATGGCCTCACCGAGCGGCTTAACAAGACAATCGCCGACATGCTGGCAATGTACGTCGATGTCGAACACAAGACGTGGGACGCCAATCATCCGTACGTGACCTTCGCATGGAACATGGTGGTGCAGCAGACGACGCAGATATCTCCATACAAATTGGTCTACGGAAGGAGCCCGGCAACGATGCTCGATACCCAACGTCTCCGACGATGAAAACCTCGATGTGAGTGAGTACCTTCAACGCGCAGAAGAAGCCCGACAACTCGCGCGTCTCCGTATCAAGAATCAACAGACGACCGACAGCCGCCGTTACAATCTTCGATGACGCTTCGTGGAATACCAGCCTGGTGAACATGTTTGGGTGTGGACGCTGATACGCCGACGTGGACTAAGTGAAAAGCTTCTGTGACGTTACTTCGGACCGTACAGGGTGGTTCGACGTCTCGGCTCACTCGGTTACGAGGTTGTCCCTGACGGCATCACGAACTCTCAACGACGCCGATCGCAACCTGAAGTCGTCCATGTCACGCGCCTGAAGCCGTTTCATGGACGTTAACAAACTGAAACAGTGTTTTTTGTATTATTGTATCGTAATTTAATCATTGTACTTTCTTGCATTATTGTTGTACCTTCATCTTTAGTTAAAGCACCGGGACGATGCCTTTTTCAGAGGGGGGCAATGCCACGTTCCATTTCCGAAGTTTTGTTACCGTCCCAAAACACTACACAATTCTCAGCGCAAACCGCGCCTGCAGTTTTCGAGAAGCTTCTGGACTGTAGTAGATAATTTCGATAAGATCACGCCTACTCTGCGAACTGTACAGATTATTCCAGAACCTACGCCACCGTCAGCGATAACGCTAGAACATTCGATGGCAAGAGTATAAATGCCGACGCGCTTTGCCACTTGTCAGTTGTTGATCGACGGCCGACGCTCCGTTCGGCCCTATCAGTCCGAGACTGCTACTGTAGTCCAACTTTCCGTTTACTGGGCGCAGGTTTGTTCAAATAAACAATTTAATATTCGAGTCGCAGAGTGCTCCGTTTGTCCACGTCACGACGCCGTGAAAATATTGTGCAGATCTGTGTTATTTTTTTTACATCTGGGATTGTTTTATTACGTTTACAGAGCACAATACAAAAATCCCAAACGCACTTCACATAGCACGCTGCAGTCGAAATACTTAGTCCGGCAAGGGCCTTCTTCACTGTAGTGTACACAGTGAAAAAAAATTTACACCCGGAAGGGTGTAAAACGGGTGCTTTTACAAAAAAGCACTCTTTGCAACACCCTTTAACACCCGTAAATGGTCAATTGAAAAAAAGCACCCCTTTGTTTGCGTGCTTGCCTCGATAGCACTCTAAAATAGGCTCTAAGGGTGCTTTTGTGCCTGAGAAGGGTGTAAGTGACGATTCATCAGGTGGAATATGCAGCAAAAGAAGAACACATGATTATAATATTTGGTATTTTACGTCTCAGAAACCTCGATATGATTACGAGTGTCGTCGTAGTGGAAAGCTCCAGAGATTTTGACCATTTGGTGTTCTTTAAGGAGCGCTGATATCGCACAGTGCACAGGCTTCTACCTTTTCGCCTCCGTCTTGATTCGACTGCCACGGCCGGCATTGTACCTGTGACCTTGGGATTGGCGTACGAGCAGTGTAGCTACTGCACGAATATGTGGACCTTGCGTTAAATGACAGCCTAATTGACTTAGAATGCGTGAAGGTTCTCTCCGAATACAGCAGAATGCCAGCAGAAGCAAATCGCGTTTTATCTATAATGGCAATTAAATCCAATCCATCTTACGAAAGCTTTCCTTGCCCCGCCATGGTGGTCTAGTGGCTAAGGTACTCGGCTCCTGACCGGCAGGTCGCGGGATCGAATCCGGGCTGTGGCGGCTGCATTTCCGATGAAGGCGGAAATGTTGTAGGCCCGTGTACTGAGATTTGGGTGCACGTTAAAGAACCCCAGGTGGTCACAATTTCCGGAGCCCTCCACTACGGCGTCTCTCATAATCATATGGTGGTTTTGGGACGTTAAACCCCACAAATCAATCAAATAAATCAACGAAACCTTTCCTTAGCGTTGGTTATAAGCTATATGTTTGCTATGAATTATATAACAAAAACATAACGTTCGCCCGAGTATGGGTGTGTGGGCGTGAGCCTGCGCATGTGTTAGGTGTAAGCGCGATTGTGTGTACACCCATGCATGTGTGTGTGCGCGTGTATGTGCGAGTCAGTGCTTGTGTTAAGCTTGCCTGTGCACATGTGTACGCCCATGCGTGCGTGCGTTTACGGTCGTGTGTGTGTGTGGCCGTATGTGTGTATACGTGTATGTGTGTGCGCCTGTGAATAAGTATGCGTGTGTATCAGCCCGTGCACCCTCGAATTTCGTGTGTGTGTGTGTGTGCGGGGGGGCACTGCTTCTTAGTGTTGAAGGTACCCCACCTGTTCAGACTGGAAGCCTATATGGGAGGTGGCTGAAGGAATGGTGGTGGTCAACGCACTGTACACAGACTATTCAGTACATGGAAACCAGCTGCACATTCTCGTACCTCATCGTTGCTTACGAACTTGCTGTGGTAGCTGATTATGTACGCTGAGGTGCTTCTACGCTCTAAAACGTGGGTTATGACCAATTCACACGGAAAGCTGTCACTGCACGTATGCACAACCATCGTTTACATTAACAACATTTAACAAGAACGTGCCCTGCCTTTGCTACAGGTGCTTAGCTAGCTCATTGGGCAACTATATGGAATTATGTGCTGATCATGTGGTCAGCAAAAAGTTTGTTATAACAACCTCGACACGTTTCGTGCTGCGTGACAAGTTTTCTAAACATCCGCGACTGTAGATTATTTTTTTCCAGCTTCGACCACGCATTCAGTGTTTGCGACACCATACGCGGAATTGCCAGACACGGACAATGCGAAAAGAAATTCCTCTGAAAAAAAGTGTAGCGATGCTCTCCCACCAATGCCACCGAAGACGAAATAATTATTGTTTCTGGCCATTCCAGGGTGCACTTTGTTTTCCGTAAGTTTTGCTACACTAATTTTCACCCACTGCAGTCGCATTCCGTGAAAATACTCAAAGAACCCGAGGCTGGTAAATAACCTGCACTGCTGTGCAGCCGGGTGGAAGGAGAGTTGCCATTTACAAGGAGTCATTCTTGAAGCGCAATTCGATTGCCTTTCGTGTCGAACCACCGCCCGCCGTATGCGCCATAGCGTTTGCTTTTTGGCGCCATCTTGGCGGGTTTCCCGCTCACCCCGCTTACCCGGGCCAGCCTTGCCCCCACAAGGGCGGTGTAGATAAGCGAATTGTTGCGTCACAGAACACCTGCGTCAACAGCTGCGGCACTGCCACCAGTGCCTCCTCCTTCTCTCTCTCAACGTTGCTCTCTCTGTCTCATCCGTCTTTCAAAGGTGTTGCGTTGGTCTGGGATCGTGGTCGCTGTGTGAGTTCTAGCGAACAGGCGCATCTTCAATGGTGGTCACGCATGACACCGTGTTCGAAGTGACGCTCGGATTAAGGAATATTCATGGAGCGACAGGGAAAGATCTAGTAGACTTCGAAAGGCGCGTTGTTGTGGCTATCGCCGTGCGTTGTTTTCCCTCGTTTCTGTTTGCCATTTTCGTGCTTTGCTTTCATCTGCGATAATGTTCGGCGTTATAAGAGAATCAAGAGAGTATACGTGACTGTGGGAGCTATGTGCGGTAGCTCTAGCATAAGCCATGGCATCTGCAACGTAGACGGAGTCCGCGCGCGTTGGTGTCGTTCGAGCGCTCCTACTTGCTTGATTGTGTTTAACTGAGTATTTAGGCACGGGTTACGTTTGTAAATCCCGTGGTCAATAATCGCTAATAGCGTGCCCCTGATTGCCATCAGACGATGGGCTTGCACAGTAAAAATGTTTACACGCAGAAGGGTGTAAATGAGCTTGTCCCATGGATGACATCCTAAGGGTGTTATTTCAGACCTTCCAAAAAGGGTGCTTTTTCATGCACCCTTAGAATAGGGTGTACATGTAAAAAACTGTAGGTTGTTACAAAAACACCGTTGAAGAGAGTGTCTTCAATGTCCTTCACTTTTTTAGCACCCTCTGAGGAGGGTGCGAGAAGGGTGCACAAGGGTGCTGAGTGCCCATGGCAGGGGTGCCAGTATTCTTTTAGACTGCACTAATAGATATCAGCATCCACTGATTACACACTACTTGAAGAAAGTGGTCCTGATTATCAATGGTGCGCCACCTGTCGAGCTCCATTCATTGCGCGTGGGCAAAAATATAAACACGTACAATCGTGTATGAACTTCTACTGGATCTATATATCATCATCATCAGCCTGACTACGTCCACTGCAGGACAAAGGCCTCTCCCATGTTCCGCCAGTTAACCCGGTCCTGTGCTTGCTGCTGCCAATTTATACCCGCAAACTTCTTAATCTCATCTGCCCACCTAACCTTCTGTCTCCCCCTAACCCGCTTCCCTTCTCTGGGAACCCAGTCAGTTACCCTTAATGACCAGCGGTTATCCTGTCTACGCGCTACATGCCCTGCCCATGTCCATTTCTTCTTCTTGATTTCAGCTATGATATCCTTAACCCCCGTTTGTTCCCTAATCCAATCTGCTCTCTTCTTGTCTCTTAAGGTTACACCTACCATTTTTCTTTCCATTGCTCGCTGCGTCGTCCTCAATTTAAGCTGAACCCTCTTTGTAAGTCTCCAGGTTTCTGCTCCGTAGCTAAGTACCGGCAAGATACAGCTGTTATGTACCTTCCTCTTGAGGGATAGTGGCAAACTACCTGTCATAATTTGAGAGTGCTTGCCGAATGTGCTCCACCCCATTCATATTCTTCTAGTTACTTCAATCTCGTGGTTCGGCTCTGCGGTTATTACCTGCCCTAAGTAGACATAGTCTTTCACAACTTCAAGTGCACTATTACCTATCTCGAAGCGCTGCTCCTTGCCGAGGTTGTTGTACATTACTTTCGTTTTCTGCAGATTAATTTTAAGACCCACCTTTCTGCTCTCCTTGTCTAACTCCGTAATCATGAGTTGCAATTCGTCCCCCGAGTTACTCAGCAATGCAATGTCATCGGCGAAGCGCAGGTTACTAAGGTATTCTCCATTGACTCTTATCCCTAACTGTTCCCATTCTAGGCTTCTGAAAACCTCCTGTAAGCACGCGATAAATAGCATTGGGGAAATTGTGTCCCCCTGCCTTACACCCTTCTTGATTGGTATTCTGTTGCTTTCTTTATGAAGCACTATGGTAGCAGTTGATCCCCTGTAGATTTCTTCCAGAATGTTTATATATACTTCATCTACGCCCTGATTCCGCAGTGTTTGCATGACGGCTGATATTTCTACTGAATCAAACGCCTTCTCGTAATCTATGAAGGCTATGTATAGGGGTTGGTTATACTCTGAGCATTTCTCTATTACCTGATTGATAGTATGAATGTGGTCAATTGTTGAGTAGCCTGTTCGAAATCCTGCTTGTTCCTTTGGTTGATTGAATTCTAATGTTTTCTTTACTCTGTTAGCAATTACCTTTGTAAATAGCTTATATACTACAGAGAGCAAGCTGATCGGCCTGTAATTCTTCAAGTCCTTGTCATCTCCTTTCTTATGTATTAAGATGATGTTAGCGTTCTTCCAAGACTCTGGTACCCTTCCCGTCAGGAGACACCTCGTAAACAGGGTGGCTAGTTTTTCTAACACAATCTGTCCTCCATCTTTCAGCAGATCTGATGTTACCTGATCCTCACCAGCAGCCCTGCCCCTTTGCATGCTCTCCAAAGCTTTTCTGACTTCTTCGATCATTACTGGTGGGGTGTAATCTGGGTTACTGCTAGTTCTTATAGTATTAAGGTCGTGGTTGTCTCGGCTACTGTACAGATCTCTGTAAAACTCCTCCGCTATTTTAACTATCCTATCCATATTGGTAGTTATTTTGCCTTCTTTGTCCCTTAGTGCATACATCCGACTTTTGCCTATCCCAAGTTTCCTCTTCAATGCTTTGACACTTCCTCCGTTTTTCAGAGCGTGTTCAATTCTCTCCATGTTATACCTTTTTACATCGCATACTTTACGTCTATTAATCAACTTCGAAAGCTCTGCCAGTTCTATTTTGTCTGTTGTACTTGACACTTTCATGATTTGACGCTTCTTAATTAGGTTCTTCGTTTCCTGGGAAAGCTTGCCAGTGTCCTGTCTAACTACCCTGCCTCCAACTTCCACTGCACACTCCGTAATGATACTCGTCAGATTATCATTCATTGTATCTACGCTAAGGTTGGTTTCATCACTAAGAGCCGAGTACCTGTTCTGCAGCGACACTCTGAATTCCTGTACTTTCCCTCTCAGTGCTAGCTGATTTATTGGCTTCTTGCGTATCAGTATCTGCCGTTCCTTCTTCAAGCCCAGGCGAATTCGAGACCGCACCATTCTATGGTCACTGCATCGTACCTTGCCAATCACTTCCACATCTTGCACGATTCCAGGGTGTGCACTCATTATAAAGTCTATTTCGTTCTTATTTTCGCCATTAGGGCTCCTCCATGTCCACTTGCGGTTTTCTCGTTTTCGGTAGAAGGTATTCAAAATCCGTAAATTATTGCGTTCTGCGAATTCTACTAGTAGCTCTCCTCTGGCGTTTCTACTACCAACGCCATAATCTCCTACTGCCTGGTCTCCAGCCTGCTTCTTCCCTACCTTTGCATTAAAGTCGCCCATCACTATAGTATACTGTGTTTTTACCTTACTCACTGCCGATTCCACGTCTTCATAGAAGCTTTCAACTGAAGCGTCATCATGGCTGGATGTAGGCGCGTAAGCCTGTACTACCTTCATCTTGTATCTTTTATTCAGTTTAATTACGATACCTACCACCCTTTCATTAATGCTATAGTATTCCTCTATGTTGCCAGCTATGTTTCTGTGAATTAGGAACCCCACTCCCAGTTCTCTTCTGTCTGCCAAGCCCCTGTAGCAAAGGACGTGCCCATTCTGTAGCACCGTATAGGCCTCATCTGTCCTCCTAACCTCACTGAGCCCTATTATATCCCATTTAACGCCCTCTAGCTCCTCGAATAGTATAGCTAGACTTCCCTCACTAGATAAGGTTCTAGCATTAAACGTTGCCAAGTTCAGGTTCCAATGGCGGCCTGTCCGGATCCAGATATTCTTAGCACCCTCTGCTGCGTTGCAGATCTGACCGCCGCCGTGGTCAGTTGCTTCGCAGCTGCTGGGGACTGAGGGCCGTGAGTTAATTGACGTAAGCATGTGGGAGGTAGTGGCCAGATACTGCACCAGGGTGGCCAATCCTTCTCTGGTGAGGGAGTGCGTTTTCGGCGGTGTTTGCCGGTGAGGCCGCACCCCAGGCCTCTTAATGCAGTTCCATCAACACGCGGATTTTTTTTTTTTTGCCATGAGATTTGCCAGCCATGCTCTATGCTGGCTGGCAAATCTCAAGGACCCGTCAGGTCGACTAGCAAGATGGAGCCTCAGGCTGCAGGAGTATGACATTATGGTCGTGTACAAATCTGGAAGGAAACACAGTGATGCCGACTGCCTGTCACGCTCTCCCGTCGATCCAAGTGTGGATCTATATATACTTCACAGTATATGCATAATGCGCGTTACAGAAAACTGAGCCTTGCTGCCCTTGCATATTGCATGTATGACTTGCATATTGCATGTATTTATTAGGCAAATAAAACTTATAAACCTTTCTTCCGCCGCACAACTTTGTCACCAGATGTGTAAAATGTTCACGGATACGTGCACTACACACGCAACACCTCAAATGTTTATTATATTTTTTAAGTTTTCCTTTATTGACAATTCTTTGATACATACAATTACACTGGTTTCAGTTTAGTATACTGCTTCAAGTACAAAGAGACTATAAATGAAATACACGCTAACATATCCCTATGATTCTTTCAAGCATCTACAATCCCAGTGGTTTCCAGTTTAATACACTTTCATGTACACAATCGGTTAATAGGAATGAAATACAGGCAACTATATACTTATAATTCTTTCAAATATATACAATCACTATGATTTCATTATATACGCTTTCATGTACACAATCGTTCCCAAGAAGTGATGCACACGAAAATATATGCCGATAGTGTTTTCAAATGTATACGATCACAGTGGTTTAAGCTTTGTATTCCTGGATGTATAACAATTGGTTATGAGAAATGATGTACATGCAAACATATATGCGTTTTTGCACGTATAACTTTACTGAATACTTAAAAACCAATACAACGATCAGAAACAGAATAATCTAAAAACGAAAACAAAACTGAGTCAGGACACAAAAACAAAACAAACGAGGTAATTCATAATTATGGGTAATGACACAGCTGGGTCATTTAATGCTAAATATCTCAGCCATTTTGGCAACCATCTCAAATGTATTCGAAAAACTCGTGCTGCATAGAAAATAATGAACTTCTGGAATATTTAGGAGAGGAAAAATGTTTGGCCACGTGGCTGCTTTCTGAACTTCCTGGAATGCCGTCTAGGTGTTGTATGTGAAAAATTTTATTTTAAAAGCACCGCTCCTTCTTTCTATACGAAACTCGATCTACGTGTTACGTAAGAAGACTTTAATTTTGGCGAGTTGGTTCATCGTGGTTGTGTGCTAGTCACAGCGCGACAACTTCAGGAGGAGACAGAAAAGACAGGAAAGAGCACCGACTGTCAACTGAATTTAATGAATGTTCTACGAGCGCTTTCATACGGAACACCAGAGCAGTGCTCATGCGCGATAACACGTGTGACCACTACAAAATAAACTTTACTGAGAAAACAATACTCCCTCTCGGAAAGGATAAGTGAACGTGTGGTAATTCACTGATCATTGGTATTCCTGATAAAAAGATTTCTACAAACTTTAAATTTGCATTAATTAAACCTATTCTCATGACGAATGGTGCAAGATTGACTATTCTTGTTACTGTTTAGTACACACACTTTTGAAAGCTTGCAAAAGGTGGAAAACAACACGTTAATATCATATCTGCTGGCTATTTTTTTAATTGTGAGACACGTTATGTGGTATAACATGCAAAGGTTTTGGTCATTGTTTTTTTCTTGGTCCTGTCTTCTTTAACTTTACTTTCTGCAGGAGGGTTTCGCAAACGGGTGTGATGATTCTGTTGAGATATCCAGCATCTTTTAGACTTTTAATGTGGTTTTTAAGCCTGACCTATCCCTTGTGCTAACAAGACTTCTGAAGGGTGGCCTGAATACATGTGGTGTTAATTCCACATTTACTATTTTTGAATGCCCACTATCAATATGCAGAACATTCTTAGCAATCCTGGGCTGATAGTGCCAGCCAATACCCCAACAGCACCATTACACTCGTTTGCGAAACCCTCCCGCAGAAAGTAAAGTTAAAGGAAACAGGACAAAAAGAAAAGCAGAATGACCAATGACCTTTGCATGTTACACGGTACTACGTACATAAGGTGTCTCACAATTTTAGGAAAAGAGCCAGCAGTTATGACATTGTCGTTTTCCACCCCTTGCAAGCATTCAAACGTGCATGTACTTACAGCAACACGAATAGTCAATCTTGCACCATTCGTCCCTAGAATTGGTTTACTGAATGCCAATCTAATGTGTATGAGACACCACTAACATGTGGAAAAGTAAGCATAGGACAAACTAGGCAATGCTTCAAAGATTGAGCACGACAGCATGCTTTCAATGTTAGGAAGGGCTATAGTAGTCTCATGGCCGGACACCATAAAGAATGTAAGTGCAGTCCTAGGTTTCATAAAACACGGTTTTTGAAAAAAAAGCAAGCAGAAAAAAATGAGAGATTTTAGAACTTTTTATCAGGAAGGCCAAGAATCAATGCTTCAGTACACCTTCACTTATCTTTTCCGAAAAAGAGTATTCTTTTCATGGTTAAAATTATTTTGTCATGGTCGCACATGTGTTGTTGCAGATGAGTCCTGTTCTTGTCCTCGGTATAAAAACGCTCGTAGCACCTTCAATAAAATTCAGTTGACAGCGCTCTTTCCTGTCCTTTTTGTGATCAGATTTTTATTATAGAAAGAATTTTATTTATTGCAATTGAGGTATAATGATGAGTTTTTATTGTATCACAACATGGAGCAAATTGCATCTCAATACGGACGAAAATCACGATTTTGTGAAATTCGTGATATTTTCTCGTATATTTCAGCAGCTTGAGAGGTCTAAAGATATTTTTCCTCAAAATATACTTTCTGTGGAGTAAGTATTTACTGCTCAGATATTAATACCAAGTGTGATATTGCAATAAAATTGCAAACATAACATATTTTGGCTTGATTCTTGGAAGCAAATGTGGCAAAAAATTGCACTAATATTATTGAGTTTCAAATACCTTACACAGGCACATGTACTTAACATGTAGACTGAATTTGCTTTAGAAAAAATAGGCGGTAGTTTAAAACGAAATTTCCACAAACAGCACACAGACGGCATCATGACAGGAAGTTCAGAATTTATTTATTTATTTATTCAATTATTTATTTACTTATTTATTTATTTATTTCAATACCCTCAGGGCCCGAGGTAATTACAGAGGGGAGTGGGTTACACAACATAATGAAAAAGCGAAAAATTGGTGATTACATGGATCAGTGAAGGAAACCAACAAGAAATAATGCACATTATAAGAACAAAAACAAGTATTACAAAACTACAAAGCTTAACAGGTCTACTGAATATTGGAAATACTATATTTCTAAAAATTATGGCGACAGGTTAGTTATAGCAGCCTTAAACATAGAGGTATTAGACATCTCGACTACAGATCGAGGAAGGTGATTCCAACTTGCTGACGTACGGGGGATGAATGAATTGTAAAAATGGTTGGTGTGGCATGTGGGAATGCCAACCTTAGGACGATGGTCGGTGCGAGCGGATACGTAAGAAGAAGGGGTTATCAATTTATTCTCAAGGACTGAATTGTGATATATCTTGTGAAACAGGCAGAGGCGAGATATTTCTCTACGTTGTGAAAGCAGAGGTAATGATAAAGTTGTTTTCATGGAAGTGACGCGGGGGGTGCGACGATAGTTGGAAAGAATGAAACGGGCAGCCCGACTCTGGATGGATTCAAGCTGATGAATGAGAAGCCAGCCACTTGAACAAAACTTTTTTTCTCGCTGAAATATTCTAGCAGTTCACTGTTTTCAACGCAGTAAGTCAGCACATTTCTTTCAAATACATTTCAGATGGACGCCAAAGTGGCTGGAACGTTTGGCATGGAATGGTCCAGCTATATATAAGCAAAATAACTTACACAAATAACAATAATTGTTCATCTACCATGACCACATTTGAAAGAGTTGTTCAGGCATTGGGACACTAAAATTTTCAGTGTCGTACTGCCTGAACAACTTCTTTGATAAACTCCAAACTCACGCCGAGAAAAAGCCGCTCTATCACGGTGGTTGTTAAAAGCCTTGCGGCCGTAGACAATGTTGAAAATAAAAAAATCAACTCATCAGTGCTGTCACTCCTTCTTCGTCATTACTGACACGGAAGATATTTCGGTCATCCACATGGCGGTTCAGGAACTAGGCTTGCTTTAGGCTGGGGCCGGGGTATACTACGCAGGGCGTCAGCGGCACCCTCTCGTCCTGTAATAATAGCAAATATGACTTCTCAAAAATGATGTTCATGCTGTTCCGGCAGCACCATATATGAAGAATGTGTAGTGTGTATCCTTTGAAATGGCGTGCAACTGACGTTACACTGAACTCGAATCATACAACCCATACATTCCAATAATTTTGCATGATAAAGATAAGATAGTTTTCCAGCATACAGCATATTCCCGAATTGAGGTAAAGTGTAAGACTAGAGCTCAAAAACGGCACTTACGAAAGCCTGTAATCACCTAAGAATCAAATTCCTTATAGGGTAGTGAGCCAGTGTGAAAAACAATTCTTAGAATATAACGTTCAGAACATGTAGCAATAATCAAACCACACAAGAAACTTACCTTTTCATGTACAAACAGTGAAGGCATCTCTGCTTTCTCTTTTACTTGAGGGCGTGGCGCTAGCGAGGAGGTCTGCAAAACAAGTAATAGATTTGCTGACTTTAATCACGCCTCTAACAATTTGAGGAATCGTGACAATTGAGCAATCAGTGCGATTCTGACTGCCTCTATAAGGGCATCAAAAATGAACACTTTTCTCGTTCTTTCTACCCTCGTAAGAAGCTCCGTCCATGGCATCTAATCCCAATTTGACGCTGTGCTTGCTATTTGCCTGCTTTCTAGACGTAGGGCTGTGAACATGTATTTTGTGCACCTAATCTAGCACAGAAATTGGTCATCTATAATTCAATCATCCTAATTCATTGTAATTTGACAAAAGATGTGATAGCTCGTCCAGTTTTTAAAGAGTGCCTACTGCAGGCCTGCAATAGGCACTGCCTAGCACGTATGAAAGTATTTCTCTTTTAAAAAATTTCTTCAAAGCTTGCTTTCAGAAAAAGCGTCTGGCATATTTCGACAACCATGCACAGTTTGGGACACGGCGCTCTTCTCGGCCGTCACTCACTCTGTTCAATGTATCAGGTGCTGATCGGGCTCATGGCAGCGGCGGCGACGTATGCTACACCCGTGGCATTTCGACCGATCGACACATGGCCAGCGGCTCTTGGCATTCCACAAGCGACTACGCATGATCTACTAGATTCACCAAGCACCTCGGAGCGGTGCCATCTGCGCATCGAAACGAGCTGGATGACAAAGCATCGTGGTACGCTTCCGGATCCGCCTACTGCTGGCTACAAAAGGGAGCCCCTGAACCAATGCCCACTGGGACACGGCGCTCTTCTCGGCCGTCACTCACTCTGTTCAATGTATCAGGTGCTGATCGGGCTCATGGCAGCGGCGGCGACGTATGCTACACCCGTGGCATTTCGACCGATCGACACATGGCCAGCGGCTCTTGGCATTCCACAAGCGACTACGCATGATCTACTAGATTCACCAAGCACCTCGGAGCGGTGCCATCTGCGCATCGAAACGAGCTGGATGACAAAGCATCGTGGTACGCTTCCGGATCCGCCTACTGCTGGCTACAAAAGGGAGCCCCTGAACCAATGCCCACTGGGACACGGCGCTCTTCTCGGCCGTCACTCACTCTGTTCAATGTATCAGGTTAGTTATTTATGCCGTTGTAATTGCTTTAGAAGCAGTGATGACATGCTTCTTAGAGTGTCGTGTCCCATTAACGGTAAATGGCTTATCTGGACGTGCTATGCTGTTTCTCGCGAGTGTATGGCTGCCGCATTGAATTGGTCTGTCTTGGAGGGTTACGATGTGGCCTCTCAGACATTACTACTCTTGGCTGGTGACATAGAACAAAACCCTGGCCCTATGTCTGTGCCTGAGCGAGAACAGATAAGTAAAATCGAAGAAATGCTAAAGGTGCTACAGTCAGGGCAGGTGACCGTGTTGGAAAAGCTGTCGGGCATTGCTAAAACTCAGGATGAGCTTCGGAAAAAGCTGGACGACGTGATTACTAAAACTAATGTAATTGAAAAGCGCCTTACTACACTAGAGGAAACAGAAAAGAAGTTCGCTGACAAACTAGACGACTTAGAAAACAGAAGCCGGAGAACAAACTTGGTATTCTTTGGAATACCAGATAGTCATCCAAAGGAAACTTGGGAAGAATCCGAAAATCTAGTTAAGTCTGTCTGTACGGATGTATTAAAGCTGGAAAATATAGCAATAGAAAGGGCTCATCGTCTCGGGGCCTACAAAACAGAAAGAATTCGTCCAATAATTGCTAGCTTTTCAGGATCGAAATCAAGAGAATCTGTTCTGCGAAATGCATACAGATTCAAGGGGACGTCATACAGCGTATCAGAAGACTTCAGCAAGGCAGTTCAAGAAAAACGCCGGCAGCTTTGGAAGTACAGTAAAGAAAAACAGCTCGACAAGAAAAATCGTGTACATTTAAGTTACGATAAGCTGGTAATCAATGGACAAGCATTTGCCTGGGATACTGACATGCACCAACCAGTTCCTCTTCGGGCGCATGCTCAGATATTGGGGCGGAAATGACATGATCATTCTAGCTTAAGAACAAATGGGAAATATACCATCACAAAAAGCTTTACACCAGTATTGTTGGTGGTCAATTGTCGAAGCCTAAAAAACAAAACTGATGAGTTTACAATCTTACTTGAAACGGTGAAAGCGCAAATCGTTATGGGTACCGAATCATGGCTTGACGACACAGTATTGGATGTAGAAATATTTCCGCCAGGTTTTACAGTGTACCGTAAAGATAGAAACAGGCACGGTGGTGGCGTGTTTCTTTTAATTTCAAGTGGCCTTGCCAGCGAAGAAGTTGTTTTTGATAATGAAACTGAATCAGTATGGTGCCGCGTCCAATTTCCCCAGGGAAACAACATCGTTTTTGGATCATTTTACCGCCCACCTGACCACAACAATGAATCTTTGATTCAACTTTCCGACATACTATCACAAATATCTCACTGCGTAATACTGGGAGGGGATTTCAATCTGCCCGATATGAAATGGGATTCCGACTGTGTAGCCCCACAAAAAAATCGAAATTGTTCTGCCTTTTCAGAACTAATGAGTGTCTATGGGCTACAACAATATGTGAACGAACCAACTCGGATTAACGCTTTACTAGATCTTTTACTAAGCAATGACGAAAATGTTATTGTTCACACAAACGTATGTCCAGGAATTAGTGATCATAGTTGCGTTGTTGCAGAGTTAAACGTTTCTAGAATACCTGCGTGTAAGCAAACCCCTCGAAATGTTTTCATGTACGACAGAGGGGACTTTAATGCCATTTCCGAAGAGCTGGTCTTGTATTATCCCACTTTTTTATGCATATCGGAGTCATGCGGCATGGATGAATTGTGGCAAATTTTCCGTGACAAGGTTACAGAGCTGGTGAATATGTACGTACCTCAGAGGTGTCTAAGATGCAGAAAGAGGCACAAACCCTGGTTCAACTCTGAGATACGCAAACTTGTTAGAAAAGCAGCGAATGCCCATAAAAGGTTTCTTAAAAAGAGAACAGCACTAAATAAAACAAAGCTCAAAAGTGTAAACAAAGAGCTTAAGTTAAAACTAAAACAGGCAAAGCGTGTATTCTTTGACAAGCTAAACACAGACTTGAAGTGTAATCCAAAATTCTTTTGGAAGTATGTCAAGAGCAACAGAAAAGACGACACAGCTATCCCTGACCTTTTAACCCAGGAAAAAACTATAACGGATGACTTGGAGAAAGCTGAAGCATTTAACGCCTATTTTCAGTCAGTGTTTTCAAAAAGAACTGAACACTCTCCAATGCTACCTTCAAAAAATATTGGTAATGAAATGGCGGAAATTGAAATCGATTACGCTGGTTTGGATAGTCTGCTGCGTACTCTGGACACCTCTAAGGCTACAGGGCCTGACGGTATATCATCTCATGTACTTAAAAAGTGTCACGTTATTATTGCACAATATTTATGCATAATGTACAAGTTGTCTCTAGACACCGGCGTTATTCCAAGGGATTGGAAAACAGCCAATGTGGTTCCTGTACATAAGGCAGGAAGCAAAAAACATGTACAAAATTATCGTCCCATATCCTTAATTTCAACCTGTTGCAAATTATTAGAACATGTTATTTATAGCGCATTGTTCAAATATCTCGAATCTACTCATTTTTTTGCCCGCTCCCAGCATGGATTTCGGCAGGGTCGTTCATGCGTCACGCAACTAACTGAATTTCAGCATGACGTACTGACTGCGCTTGACCGTAACAACATTGTTGATGCATTATTTCTCGATTTTCGCAAGGCATTTGATACGGTCCCACATAATCTGTTAGACATTAAACTGGCTTCACTGAATATTAATGCTAAGCTGCAAACCTGGCTACGGAATTACTTAAGTGGTCGTAAACAGTGTGTTGTTTTAAATTCTAAAACGTCTTCATATGTAAACGTGACTTCAGGCGTGCCACAAGGTAGCGTTCTAGGTCCGCTGTTATTTTTGGTTTATATAAATGATATAGCATATAACATAAAATCTTGCATAAAATTATTCGCAGACGATTGCATCATCTACCGTCACATTACTTCAATCACAGACACTGAACTATTGCAAGATGACTTAAACACGGTAACACATTGGTGCTCCACGTGGAATATGTGCTTAAATATCTCGAAGTGCAACCACATCAGCTTTGCAAAGAACATTTCAAAAATCCAGTGCACATACAGTATTAATGGCGAGGCAGTCAAAAAGGTGCCCGAGTGTAAATATTTAGGAATTTACTTGACAGAATCGTTCCATTGGAACAGACACATAGACCAAATGATCTCAAAGGCTAGTAGAACGTTGTTTTTTATTCGTAGAAACTTTCACTGTGCAACAAAAGAAGTGAAAGAAACTCTTTACTTCCTTCTTGTCAGGTCTATACTTGAATATGCTTGTGTTATCTGGGACCCGGCTCAAAAGTATCTTGCAAAAACAATAGAAAAAGTCCAAAACCAGGCAGCCCGTTTCGTCAGCAACAACTACGACCCATTCGCTAGTATGTCAGAAATAAAGGCCATATTAGGCTGGGAAACTCTAAAATCTAGAAGACGGAAACTTCGATTAAAACTTCTGCATAGCATATATTATAACCTAACAGGAATTAATAAGTCTGAATACCTACTAGCACCAACATATCGTTCCACAAGATGCCAACACTCACATAAAATACAAGAATACGCGTACAAAACCACTACTTTTGCCAACTCCTTCTTTTTAAAAACAATTAGAGACTGGAATGAACTTCCCGAAGGTATAGTGAACTTGAGTGACAACAGCGCTTTTTTCTCATCGTTGTGAAATTGTGACATATGTACTTCTCTTTTGGTACCTGTTGTCATGTGCAATATTGTACTAAAATATTTTTTTTTTTATTTTTATATGTTGTTATAATTGAATTTTTTCACTATGTTTGGCGTCTTATCGCAGAAATGTTTCCTATGACTTCTTATGTATACCCCCCTGCAGTAATGCCACTACGGCGTTGCAGGAACTATGTAAATAAAAATAAAAATAAAGTAAAAAATTTACACCCAAAGGGTGTGAAAAGGGTGCTTTTACGTGAAAGCACCCTTTGCAACACCCTTTAACACGCATAAATGGTCGATTGAAAAAAAGCACCCATTTGTTTGGGTGGTTTCCTCGATAGTACCCTTTATTAGGCTCTAAGGGTGCTTTTGTGCCTGAGAAGGGTGTAGGTGACGATTCATCAGATGGAATATGCAGCAAAAAAAGAACACATAATTATAATAATTGGGATTTTACGTCTCAAAAACCTCGATATGATTATGAGGGTCGTCGTAGTGGAGAGCTCCAGGGATTTTGACCATTTGGTGTTCTTTAATGAGCGCTGATGCTGATGAGCGCATTTGGTGTTCTTTAATAAGCGCTTTAATGAGCACTGCCATGGCCGGAATTGAACGCGCGACCTTCGGATGGGCGGCTGAGCAGTGTAGCTACTGCACGAATATGTGGTCCTTGCGTTAAATGACGGTCTAATTTACTTAGAATGTGTGAAGGTGCTCTCCGAATACAGCAGAATGCCAGCAGAAACAAAGCGCGTTTCATCTATAATGGCAAATAACTGCAATCCATGTTACGAAAGCTTCCTTTAGCGTTGATTATAAGCTACATGTTTGCTATGGATTATATACACGAACATAATGTTCGCCCGAGTATGGGTGTGTGTGTGACAGCCTGCGCATGAGTTCGTTTGTAAGCGCGATTGTGTGTACACCCATGCATTTGTGTATGCGCGTTATGTGCGAGTCCGTGCTTGTGTTAAGCGTGCATGTGCACATGTGTACGCCCATGCATGCGTGCGTTTACGGTCGCGTGTGTGTGTGGCCCTATGTGTGTATACGTGTATGTGTGTGCGCCTGTAAATAAGTACGCATGTGTATCAGCCCGTGCGCCCTCGAATTTCGCGTGTGTGTGTGTGCGGGGGGGCACTGCTTCTTAGTGTTTAAGGTCCCGCACCTGTTCAGACAGGGAGTCTATATTTATTTATTCAAAATACCTTACAGGCCCACTGAAGGGCATGGAGTAAGAGGGGCACAGTATACAAACGAAATAACAAGAAAGGAGAAAAGCAGACGATAAAAAATATATATAAAACATTACAGAAATCAAGCTGCAACAGCGTTATACAATACTACAGTGCAATGAAATCAGGTTATCACGAAAAATTTCACCGTTACAAATGGATACAACATGATCCAGATGACCGTTCAATATGCAATGCCTCCAGGTAGTGATGATAAGTTAAATGCCTCTGTGTGACCATGAATGCGCATAAAACTGCGTGCATTGCGAATGCGCTGGGAAGGTTGCGCAGGAGAATAAAATGGCAAACAGTGAATTTCGTTAGTATAAATGTACATATTGTCACGAGGTCGTGACGTGGCCGAAGATAGGATACTTTGTGTTGGGATTTAATAGTTTATTTGGGCGAACTTGTGCCCGGCAAACGGAAAGTCCGATTACAGTTGCAGTCTTGCACAGAGTTCAATAAACTTCTAGCAAAAGAGAAGTTTATTGACTTCCAACCAAGGATAAAGTACATGACAAAAACATCGAGCTTCACGACTACAAAGGGTGCATGTACAATCAGGAAAGCACCACTACCAAGGTACAATGTATGTGGGGGAATATACTCCTCTATTTACTGTACAGCGCGTGGTGCTCCAGCAGGCTTAATCATGCGCGGCGGTAGGTCTTCTCAACACGTGGTTGGAACAAGTAGCGACTTAGCGCTGTACAACTCTAGGTATTATTTCTTTTTTGTCGCCTGAAACAATGCTGCTTTCCTACGCGGTAAGTGCATGCCCGGAAGTATAAAAGAGGCCTTGAGGCTGGGGAACGAAAGGGGGGGGGGTACAAGGGAGCGGGGGGGGGGGGGGGCTCTTGTCTCCCCCCAGGCAAATAAAACCTAGGCCAATAAAACCTATAAACTTTTCTTCTGCCACACAACTTTGTCACCAGATGTGTAACATGTTCACGTATACGTACACTACATACGCAACACCTCAAATGTTTATTCTATTTTTCGGTTGCACTTTATTGACAATTCTTTGAAACATACAATTACACTGGTTTCAGTTTAGTATACTGCTTCAAGTACAAAGAGACTATAAATGAAATACACGCTAACATATCCCTATGATTCTTTCAAGTATCTACAATCCCAGTGGTTTCCAGTTTAATACTCTTTCATGTACACAATCGGTTAATAGGAATGAAATACAGGCAAATATATACTTATAAATCTTTCAAATATATACAATCACTATGATTTCTCTATATACGCCTTCATATACACAATCGTTCCCAAGAAGTGATGCACACGAAAATATATACCGATAATGTTTTCAAAGTGTACAATCACAGTGGTTTAAGTTTTGTATTCCTGGATGTATAACAATTGGTTATGAGAAATGATGTACATGCAAACATATATGGGTTTTCGCACATATAACGTTTGTGAATATTTAAAAACCAGTACAATTATCAGAAACAGAATAAGCTAAAAACGAACACAAAACTTACTCAGGACACAAAAACAAAAGAGGTAATGCATAATTAGGGCTAATGACACAGCTGGGTCATTTTATGCTAAATATCTCAGCCATTTTGGCAACCATCTCAAATGTATTTGAAAAACTCGTGCTGCATAGAAAATAATGAACTTCTGGAATATTTAGGAGAAGAAAACTGTTTGGCCACGTGGCTGCTTTCTGAGCTTCCTGGAATGACGTCTAGGTGTTGTATGTGAAAAATTTTATTTTAAAAGCACCGCTCCTTCTTTCTATACGAAACTAGATCTACGTGTTACGTAACAAGACTTTAATTTGGGCGAGTTGGTTCATCGTGATTATGTGCTAGTCACAGCGCGACAACTTCAGGAAGAGACAGAAAAGACAGGAAAGAGCACCGACTGTCAACTGAATTTAATGAATGTCTACGAGCGCTTTTACACGGAGTACAAGAACAGTGCTCATGCGCGACGACACGTGTGACCACTACAAAATAAACTTTAAATGGGAAAACAATACTCCCTCTCGGAAAGGATAAGTGAACGTGTAGTGATGCACTGATCATTGGTCTTCCTGATAAAAAATACTTCCACAAAGTTTAAATTAGCATTCTCGGGACGAATGGTGCTAGATTGACTATTCTTGTTGCTGTTTAGTACACACACTTTTGAAAGCTTGCACGGGGTGGAAAACAACTCGTTAATATTGTATCTGCTGGCTATTTCTTTAATTGCGAGACACGTTTTGTAGTATAACATGCAAAGGTATTGGTCATTGTTTTTTTTTTTTGGTCCCGTCTTCTTTACTTTCTGCAGGAGGGTTTCGCAAACGGGTGTGGTGATTTTGTTGGGATATCCAGCATCTTTTAGTCTTTTAATTTGGTTTTTAAGCCCGACCTCACCCTTGTGCTAACATGACTTCTGAAGGGTGGCCTGAATACATGTTTGGTCTTGTTTGGTTTGCTTTATTCAAAGCAAAATTGGACAAGATTGCCTTGGGGGACACGGCTAAAGGCTAAGTAAATGTCTGACTTGGTCGTGCCTCCCTGGCAGCAAAGCAGAAACATACCGCATGTACAGTACGCAGAAAATTACAACATCACGTGTTATCTTACACGGGTACCATAGTCGAACAGAAACTGCCAGAAGTGTGAATAAAAGAATAGAAATATAAACAGTCCTTATTCGAGTGGTGGCAAATACAAACAAATGCTTGAAAAATTGAATTGCTGCACAAACTTGAAGAAAAACAAGGGAGACAGGAAAGAGCGCAGCTGCGCTCTTTTCTGTCTCCCTTGTTTTTCTTCAAGTTTGTGCAGCAATTCAACTTTTCAAGTATGAACCAACTAGTCTGCAAAAAAGTATTACAAACAAATGCATGTTTTCTATCAAATAAATTAACAAGAGACATCTTGAATAGGAAATCGAGTTGCTCTACAAGACTAAATTAGAGTATAATAAACAACAGGCAAAGAGACAATAATGAACAAGGTGCAATGAATACAAAAACATCATTAACTACAAATTTCAAAAATCTAGAAAAACATCGCTTTCATCCACTAGAAATTCTTTCGTTATTTTTTTAAATGATCTAGCTGAAATTTCATCTTCCAATAAATGTAATATAGCTGGGTGTTCGTTTAGAATGTTTGGAATTTGTGACGCTAATCGTTGGTCACGGTAGTTCGTGCGTGATCTATATTTGTATATTAGGCTCTTTCTCAGCTCGTATGGTGTTTGTTTCACATAATATGTGTCCAAGAATAGTGATGTATTTAGTTTATACTGGTGTAATATCTCTAGACATAGCTTATGTCTGTATAACAGTTTTACAGGCAACACTTGGTACACTTTAAAACATGGTTGAGCACTTTGGTAAAGGGGAGTGTTAGATATAGTACTATAGCACGCTTTTGTAATATCAACAGAGAATTAAGGTGTCTGGTGGTCGTTGTTAGCCACACCAAGGAGCAGTATGTTAGTCGTGAATGTACTAGTACGTAGTAAATTTACAGTTTGACATTTGTTGGGACGTAGTATCTCAGTCTATTTAAAATGCTGATTCTCCTGGAAATATCTTTTTTTATCGCGTCAATGTGAGGGGACCAAGAAAGTTGTTCTTGGAATAGAACTCCTAGAAATTTTATTGTTGTTGTGCGCTGAATCTCGGTGCTCTGGAAGTAAATTGGAGTGCATGGTATATGAGCTACTCCTTTAGGCTTGGAAAACATGTACTTTGTTTTAGCAATATTCAATTGAAGTGTATTTGCGTTTAACCATAAATTTAGTTTTACCATCCAAACGTTACCTTCTCTATATAGTTCACATTCGTTTGAACCTGCGAAAAATACATTTGTGTCATCAGCGTACAATATTATTTTCTTGTGTCCCTCGATATTTACGATATCATTAATGAACAGCAGGAATGAGATATGTCCAAGAATCGATACCTGGGGGACACCATACTTAATGTGTTTACCTTGAGAGTGTGTATTATTTACAACATTATATTGTTTTCTAGACGAGAGACAACTTTGTATTAATTGAGCTATGGTAACCCGAATGCCATAATACGGTAGTTTTCGTAAAAGTAGATCGTGTTGTATACTGTCGTATGCCTTTCTAAAATCCAGAAATATTCCTAGTGTAAAGATTTTGTTTTCAATGTTGTCTAGAATGAATTCTTTGATGCTAAGTAGAACCGACTCAGCAGACTTGTTTTTGCAAAATCCATACTGGTCTTTAAATTGTTTGCGTCTAGAAAGCCCGTAATCCTCTTATATATAACTCGTTCAGCCATTTTCGCGAACACAGAGAGTACAGATATAGGTCTGTAATTGTTAAGCTCATCAAATGACACACCTTTATGGATGGCAGTTACTTTCGCAAGTTTCATTTGATCAGGAAAAACACCTGAAGATAGCATCAAGTTACAAATGTGCATTAGTGTTGTAGCGATAATGTGACTTATAGCCTTTAAAGGCTTTGGCTTAATGTCATGTGGGCCGCAAGCACAGTTATCCTTTAATGACGTGATTAGCTTTACCACTTCTTGTTGATCAGTAGGAAACAGGAATGCACTAGACGGGTAATTTGACGCTATATAGTTCTCGCAACACGTTTCTGTGCTGTTTGTTGTAAACTCACCAACTGTTAAAAAGTATTTGTCAAAGGTGTCAGCGATTTATAATTTACTCATGTGCAGTTTTTCAAATTTTATTTGTCTGGTTACCTTCTTTTTGTTAATGAGCTGATTTATTGTGTCTCACAGCAGGCGCGCGTCTCCTGAATGAGTGGTAAATTTACTAATGTAGTATTCCATCTTGGCTATCTTCAAATCTTTGTTCAGTGTATTACGATATTTTTGGAAATTACGTAAATCGTTTTCCTCTCTAGATGATAGGAAAACTTGAAAAAGGTTGTTTTTGACTTTAATTCTGTTGTATAGTTCCACTGTCACGCATGGTTTTCTGCATTTTCTGTGTTTTTCGCAGGGCTTAAGAGGAAAGCACGCGTCATATAAAGATGTCAAGTGTTTTAAAAATATGTTGTATGATTTATTAGGATCTCTTTATTCTATAACCATGCTCCAGTTATTTCCAGAGATAAGGTTCTCAAAAAGTTTAATGTTGCGGCTAGAATAACTCCTAAAGAGCATTTCATCCTTACTTTTGAGTACACGATGGCCTGCTAGGAAGAAGTATGTTGGAAAATGGTCGCTAATGTCGCTAGTAATTGCGCCTGCTTTGACATCAGTAGTATCGAAACTTGTAATACATAGGTCTAACGTTGTTTCAGATGTGGCGGTTATTCTTGTTGGGGTGCTAATTACATTCATACAACCATATGCTTCGATTAGTTCATTTAGGCGTACGTAGCTGGGGTTATCTAGTGACACATTGATGTTAAAGTCACCTACCAAGACAGCCTGTAAGCGAGAATCTAGAGATTTCTCCAGTAATTTCTCAATGAAATTCAAAAAGCTTTCTATTGAACCAGTAGGAGGGCGATAAACCAATGAAAATAACACATTGGAGCATTCTGACATTATACACTAATGGCTATCACCTACGACCTTAAACTCGGCAACAATTCTATATGTGAGGTTTGCACGGACATACACACAGGCACCACCACCACGCTTTCGTAATCGGTATGCAGAAATGCACTCATAACCGCCAATCAAAATACAATCATCATCTGATGACAGCCACGTCTCAGTAAAGCAAACTATACCAAATGGATTAGTTTCCGACAAAAACATGCTTATCTCATCAAAATTCTTTCTTAAACTTCTGGCATTTAAATGAAAAACTGAGAGCGCAGAGCCGCTTTTCAAGGTTGGAAGATCGCGTAGGAATTCGGATTGTGAGTACGACATCTTGGGACTGGATCACCCGAGAAGTACACAACTGTTACCACTCTTCATGATAAACGTATCATCTCCTCGCTTCCCCGAATGACCACTGATCTTTCGCTATTTGCTCGCCTCGCTAGCCCCTTACCGTTGGCATGCCACACGAATGCAAAACCCGTGTTCCTAGCCCATTCTTTGGTCATTGTGAGCAGTTCTCGCGCCTGCCGAGTCATGTTCTCACAAATGTATGTGTTACTGTTTTCGCTTTTGAGCTGTCGCCGCTTTAAGAGCCAGTTGTCCCATGTTTCCTGATTCATGAAGCGCACAATAATGCCACGAGTCTTGCCTGGCTTAGCGGGTAGCCGATGGATGGTTTCAAGATCACTGCGGGTCAGGAAGGGAAGTGATATTTGTTTCGCAATTTCATTCCCTTTCGCCACAAGATCCTCCCCTCAGTTTCCTTGATGCCATGTATTTCTAGGTTCATACGTCAGCTGCAATATTATAGCTTGTCTAAATATGGTGCCATCAAAGCCACATCTTTATCTACCTTTCTTTTATCTAGCTTATCGACTCTCTTCGACAAGTGTTTCGTAGCCGTTTCTTGGGCGTGCAGTCGTTCACTGAATTCATCAACTTGTTCGACAGAAGCTGCACAGCTGTTTTCATTGATTGGAGCTTGCTTGACAGAGCTAGGAGTGCATCAATGTGATGTCAATTCCTCTTTTCACTAATTGTGAATGCCCACTATCAAAAGGCAGAACATCCTTAGCACTCCTGGGCTGATAGCGCCAGTCAATACCCCAACAGCATCATCACACTCGTTTGCGAAACCCTCCCGCAGAAAGTAAAGGAAACAGGACCAAAATAAAAACAGAATAACCAATGAAATTTGCATGTTGCACAGTACTCCGTACATAAGGTGTCTCACAACTTTAGGAAAAGAGCCAGCAGATAGGACATTGTGGTTTTCCACGCCTTGCAAGCTTTCAAAAGTGCATGTACTTACAGCAACAGGAACAGTCAATCTTGCACCATTCGTCACTAGAATAGGTTTACTTAATGCCAATCTAATGTGTATGAGATACCGCTAACATGTGGAAATTAAACATAGGACAAACTGGGCAATGCTTCAATGATCGAGCAAGACAGCATGCTTTATATGTTAAGAAGGGCTATAGTAGTCTCACAAGTGCAGTCCTAGGTTTCATAAAACACGGTTTCTGAAAAAAAAAGCAAGCAGAAAAAATGAGAGATTTTAGAACTTTTTATCAGGAAGGCCAAGGATCAATGCATCAGTACACCTTCACTTATCGTTTCCGAAAAAGAGTATTCTTTTCTTGGTTAAAATTATTTTGTCATGGTCACACATGTATTGTTGCAGATGAGCCCTGTTCTTGTCCTCAGTATAAAAACGCTCGTAGCACCTTCAATAAAATTCAGTTGACAGCGCTCTTTCCTGTCCTTTTTGTGATGAGATTTTTATTATAGAAAGAATTTTATTTATTACAAATTAGGTATAATGATGACTTTTCATCGTATCACAACATGGAGCAAATTGCATCTCAATACGGACAAAAACCACGAGTTTGTGAAGTTCGTGATATTTTCTCGTATATTTCAGCAGCTTGAGAGGTCTAAAGATATTTTTTCCTCAAAATATACTTTATGTGGGGTAAGTATTTACTGCTCAGATATTTGTACAAAGTGCAATATTGCAATAAAATGCGAACATAACACATTTTGGCTTGATTCTTGGAAGCGAATGTGGCAAAAAATTGCACTAATATTATTGAGCTTCAAATACCTTACACAAGCACATTTACTTAACATGTAGACCGAATTTTCTTTAGAAAAAATAAGCGGTAGTTTTAAAATAAAATTTTCCATTATGCCAGGAAGTTCAGAAGCCAGCCACATGAAGAAAACTTTTTTCTAGCTGAAATATTGAAGCAGTTCACTGTTTTCAATGAAGTAAGTCAGCACACTTTTTTTTTCAAATACATTTCAGATGGTCTCCAAAGTGGCTCGGATGTTTGGCATGGAATGGTCCAGCTATATTTAAGCGAAATAACACAAATGACAATATTTGTTCTTCTACCATAATCACACTAGAAAAAGTTGTTCAGGCATTGTGACACTAAGATTTTAAGCGTCGTACTGCCTGAACAACTTCTTTGATAAACTCCAAACTCACGCCGAGAAAAAGCCGCTCTATCACGGTGGTTGTTAAAGGCCTTGCGGCCATAGACAATGTTGAAAATATAAAAACATAACTCATCAGTGTTGTCACTCCTTCTTCGTCATTACTGACATGGAAGATTTTTGGTAATGCACATGGAGGTTCAGAAACTAGGCTTGCTCTAGGGTGGGGCCGGGGTAGACTACGCAGGGCGTCATTGGCACGCTCTAGTCCTGTGATAAGAGCAAATATGACTTCTCATAAAATTATGTTCATGCTGTTTCGGCAGCACCATATATGAAGAATGTGTAGTGTGTTCTTTGAAATGACGTGTAACTGACATTACACTGAACTCGAAGCATACAACGCATACATTCCAATAATTTCATATGATAAAGATAACATAGTTTTCCAGCATACAGCAAAGTCCCGAATTGAGGTGAAGTGTGAGACTACAGCTCAAAAATGGCACTTACGAAAGCCTGAACTCACCTAACAATCAAATTCCTTATCGGGTAGTGAGCCAGTGTGAAAAACAATTCTCAAAGTACAACGTTCAGAACATGTAGCATTAATCAAAACGCACAAGAAACTTACCTCTTAGTGTACAAACAGTGAAGGCATCTGTGCTTTTTCTTTTACATGAGAACAAATGATCTTGGGTGTGGCACTAACGAAGAGGTCTGAAAAAAAAGTAAAAGTTTTACTGATTTTACTCACGCCTATAACAATTTGAGGAATTGTGACAATTCAGCAATCAGTGAAATTCTGACTGAGTCTATAAGGGCATCAAAAATGAACAATATTCTCGTTCTTTCCACCCTCACAAGAAGCTCCGTCCACGGTATCTAATCCAAATTTGACGTTGTGCTTCCTATTTGCCTGCTTTCTAAACGTAGGGCTGCGAACATACATTTTGTGCACCTAATCTAGTACAAAAATTCGTCATCTATAATTCAATCATCTTAATTCATTGCAATTTGATAAAATCATTGATAGCTCGTCCAGTTTTTAAAGACTTGCGGCCCTGCAATAGGCACTGCCAAGCACGCATGAAAGTATTTTAAAAAAAAATTCTTGAAAGCTTGCTTTCAGAAAAAGAGTCTGGCATATTTCGACAACCAAGTCCATCCTCTGTTGGAATTCAGGGGCACGCTATTAGCGATCATTGACCACGGGATTTACAAACGTAACCCGTGCCTAAATACTCAGTTAAACACAATCAAGCAAGTAGGAGCGCTCGAACGACACCAACGCGCGCGTACGCCGTCTACGTTGCAGCAGCCGCGGCTTATGTTAGAGCTACCGCACATAGCTCCCACAGTCACGTATACTTTCTCGATTCTGTTATAACGCCGAACGTTATCGCAGATGAAAGCAAAGCACAAAAACAGCATACAGGAACGAGGGAAAACAACGCACGGTGATGGCCACAACAACGCGCTTTTGGAAGTCTACTAGATCTTTCCCTGTTTCTGGTTACACGTATCCTAAATATTTTAAAAGACCGAAGCGCACGTGCTGGGAGCATCGCGGCATATCAGCACCTCAAACTATGCCGTCTTTAAGCAAAAAAAAAAAAGCCATTTCGTACAGTGCGCCTCTGTACATAAATTTTTCTTTTTCTTTCTTCATTTTACGCTAACACCTACAAAAGTACGTTGCACTTTTGAGTATTAATAGAAATGTTATTTTGATGTAGCCTAAGGCGCATCTTGAAACAATATCAATCACTTTGAGCAGTGTAGAGACAATGTGCAATCAGCAACCAATCGCGCCCTTAGGATCACATCACTCACTGTATGAGGGATGCAGGCACTTGCACAACATCGCGCATAGCAGTGTGAACTCGTTAAGGTACACGTTTAATCGGGCATCTGCAACAGGCCCGCGAACGCATGCTGTTTTCAATGACTGGCAGCCTACTTAAGCAGAGCTGCTGCAGGCGCCCAGCTCGCGCTGTATGATTACTACCTACGAAAACAGTACGCTCACAGTTAACAGGCCCACACTGTCCGTGTCCGCCGTTACATGAATATTCCTTATTTCGAGCATCACTTCGAACACGGTGTCATGCGTGACCACCATTGAAGATGCGCCTGTTCGCTAGAACTCACACAGCGACCATGATCCCAGACCAACGCAACGCATTTGAAAGACGAATGAGACAGAGTGAGCAACGTTAAGACAGAGAAGGAGGAGGCACTGGTTGCGGCGCCGCAGCTGTCGACACAGGTGTTCGGTGACGCAACTATTCGCTTATCTACACCGCCGTTGCAGGGGCAAGACTGGCCCGGGTGAGTGGGGTGAGCGGGAAACCCGCCAAGAAGGCACCGAAAAACAAACGCTATGGCGCATACGGCGGGTGGTAGTTCGACACGAAAGGCAATCGAATTGCTATTCAAGAATGACTCCTTGTAAATGGCAACTCTCCTTCCACCCAGCCGCACAGTGGTGCAGGTTATTTACCAGCCTCGGATTCTTTGAATATTTTCACGGAATGCGACTGCAGTGGGCGAAAAATAGTGAAGCAAAACTTGCGGAAAACAAAGTGCACCCTGGAATGGCCAGAAACAATAATTATATCGTCCTCGGTGGCAATAGCGGGAGAGCATCAGTACCCCTTTCTTCAGAGGAATTTCTTTCCGCAATTTCTTTTCTGGCAATTCCGCGTATAGAGCCACAAACACTGAATGCGTAGTCGAAGCTGGAACAAATTAATCCATAGTCGCTGATGTTTAGAAGGGTTGTCACGCACCACGAAACGTGCCGAGGTTGTTATAACAAACTTTTCGCTGACCAGATGATCAGCACATAATTTCTTATGGTTGCCCAATGAGCTAGCTAAGCACCTGCAGCAAAGGCAGGGCACGTTGTTGTTTAATGTTGTTAATATAAACGATGGTTGTGCATAAGTGCAGTGAGAGATTTCCGTGTGAATTGGTCATAATCTACGTTTTCGAGCGTAGAAGCGCCTCAGCGTACCTAATCAGCTACCACAGCAAGTTCGTAAGCAACGATGAGGTACGCGAATGTGCAGCTGTTTTCCATATACTGAATAGTCCGTGTACAGTGCTTTGACCACCGCCATTCCTTAAGCCACTTCCCATATAAGATTAATTCACTATAAGATTGATAACGCCGTTGTGTCAGCTACACCATCTTACAAATATTTAGGCGTTCACCTTACATCGATCTATCCTGGACTACGCATGCATATAGCAGCTGTCTCATCGAAAGCATCTCAATCTGTCGGATATCTCCGCAGGAACTTGCGCAGCGCTCCTTCTAACGTACGCTCATTATCATATATTACTTGTGTTCGCTCACAGCTAGGGTATGCATCATCCACATGGTCACCATATCAAGATTACTTGGTACGTATGTTGGAAGCCGTCCAGATTAGGGCAGCGAGATTCATCTCCGGAAACTACGACTATCATTCAAGTATTACTAAAAAAAACAAGACCTCTCATTTCAGTCACTAGATATACGCCGCAACATTGCTCTTTCATGTCTGTTTCATATTGCCACGTTCCATTTCTCAAGTTTTGTTATCGCCCCAAAACACTACACAATTCTTAGCGCAAAACGCGCGTGCTGTTTTCGAGAAGCTTCCGGACTTTAGTAGATCATTTCGATAAGATCACGTCCCCTCTGCGAACTGCACAGATTATTCTGGAAGCTACGCCACCGCCAGCGATAACGCTAGAACATTCAATGGCAAGAGTATAAATGCCGACGCACTTCGCCGCTTGTGAGTAGTTGATCGACGGCCGACGCTCCGTTCACTGCTATCTGGTGCCGGGGCAATCGCTCCTCGGCTTTTGGATTTCACGGTCAGACCAGGTCCTGCCGGCTTCGCTGCCTCGTGCGAGCGACTGCCACCTCTGGGTCTCGGGCCTTCCAGCCCGGAGCACCCCCCCCCCCCCCCATGCCAGGAGGAGCACGCTTGCCGGTCCACGCTACCTTCCCGGAGCCCGCCTGCAGCCCACCCGACTCCACCTCATCCTGAGCAGTATCTCCCCAGGCTTAGCCGCAGATTGACCAGAGTGCAGCTCGACTGCACGCTACTAGTTTTCTACAAGTCACGCCCCCTTCTGCTGGCGACAGCCTTCCAGAATGGCGGCCACTACCGACCTACCAGTGCGGGAGAACTGCTTCCTCTTCACACGTATCCCTTGATGATCTTATAGACGCTATTGAATTAGAAGCTGGTGATGATAGTGTTCTTGTTATGCAGCATATGGGTGGGGCCAAGTTTCTCGTCTGTACACGTAACGCCAGCCAGGCAACAAAGTTATTGGTGGCGGAAAGTTTCAAGGTTAATGGAGTAAGCGTGCCGGTTGAGGCCGTTGGGCCGCCGGTCACGTACGTCGACGTCTACCGATACCCCGCCTACCTGTCTGACGAGATACTTGGCAACGCCGTAGCACAGTACGTTAAGGTGCGGGGCATCTCGTTTGCTACTGTAGCCACCCGCCAAAATAAGTTGAACGGCGTCAGAGTCATAAAAATCGAAATGAGTAAGCCGGTGCCCAACTTTGCGACCATTGCGGGGCACCGGGTCATGTTCGAATATAGAGGCATGAGGCGGGTGTGCGCGCGATGTAGTGAGGTGGGCCACATGGCGACCGCATGCTCCACACCATTGTCGCGAGAGCAAGGTTTCCAGCTCCAGTATCTTCTCAGGAAATTTGTGCAAAACCAACTCCTGCTTCTTTTTTTAAATCTTTCTTTGTACTCTTCTACCTTTGGGTTTGTTTCTCTGGCCATTACAGAGCTTCGGCTTTCGACTTTATTGGAATGTGGGATAAATTGTGTTTTCCAGCCTGGGACAGGCGCCTACACGCTGCATTTTACGGCTCACAAACCGAGCAGTCAAGGTCGCCCCGTTCGGGATTAGAAGGGGAAAGCTTACTAGGAAAAGCGTCTAGCGAGAGGCAGGTCCGGCGCCACCGTCGGAGTCTAAGCCATTGTTAACAGGCACGCGTGTCATTGAGAATGACATGGGGACGCGACCACTTAGCCTGACCGAGACTTAGTGGCGGCCGGTAAACGACCATATTCCCCCGCGCTCTTGTTAGGATTTCGGGGCGCCTCGCTGTCGCATGTACACCTGGTAAGCAATGGTGTACCCATTGCTCTTAAGGACGCTTCTAGAAAGCAACAGTTAATGAAAGAACTTACGGGGCCCGAGCGTGGGAACGGCCGCCGACGGTAGTCGGCCGAAGGAGGCAGCACGGCCTGGTATGGGAGAGAGTGTCACGTGCGGAGGACCTTTCCCTTTGCGTGTTTCATATGGGTAAGGAGGTTTTTACAAATGTAGTGCCTTTTATGAAAGTGTTTCTGTGATTGGTTGAGATGCTGCGAGTCCGAACATGTGATTGGTTTTTGTGAAGACTCTTTGTTCGACCAAGGGTTTAAAAGAGGATGTTTGAACTTGAAAAGTGAGGGGAGCGGAGTCGGGGTCAACGGCGGATCTCACCACCGGAGACCAGCTATGCGGGCCGAGGGGTATGCCACCATTTTCTATGTTTTGTCTTTGTAACCCAGTGCATTTTGTAACTTAAAGTTGTGTTAGCTAAATAAACCCCCAATGAGTGCTCCCCGAATTCATCGTGTTGACTTCTCATCGATTGCCTCCGCGGAGTTTCAACCACACTTATTCGTCTCCCTGGACGTCCGATGCGCCTAACTTGAACAACCCCGACGTTTCGCTACACCATACTGCAAACGATGCGGAACTTTCAGTCATGAAACTGAGGGCTGTTCAGCCGAATGTAAGCGTTGCGGGGGTCACCACGTAGCGAAAGAATGTTTTAGGAGGCGCTCTTATGCGTCAGCCACTCGTGGGTACCCCTCGGTATCGGACCTCGCATCGAACTCGGTCCAGCCGTGGCTCCCCGTCGCAGAAGCCAGGCGAACCCCCCTCTCGCTTACAAGTGCTCGTACCCAGGACCGCGGCCCGCGTCCCCCCCCAAGGCCTCCCTCCCCCCAAGGCCGCGAAACGGATGCCAGCTTGCTCATAGGAAGCACTGCAGTGGATTCATCCGCCAACGAGGAAGACAAGCCCGAGAAGACTGACGATGCCGCCACCATGTCATCGGAAACGGAATCGAGCGACCTCGAAACCATCTCGGCCCAATCGTCCCCGTCTATGCCATTCGTCCCCCCGTCAGTCCAAGACGAACGCCACAACTTCCCGGTGCTTGCCGAAACTTTCAAGCGAAGTGAGCCCCCCCCCCCCCAACCGCCTTCCAAACACCCGTTAACGTGTTGGCCCGAGTGTGCGCCCAGGACTGGACGACGCTACCAATGACCCCGCCAAGGACGAATTGCCCATCGTGAGCCGCGGGTATTACGCGCTCCCTGACGACCAAGACCGTGCTCAAATAAACCAGCCCCTCTCCTTTGAGCCCCCCTCCGGTAAAGCGTCGCCCTACACAGGCCGCCAACTTGACCCACTCGCGTCCCAGCGGGTGCCAGGCCGCGAGCAGAGAGCTCGTTTGCGCTCGCGCCGACGCCAGGGAGAGAACAAGAAAGAAACGAGAGGGAGAGCCACAAGCAGAGAGGCGCGACAACGCCGAATTGGGCCAGAAGCGACGGCGAGCGACAGCGATGCCCCACCGAAGGCGAAGACGCAGAAGCTCGGCCAAAGCGCCGCAGGCAAAGAGGAACCGCCCCCTAAAGCCGGCGAGCCGATCTGATAACACCTTCGCTTCGTTACAGACGACAGTGCCCGTGTGCGCCGGCGCCGCCGTTTGCCCCTTCCTGTTTCACTCTCCCATGCGCTGCCTCCCCTTGCCCCCACCCCTCCCTTCCACACACTCACGTACCCCCCTCGTTTCCACTCCACCATAGTGCGGCTGATGGCTGACCGAATCCGTTTCGCCACTTGGAATGTTCGCGGTTTCCGCGACACGACGAAACAAACCGCGGTCGTTTCCTTTGCGAAAGCCCGCAGCATCGACTTGTTGTTCGTCCAGGAGACGAATTTCTGATCCCCCCTCGACGTCGCTCGCTTCCGCAGCCTCTGTCACGTCGAAGCCTTCTTCTCATTGACGAGGACCAGGTCATGCGGGGTTGGGGTTGTGTTCGTCACCGGGAGGTTTAGGAAAAAAGCCCATTGCGTGTTTGGCGCTGACGGCCGCACATTAATGCTTGACATCTTCATCGATGGGCAGAAAGTCCGGTTTGTGAACGTGTACGTGCCAGTAACTAGATCGGAGACGAACCCCTTTTTCAGGGAGCTTGGCGAGTACCTGCTGGCCCCCCTCCCGCACGTAGTCCTTGGAGAGTTTAACTGTGTGGTCGACACTGCGAGGGATATCCGGGGACCAAGTTGCGGAGGCTCAGCCTACCATGCAAAAGAACTGATCAAAGTTCTCGAACGCCTCCGACTTTCAGACGCATGGGTCCGCCTCCACGACGACGACTTCGGCCGCACCCGCGTGTCGAGGGTCACCGCTAGCCGGCTAGACCGCGCGTACTTACCGGAGCTCCTACTTCCATCCCTAACAGCGTGCGAGGTGGTCCCGTTGCCACCCCCTCTGGCCACTCTGTCTGATCACGCGCCACTGCTAACAACCCTCCATGCAAAGCCTGGCCCCAAACCAGCCGACGCATCGTGGCACCTGGATTCTGCACTACTAAAGGATCCGGTGTCCGCACCACAGATCGAGACGCTCATAGAGGCCTCGATTAGAGCATCCACCCGCGTAACATCGACTACCTGGGATGACCTCAATCAGGCCTGGAAGGTGCTCCTCCAAGACGAAGGCCGTAAAAGGAAAAAGCGCTTGACGTCCCAGATGAACGAGTTACTGCGCAGAATGCGTATCATTCAGAGTGCTGACACCCTCAACTCCTGTACACGAGATTACCTAGCCTCGCTCAAGGTGCAGTACGAACGGCTTCTTGGGGCAGCTACTGGCTAAAAGCGCGCGACTTGGGCCGCCTCGAACGAGCAGCCAGAGGTAGTCTCGCGCAAAGTAAGGGGAAAGGCTCTGTGCGTATTGCAGAAGTAAAGCGCCCAGATTGTACCCTCGCGACAGACCCGGTCGAGCTCGAGGCGACCTTCTTGCACCACTTCGAGACAGCCTTTCACGAGCTGGACGCCACAATGATCGCCTCGGAGCCAGCGTCCCTGTCGGAGCTGTGTAAATTCCTTAAGCGTCTGGAAGAGGATGAATGCCTGACTATGTGCGGCGCAGCGACGTTACCGGAATTGAGGGCCGCTATCCAGTCAATGCCACCAAACTCGGCTCCCGGTGCGGACGGCCTCACAGCGGGCTTTTACGCCACCTTTTTCGAGAGCCTATGTGAACCGGTCGTAGCCATAGTCAACACGGTCCTCGAGGGACACGCGAAACCTGCCTCCTTCGGCATGGGGCGCGTAGTCTTCATTCTTAAAGAAGGTGCACCGCCGAACGACCCTGCTTCTTGGCGCCCAATCACGTTGTTAAATGTAGACTACAAGATCGTGGCGTCAATCTTGAACATCCGACTAAAGACCTTTCTGCCGGATATTATTGCTCCACACCAGGCTTGCGCAGTCCCGGGCAGATCAATGTTCACCAACCTGACCACGACAAGGGACGTGTTCCAGTACGCTTCGGAGAAAAGAGTCACTGGAGCCTTTTTTTTACTTGATGAGGCCAAGGCTTTCGATAGGGTCAGGCACACCTACCTGTTCGAAACCCTGCGAGAGTTTGGCCTACCGGCAAGCTTTGTACAAGTGATAAGGCTCCTGTACTCAGACCTCAGGCGCCACGTATTAGCAAATGGCTCCACGACGGACACCTTTCAGTACACGAGAGGGATCAGGTAGGGGTGCCCGCTTGGCCCAACCCTCTTTGTACTCGTGATAGAGCCGCTACTTACATCCCTGGCAAGCGACGCGCACATCCGGGGCCTTCCTCTCACAGGAACTGCGCACCTGAAAGTCCTCGCATACGCTGACGATATCTCCCTTTTTGTGCGAGATCCAAGCAGTCTCGAGCGCTTTCACCAGGTATTCGTGTCATACGCCCTAGCATCAGGTGCACAGCTAAATGAGAAGTGTAAAGCCCTCCTATTCGGCCATTTCCCGGCGCACGTGATCGGCAACTTCGAGATAGTCACCGCTGTTAAGGTCCTCGGTATATACTTTTCCCGCGAGGGAGTTACGGCCTCAACGTGGTCCCGAGTCGTGGACAGGGCTGCACAAGTGTCAGAGAGCGCTAGCCTACAAGGCCTGACGCTATGCGAGAAAGCAGTAGCTGTCAAAACAAGCATTTGCACCCTAGCCTCGCATGCGAGCCGAGTAGCAGTGATGCCCACAAGAACAGCAAGCCAGTTGACCAAGTTCATTAACGCATACCTCTGGGATGAGAAACCGCCACCATTGAAGCAAAACTTGCTACAACTGGCAGTGTCAGAAGGGGGTCTCGGCCTACCACATGTGTTGACCACGAGCAGAGTCCTGGCCCTGAAAACCACACGCATGCTCGCGCGCGCGAGCGATTACCTAGGGCGCAACCTACTCCTCTACTGGAGTGGAGTGAAGCACGACTGGCTGGATGCAGGCCGCCACACCGGGCCCTTTGCTGAGGCACCCGCGCCCTTCTATAAAACGGCGTCGGCTACCTGGCGCATGTTGAGGCAAGAAGTGCCCGAAGGCGATGTGGATGAGGACCCGCCAGCGCGCATCGTTGAAGCCATCACGCGGAAGCAGCTGAGCGACACTGAACAAAAACTAGCTGAGCGCGTGAGGCGCGAATTACTCTCGCTCCGTTGCGGCACCCCCCGTGATGCACAGGATTTCCTCCTGAAAAAGGCCTGGGCCGTCCTCCCCACCAGACAACGCCTGCATAAATTTGGAATAGTCCCGGATGCACGTTGCCCGAACTGTCACGCAGTTGAATCGCAGGATCACGCGTTGTTCCAATGCGTGGCGGTGAAACCCGTGTGGCGGATGGTAGCCCACTCCTTTGGTATCCGCCCACCTCCCCACCACAAGCGCAACAAAGGTGCCTTCTGCCAACTTGTGCTGATCTTCACGATGCTAGCTATTTGGCAAAGGAGATCGCTAGCGGAGGCGCGTAGCAAGCCTGTGCGGAGCACGTTTCCGGTAGTCTCGCGTATCCGGCGGTTGCAATGGGCCCACCTATCCGGCGAACTGAAGGCCAGCGGCGAGGAAAACTTCGTTCGTCGCTGGCATACCAAATTATTTTTTCTGAGGAATGGCAAGCTAGCCGCCCCAATCACTACCTTGACCCCCCTCCCGCTGTCTAGCACATGCAGAAGGGGACTTGTATATATATATATATCTGTATCGCCTTTTTCATTTCATCATCCCATTGTCGTTGTTATTTGTAATCGATTCGGGCAAAGTATGCAGGTCGACACTTGCGTTAATTTTTGTATAGCGCCTTCTTCATTGATCGGCGCCTTCAGTCAGTTTTTTACGCGCAGATTGTTGCTGATGCCTTATTTGGGGGGAGACAAGAGCCCCCCCCCCGCTCCCTTGTACCCCCCCCCCCCCCCTGCGCCCGCCAGCCTCAAGGCCTCTTTTATACTTCCGGGCATGCACTTACCACGTACGAAAGCAGCATTGTTTCAGGCGACAAAAAAGAAATAATACCTAGAGTTGTACAGCGCTAAGTCGCTACTTGTTCCAACCACGTGTTGAGAAGACCTACCGCCGCGCATGATTAAGCCTGCTGGAGCACCACGCGCTGTACAGTAAATAGAGGGGTACATTCCCCCACATACATTGTACCTCGGTAGTGGTGCTTTCCTGATTGTACATGCATCCTTTGTAGTCGTGAAGCTCGATGTTTTCGTCATGTACTTTATCCTTGGTTGGAAGTCAATAAACTTCTCTTTGTTGCTAGAAGTTTATTGACATCTGTGCAAGACTGCAACTGTAATCGGACTTTCCGTTTGCCGGGCACAGGTTCGCCCAAATAAACTATTAAATCCCAACACAAAGTATCCTATCTTCGGCCACGTCACGACCTCGTGACAATATGTACATTTATGCTAACGAAATTCACTGTTTGCCATTTTATTCTCCTGCGCACACTTCCCAGCGCATTCGCAATGCACGCAGTTTTATGCGCATTTATGGTCACACGGAGGCATTTAACTTATCATCACTACCTGGAGGCATTGCATATTGAACGGTCTTCCGGATCATGTTGTATCCATTTGTAACGGTGAAATTTTTCGTGATAACCTGATTTCATTGCACTCTAGTATTGTATAACGCTGTTGCAGCTTGATTTCTGTAATGTTTTATATATATTTTTTATCGTCTGCTTTTCTCCTTTCTTGTTATTTCGTTTGTATACTGTGCCCCTCTTACTCCATGCCCTTCAGTGGGCCTGTAAGGTATTTTGAATAAATAAATATAGACTCCCTGTCTGAACAGGTGCGGGACCTTAAACACTAAGAAGCAGTGCCCCCCCCCCCCGCACACACACACACACGAAATTCGAGGGCGCACGGGCTGATACACATGCGTACTTATTCACAGGCGCACACACATACACGTATACACACATACGGCCACACACACACGCGACCGTAAACGCACGCATGCATGGGCGTACACCTGTGCACATGCACGCTTAACACAAGCACGGACTCGCACATAACGCGCATACACAAATGCATGGGTGTACACACAATCGCGCTTACAAACGAACTCATGCGCAGGCTGTCACACACACACCCATACTCGGGCGAACATTATGTTCGTGTATATAATCCATAGCAAACATGTAGCTTATAACCAACGCTAAAGGAAGCTTTCGTAACATGGATTGCAGTTATTTGCCATTATAGATGAAACGCGATTTGTTTCTGCTGGCATTCTGCTGTATTCGGAGAGCACCTTCACACATTCTAAGTAAATTAGACCGTCATTTAACGCAAGGACCACATATTCGTGCAGTAGCTACACTGCTCAGCCGCCCATCCGAAGGTCGCGCGTTCAATTCCGGCCATGGCAGTGCTCATTAAAGCGCTTATTAAAGAACACCAAATGCGCTCATCAGCATCAGCGCTCATTAAAGAACACCAAATGGTCAAAATCTCTGGAGCTCTCCACTACGACGACCCTCATAATCATATCGAAGTTTTTGAGACGTAAAATCCCAATTAATATAATTATGTGTTCTTTTTTTGCTGCATATTCCATCTGATGAATCGTCCCCTACACCCTTCTCAGGCACAAAAGCACCCTTTGTCACAGAACGAGCGCTAAAAATAGGCGCGCCGCAAATTCTTGCGGTAACGCGCGGAAAAAAACGCCGCGAAATCAAAAGAAAAAAAAGGAAAAAAAAAGAAAACAAACATCCAAGGCTCCACGGGCGCGCGCTCTCCCCGCGGAAGCGTGGCGTCGCAGACGAACCTCCTCACCCCGCATCGGCGGCCCAGCAAGCCCGCGATTTTTCTAGAACGAACGGGGCGTGGTCATACCGAGTTGAATCATCCTCCGGGGAGGGCAGTCGAACCGTATCCCACCTCTCCCCATCTTTCGCTGCGTATCGCGCCGACGAAATGAGGAGAACTTTCTGGAAGGTGGCGCGGAACGTATTTAATCGAGCAGCCGAGACGAGAAAGCAGGAGGAGACGGAAGTGAGCGCCAGAGCGCGTAGGGTATACCGCCGTGTTGTCGGCGAAGTTTTTGTCGGTAGCGACAAAGCGGGAGAAGAAGATGATTTGCACCTGAGGGGTGACGACTCGAGCTACAGGCAAGAGCGTGTGTCTACCGCTATCGAGCGAGGACGCGTGGCAACAGCTGCGTGTGTGAAGCCGACGTGTTCGGGCGAAGAAGTTGAAGTTTGAAGAGTGGCCAATTGAAGACGGGAGGTTTCCTGGAAGAGAAACTTCGAGGGCTGCGGAACGACAACAACGCTGGACTTTGAGTGAGTGATTCTCGGAAGAGTATCATCTCGACTTTGGTTCCAAGAACTTTGGACTGAATAGGTTTTATATCTCTTTAGTCTTTAAGTGTCTTGGTTGTTCAATGCATGCGACTGCATTGTAGTGCGTACTGTTGTCTGTGTCCGTTGTTTCAAGTGTGGTTGATTGTACTGTGTAGTACGTTGTACGTTGTTTGTTTGGTGACGTATTGTATGTAACTATTGTGGAGTGTGCATTCTTGTGTTTTGTTTTCGATCTGCCATTTTTGAGAATATAGTATTTGTTTGGTTTATCGACTCTCGGCTCTGACTTGTTCTTTGGGCCACAGCCGGCGTCCGCTGGAGCGCCAAAAAGGACCACTTCTAAATTGTCCACGCTTTCGTGGTGCGGTTCGGAGGGCCAATACTTCGGCCCTTGGAATTAGCCCGGCGATCGCCTCCCTAATAACGGGACAGGTGTGACACCCTTAGAGCCTAATATAGGGTACTATCGAGGAAACCACCCAAACGAAGGGGTGCTTTTTTTCAATCGACCATTTATGCGTGTTAAAGGGTGTTGCAAGGGGTGCTTTCACGTAAAAGCACCCTTTTCACACCCTTTGGGTGTAAATTTTTTACTGTGCATGGTTGTCGAAATATGCCAGACGCTTTTTCTGAAAGCAAGCTTTGAAGAAATTTTTTAAAAGAGAAATACTTTCATACGTGCTAGGCAGTGCCTATTGCAGGCCTGCAGTAGGCACTCTTTAAAAACTGGACGAGCTATCACATCTTTTATCAAATTACAATGAATTAGGATGATTGAATTATAGATGACCAATTTCTGCGCTAGATTAGGTGCACAAAATACATGTTCGCAGCCCTAGGTCTAAAAAGCAGGCAAATAGCAAGCACAGCTTCAAATTGGGATTAGGTGCCTTGGACGGAGCTTCTTGTGAGGGTAGAAAGAACGAGAAAATTGTTCATTATTGATGCCCTTATAGAGGCAGTCAGAATCGCACTGATTGCTCAATTGTCACGATTCCTCGAATTGTTAGAGGCGTGAATAAAGTCAGTAAATCTATTACTTTTTTCGCAGACCTCTTCGCTAGCGCCACGCCCAAGATCATTTGTCCTCAAGTAAAAGAGAAAGCAGAGATGCCTTCACTGTTTGTGCATGAAAAAGTAAGTTTCTTGTGCGGTTTGATTATTGCTACATGTTCTGAACGTTCTATTCTAAGAATTGTTTTTCACACTGGCTCGCTACCCTATAAGGAATTCGATTTTTAGGTGATTACAGGCTTTCGTAAGTGTCATTTTTGAGCTGTAGTCTTACACTTTACCTCCATTCGGGAATATGCTGTATGCTGGAAAACTATCTTATCTTTATCATGCAAAATTATTGGAATGTATGGGTTGTATGATTCGAGTTCAGTGTAACGTCAATTGCACGCCATTTCAAAGGATACACACTACACATTCTTCATATATGGTGCTGCCGGAACAGCATGAAAATCATTTTTTGAGAAGTCATATTTGCTATTTTTACAGGACGAGAGGGTGCCGCTGACGCCCTGCGTAGTCTACCCCGGCCCCAGCCTAGAGCAAGCCTAGTTCCTGAACCGCCATGTGGATGACCGAAATATCTTCCTTGTCAGTAATGACGAAGAAGGAGTGACAGCACTGATGAGTTGATTTTTTTTATTTTCAACATTGTCTACGGCCGCAAGGCTTTTAACAACCACCGTGATAGAGCGGCTTTTTCTCGGCGTGAGTTTGGAGTTTATCAAAGAAGTTGTCCAGGCAGTACGACGCTGAAAATTTTAGTGTCCCAATGCCTCAACAACTTTTTCAAGTGTGGTCATGGTAGATGAACAAATATTGTTATTTGTGTAAGTTACTTTGCTTATGTATAGCTGGACCATTCCATGCCAAACGTCCCAGCCACTTTGGAGTCCATCTGAAATGTATTTGAAAGAAATGTGCTGACTTACTGCGTTGAAAACAGTGAACTGCTAGAATATTTCAGCGAAAAAAAAGTTTTGTTCAAGTGGCTGGCTTCTCATTCATCAGCTTGAATCCATCCAGAGTCGGGCTGCCCGTTTCATTCTTTCCAACTATTGTCGCACCCCCAGCGTCACTTCCATGAAAACAACTTTATCATTACCTCTGCTTTCACAATGTAGAGAAATATCTCGCCTCTGCCTGTTTCACAAGATATATCACAATTCAGTCCTTAAGAATAAATTGATAAGCCCTTCTTCTTACGTATCCGCTCGCACCGACCATCGTCCTAAGGTTGGCATTCCCACATGCCACACCAACCATTTTTACAATTCATTCATCCCCCGTACGGCAGCAAGTTGGAATCACCTTCCTCGATCTGTAGTCGAGATGTCTAATACCTCTATGTTTAAGGCTGCTATAACTAACCTGTCGCCATAATTTTTAGAAATATAGTATTTCCAATATTCAGTAGACCTGTTAAGCTTTGTAGTTCTGTAATACCTGTTTTTGTTCCTATAATGTGCATTATTTCTTTGGTTTCCTTCACTGATCCATGTAATCACCAATTTTTCGCTTTTTCTTTATGTTGTGTAACCCACCCCCCCTCTATAATGCCCTCGGGCCCTGAGGGTATTGAAATGAATAAATAAATAAATAAATAAATAAATAAAATAAATAAATAAATAAATAAATAAATAAATTCTGAACTTCCTGGCATAATGTCGTCTGTTTGCTGTTTGTGGAAAATTTCGTTTTGAACCACCGCTTATTTTTTCTATAGCAAATTCAGTCTACATGTTAAGTAAACGTGCTTGTGTAAGGTATTTGAAACTCAATAATATTAGTGCAATTTTTGCCACATTTGCTTCCAAGAATCAAGCCAAAATATGTTATGTTTGCATTTTTATTGCAATATCGCACTTGGTATAAATATCTGAGCAGTAAATACTTACTCCACAGAAAGTATACTTTGAGGAAAAATATCTTTAGACCTCTCAAGCTGCTGAAATATACGAAAAATTATCACGAATTTCACAAAATCGTGATTTTCGTCCGTATTGAGATGCAATTTGCTCCATGTTGTGATACAATAAAAACTCATCATTATACCTAAATTGCAATAAATAAAATGTTTTCTATAATAAAAATCTTACCACAAAAAGGACATGAAAGAGCGCTGTCAACTGAATTTTATTGAAGGTGCTACGAGCGTTTTTATACCGAGAACAAGAACAGGGCTCATCTGCAACAACACATGTGCGACCATGACAAAATAATTTTACCAAGAAAAGAATACTCTTTTTCGGAAAAGATAAGTGAAGGTGTACTGATGCATTGATTCTTGGCCTTCCCGATAAAAAGTTCTAAAATATCTCATTTTTTTCTGCTTGCTTTTTTTTCAAAAACCGTGTTTTATGAAACCTAGTACTGCACTTACATTCTTTATGGTGTCCGGCCATGAGACTACTATAGCCCTTCCTAACATTGAAAGCATGCGGTCGTGCTCAATCTTTGAAGCATTGCCTAGTTTATCCTATGCTTACTTTTCCACATATTAGTGGTGTCTCATACACATTAGATTGTCATTCAGTAAACCATTTCTAGAGCGAATGGTGCAAGATTTACTATTCGTGTTGCTGTAAGTACATGCACGTTTGAATGCTTGCAAGGGGTGGAAAACAACAATGTCATAACTGCTGGCTCTTTTCCTAAAATTGTGAGACACCTTATGTACGTAGTACCGTGTAACATGCAAAGGTCATTGGTCATTCTGCTTTTCTTTTTGTCTTTTTTCCTTTAACTTTACTTTCTGCGGGAGGGTTTCGCAAACGAGTGTAATGGTGCTGTTGGGGTATTGGCTGGCACTATCAGCCCAGGAGTGCTAAGAATGTTCTGCATATTGATAGTGGACATTCAAAAATAGTAAAAGTGGAATTAACACCACATGTATTCAGGCCACCCTTCAGAAGTCTTGTTAGCACAAGGGAGAGGTCAGGCTTAAAAACCACATTAAAAGTCTAAAAGATGCTGGATGTCTCGTAGTAAGACGGTAAGTCGGGCCAGTTGGTTAGGATCCATCGTGAACTTTCTTACAGCGCAACACCAGAAAAAATACTGGACAGCGAAGGAGTAGAACACAAAGAAAAGACGGCGCTGTCTTTTCTTTGTGTTCTACTCTTTCGCTGTCCTGTATTTTTTCTGGTGTTGCGCTGTAAGAAAGTTCATGCTGGATATCTCAACAGAATCATCACACCCGTTTGCGAAACCCTCCTGCAGAAAGTAAAGCTAAAGAAGACAGGACCAAAAAAAAAAACAATGACCAAAACCTTTGCATGTTATACCACATAACGTGTCTCACAATTAAAAAAATAGCCAGCAGATATGATATTAACGTGTTGTTTTCCACCCTTTGCAAGCTTTCAAAAGTGTGTGTACTAAACAATAACAAGAATAGTCAATCTTGCACCATTCGTCACGAGAATAGGTTTACTTAATGCAAATTTAAAGTTTGTAGAAATCTTTTTATCAGGAATACCAATGATCAGTGAATTACCACACGTTCACTTATCCTTTCCGAGAGGGAGTATTGTTTTCTCAGTAAAGTTTATTTTGTAGTGGTCACACGTGTTATCGCGCATGAGCACTGTTCTTGTACTCCGTATAAAAGCGCTCGTAGCACATTCATTATATTCAGTTGACAGTCGGTGCTCTTTCCTGTCTTTTCTGTCTCTTCCTGAAGTTGTCGCGCTGTGACTAGCACACAACCACGATGAACCAACTCGCCCAAATTAAAGTCTTGTTACGTAACACGTGGATCGAGTTTCGTATAGAAAGAAGGAGCGGTGCTTTTAAAATAAAATTTTTCACATACAACACCTAGACCTCATTCCAGGAAGTTCAGAAAGCAGCCACGTGGCCAAACAGTTTTCTTCTCCTAAATATTCCAGAAGTTCATTATTTTCAATGCAGCAAGAGGTTTTCGAATACATTTGAGATGGTTGCCAAAATGGCTGAGATATTTAGCATTAAATGACCCAGCTGTGTCATTACCCATAATTATGAATGACCTCGTTTGTTTTGTTTTTGTGTCCTGACTCGGTTTTGTTTTCGGTTATAGATTATTTTGTTTCTGATCGTTGTATTGGGTTTTAAGTATTCACTAAAGTTATACGTGCAAAAACCCATATATGTTTGCATGTACATCATTTCTGATAACCAATTGTTATACATCCAGAAATACAAAGCTTAAACCACTGTGATCGTATACATTTGAAAACACTATCGGCATATATTTTCGTGTGCATCACTTCTTGGGAACGATTGTGTACATGAAAGCGTATATAATGAAATCATAGTGATTGTATATATTTGAAAGAATCATAAGTATATAGTTGCCTGTATTTCATTCCTATTAACCGATTGTGTACATGAAAGAGTATTAAACTGGAAACCACTGGGATTGTAGATACTTGAAAGAATCATAGGGATATGTTAGCATGTATTTCATTTAGAGTCTCTTTGTACTAGAAACAGTATACTAAACTGAAACCAGTGTAATTGTATGTTTCAAAGAATTGTCAATAAAGAAAAACTGAAAAAAATAATAAACATTTGAGGTGTTGCGTGTGTAGTTCACGTATCCGTGAACATTTTACACATCTGGTGACAAAGTTGTGCGGCAGAAGAAAAGTTTATAAGTTTTATTTGCCTAATAAATACATGCAATATGCAAGAGCAGCAAGGCTCAGTTTTCTGCAAAGCGCATTATGTATATACTGTGAAGTATATATAGATCCAGCAGAAGTTCATACACGATTTTACGTGTTTATATTTTTGCCCACATGCAATGATTGGAGCTCGACAGGTGGCGCACCATTGATAATCAGGACCGCTTTCTTCAATTAGTGTGTAATCAGTGCATGCTGATGTCTATTAGTTCCGTTTTAAAGAATACTGGCACCCCTGCCATGGGCACTCAACACCCTTGTGCACCCTTCTCGCACCCTCCTCAGTGGGTGCTAAAAAGTGAAGGACATTGAAGGCACCCTTCTTTAACGATGTTTTTGTAACACCCTACAGTTTTTTTTTTCATGTACACCCTATTTTAAGGGTGCATGTAAAACACCCTCTTTGGAAGGTGCTGAATTAACACCCTTAGAATGATGCCATGGGACAAGCTCATTTACACCCTTCTGGGTGTAAAAATTTTCACTGTGTAGGAGGTTGACATGAAGGGTTGGGGGGGGGGAGCCTGAACTAAACTTTAGCTATAGTTGCCGATTGAAAGAAGATATTTCAAATATATGTTATGTGGGCCACTTCTGAAAGGCACTTACTGTCAGGATTTAAAAAAATACCGATACTGATCTTCGAACTGAGCAAAATCGGTGTGCCGATTTTGATATAATACAGTTTTTGTTTCTTGGTTATCCTTCAGCAATGGTGACACCATGAGATATATTGTGAAAAACATGCTTGCGACCAGTATTGTCTGAGTCGTCTCATGCATTCTTATTGAAAAAACAAGAAACAATTATGTGACGTGACATTCTTGGGTGGGCCGCTTGTCGAAAGCGACGAGCATGTTTGATGTGTGTGCTATATAGCTCCTTAAACATATAATGCCTTTGATATCCTTCATCATCACATCTTCATGAGTGGTCTAGAAACTTCCAAGGGCTGTTTGACATTTCACTTGCCTGCTGTGTGCACAGATAAGGCATCCACGTGATCAATTATGGCTACTTTTCGCTAAGTCGGTGAAGCGTGCGATATGCAAACAATTTTGTATCTGAAAACACATCAAATATAGGTTTTATTGAAAAACAACCACCTCTTGAAGTAAAATTGGGTGACAATCAACCTTCATAGTTTGGTTTACAATAACACTATAGTCATCCCGCATCACCATATTTTGTATCACACACTCTAAAAAATTTTCCACCCATAAGGGTGTATTTGTTTTGTCCCATGGGCGACACCCTATAGGGTGTCTGGGAACACTCTAAACAATAAGGTGTTTAGAAACACCCAATAACCCTGCAACATTCTGTAACCGTAGGGTGTAAAGAAACGTTACACCCTACTTTATTAGGTATTTATGAACACCCCTAAACTATGGGTGTTGGATGAAGCTGCACCCATGCGAGTGGGGTGTTTACTGAAAACCCCCTTGAAACGATGGCAGTTATATGGATGAGCATACTTGATCAAATAAAGCGCAATTAACGGGCAACAAAAGCAGAGACACAGGAGGTGACGCTTAGACATGTCTGTTGAGGAGAGCCGTTCACAGCACTTCATTCTATCAAATATGCATCACCAACTGGCCCAAGCCTCGATTGTTCTCAGGGAGAAGCATATATGAACCTTCTCTGCAGCTGACAGGGAAGAAGGAAGATACTGGTGTCACCCACTGCACTTATACCTGCATGCATGCAGCTGATAAAAAGGGTGCCTTGGTCTTGAATGAGCTGCATGAGACCAGCGTATATATGTGTACGTAAACTGGGCCGTAAACAACAAATCTGACAAACAGGACTTTGATGGCATTCTGCAAATATTTGAAATATGTCACGGGACCAAGTTTCTTTCTCTCTATATTAAAAATTCATTGTTTTCAATACAATAAATCTCCACAACTTTAAAAACATTTGCGCTAGTTGGGCAAACGACTGAGACGTATGGCGTTTGATTGGCACATATACAATAGAAGAAAAAAACACGTAGAAAGAGAAAGCGAGTTTCTGGAGTCACATTTACAACCTATTACATTTCGCAGTGGAAATTTCGACATTAAAAAAGAGAACATTCAACAAGGTAGTGTAATTGGGGTTGTATTATTGTAATGTCAGTGTTGACATACTTCTAACTGCAAAACCACTCGTCACTGCTGCTTGCACAATCATCTTCAGCTGCTGAGATGACTGGTGCCTTCGAGAGAAGTGGGGCGAAGCTGTTCTTTCTGTACAGGAAATTCAATCCCGGAAACCTAAAATAAATACACAAAGAAGAATGACTGAAATTTCACAAAGGGTGCAACATACAGTGTGCACCATGCATAACTAACCGCTTTCTTAAGTGTAAGTATAAATTGAGTGCATAGCAAGCATATTCAGTGGCATCGAGCTCTACTACAGTGAGAAATGATATAAAAGGTACGCTGAGCAATAAACGCCATAAAAAACGCGCTGCGGCAGAATCATACCTTTCATGCCGTATATATGAACTTTATTTTACCCTTTCAGCTTGCTCGCACAGGCAAATAAAAAATTGCTGCTCCAAGTTGATAATGTTCCATTAGCTGCATGCAACAACTAATCTAAGTGAATGTCAAGTTCTATGCTTTAGTATGCATCAACACAGCTGCATGTGTATTTCTGCAGATCTACCATGCTACTCATTCGATTAGTTTATTAAAAGAAATACAGTACGATGCGCAACAACATATACATATTTTATCTGTATGGCACAAAAGCACAATGCCACTGAGCATACATGACGGTATGCGCATTGAGAAGGTATTCAGTGCAGGTAACTTGTAAAATTAAGTACTGTACAGTTACGTATTAAAATGTGAATGATACTAGTGTTATTGAACTGGCTCACATTGACACGATTACATAATGGAAGAAGTGGCTATTGGGTCATTCCAAATCAGACGTCCCAGTCATTTTGGTGACCACCGCAAATGTATTAGAAAAAAAATCGCACTGATTTTACTGCATTAAAAATGGTAACTGCTAGAATATTTCGCCGACAAATAATTTATTGGTCACGTGGCTGCCCCCTGAACTTCCCGGAATCTCGTCTGCATGTTTGTGAAAAAACTTATTTCATAAGTATCTCTTCTTCCCTGCCAAATTTGGTCTACAAGTTAAGTGAAGGGCTTGCGTAAAGTGTTTGAAGCTCAGTAAAAATATTACCATTTTTCGACCACATACGCCTCAAATAATTTAGCCGAAGTGTGTTATATCTGCATTTTTCTATATCAATACTGCACTTTGAATGAATATCTGAGGAGTGAATGCATAATCCACATAAGGTATATTTGGAGGAAAAAATATTTTAGACCTCTCAAGCTGTCAAACTCTACGAGAAAAAATTGCAAATTTCACAAAATAATTGTTTTGTCTATAATGAGACGCAACTTGCACCATGTGGTGATCGAATTAAAATAGACTTTGTACCTAAATCGAAGCAAATAAACAGTTCTTTTCATGTGCCAAATTTTGTCACAGCAATTAATGTTTTGAGAAAAAAATCACAGCATATCCATGGAGTGAATAATGATGAGTGGGGCGTAGCGTTCGTTCGTCCGGACGCACAAACTGATGGACAGACAGTCTGACGCCAGTATGGACGAAAAAAAAGACGGAGGGACTTACGGACAGACCGACACACGGAAGCCCGGGCGGATGAATGCACAGACGAACGGACGAAAGCACAAATGTACGTACGAACGATTCGCCCCACGAATCATCATTTTGTCCGTGTATATGCTGTGAAAACCACTAACGCTATCTATTGTGCAACTCATCAAGTGGCTACATAATACTAGTACGACTACACAGGAGGGAATGACCAACGGCCTCAAAAGCTTTGCCCCTAAATGATTTTTGAAGTTCCAAGTTCCACATTCGCCATTTGGTCATACAGCAGCCGACGCAAATCATCAACAGATTGCAGAGTTCAACATCGAAACAGGTACGCGGCCTGCTCCCGGGAAGTCGTCTATAGGACCCTTCTTTCATGTGGCGCTTGTTATGTCGGAACGACCGGAAGGTGTCTGAACGATCGGCTGAGAGAGCACGCGAACAATGTTAAAAACGGGAAAGATGGTTTTCTTGCCCAGCACTGCACTGAGTGCAAGTGTGTTCCCCTCTTCGAGGAAACAGCGACGTTGTACGAACACAGAGATGTAAGCTCCCGGGTCATTGTCGAGGCTGCGCAGATGGCACGCGAACAGGTGCCTTGTGTTAGCAAGCCCTCCGTGGCTTTGTCCGAGAAGGAGCGCAGGTTCCTCGAAGGATTCGGTGCGGGCAAGTAACGCGAACAGGTGCCTTGGATTAGCAAGCCCTCCGTGGCTTAGTCCGAGAAGGAACGCAGGTTCTTCGAGGGATTCGGTGCGGGCAGGTAGCTTTACCTTTCTGGTTCGGTTTCTTCTAGGTTTTTCTTTGCTGTTTTTCAGTGCTTTTGTATTTGTGTTGTTTGTTTTTGGTTTTCTTACTCATGTTCTGCTCTTGTGCCATGGTCACTGTCTCCTCTATATATTTTCGTGCTCTGCGCAATAAACTCAGTTGGAAGTTAGCGCTCGTGTCTTTCGTGTCCTTCTTGTCTCTGTGTCGTCGTTTTGTTCTCGCGCTATAACTATCGTCATGCCATACCAGCTAGCCCAAGCTGCCACACTTGAAGTTCCCCATTGCCGTTGATGGGAAAATTCAAAAAATATTTTATTCCTTGAAATAGAAATTGTAATGATGAAACTTGTCACATACAAAGAACTGTTTATTTGCTTTCATTTTAGATAAATGTGACTTTTAATTGGACCACCACATGGTGCAAATTGCGTCTCAATATGGACAAAAATGATAATTCTGTGAAATGAGTGATCTTTTCTCGTAGAGGTTAACATCTTAAGATGTCTAAAAATTATTTTTCATCAAAATATCTTTTCTGTGAAGTTAGTAGTCACAGCTCAGATATTCATAAAAAGTGCAGTATAGCAATGCGAAAATGCAAACATAACACACTTTGGCTAAATTCTTATAGACGTATTTGGCCGAAAATTTGTATTAATATTGCTGAGTTTCAAACACCTTACATAAGCCCCTTTACTTAACATGTACCAAAATTGGCATAAAAAGGTGCGGTACTTGTAAAATATTTTTTTTTCACAAACAACACTCAAACAACAGTCTGGAAAGTTTGAAAGGCAACCACGTGACCAAAAGCTTTTTTTTCTCACCGAAATATTCAAGCACTTTACTTTTTTTAGTGCATTAAATCAGCACGATTTTTTTAAACACATTTGCCGTAGCCACAAAGTTGGCTGGGAAATGTCGAATAAAGTTACCCTGTTACCTTCACTCAATGACAATTGCATACTGCTAAATTAGGGCCATTTGTTTCAATCATGCTGTCAGGGTAAGAAAGCATAACTCCTTCCCAATGCAGCGTATAGCTGTTCAGTGGCTGAGCGTGTTGTGTTCCCAGATAGATATGCTGCCCAATCTTACATTTTTGCTGCAACACATGCTTAGATACCGTGCAGTATGTATAACATCGAAGCGTTTTTGTGCAACAAAAAACTAATAATACGCTTCACATAGCAAAAATACCTCTAACATCTGATGTACTTAGCGAAGTTAAACGCCACAGCGAGGCGATGGCAATAAAACTCTGAATAACAAGAATATTGTTACGAGTAACTTGTTTAATTATCTATTTACAGCGCACAGAACCCGACGAGCAAGATGGGGTCAGACCAGCATCCAACGGAAAACCCACTTCTTCCTCCTCTTTCATGCAGCCGTGTTTAGCGGCTGTTTTGTATCATAACCCCCGGCGGTAGAAGCACCGTCCCGGTGCTAAAGTTACGCAGATGATGTCGAAGGGGGGTAATAGGGCTTTAGCTGAGCCACGTGAACGGTGTTGCTCGGAGCTGACGATGACATTGTTGGATCGGTTGGAACAATCTCGTACATGACGTCTGTCACTTGGCGAACGATACAGAATGGTCCAGTGTAGGGCGACAACAGTTTTTCCGACAGTCCCACACGCCGAGTAGGTGACCAGAGGAGCACGAGAGAACCCGGAGAAAAATGCACGTCCCTATGGTGAGAATTGTAGAGCTGTTGTCGGCGCGCCTGTAAAGCCTGTAGACGGTTACGGGCGACTTGGCACACGTGGTCGGCGCGGGCAATGGCTTCACCAGCATATTCAGTGGCCGCAGGTAGTAACGTGTCTAAAGGTAGAGTTGGGTCCCGGCCATATAGTAGATAGAAGGGCGAATATCCAGCAGTGTTGTGACGAGATGAGTTGTAGGCGAACGTCACATACGGCAAATGAATGTCCCAATCATGGTGGTCTGGCGCAGCGTATTTGGCAAGCATATCGGTTAGGGCCCTGTTAAGGCGCTCCGTGAGGCGATTTGACTGGGGATGGTACGAAGTAGTAAATTTGTGCTTGGTATGGCAAGACCACAGGATTTCATGAACGACAGCTGATAAGAACGTGCGGCCACGGTCGGTGAGAAGTTGACGGGGAGCACCGTGCACTAATATTATGTCGTACAGCGGAAAGTCCGCAACGTCGGTAGCGCAGCTGGTCGGGAGGGCTCGTGTGATTGCGTACCGCGTCGCGTAGTCCGTGGCAACAGCAATCCATTTATTTTCGGCTGTGGAGAGTAGAAAAGTGCCCAACAGGTCGAGACCAACTCGAAAGAAAGGCTCGTTGGGAACGTCGATCGGCTGAAGGTAGCCGGCTGGGAGGGCAGACAGCGTTTTGCGACGCTGACAGGGCTCACAAGCGGTGACATAGCGTCGGACAGAGCGGGCAAGTCCAGGCCAAAAAAAAACGACGTTGTACCTAATCGTATGTGCGAGAAACGCCCAAATGGCCCGTCATGGGAGCGTCATGAAGTTGATGCAGGACAGTGGAACGCAGGTGCGCTGGGATGACCGGAAGTAAGTCTGATCCGAAGGAATCAAGGTTGCGGCGATATAGGATCCCGTCTTTCACCAAAAACATTCGTAGGGACGGGTCGCGAGGCGTTGACTCCAGTTTGTCAATAATGGCTCGTAAAGAAGCATCCCGACGTTGCTCTTCGCCAATGTTTAACAGCTGCGACACGGAAAAAACGTCCGTGATAGCGTCAGTATCGGTTGCTTCGTCAACAGGGTAGCGGGATAAACAATCCGCATCCTGATGTAATCGCCCTGTTTTGTACATTACAGAGAACGTGTACTCTTGAAGGCGTAGAGCCCAACGAGCGAGACGTCCCGTGGGGTCCTTCAGGGAGGCTAGCCAGCAGAGCACGTGATGATCCGTGACAACATGGAATGAGCGCCCGTACAGGTGGGCGAAACTTGGCGACTGCCCATACAAGGGCGGGCGAGGCACTCGCGCTCCGTGATGGAATAGTTGCGCTCGGCTGGAGATAGCAGTCTTGTGTAGGCTATAACATGGTCGTGTCCACGTTGTGGCTGCAATAGCACAGCTCCTATGCCGTGTCCACTGGCGTCCGTGTGAACCTTGGTTGGGGCTAATGGATCAAAGTGAGCCAAGATTGGTGACGTTGTAAGCAATGTCGTAAGTTGCGAAAACGATGACGCTTGGTCATGGCCCCAGGTAAACGAGGCGTCTTTCTTCAAGAGGTCTGTGAGTGGGCGTGCAATTGTCGCAAAGTCCTTAACAAAGCGTCTGAAATATGAGCACAACCCCACAAAACTGCGGACATCCTTTGTGGTCTTCGGAACGGGAAAGTTCGTGACTGAGCGAATTTTCTCTGGGTCTGGACGCACGCCTTGAGCACTGACAAGGTGACCGAGCAGGGAAATTTGACGACGAGCGAAGCGTCACTTGGAGGCGTTAAGCTGGAGTCCGGCTCGACAAAAAACGTCCAGAATAGCTGACAAACGATAAATATGGGAGTCGAATGTGGGCGAAAAGACAATAACATTGTCAAGGTAACACAAGCAGGTGGACCATTTCAGCCCTTGGAGCAATGAGTCCATCATTCTTTCAAATGTGCCTGGTGCATTGCAGAGTCCAAAGGGCATCACCTTAAACTGATAAAGACCATCAGGAGTGATGAATGCGGTCTTCTCGCGGTCCATCTCGTCGACGGCTATCTGCCAGTACCCTGACCGAAGGTCAATAGTTGAAAAATAAGTGGCACCATACAGGCAGTCGAGGGCGTCGTCGATGCGAGGTAAAGGATAAACGTCTTTTTTGGTAATTTTGTTAAGGTGACGGTAATCGACACAAATGCGCCATGTTCCATCTTTCTTTTTAACAAGGACGACTGGAGAAGCCCAGGGGCTGCATGAAGGCTCGATAATGTTTTTCGCAAGCATTTTGCCGACTTCATGTTGTAATATTGCACGCTCCGACGCCGACACACGGTAGGGGCGTCGGTGAGTGGGGGTTGCATGGCCAGTATTTATGCGATGGGTGACAATGGTCGTTTGGTCCAAAGAGTTGCTGGCAAAGTCGAAAATGCTACAATAGCCGTCAAGAACGTGGCAAAGCGCTGCAGCTTGCTCAGACGTGAGGTCCGATGACACCATTCGCTCAATGTCGGCGCCCCAAGAACGTGATGGAGTGGAACCACTGACTGAGCTGCAGCAATCGTCAACTCTGAAGGGCTCGACATGGTCATCTTGGAGAGCAGTAATTTTGGCCAGGGAGATACCCTGTGGCAAAACTTGGGTGGTGAGTGAAAAGTTGACCAGTGGAAGGAAGGTGCGGTTTCTCTTAATCGTCAGAATCATATGCGGCACAGCAACCCCATGCGTAAGCATCACTGCAGGAATCGGGGCCACCATGTAATCACCATCAGGTACTGGCGGCGTGGAGGATAAGTCGACATGTGTGACAGAGTCAGGAGGGAGGCGCGTGAAATCAATGCAGCAGAGGCTGGTTTGCGGTGGGCTGGTCGGGTCGGAAAAAAGGGGTAAATCGAGATGGAGAGAGCCAGCTGAACAGTATATGAGGGCAGAGTGCGTGGCTAGAAAATCCATACCGAGAATGAGTTCATGAGGGCAATGTTCGATAACGGCGAAAAGAACGACAGTGCTTCTCTCCCCAATAGACACTCGCGCAGAGCACATGCCGAGAATTGCGGCAGTTCCTCCATCGGCGACTCGTACAGCTCGGTTGAGGGCGGGCGTGACAACTTTTCCAAGTCGGCGGCGAAGGTTAGCACTCATAATGGACACATGCACGCCAGTATCTATCAATGCACTGACACGAACATTGTCGACAGTAACGTCCAAAAGGTTCCGGTTCGTTGTTAACGTTAATCGAGGATTTCTTACGAAGGTCGTCAACGCAGCTCCACCTCCAGAAGCTGCACGGCCTAGTTTTCCGGTCGGAGATGCTGCGAATAGGTTGGGGAGGCAGCAGGGCGTTGTGAGGGCGACCGGGACTGACGACGAGCAGGGGACGGTGACCGGTCGTAGTGAGGTCTGCTCAGAGGTGCTGTAGGAGCAGAAAATGTGGTCGGCGTTGATAGAGAAAGTTGTGGGGACGACTGGCGAGCAGAAGTGGTGTGATACTGAGGTGCATAATGGGACGGTGGAGCCCAGCGGCTGCGGCAGTGGCGAGCGATATGACCAACGCGTCGACAGTTAAAACATATGGGCCTGTCATCAAGAGTACGCCATTCGGACGGATTGCGTTGTATGCGAGGTGCAGAAGGGGTACAATAAGAAGGCTCAGCAGAGTATACGGTAAAAACAGGATGTAGGCCGACATTCGATAGCTCTTGACGAACGACCGCTTGTATTAAAGAGATCGTGGTCGGGGAAGGCGCAGGCGTTAATAATGGCGTGGTTACCGGTTGTGCTGCCTCGACCTCTCGACGAATGATGCGTGTAAGGTTTTCACATCGAGGAGCCTGGTGGAAGGCGTCGTCACACGAAGAAGTGGCCGCTGTGTTCGGAAGGCGCGTGATGCTTTGGGCTACGCGGCGGGCTTTAGCTTGTTCGAAACGTCGGCATTCTTTAAGGATTGTGTCGATGCTCGAGACGTTGTTAAAAACCAGCAGGTTGAAAGCATCGTCAGCAATGCCTTTCAAGACGTGGTTAACCTTTTCGTCTTCCGACATGGACTGGTCGGCCTTTGAACAAAGGGCCAAGACGTCAAGAATGTAAGAGACGTACGATTCGGTAGAAGACTGGGCCCATGTGGCAAGAGTCTTCTTCGCAACGAGCTGACGACCAGATGAATCGCCAAAGAGGTCACGTATTTTTTCTTTGAAGAGATCCCAGCTCGTTATGTCGGCTTCGTGGCTTTCAAACTATGTTCGGGGAGTGCCGTTCAGGTAGAAAAGCACGTTGGCGAGCATGAGCGTGGAATCCCAGCGGTGAGTAGCACTGACGCGCTCGTACCGCTTCAGCCAAGTGTCGAGATCGATCGTACCATCACCGGAGAAAGTGCCGGGATCCCGGAGGTGCGGTAGTGTGACGTAGGTGGCGGCTTGGACTGATGAGGGCGGCGTAAAGGAAGTACCAGGAGTCGAAGCAGTCGAAAGGTCGCCGATGGTGCGAACGCTGCGCGTCTCCATTGAGGTACGGGGGTCGTCAACCTCCACCAATAATGTTACGAGTAACTTGTTTAATTATCTATTTACAGCGCACAGAACCCGACGAGCAAGATGGCGTCAGACCAGCATCCAACGGAAAACCCACTTCGTCCTCCTCTTTCATGCAGCCGTGTTTAGCGGCTGTTTTGTATCAATATTTTGAAAGTTACACATGATGAAAACAATCTGAATAAAATGTGCTCGAACGTGAGCAGTTATGTTCAAACAAGCGTTTGCGCTGTTCAAGTAGGCAATTCGACCACACACACAGACTAAAGTTCCGTTCTAACAAAAGTCCAGCTTCACTGCTCGATCCACTACATAGGCACGGCTGTCGGCAGTGTCACTCTACGTTGCGGGTAAACAAAAATACCGGTGAAGAAGAATAACGAAATTGAATGTATTAGCAAGTAGGCAAACTTCGCGAGGTGCACCAAACGCGAACCAATATGCTGTGTTGTCAACCGATGCATCAACCCGAATTATCCCGGTAGTGTTACCGCACAAAACGAAAAAGAACCGAAAAGAACGACATGGACACCACACCCTTGTTTCCGTTCTCGGTCTTTTTGTGGAATACAAAAAAAAAAGAAAGTAAATGAGCTACCGACTTGCCAAAGCATATGCGTCTTACATACGGTTGATGCTTAGAGCTAACAGGCGCCGTCCCCACGCATGTAATAATTAATTAGTAAACTAAAATTGATGTGCAGCACGAGCAGGCCCCGTTAAAAACGGCTGCCAACAAAGGACACCTCAAAAATCTGTTCAATTTCTTCGCTGAACATCAGCGGCACACGCTCACTCTGGTTTGTACTCCAAACAATCCAAACAAACAAACAAAAAACTTGCCCACAATCACACTTCGCCATCATCCCCGTGAAACAGTTCTGACAAATATTCTCGCTAAGTAAACAAATGCTGATTTCTCATCCACTGGTTGAAAACGAAATTGTTTGAAGGTGTTATTCTCGTGCTCACGCAGTTAACAATTAACAAAGCGCTGAACAGAACAACGTGAGAGCGGTACTCACTATTTCACTTCAAGTGCTCCACAATATGACTCCACAGGTCCAGTCTTCAGGATGGTGCACCTTCGCAATAATCAGCACTGACAGAACACACTGGTGGAGCACAGAGCGCAGGCACATTTCAAACTAAACACGGACTAATAAACTCTACCGATCGAGGAGCCACACGCACCCCACGCACACAAACGGGAGGGTTTTTCGCCAGTGCACGCAGTGACATGTAAGACGATGTCGACCCCTTTCCCGCGCTGTGCGCCCGGCACGCAGCAATACCGGGCAGCCAAGGTTGTCTAGGCGACGAGACTTCCTGGCATCGGCGCGCTTTCAGACCGGCTAGATGCGGTTTAACGCTAGCTCCGGCCCTCTGGTGATAGCGCGGGCGCTGATTTTGTTTTTTTTTGCGACAGCGATCTGTTGCGTTATACTCGTTCTTTAACAGTGCATCTGAATCGCAGAGAACTTTGTGACGGTGCAGTGCGGCCAGCACGAGCTACTAGTCAGAACGCGCATTTGTAATACTCAGGAGCAATGTTTAGCGCACCTTCACCGACCTAATGTAGTGAATTTTGGTAAAAAAGCTAAGCTGATGCTTTCTGCTTAGCTCTATGAGTCTTTAGGGACTGCACATTCAAGGTCACGCAGGCGATATTTTATCACCATTTTCATTTCGGTAAAGACATGCATCTGCACGCTTTTATGCAGCAAGCAATAACAAGAAAGAAGAGGAACGCTCTGGCACGCAGTAAATAAAAATACTGACCTGCTGCTACTTTCTCAACCTGTTAATTCCTACTTCTGTCTTCACGTTGCGGCAATGCATTTGTATTTAGCTTGCAGTCCTCGGAACAAGACCATGGCTGAGAATATTTCATCAATGCTGTTTTCTAGCTACCTACAAAGCCAAGGCTTTGACCAAAGCACGTCTGCTGGGGAAGTTACATAAATTAAAAGAAGGGGGTCCACAAGAAAAAAAACCGGAGGGAGAGAGCGAGAGAACTAGAGAATGCGTTTCAGCTCCCCTGAGGAGAGCTTTGTTCGCAATTCAGTCCACAAGGCTCCCGTCATTGTGAGCAAGGCTGCGTCAAGGTCACCTAAATGTCCTTATTCTGCATTTTTCTTTATGGTCGGTGTCCTCTTCCAAACGTCCATGACGCACTCTTAAAGACAGACGAAGAGGAACATGTGCTACAGTAATTAAATAAAACGTGCCTGCTAAAAATACATGACGTCAATGTTCGTTTTTAAGGGACCTGATGGACTGCTGACGTGGTGGTTATGGCTAAACAATTGTGCTGTTGTTTTTTTGCAGGTGGTGGACGTTTTATCTCCAGCTTTAAAAGCTTCAATATTATGGATAGGGGACGGGGGAGGGGGAAGTGTTTATTTATTTATTTATCCATTTTACCTGCAGCGCCAACAAGGCATTACAGCAGGGGGGTATATGCAAATACATGAATACGATTCATCATATGGGAAAAAAAAAGAAGAGGAAAAAGAGAACTGACATGAGAATAAGTGGTACAAATCTGCACAATAGCGCGTCAAATGTACAAGCAGTGCCACAATGAAAAGTTTACATGTGCGACAAAAACGTGTGAAACAGAGCATCAGATGTACAATTAACAATATTACCTGGTAGTTTATTCCAGGCCTCAATGGAATGGGGAAAGAAAGAACCCTTGTACACATCAGTACGGCAATCAATTTCACAAATTTTCCATTCATGGTCGCGTCGCTTAGATACAAAGTGCGGGGTTAGTAAGAAAATTTTAGGATCAAGACCAGTCTTATTGAAATAAATACGATATAGTAGTTCAAGTTTGTGACGCAACCGACGTTTACTTAGTGTTTCCCAGCCCAACTCTGATTTAAGTAATGTAATGCTAGTGCGAAAACTACAATTTTTAGTTACAAATCGGGCGGCGCGGTTCTGGACGCGTTCTAGCAGTGTACATAAATTTTCAAATTGTGGGTCCCACACGGCGCAGGCGTACTCCGTAATGGATCTTACGTTGGTGAAATATAAAAGTTCTTTAACTTTTGGAGGAGCATCACTGAAGTTGCGTTTTAGAAAGTTGAGCATGCGGGAAGCAGAAAAGGACACGTGTTCAGTCTGACGTTTCCAGGTTAGGTTAGATGAAAAAATATGCATGGCTACACCAATGTGCGCAACACTACCTTGTTCAAGCAAATCAGTGTACTTTGTGAGTGTTGACTAATCACGCAAATGACACAGATGAAAGAAACAGGTACATGAGAATTGGCCCTCACTCTATTGAACAAGCGTCGCTCCTACGGTATCTTCCATATTATAGTAGTTTGCGTGCTTTATCGATCAAAACTGCGTTTCGGTCACATTCTGCTTCAATTCATTACTAGACTCGCAAGCAGCTAGTAGTGGGAGCCTTTCTGGTATCAAGATAGTTAACGTATACTAACAGTATAAGCAAAACGGCCCGAAAATGTCGTGCATTTGTAGCCTTGCAGGCACGTGTGCTCAGATTTCAGGGCAACTTAAAGAAACCCTGGTAGTCGAAATTTCCGGCGCCCTCCACTACAGCGTCTCTCATAATCGTATGGTCATTTTGGGTCGTTAAACCCCACATATCAATAACTTATTTGTAGCCTTGTTCATTACACCCCAAATACAAGAGGTAAAATGGGTGTTTTGGGGGTGTTTTAATAACGAACACCTCAAATTTTAAAAATGGGGCATAAAAAGGGTGTTCATATGGCTGCTTTTGATGTATACACCCGTTTTGCACCTTTTAGGGTGTAAAATTTTTTTGAGTGCAGTTAATATTTCTATATAAAGACTGCTTCCTAAGAACACAGTGTAAATATTTATAAAGCGCTCAAGTACTTGTCAGAGAACAAAACGAGATAGGTGGTTGGTGACGTGGCTTAGAGCAACTTATTTTCTAGTAATCGGTATCTAAAAATGTGCCACTGATAGTAAACAAAAACAGAGAAAGTGATCTGACAGAGGTTCAGGCCCCAGAGCATGACATATGTACGGGGCACATGGCTGAACATATACTTTTGACAAAGAATTTTCATTCAATGTTTGCTGTATACGTACGACTCCGCCAGTTGAACACAACTTATGTGGTTAAGCGTTGAACGAAGGAATCGTTACTGTGTGCTTGCTAAGTGTTTTTTATATGCGTCACTAAAAAGGCAAAACAAACCACGACCACCAGCTTGCCTTTGGCATAGAATGCTACTTAGAATTACGAGACCTCACATTTACGGCTGACGAGGAAAACTCCCGTAGTTTTCATGCAACTACGGATCATTTCATGTCTCCATTTTAGGCTGCGCGTCTGAAAAAAACCAACGCACTTTCAACAACAACAACAACAACAACAACAACAACAACAACAACAACAACAACAACAACAACAACAACAACAACAACAACAACAACAACAACAACAACAACAACAACAACAACAACAACAACAACAACAAACACAACAACAACAACACCAACAACAACACAGGTTTTGCGTGGTAAAACTATATACCGCGTGAGGCCCACTCCCCGAATTATAACCACCTGTGTTTCTTAGCACAAACATCCAAGAACGCGGGCCTCTACCATTTCCACAATGTCAAAATGCGACGTCGGTCTGCTGGTCAGCAGCCATGCGCACAGCAATTGCCAATGTGCCGTTGACAGCAAGCCCGATTCCGAGAGGCTACCTTCACAACTGTAATGGGCAGGCCTGGCTGGTACGCTACTGGAACGGTCATAACGTATCTGTCATTCTTACTAATTTGCGTCCCGTCTTAAGCACTGTTCCGTTCCATGCCATCCCTAAAATGATACAGACCATCGGTCGTATGTACAAAGAGTGCACCGCTAAATATGCTCTTAAAAGACTAAACGTATACGTTCACACAAATCAGTTGTACAAGAAAAACATATGTATCCCAATGCAACTTCATTCCCGCCGACCGAGGATTGCTCACTTTCAGTTTTTCATTCTTCACGAGCCAGCGGGCGACGACCGCAGGCGAGTGACAGCAGACTCTCTGTCTTATTCGCTAAAATCTCGGAAAACATGCTTTTAAGTTTTTGTTGAATCCCATGAGGTTGATTGGTTGGTTGCGAAACTTTATTGAGGTCCTGCAAGGCGCGCGTCAGCGCGCAGCGGGCGACTCCCACGTCGGGACCGTTAGGCCAAGCCTATCGGCCGCTCCGCGGGCCTGCTGGACGGCCCAAAGTTGGTCGGCCAGGAGGGAGCTGCGTAGGGCCGCCTCCCACCTGACCGATGTAGTGTTGGGGTTAGTGTACATTGCCTTGCACTCCCAGAGCATGTGCGCCAGCGTGGATACATCCCCACATGCGGGGCAAGCGTCATTGGGAAACACGTCAGGATAAATAGCGTGAAGGGATCTCAGGTTAGGGTACGTGTCGGTCTGCAGTAGTCTGAGCGTAAGGGCCTGTGGCCTATTAAGATTTGGATGAGGGAGTGGATATAGTCTCCGCGCGAGGTAAAAATATTTTGTTATTTCGTTGTACGTGGCAGGCGCGTCCCTGTTTTCCGCAACCCCGTTGGCCCCGAATTGTTGCCCGGAACCTGCGCGGTCGGTTAGTGCGCGCGCGGCCTCGTGGGCAGACTTGTTGAGGTTGGGGGGGAGCGCCTTGGACCTGTGCAACATGTGCAGGAAACCAAATCAGTACGTGGTGCTTGATGCCGTCGCGGCCACCACTTTGGAGTACCGCGCAGGGCTTTTTTGGAGATTACACCGCGCTCGAAAGCGCGAATAGCTGACCTAGAGTCACTACAGATGACCTCCCTTTCACCTTCCAGGATGGCCAGGGCGATGGCCACTTGCTCGGCAATCGTCGGATCGTCAGTGTGAACCGATGCGCAGTTGGTGATTTGTTGTTTGGAGTCGACGACGACTGCGGAAAAGGCGCGGCTCCCACGGTACGCTGCCGCGTCGACAAAGTTGACGCCGTGCTCCTCACTGTGAATCTGCTTGAGAAGAGTGGCAGCTCTAGCCCGTCGCCTACCACGATTGTGCTCGGGATGGACATTCCTCGGTATCGGTGCCACGGTGATGAGGTCACGAATCTCACGGGGCACCTGTCTCATCTTCTCGTCCACTTCAGCCGTAGAGTGACCGAGCTCTCGGAGTATATGTCTGCCGGTCTGGAAGCTCGAAAGGCGCGCGAGCTGGGCCCGCTCCTGCGCTTCGGCAATCTCCTCCAACGTATTGTGTACTCCGAGCTGGAGCAGACGCTCGGTGCCCGTCCTGATCGGGATACCGAGGGCCCGCTTGGTAATCTTAATCCCATGAGGTAGCGCAAAAACAAATGCGTTCGCTGTCATGTTTTTTTTACTTCATATTTCGTGGGATTTTTGTAGCAGTATGCAGCCATTGAAGCCAGATTAAAAAAAAGCACCAATACACCTCTGTAAGAAAAAAATCTATTCACATCTGAGATTTTAACCTGGGTCTCTTTAATGGGAAGCAAGCATTCTACCCCTCGACCACTTCGCTGGAACTGCGCGCAGCTCTTAAAACGACGACACAATACACACTACCGATCGCAGCGCCACAAGCCGATTGACACTTTTTGGTCTTCACTTTTAATACAATGGTGCCACGGCCTTTCCGGGCACTCCCCGTGTTCTAGTACACTCTAGCCCAGAGTCGGGGCTCTCCCGGTTGAGACATTACATTCCCGCACCGTTCCATTGATGGGTGGATGGATGTATGTGGCTGTACCCTTTAGATCAGGCGGCAGCTAACGCCACCTAGCCGTAATACTTAGTGAACTAACCACTAGATTTATCTTTTTTTCTTCAAATTGTAAAGCTGGACGAGTGCTTTGCTGTAAAGGGTTTAATTTTCACTCATGCCTTGACTTTAGCCACCAATCTGATTACCTCATTCTAGTTAAGTCTACCCGCTTAAAGCCTATTTCGTCCTCCCTGTCTCTAAACCCCAGTGGTTTGAAAAACTCTGCGCCATCGTCCTGAACTATAGGGTGAAGCCCTTTACAGATCATTATCAAGTGTTCGGCAGTTTTTTTCTAACTCCCCACACGCACTGCATACTATGTCTACCCCTTCGTATATGGCCCAATATGTATTGGTTCGCAATACTCCCGTCCTGGCCTCAAACAGTAGAGAACTACCCCGAGTATTATCAAAAACCCTTTCCTTGGCTATTTCCTGCTTGAGAGTTCGATAGATCTCTAGTGCGGCCTTCTTAATCATGCAAATTCTTCACATGTCAGTCTCCGTTTCCTTCACTTTCTTCTTAACCGATAGTTCTTTTTGGTTCGGCCACCTGCTGTTTTCTGAGTACTTACCAGTCAATTTCCTGGTTCGCTTCCTCCATTTTGTATCGACATTCGTCACGTAATGTAGCTGAAAACCTTCCTAGCCCAACGCTCCTCCCCCATTTCTCTTAATCGCTTATCAAATTTCTTCTTTCTGCTAGATTCCCTGCCCTCAAATGATGTCCATCCCATACCATCTTGTACTCCTTGATTTGGTGTATTCCCGTGAGCTCCTAAAGCAAGCCTACCTATTCCACGTTGCTTAATTTCTAATCTTCCTTGAACTTCTGATCTCATGCACAAGACCACATTGCCGAACATCAGCCCAGGAACCATGGCCCCTTTCCATATTCCTTTCACTTCATCATACCTATTATAATTACACAGTGCCCTATTTTTCATCACTTCTGCATTCCTGTTACCTTTAGTCGTCACGTATATTTCGTGCTCCATTAGGTACTCGGTCCCATTGCTTATCCATACGCCCAGATATTTGTATTTATCTGTTATCTTTAGCGTGACCTCCTGTATTCCAAGCTCACTACCTTCGTTATCATTAAAAATCATGACTGCTGATTTTTCCTTACTGAATCTAAAATCTAACCTATCTCCCTCATTACCACAGATATCCATCAATTTCTGCAAATCTTCCTTATTGTCGGCCATTAGCACTATATCATCTGCGTACATTAATGCTGGTAGTGCTTGATCAATGAGTTTTCCTTGTTTGACTAAAGAGAGGTTAAAGCCAAGTCCAATTCCCTCTAATTTTGCCTCTAATCCTTGAAGATACATCATGAATAACAATAACTGATGTCACTGTCATTGGACGGTAGTTGCTTAGGTCATCTTTGTCCCCTTTTCCTTTATAGATCATGCTCATCCTCCTAAGTGTCTATCCCTCAGGGACTTCACCATCGATTATTGTTCTGCTCACTCCCTCTCTCAAAGTCTGTTTAGACTTCGGACCCAATGTCTTTATCAGCATAATTGGAATGCCATCTGGGCCTTTTGATGTACTACTTGGAACCCTCTTCTCAGCCCTTCCCCACTCTCATTGTGAAAATGGAGCCCATGTGCCACTTGATCCATCCCTGTTTATTGTGGTGCACAAGGCAATTCTTTGTTGAAACTTTTCCGTCACCTTTGTTCTTATAAATTCAATAGCTTCGTCCCCTTCTGGCCTAGCACTTTGAGCTATAGTTATAAACCTCTGCTGTAGGTTTCTTTCATTTCTTAGAGAGTTTAGATGGTTCCAAAATTTCGTGGCTGCCTTTCTGTCCTTTTATGTACTTCTGCCAGCCACTAAGCTCCCTTTCTTCTAATCTTTTCGTTGATCAGGAGGGACGCTTCTGTTCTAGAGCTTAGAAAGATTTCCCATTTTCTTTCAACATCACCTGTCGGTTGACCCCGTTGGTTAGTATGTCTGTGTTCCCTAGAGGCTTCCTGACGTTTTGCTATGGCTCTCTTAACTTCCTCATCCCACGAACTCTGGGGCTTGTGTCTTGTTTTCCGGGGTGACTTGTCACGTGCCTTAGCAAGCTCGAGCCCAAACAGTCTAATTAGATTTGTGTATGTCCACACATTTTTATTATCCTCAGTGAAAACTTTCTCAATTCGTTTAGTGGCAATTTCTATTTGCCTTTCTGAATGAAAATTTTTCTGTAGTTGCTCATCTTGTCTCCTTCCCACTTTCGCTGCTCTTCGAAAACTTAGCTTGATACGTTTGTGATCACTACCCGAACTTCTGGAGCCACCTTCATCTATGTGCATTCCCCTAAGCTTATCATACATTTTATGTGACATCAGTGCGTAATCTTTCGTCGACTGCAGCCTTCCTACCTCCCATGTTATTTGCCCTTCACACTTCTCGGTACTGTTGCAAATGATTGAATCAAGCCTTTCGCACATATCCACGATCATTTTGCCTGTGGAGTCAATATATCCATATATATCTTCCATGTGTGCATTCATATCTCCTAGTATAATTATCTCGCACTCTCCTCCTAACTCCTGAATGTCATTTGATATACACTCTACCATTGCCTGGTTTTGCTCTCTGGCCTTTGCTCCCGTCCACAAGTACACGAAACCAACGAGTGTCATTTGCATGCCACTCTCCCTTTTAGCCATAAATGTTTTTTGATTTGCTGCTTGACTTTTGCCAACCCAAGCTCTTATGTATAAATGCACCAATTCCACCCCCCTTTTTGCTGCTTTCTGTTCTATTGCAATATTCCCATACGTAGTGCGGATTGCAGGGTGGTTGCTCCAGGTCCCTAAGATGTGTCTCCACAACCCTATATACCATCAGCTCCTCCTGCCTCAATTGCTCGTCTCTCTTCCCACTTTAACCTATTCCCGCCACCCTGCATGTTAATATAGGCTACGGCTGACTTAGCTCAGCCCTTGTGCTTACGTCGATTTCTTCTCTCACAGAATTCATGTAGCTTGAGTATTTGTGCTCTTTTAGGTGCGTCTTTGGCTACACTGTTGGCCTCAGGGCTCTGAGTCCCCCTTAAAAAGCTATGGCTTGGCGACCGATTCTGTTACCGAACCTGCAGCGCCGTCGCACCATTGTAGTGAATGCCATCCTGTGCAAAGGGGTGAGCGCCGGGCTCGAACACGTCTTGGTTAACTTCCATTACGCAGTATTCGAGTTGCCGGCTCAAACCCTTGAGCACACGATTGGCCTCCACTACCCTCCTTTCTGCTTCCATAGTGCTTCATAAAGAAAGCAACAGAATACCAATCAAGAAGGGTGTAAGGCAGGGGGACACAATCTCCCAATGCTATTTACCGCGTGCTTACAGGAGGTTTTCAGAAGCCTAAAATGGGAACAGTTAGGGATAAGAGTTAATAGAGAGTACCTTAGTAACCTGCGCTTCGCCGATGACATTGCATTGCTGAGCAACTCAGGGGACGAATTGCAACTCATGATTACGGAGTTAGAAAAGGAGAGCAGAAAGGTAGGTCTTAAAATGAATTTGCAGAAAACGAAAGTAATGTACAACAACCTCGGAGAAGGGCAGCGCTTCGAGATAGGCAATAGTGCACTTCAAGTTGTAAAAGACTATGTCTACTTAGGGCAGGTAATAACCGCGGAGCCGAACCACGAGATTGAAGTATCTAGAAGAATAAGAATGGGGTGGAGCACATTTGGCAAGCACTCTCAAATTATGACAGGTAGATATCCACTATCCCTCAACAGAAAGGTATATAAAAGCTGTATCTTGCCGGTACTTAGCTACGAAGCAGAAACCTGGAGACTTACAAAGAGGGTTCAGCTTAAATTGAGGACGACGCAGCGAGCAATGGAAAGAAAAATGGTAGGTGTAACCTTAAGAGACAAGAAGAGAGCAGAGTGGATTAGGGAACAAACGGGGGTTAAGCATATCATAGCTGAAATCAAGAAGAAATAGACATGGGCTGGGCATGTAGCGCGTAGACAGGATAACCGCTGCTCCTTAAGGGTAACTAACTGGATTCCCAGAGAAAGAAAGTGGGTTAGGGGGAGACAGAAGGTTAGGTGGGCAGATGAGATGAAGAAGTTTGTGGGTATAAATTGGCAGCAGCAAGCACAGGACCGTTATTTGGCGGAACATGGGAGAGGCATTTGTCCTGCAGTGCAGTAGTCAGGCTGATGATGATGACGATGATGATGACCCTCCTTTCAATCCCAGGAGGCTGCCGTCAGACCTCTGGGACTGTGCATATGGTCACATACACATTCCCAGAGGCTTTTCGGAACTTACGCATCCCATCCTCTAGCTTTCTCGGAAGGTTATGATCCTTGCCCTTCAACACATCATTGAGACCAGCATGAATAATGACTAGATTTTCGCCCTCCATGCTGTTTCCTACATCCTCCTGAGCTTTTTCCAGTGCATCCACCATGTTCTTCCCTGATTGTGCCTTCACCCTGACTCTCCCATCTTCCTTCACTGTCTTGAAGACGCCATCCCTAACCCTGGCCCCGTTAGAGTCCCCCACCACTAGGACCCTTCTACGCCCCAATCGCTGGCTTCCTGTTTGTGATGGCGCCCCTGTTTGCTTCACCTGTTTCTCTCTCTGCCGCCTGTCCTGTGTTTCTGCCCTGCTTGAAGTCTGCTGCGCTTCCGAGCTGTATGGTCTCGGAGCCTCCGTGCTGTGGCCAGACACTGCGGCCCCCTGACCTCCCTTCTCGCCTGTTCCTTCCCGCCTGTCGCCTTCTCCGCTACCCACGCCTTCCGTCTCACACCACTCGGGGCTGGGGCAAAGCGCCATTAGCTCCTTTACCCGCTGCTGTAGCTCGGTCCACCCTTGCCGTTCTTTTCGAAGGTCGCCCTTCATTTGCTCTAATAGGCTGACGGTAGCATCTTTCCGCTCACGCGACACTCCGAGCTCTTTTTGAAGTTCTATCCTCTGCTCCCGTTCCGCCCTAAGCTCCCCCTAAGCCCCTTGATGCTAGCCTCCACGCGCTGCACGGCTGCCTTCAGTGCCTCGCCAAGCCTGCACACGATGCTCGCCTTCTGCGCGTGAGCCAAAGTCGTGAATGCTGTCTCATCTAAGTAGCACCAGCGCTTGCATTCTTCGCACTGCACCAGCTCACTCTCGCTCGTGGTTTTCCTAGCCTCCTTAGCCATCGTCCGCCCGACCATTGGACCGAGTGGCCGAAAGGCCTACGTTCAACCCTAGTCCCGCTATCCAGCTGCCTCCGTTAACTCTCCTACCTCAACAACTGTTTGAAGCTGCCGCCTACACCGCACACATATGTGTTCAATTGCGCTAGTAGCCTCTCACTAGGTCCCCTTCGTGTTCGGCTTTAGCTCTAACAACTAACCGGGCGCCTCGAACTTCTTCAAAAACGCCGCCTAGCCCGTTCACGTGGTCAACGTCACTACAACGTAGCCCGTGTCCCACACCTACAGTACTCGCAACGCTAATTATTGATTGGGAGAAAAAAATAATAATGGTGTTGACAAACACAAAGAAATGAAGAGAAACTTATCTCTCTTTGCGCGCTGCTTCTGCACCAACCGACCTTGCACAACCTTGGACGACCTTGAATCCGCCGAACAGGTGAAGTGCGCGAAAAAGCGTCCGCACAGCTTGGAAGTAGGGCCACATTCCATGGATGGATGGATGAATGGATATGGCTGTACCCTTTAGATCGGGCAGTGGCTAGCGCACCCAAGCCGTAATACGTAACGAACCATAAACTAGATTTATTTTTTCTTTAAAAATTGAGTTTGAGGATTCGTACTTTGCAGTAAATAGTTTAATTTTTACTCGTGCCTTGACTTTAGCCACCAATCAGATAACCTCCTTCTAGTTAAGTCTACCCGCTTGAAGTCTATTTTGCCCTTCCGGTCCCTAAACCCCAGTGCCTTGAAAAACTCTGCGCCATCATCCTGAACTATAGGGTGAAGCCCTTTACAGAACATTATAAACTGTTCGGCCGTTTCTTCTTCCTCTCCACACGCACTGCATACTGCGTCTACCCCTTCGTATTTGGCCCGACATGTCTTGGTTCGCAGTACTCCCGTCCTGGCGTCAAACAGTAGAGAATTACCCCGAGTATTATCATAGATCGTTTCCTTGGCAAATTCCTGCTTAAAAGTTTGATAGATCTTTAGTGCGAACTTCTTAATCATGCCCATTATCCACATGTCAGTCTCCGTTTCCTTCACTTTCTTCCTAACCGATAGTTCTTTTTGGTTTGGCCACCTGCTGTTTTCTAAGTATTTACCAGTAAATTTCCTGGTTCGCTTCCTCCATTTTGTACCGACATTCTTCATGTACAAGTAGCTGAAAACCTTCCTAGCCCAACGACCCCCCTCATTTCTCTTAGTCATTTCTCAAATTTTATCTTGCTGCTAGCTTCCCTGCCCTCAAATGATATCCATCGCATATCACCTTGTACTCCCTGATTTGGTGTATTCCCGTGAGCTCCTAAAGCAAGCCTACCTATTCCACGTTGCTTAATTTCTAATCTTGCTTGACCTTCAGATCTCATGCACAAGACCGCATTGCTGACCGCCAGCCCAGGAACCATGATCCCTTTCCATATTACTCTCACAACATCATACCTATTGTAATTCCACAGTGCCCTATTTTTCATTACTGCTGCATTCCTGTTACCTTTAGTCGTCACGTATATTTCGTGTTCCCTCAGGTACTCGGTCCCATTGCTTATCCATACGCCCAGATATTTGTATTTATCTGTTATCTTTAGCGTGACCTCCTGTATTCTAAGCTCACTACCTTCGTTATCATTAAAAATCATGACTGCTGATTTTTCCTTACTGAATCTAAAATCTAACCTATCTCCTTCATTACTACAGATATCCATCAATATCTGCAAATCTTCCTTATTGTCGGCCATTAGCACTATATCATCTGCGTACATTAATGCTGGTAGTGCTTGATCAATGAGGTTTCCTTGTTTGACTAAAGAGAGGTTAAAGCCAAGTCCAATTCCCTCTAATTTTGCCTCTAATCCTTGAAGATACATCATGAATAACAAGGGTGAGTGTGGACACTCCTGCCCAAGTTTCCGTTTTACCTCTGTGGGCTTGGGTATCGGTTCTTCCTACATTAAAACTACCTTGTTTCATTTATAGATTTCTTTTAAAAGATTAGTGGTTCCCTCTTCCACACCCAGTGTGTCTAGTATTCCCCACAAGTCCTCTTGAACCAGGCTATCATACGCCCCCTTGATATCCAAAAATGCTAGCCAATTGGGGCTGAGTTGCTTTTCTGCTATTTCGATGCACTGCGTCATTGAGAACAGATTGTCTTCCAACCTCCTGTGTCTCCGAAACCCAGTCTGCAGTTCCCCCAGCACCCCCTCATCCTCTATCCATGCCTGCAGTCTTTCCTTAATAATCTGCATCGCCAGCCTGTAGACCACTGATGTCACTGTTATAGGACGGTAGTTGTTTATGTCAGCTTTGTTCCTCTTTCCTTTGTAGATCATGCTCATCCTGCTAAGTTTCCATCTATCGGGAACTTCACCATCGATTATTATTTTGCTCACTGCCTCTCTCAAAGCCTGCTTAGACTTCGGACCTAATGTCTTTATCAGCATAATTGGAATGTCATCTGGGCCTTTTGATGTACTACTAGGAACCCTTTTCTCAGCCCTTTACACTCTGGTTGGAAAAATGGAGCCTTTGCACCACCTGATTCGTCCTTGTCTATTGTGGTGCATAAAGTACTTCTTTGTTAAAATTTTTCTGTCACTCTTGTTCTTATATATTCAATAGCTTCATCCGCTTCTAGCCTAGCACCTTGTGCTGTATTTATAAAACTCTGCTCTAGGTTTGTCTCATTTCTTAGAGAGTTTAGATCGTTCAAAAATTTCGCAGCTGCTTTTCTATCTCTTTTATGTACTTCTGCCAGCCACTGAGCTCCCTTTCTTATAATCTTTTCATTGATCAGAAAGGATGCATCCCTTCTACAGCTTAGAAAGGTTTCCCATTTTCTTTCAAGATCATCTGTCGGTTCGCCCCGCTTCTTAGCATGTCTGTGTTCCCTAGAGGCTTCCTGACGTTTTGCTATGGCTCTATTAACTTCCTCATCCCACCAACTTTTGGGTTTGTGTCTTCTTTTCTGGGGTGTCTTGTCATGCGTCTTAGCAAGCTCTAGCTCAAAGAGTTTAATTAGGTTCGTGTATTTCCACACTGTCTTACTATCCTCTGTGATTACTTTCTCAATTTGTTTAGTGGCTATTTCAATTTGCCTTTCTCGATAAAAATTTTCCTGTAGTTGCTCACCTTGTCTCCTTCCCACTTTCACTGCTCTTCCAAAACTTAGTTTGATACGTTTGTGATCACTACCCAGACTTATGGAGCCACTTTCATCTATGTGCATTCCCCTAAGCTTATCATACATCCTATGTGACATCAGTCCATAATCTATTGTCGACTGCAGCCTTCCTACCTCCCATGTTATTTGCCCTTCACACTTCTCGGTATTGTTGCAAATGATCAAATCGAGCCTTTCACACATATCCATGATCATTTTGCCATTCGGGTCGGTATACCCATCTGTATATTCTATGTGCGGATTCATGTCTCCTAGTATAATTATCTCACACTCTCTCCTAACTCCTGAATGTCCTTTGATATACATGTACGTGGAGATGAGGCAGGGTTCGAGGGAGACGAGGAGGAAGAAGGGGTTAGACATAAAGAAGATGGCTGACACCCCAGCTTAGTACTGTGTAGTATTACAAATTGGCGCAGCCGCGTATACTTTCTGTGCGGACATTCAAGATGTGGGTGCACTTCACCATTGGAGCAAATCAATGCGGTGGCATTCGGTTCTTGACCGCAACGCCTCAAGATGAAAAGGAACTAGCTCTTCCGGAAGCAGTGAGCACTGACGCATTTGTTTCCTATATAAGCACTAAAATGAAGCTGGCTCCAGATCATTTACTAGCTAAAAGAACGGTGAGGATCAACATGATACTTCTGGATTATGAGAATTTCGTGCTGATTTCAGTAAGAAACGACGCGAAGCCTCTTACCGCTGCTTCACCTGACAGTTCCGTCGAGCTGATCAACAAGTTTATAGAACTGCACCAAGAACAGAATGGGCAGCAAAATGATTTAATGCGCTTGCTTGTAAACCGACGGAAAGATTAAGGAGACCGAGTCACAAACACGTGAAGCCAGACATGTTTGACGGAGAGTCTAGTAGTCCGGAGTCCTGGCTCACGTTTTAACAGTATGCATGCAATGAAAACTACTTGCACAGCGACGAAGATGAAGTGAAAAACATGCGACTATTCCTATCGGGCATAGCAAAGAGTTGGTACTAATGGCGTCTCAACGCTCACAGCAACAAACCATGGATAGAGTGGAAAGCAAGCTTTCTGAGATCCTTCAGCGAGAACAAGGTGTTGCTATGGGACAAAGCAATCTCGTTCAAATACAGGTCTGGATCTGCACTCAGCTATTTTTATGAGAAAAGGCGCTTGCTACAGCTGGCGGACTCATCTTTGCCTGAGACGTCTGTGGTTCCGCTTATAATTCATCGTTTAAGTCCGGAACTCCAGAAGCAAATACAAATGCGCGGATCCAAGACGGTCGAAGAACTTCTGCAGGGAATACGAGACCTCTACCTCCCGGACCTAGGAACCCAGCGTCACCCATGACACCTGCTGCAAGGAATACCGGGACCACACGAGCTGATGGACGACGCCCGCTTGCAAGCTGGAGACCTACTGCAACACCGGTATCCTTTTTGACCGCCCAGGGAGGGTCAGACCATGGCGAAGAGCTAGATGATGTAACAAAAAACTAAATAGAGAGGGTCTCAGCTTCCACCCGACGACATCAAGAGAAGCTGTTATTTGTCTCATACAAGTCTATTGTACATATCTGTTTTTGTGGATGGAAAGGAACGGAGTGCGTGTTTACAGCGGAGCAAGCGTCATGGTTATTAACGCAAATATTGTTGAGAGGGCGAAAGTAAAAAAGGGAAGACCAGCAGAAGTACACGGATACGATGGAAGACGAGATGTCCACGATAAATGGACTTGTATAACGATATCGTTTCTCGGCAACACTGTCACTGCGCAAGCACTGGTACTCGACGGAGTTCCATATGAACTACTGCTTTCACGTCCAGTCATCAGTGCACTTCGCCTTAATATCTACTGGACAGGCGAAATTACCACAGAAGAAAAGCGCCGCGTTGTCAACGCTGAAGTTTCGCCTTCAAGGACTCCGCGGAAACCATCGTCAGGTGAAGATGTTAGGACGCTTTACCCGGAATCGCTGTGCCTGAAAGAATATCCTACAGCAACTACGAAGTTTGAGGTTCCATTCCAGCTCAGTGATACGACGGTGGTGAGAAAAAAGCCCTATAATATGTCACGAGAGAAGAAAGTGTGGTTTCAGAACGAGATTCAAAAGATGTTGGATGCACAGATTATCCGTCCATCCACGTCTACGTTCGCTTCACCCATCACCATTGCACCAAAGGAAGATGGAAGTCTTCGACTCTGCACGAACTACAGACAAATTAATAAGCAGACTGAGCTTTTTTTGTTTCCTATGCCACGTATAGACTCTATCATAGATGACACGGGTGGCTGCAGAGTTTTCTCGCGCATTGACCTATGTAAAGGATTTTGGCAAGTTCCGATTTCTGAAAAGTGCAAGAAATATTCTGCCTTCATCACGCCCTTTGACATCTGTGAGTATAACCGACTTCCATTTGGATGGAAGAACTCACCCACTTGGTTCCAGAAAATGATGAACGACGTCTTGCGACCGTTTATCGCGAAGTTTTGTAACGTCTACATAGACGATATAATAGTATACTCCCGCAACGAAGAAGAGCACTCAAACCATCTGGCTAGTGTACTTCAAGCACTTTGTGACGCCGAGCTCAAAATTAATGACAAGAAGAGTGAGTTTTTCCAAAGTAAAGTGGTGTTTCTTGGAAGAGTATTTGACGGCCAAACCAAGACAACAAAACAGGAATCAGTCGAACGAATCGCAAAAATGCAGAAGCCATATGACTTGCACTCTTTGCGGGTATTTCTGGGTCTTGCAGGGCATTTCCGGCCATTAATTAGAGATTATGCGACCAAAACCAAATGCCTTACAGAAATGACTAAGAAGAATGTGCCATTTCAGTAGACATCAGAGTGTGAATCTGTTTATCACAGCCTTGTGACTATTATTTCATCGAATCCGGTCCTGACTCTTCCAGACTTCAAGTTGCCCTTTGAACTGAACACCGATGCTTCTTATTATGACACAGGCGCAGTGCTTTACCAGAGAGATACCGGCTCTCCATGGAGCCGTCAACACAGGGTCGTCGGGTACTATTCGTACACATTTGCGAAAACTCAACTGAACTACACGACTACAGAGAAGGAAGCCTTGGCAGTCCTAATGGCCGTACGCTATTTTAGACCTTCCCTGGATGGCAGGAGCTTCAAGCTCTCTACGGATCACCAAGCCTTAACGTATATACTTAACCTCGCCGAGCCTTGAAGAAAAATTGCTAGGTGGGTGAGTGAACTCCAGCAGTTTACTTTCATGGTCCACCACAGGCCTGGAGAACACCTCAAGGACGCAGATGCACTTTCAAGACTTGCGGTAATGCCTGATCATAAAAATGTCTACGCAACATTGTTGTGGGAGGGAACTGAAGAACTTAAGTTACATAACGGAAAGTTCACAGTCCCAGAAACAATGTTGCCTCTAATTTTGGAGCTCTATCACGACTCCCCGCACTCAGGTGGACATTATGGCTTTTGGAGGACGTGTCACCAGATTCGTCAGCGTTTCCAGTGGAAACACATGAAAGACGACGTTCAACGGTATGCTCGGTCTTGTCATCAATGTCAAGTTCACAAAGCCAAGTACCTTCAGAGAACAGACGAGATGGTTTTGCCTCAACATTCCGACGTACCATTTGAAGTCATTCATCTGGATTTCGCAGAGCTCAAGAAGAAGGCTGCAGGAGTAAGAAGAACGCAGTCTTTCCTAGTGGCAGTAGACCAGTGCTCAAGAATAGTGGCTGCACGGCCGGGAAGGGAAGACACAAATAGTGTGATCGCTCTTTTGAGTCGGGAGATGTTCAAGAATACGAAAATAGTAATATCAGACAATGGGTCAGCGTTTCTCAGTCAGCGTTTGCAAGATTGGGCGAAGGAACGAGGAGTTGTATTGCGACGCTGCACTCCATACCATCCTGCGGGAAATGGCATGGCTGAAAGAATCATTCGGGATTTGAAGCAGTTCATTTCAATGTATCCATGTTTTCAGGGTGGATGGAAGTGCTGCTTGGAGACAGCTGTCGCTCATCACAATCGGTCGCACACTGCGAGCATCGGCTGTAGTCCATATTTTGCAGCTTTCGGAAAGGTACAAGTGCTTCCTGCTGATCAAGAACTTTGCATTGCAGACCACCTGCAATTGTGCGAAAAACGAAAACCTTCGGAAGTCTACCAGCAATACCGGGAAAGTATGAAGAGGAACTTTGACCGTCGCCACAACACGCGGATACCTCAGATACAACTGAACGATCTGGTGCTTGTCAGAAAAGGCCTTCCCGGCACAAAGCATGTGTACATGGGACCTTATCGCGTGGTGCAGATCACAGTGCAACATGGCATTCTCAAAAAGGTCGGTTACACCAACGATGATGGTGTGCTGGAGTTTGCGACAATTGGAAATGTTTTCAAGTATCACCCCAGGAGGGATGAGTCTTCAAAGAGGGGGAGTGTACGTGGACATGAGGCAGGGTTGGAGGGAGACGAGGAGGAAGAAGGGGTTAGAAATAAAGAAGATGGCTGACACCCCAGCCTAGTACTGTGTATTATTACAATACACTCTACCATTGCCTGGTTTTCCTCCCTGGCCTTTGCTCCCGTCCGCAAGTACACGAAACCAAGGAGTGTCATTTTACCTGCCACTTTTCCTTTTAGCCATAAATGTTCCTTGCACTCCTGCTTGACCCTTTGCCAGTCTTTACTTTTATGAATGAATGCCCCAATACCACCCCCCTTTCTGCTGCCTTCTGTTCTATTACAATATTTCCACGCGTAGTCCGGATTGTTCGGAGGTTGTACCATGTCCCTGAGATGTGTTTCTACAAAACCGTATACCATCGGCCTCTCTTCCCTTAGCTGTTCTTCTATCTCTTTCCGCTTCAGCCTGTTCCTACCACCCTGCATTTTAATATACCCTATGTCTGAATTGGCTCGGCGCTCGTGTCTACGTCTATTTAGGCCCCCGACTCTACCTATCTTAAATACTGGTGCCACTTTGGAATCGTATATGTCCATACAACCTGTCAAAGAGTCTCCCTGGTTGTTTTCCTCGTTACTAGCTATCCTGCACCCCGAAGGGCTCACTTGCCCCCCAAAAAAGCTACTGCGCGTCCTGCAAGTCGCCAACCCACCTCATGACCTAGCCGCCTATCGAAGTGAATTCTGTCTCGTTGAAAACCACGCCACCTATGCACCTCTCTGTTTATTTCCACCACCTCAAAGCCTTTCTTCCGACTCATCCGCCATATCTCTTGGTTCGCGTTGACAACCGCTCTTTGCAGGTTGCTATCATGCACCGGTACCTCCGGTATCGTGCATATCACTACCAGTACCTTAGGAGAAGTGGCGCGCATGTCATCGACGCCTTTCGAAAGTGTGGTTGCTAGTCCTGCTGTATCTTCATTTAGGTCATCGTTTAAACCGCCTGAAATTATCACGAGGTTTCGTCTATCACCTGTGGTTTTGAGTTTCGCGCTCGCTTGCCTCATGACTGCTTCAAGCTTGCGTCCTGGGAACGCCCCTACTGCAACCCTCTTGTCACATCTTACCCTCTCTTTGATGGCTTCTGTGCATCGATTTAAATTCGAGTCCCCGGTGATTATCACATGCTGTGACTTTTTAGCTGGAGCGTCCTGCACCTGGGGGCTACTTGCACCTGTGACGCCAGCTGTTTTGTCCCCTCCCAGCCCCACGACTACCTCGCTGAAGCTGGGCCTTGCGACAATTGAACCGGCTGAACTTGTTCAGACAGGTGACTGCCACGCCACGGCGAGCCATGGCGCGATCTACTAAGAGTAGCCTCCCCGCTAGGTGCTTTTCTCACGACCACGTGCGGCCTAGGTGCCAAATTGCGCGAACATCTCTAGGCATTTTAGTCCCTAGCGGTGCGCCCGCGCTGGCTGGAGTGGTGCGGGTATGTAAAGGCGCCACTGGCTGCGTTACGTGAGTGTCAGTGCTTCCTCTATTTCGGTGTTGTGCGGTGGTTTGTATTATAGCGATATTATTTCTTGCGACTATGGTGATGCTTGAGTGCCGAATGTTCTGTGTGGACGTTAGTTCTGAATGCGCGGTGCACTCTGACGCGCTTTAGTGAACGCTATCACATGGGTACTTGCTGCCTGTGGTCGCTCTGCACTGTATTTGATCCGGACCGTGTAGCGGTGACTAATACCGGTTTTGCTCGAGAAATTTTGATCGCGCGCAACAAGTTTGTCGCTGCTGCGCTGTACAGCATCGAGTTTGGCGCAGATGCCCTGACCGTGATCACAAGTGTCTATGTGACACCGGCGGTATGAATATCGCATTATTGCCACTGCTCACACATGTAGTCCAAGTATCATAGAGAAAAAAAAAGCTGTGTCTGCGATATCCCCTGTCGGTGATCACACGTGAATGCTTATACCAAGTTAAACCGTTCAGTTCTGTACACTTTTGTGGCCTCTACTTCTTGGGCTGCTGTTTACATGACAATGCAATAAAAAGCAGTCTACTAATTACATCAAAATTACGCAGAAACGGTGCATCATAATTAGGCAAGTCTCTAAAAAATATAAAACGTCTGCAAAGAAGCCCATGTACATGTTCGGTCTTGCAAACAAGCTTATTGGTCACGCTTTTGACAAATGTTGTTGTTAGGATTCTGCTGACATGAGCCGCAGTGGGCCACTGCATTATACATATAGTGTATAATTGGTGTGTCAAGTGGTCACCTGTTAATTGCGATCTGCATAAAAAGCGGGTGCTTTGCCTTCAGCACAACTTTGGCGTGCTCACTTTCTGCTTAACACCTAAATCTAAACCTAGTCGTACATTGAAGGTGTCATCATCATCAGCCTGACTACGCCCACTGCAGGGCAAAGACATCTCCCATGATCTGCGAATCCACCCGGTCTTGTACTTTTCGTTGCCGTGTTATACCTGCAAACATTTTACTTGCTTGGACCCACCTAACTTTCTGTCTCCCCTTCGTGTGTTTGCCTTCGCTGGGAATCCAGTCAATTACCCTAATGACCAGTGGTTATCCTGCCTACGTGCAATGTGTTCGGCCCATGTCCATTTCTGATTCTTGATTACAACTCTGATATCCCGAACCCTGGTTTTTTCACTGACCTACTCTGCTCTCTTCTTGTCTTTTAAAGTTACATCTATCATTTTCATTTTCTTCGCTCACTGGGTCATCTTCAATTTAAGCTCAACCCTCTTTGTAAGCCTCCAGGTTTCTGCTCCATAGGTAAATACTGGCAAGATGCAGTTATATACCTTCCTTTTGAGGGTTAGTGACAGATTACCATTCATGATTAGAGAATGCTTGCTGAATGTGATCAACCCCATCTTCATTCTTCTAGTTACTTCACTCTCATGGTTCGGCTTCGCGGCTCCTACCTGCCCTAAGTAGACAAATTCCTTCACAACTTCCAGCGTCTCTCCACCTACCGTAAAAGTGAAAGTGCTGTTTTGTGCCGAGACTGTAGCACATTACTTTCGTTTTGTGGACATTCATTTTCAGACCTACTTTTCTGCTTTCCATGTTCAGTTCTGTAATCGTTAGCTGTAATTCATCTCCTTAGTTACTCATCGAGGCAATGTGATCAGCGAATCGCAGGTTACTAAGATACTTTCCATTAACTCTTATTCCTAAGTCTTCCCAAGCTAGGGTCCTGAAAACTTCGTGTAAGCACGAGATGAATAGCACTGGAGAGATGGTATCTATGAGCCTTACACTCTTCTTAATTGGAATTCTGCCACTTTCTTTATGGTGCCTGTGCATTCACTGTAAATTTCTTCCAGTATGTTTACTTAGCGTTCTTCGATGCTCTGATTTAGTTGTGCCTGCATTACTGCTGATGTCTTGACTGAGTCAAACACCTTCTCGTACTCTATGAAGGCTATGTATAGGTGTTGATTGTATGTGAAGGTGTTGTTTGATACGTTTATGGTAGACGATAACGTTAACATTATGGTACATTCTACAGTGCAGTAAAGTGCGGTGTATTTCAATCGGTGTATCTTTTTTTCATGATCTAGCAGTAATTTATTAAGGGCAAAAAATATCAGTTATGGTTTGGTTGCTTTTTCCCACTTCATAATGCAAACTACGTATTAAAAGCCCACATCTCATACATTAATTAAAGGATCAGGGCAGTGGAGGGCCTTGACACTTTGATCGTGCACTACCATATTGCAATTTTCAACTGCAACTCTAAGACCACTGATTGTCAGACTTAATGCATAATAAATTCTATTGTTGTAACATTTGTCTGTGTGAACATTTGGTTGTCAAAACATGCCTAGGCGATCGACAACAGCTGGTCCATTACTTTTTAAAAAGCACTCAAATGGTACTCCATGCCTACTGACTATAGCACAGCGTAATAGTATTTGTCTAAAATATGTGGTCAATAGGTACGAAACAACAGCTGCGGCACTTTAAGCAAGTTATTTGCAGTTAAATAAAAGCTGGAAGAACTTAATCACAGCACTATTGGGAGTCTGTCCCCATGTACAGATCTTTTGTAAAAAAAGCCTTTGCTAGTTTTTGGCACTGGAGTTTTAACGCCCTTCGCTAACACTAAGGAAAGTCAACTGTTTTTCTAGGTCTTAAGCTCTTTTTTTTGGCCTCCAAACAACGTTATACTAAGCTCGATTTTTCCTTTTTATAATATTTCTTTCCTATCCTTTTATAACAAACAACTAACATGTGAACATTAAATGTCTAGAAATTCAAATACTTTTGAAGTCAAGATTGTCACAAATTATTTAGATTTTCTTTAGCGTGTCAGGACGGTGTCTTAACTTGTTGAACTTCACTGTAATGAATAGAGTATTTTAGCTCTGATTTAACAGGTGTTGTTTCAATTTCTATGCATTTGCACAGATTGTCAAACACATAACAAATGATCTAATAACAAATGCCTCAACTTAGTAAACAGAAAACTTGTATATTTCAAATGTCGTGTTTTATTGTATCTCATGAAGAGGGTAACATCATTGCTGGTGATATCCATAATTATAGAACTAATTGAATTTAAGTAATTAGTATTGAGGTTCCACTTTCTTGCATGTACATGTAGTAGCACCATATTTATCCTCTTATTTATGCCTCTGCATTATATTATAGACATTTGAACAAACTGGAAGTGTCGTATTATTATTGCCTGTCTTTGTCATATTTCACTCTGACTTAGCATAGTATTTGATGCTATATGCCAAAAAAGAGATTAATATGTCACTTTTCCCATTCACCAGAAAGAGGTTTCTTTTTAAGCTATTGTTCAAGGCAGTGATGTTATTCAGAATTCTGCTGTAGAGCATGAGAGCAATACTGTTTGTTTGTACAGGACGCTATACCATCGGTCGCATATACATGCTTTTTCGGTCTACACATGTAGCTTTAAAAATCATAAGTGTAAATGCGGCTATCTTTATTTAAATATGAAATAGTACATTAAAAGAAAGAAAGTCTTTATCTCTAATCTGACCCTAAGGTGAAGGGAAATGGTACCGTACAGTCAGGGGTGGATCCAGCCAATCATTTTAGGGGGAGGGGGGTTGCTTAAAGTAACACCGGAAAGAAGGCATGATCATTACTTTTTGTTTTTTTACTAGCTTAAAAACTCCACCTTAGCACAAATACTAATATAGTGTACTTGAAGGAATCCTAGTCATTTGTCCTAATTGGTGATAACAGGTGGACGGCAAGCACTGAAGACAGGGGGAGGGGATACTGAAAGGCTTTGGGGTGGGGGAGATTGCCTCTAGCATCCCCCTTCTGGATCCGCCACTGCGTGCAGTTCTGCACAAGATCACAAAATTGATTCCGAACCTCAGGAGTTTTATTTTAATAGTTGTAATATGTACTAGTGCCCTAGTTCCATGCACTCAGGGAGATTATGAGGTCAAAGTAATTAAGCTTTAACTTGAAACAGTGCATCTCATAACCAGATTTTAGTTTTGTGACAAGAAACCGTCGAACTTAATTTTATTAATTCTTCTCTAAACCAGCATAGATGTTCAGTGCTTGCGAAATTCTGCTCCCAGTTTTTTTTCATGTGAATGTGTGGTTCATCACAGAATTTATGGTATTATTTAGCAGTGCGATTTTTCAAGGCCTTCCCTATTGCCATGACCTTTTTTTTTACATTTGTTCAAACCAGAAGACAAGTTCACCAGGGAACATTTACTGCATGGGAGGATGTTTGAAACAGTTGGTTATGTGCTCGAGTTGGCCCATACACACACCTTTTGCAAATCAACAAAATTTCTTCATTTTCATTAGAAAAACTAATTCTATATAATTGTGCAGCAGTCATGCAGCTATACTGTCAAAGAAATACTGTTTCAGGACAAATAGAAATGTTTAATAAAGATTACTGACAAGAAAATGTAAAGTTAGGCATCTGTCTGAATCATATGATGGTTTTGGAATGTTAAACCTCACATATCAATGAAAATGATAAGGTAACGTTGCCTGAAAAAGTTGCTTGTTATTTACTACACACCTCAAGGATCAATATGAATTCTCTGCAATTAGAGACAAGTGCAAATCTGATAAAAAGTGCATCTTAAAACCAAACGAGAGAGCAGATAAACATTAGTGCCACTGAGCACTTTTACTAAATATCCTATCAAAGATTGCAGCAAAATAAGTTCCTGCAAACATATGTGCTAGTAATAACAACAGAATGCTCAGCTTGAGGTTCTTGATGCAGGAAAAATAAAATAAAAAATTATGAAAACGACCACATGTTGGATGATCAAGCCAAGACAATGCAATATTAGCAGTTTTTTAAATGCTTATCTTATGTTTCGTTTCAATAATGTTCCTGACTTAGCTCGTTGTGCACTTGGCTGGAGTGCAGATTCATTTCCACCACTGTAACTTATCCTCCTTTGAGGTCCTTGGCAGCAAGTACATCTACCTGTAACAGACATGGCAAATCACCCCTCCTCCTCCTTTATTTTCGTGTACAATTCAAGCAGCAGCCTATCTTTCCACTCCTAAATAAAGGTGGCGGTAGGTAAGCTGTGCATGCATGAACTTCACTGCATGACTCGGGCTCAAATTCAAAGCATAAACGCTCATAAGAAACTGTAATAAGTATCCACTTTCTTCAGACTGCAGATATTTAAGCAAAATTGGTTGAAACACAGAACTATGAAAACAGGTGTGCATTTTTACTGTAAAGTATTTCAAAGTTAAAATAGTGTGAAGAGAACACTCGCAGATAGAGCAGCTGAATTTGTGCCAAGCGTTCCTTGGTTGTAGGGGTAGTCGCATTCAATGGGCCTCTTGTGCAGCCCTGGCAATGCTATGAAAAAAGCACATGCTAGTGTCTTCATTCCAACTTCAATCGTGAGTGGGCACTGTAAAATACAGAGCAAACGCCCCCTCCCCTCCCGCAATTATTTTTCAACCTGTTCTCCACTACGGAATTCCGCAGCAGCAGTTTTTTGGAACTAAAGTTCTGAGAGTCCTTATATATGCGCAAAATTTTTGAACCGATTTACAATGTGATGCCACGAGGCTGCATTCTGAGTTGTCACAAATTGTCTGAACATTTGTAGAAAATCTTTCCCGCTTTGTCATAACACCTTAAATTTCACATAAGGATTCTCCTCGGGTCTGTAAAACAGTAAATGTGTGTGTATTCAATACAGCACTTCATTAGAAACATAGGTGTGCGTTTTTCTTAAAAGCACTTTTATATTGAATAAGTGTCCGAGACCAAGCAAGAACCCCCTTCCAGATCATTTTTCAGCGTCGAGGGGGTGATTTCTCGGGATTTTACAGTAGTATGAAGTTGTAGGTAGGGCTTGGGTCAGTGTGCATCTCTCACTTTAAAGTACTAAGAACTTGGAAACTTGTACCCCTACGCAAAGAGAAGGAACACACCATACCAAATTCGTTTGCACTGTTTCAAATTTTAGTTCACTATGGTAAAACTCGCATGTCCATCAAACAAGTTGTGTGAATGAAGGCAATCTTCAGCCATGTGTAGCTTTTGAGCTTGTGAGGACAGACTTCCCACGTTACAAGTCATAGTGAGCAGGGCTATGCGCATTCATCCTTTATAAAAGAGAAAACGTGAGCACGTGGCCTGCGCTCAGCGGCGACTGGCTACAGCACCATCAACCTACAGCTGAAGAAAGCGTGCCTGCTCCTGTTTTTAGCAGCGCCTATCTAATGGCCATAATTAATTCTTTTGTTTGCCAATAGATGCCTTCAAAAGGCGATGTGCTTTGTTTAGCGGTTGTTCCAATTCAGTTAGTAAATAATGGTAAGAGAGTACCGACACAAAAACTGGATGTGTCATTTCTTTTGTTGCAATGAGTGGCTTATGACCCAGTTATCTTCACTGCAAACTTTTTTAACGGAGCGCACAACAGTTAAATTGTTTAAAGGCATTTTCAAAGTGCTCTGCTCGAGCGTATGAACGTCGCCTAACAAGGTACCAAAGTGCTGCAGACTTGTGAGACTGCATATTTTTTTGCTTGTTTGAGAAAAAGCAGTGCACGGGCTCATTTAAATGCCCATGTGATGTGTGACTGTTGCAATAAATTGTCCACTGTGTCGTGCTTCCTATCTTCTATCCTCCTAGAATTATTTGTATTGAGATGTAATACACCTAACAATACAACTACACTGACTTTCATTTCTCTTTGGGCCAGGTGAATGAGCTGGTCAGCAACTCTAAATCGTTCTCGCTGATTTTTTTTGGGTGTTGAAGGGAGATTAAAGAGCGAAATAATTTTTCGCGTACTATTGAAGTATGATTTAACAACACCACTATTACCACGACACGACGCTTGGCAAGTGCGAAACCGGGCAAAGAAAATGTCTCACCAAACACAATGACATCATTAATTTTGATGGCGTTTTCTGGGTTCTACATAGCTTATAATCGATGAAAATGAAGGACATTGTCATCTGTGGGTGTCGTAGACCTAGCATATGAAGTTTCAGAAAATATCACCGGGCCAATCGCAAAATTGTGAATAATACATTTAAAAATTTTGACGTCACGCATGGACATTTCGGCACAACTTTCAATAGTGAAACTTCAACCTTAATTTTCTCCACTAATAGTAAACTTGGGATATTGAAACATATGGCATTGGCATTAGAGTACTCAGAGTGCAGTTTGTCGATCTAAACAGGGTCACTGTTTCTCTTCAGTATCCTTGTAATGCTTTGTGAAATACAGACAAGAAGCTTGTGAATCAAGTGCAAGGCTTTACAGCAAACTGGTGTTGGGAGTACGGAGTTTGTACTATGTGATTTCACCCATGTCGAATTGCTGCAGTGAAGGGAACCAAACTGCTCGAGACTACAGCAGCAGAGGCCTATAAATCCCTCCAGAGTTTCTCTCCACAGTTTCAACTACGTGGTTTCAATAGTGGCAAAGCATGACATTTATTCCACTTCTTCACAATTCTATAATAAACAGAGACTAACACATGCACTTTTCTTGGTTTAATTGTTGTTTTTTGATCTTACAGTGGATAAGTTGTCTTGAGGTAACACTGATATTATTGAAGAGAAAATCATTTTGAAGAATAGATTCAATATCTCTGCTACTAGCCTCCTTTCTGACATACATTCATGGCAATTCCATTAATTGGCAATTGTAAGAAGTTTCACGCTAGTAGTAAATTCACCATGCACCACCCTTTCAGCAAAATTAACTTCCTAGATATGACGGTATCTATTGAAACATTCTTTAATGTGAGATATGAAAAAAGTACAAATTGTCTGCCCACACCATGAACATATAGCAGGCAATGCCAATCAGAAAGGAAAAATGAACAGGGCAGATGCAAGTGAAATTTTGAAGGGGAAGTGTGTGCAGGAGAAGCGGACTCCACCCCCAGTCGAACTGGACATAAAGAAGAAAAAAAAAAAGATCTTGGTTTGGTTTACAACGTTGTTCTAGCTGCTAACATGTTTGGTGAACTTTAATCTTCAGGGGTGAATTCTTGTGATGCGCATCTTAATGGGGCTGTCTTGGGGTTCTTTCTTTTACAGAGAAATCAAAGGCTAAGCTCTCCACAAGGCCAACGAATAGCCAACCATAAGACATTGACTATACAAGCCATCATCTATGACATGGCAAAGAAGAAATATTCATCAGACAGGCAAAGCGTTTAAGTAGCGTCTGTAGCGACAACAACCACTATGCTAATCAATTAAGCAAGGCAAAGGAAACATTTGGCGAAATGACCTGCACAAAACTCTGAAAAAAATCCAAAATGAAGCTTGAAAATGAGGAAATCATCATTAGCTGAACATGTCCTATCGCACAGCCTAACCAGCCGCTAGCTTTTTTAATCAAATACCGAAACGCACTTCCAAACTTGAATATTATATTTCGCAAGTATTACCCAACATTAACTAGCAACGAGCTGCTTCGGAAAACGTTCCCCGACATGTTAGTGCATGCAAAAGTAAACCCCAATTTTTTTGCACACATAGTACCCAGTTTTTATCTAAGATTTAAGAACTGCAAATACCTTCAAGTTTATGTTAGACTTAGAAGCACTAGAAGTGGTTTATGCGTAGTATAAAATCTAGTTTTACCTGCACTAGTTCAAAGATGATCTACATGATTAACTATACATATTGTCACAAACAGGACAACATTTTAACATGATGTAGCACAACTTTGACAGGGACACAAAGTACAAGAAAACACGACACTCGCTTTTCTTGTCCTGTGTGTCCCCGTCGAAGTTGCGCTACTACACCACATTTTAAACTAATATCTCACCAACTAGCCCAGCTCTCAACCCTACTGAACAAACAGGACAAACTGTTAAAGTTTCATTAAATAGGCATCAAGCAAGCATGGCAAATAACTGCCAGCAATGGCGCAGCATTTCATACTGGCAGGACATATCTTCAACGATCTTTAACCTTAAATACAGTAACCAGCTTTTCGAAAAAGAAAAATTGCCGCACCTTATTCACAAGTCTAATACATTCCAGCCAACAAGTAGAAATGTTTCAAAGGGGGCACTTGAACCAATTTGACATGGCACATACACAACGAAAACCTATAAAATATAAGCCATTCTTCATGGAATTTCTAACGCTAATTATCCCCATTGTCAGGTGGTGCTTCCTCGAGGCAAAGATAGTTCAGGAAAATGTCTTCTCCTTTTCTACCCATCCATGCAAAGCACTTGCTGCCTCCTGCCCCTCATTTCTTTCTGTTTCATGGGCTTTTGATTGATTGCCCTTTTTACCCTGGCGCAACCAATTACGAGGGATCGGCTTTTAACTCACCCAATTCAGCATGCCACCTCCTCGTTTTCATCTCTCCGTTTTTGCATGTGGCCTTCCCTTCTTTGTTTAAATTGGAGGAGAGGGTATGAGAATATACAAAATCCACAAAGTTAGGCAAGGGATGAATTTTGGCTTTGTTGGTACAACATATGTGCAATGTTTTGTGGTGATTTGCTGATTGTTAGTACCAGTGTATGTGGGTTCCCTTCGTCTTGATAAATCTGTTCTACACAATTCAGATAGGTCGGCAGTTGCAGCCTTGAAGAAGTCTGCATGTTGAGACGATGGCTATAGCGACAACCCATGTTCACAAATGCTTTATCTCTTTAAGCTTGTCTTCCTCACAACTTCTGTGTTTTTTTGTTTCACAATATGACACTTCTGGATTTTAAAATAATAATAAAATTGGTACTACCTTGTATAATCCGTGTTATTATTAGCTCATTTTTGTCTGTATTTTGGTAGATTTTCAATGCACCCATTGTCTTAGTATCTTTTAAGCGATAATTCGACTGATTAAGTGAACTAATGATTGCTCTTCATTTATTTCCTGCCATCTTGCTTATACAGACTAGTCCGTACTGCACTAAGACTGAAATGATGAAATAAACAAAAAGAATGATGTTTTTACACGGTAGCACCAAAATTAGGATATTTACTAATGGCGTCTTTCTATTTTACTATCAGCATGTCAAGTGCTGAAGGCATGACTGCTGGCTAACCGTTGAAGAGTTCATTCCTGGGCAAAAATGAAAAACTCCCCTCCCGCCGATGCTCATCGTCATTTTTTTCGGTGGTTCAATAATTCAAATAGCATAAAAATTTGAAAAGTGGGCCAAATGTGACGTATCACTCTAATTTGTTATGCAGCACTGAACAGCTGACTTGTCCGTCACTCAGTGTCAGCGCAGCCGATTTTACCTTGTTGAAACGCTCCCGCTGTATATCGAGCACAGCAGAAGATTGACACGTGATTCTAAAACCAGCAACGTGTTTAAATTACACATGCAATGAATGTACATCATAAGTACCCGTATCGCAACAAGAGAAGTACGCAAGACGTATGGCGGAAGTACGGTAAACAATAAAATTCTTACCGTTATTGTCAAGAACTGTATCAGCCTTTACATTAATCTCATCAGACTGCTGTACAAACTGAGCAACTTGCGCAGCGACCACGTTTTCAAACTGTGGTACATTAACACATAGTGCTATTACCATCACTGCCACGAAACTAATGGTGCAAAAGGGCGTTCACCCGGAGATTAGTTAGAGGTTGAAATCTTACCCGTCCTTGACATGAGGTGCACTATGAAGCTGTGAACATTTGTGTTCATCACTGTCATCACTCAAGAGTAGCTTTATCGCGAAGAAGAGTGCTTGCCGCAAATAAACGCGTAGCTTGAACTTCGCGCTGGTCCAACGACAAAACCGGAAGCCGCCATGACACTTTTCCTCACAGGAAACACATGCAGTGCCAACAAACCAACGTAAGCCTAAGTTGTAGCAAACAAAGTTCAACGCAGCTACCACCTCAAATACAGCAGCGATGACCGGCGATTCGTGCTTAATACGTTTTCGTTTTTAATCTTTCATTTTAAATGTTTGACAAAAACGATCTCTTCACATGCTTGAATACCGTAGTCATCATCATCAGTAAGCCCACAAAAATTGAATGTGGAATATAAGGGCACCCAAAAATGCTATATTATTATTATTATTATTATTAATATTATTATTATTATTAACTTGCACAGAAATTGCAAGGCTCCTCTGAAAATGGAGCAGAGCCACAGTCACACGCATTCTTAGCACTGCCCTAGAACACTCGTATGCGAGGCCTTAACAAGAAAAAAATTATGACATAGAGAAAATGAACAAAACCTTAACCACATTGATTCCTAAAACACAACTGCAGTTAGGTTAAAGCACTAGGGCAAGAAGTAAGCAAACTATCCCAAATGTCAAAAAAAGAGAAAAAAGAAACAATCTACAAAAGCTACCCACTCAAGATTTAAAGTTGAATTAACTAAGCTAAATGGGCTGATTAACAAAAAGAAAATTGCCGACATGGGGATTTATAGCACCAAAGAATTAGATGAAGAATTCAAAGAAAGGCCAGAGCATGACAAGAGGAAACTAATTACGAATGCACACTCCAACAAGGAGAGTAACATAATCGGCAGTCTCAACATCTATAGTAAGGTGGCAGAAGACTTTTACTACAGCTCACGAATAAGCCACCTAACAGAGAAACAAGCCGAAGCTCAACAAAACACTTAAACTCCATGAGTAAATATAAACAAAGTTAGAAAGAAACATAAAATCAGAAACCAAACCAGGAACCAATCTCCTTGGATACCCTACCCTGAGAGAATGGAATAGAGCCCTACAAAACATGACCAACAAAAAATCGTGCAGCGAAATTATTGACCTGATCAAAGATAGATATCTCGTGTTTAACAAGCTTGTGACACTTTCTGCACAGTGCCTCACGTACTGGCGAATCAAATGTACAATTAAACTGTAAAAATGCCAATACCAAACAAATACAGAAAAAAAGAGATGAAAGATTTGAAGAATTATACACAGATCAACAGATGTCCCACTGTGGATCATAGTCATGCACTCTCAAACTGAAAAATCTGCGAAGCGGAATACATCCATTTACTTAGCTTGCAGAGACTAATAAAAGGCATTCGACTCGGTAGAGATACCAGCAGTTTTAGAGTAGCTAGTGCATATTGCATGCATGAATACCCTAGCCAACATCTACAGAGAGTCCACAGCAGACAGACAGACAGACAGACAATAAACTTTATTAGGGTCTTGAGGGGCGAGTACAAAAGTCTCTTTATGGGGAGGAGCTGTCGCATAGCAGAAAGATTTTGTTCGTGAAGTGGATCTGGCAAGGAGACGAAATTTGAGCAATATTTACAGCTTGCTTAGCAGAAGTATTTGAGCCCCCATGTTGATAAGAAACACGATTAAACATTTACAGGGAATATCCCGGTACTTGCGCTTGGCAAATGACATTTTGCTTTTCAGCAGTCGTGCCGTTTAACTACAATGAACTGATGGTCCAAACCGAGAAAGTGTTTTAGTTGGGTTACAGATAAATAAGTAAAAGACAAGGATCTAATGTTAGGAGGCCAAAAAAGAGAGCGAGAGTTCGCAACGGCACACTAGAATCCTTACAATATATATGTATTCAAGTCAGATGTTCACAGGACACACTACTCATGAAAAAGAAATGCACAAAACAAAATGGATGGGCTAAAGATTTAATGGCAGACATTCTCAAATCATAAAAGGCAATTTACAACTGTCCCTAAAGCAGAAAGTGGTCAACCATTGTATGCTGTAAGTACTAACATATTGTGCAAAAACTTGAATGATAGTAAAAGAAGAAGAAGAAAAGAAAAAAAGTTCAGGACAGATTAAGAACTATGCAAAATAGAAACAGAAAATGTTTTGCATAACACAGAGTTATTAAAAAAGCAGAGCTCGATAGAGAACAAACAGGGCTAGATGACATTCTAGCTGACATTGAAAAAAAAAGGGTGGAGCTGGGCAGGTCAAGCATTGTGAGGGGGAGACAGGTGACGAGTTATAGAGATTGTGTGGCTACGAAAATATGGGAAAAATAACTGAGAAAGGCAGAAGGCTAGATGAGATTTGCATGCATAAGATTGAATAAGCTTGCACAGGGTTGGGAAAATTGTAGGTAACTGGGAGAAGCCTTTGCATAACATTGGACATAAAAAAAGGCTGATATACAAAAAGAGCATGCGTTATCGAGTCGTTGCACATCGCATGTTGGTTTCAATACCAACAGGTTATTCAACTCGCATCGCAGTGCTACTGCTTACGTATTGTAGTTGTACTGCCAACTGCTTTTCGACATGTTTCTAGCAACGTTGAAACATATCTGGAAGATTTACCAAGACCATGTCCAGCCATGTCCCCGACTCTGTACAGTGCATCTGCAGCCAGGCTTAATCCGTGGTACCTTGCAGAAGTTGTGGGCTCCGACGTGGTGTGCCCAAGAGCACGCATGACCTAATAGACATGCTGGGCTGCTTTCAACAAGAGTGATCATGTTGAAAGGTGCGCCTGTTTAACCGTAGATGCATGGTTCCTCAGGGTGCTTTCAGCATGTTAATTCTGAGAGATGACGCGTTTCGACTGATAACACATGCCTGACTAGACACTTGCTACTGTGCCTGGTCAAATATGATACGGTTGGCATTGCAAAACTTCTTAAGCATCAACCACTCCAGTTCTAAACTAAAGCACATTGCATGAAAGAGGTAAAAAAAAATGAGCACGCCTGCCACCACACTTCGAATTTTAAAATTTTACATATTTTTTCATTCTTTTAGATAAACAGGGTGACCTTACATCCCCTGATTTTATTTTAAACGTTTTTATAAGACTAGGACGAGGGCTTTCTCTTAATGTAGAATTGCCTCAAGAAGCTTGTCTGCAGTTTTTAGACTTAAGCCTCACGTGAAACGATGAGCATCTTTGCTGGTCTTATCATCCTCGTGTTGAGAAGCAGCTGTTGCCGTACGATTCTGCCCAATCAAAGATTGTGAAGAAGGGCGTTGCGTCTTTTTGCTTAGAATCAGCGCTAAAAAGGTCGTGCCCACACAGCATGAAACTTAGTTTCCTTAATCAGGTGAGCCGACTAGAGGCTGCTGGGTTCCCTCGATCGGTCATGACGGCCGTTGCTGAATCACTTCTGGAGAAATTTAAACGTGGAACACGGGAAGCGATGACTGCTACGCAGCCCTTAAGGATTAGGCCACAAGTTGGACCATATATCCATAAGGTCTCGCACAACCTTAAGAAAGTCGCCGCCAGGCACGGCGTACTGATGGTGTTTTCCGCACCAGAAAAAATGGGAAGACTGTGGCAAAGTGTGTGCGATAGAAAGAAGCGCGGCTGTCGGAAGAAACATGAGAGGGCCTTTGTTAAGTGTTCCATGGGGCTTGTGTACTCCATACCCTTATCCTGCGGAAAAATGAACATTGGCCAAACCGAACGGTGTATTAATGACCGATTAAGGGAACACGCCCAAAAATTAACGAAAAGAGATGACAAGTATGCGCACCTGGTTGCGCATGTCATCTCGTGTGGTTGTGACGCACGATTTTCTGAGACGAAGATTCTAGGCAGAAGCGCAAGTAAAACTGCACGTGAAGTGTTAGAGGCCTTTTTCATTGAAAAAAATAAAGATCACTGTGTAAGCGCCCCTTAAATTTCGTTGTTACCAAGCGAACTTCAGTTTATCGCTCTTAGGCTATGACAATGATTAACTGTACGTTTTGATAATGTATGCTGTTGGCCTTCTTTGGTATGGGTGCGCACAATGTGTCCTGTATATATTCAAGCCTTCGAGCTATAAATAAATCAGTTGGAAGTGAGCGCTGTGTCTTTGATGCATGGGTGTGTGCGTGTGTGAGTGATCGTATCAAGTTTTCGCGCTCGAGTTAACTTTTCGAAATGCTCTACCAACTAGCCCAACAATAAGTTCTCTTACAAGACGCATAAGCCGGGTGTTTCATTCAGGACAATTGTGAGTGATTGAGGTATCTGGCAGAACATGGTTGGTCAGTTCTTAATGAAGCGGCTAGACTAAGTTGCCATGAGAGACCCGTTTTAATTTTAGAATGTCTCATGCATCATCCACTTTCTTCAAAAAATCCTTCGATGGGTTTTTTCATTAAATAAAGTTTTTTTTCATTCAATAAAGTTTTTTTCATTCCATTCCATGGGTACTTGTTCTTGGTAGATGTTGAGGACTCATTTTATTCTGTCCTGCACGGTGAATTGTTTTTCTACATAGGAAGTTGTACAGACGAGAGTGGTGTGGTTGTCTTCAGAAATGCCGCGGGCATGGCAGTATAAGCTTTTATGGCCCTTCTCACGTTTTATGCGAAAGGTAGCTCGTATGTTGCTCCTGTGTTGTGCAATTTCTTATGTTTGACCGTAACTGCTTTTATTATGTTTCACCAACATTTTAATTTGTGGTAGATTTCGGAAGTTCTTACGTATGATGACAATTTTTTTATTATTTTAAAGAAACTAACCACCGTCCCATATTAGCCCATTGTTAACAATGTTATAGCAGGCTTTCGCAGACTGAAAAAAGGATTGGTGTTTACACATGAGTTGAAGGCTTGTGTCTTTTTGCAGTTTTTGGTTTAGCGCATTACCTTGCAGAGTCGTCACGGCTGTTGGCTTTTTTGTCTAGGTGTGCTGAAAAATTGCTTCCATACAAGTTGACGCATTCCAAAACCTTGAAAAGGGCCATAGCTGAACAATGTTTAGAGTATGCATGTACAGGGTCGTGCTCACAAGTTATGCAGAAGACTTTTCAAAACCGACTGGACAGGTTGTCTGTGGTTGGTTTCCTTCGCATGCTCCTTAACGCTGTAGCTGAGTTGCTCCACCAGACTATCAAGAAAGAACACCATGGTACTGGGGTAGAGCAAGAGCGCAGAACAGCGAGACCTGAGGGTGTACCGTGTATGCACTTAGCTGCACATGACCTAAAAATGGTTGCAAACAGAGATGGTATGCCGATTCTTTTTTTTTTTGCGCCACGAAAATTATCTCAGCCTTCTCATGTATACTATATGATGGAAGCAACAAAGGCACGCCAATCATGCACAAAATGTGTCAACGTGGTGGTTTATGAATTTGCACTATCCTACGGCAAAAGATGAACGTCGGCCGGGCAAGAATATGCGTGAATGAGCATGCACAGAAACGTGAGTTTTCGTTAAAAGATAAAGATGGGGCACCATTGCTGACACATTGCAATTCTCATAAGTGTGAGCCGTACCTGGATAAGGTTTGGATTATTGGCAGAAGCAGGGACACAACTACTCGAGAATGCATGGATGCATTCTGTATAAAATCACGAGGTTCATAAGATATCAGTGATACTTTGTCTTCGTGGTAGGTAGAGAACAAGTTCACAGATTGTGATTAGTTAGTATGCTGTCAATGTGAGCCTAGCTTACTCCACACATGTGTGCCTATAATTTTTGATGCAGGATATGATGAATAAACTGTCAAAACTTTGAGCTCATCTAGAACCCTTTCGTTATTATTTGGTCATTAAAACAGCCATATCTTTGTGGCTTCTACAAGAAAAGGGACCAATTAGAATAGCAAAGAGTACTTCTAGCCTGACCTTTGTGTCTTAAAAATTCATAGGGGCAAATTTCACATAGAGGGACACCGTGTCTGGGTGATGCAGACTAGGGAGACATGGGGCTTTGACAAGTTATCCATATGCAATGTCAAGGAGAATGAATGCAGTGATTGTGCAAGCATTTCAATCCAGAAAAAGGCTAAGAGTGACCAGTGCCTTTTGTCGCATAAGCCATGAAATAACAAAAGTAACCACCGTCACCTCTGCCACAATCTGGAACATAAAAGCACGACCAAAGGCTGCATTCATTGTTCTTCTGCACAGGCTTACGGCGTGCAGCTCCATAAAATTAAAGTGAGTGCACATAAATGCTGCAATGTGGTAGTGTCAGAGCGCATACTCAAATCTGTTACAGGAAAATTATCAAAAAATCACTGCTTTTTTACATAGTCGTTAAAAAAAACTTCAAATCGGCATGAAGACAACATAACATTCTACATATTTTTGCTGGTCAATGAAAATTCTTCACTAATTAGAAACTTCGTAACATGGTTTTGCTAGATAGAGTTTTATTAGTATTTATTAGTAAAAATTAGACATTGGGGAGCCATGCAAAAAATTGTAAACGGGGGTTGGGTGCTGGAGACGACGTTTCGACAAGTGTACTTGTCAGAACGTTACAAGGCTTGATAGAATTTTGAGAAATTTTGTTCAATACAAGAACGATATTACTTTATCATTGTGCCTATCCCAAGAAATGAAGTTATTTATATTATAGAGCAGCCGTGACATGTAACTTGATGCTATTTATTATTGCGCACACGCACCAACGAAGACCAAAAGCTTGTATGGTGCACTGGCTACTATGCGGGGACAAATGTGCTAATCTGATAGTGAAGTAAACATCACATCCTTTTGATTAACAAATAACAAACAGGAAAAGTAGTAACAAGACTCAAAATGACATTGTTCTTCCTAAAGAATGAAATGTCCTTCGATTTTACATGTGACACTTGATTTAGCAAGACCGGACAAATACCTGTGCTTGAACATATTGTAACGCAGGGCAGGACTACACAGACACTAGAGAAGGGACAAATCGCTCTTGTGGCCGCATAGTGGTGAGTTGTGTTAAAATATGTTAAAGTACTTTCACCAACAGGCCCAGCTTTCAGTACTTCTGTGCACATGTGCTTATTTGCGGACGTCCCATTATTACACACCTAGCTACCCAGTATGATGCACCTTTTCTGCATAATTTTGATAGAATAGCTTTGCATATGTAGTAAACTGTTTTTCTTGCATGCTCGTCTACTGACGCAACCAGCAGCCAAGAAGCTAGAGACTACAAGAGCACACAGAAAGGGTTTGAGCATTCGCACGTGCAATCATATCGGTGTCACACGGGCACTTTTGATTGCAATCAGCTAGGGCGTCTGTGCCAAACTCGATCCAGCGCAGCAGCGACAGACCTGTCGATCTCGATCAAAAGTATTCGAGTACCACCAGTATTAGTCACTGCTAACTGCCCAAACTAATCGGATCAAATACGGTGCAGCCATTATCTAACTGCGATATAAAAGGGTACGACATAGCAAACAAGAACCCGTGTGACAGTGGTGTTGTCAGTACAGTGTGTCAGACCCTAAATCTCATTCGGAAGTATGTCTTCACAAACAAGATCACGCCTACGCGGGTGTAATTCAACGCCACGGCTCGCATTTGTCTAAATTTGTCAAACCACCACACAGCACACACAAGACAGCCAGCACTTGAGCATATCACATCGGCGCGGGATGTTGGTCATTCAACGCTACCGCTTGCTCGAAACACCCACGGCGCTCGATCTCCCCCCTTTGAAGGATCGGTCGGCCGAGAATCTCTGCCACATCACCAGATTCGCAAGGAATAATACCGCAATCCAAACGCACCGCCGCACAACATTAAAATCAACCTTGACCAAACTAGTGGAAACGCTGACAGTCTACGTCGGCGCACCGCTAGAGACTAAAGCGCCTCGGGATGTTCGCGCGATTTGGGTGCCTAGGCAGCGTGCGGTCGCCAGAAAAGCACCTAGGGCGCGGCTACTCGTATTAGTTTGCGCTATCACTCGCCGTGGTGCTGCAGTCAGGGGAATGCACATTGATGAAGGTGGCTCCAGAAGTCTGGGTAGTGATCACAAACGTATCAAGCTAAGCTTTAGAAGAGCAGCGAAAGTGGGAAGGAGACAAGATGAGCAACTACAGGAAAGGTTTTATTCAGAAAGGCAAATGGAAACAGCCGCAAAAGAAATTGAGAAAATAATCACTTTTGATAATAAAACAGTGTGGACATGCACGAATCTAATTAGACTGTTTGAGCTAGAGCTTGCGAAGGCACGTGACAGGTCACCCCAGAAAATAAGACACAAACCAAAAAGTTGGTGGGATGAGGAAGTTAAGAGAGCCATAGCAAAACGTCAGGAAGCCTCCGGGGAACACAGGCATGCTAAGCAGCGGGGTGAACCGAAAGATGATGTTGAAAGAAAATGGGAAATATTTCTAAGCTCTAGAAGGGAAGCATCCCTTCTGATCAATGAAAAGATTAGAAGAAAGGGAGCTCAGTGGCTGGAAGAAGTACATAAAAAGATAGAAAGGCAGCTGCAAAATTTTTGAACCTTCTAAACTCCCTATGAAATGAGACGAGCCAAGAGCAGAGGTTTAAAACTACAGCTCAAGGTGCTAGGCTAAAAGGGGACGAAGCTATTGAATATATAAGAACAAGGGTGACAGAAAAATTTCAGCAAAGAAGTGCTGTATGCACCACAATAGACAAGGATGAATAAAGTGGCGCAATGGCTCCATTTCCACAAAAAAGCTGAAAACTGAAAGAGCTGAGAAAAGGATTCCTAGTAGTACATCAACAGGCCCAGATGGCATTCCAATTATGCTGATAAAGACACTAGGTCTGAAGTCTAAGCAGACATTGAGAGAGGCAGTGAGCAAAATAATAATCGATGGAGAAGTTCCCGATGAATGAAAACTTAGCAGGATGAGCATGATCTATAAAGGAAAGGGGGACACAGCTGACATTAACAACTACCGTCCTATAACAGTGACATCAGTGGTCTACAGGCTGGCGATGCAGATTATATAGGAAAGACTGCAGGCATGGATAGAGGATGAGGGGGTGCTGGGGGAAGTGCAGAATGGGGTTTCGGAAACACAGGAGGTTGGAAGACAATCTGTTCTCACTGACGCAGTGCATCGAAATAGCAGAAAAGGAACACAGGCCCCTGTGGCTAGCATTTTTTGATATCAAGAGAGCGTACGATAGCGGGGTTCAAGAGGAATTGTGGGGAATAGTGGACACACTAGGGGTGGAAGATGTAGTCACTAATCTTTTAAAGGATATCTATAAAGGTAACAAGGTACTTATAAAGAGAGAAAAACAGGTATCCAAGCCTGCAGAGGTGTCCCCTGTCACAGGGGTGTCCCCTGTCACTCTTATTATTCATGATGTACCTACAAAGATTAGAGGCCAAATTAGAGGGAAGTGGACTGGGCTTCAACCTCTCTTTCGTCAAACAAGGAAAACTCATTGAACAGGCACTACCAGCATTGATGTACGCAGATGATATAGTGCCAATGGCCGACAAGAAGGAAGATTTGCGGAGATTGGTGGAAATCTGCGGTAATGAGGGAGGTAGGTTAGATTTCAGATTCAGCAAGGAAAATTCAGCAGTCATGATATTTAATGACAACGAAGGTAGTGGGCTTAGAATACAGGAGGTTACGCTAGAGCTAACAGATAATTACAAATATCTGGGCGTATGGATAAACTATGGGGCCGAGTACCTAAGGAAACACGAAATATACGTGTTGACTAAAGGTAACAGGAATGAAGCGGTAATGAAAAACAGGGCACTGTGGAGTTACAATAGGTATGATGTTGTGAGAGGAATATAGAAAGAGGTCATGGTTCCTGGTCTGACATTCGGCAATGCGGTCTTGTGCATGAGATCAGAAGTTCAAGCAAGATTAGAAATTAAGCAATGTGGAATAGGTAGGCTTGCCCTAGGAGCTCACGGGAATACACCAAATCAGGGAGTACAAGGTGATATGGGAAGGACATCAATTGAGGGCAGGGAAGCTAGCAGCAAGATAAATTTGAGAAGCGATTGAGAGAAATGGGGGAGGAGCGTTGGGCTAGGAAGGTATTGACTACTTGTTCATGAAGAATGTCGATACAAAATGGCGGAAGCGAATCAGAAAATTCACTGGTAAACACTTGGAAAACAGCAGGGGGCCAAACCAAAAAAGTTATTGGTACAATGTTCGGAACGACAGTAGTACAGCTGTTTAGTTGATACTGCAGATGACTTCAAGTATGGTCACATAACTTTTATTGTGTACTGCGTACATACATGTGCATCATCACTGCACAACGAAAATTATTACAGTTGAAGAATCTAGGGAACCAAGTTTTTGGTATTGATTGCAGCTACATAAACTTCATGCTTACATGTTGCGTTCTCTCGAGAGGACCCAAGATGCACTTTTCACCCGTAAATATTGTTGCAAATTGAACTTGAACTGCAAATGAAATTTGCTAAGGCACGTTGCCGGGCTAGTTGGTTGGGATTCATAATTTCACTGGTATAGCGCACCACGACAAGGACACACACAAAGGAGAGATTCACACTGTGTGTGTGTGAATCTCTCCTTTGTGTGTGTCCTTGTCGTGGTGCGCTATACCAGTGAAATTATGCAAATGAAACAATTTGTGGAAGGAATACTTATAGACAACAATTAACAGCATGATGTAACACCAATGTGACAACCACACCAGCCGAGTTTATTGTATGACTTAATTTTTATGGTTGATTTTCTCCATGGGTACGTGTAGAAAAGTTGTGAGTGAGTCATTGAAAGAGATTTGGTTGTATACAGTAGCGGTGATATTCCACACTCGCTCAATTCTTTTTTGTATGATCGATATACCCATGAAAAATTGATCGGCGCAGGCACTGCCAGAATGTTTGAGAAACTTCTAGCTTGTTTTAGACTATTTATGTGTATGACGTTCTAGAATTCTGGTTATAACTCAGTTTTTGTAACTGGGCTCCCAACGTGAGCCTCCACGATAACGCTCGTTTCTTCTTTAAACAGTTAGCTGATATGGCCACCTTTCTCATAAAAGGGCATGCCATCATTAACACACATGACAATCGATACTGCGTGAATTAGATCATCAGTTGAGAAGCGGTTCTGAATGTCTGACGAATGATGTACATCTACATCAAACATGTGAGCTGGCTGAAGTGCGTTGGCGGGCTAGTTTGTTTATCATACTTGTATGCGCGATAGCTTGAGCTAATCACGTCATGTCGTTACGAATCTGGGCTCCAGAGATAATGTTGACTTTGATCTACTCGTTCGAGTTAAAATTGCGCCGTTGTGACCAGAGTTGAAAACGGTGGAAATGAAAACATGTGCGTTACTTAGCCCTGAATTGTCAGGTTACAATCCGTGCATCTGTGTGTGCATTCACACCTGTGAAAGCGCATGGAGATATCAATTTGATGCGCAAGAGATGTCAACTCTCATTAGTCTACTTGCTATGAGCAACCCAAGAGGTCCAATACCTTTCGCTACATATATAGCTAGATTTACGACAGGCACATACCTTCGATCAATGATCGTGCAGCAAGGATGTTTATTTTGTGTGGGTGTATGTGCTCGTTCTCTTCTGTCCGCATTCAATCGCGCTGTTCAAACTTAGTGGGAGCTTGCTCAAGAAGCTCCTACAAGTTGTATACATCAGGGAGCGCCGCTTTCGGTATGCTCACAACAAATATGCTTTACCGCAAATCAAATATGGTTCATCGTGTGACATTTTTGTCCTGCAGTGAAGCCAAACAAATGCTACGTTGTCTTCGAACGCATGTACGATCGGCCCTTCCCAATGTGTGGATATGTATGTGTGTAATGAACACGGTGGTATTCTATGATTGTGTTAACATCTGTAGCTCCATATCCGTTTTCTATCTCGATAAGGGAAGTTTATTTTGAGTTAAGGGATATTTTTAGTTGCATGCACCTTTCAGTGCCTAAATAATGACTGCCGTTTTATTAATTTATATGTACACCTATATCCAAGCAGGGCTCGACAGTGAGTAGATGACGTTATAAAAAAATCAATGGACTAAGAAGGGAAAATTGACTTCAATGGTCTGTCTATCTTCCTAGCTGCCTAAGTCTGGTTGTTCTCGTGATCACTCCCCTAATAGCTTTGGGTAAACCAAAATATTATGGGACGGTAAGATGGTTTGATGAATATGATTGCTTGCCAGGTTGGGAATAATGCCGCAATCCCATCGCGTATGTCGTCAAAGCCTTTCTTCCAAAGGTGTGGCACACATATTGCAGGTATGCGGTTGACAGTTCGTCTACAAGAATGGCAAGAAATAATATAGGTAATTTTAACATGACAACGTCAAAACAAATGTCAGTGTTTATCCTTGGAGTATCAATTAGCATATCAAAGATAACATGTGCAGGAGGATAAAAAGGCGCGCGGATATTCGCAAAAAATTAATAATTTCTATTTGGAAATAAAAGAGTCCTCTGATAAACCGAACTGATACACAAATATGTGTTAACATGATATATAGGTCATATATACCCAATAATTGAAATAATAAGTGCACAGCACGACTGTGCTAGTGAACAAAAATTATACATATGTGCACAATTACGAATTGTAATCGTGCATGTATCTGTGCACATTCAAAATTCATTGCGAAACATTGCGACAATAAGTGCTTTTTTTAATAAATTCGAGGGAAAATGATTGATTTTCACGTGAATGCTGCATGCAAATGACGCGTTGCTTCAGGTTACATATAGATGAAAAAAGTGAATTCAAAGAAATTAATGAGTGCATGCGTGGTAGCACTCGATCAGTTTAAAACAACTAAGGCGCGTATCTTGAATTTTGATCTTTGAAATTAAGCATGCTGTGGGAAAGAACCTAACTATTCGTGGCTGCGCCTGAGGCGAAATTCTAAACAAACTGCATGCATGGGCATTGATCGAAGGTGTGCTTATCAAAAGTTAAATATATATGACAAAATTGGGTGTCGGACCTCTTTGATGTGGCTCTTGACAAGCATGTCAATAAGAATAAACACCACGTGCGCATCAAAGTGAGTGATATTTTCATGTGCTTATTCAAGCATGAATCCACATAAAGATAGTTGCATGTGCAACACTCCGTTGGATTGAAACAGGACAATTTAGGGCTAAGTAATTCATTAAAGTTTCGTTTCCACCACTTTTACCTCGAGTCAAATCAGTGTAATTTTGACTCCAGCCCCTAGATCAGTCAGCGTTACCTTTAGAAACCAAATTCGTGGTGATGTGACGTCGTTACTTTCATCTATTGCGCATATAAGTATGATAAACAAACTAGCCCGTCAACACGTCCACTCACTGTACAATGTTTAATACAATCCCTAGTCCACAAATTTGACTGATTGGGACCCCATGGAATACGCGTCGTTATCGCGGAGGCTCGCGTTTACACTACTCGTGCCGTGGGCGCAAATAGTCTAAAACAGTTTAGTAGAAGTTGTTCAAAGATTCTGGTACGGTCATGGCGGTCAAAGGCCTAAAAATGAGCGCGCCCGGCTCTTGCAGCAAAAGCAGTAATAATATTTATACAATGAACTTGGTTGTTATAAACTACAGCTCTCACGTGGGCCAGCTCTGGTATTCATAATATATATTATGCAAAGAATTATCGCCTGTATGCCTTGGAAGCTATGGTTGTTCAGTCTTCGTTGACGCGTTCACGTGAACGCCATTAATGACTTTGCACAACTTGTTTCACTTGCAGTGGGAATCTACATCTTACGTAACATATTTCTAGGCTCAAAGAAAAAACCCACGGCAAGCCGTGGTTTTGTAGCTGCAACAATTATTAAAAATCATTATTGGCTCAATTCATTGCAATAACTTTTGATGTGAAGTGCAGATGTGCATGCGCGATATAAAGACCGCCCGAGATATATGTGACGTAACATACTTTCAGATCATCTGTAGTACAAATTTAAAAGCGCCTATAATCCTGCAGTTCCCGAGAGTCCGTTTCTCTCAGAGAGGTGTGTTTAATGTTTCTCACCAATACATATATAGCACTGGAAACCTTTGTCCTTTCTTTGCAACTTTGGAATTGCTGACATTAATTTAACTTTCTCGCAAGTGTAGTATACTCATTTTCTTTTTCAATGATGTAACTCATACATGTCATATGTGGTGCCTTCACTCCCGTAATTCCCTGCCGTGGTGGTCTAGTGGAAGGTACTCGGCTGCTAACCCGCAGGTCGCGGATCGAATCCCGGCTGCGGTGGCTGCATTTCCTATGGAGGCGGAAATGTTGTAGGCCCGTGTGCTCAGATTTGAGTGCAGGTTAAAGAGCCTCAGGTGGTCGAAATTTCCGGAACCCTCCACTACGGCATCTCTCATAATCATATGGTGGTTTTGGGACTTTAAGGCCCACATATCAATCAATCTACCCTCGTACTCTGAAATGAATGACGCTCCCAAATTTTGTGGAGCACTTGTTTAGACTGTGCACGGCAGCCCACACCGCAAGTGTACAACTGAATACAGATTTTAGGAAGGTATCAAACAGCACAGTAGATGAAATAGAAGGCAAAAGACACATATGTTGTGTTTGTCATTTTATCCCACCTTTCCTTAATAGTGCTATTAAATATCTTCTCCATCAAGTAATGCACAACCTAATCCAGTCCAATGCAGCCTACAGACTAGCTAAATGTGCCCCGAAAAACACAGCCCTAACTTTACACAGAATATTTTGACACTATTTTTCATCATAAGATTGCCTGGCATAGCCACATGCTGAAGAGTGACAAGAGAAATCAGTCACAAAAATAAATAATTATTTTGAGAATGGTAAGGATGCAATATTGCTTCTCACCTTGGTCTCTGCATGCTGCTTTTATATGCTTCCATGCTAACACAAACACATAACTCTGCTCATTCTCGAGTTAGTAAAAACATCATAGTAGTTCAAAAGTTGCAGAGGCTGAATGGGAACAGAGGTCCCGCTAGCTCATCGAGGTAGCGCCACCCTAGAACCCCTTAGCAATTTGTCACCAAATCTCTACTCCCTCATACACGTACTATAAAATATCATCATCAAACGCCGGAAGAAAAAGAAAGAAGACTTCTGCCTGGAGCGAGCGCGTGCTACTTCACTTCTTCTAATAAACCGTATTTGTACGAAGCAGTCCATGGTCTCAATCATCTCAATAATGGTGCCGTGAACCAGGATACTACCTCCTCGCCGGCAAGAAAGTTCAAGCTGCCGCGGAGCAGCAGAGAAGAAAACGGCGGAGGAGCAGAGGATCGACCTTGATCGAGCGACGAGACCACGGTGGACAGTACGAGCATCAGAACGAACGATTGACAAGTAAGGAGCCATTGTTAACCACCTCAATATGAACAAGGAAGTGATAACGAAAAGAAAGCGCTTCGCTCCCAGATCACGCGACTGGTTAACGCAGCCCAGCAGTAAATTAATGATGGAGCTTACCGGGAGCAGCTGCTTACAACGCAGGCGCAGATTAAAGCAATAAGCGACAGTCTCAAGAGCGCGAATGAGCAAGTGGAAAAGTGTCTAACAGAAGACAATGCCGAAGCTGAATTCTAAAGCGTCATAAAGTACGACATGAAATTAACGACGACCTTATCTGCAATAGAGTTCAGACTTCGACAGCCTGCACAATCGAACTCAAGCGATAGGACAAGGCAGGTGACGCCCTCAAGGACAGGACAAGAAGCAACGGAACTAGTTAAGCTACTTAAGCTTGAAATGATAAAGTTTGGGGGAAAAGCTTTGGAGTGGAACTGCTTTTGGTCTCAGTACGAGTCGGCAGTTCACCTGAGACCGAACATGAGCAAGGGACAGAAGTTAAATTACTTGTTAGCATCACTAACCGGAAAAGCGGCGGCTGCTATTAATGGACTTCAGTACTCGGCAGAGGAAAATTATGATGACGCAATCAGAATACTGCAAAGAACGTTCGGCAATCAAGAACATTCCATTGAAATGCACAAGAATGAGCTATTTAGTTTGGAGAAAGTGAGGTCTGTTCAAGATACCGATGACCTAAATAGGCTAATACGGAGAGTGCAAGTCAACATATTGGCACTCAAGTCACTAAAAGTGGAAACCAAGAGCTATATGCCGATGTTGTTGCCGGTATTGAAAAGAGCAATTCCACAAGAATTATCCGCGCAGTTCAAGTCAAAAGAGGCTATGACAAACAGCTCAGCTTCAGAAAACGGCGAGCAAAACAACGCAACAGCAAAAGCGTGCGAGGAAAATCTGCAGTGGCTTATGTTATTCTTAAAAGAGCAAGCGGCTTTTCGTGAAGAAACACAACGTGAACAAGAGAGGATAACTGCAAAACCAAGAGAGCACCACGGACAGATGCGCACAACTTCAAGCTTCTATACCTCAGCGGACAGAATATGCTTATTCTGCAAGCAGAAAACCCACGCAACCGAAAACTGTCGTAGAAGCATTCCAATGGATGAAAAGAAAGCTATGCTTACCGAAAATAGAGCATGCTTCAGATGCACGCGACCAAACCACACTGCACGCATTCGCAAGGCCCAAGAAAATGCAAGCAATGCAAGGGACGACATGCCACGTCAGTGTGTAGAATGGTGATGCAGGAAACAAGGGCAGAGCTGGTCTCAACAGCGCAAGCCGAAGCGACGACGTCTACGCTACACGCAATCGAAAATATCAAGCATAAGTTTGTGCTTTTGCAGACGGCTGTAGCGTGCGTAGAAGGAGAAACATGTGGCCTACATTGCCGTTTGTTATTAGACAGTGGAAGTCAACGTTCATTTTTCGAAGCGGGATTAGCGAAAGAAATAGGTGTGAAGGTGTTGCGACAGGAAAGGCTGACGATTGGTTCATTTGGAGGAGACGAAAAGGTCAAACTAATGAACGTTGTGCAAGTGACTGTAGGATCACGAGAAACAAGCGCGACAACAGTGATTGAAGCGTTACAAGTCGACGTTATCTCGCACAGTTGTATAGTCACTCCAACTAAGAAACTCAGTGAGAAAATGAAACAGCTAAAGATGCAAGTGGCTGATCACAGGACCGAAACGACTGCAAAAAATTTTGTAGAACTACTGATCGGCTGAGACTATTATTGGGAATTCTTTACTGGTAGAACTCGAAGAATCGAGGACAGACTGATGGCTTTAGAAACTATACTGGGATGGGTACGGCAAGGGCCGTCAGAGCAAAGCAAGACAAAACTAACACATAATCAAGCAGTCAGGTTTCTGAAGGTCGAAGCTGCGGAGACAGAACTCCAGCAATAGCTACAGAAGTTCTGGAGCCTGGAGTCAATGGGGATCACAATAAATAGTTTGGATAACACCGGAAATGAAGTGGTTGAAGAATTCGAGCGCAAGATTGTACAACAAAACGGTCGCTATCAAGTCAGCTTGCCATGGAAACAGGACGTAAACTTGGAAAGCAACAAGGAACATGCGATAAAAAGACTACATCAACTGACTAAAAGGCTGCAGAAAAATGAAGACATGCTGTATCGCTACGACAAAGCTATATCAGAGTATATGGCATTAGGAGTTAGAGGAGGTCCAATAGCCATCAGAACAGCCAAATTCATTTTGCTATTACATGCCACATCATGCGATAATTAGAGAGGACCGAGCCACAACAAAGGTTCGACTAGTGTTTGACGCCTCATCACATTCTCGAAAAGGCATGTCTTTAAACAAGAACCTAGAGGCAGGACCCAATTTGAATGAGGACATGCTATCGCTGCTCATTAATTTCCGAAAAGAAAAGGTGGCGTTAGTTGGAGCTGTTGAAAAGTCATTTCTACAAATCTCTATACATGAAGAGGATAGAGATGCATTGAGATTTCTGTGGAGGAAGCATGACGCTGAAGGAAGGTTAATGCATGAAGTGCAAACATGGCGCATGACAAGAGTAACGTTCGGAACAACACCAAGCAGGTTTATACTGGCAGCTACAATTAAACACCATTTGAAACAAGTGGAAGACCAGTTTCCTGATACGACAAGGATACTACAGAAAGCGATCTACGTGGATGATGTCATTTTGGGAGCAGCAACGCTTGATGAAGCAGTCAAGTTGTACAAAGAGGCAAAGCAAGTGTTCAGAGAGGCAGCATACTTGATAGTAGTATACCACGATGGAAGCAAAGAATCAAGGCTGGTAACAGCAAAAAGCCGCGTAGCTCCAATTAAAGGGCTGACATTGGCGCGACTTAAACTGATGGCAGCGGTGGTAGCATCAAGATTATGCGACTAAATCAAAGGTCACTTCAACGAAAGTTTTCAGGAAATGGACTGCTGGACGGACTCGATGATTGTGCTGCACTGGATCAAGGGAACAAGCAAAAGAGATCCGTTTGTTGCCAACAGGATTGCAGAAATTAGAGAAAAAACACTTCAAGCAAGCTTGTCATTCGTTCAAAGTGACGACAACCCTGCTGACCTACTTACACGAAGAATAAGCGCAAGGCATTGATAACGTCAAAGTTATGGTGGAACGGTCCCGAATGGATACCATCACTGTAAAAGAACTTAGCATAATTGGCGCAAATACAGACGTGGAAGACCAGTATAAAACACAATGTCACCACTGCATGGGAAGAGCCAAAATTGAGCCAATCTTAAAATTCGAAAGGTATTCTTCATACGAACGGCTTATAAGAGTGACATAATAAGTGTTCAGATTCATAGACAACACAAGAAAGGAAAATCACAAAGGGCCGTTGACAGGAAAGCAGGTATCAAATGCAGAGAAATACTCGATAAGACAGACCCAAGTATCACTGAGACAAACAAAGGGTTAGGCATATTCAAACACTCAATCATTTGAAATTAATGGACACGAAGTCTACCTTGATGACGATGGAATCATCAGACAGAAGGGACGATTGCAGTGCAGCCAAGAATTCAACCAGCACGTTATAGTAATTCCAAAGCATGAGCATTTCACGGAACTGCTAATACGTCACGTGCATAGAATGGTATTACACGGAGGAGTTCAAGTTACGCTAGCGCAACTTCGAACTAAGTTCTGGATATTGCAGGGTAGGCAAGCAGTGAAAAGAGTTCTGAAGAGATGTGTCGTCTGCAAGAGGCATAACTCCAGACCAGCGACTCAAGACATACCTCCACTTCCGGCAGAGTCACTGAAGCAGAGTAATTCAAAGTTACGGGAGTTAACTTCACAGGACCGCTTTATGCAAAGGACAAGTACCAGATTGCGAAGCAATATGTACTGATATTCACATGCGTGGTAACGAGAGGAGTACACTTGGAAGTTACCAACGATTTGTCATTGTCGAGTTTTCTACAAGCATTCCGACGATTTACGGCTCGACGGGGAATGCCAACAGTAATCTACTCGGACAACGCCAAAACATTTATAAAAGCTGGAAAGGAAATCAACAGAATGCTCTAAACAATTCAAAACGACATCTTAAAGAATAACTGCAGTGGCCAACAAATTCAGTGGCCAACAAATTCAGTGGAAAACAATAGCCGAGTGCGCGCCATAATGGAGAAAATTGTACGAGCGCCTCATAAGAAGCTCGAAGACGTCGATGCGAAAAATAATATGGAAATGCACAGCTTCGGTAGAGTAGCTACGCACTATTGTAGCAGAAGTTGAAGGAACACTCAACAATCGACCATTGAATTACGTATATGGAGAACCTGACGAGCCAATGCCACTAACGCCAGCAGACATCAAAGGTGGACGGTGACAGCTTCAAGACGGACAAACAAGACTGTACAACGGTGACATTGAAGACGCATAGCGAAGCAGATGCAAACTCGTGCGCGCTTGGTGGAAAAGATGGCATCAAGAATACATCAAGGAAATAGGAGCTACAGTCAAAGCCAAGACACGGCAAGCAAAACCACTCTCACAGGGTGACATCGTGTTGGTTGAGCACAAGGCTCCAAGAACATTTTGGAAATTGTGCCGGATTGAAAAACTCTACCCTGGGCGAGACGAAATAACGAGAGCTTGTCTCCTTCGCACAGGCAAAAAAGACCTTCTAAGAAGATCGGCGAATGACATATACCCTATGGAAGGTTGTTTCAAATAGCCTGCGAGAGCTTATCACCTTTCAACTTGGGCGGGCGGCAGCCTATAAAATATTATCATCAAACGCCGGAAGAAAAAGAAAGAAGACTGCTGCCTGAAGCGAGCGCGTGCTACTTCGCTTCTTCTAATAAACCGCATTCGTTCGAAGCAGTCCATGGTCTCGATCGTCCTAATACGTACCTCTAACTTGAAGAAGAGAGTTTGTGTGTGTGTGTGTGTGTGTGTGTGTGTGTGTGTGTGTGTGTGTGTGTGCGTGTGTGTGTGTGTGTGCGTGTGTGTGTGTGTGTGTGTGTGTGTGTGTGTGTGTGTGTGTGTGTGTGTGTGTGTGTGTGTGTGTGTGTGTGTGTGTTTTGTACTGCATGGCTAGAGCTGCACAAGGACTATACATGCATCCCTGGTATCAACGGAGCCAAGAGGAAACCAGGGTATGAATATCACTTTATTTTAGTGCACACAATACTGTCACATCCTACTATGAAGCTGACAGGTATAAAATAGAGCTCATTTAGCAAGAAGGCAAGAGTGAAGCTGCACTTGTAATTTGGAAGCATAGTAAAAAAATAACGGATCAAGACAAATCGAAGGAAGGCCAGGCCTATCAGAACCCACTTTTCAAGTGGCTTTTAGGCACACATGTGCAATTCCAGATAATGCACTCAGGGTCTAAGGCGTTAAAGTATGAATGCAGAAAATGAGAAATAGGCTAATGAGTCCATTGATTTGAAAAATGGCAGATCCCACGTACAGTGGGAACCGATGATATGTGAAGCACGAATGAGGAAGGCTGATATGTTGCTTGAAACAAAAATGTTATGTAACGAACGTAAATTATACCGAGCATGACTTCCATGTCATGATTATTATGTATGGACATGTCTTAATTTTACCTTCATCATCTATCCACGTTACATGACACCAAATTTGGTATATGTGGAGCTAGCGAAACGGCCACGAGCCAGCTATGAGCGTAGCATGTAGTGATGTTTTAGAAGACATGCATATCATGATTATCAAGTTTGAACGTGTCGTTTACTTTCATCGTCCATTGAAGTCACATAATTACCAAGTTCGTTATATGTGAAGCTAGCAAAACAGCTGCGATTGCATCATGAGCGTGGTATGATGTCATGTTCTCACAAGACACCCATGTGATGTTTATAACTTTTGCACTAGTCATATACCGTCGTCATTCATTGATGTCACGTAACACCAAATTTGGCGTATGTGAAGCCAGGGGCGGATCCAGCCACTCATTCCGGGGGGGGGGGGGGTCATGACTTTTTTGTTTTACTAGCAGAAAAACTACCCCATAGCGCAAATACTGGTAATGTGTGCTCACAGGAGTTTAATTCACTCATGAAATGAAAATAAAACATTCTGCGTGGCAATCAAGTATTCTACCACAGAGCTACACCAGGTCTTGACACTGCTGTGGAAATAGACACCACTCAGGCAGAATAATGCTCGAAAGGTCAATTGCTGATGCAATGCTAACTATATAATTTCCTGAAAATTTTACATGCACTCCTATAATGCAGCCGTCATGACCAGTTCACGTCGACTGTTGTTAAGCGCCGTACATTTTGATAGATTTATGCAGCAGTGTTCGCGGCTATCACCCTTGAGAGCACAAGCGCTACATATCAGCTTACCACAACTGATGTTGATAACACTCGTGTTGCTTCTGACATCATTATGTAAGTGTAAACAGCTGGTTATATAAAACATATGCAACTGTTGAACGTACATCTGTGGTACAACATTTGTTCATATGTTTAACGTCATTTAGTATGTTTTGCTAAATACACCACTGTCACCTTCCTTCAATGGTATACGTGAGTCTCAAATTGTAAATTATGTCATAGTACAACATTTTTATACATTGAAAGAAGTCACTATTTTTCAGCGCTTTTTTTTGCGGTTATCCTACATGGATGAAGTTTTTTTTCCCTTAAAAATTCGCTTACTTTCTGATTTTAGAAACAAACAAAACAGATGCCTATCTGTTTTTTTATCTCTGAAATGAATTTATCTCTCATTGCTATCTCATTGCATTTATCTCACGTTGCTAGTACTCAGGGGCAACGCGTCCTAAATTTCCCGTGCCTACCGGATGAGCGCGACACGCCGGTCATCTAAAGCGGCGCCGCCTACGTAGGAGTAAGGGTTTTTGTACTTAAGCTTTGAGATCGGCAATTTTGGCGTTCGCTACTAGTTTCAGAGGATGCCTTGTAATAAAACATTTGCTTGTTAAATGACGGCGTCACTTACGCAGGGTTAATTATAATTGCGTTTACGCTTTTTTCAAACTTTTTACGTTATTTTTGTTGCATATAAGCTCAAAAAACGTAAAAAGCTTATTTGAAGACACTCCTACTTGAGTAGCGCCACCTCCGTAGTTCCGACGACCGCCGCTTCCCAAGCGACCACCGATAATCCGGCAGGCACGGGAAATCTAGGAGGCGTTGTCATGGGGTAACGATGGCATGCCGTGGGTAATTGGATTACAATGCCGCACGAAAACCTATAAATACAGGTGCTCGCAACTATGTCCGTTCTTGTTCACTCCGCTTTGGAATGGCGCAGGTCAACTGTGATCGAGCTGTCACTGACGACGGAAGCCATCGTTGCGAAATTTGCAGTATGTTGTTCACCAAAAGGAAAAACATGTTTCGGCATGTCAGGCACGTCCAGAAAGTAACCCCGAAGTTAATACGCGCGTGAAATGAGAGGTTTGTGGCGTTGGCCTGTCTTTACTGGAAGAGTATGTGAGGCACCACATCGCAACGCACGAATTCGTCGCTGACTACGTGCAGCGCACGTTCCTCAACGATAAAGGGGAGTGACCCATTCATTCACTGGTTGATGGTTGTTAGGAAAAGCAATTACAGTACATTATCATCATCTTTTGTGGTGCGGCTGTACAGCACATGATCATTGGCACGTGTATTAACTGATCCAGCTAGGTAATTTTCGTGTGCTTGTCGCGTGGGAAGTAAAAGAATGCACAGAAGGGCTAATTGTCGTTCGCGATCGCACTGGAAGTACCGCGGCTTGCGTAACTTATAGTTTTTCTCTCTAAGCTCACTTGCCCTTTTTGGTGTTGCACAGGACGCACGTGCTCTTGTGAATCGTATCGTCGATTCGATGGAGTAATTCTGACAAATGTTCATAGTAAACTGTAGTACGTGCAATTTCAGTGCACGCTAAACAACACCAGGTGGTCAATATTTGCGGAGCTCTCCACTACGGCGTACCTTATCATATTATTGTTTGGGCACGTAAAACCACAAAAATTACAATTGCCGATGATGACCACTGCCTGAAAAGGGGCACTGATGACAAGTACATTGTGTTGACATTGGCACCGGACTGAGGCTTCTACTAATAACATGTTAGTCTCTAATCTGCTCTATCTGATACAGCTGCTTAATTATTTAACGTATTGCCTAGTGTTTAGTTAGTGAATTTCCTGACCTGCAATTACCAACTATTTATCATTTCAGATTTTGTATATTTTCCAAAGCTCTGTAAAAACCAAGATATCAAAAGGCTGACCAAAGGTTTATAGTCTTTCAGAGTGAAGGCCTAGCACTTACAACAAACAGCATTATAATAAAAGCTTATTGTGAAAACATGACCTGGTTGTCTTCCTGTGTAGATAATGCATGAACGCGGTGTCTGCACTACTTTTATTACGGTGATGCAAGGCAGTTACATTTCAAGCCGCGTAGATTAGATGCATAGCGCGTCAATTGAAGTTTAAGGAGGAGTCTAAATCAGTAGAAATTATTTGTTTTAGATTGCTTAGATTATTATTATCATTCTATATTGCTGCGGTATTTGTACGTTTTTTACGCTGCTTTGCGTTTCGTACCAAATTTACAAAAAGCTTGATCGACATTGACATTGTCTGCAATGGCGGATTGTTTACTTGCAAACATGCATGCAAAGTTCGCGCGATACAAATTATTCTTTCGCGACTTTCTTGAGTTATACGCGTTAAATTTCGCATTTGTTTTGAAGCTGGCGTATGTTTTGTCACATGTGAAGGTGTGATACCTGTTCACTCTTGGATATTCGCACTGGACCTCTACGACAGGTGAGTAAGGTACGCGCTATGAAGCAACTTCGAATTGATCTTAGTGCTTTGTACAATTGTCACGCGCTCTACTTTCGAAAAATACGAGCTGTTTGATCGATCACTTGTGCTAGATGTGTCGAACTCTGAAAATTCATTTCCGATGATTGGAACACGATCGTCAACGTGCATGCACAAGTGGACACCGCATCACGATCAAGTGTATTAAGATTTGCGCGAATAAATATTGCTTTGCTGATGGGGATCAATGGCTGCCCAGCGCCCACTCAGATGATACCGGTAGCGCATAATGCACTGTTTATTGCAGTTAAGCCCAACCAGGATGAAATTTCTGAATAGTGGCCGACTCCTTTCTGCAACCGGCTTGCAGTAACCACGGCAGAGGAATTCTATCTGGTCAGACTCCTTCGTGATCAAAATTGACAGTATGACACCCATAGAATACCTATTTGTCGGGGAGGTCAGCTTGTCGATATGCAGGTGTAACTAGATAAGAAAGGCGAAATACATTGTTCGGTGGAAGTCGATACTCAAGGCGTGGCATGAAACTTTTGCTGAACCCTTCTTGCTCAACTTGTACAATTAGCTTATTTGCGATGTGTGTCTACTTCGTCCTGTTGTTTGCATTTCTTTAATCGAAATGGAACTCTACCAACTGGCCCAACTGTCGACCTTGCTTTGATATACAAATAGATTCAGTCACCTACAGTGCACACTATGCACTCACTTTCTTGAGCTCAATTTTCGTGACGTACAGCCTGACACTTAGAAGCACCTTGCGGCTCTCTTGTTTACAGTTCATACACCTTGGTGCAGTTGACCTGCCAAGATTGTATGCCTTGCAAACTCGTAAATGGTATGGTGTCTTGGTGCCATGCCTTCCATTGCTTTCTCTCAGTAACGTAAAATCTCTGCAGCCATTTTTCGTCTGCACCATAACGGAGATGCCTCAACTTCAGCCGTGCCTGTGTTAACCCAAACTGCCTTCTAAGAACTATGTTAGCAATCCCAGCACTATGTGCTACTGGGCCTCATAACAATAAGAACAGCTTGCTCGATGGCACAAACTGCCCATATTCTTTAGCCCCACAATGCAGCTGCGCAGTTCTCAGTAGGGTGTGTTGGGAAACTGTCCAGTTATACAAACACAGTGATGTGCTGTCAGCTGCAAGAGAATAACTCGTTTATAACAGCTCAATTTTACAGAACGGAGGAGGGGTAATGTATGTGAAAATGACCATCCACTACTGTTTGTTGCACAAAACTGCAATTGAGTCCATATTGACACAATGTGACTTCAAATTACGCACGCTAGCTGATACTTGTGCCTTCTAGATGGTTTGCGACGCACGAGCCTGTGGAACCCAGCTGTGCGCGAACCGTGTTGGAAAAACAGAACGTAGACAAGGAGGCAGAAGTGAATCCTCGAGACAATCTAGCTGTGTTATTATTCTCGGGCACAAGTTCGTCCTGCCTACGTTAGCCTATTAAAAGAGTTCATTGAAGAGTGCGTTACAATATGAATTTGTCATGAAGAACAGCATTAGTTGGTAAAAAAATTTGATATGGTGTGCAGTTTGAAACCGTGACCGACACGTTTTCGGGATGATCTCTGTACCGTTTAAGCTAACCAATATGCTGCCAGCAATCACAGTGCGAGGATGACTTCAACTTGAAGTGCATGGACACTGATAACCAGCTGCTAGTAATCTTTTGAAGTTTGATTTTCATAAATATATGGTAAAGAAGAGTCACGTGCTAAAAGCTTCAGCATGTTTCCGCAGCTCTCTTGCCACATTCAATGTACGTGCTCAGACTTTTTGGCTTATTGGCACTTGCACAACACATTGTTAGCCTCCTAGTCATATCTGTAAAGTAACAACCCCCGAAAGGTGCTGGTTCTAGGCTTAAGCCTACGAGCACAACGTCTTTCTTTCTTTCCAAGAAATCGGTATGTATTTCGTGGTAGCTTTGTGCTAAAACAGGTAAATGGCCAATTTTCAATCCGAAATAATTTGTTCTATACGCAGATAATGTATGTGAGCGCAACTGTGATGTCTTTAACCCCTTTAGTGCTAAATTATTCGTGAAAAATTGTTCGAAATTTGCCATTTTTATATAGCAAGACAGCACCGAATTGGGCTAGTTGGTTGATATTCATTCTTCAAAGGTATAACTGTGCTTTGCTATGTCTCTGTCTGCTTAGTGCAGTTATACCTTTAAAGAATGAAGATTTATGTACGACGTGAAATGCTTCGGTGACGTGTTCAAAAGAGAAAAAATACTTGCAAAAGCACTCTGCATCAGGTAATGCATTATTCATCATTTTTTGCACAGTCATGCAATACCTCATTCCTGAGGCACATGAAGTGTAATCCCAAATAAAATTCAAACATGACTAAAATAATCAATCACCAACGTTTGTATCACTAACCCTTTCATCATCTAAAGGAGAAATATAACCCATGGGAGATCGCCTCACAGATGAGGTCATGTTCGTTTATAATGAACGGGAAACCAAAGCACGCATCGCACGTTTAGTGGGCAGACTCAATAAAAGTGGGAGTCATGAAACCTGTGCTGCCGTCTGTGTTTTACATAGGAAAACATCATTTCAGTGAGCTCCTTGAAACATTGTTGAAGAGCCACGACGAGCACAGGTAGTCATAAGTGCTTGAGGGATTAATCATGTCCAGATGAGCTAGGCTTGAAGCATGCTGCCAAATTTGATAAGAGGAGCTCCGAGTAAATGCCCTCAAATGTTTATTGTTACAGCGCTTCAAGGATGAGGGAAAAGCCAAGAGAATCAAACAATGAGACACAGTGCGGCATACCTTGTCTTCTTTCTTCACGGTGTAACCTAATGAAGCAGTACCAACTAGCCCACACTGCACTTTAAATGTGTTCAGACCTACCTGCTTGGCAAATTCACAAATAGCAATGGAACTGAGTGCTTTCGGAGATAGCAAGGTCATAACTACAAGGCCTGCACATACACATCTGAGCATGCAGAGATATTGTCCTGTATAGACAGTCACTAGCTTGATGAATGTGCAATAAATGCAATTATTTGGGTGTGGTAATATATGTGATTTCTACATTTATTTACTGCAATACAGAAAAGTTCACGATTTTTATTAGTGATTAGCATCAATGAAAGAAAAGTAATGCAAAGTCATGCTACATGTATTTGTTTCAATTGAAATACCCTGGGGCACAATGTTGATTAAAGAAAAGTAATACCATAGTTTCATTATTTTAAGTATGCCCCCTGTTTCTGCTAAACCAAATTGAAAAAAAAGTTTGCTTGTGAATCCAAGCACTCAACCATAGTGCTGTAGCAGAGTTCGGCATGGACCGAGCCTGCATCATGAAGTGGAGGAAGCAGCGGTAGTAGATTTTAAAGGGTGCTGCAACATGCAAGAAGTCAGTAGCATAGCCAAAAATTTTTTCTGGGGGCGGTAGGGGTTCAACCATACTTTTTGCATGTTCGTGTGTGCCTTTGTATGTGTGCGTGTGTATAGACTCGCAAAACTAAAAATTTGGAGGGGTGTGTGAACCGCCAATGGCCCCCATCCCCCCACCCGGTTACACCCCTGCAAAAAGTTCACGGGACTACGCAAGCAGGGGCTACGCCCCTGCTTGCGTAGTCCCGTGATGCAAACTTTTAAAGTTTTGCATGTGTATATACACCCACACATACAAAGGGGTGCACGAACATGCAAAAAGTATGGTAAAATCCCTCCCAAAAAAGATTTCTGGCTACACTTCTGCACGCAACGGTCGGCACCCCGATCTTGAACAGGAAGTCTGCGAGTTTGCAGCGAAGAAAACAGAGACATCACTGTCCTCGCCAAAGCCATCCAGACGAAAACAATGGATATCACGAGACTAATGGAGATTACCCGTGCAGTGTTTGCGACAGTGATCGGAACATTGCTACAACATGTATTTCAGACACATGGAGGTGGATTAAAGTCGACATTGCCATTAGGTCGTCTAAGAAGTGACCGAGGATGATCTCCTGTGGGACACTGAGAGTGGCGGCTCAGATGGTGCGTCGGACACAAGTGGTGCAACAGACTCGAACGGCAGTGCTAGTACTACCTCACGGCGGGTTCACGAAGCGCACTTTTTTTTACAGCAAAAGCTGTTAACAGCTCACAACTGCAGTGGCAGTGGGGTGACGACAGAAAATAGCGCAAAGAAACGGGGACACAAGACGAGGACAAACGGCTTAGCGCCTGTGCCGTGTGTCCTCGTCTTGTGTCCCCGTTTCTTTGCGCTATTTTCTGTCGTCACAATGCACCAACAAGCCCAAATTTCGACAGGGCAGTGGGGCTTTTGTCGCCGCCGCGCGTAGACACAATTGCATGTAATGTGAAAAATGAGAAAAATTCCTAGGAGCATAAGGAACATGAGATGAGTATAGTCAAAGTGTGCTCCAGAGTTTTACAAGTACTTAGTAGTTTGCAACGTTATTTTCCGAACCTTGTTTGGGAATTGGTATCACCTTGACTCACCTCCAATCTGTCGGAACATCACCGGAGTGAAGGGTGAATTGTAAATATCTCCAAAAGAAAAATTAACACCACTCGGCATGTTACCTTAGGAAGGCGTTGGTAATTTGATCAGACCCTGGCACTTTTTTCTCATCTTTTTAAGGAGCAGATCCAGGATACCTTTTTGTGTTATAGTTAGCTCAACTAGACATTGTTCACCACGAAATCGCACTTGTGGGATTGAGCCATCGTCCCAAATGACATGTGGTACAATGCCGGTTTTCCTTTAAAAGTAATGACGCCAATTTCGAATATTTTCGGGTTGTTGCTCTTGATCAGGGGTCAGTAACCTTTTGAAGTGGAGGGCCAAGTTGCACGAAGTAGACACTGCGGGGGCTTGTATGGCAAACTGGAGGGGAGTTGAATTTGCAGTCAAATAGAAAATAGGTGGATTAACAATAATGATCTACAAAACCTGAATGGAAATCAAGTCAAAACTATATAAGCCAAAGGTGCTCACCAAACAGACACAGAAAGTTGTATAGTTGCTCATTGGTTACTTGGGAGGTGCATAGTCGAATTATAGGTGGGGTGGGGAGGGTTCGGATGCTGATGTGTTTGAAGCTGCATAATACTGCCTCGCGGGCCGCAGATCACCGATCCTTGTTTTAAATAAAAATAAGTGTTGAGAACCCTAAAAAGAGTGTCGTAGTGCTTTTTCTGTATCGGAGGTGGCTTCGCAGTGATGTATCAAAACAAGTCTGACATCACGAGAAACTCAAACTCGCAAATACCAGAAACGGCTGTAAATGCCACGTGTTCACGTACACGATGCCGAGTGACTGGTCGTCCAGAGCTCAGACAATGATTGCTGCAATTTAGGCTGCACGCCGGACACAGATTTTGCCAACACAGTGACCTGTGAACTTCTTCATCAGTCTAGCAGACGTCTGCCATCATCTCGTTTCTCGAGCTCCAATCATTCGGGGGCATGAAGTCATCTGTTCTCATTAATTCGATAATCCATTAAAGAAGAAGTGTTCATTCGTACATGCTGTCTTTTGTCTCGCATGACAGCCTGGTCACTGGCGCACCTTGAGGGGCACCACAACCTGTGTTGACTTGTCGTGACAATGTCTCTTGCAATCAGGCTGGCTTACAGATGCTGAGGAATGCTAAATTTAAAACCAAAGTTAAATATGTTATACATATTGTCTTGCTCCGGTGTGTGGAGAACGCTGACTGTGCTCACCATGGAAACAAAAAAAAAATGTCACTACTGGGGCACCCTAAAATCGTGTCAGTATTCTTAAACCATCTAGCGGTCGAAATTTAGTTGCACAGGGGTCTGCAAAGAACATGAAGTCATGAGAATTTTTCAAATGTGTCGTAACAGTAGCGCTACATGCATTTGATGATTTAAAAGAATCTTTTTTCAAGTTTCAATTTTTTCTTAACTATGCTTTGTTTATCGACTTGTTTCTTCCTTACCATGCGAGGACGAAGAGCAGTGAGCACACTTATTTGCGAGCAAACAAGTTCTTTCCATGAATTACATGAGCAGACAAGAATGTTTATGTCACAATAAACTCTCAGGATCACTAAAAGGCTTGTTGAAGAGAAGGGACTATTTCTTAAAATTTGCGGCGGGCTCATTGCTGTTAGTGTCGTGACGTTTGGCATTGTTGACTGCAATGGCATCCTGAATGCGATGCCTGCTTACTTGAGTGTAAAAAATTATCGAAGGCAGTTTAGAGGTTCTTTAATGAGGGTGAATGAAATATCGAATTTTATGGGCAGGCGCCAGAGAAGGAAAATTTCTTTGTTAGATCAAGAACTTTGTCAAATCTGATATTGTTAGATAAAGTATTAAATGTTAATATTTTTATGGACCTTGCTGGTAGAGTAAATTCTAAAACACAGAGGCATTTTTCAATTGATGACCCAATAATGACGACAGTGAAAAAGATGCCTAGCATCTACCCACCTCATACAATGCTTCTGGCATCAAGCGAAGTCGTGCACGTGCTGCACTAAGCAAGGGGTGCATGAATAATACATTTTAGAACCAAATAGAATGCTAATGTGAGTCAAATGCTATTTGAGTAGTTTTTGAGCAGTGATGCGACTGTTTTTGATTGATATGTGAAGTTTAACGTCCCAAAACCATCATATGATTTTGAGAGACGCCGTAGTGGAGGGCTCCGGAAATTTCAACAACCCGGGGTCCTTTAACGTGCACCCAAATCTGAGCACACGGGCCTAAAACATTTCCGCCTACATCGGAAATGCAGCCGCCACAGCCGGGATTTGATCCCGTGACCTGCGAGTCGGCAGCCAAGTACGTTAGCCACTAGACCACCGCGGCGGGGCAAGGCGACTGTTTTTGAAGCAGCACTAGAATGGTTATTATAACCATTTGCTAAATAGCCTAAGAATTTGACATTTTACTCGACCCAAATATTCACAGAAGAAGATTATGTTTAAGTATAGGCGATAAAAGCATACGAAAACTATGTAAAGTGAGGCAAATTTGTACACAGCCGCAACTAAAACCATAGAAATATATTGTAACTGCATGTTGGAATACTGTAGTAACTACAAGGTGGCACCTTGGCAACAGCTTTTAAATTAAACTGGCATATAATTATCAAATAATATTGTCATGTGGCCGTGACGTGTACGAAGGCAGTAGTCGGCAAAAACAAATTTTTAATTTGGCGAACTTCTGCCAAGAAACAAAAATCGCACTACAGCAATGCTCGGTGTACTCTGATGGCAGCGAACAGAGCAGCTTCCATCAATAAACCGACAAGCGGTAACGCGCGTCTGCTTTCATACGTGAACCATCGAAGCTTCCAGCGTTATCGCTGGTGGCTGCGTAATCACTCGAAGAAAGACTATTCGCGCCCATCTTGCAATTTTAACGGATTTACGCGAACTCATGACTCAAATTCTATGTATCACAAACTACTTTAACTATTATTACTGCCCCTGAATTTTTATATTATAAAAGAAAACTTTTGTTGAAACATAATAAAAGCTTTGGCCAGTGCAATGATTATACCAAAACAAACTAGATATTCATAAAAATACATTTTCCAACAATGGTGTTTTTGATCTATGCAGCCATCACTGTGTATGCCTATATGAACTTTCCTGCATCTTGTTGTAGGTGCAGTAGCTGTTCATAGTTATACGCTTACTGAAATTTCTGGAAAAAAGAGGCATACAATAAGGCTATTGCAAGGAAACTACGGATGGAGGGAGAATAAAAATGCTTACATTATACACAATATACATCCTTACCTTGACAGAAAACTATCCCTGGCCAGGCATGCCGACCAGGAAATCTCTAGAGAGGGTAACGGTTGGAAACATTAGGACCTGCCGGACAACACATGGGTGGCCCTGAAAAGGGCCGTTTCATCAGAGTTCAGTGAGGTTGAAAGTTGGGCTGGGCGAATTGGTGACAGAGCATCTTAACATGTGAAGATTCACACAGAAATTAGACATGTAAGGAGGAATACTATTTGACAGGCCAACCACTGCACTTGCATCCAGCTTATTTTGAAGGAAAAAGAAGGTGGAGGTAATACACATATGCACAAGTACACCGCTTGCCACAAAGAGCTTTGCTCATAACAATGCATAAAGTTGTTGCATGTGGTGCACTTGTGCATGTGAGTGTTACCACTTTCTTTTTCCCTTTCAAAACAACCTAATTGCAAGTACAGTGGGTTGGCCTGTCGAATCATATTCTCCCTTAGATGTCTGGTTTCTGTGCGCTGCCTCACACGTTGAGATAGTCTAAAGCTTTTTTGGTCCATGACGAGAGGGCAGGTGAAGGAATTCGGAACATTCTCAAGATTTGTGGCCTTTAGTGTTGCAGTGGCTGCACTTCAGCACCCTGTAGCGGGCACCTGGCTCGCTGCGCCCGGGCGACTGGATTCCGAGTCCAAAGTCTCAAACAAGAAAAGCCACGATGATTTTGGCAAGCTGATTGATGCCCCGGGCTCTGTCTACATTGTAGCCGTCAAATGTGAAGAGCGCACGTCGTGGCTCTTTTGAATAATCGAGAAAGCGATGCTGTGGGAGCAAAAAGTTACTGTGATTAGAAAAAAAATGTAATGTATTAAGGCAAGAAAGAAATCATAGGTCAACTTAATTTGATGCGCGCACACACACACACAAAAGTAATGAACATGGGGCCACAGCATAGTTTCATAAGATAAGGTAGAATGCAAAACTTTGGCAAGTCGGTGGTACATTAAATTGTCTAACAGCGCAAGAAAAAAATAGCACAGCGCTTGTCTGTGTTTCCTTCTCGTCCTTTTTTGTGCTGTTCATGCATTTTCATGACGACGCAAGCTTACCTCGGCGTTCAAGATGCGAACCGATGGCCAGCGCTCTAGCGTAGCGGTCAACTTGCGGTTCAGCAAGCGTGCTTTCTTTTTGTTGCGCTCCGCATCGGCGTCTTCGGGGTGAAAGCAGCGTGAGAGCACCTTGAAGACGTATACAATCGGGGCCACGTCGTGCTGCAGTTGTAAAACTAACTTCTGAAATGTAAAGAAAATGCAACCTTGAGCAACTCACAACAAGCATAGGATAATAATACGTACACCAATATTGTCGCATATACCCTGAGGCTCCGCGTTGACATTGGCCAGGTCGTCGCCTCCAACGTATAAAATGGCAAAATTCACACGCTGGAAGTGCATCGCACTGACAGCCTCGGCCATGCGCACAGCGTCATAGCCAGCGAAACGAAATGTGCAGGTCTTGACGGAGGCGTTCAATGGAAGGTGACTGCTGCACATAAGTTTCACTTGACTGTCGCCAATCACCACGCCGCGCTAAGAAGGCATTGCTAGCTCCAAATGCAAACACAAGGCCGACGAAGCTTGACTGTGTCTGACGACTGGCTGGCTGGGGACAAGGCCGAGAAATCGTCGGATCTTTCCTTAGCTACAACAGTACCTGTTTAGGGGCAGGGCGTACCTCCCTATGGCAACGTCAGATCCGGTTTTGCGCCGCACTGGGGAGCATTACCAACGCCTCCTAGATTTCCAGTGCCTGCCGGATGAGCGCGAAACGCTGGTCATCTATGGCGACGCTGCCTACGTAGGGGTAAGGGTTTTTGTCTTGGCCTTAGAGATCGGCAATTTAGGCGTTTGTTACTAGCTTCAGAGGATGCCTTGTATTAAAAAAGTTGCTTGTTGAATGACGACGTTACTTACGTAGGGTTAATTATAATTACGTTTACGCTTTTCTAAAACTTTTAACGTTATTTTTGTTGCATATAAGCTCGAAAAACGTAAAAAAAAAACCTCTTTGAACACATCCCTACTTGAGTGACACCACCACCGTAGTTCCGACGTCCGCCGCTTCCCAAGTCACCGCCGATAATCCGGCAGGCACGGTAAATCTAGGAGGCGTTGGCATTACATTCCAGCACCGTTGGATGGATGGATGTATGGATGGATGGATGGATGGATGGATGGATGGATGGATGGATGGATGGATGGATGGATGGATCGATGGATGGATGGATGGATGGATGGATGGATGGATGGATGGATGGATGGATGGATGGATGGATGGATGGATGGATGGATGGATGGATGGATGGATGGATGGGTGGATGGATGGATGGATATGGCTATACCCTTTAGATCGGCCGGTGGCTCGCGCCACCAAGCCGTAATACCTAATGAACCAAAACCTAGATTTATTTTTTCCCTTCAATAGTGAGGTTGATTATTCGTACTTTGCCGTGAAGAGTTCAATTTGCACTCGTGCCTTGACTTTAGCCACCAATCAGATAACCTCCTTCTAGTTAAGTCTACCCGCTTAAAGCCTATTTTGCCCTCACTGTCCCTAAACCCCAGTGCTTTGAAAAACTCTGCGCCGTCATCCTGAACTATAAGGTGAAGCCCTTTACAGAACATTATCAAGTGTTCGGCAGTTTCTTCTTCCTCTCCGCACGCACTGCATAGCGTGTCTACCCCTTCGTATTTGGCCCAATAAGCCTTGGTTCGCAATACTCCCGTCCTGGCTTCAGACAGTAGAGAACTTCCCAGAATACTATCATAGATCCTTTCCTTGGCAATTCCCTGATTAAGAGTTCGATAGATCTCTAGTGTGGACTTCTTTATCATGCCAATTCTCCACATGTCAGTTTCCGTTTCCTTCACTTTTTTCTTAACCGATAGTTCTCTTTGGTTTGGCCACCTGCTGTTTTCTAAGTATTTACTAGTCAATTTCCTGCTTCGCTTCCTCCATTTTGTATCGACATTCTTCATGTACAAGTAGCTGAAAACCTTCCTAACCCAACGCTCCTCCTCCATTTCTCTCAATCGCTTCTCAAATTTTATCTTGCTGCTAGCTTCCCTGCCCTGAAATGATGTCCATCCCATATCACCTTGTACTCCCTGATTTGGTGTATTCCCGTGAGCTCCTAAAGCAAGCCTACCTATTCCACGTTGCTTAATTTCTAATCTTGCTTGAACTTCTGATCTCAGGCACAAGACCGCATTGCCGAACGTCAGCCCAGAAACCATGACCCCTTTCCATATTCCTCTCACAACATCATACCTATTGTAATTCCACAGTGCCCTATTTTTCTTCACTGCTGCATTCCTGTTACCTCTGACAAGTCGTCACGTATATTTCGTGTCCACTCAGGTACTCGGTCCCATTGCTTATCCATACGCCCAGATATTTGTATTTATCTGTTATCTCTAGCGTGACCTCCTGTATCCTAAGCTCACTACCTTCGTTATCATTAAAAATCATGACTGCTGATTTTTCCTTACTGAATCTAAAATCTAACCTATCTCCCTCATTATCGCACATGTCCATCAATCTCTGTAAATCTTCCTTGTTGTCGGCCATTAGCACTAAATCATCTGCGTACTATAATGCTGGTAGTGCCTGATCAATGAGTTTTCCTTGTTTGACTAAAGAGAGGTTGAAGCCAAGTCCACTTCCCTCTAATTTGGCCTCTAATCCTTGTAGGTACATCATGAATAACAAGGGTGATAGTGTACACCCCTGCCTAAGTTCCCCGTCTCCCCAGGCAGCTGGCAGACGACAGCGCGGTGCGCTTGCTGTGCGGCCATCTTAAGTTATACGCTGGGAATATTGGATGCGCTCTTGCTGTCTCTTTGCTTTTCTGTCCGCTTTCGCATGTTTTGGATTTCGCATTGTTTGCGCACCCAGTTCTTGTCATCAGTGTTCTAAGCCACGTCGAGCATGTGCGTGTTTCCGAAGGTCGGGCAAACACGCGTTATACTCGCCAGGAGAAACAGCGGTAGGTAGAACGACCGTGCCAGTCTACGATGCACACGCACTCGAGTAGTTCGCTTACAGTAATTTGAATCACAACAGAAATACGTACAATTACCTACCAAACTGCTGTTTAGGTTGGAATTTGGTCAGCGTTGTGGCCTGTGTCACAGGCATGGAGAGAGCAGATGGCATAGAATGGCATAGCAGACGCCACAGCGGATGCAGTCAGCATCAAGCGCGCCGCAGATGGCCCGGGGCCGCTCGGGCTGGCTCGGGACTTTTAGATCACTTGCATGTGACGTAGCCGCTTGTGAGCTGAGGCGCCGGCGGGCCATCCACGAGTGATCCGGGACTTGGTAAATCGATGAAGCTCAGTGTTAATGATAAACACAGAAAGTCAATATACGCGATAAAATAAGGCAAAGTCACAAAAAATCGGTAAAAGTAGCGTTTGTCAGTTTTGGCGACTACGTTTTCATGTCTGGCAACAAGCCTTAGTTGTCGCCGCATGAGCTCACGCTATGTTGACTTCTAATTCTTTTATGCCCCTCTCGAGGAAACCGCGCCGAATGAAATCAAAGACGTGAGGATCAATGCACAAAAGAATGTCCTTGCTGTAGACGTTATGCACCGTAGCGCACTGCAAACCTTCAGTACATAACAGAAATCGGCAACGTGAAAGTTCGGCCAATGGTCGCTACAGGTTGTAATGGCACTGTAGGCGTCATTTATGATGTGGATCTTTCGATCTCAGCTATTGACCTGCCAATACTAATAAAGCCAGCGACTGAAGGCACCCACATCACGCACATTACCAGACTCGGCAACTCACGCTGCTTGAGGCTTGTGTTCGAGGGATTGATTGATGATTGATTGATATGTGGGGTTTAACGTCCCAAAACCACTATATGATTATGAAAGACGCCGTAGTGGAGGGCTCCGGAAATTTAGACCACCTGGGGTTCTTTAACGTGCACCGAAATATGAGCACACGGGTCTACAACATTTCCGCCTCTGTCGGAAATGCAGCCGCCGCAGCCGGGATTCGAACCCGCGCCCTGCGGGTCAGCAGCCGAGTACCTTAGCCACTAGACCACCACAGCGGGGCTTGTGTTCGAGGGAGACAGCCTTCCCTCGTATGTCAGAGTTGGCCATGTTCGCCACTCAGTGCGTCCATACATACCGGAGCCACTGCAATGCTACAAGTGCTTCAAGACGGGACACGTAAAAGGTGTCTGTGAGAAGTTGTGTGTCCGCGGCGCGCTGAGTCTCACTCAAAAGACGCTTGCGGCGGCACCGTGTTACGATATCCAAACTGCCACGGCGCTCATGAGGCCTCATCCAAAGATTGCCCGCGGGTGCGAAATGAGCACGTGGTACTCAGGCGTATGGTGCGGGACAATTCAATGCACAGGGAAGATGCCGCTACACTACGCCAACGACGGCGTCATGGGCAAAGACCATCACGGAAAAACGGCTCTACCGATAGAGAGATGTCATCCTCTATCAAAGAGGCTGACCCACAAACACCGAGCTCACTGAAGACGGATACTGCCAAACAGAAGAAAGGGACAGCAGTCGCACCTTCCGAACAGTGGCCCTCACTTCCACGAAGTCAACTTACTTCGGAGCTGCATCAAATCCCGCCGCCCTCGATGACCCCTCAAACCAGTGATGCGATGAATAAAGGTCAAGTGATAAGCTTGCTTCAATCGCTGATGAGTACCATGCGTGTCCTACTGAGTAATATGAAGACTTCGGCTGCGCAGACTGCACTGCATGTGCTGGACACCCTGAGTCCGGTGCTTGCAGCTCTAAGGTAAAACCATGGCCAGCGAGGCACCGCCGTTTCGAGCGGAAGTCAAGAATGCATCTGCCTTTCAGTGGAACGCCAGAGGACTGAAGTCGCGCATGTCTGACTTTAGACAGTTTGTATTTGTGAACCGCTTTCCCATTATCGTGATTTGTGAACCCAACCTGTGTGCTTCAATCAAGCTGCCAGGATATGAGTGCTTTATGTCCTCCACTCACAGAGACTGCAGCAAAGTTATTGTATTCATGCGCCATGACCTCACTTATGTTCACCACAGAGTCTCGCCTGATGAAGAAAATCAGTATGTGTGCCTTACTGTGAAGAAGGATAAGGTTGCCTTCACGATTATCGGAGCTTACTTATCTCTATCAAGCTGCCTTGACTGCGAGCGCTTACGTGGTATTCTGACATCGACTCCAAGGCCATGGGTGATCACTGGGGACATCAATGCCCACCATTTCCTATGGGGAAGCTCCAGGGAGAACTCTAGAGGAAGGAAATTGGTGTCCTTAGCCTCGGAGTACGAACTCTGCGTTTGTAACGATGGAAGCCCTACATATTTACGCGGATCAGCCTATAGCAGCTGCCTGGACCTTACATTGGTTTATCGCTCACTTACCAGGAAAGTGCACTGGTTTTCGGATCTGGAAACGCGAGGCAGCGACCATATACCAACTTACCTGTGTATAGAAGGTTTCACCAGCTCCAAGTCCTCAAGAGGCCTCAAATACACCGAATGGCCGAAATTCAAAATGTTAATGAAAGACTGCTGTACCGACGGCTCATCATATAACCTAGAGGACTCGATAAAGGATGTCCTGCAGAAAAGCGCGCATACACATTTGACTAGTCACAAGCGCACTGCTTTCGACATCGAGCTTGAGAAACTTCGCACAATACGCCGTCATGCAGAACGAAGGTACCGACGGACAAAGTGCATGGATGATTTGAGGCTGGCTAGACGCATTCAAAAGAAAATGCAGCGGCATATGGATAAACTGGCTAAGCGACGTTGGACATCCTTTTGCGAGTCGTTGGATCTACGAAAGCCCCTATCACTGATATGGCGAACTGTCCGGGGTCTTAGCACAACCTTGGGTGAGCGACACCCGTTTACATCTCTGGCACTTCACCTTCGATGCAGAGAGATTGACGTCGCAGAATCTTTCTGTAGAAGAATTGCCGGTGATTATAATTTCACAGTATCAAGAACGGGAATATTTTACAACCCACCGCCCTCACGTGATCCCCGTATGGAATGCCAGTTTTCTATGAATGAGCTAGAGGCGGCAATGGCACTGTGTAGACGTTCTTCAGCACCCGGACCTGACGGCATTACCTATCGTGCCCTTTGTAATCTTGGAGACAAAGCTCGGAAGGCACTCTTACGCCTATACAACGACTCCTGGCAGACTGGTACTGTTCCCCAGGCATGGAAGTCAAGTCGCCTCATTCCACTTCTAAAGACTGGTAAATCTTCTTTGGATATTGCCTCATACTGTCCTATCGCACTAGCCAGTTGTGTGAGAAAAACGATGGAACGAATGATTCTAACACGAATGCAGTGGTACTTAGAGCACTACGAAATCTATCCAGTATCCATGACCGCATTCAGGCGCGGCCATTCTTCAATCGACAACGTTGTTAATCTGGTGACATATGTTCAACACCAGAAAGCCGGTAAGAGACTGTGCGCCGCCCTGTTTCTAGACGTTAAGGGGGCTTACGACAATGTCACCCATGAAGCCATCCTTAGTGCTTTGGAAACAGTAGGTCTTGGTGGCAACATATATATGTGGGTGTACAGCTACTTACAGCTGAGGCCATTTTACGTGATGACAGCGAATGGCCCAACACCTGATTATTACAGCAGCCGAGGAGTTCCTCAGGGAGGAGTGCTAAGCCCTACACTTTTCAACCTATCTCTCATTGGTCTAGTCGAGCAGCTGCTTAGCACTGTAGAACTTTCTGCCTATGCTGGTGACATCTGCATTTGGACTCAGCTTCGCGCCCGCCTTCAGAAGGCTGCTACAACGACGTCATGCTACCTTCGTTAACAAGGCCTCGAGGTGTCTGCAGGGGTAGCGTTCACGCGGAAACCAATGTCTGCTTACAACATATCAATAATGAAAAATACGTATCGTTCAGCAGAAGCCACAGGTTCTTGGGGGTCATAATAGATAGAAACCTGCCGTGGACTCCACATGTAAACTATGTGAAGAAGCGGTTGATCGCAACATGCCACATGTTCAAATTCCTTGCAGGAAAGAATTGGGGAGTGCCCATACCATCCATGCTACAACTGTACAGAGTGCTGTTTATCGGATTCTTACGGTACAGCTTACCTGCAATATCTAACACCGGCAAGACCAACCTGCGCGCAATCCAGAGCATTCAAGCCCAAGCACTTAAGATATGCCTTGGATTACCCCGCAGTGCTTCAACGGCTCAAACAATTGCCATCGCTCAAGATCACTCGATAAAGACGCATATTATAACCGAGACAATGCGCATTCACCTCAGGCATTATGCCAGGACCCCTTCTGACCACCTGGCGAGCCCAGCTGCTGAAAAGAGCCGCACGACATACGGCACTATCATCTACAAGCATCGTTCATCGTTTACTGAGACATACGCACCTGCATCAAAGCCACTGCTTCCTCCTTGGAGTTTGAGCCGGCCGCGAGATCACTTAATAATTCCAGGAATGAGGAGAAAATCCGACTTACCGACACATGCCCTGAAACAACTGAGTCTATTCCTACTGGAACAAAACTACAGTAAGCACGTGCACATTTACACGGATGGCTCTACTACGCCGTCTAGTTCAGGTGTAGCAGTGGTTATACCATCCCAAGGGGTAACTCTGTGTTTTAAGACTTCACATGTGACAACATCAACGACGGCATAACTCGAGGCTCTGCGCAATGCACTGGAACTCATCAATTCAGAAGAAAGACCAGGTAAATGGGCTGTGTTTTCTGACTCAAAACCAGCATTACAGTGCCTGATATCAGTTCTCCGACGTGGATGCCACAACCAGTTGACCTACCAAACCGTGAAACTTCACCACCTTTTAATACAAAAAGGCCATGACATCGTCTTTCAGTGGTTACCTGGGCATTGTGGTATAGGCGGCAATGATTCTGCAGATCATGCTGCTCGCACGTCACATAAAGAAGTGAAGAGCGTTCCGATTCCGCTTTCAAGAGCGGATGTGGCGAGACAGATTCGTCAACTGGCCCGCAGTCTCACACTGACTGAGTGGAACACACCAAGCATACGACGTACAAGACTGCATGAGCTCGACCCTTCACTACAACTCCGGCCTCCACCCGGCCTACATTGACGTGCAGCTTCGCCTCTCTATCGCCTTTGGCTGGGAATTGCTTTCACGAAAGCGTATACCACGTTAATCGGAATTGCTGACAGTGCGGCGTGCGATGTTTGCGGCAACGACGAAAATATCGTACACCTGCTGTGCCATTGTCCTCGATTTGCCTCAGATAGACAAGTACTTGCCAACGCATTGCGGCGACTGGATGATCGGCATCTTTCTGTGCAGGTGCTATTACAGCAACGTCCACATGCCTCGACGGCCCACAAGGCAGTGAAAGCCCTGCTGTGTTTTCTGAGAAAGACAGGCTTGTGTGAATGCCTCTGGCATGCGGTAGAGTTCTACACGCTGCAGTGAAATTACTGTCAGTCTCTCCTCCACCTTTTTTCTTTTCCCTCTCTTCCCTCTTTCTCGTCTTTATTGTCCCCATCCCTAATCCCCCAGTGTAGGGTAGCCAACCGGATGTCTTTCTGGTTAACCTCCCTGCCTTCTCCCTTTCGTTGCTTCCCCCTTCTTCTGTATACATGTGCTTGTGGACCGAGCGGCGATTATGATCGCATTTACGCAAATCGCGTGCTTGTTTTCATTCATACTGCCATGTTTGTTGTTCAGGACTATGTTATGCAATTGCCAACGTTTTCGAAATACATTATGCTTGCCTTATGCGATTCCGCGCAGCGTCACCGTCGACAGCGTGAGGTATGTAAACAGTGTATATTTTGTGAACGACGCAGTTCATCATTACACCAGTCATTGCATCGCTGTTGCATCGCTTCAGCCTGTCGGATGTTTCGCTTGACAGTGAATTGGTAGCGTTTCCGCGCGAAAAAAAAACGAAGTCACAAAGTAATATTTACCGGTAGGAAACGTAGAATTGAGTCCAGATTGCCGAATAGCCCAAGTTTCAGGGATCGCCAAAATCACGTACCTTTCCTTCCTCCGTGGCAAAAATGGTTCAGGGATCTTCAATAGTATGCTTGCGATCAAAATAAACAAATATAAACGCGGCGAAGCTTCACAAAGGACAAATTGTTCGCAGTGTACTTATATTTATCGCAAATCTATAGAAACAGCAAAACTGCCATCAGAATGGAAAGTAGCAAAGGTGATACCCATACACAAAACCGGAGATACCGCTGTTCCTTCTAATTTTAGACCTATATCCCTCACCAGTACGTCATGTAAGATACTAGAGCATATAATCGCTAAGCATTTAACTATTTTTCTAGAAAACAACAATCGTCTGCCCCCCCCCCCCCCATCAACATGGCTTCCGGAAAGGTTTATCAACAATCACGCAGCTTACCGAGGTTGTCCACGACCTTGCACTCAGTATAAACAACCGTGGCCAAACTGACGTAATTCTACTTGATTTAGCAAAAGCGTTTGATCGAGTGTGTCATACTAAACTGATTTCGAAATTGCAGAACATTATTGGGGATGGGGAAATTACGAACTGGGTAAGAGACTTTCTTATAAACCGGTCACAGTTCGTGGTTTTCGAAGGAGTATTGTCGTGGACGGCCCCAGTTAAGTCAGGTGTTCCCCAAGGCTCCGTCCTAGGGCCATTATTATTTCTAATTTACATAAATGACACCACTAATAACATAGACTGCAAAATTAAGCTTTTCGCAGACGACTGCATTATTTATAGAGCAATTAACAGTTCGGATGACCATTTATTTTTAAATAATTCATTGAGTAAAATTGCTCACTGTTGTGAGCAGTGGCAAATGTTAATTAACCTAACAAAAACAGTTTGCATGACGGTAACCAGGAAAAAAGAACCCTCCGACTTTACCTATACAATTAACGGCGTACCTTTACAAAGAGTTACGCAGCAGAAGTATCTTGGCGTCACCTTGACTTCCGAATTGAGATGGGATGCGCACATTAACAATGTTACAGCATCGGCTTTGCGTAAACTGTTTTTTCTACGAAGGCGTTTACCCTTCGCGCCGACAGATACTAGGCTCCTAACTTACACCACATTCGTGCGACCAATCTTGGAGTACGCTAACACTGTGTGGTTCCCGCAAGGTGTTACTAATATAGCAAAAGTTGAACGGGTTCAAAGGAAGGCCATTAGGTTTATACATAATAAGTACAAACGCACCGACTCACCCACAAACCTTTTAGAAACCTCCGGTCTACCCACGCTTGCAACAAGAGCAAACATCGCGCGTCTCAAATTTCTACACCCCATTCTGCATAACCACAGCCGGATCGATGCATCCAGGTACATATCTTTGGCAGAATCACGAACACTACGACATAAACATGCATACACTATCAAAAAATACTCTTCCAACAACGACTGTTTCAAGCAATCCTTTTTCCCCCTGTAAATCAGCGAATGGAATAGGTTAGATCCCTCCATTACTAACGCACCATCACTGGCAGAATTCACTTCAAAAATTGAGACTATACTTTGAGACAACGGCTTTCCTCAACCATGACCTCCATTATTGTTTTCCAGTAGTATTTATTTGGATGTATAAGTATACACAATGCCTTCTCTGTATAAAACTGTATTGATTCTTTTTATGCAGCAAAGATTCAGTTCGCTGCTTCCGAAGTGTGAATATTTGGAGTGCATAAATACCTATGTCTACTGTTTCTATGTAACTAGGATTATGTTACCAATTTTAAAATAACTACAGTTCTGTATGCCGCCTGTAAGAAAGTACTTAGCATTAATTGTATTCTGATACTCATGCCCTCCTGCTTTGGTCTCGTAAGAGACTGGCAGTATTGTAAACAAATAAGATAAATAAAATAAATAAATAAATTTATGGTTTCGTTTGAAAAAATTGAGAAAGTATCGGCTCTGTTTGCGTCTTACTCCCTACATGCTTAGTTTATTTGGTGCTGTTCACACGCACACACACACACACACACACACACACACACACACACACACACACACACACACACACACACACACACACACACACACACACACACACACACACACACACACACACACACAAAGTGATAGCCATCTTGCGCAGCCAACCACTCTTGCGATAGTGTAATTAGGTTTTTTTTTTTCGAAAACGCTTGACCTCCATAGTGCTGTTATAGCCATTCTAGTTGAACCAAGCATAAAACTGGCTATTTATTGCCTTCTTGAGCATATATGGTTGCGCAATTAGTTACACTGCAAGGTTCACAGTTCTACATTATCTGACAACATCAAAGAATTTCAAGCGCGGATGTCTTTCCTGATTTTGAAAAGTTAATAAATGATGTTATCAACGTTGACTGGAACAATCTAGCATCAAACACAAACATCAACATTATTTTGGTAAAGCTTAACTGTAACCTAGTTCAGGTAGTTACCGATATCATTTATACACTGTGTCAACAGCAACTATACTTAACGTGCAGCAACAAAGTATACCCACTTTGGATAGGCTGCACAAACTGAGGCCACCCTATAAACAGCTTCAATATTATAAAAAATATGTCGCAGGCATTTCGTAGATTTATCGTGTATATCACAGGCTAAAGAAAGTGGAGAGTAGATATGACGGTATGTTGTTTTTGAGCCTGCCAATTAGATAGGTAAGATTTTGTGCAGCTGTGCAGAGAAAGAATGATAGATAAGAAGCAGACAGACATCTTTTTGTAAAACACACCAATGAATTCACTAATTGTCATACAGGTTTGGTTCATAAGGTTACTTTTAGCCGCAGCCATTATTTCTATGTAGAGGGCTGCTGTATTAATCAGAGTTTAATGAAATGCAACAGATTGCTATCTTGAGGCTCACTTTATCTAGACATTCTCAACAGTGGAAGTGCATGCTGCAAATCGATGAATGTGCATTTTTGTACAGGTGCAGGAATGAACAATACATCTGACTATTGAGGCGTGACATATCGATATAGGTGGTAGCTCATGCATAAGTCAACAGTCTATTAACCTACACAAAAAGAAACTAAATGCTTTAACAGTTATCATGTACATAAATTCCCATGCGTGTTGAATTGATAGGTTGACCTATTGCTTGTGCATGCAGAGACAAGTTTTCGTGCCTTCTTTCTTTTTTGCCACTGTGCACCTTTGCAGTTGATATTCAGTATTAATGGTGTTGTGACATCTTTTTTGCGTTTGTGCTCACATGCCTAATCAGAATGAATGCTTACCGAGTAGCCTAGCTTTCTCTTATCCTAACCAGTATGTTGCGCCACATAGCAGAGAAGCTTTCATGCTACACTGTGGAATCGTTCCAATCACAGTACGCAGTCATAGACTTTTATGCGCACTATAATCGTACATACTGCAATTTCCAGAAATTGCAGTATGTACGATATTACCTGACTCTGCTCTGTTTTCTGCTTACAATATAAGAGGAAGTGACACTGAAAAGCCGCACTACATTCACAGCAACTAGTGGAATATGTAAAGTTGTGGCACATTACCGTTTTGCATGTTACCAGTCCATGATCGACTCAGGTCAGATCAAAGCTTTCCATTATTAGACAAAAGAACAGGTACCTAAACATTGATAAACAATGGTATCGGGCCAGTTGGTAAGGATCCATCTTGATAGGAAGCGCAGCCACTATTACAATGTTCTTTGTAATAGTGGCTGCGCTTCCTAGCAAGATGAATCCTAAACATTGGTTCCTGGTCCCTCTAAAATGAGGCATTTAGTGCATATTCTGGGTGTCTGTATTTCAGCGGCGTTACGGTGTCCGACGTGCTGTCGCCACTGGTTTAACGCGAGGACGAAGGTGTGCTGCTTGGGAAGAAAGCAAGATGCCAAAGCAGAGCAGAGGCTGTGGCAGCCAGCTAGCCAAAAGCCCGCGAGCGTTCTATGCGCTTCGCACCACCGATGCTCGTCGTCTTTTTCTCTGGCTGGCTAGCCACTACTAGTGCTGCGCTACAGTATCAAGTCCAGAGCTCAATTTAACTGTTGTGTTGTAGTAGGCAATTTGTCTTCCGCATTTTTACTTTAATAATTTTCCCAAAGCTGGCATAACTTATTGTGTATTTTACCCATAACTGTAATCATTAGAATAACGTCGACCATATGAGGTTTTGGAACATGCACTTAAATCTAAATGCATGGGCCCTTTTGCACTTTCCTCCATAAAAATGCAGCCATCATCTCGAAGAATTTAACAAAGCCATGTCTTTGTGCTTAACAGTGCTACACCATACCCGATAAGGTACCATGGCGAGTTCTGCTCATGTTATCCTTGTTAATGGCTGGTAAAAGTGGGGAAAATAGACGTAAAAAATCTCCATTTCATTTCAACCTGAACAAAAATTAGCCATGTTTGAATAAATGAAAAGTATAGCCGATTTCTAACAGTTGCATTTAAGCATTGATCGGATGTGAAGCATCTTGTTACAGACCACAGGGCAATCTTGCAATGTACATGTACCTTTTTCTCTGTCTGGCTTCTTGTGTCTGCAGTCTCAGGTAGTTTTCCTAATGAAGTGTTGCCATAAAATTTGTAGCTTGCATGTTTTTTATTAAAGATGTTTCTTATTCTTCTAAGAAGTATGATGTGTGTTTCAGGATTCATGTATTCTTGCTAAATAATTTGATATATCCTTATTTACACAAATTACTGCTTCCAGGTGCGGTTTCTTGGAGCCAAGATGGACAGCGATATTACTGCGTTGAAAGCTAGAGTACGTGAGACCACAAAGCTGGAACACACAGAGTGGTGCATCCTCTGCTCTTCAACACACACACACACACACACACACACACACACACACACACACACACACACACACACACACACACACACACACACACACACACACACACACACACACACACACACACACACACACAAGCAACTGTCTGGGCACCGTCAAAATGCAGGAAATTGTCTAATAGAAAGTAATAGCGCGTGTAAAATTCCAGTATAGGCAGAATCTTTGCAGAGTACCCGGTTACTAGACGATGGTATTGGCATCTTGTGACACTTCATGCAACCACATATATAGGAACGTTTCTTTGTTTTTCCTGAGTGATCGTGGTGAAAAAAATGTTCAAAGTTTTGCATTCGTAACTACATCGCTGATCAGAATTGACATCAACAGAGAAGTAGAATGTAGGGCATCAACATTAAATCTTTTTTGTGGCAAAACCGGTTATCCTATTGTTCGATTCATCGGTCATTCGCTTTCGAAAACCGGATTGACCGGGTGGTTACTCAGTTAACAATACTGTGATATTTGGATAATGGAATAATCGGATTTTAATTTCATAGTGCTAGCATAAATATTCGTTTTCTTGTATTCTCGCGTTTGTAGGAAACGTAGCGACCATCCGATGCGTGCTTTTATTGATCATCTCATATTGTTCATTTGTCTTAATGTAGGAACAATACGTGCGTCAGTAGTGATAGTGCCTTTTGAAAGGTAGCCTCTTGAAAGATGATTACCCATTCACAAACATTCCGTTAGATATGAATGTCCACAGGGTGCGGAAGTGCATGCACAGTTGAAAAACGGGAAGTCTTTGCATGGGCCATTAGTGATTACGTCAGTAATAAATTAATGAGCTGCGCACATTGCGTCAGTGCGTATCCAATAGCACTTAAATTTCGAATAAGCTCTTAGCGAGACTAAATATTCGTTTTCGAGTATTCGAATAACAGGATGCACGTTCATTCAAACCGGATAAGCAGAATTGCCATTTCTTTAAATCCGGATAACCAGCTTTTAAGGCCGGGTTCACTTTTCTCCGGTTTAACTAGATAGTCGGTATGGCTGATACTTGCAAGCCCTATTAGAATGTGCCAGATATCTGCAACAACAGTTCTCGGCTGCCCTGATACATCTTAGTGATGCAAAGTGGCCCCACCAATCTGGTCTCACAATTACAGCCACGGTAACGCAGTATGCTTAAACCAAGATGTCTAAACCAACCGAATTTACTGAAGTTTCCTTCAAACTTTTGCATGACGATGCGAAGCACTTTCGTAAATGCTAGCAAGTTTGGCTACTTCACCAACACGCTGAGAAAAATTAGTATGTTAGCCTATTGTTTGCCTGGTGCCCCAGAGCTGTTGGTCAGTCACTGTTCATTGCATGTCACTGTATTGTGGTGTCACGTCACTAAAATTTTTGGTACACTTTCTACACAGCGACGTCAGTGACAGTCGCACTAGCGAGGGTTTTCTACCGCGAGAATGAATATTTAGGCACACTATAGAAGTGAATTAAGATATGTTCTTAACATTTGCAAAGTTCAACGCTTTGTGCTGAGTGTCCTGGCGTACAGAGGAGGCCTACAAAAGGCTTTTTAGGGCCGCCAATTTTGGTTGCACCACCCAATCAACATGGTGTTCAAGGTGCTTCAAGAAACATTTCTGAAAATGCTTTATAATTAGAGAAACTTAATGTTTACTTGCTGCCTTACTGATTACTCTTTCTGTAGTAGAAAATATTGTAGAACACTGAAGACATTCTTTAGGACTACTTAGAGATTAAACTAACTCTTCGATTGATGGCACCAGGTAGTCAAGTCAATTAGAGAATCGGGTCCTTCCTGTGAATAGCTCACTGCTGCTTTGACACGGGTATAATTCTTCAGCAAAATTGCCAACACCAAGAGTGGTGATGTGGGCACTGTATTGTGGTGTCGCGTCACTAAAATTTTTGGTACACTTTCTACACAGCGACGTCAGTGACAGTCACACTAGCGAGGGTTTTCTACCACGAGAATGAATATTTAGGTACACTATAGAAGTGACTTAAGATATGTTCTTAACATTTGCAAAGTTCAACGCTTTGTGCTGAGTGTCCTTGCGTACAGAGGAGGCCTACAAAAGGCTTTTTAGGGCCGCCAATTTTAGTGGCACCACCCAATCAACATGGTGTTCAAGGTGCTTCAAGAAAAGTTTCTGAAAATGCTTTAAAGTTAGGGAAACTTAATGTTTACTTGCTGCCTTACTGATTACTCTTTCTGTAGTAGAAAATATTGTAGAACACTGAAGACATTCTTTAGGACTACTTAGAGAATCAACTACCTTCGAACCTTCGAATATACCTTCGAAGAAATTTTAAATAGGCACCCGTTTCCTTGAAACTCTTATTCTACAAAGTATTGGTACGTAGCAGATTAGAATATGCAGCATCTTTTTGGGACCCTGGTCATGACTCGCTTATCTATGAATTAGAACAAGTGCAGAATCGGGCAGCGCGCTTCATCCTTTCAAATTACCATCGCACCTCGAGCGTCACATCAATGAAAACTACACTAGCATTACCCCTACTGTCTCTTCGCAGGAAAGTGTCTCGGCTGTGTATATTCCATAAAATTTACTTCACCAATCCGTTACTCAGAAGCAGATTATTGGCCCAACCAACTTACGTTTCCACTCGCATTGATCATCGCCATAAAGTAGGACTTCCTTTAGCGCACACCAAGTGTTTTCATGATTCATTTGTGCCAAAAACATCTGTATGTTGGAATCATCTTCCTTGTGATATTGTTGGTATAAAAGATGCCGCTTTATTTAAAACTGCCGTCACTAATTTTATTTGTACGTAGCCTCAGTTCAACCCTGTAGCAAGTGATGATTGCAATTTTTCAGTTGTATTTTGCTTTGTATGCTGTACATGTATGTATGTACCCACTCCCCTCTGTAATGCCCTCGGGCCTTGAGGGTAACTGAATAAATAAATAAATAAATAAATAAATAAATAAATAAATAAATAAATAAATAAATAAATAAATAAATAAATAAATAACTCTTCGATTGGTGGCAACGGGTAGTCAAGTCAGTTAGGGAATCAGGTCCTTCCTGTGAATAGCTCACTGCTGCTTTGACACGGGTAAAATTCTTCAGCATAATTGCCATCACCAAGAGTGGCGATGTGGGCTTGTTCGTGAAACATTTGAAAGAAATTAATGTAGCGCGAGGCGAAAAAACGAACGCAGGAAAGAATAGACTGAGAAGACAGAGCGCTCTGTTTTCTCAGTCTATTCTTTCCTGTGTTCGTTTTTTTGCCTCGCGCTACATAAATTGCCATCACCTTTCGCGGTTTGGCGGTATGAATGCACAGTGTGTGACTGTACACCTAACTGAGCGCAGAACTGAAAGTAGTGCTGTGCTCTTAAAGGGCAACTTTGGCGATTTTTCAGGTCAATGGATCTCAAAAAAATTCACTGCGTATGTTCCTTGCACATTTCATTCATTTATACTAAATTACATGCTTGAGAGATGCACTGATTGTTTGCACATGAATTTCAAAGACTGCCTTGAAACGCTCACTTGGCTTGCTAGAATAATATCCTCCGAATAAATGCACAGAAGCATAATCTGGGCATTAAGTCTGCCGTTAACTTCATGCACAGATTATTTGATCACTGAAGACCTAAGGTACGACGTGGCAATACAGTCTACAACATTAACATGCTGCGATCGAAGGTTTAGCAACAGTCTTGATTATTTAGGGAACTACTGCCAGATCAGATTTTCAAGTGCGGAGGCAATGTCTAGAAAAGGTTTTGCACAACTCTGAGGTCTTCTTCAAGAAAATGTTAACTCTCCTCCGTTTTTTCCAAATGGTTGCTCGCTAGAAAAGCACAGTGCGCTTTTTCAAATGACAGCCACATTTTCACTATCTTGTTCTGTTCTATTGACTGTGTCTGCATGCCTCACCTTCTTTCTTGTTGAATCTCAGTGAACTTTCTCAATTTTTTGTGGTCATGTGCATGCAAAAAATATTAAAACAAATGCAATAATGTAAATGTGGGTCACTTTCTTACCAGAGTGCAGGTAATATGCTGCAGCCCTATCACTCCCACACTAACAAGAAAGTTGTGTTGGCAACGGTGTGGAAACTAACTCAGTTTAAATGAATTGTGAATTCACTCAATTGTGAATTTTGGCGATGTCAAGGGATGATTGCTGCTTCTTTTTCACGCATTATGTTCAATTCGTGCTACATTGTTTTGTTTTTCATGTATATATATATATTTGTCTTGTTTTTTACTTGCTATAATGTCCCTTATGATTGGGCCACAGTATTGGCCTGCAGTATTTCTGAATAAAAACTGAAAATAAGTAATCCACAAGTGATCTTAATTTCAAGCTGCAAAAAAATTTGACGAGAAAACCAGGGCTTGAGAGAAAGTGCGACATGCTAAGTAGCATGTAGCCCACCAAGGCATAATGCTAGAGAACACGGTAACCAGACTGTCTAACCTTCACGCAAGTGTACTAACATGCTAATGTAGCCAGTGCTGGCAGTGCACCGGTATTGCTTGCAGCTGACGCTTATAACCTCAACCTTCATTCGTGCAGTGTTGCAAAGTAAAAGGCAGTTGAATTCCTTGAGCAAGAACATTTGAAGGTATGAAGCAGTTATTGCATGTAAACTATGGGCGCATTAGAAAACGACACTGCTAAACATGCACAACATTTCTAGGATGCATTATTTGCATAGTGAACAGTGCTGCCTAGTATCATTGAATAACTCTGCGATTATGTATGCCGTATTCGGGCTACGTTGTATTGCAAGCCACAAATTCTTTTTTTTTCTAAGCTTTAGCTTGTACACGCTTTTAAACACACGAACAAACAAAGGGCTGTTTCGAATAAGGTTCAGCTTTTACAAATCTTTTTTTTCTATCGTCTGGACTGTACAACATATCATGGTGCATACACGCCTCACACCACGCACGCTAAATATGTCATTTGTTATTCTTGAAGCAACGAACACATGCGTTTACAAACACTGCTGGCACCAATTGTTTTTTGCACAGCTGTACGCGTGACAATCAAACATGCTTTTTCGGCAGTGCGCACAAGTGTTACGTGTCTTGAAGTTGGGGAGTCCGCTGCAACGCAAACATTAATTTGTTGCAACGCAAAGCGATACAGACCATGGCATAGTGCTTTTATTAAGAGGTAACAGAAGGGCAATATAGGAAGAACATGGACACAAAATCCGGTGTCACGAAATCATTAGTATATATATATATATATATATATATATATATATATATATATATATATATATATATATATATATATATATATATATATATATATATATATATACACTAATGAGTGTATATATAGTGCATTTTTTGAAGCTTAGAAAAGTGATAGAAAAGCGTATTCGCTGTGACCTGCATGCTTCCACTTTAAAGATGTATATTGCTACATCAACAGTACCTAAAGGTTTAAGCCTTAACTTAAGGCCTGCTACGTCTGAAATGACTAGCAATAATCTCTCCAGGAGGGACAACACGCTCAAACAAGCGTCTCTGGAACTCACGCGCATTGTGACTAACCAATATGAGTCATCCGTAAAACAGCTAAGGAACAAAGAGAACCAACTCTTTGCTACGCGGAATTTCACTGCCGATAAGAGAGCGTCACTTGATAACTACAGGCAAGAAAAATTTCGCGAGCTCAGCGACAAAAAATATAAAAAATTGATACGCGATAACATTTGCACAAGCGTCAGGACTCTTGATGACGCAACGTCTTCAGTGCATTCGTCTTCAGCAGAAGCTGGAAATATAGTAAATATTTCTAGTGCCACGTTATCGGCTGAAGAATTGAGCGTTCTTTCCCGTGGTTTGAACTTATGTCCTGCCACTGGAGGATACAATAAATTCCAACTAATCAGTGACTTACACAATTTTGAAAGAAGCATGCGTTTACGCGAATACTTTCATAATCGGCCTCCATCTATCAAAACAGCAATTTTTTCTACTAAGCACTGGACTCCCCCTTCCCAAAGAGATAAATGTCTCGATATTTACATCCGAGCAGTGCAGCGAGATGTACTCGAAGCATACAAAAAGCAATCGCCGTTTCACCGCAACCTAAGCGACAAAGAAAAACAAGCGATCCAGACCCTGGCTTCTCGAGACGACATCGTCATCAAACCGGCCGATAAAGGGGGAGCAATCGTAATAATGAATAAGGCTGATTACCTTCGTGAGGCCTACAGGCAATTAAATGACCTCGCATTTTACAGACATTTGAGCTACGACCCAACCGAGGAATTCAAGACCAAAGTAAAAGAAACTTTAAAAAAGCTTGTAAGAAAAAATAAAATTCCAGAAACTGTGCTTAAATCCTTAGTCCCCCTGAGTCCGGTAGCTGGTAGATTTTATCTGCTTCCTAAAATTCATAAACAAAATAATCCAGGCCGGCCAATTATTTCAGGAACAGGAACCATTACGGAAAGCCTGTCTCGATATGCAGACAGCCTAATTAGTTCAATTCCTCCTAACTTTGCTTCATATGTCAAGGACACTAATCACTTTCTGCGTGACATTGTAAATATGCGTGTTCCGAGTGAGGCTCTTCTGGTCACACTAGATGTGGTGTCACTGTACACAAATATACCCCATGCGGACGGGATTCGCTCTGTACTCCAAGCATACAATGACTTGGTAAATAACAAACCCATCGACGGTTCCACCTTGGGCACTATTTTATCACTGATACTCGAGCTTAACAACTTTGAATTTAACGGTGAACATTATGTTCAAACCAGCGGCACCTCGATGGGCACAAAAATAGGTCCCAATTATGCGAACATCTTCATGGGCATTCTAGAAAATAACTTTCTAGCCACTCGTGACCTTAAACCACTTTATTACAAACGCTTCATTGATGACATCTTCTTAATTTGGCACCATGGTGAAGCGGCATTACAATCTTTCATTGCAGACTTTAACAAAGTAGAACCATCCATCTCCTTTTCCCACTCTTATTCACCCGTCACCATAAACTTCCTTGACGTCAATGTAGCTTTAAGCAATGGTAAACTAACGACAAACCTATACAGGAAGCCCACTGACCGACAAAGATATCTTCATTTTAAAAGTAGCCATGTCAAACACTGCAAAACAAGTATCCCTTATAGCCAAGCTATCCGTTTTAAAAGAATTTGCTCGGACAACAGGGATTTCAATCGCAAGTGTGACCAGCTCCGTAAAGCATTAACCGAACAACAATATCCTTCACAAATAATTGACGACGCTCTCCAACGGGCAAAATGTCTGGATCGGAAAGAGCTCATCAGTAAAGACAAGCGATTAGCGCCACCTTCCCGAACCAACCTCGTTCTCACGCATTCTTCATCTATTCCTAACGTGTCGTATATACTCAGAAAGCATTACAACATACTGACACAGAGCGATCGGCTTAAGGACATCTTCACTGATTCACCGCGGGTTGTATATCGGAGATCAAGGAACTTGCGCGACATGGTAACTTCTTCCAAGACTAGATTCATTGCTCCCGTTGGTTGTCACCCCTGTAAAAAAACCCGATGTAAAGTTTGTGCGCACATGACCACTGCAACTGTTGCTAAAAGCACGGCATCTAACTTTTCACTTAGGATTAAAGGGGACTTAAACTGCGATAGCAGCAACATCATTTACTTACTTGAATGCTCAATCTGCCACATGCAATACATCGGTCAAACCGAGACATCTTTTCGCATCCGTTTCAACAACCACAAATCACACGTAAACAGTTTGCCACATCTTCCATTGTCCAAGCATTGTCATCTACCAGGTCATTCGTTTGACAAGATTATGGTAACACTATTGGAATCTGGCTTTAAATCGCACCATGATCGCGAAATTCGAGAATCGTTCTTGATTCTCAAGTTCAGCAGTCTGTTATCCGGCATTAACGAATGCGTAGGAAAAGTGTCATGCCTTTCTACGATGCCCTGACGTGCGAAATTTTGAGAAATATTTAAAGAAGCATCCCTGACGTATATTATACTTCCTAAAGGTTATCACATATTTATATTTTTTTCATGCGTGATCCTCGTCGTCAATGGTGAATGTTAGAAATGTCTTTTACATGCCCACAATCTTGTCTATTGTATTAGATTTTAATGGTTTGTAGTGTGGTCACGGCTGTTTAAAAGAATTTTTGTGACACTCACATGCTGATCGCACGTGTTTTGTACTGACCGTGTTCATGCCTGCCCATAAAAGCGGCCACATACTCGTATTTCTGTTAATCCTGACGAAGGCCGTGCCACGGCCGAAACGTAGAGTAAACAATTATCAAATTTTCGTAAGTGTGCTCCTTTATTCTTCACTATATATATATATATATATATATATATATATATATATATATATATATATATATATAAAGAAGTAGCGAGGAAGGAAGCGCACTGGCTCCGTAGAAAAACGGAAGCGAGAAAGCACGGCGTACGAGGAAACACTTTTATTAATCACATACGTTTTGGCTGGTGGGCCAGCCTTCGTCAGTGCATATACGTTATATATATATATTTATATATATATATATATATATATATATATATATATATATATATATATATATATATATTGAATGAACTTGCAGATAGCACATTTGAAAAGGAAATCGTAATCGTATTTACTAACGTTTCAGCCATGGCGCGGCCTTCGTCAATATAGAAAATACCCGGACCTGTCGTGCCTTCCCTTCAAGTTCTCATATATGTGTATATATATACATACATATATATATATATATATATATATATATATATATATATATATATATATATATATATATATATATATATATATATATATATATATATATATATATATATATATATGTGTGTGTGTGTGTGTGTGTGTGTGTGTGTGTGTGTGAAAGTAGATGCGCTTTCACATAACAACTGTTTATTGTGCCGAAGTTTCGACGGGAACCCCGTCTTTTTCAAGGCATAATAATATTTACACATGTTCCGTGTCTTCTTATAGCCTGTCGAGACAGGAGGAAAGGGGTCAAAAGAAAAGTAAAAAAAGAAAAAAAACAAAAGAGAAAGAGAAAAAAAGAAGAAACAGCGAAACGGGAGGAGAAACAAAAAATAAAATATAGAAAATGTAGGAAAAGAAGCAAGACCGACACGGCGTAATTAGAAAGGGGCAGCATCTCAACAGAGTAGGGCAGAGGTAGATGAGCAATGTCATCGTTGTCAACAACACCTCCCCCGCACCGACTCTTTCCCAAGCGGGCAGAGTGCCGCCGTTTTTGTATTTCACCTTTCCGTGTAGTCCGCTGGTGGCTCGTTCCTCTTTGAAGTTTAAGACAAGTTAATGGGGAGAGCTTAAGCGCTTCGAGTGCGTGCTGGTGGCGTCGGGAGGAATGAAAAAGCCGGTGTTTGAGGCGCCGCTATCGATATTCATTAGATGCAATGGCTCCTTGTCAGTGAAGAAACAGAATGTGCGTTAAAAATTAAAGAAGAAAAAAAATGAACAGGGGAATGGGGGGAGACTGTACGACATCCGGGACAGTCACCACATAGTTGCGGCTCACGTGAAAATTCCAGACGGTGCATTTCTCGTAACATTGAATGTTAGCTCACTCTACACAAATATCCCACATGACGATGGTGTAAGGGCGCTTGTTTAATCGTATGGCACACACAATCCTGTCGCTTATCTAAGCAAAAAAGTAATTGAAATCTTCACAAGACTTGTACTCAAATTAAACTGCTTTGAATTTAACAACCAGTACTACCTTCAAATCAGCGGCACGGCGATGGGTACAAGAATGGCCCCAAACTACGCTAGTATATTCATGCACCCCATAGAGTCCAATTTTCTTTCATCTTGTGATATCAAACCATTATTCTATAAACGGTACCTAGATGATATTTTCAGGGGCTAAGTAGATGCCTGAGGTTTACGACGACGAAGTGCTCTGGGGAACGTGCTCGGACTGCAGCAGCGTTGTACGCATTTTGCTCGCCAGTATATCTATTGTGTATACTTTATTCCCCGTAACATCATGGGAGGAAGGTGCGAAGTACAACTCGCTATACAGCCCCACGAGCTGGATCTTCGCAGCGGACGGCGCATTGCAGCTACCACGATGACTGACCAGGCTACTCAATGTCAACAAGAGCCGTCAGCCCCGCAACCGATCGTTGTGGTGCAACCTCGTGACCCAGGCCCATTCAACGGCACAAGTGGCATAGACGTCGATGACTGGCTGGTCCTATATGAGCACGTCAGCAGCACCAACCATTGGGATCCGACGCTTATGTTGGCGAACATCATCTTCTACTTGCAAGGCACGGCAAAACTCTGGTACGAGACACATCAAGAAGAGTTGACCAGCTGGGACATCTGTAAGCAGAAATTGCGCTATCTGTTTGGGAAACCCATTGGACGTCAAGTGGCCGCCAAGAAAGAGCTTGCGACTCGTGCCCAGACATCCACAGAGCCGTACATCGCGTACATCTAGGACGTGTTGGCTTTGTGCCGCAAGGTCGACAAGGACATGCTCGACGAGGACAAAGTTGGACACATCCTGAAAGGAATTGCTCATGACGCTTTCAATTTTCTGCTTTGCAAGGACTGCTCGACGGTGGAGTCGGTCATCGAAGCATGTCGTCGCTTCGAACAGGCGAGAAGTAGGCGCATAGTTCACCGATTTGAACGCCTTCCCAACATGGCTGCTACGTCCTCTTGCGAAGATTTCCCCACACTACATCAACCACCAGAGCCGGAAAACGTCACCAGAATAATCTGTCGGGAACTCGAGGCTATGGCACCCGCTATGTCTAGCGTCAGCGCGCCAGGACACAACCTCGATGCTCTTTCAATGATACAGGCCGTGGTTCGCCAAGAGATCGCGAATATGGACGTTTCGCCACCTCATCGAAATGCCCCTGCTACTTCAAGCTCGGCTCCAGTCGTTGCGGCTGCCACTCCGAACCGCACGTTCGCGCCAAGACGAAACCCAGCTGAATGGCGCACTCATGATGATCGGCCCATATGTTTCACGTGCCATCGGATAGGACACATCACTCGCCATTACCGTAGCCGTTGGACCTCATCACCTCAACCGAGATTCTACGATTGGGGACCTCGCTCCGGACGTGCACCTTATGCCCCGTCCTACCGTGCAGAGACAGGTGCAGAGCATAATTCAGAACGTCGGACTAGCCGCTCGCCATTGCCCGTACGTCGTCAGTCCCGCTCGCCCGAACCCCACCGTTCTCGGTCTCCCTACGACCGTCGCTCGGAAAACTGGCCGGTGCAGCCCCCAGAGGTGACGCTGCATACACGACTCGGACTGCAAATCCTCTGATTACTCCCGACCAGCGGTGCAACCTTCTCACAATTCTCGTTGATGGTTTACGTGTAACTGCTCTTATTGATACCGGTGCGCAAATATCTGTGATGAGCTAAAACCTCCGCCGCCGCCTCCAAAATGTTCTGACGCCTGCGATTGCACCTACCGTTCGTACAGCGTATGGGAGTACTCCTGCTGTCCTTGGAATGTGCACTGCGCGAATAACGATTTCTGAGCATCAAACTTCAGTTCTGTTTGCTGTACTGGAAAATTGCCCTCATGACCTCATCCTTGGACTCGACTTTCTGACTTCACACGCTGCGCTCATTGACTGTTCCAAAGGTCTTCTTTGGCTCGAACTACCATCCTTCTCAGAGACCGTCTCTACCAGCCCACCTCGTCTACGCTCTGTTGATTTCCTCAGACTTCCGCCGCAAGCCGCAATCCAAGTCCAACTCTCGCCATATCCTCCAGTACCCGATGGTGATTATGTTGCTGCCCCAATTTCTGACGTGGCCATGACACGTAATGTTGCACTCCCCAACACGGTGGTTACCGTCAAGGACAACCGAACTTCATTTCCCGTCCTCAATTTTGGCTTCTCAGTGCAAGTTATTCCTCGCGGCATGTTACTTGCGCATCTGACACCACTGGTCGACCACACAGTTTCCGCCCTAACCACCGATCCGCCACCCGATTTTCCATCAACGTCGCTCTCGTAACGTTCCTGTTCCGACCTTTTCAAGCCAATGCTATCTGACAAGCTCACCTCTGAACAAGTCTCTGCTCTCTGCCGTGTGCTTGCTTCTTATCGGGAGATCTTTGACTTCGGCGACCGTAATTTGGGCCAGACATCCGTGGTAACTCATCGCATTGACACCGGTGACGCTCGGCCCATTCGCCGACGGCCCTACCGTGTGTCAGCCCCGGAGCGTGCTATTATACAGCAAGAAGTCAATAAAATGCTTCATAAGGGCATAATCGAACCATCATCTAGTCCCTGGTCTTCACCCGTTGTACTTGTTAAAAAGAAGGACAATAGCTGGAGATTTTGTGTTGATTACCGCCATCTCAACCATATTACCAAGAAAGATGTCCATCCCCTACCGCGCATAGATGATGCACTCGATTGCTTACACGGTGCCAAATATTTCTCTTCAATAGACCTTCGGTCAGGCTACTGGCAGATTGCTGTGGACGACAAAGACAGAGAGAAGACGGCCTTCGTGACTCCTGATGGACTTTATCAGTTCAAGATGATGCCATTTGGATTATGCAATGCCCCCGCGACGTTTGAGCGCATGATGGACTCTCTCCTTCGAGGCATGAAGTGGACCATCTGCCTCTGCTATCTTGACGACGTTATTGTTTTTTCGACTACTTTCGACGACCATCTTACCCGTCTGTCCACAGTGCTTGATGTTTTCCGACGTGCCAACTTGCAACTTAACTCGTCTAAATGTCGCTTTGGGCAACGCCAAATCTGCGTACTCGGCCATCTTGTTGACGCTGCGGGCGTTCAACCAGACGCTGTGAAGTCCGAGCAGTTCGCGACTTCCCCACACCCCGCTCAGCCAAGGACGTCCGAAGTTTTCTGGGACTGTGCTCCTATTTCCGTCATTTTGTCGAGAAGTTTGCTGAAGTAGCCCGTCCTCTAACCGGCCTCCTCAAAGCCGATGTTGCATTCACCTGGGGCCAACAGCAAGCAAACGCCTTCTCGTCGCTCGTTGAGATTCTCACCAATCCACCAGTCCTACCACACTTTGACTCATCTGCCGCCACGGAGCTTCGTACTGACGCCAGTGGCCACGGCATAGGCGCAGTGCTGGCGCAGCAGCAACAAGGAATGCACCGCGTCGTCGCGTACGCAAGCCGACTATTGTCGCGCTCAGAACAAAATTATTCGATCACAGAACGCGAGTGCTTAGCTCTCGTCTGGGCAATTGCGAAATTCCGACCGTACTTCTATGGCTGACCATTCTCAGTTATTACGGACCACCATGCGCTTTGCTGGCTCTCCTCACTCAAGGACCCTACGGGACACCTTGGTCGCTGGGAGCTGCGCTTACAAGAGTACACTTTTTGCGTATCCTATAAATCCGGACAACTTCACAAGGATACCGACCGCTTGTCCCGTTACCCAGTCGATCCCCCTGACATGATGGAAGATGGACAAGAGGTACTCGTTCTTTCAATTACCGACTTCACCGACATAGCTGCTGAACAACGCCGCGACCCCTCTTTGCGTGCTATTATCAATGGTCTGCACTCCCCCCACCCTGACCACTCCTTACAACTGTTCGTTCTTCACAACGACATCTTGCACCGCTACAACGCCCGCCCAGATGGTGCTGAGCTTTTATTCGTTGTTCCTGCGCATATTCGCTCAGATGTTTTGGCTCAGCTCCATGATGCCCCCTCTGCTGGACACCTAGGGGTGTCACGCACGTATGACCGCGTTCGCCGCCGATTCTTTTGGCCTGGCCTCTACCGTTCTGTGCGACAGTACGTTGCGGCATGCGACCTCTGCCAGCGCCGCAAGACACCTGCTCTGAGACCTGCTGGTACCCTCCAGCCCATTGAAGTACCAAATGAGCCATTTTTCCGAGTCGGCCTCGATCTACTAGGACCTTTCCTCGTGTCGGCCACCGGTAATAAGTGGATTGCTATTGCTACCGACTACGCAACGCGGTATGCCGTTACACTCGCCCTCCCCACCAGCTGCGCTACTGATGTGGCCGATTTTCTTCTTCATGACACCATTCTGCGTCATGGTGCTCCTCGTCAGTTGCTCACCGACCGTGGCCGCTGTTTTCTATCTAAAGTAGTCGACGAGCTCCTGCGATCCTGCTCTACCCACCACAAGTTCACTACAGCGTACCACCCACAAACCAACGGCCTCACGGAACGCCTCAACCGTACCCTGACGAATATGTTAGCGATGTACGTCTCCAAGGATCACAAAGAATGGGACATCCACTTACCTTTCATTACCTTCGCATACAACAGTTCACGTCACGATACAGCTGGATTTTCGCCTTTTTACCTACTGTTTGGTTATGACCCGCCTTTGCCCATGGACACCATGCTTCAATCTGACGCCCCCTCATCGACTGCTTATGCTCGTGATGCCCTGGCCCGAGCTGACATCGCCCGCCAAGTCGCCCGGGATCGTTTATGTGCCTCGCAGCTTAACCAAAAGAGTGCTTACGATCGCCGGCACCGCGACGTACAGTACTCTCCGGGGTCGCTCGCGTTGCTGTGGTTACCATCGCGTCGTGTTGGTCTCTGCGAAAAACTGATGTCCCGTTACGTTGGCCCATATCGCGTCATACGCAAGGTCACCAGCGTGACCTATGAGATGGCTCCACTCCATACCACGTCAGTACCAGCTTCAGTCCCGACCGATATAGTGCACGTCTCACGGCTTAAACCATACTACTCACGCCCCGAGAATTGATCGCACCGGGACGGTGCTTCTGCCGCCGGTTGGTAATGTCACGGGCTAAGTAGATGCCTGAGGTTGACGACGACGAAGTGCTCTGGGGGACGTGCTCGGACTGCAGCAGCGTTGTACGCATTTTGCTCGCCAGTATATCTATTGTGTATACTTTATTCCCCGTAACAATATATTCATAATTTGGACACATTCAGAAAACGAGCTCTTCAAATTCATACAGGCATTCAACCAGGTACACCCCAGCATTTATTTTCCACACTCCTACTCTAACACTGAAATAAACTTTCTTGATGTACTCATTCGAGTTGACGATGGTGCGTTGGTAACTAGCGTATACAGAAAACCTACGGACAGGCAACAATACCTGCACTTCAAAAGCTGCCACCCGCGACATTGCAAGACCAGCATTCCCTATTCCCAAGCACACAGATTCCAACGAATCTGCTCCCACACCGAGGACTTCCACAAAAACAGCACACATATGCGCGAAGTACTCCTTAATTAGGAATACCCGCCAGGTATCATCAATGACGCCATAAAAAAAGCTGAAAATCTGGACCGCCAGATTTTTCTCAACCACCAGAAAAACGCCGACCAACACCGCAACAAAAACTTGCTATTAACTTTCACGAGCAACCCACCGAACATAAACAAGGTCCTATGAAAACACTTTAACATATTGGAACAGAGCGTGCGACTATCCCAAATTTTCACTTCTCCTCCTTTTGTTGTATACAGACGGCCGAAAAATATAAAGGATCAATTAATAAATTCAAAGATAGGTGTGAAATCTCAAATTGGGTGTCACCCTTGCGGAAAAAGCAAATGCAAGGTATGCAAACACATGCAGACAATGACAGTGGCGAAAAGCACCCACTCGGATTTTAAGCACAAGATATGAGGTGCACTAGACTATGACTCAGACACCGTCATATACCTCCTGGAATGTGGGGTATGTAACAAGCAATACGTGGGCCAGACAGACACATCGTTTAGAATTAGATTCAACAACAATCGGGCACATGTACGATCTCTGCCAGGCCTTCCACTTTCAAAACACTGCACATTAAAAGACCACAGCTTTGATGACATCAGGGTTACACTATTAGAAAACAACTTTCGAACAATCAGAGAACGGGAACAACGGGAATTTTATTTTATCTACAAATTTAACACTATAAAATACGGAATAAATGAACACCCAGGCACTCTGTCAGCGTTACGACCACTAAAAGACGCAAACGCTTCTCTCTAATCAGTACAGTTTCATTACGACAATAATATTACCCGCTAACAAAGCTTTTGGCCTATGCATCTGACAACATAGAAATGATTTGCCTCATCAAGCACAGCCGGAACGCACAGATAAGTGGTCCCGGATGTCGTACGGTCCACCCTCCCCTTTTTTCTTTTCTTTTTTTTTTCTTCTTTAGGTTTTAACGCACATTCTGTTTATTCACTGACAAGGAGCTGACAGCTAGGTGGTTTCGTTAACTTTTTCATACATGCGCGCCATGTCTTCCCTGTGAGCCGCAACTGTGTGGTGACTGTCCCGGATGTCGTACAGTCTCCCTCCCCCTCCCCCCTTCCTTTTTTTCTTCTTTATTTTTTATGCACATTATGTTCCTTCACTGACAAGGAGCCATTGCATATAATGAATATCGATGGCGGCGCCTCGATCACCGGCTTTTTTATTCCTCCCGACGCCACTAGCACGCACTCGAAGCGCTTAAGCTCTCCCCATTAACTTCTCTTAAACTTCAAAGAGGAACAAGCCGCCAGCGGACTACACGGAAAGGTGAAATACGAGAACGGCGGCACACTGCCCACTTGGGAAAGAGTCGGTGCGGGGGAGGTATTGTTGACAATTATGACATTGCTCATCTACTTCTGCCCTACTCTGTTGAGATGCTGCCCCTTTCTAATTACGCCGTGTCGGTCCTGCTTCTTCTCCTAGATTTTCTATATTTTATTTAATGTTTCTCCTTCCGTTTCGCTGTTTATTCTTTTTTTTTCTCTCTCTCTATTTTCTTTCTTTTTTTCTTTTTTTTTACTTTTCTTTTGACCCCTTTCCTCCTGTCTCGACAGGCTATAAGAAGACACGGAACATGTGTAAATATTATTATGCCTTGAAAAAGACGGGGTTCCCGTCCAAAACGTCGGCACAATAAACAGTTGTTATGTGAAAGCGCATCTACTTTCATATTTATAACCTTGCGGCAACCGAAGTTATTCTTCTGCATATAAGCCTTATATATATATATATATATATATATATATATATATATATATATATATATATATATATATATATATATATATGTATTGCAACGAGCAAGGTTGCGTAAAAACACAGGTTATTATTCCAGAAACGTTAGCCGCAACAAGCTGGTACAGGCAGGAACCCGGCAAGCACGAGCCACACACGGACGTCAACGTCTTCTTTCACGCTGGCACAGAGCTGGCGCCACTATGCTTCGGTACAATTACTCCCCGCGCAGAAAGGAGCCAACCTGGCGACCTAGGGAAAGGACACGACAAGGGGGTCATAGCACGGTTTGAGGCGTGATACGTGTACTGTTTCACGCCCACGGCAGCGTTGGTCCGAGGGTGGATCAATGGGCTCAACTTCATAGTTGACAGGAGATGTTTGCCGCACCACACGGTAGGGGCCATGGTATTTCGACGAAAGCTTCGGGGAAAGACCGGGAGGGGTAGACGGGACCCAGAGCCAAACCAGCATTCCTGGGTTATAGTGTACAGTAGACGCAGAGGAATCGTGGTCAGTTTTCTGGCGCCATTGGTCTTGTGCGGTAAATGAGCGAGCGAGTTGACGACACTCTTCGGCATAAGCAGCTGCTTCGGAAACAGGCGTCGCTTCGGAAACATCAGGCTTGTAAGGGAGAATGGTGTCCATGGAGCATGATGGCTCACGTCCGTACAGAAGGAAGAAAGGAGAAAAGCCAGTGGTTGTTTGTGGCGCAGAGTTGTACGCGTACGTGACAAAAGGGAGCACTTGGTCCCAATTAGTGTGGTCGTCAGAGGCGTACATGGCAAGCATATCTCCAAGGGTACGGTTAAAGCGTTCTGTCATGCCATTGGTTTGGGGATGGTATGCCGAGGATTTCCTATGGACAGTGCGACATGCCTTGAGTAGCTCGTCGACGGCGTTCGAGAGAAACACGCGTCCACGGTCACTGAGTAATTCACGAGGTGCACCGTGTCGCAAAATGAGATGGTGAAGAAGAAAGGACGCAACGTCTTTCGCAGTGGTAGCAGGCAGCGCAGATGTTTCAGCGTAGCGTGTTAAATGATCTACGGCGACGATAATATACCGGTTGCCTCGAAGAGAGTTGGGTAGAGGACCATAAATATCAATTCCGACGCGGTCGAATGGTCTCGCTGGGCAGGGTAAGGGTTGCAAAGGGCCAGCAGTGCTGTGAGAAGGCGTCTTTCGTCGTTGACACGTGGTGCATGACCGAACGTACTGGCGAACGTGCCGATACATGCCGCGCCAGTAGTATCTTAGACGAAGGCGAGAGTAAGTCTTAAATACTCCAGCGTGGCCACACTGGGGGTCATCGTGAAAGGCAGCGCAGATGTCCGAACGCAAATGACGAGGGATGACAAGGAGCCACCTACGGCCATCCGTCACGTAATTGCGGCGATACAACAAGCCTTCACGGACAGCAAAGTGTCTTGCTTGACGAGAGAGGGAGCGTGAAGTCGTTTCTGACGAACTCTGAGAGAGGACGTCGAGCAAAGAATTGATCCAGGGATCCTTGCGCTGTTCGGATGGCATGTCAGTGATGCTCAACGATGACGAATCGCAAATGGCAGTTGATAAGCAGGCAAGGTCAGGAGGCAGTGGAGAACGGGATAGTGCATCGGCGTCTGAATGTCTGCGTCCTGAGCGATAAACAACACGGATATCGTATTCCTGAAGGCGTAAAGCCCAACGAGCGAGGCGGCCAGTAGGATCTTTCATGGACGCTAACCAGCATAAGGCATGGTGATCTGTGACAACATCAAACTGGCGTCCGTAAAGGTAGGTGCGAAATTTTCCTATAGCCCAAATGATAGCCAAGCACTCCTTTTCCGTGACGGAATAGTTGGACTCTGCCTTCGTTAGTGTACGGCTGGCATAGGCGACAACGTACTCGTCGCAGCCATCCTTGCGTTGAGCGAGAATGGCACCGAGGCCGACACCGCTTGCATCCGTGTGAATTTCAGTGGGTGCATTGGGATCGAAGTGGCGGAGAACTGGCGGAGAGATGAGTAGCCGGCGTAGCGCCGTGAATGCCTCATCGCAGTGGGAATTCCAGCCAGAGAGGTCCGTGCTACGGGAGAGAAGCTGAGTCAGAGGGGCAATTATAGAGGCAAAATTGCGAATGAAACGCCGAAAATAGGAACACAAGCCTATGAAACTACGAAGCTCCTTTACGGTAGTAGGCTTGGGGTACTCAGCAACGGCACGCAGTTTGGCAGGATCTGGCGATATTCCTTCTTTTGAAACGACGTGGCCGAGAATTGTGAGTTTGCGGGCACCAAAACGACATTTCTTGAAGTTAAGTTGCAACCCGGCTGCCGTAAGGCACTGGAGAACTTGTTCCAGACGGGAAAGATGAGTTTCGAAATTCGCCGAGAATACAACTATGTCGTCTAAATAGCAAAGACAGATGTGCCATTTAAGTCCCCTGAGGACACTGTCCATCATTCTTTCAAAAGTCGCAGGCGCATTGCAAAGACCGAAGGGCATTACATTAAATTCATATAAGCCGTCAGGGGTCACAAACGCCGTTTTTGGACGGTCTCGTTCAGCCATTGGTACTTGCCAATATTCAGAGCGCAGATCCAGTGAAGAGAAAAACTCCGCACCTTGAAGGCAATCCAAGGCGTCATCAATGCGTGGCAGGGGATAAACATCCTTGCGTGTGATGTTGTTTAGTCGACGATAATCCACGCAAAACCTGATGGAGCCATCCTTTTTTCGCACGAGGACCACTGGCGAAGCCCAAGGACTGTGTGAGTGCTGAATAACACCACGTTGCAGCATCTCGTCGACGTGTTGAGTGATGACGTCACGCTCGGCCTGCGAGACGCGGTAGGGGCGCTGACGAAGTCGAGTATGATGACCGGTGTCGATATGGTGAGCGACAACTGACGTGCGTCCCAAGGGAGGTTGTCCGTGGTCGAAGGAGGCGCGGAAACGGTCAAGTAGTTGAATGAGCTGATTGCGCTGGTCTTGCGTAAGGCCGGTGTCTACGCTGCGCAACAAAACGTCTTCGTCAGGTAGTGAGGGCGCGGTGCCAGCTGTGACAGCATCCACGGACATCGGTGTCGTATCAGAACGGGCATCGAAAGAAAAGATGTCATCATAAGTGTCAAGACTTCCAATGCATTCGCCATGCAATAAGGTAGCGGGACAAGGGAACGGATTGCACACGTACACGGCACTGGAGCCATCGGCAAGTGTTATGACGGCAAACGGGACGACAAGGTTCCGGCGACGAGCGCATTCTTGTGACGGCATAAATAGGGCAGTTGAATCGGAAACGGAGTTGCACAAAAGAGATACCGCGGTGACCGAAAAAGCAGAAATGACGACGTCAGCGGCGACGATCACCTTTTTGGGTGAGCGAGGGAGATCTATGAATGTCGTGCTGAATGGAAACAAAACGAGTTGAGCACGAGCGCAGTCGACAACCGCATGATTAGCGGAAAGAAAGTTCCATCCCAGGATGATTTCATGCGACGCATGCGGAAGGACGACAAATTCTACGATGTAAAGCACCCCTTGAATCACAACACGAGCAGTGCATGTGGCAGAAGGTTGGACGTGTTGCGAACTCGCCGTGCGTAAAGAAATTTCAACCAGTGGAGTCGTCACTTTGTTCAGTTTGCGGCATAACACTTCACTGATTATACAAATAGCGGCACCTGTGTCGACAAGAGCAGTTGTGGCGAAACCGTCCACAAACACGGCAATCTCGTTAGGGGGCGATAGATGAGGCCTTGGAAATTTTGTCGGTGGCGCAGCTCTTGCCTCAGGAACTGCGACTGTCAGTTTTCCTCCTGGGCGTGGTTGGAACGGCGAAGCATGGGGGAAGGAGACCGAAGACGGGGTGAAGGAGATCGACGTCGGCTGAAGTCTGGTCGACGTGAGCAGGGGTCATGCGAATCAGGTGTCACATGCGATTCTGATGGCCGAGGTATGTTGCCGGAATGCTGCACATCATTAAAATAGAATCCACGGCGACGACAGTAGCGCGCGACATGTCCTGGAATACCACAGTTGTAGCAGATGGGCCGGTTATCCGGAGTACGCCAAGAGTTGGCAGGTGCTCGAGGTGGTGGAATGGGCCGATTTACCGGATAAACTGAAACTGGTGACCTGTAGTAGTTGGTGGATGGACTGTATGAAGGGAGCGGCGGTTGGGCAGAAGGTCGGCGGACGGCTTCTGCATAAGTCAGCGGTGCAGCCACTGATATTGGGGATGTGGGCGAAGGGAGAGCCTCGGCAACTTGCGTCTGAATAGCACGGCGAAGTGAGTGGTCCAGTGTTGGGGGGGTCTCGTTGATGGTGGCGACAAGAGAGAGCTGTCGAGCAACTTCCTCCCGGATGTACTGTTGAATTTGAGGCATTAACACGCTGTAGTCGGGGCCACTGCTTTTGCACTCCAAGGCCGAAATATCAGCTGTCTGCGTATTAGCGCGACGTGTAGAAACTCGTTGCTTGCGCAGCTCATCGAAACTTTGACACAACTGAGTCAAGGCCGTGACGGTCTGTGGGTCTTTGGCCACAAGCATATGAAAAGCATCGTCATCAATGCCTTTCATTATGTTCTTTATTCTGTCAGCCTCCGTCATCCTGTCATCAACTCGCCTACAGAGGCTGGTCACATCCTCAATGTAGCTTGTGAAGCTCTCACCATTTCGCTGAAATCGTCCCCGCAGTCCCAGTTCAGCGCGAAGCTTACGCATGGCTGGACGACCGAAAAACGAGGTGATGGCCTCTTTGAAAACCGACCAGGTGGGGATGTCGGCTTGGTGGTTGGTGAACCATAGGTTGGCCAAATCTGTCAAGTAGAAGATGACGTGAATCAGCTTCGCAGGGTCATCCCACTTGTTAATCGCGCTGGCATGCTCGTACTCTGCCAGCCAGTCCTCGACATCTTTATCTTCAGCGCCGTTGTACACTGGTGGGTCACGACGACGAAGTACACCAGAACACATGACGGGTGGCAGCGTGGAAGAGCCTTGTGGGGGATCGACGCGCTCGGTCATCGTGGACTGAGATGGTAGCTTACGGCTGCGGAGCTCCAGGACGTTACCCAGCACGTTTCCACCAAATGCAACGAGCAAGGTTGCGTAAAAACACAGGTTATTATTCCAGAAACGTTAGCCGCAACAAGCTGGTACAGGCAGGAACCCGGCAAGCACGAGCCACACACGGACGTCAACGTCTTCTTTCACGCTGGCACAGAGCTGGCGCCACTATGCTTCGGTACAGTATATATATATATATATATATATATATATATATATATATATATATATATATATATATATATATATATATATATATATATGTATATATATATATATATATATATATATATATATATATATATATATATATATATATATATATTGTCGCAGTACAACGCGAACAAAGCACAAGTACGCCTTGAGGCAGCAAAAGCAGCGTGTTCTCAACAGCTGAGCCACAAGATCTTCGTTTTCGCGTCAAGCCAGAGGTGGTCCACTACCTGGTGTCCGATAAATCCCCCCATCATCGTTTTTGTCCACATGTAGACACGTGTCATTTGCCTCCCTCTCAAAGAGCATCGACCCGATGCGAAGTCAATAATGCAGTTTTTGTTAAAGTATAAGTCGCACGCAATCACTCGCTCACGTAAGGCTTCATGCGCACTACGTGAACGAGTTCAGGATGGTGCTGGCGACGATTGGTACTACACGAATTGTCGGGAACAACTTCGTAAGTGACGTCACTCAGTTGTCGCAGCACTCGGTATGGCCCAAAGTATCTTCTTAAGAGCTTTTCTGATAGTCCTCGTTTCCGTACGGGTGTCCAAATCCATACTTTGTCGCCAGTTTGATAGACAACTGCTCTGCGGTGAGCATTGTAGTGGCCTGCATCGTACTCTTGCTCCTGGCGGATCCGTAAACGTGCCAGTTGTCTAGCTTCTTCCGCGCGTTCCGTAAACGTGTTGGCATCTGGGTCGATGTCGTCACTTTCGTGCAGCAGCATCGCATCTAACATAGTTCGTACTTATCGTCCATGAACGAGGCTGAACGGGGTCATGCGGGTCGTTTCTTGCTTGGCCGTGTTGTACGCAAACGTTATGTATGGTAAGATTTCATCCCAATTTTTGTGTTCTATGTCTACGTACATCGAAAGCATGTCTTCAATGGTTTTGTTCAGACGCTCCTTCAGCCCGTTTGTTTGTGGGTGGTAGGCAGTGGTCTTACGATGTGTTGTTCCACTCAGCATCAGGACGTGATCCAAAAGAGCTGCCGTAAATGCGGTTCCTCTGTCTGTGACCACGACGGTTGGTGCACCATGCCTCAGTACAATATTTTCGATGAAAAACCTGGCCACCTCCGCTGCTGTACCTCTCTGAATAGCTTTTGTCTCGGCATAACGGGTCAGATAATCCGTCGCGACGATAACCCAGCGGTTTCCTGCAGTGGACATAGGAAGTGGGCCCAAAATGTCCATGCCTATCTGGTAGAATGGAGCTGTTGGGACCTGCACGGGTTGCAGTAGGCCAGCTGGTTTAGTCGGTGGTGACTTGCGTCGCTGGCAGTCGAGACAGGTACGAACGTGGTGCTTCACGGCTGTGGTTAGTCTCGGCCAGTAATACCTTTGCTGTACTCTGGCCAACGTTCTCATGTAACCCAAATGGCCAGAGGTCACCTCGTTGTGGCATGCTTTGAGTATTTCGGTACGAAGGGCTGCTGGTATGACGAGCAGATAGGCGGATCCTGTCGACGAAAAATTTCTTTTGTAAAGTACTCCGCCCCGTAAACAAAACGATGACAATACTCTTGCGAAAACTCTTGGCGCCTTCTGAGATCTGCCTTCCAGGTGGTTAATTAGGCCAAGCAACTCAGTGTCGTCCCGTTGTTGCTGCGCAGTGGCGGTCGTGTCGAGGACACCTAGAAATGCCGTTTCGTCCTCCTCGGGTAGGTTTGCCGACTCGATGGGTGAACGGGACAGACAGTCAGCGTCCATATGTCACTTGTCTGACTTGTGCACGATCGTCATGTCAAACTCTTGCAGTTTTAGGCTCCAACGCACTAATCGGCCGGTGGGATCTTTTAGATTAGTTAACCAGCAAAGGGAGTGATGGCACTAATAACTTTGAAGTGTCGGCCATACAAGTACGGGCGAAATTTCATTACTACCCATACTACGGCGAGGCATTCTTTCTCTGTTGTTGAATAGTTAGCCTTTGCGCGTGTTAGCGTTCGGCTTGCGTAGGCGATCACTCTTTCTGTGTCCTCTTGCCGTTGCACAAGTGCAGCCCCAAGACCTACATTGCTAGCGTCCGTGTGAAGCATCGTCGGGGCTTCTTCGTCGAAGTGGGCGAGCACAGGGGGCGTTTGGAGACGTTGACGCAGGTCATTAAAGGCAGCCTCCTGTTCTTCTTTCCACTCAAAGGCAACATCATCTCTTGTGAGACGAGTTAGTGGCGACGCGATGCGGGCGAAGTCTGCGATAAACCGGCGATAATAGGCACAAAGGCCTAGGAAGCGTCTGACAGCCTTCTTATTGGAGGGTACTGGGAACTGTGCGACGGCGGCAATTTTTCCAGGATCGGGCCGGACGCCTGCGTTGCTGACGACGTGACCGAGAAACTGAAGTTCGTGAAAACAGAAATGGCACTTTTCTGGTTTCAATGTTAGGCCCGCGAACCGTATGGCACGTAAAAAAACTTCCAGCCTTTTGAGATGCTCGTCAAAAGTGGTCGAAAACACTATAACGTCGTCCAGATAGACTAGGCACGTCTCCCACTTCAATCCCGAAAGTACCGTGTCCATAAGCCTTTGAAAAGTTGCGGGCGCGGAGCACAAACCGAAAGGCAAGACTTTAAATTCGTATAAACCATCTGGGGTCACAAAAGCGGTTTGTGACCCCAGATGGTTTATACGCCCTGGCTAAATACCCTGGCTTATACCCTGGCATTTAGCCAGGGTATTTAGATCGCTTTGCAAAATAGCTACGTCATCAGTGCATGTGATCTGTCTATAAATTATACAGTCATCGGCAAACAGTCGAATTGTTGAAGTTATATTGTTCGCAATGTCATTAATATATATCAGGAATAACAAAGGCCCTAAAACTGATCCCTGAGGTACTCCTGACTTAACGACACAGGAACTGGAGAGATTATTATTTATATTTACTTTTTGAGAGCGACCAGATAGAAATTCCTGAATCCAGCGGGTAGTTTTTATGTCTAACTTTAGGCAGTTTATTTTTTGGAGGAGCCGCATGTGGGGAACACGGTCGAAGGCTTTAGAAAAGTCGATAAATACAGCATCTGTGTAAACCGATTTGTGCAAAGAGTCATGTAAATCCGTAGATAATTCAAATAACTGTGTCTGGCAAGACCGCTTGTACCTGAACCCATGTTGATTTTCGAATAACACTTTATTAGTATTAAGATGTCTCATTATGTGGGAGTAAATTATATGTTCGAGGAGTTTACAACAAACCGATATAAGTGAAATCGGGCGGTAGTTTTTTGGACTTGAGGGATCACCAGATTTATAAATGGGTTTAACGTGACCAGATTTCCAATCGTCAGGGACGCACCCAGAATCAAGCGATTGCTGAAAAATTAAGGACAATAAATACGATGATACGTGACTAGTTAATTTCAGAAGTTTTGAGCTGATGCCGTCAGGTCCAGGGCTGGACCGAAGCGGAAGTCTAGCAATTGCACGTGATACACCTACTTCCGTTACGATAATGGGCTCGCTTGGGCAAGTAATTGGAGTAGGAGTGACGGAACAGGACTCGTCAAGAGGTGGTTCGTCTGCAAAAACTTTGCTAAAGACATTGTTTAAAACCTCAGCACATTCAGAGGTGGGTACAATCAACCCATTTGCGTCTTTTAATGTTATTATGGTGTCCGTATCCTTAGGGTTAAGAACTCGCCAAAACTTTTTCGGATCAGATTTTAACAGATTCGGCAGCGTATCATTGAAATAATAATCCTTAGCTTCTTTAATAGCTTTTTCTGACTCCCGAGCTAGTTCTTTATACCTATTCCAAGTGTGGTGACTGTTAATTTGCGAAGCCTTTTTGTAAGCTCTTTTCTTTTTGTTTAGGCAACTTTTAACCTTCTTTGAAAACCAGGGAGCACTTGTTTGTGATGTGAAGGAAACCACAGGAATGCACGTATTTTCAATTTTTTTAAGGAAGTCCCGATATATTATCCAGTTTTCATTTGTTGTATGATTGCTAAATTCGTTCAGAAAAGAACACAAAAACTCGGTTAACATGCAATTAATTTTTTCAATATCTGCTTTTTTGTAATTTAGTATGCGTTTAGGCTTTATTTTCTTGTTAAGGAGAGGCAGAGGGTGGGAACAGTGTACTACTTTGTGGTCACTAATTTCATCAAGGACTTGGACTACAACGTTTGTTGGATTGTTTGTAAAAATTAAGTCGAGGATGTGATGGCCGCGCGTCGGTGCAGTTACCATTTGAGTTAGGTGAAATAGTTTTAAGGTACGAAGGAAGCGAGATATTTCAAGTCCGACAGACATTGATAGCGATGATGGTGTGACCCAGTTAATGGAGGGGTAATTGAAATCACCGCAAAGCAGCAAGACACACTGAGGAAATTTGTTAAAAATTAATTCTAGTACATGGGTTAGGCGATCAACAAAATCTGGTTTGCTGTCAGGCGGCCGATAGCAGACCCCGATAACACAAGTGCAGCCATCAAATTGGGTTTTTACGCAGAGTAGCTCGAGAGTGGTATCGATAGTAACAAGGGAGGGTTGATAAGAGTTTCTTACAGCTATTAAGACGCCACCGCCCCGAGACAAAGTTCTATCTTTACGGAAGACCGTGAAATAATCTGGAAGTGATAGTTCACAATTGCGTATGTCTTCACGGAGCCATGTTTCAGTGCCTAGAATTATATCAGTGGAGCATGCGTGACCTACTGAAAGCAACAAGTCAACTTTATTTATAATGCTACGGAAGTTAGCGAGAAGAATAGATAGGTTTTGAACTTTTGTTTTTCTAGGCTTGAATAGGACAGCTTGTCAATCCGTGATGGGAATTTTCGGAGGGTCTGCCTGAACTACTCTTGCGGAAACCGCGTCATAGTGGTATATGTGTCCTCTGAGCTTCAGTTTGTTATACCGTATGCTGTAGCGTTCATCCTTCTCTTTGTTCTGTTTAGCGAAATCGCGGAGCATTTTCCTTGCGAACTGTATTTTAGGGGAGAAATCTTCCTCGAGCCAGACTTTAGGTTCAGTGTTTTTGAGTTTATGCGCATTTCGAAGAAGGGAATCCTTCGTCTTGAAATTCAAGAACTTTATTATCAGTGGGCACGTAAAACCAGGACGAGGCTGCCCAATTCGATGCGCCCGTTCAATGTCACCGGGTTGCAAGTTTATTTTTAGTTTCGTGGAACAGAAATCCCTGACTAATTTTTCGCTAGCCTCATAGTCCTCTTTCTCCTCTTCCACTAAACCTTTAATTAGCAAGTTATTTCTTCGTGAACGATTATTTAAGTCATCGACAACACCTTCAAGGTCACCATTAGTCCGCGAAAAAGTCATTTTAAATTCCTCAAGCGTGTCATTCACTGCTTTGACGCCCGTGCCTATTTCAGGTACTATAGGTAGTTTTTGTTCAACTGCGCAAACTCGGGACCTAATGTCAGCAACATCCCGTTGAATTTCATTTAAGGTTGCTGTAATGACGTCAAAGTTCTTTTTGTTAGTTTCAATGCATTCTTTCAGTAGAGCATACACATCATCTACTCTGGGGCCTGGATTGGCTTCAATATCTCCAGCACAGAGCAAAAGCAACGTTAGGCAGATTAAAAGTGCTAGAGAGGGTTTGGGGCACAAGACACACAGAAGGCGGGACTCTGCATAAGGGCGTTGAGCATCCGCTATCTTTTTTCTGCAGCAGTTTCTAAAGCTTCCGATACGAACCCTGTAGGTTGCAATGTCAACCCCCATGACACAAGAGACCAGGAGTGTAAGGCAAAATACAACAGTGGGGAATCAGCAGCCACAGAAAAGGGTAAAAAAATAAAACAAAAACAACTAGGGTTCTAGTGCGTACCTATAACAAAGCAGGAAGGTGGTTGATTTCTGCGCTGCGTGGCCGCATATCCCGGAGGGTCAGGGGCGAGCAGTCCTTTTATGCTGAGCGGTAGCGCTGCGACAGCACTTAGCTTTCCTTAATCTGTGACGTCAGACAGCCGAGACGATGGCCCTTCCCTATCACCTTCCAGGCAAGAGCAGCACGACGCACGGGCAGCAGGCGGTGATGATGGCCGATATCTATAACAAAGCAGGAAGGTGGTTGATTTCTGCGCTGCGTGGCCGCATATCCCGGAGGGTCAGGGGCGAGCAGTCCTTTTATGCTGAGCGGTGGCGCTGCGACAGCACTTAGCTCTCCTTGGTCTGTGACGTCAGACAGCCGAGACGATGGCCCTTCCCTATCACCTTCCAGGCAAGAGCAGCACGACGCACGGGCAGCAGGCGGTGATGATGGCCGATATCTTTAGTTTCTTTCACACTGTCCTGAGAGAAGCGACCACAGGCGTCAGCCGTAACCTCGGAGTCCTTTGAGCGCCCGCCCAACCCGCCGATTCCTTGGACGACTCGCACTTGATCCGCACTCGAACAACCGCGGGAATAGGGCGCAATCTTAGCACAAACATATTTATTTCCCAACAGTTTCGGGAGGGGTCCTCCCTTCATCAGGGGATGAGTTTTACTGACATGAGCTTCCAAACTTCGTTGCTGCCGCGTCCCTCTCGCCTTGAAAAATGTTTGCGAGAGTGAGAGGGAACTAGAAAAAAAGGGAGAAAAAAGACGAATAAGAAAAAGAAAGAAAAAAAGAAAGTAAAAAAGAGGAAGAACCACTGTCAACACTGAGAACGAAGCCAACTGTCCGTCTACATCCACATACGGTTCATATCACGGGCTGTTCAGTTCTTGACGTGTGTCGGGCCACCCAAGATTGTCGCCGCGGTGCCGGGAGGGTCCGTGACGGCGTGCATAAAGAAAAGGGTTTCCCCGTAATGGATCGGTCGGCGGGCACCGTGCGTAAAGGAAGGAATTCCCGTTAATGGGTCGGTCGGCTATTTACCTTCAATCTTCGTCCGTTTCCCTTTTATGGTCATCAAGTGGTAGGCGAACGTAAACACTTTGTATGTGCATGTAAAAAAAAAACAAGAAAGGACAGTGTACAAGTACGAGTCAGTCAGAAAAAGGCATGGTCTCCAGCTATCAATGTTTGTCACCAATTTTCTCCTGGCTTACTTCTCGGAGGCAGTTGAGTTTTACGGGGTCCTCGTTGATGCCGGCTACTACTGTACGAAATTTGAAAATAAAATATGCCTCACGCTGTTCGCGCACGCGTCTGTTTGAGAAACCGGACTGCAAAAGAGTTACGCTGATATTTTCAAAACTGTGGTTTGGCAGGCGCAGATGTCTAGATAAAGGTAGCTTCGGCAGTGAAGTGGCGTGGTACCGGTGATTATTGAACCGCAGCCGAAATGGCGTGTCTGTTTGGCCGATATATTCTTGTCCACAGATGTTGCAATGTAGCATGTATATTACGTTACTGGAGTCACAATTAAGGCTTTCAGTTATGCAGAATTTGAAATCCGAGAAGTTCGCTTTGGATTCACGTGTTGTGACCATCTGTGGGCATACCTTGCATCGAGCTTTTCCGCAGGGATGGCACCCTGATTGAAATTTGGGGGTGTTTGTTTTTGCACTGACAAGAATGTCCTTCAGATTTTTATCCTGGCGGTACACCACGTGAAGTGGCTTCGCGAAAATAGAAGTTAGTCGTTTGCTTTGCCTGATTATGTTGAAATGGCGGGAAAGTATGTTGTTGATTCGTGGCGCTGATGAGAAGTAAGTTAGTACAAGGTTCGTTTGGGAAGTCGTTTTAGATACTCTGTTTGGTCCCTTAATTATATCATTCCTGTTCACGTTGTGAGCACGTAGTATGGCATCGTCAATAATGTCTTCCAGATAATTTTGTTTCAATAAGGAATGATTTAGGTGTTCCGCGTGTCTGTCAAATTCCCGCATATCGGTGCATATTCTTCTGTACCGGTAGGCTTGAGAATATGGAATACCCGTTTTGCAATGCTTTGGGTGGCTGCTGTTGAAATGTAGGTACAATTGACAGTCTGTAGGCTTTTTATAAAGGTTTGTTGGCAAGCGGTCATTTTCGACCGTGACAGTGACGTCCAAAAAGTTAATGCTAGTTTTGGAAATTTTGTGCGTGAATTTTATTGACGGGTGGCATTTGTTAAAATCCTCTATGAAGCGGAAAAGACTTCCCTATCATGGTTCCATATCATAAAAATATCGTCTAAGTATCTTCTGTAGTAGAAAGGTTTCAAGGTGCGTCCCTCAATGAATGGGATTTCAAGTGAAGCCATATAGGTGCTCGTGAAGTTTGGGGCCATTTTCGTGCCCATTGCAGTGCCACTGACCTGAAGGAAATGCTTGCCGTTGAACTCAAAATGGTTATAATTTAGTACAAGTTCGAGAAGTGTAAACAGTACCTCGCCACTTACACTAGTTGATGAGTCAGATTTTACATATTCAGAAACCATAGCCGCTATTCCGTCATGGTGGGGTATGTTGGTGTACAGTGAGCAGACGTCCATGGTCACCAGAAAACTGCCGCCTGGGCTAGACTTGAAGTTTCCCAGATGAAGTGGTTTGTGTCCTTTAGGTAATAGGGAAAATTTGGGGGGATGTCTTTTATTAAGGAATTGATGAATTCTGATATATTTTCTGTTGATGTGCTGTTACTGGATACTATCGGACGTCCCGGATTACCTGCCTTGTGTATTTCGGGGAGCAAATAGAATCGACCGGGAACAGAATGGGCCGGTAACATTGCTTTTAACATTTTGTCGGTAATTTTCTCGTCCCGGCGGAGATTGTTTAGAGTTACTTTTATCTCCCTTTCAAATTCGGGAGTCGGGTTTGTTGGAAGTTCTTTGTAGAATTTTGTGTCTGATAGCTGTCGTTCCCCTTCTTTTAAGTAGTCCGACGTGTTTAGAATTACTATGCAGCCCCCTTTATCAGCCGGTTTGATAGTAATTCCAGTGTTTTTTCGTAGTTCATCGAGTGCCCTTCGTTCTGACTTTGATATAATGTTTCGAAATGGCCGATTTTTTTCATACGCTCTGATATCTTTTTGAACTGCTGATATATACATATCGAGGTGTTTGTCCCTCTGCTCACTCGGACATCATGATTTGTCACCACCAATCACTCTATTCTCGTCTGCACAGTCCCCGCGATCATAAAAATATTCACGGAGGCGGAGACTACGCGCAAAGTTATCGAGGTCTTGGTACAGTTCAAATTCATTGAATCTACCGGATAATGGACAAAAGGTCAAGCCTCTCGACAAAAGTTGAAGCTGAGCGGGCGTGAGTGTTGTGTTTGACAGATTGAGGACATTTGTCTCATAAGTTTTCGGCTGCTCTTGGCTATCACGTGGCACGGGAGTGTCAGCGTCATATTCGAGAGTAAGGATGTTTTGATTAGGATTGCACTGTAGTTTTGAGTTCCCATTTTTCTCCTCAAAGTTAGGTTGTGGTACAGGTGGTCCCTGGCGTTCTTGTACGGCCTCATTCCTATTTTCCTGTTGCAGAGCAGTGGAGCTACTGCAGTCCCGCTTGAATTTTCTATCTTTTACTACTGAAATTTCGCCTCTCTTCTTTAGTTCATATCGTTCCAGTTCTCTTGCCTCATGCTCTCCGAGATTAGATACCAAATTCTGCGTGGCCTTTGTGACATTGTATTCGGCGGCCTTACGCTCACTATGGTCCGCAATTACCCGAGTCAGTTGCAAGGACGCTTCTAGTAATATTTTTTCCCACATCCCCCTTTTTGCTTCACTTAGTGTAGACATTGAGGGGTTGCAGGCTAGGCGGAGGCCCTTAGGTGCAATTTCGTGAGATAGATATTTGGTTAGTTGTTCCGCGTGTTTTTCGTATTGCACCCGCTTTTAAATTATTTACCTAATCGATAGAAATGAGTGGGACCATGCGTGTTTAAGACTGCCCGTACCTTTTGTTTCCCCGTGTCATTTGGAAGCCGCCGTTTTGGTCTTCGCCGCATTCGTCCGCCTGGTGTTGTAAGGCCTCGTTAGTGGGGGTGGCGACGTCGTCGCTGCTGGGACCCTGGATGGTTCTTCGTGTCCTTCGGCTCCCTGTTGTTGAGTGGGTTTGCCACTGGAGTTTGCCGTGCAAGCCGTTGCCGCCGATCTTTGACTCACTGGTGGGACCCGCTGGCTCGCTGGCCTCGCTGGTGGTAGTGGCGACATCGTCACTGCTGGTGCCCTGGATGGCTCTGTGGGTCTCTCGGCTCCTTGTTGTTGAGGGGGCTTGGCACTGGAGTTGTCCGTGCAAGCGATTGCCGCCGATCTCCATGCCGCCGACGTCCATCGCAGCTGCACCCTCGTGTGCTGTGCCAGCAGCGGGACTCCCTCGAAGCTTGCATGTAAGCCGTCAGCAGCCAGAAAGCGGCGCAGCGGGAGTGTTTAGAAACCATGTTCGACGTAATAGACGCCTGCTCCCAACAACCCGTAGGGGCAGAGACGGCGGGCCTCTCTGCTGAATCGCTGTACCTCCATATTAAACCGATTCATTGATCGCCAGTTCGAGTCCCGCCGTCGGCGGTGGGGTGCGCGAGGTAGTGGCAGACTAAGATGCAGTGTCTTGATGTTCGGGCTCATCTGCCTCATTCGCTTCAATGCCTCCCTCAACGAATCCAGTGATCTTGAAGAGCTCGTCTTCAGGATGTCCGTGTTGCCCACATGCAGAAACAACGTGTCCACCCGGTAAGGTAGGTACTCAAGTAGCGCCGGAATGTCCGAAAACATAGCACCACCATAGGAGATGAAGCACGGCGTCGATGAGTCCTTCGGGCTGAAGTGCGTGTGGACGTACCGCATGATTGAGTCCCCGATGACGGCACACTTCGTAGGGTAATTTGGATATCTCCGCGACTAACTCTCCGTTGATGATGTACTGGCAGCCATGGTTCAGGTGAGTGGGAGTAATAATTCAATGGGCCAGTTAGTCTTCGTGAATGTATGAGATATGTCACAACGGGAGCGTTGTCAACAAGAATAAATATATTTATTTCCCAACAGTTTCGGGAAGGGTCCTCCCTTCATCAGGGGATGAGTTATACTGACATGGGCTTCCAAACTTCGTTGCTGCCGCGTCCCTCTCACCTTGAAAAATGTTTGCGAGAGTGAGAGGGAACTATAAAAAGGAAAAAAGGGAGAAAAAAGACGAAAAAGAAAAAGAAAGAAAAGAAAGAAAGTAAAAAAGAGGAAGAACCATTGTCAACACTGAGAACGACGCCAACTGTCCGTCTACATCCACATACGGTTCATATCACGTGCTGTTCAGTTCTTGACGTGTGTCGGGCCACCCCAGATTGCCGCCGCGGTGCCGGGAGGGTCCGTTACGGCGTGCATAAAGAAAGGGGTTTCCCCGTAATGGGTCGGTCGGCGGGCAGCGTGCGTAAAGGAAGGAATTCCCGTTAATGGGTTGGTCGGCTATTTACCTTTAATCTTCGTCCGTTTCCCTTCAATGGTCATCAAGTGGTAAAGAGAGAGAGATAAAGATACAAGGAAAGGCAGGGAGGTTAACCAGACGCACATCCGGTTTGCTACCCTGCACTGGGGAAGGGATAAAGGGGAGAAAAGAGGTCGCACAAAGATGAGAAGGTACACACAATCACGAGCACACTCGGGGAGCACACACAGTTCACAGGCGGTCGCTCAGGTTTGTTGATTTAAGGTAAAGAAGCAGTGCTTTAGTTGCTTTCTGCGCAACTGAGGCAGATGCCCAAGGTCCTAGTATCTTCTGCACACAAAATGGTCCGGGGTCAAGTCGATTCAAAACCATCCGTAGCTGGCATCGCTGTGTGTCGTAGCAAGCGCAGCTGCAGAGGACGTGTTCGATGCTTTCTTCATCTCCGCAGTAGTCGCATGCAGGAGTGTCTGCCATACCAATGCGAAAGGAGTACACCTTTGTGAATGCAACACCCAACCAAAGGCGGCATAACAGTGTCGCGTCGGAGCGGGAAAGTTGTGATGGTAGCTTTAGCTTGAGCGATGGATCCAGTTCATGAAAATGACACCTTTGGAAGCTGGTAGACGACCAGAACGTGCGTGTGAGATCTCGAGCCAGCAGGTAAAGTTGCCTTGCTGCATCATTCCTTGATAGAGGAATCGGGACTACACGGGTTTCTTCATGGGCTAAGCGGGCTGCATCATCGGCTAGTTCATTTCCAGTAATACCGATATGTCCAGGCAGCCATTGATATATAATATCATGCCCTCGTGCTAGAGCTTCATGATGGCAATGTCTTATTTCTTGTACCAGTTGGTCATGGCTCCTCCTACGCATGGCAGACTGCAAACTCTGAAGCGCTGCCTTCGAATCACAGAATATGACCCATTTTCCTGGACGTTCTTGAACGAGATATTGTAAAGCAGCCCTTATAGCAGCAAGCTCTGATGCCGTAGATGTAGTCATATGCGACAACTTAAACTTGATTGTCATTTCTGCAGCCGGAATTACAGCGGCACCTGATGAGCTGCTGGATGAGACGGACCCATCAGTGTATATCTGCGTTCGGTCTAGGTACAACTCATGTAATAATAGCAGCGTTGCTTGCTTCAATGCTACTCTGGAGTGACTGCTTTTCTTTTTGATTCCCGGAATTTCTAGACGTACTTGCGGCTGGTCGAGGCACCACAAAGGGCATGCCGTTCTCGCAGCTGGTGTATATCCTGATGGAATGCTGTTTAGATGCCTGGCTATGACGTCTGAAAACGTAGCACGTGGTCTTCCGGAAGGTAGAAGGGCCAAGTGGTGGTCGGGGACACGGCTAGCATGTCGAATGTGCGCTCTGAGGCAATCCACAGCTATATATGTCCTGACCGGATGGTCTTTGGCAAGCATGATTGTGGCATAAGTAGAAGCGCATCAGGGCAGTCCTAGGCAGATACGCAGTGCCTGACCCTGCAAACTCTCCAATGAATGAGTATTCGATTTGCAAGTGTTAGTCAGTACCGGCAAGCTGTAGCGGAATAGACCCAGAATTAGGGCCCTGTACAGCTGTAGCATGGAGGCCACAGAAGTTCCCCATGCTTTACCGCACAAGAATTTCATGATATGCACAATAGATAGCAGTCTCTTCTTCAAGTACGCACAATGTGGGCTCCACGAAAGACTTCTGTCGATTATTATGCCCAGGAAACGATGCGTCCATGCATATTTGACACTCGGCCCATTGATGTAAACAGGGTATGGCATCATTGGTTTGCGTGTAAACGCCATCAACGCGCACTTCACAGTTGACATATTTAGGCCTTGTTTCTGAAGGTAAGCGGTTGTGAGGGTTGCTGCCCGCTGTATTCGTGCACGCACCTGAGGGCGAGTAACTGCAGCACTCCAGAGGCAAATATCATAGGCGTATAAGGATAGGCACACCGACTTTGGCAGAACCTTCACCAGACCAATGAGGGCCACATTGAACAATGTGGGGCTTAAAACACCTCCCTGAGGTACTCCGCAGTAGGTGTAATGTTGGGCAGTTGTACCCTCATATGTTTGTACAAAGAAACCTCTGCCAGTTATATAATCTTTTATCCATTGAAACATTCGTCCACCAATGCCCATTGCTGCGAGAGAAGTGAGGATGGCATCGTGAGCTACATTATCATATGCACCCTTCACGTCAAGAAAGAGTGCCACTGATATGCGCTTGCGACTTTTTTCTTGTTGAACAAATGTCGATAAATCAAGGACACAGTCAATGGAGGAGCGGCCCCGGCGAAAGCCTGCCACGTAAGAAGGGTATTTGGTGTATCGTTCCAAGTACCACTCGAGACGAAATAGAACCATTCTTTCCATCACTTTTCCGAGGCAGCTTGCGAGGGCAATAGGGCGATACGCTGTCAAGTCCAATGGTGATTTTCCCGATTTCAAAAGTGGTATTAATCGACTAATTTTCCATTCTCAGGGCACACTGCCGCTGAGCCAGGAGTTGTTGAAGCATGTTAAAAGTTCTTTCCTAGCTTTTTGTCCAAGGTGTCCCAACGCACTATAAGTAATACCATCAGGACCTGGCGATGACATGCGCTTAGAAGCGACTAACGCACCTTCCAGTTCTTCCATGGTGAACGGAATGTCCATTTCTGGTAATCGCGTCTCAGGAACGATCACGGCGTCGATCTTCTCGTTCACAATATTCCCGGCAACTCTCGTGCAAAATTCTTCAGGCACCTCGAGTTCTCTTTTTCCCTGATGGAGTGCCAAAGCTTTAAAAGGGTGCCGTTGTTGTGGAGAGGAGCGAAGACCACGAACTGTTCTCCAGATATATGACAGCGGTTTATGAGGGTCTAGAGATTCACAGAATGCTTTCCAGCGTTCGCTCTCCAGTTTGTAAATGCGTCGTTGAATCTTTTTCTGGAGCCGCCTTGCTTCCCTCAGATCGTAAATTGATCTTGTGCGTCTGTATCGTCGTTCTGTACGCCTTCGTATAGCTCGTAATTTTTCCAGTTCGATGTCAAACTGTGTTACTTTAGACGAAAATGGTAATTTACATTTGGACGCTTGCATAGCTTCCACTATGGTATTTTCCAGGCTGCAGGCGAGGCCTTCTTGGCAAGCGTTCTCAACACGCGATGCAAACATCGACCAGTCAGTGCCAATTGCAACATGGAAGAGAAATTTTTTATGACACCATCGATCGTCACGTAGGTGGGTATGTGATCACTCCCATGAGTCTCAATATCGCAAAACCACTTAACTTTGTGAGATAAGCACCGTGACACCAACGTCAGGTCAAGGCAACTGCCATACGTGAGACCCCGCAGATATGTGGGGGTACCATCATTCATGATGAAAAGGTCGTAATCGGAAGCAAATGTAACAATGTTCCGGTCCCTGGCATTCATCCTAGTGCTCCCCCAAAGCATGTGATGGGCTTTGAAGTCACCGGTGATGATCCAAAGCCCATCGGTTCTCATTAGGATGTCTTTTAATCTGTCGCAGTCAAATCGCGATGACGGAGATATATATCCACCAATAAGCGTGAACGAAACTGCATTCTTCTTCACACGACGACACACGTACTGATTGTCGTCATTTGAACTTATTGGGTGCGAAAGATAAGTCAAGTCTGTGCGAATGTAAACAATTACTTTGCTTCGTTCTTCGCAAGCGGCTGAACAAAAAGCTTCATAACCGGACAATCTATAAGGCGTTGACACGTTTGGTTCACATATGACAAGTATAGGGAATTGATTGGCCCGAACAAATTGGCGCAAGTCCGAGATACGGGACTTCATGCCTCTGGCATTCCACTGAAAAATCGACGCACTTTCAACTTCAGTGCGGAAGTGGAGATTTTGTTGAGCCATTGTGCTTATACGAAGTTAGCAAGAACTGGATTTAGTGCATCCAGTATTTGCAGTGCACTCTTAGCAGACGGAGATTGTATGCTGCTCAGTAGCGTGCGAATCGTGGCAATTAATGATTGCACGATTGCAGCCACTTGCCTGTCTTGGTTGGAAAGATCTCGAACCGGGACGATTGCAGTCACTTGCCTGTCTTGGTTGGAAAGATATCGAACCGGGAGCGCGGACTGGCCGTCATGAAGCTCCTTCGGTTCGCTTGATGCTGCTTCCCTTTGAAGTGCAGGCCACTCTGTCGCAGTTAGGGTATGCTCACTGGCTTTCACATGAGAGGGGAGTGATGTGCTTCACATGAGAGGGGAGTGATGTGCTCTTAAACGCAATCTTCACACAGCGAGACTTGCCTAGCCGGGTGACATCAACAATTGGAGTATCAGTTGTTGACATGACAAGAAGTTGTAAGTCCTTATTGGAAATAGCGACATCAATGTCGTAGATTACGCCGGTTACTACATCACATCCCAAGGGAACATGAGAGCGCACCTGGTTGCCGTCCAAGTCAGTTACACTGCGCAGAACGCCCAACGCACTTGCGTGCAAAACGTCCACAGCCAGCATATTCTTTCTGGCGTTCACTCTTATGTCCGTGATCTCATCTGGCACGAGCGTTTCCAGAGACCTCGACACAGACTGTCTGTTAAGGCGTTTCATGCTGACGGTAGGAAGTGCAGGCAGAAACAGGATGGTATAAGTGTTCGATTTTGGCGCTTCACTTACAGTTTGAATAGTTGAGGATGAGGATGTCCTCATGTTCCTTCTCTTTGCCTTGCGGCTCAGCACAGGTTGGAAACCGTCATCTGAGAAGTCCTCACTGCTGAGGTAGTAAGCATGAGTATCTTCACTGTCGCTGTCGCTCGCTTGTCCCATCCGCTAACTGGAGGCGGTCGCCGCTGACGCCGCTGGTGCCGGCAGGCGCCCGGAGTGGTCTACTTCCATCCCCTCCAAGGGAGCAGCGGAAACTGATCAACAGACTTAAATTACAACTGAAATACGCCGGATTTAGCAGAAGCAGCTCCTATTCAAAACACACTTCTTCGTCTTCTTCATCAAGTGGTAGGCGAACGTAAACACTTTGTATGTGCATGTGAAAATAAAAACAAGAAAGGACAGTGTACAAGTACGAGTCAGTCAGAAAAAGGCATGGTCTCCAGCTATCAATCTTTGTCACCAATTTTCTCCTGGCTTACTTCTCGGAGGCAGTTGAGTTTTCCGGGGTCCTTGTTGATGCCGGCTACTACTGTACGAAATTTGAAAATAAAATATGCCTCACGCTGTTCGCGCTCGCGTCTGTTTGAGAAACCGGACTGCAAAAGAGTTACGCTGATATTTTCAAAACTGTGGTTTGGCACGCGCAGATGTCTAGATAAAGGTAGCTTCGGCAGTGAAGTGGCGTGGTAACGGTGATTATTGAACCGCAGCCGAAATGGCGTGTCTGTTTGGCCGATATGTTCTTGTCCACAGATGTTGCAGTGTCGCAAGTATATTACGTTACTGGAGTCACAATTAAGGCTTTCAGTTATGCAGAATTTGAAATCCGAGAAGTTCGCTTTGGATTCACGTGTTGTGACTATCTGTGGGCATACCTTGCATCGAGCTTTTCTGCAGGGATGGCACCCTGAATGAAATTTGGGGGTGTTTGTGTTTGCTCTGACAAGAATGTCCTTCAGATTTTTATCCCGGCGGTACACCACGTGACGTGGCTTCGCGAAAATAGAAGTTAGTCGTTTGCTTTGCCTGATTATGTTGAAGTGGCGGGAAAGTAGATTGTTGATTCGTGGCGCTGATGAGGAGTAAGTTAGTACAAGGTTCGTTTGGGAAGTCGTTTCAGATACTCTGTTTGGTCCCTTAATTATATCATTCCTGCTCACGTTGCGAGCACGTAGTATGGTATCGTCAATAATGTCTTCCGGATAATTTTGTTTCAATAAGGAATGCTTTAGGTCTTCCGCGTGTCTGTCAAATTCCCGCATATCGGTGCATATTCTTCAGTACCGTTAGGCCTGAGAATATGGAATACCCGTTTTGCAATGCTTTGGGTGGCTGCTGTTGAAATGTAGGTACATTTGACGGTCTGTAGGCTTTTTGTAAAGGTTTGTTGACAAGCGGTCATTTTCGACCGTGACAGTGACGTTCAAAAAGTTAATTCTAGTTTTGGAAATTTTGTGCGTGAATTTTATTGACGGGTGGCATTTGTTAAAATTCTCTTAAGCGGAAAAGACTTCCCTCATCATGGTTCCATATCATAAAAATATCGTCTAAGCATCTTCTGTAGTAGAAAGTTTTCAAGGTGCGTCCCTCAATGAATGGGATTTCAAGTGAAGCCATAAAGGTGCTCGCGAAGTTTGGGGCCATTTTCGTGCCCATTGCAGTGCCTCTGACCTGAAGGAAATGCTTGCCGTTGAACTCAAAATGGTTATAATTCAGTACAAGTTCGAGAAGTGTAAACAGTACCTCGGCACTTACACTAGTTGATGAGTCAGATTTTACATATTCAGAAACCATAGCCGCTATTCCGTCATGGTGGGGTATGTTGGTGTACAGTGAGCAGACGTCCATGGTCACCAGAAAACTGCCGCCTGGGATGTCGAGACTTGAAGTTTCGCAGATGAAGTGGTTTGTGTCCTTTAGGTAATAGGGAAAATTTGGGGGGATGTTTTTTATTAAGGAATTGATGAATTCCGGAAAACTGAACTGCCTCCCGAAAAACTCAACTGGACCCCGGAAAACTCAACTGCCTCCGAGGAGTAAGCCAGGAGAAAATTGGTGACAAAGATTGATAGCTGGAGACCATGCCTTTTTCTGACTGATTCGTACTTGTACACTGTCCTTTCTTGTTTTTTTTTTCGCATGCACATACAAAGTGTTTACGTTCGCCTACCACTTGATGACCATTGAAGGGAAACGGACGAAGATTAAAGGTAAATAGCCGACCGACCCATTAACGGGAATTCCATATTTTACGCACGCTGCCCGCCGACCGACCCATTACGGGGAAACCCCTTTCTTTATGCACGCCGTCACGGACCCTCCCGGCACCGCGGCGACAATCTTGGGTGGCCCGACACACGTCAAGAACTGAACAGCACGTGATATGAACCATATGTGGATGTAGACGGACAGTTGGCTTCGTTCTCAGTGTTGACAGTGGTTCTTCCTCTTTTTTACTTTCTTTCTTTTCTTTCTTTTTCTTTTTCGTCTTTTTTCTCCTTTTTTTTTAGGGGCGAAGCTCCTTAAAGCGTGGGCTGTGCGTCCCCTGTAGCCTGTATGTAGCCACCTCTAGTTTAGTTCTTGCAGTGTTCACTAGATGGCGGTACCGTCCCCTGTATGCAACCACCTCTAGTTTAGTTCTTGCAGTGTTCATTAGATGGCGGTACCGTCTCCTGTATGTAGCCACGTCTCGTTTAGTTCTTGTAGTGTTTACTAGAAGGTGGTACTTGTAGCTGATGATGAAAAGATGCAAGATGTTATAAACTAGAAAGCGGTACGTGTAGTTGATGAAAGACGCGAGATCTTATAAAATAGGAATGATGTCACATATGGCGCGTGTCATTGGTTGAAGGCAATCGTTCGATTTAGTGCGGCGACGTACGCTAGGGGGAGCGATGTAATAAAATCGAGTGGGCAAAATGTACAGAGGATTCATGGTTTACCAGGTTTACCTCCGGAGCTTCGCCCACTCATCATCATTCACTTCGTGGATATGGCGGAATTTTTTTTCCTTTTTTTAGTTCCTTCTCACTCTCGCAAACATTTTTCAAGGCGAGAGGGACGCGGCAGCAACGAAGTTTGGAAGCTCATGTCAGTATAACTCATCCCTTGATGAAGGGAGGAGCCCTCCTGAAACTGTTGGGAAATAAACTGTTGGGAAATAAATATATTTATCCTTGTTGACAACGCTCCCGTTGTGCCATATCTCATACCTTCACGAAGACTAACTGGCCCATTGAATTATTACTCCCACTGACCTAAACCATGGCTGCCAGTACATCATCAACGGAGCGTTTGTCGCGGAGATATCTAAATTACCCTACGAAGTGTGCCGTCATCGGGGACTCAATCATGCGGTACGTCTACACGCACTTCAGCCCGAACGACTCATCGACGCCGTGCTTCATCTCCTATGGTGGTGCTATGTTTTCGGACATTCCGGCGCTACTTGAGTACCTACCTCACCGGGTGGACACGTTGTTTCTGTATGTGGGCCCCACGGACATCCTGAAGACGAGCTCTTTAAGATCACTGGATTCGTTGAGGGTGGCATTGAAGCGAACGAGACAGATGCGCCCGAACATCAAGACACTGCATCTTAGTCTGCCACTACCTCGCGCACCCCACCGCCGACGGCGGGACTCGAACTGGCGATCAATGAATCGGTAATATAGAGGTACAGCGATTCAGCAGACAGGCCCGCCGTCTCTGCCACTACGGGTTGTTGGGAGCAGGCGTCTATTACGTCGAACATGGTTTCTCAACACTCCCGCTGCGCCGCTTTCTGGCTGCTGACGGCTTACATGCAAGCTTCGAGGGAGTCGCGCTGCTAGCACAGCACACGAGGGTGCAGCCGCGATGGACGTCGGCGGCATGGAGATCGGCGGCAATCGCTTGCATGGACAACTCCAGTGCCAAGCCCGCTCAACAACAAGGAGCCGAGAGACCCACAGAGCCATCCAGGGCACCAGCAGTGACGATGTCGCCACTACCACTAGCGAGGCCAGCGAGCCAGCGGGTCCCACCAGTGAGTCAAAGATCGGCGGCAACGGCTTGCACGGCAAACTCCAGTGGCAAACCCAGTCAACAACAGGGAGCCGAAGGACACAAAGAACCATCCAGGGTCCCAGCAGTGACGACGTCGCCACCCCCACCAACGAGGCCTTACAACACCAGGCGGACGAATGCGGCGAAGACCAAAACGGCGGCTTCCAAATGACACGAGGAAACAAAAGGTACTCGCAGTCTTAAACACGCATGGTCCCACTCATTTCTATCGATTAGGAAAATCATTGAAAAGCGGGTGCAATACTAAAAACACGCGGAACAACTAACCAAATATATATCTCACGAAATCGCACCTAAGGGCCTCCGCCTAGCCTGCAACCCCTCAATGTCTACCCTAAGTGAAGCAAAAAGGGGGATGTGGGAAAAAATATTACTAGAAGCGTCCTTGCAACTGACTCGGGTAATTGCGGACCATAGTGAGCGTAAGGCTGCCGAATACAATGTCACAAAGGCCACGCAGAATTTGGTATCTAATCTCGGAGAGCATGAGGCAAGAGAACTGGAACGATATGAACTAAAGAAGAGAGGCGAAATTTCAGTAGTAAAAGATAGAAAATTCAAGCGGGACTGCAGTACCTCCACTGCTCTGCAACAGGAAAATATGAATGAGGCCGTACAAGAACGCCAGGGACCACCCGTACCACAACCTAACTTTCAGGACAAAAATGGGAACTCAAAACTACAGTGCAACCCTAATCAAAACATCCTTACTCTCGAATATGACGCTGACACTCCCGTGCCACGCGATAGCCAATAGCAGCCGAAAACTTATGATACAAATGTCCTCAATCTGTCAAACACAACACTCACACCCGCTCAGCTTCAACTTTTGTCGAGAGGGTTGACCTTTTGTCCATCATCCGGTAGATTCAATGAATTCGAACTGTACCAAGACCTCGATAACTTTGCGCGTAGTCTCTGCCTCCGTGAATACTTTGATGATCGCGGGGACTGTGCGGACGAGAATAGAGTGATTGGTGGTGACAAATCATGGTGTCCGAGTGAGCAGAGGGACAAACACCTCGATATGTATATATCAGCAGTTCAAAAAGATATCTTCAGAGCGCATGAAAAAAATCGGCCATTTCGAAACAACATATCAAAGTCAGAACGAAGTGCACTTGATGAACTACGAAAAAACACTGGAATTACTATCAAACCGGCTGATAAATGGGGCTGCATAGTAATTCTAAACACGTCGGACTACTTAAAAGAAGGGGAACGACAGCTATCAGACACAAAATTCTACAAAGAACTTGGAACGAACCCGACTCCCGAATTTTAAAGGGAGATAAAAGTAACTCAAAACAATCTCCGCCTGGACGAGAAAATTACCGCCAAAATGTTAAAAGCAATGTTACCGGCCCATTCTGTTCCCGGTCGATTCTATTTGCTCCCCAAAATACACAAGGCAGGTAATCCGGGACGTCCGATAGTATCCAGTAACAGCACATCAACAGAAAATATATCAGAATTCATCAATTCCTTAATAAAAAACATCCCCCAAAATTTTCCCTATTACCTAAAGGACACAAACCACTTCATCTGCGAAACTTCAAGTCTCGACATCCCAGACGGAAGTTTTCTGGTGACCATGGACGTCTGCTCACTGTACACCAACATACCCCACCATGACAGTGTAGCGGCTATGGTTTTGGAATATGTAAAATCTGACTCATACACTAGTGTAAGTGGCGAGGTACTGTTTACACTTCTCGAACTTGTACTAAATTATAACCATTTTGAGTTCAACGGCAAACATTTCCTTCAGGTCAGTGGCACTGCAATGGGCACGAAAATGGCCCCAAACTTCGCGAGCACCTTTATGGCTTCACTTGAAATTCCATTCATTGAGGGACGCACCTTGAAACCTTTCAACTACAGAAGATACTTAGACGATATTTTTATGATATGAAACCATGATGAGGGAAGTCTTTTCCGCTTCATAGAGAATTTTAACAAATGCCACCCGTCAATAAAATTCACGCACAAAATTTCCAAAACTAGCATTAACTTTTTGGACGTCACTGTCACGGTCGAAATTGACCGCTTGCCAACAAACCTTTACAAAAAGCCTACAGACCGTCAAATGTACCTACATTTCAACAGCAGCCACCCAAAGCATTGCAAAACGGGTATTCCATATTCTCAAGCCTACCGGTACCGAAGAATATGCACTGATATGCGGGAATTTGACAGACACGCGGAACACCTAAATCATTCCTTATTAAAACAAAATTATCCGGAAGACATTATTGACGATGCCATACTACGTGCTCGCAACGTGAACAGGAATGATATAATTAAGGGACCAAACAGAAAATCTAAAACGACTTCCCAAACGAACCTTGTACTAACTTACTCTTCATCAGCGCCACGAATCAACAACATACTTTCCCGCCATTTCAACATAATCAGGCAAAGCAAACGAATAACTTCTATTTTCGCGAAGCCACTTCACGTGGTGTACCGCCGGGATAAAAATCTGAAGGACATTCTTGTCAGAGCAAAAACAAACACCCCAAAATTTCCTTCAGGGTGCCATCCCTGCGGAAAAGCTCGATGCAAGGTATGCCCACAGATGGTCACAACACGTGAATCCAAAGCGAACTTCTCGGATTTCAAATTCTGCATAACTGAAAGCCTTAATTGTGACTCCAGTAACGTAATATACATTCTACATTGCAACATCTGTGGACAAGAATATATCGGCCAAACAGACACGCCATTTCGGCTGCGGTTCAATAATCACCGTTACCACGCCACTTCACTGCCGAAGCTACCTTTATCTAGACATCTGCGCCTGCCAAACCACAGTTTTGAAAATATCAGCGTAACTCTTTTGCAGTCCGGTTTCTCAAACAGACGTGAGCGCGAACAGCGTGAGGCATATTTTATTTTCAAATTTCGTACAATAGTAGCCGGCAACAACGAGGACCCCGGAAAACTCAACTGCCTCCGAGAAGTAAGCCAGGAGAAAATTGGTGACAAAGATTGATAGCTGGAGACCATGCCTTTTTCTGACTGACTCGTACTTGTACACTGTCCTTTCTTGTTTTTTTTTCACATGCACATACAAAGTGTTTACGTTCGCCTACCACTTGATGACCATTGAAGGGAAACGGACGAAGATTGAAGGTAAATAGCCGACCGACCCATTAACGGGAATCCCTTCCTTTACGCACGCTGCCCACCGCCCGACCCATTATGGGGAAACCCCTTTCTTTATGCACGCCGTCACGGACCCTCTCGGCACCGCGGCGACAATCTTGGGTGGCCCGACACACGTCAAGAACTGAACAGCACGTGATATGAACCGTATGTGGATGTAGACGGACAGTTGGCGTCGTTCTGAGTGTTGACAATGGTTCTTCCTCTTTTTTACTTTCTTTCTTTTCTTTCTTTTTCTTTTTCGTTTTTTTCTCCTTTTTTTCTGGTTCCCTCTCACTCTCGCAAACATTTTTCAAGGCGAGAGGGACGCGGCAGCAACGATGTTTGGAATCCCCGGATGAAGGGAGGACCCCTCCCGAAACTGTTGGGAAATAAATATATTTATCCTTGTTGACAACGCTCCCGTTGTGCCATATCCCCTATATATATATATATATATATAAATATATATATATATATATATATATATATATATATATATATATATATATATATATATATATATATATATATATATATATATATATATATATATATATATATATATATATATATATTAGTCCACTGGATCTTCCGTGAGCGGTCACAACGTGGTTTATTTCGACGTTTCGGCCTAGAGTCTGGCCTTCATCAGGATTAAAGATACAGTTTGTTGGTGCTCAGCTTTATACAATCTCAAATCAGAGGGCGAGGCTCAGCTTTATACAATCTGAAATCAGAGGGCGAGGAAAGAGGGAAAAAAAGGACAGAAAAGAAAAAAAAGGAAAGAAAAAGAAGAAAAAGAGAAGAAGAAGAGAAAAATGATAAAGGATGGACGCCCCTCGGGTGCCCCCCTTCCACTCTTCCCTCCACTTCCCCCTTCATCTCCTCCCCCTTCTCCCCTTCCCCTTTCTGATGTCAGCGGTCTGTGTATGTTTCCGTTCACTAATGCATTCCTCCCGAGCAGACGGCCCCTCCTGGCACTGGCGGTTCGGTGTGGGGCAAAAAAGAGCTGTTCAGGAAGTCCTAAGCCTTTAACTACTCGGAGTCCCGTAAACAATTCGTCCTAGAAGGAGGGGTGCCGCGTATTGTGGCAGAGGCTGGTAAGCGGGCATTTTAGGAAGTTCTAAGCCTTTAACTACTCAGCGCCCTGTCAACATTTCGTCGTAAAAAGAGGGTTGCCCCGTATTAGGGTAGGCTGTGCAAGCGGGTGCAATGCAAATTCCTTGCCCGCTTCTGGATTACGCGTGTAGTGGGGGCCTCCCGGCTGTGCACAGGGTTGCTGTTGGGCATGTCATGCTTGGCACAATTGATTGGGTAGTAAAAATAAAACAAAAAACAGACGACAGCTGCATTTAGGAAGAGTAGCATTTAGAAGGGTAGTAAAAGTAAAACAAAAAACAATTTAGGAAGAGTAGCAATTAGAAGGGTAGTTAAAATAAAACAGAAAACAGATGACAGCTGCATTTAGGAAGAGTAGTTACACTTGGAATTGTTTTCGGTTGTCCAGTGCCCCTCGCAGCTGCAGTGCCGTGAACTCAGTTACTATTTTTATTGTTGCCGTTATTGTTTTCTAATGCTTTAATTGCTGCAAGTGTACCAGGATTCTCATTTATTCCTCTATCGAGGGTGTTAAATCGGTGGATAAGGTATGACTCTTGTTGTTCACGTTCTCGATTTGATTTAAATCCCGTCTCTAAGAGCGTTACTGGTAGTTTGTCGAATGCATGGTCGGGAAGATTGAGATGTTTTGATAGAGGTAGACTTGGGGCTGATTTCGCATGGGCTCTGTGATTATTGAAGCGGATCCTAAATGGTGTTTCCGTTTGTCCGATGTACTGCGTACCACACACGTTGCATTCGAGTAGGTATACCACATTAGAGGAATCGCATGTTAGGTTTCCTCGTATGTTAATCGAAAACTTGGATTGCGTGCTGGCTGCTTTGTCGGTTTCTCGCATCGCCTTACATACAAGACATCGTGGCTTTAAACAAGGGTGGCATGAATTATTGGGGGGTGATGTGTTAATTTGGAAGTGGACAAGGGTGTCTTTGAGGTTACGTGGTCGTCAGTAAACGACGCCTGGAGCGGATGGGAATGCGCGTTTCAGACGTTCACTTTGTTTCAGAATGTTGTAATGTCGTTTAAGGATTTTGTTCACATTTGGGAAGTTTGTGCTGTAAGTCAGGCAGAGGTTTGTTCGTTGTGGGTCTTCTCGTGGTGGTCGCATCTTAAGTAAGTCTTCACGCTTTAGTTTTCTCGCTTTTTGAACAGCGTCATTAATTACTTGGGGGGGGGTATTTTTGTTTCTCGAGCATAAGTTTTAGCCTCTGTGAGCTCGTGTCAAAGTCAGCGTCTCTAGAGCAGATTCGCTTAAACCGGTGAGCCTGGCTGTATGGAATACTGTTTTTACAGTGGCGTTGGTGATTGCTTTGGTAATGGTGGTATTGTTGTCGATCCGTTGGTTTGCGATATAGGGTTGTAGAGAGCTTCTCTTCTTCTATTGTTATGGTAACATCAAGAAAATTTACGGTAACTTGCGAGTATGTGTGTGTGAAGTGTATGTTCGGATGTACAGCATTGTAAGTGTCGATAAAGCTGAGAAGTTCGTCCTCGCTGTGGGTCCAAATAAGAAAGATGTCGTCTATGTATCTTCTGTATAACATTGGTTTCAAGGAACCTTGTGCAAGAAATTCAGATTCTAGCTTTCCCATAAATATGTTGGCATAATTAGGTGCCATTCTCGTGCCCATAGCGGTCCCGCTGATTTGTCGAAAATATTCTTGGTTAAACTCGAATGAATTTAATTTGAGGACCATCCTCGTGAAAGTTGCAATGGCAGAAAAATCTGGGGTGTTAGATTGTCTATGGTTTGGGTACATGTTTTGTAGTGCAGCTATGCCGTCATCGTGAGGAATATTTGTATATAATGAAGAGACATCAAGAGTAACCAAGTACGAGTTTTTCGGCACACAGATACCTGCAATGTCTCGAAGAAAATGTGTGGTGTCTTTTATGTACGACGCGAGGGTGCATAGAATGTGGCTTATTAGTTTGTCCACGTACCCTGATATGGGTTCAGTTATTGTACCGATGCTTGATATGATTGGTCGACCTGGGTTACTGGGTTTATGGATTTTTGGGAGGATGTAGAAGCGACCTGGACGAGGGTATGCTGCTTGCATCAGTTTGTGGTCAGTGTTGGTTATCTTTTCTGCATCCAACAGTTTCTTTAGTTCTGTTGATACGATACGTTTGTATTCGTCTGTCGGATCACCTGGGAGGCGTTCGTAAAATCTTGAGTCGTCTAGTTGGTGGTATGCTTCTTGTAAGTAGTTGTGACACTGTGGCCCTGTGACACTGCGGTTGTAAACGTATCGTACACGAGCTTGTCACCTGACGAAGAAAAACTGCTATCTAAGGATAAGCTTCTGCCCAAACACAAACTTTTTCGATGAATTCCACTTGCTCCGAGACCTCGACAACTTCGCTCGAAGCTTAAGGTTGCGCGAATATTTCTTGGAGAGGCTTTCTAACCACGAAACTATTTACCGTCGTAAATCAAATGATTGGACACCGAACAGTAATCGAGACAAGTGCTTGGACCTTTACATAACCGCAGTACACAAAGATATAGTACACGAATACCACAGACAGAGAGGAAACCGAGAAAACTTGTCAAAATCTGAAAAATTAACTATGAAAAATTTGGCATCTAGGACAGACATAACATTAAAACCCGCTGACAAAGAAGGAGCAATTGTAGTCCTTAATACAACCAACTTCTTACAAGAAGCATACCGCCAACTAGACGACTCAAGATTTTACGAACGCCTCCCAGGTGATCCGACAGACGAATACAAACGTATCGTATCAACAGAACTAAAGAAACTGTTGGATGCAGAAAAGATAACCAGCACTGACCACAAACTGATGCAAGCAGCATACCCTCGTCCAGGTCGCTTCTACATCCTCCCAAAAATTCATAAACCCGGTAACCCAGATCGACCAATCATATCGGGCATCGGTACAATAACTGAACCCATATCAGGGTACATAGACAAACTAATAAGCCACATTCCATGCACCCTCGCGTCGTACATAAACGACACCACACATTTTCTTCGAGACATTGCAGGTATCTGTGTGCCGAAGAACTCGTACATGGTTACTCTTGATGTCTCTTCATTATATACAAATATTCCTCACGATGACGGCTTAGCTGCACTACAAAACATATACACAAACCATAGACAATCTAACACCCCAGATTTCTCTACCATTGCAACTTTGACGAGGATGGTCCTCGAATTAAATTCATTCGAGTTTAACCAAGAATATTTTCGACAAATCAGCGGGACCGCTATGGGCACCAGAATGGCACCTAATTATGCCAACATATTTATGGGAAAGCTAGAATCTGAATTTCTTGCACAAAGTGAATTGAAACCAATGTTATACAGGAGATACATAGACGACATCTTTCTTATTTGGACCCACAGCGAGGACGAACTTCTCAGCTTTATCGACACTTACAATGCTGTACATCCGAACATACACTTCACACACACATACTCGCAAGTTACCGTAAATTTTCTTGATGTTACCATAACGACAGAAGAAGAGAAGCTCTCTACAACCCTATATCGCAAACCAACGGATCGACAACAATACCTCCATTACCAAAGCAATCACCCACGCCACTGTAAAAACAGTATTCCATACAGCCAGGCTCACCGGTTTAAGCGAATCTGCTCTAGAGACGCTGACTTTGACACGGGCTCACAGAGGCTAAAACTTATGCTCGAGAAACAAAAAATACCCCCCACATGTAATTAATGACGCTGTTCAAAAAGCGAGAAAACTAAAGCGTGAAGACTTACTTATGAAGCGACCACCACGAGAAAACCCACAACGAACAAACCTCTGCCTGACTTACAGCACAAACTTCCCCAATGTAAACAAAATCCTTAAACGACATTACAACATTCTGGAACAAAGTGAACGTCTGAAACGCGCATTTCCATCCGCTCCAGGCGTCGTTTGCCGACGACCACGTAACCTCAAGGACACCCTTGTCCACTCCCAAATTAACACATCACCCCCCCCCCAATAATTCATGCCGCCCTTGTTTAAAGCCACGATGTATTGTATGTAAGGCGACGCGAGAAACAGACAAAGCAACCAGCACGCAATCCAAGTTTTTGATTAACATACGAGGAAACCTAACTTGCGATTCCTCTAATGTGGTATACCTACTCGAACGCAACGTGTGTGGTATGCAGTACATCGGACAAACAGAAACACCATTTAGGATCCGCTTCAATAATCACAGAGCCCATGCGAAATCAGCCCCAAGTCTACCTCTATCCAAACATCTCAATCTTCGCGACCATGCATTCGACAAACTATCAGTAACACTCTTAGAGACGGTATTTAAATCAAATCGAGAACGTGAACAACGAGAGTCATACCTTATCCACCGATTTAACACCCTCGATAGAGGAATAAATGAGAATCCTGGTACACTTGCAGCAATTAAAGCATTAGAAAACAATAATGGCAACAATGAAAATAGTAACAGAGTTCACGGTACTGCAGCTGCGAAGGCCACTGGACAACCGAAAACAATTCCAAGTGTAACTACTCTTCCTAAATGCAGCTGTCGTCTGTTTTCTGTTTTATTTTTACTACCCTTCTAAATGCTACCCTTCCTAACTTATTTTTTGTTTTATTTTTACTACCCTATCTAAATGCTACTCTTCCTAAATGCAGCTGTCGTCTGTTTTCTGTTTCATTTTCACTACCCGATCAATTGTGCCATGCATGACATGCCCAACAGCAACCCTGTGCACAGCCGGGAGGCCCCCACTACACGCGTAATTATGAAGCGGGCAAGGAATTTGCATTGCACCCGCTTGAACAGCCTACCGCAATACGGGGCAACCCTCTTTTTACGACGAAATTTTGACAGGGGGCGGAGTAGTTAAAGGCTTAGAACTTCCTAAAATGCCGCTTACCAGCCTCAGCCACAATACGCGGCACCCCTCCTTCTGCGACGAATTGTTTACGGGATTCCGAGTAGTTAAAGGCTTAGGACTTCCTGAAAAGCTCTTTTTTGCCCCACACCGAACCGCCAGTGCCAGGAGGGGCCGTCTGATCGGGAGGAATGCATTAGTGAACGGAAGCATACACAGACCGCTGACATCAGAAAGGTGAAGGGGAGAAGGGGGAGAGAGATGAAGGGGGAAGTGGAGGGAAGAGTGCAAGGGGGGCACCAGCGGGGCGTCTACCGTATATCATTTTTCTCTTCTCTTTTTCTTCTTTTTCTTACCTTTTTTTCCTTTTCTGTCCTTTTTTCCCTTTTTCCTCGCCCTCTGATTTGAGATTGTATAAAGCTGAGCACCGACAAACTGTATCTTTAATCCTGATGAAGGCCAGACTCTAGGCCAAAACGTCGAAATAAACCACGTTGTGACCGCTCACGGAGGATTCACTGGACTATATACAAAGCTACGTCCACTCAACCACCATGCCTGCCTATATATATATATATATATATATATATATATATATATATATATATATATATATATATATATATATATATGACGTATGAAGGTAGCGATGGTTGGTAGAAGCCGAGAAGGAAGAAGTGCAGAGTAGAATAAACATGGAGTGTGAGCCAGGCCAGGTCTCCCATTCATCATAGCGTTACACAAGTCGACAGGATGAAGACCTCGCAACCACTTCATCGCCCGGCCATCATCATCGAAGACCTCAGCGAGATGCAGTGACCGAACGCGGACCACCAAGACCACCAAGCATCATGACAGCAGCATCAGACGGCCTTTCCATCCCCAAGTACACCAGAGCAGCGGACGATGGACCTGTACAGGACTGGTTCAACCTGTTTGAGTTCCACGCTACCGCTGCATCTTGGTCGGAACGGGAGATGGTTACGAACTTCAGCGACTACGTCACCAGTGAGGCATTTAAATTTTACCTCACCCACATATTCGACAACGACGAGTCTTGGCAAAATATAAAAAAAGAAATGATCGTCTGGTTTCAGGACTCCAATGAAGATTCGATTAGAACACACGCTTTCAGTGCATTCGATCTCAGTCATCGCAGTCATAAGCAGCCTTCACGCGTTTGAGCACAGAGCAGAAGTTAACGATTCCCGTCAGGTGAAGTCAGTCATCTGCTCATAGAAAGACATCCTAGCCGTCTTTCTACAAGGCCGAACCTACCACCTGGTTTCCCATGTACACAAATATCACCAACGCTAAACTCTTCCATACAATACACAAATGAAGACAACATTCAAGCACCCAATGTACTTGACTCTTCATCTTGCTTGCGTAAGTCACCACCTAGTTTTGTGCCAAGTAGCTCGTCTGGTGCTTGTCACTCTCATCGCACCCCTCAAGATATCGCCACATACGCAACTCACCACCTGAAATATCGGCCAAATACCTTGTCAAGCCACTGCCATTCCGAAAGCGATTGTACTTCAAGAACGCTTGGCTCAATTCTCCCGCAAAAAAACGAACCTACGGAATCGGAAACACGTCAAGCGATGTTTGCGGCGATGTCATTCTCAGGAACCGGACCAACCGAAAGGGGAAACATTACGGAGTCACCATTCAATGCGAGTCTCGCCGATAAAAACGAAAATGTATCTACTGCTTTTCTTGACAGAAATCATGATTGCATCCCACTCGTAAAGAATGCTGGCAATACCGACAGCGTCTCCTTATTCAACGACGATGACCAACCACAATTTCCTCAGAGCCATCACCAAACCAAGAAAATACGACGACGAACGAAAACTTCAACGGAAGCACACTCACGACTTGAACAACTTAAAAAATTAGGGACTTTGATCCATGGGTCATTTCAAGAAGTAGGACGTTTCCGAATGAAGGAACATCGCCACAGACGCTCTCTGCGTCTGTGGTTACACAGACAACACCACGGAAAACGCCCAGAAAGACGCGGAAGCACTTCTTGCACGCCGCCAGCACACAGACGTCTAGCCGTCACCATCTCTCAAGAAACACGCATTCTAGATACAATGCGTCTGTCGCAGGTGCGACTCGAAATCCGACGCATTAGACATCCAACCTTCCAACGCTACAAGGACTCCCAACCTTGTTAGTTTTTCGCTACTATCCAGGCTGTGTCATCACCATTTTCCACGTCGAATGCAGGGTTATTCTCTCCAGAACGCAACAGCCAACCTCGCCCACCTGAGGTCTCCTATAGATGTCACTGGACTGCCTTCCCTGTGAAGATTTGTGCAAGTGCATGGAACTGCCGTGTTACATGGAACTACTCTATTTTGTGATATTTTTTCCTATGATGAGACACCACTTGTTCATGCTTCATAGTTTGTACCTCGCGCATTCTTTCGGGGGGAGGGGGGAATCATGTGACGTATGAAGGTAGCGATGGTTGGTAGAAGCCGAGAAGGAAGAAGTGCAGAGTATAATAAACATGTAGTGTGAGCCAGGCCACGTCTCCCATTCATCATAGCGTTACATATATATATATATATATATATATATATATATATATATATATATATATATATATATATATATATATATATATATATATATATATATATATATATATATATATATATATATATATATATATATATATATATATATATATATATATATTTATAACGTATGAAGGCAAGTTTTGTTGGTAGAGGCCGAGAAAGGTGAAGTGAGAATGGAATAAACAGGGCGTATGAGTCGTGCAACGTCTCCTATTTATCACAGAGTCACACCAGTCCACAGGATGAACACAAGCCAGACCCTTTATCAGTCGTTCAACAGTGATGCAGTTTCCCACAAGACACCCTGACCACACATTCACTACGGAATTGTCCCCTAGCAGCACACATCGACCAGCACCATGACAGAACCATCAGTTGACCTTGACATCCCCAAGTACAACGGATCAGTGGACGACAGACTCGTACAGGACTGGTTCAACCTATTGGAGCTCCACGCCGCCGCTGCATCCTGGTCGGAACGGGAGATGGTCACCAACTTCACTGACTACACCTCCGGTTATTAAATTTTACCTTACCCACATATTCAAAAACGACGAGTCATGGCGAAAAATCCAAGAAGAATTCTTCACCTGGTTTCATGATTACGATGAAGACTTGATTAAAACTCGCCATCGGAAGGCAATCGAGCTCAATTGCCACAAATCCAAGCAGTCTTCACGCATTGAAACAGCCAGATAAGTCGGCCATTCCCATTCTGACACGACAAATTAAAGCATCCGCACGCGGAAAGGCAGCCAGACCTGTTATTAGGAAGAATGTACCTTCCACAGCTTTTTGAAACAGCCCGAAAAGCAACCTTTACGTCATCACTGCACCGTAGGACTGATGTTAGGGAGCCACTTTGCGCACTGTACTGCCCGTCTCACACGCTTAAATCACCTTCTGGTTTTCCATCGCTTGGCTCTTTCGTCGCTCACAACACTCACCTCACACCTCACACGCCCGATACGGTCGGGATAGAGCTGCGGAACTCAGAGGATACTCAGCCATGCCCTGCTGCTTCTATCCAGCTCATTCCAGAATGAATCTGGAATGAATCCAGATTCATTCGTCAGAACAGCTCAGCTTCTTAGGTGCACGGAAAGACGGGCATTCAGAACTCAAATCAGACTGAACGACGCCTGTTGTGGTGTCACCGTCCAATGAGCAGCGACTTGTAAATCCTAACACAGAAGGCTCAGAAGCACCAACTCTCACCGGGTGCCCGGTGCCAAAAGCCTTCGTAATGAATGGTATCGCATGTGCCAGTGATATTACTCCAGTCAAGTCTGTTCTGCTAACTTCACTACACGGAAAGCATTGCTACAGCTACCAAGTGAGCACTACGTCAAGTTGCCAAGAAATACATTGCATTTTTTCCGGAAGGGCTAGAACCTCAGCATTTTTCGCAACATCAGCAAGACCAGCACAAGAAAGTCAACCTGGTTAAGCGACATGCTATCTGACATAGACAACCACAGTCACCGAAAGACTGCTCGCAGCTCAAGGAAAGCCATTTGCAAGAAACTCAAGTGAAGTGTCGAGAAATTCAAGAAGTGTCTCTCGAGATAAAGAACACATCAGATTCAAGACATTTTCCCGAAAAGAAACGTCGCACAAGTTTTCTCCAGCAGACGGAGCCTACGATCAAAGCGATTGAAACAACAGGAGACAAAACCACACAAACGGCGCAAAGCAGCACTCTGTTTTTCAAAGAGAAGCATGCATCGCCCCGTATTCCAACGGTTACGCAAACTGGCGTAATCGTGCGTACCATTCACGACAAAGAACACGACGTGTGCGAAACTCGAGCCATGAGTGTACCAAGGCATTCCACACTTGTTTATTCCTCTCAAGAATTGCTGCGTCATCAATATTTTCTGCCTTCAAGACGGTATTTATTAAAAATTGCATGGAAACACTCCAGAAGCATTAGTATTATAAAAGTGTGGTAATAGCTTAAAAATGATCACTTATGATATGTTTACTAATAAGCCCAGCCTTTCTAATAGAATAACACATAATTATGCAAAAACCTTTGTCTTCACCGGTGTCATGAGCTCATAACTAATGGATATATGTCATATTCGATGTTCACTTTTTTGGTTATGCCCACTGAACACCTATCTTCCTATTATTGCAGAACATTTCAATGATTACTTCTGGAGTGTGCTCTGAACTTCTGGAGACTGTTATGACCTAAGCAATGCAAGAGCTGCAGTGCACGAGATTGCAATTTCTCGACAAGGTGTTTTGGAAATGCTTCTTAATCTTGATGTACGTAAATCTGCAGGCCCGGACGGGATATCGAATGTTTTTTATGACGTTACGCGGAAGAGATTTGTGTCTTTTTAACAGAATTTTGCAAGTTAAGTTTACGCTTAGAGAATATTCCATCCGACTGGCGCAAAGCCAGAGTTATCCCAATTTATAAAAAGGGAGACTATCTTGAAGTTCCTAATTATTGACCAGTTCTTATTGCAAGTACTTGTAGTAAATTATTAGAACACATTGTAGCAGGTTTTATTCGCCAGTATTTGAGTGATCACAAGGTCCTCTCTCAACAACGGCATGGATTTCGAAAGGGGTTATCGACTACAACTCAGCTTGTGTCAGTTGTTCATGATATCTCTTAGGTACTTGACTCGTCCGGACAAGTTGACATACTATTTTTTTTATTTCAGTAATGCCTTCGATAGGGTGCCTCACGGAAACTTAATCTACAAGCTTGAGTACATAGGTCTCCCTTCGAACTATATATCATAGATCCAGGCATACCTACAGAATAGGCAACAGTTCGTAGAAATTAAGCAATGCTCGTCCGTTGCGCGCCATATAACCTCGGGCGTGCGGCAAGGCAGCGTACTGGGACCACTCCTATTCCTGATCTATATAAATGATATCTCGCAAAAACTCCCTAGTGACGTGCATGTAAATTTATTTGCGGATGAATGTGTCATATTCAAAAGGTGTTACCTCGCAGAATGATCACCAAAGCTTGCAACAATCAGTCACAGCTATTTCAGAGTGATGTGGGCTTTGGGGAATGGATATAAATACACAAAAACAGTTTTGAAGCGAGTGACAAGGAAAAAAGAACTCAGCATATTATCTTACGTTCTTAACGACACCATAATAACCAAGGTTGACCAGTATAAATATTTAGGCGTCACGTTTATAACAAACTTACTTGGTTTGATCATATGTTTCTTACATGCTCTTCGGCCTTGCGTAAATTGTGGTTTTTGAAAAGAAAGCTTAGCAAAGCTCCGGCGAGTACAAAGCTTTTGGCATACAACGCCATTGTGCGCTCAAAACTTGAATATGCAGTGGTTGTATATGATCCTCACACCAAAAAAACATCATGAATTTGAAGCGTGTGCAGAGGAAGGCTGTTAAATTTATTTTTGGAAAATACAAAAGAGAACATTGCCCTTCACTTCTAATGCTTACCAATAAAATAGGTTCACTAGAACGTTGCCGTAAACTTAGTCGCCTACAGTTCCTGTACAACATAATGAAAGAGAAAATTGTCCTTCAGAAGCCTCACTTTTTATTACCCCTAAACACACGGTTGACTAGACACAGACACAGCTTTTCTCTCACGCCCATATTCGCCGAAACCAAACTTCACGTGAACAATTTTTTTCCGCGCACCATAATAGAATGGAACTCTTCAGCTGTTCACGTCATACAATCCGAAAACTTTACAAAAGAATTCGAAAACCACTCCTCTTAATATTTAGTATAAATATGATCAGTGTTTAAACATTTCTTACAATTGTGTTGTGAATACCATGCTGTGTGTAGTGCTCTGTTATTGTCTTAAGATTTTTTTGTGTTGCTATCGCTTGTGTTAGTGTTTTGAAAAGCAAGCCTTTCTATTAGAATAACACATAATTATGCAAAAACCTTTTTCTTCACCGGTGTCACTGAACGTTTTTCTCCTTGCATTGCTAGTCTTTTTGTGAATGCTTTGTCATTGTACTATTGTATTTGACCCTCCTGCATGGGTCACCATATTGGCCTGCAGTATCGATAAATAAATAAATAAATCATCTACAAAGGTATGCACTTACATGCACACACATATATGTTTTAGTGCGCTTCTCTGTGGTGCAGTCGGCAAACATTTTATTGCTCACAAAATGCCTGATAACACCTGTATCAATGTAACTAGCTGTAACTCTCATTGGCATATCACAGCACATGACTTTATAAGCACCTTTACACAGGGTCTTTCAATCAAGAAATGTCCTCAAAAAAACACAAAAAAGATATTACCACGCTGCTTTCACACTTTTTTGTGGTACCAGGCATCTTAAGTGGGGTGTAAACATACATAATCACAAATAAAATGAAGAATATTGAGTTAACTAACTTTTTCTATTTAGGGGAGACTAGTGGTCCTGTAAAATGGGAAAATTGCAGCTCTTGTTGCTAAGAGCACGTTGCCCCTTTTGGATTTTTTCGATAGTTGTAGCTGGCAATTGCTAGCGAACGAGAAAATTTGCAAGTTTCGCAGAGGAAACCGAAACTCTTTATAACGCACATGCCATGCTCTTTCTCGACATCCAGAATGAGTAATTTCGTTTTGAAAGCCGTTGGTTGACTTCTCTTTGTTCTTGAGCGGGTTTTGTTTGAAATTAGAGCAAGTATGATGCACTAACGTTAACAAAATGCAGAAGGCTGCAATCACTATTGTAAACCGTAAAGTCTATATCTAGCTGTTTTAGTTAACTCGTTGGAGCTTCGGTTTCAGTTTCGCCCGTGAATTGTGTGAATTTCACTGCTCCACAGGATTTACCAGGGCTGATTGTTTTAAATCTCAAAGGAATAATGGGTTAATTACACAAGACAGATAATCTCCTATTTGACCTAAAACGCGTTCCTGGTAAATAAAAGTTAATTTGTTTTATTTCTTTAGGGACATAATTGTTCTGCCGAGTACATTTAATGATACGTTTCTTACCGAAGCTCAAGTAACTGTGAAGGCTGCGAGCGCATGCTTCATTTTCCTTAAATTTGAAGATTGTCAGACACATTTACATTCATAGCCGTTTTGAATTCATATATGGCTGTATATTCTATAGTGATATATTACTTGTTATATACATATAGGTGCACTCAGATATGGGAGCACATAGCGTAATAAGTACCCTGATATGGATACAAGTTTTCTCAAATATGGCAGTATAGTGCCTCTTAAGTTTCATATATTAATGATAATATATATTCACTCCCATAAGGGAGTGTATAGCCATATATAGACAACTTTATATAGCTGCCTAAATTCATATATGACCATATCTGACTTTTAATGAACCACTATATGCAACTAAATAAATTCATATATGGCCATACATGACTTTACATGTGGCCTTATTTCATCATATAAGGCTTTATACTGTTACGTAAATTGAAACGGGACGTGGCTATTTGGCAGTGTATTTATACCGATAAAATCATAGCGCGGCACACAGAGCGAGAAAACCAGTCCTCTACGTCGTCTTCTGTCGACAACACGCTTCACCCTTGATGCGATAGCTACGTAACATTACCCCTCCCCCCCCCCCCCCGAATGTAAAATCACCGACTCGGTGCACTTTATACGCGTTCTTCAGAAGGAGGGCACTATGGTTTCAACTTACTGACGCGGACTACGTCACTGGGGGTGTTTGCAGACAGCTTAGTCCCGGAGACTGGAATGACCTCATAGGTAACGCCCGTTAACCGTCGTATAATAGAGTAAGGTCCCTTGTACGGAGATAGCAACCTCTCTGACAATCCAACCTGACAAACTGGGCTCCGCTCCAGAGAAGAACTAGAGAACCAGGTGAGAAGTCACCGTCGACATGCTTGCTGTCGTAGAGAGCCTTCTGGGTTGCTTGTGAAGCCAACAGCCTAGAGTGGGCAATCTGATGTGCGTGGTCGACACGAGCGATAGCATCACGTGCATATTCGCTCGGCGGAGGTGTAGTAGTCCGTGGTAGGGTGTCTAGTAGTAAGGTAGAATTATGGCCATAGAGCATATAAGAAAGCGAATAACCTGCTGTATCATCACGAGATGAATTATAGGCGAACGTCACGGGAGGTAGCGCTAGATCTCAGTCATGGTGGTCAGCTAGTGGCTAAGGTACTCGGCTGCTGACCCGCAGGTCACGGGATCAAATCTTGGCTGTGGCGGCTGTATTTCCGATGGAGGTGGAAACGTTGTAGGCCCGCGTACTCAGATTTGGGTGCACGTTAAAGAACCCCAGGTGGTCGAAATTTCCGAAGCTTTTCGCTACAGCGTCTCTCATAATCATATGGTTTTTTGGGACGTTAAACCCCACAAATCAATCAACCAATCGATCAATCACTCATGGTGGTCAGATGAGACATACATTGAGAGCATGTCCGTGAGGGTGCAATTTAGGGGTTGGGTAAGACCATTTGTTTGAAGAGAACTTGTTGTTGGGCTAGTTGGTAGATCATTTCGAAAAGTTAATAAGAGCGCAAAAACTTGATACGTTCAGTCACACACGCACACACCCATACACCAAACACACAGCGCTCACTTCCAACTGATTTATTCATAGCTCGAATGCTTGAATATATAAGGACATATTGTTCGCACACACACCAAAGAAGGCCAACAGCATATATTATCAAAACGTACAGTTAATCAATATCATAACCTTGGAGCGATAAACTGAAGTTCGCTTGCTAACAACAAAATTTAAGGGGCGCTTACACAGTTATATTTATTTTTTTTTTCAATGAAAAAGGCTTCTAACACTTCACGTGCAATTTCACTTGCGCTTCTGCCCAGAATCTTTATTTCAGAAAATCGTGCGTCACAACCACACGAGATGACATGCGCAACCAGGTGCGCATACTTGTCATCTCTTTTTGTTAATTTTTTGGCGTGTTCTCTTAATCGGTCATTAATACATCGTTCAGTTTGGCCAATGTTCACTTTTCCGCAGGATAAGGGTATGGACTACACAATTCCCATGGAACACTTAACAAAGGCCCTCTCATGTTTCTTCTGACAGCCGCGCTTCTTTCTATCGCACACACTTTGGCACAGTCTTCCCATTTTTTCTGGTGCGGAAAACACCATCAGTACGCCGTGCCTGGCCGCGACTTTCTTAAGGTTGTGCGAGACCTTATGGATATATGGCCCAACTTGTGGCCTAATCCTTAAGGGCTGCGTAGCAGTCATCGCTTCCCGTGTTGCACATTTAAACTTCTGCAGAAGTGATTCAGCAACGGCCGTCATGACCGATCGAGGGAACCCAGCAGCCTCTAGTCGGCTCACCTGATTAAGGAAACTAAGTTTCATGCTGTGTGGGCACGAGCTTTTTAGCGCTGATTCTAAGCAAAGAGACGCAACGCCCCTCTTCACAATCTTTGAGTGGGCAGAATCGTATGGCAACAGCTGCTTTTCAACACGAGGATGATAACACCAGCAAAGATGCTCATCGTTCCACGTGAGGCTTAAGTCTAAAAACCGCAGACAAGCTTCTTGAGGCAATTCAACAGTAAACGAAAGCCCTCGTCCTAGTCTTATAAAAACGTTTAAAATAAAATAAGGGAATGTAAGGTCACCCTGTTTATCTAAAAGAATTAAAAAATCGTCAATGTACCTAAAAACCTCTGAAACCTTCCCCCTTTAAAAGCATTGTCCAAGTCCCTATCTACATCCGCTAAAAAATATCGCAAAGAAAGGGCTTTTTCGTCAAACATAATAAAAGTTGCCTTGAGATAAAATTCTAAAAGCTATAAAAACTTGTCTACATTAACGCCCACGTCATTGATAAAATCGACGTCACCATTCTCTTCTATGCAGGATTTTACAGAGGCTAGAAGCTTCTCATGCGGCACGGAATAATACAGATCTACAACATCCACTGAAAAGGCGTTGCCTGTGGTAACGTGAGACCGCATTTGTTTGAGGATGGTAAGAAGTGGTCAGTTTGCGTTGCGTTGAGGAAGAGTGCAAAAAGTCGTCCAGTGCGCGTGACAAAAATGGGCGTCCACGATCGGTTAGCAATTGATGAGGAGCGTCATGGTGTAGAATTACACCGTGGAGCAAAAAGTCGGCAACATCAGAAGCAGTGCTGTGTGGGAGCGCTCTAGTGATGGCGAACCTGGTCGCATGGTCTATAGCAACGGCGACCCACTTGTTCCCAGAGTTTCATTCAGGGAATGGTCCGAGGAGGTCCATACCAACACGGAAGAAAGGTTCGGTAAGGATGGAGACCGGGTGAACGATACCAGCAGGGGGTGCGGCAGGTCGTTTTCGTTGTTGGAATTTATCGCAGGAGGTCACGTAGCGTCGAACGGACCGTGCCAGACCACGCCAAAAAAAGCGGCGCCGGACGCGGCCGTACGTGCGAGATACGCCCAAGTGGCCGGCAGTTGGATCGTCGTGAAGCTCATGCAGGACCACTGAAGGGAGATGGTTAGGCTCAACTAGAAGTAGATTAGGGCCATCTGGCTGGATGCTACCACGGTGCAGCGTGCCATTTAGGAGAACGAACATGTGGAGTTACACGTCGTTAGGGTCAGATTCCAGACGGAAAATGAGTGACCACAAGGAAGGATTGCGACGGTGTTCGTCACCAATCTGACAAAGCCTAGACATGGACATGACGCTGGGGCCGGGCTCGCCTACCGATTCATCTAGTTGGTCAACAGGGTAACGGAACAAGCAATCGGCGTCCTTATGGACGCGTCACGACTTGTAGGCAACTGCGTTGGAGTACTCCTGAAGACGGAGCGCCCAATGACCAAGTCGTCTAGATAGGTCCTTCAGCGAAGAAATCCGACAGAGGGCGTGATGATCTGTGCCGACAAGAAACGGGCGGCCATACAAGTAAGGACGAAACTTCAAAACCGCCCACACAAGGGCAAGGCATTCTCGTTCTGGTATAGAGTAATTACGCTCAGACTTTGAAAGGAGACGACTTGCATACGCCATCACACGATCAGTGCCCCTGTGAGTTTGGGCCAAAACTGCGCCGATGCGATAACCGCTAGCGCCTGTCCGCACTCTTGTAGGAGCATGCGGGTCGAAATGTGCAAGTATCAGTGAAGTCCTTAGAGCAGTGATTAGTCGAGCGAAAGCGTTAGCTTGAAGAGGACCCCAACAAAACGGGACGTCGTGTTTGACAAGGTCTGTGAGTGGGCGTGCGAGTGCCGCAAAGTCTTTTACGAACCGGCGAAAGTAAGAGCATAGGCCAACAAAACTTCGAACATCGTCATGGATAGAGCACGGAACTGGAAAGTTTGTTACTGCGCGTACATTTTCCGGGTCTGTTCATACACCTGAAGCGTCAACAAGGTGGCCCAACACAGTAATTTGACGAAGACCAAAGCGGCACTTCGAGAAATTCAGCTGGAGGCCGGCATGTCGGAACGTTGATAGAATGGTCGAAAGGCGTTCAAGGTGTGTGGCGAAGGTGGGTGGGAAGATTACCACGTCATCTAAGTAACACAAGCATGTCGCCCATTTAAATCCTTGAAGCAGCGTGTCCATCATTCTCTCGAAGGTTGCTGGGGTGTTGCCGAGACCAAACGGCATGACCTTGAATTGGCAAAGGCCGTTGGGGGTAACGAATGCAGTTTTCTCACGATCCATTTCGTCTACAGCGATTTGCCAGTAGCCAATGCGGAGGTCAAGAAATGAAAAAAAAAAAGGTGGCGCCATGAAGACAGTCAACTGTGTCCTCAATACGTGGAAGAGGATACACGTCTTTTTTGATTACTTTGTTGAGGTGCCGATAATCAATACAGAAACGCCAGAAGCCATCTTTCTTCTTCACCAAGACCACTGGGAAGGCCCAAGGGCTTGACGATGGTTCGATGTCTTTCGATAGCATGTTGTCCACTTCCCTCTGAATCACTGCTCGTTCTGATGCGGACACGTGGTAAGGACAACGGTGGATGGGCGCAGAGTCACCAGTGTTATTTCGGTGCTTGACATTATTAGTCTGGCCCAAGGAACGATCACAGATATCAAAAATGTCACCATAGGAGACCAAAACGCGGCAGAAAGCGTCGGCCTGATCAGGCAAAAGATCTTGCCCAATCATATTTCGAAAGATTGCTTCGGCAGAATTGGGTAACCGTGAGACTTCGGCTTGGTCCGGAACAGTTACAGCGACAGCGTTTATGTCATCTTCTCTTATGGCAGTGAGTTGAGCAAGCCACACCTGGTAGGGCAACTCTTGAGGAATGCGGCCGAAATTGAGGAGCGGATAAACACACAGTTGTCCACTATGGTGGCGATGGTATGCGGCACTGTAACACTGCGCGTCAGTCGTGCGTCTGTTACAGGTATAACGATGTAGTCTCCGTGAGAAACTGGAGGGGTCGATGACAGACAGACGTATGTCACATGTTGAGGCGGCAAGCGAACAAAAGTGGTTGGACCCAAGCGGCTGACGGGCTTTTCACAGGCATCAGAGAGCAGGGGAAGGTAGAGGCTGAGCGTGCCAGAAGAACAGCCAATTAAAGCTAAGTGTGCTGAGAGGAAATGAAGGCCCAGAATGAGGTCCTAGGGGCAACGATCTAGTACGGCAAAAGTACAACGGCGTGACGACCAGCAATGTTGACACGAACAGTGCACATTCCGACAATTTCTACAGCGCCGCCATCGGCAATACGTATGGCTTGAGTTGTAGAGGGCTTCATGATCTTCTGCAAATGACGGCGTAGATGTGCGCTCATAATAGATAGGTGGGTGCCTGGGTCAACAATGGGCGTAACAAGAACATTGGCGACTTTTAATTTAATGATACTGTGGTGTGTGGGCAGCGTCAGTAGAGGGTTTCCGGGCGTCGTTGGTATTGCAGTTTCACCTCCATAAGCTGCATTATCTAGTTTTCCTGCTGCGAACGTCCAGAGAAGCTCGGCGAGGAAAAGCGCCGAGGCGGCGGAGAGCAGGATTGGGGGCGTAGCGGCGACGGTGAGCGGGAGTAGCGGCGACCGAAAGAAAGGGCGTCAGTGGGGAAAGGCTTGTGAGGAGGCGGCGAGTAAAAGTTGGACGGTGTTGCGGCTGGACGTCCCGAAGTGGTAGGGCGTATGTAAGTAGGGTAGCTCTGACGTGGTGGGTTGGACCAGCAGTGACTGTAATAACGAGAAATATGTCCAGGTTGATGTCGGGAAAAGCAGATAGGCTTGTCGTCAGGGGTTCGCCATTGCGTAGAGTTCCGGAAGGGCAATGATGGAGGAGATTGGCGAGCGTTACCTGAAGGGTATGGGCGTACTTCGGGGTGAGTCATGGGACACGCTGACGGAACACCGAGATTAGCGAACTCCTGCATTACCAAAGCTTAAACTAAGGCTACCGATCGGTGTGATGGGTCAGTGGCTTGGGTAGTAAAAACAGGCTGTTAAATGGGAGCTGGACAGGCAGCTTCGAGATCCCGACGAACAATTCGGGTGTCGTGGCCATAGGTAGGTGGTTGGCTAGCGGCTTCACACGATGAAGTTGAGGCCATGTTCGGCAGTCGCGTGAATCTCTGCGTGATACGGCGGCTCTTGGCGTGTTCAAACCGCCGGCACTCTTTGATAATTTCATCATTGTGGTGACATTAGTGTATACAAGCAGGTTGAAGGCATCGTCGGCGATGCCTTTAAGCGCATTCGATAGCTTCTCAGGCTCGGGCATGTGTTCGTCAACCTGGTGGCAAAGGGAGATGACGTCATGAGTATACGCGACGCAGGATTCGGTAGACGTCTGTGGCCGAGTAGCCAACTGATTTCCCGCAGTTATATGCCGTTAAGCGGTGTTCCCAAAAAGGTCACGGATCTTCTCCTTGAAAGTGTCCCAGCTGGTAATGTCGGCTTCGGGCCTTTCGAACCACACACTCGGAGGGCCATCAATGTAAAAAAGCAGGTTGGCAAGCATGAGTGTCGGGTCCCACCTAAAGCTGGCGCTGATCCGTTCATACACTTTGAGCCACTTGTCACAGTCAAGGCCATCCTGTTCGGAAATTACGCCAGGATCCCGAGCATGAGGAAGTACAACGTAGGTAGGAGTCACAGAAGAGGTGGGTGGTGAAGGCGATGTACCCTGAGCTGGTGACATGGTAGGACCCGTGATGATGCGGCCGTTGCGGAGCTTCGTGATGGCTACAGGGAAGAACCAGCTTGTCCACCACAAATATGTTTCGTAAAATGAGACGGGACGTGACTATTAGCCAGGGTATTTACACCGATAACATCAGAGCGCAGCACACAGAGCGAGCAAACCAGTCCTCTTTGTCGTCTTCTGTCCACAGAATGGTTCACCCTTCATGCGATAGCTACGTAGCAACATAAAACCTACATGGGCCGTATCTAGCATTTTGTAAGGGTTTTTCCGCATCAAACTGACGCATTCCGTCACGTCCAGGAATCGTACTTGGGCGTATTTGGCTTCTGTGACCGTCCGCTACGTCAAACAAACGTTGTGAAGCACCACGTTATTACTGGCGAAGCATCTATGATACATCGACGGCCGTACCGCATTTCTACTACAGAGAATCAAATTATTCAAAAGGAAGTCGACAAGATGCTCGCCAAAGACATAGTTTAGCCATCTCTAGTCCATGGACTTTCCATGTTGTTCTTCTAAAAAAAAATACAACAGTTCGTGATTCTGCGTCTACCACTGACATCTGAACCAGATCACTAAAAACCTCGTCCACCCTCTACCGCGCATTGATGACGCCCTCGATTGCCTTCATGGCGCTAAGTATTTTTCTTCCATCGACCCTCTGTGAAAATACTGGTAAATTGCTGTCGACGGCATGCACCGCGAGAAGGCTGCTTTTGTGACCCCTGATGTTATTTACTAGTTTAAGGTCATGTCGTTCGGATTATGCAATGTTCCAGCGACTTTCGAGCAAATGATGTGAGCCAATGGTGGATTCTCTCTTGCGCTGGTTGAAGTGGTCAATTTGGCTATGTTACCTCAACGACGTCATTGTATTTTCTCCCCTTTGAAACACACCGCGACCGGCTTTACTCATCATTCCTATTTATGGTAACGCAGGACTGCAATTGAACTGATCGAAGTGCCACTATGGACGCCAGCAACTATGTTGGGCCATCTTGCCCACTCCTCTGACTTACGCCCTGATCCTCATAAAATTCGAACTGTGCAAAACTTCTCCGTCCAGACCAGCACTAAGGAAGTCCGCAGCTTTTTATGTCTATGTTTTACTTCCGACGTTTTGTAAACAATTTTCGGACGTGGCCCGACTTCTTACGGACTTGCTGAAGAAGGGTGTTTCATTCTTTTGGGGCACTGCGCAGGCTTCGGCGTTCTCTAACCACATCGCGTTGCTCAACACAACCTATTCCGACTCATTTCCACATTTCCGCCCCAACAGAAGTCCGCACTGATGCCCGCGGCCACGTAATCGGTGCAGTTTTAGTCCAGCATCAAAGTGGCTGCACCCGCGTTATCGCATATGCCAGCCGTCTCCTCTCTGCGGCCGAGCGGAACTACTCGATAACCAAGCGGGAATGTCTTGTTCTAGTTTGGGCGGTTGGCAAATGTTGACCCTACTGACCCTACTTACGTGATCAACCGTTTCACCGTCATAATTGATCATCACGCCTCTGCTGGCTCTCGTCGTTAAAGGATCCCATTTGGCGTCTTGGTGGCTCTGCACTACGGTGTCAAGATTATGACTACTCAGTGTTTAAAAAATATGGCCGCTTACACCATGACGCTGACTGCTTGTCCCACCATCCAGTGGACCGCCCTAAGACTTTCTTTAAGCGCCGTCATGTGTACTCTCTCTCTCTATGCTTGAAGCAACATCCGTGATGAACAGCCCCGAGAGCCCGTCTTGCGCGACATTATGAAGAAGCTGAACTCTATGACGCCACATCCGTCTGCTCGACTGCTTGTGCTTAAAGAAGACACCTTGTGCCGCTGCAAAGTCAACACTAATTGGCACGAATGGTTCCTTGTGGTGCATTCTCACCTACACTGTAAAAAAAATATCGAGTAAAAAAGGTGTCTTTTTGTCTCACAACAATAATCGTCATCAGGCTTGCGTGCGCTTCCTTTCTTGAAAACTCGGCGCTGGCCACTTTCCTATCGAGAATGCAATGTGACCTTGATAATGGGCATGTCGATCGTGACCGGAATGTACTGGGCGCGGGACGATACCGCAAGGATGGAACGCAGCATAGATGACGATGATTATTGTGGGACAAAAAGACACCCTTTTTACTCGCTCTTTTTTTAGAGTGTACGTTCAAGTGTTATCACCAAGCTCCATGACGCCCCCACCGCCGGTCACCTTGGTCTCTCTCGGACGTACGACCATGTTCAGCGTCGACTTTACGGGCCCATGCTTGGCTAACCTCCCTGTTCTTCCTCATTTATTCCTCCTCCTCCTCCAGGCTTTATAGCTCCGTTCACCACTACGTCGCCACATTCGACCAATGCCAATGTCGAAAAAAAGCCGCTATGAGTCTTGCCGGACTCTTCCAGCCACTTGATCTTTTTATTGACCCCTTCTTTTGAATTGATCTTGACCTATAGTAGGCCCTTTCTCTAAGTCTACCTCCGGAAACAAATAGATAGCTGTTGCTACGGATCACACAACCCAGTACGCTGTCACGAGGGCTTTGCCAACCAGCTGTGCCAAAGATGTAGCCAATTTTCTTCCGTACGATGTCGTCTTTCATCATGGCGCTCTATTCCAACTGCTCACAGATCGTGGATGCTATTTTCTCTCCTGAGGTATTGACGACCTGCTTCACTCTTGCGAACCGAACAAAACTTTATGACGACCTACCATTAACAAACAACTAAACTTAGCAAACGATTCAACCGGACTTCAAAAGTATGCTCTCCATGTACCTTCCCTCTGACCACCTAGACTGGGACGTTGCATTGTCCTTTCTGACATGTGCATACACCTTCTCACGCCCCAATACCGCTGGGTGTTCACCATTCTATCTCTTATTCAGCTGCGACCAAACTCTACCTTTCGACACCATGTTTTCGACAGCTGTCGATTCGAAAACTGTATACACCCATGACACTATCACTAGAGCTCGAAAAACACAAGCCACTAGGAAGCGCCTCTCGGCATCGCAAGAGCAACAGAAGCAACGTTACGACACAGATCATTGTGACGTTTCCTTTTCCCCAGGTTCTCGTGTTAGGTCAACTCGAGTCACCCTAGGTTCTCTGCGCCTTCTGCACTTTTTCACGGTGCACTGCACCTCGCTCCTCGATTCTCAAAGGTACAGCGGCACCCCCTCCGCCAGTGTCCTCAATTGTACAGGGTGTTGGTTAGGTGTCACCGTGGTGCCGCGAACCCTTGCTCCTTCTAGCGCGAGCGTGCACCATTTTGGTGCAGCTTTGCGCTAGTGAGGTGTGGGGGCAGTCTCGTGAATTGAAAGGAGGGTAGTGAAGGTAAACTGTGTCATCTGGGGTATGAGCCGGCAGCTCGGATACAGCGTAATGGAGGTGAACCAAGACGTGTAGGAGCCCGGTGCTCGCCCCTTTCTACATTATGAAATTCATTACAGTGGTGTGACGGGCAGGACGGCTGGCAATAGGATGGGTCGTCAAGCCAAAGCGTTTTTAGGAGGACAAAATCGAAAGTTGGGCTAGTTAGATATGCATGGTAAGTTCAAGCGCACGAATGAACAGAAAGAAAGAGAGGACAAGCGTTTTTTCGCAACTAAACTGTTTATTAGAAAGGGCAAAATGTATATACAGGCAAATAAAAACAACGCATGCGTGTGGAGCCAAAAAGTACACTCTTGGCGCATCGAGAACACAGAGTAAAAGAAGAAAGATTATCTGGGAACATAATCTAGAAAAGCTTTTAGGAGGGCCCAGAGCCCTGAGGCCAACAGTGTAGCCAAAGACGATTCTGAAGGGGCACCAATATTCAAGCCACGTGGGGTCCGTGGAAGCATAAATTGACGTAAGCTCAAGAGCCGAGCTAAATCAAGCATAGGCTATATTAACATGCAGGGTGGCAGGAATGGGTTGAAGTGTGAAGAGATAGAAGAGCGGTTTAGGCAAGAGGCAGATGGTGTATGGGGGAGACACATCTTCGGGACATGGAGCAACCACCTTTCAATCCAGACTACGTATTAAAATATTGCAACTGAACAGACGGTAGAAAAAAGGGAGGTGGAATTGGGAAATTTTTACATAAAGGTATGGATTGACAAAGAGTCAAGCAGGGAAGCACCGATAATTTATGGTTAAAAAGAAAAGTAGCTGGACAGATGACATTCTTTTTTGGTGTACTTGTGTATGGAAGCAAATGCCAGAAAGGAAAACCAGGCAATGGTGGAGTGTATAACATATTAAATTGAGGAATTAGGAGGCGAGTGCGAGATAATTATACTAGGAGATATGAATGCGCGCATAGAAAATATAGACGGGTATACTGGCCCAACAGGCAAAATTATCATTGACATATGTGCAAAAGCCGTGATTTATTCATTCGCAACAGTACTGAGACGTGTGAAGGGCAAAAAGATTGCCCGCAGCTTCCCTTGGGGGAACACTGAGGAGGATGCGGAGCATATAATTGGTTAATGGGGTGTTAAAGTGCGACTTACTTGGGTCGATGGCTAAATTGGTTAACGTGGTTGTGAAATTGTGTGTTAAATTGCGACTTACTTGGGTCGATGGCTAAATTAGTTAACGTGGTTGTAGGAGGGGGTGTTAGATGAGTGAACACGTACACACGTATGCGAAAGGGCGGCGCTGGTCGAAGGGACGTCGATCATTGTGTTTGTGGATTCGTTGGAATTCATTTCACCGCGACCTTGGACGTCGACGCGCCGTACAAACCAACCGACGAGCGGCAACTGAGCGAGCGAGCGCCGACCTTGAGTATATATACAGCGCAACGGCGCATGCACTGTCAGCTGTTGAATGTTCTCGAAGCGCGACGGCGCGTCCACTGCGCGTCCACTGGAGAATCATGCGCGTCCACTGGAGAATCAGGAGAATTGTAGAATTTTCTCGAAGGGGAGAAGCGCGCGCGGCACAGATGGTGGGTGACGGTGCATGCGCGCGTCAGCTGTCGAATGTTCGAGAAGGGGAAGAAGCGCAACGGCGCATGCGCGCGCGTCAGCTGCCGATGTTCTCGAAGCGCGACGGCGCATGCCCGCGCGTCAGCTGCCGATGTTCTCGAAGCGTGACGGCGCATGCGCGCTACATTATACAGCTAGCGAATGTTCGTGAAGAGGAGAAGCGCACGCGGTGTGTAGAGGAGGAAGGGTGCACAGATGGTGGAGGAGTGAAGCGCGCGCGGTGTGTAGAGGAGGAAGGGATGCACAGATGGTGGAAGAAGGAGGAGGAAGCTTGCGGACGGCGCCGCACTACAAGCCTCGAGTATTAGATGCTCCGCGTCTAAAACATGGGAGGTAGGAAGGCTGAAGTCCACGGTAGATTTTGCACTGATGTCACTTAAGATGCTTGATAGGCTGAAGGGAATGAACATAGATGAATGTGGCTCCAGAAGTCTGGGTAGTGATCACAAACGTATCGAGCTAAGTTTTGTAAGAGCAATAAAAGTGGGAAGTAGACAAGATGAGCCACTACAGGAGACTTTTTATTCAGAAAGACAAATAGAATTACCCACTAAACAAATTCAGAAAGTAATGACAGATGATAATAAAAAGGTGTGGACGTACACAAATCTAAATAGACTGAGCTACAGCTTGCTAAAACACGTGACATGTCATTCCAAAAAAGAAGACACAAATTTAACTCCTCGTGGGATGAGGAAGTAAAAAGAGCCATAGCAAAACGTCAGGAAGGCTCTAGGGAACACAGATATTTAAACAGTGGAGTGATGTTGAAAAAAAACACCTTTCTAAGCTGTAGAAGGAAAGCATACCATCTGATCGATGAAAAGATTGGAAAAAAGGGGGCTCAGTGGCTGGCAGAAGTACATAAAAAGGATAGAAAGGCCGCTGCGCTATTTTTGAACAATCTAAACTGCCTAAAAATGAGACAAGCATTGAGCAGAGGTTTATAACTGCATCTCAAGGTGTTAGGCTAGAAGTGGATGAAGCTATTGAATATATAAGAACAAGGGTGACAAAAAATTTCAGCAAAGAACTGCCTTATGCACCTTAATAGACAAGGATAAATCAAGTGGCGCGGTAGCTCCATTTTCACAACGAGAGTGGAAAATCGCTGAGAAGAGGGTTCCAAGTGGTACATCTACAGGCCCAGATGACATTCCAATTATGCTTATGAAGACATTGGCTCCGAAGTCTGAAGAGACTTTGAGAGAGACAGTGAGCAGAACAATAATAAATGGTGAAGTCCCCTATGGATGTAAACTTAGCAGGATGAGCATTATCTATAAAGGAAAGGGGGACAAAGCTGACATAAACAACTCCCTTCCTATAACAGTGACATCAGTGGTATACAGGCTGGCGATGCAGGTTATAAAGGATAGACTGCAGGCATGAATAGAAAATGAAGGGTTGCTGGGGGGAACTGCAGAATGAGTTTCGGAAACACAGGCGGTTGGAAGACAATCTGTACTCACTGACGCAGTTCATAGAAATAGCAGAAAAGGAACACAGGTCAATGTGTCTAGCATTTTTAGATATCAAGGGAGCGTACGATTGCATGGTTCAAAAGAACTTGTGGGGAATACTGGGCACACTAGGGATGGAAGATAGAGTCGCTGATCTTTTAAAGGACATCTACTGAAGTGGCAAGGTAGTTATAAAATGGGGAAAACAGGTATCCGAGCCTACAGTGATAAAACGGGGGCTTAGGCAGAGGTGCTCTCTGTCACCCTTGTTGTTCATGATGTATCTACAACAACTACATGTCAATAAGAGGGGAGTCCCCTTGGCTTTAGCATCTCTTTCGTCAAACAAGGAAAACTCATTCAACAGGCACTACCGCATTTATGCACGGAGATGATATCCACTTGGCCGTTAGTTACAGCAAGCGCAAGCCATGGCTGCCCGCGAGAACTTAAGACGATGTTCTGGGGCAGCGCGTGCATTGACTAGTAGTTGCTGATTCTTGAGGTAGCCATCTTGCCAGTTTTCGGTGCGTCTCCCCGCCGGCTCAGTTCTTCCTAGTGTAAGACCTTTTGCAGCACGTGACAACTGGTGGAGCTGCTGGGTAACCACCATCAGATGTTCCAAACGCCTCCAGGTAGCCCTGTACCTGCAGTGACAACACCTGTTCACCACTCAAGCCAGACTCCGAGGGCTACCTCCTGAGCATGTACCTCTTCCCGAGATGACGTATGTCCCACCCCCGAACGCTAGGAAAGGCGTTGCAGCCTCCAACGCACAAGAAAGCGCTGCATCCAGACCTCATACACTGTGGAAGCCACGTGTGCCGAAGGTGTTCCACGGTTCCGTCTTGAAGGATGTCGAAGACTTGCTGGCTAAGTTCAAACAGGTTTCAGATTACAATGGTTGGACCGACCTCAAAAAATGAGGAACGTGTATTTCAGCTTGGAGGACGGCACTCGTACTTGGTACGAAAACCATGAGCCTTTTCCCTCGTGGAGCGTCTTTCGTCGATACTTGCTGGCAAGTTGGGCCAATCCCTATCGCCGTGATTGAGCCGAGCGAGCGATTTAGTCGCGCCTCCAAATGCCGAACGAAAGTGTCATGATGTGCGTCGAGGGCGTGACGAGCCTCTTTCGTCGAGCCGACGCTGACATGGCAGAAGAAAAGAAGGTCCGTAATTTAATGCGAGGAGTGAAGGAGCAGCTTTTCGCTGGCCTCGTTTGCTGTTCCCCAAAGGCCGTGGCGGAATTTTTGACCGAAGCCACAACAATGGAGCAAGTGCTGCAGCAGTGCTCTACTGTGTACGACCGGCAAGTGAGTGCCGCTTCGTCAATAGGTCAGATTGGAAGTGCGGCAAGCAACATCAACATCGAGTCTCTCTGCGACCTCATGGGATCAGTGGTGCGCGACGAACTACAAAGAATTCAGTGCCAGTCCCAACCCATTGCAGGGTCTATTTGCTGCCTTGTTAGAAACGAAGTACGACGGGCTCTCCAAGTGCCGCCTTCCAGCTATGTCCTGCCTGTCCCGACGGAGCCACATCGTGCATCATATGCAGAAGCTGTAAGCTGATATATTCCTGCTTCACGGCGCTTCGTTAATCCTATGTCTCAGGATGCACTTCCTTCGCTGCAGCCAGTTCAGCACTTAGAAAATCGACAGCCGCTTCCCAGAAAAACTGACGTATGGCGCACACTGCACTGACGACCACTGTGTTATCACTGTGGTGAAGCTGAACATGTGTACCGGGAATGTCCCTATTGTCACCTCGGACGACAGGGTTTCGCCGTCAACACACCACGGCAGAGATTTGGCGAAAGACCGAGAGCTATTGATGATTACCTCTCACAGCAGCGCATGCCACTGCGGCGGCAGTCGCGGTCCTCATCCCCAAGGCGATCTTCTCCAAACTTTCGGAGCCTCGCACGGGTGGCGCCGGTGCACTAGCCATGCTCTAGGCGGGAAAACTAACGACAGCGACCTTCGGGAGCGAGGCCGCTGACACTCGACGCAAGCAAGGCCTCCCACCGACGCAAGCAAGGCCTCCCACCAACGCAAGCACGGACATGGAGCGATTCCCCGATGACAGCGACGAAAGCCAGAAGCAGATTTTCTTTGAATATACATGTGGTAGTCAACGGTCACCACGACGTTAGTGCACTATTGGACACAGGTGCGGACTACTCGATCATAAGCGGGAAAGTAGTAGCGCACATAAAGAAAGTTGTTACGCCTTGGTACGAAGCACAGATTCGTACTGCCGGCGGGCACGTAGTCACCCCAGTCGGCATGTGCACTATCAGATTGAGCATCGGGGACGTACGTTTCTCGCCAGCTGCCTCGTACTTTTTGACTGTTCCTGAGGCCTAATCCTAGGATTCGACTTTTCGCGGGAGCACGGCGCTATTATCGATCTTCGAGAGCGTACCGTGACGTTTTCCACAGCTGGATCCTCCGAAAAATCTGACGACATCCGTGACAGCACGCTTCGCGCTTCTGCCGACAGCATCACGTAGCTTCCGCGTTCAAGCGTCCTAGTTGATGTGGTGTCTGACAAGTTATGGGATGGTGAGGTTGCGCCGAAGGCAACTTGACGCTTTTGTTCGCGCTAGGTGTCTGCGCTGCACGCAGCCTCGTCACGCTTTATGACAGACACTCTGCCATACTTTTGACTAATTTCAGTAACGAGTACCGGCACCTGTTTCGTGACACAGTCATCGCTTTTGCCTACCCCATCGCAGACGTTTCTGAATGCGTTGCATCTACATTAGCCGACGATGGGCTTAGACCGACACCAAGCTACGTGACTTCACTACTTGCGAAAGTTAATGTCAACTCGACCCTCTCAGACCAACAACAGACCGAGCTACGTGAACTGCTATATCAATTTAAAGAGTGCTTCGCGTCCACCTCGAAGGTTCGTCATACACCGATCACCAAACACCGAATGATTACGTATACGGATGCTTCACCCATAAAACAACACCCTTACCGCGTTTCGGCAAAGGAACGTGATGTGATAAATGCTCAGGCCGAAGAGATGTTGCAAGATGACGTTATCCAACCTTCGAAGAGTGCCTGGTCATCTCCGGTTGTGCTCGTGAAGAAAAAAAAATGGATCACTGCACTTCTGCGTGGACTACAGGAGACTCAACAGCGTGACTAAAAAAGACGTCAATCTGCTGCCCCGCATTGACGATTTCTTCGAAAAACTGTGGCGGACCAAGTATTTTTCATCGATTGACCTGAAAAATGGCTATTGGCAGATCAAAGTTGATGAACGAGATCATGAAAAAACCACCTTCGTTACACTGGATGGCTTATATAAATTCAAAGTGCTTCCCTTCGGCCTCTGTTCTGCACCTGTGAAATTCCAGAGAATGATGTTACTGTTCTTACAGGTCTAAAGTGGCACACGTGCCTAGTTTATCTGGATGATGATGTCCTGTTTTCTGCGACATTTGAGGAGCACCTGAAGCGTCTGCAGAATGTGCTGGAAGCGCTCCGCTCTGCTAACCTGACACTGAAGCCAAAAAATGCCACTTTGGTTACAAGAAACTTAAGTTTCTCGGCCATGTTGTCGGTGCGAATGGCATTCGACAAGACCCTGACAAAAGTACCACTGTGGCCTCGTTTCCTGTTCCACGTGATAAGAAGGCAGTACGTCGCTTCCTAGGGCTCTGCACGTACTATCGCCACTTTATAGCCAATTTTTCTAGGATTGCTGAACCGCTCACTCGACTCACTCATGGATATATTCCATCCGTCTGGGAGGAAAAACAGGACGCAGCTTTCTTTGAGCTACGAGAGCGTTTGCAGACACCACCAGTCCTCGCTCACTTTGACCAAGACGCTGATACTGAAATTCATACTGAAGCCAGCGACGTGGGTCTTGGAGCTGTCCTCGTACAACAACAGGGCACAGAGCGAGTGATAGCGCACGCTAGCCGCACTCTTTCTAGCGCTGAGGTAAACTACTCCACGTCAGAGAAAGAGTGCCTCGCAGCTGTATGGGTCACGATGAAATTTAGGCCCTACCTTTACGGACGCCACTTAAAGGTAGTGACCCACCATCATTCGTTGTGCTGGTTAGCCAATCCTCGGGACCCGTGTGGACGACTGGCGCCATGGAGTCTTCGTCTGCAGGAATAATATTTCACGACCGCTTTCAAATCGGGCCGCAAGCACGAAGATGCTGATTAATTATCCTGTGCACCTGTGGAAGTTTGTGGCCACGACACCGGAATGACGGTGGTTTCCTTGGGGACCTTACTACAACAGATCTGATTACACGAAAGCGCGCGGACGATGAAATTCGCGCAGTTATTGAAAACCTTGAAGGACGCAACTCGCCCATACCTCGATGTATTTCTCGAAGTCTGCTGTCGTTCTGTCTGCGAGATGGGGTCCTGTATAAGAAAAACTCAACGGCAATGAGAAAACCTATTTTCTAGTTGTGCCCACTGACATGCGTGACGACATTCTTCTTGCCTGCCACGATTAGCCCACATCTGGTCACTTAGGTTCCTCTGAAACTCTCACTCGAGCTCGACAAGCATACTACTGGCCTAAGCTTTCTGCATTCGTTAAGCGATATGTGAAAAGCTGCCGGGAATGTCAACGCGGCAAATCCCCGCCACTAAAGCCCGTGGGGCTTCTTCAACCAATAGAACCACCCAGAGCGCCATTCTATGAAATAGGAATGGATTTACTGGGGCCCTTATCATCTGCCGGCAACAAGTGGGTCGTCATAGTAGCCACCGACTATTTTATGAAGTACATTGAAACAAAGGCACTACAACGCGCTATGGCTTCCGACGTCGCCCAGTTTTTTATGGACCAGATCGTTCGTCGACATGGCGCCCCGTCGTGCGTAATCACAGACAGAGGAACAGCATTCACGGCCCAGCTCATTCACGGCGTATTCAAGCTCAGCTACACGAGCCTTCTTAAGACCACGGCATATCATCCGCAGAGCAACGGCTTGACAGAGCGACTCAACAAGACCATCGCTGACATGTTATCTATGTACGTAGATGTCCAGCATAAGACCTGGGACCAGGTGCTACCATACGTCACATTTGCGTACAATGCTGCCGTCCAGGAAACTACGCGATTCGCGCCTTTCCGTCTTACCTATGAACGTGAGGTCCAGACCATGCTGGATGCGATGCTTCCACACGATGACGACGTTTTGATCACTCCTGATGCTGCGCAGCTTACCCATTACGCCGAAGAAGCACGCCAGTTAGCACGCCTACACATTACGCCCTAGCAGATTACAGACGCTTGCTGCTACAACGCTCGCCATCGACAAGTTGAATACCATCCAGGCGATCAAGTTCGGGTGTGGACTCCAGTCCGACGCCAGGAACTGTCAGAAAAACTGCTCATTCGCTACTTCGGACCATACAAAATATTGCGAAGCGTGAGCGATGTGAACTACGAGGTAGTCCCTGACGGCGCCTTCTCGCCATGGTAACGAAGGCACGCCTCGGAGATTGTGCACGTAGTGCGACTGAAGCCGCACTTCACGTGGTAGTGCGATTGCGCATGAACCTTATCGCTGTTTTTGTGTTTGCGCGTATTTTCTGTTGGTTCGCCCCGACTTTGCCTTTGTACTATCTGAGCATCAGAGTGATGCCTTTTTTTTTTCAAGGGGGAAGATTTCCACTTGGCCGTTAGTTACGGCGAGCGCAAGCCATGGCTGCCCGCAAGAACGGAAGACGATGTTCTGGGGCAGCACGTGCTCTGGCTAGTTGTTGTTAATCATTGAGGCAGCCATCTTGCCAGTTTTCGGTGCGTCTCTCAGCCGGCTCAGTTCTTCATAGTTGAAGACCTTTTGCAGCACGTGACAAATAATAGTGTTCAGATTGACGCAATATATCTTGACTTCTCCAAAGCCTTTGACAAGGTTCCTCACAGAAAGTTAATTAATAAGTTAGCACACCTAGGCATAAATTATAACATAATACAGTAGATAAGTGTGTACCTGACAGGCATAAGACAATATGTAGAAATAAACGGCTTCAAATCTGAGTCATTAAGCGTTACCTCAGGGGTACCGCAAGGTTCAGTTTTAGGACCTATATTATTCTTAACTTACATAAATGACATTTCATGCGGCATAGATAGAAGTACTACAGTGCGACTTTTTGCAAACGACTGCCTACTTTATAGAGAAATACACAATGAAGCTGACCAAAAAAGTTTAATGATATTCTTGATGCTGTCAGTAATTGGTGCACTGAATCTGAAAAGGAAATTAATCAAACTAAAACTGTTGCTTTGCGCGTCACAAACAAAAATAAGCGTGTCTTCTATTCCAATTACACTCGTTTTACCCGCCTGTTTACACTATGTTTTACCCGCCTGTCAACCGTCAATGAAATGAAATATTTAGGTGTAACGATGTCCAGTAATCTATATTGGAGGACCCATTTAGAAAACATTTGTGCGGTGGCGGAGAGAAAACTATAGTACTTGCGAAGAAAATTAAGACTTGCTACGACTCCCGTTAAGCTAGCAGCATATCTTACGTATATTCGGCCAACATTGGAATATGCCAGCATTGTGTGGGATCTCTCGGAAATCGGCCTCATTAATATGCTAGAAAGAGTACAAAGGTGAGCTGCCAGGTCTATTCTTTCAAAATATTCGTCGACTGAGTCAGTAACAGAAAAGCTACACACTCTTCAACTGCCCACTTTAGCCGAACGACGGCGATTGGCAAGAATGAAGTTCTTGTTTTTATTGTCAAAAATAAATTAAACATAAACACAACAAAATACTTAACGCCACGCCGCGGAAGAAACCTAAGAAGTGTAAACGATTACACATACGAAGTGCCACAACAGCGTGTCAACGTATATGCGAATTTTTTCCAAAAACAATTCTTCAGTGCAATGTTTTGCCATTGCCACTGATTTATTGTTATTCACTGGAAAAATTTGAGAAAGGGCTCAAAGATATTTTTCTGTAAGCATGGTCTACTATGTTAATTTATTGCAATTTATTTGTATGCTTACGACTGCACTGTTTTTCCTTCAGCCTCAATGCCGGTGTTTCCAATGCATGTTATGTAACATTTCCAAGTCCAAGTGTTGCTGCTTAAATTGCTGTATGATTTGAGTGTGTTGATAATTATCATTCTTAGTATGTCCCCTCCCCCCCCTCCCCTGTAACAGCCGAAAGGCTAACAGTATTTGGAAAATAAAAAAAATAAAAATACGGTGCTAGTGGCCGAGAACAAGGAAGATTTGCAGAAATAATAGACATCTGCAGTAATTAGGGAGATAGGTTAGATTTCAGATTCTGTAAGAAAAAATCAGCAGTCATAATTTGTAATGATAATGAAGGTAGTGAGCTTAGCATACAGGAAATCAGCCTTAGAGATATCAGATAAATACAAATATCTGGTGTATCGATAAGCAATGGGACCGAGTATCTAAGGGAACACGAAATATACGTAACGACTACAGGCACAGCAGGGTTCAAAAATAGGGCACTGTGGATTTACAATAGGTATGATGTTGTGAGAGGAATACAGAAAAGGATCATAGTTTCGTATAATCCAAGGGATATTCGAAATACCTAAAGACGAGTACACACGCCTTCCCGGAAAACATAGCACTAGATTGAATCATGATGCCCCCATTGAACCTTTCAGCGCTCGCACTGACATCTTTCGGTGGTCATTTTTCCCGGATGCTATAGAACAATGGAATTCTTTACCGCAACATGTTATTATTAGTACCGATGTACAAACTTTTGACAGAGAAATTGATGCTTATTTTGGTAATGGTTGAAGTACTGCTCATTCTGTTTTCCTGTGTTCATTGCTTAGTGGTTTTTTTAGGTGTTCTGTTTGTACTCATATTGTACTCCCTCCCTGTTATGACCCTCAAGCGAGGGTTGACAGTATTATTAAATAAATAAAAAATAAATAAATAGTTCGTGGTCTGACGTTCGGCAATGTGATCTTGTGCATGAGATCAGGCGTTCAAACAAGTTTAAAAATTAAGCAACGCGGTATAAGTAGGCTTGCTGTAGGAGCTCACGGGAACACACCAAATCAGGGAGCGCAAGGTGATATGGGATGCCGTTCACCTTGCGACAACACCTCACTCTGTACTCTAACAAAACCTCAGCCACTCAGGGCAGCTGGCCAAGCTCCCTCGACCAGGGGCGACACCGCTGTGAGTACGCTGATCGAAGACTATAATTAGAATGTCAGTACTGGCTTCGCATGCGGTTCACCCAAAGCCCCATCGAGCTTCGCAGCACGATCACGCGACTCCTGGTCACGGTCAGGGCCTCAACAGCGTCTACTTCCACGATTTTCCCGACGGGCTCACCAGGACTGCACGTCATTGATGAGGCGTTGACCACAGCCGCCTCCTAAGACCACGAAAAGAGCCCACCCGAGAGCCGCAGTAAGCAACAGTTTACCAACACGGAGTTTTTGTACCAACTCAGCTGCTTGGTGTCGACATGCTCCAGAGTTTCGGCATCTGTATCGCCATCGTTGGCTGCCTGTGAATGCCACCATTCTGTGACTGTCAGGACGACACCGTTTACTGGATAGCTATCGTCAACACGCTAGGAGCTCACAATGAATAGACCGAAGAGCACAAGTGGTGAGTAGCCATAGACCACCTTCAAAATCCTGCCGTGGCGTGGCATAGATACGAAGGTGTTTAGCACCAATCATGAGTGGAATGAAGCTGCAAGCTGATTGCTACTTTGAGCCGGAATCCCTCCCACATCTCTGCAAGCGTCAAGACCAACCTGACCGGTAACGATAATGGAGCTCACGGAGTGTTCTATTTTGAGGCTCCAACTGTGCGCTACAGTTCTCCACTTGAGCTTCCAGAATCTTCTCCGGCATCTGACCGAAGTTCATCATGGTCAGAGAGCAGCACCGAAGACAGACCTCATGAAGGGCGTTGATCTAACGACGCTCTTGACGCCATCCAAATCTTTATGCCGCATGAGAGCTACGAGGCAGACAACCTCAATCGCTCAGCTCGCGCTTCCACCATTGTGCCTTTTTTCGAAGACCAAGTTCATAAAAGGACACATATTAAGACACACTGATTAGAGGCTCGTTAAAAGCCACATCATGGTTGTTTTCCAGGAACACATGCTTTCTTAGCCCCTTTGCCATAGCAAGAATGCAGTTCCAGACAAGGCACCCAACATGTGAGGCTTTACATGTACGAGTGTTTTTTGGGTGCATTGGAAACCACTTTAGAGACAAGAGAACAGTAAATCTATCTGCAATAGAATACAGTGTATACCATAGTATAGATGACAATGCACCTTCTCCTGCTCCCTGCAGCAATGTGAAGCACGATAAAAATAAGGCACAACTTTCTTTTAAAGTTAAATACACTTGGTAATCAAGCTTTCAGAATTGAGACGCTTTAAGACACTGATGTCATACATTTAGCACCCTCTTGCAAAGCAAATAGTATGTGCCGAAGCAAAGCGGTGCCATCTATGTGCCAGTGTGAAAGAAGACGATGTTCGTGTGGTTCGTGCTTGCCGGGTTTCTGCCTGAACCAGCTCGTTGTGGCTAACATTTTGTCAATAATAATAACTCTTCGTAGGCGTACTCGCTTGTTGCATTGTAACAAGTTGTAGAGATGTAACTGCCGTGGCCGGTATCAAACTCCCGAACTTCGGGTCGGCAGGCGAGCACCTTAGCCCCTGATCCGCCATGGTGGACACAACTTTACGTAGTCGTGTGGCTCTGGGGTAGAAAAATTGGCTACTTCACAAAATGCCAGGGTTCGCTTTTGGATTTAACTGTGATTTTTATTCTGTATGGTCAAGAAATATTTCACTCTCCGGCATTGTCACTGAAACAGGCAGCAGGTTTTTTTTTCCGACATAAGCTTTGTAAAGTTATCATGGAAAGATTTCCAGTGTCTGTTTTAGCAATACTTGAGAATAAAGCCTTGCTGGGGCTCATAACATTTGGGACACGCCCAAATTTTATGGGTCATGGGTATGCACCAGATGTGCATGGGAAAAGGTTTCATGATTTACGAGACACGTATTTCATGTAATTCGAGCCATGACACGTCGGTCATGTTTGTCTTACACTCATAGTCTTATAAGCCAGTTTTGGAACGTACTAGTGAAGGAGGTGATCACCCGAGCACCCTGACACAGGCAGCTAGATAGATGGATAGATCAAAACGGTCAAAATACCTTTATTTCGCTAAAAAAGGCTTTGATATTCAGATGGTGCAAACACACTTAAGAACCAATTGGAAGATCATTTGGAACGTAGTAAAAGATTGGGCATGTGACAACCATTTCATATATTAACAGTGAAGCTGTTTAAGCAGAGAATTGGTGTGCGATGGGAGAACAAAAGTAACTATCACCATGAAGGGGCACATGCTCTCTTTGGCCTCTTGTTCATTTATGTCCTGCTGTGCTTCACTCCCAGAACACATGCGCCGATACGTCCGGCATAGGATGCATTAAGACTGATGGACTAAAGAATGAGTGAAAGAGAACGAAATGTTGGCATAAAAAGATCTCAATGAAACGGCATTCAAATCTATGTACTGACAATCTGAAAACAACCGCTCTGCTATCCAGGCACGCTACCAAAATTTATCATAGCTTTTTATAGTATAGAGTGTAAGGAGGTTGGAAAGATAAGCGAGAGTGAGGAACAGGGAAAAATGTGGAGAGAAGAAGGTGTCACATAGAAAGAATGAGGAAGGAACAGAATAAAAAGTGAGGAAGGTGAAAAAAGAAATAGAAAGAATCTAAAATAAAGACAAAAACAAATTGTATGAAAGAAGACAGAAATAACATATAAAAAGAAAAAGAGGGAGGAAAAAGTCTAATAACACAAAAACAAGGAAGTTTGTTCAGTATCATTTCTTTGAGACTTGGCACCACTATTGCAAATCTGCCTCAATTTTTTGTCCCATTGTTATCGCGTGAGAACAACACTCAGCACTGGTTGCAGATTAAATCAAAAACCTGAAAAACATGTCCCACCGACTCTTCTTGTGTGACCAAGCATGCACAGAACACTCTGAAGCCAATATTCTTACGCTACTGACAAGGCCCTTGTGATCGACCATGAGGATCGTCTCGGCAGAAGAATACAAACATTTCTTCTTTTGTCACTGCTAAATTTCACAAGGCATCAAGCGAGCATGTTCAGAACTTCTGTAGTTGTTTTGTACTTTACAAGGATGAAGGTTGTGTCATTTTGCTAAATAGCACTCGCACTTATTTCTTGCCTCTTGCTCTTGACAACGTGTTCAGGCAAATCACCCAGATATAATTGGTCTCAAGCTTTTGTTCCACAAGCACCCCATGCAGCCAGAACATACCAACGAAGTAAATGTTCTTTATTTTGTAATCAGCATCCATATTTTAGCCAATCTGAACTTCGGTATTATCATCTTTCTCCAATTTTAATAACAACTCTCTCTAAGAAATGTCCCGTATATAGGATGCGGTAAAAAGGCGTTTTAAATTACATTACTTGACGTTTTTCAGCCCTTCCTCCACATCAAATTTCTGCACTATGCTAGCCTTTCCAGGACTAAACTTTGTGACTGTGGTCCACCAGATCAGGGGAGTTTGGTACTTTTGGTTTCTTTCTAATGGTATGCTTTCTCATAAGGTTAGTTTAGAGATGGCACAGTGATGTGTATTTGTTCTTCCTACGTCCTCGTTTTTTCGCTGTGCCGATTTCTTATGCAATTCCTAAAGAGAAAATTGAGCCCCAAAACTGTCTTCATCAAACTGGGACACCTCAACAGTAGCTCACGAGGAATGGGGGTAAGCAGGGATTAAAAGGATAGCAGTAAAGGTATATATATAGAGAGAGATGCGCAAGGACAGTGAGCAATGACACAAGAGAGATAGGAAATATGGAAACACAGTCACAGGAGTCTGAAGAAGGGGCTTGCGAGAGCTCTTGTTGGGGACAGGAGATGGCGTAGGGCTAATCCAGTCAGCCAGAGCTGCGCTGACGTCGTCGTAGGGGACCGGCGGCAGGAGGTGGCGTAAAACCAACCCAGTCGGCCAGAGCTGCACTGTCGTCGGAAATCGCGAGGGCACAACCGGTCGGCACGAAATCCAGCGAGTGAGTCTGACTGTGTCGATTTTGACATGCATACAATGCATCTGTGCAGAGATTTGAATATAGTCAACACAACTGCAGAAAAAGCAACACTAGTGACACGAGGACAAGCACAGGCTTCCAACGGAAATTTTATAGAACATAGAATGTATAGCCCACATCCAAAATATCAACATGCTCATGGTAAGAAAAAATAACTTAGGTGAAAGTACACTGAAAGAAACTGTAAAAAAAACTAAGGCAAAATAGCACATGACAATGAATACAGGTAAGCCAGTTCATTAGCAGATAGGAACATCGAAGGTTTATTGTCACCAGCTTCCTTTAGCTGTTCATGCAGCCTCAATGATAATCCGGGTGCTACCATAAAGGTGAGCTGCTATAGCTTTTGTTTTCTCGAACAGAGGCTGGCAACCACAATCTCAACAATCACAAGCCAAAGAACCATCTCTATCTATGGTTGTTGCCTTTTGACAGTGTTTCTGCAACCATATACTTAGGCACCCGTCTCTTTGACCCACATAACTGTGTCCACAGAACCAGGATATGTTGTAATCGATGCCTCCTGCACAGTCAACAAAGTTTTGCCGTGCATAGATTGGCTATGATTCAAAGCTCTTTTAACATCACAAGATAATTACATAAATGAGATTGCTTATTCAGTGCATTGGTAAAACAGGAAAGTACCAAAACTTATGGTTACAGGGAAATTTGCAAAAAGTAAAATAAATGGGCAGAGACGCTTCCTTGGGTTCTCATAATTATAAATACGACTGCCAGGGCCTGTTTGAGAAAAGACAAGTTCTCGTAACTCATCCTTATGATGGCGCCTAGAACCTTCAATACTTTTGACTGCAAAGAACTGGCTTACCTGGATTCATAGGCTACTTCTATGTTGCCATTTTTCGTTTTTTTTTGTGTGGGCTCTGTTGTTTTATGCTTCACTTCGTTTTTTTTTGTTGTTTTTAGCATAAGCATGTTGTTTTAATCTCGAGTGTAGGGCAACACATTTGGGAATTGTGAGAAATATCAAGTGGATGTCGGCACTAATCCTCGTCTTAATTGTGTTGCTGTGTTTAGCGCTGAGCAGTTTGAAGTATGGAATACCAACTAGTCCGGTGTCGCATGTTGTGCAGCAACCGTGGGGTGACAGCTGCACGCTCACAGTCGAGTGTTTTTTTATCGCTCGCGCAGCCATGGAAGCGAATAAGGAGGCTTGACTGAGCATGCGAATGTCACATGAGCACTTCCAATCGAAAGTGAATTTCTGGACCCTGATTGACTCATCTCCACATCTAAGACAATGAAAAAACTTGGACTGGTTGGCCATCGGAATTACTTGTGATGAGAGCTTGTGGGCTCAAGCAAAACGTTTATTGAACTCTGGCTACCCCTTGCACTTGTTGACCGCTGTCGCCGAACGTATAAGCAGGAAAGGAAGGGCAAACGTCAAAGACCAGGCAACCGCCACTAAGGCAGGCAAGGTTTCTGTAGTGCCTTACATGCATGCCATTTCGCATAACTTGCGAAGGATAGCAAGGAAGGCGGGTGCGGATGTAGTGTTTTCTGCTCCCGAAAAGTTGCAAGGAATGTGCAAAAAGGTCAATGCAGAAAGTAGCGGGAAACAGGATTGTAAGATTAAGCACCGGGAGAAATTTGTGAAGTGTTGTGGTGTTGTCTATAGCACTCCTTTGACTTGCGGTTGCGAATACATAGGCCAATCTGGAAGGTGTGTGAATGAAAGACTAAGGAAACACTAGTACAATGTAGAAAGAGCTGTATGTGGTCATTTGACCCTTGACTGTCAGAGGTGCGGTTGCGTCCCTATGTTACAAAACACCCGTATACTCTTTAAGGCCCGTGACAGAACCCCACGTGAAATTATTGAAGCTTTTGAAATAGACAAAATGAAAGAAAAATGTGTGAGTGTGGCTTCCATAGCATTATCATCTAAAGAAAAAAAGTATCTAGAATCTTCACTTTTGACGGGCTAGTGTAGATTGTCGCTATCGGTGATGACACGTGCATGGGCTGTGCTGTATTCTTGACGTGACATTATCCAGGTTTTATCGGTCTACTGTTGTATAAACAGCGTGTGTGATCGCAAATAAAACATTAGTTGCAAATTAGCGCTGTGTGTGTGTGCATCTCTCCTTTGTGTGTGTCCTTGTCGTGGTGCGCTATACCAGTGAAAATGAAGAATAGCGTCGTATGATGCTTGTACTTTGAAAACAGGGTGGTTGGCAGCTTTTCTGAATGATGTAGTGGTTAAAGTACCACGCATTTAACAGTTCAGCTAATACAAGTTCGATGCTACTACGCATGTAAAATGCAGTATTCGACGAACAAGTGCACGAATCTGAGCAGGTTGCCGAACGGCCGCGCAAACCACAAAACTTCAAGCGCACTCAGCAAAACTGGCAACACGTACGACCTATCACACCGTCACCACCTCACACACAACAGAAGTGAATATCACGGATGTCAAAGAGCACTGAAACAGGATGACGAGTCATTGATATTGTGGCCTTCACGCAAGCTCAAGCGAACCACATAATTCAGTGGTTCCAAACGCGAGCAAAATCTAACTATTCAGGTTCACAAAGCTCTTTTCAACGACAGATACAATCACAGTGTGCGCCAACGACGTAAACATCGAGCCAACCATAAATACGACAAAAGCATAGCGTCCTTAGGTTGCCTGAACCAGCGTTGTAAACTTTGACGAAAAGCCGCAATGTTCCACAAATCTGCCTAGATCGAAGCCTAGTTGGGTCAAAATAGCGTTTTTGTTATTTTAACCGGGTGAACATAGCATACCGGCTATTCTCACCAGGTCGCAGCAGCGGCGGCCGGCTGGCTGCTGCGCCGTGCGGCGCAGGAGACGCTGCCTTTCGACTTCACATGCTTTTCGCTGGAGTCTGGACTCTGTCGCGAACAATAAATGGCGTCACTGCTACGTCAATCACATGTGACGTCACTTGAAGACTTTTTTTAAAGTTAGTTTTGACTTTCCCTCGTATCGCCACGGAGTGCCTAGTATGCCACGTGCTTGATGAATTTCGTCCCTAGTGTCATCTTCACTACTCACGGGGCATCGATGGCATGCCGTGGGTAATTGGATTACAATGCCGCACAAAAATCTACAAATACAGGTGCTCGCAACTATGTCCGTTCTTGTTCACTCCGCTTTGGAATGGCGCAGGTCAACTGTGATCGAGCTGTCACTGACGACAGAAGCCATCGTTGCGAAATTTGCAGTATGTTGTTCACCAAAAGGAAAAACATGTTTCGGCATGTCAGGCACGTCCAGAAAGTAACCCCAGAAGTTAATACGCGCGTTAAATGTGAGGTTTGTGGCGTTGGCCTGTCTTTACTGCAACAGTATGCGAGGCACCACATCGCAACGCATGAATTCGTCGCCGAGTACGTGCAGCGCAAGTTCCTCAACGATAAAGGTGAGTGACCCATTCATTCACTGGTTGATAGTTGTTAGGAAAAGCAATTACAGTACATTATCATCATCTTTTGTGGTGCGGCTGTACAGCACATGATCGTTTGCACGTGTATTAATTGAGCCAGCTAGGTAATTTTTGGGTGCTTGTCGCGTGGAAAATAAAAGAATGCACAGAAGGGCTAATTGTCGTTCGCGATCACACTGGAAGTACGGCGGCTGGCGTCACTTATAGTTTTTCTCTCTAAGCTCAGATGCCTTTTTTGGTGTTGGACAGGATGCACGTGCTCTTGTGAATGGTATCGTCGATTTGATGGCGTAATTCTGACAAATGTTTGCAGAAACTATGGTACGTGCAATGTCAGTGCACGTTAAACAACACCAGATGGTCAAAATTTACGGAGCCCTCCACTACGGTGTGCCTTATCATATTGCCGCGAACGTAATAACAGACAGCGACGAAACGACATCTTGCTTGCCCTTAGACCAGGACGCAAAAGCCCTCTTCTTTCTTCACTTCCAAGGGATTCCACCTACAGTTGATGGCTCATACCCATTACCTGTGACATTACTCCGTCTCCTCAAAAAGCATCGGCTCGATGCTGGTAATGAGCGTTGAAAAAAAAATGAGAAAAAAAAGATGCTACCATGGAACCGAACAATTCCGTCGAAAGGGAAAAAAATGGGCTGGCGTCATAGAAGTACTCAATAAAGAAATGAGTAAATACACAAGACAATAAAAAAACCAAAGTGACAAAAACATAGTCATTGCATGGTAAGTTAGTCCACGTTCGATGGATGACCCGAGAAATATAGCTTGAGTCTTGACACGTGCACCACATCACTTTGTGGAAACCGACGGGAACGTCTTGAGGCGCCCTCAGGCAGAACTTCATACGTAACGTCACTGAGTCGGCGCAGAACTTTGTAAGGGCCGAAGTAGCGCCGAAGTAGCGCTGAAGCAACTTCTCAGAGTGACCTCGTTGTTGGATGGGAGTCCACACCCAAACTTCATCGCCTGGTTGGAAGGTAACCTTTCGGTGTGTAAGGTTGTAGCGGTGTGCGCCGGCAGTTTGCAAGCCTGAATACGGCATCAGGCGAGTTGACGGGCCTCCTCGGCGCGTTGAGCGAACCATTCAGCGTCCGTGTTGAACATGCTCAAGTTGTTGGGAAGGAGGATTGCGTCGAGCATTGTAGTGACCTCTCGACCATGAACTAAGCGAAATGGGGTGAAACCTGTACTCTCTTGGACTGCTGTATTGTAAGCAAAAGTTACGTAAGGGAGTATATCATCCCAGTTCTTGTGATCAACGGCCACATACATTGACAGCATATCTGCAATGGTCTTGTTAAACCGTTGAGTGAGTCCATTTGTTTGGGGGTGATAACCTGTGGTTTTCCGATGTTCTGTACCACTTAGTCTCAGCACTTCTTGAAGCATCTCTGCGGTGAAGGCTGTACCACGATCAGTAATTATCACACCTGGCGCTCCGTGACGAAGTACAATGCTGGTGACAAAAAAACTGCGATTTTGGCTGTGGTAGCTTTGGGCAGGGCCTTTGTGTCGCTGTAACGCGTTAAATAATTGGTGGCAACCACAACCCACCGGTTTGCAGACGAAGAGGTGGGAAATTAGCCGAGCAAGTCAATGCCAATTTGATGGAATGGTGTCTTCGGCGTGGCAATAGGTTGTAATAGTCCTGCTGGTCGGACAGGTGGAGTCTTACGGCGTTGGCAGTCGCGGCATGTGTGGACGTACTGCTTGACTGTCTTCGTGAAGCGGGGCCAGTAGTATGAGCGGCGAATTCTTTCCAATGTGTGCGTGTAGCCAAGGTGTCCGGATGATGGTTCGTCGTGACAAGCATGTAAAATATTGTCCCGAAGCGAAGTCGGCGCAACCAGTAAGTAGGTAAGTAGCCTGGGTATGGTCAAAATTTTCTTATAGAGGACTCCATCACTGATGCAGAACGAGGCCAGCGAACGTGCGAAGTTCCGAAGAAGGCTGCGTTTTCGGCCTTCGAGGTAGTCAATCAGCGGGCTTAGCTCCATGTCGTCGCGTTGTTGTTGAGCCAAGTCGGTTGCTGACACAGAGGAAAGGAATGTATCGTGCTCTTCAACGTCCGCGTTCGTACTTCCAATTTGTGCACGTGAGAGACAGTCAGCATCAGTGTGTTTCCGTCCTGACTTGTGAATGACTGCAACGTCAAATTCTTGCAGTCGAAGGCTCCAGCGTGCTAGACGACCGGAAGGGTCTTTGAGGTTGGCGAGCCAGCATAAAGAATGCTGGTTGCTAACTACCCTGAACGGTCGACCGTATAAATAAGGGCGAAACTTTGTTATAGCCCAAACAACGACTAAGCATTCTTTTTCTGTTGCAGACTAGTTTTTCTCTGCAGATGATAGTGTTCGGCTTGCATAGGAAATCACGCGCTCTACGCCATTTTGCCATTGAACCAGTACAGCTTCAAGTCCGACGTTGCTGGCATCCGTGTGCAGCTCTGTGGCAGCGTTATCGTCAAAGTGACCGAGTACAGGTGGGGCTTGGAGATGGTTTCGTAGCGTGTCAAAGGCGTGATGCTGATCATAACCCCAAACAAACGGTACGCCGTCTTTCGTAAGTTCATTTTGCGGTTCAGCGATTTTAGAAAAGCCTTTGACGAAGTGTCTTTAATATGCGCAGAGTCCCAAAAATCGGCGGAGGTCGCGCTTGTTCGTTGGGACAGGAAATGCGGCAACAGCTCTCGTTTTCTCAGGGTCTGGGTGTATACCAGCGTGGCTGACGACGTGACCAAGAAATTTCAGTTCCTCGAATGGAAAGTGGCATTTCTCAGGTTTGAAAGTCCAGCTGTTCGAATCGCCTGAAGAACTGCCTGTAAGCGCTGGACGTGCTGCTCAAACGTGTCCAAGAAGACGACCACATCGTTAAGGTATACAAGACACGATTGCCATTTTAGCCCAGAAAGAACCGTGTCCATCATTCTTTGAAAAGTAGCTGGTGCCGAGCATAAGCCGAAGGGAAGGACCTTGAACTCGTAGAGTCTGTCAGGAGTAATGAAGGCGGTCTTTCCGCGGTCGCGCTCATCAACAGATATTTACCAATAGCTGCTGCGTAGATCCATGGAAGAAAAGTAACGAGCATTGCGAATGCGGTCCAGCGAGTCGTCTATTCGTGGTAAAAGATACACGTCTTTCTTCGTGATGTTATTCAACTTTCTGTGGTCGACGCAAAATCGCAGAGTGCCATCTTTTTTCTTTACTAACACAACAGGGGACGCCCAGGGACTGGTCTATGGCTGGATGACATCGTCCTTGAGCATCTGCTGGACCTGTTGGCGTATAACGTCTTGTTATTTTTGCGAGACTCTGTAAGCATGCTGTCGAATGGGTCTCTTGGTAGGCTCGGTGATGATACTGTCACGAGGTTGTGATACACGCAGCACTTGAGAGGAAGCACGCAGGAGTCAGGGCGGTGTCAGGCGAACTGTTTATTGGGCGAACTTGTGCCCAGCAAAACAGGGCCAAACACAACTCATAGCAACAGCGGCGTGAACAGTCGTCGGCCGACGGAAAAAAAAGACCCCCATGCAGTGGCGCACTGCGCCGGCTTTTTATACACGCGTCGTAACGCGTTCCAGAGTGGCATACAAGATAAACGCGGCCTGCGTTGCACTTAACAGAAAGTGATAGCGTCTTCCTTCGTAAACCAAAAGAACCGCGCGTGTCAGTCTTTTATACACGCGTCATAACGCGTTCCAGAGTGGCATACAAGATAAACGCGGCCTGCGTTGCGCTTAACAGAAAATGATAGCGTCTTCCTTCGTAAACCAAAAGAACCACGCATGTCAGTCTTTTATACACGCGTCATAACGCGTTCCAGAGTGGCATACAAGATAAACGCGGCCTGCGTTGCGCCGCACGTGTCAATACGATGCCTGGCAAGCGGTGTTTGGTTAACTTTCAAAGTCGTAACGAAGCAGTCCCGAAATGAGCCGAGTAGCTTCAGAAGACATTCCAGTTGTGCAGACGGTAGACCCTGGTTTACGTCGAGAGTGCTTGCAAATGTCATGGCGGAATCGTCGCACGACGAAAGAGCAGATAATGTTGAGGGACCAGGGACGTCGGCAATATCCTCAAGGTATGCGATCGCAGTGTGTTTGGTAAGATGGTGATACTCCTCGCTGAAATTCGTGACTAATAGGCAAGCCTCCTTTCTACTGGGCTGAACAATACCTCGGGCAACGCAGATTTGTTGTGCAAAAAGTAGGGACAAATTTCCTTCTGCAATTACAGCATCGGGGACGTCTTGGTCACATTAAACGTTGATAAAAAGGCTGCTGCGCGGAGGCAGAGTAACAGATTCGGAGGATGCACGTAGGGCAGCCTTCGATGAGCGGGCATTTTTCGGTTCAGAATGAAACGGGTCCTCGAACGACACCTGCAAGTCTCGTAGGTCAATAGTTGCGCCGTGTTCGCGAAGAAAGTCCAGCCCCAGAATGAGTGGACGGGAGCACACAGGTAATACGAGGAAAGACCCCGTGAACGTCGAAGCACGGACTCGAACACGGGCTGTGCACATTCCAGTTGGCATGACGAGGTGGCCCCCTGCCGTTCCCAACGGCGGTCCTTGCCAAGGGGTAGTTACCTTCCTCAGTTGGGATGCTAGGGTGCTGCTCATAAGCGAATAATTGGTGCTGGTGTTGACGAGGGCAGTGACGACGTGATTATCGACGTGTACGGGGATGTGGGCGGAAACAGTCTTATGACTTTCGGAAACGACTGGAAAGTCAGAACGGTCTTCGTCGGGTCTTCGCGTCGAAGGAGGCTCTTTGACAGTTCGTTGGGACGCGGCTTTATCCCCAGGAGCCACGGTTTCTAGTTTCCCCTGTGGGGATTCGGTGACCTGCCTCTGAAAGGAGCGTAAGATGACGAGGGAATGCTAGGTGACGTTGGGCGGCGATGTGATGGTGATCGTGATTGGGGGCGTTGACCAAGGCGAGGAGCTTGCTGGCCCGTAAGGTACGCTTCGAAGTCGCGGGGACGCTCACCGTAACGCGGGCACCGAGCATCAGAGTGAAAGCCACGGAGACCAAATTGGCGGTACTGGCAGTTACGGTAGACGTGAAACGCTTCGCCACAGTGGTAGCAGAGTGGACGGTTATAGGACGTACGCCACACGCTGGCCTTTGTGGCGTTCTGCCACAATCCAGACGGAGGATAAGTTGGTGCACTCGGAAACCTTGAGGCGGCTGGCGGAGTCGAAGAGGTGCCCTGGAATCGATGGCTAGCCTGATCTATTCTCCCCATGGTGGGATCAGGGTCATGTGGTGCAGGAGATCGCAGAGCCGCCGCATAAGTCAGCACAGGGGCCTCAGGCCTTGTTGGCGCGAGTGGGGTGACCACCTGTCGGATCTCATTTCGGATTAAGTCTGCGAGAGCACTTACGGGTGTTTGGGGTCCCGCTGCTTGGAGTTGGCGCAGCTCGTCCCGCACGACGCTTTTTATGAACTCAGCGAGGGCATGCCTCTCGCTGTCAGCCCCGATAAAGCATGCAGCAGGGGTCACGTCGTGGCGTTCATACTGTGACGACCTATACTGGAGAGTACGCTCCATTGTGGTTGCCTCATTTATGAACTCTGCCACAGTCGTCGGTTGATTGCGCACGAGTCCGTCGAAGAGCTGCTCTTTTACTCCACGCATTAAATGCCGCACCTTCTTTTCCTCTGACATTGCAGGGTAAGCACGCTTGAAGGGTCAAAGCATGTCCTCGACAAACATCGAAACTCTTCTCGTTGGGTCGTTGGTTCCGAGACGAGATAGCCTGCTCCGCTCTCTTTTTCCTTTCAGTGCGGCGGTACGCATCACGAAACTGTCGGCTGAACTCATGCCACGTCGCAAAAGAACCCTCGTGATTCTCGTACCACGTTCTGGCAGAGTCTTCTAACGCAAAGTAAACTCTCCGCAGCTTGCGAGCTTCATCCCATTCGTTGATGTTGGCAACTCGATTGAAGTGGTCAAGCCAGTCGTCAACATCTTCATAAATGTCTCCATGAAATGAGCGTGGTGTTTGCGGCGCATGAAAAACATGCGGGAGAAAAGAATAGTCGTCGTTGGTTTGACTCGCCTGGTTGTTAGTTGAAGATGCCATCTCGTCTTGAGAGAGGGGACCGTACTCGGGAGATAGTCCTCGCAGGCGGCGACTGCTTCTTGCCGTGGGAGCTCTAGCTGTCTCCAAGTAGCTCGGTGTGTCGGCTGAAAATCTGCAGCTGAGGCGCATTTACCCAGCACCTCCACCAGTGCCGCGAACGTAATAACGGACAGCGACGAAACGACGTCTTGCTTGCCCTCAGACCAGGACGCAAAAGCCCTCTTCTTTCTTCACTTCCGAGGGATTCCACCTACAATTGATGGCTCATACCCATTACCTGTGACAATATTGTCACGGGGTCGTGACGTGGCCGAAGACAGGAGACTTCGTGTTAGGATTTAACTGTTTATTTGGGCGAACCTGTGGCCGGTAAACTGAAAGTCCAATTACAGCAGCAGTCTCGCACAGATAGCGGTCTCGGACTGATAGCGGCGAACGGAGCGTCGGCCTTCGATCAACAACTGACAAGCGGCGAAGCGCGTCGGCATTTATACTCTTGCCGTCGAATGTTCTAGCGTTATCGCTGGCGGTGGCGTAGGTTCAAGAACAATCTATACCGTTCGCACAGTGGGCGTGATCTTATCGAAATGATCTACTACAGTCCGGAACCTTCTAGAAAACTGCAGGCGCGGTTTGCGCTGAGAATCGTGTGGTGTTTTCGGACGATAACAAAAGCTTGGGAAATGGAACGTGGCATTGCCCCCCTCTGAAAAAAGGCATCGTCCCGATGCTTTAACTAAAAATGAAAGTACAATAATAATGCAAGAAAGTACAATGAATAAATTACGATACAACAATAATACAAAAAACACTAGTTCAGTTTGTTAACGCGCATGAAACGGCTTGAGGCGCGCGACATGGACGACTTCAGGTCGCGATCGGCGTCGTTGAGAGTTCGTGATGCCGTCGGGGACAACCTCGTAATCAAGTGGGCCGAGCCGTCGAACCACCCTGTACGGTCCGAAGTACCGTCGCAGAAGTTTTTCACTTAGTCCACGTCAGCGTATCGGCGTCCACACCCAAACACGTTCACCGGGCTGGTATTCTACGAAGCATCGTCGAAGGTTGTAACGGTGGCTGTCGGTCGTCTGTTGATTCTTGATACGGAGACGTGCAAGTTGTCGGGCTTCTTGGGCACGTCGAAGGTACTCGCTCACATCCAGGTTTTCTTCGTCGGTGACGTTGGGTAACATTTCATCGAGCGTCGTTGCCGGGCTCCTTCCGTAGACCAATTTGTATGGCGATATCTGCGTCATCTCCTGCACCGCCGTGTTGTATGGGAAGGTCACATACGGAAGAATGGCGTCCCACGTCTTGTGTTCGACATCGACGTACATTGACAGCATGTCGGCGATCGTCTTGTTAAGCCGCTCGGTGAGGCCGTTGGTCTGTGGGTGGTACGCTGTCGTCCGGCGGTGGTTTGTTTGGCTGTATGTCAAGATTGCTTGAGTTAAGTCGGCAGTGAATGCCGTTCCTCTGTCGGCGATAAGGACCTCTGGGGCGCCATGACGTAGGACGATATTTTCGACGAAGAATTTAGCTACTTCGGATGCACTGCCTTTTGGCAGGGCTTTTGTCTCGGCGTAGCGGGTGAGGTAGTCGGTAGCTACCACGATCCACTTGTTTCCGAAAGCCGACGTCGGGAACGGCCCCAGTAGGTCCATACCAATCTGCTGGAAAGGTCGGCAAGGTAGATCAATTGGCTGCAGAAGTCCCGCTGGCTTTGTCGGCGGTGTCTTGCGTCGCTGACAGTCCCGGCATGTTCTCACATAACGAGTGACGTCGGTGGTAAGACGTGGCCAGTAGTAGCTTTCTTGTATCCTCGCGAGCGTGCGAGAAACACCGAGGTGCCCTGCCGTCGGATCGTCGTGCAGGGCCTGCAGGAGTTCTGGTCGCAGAGCTGAAGGCACCACAAGGAGGTACTTAGCTCGAAGCGGTGAAAAGTTTTTCTTTTGTAGAAGACCGTTTCGTAGAAAGAACGACGCAAGTGCGCGCTTGAATACCTTCGGGACTTCGGCGGTCCTGCCTTCGAGGTATTCTATTAGGGCCTTAAGTTCCGGGTCGGCCCGCTGTCGTTCAGCGAAGTCGTCGGTAGTTATTGTTCCCAAGAAGTACTCGTCATCCGGGTCGTCGGGTAGCGGTTGGTCGACAGGCGCACGAGAGAGACAGTCGGCGTCAGAATGTTTTTTGCCGGACTTGTAAATGACAGTAATGTCATACTCTTGACGTCTCAAGCTCCATCGTGCGAGACGACCTGAAGGGTCCTTCAAGGTAGCTAGCCAACACAAGGCGTGGTGGTCGCTCATAACTTTGAAGGGCCTGCCGTAGAGGTAGGGGCGAAATTTCGACGTAGCCCAGATGATGGCGAGGCACTCCTTTTCTGTTGTGGAATAATTTGCTTCTGCTTTGGATAGCGATCGGCTTGCGTAACTAATAACCCTTTCAAGTCCGTCAGCCCTCTGCACAAGAACGGCGCCAAGACCTACGCTGCTTGCGTCAGTATGTATTTCTGTCTCGGCGAATTCGTCGAAATGGGCAATTAACGGAGGCGTCTGGAGGCGACGTTTAAGCTCCTGGAAAGCGTGTTCCTGTGGCGTTTCCCACTTGAACTCCACGTCGGCCTTGGTAAGGTTAGTGAGAAGATCGGCGATGCGGGCGAAGTTTTTCACGAACCGCCTATAATAGGCGCACAGGCCCAGAAATCGGCGCACGGCTTTCTTGTCAGTGGGCGGCGGGAAGTCGGCGATGGCGGCTGTTTTCCGTGGATCGGGACGAACTCCAGACTTGCTGATAACGTGCCCCAGAAACAAGAGCTCCTCATACGCAAATCTGCACTTTTCTGGCTTCAGTGTGAGTCCGGAAGTCTTGATGGCTTGAAGTACAGCTTCAAGGCACCGAAGATGCTCGTCGAAACTCGAGGAAAACACGACGACGTCGTCCAAGTACACAAGGCAGGTCTGCCACTTCAATCCTGCCAGTACTGTATCCATAACGCGTTGAAACGTTGCAGGCGCTGAGCAAAGGCCGAAGAACATCACCTTAAACTCGAAGAGGCCGTCCGGTGTTATAAACGCCGTCTTCTCTCGGTCTCTTTCGTCGACTTCGATTTGCCAATAGCCAGTCTTGAGGTCCATTGACGAAAAGTACTTGGCGTTATGGAGCCGATCAAGTGCGTCGTCTATTCGTGGGAGGGGATACACGTCCTTTCTTGTGATTTTGTTCAGGCGGCGATAATCGACGCAGAAACGTAGGGTTCCATCCTTTTTATTCACTAACACCACGGGGGATGCCCATGGACTCTTGGACGGCTGGATAATGTCATCCCGCAGCATTTCATCAACTTGTCTCTTCATGGCCTCACGTTCTCGCGTCGAAACCCTGTACGGACTCTGACGGAGTGGTCTGGCATTTTCTTCGGTTATGATGCTGTGTTTCGTGATTGGGGTCTGCCGAATTTTCGATGACGACGAAAAGCAATCTTCGTATTGCAGGAGCAGGGCCTTGAGCAGTTCTTGCTTATCGTTCGGAAGTCTGGGATTGACGTCGAAAGCTATGGGAGGGGCTTGGTTTCTCTGAGCAGGTTCCGCAGAATCGGCGAGGGCGAAAGCACTGGTGGCTTCGACAATTTCTTCGATGCATGCGACCGTTGTTCCTTTGTTCACATGTTTGTACTCATTGCTGAAATTCGTGAGCAAAACCGTTGCTTTGCCTCCCCGCAGCTCTGCAATTCCTCTTGCGACGCAAATATTTCGGGTGACCAACAGATGCTGACTGCCTTCAACGACGCCTTCCAAGTCAGGTGATTTAGGAGCGCCGACTGAAATAATGACGCTTGAGCGAGGCGGAATGGTGACTTGTTCTTCCAGCACATTCAAGGCATGGTGTCCTGATGGCGTGCGCGGCGGTAGTGCTTCTTCTGTGGATAACGTTATCGACTTTGTTTTTAGGTTGATGACAGCACCATGGAGGCATAAGAAGTCCATGCCAAGGATGACATCTCTCGAGCAACGCTGTAGGACTACGAAGTCTGTAGGATAAATACGGCCGTTAATGGTGACTCTCGCTGTGCAGATTCCCGCAGGCGTTACGAGATGACCTCCGGCTGTGCGGATTTCAGGGCCTTTCCAAGCTGTCCTAACTTTCTTTAACTTCGCGGCGAACGACCCACTGATGACAGAATAGTCGGCTCCAGTATCGACGAGAGCAGTCACACTGTGGCCGTCGATAAGAACGTCGAGGTCGCTAGTTCGCCGTCTCGCATTACAGTTAGGGCGTGGCGTCGGGTCACGGCTGCGTCGGCTTGTTCCGCTGCTTCCATGCTGCGTCGTCCGGCCACCTTCGGTAAGTGAGCTTTTGCCTTCAGGGCTTTTCCCGGTTGGGGTTGTGTTCAAAAAGCTCCGTCGCGTCGGCGTCGTCGTCGGAGGATCTTCGGTAGTTCGTCGCACAGCAACCGCACCTCCATCGGTTGCTGCCCTTAGTTTCCCGGATACGGGCTAGGAGACCGGCCCCGCGTTGGGCCAGAGTACTGCCGGTGGTGCGGTGGCGTGCGGCGGCTGGGCGACGGCGAACGCGAAGGGCTTCGTGGTGTCCACCGAGTTCCTGTCAGGTAGTCGGCGATGTCACGTGGTCGTTCTCCTGGCTGTGGACGCGGTGCATTGACGGCGAAGCCACGCAGTCCCATCTGTCGGTACTGGCAACGGTGGTATGTGTGTCCGGCCTCACCGCAGTGGTAGCAGAGCGGGCGATGGTCAGGGGTGCGCCAGACGTCAGTCTTTCTCGGTGCACTGCGCTGGGCCGCTGGCGAACGGTATGACGTCGGTGGGGGTGGTGGCGGCGGTGGCGTCTGTCGACGGAAGTGCGATGGGGCGGCGTTTTGGCGTGGACGGGGAGGAGCGTTGTGGCGCAGTGCAGCGGCGTAGCTCATAGCTTCCGGCTCGGGCAGCGGTGCGTGGGGAATTCGAAGCGATTGCCGAACTTCTTCTCGCACAATGTCGGCAATTGAATCCACTTGAGGCTGGGCCGAAGGCAACAGCTTGCGCAGCTCTTCCCGCACGATCACTCGGATCGTTTCACGCAGGTCTCCGGAGTTACTGGCTTGAGCAGCAGCGCAGTCTGCAGTCAGGCGACGATTATACTGTCTCGTGCGCATGTCCAGGGTCTTTTCGATAGTGGTCGCTTCTGCTACAAATTCTTGGACGGTTATCGGTGGGTTTCTCATCAGTCCCGCGAAGAGCTCCTGTTTGACCCCTCGCATGAGGAAACAAACTTTTTTCTCCTCAGGCATGTCTGGATCAGCGTGACGGAATAGTCGGGTCATTTCTTCTGTGAAAATGGCGACATTTTCATTTGGTAGCTGAACCCGAGTCTCCAATAAAGCAGCGGCCCTCTCTTTGCGAGCGACGCTCGCGAACGTTTGAAGGAATGCGCCGCAGAAAACATCTCACGTTCGGAGTGTGGACTCCCGATTTTCAAGCCAAGTCCTTGCGGTGTCTTCCAAATAGAAGAACACACGACGCAGCTTTTCGTCATGGTCCCAGTGGTTGAGGGCGGCCACACGGTCGTATGTCTCCAGCCAGGACTCCGGGTCTTCGAACGATGACCCATGGAAAATTGGTGGTTCCCTGGGTTGATGCATGACCATCGTGGGCTGGGACGCCGCGGTTGTCATTGTCGCTGCAGTCGCGGTCATGGCCTTCGTCTTCCGCGCCTTGTCTGGTAGGAGCCCGTACTCCGGTGGTAGCCCTTGCTGTCGGCGGCTTGTTCGCTGCTCCTGGTTGGTGTCGGTGTCTTCTCCGCGACGTGGGCTGGGTTCACGGCTTGACGGGGGCGTCCGGTACATGAACGAAGCAGCACCTCCACCAGATGTCACGGGGTCGTGACGTGGCCGAAGACAGGAGACTTCGTGTTAGGATTTAACTGTTTATTTGGGCGAACCTGTGCCCGGTAAACTGAAAGTCCAATTACAGCAGCAGTCTCGCACAGATAGCGGTCTCGGACTGATAGCGGCGAACGGAGCGTCGGCCTTCGATCAACAACTGACAAGCGGCGAAGCGCGTCGGCATTTATACTCTTGCCGTCGAATGTTCTAGCGTTATCGCTGGCGGTGGCGTAGGTTCCAGAACAATCTGTACCGTTCGCACAGTGGGCGTGATCTTATCGAAATGATCTACTACAGTCCGGAACCTTCTAGAAAACTGCAGGTGCGGTTTGCGCTGAGAATCGTGTGGTGTTTTCGGACGATAACAAAAGCTTGGGAAATGGAACGTGGCAATATCATTGTTTGGGCACGTAAAACCACAAAAATTACAATTGCCGATGATGGCCACTGCCTAAACAGGTACACTGATGACAAGTACATTGTGTTGAGATTGACACTGGACTGAGGCTTCCACTAATATTAACATTTTAGTCTTTCATCGGCTCTATCTGATACAGCTGCTTAATTATTTAACGTATTGCCTAGTGTTTGGTTAGTGAATTTCCTGGCTTGCAATTACTCACCGACTATTTATCATTTTAGATTTTGTAGATTTTCCAAAGCTCTTGAAAAACCAACATATCAAAAGCCTGGCCAAAGTTTTATGTTCTTTCAGAGTGAAGACCTAGCACTTACAACCAACAGCATTATAATAAAAGCTTATTGTGAAAACGTGACCTGGTTGTCTTCCTGTGTAGATATTGCATGAACGCTGTGTCTGCACTACTTTCATAACGGTGATGCAAGGCAGTTACATTTCAAGCCGCGTGGATTAGGTGCATGGCACGTCTATTGAAGTTTACGGAGGAGTCTAAATCAGTGTAAAATATTAGATTTAGATTGCTTAAATATTTATTAATATTATTGCTGCGGTATTTGTACGTTTTTTTACGCTGCTTGTCGTTTCGTACCAAACTTACAAAACGCTCGATCGACATTGACATCGTCTGCAATGGCGGATCGTTTACCTGCAAAAATGCATGCAAAGTTCCCGCGATACAAATTATTCTTCCGCGACTTTTTTGAGTTACACGCGTTAGTTTTTGAATTTGTTATGAAGCTGGCGTATTTTTGTCACATGTGAAGGTGTGATACTTCTTCACTCTTGAATATTCGTACTCGACCACTACGACAGGTGAGTGAAGTACGCGCTATGAAGCAACTTCCAATTGATCTTAGTGCTTTTTACAATTGTCACGCGCTCTACTTTCGAAAAATACGAGCTGTTTGATCGATCACTTGTGCTAGATGTGTCGAACTCTGAAAATTCATTTCCGATGATTGGGACACGATCGTCAATGTGCATGCACGCGTGGACGCCGCACGACATTCAGGTGTATTAAGTATTGGCGCGAGAAAATATTGCTTTGCTGATGGGCATCAATGGCTGCCCAGCGCCCACTCAGATGACACCGGTAGCGCATAATGCACTGTTGATTGCAGTTAAGCCCAATCAGAATCGAATTTCTCAATAGTGGCCGACTCCTTTCTGCAACCGGCTTGCAGTAATCACGGCAGAGAAATTCCATCTGGTCAGACTCCTTCGTGATCAAAATTGACAGTATGACACCAATAGAATACCTATTTTTCTGGGAGTTCAGCTTGTGAATATACAGGTGTAACTAGATAAGAAAGGCGAAATACATTGTTCAGTGGCAGCCGATACTCAAGGCGTGGCATGAAATTCTTGTTGAACCCTTCTCGCTCAACCTGTACAATTAGCTTATTTGCGATGTGCGTCCACTCGTTCTGTTGTTTTACTGTTATTATATGACTACTGACCTACCTTCGTTTTGGAGACTGAAGACATGAATTCACTTCAACAAAAGTAAAATGAACTACCTTAGTTATGCGATTTGAACTAGAATGCTTTGGTTTCCCGTACAACACAAATAGCACAAATCGGCTCTCTCAACAGCAGACGCGTGCAGATGAGACTCTGGCTAAGATTAAGGTACGCGGCTTGTCTTAAGAGCATGTTCAATGGTGCTACCATTGTCTTGATGGTTTGACATGCTTTCTACCAGTACCTTCATTTCGCTATTTTACATTCCGCTTTATTCGGGTGTGTTGGCAGTGCCGGTCGTGATCCGCACGTCGGCATTTTAAACCTAAGGACCCCTATTACATCATTTTACCGCAAAGAATGAGCGACTAGCGCGGCTACACAGTGTTTTTAAAAAGCTGCGTGCCGACCATGACGGTACGGAATTTTCATGCCGATGCAAGCTTACCTCGGCATTCAAGATGCGAACACATGGCCAGCGCTCTAGCGTAGCTGTCAGCTTGCAGTTCAGCAAGCGCGCTTTCTTTTTGTTGCACTCTGCATCGGCGTCTTCGGGGTTGAAGCAGCGTGGGAGCACCTTGAAGACGTAGACAATAGGGGCCACGTAGTGCAGCAGTTGTAAAACTAACTTCTGAAATGTAAAGAAAATGCAACCTTGAGCAACTCACGCCAAGCATTAGATAATAATACGTACCCCAATATTGTCGCATATCTCCTGAGGCTCCGTGTTGACGTTCAAGGGAGGGTGACTCAAGCACTTAAATTTCACTTCGCTGTCGCCAATCACCACGCCACGCAAAGAAAGCATAGCTAGCTCCACATGAAAAAACAAGGCCGACGAAGCTTGACTGTGACTGCTGACTGGCAGGCTGGGAACTGGTAAATGTTCTCCGGGCTGGGGACAAGGCCGAGGAATCGTCGGATCTCTCCCTAGCTACAACAGTACCTGTCTAGGGGTAGGGAGTACCCCCCTATGGCAACGTCAGATACGGTTTTGCGCCAAACCGGGAGAGTCCCGACTCTGGGCATACGCTTTCTCGACTTCTGGCTACCCGCGGCCTGCCATCATGCCAGAGCCATAGAGTTTCCAAAAATTCACTAGAGGGCACCCTGGCGCTGCGATCGTTCAGCAACAATGGGAATGATGGGTAGTACACACATTTGCGTAGTTTTAGTACTTGCGGGCAGCGAATCGTACTTGCGGCTTCGTTTATTGCTGGTTACGGTTTTGTTTTGAAAGAAAGGACAAACCCTTCTGAACTTAGTGACTTGATTCGAAATGGCAAGTTTAGAAGAACAAGGTTGTAAAGCGCAAACGTTGAACATTTGTTAATCACGTTTTTGTGAAAAAACAGCTCCAAGCCACACGAACACACACGGAGCTAGAAACAGGCCAGAAGTATGAAAATTAGACAAATGTGTGTACTACTAAGGCTGTGTTTAATACTCACCGTAGACGGCTAAATAGACAGCTAAACGGACGGCGGCCATCTTAAGTCCTATTCCAATTTTCACGTAGCCGGCAAAATAGACTGCTCCGAGAAGACCGCATGGTAGACAAATACAATGCAGGCTACTTTGCTGTCTAAACAGTATGGCGGCTCTTTGAATCGCTCAGATAGGTCGGATATCGCCGGAATGGTCGTCTGCACACAAGCTGACGCTTTCCTAGACGCTCAATTTGAGTAACGTTTAATTCTTTTTGATTTCAACGTGAAATAAGCCAGAAAATACAACTATTACGTTTAGTTATTTTACCTTTTCCTTCTCGACGCGAGGTGGCGCATTGTCGTGCAAAAGCAGTCTAAATATCTTCCGTTTCTCGGAGAGCATGGGCTGGATGCTGTCTTCTAAGCAGTCTTCGTAGACTGTCTACGTGCTGTCTAAGATTTGGAACACAGCCCTAGAGGTGTGCGCCGAGGCTAGAGTGTACTACAAGTGTTGAGTGGCGAGACCGTGCCTCGCCACCCGTTCCCTTCCGTGTTGCCAAGTGGTGGCGGCGCTGCAGTCGAATAGTACTGAGAGAGCCACCCGCCACGCGCAGGAATTGCTATGCGCTTCGGCTCCTCCGGCGCGCTTTTTTGGTTCAGATTTCTTCGTACCTGCCAATCATTTATGTCTAACACATGATGACATAACCCTTGAAGTATGACACGCCAACCTACTGAATATGAGCTCCATAAAACCCTTGTGAGAGATCGAAAATTATTTATTTTGTTGCGGTTAAACTGTTAAATTCGTTACTGCAGGTGTGAAAACGATGAAAAAAATATGATCGGCACAATCATTCTTTATAGCCTTTGCATTATTACACACGTTACCTGAAGATAAATGTGCTTCAAGTTACTTTTGTATTGTGAACATTGGTAGGAGCGCATTGTCTAAACCAGCTGGCAATGCGTTGATTAAAGAAAACATGGCTTAAGAGATGTGAAAGATCATAAATATTCGGAGCTTAACACAAGTGAGTTGCACTACATCATAATATAAGTCCCATTAACACGTAAACATTATTCATTATACAAAAACTTGTTTGAGTCCGCTGACTTCCAGTAAAAGTAATACTTATAATTAATGGACAACGAACCACTGGTAGAAGAAATAAGACACAGAAGAAACAGAAAGGGTATGTCTTATTCTTAATTCTTCTGTCCTAACTGTTTTCTTTTTGTTGGTTATGCGTCTACAATATTCAGAATAACTGAGCGGATTAATTGGAAGTTAGATGCGCTCAGAAACCTCTGAGAAAAAAAATACCGTGTCCAACGCACGCAGAACCAGGAGGTCGTAAGTAGATAGGGGAGAGGAAAGGAATCTGAACCCCCAACACCACGAAATACTTTCGTACTTAAACTTTTTAGGGTATACCTAAATATTCACTCGCATTTACAGCGGCCCCCAATTGCCAAAGTTAGTCGTTCTGCTGCACACCCCCTCCTCCTAAAAAAAATTCTGGGTAGCTTTGCGCCAAACGTTTAGCGTGTCTCTGTACAAATTCGCACTGTAAATGTCAACTTTTCGAGAGTATGAGGTCTCAAAACTACTTCAAGTCCAACGTAGTCGGACAAAAAACGCACCGCGTAAAAATAGCGGCTGTATGGATATTGTGAGTGGGGTGTGACGTGTGACTAATGTGCGTATACTTGCGGATATATATATATATATATATATATATATATATATATATATATATATATATATATATATATATATATATATATATATATATATATATATATATATATATATATATATATATATATATATAAGGGATTATAGGAAGTATCACGCAGGCTCTGATAGTATAGAAAAAGGAGTAATTCACACACAACGAACGTTTCAGCACAGTTTAGTCCGACGTTTCGACCGTGGGACCGGTCTTCGTCTGGGAATACAGGGCATAAAATTCGCGCGCTTATATATGTCAATATTCGAGACCCCCCCAAAAAAACACACATGCTCTTGTGTAACGAACAAGGCTCATCTGTATCAGTACAAAAACGGTTTTCAGTGATCAAAAATATATATCTATACAGCACTGTGTGATGTCACCATTTGTAAGTCATTGGCAGCTGATACGGCTTTGCGGGATACACGTGTGCATCGCGACATTACGGATGTCAAAGCTCTTTTCTTACAATAATGGTTCGCGTGTAAAATATACGCGTTGCCGATGATAAATAATTCTATTATATATATATAAGAATCGCTGTTTCTGTATACATTATCAGCACAGCGCACTCTCTGATAAAGAAGCAGACTAGCGTACACTTGTTATATTGTTGACCAATAAGCTTACGTGGAAGGAAGACACGTCAATGTGCCTGCATCCTCATTGATACCATCTGCTACAGTATTGAACTTGAATATCAGGTATGATTCCCGGAGTTCACGATCATGGTTTGAGCGGAAACCAGATTCAAGAATGGTCGCTTTCATTTGATCGAAAGAGTGGCCCGGCATGCGAACGTGTCGTGATAGCGGTAGATGAGGGAATATATTTACATGGGATTTGTGGTTATTAAAGCGTATTCTGAATGGAGTTTCAGTATGACCAATATATTGTTTCAAACAGGCACTACATTCCAACATGTATACGGCATTATAAGTGTCGCAGTCGAAGCTACCACGAATCTTTAATTTAAAGTCCGAAGACGTGCTCGCGGCGTTTTGCGTGGTTTGCATGTGCACACACACTTTGCACCGTGGTTTGTTACAAGGTGCACAGCCACTCTCTTTACGGGTACCAATTTTAGATGACGTTAACATGTCGTGAAGGTTTTTTGACCGTCGGTAAACAACACGAGGCGGAACAGAAAAAATTTTTTTGAGATTATCACTTTCGGTTAAGATGTTGTGGTGCCGTTTCAATATAGCAGATACCTTAGGAGCTGATGATGAAAATGTCAGAACAAGGTTAGTTTGAGCAGAGCTATCGTTCCCGTCCTTTCCTTTCAGAATCTCGGTGCGGTTGAGTTGGTCAGCTCGAGTTATGGCATCGTCTATTAGTTTTTCCGGGTATTTTCTTTTTACTAGAGAACTTTTGAGCCTATTACAATTTTCAATGAAGTCTGTACGGTCAGAGCACAACCGTTTAAAGCGGTGAGCCTGGCTATAGGGAATTCCTGTTTTGCAATGCCGGGGGTGGCTACTCTGAAAATGCAGGAGTTGATGTCGGTCAGTAGGCTTGCGGAACAGCTTCGTAGCAAGTTGTCCACTTCTTACTTTTTCTCGATGTCACAGTCACCATTTCCGAAGGACAACTTGCTACGAAGCTGTTCCGCAAGCCTACTGACCGACATCAACTCCTGCATTTTCAGAGTAGCCACCCCCGGCATTGCAAAACAGGAATTCCCTATAGCCAGGCTCACCGCTTTAAACGGTTGTGCTCTGACCGTACAGACTTCATTGAAAATTGTAATAGGCTCAAAAGTTCTCTAGTAAAAAGAAAATACCCGGAAAAACTAATAGACGATGCCATAACTCGAGCTGACCAACTCAACCGCACCGAGATTCTGAAAGGAAAGGACGGGAACGATAGCTCTGCTCAAACTAACCTTGTTCTGACATTTTCATCATCAGCTCCTAAGGTATCTGCTATATTGAAACGGCACCACAACATCTTAACCGAAAGTGATAATCTCAAAAAAATTTTTTCTGTTCCGCCTCGTGTTGTTTACCGACGGTCAAAAAACCTTCACGACATGTTAACGTCATCTAAAATTGGTACCCGTAAAGAGAGTGGCTGTGCACCTTGTAACAAACCACGGTGCAAAGTGTGTGTGCACATGCAAACCACGCAAAACGCCGCGAGCACGTCTTCGGACTTTAAATTAAAGATTCGTGGTAGCTTCGACTGCGACACTTATAATGCCGTATACATGTTGGAATGTAGTGCCTGTTTGAAACAATATATTGGTCATACTGAAACTCCATTCAGAATACGCTTTAATAACCACAAATCCCATGTAAATATATTCCCTCATCTACCGCTATCACGACACGTTCGCATGCCGGGCCACTCTTTCGATCAAATGAAAGCGACCATTCTTGAATCTGGTTTCCGCTCAAACCATGATCGTGAACTCCGGGAATCATACCTGATATTCAAGTTCAATACTGTAGCAGATGGTATCAATGAGGATGCAGGCACATTGACGTGTCTTCCTTCCACGTAAGCTTATTGGTCAACAATATAACAAGTGTACGCTAGTCTGCTTCTTTATCAGAGAGTGCGCTGTGCTGATAATGTATACAGAAACAGCGATTCTTATATATATATAATAGAATTATTTATCATCGGCAACGCGTATATTTTACACGCGAACCATTATTGTAAGAAAAGAGCTTTGACATCCGTAATGTCGCGATGCACACGTGTATCCCGCAAAGCCGTATCAGCTGCCAATGACTTACAAATGGTGACATCACACAGTGCTGTATAGATATATATTTTTGATCACTGAAAACCGTTTTTGTACTGATACAGATGAGCCTTGTTCGTTACACAAGAGCATGTGTGTTTTTTTGGGGGGGTCTCGAATATTGACATATATAAGCGCGCGAATTTTATGCCCTGTATTCCCAGACGAAGACCGGTCCCACGGTCGAAACGTCGGACTAAACTGTGCTGAAACGTTCGTTGTGTGTGAATTACTCCTTTTTCTATATATATATATATATATATATGTATAAGGACAGAAGTGTATACCTATGTGCTCCTTTTTCCGTCTTTTTTACACATTAATAATGAGATCTAACAGACAATAATGCCAAGGAAAGTATAGGGGAAAATATTAGACCAAATTGTAATGTAAATATGAAAAGTTGGTATAAAGATGACTTGTACTGGGCAGGATCCGAACCTGCGACCTTCAAATAACGCGTTCTATGCTCTACCACTGAGCTACCATGACAGCTATCCCCCCGGCAGCTTTATAGGGTTTATTTGTGAATTAAACGTGGTAGTGTCAGTCAGTGCCACCAGTAGCCATGGCGGCGAGTGCACACTCTTTTGAGCCTGTTAGGCGTCACGTACCACGTGAACTTCTTACGAGTGGGCAGCTGACCAAAAGTCCCTCGTATACTACCTAAAGGCGCTAAGATGCCAGTACGAGACCCTCGTTAATGAATAAGGAAAGAAGTGTACACATAAGGGCTCGTTTTTCCGTGTTTTTACACAGTAATAATGAGATATAACAGACAATAATGCCAACGAAAATATAGGAGAACATATTCAACCAAATTGTAATGTGAATATGAAGAAAAGTGGGTGAAAAGATAACTTGCCGTGGGCAGGATCCAAACCTGCGACCTTCGATTGGCGCGTTCGATGCTGTACCACTGAGCTACAACGACAGCTATCTCCCCAGTCACTTTATAGGGTTCATATGTGAATTAAACGTGGGAGTGTCAGTCAGCGCCGCCAGTAGCCATGGCGGCGAGTGTCGCACACTCTTTTGAGCCTGTTCGGCGTCACGTAGAACTTGAACTTGTTACGAGTGGGCAGCTGACCAATAGTCCCTCGTCTACAAACTAAAGGCACTAAGTCTGCCAGTACGAGACCCTCTTTAATGAATTATGGAAAGAAGTGTACACCTAAGGGCTCGTTGTTCCGTGTTATTACACAATATTACTGAGATCTAACAGACAATAATGCCAAAGAAAGTATAGGGGAAGATATTAAACCAAATTGTCATCTAAATATGAAAAAAAGTGGGTGAAAAGATTACTTGCCCTGGGCAGGATCCGAACCTGCGACCTTCAAATGACGCATTCTATGCTCTACCACTGAGCTACCATGACAGCTATCCCCCCGGCAGCTTTATAGGGTTTATTTGTGAATTAAACGTGGTAGTGTCAGTCAGTGCCACCAGTAGCAATGGCGGCGAGGGCACACTCTTTAGAGCCTGTTAGGCGTCACGTACCACGTGAACTTGTTACGAGTGGGCAGCTGACCAATAGTCCCTCGTATACAACCTAAAGGCACTAAGTCTGCCATTACGAGACCCTTGTTAATGCATAAGGAAAGAAGTGTATACCTAAGGGCTCGTTTTACCGTACTTTTTTACACAATATTGAAATCTAACAGACAATAAGGCCAAGGAAAGTATAGGGGAAGATATTAGACTAAATTGTGATGCAAATATGAAGAAAAGTACACACACACACACACACACACACACACACACACACATATATATATATATATATATATATATATATATATATATATATATATATATATATATATATATATATATATATATATATATATATATATATATAGGATATGGCACAATGGGAGCGTTGTCTACAAGGATAAATATATTTATTTCCCAACAGTTTCGGGAGGGGTCCTCCCTTCATCAGGGGATAACTCATCCCCTGATGAAGGGAGGACCCCTCCCGAAACTGTTGGGAAATAAATATATTTATCCTTGTTGACAACGCTCCCATTGTGCAATATCCCATACCTTCAAGAAGACTAACTTGCCATTGAATTATTACTCCCACTATATATATATATATATATATATATATATATATATATATATAAATATATATATATTTATATATATATATATATGTGTGTGTGTGTGTGTGTGTGTGTGTGTGTGTGTACATATATATATATATATATATATATATATATATATATATATATATATATATATATATATATATATATATATATATATATATATATATATATATACAAGTTAACTTTCTCAAGGCGGAATGCACCACCGCCTGCCTACAGCTTTGGCACTTACTAGAAGAGAGAGAGAGAGGAAACTTTATTAGAACTTGGCCGGCAGCTTGGTCTTGGTGGCCTCAGATGGCGGCGCTGAGTCCCTGAACTCGGGCGGCATCTTCGGCCTGCCGGACAGCCCAGAGCTGGTCGTTGAGCTCCGAGCTTCTGAGCGCCGCCTCCCAGCGGCGGCGTCGCCGACGGAGAAGGTCCCCCGCGGCTCCCGCAGACGGGACGGCGGCGGGAACGAGTGAGCTCGAGGCTTCTTGTTGCCTGGTATTGGCAGCCGCCATAGGCGCATCGCGAACGGCGGCCGTTTCTCGACCAGTGTTACCGGCGCATTCCCAGAGCATGTGGCGCAGCGTTGCTCTGCGCCCGCATGCTTTACATAGATCGGTAATGTGTAAGTGCGGGTAGCAGTGGCGTAAGACGACCGGGCTGGGGTAAGAGTGGGTTTGTAGTAAGCGATAGCTTACGGCATCGTGTCTGTTTAATTTGTCATGCGGTGGCGGGAACTTTCGCCTTTCCAGTCTGTAGTGTTGCGTAATATCTCGGAACGTGATGAGACGATCACCCCATGACCATTGTGGTCTGTGTTGTCGCTGCGTGTCTGTCGAAGTGTCTCGATCCGGCAGGTCAGAAGCCCCGTTCTCGGGAGCGGAGGCGGCGGCCACGGAATGTGCCGCGGCTCGGCGAGTGAGACCTCGAGCCGCGGCGTGGGCCGCCTCGTTGCCCGGAAGCGGGACATCGGTGTGTGCCGGGGTCCAAAGGAGGAAGACTGTTAAATTTTGTTGTGGCGATCGCGACGCTGAGTCACCATCACCGCACATCTTAAGGATGCGGGCCGCTTCCCGCGAGACGCGGCCGCGCGCGAAGCCGCGGATTGCTGCCTGCGAGTCGCTGATTACGATCGTAGCGTTCGGCACCGTGGCGATTGCTAGGGCTATCGCGGCTTCTTCGGCCGCCTCCGTATGTCCCGTGGTCACCGTGGCGCTCGCGAGGCATTTGCCCGCACGGTCAACGACCGCAGCGGCGTGTGCGTGTCTCCCGTCCCCATATCTCGCGGCATCTACGTACACAACTTCGTCGCTAGTGCCGTACTTCTTTTGAAGGTCACTAGCTCGCTGGTTACGGCGCCCGACGTGGTGCGTCGGGTGCATATTCTTAGGAAGCGGCGGAACAATTAGGCGGTCGCGAACCGAGGCAGGAACATCCGCTTTTTCTCCCTGCTGAGTGTGGTACCGGATGCCAAGTGACTCGAGGATGTGTCGACCCGTCTTAGACCCCGACAAGCGTTCGTTTTGCGAAACGACATGGGCCTCAATTAACTCGTCGAGTGAGTTGTGCAGTCCAAGTTCTAGTAACTTTTCAGTGCTCGCATTCAGTGGAACTCCAATTGCTCTCTTGAAAGCCTTTCGTATTATACATTCGATCTTGTTTTTTTCTGAGCCTAGCAATTTGAGGTAGGGGGCAACGTATGTTATACGGCTTATTGCGTACGCCTGCACTAGACGGATCGCGCAGTGTTCGCGCATACCAGTACGTCTGTTCGTGATACGACGTAGGAGTCGGATCGTGTCGTCCACCGAACGACGTAGTCTTCGCACCGTCTCACCGTTATGGCCGTTTGCCTGCAGGTGTAACCCCAGAATTCTAATTTTGTCTACGTGTGGAATGGGAGTGCCATCTGCCAATAGAACGCTTATTTTGTAGCACTCCCTTTCCTCGTCGCGCGGGGTTTTGCGACCTCTACTTGTAGGTTTGTAGATTAGAAGTTCCGACTTGGTTGCCGAGCATTCGAGGCCCGTTCCTCGCAAGTACTCCTGAAATTCGTCTACACCTGCCTGGAGCGTACGCTCGACGTGACCATCACAACCTCCGCGGGGAACCCAGAGGGTGATGTCATCCGCGTAGATACTGTGATACAATCCTTGTATGCCTAATAATTTCTCGGGTAGCCCCAATAGAACTAAATTAAAGAGTAATGGCGAAATTACGGAGCCTTGTGGCGTGCCCCTCGAGCCCATCTCAAATTCTTGCAGTTCCACATCTCCAACGACGACGCGTACGCGTCTGCCGGCAAGGAAGTCACGTATGTAATTATATGTTTTTTGTCCTAGTCCTAATGTTTGAACTCTGTTTAAAATTGCTTCGTGTTTAACGCTGTCGAAGGCCTTTTTAATATCTAGGCCAAGGATCGCCTTGGTTGAGCTGGTAATGTCATCAACAATGTGGTGCTTCAGCTGAAGCAACGCGTCTTGTGCGGAGAGATTGCGGCGGAATCCTAGCATGGTGTGCGGAAATACATCGCGGACTACGAGAAAGTCAGTCACGCGTTTGAGGACTGCGTGCTCCAGAACTTTTCCTACACAAGACGTGAGCGAAATTGGCCTTAGATTATCAAGCGCAACCTGCTTGCCCGGTTTAGGAATCATGATGACTCGAGCTCTTTTCCACGCTTCAGGAAGGGAACCGCGTTGCCAGCACTCGTTGATATAAGTCACAAATCGGGAGATTGACTCGTCATCTAAGTTGCGGAGAGCCTTGTTCGAAACCCGGTCCAGGCCGGGCGCCGATCGGGTGTTTAGTTCAAAAAGGACTGCCCGAATTTCCGCTTCGCTAAATTCGGCGTCTAGTTGCTCATTAGCAACGCCGTCATAATCTGGGTGTTGGACGCTCTCTGCCGACTTAAAGTAACGGTCACGTATTGCACCGAGCAGGTCGTCGCCTTTATGATCGTTCACAAGTCTCCGAGTTTTATGGCCTTGAGCGGCACGAGTATCTTCCGGATCCAATAGGTGCCGGAAAAGGCGCCAAGCACTCGCCCCGCGCATCTGTCGCTCGAGGCCGTTGCACAGGTCTTCCCATTGTGACCTACAGACTTGGAACGCATGTTCCTCAATTTCTCTGTCTAACCGTGCTATGCGTTTCCTCAACGCCCGGTTATGTCTTTGGCGTTTCCACCTCTTGAGTAGGGCTTGCTTTGCTTCCCACATGTGTAGGAGCCTGCTGTCGATTACTTCGAGCTTCGCTTCGGGCGGAATGTGGCACGTTACCGCGTCTACGTCCCGATTGAGCGTCGCGGTCCACTCGTCTATAACCGTGATCGGCTCGTCGCCTCGCCCGCCTTCTGCTCGCTTTTTGCGGAACGCGTCCCACTGCACTAATTTGAGTTTACGGCCTGTGCTTTCAGAGTATGTTCTACGAACGCTCGGGCACGTGTCTACCGTAATCTCTATCAGAGAGTGGTCACTCCCTAAGTCCTCCTGCGTGTTTTGCCAAGACGCCGCGGTGACATTCGACACGAACGCGAGGTCCGGTAGCGTGTCTGCGCTCACGCTGTTACCCCGGCGCGTCGGATCGGCGGGGTTCGCGATCAGTTCAAGCCGTTGGTCTTGCGAGTCTTCCCAAAGGTGTTTGCCCTTGAGCGTTTCACGCGTGTATCCCCAGGCCCCATGGGGCGCATTAAAATCACCTGCAACTAGCAGAGGTGCGCCGTTGGCGGCCGTGCTTGCTCTCCGGAGCAGCTCCCCAAATCGGTGCTGTAGCGTGGGTTTACTGTAGACGTTAAGTACAAACAGGCCTCGGCCGCGCTTAGGAATTAATTCTACAATAACATGCGGTATCCTTACGCACTCAAGTTCGCGCTGCGTCACCGTGATGTTACGTCTAACTAGCACGGCGGCGACCGGCGCCGGACGCGGCGGGGGCGACGGCAGCGACCGCGGGCGCGCCGACGACGAGAGCGGATCGCCCCGCCCTCGGCGACCCGCGGCCGCCCCCGGCGCCCCACCACGCGCCGAGCGCTGTGTAGCACGTTTTTCTTTCCGCCTGTTGTCCGCCGCGGCCGCATTTATGGCTTTGTAACCAGCTAGTTTTGCCAGATAATTTGTTTCCTGCAAAAGGATAATGTCCGGTTTCGTCTCACGGCTTCGAATAAATTGCTCGAGATTTCCCCGCTTCCTCCTATATCCCCGGCAGTTCCACTGCCAGATCGTGTACTGTTGTTTGTGAGTGTTAGTGTGAGTGTGCGCGTGTCTAGCCATGGTGATGCTTGTGTTTAATTTAGCCCATCGCCGTCGAGGCGACTGGGGTGCGGCTGAATCTGCGGCTCGGCGTCTGGCAGCGCGTTCTGCTGCTGCTGACTCTGTTGCTGTCTAGCGTAGGGCTTACTCACCGTTCTAATCGGTCTGCCCGCAGATGGTGGGAGTCGCGCTTCAATGTTTTCTATGCGCGCCGTGTGCGCGGTGAGCATTTGTGTCATTTGTTCAGAGAGCTTAGCTATCGCACTATTGAACATGTCATTAATCTGTGCCACCTGTTTAGCAAAACGTTCATCGAGGCTGGTCTCGATAGTATCGATTTGTTTCTGTAGCTTATCATAACGGCCAAATCGCTGTGTGGATTCGTGCCTGGCAGGATCTAGTGCTATCCTTTTCGCGGTACACGGGTGGTCTTCGCTTCCGCCTGCCCCCTCTCCCGAACTGCTCTCGTCATCCGTGGCCATCCCCGCCGCCTCGGGTCTCGACGGAGTCGAAGACCGAGGCGTCGGTGGTGGCGGCGCCGTCGACTGTTGCTGCGGTTGTTGCATTCGTGGAGCCTCTCCTTTCAATTTGGAATTTTCCGCTCTAAGGGCGGCGTTCTCGCGTTTCAGCTCTGAAATTATCGATTGTAATGGTCCTAGGCGTTGTTCTAGCGCTCGCTCTACCGCTAGCTCGAGCTCGCTCCCACCGCCGCCACCGACGGCGGGACCGCCAGGACGTCCCGCCGAAACAACGCCGCCGGCGCGAAAGGCGGCTACATCCGCCCATCTCACCTGCTGCCATGTGCCCATGGGTCCTTGTTGTTGCGGCTGCCGCCACGTCTGATGCTGCTGACTTTGTTGGGTGCCTTGGTTGACAGCTGCGGCGCCCGGAACGGCGCCACCGCGCGTCTTCGACATGCTTCTCGGCCTTGGTGTCCGGCTGCGAGAGCGGGACCGGGATTTACCGCCGCCGCCTCTCGCGTCTCGGCTTGTCGAGCGTCCTCTTCGGGTGGCGTTAGATGAATGACTGTCAAACGCCGGATAATGATTGTAGTACCCTCCGTTGCCTTCGGTGCTAATGCCGCTGTTGTAGATGCTGTCGGACGCTGCGGCCGCTTGCTCTTCTTCACGCCGCTTTCGCTCTAGGCGGCGACGCTTGACTATGTAAGGAGTCTTGTATCTCGCCTTGCAGACGCGGTCACCCGTGAGATGATCCTTGCCACACAGCTGACACCGCGGCTCGCAGCGATGGTCAGACGGTGGGTTACTGCTTCCGCAGCCACGGCAAATCTTGTCGGCAGGGTTGGGACACACGTCGGAGCGATGGCCCAGCCTCCCGCACGCGTAGCACACGTCAATGTGCTTTCTGTAGAGGGAGCATCTCACAAGCATAGGTCCATAGTATACGTGTCTGGGAACACGGAAACCGTCGAACAATACGATGATGTTGTCCGTGGTGCCCATTCGCTTGGCATGCAGCACGCTGGGGTTGCGCTGCGTCACTAGGTTGTTAACGATGTCCTCCGGGCTCTCGTCTTTGGAAATGTTCCTAATCAGGCCCTTGGAAGTGTTCTCCGGGGCGGCCTGATAGGCGTTCGCCTCGAACTCTCGGTTCCCGATGCAAAGCTTGCTGATGGCTCCGTAGCGTTTGGCTCTGTCCGCGGACGGAGTGCTGAGCACCACGACGTTCTGTTTAACGTTGAGGCAGATGCTGTCCTCTCTAGCCGCTTCTCTACCGATACCTGCCGCGTTACGAAGGCAGCAGTAAATGCGATCTATCTTGTATTCAGCCCCGTTGAATCCGCCGCGGGGGCGCACAATGATCCTGTAGTCATCGGGCGGTAACTCTGGCATTCGGCTCGCCTTAGCGAGGTGCTGCAAGTAACGAGCACACTTCTTTTTATTCTGCGCCGCTGTGGCAGTATCCGGGGCAATCCCTGTAGTCGCCGCGGCAGCCGCCTGTTGCTGCGTCTCCGTCTTCTGGTCTTGCGCTGTCTCGGACGCGCCGTCGGCCTGTTTCGTTCTCTTTACGCTGCACCATCCTGCTCCCTCGCCGAAATCTTCCGGCCGAATGTCCTCTCCTTCTACCTCTACGACATCCATTTAGCCCTGGCAAAGGCCTTGTACGCTGCCGTCGGGGATCGGGAGCTCCGAGGAGGTCCGGCGACACGTTAGGCTTGCAGGCCCCACCGCCGCAGCGGCCGGCCTATGGCGTCGTGCGCAGAGACGCTGGACTTGGCGTTCTTGCTTTCGTGGTGGAATAAAAGGCGCCAATAAGTGGCTAAAAAGTGGTCCCACCTGGCAAAACTTGGTGTCAGGGAAGTCCATGAAACTGCGGTCGATCGATGTTGAGAAGCGTTTTCCACGATAAATTCGACAATCCACCAAAAACATAGGAAAGTTGCGGAGCCGACGCGCAACACGTCCGCTCTCCATGGCCCCCTAGCGGCTCCCTGGCTACTAAAAGAACTAGACTTTTATTACAAAACATAGTCATGAATTTCCTGGCTTTTACAATGACCATACGCCAATAGAATACTTAAAAAGCAGCACAATTTAAGCTGTTAATACAAAATGAGAACAGGTTACAGTGAATTTACGCAGATTAACCGAGGGTCTATATATACCATTGGTACTTTTTCTTATGTTTAGGATAACCCCGTTCGCGTAGAAATTATGACTCTTAGGCAGGCGCTTTCCTTCAGATCGGCCTCTCGGTATTATAAGCACTTGAAGCTTACATAAAAGAAGCAGAGTAAGCGCGAAAGCACGCGGTAAACGATACCAGCTTTTCAGAAAACATTATTTATTTTCTTCTGCAAAACTGACATGACAAAACTGAGTCGTCGCCGATATAATTGTTGTGACAACATTAGTTGTACTCGGGTTTCTCATGAAACAATCGAGCGCATGTGGGCTCATATGAGGAACAGTGCTCTGGATATCGTAGACATTGCCGACAAAGCGAGCATATGATTCTCCTCTCTTTGTAGTTCACCAGTAGCCACTAATGATGTCGCGTAGCTCAAAGGGCTGCTTGAGTAAGAAGCTAGGCGGATCCGCTCAAATTACGACTTAACGTATTCTTTTTTTTTTGGTCGGTAGGTTTTTGAAACAGTGAATGTCTTGAAGCAATTTCGGCATCTCTGCGTATTTATTCGTTCATCATGGGGCGTAGCAGGTGTGGATACATTTGTGAAGGCTCAGAAACGAATTAAACGCGCTAAAAACGAGCCATTACGGGCTTTCGTAGCACGTGCTCCCAATGCAGACGCTCCTGAGATCTTCAGTACCATGGAACTACAGCGCCGCCGCTACTGTAACCCGCCGGAATATCAGCCAAGATCAAGGAGGATATAAAAACTTGCTGGAGTGGAAGCGACGCCCATGAGGTGACGCCAGCGGCAGCCATCTTGCCGGAGGCAGAAAGCGCCCAGCCGGTGTGTCGCCTCCACGCTTCGTTGCTGGTGCACGCTGTTCTCTTCAAAGTTTTCAATGAGTGCAAGTCTTGCTCTTGGATAATGGTTACCTCCTGCGTTGCCTACGGATGCACAAACAGGCTGAAGAAAGGTTGTGGCCTCACATTTCACCTGTAAGTACATGAAATTTAGCGTGTTCTACTCGCGGTCATTTCTTGCGGTTCTACTCGCGGCATCGTAGTTGCTTGCAGGCCCGCGCATGAAAGAGCAGCAAAATGGCATTGTGTGTACGTGTGCCGCAGTTGATTGTCGTATATTTCTTGACAGGTTTCCAAAGAATGCAGAAGTTCGGAGTTTTTGGGAGCGGGCAGTTCGCCGTGAAGGGTGGCGCGCTAAGGATGGAGACCGCCTGTGCTCTGTACATTTCACTCCTGAGTGCTTTGACCACACTGGGCAAACGACGCGACTGCGGGTGGGAAGTGTGCCCACGTCGTTTCCAGCTTTTCCGCCTCATCTGCAGAAACCTGTGAGTATTACTGACATCGTTGGACGAGAAGCGTAATGTTTAGCGTGCATAACGCTTGTGGCGTTACGGCCGCTACATAATACTTGTTCCACGAAATGTTGTTGCGGGTATACGTGGCATTTTTTGCGTGCCGAGAATTGGCGGTACTGTGGAGGAGTAGCTGTAGATTTAGCATATCGTTACCGTGTTTGCGTTACCGTTTACCGCGTTACCGGACACCACCGGCGAAGGTGAAGTTACCGGTAATGGTAACTGCTTCACCTTCGGTTTAACTGGTGATCAAGATACTTATTTATTTATTTATTTATTTATTTATTTATTTATTTATTTATTTATTACTACTGACCTGTTTACCAGGTCTTAAGCAGGAATTGGCATACAGAAATGTTTACTACAGAAACATTATTGACATCTACAGCATACTGACAGTGGTTACAATTCAATACTTAAGGGCACATCCGGCGAATGGAAAGTTATACCAGAGCGGGTGCATGTCCTTTTTGCTGGCATACAATGTCTCGTGCACGACTATGAAAAAGCTTGTTACTTAATACATTTATTATTTCTTCAAAGAAAATGTGTAGCTTAATCGTACCCACATTATACGTGTGAGGTTTCATTTAGTTTTTGCGCTTGCTGCCTTTTTAGCTCGTCTGAGAAAACGTATGCTTTCAAACCCAGGTCAAACAGAAGCGTCCCGACCCCAAGTCTCGAGATTTCCCGGCCCCGCTTGGTCCTGAGTGTTCTGGGTTGTGCGACCTGCCTGGAGCTGAATATTTTCCTGAAGACTCGCCAACCAAACAGTTCTACAAAGACAAGGTCCTTTCCTCACAAGAAGAGATAGCCCAGTTGAAGAAGAAGGTCAAAACACTGCAGCAAACTAAACGAAGGCTGGTCAAGAGAAATGAAACCGCCCAAGAAATCATCAAAGAAATCAGAGAGCGAAAACTCTTGTCAGAAGAAGGCTCGCATGTGTTTTCATCTGTTTTCTCGGATGACATTCAGCAACTACTGTGCAGGGTGGGCAATGAGCAGAAGGGCAAGTACCCACCTGAGCTGCGAGCATTTGCACTGACTTTGCATTTTTAGTCCAGCCGCGTACGAGTATGTACGATCCAAGTTCAACGAAGCCCTCCCATCCCAGCGAACACTAAGGGGCTGGTACAAGTCTCCCCGCACTGCTCGTTTCGGCTATACTGTTCGCATATATTTTTAATGTTTGTGTGATTGTGTTCTTCCATTTTCGAGTTTCTCAAAGCGTTTTCGTAGGCCATTTCGCCACCAAAAAGCAAAGAATAAATGCTTACAACCTGACACAACTGTTTTTATTGCTTTGAAGACGCGAGAAACTGCACCTGCTGCTTAGATAAGCGCGAGCGCAGCTGTACTCGGCTGTTTCTTGCCTCTGCCAAGATGGCCGCCGGCGGCTCGGCGCGGCTTCACCCGCTCCCATGGGTAAGCATAGGCGGCTTCCACTCCAGCAGGTTTTTATATCCTCCTTGGCCAAGATACGGCGCGGCCGCCTCGTTCACTCCACTGCCCCCTTTTAGTACACTGTACCGAGGCGATTTCGACCGGCGGCGGCGTTGTCGGCGCACACCAGCTATTTCATCGGTGGCGGCGCCGGCGGTGCGGAAACCGAAACTAAACATTCAAAAGGCTCTTCTGCCACTGGTTATTGAATTAGTTGAAATTCGGGAATTTTAATCCAAATAGCATAAATGACACTACACAGATGTGTCGACATCCCTATGAATGCAAAGCGTTTTGTAAAATAGTTTTTATTTCGCTTTCATATTACAGTACGCGTATTTCAATCTATGTCCATGATCTACCACGAATGTGCAGCACTTTGCTTGTTTTTTTTTTTAAATTTAAGATACAGCAGTTTGTTTCTGTTGTTGGCTACGTCATAGTTCATGAAACCTTCTTTCATTGAACATTGAGCAAGCACCGACGCACGTCACTCAGTTCGCTTTTTCCGAATCGGATCTCACTTTTACATTGTATGCGTCACGAAAAAAGAAGCACCTCTGCTACGCGTTTTCTTATTGCGATATCAGGAAACCGCTCTTTTGAGTGCTGTCAAGCCTTGAATATTACTTTCCTTTAAACGAATCAAAATACCTACTTTTCACAATGTGAGAATGTTAAAGCAGCGGTATAAGATACGGAAGAAAACAAATCTGCGCATTTAGTCAACTAGTGCTCACTGCAGTGTTCAATGAATGAAGTGTAGACATGGGCGTGGGCGAGGCGGGTGGTGCAAAAAGGGCACTTGACCCCTTCGAGCCGCACCAGCACTTGCTACTCATTCTAGCGACACCAACACGACACCCTCCCTCAGCCATGACGCAAGTTGAAGGAAAGGTTTGCTTACCCCCAAGACAAAAACCTGTCGATGACCATATGTGCAGATGAGAGCAAATGCAATATTTGCTCAGATACACAGTGCACACAAGTCACGACCTGGAAGCCCGTTGACCACGCCTGCAGAGAACGTTGACTCCCAGGCCCCTTTGTGCTTGGTCAGGGGAGGGGAAGACCCCTTGCAAGTGGGACCCATTAAAATTTCTCTTAATACGTCACAAATAAGAATGCTTGATAACTATGTATAAAACATTCAACTTTTTAATGATTTTTGTAGCGTGTACACGTGCTCAATACCCATCAGCCGTGTGAGACAATTGAAATCGCAACTGCAACGCTCGATTAATTCCGTTGAAGACTCAATAAGAAATTGTAATTGGGTGATTCCACGAGAAATCGACACGGGTCCAAAAGTTGATATTTTAGATTTCATTGAGTATTTTATACTACGTGCACTTCTCACCAGGTAGCCCGAAAGTCAACTTCGTTTCATGATTAACGGCATAACTTACGAGAAAATAATATCGAACTTCACCAACACGGAGGCACCAATTTCGTCACCTGCCATTTTCGAAAATTGCAGATGCTATAAAAAGACAAATATTTTTGTTTCAAGGAAGATATTTTTACTTGAAATGCATGTCTAACAAAGAATGAATTCATACGGTTTCAAGCTTGTAGATCTTAAGGAAATAGCTTTTAAAAGTGTCTAATTTTGCGACAGTTTAAACTTAGTTACGTATTCCGCATTTTTTTTTCTCCGAAAGTATTGCAAGCAGCGTTTTCAAACTTGACACGTTTTATGGATATAGTGTGTTTATTAGATACATAAATTATTGCTGCCGTAGGGCAAACGTAATTTTTTATATACTGCCTCAAAGTTCTCATAATGGCAAAAGTGTATCCACTGAAATTTGAATAATAAAAAAACCCCATCTTCGATTTTTCCTAAAGTCTCGTAAATATACAACTGAAGGCCATCATACAGTAATGTAGAAAAACATGTTGCATTATTTTGTTTTTAGCGACAATATTCGTGGTACAAATCAGAGCTTTTCGAGAATGCGCTGATAAGTTGAGAAATCTAGAAATTGGAACGTAAAAGTGGCAATGAGCTTCAAACGCGAGTAAACGTGACCGCATTTGGTAAAGAAAGGCTGTTTTAGCAGATAGGAGTAACTATTTTGAACACGATATTCTACAGTATCTGAATTCACACTTATACGTAGGGCACTGAGACTTCTAATATGTGGTGCCTCTCCATTACTGACACACAGATGGAGCTGCTGTGACGGCCATGTGTTTGCAACACGTTGGGTAAGAGAATTGAATGTTGAATGAGTTCATAAAAGATTCATCACAAATTTTTATCATTTGGGGCACGAAGACTGCCGCATTAGACTTAATAACACGCTTTAGGGCAAGTTGTCATCCGTCGTCTGCTCTACAGATGAATTGCTGTGCGCCGCATCTTGGAGGCAATGCTTTAGATCATACGGTTCAAAGTAGGGACAAAGATTACGCCTCCCATAATTTTATCGACAAAAACATTGCGAAATTAATTTTAACGTACTATACTTCAGTTTTGCATTCACACTGTGGATTTTTGCGCACGCTGTTTTACATCTGCTCTCATTAAAGGTGAGAGACATAAGAACAGACGACAAATAGATCACTTTCATGCTGCTGGGTTCACGCATAGTTGCATTGGCAGTAATTTGAGCCTCAAGGAGCGTGGCGATGGCTGACCACTTCAGCCGGGATAGAGTTTTTTATTCAGATTACCTCATGTTGCATAAAAAGAAAATACCTTATCAAAGAAACTTCCGCAAGGTCGAAGACATCAGCCTGTTTGCCCTCCAGAAGCTTTTATTTTCAATTTGAGATTTATTTTCTGTACGTTGTTATGAATTTGCTCTGTCGCGATGGTAGCGGTGGCGAAGAGCGGCGGGCCGTCGAGCGGACTTCGATGAAGCCTTAGCCCGAACGTGAAACAGGGAGGCAATCCGTTTGGAAAACAGCAACAAAAGTAGCGTTTACTGTAGCAGGTTGTCGTTTTACAGAGCCGGCCAACACGACAAGGTCGGCTGGGGCAAAATCTCTCCTAACATGGGGCCGGCTCGGCCTTAAATAGCGTCTTTGGTCCATTCTCTAAGACCAGTTCTCGGGCTCGGAGGGGGAGACGTAGCCATACCCGGAACTGCAAAGTGGTCCGGCGGAGGAAACGACATTATCCCCGGACTGCACGGTTCTTCTGCACGGAAGGCGGCGCTGGGAGGGGGGGAGACAGAAGGAGAGTAGATGGGCAGAGAAGGTGTTCCGTTATTTGTATAGGAAGAGCGTGGACACACAGTGGAGAAAAAGAACTAGAAGACTCACTAGTAAATATACGGCTGGTATTGTGAGCCATATGTCAACAAAGAGCGTTAAGGGAAAAGTCAGGGAGGCGGAGAGGATTTGCTGGATGGCAGCTATGGAGAAAAAACCGGCTTTGAGTAACTACCGAAAGGGCAAAAATGAAATAAGGAGGGAGGCATTTTACGATAATTCAAGGGGAAGCGCTTTACTGTTTGAAGCGAGATCGGGCTGCCTTAGAACGCGTAGTTATAAAGCAAGATTCAGTAAAGAAGAAGAACAATGCACATGCTGCGGGAAAGATAAGGAAACGGCGGAACATGTTCTGATTGAATGTGGAGATATCCACCCAGGTGTACGTTTGGGCACGAGCCTACAGGAAGCCTTGGGTTTTAGGGACAACAATGGAAAGCTGAACACACCCGCGATTGAAATAAGTAAGAGACGGTTAGAGTATTGGTGGCAGAAAATTAGAGAGAAAGGACAAAAATAAATATTGGAAAAATAAAATATGGACAGTGTGCCGTAAATGGCAGAGAACTTAAGCTGAAAATTTACCTTTTTTCCATTAAGATAGAATTTATCGAAGTAGAGGCATTATGCCAACATAAAAAAAAAGGTTTTTTTTTTGTCGAGCCTGGTGGCATACTTGTCACCACCCCGTTATAAAGGGGACGCTCATAGCATCCATCCATCCATCCACAGTTCGTCGAAACAGGGCTCGATCCTGCGAGACGCGCTCCCGAACAAGGAACATGTCTGTGGCACAACAGCACCCCCGCCGCCAGACAATGCATCCGGAGTTTTGAGCCGTCAGCGCGGCTCGGAAGGAGGGATGCTGGTTGACCATCGGTAGCCGTTCCGCTCTCTCCGCCCGTTGAGACTTCCAAAGGCCTGCAGATGTTCACTGGAATGACGGAGTCGAACACAAAGGCGAACCACTCCGGCCATAGCAAGCACCCTCCAAATGCTGATCAAGTCGCCAGACCAGCAGACACCAAATGTTTCCTCGAGATTACGCTGGGCTAACAAATAGCATCACGAGCAACGAATCTCGGGAGGAATACACAATGCGGACACTCCTTTACAGTGCATGACACTGCTAAACCAATCAGAATTTTTGTTTTCGTGAGCGATTTTCGATTGTGACCCGGGCAGATTAGGGACGATCGAAGCTGCCGAGGTTAACTCAATTCGGCCCAGAATCTAGAATTTAGAATGCCAAGAACACCCGAATTACGCACATTGGCGTCTCTTGCAAGCTTCAGATCGCTAAACAAAAAGTCATTCGATAAGCCCTAACTCAAGGTGCTCAGCCAATGAGCATCCCAACGAAATAAAACATGCTTGAAAAGTAAGAAAATAACAATGAAAATCAAACTTCCGCACGTTAAACAAAACAAAGTGAAAATTAACCTACACTGACACGCTTACCAACACGTAATGCCAAACAAAGAAGGTATTTTAAACAGGGCTTTTACTCAGCCTTCTCTGTTAAAATAAAACACACTAACTGTTACTTTTGAAATATTATGAAAACAAATTTAATCAACCAAACATATTAATATGAGCTTCTGCGATGACAAGGCAAGTAAAACTTACAAAAATTTAGAACCATTCCTTGCTCATCGGCAGACGACAAAACTAGAAAAGTTATTCTCAAATTTAAATACAAAAAAATACACTTTGGGTATCAGCAGGGTGGCACTCTCAGACGAACTCTGGGAAGTCGCCCACTCCATAGTTTGCGTGGGCTGCGGTCTAGACAAAAGGACGACGAAAGAACTTGTTCGCCGAACTCAGTAGTAGCGACTTTTGACCCGCAGCCGCTGGACTCGAAGAAAGGGGCATCTGCACTGCATCGTTTATGCCACCCGTTCGACCAGTGACCCTTTCGCCACGGTGGGAAACAACCGCTTGTGTTACAGCTCAAGCGCTCGCAACGTTTTCCCATTTGCTTGCATCTACAAGGCAGAGAAAAGGATGAGACCAGGCGGTGATTTCGGCGTTCCAATTTCCATGAATTTTGGTTTTTGTTGACGTGCTTCCCGCCTAATCTCCATCTCAGTGATGGTCTGAGCTTCAAACATTTCCTGCAGGGCCCTTTCGCGATCCTACGCCAAGCCCTGAACCTGGCGTATCGAATGAAGACGTCGCAGTACTTAACAGCTGCTTTAACATGTTTGATGCCTATTGTCTCTTCCGCGCTACGCTTTTGCCGACGCTTTTTTCTCTTCGAATGGCTAAGAATGGTGGAAGCCCCGACACACTTATTCACAAGCGCACTGCCTTCGACAGGCTCTGCCAAAACTCTATGCGGCTGAACCAACTTATCTTTGTGGGGAGTCGAAGTTCCCAATTTGTTGGCTAGCGTTTCCTGGCGCCCGGTGCTAGCAGTCTCTGCCTGTGGCATAACGGGAGGCCCGATTAATTTAAGGCTAACAAAGGCGCTTACAGAGCTTTCAATCGGTGGGGGTCTATCGCTGTCGTGGATAGCCCTTTTTCTCTGGCCTTTGAAGTCGGCCTCATGCTTTCTTTTTCGAGCTTTACTCTGTAGCGTTTTATGTCGCGCATCCTTCTCAAGCTTTTGTCGACAGGCGTCAACCTGTAGCGCCTTACGACTCGACTTGTCGTCAAGCTCTTTTTGATGCGATGCATCCGAATCATGTGTGCTGTGAATTGGCTCCGTCTCCAGCGCTTCGCGATGCGCCTCGGCGTCCTTAGCCGTGCGATGGGCCTCGGCCCCAAACTCCTTGCGCTGCACCTCAGCGTCTGGCTCTATCCGACGCACTTCGGCGTCTCGCTCTCTATGGCACACTTTTGCGGCTTGTGCTTCGCGACGGGCCTCAGCTTCCATAGCTTTTTGGCATGTCTTAGCTTTACGCGCTTCTCGACGCGCTTCATCCTTCAGCGCCCTTCGTGGCGCTTCAGCCTTGTCTTCATCACTCCGACTTTCCTCGTCAGCATGACTTGGAAGAAAAAAATATCTTATCAAGGCATATCTAACATGACTGAAGTCTCCTGCTTCCTCGAAGGGTAAGCAATTCAAAACATGCGCTATCTTGCGTGGCAACAGCGTGGCGAGCTTCTCCCCCCAAAGGTCGCGGCTAACACCAACATTACAGCAAACAACTTCAAAATCATCCAGAAAATGCGCGATATTTTCGCCTGTCTGAAAGTTGTGGAGCTGGTGTTTAGCTCGCTCCCATTTAAGTGCTTGAATTCTAAGATCAAGCTCTTTCATTCTGAGAGCATGCTCTCTTCTTTTTCGACACTCCTCGGCCTTCCATTGTTCGTGCCTTTGAGCTTCGAGCTCTTCGCGGCTTTTCTCGGCCTTTCGCTTTTGCTCACAAACGAGCTCCCAAAACTCGTCAGCTTCCTCGGCCGTCACATTCTCTGCCCGCATCACCTCGAGAATCGCTTCCCTTGTTTTAGCGGGCCCGGCGGAAATCCCCATGGCTCCACAAATTTCAAGGAGGTCCTGCACCAGGTACTGCTCCATCGCGATCTCGTCCCTCGTGATGCTCTACTACAGATATTCACCGTACTCCAAAACTAAGGTTTAAAGCAGGTGAATATTAAATTATAACCAACAAAAAACACGAAACACTCTCCTAACATCTGCCTGTGCTAGAGAGGTCTGGCGAAGTGAACAGTAAACGTTGGGCACTCACCCAACCAAAGTAGCCGACGATGGTCCAACCCGTGGCTGCCTTCGAACAGTGCCGTGGGTGTCGTCAGGCCTGCAGGGATCCGGTCCAACTTGCCAAAGTTGAGATCCGGGGTTGCTTGTCCCAACTTGCCGAACGATGAGAACAGGGTAGCGTATCGCAGCGTAGCCAAAGCTATCACGGCGGTCGTCCTCGTGTTCGGAGATCCGATCCAACTTTTCAGCCGTTGAGATCGGGGTAGCGGGTCCCAGAGCAGCAAAACGTTGAGGACAGGGGTCTGATCCGGCGTGCCAAACGTAGGATATCGTATCCCGAAGCTGCCAACCACTGTTATGAATTTGCTCTGTCGCGATGGTAGCGGTGGCGAAGAGCGGCGGGCCGTCGAGCGGACTTCGATGAAGCCTTAGCCCGAAGGTGAAACAGGGAGGCAATCCGTTTGGAAAACAGCAACAAAAGTAGCGTTTACTGTAGCAGGTTGTCGTTTTACAGAGCCGGCCAACACGACAACGTCGGCTGGGGCAAAATCTCTCCTAACATGGGGCCGGCTCGGCCTTAAATAGCGTCTTTGGTCCATTCTCTAAGACCAGTTCTCGGGCTCGCAGGGGGAGACGTAGCCATACCCGGAACTGCAAAGTGGTCCGGCGGAGGAAACGACATTATCCCCGGACTGCACGGTTCTTCTGCACGGAAGGCGGTGCTGGGAGGGGGGGAGAGAGTTCGTCGAAACAGGGCTCGATCCTGTGAGACGCGCTCCCGAACAAGGAACATGTCTGTGGCACAACAACGTGCAACAGAAAAAACGAAGCAAAAGCAAAAGGCTACATAGCCTGACGAAGGCTTTTGCTCCAAAATACAGTCTGGCAAAATAAAATAAAATAAAAACTAAAAATAACATGTCATACACAACTTAGCCGCAATTAGAGAACATCATTATATACAGATACAATTTGCAAATTCTGATCACACATGTAACCATCACAAATATAAAGAAAGAACAGGACGGTAAATAGTAATGAAATACCTAAAAAACATCGTAATATATACAATAGGTGAGGTAAGGAAAGCATCTGGAGACACATACATTCCTAAGCGCCTTGAACAAACAATAAGAAAAAAAAACACCAACAGAAGGACACAAATAGTTTACTTTAAGCAATTGGGACACAGAAAGTAATAAATAATCCAAATTTCTGTATTAAGTGTATTCAATACAATTATAAAGGAAAATTTCTTGAACCTATTTGTGGAAGTTTTCTTATTTAGGTCAAGTACGTCACCCAGTTTGTTGAGGAGACTCGGTATTTGATAATCATTATGTTGTTGACCATAGGTTGTTCTAGTTTTCGGTGTTCTTATACTATGTGTACGGAGATAGTACTCAGCACATCGAGAAGAATCGTACATGGGGTATAGTTTATTATTTTGGATATACAATAATAACTTATAATAATATATTTGGTTTGCTTGTAATATTAGATATTTAGGGAATAACGGACGTGCGCTAAGACCTTGTGGCATACCGTAATATCCCTCCAATAGTCTTAGTACCTTCTTTTGTAGTGTAAGTAATGTTTTATAGTTTTGAGCCGTCGTTGTTCCCCAACATAAGACACAATAACTTAGCCTGGAATATATCAGTGTATAATATAACGCTTTCTTTAGCCAAAGTGGTAATAACGGACATAGTTTGTACATACATCCAATGCTTCTACTTAGATCTGCTGCCAATTTATTTATATGTTCATTCCAGGAAAGGTCTTCCTGGAACCACACACCCAAGAATTTCTGTACCTTGACTTGTTATAAAGTCTGACTCTCAAAGGAGACACTTAGACTTATATTCAGTGGCTTATTAATGGGTGCAAACAATATATATTTAGTTTTACTCGCGTTTAGCCGCAACTTGTTTAGTTTAATCCAGGAAGACAACTTATTTAGATATGTGTTTACAGACTTTTCAAGTTGAGACATCGATGAACCAGCCAAAAATATATTGGTGTCGTCAGCATACATGATTAACTTAGGAGAATCCGGAATGCTACACAAGTTATTTACATAAACTATAAACAACAGAGGACCAAGTATCGATCCTTGTGGGACACCTTTGTTGACCCTCGCACGGGGAGATGTCTCTTGATTAATAGCGACATACTGATAGCGGTCTGTTAAGTAATTTTGAATTAACCTATTGGCAACGCCACGGACACCGTAGTTATTAAGTTTTTCTAAAAGAACACTGTGGTGCACGGTGTCGAATGCTTTGCGGAAGTCAACAAAAAGACCAAGAGTATATAGATTTTTCTCAAAATTGGTTAGTATCTTGTTTTTAATATTGAGTAATGCAAGCTCGGTGGATTTACATTTTTGAAAGCCAAATTGGGCATCACTTATTACATTGTACTTCGCAAAAAATTTTTGTATTCTAATATTATAGCGCTTTCAAAAAATTTGACAGAATCGGAAGTACCGATATCGGTCGGTAGTTTCCAATCTCTTGGTCATTACCAACCTTGAAAACCGGACATACGCGAGCTATTTTTAATTCATCGGGAAATACGCCGGTAACAAGAGTTAAATTATTAATATGTGACAACGCAGGTGATATGACATCACCGACGTATTTTATTGGTATAGCTTTAATATCATCGTAACCTGCTGCATAATTGTTTTTTTTATCTTTGTGATTAATTCTTCGGTTTCATGACATGAGATAGTGTGCAGAACTATAGAGTTAGATAAGCGACGGTCATTGACAGGCAGTTGTGTATCCTCGTCATACCCCGCATCATCGAAATCACAACTTTTTATGAAGTAGTTATTCATTGCCGCCGCCACCTCTCGGTTACCAAGGCCACTAGAGTTTTCCAAAACCCTAGGAAAGTGGCTTTGTTTTATTTGACCAGAAAGATTTTTAACCTCGCTCCAAATTTTGCTCGGATTATCACTTATTCAACTAAATAAATTCTCATAATACCTGAATTTAGCGCGCCTTATTTCACCATTTAGATGGTTTCTGTATTTTTTGAACTCACTGAGTGATTTGATATCTCGTGTCTTTATAAACGCATGGTACATGTTGTTGTTCTTTGTAATTTTTTTAAATAGCGCATTACTTATCCAAGGTTTTCTAATTTTCTGGCGTTTTGCGTTCTTCACAGACACCGGGAAAGCTTCATCATAACATTATATGAGTTTATCAATGAATAGCTTGTATACCAAGTTAGCATCCCTTTCTTGTAACACGTGGTTCCAGTCTGTTGCAATAACACGATACCGAAAGATTCCAAGCGTATCAGCGTTGATCTGACGAGACCGTACTTTTTATTGCTTTTGCAAGTACCATTGGAAGAAGGAATGGTGCAAAAGATCGGTAGATGATCGCTTATATCTACTGCCAGCGATCCAGCAACGCAAGACGTTGGGAGTGTGTTCGTCAAACATATATCAAGAAGTGTCGCAGTCTCTGCAGTTAGGCGGGTTGCTTTAGAAATTACGTTATTACAGGCAAATGAATTTTCCAGCGCTATTAACTGCCGTGAAGTTGCATCCTGAGAGAGCATATCGATGTTTACATCGCCCATTATCACAAATGGAAAGCCAGTAGGACACAAGTACTCAAAAACGTCTTCAATGAATGAAATGAACTTTGTTTTACACCCCGAGGGTGGTCTGTAAACGATCACAGCGAATGCTTTTTCTATGCGAACCATGAGGCACTCTACAACTTCATTAACCAGAGAAAATTGGGGGACAACTTCATGCTTTAAGGATTGTTTGACGTAAATAGCCACTCCACCACCTCTGCCAACGGGACGCACTATGCCATTGTAAGTGTAGTTCTCAAAATATGGTGGATCTTCGCCTACAGTTAGCCAGGTTTCAGAACAGCAACAAGTCAAAGCTAAATGTAAGGGAGCTAAATATACTGAGGATCTTATCTGTCTTGTAGCGTATGCTGCGTGTGTTTCAATGAAAAACCTTTCTGCACCTGCGCGCAGCCCCAAAAAGACCATTCGCAGAACTGCTATCATGGTAGTCATCACTAGGTATTGCTGTATCGGTGCTCATCTTTAACGAACGTATATCAGTTTGTGCATGTTCAAAAAAAGATGTTCACTCTGTGGCAGTTCCGCCCCCTTCCACGGTCATCTTGGCAAGATCATCTGCGTTTCTTATCTTTAGTATAGGGGAGGTTTAGTTTCTACGAGCAAATATCTTGCCCCCCGATGTCCAGACAAATTTCCAACGCATTTCCTTTTTTCTCTGAATAGCTAATCCAAGAAGCTGTTTTCCGTGTTTCGTCAAGTGCTCATTGACATATACTGCAGAAGACGTCTGGCTGCCCAGGTCCTTGCTGTCAATTCTAACTTTTTTTGACTTGCTTAGAATGGCAAGCTTCTTTGTCCTGCGCACAAATCGGACTGCTATATTAGTTTGGTCATGACGAGCAGTCGGTACTCTGTGACAGATATCGACGTCATCTGAAGTTATTTCCTCTTGAATGGCACCACAGATTTTCTTAACCGCATCAAGGGGTTCAACATCAAATGGGACACCCTTAATTTCCAGATTATTTGAGCGCTGGTAAGTTTCGACCTCCTCTATTCTACGATGTAGTCTGTCATTTTCAGCTTTGAGCTCTTGGTTTTCTTTTATTACAGATTGAATATCTGCTATGAGTTCTTTCACTTCGTTCAAAGCATCTTTTATATCTCGAAGTTCCTTTCTTAGTTCTCGTCGTAAGTCTTCGATTGCTTTAGCAGTATCGCGCGCATTCTTCGACATGGTTAGTCAACACAAATGCGTTCACTTGCAAACGATGACACAGGAACAGCACGTCTGGCAGCAGTGCACAAATCGCAAAAAAAAAATAAATGCTGTTGAATACAACAGACAAATTCTCACCTGAAACAGGCGTAGATTTAGTAAGCGATGCCAATGTGCACTGCTGCCGGACTGTAGGCGACGACTTTCTTGCAGCGTCTTTTGTAGCAGCGGTGAACCGTCGCCCTCTGGTGATGCGCTGCTTTCGTCGTCGACAAGCAAACACGCCCCGCTTCGCCTGGGCCAGAGTATCAGGCTGCGTCAACGATGCATCGGTCGTAGGCGTATCTGAAACAGGCGTAGATTTAGTAAGCGATGCCAATGTGCCGAAAGCTGCCCGCCATGCACATAACGATGACCACGTCTGCCAGAACTGCTTCAGACGCCTCAGAGATATATGCTCTCTTCGTCTAATGGCTTCTCAGCTGAAACAGCTGATGAGTTTTTTCCGGAAGAAAAAAGAGGCAGAAGTCAAGAGCGTTGCGTAAACACGCCTGAAGCATTGTCACATATGCGACTGGAGAAGCTGCATGCGCAAAATGGCAAAGTGCATGCAGATCCAAGACAACTTAGCAGCGATTTTACAGTAACCGTGAAATGCCACCGTAACGTGTGTAGCCACCACTTCAACCATCAGATCTAAAATTCAGTGTGTGTGCCCAGTGGTTCAAGAACTTCAAGCAAGTATATGAAGCGTTTTCTTCGTATCAAAAGCGCATGCGTTTGTTGACACTGTTGCCGAGTGATATAGAGCACCGAAAACTCCAAGCGCTTATACCGAACTTGTCAGCTTACATGATATACAGATCCCGACGCTGGCGCGCAAAACACGGGTTATAGTTAGCACGAAATGCGGTAAAAAGGACACGGCTGAACCCAATGGACGTCCAGGCAGCTATGGCTTACTACTCCAAAGATGAGTATAGCTGCTCTCGGCAGAGTCCCAACAAAAAAGATGTAGTATCTGTTATCATTGACGGAAAAAAGGAGCTTGTTTCGAAAAGGTTTATGACCCGTTCAGTGCGAGGGGCTTACCGTCTCTTTAGAGAAGCTAATCCAAACACGTCTATTGGGCTCTCTAAGTTTTATTCACTGAGGCCGAAGTGGGTTCTTCTTGCACCACACCAAGAAGTGTGCCTTTGTATATACTGTGCTAATGGCACGGAGTGTGTTTCTGCCCTACAAGACGTCACCGATGGTGCCTACGCGGCGGACTTCTTGTAAGAACTATGTCTTTGCAGCTCCCCTACAAGTGATTGTTTTTTAGGCCATTGTGACTATTGTGCTAAGGAGGATGCTCTGACAGCCACATGTTTAGGAATCCCTGAAGATATTGAGGAAGCCTATGCAGTATAGGAAAATGGCGATCTAGTAAAAAAAACAGCCCAGGCAAGTGCTTTTTTTTTGCGAGGGCTAAATCTATGGTTTGAGAAGTGGATTACCCATGATTACATAAGATACATTCAAGAATCAGCAATATGCTAGGTGAAAGAGAACCAAGAAAAAGAATCTTGTATTTTTCACTTTGATTTCGCCGAAAATTGGACAGCCATTTTACCGAATGAGGTACAGTCGTATCACTGGCACAAAAGACGGGTGTCTATATTCACGTGTGTCGTCACAAGGAAGCAATCAATTCAAAGTTTTGCCGTCATCAGTGATGACACATGCCATGATGCTGCACATGACTGTTTTGCTCTACAAATAATCCACAACTATACGAAGGAACAACTTAAGTCTGACACGCATGTTACTTATGTTTCTGTTGGTGCATGCAGTCACTTCAAAAACAAGTACCAGTTGTTTGAGTTATGTCAGAAAGATCATATCTCAACAAAGTAGATTTTTTCGGCCACAGGACATGGCAAGAACTCTTGCGACGGTGTTGGTGGCCTACTAAAGCATCAGGCTACGCTCTACAACGTCAGAGCGGCAAGCTCAGCTGTGATTATGTCCGCATCCCAAATGGTGGCGCAAATGAGCGTGAAGCTCAAGAATGTCAAGCTGCTGTGTGCAAATGCAGACGAGCTAGAAACATTCCGTCAGTTTAAGAAGAGCCAGTGGAAATTGTTGCCACGTGTTCCAGGCATACGTTCTTGGCGTGTTTGGCTAAGCACATCTTCGGGCACTGATCGTGGTCGTGTTTTGTTAGCGTCACGTACTGATAAATGTGATCTGCAAAAGATGCAGCCATTTTGAGCGCATCTCTTGTTTCACGCAGTCACCACCAAAATACCAGTGAGGGTACTTCAAGCGCATTTGCTTTTTCTAGCGAGACCCAACACTTGCGTTGGAACATTTTTATGTTTGAGTTTATCTGCAAATATAGACAGATGTTTTGCAACTGAGTTACAGAGTCGGAGATTTCCTCCGTGAGAGCTGTGTTATCAGGAGCATAAATGCGCCTTCATGGGTACATATTTGTCACAGTGCTAAAACAGCCTTTCTTCACCAAATGCGGTCACGTTTACTCGCGTTTGAAGCTCATTGCCGCTTTTCCGTTCCGATTTTTAGATTTCTCAACTTATCAGCGCATTCTCGAAAAGCTCTGATTTGTACCACGAATATTGTCGCTAAAAACAAAATAATGCAACATGTTTTTCTATATTACTGTATGATGGCCTTCGCTTGTCTATTTACGAGACTTTAAGAAAAATCGAAGATTGGGTTTTTTATTATTCAAATTTCACTGGAGTACATTTTTGCCGATATCAGGAATTTGAGGCAATATATAAAAAATTACATTTGCCCAACGGCAGCAATAAATTATGTAGCTAATGAACACACTATATCCTTAAAACGTGCCAAATTTGAAAACGCTGCTTGCATTACTTTCGGAGAAAAAGTGGGGAATACGCAACTTATTTCAAACTATCGCAAAAATAGACATTTTTAAAAGCAATTTTTGCAAGGTCTACAAACTTGAAACCGTATGAATTCATTCTTCATTAGACATGCATTTCATGTAAAAAATATCTTCCTTGAAACAAAAATATTTGTCTTTTTATAGCATCTCCAATTTTTGAAAATGACAGGTGACGAAGTTGTTGCCTCCGTGTTGGTGAAGTTTGATATTTTTTTTCTCGTAAGTTATGCCGTTAATAATAAAACGAAGTTGACTTTCGGGCTACCTGGTGAGAGGTACACGAAATATAAAATACTCAATGAAATCTAAAATATCAACTTTTGGACCCGTGTCGATCTCTGTGGAATCACCCAGTTACGAGTTCTGGGAACCTACGTTCGTTTGTCAATTTGATTTCTAGGCATGATTTTATTTCTTATATAAACAAAAATAAAACCTGCAATATATTAAAACAAAATGGCTGCTATTGCAAGATGTGTGTCCCCCTTCGTGATTTTTCTAGACTTACGCGTCTGCAAGCCACATCTGGTGTCACAAACTTGCAAGTGCCCCCCTCCTCCCCACGACATCTCCCAAGTTTCCCCTCCCCAATAAAAAGGCACCAATGTAGACCTCCGTAGGCCTCCATAGGCCTCCGTGATTGCCTAATGGCGCGCGGCGGGTCATTTCGATGGCTAGGACCAACAGTACCAATTTCGACATGCTTTATTGAAGGAGCTGAAGGATCAAGAAAAGGCCGACTGTTGTAAATTTCTTGAGTTCAGTGATAGTTTTTTTGTCGATAGCGCAGATTATTGAACCTCACTTTGTGTATGATGCTCCAATGGAAAAAAATGGTTTAACCCAAGATCACTGCAGAGTCAGAAGCCATGACATGGGCAGGCCTCATTAAGCTTCTATATAACATTTCTAAGGTTCAGTACATTTGTACAAATATTTATTGTAAAGTGAACATTGAGTATAACTGAGTGTAATCCTTCCTTGGGTTAGTATCTGTGAAACATAAAATTGAGATTTAGAAATTCTCATTGTGGGTTTCTGCAGCAAAGACCCATTGATTACAACTGATGATTCCGGAGCTACGGCGGAGGTAACATTCGTTATGTTTTTTTGGTTACGGTAATGGTAATGCGTTACCTTATATATATTGAAATACAGCGGTTCAGCTGATGCTTCATTCGAGCAATAGCAAGATGGCGCCGATGAGGAAGAGGAACAGGGCGAAGGCTGATGATGGTTATTGACAGATGAGGAAGATTACGTCCAATGAATTCTTACACTAATTTCGCCCGTCGATGGAAGCGGCCAGCCTTGCCGCGAATTACGCTGGGGAACGCATACGATAGGGCTTGAGACGCGAAACGTGCACAATCTCTGTCCCGCGGCAGCGTTGGTCAGTGGGGACATGAACAGGTGTGACAAGGTAGTTCACCGGTGAGGTCTGTTCGACAACTTTGTAGGGGCCAAGATAGCATGACTCAAGCTTCTCGCATAAGTCAGGCGTTCGCGCAGGAGTCCACAGAAGTAAATCGTCGCCAGGGTGGTAGAGAACGACGTGGTGAGTGGCATCGTAACCATGTTTGCGATCTTCTTGGCTAGCTTCGGTGTTTACACGGGCAAGACGACGGCATAGAGCAACACGGGAATGGTGAAGAGTTGACGGGGCCAGAAAAGAATGAAACGTCGAGTGGTGATGTTGGTTGGCGTCCGTATACAAGGAAAAATGGAGAATAGCCTGTGGTTCGTTGAACTGACGTATTATATGCATACGTGACAAAGGGAAGTATGGAATCCCAATTGCTATGGTCCGGTCGGATATACATGGACAGCATGTCACACAGCGTGCGATGAAATCTTTCCGTTAAGCCATTGGTTTGCGGGTGATAACTAGATGTTGTTTTATGAACTGTTTTTGATGCTTGAAGAACTTCACTGAGCATGCTTGAAAGAAATGCCTTGCCCCGGTCGATCAAAAGAACACGAGGGGCTTCGTGACGTAGGTAAATGGCATTGAAGAAGAAAGTTGCTACTTCCGGAGCAGTTCCTGAGGTGATCGAGGCCGTCTCAGCGTACCTGGTAAAGAGATACGGCGGTGACGATCCATCTCTTGCCGTCTGATGTTGTTGGGAGGGGTCCGAAGAGGTCGATTCCGAAGACAGAGAATGGCTCTGATGGACAAGAAAGTGGTTGTAGGGTCCCGACTAGAGCAGTTGTGGGCCGCTTGCGGTGTTGGCAAAGTGCGCACAAGGCAATATATTTAGCTACCGTCGTGGAAAGACCTGGCCAGAAGAATCGACTGTGGATGCGCTCATGTGTTTTGTAGTAACCCAAGTGTCCTTACGTCGGGTCGTCGTGGGAAGCGCGCAGAACTTCAGTGCGTAGTGCGCGTGGTACGACGGGAACCCATCGGTGGCCTTCCGGGTGGAAAATGTGTCGATTTACACATCGTCCTCCAACTTGAATAGTCGGAGTTGTTTCCGGAGCCTGGCATTAGGGGAAGATGAAGCGCCAGTAAGCCGACCGATGATGTCAGTGCAGTAAGAATCGGCTCGCTGGTGAGTAGTAAGTACTGACGGAGGGGTGGATGAAGGTGGGGAAAAAATGGCTGATATTGACGAGGCGTCCTCCGTATAGCCAATTTGACAAGGGGATGTGACGTGCGCTTAAAACTGCGGCAAGGGCTTCGTGACAAAGCGTCGGCATCTTGATGTTGTCTTCCAGTCTTGTAGATGACGTCAAACTCATAAGATTGTAATCGGAGAATCCAGCGGCCAAGTCGTCTTGACAAGTTTTTGATTGTGAACAACCAGCAAAGAGCATGGTGGTCTGTCACAACAGTAAAATGTCGACCATGTAGGTACGGACGAAATTTTTGGATGGACCAGACAACAGCCAAGCACTTTTGTTCGGTTATCGAGTACCTCTTCTCTGCAGAGGTGAGAGTGCGGCTTGCATACGCGACAACTTTCTCGCGAAAGGCATGGGTGCGCTGGAGGAGTACGGCGCCAATTCCTTGTCCACTAGCGTCAGTGTGTAATATCGTAGGTGCCCTGTCATCGAAATAACCAAGCACCGGTGGGGATGTCAGTGCCTGCTTCAGTTCTTGAAATGAGGCTTCGCATTCATCATTGCAATCGGAGGAACCGGTACTGGCAAGGAGCTTGTGGAGAGGAGCGGCAATAGTGGCAAAGTTGCGAATGAAGCGGCAAAAGAAGGATGCGAGTCCAGGGAAACTGCGTAGTTCTTTGGAGCGAAAGGGTCGCGGAAAGTTGAGGACTGCGGAAATTTTGTCAGGATCGGGCTGGATGCCATCTTTACTAACGAGATGTCCTAGAACTTTTATAGCTGTGTTGCCAAAATGGCACTTTGTGTTTAGTCGAGGTCCAGCATTGGAGAGACATATGAGCACTTGATCTAGGCGTTGCAGATGATCAGAAAAATTGGAAGAAAACACGACGATATCATCGCGGTAGCATAGACAAGTTTTCCACTTGAGGTCACGAAGAACAGTGTCGATCCTCCTTTCAAATGTGGCGGTAGCATTACATAGGCCGAATGGCATTCCGTTAAACTCGTAAAGACTGTCCGGCGTAGAAAAGGCGGTCCTTTTTTTGTGTGCTTCGTCCATTGATATTTGCCAATACCCGGACCGAAGGTCAAGGGTGGAGAAGTATTGGGCACCTTGCAATGAGTCAAGTGCATCATCTATACGGGGCATCGGATATACATCCTTTCGGGTAATCTTGTTGAGCGCGCGGTAGTCAACACAAAATCGTACCGATCCATCCTTCTTTTGTACCAACACAACCGGTGATGACCAAGAACTGGTAGAGGGTCGTATGATGTTACTTTTTAGCATAACGGTAATGTTCTCCCCGATGATTTTGCGTTCGGCCAAGGAGACTCGGTAGGGACGACGGCGTACAACAGCCTGACCATCAGTGTCGATGCGATGATGCGCAACTGTGGTCTGTCCTAGAGGCAAAGCATTGGCGTCGAAGGAGGCCTGGTGTTTCGTTAGCAAATTCAGCAACGCCTCACGTTGAGAAGCAGAAAGATGCGGATTTATCTCGAGAGCAAAGGAGGAGGAAGTAACAGACTGGGCCTGCTGTGGCTGAGCTGTCAAGGCGTCAAGAGAGACCAAAGATACCGGTTGGGTATCCACATAACATGGCACTGCAGAACCTTGGGGTAGGAGGACAGGCTCTGGGGTAGAGTTCAGGCCAAGGATTATCGCAGCACTGTCTTTGAACCACACCAGGCTGGAGGGGACTACAACGCCGCTAGCTAGACAGCTGCTGGAAGGGGTGATAAGGACGTCACCATTGACAATATTCGAAGAAGTGATGGTGATGCGTTGCTCCTGACCCGGGAGCAGTATGGACTCGGAAGCTGTGAAGAAACGCAATGGTTTGATGAAAAAGTCAACGCGTTCGCTGCATTGATCGGTCTCGGTCATTTTGACTACACGTTGACGGCAAGAAATTAATGCAGATGCTGATGAGAGAAAGTTCCAACCTAAAATTACTTCATGAGCACATGAAATTAAGACAGCGAAGGTGATGTGATGACGAATACCATCAATGAAGACATGCGCTGTTCATTGGGCCGATGGTCTAATTATTGCTCCATTGGCCCCAATGAAAAATGATCCAAGGTAGGGTGTCTTCACTTTCCGCAATCGAGATCACAAGTCGGCACGCATAATTGAAATAGTTGCTCCCGTGTCTACCAAAGCCAACACCCGCACACCTCTCACAGTTACCAATAACATGTTTGACGATCGTTTAGGAGGACTTGGGTCATTTCGCCGCGATGCAGTTTTCCCTCCAAAAACTGCGCTGTTTAGTTTTACGACCGCTGGGCAGCCAGTTGAAAGACAGGCCGAAGTGGCGAAACAGAGCGTCGGAGTGGCGAAGGGGAGCGTGGTCGGGATGCACGTGTATTGTTGGTCGTGTTGGAAATGCGCACAGGAGACGGTGATCGGTGGTTGGAATGACTGTCGGCATAACGGTAGCAACCTCGAGCACATGTGTCGTCTCGTTCAAAAGTGGCATAACCACGACGTTCATCTTGCTGCCGACGTCGACAGACGCTGGAAATGTGTCCTCGAATTCCACAGTAGTAGCAAATAGGCCGTGTGGCCCGCCAGGAAGAATGGTAGGTTGGGTTCGGTGGACGGGCGACTATAGGTGCGAGATGTTCATGATCAGGCACAGGTGGTGGTACTTGAGACGGCGAGGGTTGCATTGAAGCGATCTGTGCATACGAAGCGGGTTGGGGGCATGGTGGAGCACGGTGGGCGCTTTGAAACGCTGACATTTCTTCCCTAATAATGCCACGCAGATTGCTAGAGGTGGGTTGAGCGGGAACGTTGTTAGAAGGAGGTAGACTGTAGGCTTGCAATTCCTCACGAATTATGACTCGAATGATGGATCGGAGCTCCATACTGTTTGCCAAGGGGTTCTCAGAGAAGTCGGGTCACAGGTGGATTGACTGCAAGGTATCAAGACGCTGGCATACAGAGATGACGTCGGAAACCGTCAAAGGGTTGTGCGCGACGAGGGCGTTGAAAGCGGTAGATCCAATACCCTTCAGAAGGTGCCGGACACGATCACCTTCTGGCATTGTGTCATCGATACGGCGGCAAAGTGCAAGCACCTCATCAATATAGGAAGTGTAGGACTCACCGCAATGTTGAACGCGTTCTGCCAGTTTCTTGCGAGAAACTTCTGAACCGACGATCGGTGTGCCAAAAATGCGTCAGAGCTGGTCTTTGAAGGGAGACCAATCACGGAAGTCGCTCTCATGATTCAGGAACCACGTCTTGGCAACCTGAGAGACATAAAACTGGACACGTGCTAATTTCTATGCCTCGTTCTAGTTGTTGTAGACACCTACACGATCATAGTTGTCGAGCCAGTCTTCGACATCTTCGCCAGGCACACTGGAGAAGATTGGAGGCTCCCGAGGGGGTTGCTGACCGGGCTAGGGTTGGCGGCTGATGGTTGCGCCCGCGGGTGGTTCGGTTGGGCTCGCTCTTGTGCCATGGTGCTCAGCTGGCGTAAGCGACGTCCCGAACGGAGCTCCAGAAGCTGGTTTTGGATGGAGAGAGGTCGAAGAGATCGGGAAACACCTTCTACCACTTGAAATACAATGGTTCAGCTGACGCTTTATTCAAGCAACAGCAAGATGGCGCCGATGAAGAAGAGGTACAGGGCGAAGACTGATGATGGTTATTGACAGATACGAAAGATGACGTCCAATGAATTCTTACAATATATATATATATATATATATATATATATATATATATATATATATATATATATATATATATATATATATATATATATATTTATTTATTTATTTATTTATTTATATATTTATATATGTGTGCGACGTAAGAAGGCAGGGATGGTTAGGAGAAGTAGATAAGGAAGAAGTGCTTTTGGAATAAACATGGCGTATGAGCCAGGCCACGTCGCCCATTCATCATAGCGTCACACGAGTCGACAGGATCTCTCACCCCTGAAGAAGAAGCCGGAGCAGCTTCGAAACATCGGGGTTTTTTTCTTAAATATATTTTGGTTGGAGTTCTCATTCTTTCAGTTTCTATCCAAAACAGACAGGCCTATGTCAAATGTTCACCTTTGATTCCTGTTGTACACTATATCCTCACTGCTCCGATAAACCCCCTCACACCGTAACATTTAGAGAAGCAATGACAGGTGCGCAACCGTAAACAGCCCCTCTTCCTTCTTGGACGCTTATAGCTCTGGTGTGCGTGTGTGTGTGGGGGGTGGGGGGCAGAAAGAGAAGTACTAAAAGAAAAAAAATGTTGCTTCTTGTTTTTTTAATTTGTTGCAGCAGGTAGCTAACGACCTAGTCATTATTTTCCTTTTGAGGAAGCAGCATACAATACAACACAATCATGCCCACCTAAAAAGACGCAAACACAGGCGCTGTATTGCAACTGATGAGTTATTGTCGAAAGACTCAGCTTATGTAGGATAACACGTACATGTCCACTAACCACAGGTCCTTCCAATGAAGACACGTTTTTTTCTTGCAGTGTTTTGCAGGAAGACTTGATGAATATTGAAACATGAATGCACCTTACCTGATACGAAACTCGGGACAGGTAACAAACTTTTAAAAGAACGTGACTCTGTCAAGTCATGGTTCACAGATTTTCTGCTGACAAACATTTTATATTACAGCATTCCGCACAATGACCAAAATCAAGCGTGGGCGAATGTATATACCAGCATATTATCATCAAATTTCAAAGTAGCACAGGTATTTACAACAGCCAATTCATATGGTACTTATTGTATTTAGCGCTATCAGCGCGCATGTGCCCTTCGAGGAAATTGGATGCATCACAACCTGCTAAATACGCGGAAGAGCGTCGTCAGCTTGCCCGCTTCCTCACAAGTGCTGAACAGCAACGCCAGAAATACCACCGCGATAGCCCGACACCTCTGGCGTCTTATGCATCAGATGACCTTGTCTGGCTTCACATCTCTTCAACCAGCCCAGTTCTCTCAACGAAACTGATGTACAAGTATAACGGCCCTTACCTAGTGGTAAAACAAACCTCACCCGTCAATTACATCGTGGAGCCGCTTGAGAAGCCCCATGATCAACGATGCCGTGGACGTGGGACCGCCCACATAGACCGCCTAAAACCGTATTACGATCCCTCTATTGTCTCCTGCCCATCAGTCGCCAGAATGGCTCTTTTCCGGAGGGGAGGAAAATGTAGGGAAGAAGATGAGTGCGACTCAGAAAGGCAAGGGGTATCACTCAGTCTGTGAAGAAGACGACGTTTGGTTTGCTGGGGACTCAGGCTGGTTCCGCCATTACCGCTTGGCTTGCCGTGACCACTCTCCTGTTTTATAAAAGAGTGCCGCTCTAAAACGCGTCATTTTACATGTAATGTTAAGTTTCTCTTTAATGTTAATATTTAGGTGCACGGGAAATAACTTGGTTTTGTATGTTGAAAGCTAATATATACATATTTTTTTCTAGGTTGCTTGACAATTGCAATTCTTTCACATGTGTTTTTTAAATGGTGCGCCTTCGGCATTTATTGTATGAGCCGGACCAAGTCGAATATCACTCGTTTTCAATCCAAGTGCGTCTGTTTTAGAAACATTTGGCGAGTCTATGAGTCCGAGCGAGTCCTTTTCAGGGAAATTTTGGTGAGTCTGAGTCTGCCAGAGTTTTTTTTGTTTTATTTTGGTGAGTTTAAGTCCGAGTGAGTCCGCTAGAGGAACGTTTTGAAGAGTATGAGTATGAGTGGGTGTATTTGAGAAAAGTATTAGTGGATCACTGGCGTCACACTTTGCTAAAAAAAACTTTTTTTTGCTCATAAGTGGTCGTAAGTTTAACATAAGGTGTTCCAGGTAAAGATACACTGAACAGTCTATTTAGTAGTGATTTTCATTGCGTACTGACTGAATGATTTTGATTACTTTTTGTTTTAGGTGAGAAAATTATTCACTTGTTATCTTCGGCGTATCTAAGTTATCTGTGTGCTCGCACGTGTTCATATCTTGTAACAATGGATCCTAACATGAAGTACAAGCTGCGTGGAAGTCAGGAGCATTTAGAGAACATTTCATTTCATTTAATTTTATTTATTTACTCTCAAGGCACTGGACATTACAAAGAGGAGTGGGAGAACAAATATCAATAAGAAGTAAAACAAAACAGCAGGATTAGAATACATTATAATGTACTTCCATAGATGATTGATTTGAACGTGTTGGCGTCGGTGATTGAAGCGATCGATGAGGGAAGGTGGATCCAGTCAGTACATGTTCTAGGGATGAAAGAGTTGAAGTGCTGATTCGTATGGCAGAATAGAAGCCCAACCTTGTATTGATGGTCATTGCGTGCTGATATGTAGGCTGGTTGAAAAAATAGTGAATCAAAGAGGGTTCTGTTAGTGTGATAGATCTTATGAAAGAGAAAGAGACGTGAATTTTTGCTTCGTATTGAGATGTTATACAAATTGAGTTGAGCCTTCATTAATGTGACACTTGCAGTTCGAGAGTAATTGGACAATATGAAACGTGCTGAGCGATTCTGAATGGATTCAATTGTTCTATGAGCATGTGAATATGAGGATCCCAGATAGACGACGCATATTCGAGTTTTGGTTGCACTAATGGTTTATACAGGAGAAGCTTTAGGCCTATTGGAGCAAGAGAAAAAGTTCGACGTAAATAGCCAAGAGTTCGATTAGCGTTGTATGTTATGTAGTCAACGTGAGCTTGCCATGACAGGTTGTTAGAAATATTAACACCGAGGTACTTGTAAGAAGAAACGTTGTTTAGGGGAGTGTTAATAAGTAGGTACGAGGGGGACGCAACTTTTGAAGGGTTACGAGCTGTCCTCATCGATTTGCATTTATTTGTGTTAAGTTTCATTAGCCAATTATTACACCACGAAGAAATATTGTCCAGGTGAGATTGCAGGGTGTCAGTGTCGTTAGAGGCCAAATTTCACGGTAAATAACACAGTCGTCAGCAAACAACCTAATGGAGGGGGAAATGTTATGAGGCAAATCATAATATATATTAAAAAAAGTAAGGGACCCAAAACAAAACCTTGAGGCACGCCTGAGGTTACGGCAGTAGGAGGAGAGTTACATTCATTAGCAGTCACGAATTGCTCGCGGTTATGCAAGAAGCACTCGATCCATTTTAAGATGTGTGGGTCAAGATTTAGTTTACATAATTTTAAAAGTAGTAATTCGTGACAAACTGTGTCAAATGCTTTAGAAAAGTTGATAAATACACAATCAATAAAAGTACCACGATCAATAGCAGAAAACAAATCATTAGTAAAGCATAAGAGCTGAGTTTCACACGAGTAACTTTTTCTAAAATCAAGTTGAAAGTAAGCAAAAAAAGACTTATTCTCAAGAAAGTTGACTAAGTTGCAGTAAATGACATGTTTCTAATAGCTTACATGGCACACTAGTTAGTGAGATGGGTCTATAATTGTGGGGATCAATGGTGTCACCTGAGTTGTGAAGAGAAACCACCTTCCCCAATTTCCAGTCGTTTGGCAGGGTACTCAATTCCAAAGACTGTGAAAAAATTCTGGACAGTATTAAGGACGAAAACAATGCGGCGTTTTTAAGAAACTTGGCATTAGTTCCGTCATTTTCGGGAAAGAAGAAGGCTTGAGATTTTCAATTCACTTCCTTATGCCCTCCCAATCAAGTTGTACTGGCTCCATTAGATCGTAGTTGCGAGTAGACAAGTTAGAAACAGTGGTAGGCGCCACGTTTACAAATGATGATGCGAATACACTGTTAGGAGCTAGGCAACAATTTTCTCTTGGAATAAATGATTCACTCTCTGAAACTTGGTCGATTTGTTTTTTTTTATTTCCACCAATTACGTGCCAAAATCTACGAGGATTAGTTACTAACAAAGAAGGCAACGTTTGTTCAAAATATGAGTGCTTGGCAAGTGAGAGTGCGCGTGCGTACTCGTCGGCTACACTACGATAATCATTCCATCTTTTGATGTTGCCCGAGAGCTTTGCACTTCAAAAGATGTGCTTCTTTTTATTAATTAGCCACCTTAAAGTAGGCGTGAACCAAGCAGACCGACTGTTATCGGCTATTTTACGGCGCGGTAGGAAGCGGTCGGTAAGTTCTTCGATTTTAGCTCTAAAACGTAGCCAGTTTTCGTTTACCGGGTGTTCAGAAAAGCTAGAAAAAAATTCGCGTGAAAATGTCTCCAGTTCAGCATTAATTACCGTGTAGTCAGCTCTCGCGCAATCTCTCAATATTTTTGTAGTTTTACTAATTTTTGACGGCGTGTTCGGTACGAGAAAGTATTAAGCTTGTTCAGGCTAATTGAAGTGATTTATTAGGGAGTATTAGCTTGGGTCCCTATCAAAATGCAGAAAATAAAGACGCCAATTCATTAAAAGGTGGAATGTCAAAATGCTGATAAAAATTAAATGTCATAGAATTAAAACACCTAAAACAAAGAATGCTGGAAAATCAAAATACTGAGAAGACGTATCGCCGAAAATTCCTTGAAACCATGCACGCGAATATTCCTGATTCGAAGGGAAATGGACGAAGATGTTGCGGGGTTCCCAAAAAGGAAAGCCAATACTTTGTTGCAGCTGTGGTTATGTTTATGTTTTCGACAAGGAGGTGTATTCTAGGCAATACTGAAAGTGCGAGAAGTGAGGAGACTGCAACGCCAGAGTGACTACCGACCTTCCTGTAGAAGGTACTCGCATGGCAATCTCGAAGTAAGTTACCTACGGCAGCCATGTACTTTCGGCTTATTGATTGATTGATTGATATGTGGGGTTTAACGTCCCAAAACCACTATATGATTATGAGAGACGCCGTAGTGGAGGGCTCCGGAAATTTTGACCACCTGGGACTTTCGGCTTATTGCTACCATGAAGAGGAAGTAAGCCAGACTCGAAGACATCGTCAAGGGAGCCACAACCACGCCGCTTACAGAGCAAGAAACAAGGGTTACGCAAAAGGGCTTGCTGTTGCTCTGGACAACCCGGACAATGACGATGTTTAAAGTTTTCGACAACGAATTGCACACAAGCTGTTTGCGATAAGCAAGAAATCACTCTGATGTCCGATTGGAGGTCGAAAAGTTTATAGTTTGCTATTTTTATGAAGGCTTGAGATAAATGTAAAGGGACAACTGGAAATGAGGGTGAAAGAGTGTGCTGGCGTAACCTTTATTTTAGTTAGGTACTTCATCTTCCAGTATAGCTAGGTGACGCAGACATTTTGATATTTCTGCATTTGAATAGTTAGGTGTTTTAATTTTTTGACATTTTACAATTTCGGTACCTTGTATAATCGGCTTTTTTATTTTTCGGTGTTCTAATTTTCGGCATTCCAAAAGTTCGCCATCTTGATTTTCGGCATTTCGAGTGCCACATTAGTATAGCTTTAGTCGATAACACGGTGTAAGTATTCTTACACCGTGATCAACAATAAATGCGAACCCTACCCAGGTGCATATAAACCACGTGCAGCTCTCCGATTACCAGTAAGTGATACCAACTTGTGCGACAAAAGCGAAAAATCAATGAAAATTAAGAAAAATGTTGCATGGCAGAGAAGTCAGAGTTATGAACTAACTGAATAGTATTTGAGGGGCCATGTTTCATTAACCAGTAATAATGTGTTGGTTTATAATTGCAACTTATCCACCGCGAAGTATACCTTTTTTATTTTCGCGGATTCTTTGCATGATCGTTGTGCTGTATCAATTTATAAATCTTCGGGTGTAATTAACGAGAAGCTTGACACGTCGGTATCCTTTCACAGTGTCACAAGATGTCCACGTGGTGCACTCTAAAAGTATTCAAATTCCTCGTTGACTAAAGCTATTACTTGCACGGAAATAATTTGATTAAGTACTTTGAGATTTGCATATGCTGTCTAGATATTTCTCGCGTCTGCTCAGCTTGCACTTAATGCTAGGACGCATTGCTTAAGGTATAAACCAACCACTTTCATATAAACACATGCGAGGACTGGGATCAGTAGAACGCCAATTCAAAACTATTTAACTCACTAAAAACAAAAAAAGGCTTTTTTTGGAAAAAACTTACAGTCGGTACACACATGCGCTGTTAGTATATTTCTGTCTGGACACATCAATGTTAAATTTAGAACCTAATGCAGCGTGTCATTGGCTCAACATCTTTCTGCAGAACACCACAGTCTGGATGGTGATAGTCTACAAGTGCTTCAATTAGCAGTTGTCTCTTACATTGTGCTTTACTTTTCCAAGTGTGTCAGGCGTATAGTCTTTTATGCAGCCCCCTAGAATAGGGTTAATTGAAGGACTCATTGAAGAAGAGATACGAGCTAGTTTTCTCTTTGTACCAGCACCAAATCGCACATTAGCACAACTGCCACGTGCTCCACATAGGACCACTCGAAAATTTTATTCAGAAACGTCATGATGAAAAATAGAAATGGGTAAAGTGCATGGATTAACCCAACCCTTTCAAGACTAGAAGTTTTCGTTATAGCGGATGCACAGACAATAGAATGGAAGCTCTTACTTGCCGACTTCACACTCGCCATTATCAAGAGTTACAACATGCAACTTCTGTGCCCCGGGCCCCAGTGCATAAATCGGATTTTCAGCAAAATGTGTGGCATCTTTCAATAAAAACATGCCGGATTGAAAATGCCTGGTGATCGTATGCTTGCTAGTCTGTAGAAATTCCTGTAACTGCGTTGATACGGCTTATTGTACACCATTCTATAGAAACGGCAGCGGGGCTTAACACTCATGAACCACGGAAAAGCGCAGGCAGAGAACAAGTACTCCCACGAGCAAACTTAGTTTTAAAAATGTTTGAGCGATTTCCTTTTTATCGGAGTATCATTTCTAGAAGTCCTTCCCGGCGAATAAATATTTGTAGTACTTCAACCCAAATATATGCGAGTAACAACCGCCTCATACCTCGGTTATTTAAAGAAAATATACTAGAATTACAAGACTTTAAAGAAAAGCTATCGCATACACTGCACGCCTTTTTATAGTAGATGCACGTTACGTACGTTATTGCGACCACTACCAATTCCCTCTCAGAGTGAAACTGTGCGTGCTTATGTGCGTGTGTCTGTAAAAGATGTTAAGATCGGCCTCCCTGGCTGGGCGCCGCTTGGACGCGGGGGACGATTGAAGCTAAGTTTACCCTAATTTGTTCTGGATCAACGCTCTCGAGGTGCGCCAAAAGCGGCGACAACACGAACGTCATACTTTAGGGCTGTTGGCTTCCCTCGTCGAAAACTCTTTGGACACGCCTGACTGGCTGATGGCCTAGGAAGAGCTGTTTGAAATCGAGGCTGCGTGATTTGTTCGACGTGTCACGAGACGCGCTGAACAATTAGCCGAGAGCTTCGGATCCCTCGTCAGGTATGTTTCCCACACTCTTTGGTGCTTGCAATTCTTCCAATCTCACAAGCCCTAGCCTGCCTAGCGCTGCAGACCCTATTCTGCGCATGCGATGCAATGTTATTGCACTGTGATGTGTTATGCGTAATATTGCACTGTGACCTACGTTATGTTTGTCTCTCGCCGTGTGACGAAGTGAACGTGCACTTTCTCTCTTTGTTGAAAGGAAGGCAGTGTTTGACTTTCTCTCTCTTTTTCCCTCTCTCGATTTTTTAATCCTTATTCGCTGCGCCCTGCGCTCCCTGCTGGGCTGCAGAAATTAGGCGCCTTCTTCTAACCACTACCCCCCCCCCTCCCATTCGGCGGACAGAGATGAAGACGACAATTTCTTCGGACTGCCCTGAACTGAATGGACATACAGTCTGTTAATGTACAGTGATCTGCAAGGCGGCTTTTCTGTAAGCTTTGTTTTCCAACCAAAAACTCTCGTGCGCACACTGCTTTCATTTCTCATTTTGTGCACGCGAGTACAACAGAATGTCACCTCTCCAAAGTCCAGCGCAGGCACGCGGGCACAACAAGATCTCATAAAAGGAATGGCAAAAACGAAATGAGTCAGAAAAGCTGCCTGTGAACGAAAGTTCTTGGTTGAAAAACTAACCTTACAGAAAAGCTGCCTAGCAGATTATTGCAAACTGTCAATTGTTTTCTCCTGCAGAGACTTTTCGGAAGACCAGGGCGTAAAGCGCGAGCACCGAGACGCTCTGATTCAGCTCTCAGAAGCTCCCATCAAGCTTCCATGATGCTACCATCAACGTTTATATAATATTCATACGGATGTAAAACGACATCACTATCAGTCCAAGATGGCAGCCTATGATCGTGCACTAAACAGGGCGTATACACAGAAGAACTGAAGTGGCAGCAGTGCAGCACAAATGCAGCGCGTTAGGTGAAGAACTACAGAACATAATATTTATTTTTTGTCAATTTGTCCAATATGTCATTTCATGCAGCGGCCGCCGAACTTTTGCCGCTGTTCTTAGTGGTACTCTCGGTCTCTGAAGCTGGACGAAGATAACCAAGAAGCCTGTTTTTTACTGGCTACATAAATGTGCAACGAAGCTATAAATCAAGATGAAAAAGAAAAAGACAAATCTTTTAAATGTCAGTACAGGCGCATAAATGGCGCGCCGATTGCGCTGATGAAAAACGTCGGCGGCGGCAGCACGCCGATCAGTTCGCGTCGGCGGCGACAGTGCGACGAAAACCCTCGGCGGCGGCGCACCGACCAGTCAGCGCACACCTCTATTCAATCATCCATCCATCCATCGTCCACTCCAATTCACGAGGAGGGGTGCGACGAAAAGTATGGTGGGATCAAGAAGTGCGGAAAGCCTTGGACGAGCGCATAGAGGCAAACCGCTGGCACAGGAAAGCAGTGAAAACCCTTTCCGCAAGTGACGCTCTCCAAGCAAGGCAGGAATACCTAAACTGCAAACAGGCTATGCAGACAATTGTCCAAACCAAAATCGCTGAGCACAACAGCCGACAACTCCAATATTTCACAGCGGACGGACGCAATGGGGCCAGGATGTTTTGGACCTATGTGTCGTCCCTGAGTGGGAAAGCCAAGGTACCCCAAATTCAGCATGAGGATACACGACTGCCAGTATTGGACATGGACAAGCACCTAGCAGACCACATTCGTAAACTGTACGAATTCAGCAATGGTGATCCAGAGATCATAATAACTGACGATAACCCCATCAATGAATACTGCCTGAGCAACAAGGTGAAATGGGAAGTGACCCGTCCAGCCCTGGACAGAGCGATTAAACGCATAGGAGCACGCACCGCTCGAGGGCTGGACGCCGTACCTGCGAGGCTGCTCAAATGCTTAGGAGACGAGGCCAGGCAGAAGCTGGCAGACATCTTCTCAGGAATCATGGCAGGAGAACCAACACCAGATGATTGGTGATGTGACTGAGTAATCCTAGTGCTGAAGAGAGGAGGAGAGGCAGGGTTTTTGCGGGAGTGCATACCCCTCACAGTAACCAGCGTGCTATACCGAACGTTCGCGCAAATCTTGAAGACGTGGATGGGCGTCTGGGCAGAACACGACGACAAATTTATGGAGCTGCAGAATGGTTTCCGCAACGGACGGAGCCTCGAGGACAATGTATTTGTGCTCACCCAGGCCGCCAAGATAGCACGAAAGGAGAACAGAGGACTGTACACTTGTTTTCTCGACGTCGCGAAGGCATATGATAGCGTACCGCATAAACCTTAGTTTCACTGCATGATGCAGAATGGCATGCCGAAAACATGGGCTAGTCCGCTGCGACGGCTGTTCACGGACAATACGGTGGTGGCGTGTTTTGCCTTGGAAATCGCGTGTTTTGCCGACTGGCCTTGGAAATCAGCGGTGCTGGTGTTTGCAGGCACAGATATAACTGCGGCAGTGTTTCTGCCGGAGGGTGGGCAGATTCCATAGAAGGAAGAGTACAGATACCTCGGTGTCCAACTCAGTACATCAGGGCAAGTTCTACAGATTCACGAGGAAAACATTCGCCAAACATCACGCAAAGCGGCGAACATCATGCGAAAACGAAATCTTTGGGGCTGTAACCAATTCCTACTAGTTCGGGAAATGTGGAAATGTGTGCATGTCCCATGCTTGTCGTTTGCCAAGCTGTACTAACCTTCCAACCAGCAACCAGAGAGTGGCTGGAACAAGGGCAGCGGGAGGTTGGTCGACTGGCCTTGGGATGCCACGGACGAGTACCTATAAAGGCCATTCAAGGAGACGTTGGATGGCCTTCGTATGAGGCCCGAGAAGCCAGGAGCAAGATAGCCTACGAGGGCGGCCTGCGTCTTATGAATCACAACAGGTGGGAGAGACGCTTGTTCCGATACACCAGCCTGACTGGAATAACGACCCAGCGGACTGCGCGGGTGTACACCATGCGCCGAAAGTTTGGTTTCTTTGCGAAACCCGTGAAATCAAGCACAGAGTGCGGATGGGCCCGTGCCATCCAAGAACAGGTACGGGAGGAAGAGAAGGACCAGTGGCGGAGGGCGATGCGTTCCAAGGCAACCTTCACGGTAGATCGAAGTTGCAAGAATGAAATAGAAAAGGAGCGGAAGTACGACAACAATGGCCGCAGTGGCCTTCTGTTTGAGGTGCGGGCTGGGGTACTATGAACCCTTGTGTACCGTCGCCGATTCGACGAGGATACAGATCACACGAGTTCGATGTGCCGGGTGTGCGGGCAGGAAGAGGAAACCATCCCCCATCTATAGTTTTACGCTGTACGTGTTCGGGCCCACACCAACGAAAGGGTACCACACTGCCCGAGGCTCTGGGGTTTGTTCACAAAGATGACCCGGGGCCAACCACAGGAGATGGAGCGGCTGGTACAGTGAACTATGCGGCACTACGCACTACCAAAACAAGGCTGGTGCAGTAGTGGCGCACGGCGCAGCGGTAATGATCTATGTGGAGAAAATTGAGGGTTTGCAGATGCGAGTGTGTACGCCTGTGGAGTGTTTTGTTTATTTACTTTTTAATCGTTTATTTTTACTCTGGCTATAGGGCAGATTTATCTGGCCCGCCTGATACAAAAGGATCAGCTTCAAATCATCATCATAATCATCATCAACTGAAGATCTCAGGAGCGTCTGTATTGGGAGCGTGTGCACCGTTGCCTGCGAAAGCATCTGATTGCTCAATTTTTGGGCGTAAAATGCATTTCTGAGCTTTTATCAGTGGACGCACCTGCTTCGCGCCATGGTGCACGAGTTAACATGCAGGCACGCTGAAATTGCGTCGATACATTCACTGTTTAAAGAGCCTGCTGATCCACACACACACACACACACACACAAACACACACAAAAGCAAACTCAATCGGAATTTGCACGGATCTGCCTAGCTTCTCACTCAAGCAGCGCTTTCAGCTGCATTACATCATAAGTGGGTAATGGCGAACTACAAAGAGAGGAGAAGGATCAATACTGCTAATAATGATACGCTCGTTTTATGGGCAGTCTCTATGATATGCAGATCACAGTGATCCTTATATGAGCCTACATGCGCTCGATCATTTCACGAGAAACTCGAGTATAAGTAACGCTGTTACGACATTTATATCAGTGACGACTCAATTTTATCATGCCAGTTTTGCGTAAGATAATAATTGTTGCTCTTGAAAGGCTTATTACATATTGAACATATAACGAAACACACAAGCGTATTAAAATGTGCCAATTGTATATATAGCCTGCCTGCTAATCTACATAAATTCATTGTCACCAGTTCTCATTTTGTATCGACAGCTTGAATTGTGCTGCTTTCCAAATAATCTATTGATATGACGCCATAACGCCTTTGCAAGCCAGCAAATTTATGACGATGTTTTGTATAATAGGTATAGTATTATTATTAAGTGTCAAAAGTGTAGGCAGGCAGTGGTGCATCTTGTTTTGAGAAATTTAACTTCTATATGTACACTATGTACACACTAAACACACACGCAATATCTGAATAAATATATATATATATATATATATATATATATATATATATATATATATATATATATATATATATATATATATATATATATATATATATATATATATACATATATATATATATATTTATATATATATATATATATATATATATATACACTTCAATGGGCCAGTTAGTCTTCGGGAAGGTATGGGATATGGCACAACGGGAGCATTGTCAACAAGGATAAATATATTTATTTCCCAACAGTTTCGGGCGGGGTCCTTCGTTGCTGCCGCGTCGTCTCGCCTTGAAAGATGTTTGCGAGAGTAAGAGGGAACTAAAAAAAGGAAAGAAAGAGAAAAAAAAGAAAAAAAGGGAAAGAAAAAAGAAAAAAGAAAAAGAAAGAAAAGAAAGAAAGTAAAAAAAGAGGAGGAACCACTGTCAACACTGAGAACGAAACCAACTGTCCGTGTACGTCCACATACGCTTCTTATCACGTGCTGTTCAGGTCTGGACGTGTGTCGGGCCACCCAAGATTGTCGCCGTGGTGGCGGTAGGGGTCCGTGAAGGCGTGCGTAAAGAAAGGGTTTCCCCTTAATGGGTCGGTCGGCTCTTTACCTTTAATCTTCGTCCGTTTCCCTTCAGTGGTCATCAAGTGGTAGGCGAACATAAACACTTTGTATGTGCATGTGAAATAAAGAAAAAAGGAAAAAAAGGAAGAAACCCAAAAACAAGAAAGGACAATGTACACGTACGAGTCAGTCAGAAAAAAAATTGCCCGCAGCTTCCCTCGGGGGAACACTGAGGAGGATGCGGACCATATAATTGGTTAACGGGGTGTTAAAGTGCGACTTACTTGGGTCGATGGCTAAATTGGTTAACGTGGTTGTGAAATGGGGTGTTAAATTGCGACTTACTTGGGTCGATGGCTAAATTGGTTAATGTGGTTGTAGGAGGGGGTGTTAAATGAGTGAACACGTACACACGTATGCGAAAGGGCGGCGCTGGTCGAAGGGACGTCGATCATTGTGTTTGTGGATTCGTTGGAATTCATTTCACCGCGACCTTGGACGTCGACGCGCCGTACAAACCAACCGACGAGCGGCAACTGAGCGAGCGAGCGCCGACCTTGAGTATATATACAGCACGACGGCGCATGCACTGTCAGCTGTTGAATGTTCTCGAAGCGCGACGCCACATGCGCGTCCACTGGAGAATCAGGAGAATTGTAGATGTCGAACGCGGTGTGTAGAGGAAGAAGGGTGCACAGATGGTGGAGGAGTGAAGCGCGCGCGGTGTGTAGAGGAGGAAGGGATGCACAGATGGTGGAAGAGTGGGCGACGGCGCGACGGCGCATGCGCGCGCGTCAGCTGTCGAATGTTCGAAAAGCGGCGTGGACGGCGCGGACGGCGCACTACAAGGCGCGAGTATAAGATGCTCCGCATCTAAAACAAGCATGGTCACCAGCTATCAATCTTTGTCACCAATTTCCTCCTGGCTTACTTCTCGGAGGCATGAGAGTTTTCCGGGGTCCTCGTTGATGCCGGCAAATAAAGTTCGAAATTTGAAAATAAAATATGCCTCACGCTATTCGCGCTCGCGCCTGTTTGAGAAACCGGACTGCAAAAAATCTTTCTGAGCGCAGCTAACTTCCAATATATCGGCTCAGTTATTTTGTATATTGTAGACGCCTAACCAACAAATAACTAGTTAAGACAGAAGAAAACATTATGAGACACCCTATTTCTGATTTTTTTTCGATCTCTACAAGGGCTCTTATAGAGCTCAAGTTCAGTAGATTGGCCTGTCATACTTCGAGGACTACGGCATATGTGCTAGACATGAATCATGTGCAGGTACGAAGAAATCTGAATTAAGAAAGCGCGACGAAGTAGCCGAAACGCATAGCAGTTCCTGCATGCGGCGCGCGGCTCTCTCAGTACTATTCGACTGCAGTGCCGCCGCTACGGACAACACGGAAGGGATCAGGCGGCAAAGCGTGGTCTCGCCACTCAACACTTCTAGTACATTCTAGCCATAGACCGCAACGGAATACGCGCGTTGAGCGCGTCGGTTTGCAGTTCTACGATAAAAAAAATGAGATGAAAACCATTCTTAGGTTACACCTTGTTGTCGAGGGATGCTTCGCATATCGAGCTTGCTGGCGCACTATTGCGGTACAAAAGTGTTGTAGTATATATTGGGTTTCTACGAAATGTGCCTGCAGACACTCAAGATCAACGTTACTAGATTATTTTCAGTTGTAAAACTGGCCGGCGCTGCCCGGAACCGCCACCGATCTTTCTCTCTGTGGCGCTGCAGTCGCAACCGGCTCGGTTGCCGGGGCGCTCGCAGGCGGTTTCGCTTATGCGCCGCAGTAGCCGGCGCATTCGGTGCCCCGGTCTCCGGCGTTTCTTGTTCGCGCGGTCGTTTTCAGAAGTGCTGAATGAGCGATGCCGTTCGAGTGGCACATTTAGTGATTTTCCAGCGACTGTATTTCATTGCTGTGGGCCTCTGCATGTGAGGCTGAGGCCGACAATGCCGACCTGCTTCGTTCCCGGGTGTACCAGTGGCTACAGCAGCAACAAGAACAACACGGACAGGCACTTCTTCTCGGCTCCCAAAGATGCGACGCTTCGCTCGCTTTGAATTAAGGCCATCCCGCGTGCGGATAAGGAGCTTTCACCGGATAAGAAGCTTTTTTTTTGTGACGCACATGCATTTCTATTCCAGATTCCTTCAGCGAGAGCGTGCCTCGAATGTGTAGGTCAAGTCGGCGCGCAAACGCGCTAAGCTGCTGTAAGCACGCTGGCAAAGTTGTAGAGTTTGTTGTAAATGAAAAAAAAAACCTTGCATACATGTATCTATTCATTACCTTTTTTCTGTCAACATGATTTCGTATTTTGTAGCCATATTCACCGTAGGCAACAAAGATGTGGAGTCGATTTGTAAATAAAAATGCTTGCATGTATCTATTCATTACTTACTTTGTTTCTCTTAACATGCTTTGGTATATTGTAGCAATATTCACCTCAAGCAAAAAAGGTGTGGAGTTGATTGTAAATTAAAAAAAAACGTTGCATATATTTTTCTACTTTGTGTCTGCCGTAAAGTGTGCACTGTGAAGAAAACCAATAAATTGCTGAAAAGAACATTATGCTTATTGACATGTAAGCTGGTTTAATTTCGTCAGTTAATTGACTCAATTATTCTTTCAATTAAAGCTATTTTGCCTTTTGCAGAAATGTCGCTTCTTGGTGGCGTTTGGTAAAGCTAACTGTTGTCAGGGCAAGACATGGAAAAGGTACTATTCCAAAAAGGACGTCGAGACAATTGGGAAGTTTCGTCTTCGAGTGGCCATAATTACTAGAGCCACTAAATTACGTAGCTCCAATGGCGACCTTGCTTCTTTGGCTGGAAACAAAATGAGCGGTTTCGTGATTTTTTATAAAATTCGGAAGAGAGAATCAAAATAAGTTTTAACGGAGGCTTATTCCATGCTACCAGCTTGCGGCAGACCGTTCACGCTCGTGGTTGACTTCCGGCGAGCAGCCGATGCAAGCGCGCGCAAACTACGATGCGCTTCGGCTGACCTGTTGTAGAAAGCAATGCAATGAGCCGTAACGGACGGCTTTTCTGCCCCACATTAAGTGATCCTGAGCAGCTACTGGAAAGTTCTCTGGCCTAGATGTAGTCTGGACGCGAACAACTTGACGGGTAGCGGGTAATCTTTGATGTTATCATGCGCTAACGTCATGAGAAGGCCGAGGCGGCGTTGGGAGAAGTGCCGTTGCACGCGATGAGCAGCGGCCGGGTAGAGCAAAATGCGGCGGTCCCGCCCTCTCGCGGCACGCCGAGAAACGAAGACGCCGGTGGCGCACGGCGCATGGGGAGAGTTTTACAACTAAAGCTATCTAGTAACGTTGCTCAAGATCAAGGGAATTGCGACATTTGCTCACCTCTTTGATATACGTGCATGTGTGTGTGTGTCGGCAGATTACCACACAATATATATAAGAAAGTTGAAATAATTAAACCTAAATGTAAAAACTAGAGGTAATTAAATAAACTGGGAGGCACCAGTAACTTTTCTAGAGGTATTGAATTCTAACCAATTTACAGGCGGAGCCAATACCGAAGCACCGATGTCGTGTGCAACTGACAAACTCCAGGAGACGTACCCTAAATGAACCGTCTATAAATGTGACAATCATGTGGCACCCCCCCCCCCTTTCCTGATATTTGTTAGCCGCTAGGTTAAGTGGCCCCACCAGGCTCAGTTGGCAACATTGGGCACGGCGGACTCAATAAACACTTCCGATCACAGCCGCTCGGGGGTCAGTCACCGTCCACTAGCCGTAGCAGGTCGTCACTCTGCTGGAGGGTACCCCAGCCCTCCCAGGTTCACGAACGCGCACCAAATCGTGACACTGGCGACGAGGAAAGAAGCCCGCGGAGCAACCGAAGCAACCGAGAACGCCGACACCGCCCCCCACGTCGGCCGCCATTACGCTATGCCGCTCTACGGGAGGCTCGAGCCGTTCCAGGGTGATGGGTCCGCCTGGCCAGTCTACGAGGAACAGGTCGGCGTGTTTTTTCGGGCGAACGACACCCCCGTGGAAAAACAGCGTGATATCTTCCTGGCGAGCTGCGGGACCCGCGTCTTCGGGCTCCTGCTCGACCTGCTCCAACCAGCCACGCTGCATGACAAGTCGCTAGGTGAGCTCCTCGCGACGCTACGCTCGCACTTCCGCCTGGCCCCGTCGACGTTAATGGAGCGCTTTCGCTTCAACAACCGGAGCCACCGAGACGGAGAGACGCTCGGGCAGTTCGTCGCAGCACTGCGAGGATTAGCGAGTGGCTGCACTTTCGGGGAGCAGCTCGACTCGCTGCTCCGGGACCGTTTCGTCTGCGGCATCAACGACCCCGCCATGCAGACGCGACTCCTGGAGCTTCCCGGCCCCTCGCTTGACGACGCGGTAAAGGCAGCACTGGCGATGGAAGCTGCGGCCAAGGACGCGAGCGAGCTAGCACGTGCGGCCCGCTCACCATCGACGGAAGCGCGGTGAACAAGATGGCGACTCGGTGTGGCAAGTGCAGTCGCTGCGGTGGCGACCACCCCCCTCAAAGTGCCAGTTCGCGGAAGCGTAGTGCTTCGCGTGTGGAAGGACTGGGCACATTGCTCGGGCGTGCCGAGGGGGCACGACCGACGGACGGAAGCAGCCGTCGTCGAGCTCGTGTTCCGTGCCAGCCCACGGCCAAGTGAGTCGACGAAAGGGGAGGCGGCGGGGGCGTGCGGCAGCAGCTTCGGGTGCCACGGCTAGGCTTCACGTCGTGGCCGAAGACCCGCAGATTTTCGACGTGTCGTACACGGACATGTGTCAGTCGTCTGTGTCACCGTATATGCTGACCGTCGAAACCTGCGGGCGTCCCATTTCCATGGAGCTGGACACATGGGCCAGTGTGTCAGTGATGGCCGGGAAGGCCTTCAAGCGCACCTTCCCTGGCGTGCCAGTCGAGGCATCGGGCGTCATGCTGTGCAGCTACTCCGGACAGCTCGCCCAGGTCGAGGGTCAAGCCCAGGTCAGCGTCCACCTTGGCGACAGGGAGGCCACTCTGCCCCTGTACCTGACCAAGGGGCCGTCCCCGACGATGCTTGGCCGGAACTGGATCCAGGCACTGGGTTTGTGGCTGCCGGAGTACCAGGAAGCTGTACGCGCGGTGGAAGACGTCCCGAGCCTCCTGACCAAGTTTAAGGCCCTGTTCCAGCCAGGGGTGGGCACATACACCGGCACGGCGGCGAGCAATCATGTGCCAGACGGAGCCAAGCCCCGGTTTTTCAAGCCGCGCCCGCTACTGTTCGCCCTGAAGGACGGGGTCACGCAGGAGCTGCAACGGTTGCAGCGAGACAACGTCTTGGTGCCCGTGAAGTCTTCAGAGTGGGCCGCTCCCATTGTGCCCGTCCTCAAGCAAGACGGCAGTGTAAGGATCTGCGGTGACTTCAAGGTCACCATCAACCCCGTCGCTACCGTGGAGAAGTACCCGCTGCCACGCATTGAAGATCTTTGGTCGGCGCTGTCCGGGGGACAGAAGTTCACCAAGCTCGGCCTCAGACATGCGTACCGGCAGCTGGTGCCCCAGGAGTCGTCCCGGAAGTATGTCACCATATCGACAACGCTGGGACTATTCTAGTACACGCGCCTACCGTTCGGCGTGGCCTCAGCTCCTGCCATTTTCCAGAGGGAGATGGACAACCTGTTCAGGGGCATGAGACACGTGGTGGTGTACTTGGACGACATCCTGGTGACCGGTAGAGATGACGAGGACCCCCTGCAGAACCCACACAGCGTCCTGGCACGATTGCAGGATGCCGGGCTGAAGCTCAAGCTGGAGAAGTGCATCTTCTTAGCCCCCAGCGTTGAGTACCTAGGCCATGTCATTTCTCTGGCAGGCCTGGCCCCCGCTCCTCGCAAGGTTGAAGCGGTGCTCAAGGCGCCCAAGCCCCAGAACAAGAGAGAGCTGCAGAGCTACCTCGGCCTCATCGACTTCTACAGGACCTTCCTGCTGAACCTGTCGTCGCATCTGCAGCCACTCCATCTTCTGCTTCGAGATGGACAGCAGTGGGCCTGGAGGAAGGAACAGGACTTGGCCTTCCAGCGCAGCAAGGAGCTTATCACCAAGGCTCCATTGCTGGTGCACTTCGACCCGGCCAAGCCGGTCGTCCTGACGGTGGATGCGTCACTGTACGGTGTGGGAGCCGTCCTGGCCCACCGGGAAAAGACTGGCCAGGAACGCCTCATATCATTCGCGTCCCGTCGGCTTCATGCTGCAGAACAGCGATACAGCCACCTGGACAAGGAAGGCCTGGCCCTCACGTTTGGGGTCGAGCGCTTCCACCAGTACCTGTGAGGCCAGAGGTTCGAGGCTGTCACGGACCACAAGCCGCTGCTGGGACTGCTGGGGCCCGACAAGGCGGTTCCAGTGCAGGCGTCACCTCGAGTGGTGCGCTGGGCTTTGTAGCTCGCGGCCTACAGCGGTTGGTCTACCGCCCGGGGAAGGACCTTGCACCTGCTGATGCTCTGAGCCGACTGCCCCTGCCGGAGGTGCCTGCTGCAGTTCCTGAACCTGCTGAAGTGTTCATGCTGGAGCACGCTTACCCGGAGGTGCTGTACAGATCGGCAGTGTCGCAGGCAACCAGCCGGGACCCGGTCCTGTCACTGGTGGTCAAGGCGGTGTCCCGAGGGGAGGATTTGGCTGAGAGGACGTACAGCCATAAGTCCGCCGAGCTGAGCCTGCGGCAGGGCTGCCTGCTGTGGCGTTCCAGGGTGGTGATTCTGCAGAGCCTGCGGTCCAGGGTCCTGCAGTTGCTGCATGCGGGCCATCCAGGCGTAGAGAAGACCAAGATGGTGGCCCGGTCCCACGTGTGGTGGCCTTGCCTGGACCAGGACATCGCTCGCATGGTGCAGACTGCCAGGTCTGCCAGGAGAACCAGCGAGCCCCACGCCATGTGGAGATCACCCCCTGGCCGTTCCCTTAGAAGCCGGGGTCCCGCCTGCACGTGAATTTCGGGGGCCCCTTCAAGGGCCACTACTTCATGGTGGTGGTGGACGCCTTCTCCAAGTGGGTGGAGGTACTGTCAGACACCACTCCGTCGGCAGAAGCCACCACTGCGGCGTTGCGGCAAGTCTTCGCAGCCCAGGGGTTGCCGGACGTCATCGTGTCCGACAACGGTCCTGCTTTCGCCAGCGAGGAGTATCTGGCCTGGCTGACGAAGAACGGCATCCGCTGGATGGTTCCGCCGTACCACCCCGCGTCGAATGGTGCTGCCATGTGGGTGGTACAGACAGTCAAATATAAGCTAAAGAAGAGCAAGGGTGGGGATTTCCGGACGTAGGTTGCCCGAGTCCTGTTTCAGTACCGGACCACACCCCACGACGTCACGGGCCATGCCCCCTGTGAGCTTCTGCTGGGCCGGATGGTGAAGACACCGTTGGACGTCTTGCACCCCGACCTCCGGTCCACAGCGCTCCTGAAGCAGCTCAAGCAGAAGCTGGCGGCTGACCGAAGTTTCCGTCCTGGGCCGTTGCCGGAGTCCGGAGCTCCGGTCATCGCCAGGAACTTCCGGCCTGGTCCACCCTGGTCTGCCGGGCACGTGGTCTCTCCAGCCATTGCATCGTCACTGCTCGTTCGCATGTCGAACGAGACCACGTGGCACCGGCATGCTGACCATGTGAGGCTTCGCCTGGCGACCTCAGCCGCCACCCCTTCAGGAAGCCAGCAGGCAGGGAAGCCAAGTGCAGTGACCGATGCCAGCACAGCACCAGGGGCTGGCGCTACTCGCACCACTGTGACGCCGCCTGCAAGTACGGGGTCACCAGCAAGGTGGGCAGACAGTGCGACAGCGACGCAGGCAGCGCCTGATGCGGCCACACCTGCGACACCCTTGCTGAGGCAGAGTGCGAGGCACCGGAGACCGCCAGACCGCTACTCGCCGGATTGACTGTTGCTTGTGTTTGTGTGGACAAACAAACTAGGGGGTGAGGGGTGTGACAATCGTGTTGCACCCCCCTTTTCCTGATATTTGTTGGCCGCTAGGTTGAGTAGCCCCACCAGGCTTAGTGGGCAGCATTGGGCACGGCGGACTCAATAAACACTGCCGAGCACAGCCGCTCGGGGGTCAGTCACCATCCACTAGCCGTAGCTGGTCGTCACTCTGCTGGAGGGTACCCCAGCCCTTCCAGGTTCATGAACGCGCACCAAATAGTGACAATAAGAACGATTGCAGTAGCGTTAGTTATGCATAATATTTATCAACTTCCGTTGTGACGTGTTTCGCCATGGCAAACACAGCCTTCAGAGCCTAGAAACGAGGTAGCTCGATGTTTGATATAACGCCACTCACTCATTTTGGCAACTTCGTCTATCGGCGTTTTGGTTTCGGTTTGTCGAAAAATATGGAATGGATTTGAAAGGTACGTGTCTCATCTTGTTTTAGACGCAATTGCTTATTTTTGGGACTACATTCTATTGAAGCTACGTCAAGGAGCTAGAAACTAACAGGTTTTTGCAGATGTGCTTGGAAAACAGGAAAAATCGAAAGTGCACTGCCAGGCCGCAGTCTCGTTGTCTGCCCCGTTCTGCCGAAGCGGCATTCTTCGAAGTGAATAGAACAGAGGTGGTCACTGTCCGTAGCCCTCCAACTATTTCTTCGAACAGCACGTTCCCAGGCAGAATGCAGCGCTCTGTCTTTCGGAAACTTGTAACATGGATAATCACGCACGGAATTGTTCTCTACGTTTGCGAATGCGTCGATAAACATGCACCAAATTCGATATTCACTCGCCAAAAAATATGCATGCACGCCATCAGTCTTGCCTAGTAAAGCAACATTTTAGAATTTAAAGTGCCTTCAGACGTCTTACTCATTCCAATGTTTGATACGTGCAGCCACAGACCGCAAGTCCTTCGTCAATAAGCTTAAAACTCTGAGACAATGTCGCGTCAGCGAGCATTTAAAGCTTCAAGTTACCTTCCATACAGCTATACGCATGTATTACACGCATGCACACCTTTGATTTTGCTTCTAATTTAACAAAACACGCGAAAAAACAGGTGATCGTAAGCGAACAAAGCGAGAACAATTACACGAGAAAAGCGATCCCAGGCATATTCTTGATGCGATTTGTGCAGCCATAAGCAACGCACGAAGTCACCATGACCTTGTAAAATCTTTGTCTGCTTTATAAATGCATGTCACAGTCTCCAAAAGCCACAGCGAGGGCGGAGCTACGAAGTGCACTGTGTCATATGCTTCCGAGTATTTCCTTTTTCAATATGGCGGCGACCGGCGTCACTTATCATCGGGGCGCACCTCCACTCCAGAAGACATAGTATAGAACCTTTTTGGCGCCGAGTAGTCGGTGCACCAGCCCCGACTGTTTTTTTCTACGTCGCTGCTGCCGACGCCAACCGATCGGCCCGCCGCCGCCGACGTGCTCTTTCGGCGCGCAATTCATGTGGGATACGTTGTTTTCCTCTTTTCTCAATGGGGACTTCGATGCCAAATTCTCTTAGTGTTTCCCGTTCTGTTTTGGTGATGACTAGGCGTATGACTTGATTCGTGCGGTGTGCATGGAATAGTTCTGATACGTATACCACCAGAATGGAGGCAGGACTTCATCATCAAACCACTACCACGCAACATGCATCCTCAGTTCCACGAACATCGACGTCCGGCACGAACAAAAGTTCACGACAACTACTCAGATACTGAGGGCGTCTTCTTTGTCGATGCAACTCGACAAGTGAACGGCAAATATATGGAAAGCGTCATTCATTGTGAAAAACAGGTTCATTGTATATTAGGACAGGACAGAGACACAACTAGTATGGAAGAATCAGGAATTGCCCTCGCCCTACGAAACCCAAAGTCCACCTTCATTCTAACACATTCAAAAGCAGACTGCTGAAATTTTCGTAAATGCTACATTGGCCCCATTGCGCATCGATTTCTCACACAACTAACTCTCGTCCTCACGCTCAGAGGGCGAATGGAAATAGCTGATATGGATACCCGGTCACTGCGGAGCAAAAGGCAATAAGCTCGCCCGTACTTTGGCCCGAGAATTACTCTTCCGGACCTCCAACTCCGGCATATCGCGCCCACCCTCGGCTATGTGTATGGACCCGCTCCTAACATGGACAGATATTCTAGAACATCAAAGACTCGAAAGATCGAAACTTCCGTCCCCGGGGCCAAAGTTCGGTAAAGAATCACAGGTGGCGTGGCGTCGCCTGCAGACCTTGTCTTGCCCAAATCCATACATACTGTCAAAGATGGATCCCGACCCATACGCACCAATGTGCAGTTTCTGCGCCACTAAAACAGCCACCCTGTACCACATAGTATGGAAATGCCCACATAATCCTGCTCTACAACCCAGAGCACAGCACAACACTGTAGGGTGGGAGGCAGCTCTGTCCAGCTCGATGCCGAAGACCCAAGAGGCCCTCGTGAGACGAGCAAGGACAGCGGCCCGTGCCAATGGGATCCCAGACTAAAGATCCCACTCACTAACATTCCTTCCTCAGTCGCAAATAAATGTTTTATTCCCTCTCTCTGGGCACGCCATTTGAATAACTTTTTTGTTCAGCTTACCTACGTTTATTTTGCGCTTTCTGTCACCAGTCTGGCATTAATTCTGTCCACTTCGCAAACGCATCGAAATTGGTTCGCCTGCCATTTCAAGTTAAATAAGTTGACTATAAAAAAACTTCTCGACTGCCCCTAATAAGGCTGGATTAGATTAAACGTGAAGTTTAAGATACGTTTGAGTTCTTTATTTCAGCGAATCCCAGTCAGTGAGCGCCAACGGTGGTGTTTGGGGAGGGCTGTCGACATATTCTAGAGCTGACGAGAATTTGTAATAAGTGAGGCGGGCTTAGAACAATGATGAAAGGTGTGGAAAGTCGGTACTGGAATATTCATATTATGACTGGGCAAGCGAGTCGAAGAACAAAGACAGTTCAAATGCGAAGGGTGGGAGGCAGAACTGGGGACGGGCAAGGTAGAAGCGCGATGTGTATGGAAGATATTGTTATAACTGAGGAAAGACTAGCTGTTTAGAGCATAGTTACAAAGAAAAGGAAAATGACAATTATTATACAAAATGTTCTATCAAACATAATCAATCAACAATATGTACGAAATGGTGATCACCGTAAATTAAGTTTGTGTAAACTGTGAAGTAATGCACAGAAGATGAATGCGGACAAAACACTGAAGCGTGGGCTTGTATTTTCAACGTGCTTTATCTTGCACGCCGTGCGATGCTCCACGCCGCGCTATCAAACCAAGTAATCTGCGTTTACTTCAGCAGTTTTTATCTCGGCCTTTATTCAACTAGCTATTGATACCGATTTTTCGCAACCGGGTTTCGAAAAAGACACCACATGTGTAGCTTGCTCGGCTAGTTGGTTTATAATATTTTTGGAAGAACAAACTAATGAGGTCAGCCTGACAGGACATTGAGCGAAATGTTCATGGCGGAGAGTCCACAAACCCATTTACCAAAAGCGCATTCATGAAAAATAGGCTGAGGCGTTCCACACCAAGCACTACAAAGGCAAGCAGCGTGTCAAAATGGTTCAAACAGCACACTTCTATGATCAACGCCACGGGCACCTGCTATCTGAAAACACGAATTTCTTATCTAGCTTTAAGGACAAGTGGAGGATCAGTTATGCCTTTATTTATTTATTTATTTATTTATTTATTTATTTATTTATTTATTTATTTACTCATTTATTTATTTATTTATTTATTTATTTATTTATTTATTTATTTATTTATTTATTTATTTATTTATTTATTTATTTATTTATTTATTTATTTATTTATTTATTAGCAATACCCTCAGAGCCAATGACATTATAGAGGGGAGTGGGTACATTCATAAGCATAACGAAAAAAGCAGCGAGAGAAAAACATATCAAACAAGCATCTTATACAAAATTTGGCAAAACAAAAAAGAAACGCAGGAAGCAAGCATAACTGTACACAACAAGCAAGAATTACAAATTGTTGACTATGGCATTTTCGAAAAGCGTGTGATTTACAATGGTTGCTTAAGGAGAGGGAAGGCGATTCCATTCTAATGACGTACGTACGTAGATGATTGAGAAAAAGCGGCCGTTCGTGTTGATGCAATACCGACTTTGTAAGCATGATCAAGGCGAGAAGAAACGTACAATGGAGGCAAAATGATTTCTTCACGCATATGTGATAAAATATTTTGTGGAACAACAAAACTCGGGAAATTTTACGTCGAACTGCTAGGGATTGAAGGCTAAGGGTAGATTTCATTGTTGGTACGCTGGCGGTTCGGTTATAGTTAGACAGGATGAAACGGGCAAAATTGTTTTGAACCATTTCAAGTCAGTTCATGAGATTGTTGCAATAAGGATCCCCAATACATGGGGCGTATTCTAATTTAGAACGAATAAGTATTTTGTACAACAGTAGTTTAAAAGAAGATGGTGCCTTAGCAAATATACGCCGCAGGTAACCCGGCATGCGGTTTGCATTGTTCATAATATTGTTACGTGGAAAATAACAGTCGTCAGTCTACAGCCTCAACGCAGTTCACCGTTTGTTTGTTTGTTTGTTTGTTTGTTTGTTTGTTTGTTTGTTTGTTTGTTTGTTTGTTTGTAGCCTCTAATCCATGGCTAGTACCCACTCTGGGGGATTGGCCAAGAGAACATATAGTCTCGTATGGACGATAACTGCATTATTGCTTACAACGAAAAAAAAAAGGGGGGGGGAGTTGTATAGTGAAGACAGTATGGTAAAAAAAGAAAGAAACCAAAGATTTAGATAGTGAGGAAAAAGAATCAACAAGAAAGTAGACACTAATAGCTATAACTTGATTTTAGGAGCCGACCAGACAGCTGGTTTTGCCAAACCCGAATAATTTGGTATGTCACGGATTTATCCAGATTTGAAAATTACTTTTCGACCCGTTTTTTTTAGTACTTGTTAACGTGGGTTTTACGTTGAAAAACGTTTAGAGTCTTGAATAAAATTACACACCGCATCGAATGCTTCCCTGTGGCAATTTCCCAAAACAGAGGCACCAAAATTTAGAACATTTTCTGTGGTTAAATATAAACCCAGCTTCGCAAATGGAATATCTAAAAGTCGTTTCTTAATTAATGCATAGTTACGACATGAGCCAAAATAATGTTCAATAGTTTCTAATTCTTTGCAAAACGGACAAAGGGGGGAAAGTGTCAGACCAGCTCTGTGTAAATAAAAATTTAAGGGGGGACACGGCACCGGAACCTGGAGATTATAATTTCAAGTTTTTTTGACGGACTCCACTGGGCTTTCCATGGAAACTTGAGGTGCTCATAATCTGTCCATTCTGTGATATTTTCTAAACTATCTGTAAAAATAGCAAATTTCCTATATCTAACCCCTATTAAGTATTCTAACTCGGGTAGTACTTAAATTACTTGTCCATCGATTGATGTTCGAGCCAAAGCATCTGCCAATTCATTTCATTGTAATCCGCAGTGCCTGGGACCCACACTAATTTGAGGAGTTTTAAATGCGGCAGTGCTAATGTGTGGAACGCTGCTAGGGCACGAGATTGTTCGGAGGTTGTCAGAGCTGCACGCACCGAAAGTGAGTCTGTTAGGATGACTGCACTGGTCTTGGTCGTAGGAATTTTACGAAGAGCTAAAATAATAGCTACTAGCTCGGCTTCAAATATAGGAGTGAAATCTGGAAGCCTTACTGGAAAAGACCAGTCGAGGAAATCAGACGCAATTCCTACGCCTGCCTTTTCATTGTTGACAGAAGCATATGTAGCTATTACATTTTTTGTTTCTGCATGTACCAAGTGATAGTTGAATGTAGTGGTCAAAAATCTAAGAGATTGCAACTTGGCTTGTGGAGGGAAGATTTCATCGTACTCTATTCTAATGTTGAGGGTTGAGGAATTAGTTTCGATTACTGTGCTAATGTCTACATTTATGCAATCCAGTTTCTTTTTAACGAAAATTATCTGAGGGGTGTGAAATCGAAGCCAATGTGCAAGAAATAAAGAGTCAGGGTCGCTGATAAATGCGTACTCTGATCTTCGCGCCGGTAAACTGTAGAACTTTAACAACGTTTGAACCATTAGAATGCGGAATCGACAGAGGAGTGTTGGCGATCGCGCTTCTTGATACAATACATTATTCGCCACGAACCTGGGAAGTCCCGGGCATATTCGCAGGGCTTCTCGCTCTAATATTACTAGCGGTTTATATTTAAAAACAGGGGCCCCCGAGAATAATACACACCCAAAGTCCAATATTGGTCGCACATACATTTTATATATAACATCGTGTGTCAGTGCAGCCCGTATTTTCTGTTGCTTAACCTGCGTAATAAACCTAACGCCCGTTGTGCCTTTGCTGTTATATATTCAATGTGTGGGCTCCAATTTAGCTTTTCATTATAAATCATTCCTAAGTACTTGACTGAATCTACTTGAGGAATAGGTTCCCGATTATACAATACAGAAATTGAAACTGTATCTGCTATAGGAAACACCAAGAGCGCACTTTTACTGATGTTGAATGACAATGAAATGAATTGCAACCAAATATCTAGTGTATTAATATATCTTTGAAGTTTTTGATGTAGTGAGTAAATGTCGCTCTCTGCAGCGAAGAACGCGATATCATCTGCATAAATGTAGACACTGACATCCTGAACAATTAGAATAGAGCTCATCAGTATATTGAATAATGCGGGAGATAGGATGGACCCTTGGGGAACACCACGTTTCTGTTTGAATTTATGCGAACAACAGCCATCCTTCACGCAATACAATTCCCTTGATTTTAAGAATTCTGCTATCCACTCAGTAATATACTGAGGAAACTTTAGACTCCGCAAGGTGGTCAGTAGATAGAGTGCTCGACACTGTCGTACGCTTTAGCTATGTCGAGAGTTACTAATGCGGCGTACTGTTTCCTTTTACGAGTAAGCTGTATTCGACTCTCTAAATCCGCATGGGCACACCGAATTGAGCAGTCACAACAAAAACCACCGACAACGTCCACTTCTTCACTCTCAGTCTGAGGCACCTTTCTTGGGTATGTCCCACTATGCCCTGTTTCAGTCAGCCGAAATCACGTAACACAACCCCCGGCGGCAAAAGCGCCGACCCGGCGAGTTTACGGGGCCACAGCAGGAGCAGTGTGGTAACGCTTGAGCGTTGATACGTGGACGATGTCCCTTGACAGCAGAGCAGAAGAGGTTGATGGGTTATCAGGAACAATTTCATATGTAGTGTCGGTCACTCGTCTAAGCACGCGGTATGGGCCCGTGAAACGAGAGAGAAGTTTTTCTGAAAGGCCTGCATGTCGCGTAGGGAACCAAAGAAGAACGAGGGAACCTGTTGGAAAGTGTTCGTCGTGATGCCGCTCGTCGTAACGATGCTTCTGCGAGTCTTGGGACGCCATTAATCTGCTGCGGGCAAGCTGACGAGCAAGGTCAGCTCGGGTAATAGCGTCGCGTGCATATTCAGAAGTAGACTGCGCAGCGGCTGGCAGGAAGGTATCCAACGACAATGTTGGTTTGCGTCGAAACAGAAGGTAAAATGGCTAGTACCCTGCAGTGTCATGCCGGGAGGAGTTGTATGCGAACGTCACGTAGGGTAGTGCAAGGTCCTAATCACGATGGTGGGCCGAGACGTATTTCGATAGCATGTCTGTCAGGGTGCGGTTCAAACGTTCTGTAAGCTCATTTGTCTGGGGATGGTACGATGTCATGAGCTTATGTTGGGTAGAGTAGGAACGCAGGATATCGTCAACCACTTTCGAAAGGAACGTACGGCCTCGGTCTGTCAGGAGTTGACGAGGGGCTCCATGCACTAAAATGAGATCGCGTAGTCGAAAATCAGCGACGTCTGTAGCGCAGCTTGTTGGCATGGCTCGCGTAACTGCGTAACGGGTCGCGTAATCTGTAGCCACCACGACCCACTTGTTTCCGGAGGCGGATGTTGGGAAGGGACCGAGAAGGTCCAAACCAACACGGAATAATAACTCCGATAGGGTGTCGATGGGCTGAAGATATCCGGAAGGGTGTCCCGACGGACGGCTTTTTGCGACGCTGGCGAATTCTACAAGCGTTGACATAACGACGTACAGAGCGTGAAAGGCCAGGCCAGTAAAGCGGCGGCGCACACGGTCATATGTGCGAGAGACACCAAGGTGACCGGTGGTTGGCGCGTCATGGAGCTCGCGTAGGGCTGTAGAGCGGAGGTGCTTTGGTATGACCAGAAGTAGGTCGTGACCATTGGCCGATCAATTACACCGATATAAGGTGTGGTCCTTGAAGGTAAACATGCGAACAGAAGCGTCTTGCGGTGAAGATTCGAGCTGTTGTATTAGGCGGCTGATATCCAGATCGTGACGCTGCTCGTCCCCGAGATGAAGCAGCTGGGAGATTGAAAGGATGCAACCCACATAATCAGTGCTCGTAGGATCGAAGTCGGCCGCAGAGTAGCGTGACAGACAATCCACATCTTTGTGCAGTTTTTATGATTTATACACTACGGTGTAAGAATACTACTGGAGGCAGAATGCCCAGCGGGCGAGACGACCTGTGGGATCTTTGAGGAAGGCGAGCCAGCAAAGAGCGTGGTGGTCGGTGAGAACTATAAATGGTCGGCCGTATAAGTAAGCGCGAAATTTCCCGACTTCCCACACCAGCGCTAGGCATTCGCGCTCTGTGATGGTATAATTACGCTCCGAGGGGGACAGCAGCCTGCTGGCATAAGATATCACGCGATGCTGCCCATTTTGTCGCTGATCCAACACAGCGCCTATTCCGTTACCGCTGGCATCGGTGCGGACTTCGGTTGATGCCGTAGGGTCGAAATGAGCCAGCACAGGAGAAGAAGTGAGCAAAGTGGTCAGGTCGGAGAATGCTGCTGCTTGCGAGGGACCCCAGGTAAACGTCTCATTTGGTTTGAGTACATCTGTTAGGGGCCGAGTGATTTCCGCGAAGTTCTTGATGAACCGCCGAAAATAGGAGCAGAGCCCCACAAAGCTGCGGAGATCTTTGGCAGTTTTTGGCACAGGAAAGTCTTTCACAGCTCGAACTTTTTCTGGGTCAGGCTGTACGCCGTAAGCGTCAACAATATGTCTAAGCATTGTAATGTGACGGCGACCAAACCGGCACTTGGATGAATTTAGCTGAAGGCCGGCGAGACGGAATACATCAAGAATTTTCAACAGCCTCTCAAGGTGCGCTTCAAAAGTGGGAGCAAACACAATCACGTCATTCAGATAACAAAGGCACGTAGACCACTTGAATCCATGAAGCAGGGAGTCCATCATTCATTCAAAGGTGGCGGGGGCATTACATAGGCCGAAAAGCATGACTTTGAATTGGTAGAGGCCATCTGGTCTTACAAAAGTCGTCTTCTCTCGATCCATGGGGTCCAAGGCAATCTGCCAATAAGCAGAACGAAGATCGATAGAAGAAAAGTAAGCGGCACCATGGAGGCAATCAAGGGCGTCGTCAATGCGGGGCAGAGGGTATGCGTCTTTCTTGGTGATGTTGTTAAGCTGGCGATAGTCCACACAAAATCGGCACGATCCGTCCTTCTTTTTAACTAATACCACCAGGGATGCCCAGAGACTGGAGGATGGTTCAATAATGTCCTTCGCTAGCATCTTGTTCACCTCCTTCTGAATTATGCTCCTCTCAAAGCAGACACTCTGTAGGGACGGCGGTGAACAGGGTTGGCATCACCTGTGTGTATGCGATGCTGGACAAAGGACGTCTGCCCAAGAGGTCGGTCGCCAAAATCGAAAATATCCTGGTAGGCCTCGAGAAGATGTTGTACGGCTTCAACTTGCGGAGGTGGAAGATCAGTGGCGATCGTGTCTACAATTTGACGGCTGCCCAAATGTGTTGCAAGTGATGTGCGCTGCGGTGAACCAAGGGTGTCTAAGGCAAGCACTTCAATTTGTGAATCGAGCAACCGACACAGGTGGGCCACGGAAATGCCTTGTGGAAGCACATGATTCATGTAGCCGAAATTTACAAGTGGTAGACAAGTTTTGTTATCTCTGATGCTGAGCACCGTATAGGGCACTGCAACAATGTGCGCTAGGAGTACGTCGGTGAGAGGCGTAGCGTAATAGTCACCGTCGAGCACAGCTGGTGAGCACAGAAAATCGACGTACATCACAGTTTTGGAGGGCCGGTAAGCAATGTCGCTGCATTGTAATCGGCATGTAGGTTGGTACGGGGCGTCACTGATTTGTGGAATTTCTAGGCGGAGCACACCAGTGGAGCAATCAATCAGAGCAGAATTGGCGGCAAGAAAATCGAGGCCTGAGGTCGTGGGGACATGTTGCAAGCACGGTAAAAAGGACGACCACTTGATGACTGGCTACGGTAAGTTGAGCTGTGCACATACCGACGACAGGGACTGTTGCGCTATCTGCAACTTGGACGACACTTGTCAAGGGGGGTGTGAGGACCTTCTTCATGTGACGACGTAAACGCGAACTCATAATACAGACGTGAGCGCCCGTATCTATTAAAGCTTCAACAGGTGTGCCATCAACATATACTTCTAGGGTGTTCCGGTTCAGACGTGAAGGCAACAAATGATTTTTGGGTAAGGTCAACAGGGCAGCTTCACCTCCAGAAACTGCGCAGCCTAGTTTTCTGGCGACATGCGGCAGTTAAACGATGGCGAGGGAGAGCGGCGACGCATATTTGAACGAGAAGGGTGGCTTTGAGGTGGTGGCGACGACGGGACAGAGTGGCCGTAGTCCTCAGGGGCAGTAAATGCTGTAGACTCAGTGCGGGTCGGATAACGTTGGTTTGGTGGACGGAATGAGTTACTGTAAGCGGGGTACGAGCCAGAGGACATAGATGGCTATTGGCTGCAGCAGTAACGAGCGATGTGTCCTGCGCGACCACAGCGGAAGCAGATTGGCTTATCATCAGCTTTTCGCCATTCAGATGGGTTCCTGGTTCGAATAGAGTACGGACGGCGATGTCTCATGTCCACAGAAGCTATCGAGGGACCAGTATTATCCAGGGTAGGTGCAGTGGACAGGCTACCAAGGTTAGCGAATTCCTGGCGAACAACAGCCCGGATCAAGGCTACAGCTGGCGTTGAGGCGTCGGCCAACGTTGGTTTGTTAGCAGCCGGGTAAGCCGCCTCGAGTTCACGTCGGATGATGCGCGTTACGTCTTCGGTCGTAGACCGATGACAAGGAGTGGCTTCGCTAGACGACGATGCTGCAGTGTTGGGTAGGCGCTGGAACTGCTGCAAAATGCGTCGACTCTTCGCCTGCTCGAGACGGCGGCACTCTTTGATCACGGCGTCGATGGTCGTTACGTTGGTAAATACAAGCAGGCTGAACGCAACGTCGGCTATTCCTTTTAAAACTTGCGAAATCCTGTCGGCCTCAGTCATGTTGGGATCGGCCCTTTGACACAACGCTAAGACGTCTTGAATATAAGTCAAGTAGGGCTCAGCGGACGTCTTAGTACGTACGGCCAAGTGCTTTCGGGCATCAAGCTGTTGACCAAACGGGTTGCCAAAGAGGTTGCGGAGCTGTTGTTTAAACATTTCCCAGCTTGTTATTTCATGCTCATGGGTCTAAAACCAGATGCGAGGGGTCTTGTCAAGACAGAAAATGACATTCGCAAGCATAACGGTTGGGTCCCAGCCATATTGCTTGCTGACGCGCTCGTACATACTAAGCCACTTGTCCACATTCGCGTTTTCCTCTCCAGTAAACGTACCGGGATCACGGGGTGGCGTTAGGGTGACGTACCGGGTTTCTGTCGTTGCTGAGGTAGGTGACGAAGCCGTATCCTCACCCGCGGCCATGGTAGCAGACTTAAGGAGGCGTCTACTGCGTAGCTCCGTTGTCAGCAGAGTATCCGGCACATCCACCAAAATGTTACGTGGAAAATAACAGTAGTCAGTCTAAAGCCTCAACGCAGCTCACCGACAACGTCCACTTCTTCACTCTCCATCTGAGGCACCTTTCTTGGGTATGTCCCACTATGCCCTGTTTCAGTCAGCCGAAATCACGTAACAATATTGTTACGTGAAGGTACACGCTAAACTAGGCGCTTGAAGATATATTTACACAGCGCCAACACGCAAGCTAAGATGAAGAACGAGTGCTCTGCTCTGCACCAAAATCACGTCGTCTTTCTCCGCGCCTGTCTAACCACTTTTGTGGGACATTGTCTCATAACATAACCCCCGGGTGCTGAAGCACCGTCTTGGTGCTTTCTATGATGTTGCCGAGGGGTAATGCTTAAGGCGAGATACATGAACAATGTCTGTAGACAGTGAAAGAGGAGGAGGAAGACTCGAGCGGGGATATTTCGTAGGTCACGTCTGTCACCTGGCGCAATACGCGGTAGGGTCCCGAATAGCGGGAAAGCAGTTTTCTGAAAGTCCAACGCGTCTGGTCGGAGTCCACATTAACACAAGAGAACCCGGAATAAAGGAAACTTGGCAATGATGGGAGTTGTAACGCTTCGGCTGCTAATCTTGCGATGCTAAGAGGCGCTGACAGGTAACTTCTCGTGCTTTTTGAACTCTGATGATAGCATCGCGGGCGTATTCGGTCGTCGAGTCGACGGCTGTCGGAAAGATGGTGTCAAACGGTAAAGTTTGATCATGGCCAAACACGAGATAGAGAGGTCAAAAACCAGCTGCATCTTGGCATGAGGACCTATAGGCGAACGTAACGAAAGGCAATGCAACGTCCCAGTCCTGGCGGTCGGACAATACGTACATGGCGAGCATATTGGTTAAAGCCCGGTTGAATCGCACAGTCAGTCCGTTAGTTTGTGGGTGGTAGGCTGTCCTAAATTCATGTTTTGTCGCGCAGGAGCGAAGCAGGTCGTCGATAACTCGGGAAAGGAAATAGCGCCCACGATCTGTGAGGAGTTGTTGAGGTGTGCCATGATGAAGTATGACGTTGTGCAGGAGAAAATCGGCAACGTCCGTGACACAGCTGGTTGGTAGAGCGCGTGCAATGGCGCACTAGCTTGTGTGATCCGTCGCAACAGCTATCCACTTATTCCCAGAAGTGGACGCAGGGAAAGGGGCTAGGAGGTCAAAATTAAGTCGAAAGAAGGGATCAAAGGGAACGTCAAGTGGTTGGAGGAACCCCGCAGGGCTCACCGAAGGTTTTTTTCGGCGTTGACACTGGTCGCATGAGGTGACGTAGCTGCGGACCGAGTGATAAAGACAGGGCCAGTAAAATCGACGCTGTACACGGTCATACGCCCGAGACAGTCTGAGGTGACCGGCAGTGGGAGCGTCGTGGAGCTGGCCGAGCACGCTCGCAATAAATGGGAATGTACCACAAGGAGCAGTTTGTTTCCATCAGGGCGGATGCTGTAACGGTACAATGTGCCATCCTTGAGCACGAACAGTTGAGTAGACGGATCGGGTACCGCAGAATGAAGCTTCTCGGTGATGTTACGTAAGACAGGGTCTCGGCGCTGTTCCTCACGGATGTTGCTTAAAGCGCAGAGAGACAGGACACATGGCGCTTCATCGAACGCCTCAGGGGGGTCCACTGAATTCCGAGATAGGCAGTCAGCGTCATGGTGTAAGCGGCCAGATTTGTAGGACACCAAGTAGTTATACTGTTGGAGTCGTAATGCCCATCGACCAAGGCACCCAGTGGGGTCCTTCAAGGATGCGAACCAGCAAAGTGCGTGGTGATCAGTTGTGACGGTAAAATGTTGACCGTGTAAATAGGGACGAAATTTCGCTACTGCCCAAACGAGAGCAAGGCATTCCCTTTCGGTGATTGAGTAGTTCCTTTCCGCCTGCGAGAGGAGACGGCTGGCATAGGCGATAACGCGGGCGCAGCTGCTTTGATGCTGGACTAAAACAGCACTGATTCCGTGGCCACTGGCATCGGTGCGGACTTTGGTAGGGGCAGCATTGTCAAAATGTGCAAGAACAGGTGGTTCTGTTAGTAATGCAATAAGTGTAGAGAACGCCGTAGCCTGCGCAGCACCCCATGTGAATGAGACATGTTTTCTCAGTAAGTTTGTGAGAGGACATGCTACTTCCGCATAGTTGTTCACAAAACGTCGAAAGTACGAGCACAGACCAAGAAAGCTGCGGACTTCCTTGGTGCATGTCAGATTGGGGAAGTTCAGCACGGCTCGCACTTTATCGGGATCCGGGCGTACACCAGAGGAGTCAACAGGGTGGCCCAGCATGGTTAGTTCCTGGCGTCTAAAGTGGCACTTTGACGAGTTCAGTTGAAGACCGGCATTGCGAGAAACAGCCAGTATTGAGGATAGGCGGTCGAGGTGGGTCTCAAAAGTCGGAGAAAAGACGATAACGTCATCAAGGTATCACAGACAAATTGACCATTTAAACCCACGCAAAAGAGAGTCTATCATCCGCTCGAAGGTGGCCGGAGCATTGCATAACCCTAAGGGCATGACCTTAAATTGGTAAAGACCATCGGGCGTGACAAAGCGGTCTTTCGCGCTCCATGTCGTCGACAGCAATTTGCCAGTACCCTGATCTTAGATCAATGCACAAAAAATACTTAGCACCGTGAAGACAATCCAGGGCGTCGTCTGTGCGTGGTAGCGGGTAGACGTCGTTCTTTGTGATTTTGTCCAGATGTCGGTAGTCAACACAGAATCGCCAAGTGTTGTCCTTCTTTTTGAAAAGAACTACAGGGGAAGCCCATGGACTACATGATGGCTCAATTATGTCTCTGGCGAGCATTTTGTCGACTTCTGCTTGAGTTATGTGACGCTCGGTTGGAGATACGCGGTATGGCCGTCGATGGACAGGGGAGGCATCGCCGGTGTCAATGCGGTGCTTTACAGCAGTGGTTTGACCTAGCGGACGATCACAAAAGTCAAATACGCCCCAGTATGACTCAAGGACGTGAAGGAGTGCGTTAGCTTGATGTGGCAAAAGGTCTGACGCGATCATTTTTTTAACGTCAGCAGACGGGCTTGCTTGCGAAGATATAGCATGCGGGTAGCTACAGTGTCCAACATCGTTCGAAGACAGAGCTGAAATGACGCATTCGTCAGAGGGAGTCATCTGGCGAGAACAATTCCACGCGGGAGCACTTGTGGACACAGAGAAACGTTGAGCACAGGAATCAAGGCGCGGTTTCTACGTAGCTGAATAACAGTGTTTAGTAAGGTAACACTGTGAGTCAAAAGAATGAATGTGATGGGCACGAGCACATAGTCGCCATCGAATACAGGTGGTGAGGGCATTATTGTAATGCAGGTCACAGTTTGCGGTGACAAACGGACATGCTCAGCCGAACAAATACGAGCTTGGGGTGGACTGGGCGGATCAATCGGACACGGTAGGTCAAGTTGCACAGTACCAGCTGAGCAGTCGATGAGGGTGGAATGAGTGGACAAAAAGTCAAGACCGAGGATCATATCATTGGTGCAGTGAAAGAGAACAGTGAAGAGAATTGAAGTTTGACGGCCGGCGATAGTGACGCGTGCAGTACAGACGCCAATAACAGTAGCCGTACCACCATCAGCAACACGAACACTGCGTGAAGGGGCTGGAGTAAAGACTTTCTTTAAGCGGTCGCGAATGTGCAAGCTCATCACAGAAATATGGGCGCCAGTGCCCACCAAGGCTTCCAAGGCTTTAACAGATAAACTGTCCACTTCAACGTCGACCAGGTTCTGATTGGTCGGCAGCGTCCACAGAGGAATTGGAGAGCAAGTCTTGTCAGCAGTGTCACCTCCAAGAGCTACAGCCGTTAGTACTCCGAAGAAAACCGTCGGGCAGAGGATGGAGACGGGGAACGGGGCGGTGGCGGAGACCGGGAAAATCTACGTCAAGGTGAAGGTGAGCGACTGTACTGGGTAGTGGTCGTAGTGGTCTGGTCGTAATTAGCTGAGCCATCACGCCGTGGTAGTTCCTGGCCACAGAGATGGGCTGGTGAGTGGAGGTTGGAGAAGCTTGAGTTTGACCAATACGGTGAGGTCCAAGTGCTTCGGCAATGGCGGGAAATGTGTCCCACTCGTTCACATCGAAAGCAAATCGGCCTGTCGTCTGGTGTCCTCCACGCATTTGGGTCACGGTTACGTGGAGCAGGGCGGAGATAATTCTGTGGGTGGCTGGAGGTAGATTAACTGCCAGCGCCGGGACGGTGCACAGAACAGACCGCGTGAATACCTGCGTTGGTTAGTTCTTGGCGAATAACGGTCTGTATTAGCGAAATGGTCGGATGAGGATCACTCGGTGCTAGTGCTCTCAATGGTGCGGGTGATGTGGCCTCGATTTCGCGGCGTGCGATTCTCGTGATGTCACAGGAGTGTGAATCGGGCTGCAGGTCGCTATAGGAATATCCTCGCAAGTTGACGTCGCAGCAGTGTTGGGAAGGCGCGTAAAGTGGTGGACAATGCGACGGCTTTTAGCCTCTTGAAAGCGTTGGCACTCCGAGATAACATCTTGCACGGTAGAACAGCCTCTGCACACAAGGAGGTTAAATGCATCGTCTGCGATGCCCTTGAGCACGTGCGCTACCTTATCTGCTTCAGCCACGGTTCGGTCAATTTTACAGCAAAGGGTCAGCACATCTTGTATATACGCCAGGTAGGACACCGTGGACGTCTGAACACGTGTGCCAAGTTCTTTCCTAGCGGCCTGCTCGCAGCCGGAAGATTGACCAAACAACTCGCGTAACTTGGTCTTGCATACGTCCCAGCTCGTGATCGCGTCCACATTGTTAATAAACCATGCCTTGGTCATTCCTTGCAAAGAAAAGATGATGTTTGCCAGTATCAAGGTTGGGTCCCACCTGTGGTTTTCACTGACGAGCTCGTAGAGTTTAAGCCACTCATCCGCGTCCTCGCATTCCGTTTATGAAAAGTTGCCGGGATCACGGGGTGGAGCGGCCACGAGAAAAACAGGTGAGGTCGGCGCCGTTGATGCATTGGGCGTTGCAGTTGACGAAGCGTTGCTGCCGGTGGACATGTCGGAAGCAGCGACTAGGCGTCCGCTGCGTAACTCTGTCGTGCGTTGTAACCCAACACCTTCCACCAAAATGTTACGTGAAGGTACACGCGAAACTAGGCACTTGAAGATATATACACAGCGCCAACGCGCAAGCCAATATGAAGAACGAGTGCTGTGCTCTACACCAAAATCATGTCGTCTTCCTCCTCGCCTGTCTAACCGCTTTTGTGGGACATTGTCTCATAACAATAGGTTCAATGTGAACGTTCCAGGTGAGGTTGCTAGTAATGTTGACAGCGAGATAATTATAGGAAGAAACAGAGTCTATGGTGATGCTATCAAGGTAGTAAACAGGTAAAGAGGTTATTTTTTCTGGATACACGCATAAATTTACCCTTGCTAACATTGAGTTCTATGCGCCACTTTAAGCACCAAGCCGTTATAGAATTCAGGTCAGTTTGGAGGGTGATAAGGTCATCGTCACAGATTATTTCTCGGAACACTACGCAATCGTCAGCAAATAAATTTATATTAGATGACACACACGACATTAAATCACTAATATATAGTAGGAAAAGCAGAGGGCCGAGAACAGAACCCTGTGGCACACTGCATTGAACGAAGGTATTAATAAAAATTTGGTTGTTAATCGAAATGAACTGCGAGCGAGTAGTTAGAAAAATCTCAAGCCATGCAAAAGTTTCGGTTCAATATTAAGCTGACGTAACTTGTGTAGTAGTAGTTCATGGCACACCTTGTCAAATGCTTTTGAAAAGTCTAAATAAATGCAGTCAGCAGATGATGATCGATCAAGTCTTGCGTAGATCGGTAAATAGATCTTGCGTAGTCTTGCGTAGATCGGTAAATATGATCCCTATTATCGTCATGTGGGCATAGCAACACCCTTCCTCATTCTCCTATATTGCACCATTATGAACGCACACAAAAGGTCTTCATCAACGTGTGACGCGAACGAGAGATGTGTTCCGACTATAAGTTGGCAAACTAATTGATGAGTCTATTAGAGGAATCGAAAGACTCAGATTGAAGCGTGAGTCAGAGTCTGAGTGAGTCCGGCTGAGTTATACTTAGGTAAGCCTCAGTCAGAGTGAGCCCGGCTGAGTTTTACCTCGGTGAGTCTGAGTTGAGCGAGTTCCTAGTTCGGTTCAGCAAAATTTTGATTTATGTGGGTCCTTGCGAGTCCTATGCGAAAAAAAAACTTATTTATTGAGGGCGTCTTTTTATTTTGCTGACCTATGGTTACAAATATTTAGTCTAATTTTATGGCGTGCATTGTAATAGCGTATACGTGCCGGCTTGTAAAGCCGCAGAATTGATTTTCCAAATTGTAAATTTGTGCAATTCCCCACACCCTTTGAACTCGTTCCAGTGAAGGTACTTGATAAAAACCACTTGCTCATATCTTCGAATAAGGATGATAACCTTAACTTAAAGGCACGGAATGAAATGGCGACATAAAATGTACCACTGAGAGGAGATATCAACATTAAAATGCTAACATGGCTAAGAAGAGATAATGCATACTGCCTACTTCCAAGGTGCACATCTAGGTGTAAATTTGTTTGCAGTGTCACGGACTTAATGCCGTATCACGCTGGCGTGATTTCACAATTTGAAGTTAGGATTTCCAAAAAGACGTTTGGAGTCCGTCCCCCCTCCCCCCCCCCAAAAAAAAACTCGTAATTTTTCAAGATGTAATACTTATTTTATGCATCGCACTTGCTTCAACTTTAATGCAAATAGAGTTCGCCATTCACATACTTTGAGAAGGGATATTGAGCAACTCATGCTCATGTATGCTCCAAAACTCGTATGATAATTTCTCAGAGCAGAACGCATATCGGGTTACAATGATAACAAGAGGAAAAACTGAATAATTATCCGTAACTTAATTATTGTGTATCTAGTGTAATTAATAATTGTTCGAAATAAATGAACATGGCTTTAAGAGGGCATGAAAGTGAGTTGTGCAGCATGTTCTTCCTCATGTGCAACTCCCGGGAATTTCATTGCGCAACATCGTGATTTACATTGTGTTTGATCTACAATCACGTACCAAACCGAATGAGAATGAGGACTATATTCCACCTTCATAAATCAGGCGGCTTCCAAGGTGACAGACCCGCACGATTCGCGAGCATTTTAACTGCTTGTCCCCAGACGCCACTTCCGTTCTCGCATGAATAAATGTGGCGATCGGAAAATTACGGAACGCAAAACAAAATTTTCACAAGAACGAGAGAGACGGGATGGGCGCTTGTGAATGCCCTTTCGATGTCTTGTGTTGCGCTAAACCAGTTTACATCTCGAGAAATTTCAAGTTTTGTAAATGTGGTGACAACACATGCTATCAGCTTTTATATTATTTCTTGCGATGTGATACGTCGAAAGCTTTTTAAGTGGGTTTCGAGGAGGAAGGGGACAGGAATTAACACTCAATGCGCGACGCTTGGTCACTGGCAAAAACAAATCATTTCAAGCTGTAAATCGGTCAATGTTTTTTGTGGCCCCCTGAGAAATTGAGGAGCTTCTAAACACTTTGCCTGCACGCCTGCAGTGCAGGACTCCGTACCGACCTAGCATAGCAGCACCCGTTTTTTGTATTTTTCTTTTTTTCTTACTCAAACTCCTTTTCAGTAGCAGTCAGGTTTGACACGCGGAAGCAATTTCAGTGGTTCCTCACCCGTCATTCTGTTCGAGCAGTTCATTCTGCTAAAAGCTTGACGACAAGAGCTTTTCCCAGGCTCAAGTCATTCATACCTGAGCTTTTGCGTTCATTGTACGCCCCAAGGAATGCAGACAAGCTAGAAAACGCTGCAACCAGCTCTACTCTCCGGGTTTAGGGCGTACTGCACAGATATTTTTATTATTTCAAAGGTGAGCATTCGGCAGAAGTCTGCTTGGTTGGGATAACAGAAAAGTGAAAAAAAAACTAGAAAACTCTATCCAATATTTAAATTAAGAAACCCATTGCTTTGAAGCCTGATCGGCTTTTTTCTTCAGGGGTGATAAGGCCTGAGATGTTTGCCAAAACTCGTTGCAAGCCCTAGAAGCAGAGGGAGGGCACTGTCCCCAGTTGTGCGGTTGTTGTCTTCTACTGTCTGCTGACTGTGCCAGGATTCAAAGGGGAGCCGCCGGCGAGGGCTTCCTTCTGTTTAGAAGATCACCGTGCTGTCGGGACTGGTATGGTGGCCAACACACTTACAATGTTCTGCTTCTGCGCTCCATTCACGGCTCATTTGACGGAAGTCATTGCTGTGCTGCCACATTTTTTCGAGCTGTAGGACCACTTAATGTCTCCTGCAGCCCCACACTTCCAAGTCTTAGGACTCGGGCTGCCCTGCCATCGGCCCCTACCCGCTTCCTCTCTGCCAGTTATGGCCATCAGATTTTTCCAAACCTTCTCCTTCTACCTACTTCAAATCTCTTTTTTCTAACCCCCCCCCCCTCCCCTATGCGCTGAGCCATGCTCCCGCAAGGGCTGGAGAAGATAGTGCCTTTTCCTTTCCTTCAACCACACACATTTATTCACATTTTTTTGTTGAAGCTCTTGGTTTAGCCGGTGCACGTGATCCTACACTCGACGCCTTGGGCTCTTCTCGCAGATGCAAGGTCTTTGGACCAGCGGATGAAACTACCGATGGTGGTTGTGGCAACACCGACACCTGCCTTTTTAACTTTTCTGGCACCCACAATGTAGGATATCGACACGTGGCGTTGTCGCGGCGTGGTTGGTGTCACATTTCCCCCTTCTTTTCTCTAACGGAGGGCTCTGCGAATAAACGTCTCTGTAAGTAACCATTGGTGCCGAGGTCATAGATTATTTTCTCCCTTCCACCACTGTGGTGACGAGTAGAGATTGGATAATTGGTTATTTTGATTGCAGTATTCACGTTTGTTCCGATTTCTTCATTCTTGTCCGAGAAAGGTGATTGTGAACATTTTTGTACGTGTATGGCTGCTTTTCAGGGGAAGCCTGCAGTACGTGATCTGTGAGGTTGGTGGTATTAGCTAAGTAGCAGTAATGGTAATAGACTTTTATTTAGCCACGATTTACATGCCGAGCATTTCGACCGCCTGTGCGACCAGTCGACGCTGTTCTTTCCCTTCAGCGTTGATCCAGTCGGGCCAAGAGGTGATAGAAAGGAATGGGGGATGGTAATAGGTGGATTTCTGAGCAATTGGGCAGCAAAACAGGCAGTGTGACAGGTCGGCCTATGGGAAGGGGCAATTAAGACAGCAGGGGTTAGACATATATTTATAAAGAAAAATGCGAGAGGAGGTTATCAGGCAATTCAATTGGTTGTGCCGTAGAGTTCGACCCTCGAGCGCAGTGAGTGATGGATGAGGGGGAGGGTGAAGACACTTGTTGAGCCAGAGCTGGAGATATACCTACTTGATAGTGTGACGCAAGGAGATCTGCCCATCGTTATTCGCGGAGCTCTCACTGTCTTTCGAAAGTGTAGGCCAGGGAAGGAACGGTGCCCAGTGCAATATATCACGGGCAAGCTGATGAGCTAGCTCATTGCCGTCAATACCTGAATGCCCAGGAACCCAATGGAGGAAGACAGTGGAAGGTTGAAGAGCAGAGGCTGCTCGCTCAACCCACTGTTGAAGAGCAGGGGGCAACATGTTGTTCTGGATATGACGGATGGTGGCGTGAGAGTCAGAGTAAATCATGTACTCGGGGAGAGAAGGTAGGGAGCAAAATGACTGCGTGGCGTGCACCATGGAAAGGACCTCGAGCGAAAGTACATTTGGCGGGTGCTAGTATGGCCCACTGGTGTGCGTGTCAGGTGCTGAAAGGTGTGGATGGTAGATAACGTAGCCACACGAGCCCCGAGGCAACGTTACTAGATTATTTTCAGTTGTAAGACTGGCCGGCGCTGCCCGGAACCACCACCAATCTTTCTCTCTGTGGCGCTGCAGTCGCAACCGGCTCGGTTGCCGGGGCGCTCGCAGGCGGTTTCGCTTATGCGCCGCAGTGGCCGGCGCATTCGGTGCCCCGGTCTCCGGCGTTTCTTGTTCGCGCGGTCGTTTTCAGAAGTGCTGAATGAGTGATGCCGTTCGAGTGGCACCTTTAGTGATTTTCCAGCGACTGTATTTCATTGCTGTGGGCCTCTGCATGTGAGGCTGAGGCCGACAATGCCGACCTGCTTCGTTCCCGGGTGTACCAGTGGCTACAGCAGCAACAAGAACAACACGGACAGGCACTTCTTCTCGGCTCCCAAAGATGCGACGCTTCCCTCGCTTTGGAATAAGGCCATCCCGCGTGCGGATAAGAAGCTTTCACCGGATAAGGAGCTTTTTTTTTTTTTGGTGACGCGCATGCATTTCTATTCCAGATTCCTTCAGCGAGAGCGTGCCTTGAATGTGCAGGTCAAGTTGGCGCGCAAACGCGCTAAGCTGCTGTAAGCACGCTGGCAAAGTTGTAGAGTTTGTTGTAAATGAAAAAAAAACCTCGCATACATGTATCTATTCATTACTTTTTTTCTGTCAACATGATTTCGTATTTTGTAGCCATATTCACCGTAGGCAACAAAGATGTGGAGTCGATTTGTAAATAAAAATGCTTGCATGTATCTATTCATTACTTACTTTGTTTCTCTTAACATGCTTTGGTATATTGTAGCAATATTCACCTCAAGCAAAAAAGGTGTGGAGTTGATTGTAAATTAAAAAAAAACGTTGCATATATTTTTCTACTTTGTGTCTGCCGTAAAGTGTGCACTGTGAAGAAAACCAATAAATTGCTGAAAAGAACATTATGCTTATTGACATGTAAGCTGGTTTAATTTCGTCAGTTAATTGACTCAATAATTCTTTCAATTAAATCTATTTCGCCTTTTGCAGAAATGTCACTTCTTGGTGTCGTTTGGTAAAGCTAACGGTTGTCAGGGCAAGACATGGAAAAGGTACTATTCGAAAAAGGACGTCGAGACAATTGGGAAGTTTCGTCTTCGAGTGGCAATAATTACTAGAGCCACTAAATGACGTAGCTCCAATGGTGACCTTGCTTCTTTGGCTGGAAACAAAATGAGCGGTTTCGTGATTTTTTATGAAATTCGGAAGAGACAATCAAAATAAGTTTTAACGGAGGCTTATTTCATGCTACCAGCTTGCGGCAGACCGTTCATGCTCGTGGTTGACTTCCGGCGAGCAGCCGACGCAAGCGCGCGCAAACTACGATGCGCTTCGGCTGACCTGTTGTAGAAAGGAATGCAATGAGCCGTAATGGACGGCTTTTCTGCCCCACATTAAGCGATCTTGAGCAGCTACTGAAAAGTACTCTGGCCTAGATGTAGTCTGGACGCGGACAACTTGACGGGTAGCGGGTAATCTTTGATGTTATCGTGCTCTAACGTCATGAGAAGGCCGAAGCGGCGTTGGGAGAAGCGCCGTTGCACGCGATGAGCAGCGGCCGGGTAGAGCGAAATGCGGCGGTCCCGCCCTCTCGCGGCACGCCGAGAAACGGAGATGCCGGTGGCGCACGGCGCATGGGGAGAGATTTACAACTGAAGCTATCTAGTAACGTTGCCCCGAAGAGCCCCGAGGAGTCCCGACGGCGTCGGCAGAGGCCAAGAAGAGGTTTGAGGCAAGGAAATGGGGAGCTTGCTTCAATTGCCAGGAAACAGGGCACTTTGCGGTACATTGCACGAAGCCAAAAGTGGTTTTCTTCTCCTTAAATGAAGGCGACGAGAACATGAAACTGTTGGAGCCCTATATGTGCGACCTCACCATGAACGGCAAGCACTGTCGGGTTCTTAGAGACTCCGCAGCCACTATGAACGTCATTCATCTGTCATTTGTGCAACCCGGACAGTTTTCCGGAGACTGTGCCTGGATTAGGCAAGCCGTGGAGGCAGAGTCAGTGCCTTCCCGTAGCTAAAGTGCTCCTTACAGGTGCATTTGGCACGTTGGAGACGGAAGCCGCGGTGTCACGCAATCTCCCACTTCAGTATCCTTACTTGTTCTCAAATATGTCGGATCAAATGCTTAAAGAGAAAGACCTCACGTTGGGAGAGGGCATAGTACAGGCACTAACCAGATCAAAGGCGAGAGAACTGGCCGCGAAAGCCACAGTCACGGAGGAAACCGTGCCTCACACCGACAATCAACCCAGTCCAGAGTTAGACGTGGAGGTTGACACCCCGATGATAGAGCAACTAGAGATCGCCGTGGCAACAGAGCCATTTCCTAGTAACACAGAGGATAGCAGAGAGGGTGACCCCTTAAAGGCGGAAGAAAATACAAAGGAGCTGTGTGTCACGCCAATATCGGATAACTTAAATCGGCTGCTGGGCGTGGGCACTTCCTCCTTAATAGCGGAACAAAAGGGTGACCTAACTCTAAAGAATTTCCAAGACATTTCGAAAGAAGGGGTCGCTAAACAGAACCTGAAATTCCAAAAAAGGAGTGGCATACTCTATCGTAAATATCTGGACAGGCGAGGAGTGGAGTTTGATCAGCTAGTTGTACCTCAGGCGTATCGCCCGGACCTACTTTATTTGGTGCATGGAGGATCATGGTCAGGCCACTTAGGAGTAAAGAAGACGAAAAGTTGTCTCTTTCAGGAGTACTATTGGCCCGGATGTTTTAAGGATGTAGAAATATTTGTAAAATCTTGTGATGCTTGTCAGCGAGTGGGTAAGCCAGGGGATAAGGCGAAGTTTCCAATGAAGCTGGTGCCCGTAATCACGGAGCCCTTTCGTCGGCTGGTTATTGACACCGTAGGTCTCTTGCCCAAGACAATCTCGGACTACCGTCATATCCTGACAGTAATCTTCCCAGCTACTAAATTTCCGGAGGTGGTCCCGCTAAAAGAGCTAAGTTCCGTAGAAATAGTAAACGCACTTCTGTCCGTGTTTGCCCGTGTAGGCTTTCCTGCAGAGATACAGTCGGACCAGGGCACCGTTTTCACTAGTGCCTTAACTACAACCTTCCTAGAGAAGTGTGGTATAAAGTTAATACACAGTTCAGTCTACCATCCACAATCAAACTCGGTAGAGAAGCTTCACTCCGTGATGAAACGAGTGCTGAGAGCCTTATGTTTTGAACGAAAAATTGACTGGGAAATGTGCTTACCTGCAACGATGTTTGCACTAAGAACTGCACCACATGAGACAACAGGGTTTACGCCAGCGGAACTTGTTTACGGCCGCAGACTTCGATCTCCTCTTCGTATGCTGAGAAGGTCGTGGGAAGGTCAGGGTGATCATCCTGTAGTAGTGGAATATGTCCTCACCTTGTTGGATTGTCTAACAAAAGCCCAAGAACAGACCGAGAGTGCGATGACCAAAGCACAGCAGAAGGCTAAGCTTTACTACGATCGAACAGCTGAAGCGCGACACTTTGCTGTAGGATACAGGGTCTTGTTGTTGAGGCCCTTCCAAAAGAATAAGCTTGAAGTGCAATGGGTCGGCCCGGCCGAAATTACTCAAAAGTTGTCTGACACCAACTATGTGGTAAAATTACCAGGAAGTCGTAAGGTGGACCATGTGTATCACAGAAATTTGCTCAAGCCGTATAAAGAACGGGAGGCAATCGTGAACATGATGTTGAATGTTCCGGAAGAAGTTCCACTAGAATTTCCTGAATTGGCTTCAGACTTTGGTGAAGTCAAGGTCGAGCAAAAGATCGATGACTTAGTACTGAAGGCGCAGCTGACGACGGAGCAAAAACAGGAATTGCATGCTCTCTTGACCGAGTTTCAGGATAGATTTGTAAGCGATCCAGGCCGGACATCCGTCCTCACTCATGACATAGAGCTTACCTCGTCGGAACCGGTAAGATCTAAGACGTATCGGGTGTCACCTCGCCGGCTTGAGCTATTTAAAGCAGAGGTTAAGAGTATGCTGGAATTGGGCGTGATTGAGCCGTGTGAAAGTGATTACACTTCCCCGTTAATTCTTGTGGAGGTACCCGGCAAAGATCCGCGTCCTTGCGTAGACTATCGTAAGTTAAACCTCATCACCAAGGATCAGACATACCCAATTCCCCACATTGAGGAACGCGTCGGGAGCGTAAGCAGCGCGGAAATTATCTCAACGCTAGACCTAGTGAAAGGTTACTGGCAGGTGCCGCTCACCGAGAGGGCGAGCCGGTACGCTGCATTTATTTCACCATTGGGGACATTCTGCCCTAAAGTGTTGAGTTTCGGCCTAAAGAACGCGCCTTACTGTTTTTCAAACTTAATGGATAATGTTTTTTGGGGCCAAGAGGACTTCGCATTGCGTTACTTGGACGACGTCGCCGTGTTTTCATCGTCCTGGCCAGAACACTTGGCGCATTTGAGAGCAGTAATGACACGCCTACGCGAAGCAGGTTTAACGGTAAAGGCGCCCAAGTGTCAGCTAGCACAAGCAGAGGTATTACTCGGTCATGTTATCGGTCGAGGGCATCGCCGTCCCTTTGAAATGAAAGTGGCAGCTATCCGAGACTTTCCCCAGCGCCGAACGAAAACCGATATTCGGGCTTTTCTTGGAATAACTGGTTACTATCGTAGGTACATCCCTAGATATTCCAACATTGCCAGCGCTCTTACTGACGCGTTGCGCAAGACCGAGCCCCAAATGGCATCCGTGTAGGCTACTCTCTGTGTAGAGAAAGGAGAAGAATGATGTTGTGCTGCCGCATGACGCCGGCCGACGTGAAGAACGGGAGACAAATTGGATGGGAGGGGAAAGATGCGAAGGTTGGAAGCAGCGGTGCTAGCGGCAGAAGGCAAGGTGGGAACGGAAACGGGAATGTGAGGGATACCAGCTTGAGCCAATAGCCATTGGCCTTGACGAGTGAGAGAAAGACGGACGGGCAATATTAGAATCGCGGTGCAGAGAAATAAGAGAACATAATGGATTGAAGAGGCCTGTGGAAAAGAGCTTAGTGGTTGAGGTAGTGACAGGGAGGTTTAGAGCTGCTTTGTAGAGGCCTGATAGAGCTCTTTCTAGTGCATCGAGAAACTTTCTTACAGCGCAACACCAGAAAAAATACAGGACAGGGAAGCAGTAGAACAGAAAGAAAAGACGGCGCTGACTCACAACTGTTGTTTATTGGAAAAAAACGGGGTGAAAAAATATTGGCAATATATATAGGTCCCGGCAGCCTACACCACAACATGCGCAGAATACGAGGTGCACCGAGGTAGCGTTATCACACTCATGGCAGTAAACAAGCTTGGCCTAAATAACTTAATTCTTTTTCATGCAGTGTGACGGATGGTTCACTAACGCACTTGCTACCCCTAATCTTTATATGATATGCCTCAGCGATTTCTCTAGTTATCTGGTTAGGATGCTTGAAGATGATGGTGGTTCTCTCAAAAATGGGACGACAACCGCATGACCTGCAATGTTCCGGCAGATGAAGTCGCGCGATCCCTTGAAGAGACAACTCATGCTCCCTTAAACGAACATTCACACATCGTTTAGTTTGTCCCACGTACTCCCTGCCACACGATAATGGAGTTAAATACACAGCTTTCTTTACGCATGCGATGTACTTGTTTTTATGATTCACAGCGCATCTCCCTTTGGCCTGTTTGTTCCTCAGCGCATTATCGACCATCGGGCAAATGCGACCTACCTTATGTTTGGCGGAAAAAAGAACGTCGACACCATACCTTGAGCCTACATTTTTCAACCCATGCGCCAATTTGTGTACATAAGGAAAAACTGCTCTTTTTCTTTTTCCATCAGAATTTTCTTGAGCTCCTCTGCGTTTCACGAGCTTAACGCTCCGAACCATAGACTCACACACAGACGAAATCACCTTGTCGGGATACCCAGCATCTACTAAGCGTTTTACCTGGTTATTAAAAGCACTATTCGACACGTGCGCATAGGATTTCCTGAGCGACGCATTTAAAATTGTCTTTGCAATCGCTCTCTTCACAATCTTAGAATGGCCAGACTTGTAGTTTAAAATAGGCTTAACTGATCTTGGCTCATATTTCCTACACAAATGATCTTTACGAAAAGTTAGCTTTAGGTCAAGAAACTGTAGCTCGTAATCCTTACTGACTTCGTGGGTGAAGGTGAGGCCTATACCATGCTGACTGAACAATTTAAGAATGTGGTCAATGTCCTTAGGGTGAATGTCATTGTGGGAAAAAATTACAAAATCGTCGACGTAACGAAAAACAGCACTGCAGCACTTACTAAGGTGACCTTCCAGCTGCCTGACAATGTAGCCTAAAATAATGTCACTAATAATAGGGGCCACGCTCGACCCTATGCAGACACCAGACTTTTGTACATAAAGATCCCCCCGCCACGACACAAAGGTACTTTCAAGGTTAAATGACAAAAGTTCGAGAAATGATTCTAAAAAAATACCGCAACCATCGATGAAAGATTGTTCATCGTTGTCAAACACAATGCAGGCTTTTACGCATTTCATAACCTGGCAATGCGGAAGGGAATAATATAAATTTTCCACGTCAACACTGAAGGCACTACGTAGGCTCATCGAGTTATTTTTGAGGTACTCGCACACAAAATCCGAATTCAGTATGCGGAAAGGGTCAACAATATTCAGGCATGCTAGGTTCTTTTGCAGAAAACGTGAAATATCTAACTGCCAGCTACCTTTTTCCGAGACTATGGCCCGGAAAGGCATGTCTTCCTTGTGCGATTTCACCGTAAAGAAAACTTCTAACTCCAGGTTTTTCGCCCTCTTTACGCTGGCTGCCGAACGTTGCACATTCATTCCTTCTAACAAGGAAAGCGCTCGGTGTTTTACTTCTGTGGTCTTAACACTGACACGCCTGAAATTTTTCTTAACTGCGGCCTCGCTCTTCTGTGAATACGCTTCAGAATTCATAATGGCAAAGTATCCCTCTTTGTCGGCTACTAGTACATGCAGTTTGTTTTCACAAAGAAAATCAACTAGCGGCCTTAGTGAGTCCGTGCCCCCCCCCCCCCCGCGCCTTTCCCGTTCTGGCAATGGTATCAACACAGTCCGAAACACACCTTGAACGTTCATCTTCCTTGGCACACCTTGAGACGTTCCTCGCTGTGGCTACCTTTTCAAAGGGATTCAGGCGAGGCTCGAAGCAGTACTTCGGGCCGAGTCCCAGCACCCTCTCATGTTCCTCCGGTATTGGCGTTGCGCTAAGGTTAAGCACATGGCCCTGTACCAACTTTGCTTTCTTCTTCACCGGAAGCGTCGGACGTACAATGTGCCAGAGGAACTCGCTGGTGGATTCGGTCGTGTCGCACCACTGTCTGTACCTGCGTGAACCAGGGTTGTGATCCAGATAACTCGAACATGCAATACGAAGTAGGTCCTTGAGCATCCTAACTTGTCGCCACCATTCAGACTTGAGAATTTTGCAGATCCTTCGCGAATGTCTATCCGAAGGCTTCAGCCAACCACACAACACCTGCACCTCGGCCGGACAAATTCCTTGTCTGACGTGCCACGAAGCAACTCTGGCTTTTCACACGCACACGGCAATCATAGCTGCCAGGCAAGCCGGGTCATGAAGGTTCGGGTTAACACATAGAAAAGAGCCCTGGGTACTAGAAATATATTGTAGTAAGACGGTAAGTCGGGCCAGTTGGTTAGGATCCATCGTGAACTTTCTTACAGCGCAACACCAGAAAAAATACAGGACAGGGAAGGAGTAGAACAGAAAGAAAAGACGGCGCTGACTCACAACTGTTGTTCATTGGAAAAAAACGGGGTGAAAAAATATTGGCAATATATATAGGTCTTTATATATATAGGTTCTTTCCGTTCTACTCCTTCCCTGTCCTGTATTTTTTCTGGTGTTGCGCTGTAAGAAAGTTCACGATGGATCCTAACCAACTGGCCCGACTTACCGTCTTACTCTTTCTAGTGTGTTGAGATGCGTTTGGGTGAATTGAACGTGAGGTACAAAGTACCTCACGCTCAATTCAACCCGGCATGCATGAGCTTCGTGGAGCCCCGACTGCCGAGTGACAACGCGTCGCAGGAGGTGAGTCACCCAGTGGCAAGTCCTCACATCGTGATGTAGGGCCTGCACGTTCTTTGTCGCGTGTAAAGGGAAGCCAAGAACTTTGCATTGCTGAACAGTGGGCATGAGAGACATGAAAGATGTAGGGAGAAGAGGGTGTTGTCGGAGAGCTGGTACGCAGCTGGTGTTGTCGGAAAGCTGGACCGATTTAGCAAAAGTAGCTCACATTGCTCCGGTGCAGGAGACATGCCAGCAGTAGCGAGAAAGGAAGCGACAAGGTCCAGGCCACGTTAAAAATTATCCTGCACGTGACCGGGACATCCAGACGTACACTAGAGAGTGATGTCGTCTGCATAAAAAATACGGTGGAGGTCGGGTATTTGGGACAGTTCGGAGGCAAGGGGGGCCATAGCCATATTAAATAGAGTAGGAGATAGTACGGCACCTTGGGGAGTGCCGCAAGTGAGGGAGTGTGGGTTAGACAAATTAGTATCGACTCTAAAGCGAACAACTCGATTGGAAAGAAAAGATCGGATGTAAGAATACATGCGAGAGCCACATCACAGAGAGGAGAGCTGAGCGAGTATGTGGTCATGACTGACGCCATCAAATGCCTTCCGCACATCGACGGTTACAAGAGCATGAATCTGACTACGAGAAGGTCAAAGAAAAGTGTGCTGAAGAACAAGGAACATGTCCTGCGCACATACGTGGCGTCGGAAGCCAATAAGATAAGGAAGAAAAAACTCGTTCGCCTCAATAAAATCAGACAGTCGAGTCAAGGCAATTCGCTCAAGAGTCTTGCCAACGCTTGACGACAAAGAGATAGGGCGAAGGTTAGAGAGAGATGGAGGCTTCCCCGGCTTTGGAATCATGCCAATTAGAAAGGATGTCCAAGAGCTTGGAAGACAGCCGCTGTTCCATGCTTCGTTGAATGTGTGTAAGAGAAATTCCTTCGCGTTGTCGAGGAGATTGCGTAGTGTAGTATACATTATCTCATCCTCACCGCGGGAGCCGAGCGGGTAAATTGAGTGGCTAAGGCTGCTTCCAGCTCCCTGAGCGTGAATGGGCGGTCCAGGTCTGGGTTAGCTTCGCCGCAGTAATCTGGGTAGGAAGGTGTGAGGAGGGGTGGAAGATACAGAGATTTTAAATTCTCAAAAACATGAGAGGGAGTCCTTTGAGTGAGATCTTTAGCTAGGGTGGGAGCAACGGCATGCTTGGTACCTAACAGTGACCTAAACAGAGACCATGTAGAGCGTGAGTGCAGTGCGGAGTCAAGGCCGTCACACAGCGTGTTCCAACGAGAGTGCTCAAGGGAAGTGACGTAAGCGATAATTTCCGCCCGCAGAGCATCAATGCGGGAAGAAAGTTGGACGTTGTGTGGCTAAGAGCGGAGCGAGCGTTTCAAACGTTGATGACGTCGCCATAAACGGAGGAAGTGAGGATCAGGGTCAGAAATGGGGAGTTGAAAACGAGCACGGCGACTACAGGATGTCATTGCTGCGGAGATCCGCGATGCCCAGTCATCGTAAGTTTTAAAGGAGTCAGACAAAATGTTATTACGGAACGCTTCCCAGTCAGTGTGAGTGACTCGTTGTTTCCGCCTGTTGTGGGAAAGAGGGTTGGTGATGTGTATGAGAAAGTGATCACTGAAAAGGTTTTCAGCGGACACCTGCCAGTGAAAAGGGAGGTAATTTGCCAAGAGCACTAAAAAACGAGGACGTGACAGGGGGGTTGTAAAATGACATCAGAGCGAGAGAAATACGGGTAGATAGTTGGTAATAGACCACAGCAACTAAATATTTCAGAAGGGGGGATGGTACGTCTAATGGTTTAACGAGAACGTCATTGCGTACATAAATGAACGCAAGTGGCATTCCCGTCGTAGCGTACACGTGATAAGCACGGTGCCCGGGACGGTAAGGCCCGTCCGAGTCTCCTGTATAAAGATAAAATGGGGTAATGTGGGGTGGGTGAGAAGATATTGGTGGAGAGGGGTACTATTATGACGAAAGTTGCGGCAGTTCCTATGCAAAATCTCAAGGTTAGAGAGCCTTCATGTGCGCACGTCTCCGTGTTTTAGGGTGGTGACAACTCCGATCATGGTTGCTTACAACTGGCTAAAACGGCCCCGATACTTGACAGGCCGCCATGTTGGTTGTGAGTGGTCGCTCATAGACATTGACGGCAGCTTTTTGTATAGCAAGTGCTGAAGGCTGAAGGGTTGTTTCCTGAAGTTAGCTGTGGTTTGGTAGAACAGGAAAGACATGTTCGTGACTCGAGTTTGTAAAAAATACGGTTAAAACAATTCGTTTCTCCCACTTGGTAGACTTACCACATTGTCTGAGTGAGGTTATTTAGGGAGCCTATATTTGCTAGGGGGATGACCTCAATGTCACTATGTATGGACTTCAATGTCTGCGCGCCATTCATGAAGCATATTCACCTTAGCACTGCAAATACCTCAAAGGCCTCTTAGTGCAAGGCTCAAAACTGTGCTGTTTATATGATGGAACTCGTAACGACAAGAAAGGCAAAACAAACAACCGGGTAGCTCGCGATGTTCTCTGTAAACCGAATAGCTCAGCTAGCCTGCTTCTCATACCCTAAACATTGCGTTTCTCCGTAATATAATTTCCTACAGCAAGTTTAGTTCCTGCTAACTAATCTGTACAATGACTGCTTAAAAACCTTACAAGCTGTAAGCATTGCCCGAAAAAGTAGGGCATTCAATCACATTACACCGCCCTCTTCCTATGCCCACAAGCCTGTATATTAGGCTAGAAGAAAAGCTAAGGGGGGCAACGAGGGACAAATTAAGTTTTTCCAGGTCAGATTTTATTAAGACGATCGAGACCAGGGACTGCTTCGAACGAATATGGTTTATTAGAAGAAGGAAAGTAGCGCGCGCTCGCCCCAGGCAGCTGTCTTCTTTCTTATTCCGGCGTTTGATGATGATATTTTATAGGCTCCCGCCTGCCCAAGTTAAAATGTGATAAGCTCTCGCGGGCTATTTGAAACAACCTTCCATAGGGTCTATGTGGTTCACCGATCTTCTTAGAAGCTCTTTTTTGCCTGTGCGAAGGAGATAAGCTCTTGTTATTCCGTCTCGCCCAGGGTATAGTTTTTCAATCCGGCACATTTTCCAAAATGTTCTTGGAGGCTCAACCAACATGATGTCACCCCGTGAGAGTGGTTTTGCTTGCCGTGTCTTGGCTTTGACCGTAGCTCCTATTTCCTTGATATATTCTTGATGCATCTTTTCCACCAAGCGCGCACGAGTTTGCATCTGCGTCACCATGCGTCTTCAATGTCACCGTTGTACAGTCTTGTTTGTCCGTCTTGAAGCTGTCGCCGTCCACCTAGGATGTCTGCCGGCGTTAGTGGCATTGGCTCGTCAGGTTCTCCATATACGTAAGTCAATGGTCGATTGTTGAGTGTTCTGCTACAATAGTGCGTAGCTCCTCTACCGAAGCTGTGCTTTTCGATATTATGTTTCGCATCGACGTCTTCAAGCTTCTTATGAGGCGCTCGTAAAATCCTCCCCAGCATGGCACGCACTTGGCTATCGTTTTCCATTGAATTTGTTGGCCACTTCAGTAATTCTTTAAGACCTCGTTTTTAATTGTTTCGAGCATGCTGTTGATTTCCTTTCCAGCTTTTATGAATGTTTTGGCGTTGTCCGAGTATATTACTGCTGGTATTCCGCGTCGAGCTGTAAATCGTCGGAATGCTTGTAAAAAATTTGACGATGACAAATCGTTGGTAACTTCCAAGTGTACTCCTCTTGTTACCGCGCAGGTGAATATCAGTACATATTGCTTCACAATCTGGTACTTGTCCTTTGCGTAAAGAGGTCCTGTGAAGTCAACTGCCGTAATTTGAATGGCTCTGCTTCAGTGACTCTGTCTGCCGGAAGTGGAGCTATGTCTTGAGTCGCCGGTCTGGAGTTATGCCTCTTGCAGACGACACATTTTTTAGTACTCTTTTCACTGCTTGTCTACCCTACAATATCCAGAACTTAGTTCGAAGTTGCGCTAGCGTCACTTGAACTCCTCCATGTGATACCATTTTAAGGACGTGACGCATTAGCAGTTCCGTGAAATGCTCATCCTTTGGAATTACTATTATGTGCTTGTTGAATTCTTGGCTGCACTGCAATTGTCCTTTCTGTCTGATGATTCCATCGTCATCGAAGTAGACTTCGTGTCCATTAATTTCAAATGATCTATTGTTTGAATAGGCCTCACCCTTTGTTTGTCTCAGTGATATTTGGGTCTGTGTTATCCAGTATTTCTCTGCATTTGTTAACTCTTTTCCTGTCAGTGGCCCTTTGTGATTTTCCTTTCTTGTGTTGTTTATGAATCTGAACACCCATGCTGTCACTCTTATAAGCTGTCCGTATGATGAATATCTTTCGATTTCCAAGATTGGCGCAATTTCGGCTCTTCCCATGCATTGGTGACATTGTGTTTTATGCTGGCCTTCCACGTCTCTATTTGTGCCAATTATGCTTACTAAGTTCTTTTCCAGTGATGGTATCCATTCGGGACCGTTCCACCATAACTTTGATGTTATTAATGCCTTTGCGCTTATTCCTCGTGTAAGTAGGTCAGCAGGGTTGTCGTCACTTTGAACGAATGACAAGCTTGCTTGAAGTGTTTTTCTCTAATTTCTGCAATCCTGTCGGCAACAAACGGATCTCTTTTGCTTGTCCCCTTGATCCAGTGCAGCACAATCATCGAGTCCGTCCAGCAGTCCATTTCCTGAAAACTTTCGTTGAAGTGACCTTTGATTTAGTCGCATAATCTTGATGCTACCACCGCTGCCATCAGTTCAAGTCGCGCCAATGTCAGCCCTTTATTTGGAGCTACGCGGCTTTTTGCTGTTACCAGCCTTGATTATTTGCTTCCATCGTGGTATACTGCTATCAAGTATGCTGCCTCTCTGAACACTTGCTTTGCCTCTTTGTACAACTTGACTGCTTCATCAAGCGTTGCTGCTCCCAAAATGACATCATCCACGTAGATCGCTTTCTGTAGTGTCCTTGTCGTATCAGGAAACTGGTCTTCCACTTGTTTCAAATGGTGTTTAATTGTAGCTGCCAGTATAAACCTGCTTGGTGTTGTTCCGAACGTTACTCTTGTCATGCGCCATGTTTGCACTTCATGCATTAACCTTCCTTCAGCGTCATGCTTCCTTCACAGAAATCTCAATGCATCTCTATCCTCTTCATGTATAGAGATTTGTAGAAATGACTTTTCAACAGCTCCAACTAACGCCACCTTTTCTTTTCGGAAATTAATGAGCAGCGATAGCATGTCCTCATTCAAATTGTGTCCTGCCTCTAGGTTCTTGTTTAAAGACATGCCTTTTCGAGAATGTGATGAGGCGTCAAACACTAGTCGAACCTTTGTTGTGGCTCGTTCCTCTATAATGATCGCATGATGTGGCATGTAGTAGCAAAGTGCATTTGGCTGTTCTGATGGCTCTTGCACCTCCTCTGCGACTCCTAATGCCATATACTCTAATATAGCTTTGTCGTAGCGATACAGCATGTCTTCATTTTTTGCAGCCTTTTAGTCAGTTGCTGTAGTCTTTTTACCGCATTTTCCTTGTTGCTTTCCAAGTTCACGTCCTGTTTCCACGGCAAGCTGACTTGATAGCGACCGTTTTGTTGTACAATCTTGCGCTCGAATTCTTCGACCACTTCATTTCCGGTGTTATCCAAACTATTTCTTGTGATCCCCATTGACTGCAGTCTCCAGAACTTCTGTAGCTCTTGCTGGAGTTCTGTCTCCGCAGCTTCAGCCTTCGAAACCATGACTGCTTGATTATGTGCTAGTTTTGTCTTGCTTTGCTCTGACGGCCCTTGCAGTACCCATCCCAGTATAGTTTCTGCAGCCATCAGTCTGTCCTCGATTCTTTGAGTTCTACCAGAAAAGAATTCCCAATAATAGTCTGAGCCGATCAGTAGTTCTACAGAATTTCTTGCAGTCGTCTTGGTCCTGTGATCAGCCACATGCATATTTAGCTGTTTCATTTTCTCGCTGAGTTTCTTATTTGGAGTAGGTATACAACTGTGCGAGATAACGTCGACTTGTAACGCTTCAATCACTGTTGTCGTGCTTCTTTCTCGTGATCCTACAGTCACTTGCACCACGTTCATTAGTTTGACCTTTTCGTCTCCTCCAAGTGAACCAATCGTCAGCCTTTCCTGTCACAATACCTTCGCACCTATTTCTTTTGCTAATCTTGCTTCAATAAATGAACGTTGACTTCTGCTGTCTAATAACAAACGGCAATGTCGGCCACATGTTTCTCCTTCTACGCACGCTACAGCCGTCTGCAAAAGCACAAACTTATGCTTGATATTTTCGGTTGCGTGTAGCGTAGACGTCGTCGCTTCGGCTTGCGCTGTTGAGACCAGCTCTGCCCTTGTTTCCTGCATCACCATTCTACACACTGACGTGGCATGTCGTCCCTTGCATTGCTTGCATTTTCTTGGGCCTTGCGAATGCGTGCAGTGTGGCTTGGTCACGTGCATCTGAAGCATGCTCTATTTTCGGTAAGCATAGCTTTCTTTTCATCCATTGGAATGCTTCTACGACAGTTTTCGGTGTCGTGGGTTTTCTGCTTGCAGAATAAGCATATTCTGTCCGCTGAGCTATAGAAGCTTGAAGTTGTGCGCATCTGTCCGCGGTTCTCTCTTGGTTTTGCAGTTATCCTCTCTTGTTCACGTTGTGTTCCTTCACGAAAAGCCGCTTGCTCTCTTAAGAATAACATAAACCTGTCCAGCTTTTCCTCGCACGCTTTTCCCGTTGCGTTGTTTTGCTCGCCGTTTTCTGAAGCTGAGCTGTTTCTTATAGCCTCTTTTGACTTGAACTGCACTGATAATTCTGGTGGAATTGCTCTTTTCAATACCGGTAACAACATCGGCGCATGGCTCTCGGTTTCCACTTTTAGTGACTTGAGTGCCAATATGTTAACTTGCACTCTCTGTACTATCCTATTTAAGTCATCGGTATCTTGAACAGACCTCACTTTCTCCAAACTCAATAGCTCATTTATGTGCATTTCAATGGAATTTTCTCGATTGCCGAAAGTTTTTGCAGTATTTTGATTGCGTTATCATAATTTTCCTCCGCCGAGTACTGAAGTCTTTCAATAGCAGCCGCAGCTTTTCCGGTTAGTGATGCTAACAAGTAATTGAACTTCTGTCCCTTGCTCATGTTCGGTCTCAGGTGAACTGCCGACTCGTACTGAGACCAAAAGCGGTTCCACTCCAAATTTTTCCCCCAAACTTTATCATTTCAAGCTTTGGTAGCTTAACTAGTTTCATTACTTCTTGTCCTGTACTTTAGGACGTCACCTGCCTTGTCCTATCGCTTGAATCCGATTGTTCAGGCTGTCGAAGTCTGATTTCCATTGCAGATAAGATCGTCGTTAATTTCATGTCGTACTCTATGACGCTTTAGAATTCAGCTTCGGCATTGTCTTCTGTTAGACACTTTTCCACTTGCTCATTCGCGCTCTTGAGACTGTCGCTTATTGCTTTAATCTGCGCCTGCGTTGTAAGCAGCTGCTCCCGGTTAGCTCCATCATTAATTTGCTGCTCGGCTGCGTTAATCAGTCGCGTGATCTGGGAGCGAAGCGCTTTCCTTTTTTTCGTTATCACTTCTTTGCTCATATTGAGGCAGTTAACAATGACTCCTTACTTGTCAATCGTTCGTTCTGATGCTCGTACTGTCCACCGTGGTCTCGTCGCTCAATCCAGGTCGATCCTCTGCTCCTCCGCCGTTTTCTTCTCTGCTGCTCTGTGGCAGCTTGACCTTTCTTGCCGGCGAGGGGGTAGTATCCTGGTCACGGCACCATTATTAAGACGATCGAGACCATGGACTGCTTCGTACAAATACGGTTTATTAGAAGAAGTGAAGTAGCACGCGCTCGCTCCAGGCAGAAGTCTTCTTTCTTCTTCCGGCGTTTGATGATGATATTTTGTAGATTTTATTGCAAAGAGCATCCAAACGGCATCTGGCCTTGTGTCTTCAAACCATCCTGCCTCCTTTGCTGGAAGTTTGTGTCCTCGCAGAGGGCCTAGAGTAAAGCAATAAGACGAAAAATCATTCACGGCTCCGACCACATATACGGAGTCCATACACATTTTCTCTACAAGCACTAAATAAAAGCGGACTTTACGATATCAAATCATCTGTGTGTCTGGTTTCATTATGAAACAAAAGGAAGACACAAATAACGATGCAGCACATAGGGCATACTTGAGTTATGGGCTGACAACTGACTTGCTTAGTGCACATATACTGCTCCGTTCAGGACCGACAGATAGGCAGAAGGATGGACGGACACGAACAGTAAATCTGTCGAATTCTATGTTATTAAAGAGAAGTCCTGTTTGCAATTATTGAGCGAGTTTCTGTGTGGTTGCGCGTGTCATTGAAGCGAAGAACGAATACCCCATGGCAAGCCACACAAAAAGTTAGTTGCGTTGCAACTGTGCAAGACAAGTGCCTACAGGGAACCCGTTCATCGGCTCGTCTGTCTACCTCTTTAAATGCCCTTCCTCAGCAACCGAGGTGAAATTGCAGGAATGCGAACATCTGCCAGAAAAGGAAGAAGCGAACGGGAGCGTCTGTAGGTGGTTTACGGGCCTGGCGTTTTCCGCGACGAATGCAGTGATGGTTTCGGAAACCGACAAAGTGCAGATAGTGAACGCATGCACGACCACACATTCGACTAGTCATATCATTCGATTGAGGAACTGCGCTTCGACTACAAGGATAAACAAGCATACTCAACCATATTCCGCTCGCACAGCGTAGCCGAACTAAGCTAATTCATTAATATACTGTGCACGTTGTCATGCTTACTTTGCTCAAACTGCTTTTCGTTGCATGGCTAAGTCAGCCATTTCACAAAATGTGTGGTGATATACTCAACCAACTCGCAATACAACGGGTACACACCTCACAAACACGGCGAGAAGTAGTCGCCGCCAAGTAGTCTCACTTCACTTGTGTAGCCCAGCGTTTCCGTTGGCTAGAGCAAGTCGGGGAGTGGTGAGGTCTCCAGATGGTTTTGCATCGTGGCACGCAGCACCCTGGCATATAGACTTCAAAGTTATTTTGTGTGTGGTTAGCACGAGGATGGTGTCGTAGCGCAAGCTACGTCTATGGGGTAATCAAACGCAGCTCACACCACAGCTTGCACACCCGCGCCAACATTCAGCTGGTGCAGTGCGATGGAGCAGAAACGCCTGGCTGCAAGAACTAACATGGTGCCTGCTGCCACGGAAACCGGGACTGGCAACATTGTGTTTTAGTGGGTGGCGGCAAGTGGTGGGTCAAAGCATAGAGTTTCTCAAAATTAACTAGAGGGCACTCTGGCGCTGCGATCGTTCAGCGACCATGGGAATGATGGGTAGCCAGGGTAGTACACACATTTGCCTAGTCTTCGTACTTGCGGGCGGCGAATCGTACTTGAGGCTTCGTTTATTACTGGTTACGGTTCCGTTGTGAAAGAAAGAACGAACCCTTTTGAACTCGGGACTTCATTCGAAATAGCAAGCCTAAAAGAATAAGGTTGTGAAGCGCAAACGGTGAAAATTTGCTAATTTATGTTTTCGTGAAAAAAGAGCTCCAAGCCATACGAACACACACGGAGCTAGAAGCAGGCCAGAAGTACGGAAATTAGACAAATGTGTGTACTACCCATCATTCCCATGCTCGCTGAAGCGCCGCGTGTTGCAACTCCCATAGAGACTTGCGCCAGAGTTCTCTCTAATAAGTGTTGTGGGAAACTCTATGGGTCAAAGGCTGACACCACCCTAAAACACGGAGACGCACGCACATGAAGGCTCCCTACTCGAGGTCCCTTTCGCGCGCCATCAAGGTCTTTGAAGTAGAGAGAAAGAAATAGACTTTATTGGGCAATCCTGCGTGGGGAGGGTGAGAGCACCGGGCAGGGTTCCGCATCCTCCTGTCTATCTAGACCTCAACGACGGCAGGCCCAGCGCGAGCTACTAGGAGTTTGCTCCGTTCGATTTTGCCGAGCCAGGGTCGCGTCAAGCCGCTGGGTGGCGTTGAGCTGCGCCTCGTGATCGGGCGAGCCTATGTGGTTCACAGTGTCCGGTGGTAGTGCGTCGGTGATCACTCCCCCCGCACACGCATCACACCCCCACAGCACATGTGTCAGCGTTGCCAGTTCTCGCGCACAGATACTGCACTTCGCACTTTTGTAGAGTCCGGGGCACACGTGTCGGGCCAGGTCGGGTGTGAGCACCGTGCCGGTCTGTAGTTGTCTCAGGAGGACCCGTTCGCGCTGCCCCAGCCTCGGGTGAGGCCCGGGAAGCGCTCGACGGCCCTCTCGGTACCATTGAAGTATGCTGCTGTAGTCGAGTAGTGGGTGCCAGTCCGGGGGTTCGGCTTCTTCCGCGTCCGAGGGGCGCGGGGGGGGGGGGGGGGGGCGCCGCACGGTGCGCGAGCTCTCGTGCGACGGCGTCCGCCCTTTCGTTACGGTTGGCCGCTCCGCCCGGGATGGCTCCGACGTGGGCCAGGAACCACCGTAGATGTGTCGTGGTCGACTTGCTTCTCGGCAGCAGGCCTGCTGCCGGGGTCCCGATGCTCCCGCGGCCGAAATTGGCGATGGCCGTGAGGGAGTCGCTCAGGATGGTGGTGACTTCGGGAGTGCCGTTTAGCGCCAGGGCAATGGCGGCTTCCCCCGTTTGCTCAGCAGACGTTGCTCGGACGCTGCAGGCGTTAAGCAGTTTGCCGTCCCTGGCTCAGACAACCACCGCTACGTAGGTGTGCGGTCGGTATTGATGCTTGGCGGCGTCTACGTACACCGCCGTCGAGTCACTGGCGTGAGTCTCTGCCAGCACTCTCGCTCTTGCGACCCGTCGCTCTTCGTTGCGTTGCGGATGGATGTTGCGTGGTAGCGGCAGGACCACGAAGTGTCTCGCGATGTCTCTTCCAATCTCCGTGCGCTTCGGGGCCTCGTCTCTGGGCGGGCGCAGGCCGACTCTTCAGAGAATTTCTCTGCCGGCAGTGGTCGTTGCGAGGTGGGCGAGCTGCGACATGCGCAAGGTGTTTGGACCCCCAGTCGGGCAAGGGAGTCATTGCTCGTGCTTGCGAGAAGACCCAGGGTGGACTTGTGGGCCTTCCTGATGGCTGAGTTGATCTTGTCCCGCTCGTGCTGCAGCCATCTGTGAAATGCGCCGACGTACGATCGTGGCTCATCACAAGCGACTGCAGCAGTCGCAGGACGTTGGCTTCTCTCATGCCGTTCCGTTCGGTGGAGGTTTGCTTGACGAGGTGGGTCGCCAACCCCATCTTCGTCAGAAGCCTGTTGAGGACCATGTGGTGACCATTGCCGGCGTCGATGTGCATGCCGAGCACTCTGATTCCTTGGACGTGCGGAATGGTGGTGCCCTCTTCGGTCCGAAGCGTGATCTTGGCCGCCTTCGTTTCTGCCGACTTGCGCCAGTGTCCGGGTGGTGGAAGTTCCGATTTCTGCGGGTAGCATTTGAGCCCCGTTCTGCGCAGACAGTCTTTGATCTGCTCAATCGTCTCTTGGAGCGATTCCTCCGTGCGTCCGGTCGTGCCTCCGGTCGTCCACAGGGTGATGTCATCGGCGTAGATCGTGTGCCGTACGTGCGGTAGTCGAGCGAGGCGTTCGGCCACTGGTATCATGACTGTGTTGAACAGGAAAGGGGAGATGATAGCCCCTTGCGGTGTGCCGACGCTGCCCAACTTTCGCTTCTCAAGTTGCAGGTGTCTGACGCAGAGGCACGTCGCTCGGTCCGAGAGGAAGGCTCGGATGTAGTTATAGGTCCGTTCGCCCAGTCCAAGTCTCGAGATCTGTGCCAGGATCGCCGAGTGTTTCACGTTATCAAAGGCGCTCTTTAAGCCGAGGCCCAGGATCGTCCTGCAGTCGGTCTCGCTGGGGGACTCAAGCAGGTCTCGTTGAATGAGCAGCATCGCGTCCTGCGTGCTATGCCGGGCCCGAAAGCCCAGCATCATCGCCGGATACGTGTTGTTGTCTTCCATGTACCGTTGCCAGCAGTTGTTGAGTACGTGCTCAAGTACCTTGCCCGCGCACGGCGTGAGGGAGATCGGGCGGAGGTTCTCGATGCCGGGCAGCTTGTTCGGCGCAGAGATCAGTATCGTGCGGGCCGTGCGCCAATGCTTTGGCAGGGTGCCTGAACGCCAGCACTTGTTGTAGTATCCGGTAAGGGCCGTGATAGCCACGTCGTTGAGGTTGCGCAGGGCCTTGTTGTGTATCAGGTCCGGTCCCGCCGCAGAGTTGCAGTTGAACGCCTGCACATCGTGGCGGACCTCCCAACCAATCAAGTGGCTTTGAAAGAATGAAAAGGAAAAAAAAGCGCTGTCTCGTTACTGCCTCTCTTAAATGAGGGCACCTCCACAGTTAAGCGCAGGGAAGGGGGGATAGGAAATAAAGAGAGAGAATAGAAGAGGTAAGAGTAGAGTGGCGAAAAGCTTTAGATCACTCGTATCGCGCACGCGCGTAAGAAACAAACGCGGGAAGCGCGATATACAAAAAGGCCTGCCGAGAAGCCGGGGGTGAGGAGATGCGCCCGTCACGGGGAAGGAAGAGAAAAAAAGAGAGAAAAATGAAATAAATCACTGGACAAGTGGAAAGAAGGTAGGGCGCTCCCTAACTAATTATGAAGGGGGGGGGAGTGTCTGCTGCAAAGGCTGAATGCGCCCACGTAGAATGGGAAGAAAAAAAGATAAGAAAAAAAAACAAGAGAGAAAAAAAGCGGTGAGGCAGCTCCGAGCAGCCCACGTAAACAAGGACACGTGGAACTCGGAGCAGGAAGAAGGTGAGGTGCGCAGCGCGATGTAGCAGTAAGGGGAAGGAAAAGAGAAAGAGCGGAGTACGCATACGCGCAAAGAAGATATGCCACACGCAGTCGACTGGGACTTACCACCAAGAAGGCCAGCGGCACAGTGATGTGCACCATTTATAACGGACGGGAGCCCGCTTCTTGATAACCAGGTGAGTCCTCCAGGTTGATGCCAAACTGTTGGGCACGAGCTTCGAAGGTGAAGAGAGCCCAAGAAGCGACATTGCGATCATAGCAATCTGGTAGTGCCCTGAGCGCCACTCGAAGAGCTGTAGCAAGGGTGGTCAGGAGTTCGTTGCTTTTTTGGATCTCAGGTTGCTGCGAGGTTGCAGTAGCGGGCTCCCTCGTCGTGCTTCTGTTGACGGTGCGGGAACCGGCGGTGGCGAAAAAGCGCGCGGTGTCTGCGTCACTGTCGAGCGCTTTTCCACAACAGTAAGGGCTGGCTGAGCTGTGGCCGAGAGCTGGGCAGTCGTCGTTGTGGTGGGGACGACGGGCGCACTCGTTGCAGGACAAGGGGCGGCCTCCAAAGTCGCGTCGCCGTTACCGGCGAGCGCATCCCGGAAGGAGCGACCCTTTATGATGGAGGCGTTGCTGCCAGGGGTCCTAGCATGCTGCAGGGCTTGGCGGCGAATCACTGTGCCGTCAGTTGAGGCCATGATGACCGCGGCTTTGCAATGGAGTGTCCAAGCTGGACAGCGAGGCTCGGTTGCAGGGTGTTTCCCGCTGCAGTTTAGGCAATGGGGGTGTGCTGCACACGATCTTGGGGCGTGTTTGAGGCCGCAGCGCAGGCACCGTTCGTCCCGATAGCAGGTGGCGGTTGCGTGCCCGAAGCGGCTGCAACGGGAGCACTGCAGATGCCGAGGCATACGGGGTCGAACTGGGCGCCTTTGCTTATAGAGCAGTATATCCGGCGGGATGGTAGTCCCAGCGAAGGTGAAGGTGAGGCAGTTGCCTCTGCGTGCACCGGACACGATGGACACAGGTGAAGCAAGGTTGTCGGCGAGGTCCTCGAAGGGGATCGTTAGGTCCACTCCAAAAACCATGTCAACACAGGTGTTCAGGTCGAGTTGTTTGGCTAGAAACTTGGTGTCACAGATCATTCCGACCTGGAGTAGGGCAGTCAGATCGGCGGTGGGGTAGCTGTTCACAGCAACAAGGTTGCGCCGGAAATTCACCCGCACTTGCTGGGTGGCTGGGAACCCCGAAAGGAAGGCGGTGATCGCATCCCTCGAAGCAGTCAGGAAGTTAGCCTTCTTCCCGACAGGCCGAAAGATGATGGTGGCCGCACATCTAATCGGAGGAATGTCGCCAACCACGTGAGGACCGTCAGAACACGGAAGCGTGCTTGGGGACACGCCGTGCTCACTGGAGGCAGACGCCGTTTGCTCGGCGGCCGCAGTAGTTGAAGGAGATGAGGAGGCGTTGCTGCCAGGAGGGTATCCCTCGCAGATAGCCACGGCCGTGGCAGGAGACGAGCAAGATCCGGTGTACGCCTTCCCTTTGCTCGAAGTCGAGGAGACAGCGGCAGTGTGATGGTTGCTGACTTTCTGCGGCTGGGTTTTTTTGGAGCATGCTGGCTTGGCTTGGGCCTGCTGCTGCTGCTGTGTTGGCACAGAAGATGATGCCGAGGCTGCCGGAACGGCATGCTGCTGCGTGGATTTCTTTTGTGTGCCTCGCTGAGGTGCCATATGTAGCCCTTAAAAGGGCTGCGCGCGAAGAGCGTGGAGCGAAGTTCGGGGTGAGGACGGGAGCGCGAAAACACACGTCCTTGTTGCTTGAAATCTCATACGCCTTTGGGCGGACCTCCCACTCTTCTATGTCCACGTCGAGTGGGGGATTTCCCGGTCCCGCGTAGTCCGGGTGTCGGGTCTGGGCGCTGGTAGGGAGGTATTGGTCGTTGAGGCGTCTGCCCACCTCGTCTTCTCCGTGCTCCTTGATCGCTGCGTGGAGGATCTGTGCCAGCCGATGTTGCTGGTACGATTTACTCTGCGTATCGTCGCGCAGGGGTCGTAGCAGTTTCCACGTGCGGCTGGTGTGGAGTTGGCCGTCCGCCTCGTTGCAGATGGCGCGCCACTGCTGCGCGCAGAGCTGTCGACTGTACTTTTCGATTTCCCTGCCTAGGTGGGCGATGCGCTTTCGCAGCGTTCTGCTATGACGCATTCGTTTCCATCGGCGTTGAACGAATTGGCGCGCTTCGATCAGGTGTGCCAACTTGGGGTCCGTGGGTGAGGTCGTGTCGTCCGTGTCTATTTCTGTGCTCGCACGTTCTGCGGCGTCTACCAGGCTTCGCGTCCATTCTTCGAGGTCTTGGATGGTGGGCGCGATCTCTAACTGGCGGAACGCGTTCCAGTCCGTGAGCTTGTGTTTCCGAGTCGCGGGCAGTTTGCTCCGAATCTTCAGCGGGATTTTCACTTCTGTGATATAATGGTCACTGCCCAGGTTATGTCCCTTGTTGCACCAGCTCACCGGTCTGTCGTCGGGGAGGTGTGCGAAGACAAGGTCTGGGGTGGTGTCCCTAGTGATCGAGGTGCCGATGCGCGACGGCTGTTGCGGGTCCGAGAGGAGCTCGAACTCCGCCTCTTCGAGCAGACTTCATCCCTTAGCAGTCGTGCGAGGGTAGCCCAGTTCCTTGTGTGGTGAGTTGAAGTCTCCCGCCACGGGCACCGGTGCGTCGACAGCTTTCCGCCTGGCTTTGTGAAACAGCGTCTTGAAGCGCTGGCAGCGGAGTTGCGGGTTGCTGTAGGCGTTTACCAGGACGACGGACTTCTGCTTCTTCCTTCCGATAACGACCTCGACTGCGCACAGCTATAGGACTGTGTCGCAGTCGAGGAAGCGATCGAGCTTGATGAGGGTGAGACCCTGGCGGACGAAGGTGCAGACCCCCTGCGCCACAGCAGCGTTACTGGTTGCGTGCGCTGGGAGGCGAGGCGTGAACGTGATACCCCGGGAATTTCGGGAGCCTTTTCATGTGTGTTTCTTGGACCATAATCACGTCTGGGGGCGCGTCCATGGATTGTGTGTGCTGTTGCAGTATTGCCTTGCGACACCGGAGGCCGTTGGCGTTCCAGTACCACACTTTGAGTTTGGCTTGATTAGTTGCTCTGTCCATGGTTAAGCGAGGATCCGGGTGTGTTGCGATTACCGAGGCCGAGGGAGCTCAACTCTTCTTTGAGTAGTTGAACCATGAAGAGTTTCATCTCTTCGAAGTCCGTGGTTATGCGGGCTTCTACATTTGCTTCAAACTTGGTCACCACCGACGCCACGTTGTCTACCTTCTGCGAGATCTCGTTAATGTGACAGTCTTACCTGTTTAGTCGGTTGCAGATTTTCTTGAATCTGGCTCCGCATTTCAGTCCTTCCTGGCCCTCTGTGGTCCTGGAGAGCTGCGTTGAGATCGACGAGACGGATGTGGTTTCGTCTGCGTCGTTGTCCATGTTCAGGTGCTCTTCTTCGTCCGACTCGTTCACTGAGCTGCGACGGGCTTTCTTTCGCCTGGAGGTCTTGTCCGTCCCTTGCGGCGGTGGTAGTGGCAGCGGTGGCATGGCTGTCGCGTCCGATAGGGTGAGCGTCGCTGTTGGTGGAGCGCTTACATTCCACTGCATGCCCAACCGGGGCTGTTGCGAGGTGAGTCTCATATTCATTTCGGCTTGTTTTCTTATGGTCTCTTGCTGATGCCTCATGAATTCTTGCATAAGCTTGATAGTGCTCTCGAGCTGCAACATCTTGGCTGTTAGCGAGTCGTTTTGCGGTTTCCTCGCCAGCGTGCTCGAGTGTTGGCGCGTTTTCATGTCCTTTGCGCTCTTGGCTCCGCCACTAACGACGTCAGTCCGAGAGGCTGCGCTGCCTATTGCGGTTCGCTGAGCGCTCGTGGCGCCGCGCTCTCCCCCTACTCTCGCTGCGGCAGTTACTCCTCTCCCTCTGTGCGCTCTTTGGGAGCGCGAGAGAGTCGTCCTTTCTGGAGAATCTGAATTTGCTCTGGCCCGTTTCCCCCGCCTTTTCGGTCACCGTCTTGCGTTCGCGCTCGCGTTTGCGCAGCAGGAATGGCGTCTTGAACTTGTTCGCACAGTTTCCCGTGCCCGTGGGGTTCGATCTGCCACACAGTTTGCAGCGGGGCTTGCATTCCTTCTCGTGGTCGTCACTGGGGTTCATCTTGCCGCACGCGAAGCATATCTTTACGTTTGGCCGGGGGCACACGTCCCTGCGATGCCCGAGTTGGCCGCACGTTTTACACACTTCCTTGTGTTGCTGGTAGATGCTGCACCGAATTAAGGCTCCGCAATACTTTACGTAAGGTGGGACCTTATTACCGTTGAATAGCATGAGCACTGCATGCGAGGTTCCAATGGGGTGCGCTTCGAGCGCCGTGTCGTTGTAGTCGTTGACCACGTTTGCTCGGATCATTTCGGACGTCTCGCTGAGGGGGATGTCTCCAATAACGCCCTTTACCGTGTTTTCCGGTGCTGCCGCATAAGCGAACACCTCATACGCCTGCCCGCCGATTCCCAGGGCTCGGACGCTCGCATAATGGCTGACCCGTGCCTGTTCCGGCGTGCTTATTACGATAATGTTCTGGGCCAGGTTTGGGCAGACCATGTCCCTTTGTAATTCCTCGCTGTTCACCTTTGCCGCGCTCGCTACGGCTCCCACGAGTTCCGGCATCATTACTTTACCGACAAGCAGTCCCCCGCGGGGCCTGACCACGATCTTGTACTCGCCTCTCGGCACGAAAGGCATGCGTGCCGTCTTCGCGAAGTTCGCATTGACTCTCTTGATACTCTGTGCCCGGGTTGGCTGGGCTGCCCTCTCACCGGGTGTTGGCGCCAAAACTTGAAGCGGAGTTTCTGCGCTGCCCGAGGTCTTCTTTCCGCGCTGGGTGGTCACCACCCAGTCGGCAAGAAGACTCTAAAATCTAACCTATCTCCCTCATTACCGCAGATGTCCATCAATCTCTGCGAATCTTCCTTGTTGTCGGCCATTAGCACTATATCATCTGCGTACATTAATGCTGATAGTGCCTGATCAATTAGTTTCCCTTGTTTGACTAAAGAGAGGTTGAAGCCCAGGGCACTTCCCTCTAATTTGGCCTCTAATGCTTGTAGGTACATCATGAATAATAAGGGTGACAGGGGACACCCCTGCCTAAGCCCCCGTTTTACCTATGCAGGCTTGGATACCTGTTTTTCCCACTTTATAACTACCTTGTTACCTTTATAGATATCCTTTAAAAGATTAGTGACTACATGTTCCACGCCTAGTGTGTCCAGTATTCCCCACAATTCCTCCTGAACCACGCTATCGTACGCTTCCTTGATATCCAAAAATGCTAGCCACAAGGACCTGAGTTCTTTTTCTGCTATTTCGATGCACTGCCTCAGTAAGAACAGATTGTCTTCCAACCTCCTCTGTTTCTGAAACCCATTCTGCAGTTCCCCCAGCACCCTCTCATGCTCTATCTATGCCTGCAGTGTTTCCTTTATAATCTGCATCACCAGCCTGTAGACAACTGATATCACTGTTATGGGACGGTAGTTGATTATGTCATCTTTGTCCCCATTTTCTTTATAAATCATGCTCATCCTGCTAAGTTTCCATCCATCAGGGACTTCACCATCGATTATAGTGCTGCTCACTGCCTCTCTCAAAGTCAGTTTAGACTTCGGCCCCAATGTCTTTATCAGCATAATTTGAATGCCATCTGGGCCTGTTGATGTACTACTTGGAACCCTCTTCTCAGCCCATTCCCACTCTCGTTGTGAAAAAGAAGCCATTGTGCCACTTGATCCATTCCTGTCTATTGTGTTGCATACGGCACTTCTTTGTTGAAATTTTTCTGTCACCCTCGTTCTTGTATATTCAATAGCTTCGTCCCCTTCTAGCCTAGCACCTTGAGCTGTAGTTATAAACCTCTGCTCTATATTTGTTTCATTTCTTAGGGAGTTTAGATGGTTCCAAAATTTCGCAGCGGCATTTCTGACCTTTTTATGTACTTCTGCCAGCCACTGAGCACCCTTTCTTCTAATCTTTTCATTGATCAGAAGGGATGCTTCCCTTCTAGGATGCTTCCCATTTTCTTTCAACATCATCTGTCGGTTCAACCCGTTGCTTAGCATGTCTGTGTTCCCTAGACGCTTCCTGGCGTTTTGCTATGGCTCTATTAATTTCCTCATCCCACCACCTCTTGGGCTTGTGTCTTTTTTTCCGAGTGACTTGTCACGTGCCTTAGCAAGCTCTAGCCCAAACAGTCTAATTAGATTTCTGTATGTCCACACCGTTTTATTATCCTCAGTGATTACTTTCTCAATTTGTTTAGCAGCAATTTCTATTTGCCTTTCTGAATGAGAATTTTCCTGTAGTTGCTCATCTTGTCTCCTTCCCACTTTCGCTGCTCTTCCCAAACTTAGACCGATACGTTTGTGATCACTACCCAGACTTCTGGAGCCACCTTCCTCTATGTGCATTCCCCTGAGCTTATCATACATCCTATGTGACATCAGTGCGTAATCTATCATTGACTGCAGCCTTCCTACCTCCCATGTTATTTGCCCTTCACACTTCTCGGTACTGTTGCAAATGATCAAGTCATGCCTTTCACACAAATCCATGATCATTTTGCCTGTTGAGTCAGTATACCCATCTATATTTTCTATGTGTGCATTCATATCTCCTAGTATAATTATCTCGCACTCTCTTCCTAACTCCTGAATGTCATTTGATATACACTCTACTATTGCTTGGTTTTCCTCTCTGGCCTTTGCTCCTGTCCACAAGTACACGAAAACAAGGAGAGTCATTTGCCCTGCCACTTTCCCTTTTAGCCATAAATGTTCCTTGCATCCCTGCTTGATGCAAAACGCAATGGAAAGAGATCTGCAATGGGATGGAGAACCAGCTGGTACGGGCCAAGACGTGGCATCTCCTCCTGCACTTCTTGGATCCGGAGGAGACGAAAACATCGCACGCACATAAGCTTAACAAGTTGCTGCGCGACTACCAAGGCACCCACGCGGACTTTCTAGATGACGTGCGGAGCCGTTACTTTCAGTCACGTAGTCCCCTCGCGCACTCGGCATACGCCTGGGAGGGTGAGAGTAACGCGGAGCTAGACGAGAAATTTTGCGTTGCAGAGGTGAGGGCGGTGCTGCACAGGCTCAACACAATGTCGGTGCCAGGCCCGGACGGGATAACCAACAAAGCGCTACGTAACTCGGACGATGAGTCGATATAACAACTGAAGGCTTACATGAACGAGTGCTGGAATGCGGGCGCTATACCAAACTTGTGGAAAACGGCGCGCATAATTATGATCCCCAAACCGGGCAAGCGAGTACAGATTGACAACCTTCGACCGATATCCCTGACGTCCTGCGTTGGTAAGGTGATGGAACATGTGGTTCTCGCTCGCCTTATCAACTACCTCGAGGACCGAAACATGCTCCCACACACGATGCTGGGGTTCCGTCGTAACCTTTCCACGCAGGACATTATGCTTCAACTCAAGCACGATGTCGTAGACAATCCCACACGATCCACCAAAGCGATACTCGGGCTCGACCTCAAAAAGGCGTTCGACAACGTTAGCCATGCTGCGATACTTGAAAGTATACGAGTGTTGGGACTGGGCGAGAAAACGTAGTACCACTACGTACGGGATTTTCTTACGGGCCACCAGGCCCGATTAGCGATCGGCGGACTAGAATCGCAAGACATTTACATGGGTTGTACGGGCACGCCGCAGGGCTCCGTAATCTCGCCCATGCTCTTTAACCTCGTGCTTGTCGGATTACCACAAAAAGTCACTGAGATAGAAGGCCTCCACCATAGCTTGTACGCCGATGATATCACCCTCTGAGTTGCCGAGGGAAATGACGGCCACGTAGAGCAAACGCTGCAGGAAGCCGTCGACGTGGTGCAGGACTACCTTCGCGACACTGGCCTCGAATGTTCCGCCGCTAAGTCGGAGGTCCTGCTCTATAGACCCTCATGCAGGGGCCGTAAACCCAAGAACGCCGATTCCACATTCGAGTGCGCATAAAGAGAAATTAATGTACGCACATCAGACGGCGCTGTCATCCGACAAGTTAACACCATTAGGGTACTGGGCTTGCGCCTGTCCGCCAACGGCCACAACGGCGAAACCGTTCGCAGACTAGAGGGCGCGGTCAATGAAACAATCCGGTTGCTGAAACGAATAACAAGTCGGCATAGCGGAATGAATGAAAGCAATACCATTCGCCTGGTACATGCTTTCGTTATGAACCATATAACGTACGTCGCCTCCTACCTCAAGTGGCAGGCGACTGAACGCACCAAACTAGAATGCCTCATCCGCAAGGCGTACAAACGCGCAATGGGATTACCGGCCAATACCAGCACGGAAAAATTTCTCGAGCTGGGGTTGCACAATACTCTAGATGAGATAATCGAAGCACACAACATCGCCCAGTACAAACGTCTGGCGAAGACCAGAACTGGTCGACACAACCTCGAGACACTGAGATCAACTACCATACGCAGCGCGGCGAAAAGGTCGGGATACCCAGACGTATTCGCGAGCGCATCGTCGTTCTGCCGTTGCCTAAGAACCTTCACCCGACACATCACATCGGTCGGCGCAACAGGCGCGCCCAAGACCTTGAAAAGAAATTCGACAATAGCAAAGACACAGTTTACGTGGACGCGGCCCGTTATGACTGCCACCGCGGCTTCGCGGTCGCGATCACGGATCATGTAGGAACTTGCGTCTCGAGTGCGACGATAGGCACGGAAGAGACGGAGGTGGCCGAAGAAGCTGCCATAGCCCTCGCGATAGCCACCATGGACGCCGAGGTGATAATAGGCGACTCGCAGGCGGCGATACGCAACTACGCCAGTGGCCGGATCTCCCGCGAAGCGGCCCACATACTCCAAATTCACGAACGCAACATCTGCCGTAAAAACGACAGTTTCCTCGTATAGACCCACGCCCACACGGACCCTCCGCTTGCGGGCAACGCGACTGCCCACGCCGCGGCTCGAGGACTTACACGCCGAGCTGCGACGCCTGCCGACAGTCCCGATGTCTCGCACACTTCGACAGCGATGCGGGAATGGACGTGGGGGGATCCCATGACCACTTTCAGAGACATCACGCAACACTACAGACTGAACAGATGCAATTATCCACCACCCCACGCCAAACTAAACACGAAACAGCAGGTTGCCTGGAGACAACTACAGACACACACTTACCCGAATCCGGTGATCCTTCGCCTGTGCTACCGAGGCATTTATACGTCCGACGCGTGTAAGGCGTGCGGAGCCAGAGCGACGCTGCAGCACATACTGTGGAAGTGTACCGGTAACGCGCAGCAGTCCCCTACGAACCCGGTAGACATGGCAGTCTCGAAGCGCGAGGCGCAATGGGAGGCGGCTCTGCTCAGCCACGACCTTGCCGATCAACTGTGGGCCGTCCGGCAAGCCCAGGATGCCGCCCGGGTTCAAGGACTCGAGGCCGTCACCTAGGCCGGGGTGCTTGTAGCCCCACCCCGCTCAATGACGCCGGACTTGTTCAATAAAGTTTTACTCACTCACTCACTCCCTGCTTGACTCTTTGCCAACCCATGCTCTTATGTATAAATGCACCAATTCCACCCCCCTTTTTGCTGCCTTCTGTTCTATTGCAATATTCCCATACGTAGTCTGGATTGCAGGGTGGTTGCTCCAGGTCCCGAAGATGTGTCTCCACAACCCCATATACCATCAGCTCCTCCTGCCTCAATTGCTCTTCTATCTCTTCCCACTTTAATCTATTCCTGCCACCCTGCATGGGAATATAGCCAACGTCTGACTTAGCTTGGCCCTTGTGTTTACGTCGATTTATTTTCTCACGGACTTCGTGTGGCTTGAATATTTGTGCCTGTTTAGGTCCGTCTTTGGCTACACTGTTGGCCTCAGGGCTCTGGGTCCCCCTAAAAAAGCTATGGCTTGGCGACTCATTCTGTTACCGACCCTCCTGCCCGTCGCACCACTGTAGTGAATGTCATCCTGTGCAAAGGGGCGAGCGCCGGGCTCGTACACGTCTTAGTTAACTTCCATTATACTGTATCCGAGCTGCCGGCTCAAACCCTTGATCACACAATTGGCCTCCACTACCCTCCTTTCAATCCCACGAGGCTGCACTCAGACCTTTGGGACTGTGCATATGGTCACATGCACACTCCCAGAGGCTTTTCGGAGCTTACGCATCCCATCCTCTAGGTTTCTCTGAAGGTTCTGATCCTTGCCCTTCAACACATCATTGAGCCCAGCATGAATAATGACTAGATTTTCACCCTCCATGCTGTTTTCTACAACCTCCTGAGCTTTGGCCAGTGCATTCACCATTCTCTTCCCTGACTGTGTCTCTACCCTGACTCTCCCATCTTCCTTCACTGTCTTGAAGACGCCATCCCTAACCCTGGCCACGTTAGAGTCCCCCACCTCTAGGACCCTTCTACGCTCCAATCGCTGGCTTCCTGTTTGTGATGGCACCCCTGTTTGCATCACCTGTTTCTCTCTTTGCTGTCTGTCCTGTGTTTCCGCCCTGCTTGAAGACTGCTGCGCCACCGAGCTGTATATTCTCGGAGCCTCCGTGATGTGGCCAGACACTGCGGCCCCCTGACCTCCCTTCTCGCCTGTTCCTTCCCACCTCTCCCCTTCTCCGCTTCCCACGCCTTCCGTCTCACACCGCTTCGGGCCGGGGCAAAGCGCCATTAGTTTCTTTACCCCCTGCTCTAGCTCGTACCGCCCTTCCCGTTCTTTTCGAAGGTCTCCCTTCATTTGCCCTAATAGGCTGGCGGTAGCCTCCTCCCGCTCGCGCGACGCTCCGAGCTCTTTTTGGAGCTCTATATCCTGCACCCGTTCCGCCCTAAGCTTCCCCTGAAGTCCCTTGATGCTAGCCTCCATGCGCTGCACGGCCGCCTTCAGTGCCTCGCACAGCCTGCACACGAAGCTCACTTTGTGCGCTTCGGCCGAACTCGTGAATGATGTCTCACCTAAGTAGCACCAGCGCTTACATTCATCGCACTGCACCAGCTCACTCTCGCTCGTGGTTTTCCTAGCTTCCTTAGCCATCGGCCGCCCGACCATCGGACCGAGTGCCCGACAGGCCTACATTCAACCCTATTGCCGCTATCAGGCCGCCTACGTTAACTCTCCTACCTCAACAACTGTTTGAAGCTGCCGCCTACATCGCACACATACGTGTTCAATTTCGCTAGTAGCCTATCACTAGGTCCCCATCGTGTTCAGCTCTAGCTCTTTAACAACAAACCAGGCGCCCCGACCTTCTTCAAAACAGCCGCCTAGCCCGTTCATGTGGTCAACGTCACTACAACGTTGCCCGTGTCCCACACCTACAGTACTCGCAACGCTAATTATTGATTAGGAGCGAAAAAAAGATAATGGTGTTCACAAACACAAAGAAATAAAGTGAAGCTTATCTCTCGTTGCGCGGTGCTTCTGCACCAACCGACCTTGCACAACCTTGCACGACCTTGAATCCGCCGAAACGGGTGGAGCCTGCGAAAACACGTCCGCACAGCTCGGAAGTAGGGCGAGATGGATGGATGGATGGATGGATGGATGGATGGATGGATGGATGGATGGATGGATGGATGGATGGATGGATGGATGGATGGATGGATGGATGGATGGATGGATATGGCTGTATCCTCTAGATCGCGCGGTGGCTAACGCCACCGAGCCGTAATAATTAATGAACCAAAAACTATATTTATTTTTTTTCTTTAAAAAGTGAGTTTGAGGATTCGTACTTTGCAGTGAAGGGTTTAATTTTCACTCGTGCCTTGACTTTAGACACCAATCAGATAACCTCCTTCTAGTTAAGTTTACCCTCTTAAAGTCCATTTTGCCCTCCCGGTCCCTAAACCTCAGTGCTTTGAAAAACTCTGCGCCATCATCCTGAACTATAGGGTGAAGCCCTTTACAGGACATTATCAAGTGTTCTGCAGTTTCTTCTTCCTCTCCACACGCACTGCATACTGTGTCTACCCCTTCGTATTTGGCCCGATATATCTTGATTCGCAGTACTTCCGTCCTGGCCTCAAACAGTAGAGAACTACCCCGAGTATTATCATAGATCCTTTCCTTGGCAAATTCCTGCTTAAAAGTTTGGTAGATTTCTAGTGCGGCCTTCTTAATCATGCCCATTCTTCACATGTCAGTCTCCGTTTCCTTCACTTTCTTCTTAACCGATAGTTCTTTTTGGTTTGGCCACCTGCTGTTTTCTAAGTATTTACCAGTCAAATTCCTGGTTCGCTTCCTCCATTTTGTATCGACATTCTTCATGTAAAAGTAGCTGAAAACTTTCCTAGCTCAACGCTCCTCTCCCATTTCTCTCAATCGCTTCTCAAATTTTATCTTGCTGCTAGCTTCCCTGCCGTCAAATGATGTCCATCCCATATCACCTTGTACTCACTGATTTGGTGTATTCCCGTGAGCTCCTAAAGCAAGCCTACCTATTCCCCGTTGCTTAATTTCTAATCTTGCTTGAACTTCTTATCTCATGCACAAGACCGCATTGCCGAACGTCAGCCCAGGAACCATGACCCCTTTCCATATTCCTGTCATAACATCATACCTATTGTAATTCCAGAGTGCTCTATTTTTCATCACTGCTGCATTCCTGTTACCTTTAGTCGTCATGTATATTTCGTGCTCCCTCAGGTACTCGGTCCCATTGCTTATCCATACGCCCAGATATTTGTATTTATCTGTTATCTCTAGCGTGACCTCCTGTATTCTAAGCTCACTATCTTCGTTGTCATTGAAAATCATGACTGCTGATTTTTCCTTACAGAATCAAAAATCTAACTAATCTCCCTCATTACCGCATATGTCCATCAATCTCTGTGAATATTCCTTGTTGTCGGCCATTAGCACTATATCATCTGCGTACATTAATGCTAGTAGTGCCTGATGAATTAGTTTCCCTTGTTTAACTAAAGAGAGGTTGAAGCCCAGGGCAATTCCCTCTAATTTGGCCTCTAATCCTTGTAGGTACATTATGAATAATAAGGGTGACAGGGGACACCCCTGCCTAAGCCCCCGTTTTACCTCAGCAGGCTTGGATACCTCTTTGTTCAACTTTATAACTACCTTGTTACCTTTATAGATATTCTTTAAAAGATTAGTGACTACATGTTCCACGCCTAGTGTGTCCAGTATACCCCACAATTCCTCCTGAACCACACAATCGTACGCTCCCTTGATATCCAAAAATGCTAGCCACAGGAGCCTGTCTTCCTTTTCTGCTATTTCGATGCACTGCGTCAGTGAGAACAGATTGTCTTCCAACCTCCATTGTTTCCGAAACACATTCTGCAGTTCCCCCAGCACCCCCTCATCTTCTATCCATGCCTGCAGTCTTTCCTTTATAATCTGCATCGCCAGCCTGTAGACCAATGATGTCACTGTTATAGGACGGTAGTTGTTTATGTCAGCTTTGTCCCCCTTTCCTTTATAGATCATGCTCATCCTGCTAAGTTTCCATACATCGGGAACTTCACCATCGATTATTATTTTGCTCACTGCCTCTCTCAAAGCCTGCTTAGACTTCGGACCTAATGTCTTTATCAGCCTAATTGGAATGCCATCTGGGCCTGTTGATGTACTACTAAGAACCCTCTTCTCAGCCCTTTCTCTTTCTCGTTGTGAAAATGGAGCCATTGTGCCACTATCCATCCCTGTCTATTGTGATGCATACGGCACTTCTTTGTTGAAATTTTTCTGTCACCCTTGTTCTTGTATATTCAATAGCTTCGTCCCCTTCTAGGCTAGCACCTTGGGGTGACGTTATAAAACTCTGCTCTAGGCTCGTCTCCTTTCTCAGGGAGTTTAGATGGTTCCAAAATTTCGCAGCTGTCTATCTTTTTTATGTTCTTCTGCCAGCCACTGAGCTCTCTTTCTTCTAATCTTTTCATTGATCAGAAGGGATGCATCCCTTCTACAGCTTAGAAAGGTTTCCCATTTTCTTTCAACATCATCTGTCGGTTCACCCCACTGCTTAGCATGTCTGTGTTCTCTAGAGGCTTCCTGACGTTTTGCTATGGCTCTCTTAACTTCCTCCTCCCACCAACTTTTGGGTTTTTGTCTTCTTTTCCAGGGTGACTTGTCACGCGTCTTAGCAAGCTCTAGCTCAAAGAGTCTAATTAGATTCGTGTATGTCCACACTGTTTTATTATCCTCCGTGATTACTTTTTCATTTTGTTTATTGGCTATTTCTGGATAAAAATTTTCCTGTAGTTGCTCATATTGTTTCCTTCCCACTTTCACTGCTCTTTGAAAACTTAGCTTGATACGTTTGTGATCACTACCCAGACTTCTGGAGCCACCTTCATCTATGTGCATTCCCCTGAGCTTATCATACATCCATTGTGACATCAGTGCATAATCTATCGTCGACTGCAGCCTTCCTACCTCCCATGTTATTTGCCCTTCACACTTTTCGGTAGGTACTGTTGCAAATGATCAAATCAAGCCTTTCACACATATCCATGATCATTTTGCCTGTCGCGTCAGTATGCCCGTCTATATCTTCTTTGTGCGCATTCATGTCTCCTAGTATAATTATCCCGCACTCTCTTCCTAACTCCTGAATGTCCTTTGATGTACACTCTACCATTGCCTGCTTTTCCTCTCTGGCCTTTGCTCCTATCCACAAGTACACGAAACCAAGGAGTGTCATTTGACCTGCCACTTTCCCTTTTAGCCATAAATGTTCCTTGCACTCCTGCTTGACCCTTTGCCACTCTGTACTTTTATGAATGCATGCCCCAATACCACCCCCCTTTCTGCTGCCTTCTGTTCTATTACAATATTCCCACGCGTAGTCCGGATTGTTCGGAGGTTGTTCCATGTCCCTGAGATGTGTTTCTACAAAACCGTATAACACCGGTCTCTCTTCCCTTAGCTGTTCTTCTATCTCTTCCCACTTCAGCCTGTTCCTACCACCCTGCATGTTAATATACCCCATGTCTGAATTGGCTCGGTGCTCGTGGCTACGTATATTTCTGCCCCGGATCTACCTATCTTAAATACTGGTGCCACTTTGGAATCGCATACCACCTGTCAAGGAGTCTCCCTGGTTGTTTTCCTCGTTACTAGCTATCCTGCACACCGAAGGGCTCGCTTGCTCCCCAAAAAAGCTACTGCGCGTTCTGCGAGTCGCCAACCCACCTAATGACCTAGCCGCCCATCGAAGTGAATTCCGTCTCGTTGAAAACCACCCCACCTATGCACCTCTCTGTTTATTTCCACCACCTCAAAGCCTTTCTCTCGACTCATCCGCCATATCTCTTGGTTTGCGTTGACAACCGCTCTTTTCAGGTTGCTATCACGCACCGGTACCTCCGGTATCGTGCATATCACTACCTCTACCTTAGGAGAAGTGGCGCGCATGTCATCGACACCTTTCGCCAGTGTGGTTGCTAGTCCTGCTGTATCTTCATTTAAGACATCGTTTAAACCACCTGAAATTATCACGAGGTTTCGTCTATCAGCTGTAGTTCTGAGTTTTGCGCTCGCTTGCCTCATGACTGCTTCAAGCTTGCGTCCTGAGAACCCCCCTACTGCAACCCTCTTGTCACCTCTTACCCTCTCTTTGATGGCTTCTGTGCATCGATTTGAATTCGAGTCCCCGGCGATTATCACATGCTGTGACTTTTCAGCTGGAGCGCTCTGCACCTGGGGGCTACTTGCACCTGTGACGCCGGCTGCTTCGTCCCCTCCCAGCCCCACCACTACCTCGCTGAAGCTGGGCCTTGCGACAATCGAACCGGTTGAACCTGTTTTTTCCAAACTAACTTGCTCTTCCTTCTCCACCGTTCTGGTTTCCGGTTCTCTACTGTTCTCTCTGTAGGCCGCTTTTTTGTTCAGCTTCGCTAGTGCTTCTTCGGCAGACTTCAGTCTTTCTCCCATTGCCCTCGTTTTCTCTTGCTCTGTCGCCAACGCAGTCTTGTGCTCGGCGATTCTCATCAGCAGTTCACTCTGGGCAACCATCATTTTCTGCATTTTTTCCTCAACCTCACATTGCCTACACTTCGCGTCAGCCTCTTCTCCATCCGCTTCTATGCTTGGGCCCACTTTCAAACCCACTTCACATCCTAAACACTTTACAGTCTTTTTAACCATGTCTTTCTGACACCAATTGTCCCTATACTCAATAATTACTCAACTCGAGCCCTACACTACGAAAAAAAAGAAAGTCTAAGCTCTACTACAAAAATTTGCGTGTTCAGTGTACGCGCACCTCCCCCACGGGGTGGCAAAAGAAAAAAAACAACAACAAAAAATTCTAACACACACACCCGCACTAACTAATAAATACCTGGTGGCTGGCCCCCGAAAAAGCCGTACCATAAAGTAAGTGCTACGAAGATTTCAACCGTTGCCTTGTAATTTTAAAGACAAGCTCAAAACATGTAAAAACACTTATCTGCGCAGTTGATCCGGAGCACTCCGAAAACACGTCCATCCACCGTGACAGCCCGAACTGAAGTGAAACAAAACGGCGCCACCTGGTGGTCCTCGTATTAGCTAAAACTCGCCTCACCCACAACTGGCAAGCACAAAACAAAGCTGAGCGGAAGGTCATGAGAAGGCATGCAGATAGCACGGCAAGATGAAAAAAAAAATCTTTTGCGCAATGAAGCGTTGCTAGAGCCTTTGCGGCAATCATTTAATTTACGACCATCCCCACTTCCAATCGTACATTACGCCCTAGCACCCTCGCCTTCAACACACTGCGATAGGATATAACTGGTGCGCGTCATAAATACCCCCTATTGTTCGGACCCTATGAGCAAAGAAACACTTACGCAAAAATGTCGCTTTTTTGCAACCCAGGGCTGGAAAGCTCGTTTGCTGGAGCGCGCGATGTTAATTCTTGAAGTCTAAGTTCCACAGAGCGCCGAATGAGACGGGACCCAGAAGGGGTTTTCGCATAGAGAAAAGGAATCCTGTGTTTTCGTGCAAAGCTAACTGGCTTGGTGGACGCACAAAACCAAGTGCACGTGAATCCCCTTGTCACCAAGCTTTTTCAAGGAAGGTTTTGTGGGCGCTCCTGCGAGCTTCTCTCCGGCGTTGTAAATATGCGTGGCCCCTTCAAAGGACACCGCTGAGGCTCGAACACCAGCCTTTGTATTCTTTTAGAAGTGTGGCAGCTTGGGCTAGTTGGTATGACATGACGATAGTTATAGCGCGAGAACAGAACGACGACACAGAGACAAGGACACGAAGCACAGAGACAAGAATGACACGAAGTGTTCGTGTCCTTCTTTTCTCTGTGTCGTCGTTCTGTTCTCGCGCTATAACTGTCGTTTTGTATTCCCGTGCAAGTATGCCCCTCTTTCCATTGAAATGGTTCGCCAGGAGCAGCCAACACAAAACTCGTGACGCGGGGAGGGGGGGGGGTGTTTGTTTACCTCAATGACGAAGCCATAATTAGTATGCCGTAGGGCGACATGTAATTCAAAGTTAATTTTGAATACCTTCTGGGTAACAATATTTGTTTACATTTCATAGACGATGTGTGTATCTACACAAACCCATTTCACAGGTTATCTTGCTTTCAAACCCTATCAGAAAAAACGAATGGTGGGCATGGTGTAAACCACCACCCATTATTATAGTGGACTAATGTAGTGGGTGAATAATGGGAAACGTTCACTGTGGCGCATGGTGGGATATGATGGGTGCTGCAGTGCCGGCAACGCTTGAGCGCGAAATGGCGTCAGAATCACCGTGACGAGCTGCCACAAAAAAATATAAAGAATTCTATAAAAACGGTATTAGAAAAACACCCGTCCCGTAAAAAAAAACGAGGTGCCACAAAGGATCGAACGTGCGAACCTGCGGACTCTCATTCGGAGACACTAACCACTGCACCATACCAACATGGATTAGTTGTGTGTTAAATATATAGTCGTCATACAAATTTACGGTTCAACTTCAGTTATGTTTGTCGTGTACACGACATAGACGAGATCTGCACCTGCTACTAAAAATGCACATTTATAAAACACAAGCAACTGCTCCTGTAACGATTGCCCCTGTGTTAATGGCACCAATGCTATTTTTTTTACAATTCACAACTTCAAGAAAAAAAACCAAGTGGACTGGGGAGCAGCAACAGTTTACCGGCGGGGTCTGCCAAGTTTAATATCCGTTTCGCGCTCGTTCTAAAGGGCGACATCTGCTCACGCTTTATGACGATTCTAGGCTCATTCCATAGATACGCCCGCCTAATTTATTTGATTGAGTATTGGGATGCTTTTCGCGCAATGAGAGGGCGGTCGTGCCAGCGCAATGCTGTAGCTCTTTCGCTAAAGCAACAACTACATAACGGCTTGGCCAAAACGAATGCAGTGTGCCGGAAACATTACGCTATCATATTGGTTCCCCAAGCGTACGAATTGCTACGTCTGAGTTCTCGCATAAAAGCTAGAGAAGTGCCGGCGAGTGCGACCGGCGGCTGTCGGTGAGAAGAGATGTACGTTCTCTAGGAGTGCTTGAATCGCGTCGCATCGATGTTTGTTGCTTCTTGAGCGGACACCATACACCATGAAAAATGCTTCATTAAGGTTAATTGATACCATGGCTGCGCTGTATTGTCATTCTTAATCGTCGAAATCGTGTATTCTGAAACACGGAAGCACGAAAAACACAATTGTACGGGCTCTGTCGGTAGGCCTAACCTTTACCGGAAATCATGGTGGTAGAACATGTAGTGTACAGATCCCAGCTTGGTACACTATATAAATTGCCCACCATTATAAGTCCACCCATCATCTGCTTACTGCTTCCCAGCATTATCGCAATGATGGGCAGAGCTTCTCAGCTTGGTACACCAAGTGGCCCACCATTAGAAGCAGCACCCATCATCTGCTTAGTGCTTCCCAGCATTATCCCAATGGTGGGAAGAGTTTCTCAGCTTGGTACACCATGTGGCCCACCATAATAAGCACCACCCACCATATTGCCGCGACAGGTTGGCCACGTTCAAGTAGCCGCCGCAATCATCATGGCAAGAGCACCAGCGAGACCCGGCTGGCATGCGTCACGCGTTCGGGCGCTCCAACAACGAGAAAGAGGAAGTTAGTTGACTCTGTGCCTCTTGGCTACTTGGACTCGACGACCATAGTCATTAGACTTGTGGGCACAAGTCTAATGACTATGGCATTAGACTTGGAATGACGTGGCAAGTTTGGCCTGTCTGCCTCAGCATCGCTACAATATTCTTAGGGCTTCCCACCATTATCGCAATGGTGGGCAGAGTGTCCCATTATTGCCCACTATCTAGCCTCTGCTTTCCACCATCATTTCCACTTTACCCATCATCTGTACACCATACCACCCAGTATGTCCTGGCATATCCACCATATCTTCCACTACGTCACACCATATCCATCATATTTTCCACCATGCCCACTATTATTTCCACTACGCCCACCATGTTTTCCAGTATCCACCATGGCAATTTTTCCGATAGGGAAATTTTGTTTCACTACTCCTTTTAAGGGAAAGAAAGGGGGGGGGGTATGGGCTGGTATGTAGATAAAGAGAGGGTCTCACAAACAAACAAAACTGAACAATTGCTTTCCACCCCGCCCCCCCCCCCCCCATTTGCACCTCCTCACGTCTTACAAGAATGGAGTCTTTGAAGATGGGAACAAAGAAAAAAGCGCATGTAGTGCTACATTCATTTCGCTCTTTTTGTATTCGTTGCGTTGTAGCACATGCATCATAAAACGCTGAACAGTGTCCCCTCATGGGAGATTAATTTTCGCCTTTCTCGTACGTTTCATGAATCACTATATGCCATTGTGACCTACATAAATTGCCCACCTGTCTGTTACTAAAAAAAAGCAGTACATTACACACGAAGACTGCCAGCTCCCCTTGCCCCTACTTACCCTTTAAAAAGAGGCTACTCCACTATTAATTTATCTAATAGTAGCCTCAAGGGCAGAGGGCATTACAGAGGCAAGTGGTACATTTGATAATATATAAACGATTAACAGTTACCTGTAAGTAAAAACAATACAAAGTGTACCTTAAATTAGGAATAATACCTAGCAGATATAACAGCATCGCAGTGAAAGTAAAAAGAAACGAAATTTCTTGTGATACAGTGTTAGCTATGTGAACAAACGGGGCGCGCTGAAAGAACATATTCTATATGTATGCTCAAAAACAAAACATTTACGGGACGTTTGCCAGTCCTCTTGCATCTCCAAGCTGTTCTCTCAAGCATTACTGTTAAAATAAGTTAATTTCAGCTAAATAAGCAGAGAAAACACAGTAAATTAGTTGTTTTTTTAATTAGAGTTTCAGTTTTCACGCCGCCGCTGATTACGAAAAGTGGCCGTGCGCCGCCGTCGATCATTTTGCCCGGCGTGCGCCGACGACGCCGCTAGGGTGGCTAGAATGGGGAGGTGTGATTAGAGGTGTGCGCCGAGGCGATTTCAACCGGCGGCGGCAAGGGGGTCGTTCAGAGTCGGCGGCGGCGGCGGCGTTGTCGGCGCACGCCGGTTATTTCATCGGCGGCGGCGCGCGGCCAATTTTCATCGGCGGTGGCGGCGCCGGCGGTGCGGAAACCGAAACTAAAAATTCAAAAGGTTCTTCTGCTAAAGGTTGCTGAATTAGTTGAAATTCAGGGATTTTCATCCAGATAGCACTAATGACACTACAAAGATGTGTCGACATCACGATGAATGCGAGTGTTTTGTAAAATAGTTTTTATTTCGCTTTCACAATAAAAAACGCGTATTTCAACCATGTTCTACCACGAATGTGCAGCACTTTCCTTGTTTTTTTTAATTTAATATGCAGCAGTTTGTTTCTGTTGTTGTCCACGTCATACTTCATGAAACCTTCTTTCACTGAACATTGAGCAAGCACCGACGCACGTCACTCAGTTCGCTTTTTCCGAACCAGATCTCACTTTTACATTGTACGCTGCACGAAAAAAGAAGCACCTCTGCTACGAGTTTTCTTATTGCGATTGCAGGACACCGCTCCTTTGAGTATCTGTCATGCCTTGAATGTTACTTTCCTTCAAACGATTCGAAATACCTACTTTTCACAATATGAGAATGTTTTATGTAGCGGTATAGGATGCGGAAGAAAACAAATCTGCGAATTTAGTCAACTAGTCCACACCGTTGTGTTCAATGAATGAAGTGTAGACATGAGCGTGGAGCAAAAGGGGCACTTGACCCCTTCAAGCTGCACCAGCACTTGCTACCCTCCCTCAGCCATGATACAAGTTGAAAGAAAGGTTTCATTACCCCCAAGACAAAAACCTGTCGATGGCCATATGTGAAGATGAGAGCAAATGCAATATTTTCTCAGATCCACAGTCCATACTGGTCATGACCTGGAGGCCCGTTGACCACGCCTGTAGAGAACGTTGACTCCCCGACCCCTTTGTGCTCGGTCAGGGGAGGGGAGCACCCCTAGCAAGTGGGCCCCATTAAAATTTCTCCTAAAAACGTCACAAATAAGAATGCTTGATAACTATGTATAAAACATTCAACTTTTTTAAGCTTTTTTGTAGCGTGTACACGTGCTCAATACCCATCAGGTGTGTGAGACAATTGAAATCGCAACTGCCACTCTCGACTGGTTCCGGAAAAGACTCAATTGAAGAATGCAATTACGAGTGCTGGGAACCTCTGTTCGTTTGTCAATTTGATTTCTAGGCATGATTTTATTTCTTATATAAACAAAAATAAAACCTGCAAAATATTAAAACAAAATGGCTGCTATTGCATGACGTGTGTCCCCCTTCGTGATTTTTCTAGACTTACGCGCCTGCAAGCCACATCTGGTGTCACAAACTTGCAAGTGCCCCCCCCTCCTCCCCACGACATCTCCCAGTACTCCCCCATCCCCAATGAAAAGGCATCAATGTAGGCCTCCGTGATTGCCTACTGGCGCGCGGCGGGCCATTTCGGTTGCTAGGACCAACAGTACCGATTTCGACATGCTTTATTGAAGGTGCTGAAGGATCGAGAAAAGGCCGATTGTTGTAAATTTCTTTAGAATTCAATGAAAGCTTCTTTGTCAATACCATAGATTATCGAACCTCACTTTGTGTATAATGCTTCAATGAAAAAAAAATGGTTTCACCATCGGTCACTGCACAGTCAGAAGCCATCACATGGGCAGGCGTCATTAAGCCTGTATGTAACATTGCTAAGGTTCAGCACATTTGTACAAATAATTCTCGTTAATTGAACATTCAGTATAATCCTTCCTTGGGTTAGTATGTGTGAAACATAAATTTGAAATTTAAAAATTCTCATTGTGGGTTTCTGCAGCAAAGACACGTTGATTAAAACTGATGATTCCGGTGCTACGGCAGAGGTAACATTCGTTATGTTTTTTTTGGTTACGGTAATGGTAATGCGTTACCTTTTTTATGTATATATAGAACGTGGAGCCGTGAAACGTTCCCCTTTTTATTAGAGTAACGAGTAACGTATTTAGTTACTTTTTACTGTAACGGATACAACCCTAAATATATAGACATACAGGAGTGATGTCAGCCCACACCGTCAGTTGCGGTCTATAGGCTGGCTTTAAACATTACATAGATATATTCCCTTCATCCAGCACGTGATAGTGAAGGTTCGCTCGACCATTGATGTTCTTAACCTTTGAGGAATACACACCAGCTTCTTAATAATATGCATATCATCCAACCGAAGCGTGCACTTCGTTTCGCTAAAATTTACACTCAACGTGAGTGCTGTCGTCGCGCCGTATGTTTTAGGTAGAAACTTAGCCTACTCGAAATACCTAAAGACGTCGATCCATCTAGCAACGCGTGGCTACCCGCTGATGGTTCTGTATTAAAATAGCATCCACAGTGGAGCCTTTCGCATTTGCTGAAATTTTATCGCAACATTATTATACTGCCACTTCGCTTGTATTTTTATGTCACTGTCTTGCGCAAAGACACCGCCATTGTGGTTCAGGAGCTAAGGTACTCAGCTGCCGACCCGCAGGTCGCGCGATCGAGTCCTGCCTTTGGCGGCTGCATTTTCGATAGAGGCGAAAATGCTGTAGGCGCATGTGTTCAGATTTGGGTGCATGTTAAAGAACCCCAGGTTGTCATAATTTCTGGAGTCCTCCACTTCGGCATCTCTCATATTCATATGGTGGTTTTGAAACGTTAAACACCTCATATTAATCAATTGCCTTGCGCAAAGCACGCTTGGCAGTCTGCGAAAATTCTAGATTATTTTAGAATCTTCTGATAAGCTTGAGACACGCACAATATGGATGATGTTCGATGCCACGGGTATATATGGCGACGTACCTTCGCAAAGATCATATTACCGACGACCAATGCTCTGATCACCGCTATCTGCGTAAAGCGTGAATTTCTTGTACTTTGTACTTTTCTATGCACATGTTCACGAAATAAAAAGTGTCGTCTTGAGCAACCCAAGTATCATATTCTTTGCCGTCGCAACCACGTGGCAATAAGGTAAGTAAGATGAGAACAGTGAAATAATTTATACAAAATAGTGAGATGGGGCGTAAGTGCATGGCCAAGTTTTATTTAAGATGTGTGTATCACAAGCTATTTTCCAATATAATGTGGATGAATATGGAAGAACCAATATATGGAACCAATATATGGAACCAATATGGAAGAACCAATATAATGTGGATTTGTTGAGTTACTGTGAAGTTGAATGTCAAGAAAGGAAGAACACGAACTTAGAAAGAGACAGTGAAGACGAAAAGTGATAGGTATCGACGTAAACTTTGATCGGTCATTCAACGCCAAATGTCCAAGGCGTTTTGGCGGCTACCTTTAGTGTATTCGAAAAATGTCTGGATGATTTACTCCATTGAAAGCAGTCTATTGAGGAAATGTTTTGCAGAGAAAAATATTTTTGGTCACCCATATGTGACCAAAATACCGGCTATAGGCTGGGCCCTATATCGAGTCCTAAGATAAAAGCACATTTACTGAGCGAGTCTATGTAGGCTCCATTTATTTTGCCGACCCATGGTTCCGAATATTTAAAACATCCTACTATGGCGTGCCTTGTTGTCGTATTGACGTTCCGGCTTGAAAAGCCGAAAACTTTATTTTTCAAATGATTAAACTGTTCATATCTCCCCCTCCCCGGAACTCATTCTAGGTCCTTTGATAAACACCAGTCATATACCTTTAAAGAATGCTTCGATATCAACTATTCATAACTCTCATTTAGGGATGTGGAAATAAAATGACCGTCACTAAATGACCGATGAGGTGAAATATGAACATTTTTTAAAAAGCATAGTAAACGTGACTAAAAAGCTAATTCTGCACTAAAACAATGTAACCTGAACTAATCATTTCACCACACATCTAAAACCTCATGCAATGTATATTGCATACCTGGAAGGTGCAGTTATTCAAGCGCTTTTTGCAGTGAAATTCGGCCATAGAGTCAATCCCGTTCATGGTGGTGCTATTTTTAAATTTGACGTTGGAATATATAACGAAGCATTAGGAAATTCTTTCCGTGAAACCCCTATTTTTTTGGCGATGTAATTGAGGATTGTATGCATTGTGCTGGCACGAAGTTTAATGTAGGTGATGTGTTTGTAGAGTACACCGTTCGCTGACAGTGGTGAAATAGAAACAGCAATTTATGATAATTCATCACGTGATCTGCTCCCAAAGAACAGAATACATAATGAAGTGCGTTACTAACGAACGGAGGAATTAAATATTTCTCGGTCTTTTAATGTTGTTTCTGTAATCCAATCTACAAACGTTTGTATTAAACGAGCATGACGGTACGAAGGGATGAAATTGGGTTCTACAGCTTGTTGTGACACATGTGCTACTCCAGGTCACCTTTATTACGTGACATCGGAATCTACACTGAGCTTGATCTATGGTTATGTACCTGATCCTTCATCACTCGCGGAAATAAATTTATTCAAGCTGAAACGTGGTCGAAGAATTCTTTTACCTCTCGGCAATCAGACGGGCTTTTAATTCTCAAGTCTTTTTATGAGATATTGCTGCCATCTTTTTCCAACAGGCCTGCAGTTCTGTTGTACCTGACACAACATAGCAACGCCCGTGTTTTCGTAGATTTTTTTTTTCATTCCCATTTAAACACTTTTCCATTCATAGTCATCTTTGAAGCGCGTAAGAACTCCCTGTCATTCCTCACCCATCATTGCGTTTTTCCAGTCCACACTGCAAAAGGCTTGATGGCAAGGTCGTTTTCCACGCTCAAGTTTCTCGTACCCAATCTTTCGCGCTCTTTGTGCTCTTCAAGGAATGCAGAAAGACTACAAATTGCAACGATCTCTACACCCTGCCTTCGGGACTGGTATGGGGCAAACATGTTGCGAGTGGTGTCGCAGTGTTCTGCCATTGTGCTCCGTTCGCTGTTCCCTGCGCACAAGTTGGGTCGACATGGGGCGTCGTTGCAGTGCCATTGGTGTCGTGTTTCCCGTGTCTTTTCTTATGCACAGTTTTCTGCGAATAAATGCCTCTGTGAAGCCGCTGGTGTCGAGGTCAAGGATTACGTTTTTTTGTTCCTTCCGCAGCTGTGGTGACAATCGGTGGTTGGATTATCGGTTGTTTATTTATTTTAGTTTTCTCGTGTAGCTAGTTTTCTGTATTCTTGCCCAAGAAAGGTGATCTAAGACATTTTTTTTTTTTGTGGGAATGGCCATAGGTATGTGCGTACGTGGTTGCAGCTCCACATTTCCTAGTCGTACGAATCGGACTGCCCTGCCAACGGCCCCTAATCTCTTTCTGCTCTGCCAGCCATGGCCGTCACGTTCTTCCAAACCTTCTCTTCCTTCCTACTTCTAAACTCTTTTCCCCACTCCTCCCCCCCCCCCACCGTCCCTTCAAACCACTGAGCCCTGATCTCGCAAGGAAAGATAGCGTCTTTTTTTCTGTTCTTCAACCACAGATTCATCTATTCAGGGGAAGCTTGCATGCAGCAACTGGTTTGAAGGCAGGTAAGGTTCGCGGAAACTCACTGTCACACCTGTCCCGTTTATTAGGGAGGCGATCGCCGGGCTAATTCCAAGGGCCGAAGTATTGGCCCTCCGAACCGCACCACGAAAGCGTGGACTATTTAGAAGTGGTCCTTTTTGGCGCGCCAGCGGACGCCGGCTGTGGCCCAAAGAACAAGCCAGAGCCGAGAGTCGATAAACAAAACAAATACTATATTCTCAAAAATGGCAGATCGAAATCAATACACAAGAATGCACACTCCACCATAGTTACATACAATACGTCACCAAACAAACAACGTACAACGTACTACACAGTACAATCAACCACACTTGAAACAAAGGACACAGACAACAATACGCACTACAATGCAGTCACATGCATTGAACAACCAAGACACATAAAACCTATTCAGTACAAAGTCCTTGGAACAAAAGTCTGAATGATACTCTTCCGAGAATCACTCACTCAAAGTCCAGCGTTGTTGTCGTTCCGCGCCCTCGAAGTTTCTCTTCCAGGAAACCTCGCGTCTTCAATTGGCCACTCTCCAAGCTCCAAACTTCTTCGCCCGAACACGTCGGCTTCACTCGCGCAGCTGTCGCCACGCGTCCTCGCTCGATAGCGGTAAACACACACTCTTGCCTGTAGCTCGAGCCTTCACCCCTCAGGTGGAAATCCTCTTCATCTCCTGCTTCGTCCCTACGGACAAAACCTTCGCCGACTACACGGCGGGATCCCTGCGCACTCTGGCGCTAAATTCCGTCTTCTCCTGATCTCTCATCTCGGCTGCTCCGTTAAATACCTTGCGCGCGACATTCCAGACGGTTCTCGTCATTTCGTCGGCGCAATACGCAGCGAAGGCTGGGAAGAGGGCGAGACGGTTGGAATGCCCTCTGCGGCCGATGACTCAACTCGGTATGACCACGCCCCTTTCGTTCTAGAACTTTCGCGGGCTATCTCGGCCGCCGATGTGGGCGAGGAGGTTCGTCGGCGAAGCCACGCTTCCGAGGGGAGAGCGCGCGCCCCGGGGAGCCTTTAGATGTTTGTTTTCTTTTTCTTTTGACCTCGCGGGGCCACTCCGGCGTTTCGTCGCGACAATTTGGCGGCGCGCCCATTTTTAGCGCTCGTTCTGTGACACTGCCCCCCACTTTAAGAATATTATCTCATAATATTCAGAACCACACAAACGAGCGTGAACAGTCCCCACACACTCAAAGACTGTAACATAGTCCGTCGCTCAACACATGAAATATAACTACAGGTACATGACTTCAACACTTCATCACACATTCCAAACAATACAAATGTATAGAGTTCTCTCATTGATTGATATGTGGGGTTTAACGTCCCAAAACCACTATATGATTATGAGAGACGCCGTAGTGGAGGGCTCCGGAAATTTAGACCACCTGGGGTTCTTTAACGTGCACTCAAATCTGAGCACACGGGCCTAAGAGTTCTCTCATTACAACAATTACTATACTCACATCATTACTATACATCACATCACCGAAACAAACATTTTGACTCACTCAACATACAGTTGCGACACAGGACAACAAGAACATTAACACAACATATGGCACTCAGCCCTACCAAACACAATCCGATTCTACCTCAGCACCTATCCTGTGTATTTCGAGCGGCGCTTGCGCCCTTTCTTGCGGTGCTCTCTCGATCTCTTCTTATTGTTTTTGCTCGTTTTGATCCGGCGAGCCCTTTCCAACGACGATATCTGAGGCGGCGTCTCAGCCATCGTTGTCGCTTCCGACACTGTTAACGGGTCATAACTTTCAACGGGTCCTGTCTGTTTATTTACCAGCTCGTTCATGTCACTGCATTGGGCTTGGCTGGCCAACTCCGTCACCATTACACTGTCGGTCGGTTGGGGTCGTGCCGACGTACGTCCAGCTGCCCAGCGCGTGAACTCATTCAACACGATCATCTTCTCATTCACGGTCTCTTGTACCGCGGCTTCAACCTGGGCTCTAGTGAGATCCGTCACGGGCGGCTCCTCCCTTGTATCTCGCGGTCACTGGGTTGGCGAGGACTCTATCTTAGGGTCTTCTCCCAAACATTCTGGATCATTCGATCCTCGCGCCCCGTCGATGTTTCCGATGACAAGGTCGTACAGGGGGGTTGCCATGCATAAAGCTGTAACCTTCCCGCTGAAGTACGGGGTTTCAACCTCAATTTGTGCTTCGGGAAGCATCCGAACCGTACGGTCAATTAGGCAAACCGGTTTCGTTCTGCCTGTCAACTCACTTTCCCGTACCAAATCTCTCCGCACGATAACCGTGGAGCTACCGGTATCCCTTAACACCGTAATCTTTTTGTCCGCAACTTTTCCAGGCAGCGTTGGCATTCCCTTCGTAACACCGGTCGGCTGTTTTGCCATTACAGCACCCACAATAGGAATTTTCTCCCCATTTTTTAACTCCACGAATTCATCGGTGACGGCATTATTATCAGATTTCGGTGCCACTTGCACACAGGATACCTGGTGAGTTTGACTCGCTCCGTTTCGACATGCGTCTGCTTTGTGCCCAGTCTGACCACACTTAAAACATTTTACTGCCGTAGGGCTCGTAAAGATCGTTTGACAGTTTTTCGCGCGATGACCCACTCGGTTGCACAGAAAACATCGCGGAATGCTCTCTGGTGCACGCTTCTTTTCTTCGGGAACCAATTTCTTCGAATCATCGGGACACTCCTTCTTGACCTTGGCCAAATTAGTTCCACCTTGCGCTTCCAAGAATTGATCAGCCAATTCAAGAATTCCTTCAAGTGATTCAGCCTTCCTCTCTTTCAAGTACAGCGACAGGCTTGGGTGGCAACTAGTGAGAAATTATTCTCTAATTAGGAGCTCTCTAAGTTCATCGTACTCCTGCGCTGTCCCTGAAAGTTCAATCCATCTGTCGAAATAATGGCAAAGTCGGGCGGCATACTGTGTAGCCGTCTCACCATCATCTGGCTTTCCTGTCCGAAATCTGTCCCGGAATCTTTCTACGGTAAATCTAAATCGCTTCAGCAAAGCAGCTTTCACCTTTGCATAGTTGGCTGCATCGGTCGGCGTCAGCCTACCGTACACACTGAGCGCTTCACCACTCAAGCAAGTACTCAACGCAGTTGCCCATTGATGTTCCGGCCAATTCTGGCTCCTTGCAATCGTCTCAAATTGGTGAAGGTACGCGTCAAGGTCGTCCTTCCTTTCATCAAACGCCACGAGCAGCTTGCTTGGGTTCAAGCGGAAGCCATGATCTTCCCGTTCGCTGCTTTCAACTCTAGGTTGGACGGGAGTTTCACTTCGCTGTTGCAAACGGAGTCGCTCGAGTTCTATCTCGTGCTGTCTCTGCCGTTCCCCTTCCTCTCTTTCTTCTTTCGCCCTCTCAGCTGCCAGTCTTTCTCTCTCCAGCTCCAACTTCAATTGCTGCTCTCTTTCTTCTCTCGCCCTTTCGGCTGCCAACTTTTCTCTCTCCAACTCCAACTGGTGCTCTCTCTCTTCTTTCAGCTGTCGCTCCTTTGCCTCTCTTTCTTCTTTCAGCTGTCGCTCCTTTGCTTCTCTTTCTTCTCTCGCCCTTTCGGCTGCAGGAAACCTCGCGTCTTCAATTGGCCACTCTCCAAGCTCCAAACTTCTTCACCCGAACACGTCGGCTTCACTCGCGCAGCTGTCGCCACGTGTCCTCGCTCGATAGCGGTAAACACACACTCTTGCCTGTAGCTCGAGCCTTCACCCCTCAGGTGGAAATCCTCTTCATCTCCTGCTTCGTCCCTACGAACAAAACCTTCGCCGACTACACGGCGGGATCCCTACGCACTCTGGCGCTAAATTCCGTCTTCTCCTGATCTCTCATCTCGGCTGCTCCGTTAAATACCTTGCGCGCGACATTCCAGACGGTTCTCGTCATTTCGTCGGCGCGATACGCAGCGAAGGCTGGGAAGAGAGCGAGACGGTTGGAATGCCCTCTGCGGCCGATGACTCAACTCGGTATGACCACGCCCCTTTCGTTCTAGAACTTTCGCGGGCTATCTCGGCCGCCGATGTGGGCGAGGAGGTTCGTCGGCGAAGCCACGCTTCCGAGGGGAGAGCGCGCGCCCCGGGGAGCCTTAAGATGTTTGTTTTCTTTTTCTTTTGACCTCGCGGCGCCACTCCGGCGTTTCGTCGCGACAATTTGGCGGCGCGCCCATTTTTAGCGCTCGTTCTGTGACACTCACCTCACCCTGAGCTACCGAGCACAAAACAAAGCTTAGCCGACAGTCATGAGAAGGCTATAGGAGATTACACAGCAAGATGAAAAGAGAAGATATTTTGCCTAATGATGTATTGCGAAAGCCACTGGGGCCATCCTTTCCTTTACCACCATCCCCACTTCTATTCGTACATTGAAGTAATGAGAAAAGCGCAACCAATACATATTTAAAAAAACGACGTTTTGAAGCCGATCCCTCACCCCTGAAGAAAAAGCCGGACCAGCTTCGAAACATCCGTTTTTTTTTACTTAAACATATTTTGGTTGGAGTTCTCATTCCTTCAGTTTCTATCCAAAACAGACAGGCTTATGTCGAATTCTCGCCTTTGATTCCTGTCGTACATTATATCCTCGCTGCTCCGACAACTTCCCTCACACCGAAACATTTAGAGAAGCAATGACAGGTGCGCAACCGTAAACAGCCCCTCTTTCTTCTTTGCCCCTATAGCTCTGGTGTGCGTGCGTGGGGGGAGGTAGAAAGAGAAGTACCGAAAGAAAAAAATGTTGCATCTTGTTTTTTTTTGTTGCAGCAGGTAGCTAACGACCTAGGCTATATTTTCCTTTTGAGGAAGCAGCATACAATACAACACAATCATGCATACCTAAAAAGACGCAAACACAGGCGCTGTCTTGCAACTGATGAGTTATTGTCGAAAGACTCAGGTTATGTAGGATAACACGTACATGTGCACTAACCACAGATCCTTCCAATGAAGACAAGTTTTTTTTGCAGTGTTTTGCTGGAAGACTTGATGAATATTGAAACATGAATGCACCTTACCTGATACGAAACTCGGGACAGGTAACAGACTTTTTAAAGAACCCGACTCTGTCAAGTCATGTTTCACAGATTTTCTGCTGACAAACATTTTATATTACAGCATTCCGCACAATGACCAAATTACAAGCGTGGGCGAATGTATATACCAGCATATTATCACCAAATTTCAGAATAGCACAGGTATTTACAGCAGCCAATTTATATGGTACTTATTGTTTTTAGTGCTATCAGCGCGCATGTGCCTATCACGGAAATCGTATGTAATGTCAAGATTCTCTTTAATATTATTATTTAGAGGCAGTAGAAATAACTTGTTTTTGTATGTTGAAAGCGAATATATATATATATATATATATATATATATATATATATATATATATATATATATATATATATATAATAGGTTGCTTGGCAATTGCAATTTTTTCACATGTGTTATTCAACGGTGCTCCTTCGACGTTTATTGTATGAGCCGGACCAAGTCGAATATCGCTCATTTTCAGTCCAAGTGCGTCTGTTTTAGAAACATTTGGCGAGTCTATGAGTCCGAGTAAGTCCGCTGGAGGAACGTTTTGATCAGTCTGAGTATGAGTTGGTATATTTGAGGAAAGTATTAGTGGATCCGGCTGACAAAAACATCGGTGAGTCTGAGTCTGAGTGAGTTTAAATAGAGAGAAATTTCGTTAGTCTCAGTCCGAGTGAGTCCAAAGCAAAATATTTATATATATGGTTTCGTTACACCAGCCGTACAGACAACAGCATAGAGGCTTTCACTTGCCGTCTTCGCGCTCGCGATGATCAAGAGTTGCAATTTGGAACATCTGTGCACCGGGCCCCAGTGCATAAACCGGGTTTTCTGCAGAACACCAAAGTCTATATGGTGATGGTCTACAAGTCCTTCAATTAGCATAAGTGGTCTCTTACAACGTGCTTTACTTTTCCAAGTGTGTCAGGCGTATAGTCTATTATGCAGCCCCATAGCATAGGTTTAATTGAAGGACTCATTGAAGAAGCGATCTAAACTAGTTTTCTTTTTGTACCAGCACCAAATATCACATCGGCACTACTGCCGCGTGCTCCACATAGCATCACTCAAAAATTTTATTCAGAAACGCAATAGCAATGGGCAAAGTGCATGGTTTAACCCAACACCCTCAAGACTGGAGGGTTTCGTTACACCGGCCGCACAGACAACAGCATAGTGGCTTTCACTTGCCGTCTTCGCGCTCTCGATGATCAAGAGTTGCAATTTGGAACATCTGTGCACCGGGCCCCAGTGCATAAACCGGGTTTTCCGCAAAAATATGTCGCTTCTTTCAATCAAAATATGCCGGAGGGAAAATTCCTGGTGATCGAATGCTTGGTAGTCTCTAGGAAATCCTGCCACTGCGTTGATATTGCTTATCGTACACTATTCTATAGAAGCAGCAGCGGGGCTTAACACTCATGAACCATGGAAAAGCGCAGCCAGAGAACAAGTACTCCCACGTGCGAACTTATGGTGTTTTTCACTGGGAGATTCAGAGCGACCGCCGAAATCCCGGAGCGAGCACTCGGATCGCACGAAGCCACCTCTGCCAGTGAAACACGAGAATGCTCCGTGAGAGGTGCCCCGGAAGTTGATTATGCATACGTCACGCAAACCGGTTCCGGAAACAGTTTCTTTTTCCGCTCTCTTCGTTTCCTTGGCAACTTTGGCCGCCACTGCAGGGCGCGCATTTCGACCACGCAGTTAAAGCTTTGTAGAACACTTTAACGCAGTCGCGAACAGCAGTTGTGTAGCAAGTATGGACGAGCACGCGGAATTGACACCGGCTGTGCGTCGGCTGTTGCTGGGCGTTTTCAGAAACAGCGGCAACGATCTGAACGGTAAGTGCGACGTACTTGACGCTGATAATAAACTCTGCACGGAATGCTAACTTTGATAGCTCCGCATGAAGACTGGTCAGATAATTGTAAAGCATGCGGGTACACGTGGTAACGGCCGCAATCGGCGCTCGCAAAAATACGGCATGTTGTGAGCAGGCTTTTTTTTTTAATCAGAGCAGTTGCTTACCCAACACCTTACAGTCCTACTATTTAGAATATCACAAGCGCCGGAATTTTCGCAGCGCTCACCAAGCTGCTGTATTACCTTTAATAAAAATGCATGGCGATCTCTGTATTCGCGCATGAATACATGCATGAAAAATTTACTAGAGAAGTAACGTTTTCTTGGTGATTCTTGACCTCTACTCTTTTGGTGTTAACCCGCAAATGTCTTTTCTTTTTCTCTATTTGAAGGTGCTACACAGTGTGACGCCACCGACGCTTTGTCACATACACAGGGCGCATTTTTAGGAAATGGTAAATTGGTCTACATGTGTCTCTGTAGAACTAGTTTTGTATACAGTCGTCTATATATGTAGAGGACAATGCCTTGACGAGCAACGTGTAAGGACTACTTGAAGAAAATTGTGTACCTGCTTAAAATTAACACATATTAACATACTACAATGCTTTTCAATTATCAAACACAGATTCTGCAGCGTCTACTGGTGCGTCACCAAGTCGGGCTTGTCAGCCAGGGACTCCTGCACGTGGTAAGCATGCATACACAAACATGCTAGTGGCATTAGGATGAAGATAGGTCCAGCAGATTGCAAACCCTCTCAAAAAAACCACGAATTACGCAAAACCATTTAATGGCTTCTTGCTCACGCTTCTCAATATTGGGTGCTTAAATAATAAAATTGAATTCAACGAATAGTCAGCTGCACGAAGAGGCCCCATATTTATTATGCAGTGTTTTCAAATTTACTCTCTAAGAAAATTATGCTGTGAATAAGTTATGTATAGTAATATTATGAATTTGCATGATTGTCTGTTCTGATATGCAAAGCGATCCCCACAGCACCCAATATTTGCTGTGCCAAAACAGTGTGACAGTACTAATGCTTTACAGTAAGTGTTCTATGGCTCAGAGAGCATATAGCTTCGTGCCCTGTATCAAAAAAGTCTATTAATGCCAGTTTATATGTATTTTATGTGTGTATAATGCATATTTCAGCTGCAGGGTGTGAGTGGACGAGTGGCGAGACGAAGCTGCTGCTGGACCTCTACGCCTCATATTTCCCTCAAGTTGGCCCTCTGAAAAAATTTCGCAACAAAAAGGCCATGTTTGAAAAAATTGCAACAGACATTAATAATAAACTGGGTGTAATGAGAACTGGTGAGCAGTGCTGCTCTCGGTACAAAACCGTACTGAAAAGAAAAAATGTGGCAGCTGGGAAAAATAATACGTCTGGCTGTTCCCCACAAGAAGTCCCCTACGAGGCCGAGCTTGAAAAAATCAAGTGGCTGGACGACAGCTTGGAACCAGAAGTGGTACGCGACGCAAGTGGAGTGGTATCAAAAAAGACATGTCCACAGTCATCCACCGAGTCTGTTCCACTTGCTGGTTCAAGCTCGTCAACGTCACACTCTCCATCCAGCTCCGTTGGGCAGGACGACACTCCTGATTCAAAAAGAAAACGCCCGAATTCAGCACGCGAGCTCCACCTGCAAACCTTCTTTGAAAAAATGAAGGAGTTAGATGAACGGCGAGCAGAGCGAAAGGCTGAAAGAGACAGCAAGAGGGAAGAGCGACGACTTGCTAAAACACAGCGACGAGAAGAAATGCACAAAGAAAAGATGAATCTTCTCCGTGAAATTTTCAACTTGAAGAAAAATGAATAAAATGTGAAAAGCATGTTTATTGTAAGCATTGTACACATGTGCACGTTGGCAGGCGCATTGATAACAGATTGACAATGTTTGTTGTTGAGGTGAAATAAGGGTTCCAGGGCCCTTTTACAAGACAAAGTTGCAATGATCATTATAATTTCACGCCGTTTTGATGGTAAGAAAAGCTGAACAAAGACTAAGAAATGCAGAACGTTTGTCCATGCAAATTTTCATCAGGCAAATGAAATGTTAATGCACAAGCAATAACCAAATTGCATGACAAAGAAGCCATTTCTCACAGCAGCAGTCACCATGCCTAAAGGACCCCTGACAAATTTTTGTTTTGACTTGAATGCTTTAATTAAGAGCATTGTGTCCGGTAGTCCCCAAACTTTGATCATAAATATTGCAATGTACTGTGTAATTAATGCAAGAATGGCTCCTTGTGACTAATTTTGGCATCACTGTAAAACTACTACTGGAATCACAAAAAATTACACAGCGAACAATCTCAGGAGTCATAAGACTATGTAGACTCGGGCTTTTGTGACGTTCAGAGCGCACTTTTTGAATTTGGGCACCATGCGTGGGAAACAATGAGTCGGGATGGGTGTTCATTACGAATATTCCTCGAAGCGACAGGTTTAACTGACAAGCATAGTGCCCCAACTGCAAGACAAACAACACAAACATTTCAAGCTCGTAATTTTGGTGACATTGTTCCATTAACACAAATGCTCCTCAGTGTAGCCTGCACTAGCTTGGACTTATGCCAATGTCACTACATGTTTCTCAGAATGTTTGTGGTGGCTGACGAGAGCTGGAGCCCAGCTATGTTTGGCCGGTTGACTTTGTCACTTTCTCGTGTCTCACCAGCACGAAGAGTGCAGTTACTATCAATATCACCAGCTATCTTCAGCTGCAGTAGCCATACCGACCAACACGCTGCGGCGTTAGCACTAGTCAGCAATAAGCATGCTGATGGCTTCGCATAGGAAACAATTACACTGATCCAGTCAGATTCCTGCAAACATCTTGGGTTGACTCACGCTATGTGGAAGCTGCTACGTGTCACAAAGCTAAGAAACAAAAAAATCAGGCTGCGCCCTAGCAAGATGAGTCACTACAACACAGTGCGGCATGCATTTTAGCTGGTTAGTACAGTGTTTCCTGTAGAAAACAGTGCTAAAGGATGGGACAAAGCAGGGACACAACCATGGCAGAGACACAACCATGGCACTGACTAACAGCCAAATGTGTCTTATTCTTCCAGTCTAGGTATATACACTCCACCACTAATCTGAAGGGTGAGAAAAAGCAAAAAAAAGACACACACAAATGTTGGCTGACTCAGGAGGAAAGAAATGCTCAATAAGACAGGAGAGGTAACTCCTTCAGAGAGAGGGAAATATAAGGGAAACTGATGCATGTTTCGCCGCCGTTGTAAATGATACGCTTCAGAAATGAGGGGCATGCATTTATCATGATTCTATTTTTTTTTTGTTTCCTTGAGATTGTGGTAAAGTATATATACGCGGATTAGAAGAATAAAACGAATTTGCTTGTTAGTCAGCGCCGTAGTTTGTGTCCTTGCTTCGTCCCGTCTTTTAGTGTTATTTTCTGCTAGAAATCTCTACAACACGAAACAAAATTTACAACACCTTAACGTTTCTTGTTTTGTGTACACGTAGGCAGTCCTAACTTTAAATCAAATGCGCATCGCTTGCATTAAGCGCTCACGCTTCTCCTCGCCTTGGCGACGCAGTGCATCTTCAGTTGATGCAAGCGGGCCATTGTTGGGGGGAACATCATCCGGTTGTGCCTCCCATTCCCACGGTGCATGTTCATCATCGATGTACGGCGGCACATCCACATCACCACAATTAATGCACATATTGTGCAAAACACAACAAGCTATAATGAACTTGTTCATTTTGTCTACAAACAGAAAGTCCAGGTGCAGCAGCTGGCGGAACCTGGCCTTGAGGTCTCCAAAGGCATTCTCAATCTTCACTCTCGTTGCCGAAAAGTGATAATTGAAGGCGCGCTGCCTCGCGTCAAGGTGACCATAATTCCTGAATGGGGTTATGAGGTAATCTCGAAGCGGGTAGGCAGCGTCCCCGAGAACGTGGTACTTCCCGGAACAGCACACATGCGGCAACTTTGAAGAAAGCCTCGATGTCCTGAAGATTCTCGAATCGTGAATCTTGCTGGGGTGTCCAGTAGTCACATCGAGAAACTTCTTTTTGTGATCACACAGAGCTTGCAGTGTCAGTGACGGATAACTGTGCCTGTTCACATAGGTTGAACGCACTTTTTTTGCAGGGCAGCGGATGCTTATGTAGGATCCGTCAATGCAACCGATCGTGTTGGGCACTCCTGACACCTGTGACAGTGAGAGAAAAAGAACACACCTGTAGTGAACTTCTTGAAGTAAATAATCTTAACACTTGATGCAGTAGTTTTGTTGGTATTAGCGGAGTTAACTTTAGGTGACACAAGTCTTTTACATGCCAGAACTATGGAATCATTGTACGGAACACCACAGCAAAAGGCATTAGAAATTTTAAGTGCCAGGGGTCCCTTTCAGGGTGTCTACCAATTTCATATTTCTAAATTCCTTGAATTTCCCAGGTTTTCCATCATGATTCAAAGCAAATTCCATGACTGCCACGTTTGCATGGAAAACACTGTACACTGCAAACAAACCCGAGTAGAAAAAAAAAACCGGGCGCTCTATAAAGGTAAACATAATTACCAGACGCACTCAAAATGTTCTCAGGGCATGCGACAATTGTGAAAAAACATGTAAATCTGGCCAAAATAAAACCCCTGAGCTAGGCAGTGAGCAAGTCAGCTGTTTGATGTTCCGAAGAACCAGGAAGAAAACACACAAGTTAAGAGTAACCGCAGATGAAGTTTGAAGGTGTCTGCGATCGTTTGACATCGCAGTCAAAGCTGCTGAGAAACTTAGAAGTGGTGCCATTTGGTGGCATTCGTGTAAAATGAAAACACAGGAGCCTGGCCGGTTCTGCCACTGGAGTAAAATCTATTTTACTATAATGGCTGTAGCCCACGCCGGTTAGGATGTGGATTGGATTTAATTAGATCGACCTGAACTACTGTATTTACTGACTCACCTATTTATATGTAGATTAGATTAGAACTGATTCGACCTAGATTGATGTATTTACTATTGATTTGCGCCGCCGCCTAATTTGCACACCTCTAAAGTATACTTTTCAACAAAAAAAGTAAATAACTACTACTCGCATATTCTATGTATCTTGCCTTGACAACGAGTAACGACAACGTTGCAAGAACATAGCCATACTGCAAAATGTTTTTTTTTTTTACGACAAGCACATGCATTTATCTGGGCTGTCATACTTGAAGTGAAATGAAAGCTGGGGTCAACGTTTAAAGTGCTGACATTTGAATATGTGGTGGTGAGAATGAATTTGTCAAGGTGGAACAGTTTCCTTGATTCTATAGATGAATCATGAATGTCCGCATGTTACCTTGATTTACGTACTCTGCTGTAGACGTGACACTGAAAAATAATTGCAGATTTATTTACACAATCTCACAAAACTGAAATGAAAAATTTAGCTGAAGTTACCCAAGTTCTACCCTTGAAACACGAGCTACCAGCATAAGTGTGTAGCTGAAGACGTTTGGTGTTGCACCACCAATAATAATAATAATAATAATAATAATAATAATAATAATAATAATAATAATAATAATAATAATAATAATAATAATAATAATAATAATAATAATAATATTATTATTATTATTATTATTATTATTATTATTATTATTATTATTATTATTATTATTATTATTATTATTATTATTAAAAGACATGAGTAGCCCAGCAAGCTTCAGCTGATAGCAGTTCTAGCCTAGAAAAACCAGACGGCCTTCAAGCCGGGCCGAAATCGTGGCATAGACAAAACATGCATAAATCTACAGACGTGAGTCAGATATGCCGTGTGATATGTAGAAGCAACAGGCACCAAAAGAGTGGATATACCAACATGGATGTTAAAGAATGCTTTAGCCAATGTGAAGGACAAGTTGCCGAGCAGAAATTTCCTTAGTCTAGTTTATGCCATAGGCTGACATAATTGTGACCAGTACATCGGTGAAACTGGTAAAAGTTAAACAACACAAATATGATACCACAAAACGAGGCGTGGCCTCGACTGCCCTCCCTGAACACACGGAATCACAGACCACCAAATAGACTTGTAAAACTCTCGAATCCAGATACAGACAACTGTACATACGCTGCACAGGAGTGATGGGAGGCTTCTGACAATGTACTCTCTCTGCTTACGTCACGTATTTAGGCGTACTGAAGTACACTGTGCCTTTTTCATGACTTTTAAACAAGGCTCTCTCCCATATGAGGTACTGAAATGTCAGTAAACTTTGTGTTCTATGGGTCCCTTTCGCGTTTACACTCAGAAGCAAGAGTTATGCACTGTCCTTTTTTTTTTTTCACACACCTTCCAGCAGCCCACTGTAGTTGCAGCTGAGAGACTTTTTAAGCTTTGATGAATGGCGATGCTTATTTTTGTGACGGTCCCACAGAACTGCTGTCAGTTTTCATGACCTGGCCTGGTTTTTTTGAAATTCCCTGACTTTTCCACGTTGGCAGACACCCTGCTTTTATGTGCACTGTAAATGAACAATACATGTTTCTCTAGCATTTCTCATTTGATAGTGAGACTGCTTGACAATAACCCCATCTTTCAAGCGCAACTTAGTACCACATCCCCTGTGCCCCAACGGCAGCTTAACCTGCTACAATCAATGTATTATGTGACTATTCTCTAAAGTAAGCTTCAATTAGACAACTCATTTGTTGTGTTTGCCATGGAACAGTGAAATACCTAAAATTCTTACTTGTTCGAAGTCCGCTGACAGCTGATCAAGATCTCCTGGAAATGATATTACCTCTTCGGCTATATCAAGGAAATATTCGAGCGTGCGCTCCACGACTCTAAATGCTGTCGCAGTTGCCATGCCAAAGCGTCCAGCAACGTCCCTCAGGCACGCCTTGTTTGCAGCAAACCTGACACAGCAAACACACATTATGGAAGAAAGTGATCAAGTAAAGCCTGCTTTGTGAAATAAAGGCATGAAATATTTGCATCAAAATTAGCAGCCGTAAGAAAAGTAGAAGCTCTTAACACTGTTCTCTCTGGCTGTGCAGTTGCAAGCGGTCATATTTCATTGGTTTCCATTGCATCACACTTAGCAACTTTCAAGGACAAAAAGCACAAGCGGCGTAGCCACGGGAAGGCTACTAGGGAGATTTAACGCCGCCGAAATTGTTAAATTTCACATGTGTATATTCTCTACACACGCGCACATAAACACACGAACAAAAATTTATAATGGTTGGACTCCCCGTCAAAATTCTGCGCACGCAACGAAAAAACGTACTTCTACGCCGAAGCACTTGAAAGCATTAAGATTATACACACTGGTAGGCATGACTTTTAAAACAGCGTGCAGACTTACCACAGAAAGACCAGAATGTGCTCTTCCGCGGTTTTCGAGGGGGACCCACCACGATCACTGCATGGGTAGTGACGCGAGCCTTCAAAACCACGGATCAACGTTTCCGCGACACGCCTCGACACCCTGAAGTCTTGACGGAACTGCAGAGAAGGAAATGATAAAAAGATGAAATTAGGTTCATGTAGTATTATGAAAAGAGGGAGCTCCGCGCTTACCTGCTCGTCTGTGTACAGCCGCGCAACGTTCTCGATGAACCCCAAAATTTTGGGACGTTCGCGGTGGGACTCCGAAAAAGTTTCCCGAAAGAAGGCTTCGCATAGCGCTTGTCTTTCCTCGAAGTCTTCGTCGTCTGAGCTGGACGAGCTGCTGCTTGAAGTGCTTTCGTCGCTAGACAGAAGTTCCGCCAAGGCAGCGAACGCAGCCATTTTGCAAAACTCATGCTGTTTTTCACTGGTAGATTCGGAGCAGGTTTTTTTGCTCCGTGGCGACGAAACCGCATTTCACTGGTAGATTCAGAGTGGATCCGCGCTTTTCACTGGTAGTTTCAGAGCAGCTCGCTCCGAGGCGGATTGCTCGCACTGCTCCGCCGACAAGTCGCAGATTCGGGCGGAAACACGACGAGCAGCATACGTCACTTCCGTCGTTGTACGTTGCTGAGTTCCGTCGTTGTACGTTGCTGAAACTCAGCAACGTACAACGACGGAAGTGACGTATGCTGCTCGTCGTGTTTCCGCCCGAATCTGCGACTTGTCGGCGGAGCAGTGCGAGCAATCCGCCTCGGAGCGAGCTGCTCTGAAACTACCAGTGAAAAGCGCGGATCCACTCTGAATCTACCAGTGAAATGCGGTTTCGTCGCCACGGAGCAAAAAAACCTGCTCCGAATCTACCAGTGAAAAACAGCATGAGTTTTGCAAAATGGCTGCGTTCGCTGCCTTGGCGGAACTTCTGTCTAGCGACGAAAGCACTTCAAGCAGCAGCTCGTCCAGCTCAGACGACGAAGACTTCGAGGAAAGACAAGCGCTATGCGAAGCCTTCTTTCGGGAAACTTTTTCGGAGTCCCACCGCGAACGTCCCAAAATTTTGGGGTTCATCGAGAACGTTGCGCGGCTGTACACAGACGAGCAGGTAAGCGCGGAGCTCCCTCTTTTCATAATACTACATGAACCTAATTTCATCTTTTTATCATTTCCTTCTCTGCAGTTCCGTCAAGACTTCAGGGTGTCGAGGCGTGTCGCGGAAACGTTGATCCGTGGTTTTGAAGGCTCGCGTCACTACCCATGCAGTGATCGTGGTGGGTCCCCCTCGAAAACCGCGGAAGAGCACATTCTGGTCTTTCTGTGGTAAGTCTGCACGCTGTTTTAAAAGTCATGCCTACCAGTGTGTATAATCTTAATGCTTTCAAGTGCTTCGGCGTAGAAGTACGTTTTTTCGTTGCGTGCGCAGAATTTTGACGGGGAGTCCAACCATTATAAATTTTTGTTCGTGTGTTTATGTGCGCGTGTGTAGAGAATATACACATGTGAAATTTAACAATTTCGGCGGCGTTAAATCTCCCTAGTAGCCTTCCCGTGGCTACGCCGCTTGTGCTTTTTGTCCTTGAAAGTTGCTAAGTGTGATGCAATGGAAACCAATGAAATATGACCGCTTGCAACTGCACAGCCAGAGAGAACAGTGTTAAGAGCTTCTACTTTTCTTACGGCTGCTAATTTTGATGCAAATATTTCATGCCTTTATTTCACAAAGCAGGCTTTACTTGATCACTTTCTTCCATAATGTGTGTTTGCTGTGTCAGGTTTGCTGCAAACAAGGCGTGCCTGAGGGACGTTGCTGGACGCTTTGGCATGGCAACTGCGACAGCATTTAGAGTCGTGGAGCGCACGCTCGAATATTTCCTTGATATAGCCGAAGAGGTAATATCATTTCCAGGAGATCTTGATCAGCTGTCAGCGGACTTCGAACAAGTAAGAATTTTAGGTATTTCACTGTTCCATGGCAAACACAACAAATGAGTTGTCTAATTGAAGCTTACTTTAGAGAATAGTCACATAATACATTGATTGTAGCAGGTTAAGCTGCCGTTGGGGCACAGGGGATGTGGTACTAAGTTGCGCTTGAAAGATGGGGTTATTGTCAAGCAGTCTCACTATCAAATGAGAAATGCTAGAGAAACATGTATTGTTCATTTACAGTGCACATAAAAGCAGGGTGTCTGCCAACGTGGAAAAGTCAGGGAATTTCAAAAAAACCAGGCCAGGTCATGAAAACTGACAGCAGTTCTGTGGGACCGTCACAAAAATAAGCATCGCCATTCATCAAAGCTTAAAAAGTCTCTCAGCTGCAACTACAGTGGGCTGCTGGAAGGTGTGTGAAAAAAAAAAAGGACAGTGCATAACTCTTGCTTCTGAGTGTAAACGCGAAAGGGACCCATAGAACACAAAGTTTACTGACATTTCAGTACCTCATATGGGAGAGAGCCTTGTTTAAAAGTCATGAAAAAGGCACAGTGTACTTCAGTACGCCTAAATACGTGACGTAAGCAGAGAGAGTACATTGTCAGAAGCCTCCCATCACTCCTGTGCAGCGTATGTACAGTTGTCTGTATCTGGATTCGAGAGTTTTACAAGTCTATTTGGTGGTCTGTGATTCCGTGTGTTCAGGGAGGGCAGTCGAGGCCACGCCTCGTTTTGTGGTATCATATTTGTGTTGTTTAACTTTTACCAGTTTCACCGATGTACTGGTCACAATTATGTCAGCCTATGGCATAAACTAGACTAAGGAAATTTCTGCTCGGCAACTTGTCCTTCACATTGGCTAAAGCATTCTTTAACATCCATGTTGGTATATCCACTCTTTTGGTGCCTGTTGCTTCTACATATCACACGGCATATCTGACTCACGTCTGTAGATTTATGCATGTTTTGTCTATGCCACGATTTCGGCCCGGCTTGAAGGCCGTCTGGTTTTTCTAGGCTAGAACTGCTATCAGCTGAAGCTTGCTGGGCTACTCATGTCTTTTAATAATAATAATAATAATAATAATAATAATAATAATAATAATAATAATAATAATAATAATAATAATAATAATAATAATAATAATAATATTATTATTATTATTATTATTATTATTATTATTATTATTATTATTATTATTATTATTATTATTATTATTGGTGGTGCAACACCAAACGTCTTCAGCTACACACTTATGCTGGTAGCTCGTGTTTCAAGGGTAGAACTTGGGTAACTTCAGCTAAATTTTTCATTTCAGTTTTGTGAGATTGTGTAAATAAATCTGCAATTATTTTTCAGTGTCACGTCTACAGCAGAGTACGTAAATCAAGGTAACATGCGGACATTCATGATTCATCTATAGAATCAAGGAAACTGTTCCACCTTGACAAATTCATTCTCACCACCACATATTCAAATGTCAGCACTTTAAACGTTGACCCCAGCTTTCATTTCACTTCAAGTATGACAGCCCAGATAAATGCATGTGCTTGTCGTAAAAAAAAAAAACATTTTGCAGTATGGCTATGTTCTTGCAACGTTGTCGTTACTCGTTGTCAAGGCAAGATACATAGAATATGCGAGTAGTAGTTATTTACTTTTTTTGTTGAAAAGTATACTTTAGAGGTGTGCAAATTAGGCGGCGGCGCAAATCAATAGTAAATACATCAATCTAGGTCGAATCAGTTCTAATCTAATCTACATATAAATAGGTGAGTCAGTAAATACAGTAGTTCAGGTCGATCTAATTAAATCCAATCCACATCCTAACCGGCGTGGGCTACAGCCATTATAGTAAAATAGATTTTACTCCAGTGGCAGAACCGGCCAGGCTCCTGTGTTTTCATTTTACACGAATGCCACCAAATGGCACCACTTCTAAGTTTCTCAGCAGCTTTGACTGCGATGTCAAACGATCGCAGACACCTTCAAACTTCATCTGCGGTTACTCTTAACTTGTGTGTTTTCTTCCTGGTTCTTCGGAACATCAAACAGCTGACTTGCTCACTGCCTAGCTCAGGGGTTTTATTTTGGCCAGATTTACATGTTTTTTCACAATTGTCGCATGCCCTGAGAACATTTTGAGTGCGTCTGGTAATTATGTTTACCTTTATAGAGCGCCCGGTTTTTTTTTTCTACTCGGGTTTGTTTGCAGTGTACAGTGTTTTCCATGCAAACGTGGCAGTCATGCAATTTGCTTTGAATCATGATGGAAAACCTGGGAAATTCAAGGAATTTAGAAATATGAAATTGGTAGACACCCTGAAAGGGACCCCTGGCACTTAAAATTTCTAATGCCTTTTGCTGTGGTGTTCCGTACAATGATTCCATAGTTCTGGCATGTAAAAGACTTGTGTCACCTAAAGTTAACTCCGCTAAGACCAACAAAACTACTGCATCAAGTGTTAAGATTATTTACTTCAAGAAGTTCACTACAGGTGTGTTCTTTTTCTCTCACTGTCACAGGTGTCAGGAGTGCCCAACACGATCGGTTGCATTGACGGATCCTACATAAGCATCCGCTGCCCTGCAAAAAAAGTGCGTTCAACCTATGTGAACAGGCACAGTTATCCGTCACTGACACTGCAAGCTCTGTGTGATCACAAAAAGAAGTTTCTCGATGTGACTACTGGACACCCCAGCAAGATTCACGATTCGAGAATCTTCAGGACATCGAGGCTTTCTTCAAAGTTGCCGCATGTGTGCTGTTCCGGGAAGTACCACGTTCTCGGGGACGCTGCCTACCCGCTTCGAGATTACCTCATAACCCCATTCAGGAATTATGGTCACCTTGACGCGAGGCAGCGCGCCTTCAATTATCACTTTTCGGCAACGAGAGTGAAGATTGAGAATGCCTTTGGAGACCTCAAGGCCAGGTTCCGCCAGCTGCTGCACCTGGACTTTCTGTTTGTAGACAAAATGAACAAGTTCATTATAGCTTGTTGTGTTTTGCACAATATGTGCATTAATTGTGGTGATGTGGATGTGCCGCCGTACATCGATGATGAACATGCACCGTGGGAATGGGAGGCACAACCGGATGATGTTCCCCCCAACAATGGCCCGCTTGCATCAACTGAAGATGCACTGCGTCGCCAAGGCGAGGAGAAGCGTGAGCGCTTAATGCAAGCGATGCGCATTTGATTTAAAGTTAGGACTGCCTACGTGTACACAAAACAAGAAACGTTAAGGTGTTGTAAATTTTGTTTCGTGTTGTAGAGATTTCTAGCAGAAAATAACACTAAAAGACGGGACGAAGCAAGGACACAAACTACGGCGCTGACTAACAAGCAAATTCGTTTTATTCTTCTAATCCGCGTATATATACTTTACCACAATCTCAAGGAAACAAAAAAAAAATAGAATCATGATAAATGCATGCCCCTCATTTCTGAAGCGTATCATTTACAACGGCGGCGAAACATGCATCAGTTTCCCTTATATTTCCCTCTCTCTGAAGGAGTTACCTCTCCTGTCTTATTGAGCATTTCTTTCCTCCTGAGTCAGCCAACATTTGTGTGTGTCTTTTTTTTGCTTTTTCTCACCCTTCAGATTAGTGGTGGAGTGTATATACCTAGACTGGAAGAATAAGACACATTTGGCTGTTAGTCAGTGCCATGGTTGTGTCTCTGCCATGGTTGTGTCCCTGCTTTGTCCCATCCTTTAGCACTGTTTTCTACAGGAAACACTGTACTAACCAGCTAAAATGCATGCCGCACTGTGTTGTAGTGACTCATCTTGCTAGGGCGCAGCCTGATTTTTTTGTTTCTTAGCTTTGTGACACGTAGCAGCTTCCACATAGCGTGAGTCAACCCAAGATGTTTGCAGGAATCTGACTGGATCAGTGTAATTGTTTCCTATGCGAAGCCATCAGCATGCTTATTGCTGACTAGTGCTAACGCCGCAGCGTGTTGGTCGGTATGGCTACTGCAGCTGAAGATAGCTGGTGATATTGATAGTAACTGCACTCTTCGTGCTGGTGAGACACGAGAAAGTGACAAAGTCAACCGGCCAAACATAGCTGGGCTCCAGCTCTCGTCAGCCACCACAAACATTCTGAGAAACATGTAGTGACATTGGCATAAGTCCAAGCTAGTGCAGGCTACACTGAGGAGCATTTGTGTTAATGGAACAATGTCACCAAAATTACGAGCTTGAAATGTTTGTGTTGTTTGTCTTGCAGTTGGGGCACTATGCTTGTCAGTTAAACCTGTCGCTTCGAGGAATATTCGTAATGAACACCCATCCCGACTCATTGTTTCCCACGCATGGTGCCCAAATTCAAAAAGTGCGCTCTGAACGTCACAAAAGCCCGAGTCTACATAGTCTTATGACTCCTGAGATTGTTCGCTGTGTAATTTTTTGTGATTCCAGTAGTAGTTTTACAGTGATGCCAAAATTAGTCACAAGGAGCCATTCTTGCATTAATTACACAGTACATTGCAATATTTATGATCAAAGTTTGGGGACTACCGGACACAATGCTCTTAATTAAAGCATTCAAGTCAAAACAAAAATTTGTCAGGGGTCCTTTAGGCATGGTGACTGCTGCTGTGAGAAATGGCTTCTTTGTCATGCAATTTGGTTATTGCTTGTGCATTAACATTTCATTTGCCTGATGAAAATTTGCATGGACAAACGTTCTGCATTTCTTAGTCTTTGTTCAGCTTTTCTTACCATCAAAACGGCGTGAAATTATAATGATCATTGCAACTTTGTCTTGTAAAAGGGCCCTGGAACCCTTATTTCACCTCAACAACAAACATTGTCAATCTGTTATCAATGCGCCTGCCAACGTGCACATGTGTACAATGCTTACAATAAACATGCTTTTCACATTTTATTCATTTTTCTTCAAGTTGAAAATTTCACGGAGAAGATTCATCTTTTCTTTGTGCATTTCTTCTCGTCGCTGTGTTTTAGCAAGTCGTCGCTCTTCCCTCTTGCTGTCTCTTTCAGCCTTTCGCTCTGCTCGCCGTTCATCTAACTCCTTCATTTTTTCAAAGAAGGTTTGCAGGTGGAGCTCGCGTGCTGAATTCGGGCGTTTTCTTTTTGAATCAGGAGTGTCGTCCTGCCCAACGGAGCTGGATGGAGAGTGTGACGTTGACGAGCTTGAACCAGCAAGTGGAACAGACTCGGTGGATGACTGTGGACATGTCTTTTTTGATACCACTCCACTTGCGTCGCGTACCACTTCTGGTTCCAAGCTGTCGTCCAGCCACTTGATTTTTTCAAGCTCGGCCTCGTAGGGGACTTCTTGTGGGGAACAGCCAGACGTATTATTTTTCCCAGCTGCCACATTTTTTCTTTTCAGTACGGTTTTGTACCGAGAGCAGCACTGCTCACCAGTTCTCATTACACCCAGTTTATTATTAATGTCTGTTGCAATTTTTTCAAACATGGCCTTTTTGTTGCGAAATTTTTTCAGAGGGCCAACTTGAGGGAAATATGAGGCGTAGAGGTCCAGCAGCAGCTTCGTCTCGCCACTCGTCCACTCACACCCTGCAGCTGAAATATGCATTATACACACATAAAATACATATAAACTGGCATTAATAGACTTTTTTGATACAGGGCACGAAGCTATATGCTCTCTGAGCCATAGAACACTTACTGTAAAGCATTAGTACTGTCACACTGTTTTGGCACAGCAAATATTGGGTGCTGTGGGGATCGCTTTGCATATCAGAACAGACAATCATGCAAATTCATAATATTACTATACATAACTTATTCACAGCATAATTTTCTTAGAGAGTAAATTTGAAAACACTGCATAATAAATATGGGGCCTCTTCGTGCAGCTGACTATTCGTTGAATTCAATTTTATTATTTAAGCACCCAATATTGAGAAGCGTGAGCAAGAAGCCATTAAATGGTTTTGCGTAATTCGTGGTTTTTTTGAGAGGGTTTGCAATCTGCTGGACCTATCTTCATCCTAATGCCACTAGCATGTTTGTGTATGCATGCTTACCACGTGCAGGAGTCCCTGGCTGACAAGCCCGACTTGGTGACGCACCAGTAGACGCTGCAGAATCTGTGTTTGATAATTGAAAAGCATTGTAGTATGTTAATATGTGTTAATTTTAAGCAGGTACACAATTTTCTTCAAGTAGTCCTTACACGTTGCTCGTCAAGGCATTGTCCTCTACATATATAGACGACTGTATACAAAACTAGTTCTACAGAGACACATGTAGACCAATTTACCATTTCCTAAAAATGCGCCCTGTGTATGTGACAAAGCGTCGGTGGCGTCACACTGTGTAGCACCTTCAAATAGAGAAAAAGAAAAGACATTTGCGGGTTAACACCAAAAGAGTAGAGGTCAAGAATCACCAAGAAAACGTTACTTCTCTAGTAAATTTTTCATGCATGTATTCATGCGCGAATACAGAGATCGCCATGCATTTTTATTAAAGGTAATACAGCAGCTTGGTGAGCGCTGCGAAAATTCCGGCGCTTGTGATATTCTAAATAGTAGGACTGTAAGGTGTTGGGTAAGCAACTGCTCTGATTAAAAAAAAAAGCCTGCTCACAACATGCCGTATTTTTGCGAGCGCCGATTGCGGCCGTTACCACGTGTACCCGCATGCTTTACAATTATCTGACCAGTCTTCATGCGGAGCTATCAAAGTTAGCATTCCGTGCAGAGTTTATTATCAGCGTCAAGTACGTCGCACTTACCGTTCAGATCGTTGCCGCTGTTTCTGAAAACGCCCAGCAACAGCCGACGCACAGCCGGTGTCAATTCCGCGTGCTCGTCCATACTTGCTACACAACTGCTGTTCGCGACTGCGTTAAAGTGTTCTACAAAGCTTTAACTGCGTGGTCGAAATGCGCGCCCTGCAGTGGCGGCCAAAGTTGCCAAGGAAACGAAGAGAGCGGAAAAAGAAACTGTTTCCGGAACCGGTTTGCGTGACGTATGCATAATCAACTTCCGGGGCACCTCTCACGGAGCATTCTCGTGTTTCACTGGCAGAGGTGGCTTCGTGCGATCCGAGTGCTCGCTCCGGGATTTCGGCGGTCGCTCTGAATCTCCCAGTGAAAAACACCATCAGCAACGTACAACGACGGAAGTGACGTATGCTGCTCGTCGTGTTTCCGCCCGAATCTGCGACTTGTCGGCGGAGCAGTGCGAGCAATCCGCCTCGGAGCGAGCTGCTCTGAAACTACCAGTGAAAAGCGCGGATCCACTCTGAATCTACCAGTGAAATGCGGTTTCGTCGCCACGGAGCAAAAAAACCTGCTCCGAATCTACCAGTGAAAAACAGCATATAGTTTAAAAAACATTGGAGTGATATCTTTTTTTTTTTTGGAGCATCATTTCCAGAACTCATGCGCGGCGAATAAATATTTGTAGTACTTTAACCCAAGTATATGTGACTTACAACCTCCTCGTACTTCAGCTATATAATGAAAATATTCTAGAATTCCAAGACTTTCAAAGAAAAGAAGCAGGGCATACACTGCACGCCTTTTTGTAGAAGATGCACGTTACGTACGTCATTGCGACCAATTCCCTCTCGGAGTGAAACTGTGCGTGCTTATGTGCGTGTGTCTGTAGAAGATGTTAAGATCGGCCTCCCTGGCTGGGCGCCGCTTGGACGCGGGGGACGATTGCAGCTAAGCCTACCCTGATTTGTTCTGGATCAACGCTCTCGAGGTGCGCCAAAAGCAGCGACAACACGAAAGTCATACTTCGAATTCTTTAGGGCTGTTGGCTCCCCTCGTCAAAAACTCTTTGGACGCGCCTAGGAAGAGCTGTTTGAAATCGAGGCTGCTTGTTTTTTTCGACGTGCCAAGAGATGCGCTGAACGATTAGCCGATAGCTTGGGATCCCTCGTCAGGTATGTTTCCCACACTCTTTGGTGCTTGCAAGTCTTCCATTCTCACAAGCCCTAGCCAGCCTAGCGCTGCAGACCCCATTCTGCACATGCGATGCAATGTTATTGCACTGTGATGTGTTGTGCGTATTATTGCACTGTGAGCTACGTTATGTTTCTCTCTCGCCGTGTGACAAACTGAACGTGCCCCTTCTCTCTTTGCTGGGTTGAAAAGAAGGCAGTGTTTGACTTTCTCTCTTTTTCTCACTCTCTCGTTTTTTTTACGTGACACTTTTACGTGAATCGCTTTTATTACGTGACACATTCGTTCTCCACTGCATTCGCCCGCTCGTGTCTGCAGATAACGTTCCAGTTCTATAGCGACGACACGCCGTTAATCGCAGTCACGTCATTGAATTTCAATTAAACAGAGGTTGCATTATTTATTTGCAAACTACTTCACCATAAAGTATGGTGAAGTAATTTATTACTTAGCCACTTGAGGAGCTTCCTAACTTGATTAACTTTTTTATCAAGACCTGAATATAAAGTTAAGATTTATTTGGTTAATTTTGAGCATTACCTTCGCAACAGAAGTACATCACCACTGTCCGCAACAATCATTATTCATCTTTTACAGTGCCAGTAGGTCCGTTCAAGGTACGCGATGAAAACATGTTTGCTGGGGTACGTCATATATGACATGTCGCTCAAGTGTCTGTCTCCGCATTATTGACGAATCCAGCCGTCTGGCAAGTTTTTTAAATTTTATTTTGTTTTTTTTTCTAACTGGTGGCCTCAGACAAGCTTATTACGCCTCTGCTCACCACTTATATAGCGTTGTTATACTCGGCGCCTGGGCCGACGGGGGAGAGTGGCGTTCTTTGTTCGTCAAACAAGTCACCGAAGGGCTGCCAGCTGTGTTTTGTCCATCTTAGCCGGGAAGTGAGGTGGCACTCCGACACCATAAGACGTTCGACGTGACGACCACAGTGGTTTCTTGGTGTCACAGGTGTAGCGTGGTAGCCACGCCCCAATCGAAGACGTTGACGTGAGTGAGTGCGAGCGGCACCGTCAGAAATGGTGTGTCCCCCGTGATTCAACAGCGCAATCTGGACCTCTTCCCTGATTTAGTCAAAACGCACACTTTATAATGAGCCACCCAGCTCATTCGCAAGAGATCTCTCGCCCTGTCTGTACAGCATGTAATAAATCCTCTGTTAAGTTTGCCATCCTATTCCTGAGTGCACATGCGTTTTCTTTTCTGTCTGTCTACACCCCCTTTCCTGTCCCTATTTCTCCACCCCCAGTGCTGGGCAGCAAACCGGATGCCAAGATCTGGTTAATTCCTCAGCCTTCCTTTCTCTCTCTTGCCATCTTACTGCCTTGGCATCTTCATCCCGGATATCTGATGCCTGAATTAAAAGGCATCAAATATTTTCTGCAGCTTGTTGAGACGCTGCATATAAGTGGTCATCCTCGAAAATTATCAACTTTACCACCATGGACAGGTGATGATATACACTGAGTAGGTTCGAGCATGTATTATGCCTCGACGCTTTTAATCTTCATTAAACTTCTCCCTTTCGATTTCATCCTTCGGGGCTTTGTGTAGTTCACCTAACGCGATGCATTTGTGCTCCACTGCTACCATTTCATTTCTACTGTGTATACGCCCTTTTTCGGGCACGATCATAGGCTGCCATCTTGGACTGATTATGACGCCGTTTTGCATCCATATGAATATTCGAATAATGCTACGGTGAACTCGCATGCATCAACACGCTGGGCCAGTACATTCAACGTTGTATGACCAAAATCATTGCTAATTACGACATGGAAAACCAGCAAAAATTGATTTTAAGCCTAAGATGGCAGCGTCTATGCATTACTGTAACTGTTACATTTATTTTTTGTCAATTTGTTCAATATGTCATTTCATGCAGCGGCCGCCGAACTTGTGCTGCTGTTCATAGTGGTACTCTCGGTCTGTGAAGCTGGATGAAGATAACTAAGAAGCCTGTTTTTTACTGGCTACATAATTGTGAAACGAAGCTCTAAATCAAGATGAAAAAGAAAAAGACAAATCTGTGAAAATTCGGTACTGGTGCATAAATGGCGCGCCGATTGCGCCGATGAAAAACGTCGGCGGCGGTCGCACGCCGCTAAGTTCGCGTCGGCGGCGGCGGCGTGGCGAAAACTCTCGGCGGCGGCGCGCCGACCAGTCGGCGCACACCTCTAGGTGTGATGAGCCTGGCGGTTTTCGCTTGTCGGAGAGGGTCTAACGGCGCGCTGATGCCGCAAGGGCCGCTGACGGCATCTGTTCGGGCTGTCACGGTGGATGGACGTGTTTTTCGAGCGCTCCGGATCGACTGCGCAGATAAGTGTTTTTGCATGTTTTGAGCTTGTCTTTATAGTTATAAGGCAGCGGTTGAAATCTTCGTAGCACTTATTTTATGGTACGGCTTTTTCGGGGGCCAGTCACCAGGTATTTATTAGTGCAGGTGTGTGTGTTTGAAAATTTTTTGTTGTTTTTTTTTGCCACCCCGTGGGGGAGGTGCGCGTACATTGAACACGCAAATTTTTGTAGTACAGCTTAGACTTTCTTTTTTTTTCGTAGTGCACGGCTCAAGTTTAGTAATTATCGAGTATAGGGAAAATTGGTGTCAGAAAGACATGGTTAAAAAGGGTGTAAAGTGTTCCGGATGTGGAGTGGGTTTGAAAGTGGACCCGAGCGTAGAAGAGGCTGACGCGAAGTGTAGGCAGTGTGAGGTCGAGGAAAAAATGAAGAAAATGATGATTGCCCAAAGTGAACTGCTGGTGAGAATCGATGAGCTCGAGACTGCGTTGGCGACAGAGAAAGAGAAAACGATGGCAATGGGAGAAAGACTGAAGTCCACCGAGGAAGCACTAGCGAAGCTGAACAAAGAAGCAGCCTACGGAGATAACAGTAGAGAATCGGCAACCAGAACGGTGGAGAAGGAAGAGCTAGCAAGTTTGTAAAAAACAGGTTTAGCCGGTTCAACTGTCGCAAGGCCCAGCTTCAGCGAGGTAGTGGTGGGGCTGGGAGGGAACAAAGCAGCCGGCGTCACATGTGCAAGTAGCCCCCAGGTGCAGGACGCTCCAGCTGAAAAGTCACAGCATGTGATAATCGCCGTGGACTCGAATTTAAATCGATGAACAGAAGCCATCAAAGAGAGGGTAAGAGGTGACAAGAGGGTTGCAGTAGGGGCGTTCCCAGGACGCAAGCTTGAAGCAGTCATGAGGCAAGCGAGCGAAAAACTCAAAACTACAGCTGATAGACGAAACCTCGTGATAATTTCAGGCGGTTTAAACGATGTCTTGAATGAAGATACAGCAGGACTAGCAGCCACACTGGCGAAAGGCGTCGATGACATGTGCGCCACTTCTCCTAAGGTACAGGTAGTGATATGCACGATACCGGAGGTACCGGTGCGTGATATCAACATGCAAAGAGCGTTTGTCAACGCAAACCAAGAGATATGGCGGATGAGTCGAGAGAAAGGCTTTGAGGTGGTGGAAATAAACAGAGAGGTGCACAGGTGGGGTGGTTTTCAACGAGACAGAATTCACTTCTATGGGCGGCTAGGTCATGAGTTGGGTTGGCGACTCGCAGGACGCGCGGTAGCTTTTTTGGGGGGCAAGCGAGCCCTTCGGTGTGCAGGATAGCTAGTAACGAGGAAAACAACCAGGGAGACTCTTCGACAGGTGTTATGGACAGATACGATTCCAAAGTGGCACCAATGTCTAAGATAGGTAGAGTCCAGGGCATAAATAGACGTAGCCACGAGCGCCGAGCCCATTCATACATAGGGTATATTAACATGCAGGGTGGTAGAAACAGGCTGAAGTGGGAAGAAATAGAAGAACAGCTAAGAGAAGAGAGGCCGATGGTATACGGTTTTGTAGAAACACATCTCAGGGACATGGAACAACCTCCGAACAATCCGGACTACGCGTGGGAATATTGTAATAGAACAGAAGGCAGCAGAAAGGGGCGTGGTATTGGGGCATTCATTCATAAAAGTACAGACTGGCAAAGGGTCAAGCAGGAGTGCAAGGAACATTTATGTCTACAAGGGAAAGTGGCAGGTCAAATGACACTCCTTGGTTTTGTGTACTTGTGGACGGCAGCAAAGGCCAGAGAGGAAAAGCAGGCAATGGTAGAGTGTATATCAAAGGATATTCAGGAGTTGGGAAGATTGTGCGAGATAATTATACTAGGAGACATGAATGCGCACCTAGAAGATATAGATGGGTATACCGACCCGACAGGCAAACTGATCATGGATATGTGTGAAAGGCATGACTTGATCATTTGCAACAGTACCGAGAAGTGTGAAGGGCAAATAACATGGGAGGTAGGAAGGCTGCAGTCAATGATAGATTACGCACTGATGTCACGTGGATGTATGATAAGCTCGGGGGAATGCACATAGAGGAAGGTGGCTCCAGAAGTCTGGGTAGTGATCACAAACGTATCAAGCTAAGTTTTGGAAGAGCAGTGAAAGTGGGAAGGAGACAAATAAGCAACAACAGGAAAATTTTTATTCAGAAAGGCAAATTGAAATAGCCACTAAACAAATTGAGAAAGTAATCACGGAGGATAATAAGACACTGTGGACATACAAGAATCTAATTAGACTCTTTGAGCTAGAGCTTGCTAAGACGCGTAACAAGTCACCCCGTAAAAGAAGACACAAACTCAAAAGTTGGTGGGATGTGGAAGTTAAGAGAGCCATAACAAAACGTCAGGAAGCCTCTAAGGAACACAGACATGCTAAGCAGCGGGGTGAACCGATAGATGATGTTGAAAGAAAATGGAAAACCTTTCTACGCTGTAGAAGGGCTGCATCCCTTCTGATCAATGAAAAGATTAGAAGAAAGGGAGCTCAGTGGCTGGCAGAAGTACATAAAAAAGATAGAAAGGCAGCTGCGAAATTTTGGAACCATCTAAACTACCTAAGAAGTGAGACGAGCCTAGAGCAGAGTTTTATAACTACAGCCCAAGGTGCTAGGCTAGAAGGGGACGAAGCTATTCAAAATATAAGAACAAGGGTGACAGAAAAATTTCAACAAAGAAGTACTTTATGCACCACAATAGACAAGGACGAATCAAGTGGTGCAATGGCTCCATTTTCACAACGAGGTTGGGAAAGGGCTGAGAAAAGGGTTCCTAGTAGTACATCAACAGGCTCAGATGGCATTCCAATTAGGCTGATAAAGACATTAGGTCCGAAGTCTAAGCAGGCTTTGAGAGAGGCAGTGAGCAAAATAATAATCGATGGTGAAGTTCCCGATGGATGGAAACTTAGCAGGATGAGCATGATCTATAAACGAAAGCGGGACAAAGCTGACATAAACAACTACCGTCCTATAACAGTGACATCAGTGGTCTACAGGCTGGCGATGCAGATTATAAAGGAAAGACTGCAGGCATGGATCGAAGATGAGGGGGTGCTGGGGGAACTGCAGAATGGGTTTCAGAAACAACGGAAGTTGGAAGACAATCTGTTCTCACTGACGCAGTGCATCGAAATAGCCGAAAAGGAACACAGGCCCCTGTGGCAAGCATTCTTGGATATCAAGGGAGCGTACGATAGCGTGGTTCGAGAGGAATTGTGGGGAATACTGGACACACTAGGCGTGGAACATGTAGTCACTAATCTTTTAAAGGGTGTCCATATAGGTAACAAGGTAGTTATAAATTGGGAAAAACGGGTATCGAAGCCTGCAGAAGTAAAACGGGGGCTTAGGCAGGGGTGCCCCCTGTCACCCTTATTATTCATGATGTACCTACAAGGATTAGATGCAAAAATACAGGGAAGTGGACTGGGCTTCAACCTCTCTTTAGTCAAACAAGAAAAACTTATTGATCAGGCACTACCAGAATTAATGTGCGCAGATGATATAGTGCTAATGGCCAACAACAAGGAAGATTTGCTGAGATTGATGGACATCTCCGGTAATGAGGGAGATAGGTTAGATTTTAGATTCAGTAAGGAAAAATCAGCAGTCATGATTTTCCATGACAACGAAGGTAGTGAGCTTAGAATACAGGAGGTCACGCTAGAGATAACACATAAATACAAATATCTGGGCGTATGGATAAGCAATGGGACCGAGTATCTGAGGGAACACGAAATATACGTGACGACTAAAGGTAACAGGAATGCAGCAGTCATGAAAAATAGGGCACTGTGTAATTACAATAGGTATGATGTTGTGAGAGGCATATGGAAAGGGATCATGGTTCCTGGGCTGACGTTCGGCAATGCGGTCTTGTGCATGAGATCAGAAGTTCAAGCAAGATTAGAAATTAAGCAACGTGGAATAGGTAGGCTTGCTTTAGGAGCTCACGGGAATACACCAAATGAGGGAGTACAAGGTGATATGGGATGGACATCGTTTGAGGGCAGGGAAGCTAGCAGCAAGATAAAATTTGAGAAGTGATTGATAGAAATGAAGGAGGAGCGTTGGGCTAGGAAGGTTTTCAGCTACTTGTACATGAAGAATGTCGATACGAAATGGAGGAAGCGAACCAGGAAGTTGACTGGTAAATACTTAGAAAACAGCAGGTGGCCAAACCAAAAAGAACTATCGGTTAAGAAGAAAGTGAAGGAAACGGGGACTGACATGTGGAAAATGGGCATGATTAAGAAGTCCGCACTAGAAATCTATCGAACTTTTAAGCAGGAAATTGCCAAGGAAAGGATCTATGATAATACTCGGGGTAGTTCTCTACTGTTTGAAGCAAGGACGGGAGTACTGCGAACCTAGACATATCGGGCCAAATACGAAGGGGTAGACACAGTATGCAGTGCGTGTGGAGAGGAAGAAGAAACTGCCGAACACTTGATAATGTTCTGTAAAAGGGATCACCCTATAGTTCAGGATGATGGCGCAGAGTTTTTCAAAGCACTGGGGTTTAGGGACTGGAAGAGCAAAATAGACTTTAAGCAGGTAGACTTAACTAAAAGGAGGTTATCTGATTGGTGGCTAAAGTCAAGGCACGAGTGAAAATTAAACTCTTCCCTGCAAAGTACGAATCCTCAAACTCACTTTTTAAGGGAAAAAATTAAATATAGTTTTGGGTTCATTAAGTATTAGGGCTTGGTGGCGCTAGCCACCGCCCGATCTAAAGGGTACAGCCATATCCATCCATTCATCCATCCATCCATCCATCCGGGTAGGGAGCGGCGCACTTCCCTGTGTTTGCTGCAGGTGCGCTGGGATTTTCTTGTACTTGTACTGCCAAGTCGTGCTTGTCTCCAAAAATACATCAAGGTATGTGACTGTATATGGTGTACAATAGAGATTGTTCCTAATGTTATTTTGTTCACAGGGATTCACTGCTGCTTATGGGTTCAATACTAAACTCCTCAGCTCTCTGAATGCCAAAGGTAAAAACCTGGATGAAATGAAGGCATAGTAGTGGACGAGATGAAGCTCTCTGCGCATCTGGACGTGTAGTCGTCCACCGATATTGAAGGTTTCGTAGGCCTTGGCAAGTTCACCGATGCCGCTGAAAGACAGAAAAAGGCTGACCATGGGCTGGTCATAATGTTCCAGCCATTTGCAGGGAAATGAACCCTGATCATTGGTAATAATTTCTAGTACTGCCGAAGCACATTTGTCAAAACATCTTGTAATTTTCTGTGTCTCTTCAGGTGTATTTTCGTCCAGCGGGAACGTGAAATCCAGGCTCCAGACAAAAATTTTAATAGAGGCAACAATTCTATGCGAGCAAGTCGGCCTCTACTTGGATTACATTTGCTGTGACGGTGCACCCTGGAACAGAATCATGTGGAACATCCTTGGAATACGCGCCAACTTAAATGACATTCAGTGCAGAGTCGTTCATCCGTGCGACAAACACAGATTTTTGTACTTTATTTCGGATTTCCTTCACCTGATAAAATGTACGTGTGAGAAAAACAATGATGAAGCACGGCTTCAACACCCACAACGGATGAGTAGGCTTGCTCTGATAATTCTGTGAAATTTGTATACGTGATACGTACTGCTCACCACTAATGTTAATGCTTAACAGTTCCTGATGCAACATGCAAATTTTACAGGCTCACTGGGAGCATGTGTCAGGCATGTGGAAGCTTGACAACAGTGCCATCACCTTGAAAGTGGCACCAAAGTGGACTCGACCGCATATCTTCCCAAATGGATTCGTGAAAATGCGAGTGGAATTGACATTTCATGTTTTTTGTCCGCAAGTTACTCGATGTATGGATTTCCACAAAGATCAAATCGAGGCTCGATACGCAAATGTTGGGCCAACAAGACTCGTCATTGGTCTCATGGCGGAATTGATCGAGGTTATGACGTCCAGGTTCCCAGCAGAAGTTTTACGGTAAAAGTGAAATATTTGCCCTGTCAATAATTTGGCCAGGCATCAAGTTTTCTACGCTTCATTCACTTTGTTTCAGACTTCATAGCCGAAAGGAAGCTGTGCTAGACCAGCCACTCAAGTTCCTTGATTTGTGGGAAACTCATGCGAAAGAGCTTGGCTTTCTAAGCAAAAGTACCGCGGTGGGATTGCGTGTGACCTTGCAAAGTCCGAAGCACCTCCTGGAGTACCTGACTGAGGAAGTTCATTTCACATACATTATGACTGCTCGCCTAAGCCAAGACTGCCTTGAGCGCTGTTTTGGAATTGTGCGGCAGGCAGGCGGTGGCAATGATCACCCCACCCCTGCATAGTTTGTTGGCATCATGAGGTAAATAAATATCAATTTTCACACGTAATGTTGCCTGTCGTATAAACATGTTACATATCTCACTACATTTGACTGCTGTTGTGCGTAAGTTATGCATTGTTTATTTATAGATGCCTAAGCTTCTGTAGCCTGGTGAAGAGTCCCAAGGGAGGCAACGTGGCTGACGGAGTGGTGGAGTCTCTTTTGTCCGTAGAAGAAATGATGCATGAAACGGAAGATGGCGAAGAAGACAACGAAAGACTTCCATCTGATGCTGTAGAAGTGTCGATAGATCATGCATCGTACACTGCTGAGCGAAGTGACTCCCGCCTTGTATAATATGTCGCAGGTTACGTTGCGAGAAAGCGTATACTTAGCAATAATTGTGATGAGTGCAAGAACGCCTGTCTTGTTTCGAGAGAAAATGTGCCAGGAAATCTCCCAGCCCAGGCAAGCAAGCTGTGGGATCTCGGCAGACTTTTGTATCCGTCGAATTCCATTTATACCCTCATCCTGAAACTTGAGGACAAAATCACTTTTCTTGAGCTCAGCACGTCTTCACGCCCAGTCAGCCATAGAGATGCTGAAGGGGATTGGCGAGACAAAACAAATTGGCTGCCCAAAGCATGGTGCTCTCTTGACCAAAAGTGCGGTGCGATTTTATTGCCTCACTCGTGTCCACTTTTTTTCGAAAGGCATGAATTAAAAAAGAAGACGAAAAGAAAGGGCAGAGAGTTAAGCCACGTGTACTCTAGTGGCAGAGCATGAGTACCTTGGCATGCATGAAAATAAAGTTATGTTTTTGTTAAAAAAGTATCTCCTCTATTTCTGCTACTGGGGACAATTCTCGAGTCACAGGTTTCGCGGCATACGTAAGTTTTAGCGCTCTTATAGCATTACTCGTATAAGTTAATGAGCAATTGTAGGCTGCTAAAATTTCGACGTTCGAGAACCGATAATTGAATGCCAAGTGAGAATTTAGGCTGTGACTCGCACAAGATTATGCGTTCGCGGCAGAACAGTAAAACGAGGCTCTTGTACCGACGTTTCTGCTCGTGGATGAAGGAACTTAACATGCTCTAAGTAATATGAAGCCTTCCACTAATCGCAACGTCTCGTATTACCCCTGTAGTTCTGCCGTGAGTAACCGAAATATTACGAAATCCACAAAAGTTTGTGTCGGGTCTCGCTCATATGCCTTCTCTAGAATTGTTTTCAGAGGCGAGAAAATATAGAGATACTTAAGCCACGTAAGACATTACGTGGCTTAAGCTCCATGTATTGTCGTACATTGGCTCAATAAAAAAGGTTTTCAGCGAAAATAGGCGACCGCCATATAGCGCGAGAGCAGGCCCGTAGCCAGAAATTTTTTTCGGGGGGGGGGGGGGGCACTTTTTTAAAACTAGGGGAGAGTGGGCCCCTTCCCCCCGGCTACGGGCCTGCGTTTAACTGCGCGAGAGAGATTTCTGCGGAGAGCAGCGCGCGCTCATTCGTATGTCGCCTGCGCAAGGGTACCCGGATAGATGGATAAATATGGCTGTACCCTTTAGATCGGGCGGTGGCTAGCGCCCCCAAGCCGCAATACTTAATGAACCCAAAATTATATTTATTTTTTTTCTTTAAAAAGTGAGTTTGAGGATTCGTACTTTGCAGTGAAGAGTTTAATTTTCATTCGTGCCTTGACTTTAGCCACCAATCAGATAACCTCCTTCTAGTTAAGTCTACTTGCTTAAAGTCTATTTTGCCCTACCGGTCCCTAAACCCCAGTGCTTTGAAAAACTCTGCGCCATCATCATGAACTATAGGGTGAAGCCCTTTACAGAACATTATAGAGTGTTCGGCAGTTTCTTCTTCCTCTCCACACGCACTGCATACTGTGTTTACCCCTTCGTATTTGGTCCGATATGTCTTGGTTCGTGCTATATTGGGGACTGGCTGGTCCCGACGAAGCAGAAGAAGAAGAAGAAGACGGCCGAAGGAGACGTACGTGGCCGGCGGGGACACTGACCAGCCCGAACACGCGGGTTGGCGCGAAGCGCCGAAAGAAAGCACAACAACCGCACTCCACGGTTACCTAACACACACTGGCTTTATTTTACAGTCGCCTTGAAATTCTGGATGCCAGAGCGGCGCCCCCTAGATTCTTCACAAGTCAATCCGAAACCGAAACTGAAAACCCAAAACACAACAGTTCGCAGTACTCCCGTCCTTGCCTCAAACAGTAGAGAACTACCCCGAGTATTATCATAGATCCTTTCCTTGGCAATTTCCTGCTTAAAAGTTTGATAGATCTCTAGTGCGGACTTCTTAATCATGCCCATTCTGCACATGTCAGTCACCGTTTCCTTCACTTTCTTCTTAACCGATAGTTCTTTTTGGTTTGGCCACCTGCTGTTTTCTAAGTATTTACCAGTCAAATTCCTGGTTCGCTTCCTCCATTTTGTATCGACATTCTTCATATACAAGTAGCTGAAAACTTTCCTAGCTCAACGCTCCTCCCCCATTTCTATCAATCGCTTCTCAAATTTTATCTTGCTGCTAGCTTCCCTGCCGTCAAATGATATCCGTCCCATATCACCTTGTACTCACTGATTTGGTGTATTCCCGTGAGCTCCTAAAGCAAGCCTACCTATTCCCTGTTGCTTAATTTCTAATCTTGCTTGAACTTCTGATCTCATGCACAAGACCGCATTGCCGAACGTCAGCCCAGGAACCATGACCCATTTCCATATTCCTCTCACAACGTCATACCTATTGTAATTCCACTATGCCCTATTTTTCATCACTGCTGCATTCCTGTTACCTTTAGTCGTCATGTATATTTCGTGCTCCCTCAGGTACTCGGTCCCATTGCTTATCCATACGCCCAGATATTTGTATTTATCTGTTATCTCTAGCGTGACCTCCTGTATTCTAAGCTCACTATCTTCGTTGTCATTGAAAATCATGACTGCTGACTTTTCTTTACTGAATCCAAAATCTAACCTATCTCCCTCATTACCGCAGATGTCCATCAATCTCTGCGAATCTTCCTTGTTGTCGGCCATTAACACTATATCATCTGCGTACATTATTGCTGGTAGTGCCTGATCAATTAGTTTCCCTTGTTTGACTAAAGAGAGGATGAAGCCCAGGGCACTTCCCTCTAATTTGGCCTCTAATCCTTGTAGGTACATCATGAATAATAAGGGTGACAGGGGACACCCTCCTAAGCCCCCGTTATACCTCTGCAGGCTTGGATACCTGTTTTTCCCACTTTATAACTACCTTGTTACCTTTATAGATACCCTTTAAAAGATTAGTGACTACATGTTCCACGCCTAGTGTGTCCAGTATTCCCCACAATTCCTCTCGAACTACGCTATCGTACGCTCCCTTGATATCCAAGAATGCTAGCCACAGGGGTCTGTGTTCCTTTTCTGCTATTTCGATGCACTGCGTCAGTGAGAACAGGTTGTCTTCCAACCTCCATTGTTTCCAAAACCCATTCTGCAGTTCCTCCCGCACCCCCTCATCTTGTATCCATGCCTGCAGTCTTTCCTTTATAATCTGCATCGCCAGCCTGTAGACCACTGATGTCACTGTTATAGGACGGTAGTTGTTTATGTCAGCTTTGTCCCCCTTTCCTTTATAGATCATGCTCATCCTGCTAAGTTTCCATTCATTGGGAACTTCACCATCGATTATTATTTTGCTCACTGCCTCTCTCAAAGCCTGCTTAGACTTCGGACCTAATGTCTTTATCAGCCTAATTGGAATGCGATCTGGGCCTGTTGATGTACTACTAGGAACCCTTTTCTCAGCCCTTTCCCACTCTCGTTGTGAAAATGGAGCCATTGTGCCACTTGATTCGTCCTTGTCTATTGTGGTGCATAAAGTACTTCTTTGTTTAAATTTTTCTGTCACCCTTGCTCTTATATATTCAATAGCTTCGTCCCCTTCTAGCTTGGCACCTTGGGCTGTAGTTATAAAAATCTGCTCTAGGCTCGTCTCATTTCTTAGGGAGTTTAGATGGTTCCAAAATTTCGCAGCTGCCTTTCTATCTTTTTTATGTACTTCTGCCAGCCACTGAGCTCTCTTTCTTCTAATCTTTTCATTGATCAGAAGGGATGCATCCCTTCTACAGCTTAGAAAGGTTTCCCATTTTCTTTCAACGTCATCTGTCGGTTCACCCCACTGCTTAGCATGTCTGTGTTCCCTAGAGGCTTCCTGACGTTTTGCTATGGCTCTCTTAACTTCCTCCTCCCACCAACTTTTGGGTTTTTGTCTTCTTTTCCAGGGTGACTTGTCACGCATCTTAGCAAGCTCTAGCTCAAAGAGTCTAATTAGATTCGTGTATGTCCACACTGTCTTATTATCCTCCGTGATTACTTTTTCATTTTGTTTATTGGCTATTTCTGGATAAAAATTTTCCTGTTGTTGCTCATCTTGTTTCCTTCCCACTTTCACTGCTCTTCCAAAACTTAGCTTGATACGTTTGTGATCACTACCGAGACTTCTGGAGCCACCTTCATCTATGTGCATTCCCCTGAGCTTATCATACATCCATTGTGACATCAGTGCATAATCTATCGTCGACTGCAGCCTTCCTACCTCCCATGTTATTTGCCCTTCACACTTCTCGGTACTGTTGCAAATCATCAAATCAAGCCTTTCACGCATATTCATGATCATTTTGCCTGTCGGGTCGGTATACCCATCTATATCTTCTATATGCGCATTCATGTCTCCTAGTATAATTATCTCGCACAATCTTCCCAACTCCTGAATATCCTTTGATATACACTCTACCATTGCCTGCTTTTCCTCTCTGGCCTTTGCTGCCGTCCACAAATACACAAAACCAAGGAGTGTCATTTGACCTGCCACTTTCCCTTGTAGACATAAATGTTCCTTGCACTCCTGCTTGACCCTTTGCCAGTCTGTACTTTTATGAATGAATGCCCCAATACCACGCCCCTTTCTGCTGCCTTCTGTTCTATTACAATATTCCCACGCGTAGTCCGGATTGTTCGGAGGTTGTTCCATGCCCCTGAGATGTGTTTCTACAAAATCTTTTACCATCGGCCTCTCTTCCCTTAGCTGTTCTTCTATTTCTTCCCACTTCAGCCTGTTTCTACCACCCTGCATGTTAATATACCCTATGTCTGAATGGGCTCGGCGCTCCTGGCTACGTCTATTTATGCCCCGGACTCTACGTATCTTAGACATTGGTGCCACTTTGGAATCGTATCTGTCCATAACACCTGTCGAAGAGTCTGCCTGGTTGTTTTCCTCGTTACTAGCTATCCTGGACCCCGAGACTCGCTTGCCCACCAAAAAAGCTATTGCGCGTCCTGAAAGTCGCCAACCCACCTCAAGACCAAGTCGCCCATCGAAGTGAATTCTGTCTCGTTGAAAACCACCCCACCTATGCACCTCTCTGTTTATTTCCACCACCTCAAAGCTTTTCTCTCGACTCATCCGCCATATCTCTTGGTTTGCGTTGACAACCGCTCTTTTCAGGTTGCTATCACGCACCGGTACCTCCGGTATCGTGCATATCACTACCTCTACCTTAGGAGAAGTGGCGCGCATGTCATCGACACCTTTCGCCAGTGTGGTTGCTAGTCCTGCTGTATCTTCATTTAAGACATCGTTTAAACCGCCTGAAATTATCACGAGGTTTCGTCTATCAGCTGTATGTTTGAGTTTTGCGCTCGCTTGCCTCATGACTGCTTCAAGCTTGCGTCCTGGGAACGCTCCTACTGCAACCCTCTTGTCACCTCTTACCCTCTTTTTGATGGCTTCTGTTCATCGATTTAAATTCGAGTCCCCGGCGATTATCACATGCTGTGACTTTTCAGCTGGAGCGTCCTGCACCTGGAAGCTACTTGCACCTGTGACGCCAGCTGCTTTGTCCCCTCCCAGCCCCACCACTACCTCGCTGAAGCTGGGCCTTGCGACAGTTGAACCGGCTAAACCTGTTTTTTCCAAACTTGCTTGTTCTTCCTTCTCCACCGTTCTGGTTGCTGGTTCTCTACTGTTCTCTCCGTAGGCCGCTTCTTTGTTCAGCTACGCTAGTGCTTCCTCGGTGGACTTCAGTCTTTCTCCCATTGCCCTCGTTTTCTCTTGCTCTGTCGCCAACGCAGTCTCGAGCTCATCGATTCTCACCAGCAGTTCACTTTGGGCAACCATCATTTTCTCCATTTTTTCCTCGACCTCACATTGCCTACACTTCGCGTCAGCCTCTTCTCTATCCGCTTCTACGCTTGAGTCCACTTTCAAACCCACTCCACATCCTGAACACTTTACAGTCTTTTTAACCATGTATTTCTGACACCAATTGTCCCTATACTCGATAATTACTAAACTCCAGCCGTGCACTACGAAAAAAAAGTCTAAGCTCTACTACAAAAAATTGCGTGTTCAATGTACGCGCACCTCCCCCACGGGGTGGCAAAAGAAAAAAAACAACAACAACAAAAATTTCAAACACGCACACCCGCATTAACTTATAAATACCTGGTGAGTGGCCCGCAAAAAAGCCGTACCAGAAAATTAGTGCTACGAAGATTTCAACCACTGCCTTATAATCATAAAGATAAGCTCGAAACATGCAAAAACACTTATCTGCGCAGTCGATCCGGAGTGCTCGAAAAACACGTCCATCCACCGTGACAGCCCGAACAGAACAGCGTGCAGCGCTCCAAGCGGCATCGACGCGCTTCGGCTTTTACTGTCTTACGGCTTGTGCTTCGTGTCTATTTCCCACCTTTAACCACATCGAGTTCATGGTAAATACTAGTTCATTGTATTCATGGTACTGCGACCCAACGCTCGCGAAACCTTTCTAAAACTAAGCAGGTTACACCCAGCGAGTATAATGTAGCAACCCTTTCTTGTCAGGTAGTGCTCAATGTACATGCCAATGGCTGCTAATGGGGATCGCAGTGTGCGCGTTAACTAAAAGCCGAATGCTCCTGTCTCTCATTCTCCCTTAGCAGCCATTGGCATGTACATTGAGCACTATCTGACAGGAAAAGGTTGCTACGTTATACTCGCACTATCTTTTTATTGTCCAACAACGCACAGATGAAATCTCTCACCGGCACCACCTTAGAGGTCAAAATATTATTCTTGTTACACACTACAATGGCTACGAGGGACGAACGGGTGCCGCTATAAGGCGCTTCGCCCCTAAAATCAGATGTATGCACTAACAAACAAAGAAGGCAAAATAACTAAAAAAATGGATAAGACAGTTAAAATAGCGGAGGAGTTTTACAGAGTTCTGTACAACAGCCAGGACAACCACGACCTTAATATGAGAACTAGCAGTAACCCAGATGGCGTCCCACCAGCAATTATAGAAGTCAGAGAAGCCTTGGATGGAATGGAAAGAGACGAATCTGCTGGTGAGAATCAGATAACATTAGATCTGCTTAAAGACGGAGGCCATATTGTGGTAAAAAACTATCCACCCTGTTTACGAGGTGTATCCTGACGAGAAGAGTACCAGAATATTGGAACAATGCATCTTAATACGTAAGAAAGGAGATGACAAGGACTTGAAGAATTACAGGCCGATCAGCTTGCTCTTCGTCGTATACAAGCTATATACAAAGCTAACAGAATTAAGGCAACATTAGAATTCAATCAACCAAAGGAACAAAGATTTCAAACAGGCTACTCAACAATCAACCACATTAATACTACTATCAATATGGTAACAGAGAAATGCTCTCAATGCAGCCAACCATTACACTTGCCTTCATAGATTACGAGGAGGCATTTGGTTCAGTAAAAATATCAGCAGTCATACAGGCACTGGGGAATCAGGGCGTCGATGAAGCATATATAAACATCTTGGAAGAAATCTACAGGGGATCAACTGCTACCATAGTGCTTTATAAATAAAGGAATGGAATACCAATCAAGAAGGGTGTAAAGCAGGGAGATACAATTTCTCCAATGCTATTTACCGTGAACTTGGCGCTTTAAAGTTAGAACACTATCTAGCGAGGCAAGTTTAACTGTACTATTCGAGGAGCTAGAGGGTGTTAAATGGGATGTAATAGGGCTCAGTCAGGTTAGGAGGACAGATGAGGCCTATACAGTGCTACAGGAGGAGCACGTCTTTTGCTGTCGTGGCTTGGCTGACAAAAGAGAACTGGGCGTGCGGTTCCTTATCTACAGAAATATAGCTGATTTGCGCATCTGACACTTGTTTCTTTATTTTGTTTTTTTTCTTGTGTGTTATATATGTTGTACCCACCCCCTCTGTAATGCCCTACGGGCCCTGAGGGTATTCTAATAAATAAATAAATAAATAAACATAGAGGATTACTATAGCATTAATGAAAGGGTGGTAGATATTATAATTAAACTCAATAAGGGATGCAAGATGAAGGTGGTACAGGCTTATACGCCTACATCTAGCCATGATGACACCTCAGTTGAAAACTTCTACAAAGACATGGAATCAGCAATTGACGTAGAACAGGTTACTCAAAAATCGACCTCATTCATACTATCAATAAGGTAATAGAGAAATGCTCGGAATGCAGCCAACCACTATAAATAGACTTCATAGATTACAACAAGGCATTTGATTCAGTTCAAATATCAGAAGTCATGTAGACACTGCAGAATCAGGGTGTCAACGAAGCATATATAAAAACATGCTGGAAGAAATCTACAGAGGATAACCTGCCACCATTGTGCTCCTTAAAAAAAGGAACAAAATACCAATGAAGAAAGGTGTAAGACAGGGGAATACAACCTCTCCAAAGCTGTTCACCTTGTGCTTACAAGTGGTTTTTCAGAGGCCTAGAATGTGAAGAGTTGGGGGTAAAAGTTAATGGAGAGCATCTTAGTAATCTGCGCTTTGCCGATGACATTGCATTGCTGAGTAACTCAGGAGAAGAATTGCAACTCATAATTACTGAATTAGACAAGGAGAGCAGAAAGGTAGGTCTTAAAAGTAATCCATAGAAAATGAAAGTAATGTACAACCTCGAAAGAGAACAACACTTCAAGATAGGTAATAGTGCACTTGAAGTTGTAAAAGACTACCTGTACTTAGTGTATCGTTTAGCTCAGAGACAAGACGACGATGAACACGTGGCTGGGCCTCGCCATAACGAAAGACCCCTGGCCGTTTATTTGCTGGGCTTAAGTAGCCGCGCTCACAGCGGGGAAGGGGGAAAGAAAGAAAAGGAACGTAAAGCGCACGAAACAGTGGAGAGAAGACGATATCGCCTAGAGCGAATGCTGATAGCAGATAGTCTGGTCTGTTACATCTTCTCTTCACACATTTTCAAAACACTGATTTCTTTTGCACTCATTTCCTTGATCGAAGGATGGCCCGTAGTGAAGGCGCTTCGGTTCGCTGCGCTGGCGTCCTGACCTGCGCAGGCCAGCCAGTGGGCTTCCTGGAGTGTCTGGAGAAGTGGTGGCGCTATAATCTTCTTCTGGCTGAGTTGGTTGCACCTGGTGACACCCCAGTGGGTTGTCCGGCGTGATGTTGCCGCGGTGTCCATCACTGAACTTCGTCGGAGGCCTCGCGTCGGGGTTCGGATTACCCTCGGGGCTGACCTTGTCGTTGAAGTTTTCGTCCGTTCGCAGCAAGTGTTGTCTGTTCCGTCACAGGAGCCCATGGTCTTCCGTTCTTACCACGTATGATCGTGGTGCAGTCTCTCGTACCACTTTCGCTCAGCGTGACCAGCTTCCATGTTTGATCCGGACCACATTTCCGGCTTCCAAGGGTGGTAGTGGCCTGCCTCGGGAAGACTGTCGCTGTTTCCATACGGGCATGCCTCCGTCGACGTTGTATTCTGGAAGAGTGGCGTGCAGGCGACGACCTTGCAGTAGTTCTCCGGGTGAGTGACCGCTGTCAAGGGGAGAAGATGGATAAGCCAACAGACCAAGCCATACATCACCCCGGGACTCGTGGATTTTCGTTAGAATACGCTTTACGATCTGTACCCCCTTTTCAGCTAAGCCATTTGATCGTGGGAACTCTGGACTTGAGGTGATATGCTCGAAGTCATATCGGCGCACGAAGGACGCGAACTCTCGCGATGCTAATTGAGGCCCGTTGTCGGTGCAAACTTGGTTGGGAATGCCGTATCGTGAAAAGATAGCAGATATCTTGTCGATTACTTCCGCCGCCGTGGTACCTCTGAGTTTCTCCACGTCAGGAAAGTTAGAATGGGCATCAAACACAACTACGTAGTGTTCTCCAGCGAATGTAAATAGGTCTATGCCTACGCGATGCCACGGTCGGTCGGGCGTTGGCTGCAGCAGGAGGGGTTCACTCGGTTGACTGTATGCGTACTTTCGACATACGCTGCACGTTCGCGCTCGTCGCTCAATGTCACTGCTCATTCCCGGCCAGAAAACCAGTCTACGGGCTCTAGCTTTGCACTTGTTCATACCTAAGTGGCCTTCGTGAATTCGCTCAAGAATTTCCGCACGCATTGATTTAGGCACCACAACTTTGCAACCCTTTAGCACCACTCCATTGACCACGGATAGCTCTTCCGCATACGGTTTCAGTACACCGTCTATTGCCATGCCATCTTCCATTTGTTTCATGGTGCGGCTGAGAAGCGGATCTTCGAGGGCTTCCTTCTGCAGCCGCAACATAGTCGCTTTGCTTATGATGCTGGTGACTACTTGCGTTGTGTGGACGTCCACGTCCTCGACTTCGTCGCCTACGCCAGTTGGTAGTGCAGCCCTAGACAGCAGGTCTGCGAGTAACAGGTCGCTACCAAGTACAAACTGCAACAAAAAATCATTTCATAAGACGGATGAAAAACCGCTGTATCCTGGGTGGCATATCTGCAATGTTCTTTTCGGCAATCGCACGTAATGGCCTGTGATCAGTTTCTATCGTAATGCTTCGTCCATACACGAACTGATGAAAGTTTTCACAAGCGAAAACAATTGCCAGTGTTTCCTTTTTTCATCAAAAAGAGCCAGCAATGGAGGATTAGCGAGCGCTGCGCAGATCTGGTCCCATTCGCGCTCATGGGCTGTTGTCCACTCAAACACCGATGCTTCTTTCACCAGGCTACGCAGCAACGCCGTTTTGTCACTCAAAGCTGGCATGCAGGTATTTCCGAAAGTAGTTCACAACCCCGAGTAATCTGCGCACACCCTGTTTATCTTTTGGGGCTGGCATGGCACGGACGCTTTCGATTAGATCGGGGTCCGGACGAATTCCGTCTCTTCCGATAACGTCGCCAAGGAATGCAGCCTGCGTGGTGCCGAACACGCATTTAGCTGGATTAAATGTCAGCCCTTCCTCTTGCGCCCGCCTTAGTACTGCGATGACGCGTTCGTCGTGTTCTTCCTTTGAGTCACCCTATATTAAAACGTCGTCTACGTAGACGCGCACTCCCGGCAGCCCTTCGAACATCTCTGTTAGAGTTTTCTGGAACACCTCGCTGGCTGAGGAAATTCCGAAAGGCAGACGCAAAAAACGGTACCGCCCAAATGGTGTCGCGAAAGTGCATATTCGTGAAGTGGCCTCATCTAAAGGAATCTGATGAAAGCCGGCATTAGCGTCGAGCCGGGAGAAATATTGTGCTCCTGCCAGCTCGCTCTCTATGTCCTCTCTTGAAGGGATAGGATAGTGATCCCGCTTAATGCTCATGTTCACTGCTCTAGGGTCCATGCAAATGCGAAGGGTACCATCCTTCTTGTGCACAACTACCAGGGGGCTCAACCATTCAGTTGGTTCATCCACCTTGACGATGATTGAGGCCTTTTCCATTCGTTGCAGTTCTTGTCGCAGGCGTCCTTTCAACGCTATGGGTACTCTGCGGGCAGGCTGCACGACTGGAACGGCATCCTCTCGTAGCACCATTTTGTAGGGTCGCCTGACGCAGCCGGTGCCGCTGAAGAGGTCAGGAAATGCAAGCTGGAATTTCGTTTGCCCATCGCCTACCTTCACGGCGTCCACCGTCACCGGTACCAGACCAAACTGCTGGCATGTCTTTAAGCCAAGGATGGCTTGGCGCCCCTTTTTCACGATAAAGAACGAGACTGAATGCTGTGCTTCGTTTATCTCGAGATCTTTGGTCGCCACGCCAACGTGTTTGATTGTACTGCCGTTGTAGGCGGAGAGGACAGCGGCGCTCTTTCGCGGAGTGCTTGCGTGGGCGATTCGGTTGAACATGGTTAGGGGCAGCAAATTTGCCCGAGACCCGGTATCCACCTTGAATTGTATATCCTGACCGGCTATTTTTCCGCGAACCATCCAATCCGCTCCTATATCTCCGGTGACGCCGCAAATGCTGATGCCCAAGATGTCAAAATTTTCATCGCTTTCTTCGGCTTTGTGAACCTCGCTTATCCTGCGCGCATTGTTGCAGCATGCGGTGAAGTGATTTCGTTTCTTGCATACATAACAAGTTTTTCCATACGCCGGGCACCGCTCGGGGGCATGTACCTTGTTACAATTTAGACACCAAGTTCCATTCGCAAACTTCGTGCGGTGTGTGCGGCGTGTAACGTCAACGTGCATGCTTTCATTTGACCATGCTGCGCTCTGAATGGCAGCAATCTCAGCAGCTTTGCAAATTTCTTCTGCTTTCTGCAAGTTTAAGTCCTTGTCGCTCAGCAACTTTTCTCGAAGTTTCGCATTATTTGTCCCAAACACCGCTTGATCCCTGATCATGGACTCTTCAAGCGTACCGAAGTTGCACAGCTTTGCTTGCTTTTTTAAGTCCCGCAGGAACCGCTCAAAGGGCTCGGCCTCTTCCTGCTTTCGCAGTCGAAAAATGTGCCTTTCGTAGACTTCATTACCCTGGTCGACACAATATTCTTCAAATTTCCGCACTAACGTGTCATAATCTTCTTTGCTCTCACCTGCCGCAAACTAGAAGTTGTTGTAGACCTCGAGCGCCTCGTCCCCCGCGGTGCTCAGAAGAATCGCTGCTTTTACGGCCGATGGGCGGGGCTTCTCCGGTTCCGTAGCGGTGATGAACAGCTGCAGCTTCTGCTTGAATACCAGCCAGTTTTTCCTGATGTTGCCGGACAGTTGCAGCGGTTCCGGGGGCTTGACGAGGTCCATTTCGAACGTCAGTATCCCACTTCTGACACCATGTATCGTTTAGCTCAGAGACAAGACCACGATGAACACGTGGCTGGGCCTCGCCATAACGAAAGACCCCTGGCCGTTTATTTGCTGGGCTTAAGTAGCCGCGCTCACAGGGGGGAAGGGGGAAAGAAAGAAAAGGAAGGAACGTGAAGCGCACGAAACGGTGAAGAGGAGGAAAAGACGATATCGCCTAGGGCGAATGCTGATAGCAGATAGTCCGGTCTGTTACACTTAGGACAGGTAATAACCGCAGAGCCGAACCACGAGATTGAAGTAACTAGAAGAATAAGAATGGGGTGGAGCACATTTGGCAAGCACTCTCAAATCATGACAGGTATATTGCCACTATCCCTCAAGAGGAAGGTATATAACAGCTGCATCTCGCCGGTACTTAGGTACAAAGCAGAAACCTGGAGACATACAAAGAGGGGTCTACTTAAATTGACGATGATGCAGCGTGCAATGAAAAGGAAAATGGTAGGTGTAACCTCAAGGGACAAAAAGAGAGCAGATTGGATCAGGGAACAAAGCATGGTTAAGGATATCATAGTTGATATCAAGAAGAGAAAATGGACAATAGTTATGCCTATTCATTCATAAATGTTGTTGACTGTATGGTAGAGGGATGTTGAAAGGCACAATTGAGCAGGACCTCACTTATCATTGCTTTATAAAAATATCTCACAATGGTACAGTCATTCATTGAGTCACGCATTAAGAGGTGTGCATCAAGAGCCACAGTTTCTGCTTACAGGAGCTGTTCGTAATTGCGAGTATAGTACTTGTGTTTTGGTTGAGAGTAGCTATATCGGCTTTGCTTTGGGGCACACTGCATGGTTTTCCGATAAGCAAATACTAGTTGAATATTGATGGAGCTTACTTTCTGGTAGTATTGCATGCGTGAAGTAGTCATTACGGTCTTGCTAACAGTGCAAATATTTCTTTCAGATGGTTCACATGAGTACGAAATTGCGAGCATCGCAATTTTTGCGATGCGTGCAAATATTTCTTTCAGATACACATGAGTACGAAATTGCGAGCATCGACCTGCCGCCTTTCCAAGGGAGAAATCAAGATGCTTCACGGGCCCTGCACTTCGCCTCGTTTTTTTTTTTTTTTCCTGATTTTGTGTCATGCTTGCTCTATCTTTCGTGAACGCGGCTGTGACTTGCTGGGAAACTGATACAGCATTACACGTGTAGAGTGTCCCATGGTGTTGCCTACGTTGTTGTGAAAGCCTACAAGACAACAATAATTCGGACCTCACCGACGCTTCTGTGGGGCCGCTTCTTTTATCACGTAAAAGGCAACTTTGCACAGTGAGTGTCTCGTTTAGGCACGCCAATTAAGCTGACGGCACAACACCGAAGTTCCCCACACCGACTGCAGAACACGTTTCGCATGTATATGCGCTCCCGTTTCGGCGAAACACGCTGACTCGTCTGCGCCCTCTCTCGCACCTATCCTCAAGTTTTCCGGAGCTTGTCGCCAGAGCCAGGCGTGGCGTTGTCATCGCTCCGCAAACTTAGAACCGAGCAAAAGATGCTCCGTGTTTTGAATGGTTTGTATATGCCAAGCTGTCGCAAAGTTTTTTAAACAGGGTGGTTTGATGCTCTTTGAAGAATGTGAGGAATACAGTCAATGAATGCCGTCTTCACTTGTTGCACACTCCTTGCGGCCCTTCGCACCCTTTCATTTATTAAATTCTATCATTTGGTTTGTAATAAATAACTTATTTTAAACGGTTAGGGAAAAGTAAGGACTTTACTTTTTCTTACTTTTGGAAAATCGATAACATTAACAGAGTTACTCTTCGTTGGCCATGTGCCCGTTGCTGGTTGCACTCAGCTCGGGCCCGTCGCTCCTGGCTGAGAGACCTACTTCTTCTTTGTTCATCTTTACTTTTTCTTTTTGTGTCCTCTGTATTTTTTAGGGGCAAAGCTCCTGAAGGTGTGGTTCGTGCGTCTCCTGTATTTAGTTGCCACGTCTCGTTTAGTCCTTGGAATGTCCGCTGAATGGCGGTACTTTTATATAATTAATAAGTGATGAAAAGATGTGAGATGGCGGTACTTGGAGTGTTCACTAGATAGACCGACGTACCCACAGACGTAGAGTCTTGTGGGCAGATGGACGGACAGACAGAGGGATTGACGGACAGGGGGACAGATATACATACAAGCAGACGGACGGACGGGGCCAGCGGATGATGAACGGTTTGCTCATAAAACCATTCGAACTTCGCCCCCCCCCCTTATCATTATTCACTCCGTGGATATGCTGCGATGCTTTTTGTCTTTTTTCTCTGCTAATTTTCATTTATTTCTCTCTGTATTCTTTACTTTCTTTCCGATCTTTCATTCTCCCACTATTTCTCGTGTGCTTTATCTTTATTTATCACTTTTTTTCTATCCGTCTTTTACTGTACTTCCTTCTCCCTATTTCTCATTCATTGTATACTATGCTTTACTCTCTGTGGCCTTACAGCCCCTTTATATAATATCCCGCAAGACGCGCGAACGGAATGTCATTTCTGCAATAGCGAAGTTTTATTGCAGGAAATGTGATTTTCAAAAGATTTTACTGTACTTATTTACATTTCTAGCAGAAGGCTCTTGAAATTAGTCAACTTATGTCGCATTTGTTTTCGCACATGTGTGCCTATTTTTGGCTACTCATAAGCCCTTGGTTCAAGTTGGCTACTTTTTGGCTAATGTTTTAAATTTCTTGGCTATATTTAATCATGTCGACCTGACAACCCTGTTTCCAGAAAGAAAAGATCTGGGACCTTTCAATAAATATGCGGTAATTGTGAATCCATACAAAACATAAGCACAGATCTTGTAGGAATAAAGAAATACTTAATTTGCATAGTTCCAAAAAGAATACTAGCAGCATAAATAACTTTTGCTCCTTTACCTTTGTTCTTCCCGCGAGAGTTGCGAGCGCCTATTCGAAGGCGTTTTAGGTCAACCTCACTAGTTTAGAGAGAGAATTTATTGAGAGAAATGTCGGCCTTGCTCTGGCCTGCTACTCTACACTGGGGAAGGGTGACAAGGGAGCGAAAGAGTGATGAATGACGATGATAAGATGATTATCTTGATACGCTGGGGTAACTCTAAAAACATGCATCCAGTACAGTGGCTTCCAAGAATGCTATGCTGCTGGCATCAATCTACGGACTTAACACTACCTCATCGGTTAATGGTGGACTCATTTACTTACTAAATTAGTCCCAACAAAAGCAAGGGGTTACCCATAGCGGAGTCGCTGGATATATGTAGGCTCAGTCAAGGGTGCAAGTACTTTGTAAATATATATGATGCAAGAAAAACACTTTGGTGCTGACTGCATTTCTATTACGCTTGAATTTTTCTTCCACATACTATAGCTAATTTCCTTTTTGTGGTTTTAGAAATAATAGAACAATGGGTCACAATACGACATTTATTGGTAGGTTTCAACACGCACAATGTTGGCAAGATCACCCTTCATTTTTTTGCGGGTCAACATGAAGACACGAACTGCAATGTAAGATACCCGTTCATACAATGAGACAAGACAGCATGTCTATACAAATGACAGGAGTGTTAACTGTCTCTCACAATAAGTTGCCACAACATGCGTGCCTAATGTGGTCATATGCAAAGGAACTTTGGCACAGCCTACTTGCCGAGTCGACCAACTTGACAGCAATAACTTGAGAATGAGTTCAAGCTATTGCAATAAAATTTCACCCTGCCAATCGGCACTCTTTACATAAAAGCAACATCTCCAATCCCTGAGATGAGCCAAGAATATTTGACATTGTGTAAATAATTTACTACAAGAAAGCATGCCATCAATAAGAAGCAAGCTGAAAACAATTAGTGTATAAAGCCTAAATTTATATTACTCACAAAAAAATAAGATAGACCGGAGCAGCATGGTAAGTTATCTGTGCAGTGAACAGGTGCTAGTAGAGATGTGTATTGCTTTCAGTAGCATCATACTTTACTAGCATCAAATTATTTGACGAATGATGCAGTCATGAACGATTTTTGTATCTATGACCCAGGGCACTGTACTTGATTACATTAAAGAGCATGGTATAATTTTACTGATTTAAATTATTTTGTATTGACAAAACTGCATAGTGCTGGAATCAACATAACCTAGTGAGCGAGTTTCACTCTAAACCACTGTGATAAATTTAGAAGTGAAGATAAAATGGCTAGGTTTGTTGCTTTTGAAATGCAGGTTCGTTGACCAGGTAAGTGCCGTAGAAACAGAGACGTTGAGGGTGGCATTAATTTGATTGTGCCATGAGACAGCAACATGCGCTTAGCAACGTGCAGTTTATATTTTCTAAACATTGTACCTTCGGTCTCATTTTATACGCTTATCGTTTGACTTGTACATAAGATGGTTTCTGCACTTGTGGCTCGAGAAAAGACACTTAGTAATGCCGTGTAATCGCACAAGTGCCTTAATCCCTTCAATCTGAAACATATTAGGCTGCATTAACAAACTGCCTAGGTGTGTGTGTGCGTGAATGTGTAGTGTGTTTGCTCTCAATTTTGAAACTGTTAGAAGACTCATGTACGACCTTTCACAAAACTGTGTGAAATACAACAGGGAATGAGTTACGAGGACTGTGACAACAGATGAGTGACAATGCATAACATGACATTGGACGGCTTAAAGGCGTATGGTGCCAGTTGGTTGAATAGTGTGCCGCTTCATCGAACAGGAACATGGTTTCACTTCTGATATTAAACAAATATTTTGGCACTCTCATCACACATTTTGCCCGTGAACGTTTTATTACGTGTAGAATGCAGAAAGAAATCAGATATGCAACTATGTAAAAAAAAAAAGAATATAATGTATCTTGAAATTAAACTTAAGCCTGATAATAACGAAGTTACAACTTACACACAAATAAGTTTGTTATATCAGAAAACTTCGTTATGAAGGTACAACTCTAAGACTATCTTTTAAAACCTTATCCATCGTATGCTTCATTTTAACCAATATTCCATTATATAAAATTCGTTGCATCGAGTTCATGATCATGAAGCTAGTAAGATAAAAAGCTATCTGAAAATTGTGCATAATTAATTATACTTTCAGCCAAGACTCTAGTATTATCAAACACCTTTGAAATTCCTTTGATGATTCTGAACGGGAAATTTTGGCAGCCTGCCCTGTTCGTAGCACAAGCCTACAAAGAAATTCGTATGAAATTTTGTATAGGAAAAAAAAAACGGTAGCAAGGGGAAGGTAGTAGCTTGCGATGAAAAGCTTGTAAACGGGCGTGGTGTCGAGCCGACATTTAGACACAACCCCTGTTTACAGATTTGTATAGGAAAGCTTCAGAGTTGACAAAACCTTTGTGCAAGAGTCGGTTGATCTGGTAGTTGAACTTATCAGTACACTAACAATCTGTATCACAAGGACAAAATAATCGACAGCTTGAAGCAGCCTTCTATGAAAAAATGAGCTTCAGGTTTTGCTGTCCTAGCTTTCGCTGCCACCTAGTTCAATTTTACAGAACTGATTGAGCACATTCAGTGTCCAGGCTTCTCATTCTCGGTTTGGGGACCTTGTTTAGAAAATTCTGTTGCTCTATGAACAAATGCAGTGCACCAGATATCATATTGTCTAAGCAGCACTGGAAGTTATTGAAGTAACCTTTGAAGAATAAGCTAGCACCCCTTTGATACTTGTAGTATCCTATAATGACATTGACATTATCATACAAAATGAAGACACTGATGACACAGATCCGCATGCAGAGAGTACCCTCTCTTCGCTTCAGTAAAACCTTTCCACTTCATTGGAAATGTTTTGACTGCTATTCATCAATGAAATAGTTCTTTTTGAATGAATAGGGAATGGTTAGTGATAGGCAGACATTTCTTAAGAAATGTTTAGTGTGCAGGACTTCATTACCATACGGCAGCATTGAAGGCGTGAATCTAAGTTAGAAGCATGCGAGACACTTGGTTGGCATTCATGAGCGCCAAAAAAAAAAATGCGGAGAAGAAGACACAGGACTACTGCTGACTGCTAGCTGTTCTGGTTGATTAGTCCCCTGTCTATGTCCAATTTTTTTCCCCTGTTTAGCAATGAAGTTTAGAAGATTCTGCCAACTGTGAATGACCACATGTATACACACAAGCCTTCACTTGCTTCAGTATTTTCAGCCACAGTGATTGTTTGTAATCAATTGATGTTGAGCTGCATTTGAGAACATGTACTCAAAACGCTAATGAGATGGTTTTGAAAGCGATGAACATTTCGGAACTTCTGACACACATGGACATATGACAACCTGGTCAGTGTGACGTTAATAAAGTGGGAGCTGTTACTCCCCCAATAATTGCTCCATTACCGTAGCTAATACTTTTTACAGGAAAACAGGGAGCCAATGGTATCATGTTGAGACTCCTTGTGGGATGAAATAACCCGAGTATTGTTTGTCGCAATTTACAGAACAAAATTACATGCACAGGTAACATGATCGGTTAGGAGCATGTTAATGAACCTACACACCTCGAACAACACTGTATAGAACTAACTGTAAAACAGGCTGCATCCTTCACCAAACAATAGCTGCCTGCAACTTCTTTTGTCATTCGTGACGACCGACTTACAAAAGAAATACATCACTGCAGCATTGTTCTGCACTGCAGTTTAGAATTTTCATAGTCTATGTAGGAGATATTGTAACAACTGTAGCACTTCCACCATAGCTGCTCCTGCGGGACAAAGATAACACTGTGTTAGAAAAAATAATTTCACACATATATGCTCAGGGTGTGTTTGGCGATATCTTCAAAAATTTTTAAAGGTAAGGAAAATGTAACATTTCAACCCTGCCTTCAAAATTCATTTTTTTTGTGCATGGAGTCAGGCATTTGAACAAGACTAGAGGCGTAAGTTACGGTAATAATAAAAGAGTTTATCAGTTTATTTTTAAAGTGGCGGAAGCAAGCAGTGGTGGCAAATAGGACACTTTTGAGTTGTTCTTGGGAAGCACTTGTTTCCGCTTAAGGATTTCTGGGTAATTTTAACATAGCGGTAAAATCTGACAAATTTTGCCAGCGATACGAAACCAAAAAAATTCGGCAGATCCCACCTTCCTGGGAATCGACTTTATGCGAAGCATGCGGAGGGAATGTGACCATGTTGCATTTTTCTAATTGAGTGACACGCAATAAAATGACGCTAAATATGTGTGCAAATGTTGCACGTACAGACACATGCTAAAGACCTGCAGATGTTTGCACCTGCGCAACGATGCTAACTAGAACATGCGTATTAGCAACACCAGAAGCTGATATGAAGCGCTGTGCTTGCAAAGATGGCGAAGATGCTGGCCCTAGACACTGCTACATAAATGAACTTCAGCACATGGCACCTAACCACAATCGATGTCAACTCGATGTGATGGCTGTATCAAAGGAGTACATATGTAATGTTTGTAAAATTCGGTAGGCAGCACTGCAACCACTACTGATGTTTCACCAAAATTAGCGTCTATTTGAAATAGTAGTTCCGAGACCTGATGTAGCTCTGTGGTAGAATGCTTGACTGTCTCGCAGAATTCTTCGGTTCGATTCGTGTTGGGACCCTAAAATTTATTATTTGCATTCGCGAGGGGGTGGGGAAAGTAAAATCTGCCTATGTCCGGTTTTTCTTAACACTGAGATTTATTCTATGCCTTAGTTGGGTTGACGCCATCGATGTCGGGTATTGTTCACGCACTACAATTGCCCATGTGTGTTCTTGTCGTTGCTGCCTAGATACCAAGTGTCAATCACCTGTGGCACATACCCGCTAACCAGTGGCACATACCCGCCTGTGGGTATGTGCCACTGTCTGGCGTGAATTGTTTGATGAAGTACGTGAGAGGATTGTGCAATCATTCATGTCTTGACCAGCGCGTCATATTCGTCAAACCATCTCACCTTCCCATACTAATTTTGGTTCTTGCCAAATTAAGGGCGTGGCCACGAGAGCCCCCAAACGTAAGCAGCTAGATTAGATAGATAGATAGATAGATAGATAGATAGATAGATAGATAGATAGATAGATAGATAGATAGATAGATAGATAGATAGATAGATAGATAGATAGATAGATAGATAGATAGATACGCTCAAAGTGGCCAAAGTTTGCTAAGAAATGCTTCGCATTTAACAAGGAAGAGGGCAAGTGCCATATTCCTCTGAGAATTCTAGGATGAGCGAAATTAAGCTTCTCTTTGTGCAGGCCATGCTTGCGATTAAAGCACGCAAGCATGCACGGTGTGCATTTATCAATACAAAATGAAAAACACTACTATAGTCCTTCGCATGATCCTTGTTGCACTCATTTGCGCTTCAGTTTCGATTTCACCACTTAAATTGGCTGAATTTCTTTGCACCGGAATAACTGGGAAATGCCACTTTCTCGAAATTTCTAATTGGTAATAGGATCTTCACAGGAAGGGCTTCAATTCTAGAATACACCCCGACCGCCTCTCTTCACTAAGTGACATAAATAATAATCATTTGTGGCTTTTAACGTTTTCAAACCATGATATAATTGTGAAGGACACCTTATAAAGGGCTTCGGAAATTTCGGCCATGTGAAATTCTTTAACATGCTCCTAAAGATAATGCACAGGCCTTGAGCATTTTCGCCTGTATCGCAAATGCAGCCAACGCGGCAGAATTCAATCCCGTGACTTGTGGGACAGCAGTCGAAAAACATGACTACTAGACCACAATAGTGAGCTGTACTAATGAAGGGCGCTAACTTAATTTGTTTAATTACTGTCATATTTGAAGTATCTGGTAATCCAAAGATATGCACTGTCACAAAAAAAAAGCAATTATGAAAGAAGCCAGGGAACATTATATTTTATTCTAGTTCTCAGCCTTTCAGACACTTTTCTTAAAACAGTCTGTTGTGCTGAGGGAGGATCATAATTACTGTCATATTTGAAGTATCTGGTAATCCAAAGATATGCACTGTCACAAAAAAAAAGCAATTATGAAAGAAGCCAGGGAACATTATATTTTACTCTAGTTCTCAGCCTTTCAGACACTTTTCTTAAAACAGTCTGTTGTGCTGAGGGAGGATCATCTATACAGCTCTGTAAACAATGAATGTGTTCTCAAGCATACTGCTCAGTTCCCAACCTCTCATGCTCCCAAGACATTTATATTTACAACACACTTTTATGAATGGCAGTGCTGTTGCTTGTACCTTGAATCTTCCAAGGCATAAAAGGCAGTTCCCCTCAAGCTCAAAGTGTGTTAGAGAATTGCACAGTGACATGGGGAAACACTGCCTTGCTTTATTATAGCTTTACTATGTTCCTTCAATAACTGAATAATGAATGCCAATTGAATAACATCATAAGAAAGCAGCCACTTCTCGTGGCATGGTCTACAAGTACATTGATATGACAGTTCAAGCATACTGGCTGTTCTGCCCCATCAATTAAACACTTGCAGTATATGCACGCTGAGTGCCGGTACTTCGGAGTTGAGTGGACAGAAGTCTTCGAAGCACTTCAATTGAGAACACAGTGCCAGAAATACAGGTGGACCGATAGAGCCAGCCACGCACTGCGTCGAACTTTGGCTCTTCCGCTTCTTCACGCCACAAAATGGCAGTATTAGTCACGAGGCTCAAAGCCTGCGTTGCTGACAACTGGACGCGTGGGCTCCTATTGTGCAATAGTGGTGAACAGACACCTTCTAGCCACAGCAGTTGCCACAACCTTTTGCTTTTGCTTTATTCTTTTCGTGTGATGATAGGCTATCCTATTCTTGTGAGCAAGCCATGAAATGGGCAAGAAGTGTTCTGGGCCACGGTACGAATCTGATGACAAGAACTGCACTCAAAAAGTGCCACTTTTCACTGCCTGGTGAGAAGCGAACCGCCTCAAGGTATGGCGCCATATGCTTCCGCGCAAGGACCGCATGCTGCAGTTGACTGATCATGTCTGCGCGAAGCTCTTCGAGCCAAGGTACACAATGAAGAGGTGGAAAGCAGTTTACAAATGACGAGTGCACCACGAAAGGCATCTTATGCTAAAGAGGCCGTACCGACAAGGTTTTTCGACTGCTGTGCTCACCGAAAAAAAAAAGGAAAGCCCCTGTGGATCGTTCACGCCCTCCAGCAAGCAAACGCGCTGCCTCAAACTGGAAAATACTACCATACTTCAAAAACTTATGCCAATGGCGACCTAGCAGGCATGTGGCGTGGTCTGTGAGACAAATAAACAAAACCATGTGGCATCTGATGCCACAGAATTCGAAGCAATAGCAGATACGGTATTACCCACAAGTTTGATCAATATAGTTTTTGAGAACGATAGTGCCTTTCCCAACAATAACCTGAGCTTAACACAAGGTTGAGGTTGACGGGCTGAGAACAATCATGTTTTGTGAAGTTTTCATTACAAGTAAGGCAGCTACTAAGCCAAATGATTCCGCAACTGGCGCGAGCTAATTCTGCTATGCTACTGTTCCCAGCCGCGTCATCTTTGAAAGAGTGGGGAACTTGTCGAACAACTGACTGTAATTCTAGCTCAGTCGGGCAAACTTATGCCTATTCAATACACCCAACTCCCTCGCAACATCAATGATATTGAAATGCTTGTCAGGCGATTCAGCCCAACCCGTTTGTGTGCCAGCTGGTCACCTCTAGATCACCACAATAAAATGCATCTCTACATCACTGTAACAAAATGTGCTGTTTTTGAGTTCATCCTCACCCTGAGTTGGTAATTTTCTATGAACCATCCCTGCCTGCGTGTGCTGTCTTCTCCCCGTGAGATTTCTGCACTTGTTAATAAGAATATCCAGGGTTTTATGAGCTGGAATCACGTACGCTGTAGTAGGGCTCCAGAGATTTCGCCAACGTGATGTTGTTTAACGCGTACTGACCCACACAGTGCATGTGCCTCTATGATGTAGCGTACATCAAACGTGACCGCTGCGACACATATTGACTGTTTGTTTTTCTGCAGTAATACTATAGCTAATAGGTTATTTTTGTTCCTGCAAAGAATATATGCACGATGCCACGTGTCCTAATGTTGAAGCAAGCGCCTATTGCGGAACATAGGGGCAGTGAATTGATCATTTTTCACTGATATCTGCGGCTGTATCATCAGAATTCTGCATTATTTGTTCAATGCTTTTGTTCATTTATTTATTTTTTTGCTCGTTATAGAGCAGAGACAGTGTTTGCTCTTTTCATTTACTTCGAGCGGCGTCCCTGGCCCCGAAACGACCACGCATGAAGCGGCATAATAGCCCTCCTGAGCTATGGTTACCGTGGTGCCATCTCTGGCCCTCTCTGGTTGAGAAGATAGCTCTGCCCTTGGCCTCTCAGCTATCTCCGGGCCGGAGCAGAGTGTGGCGAGGGACGACCACGGCTGCTCTTGGAAACTGCAGTCTTCTTGCATTCCTGTGAACTTTTTTTAAACTGAGATGGCGCAATAAATTTGTCCAATCACATTTTGGCAGCAATACACGCCCCAACTTTGTAAGTGACATGTGGGCTGGCAAAGAAGCCCAAGGTCCTCCTGCTACAACTCCATCACATATGGCCTCTTTGGCACAGTATCTGGCAACCGCTTCCCAAATAATGCTTAGATAAACGTAGCTTAGTATTGTCAGTCCCGTGTTCTCGTATCGCCTAAGTTCGTCTTCCATTAGGGTTTTTCTTCTAAAAGATCACAAATGAACCTCAGGACTTAACCACAGACACTCCCAGCCACTGAACAACTGACCATAGCAGCAGTTGAACATGAGAAGCTGCGGAGAATGATAATAATGTCTTGAGTCGAACAGCTCACCACTGGAATCTGAACCTGGAAACGTTCTATGCAAGGCTCTATCAAGTGAAGTGACATTCTTTTTATGCACTTCACAAGTGGTTTTCAGGCTAAGAAAAACTACAGCAAGCTAGACTACATCAAGAACCCGATAAAGTAAAGCTATAGAAGACTACACTTAACTGAGGTTACAAGGTCACAAGCCAACATGCCCAATGCAAAAATGCTGAAGAGGACGGTATGCAGTCGGTTGAGCAAGAGGTGAGCGTGTTTTATATTTAAGAAACTTGTGATACCCTGTTAAAGTGAATGTCTCAAAACATATGTGCCACTGAGCTGAAATCATAGGAAGATTTAGGAGACTTCAAGAATAATAGACCCATCAACTTAATTTCAGTATTGTATACTAATATTTACGAAGATAACTGCATACAAGATAATTGGAGCACAATCTCAACAGACTTTCAGAACAAGCAGGTATCAGGAAAGGATACTCTACGATAGATAAAAACCATGTAATCAATCGCAAAATTCAGATATCTGCTAAATACAACCAGGCCTTCTATTCAGCTTCCATATACTGAATAGATACATTTGACTCACTAGAAATTCCAAAGGTTATTCACGGAAGCATGAAGTGACCAAGGAGTACTTGAAAGATATGAATGTCCTAGCCACCATCTACAAAGATTGTACAGCTACCAGAAAAAGAATCTAGTACTTGTGAAACAGAAAGCGGTCAGAGAGAGACTGAAAGCTTTTATTTGTATAGTTATAAGTGATCTTCCCGTAGTGAGCATAGAAGAAGATATTATTTCCCCAACTTTATTCAATGCATGCTTGAAAGTGTTGAAACATCCAAACTGGGCAGAAACAGGAATAAGTGCTTACGGAAAATATCTCGCCAGCCTACGATTTGTAGATGACACCAATGGGGACTGCGGATAAAAAAAATGACCGGAGGCCTAAACTGAGAAAATGCTAAAGTAGGGCAAACATTACCATTACTATGGAAACAAAGGTAATGATTATTAGTATCGCGAGAGTTCACAACTGGAAACCTCTCTATAAAGTGGCATCCCCGCTATACAAGAGTATGTTTACTAAGTAGGGAGCCTATTCAAATTCACCAAAAAATAAAGATGAACTGGAGCTTTTATGGACAGGCACTTTAGCATCGCAGGAAAAAAAGCAAATATACAGCCACTGTGTGTGATAATTAACAGAGAAATTTAATAAGAGCTCCACATGGGGACTAAACGAGAGCAGAATAGGAAATACTGAACAAGGAGGAGGAGCCGCCAGTATACCTGGCAAGGCAGGTCACGGACAGATGGCTGCTGGTAATGACAAAATGGACACTGAAGGATGGAGCTTAAGTGAATACAGTGAGATAGATAAAATGGAGAAACCATGAAGTTCCCAGTCATAAAATGGAATCAGTTCGCTCAAGATGGGATAAATTAGAGATCATTCGGAGCGGCCTTCACCATGGAGTTTACATAAAGCAGGTCAATCTAATGATGCTGATGATGATGCACATTATTAATTGCCTTATAGTGATGCTCATAAGGCAACAATTCTCATGTTCGTATACAGTCTTGTAGACAACTGGTGATGCTGCTGAACTTGGCAGAAATGAGGTCCTTTCATCAATATTGACACCTTTAGGTCCAGGCATCACTGTGGCATTGATGCTGATGGAAGGCACTCAAAACTGCTCATCCGAAAGAGAACAGGATCAGCAACTGCATTACAACACCGTGTAACAGCAAGCGGATAGTGGCTGACACAAACAGCACCTACAATAAATGCTCTACACTTGAGAATCAGTGTGGAGGAAACAGTTTCCAATGAGCCTCCTACTGTTGTTCGGCTGATAATCTCGGATAGCAATGTGGTTAATAAGTATCAAACTGAACTTTAGCTGGCAGGTGAGCAAGTAACGAGCTAGGCACAGTTCCACTGATGAAACCAGAATGTTATGACACGACAGTCTTCAGTGTAATTTGTCAGAGTGAGCACCACCGCTCTAAGTAGTTCTGCTCCTCAGGAAAATTTATATGTTGACTCGGGATGCAGGAGGCCCACTGATGCTGCCTGGATTGCTAGGCTGGGATGGCTTGAGCTCAAGGAACTGGTATGGCACATGGTAAGTCTGCCCCTTGTATTCGACGAGCAGGTGACCGCGCTGTGGTGAGGCGCCCACAACAACCACGGTTTCACTTTTGGGCAGTTTCACTTCACCCGCAGACTCTTCTGAAAGTAAAGGACAAGAAAATATTACCTGAGATATGTTTCGCAAGGTCAACAACAAGCAAAGGTGTACGAACATAGTGCGTACGTGCACAATGATGAAGCACTAAAAAGAAATCGATACTCGTGAAAAACACATGACAAGGCGCTATCGAGTTTATTCAGAAATAGCATCCAGCCCATATATAAAAATGTAAGTCATTGCTTTAATCAGATTTTAATGCGTGATCATAAGAGAAACAAACAGGCAAGAAATAAAATACCGTGCATGCACTCACACCAAGGCAACAAACACACTTGATTTTACCTTCTCTATAAAAAAGCAACTGCCCATTGAGAGGGCGAAACGGACGGCTGGTTAATGCAACTCCTTGTTCATTTCATTCAATGCCAGCGTATATGCGTGCTCCTTTACGAGAGCCGTCAGTCTGCTTTAGTGCAGGGAGTGGTCGTGATGCAATGCCACGTGATGGGTAGGGCTAGAGAGCATCAGTGCGCGCGAAAGAAGTGGAGCTGAACGAGCGCATCGAGGCACTCAAGGTAGGCTGCTTGCGTCACACATGTGTCTGAGTGCTTTCCTCACGAAAATGCAATAGATGTGTTTTCCTGTCCAAAGTTATGCTTCTTTGTTCCTTCGTGCTCCAACTTTGTGGCTCTAAGCAAATGCCACCTCAAAGCGATCTTGATGCAGCAGCGTCCCAGTGATGCATCCCCATCAGTTGCCCAGGTAATGCCACAAAAAAAAAAAGTGCTATCTCAAACAAACATCGTGTCTCTTACAGAGCCAGCGTAACTGCTAAGATTGTGGACACGAGGATTGCAAGACGTCACCCCTGGGATCTGTACACAACTGAACAAAAAATTACTTTGTACGATTGCCTTCATGAGGCACCACATGATGGGTTCTTTTAAAAAGCCCATAAACTACCTAGAGGTCGAAATTCAGTTGTGGTAGGAAAATTGTGCAGAGTGTACGACGAACATGAAGCTGTGAGAATTTTTCGAAACGGTGCCGTAATGGCGCGGTTAGATGTGTTTGATTATCAAAACCACGATGATGCCTCCTTTTGCTCTCTTCTCTGCTGCCATGGTATCCTTATCCAAGGACGCCTTGGCCTCTCGCCGAGCACCCCTCCCGTGCCCCTCCTTATCTCACAGGGCATGCAACTGAATGTTTGTTGGCAAACCATGCCAGCCATTCTCACCCGTGCTTATATGAATCGTGCCCATATGTATCCTGCATTGCGCGCATGCCTTCAAAGGGTCGCCAACACGATGAACTCGTAAGCATGCACGCGGGCAACACGACTAACAACGAGCAGCACGGACAGCTGCTTGCAGACTAACTGGAAGTCAGAGGCTCTACTCGACCAATCACAACATATCTGTGCCTAGCGTGGATATTTGAACGGCGCGTCACGCGGAGGCCTGAAAGGCCTGTACAGAAGAAGGGATTGTTTCTTCGTATTTGTGGCACGCCGGCGACTCGTAGCTCTGCCCCATGTAAAACCATTTATCGCGACAGCATTCTACAGATGATGTGCGTGGTCACTTGAAAAGTTCAAACAAAAAATATTGGAGTTATTTTAGGGGCACTAAAGCCATGTTCTCTCCCCAGTGACAGCAAAGCACACGCGAAGGCTAGGAGATGGGTGAGAGCCGAAAAGGGAAAGAGGAGAGGATGGTGAACGGCTGGCTTGGGCACATCTGGCTGGCATTAAAAAAAAATCGCAATGTTCATAGACTGCCGCGCTGCCAAGCGAAATTCAGGAGCGTCCCCTCTCAAGAATGGTCAGTAAGCAGACACTCCATTGTTTTTAAGGCATTCGTTACGACTTCGCATGTTTCCTGCATCAGTGAATAAACTTGTCCCTCCATGACATCACAAATCTGACTCGTTCTTGCGAGACACACGTGAAAATACATGGCAACTTGCGCTTTTGATGATAGCCCGCAGAGTGCACATAACGGCTTCACGAGGTTATCTATAGCCACATAGGTTCACCTGATCTCATTTTACTAGCATTCGCTAGTGATAATGCAGGGAATGAATCCTGTTCGCAGAATGCGATAACAAATTGACCAGTGCGGCTTGTCTTTAATAGATGGCAGCACACTGTGAGCAATTTGAATATTGACTGGTGCGCAAAATGTTCTCCAAAGGTCTTTCGAAGTGTTCGAAGCCGTTCGGCATAGGGAATTCTCAGATTGCTTTCAACAGTGGTGTTGAAAAAAATTATCTTGATGACGAGAATTTTCATTGGATGTAGAAAGCTGCCGACACATTGAGAGTGACAACGACGATGAAGGATCTGCTGCTAACTCACGAGGACCAAGTTGAACTTCTCGTCTCCTTGTGTGCTAATGTTTTTTTTATGCTCGTAAGTCGCTTCAATTGTATTTATAGTATAACATAATTCAGCAAGGTCAAAATAAATGCATATTTTTCTTCTGAGCATGGCATTTAGCCCAATTAATGTGACTATCATGGAGCGTCCCAGGGATGGCACCCTGATTGAATTTTGGAGGTGTTTATTTTTGGGGGATAAAAATCTGAAGGACATTCTTGTCAGAGCAAAAACAAACACCCCCGAAATTCAATCAGGGTGCCATCCCTGCGGAAAAGCTCGATGCAAGGTATGCCCACAGGTGTTCACAACACGTGAATCCAAAGCGAACTTCTCGGATTTAAAATTCTGCATAACTGAAAGTCTTAATTGTGACTCTAGCAACGTAATATACATGCTACATTGAAACATCTGCAGACAAGAATATATCGGCCAAACAGACACGCCATTTCGGCTGCGGCTCAATAATCACTGGTACCACGCCACTTCACTGCCGAAGCTACTTTTATTTGGACATCTGCGCCTGCCAAACCACAGTTTTGAAAATATCAACAACTCTTTTGCAGTCCGATTTCTCAAACAGACGCGAGTGTAAAGAGCGTGAGGCATATTTTATTTTCAAATTTCGAACATTAGTAGCCGGCATCAACGAGGACCGCAGAAGACTCTCCTGCCTTCGAGAAGTAAGCCAGGAGGAAATTGGTGACAAAGATTGATAGCTGGAGAACATGCTTGTTTTTTAAGAGTGACTCGTACGTGTACACTGTCCTTTCTTTTTTTTTTCTCCTTTTTTTCTTTTTTTCACATGCACATACAAAGCGGTTCTGTTCGCCTACCACTTGATGACCATTGAAGGGAAATGGATGAAGATGAAAGAGAGCCGATCGACCCATTAAGGGGAAACCCTTTCCTTACGCACGCTGTCACGGACCCCTCCCGCCACCGCGGCGACAATCTTGGGTGGCTCGACACACGCCGAGAACTGACCAGCACGGGATTGGAACCGGATGTGGACGTACACGGACCTTTGGTTTTGTTCTCAGTGTCGACAGTGGTTCTTCTTCTTTTTTACTTTCTTTTTTTCTTTTTTTTCCTTTGGTTCTTTTCGTCTTTTTTTCTTTCTTCCTTTTTTGTAGTTCTCTCTCACTCTCGCAAACATCTTCCAAGGCGAGAGGGATGTGGCAGCAACGAAGTTTGGAAGTTCATGTTAGTATAACTCATCCCCTGATGAAGGGAGGACCCCTCCCGAAACTGTTGGGAAATAAATATATTTATCCTTGTTGAAAACGCTCCCGTTGTGCCATATCCCATACCTATATATATATATATATATATATATATATATATATATATATATATATATATATATTGTTACGTCTACGAGGGGGGTTTATTCAGAGCCGACGTAATGGTCGACTGAACGGTATGCAGCAGTGAACGCGCACGAGCGAGCTCTTGCCACCAACGAACGTCCTCTTCTTTTGCCACCACCCTGTTCCCCACTACACAGGTGCGCATACCTAAATTACATATGTGGTAACATTTCCCTCCGCGCAGACGAAGCCCACAGGGCGAGTCAAACAGTCTCTCGAAGAATAAAGCGCTTCAAACGTGCAACATGGGCAAGTTCAGTTTTTGCAGACCGTCGGCCGTTCGAATGGAGACGCGCTATGCGGTTAACTAAATCACTGATACGGTTTAGAATAAGATATCCCGCATATTGCGCTAGAAGTTTCTCGCACAACCGCCTTTTCTAGTTGGTGTCCACAGCAACACTAGGTCGCCGCGATTGTATGTCACGTGTCGGTGCCGGTGGTCAAAATGTGCATTCGAGCGGAAGCAAGAGGACGCAAATAAGCAAAGTGTTTAGCTTTTTCTGCCCGACAGATGATCTCAGATATGCAGCGATCATGATGGTCCAAACACGGGAAGATGGTATTCAGGGTATGACGAGGTGGTCGAGCATATAGAAGAAAGAAAGTACTGTAGCCGGTAGTTTCATGCAGTGCGGTGTTGAATGCATATGTGATAAAAGGTAGAATACTGTCCCAGTCCTTGTGATCTGATGCGACATACATAGACAGCATGTTCAAGAGAGTTCTGTTCGTTCATTCAGTTAGACCGTTCATTTCGGGATGATACAGTTAATTGGATACGTGAATTCTGGACCGATCGCCTTCAATTTGTTTCCACCAACTCACTTTCCTCGTCTCTATCCCCTGTTTTATCTGGTGTGCCCCAAAGCTCCGTACTTGGACCGCTACGCTTTCTCATTTATATTAATGACCTACTTGTTGTTGTATCATCTAATATACGCCTTTTTGTAGATGACTGTGTTCTGTATCGTCCAATAACAAACTCCATAGACTCTTCCTTTCGCCAGGATGACCTTCTTAAAATCCAGGCGTGGTGCAACCAATGGTACATGTCCCGCTACGTCAGTAAGTGCTCTCACGTGTCCTTTCATCGTCGCCGTAACTATGTAGCTTCTTCTTACTCTCTCAACAACAACACATTAACCCAACAAGACATTTAAATACCTAGGAGTACATATATCTAGTGATCTGTCTAGGGCCCATCATATGGGCCGTAACCTATCATCAGCAACCCCTAAAGTCAAACGACTTGCATATAAAACATTGATTCGATCCAAACTAGAATATGCCTCTGCTATTTATGAAAATCACAAGGTTAATATAATCAATTCCCTCGAATCAGTCCAGAACCGCGCTGCCAGGTTCGTTCTTTCCGATTATTCTTACAGGTCAAGTGTATCCACCCTAAAATCTCAACTCTGCCTCCCCTCACTTTCTTCTTGCCACAAGACTGCTCGTCTAATATTATTTTTTAGGTTTTTCCATTCGCTGCCTCCAGGAAATCAAATCATCATTCCTGCACATCGTTCCTCTCGCCACTCGTACCAAAATGCTGTGTATCTACCACGTGTACATACGGCCACCTACCAACGTTCATTTTTCCTGCATACTACCGGAGAATGGAATGCCCCTCCATCCGATATCGCCCTCATCACCCACATTGCTCAATTCAAAGCTGCCATTGAAGACCATCTTTCAAATCACGACACCTAACCTGACCTGCCAGTTTTTTCATTCGCCCACCCCTCATGTAATGTCCCATATAGGACCTTTGAGGTACTATGAATAAATAAATGAATATGGTGTAGAGTGCCGAAACCTTGATGCACAGACACGAAGCATCTCTTCCACCAGGTCTGCTGTGAATTGTCGGCCACGGTCACTGATTACAATTTTGGAAGGTCCATGTCGAAGAATTACAAAACGTAGCATGAAGAAAGACACATCGGCTGCAGTTGCCGATGGTATGGCAGCTGTCTAGCAGTACCGTGTTAAATGGTCGGTGCAGACGACTATCCAGCGATTTCCATCAGAAGACCGGGGAAAGGGCCCAAGGAGGTCAATCCCGATTTGCTCGAATGGAGCTCTAGGGGGTGGCACCGGATGTAATCGCCATGGAGGAGGACTTGTTGGGAACTTATGACGTTGACACTCATTACAGCTAGACACGTATTGTTCCGTCGTCTGGTGCATTTTGGGCCAGTAGAATCTTTCTTGAAAACGGCGAAGAGTTTTCGCTGTGCTTAGATGACTGGATGTCGGGTCATCATACATAGCCTGTAAGACATAAACGCGAAGACTCTTCGGAACCACCAGAAGATATCGTGAGCCAGTGCTGGTGTAGCTCTTTTTGAAAACTAGCTCGTCTCAGATGCAGAAGTGTGCAGGCGATAATTTTGGTTTGGTAGCAAGAAGTTGCTGTATGGTGCTGTCCCTTTGTTGCTCATTCTTAAAGGTCTTGGCATCGGGAAATGGTTGGTCCAGTGATGTGATGTAGGTGTCGAAGTTGTCTGCGTCACATTCCGTCATTGGAAGCGGTAGTCGCGAAAGACAATCTGCGTAAGCGTGACGTCGGCCACTTTTAGAGGAAACCGTGAAGTCATATTCTTGTAAACAGTGCCCAGCATGCCAGCCGACCAGATGGGTCACGCAGATTGACCAACCAGCAGAGAGAATGATGGTCTGTCATGGCGGTAAAGGGGCGTCCGTACAGGTAGGACCGGAAGCGCTGCTCTGCGAAGACTACTGCAAGGCATTCTTGCTCTGTGACAGTGTAGTTACGCTCAGACTTGCTGAGCGAGCGACTTGCATACGCTACGACGTGTTCTTGATTATCCAAGCTTTGAACCAGGACAGCACCTACACCAATACCGCTGGCGTCTGTGTGAAGCTCAGTGGGAGCAAGAGGATTGAAGTGTCGAAGAATCGGATGAGACGTCAAAAGAAACTTCCACTCCAAAAAAGCAGACTCACATTCAGGGGTCCAGTCAAACTGCGCTTCTTTCTAAAGCAGACACGTGAGTGGGTATGCGATATTGGCAAAGCCTGGAATGAATTGGCGAAAATAGGAACAAAGCCCCAAAAAGCTGTGCAGTTCTTTCATCGAGTGAGATTGCTTAAATGCTTCCACTGCGGCCGTCTTGGCGGGATCCGGTCGTATGCCTTCTTTGTCTACTAAGTGTCCAAGGACGAGTGTTTGGCGCTCTCCAAAACGACATTTCTTTGAGTTGAGCACCAAGCGAGCTTTGCTTAGGCAGTCTAGCACGAGGCCAAGGCGTGTGTTGTGCTCACAAAAGGTGTGCCCAAAAATTACACCGTCGTTCAAGTAACACATACACACGTCCTACTTCAATCCTTGCAGAATGTTGTCCCTAATGCGCTCAAAAGTTGGAGGTGCGTTGCAGAGTCTAAACAGCATCACATTGAATTCAAATAGTCCATTTGTTGTAACAAATGCCGTTTTTTCCTTGTCTTCCTCGTGCATTGGAATCTGCCAGTAGCCTGACCTCAAATCTACAGACGAAAAGTAAGACGCCGATGATAGACAGTTGATAGCATCATCAATCCACGGAAGTGGGTATACGTCTTTTTTAGTGATGACGTTGAGACGGCGGTAGTCAACACAAAATCGCCATGTCCCATCCTTCTTCACTTGAATTACTGGAGCGGCGCACGGACTACATGATTCTTGAATTACATTCTTCTTGAGCATCTCGCAAACTTGTTCATTGATTACTGCGCATTCTGAAGGCGATACACGATACGGTTTCTGTCGGAGAGGTCTGTGAGATGTCATGTCGATTCTGTGCTTTATACGAGAAGCAGGGAATGATGATGGACCGTGCTGAGCGAAATCGAAAATACCGGCATGTTTGCGCAAAATACTCGCCAGTTCATTATGTTGTTTGGTGCTGAGTGACTTGTCAATCATAGCCATAATAGTGGTGTCTCTGGCTTGCAGATTATCTCAACGTGTCTTATCCGGGGAATCGCTGCTTTCTGCAAGGATGGCAAGCGAGAATACTTGGTGTTCACGAATCTCTACAAGTTTCAGATCCTCCAGCAGCACTGTTGGTTCGTCAGAGCAGTTAATCACCCATAAACCAGTATGCCCTTGCACAACCGATAGCGTGCAGTAGGGTATTAAAACTGTCTTCTTTATGCAACTGAGATGCACGGGCTCCACAGTTGCGTCAAATGTTTTCTCGCTTGCAGGTGAACAGACAACAGGGACACATTCGCAGACAACGGCGACACAGTTGTGTCCACGGACACGCAAAGAGCACCTTCCTGACAGGGCGAGTTTTCTATAAACGCAACTGGGATATCGGAATCTACTGTAATTTGTCCTGTGCGACAATCGAAAGTGGCACCACATAGCTTCAAGAAATCGACTCCCAGAATGACGTCACGTGTAGTATGAGGGAGAACAGCAAACTCTGCAACAAAGTTCTGGCACGCCAAATTAACAGCTACAGTGTAGACACAAACAGATTGTAATACCTCTCCACTCACTTTACGAAACGTATCAGGACGGTCCCGACGAAACATAACTTTTCGTCCAAGGAGGTGGATGAAAACTAAACTCATCACTGACACGGTTGCACCTGTGTCCACTAAGGCCATTGTTGGTACACTATAGATAAGCACTCGAACCTCATCGATAAGCACTCGAACAGCACCTCTACCACTCTGTTATGTCTACGAGAAGGGTTTATTCAGTACTGATGTAACGGTCAACTGGACCGTTACATCAGTACAATGTTACAACGAAGACAGAATAAGAACAGCTGGCCCAGGATCGGGTGTTGTCTCTTGTTCTCTGTCTCACTCATCACGATGGCACAGTCGACGAAGAAGAAGTCTTACGTCCCGGCTTCGTCATCCAGGACAGCCGTGATAAGCGTCGCTTGAGGACAGCGTCAAGGCCTCCTCGGCAGCTGTTCACCTGCCGCCACTGCCACCACCGTTCGGGGACGGCGTCAAGGCCTCCTCGGCGGCTGCAGCACACAAGGAACGCCGTCCACGCGTCCTTGGCTATGGATTCTGCCATCAGCGCAAGCCGACAAGTGAACCCTCTGCGGGAAGCCACTGGTACGTGTCTTCGTGGTTTGTCGGCAGTGTGGGCTTATCCATCCAGGAACGCCGTTCACGCTTCTTTGGCGATGGAGTCAACAACCCGACCGCCGTTTCATCTGCTTATCGGACCATCAGTGGACGGTGTCCATGCCTCCTCCGTGGTACCAGGGCATCACCCAATGGACGCTATGCTACCACTACGCGGCTGTAATACGCACGGGCTCCTGTCCTTTGGGAATGCTGTTCAAGTTTCCCACGGCCTGCATTCCCTGCCCGGTACTCTTCCAACACATAAGCCGCCAAGAAACGCTGTTCATGCTTCCTTGGACGTGCGTGTCACCACCGTGAGTACTACTAGAACCACTTACTTCACGAAGGCGAGCCAAAGCGGTTCAGAAGCCTCGTGCGACAGTGCCGTGGAGCTGCGGCGTACCATCGCACTGCTCCGCGCCGAGACTAACAAACTGACAGTGTTGATCGCCGAGCGAGCTCCTACAATGTTGCCAGCATTGTGTGACATTAACGCAGTGTTGGATGTAGCTGCCTCATACGACCTTGAGGCAAGCACACCGAAGCAACGCAGGGAGCTTCGGTCTTCTCTGATCGAGCTCTCACACCAGCTCGACTGCTTCGCGTCGGTGATCTCTGCGTTGCCACCTGCCACCTCACAATCACCAGCCGTCTGTGAACTACCGGAATTCCACGGGGTCCAAAACGATGCCGACAGCTGGGTGGCAACCGTCAACGCGATAGCAATGCGCGAGGCCTGGACGGAATCTCAGAAATAGACCATGGCTGTAGACCGTCTTCGGGAAGGTGCAGCGGCGTGGCACCGGTATGAAGGCTTCAAGCAGCAGTCCTGGGTGGAGTAGAGCTCCAAGCTCATAGCTGCTTTCGGCCGGACACTCTCCGATCTCCCTTCCACCACCCAGTCCAACCTGACCGGTACCGAGGATGGAGTTCAAGAAGGATTTCATCTCGAGGCTCCAGCTGAGCACTCCATTTCTCCACATGAGCTTCCAGACTCGTCGCTGGTACCGGACCCAAATTCGTGTCAGCCATCGGTCACCCCGTCGTCTTTCATGGGGGGAGATACAGAGGGGCACAGGGTAGCTGGACCCTCTGTAACAAGCAGAGACAGAGATGGCGGCGCACAGGCTCCTGCGTCAAATCATGATGCCCGGGCATCGCAGCCTGTCCAGAACGCCAACGGCAATGAAGACCAGGGCCCCAAACTGTACCAACGGAATTGCCTGCTAAGCGTGCTGCGACCACTACGAGATAGCCATGGTCACCGACCAGAGTGTTCGACAGCCCCGCAAGGCGAGTCATCGCGTCCACGAGAGGGACCCCACAGACGCAGCCAATATGATGACAGCCTCACAGAATGTCCTGCCGCAGATTGCAAGACTGGCCGTGAATTATGTTTTCTGCCACACATCACAGAAGTTGCGTACCCACTCTCGACGCCAGTCAAGGCACCTAGCGCGTCTTTCGGGATACGCCTTCGGCAACCCTCATCCGGCATTTTACGTCAGCCGCTGATTTTGCGGCCCGTCCAAAGCGCGCTGTCAGATGCATGTTTGGCTGCTTCCCACAGAGAGCCTCTGCATGGCCGAGACCGAACAAAACGATGCAGCCAGTCTCGACCTCCCAATAGACTTGTGGCAGACTCTGGCACTCAGTTCCAGCGTGGCCGAGGCCGACCTCTGAGATGCAGCCAGTATCGACAGTCAGATATACTTCTGGCAGATACCCCGACCAAATCACAGCATGGCCGAGAGCGTCTGCCGCAACAGAGCAGCCAGTGCCGGCCGCCTGAGTCCACAGCACTTTTTCAAGAGACATCGTGGTGTGCAAAAGAGCGACCAGCTCGAGGCAGCCAGTGCCATCCACCAGAGACGGTTCCCCCAGACCGTCGCTCCATGTTGCATTGTGGTCCGGACTGATCACCACGATGCAGCCAAGCCCGCCCACCAAAAACTTTGCCGCCAGCTCCACGCGCGCGCAGTCATGGCCGAGTGTCATGACCAAGAAAGACGCTGGCACTTCGGCGTGCGGGTAGCTAGAGCAAAGAAGAGAAGAACGAAGATAGAATAAGAACAGCTGGCCCAGGATCGGGTGTTGGCTCTTGTTCTCTGTCTCGCTCATCACTGACACGGTTGCACCTGTGTCCACCGTGGCCATTGTTGGTACACCATAGATAAGCACTCGAACCTCATCGATAAGCACTCGAACAGCACCTCCACCACTCTGTTACGTCTACGAGAGGAGTTTATTCAATACTGATGTAACGGTCGACTGGGCGGTATACAGCAGTGAACGCGCACCAGCGCGCTCTTGCCACCAACCTAACGTCCTCTTCTTCTGCCACCACCCTGTTCCCCGCTACACAGTTGCACATACCTAAATTACATATGTGGTAACAATTTATATATATATATATATATACGGTAGAAAAAGAGGTGGACAAACGTGCAAAAAAACACTAGTTTTACTTTTTATATATATATGTGTATATATATATATATATATATATATATATATATATAAGTAAAGGCACAAACAAATAAACGAAAGAAGTTCTAAAGCCCCGACTGGGGATTCGAACCAGCGCCCTGCCACTTCTCTGGGCAGTGCGCTAACCAACTAGACAACACTGCTCATGCTATCCATATCATTAAAGGCGAGCTATATATATCTAGGGTTGTTCGTTTTCGGGTTTTATATTTTTTCAAATTCGAGGGGTAAAAATCGGGCGGTATTTTTCAAACTGATATTCGGGAAAAAATTGGTTTTTTTGCGAAACCATTCTTTACTTCGGGTTTTTTCAGGTTAAATATACGGTTGTACTTATCAGAACTTACACTGAGCATATCAAAACGTATCACGGGCTTTTTAAGTATAACACGTTAAATGCGGTGTTTCAAGTGGTAATTGGGACAGACACCAGAGTATTATAGCAAAACAGTATACGACCCGAAATTTTGTGTTTGTTTGAAAATGAATCAGTGGTGTTTGAAAATGAATCAATCAGTAAACATTGACTCTTAGAAATTACACATTTTATTCTCGAAAATCTGGTCATCGATTTCTTACACGTCCTTGTTGACATACATTATCATCTGCATGCGCAACATGTCAGTCTCCATTCGAGATTTGTCCGGTCGTTGAACATATCTCAGCGGGGAGAAAGTTCTCTCCACATCACAGCTACCATTAGCTAGGCACAACAATGTCAGTGCAGCATTTGCAAGCTTTGGGTAGCGAGAAGTAGAGTCATGCCAATACTCGATTAGTTCGACAGCTGGGTTTGTGGGGCTCGCTTCCAGCAAATACTGGTTGAACTCGTCATTAAGGGAATCTACATTGTCGGTTACGAACATGAACAGAGGTCGGTAGTCCTCAAATGACTGCCCCAGCAGACGCTTCTGAAACGGATCAAGGACGGCTCCCAACTTCCACAAAGTTAGCTGGTTTTCCTCTTTTTCTGAGACGTTCCGTCCAAGAGTGCAGCGCCATTTTGTGGCGAATTTTGTGCAGAACTCTTCAGAACATGTTTTTACTAAATTAGCGCTGCGCTTGGGTAACATAGACAAAACAGCTTTGGCCTGATCGCTTTTACCGATCATCGCCGAAAGCTCCCCGACAATCTGCTGCAGCTTCACGTTTACCAGGTGATCAAAGCTGGGCATCAAAAGCTTCCCACTTTCAAGCGTTTTCTGGGCTTCCAAAAGTGGGCCGAGTGCATCTCTCATCAAGATTTCCTTCGCATAAACAACTTCTTTTTCAGAAAGTATCCCTCGAATAGCTTCCCCTTTGCTGCTATCATGCGAGCTTTCAGCAAGTCCTGTTAACGAGCTCCACATTTCTACGAGTACCACAAGTGCCTTGTAGAAGCTTTGCCATCGATTCGGGACAACAGAAGGTGGCTTCTTAATGTCAGGTCCAAAGAGGCCATTAGAAGAACAAATTTTAGTGTAATTTTGGTAAAGCTTGTTAGCGTGCTTAAATAACGCTCCAAACTTGATCACTACGGATCGAACATCACACATGCATGGTAAAGAAATGGCATGGTCAACACTTACATGAATAAGGTGTGCTATATCTTTCACGTGCAAGATTTGGATCCCTTCAGCCTGACAGATTTCTCGAACCATCTTTCGCATGTACTCCGCTGAGTTTGTGGCTACTGCCACAACGTCTTTCCACGTCTTGCCAACCGTCAGGAGTGCCTTGCTAACTGCGCTGGCCACCGTGTAACTGTTCGATGCATTTACCCTGTCGACGTCGACCAGAACAACGTGCTTCTTCACGTTTTTCTGGCTATAGTAGCACAAGAGAGTGTTGATAGTAGGCACACCAGTGATGTCTGGGGATTTATCGACGATGACGCTCACTTTCACATCTCGCATATCATCGCGGATTTTCTCCATGTCCTTGTCAAAAGCTTCTTTCAGGTATTTCAGCCGAAGTCTTTGTCCTGTTGGCATGGTCTTCGCGGCCTTGCAGTATTCGCGTGCGAAGTCTCCCAGTGTTCCGTCCGCCTGGTGCATGCTTATTCCGCTGTACACTAGGGCACGAACAAAGTCATGGATAACGCCGTCCGCTTCAGTTTCTTTCGCACGCTGTCTACAGGACATATCAAAAAGCGTCTGCTGAGACGTTCCCACAGTCTCAGCTTCTTTGGAAGCCGTCTTGAACTTCTTATGACGAGATGACATAAGATGCTCACGAATTCGGTTGTAGGGCTTCTTCGCTGGATCGGTGACCATCTCGGTGTTGCAATATTTGCACACTAAAGTGCGGGTGCCTTCACTGTCTTTCGTTGCGATCTGGAGATCATGTTCTTTACACCAGTCATCCAGTGTCTCGTTTTCTTCCCATCTCCACGCTGAAGTTTCCGGTGCCGCCTTATGTCCGCGACGGTGGCTTTGCGCTCACAAGACGCGCCTGGTAATGCTAAGTGAGGATGGCGATATGCGTCTCGTCTCGTGTCGCGCGAGAGAGTGAGGGGTGTTCGCGCGGGGCTGGACGCTGGGGGATGGTATGGCTGGCTTCTTCGTCGCTCAATCTCTCCCCCACCGACTGGTCACCCGTCCCTTCCGCGTGAAATTCTTGGAAGCAGGTGCACATACCCGAGACTAATCTTCAGTGGGCAAAGGGGCAGATTTCTTTGCTTTTATTTCACCCTAAATTTGTTCACAATGTACTCGAAGCGTGGCTGGCCTCAAACGTGTTTCCCACTTTCTTCTGCAAGCATTTTTTTAGGGGGGGGGGGGGGGGGGGTGCATGTACGCTCTCACGCATGTGCGTGCAGAGGAGAGAGGGGATGTAAAGATTAGAGAGGAGAAAGGGGTGACAGAGGAGACAGGTAGTGGTGAGAAGAGAAGGGGAAGAGCATCAACACGAGTTAGCAGCAACTCACGATTGTGCAGATCACTACAGGGAGGTTTATTCGGGGAGAAATCGGGTTTAACCCGATTCTCCTGAAACTTGTTCGGGGTGCAAGAATCGGGTAAAATCGGGTTTTACCCGAAAACGAACAACCCTATATATATCCACCATTTATTATTACTGACTTACTGTCAATGGACATGTAGTCATACGTTGGTTATTCTAAAAAATTTGTTTATTCTCATGGCGATCAGTTTCTCCATCACCCCTTTTCAAAATTAAAAATTTTCTTTATATTAATCACTGGTTTCATGGCCAATTCTCCATGGTGGGTGGCAGACATATATCAAGGAAGAAGCAAGCAAGCTGCAAGCTTCTCCCACCATCCAGCTATATTCAGAAAATTAGGCATTACTGCTAATTCTTAAAATATCCTTTTCCTTTGGGCTACTTATCTGGGTCGCAGCAACAGGAGTGTCCGCATAAGAGTTTAGGAATTTCTTGGGGACACAAGGTTTTGTTGTTAGATTTCTTAATAATGTAATTATAGTTCTTTGAAATTATCATGCATTTATTAATATAAAGTGCTTTATTTACTGTACTTGTAGGTAACCTTATGATTGCCCAATTTTATTTTCTCTAGATGACTAAATAATTATTTTTGTCTTCATCAAAATTTGAAATTCCCTTTTCTCCATTGGATTACCTGCCAGCTTACTGGCCGATCCCCCGTACACGGCTAGAACACGGATAGAACAAGCACGCAAGCAAGCTTCTTCCGGCGTCAATGTGCACACTGCAATGTCTGTGACAAGCTGATGTGGACGTTTTCGTGAAGGGCATTGCAACTGTACTTTTCCCTATCTTCGCTGGTATCGTCAACGTGGACTGACGCCGAAGAAGGAAATGCCGGACAAACGCAGGCGAAAACGCGATATGTAGCTTGGCCTTTGTGATTTCACTATGTGTTGTACGAACATCTGCAGAACAGCTCCAATAAAATGCTAGTCGCGTTGAAGCAAAGTGGGCATGCATATGTGCCCAGACACATGAAGAACGATCTGCTGCGTGTGCGAGAAACGATAGAGCTCAACGCACATTCGACTATGTTCACTAGATTTCGTATGGTTCCTAAATATCCTAGCCTTACTTCGTATAACAGTCTGATGTGTTGCATTTACTGCTTCGGCCTTTGCTGAAACGGTGACTTCTTACCATCAGATGCTCGCATCAAGGCTGATTTGACGTGTGACATCACTATGCCACTCTTCGTGGTTCTGCAATGTGCTGAATTATAGTTCAAGATATTTCTTGTTTTTCATTCTAGGGCCATACATTCAGCAAGATTTATCAGGCAGAAAATTAATTAGTAAGTCTAAAAACTGAATTTCATATTCTTTTGTTGATCTGAAGGTGAACACAAGACCCACTCTTTCTCTTAAACGTTCCTAAAACATTTACAAGAATGCTGCTCCATCTTTCACCAAACAAGATACATCTCACACAGCTTCTAACAGATACAAAATGAAAAAAGTTCATAAGATGGCTTATAGATTCATAATTAATGAATATCAACTTGCATGTTGGAAAAAGAGAGACAACAAGCAAGACGACAATTTGTTCTGCCATCGATTCACGTGCTGCAGCAGCAACGCACGGAGTCAGGTTGTGGTCTTATTGAAAATAAACTCCTTTTTCTACACAATAGGAGGCTCGATTTTCTACAGCATACACTCCGATCTTAGAACTTTGTAACAGTGCAAACTTTTCTTTTTTAGAAATAGAAACAAAGTAAGACCGTGTGAAATTTCTATTCCTTATTATTCATCTGAGGGCTAAAATGAAAGAGCTTTTTGTAAGTTCTACAGATTCACACTTTTGACAAAGACACTGTTTATACATACAACTGCTAGTCATCCAAAATGACACATTTCAATGCAACTTCCTCCTGAGGGTAATTAAAAGAACTGACAACTGACTTTTTTTGACCCAGTTTTTTCCAAAGCAACTGAAAGCTTACCCTTCATAGTTTTTGTAGCTGCACTGGTTAATCCCACAAGCATGCAGTTACTTTATAGGCAGTATTTTTAGATCTGAATGGCTCTGAACACGGATGTCCCATTTTGTATCGCAACGCTAAAAATTGATAGCGATACTGGTAGGCTTTCTAGCGACTTGTAAATGCTGTAGTTCTGCTTTCACAAGAGTTCCTGCAACTATGTTTAACCTTGTTTGTTCTGAGCTTTACAACTATTTTTGAAAATAACAAGCCGTTACAATGAAACAATGTGGCTTTATACAGCTTCCCTATATTTTTAACGTGTTGTGTGAACCTGCACCCAAGTTTGATGCACCTGTGTCGTGAATGGCTTGTCCTGTCGTCATTACTTTCTTTATACAGGAGCCGAGCCAAGTCCCCAGAAACGTGACTGCCCACATGTGCTCCTGCACTGAGTAGAAGTACATGTCCTTTCTTAGAGAAAGTGTAGGTATAAAAACAATGTTGGGCTCCAAAATCTTAGCGGCCTGGAAACTGCATGCACAGATTGATGAGCACGCAGAAAAGTTGCTCAAGATGCCCTGACGAGCATTGGAAAGCAGTGCCACTTTAATGCATACTACTAATGCAGGCCTATATGCAGATTTTTATGCAGTAATATCTTTTATCATGAAGGAGCGAACTACATTTCAGTACCAACAAGAAAATTTTTGATCGCGTACACTAATCTATGGTTACGTGACAGGGTACGTCAAATAATTAAAGTTTCTGCCAGAAGGTGGCGCCATAGGCCATTTTTTGGACTGGCACAAATGATGGACGTGTTTTTTAAGTGCTCCTGATCGACTGCACAGATAAGTGGCCTTGCATGTTTTGAGCTTGTTTTTATAATTAATAAGGCAGCAGATTAAACATTTGTAGCACTTACTACATTGCACAGCTTTTTAGTAGGTTTGTATGTGTGTTTTGTTTGTTTGTGTTTTTTCTTTTGCCACCCTGTGGGTGAGGCACGCTACACTGAATACACAAATTTTTGTAGTAGAGCTTAAACTTTCTTTTTATCCTAGGGCAGGATTCGTCTTACGCCGTGTTTTGTAATTATCGAGTGGGACAATTCATAAGGAGTATTGGAGTCAAACAGACATGTTAAAAAGGCTGTAAAATGTTCAGGATGCACGGTGGGTTTGAACATGAATGTTAATGCAGATGCAAAAGAAGAGAAGGCTAACCCCAAGTGTAGGCAATGCGAGGTCGAGGAAAAAATGGCGAAAATGATGGTTTCCCAGAGAATCATTGATGAGAATCACTGAGCTGGAGACTGTATTGGCGACATAGCAAGAAAAAACAAGGGCTATGGGAGAAAGGCTCAGGTCTGCCAAGGAAGCACTAGCGAAGGTGAACAAAGGAGTGGCCGATGGAGAGAACGGTAGGGCACCGGCAACCAGAACGGCGGAGAAGAAAGAGCAAGCAAGTTCGGTAAAAAACAGGTTCAGCTGGTTCAATGGTCGCAAGACGCAGCTTCAGCGAAGTAGTGATGGGATTGGGAGTGGACAAAGCAGCCAGCGTCGCAGGTGGAAGTAACCCCCAGTTGCAGGACGCTCCAGTTGAAAAGTCACAGCACGTGATCATCGTCGGGAACTCGAATTCAAGTTGATACACAGAAGCAATCAAAGAGAGGGTAAGAGGTGATAAGAGGGTTGTAGTAGCGATGTTCCCACGATGCATGCTGGAAGCAGTCATGAGGCAAGCGAGCACAAAACTCAAAACTACAGCTGATGGACGAAACCTCGTGATAATTGCAGGCGGTTTAAACGATGTCTTAAATGAAGATGCGGAAGGACTAGCGACCACACTGGCGAAAGGGGTCGATGACATGCGTGCCATTTCTCCTCAGGTACAGGTAGTGATATGCACGATACCGGAGGTATTGTTGCGTGACGGCAACCTTTAAGAAGTGGTTGTCAATGCAAACCAACAGATATGACGAATGAGTTGAAAGAAATGCTTCGGGGTGGTGGAAATAAATAGAGCGGCGCATAGGTTGGGTGATTTTCAATGAGACAAAATTCACTTCGATGGGAAGCTAGGTCATGAGGTGGGTTGGCGACTTGCAGGACGCGCAGTAGCTCTTTTGGGGCTGATGCGGTTTCTTCAGGGTACAGGATAGTTACTAACGAGGAAAACAACCAGGGGGACTCTTTGACAGGTGGTATAGACAGATACGATTCCAAAGTGGCACCGATATATAAGACACGTCCAGGGCAGAAATCAACGCAGCCACAAGGGCCGAGCCAATTCAGACGTATGATATACAGTATTTACTCGCTTAATACTCGCACTCGCATAATTCTCGCACCCCCACATCGCCCAACCATAGCCTCCTTTATTTTCTGTGCCTGCGCTTTGCCGCCGGGATCAAAGGGAGCTGACCATCAGGCTGAGTTCCCACAATCACCACCAGGCGGCGCTGCCTTCCCAGAACCGGCACAGCCTGTTCACTGACTCCGGTGCTACCGCCGGCACTGACGGGTGGGTCCTTCGTTGCGCGTTTGTAAGCGCGGCAAGCTTAAAAAACAAAAGTGTGATACCACTCCCGTGTGCCACTTAAATATTTAGGAAATAACATATGCAAGAGAGAAAGAATAAGTACGCAAGATAGCACATTGAACAGAACACCATACCTTCAAGGAAACGGTAGAGAAACTTGTTTATTGCGTATTAATTCATTCGCAACCTGCGGAAACGAACAAGAGGGCGTCGATCGAAACGTTCCTCACACGCACACAGTCTGACGAGCTTTAGTACCCTCGTTGACACTGTTCACAAGCAGCAATCACAATTTTAGCAATCACAATTTTTTTTTCTGATCGCCGCGTCACTTCTCGGGGCTTTTGTCGAAGGCTGCAAGTAGCGCGGATATTCTTCGAATACGCTAGGCACCACACCTTTCATAAGCCTTCGTGTTTTACATCCTTGCTTAAAATCAGAAGCAGCGAAATGACGACTGCACACGGTTGAGTAGCAGGAAGTGGTGTTCGGCGTCCAATTGTCTCGTGAAATGACTTTTATCCACTTTTGCCGCAACTCCTCGTCGCTTGGAATTTCGTGGAATGAAATTCCTACTTCCTTTTTTTTGCTTGAAGACTTGCAACCGGGCACGCAACAGTACGCCATCGCACCTGACGCGGGTCATCACAGCCGAATAAACCACGGAGACTTGTGTGCGTAGGCCGCTGCACGAGACAGAAACGAGAGAAACCGTAAACTAACATTCCTGATTACTTAGCGAAATTCGCTAATAGGTGCGCGGAAAAGCCTCATGAGAAAGAAGCGCGAAAAATGATAGCAAAGCATGAAACCGGCCCTGCAAACACGGGGTGCAAACGACGTTGTTTGTTTACACGCACTCACTTATTGCCGCGTGTCATCTGTTCACGCAACACAATGAAGCAACAGTTAAATATCATACTTGCTGAAAGTACCACGCTGCGAAGATAGGTGCGCGGAAAAGTATTGCCAGAAAGAAGCGCGAAAAATGATAGCCGCGCTTGACAACGGCCGTGCAAACGCGGGGTACAAACGACGTTGTTTGTTTATACGCACTCAGTTAATGCCGCGTGTCATCTGCTCACGCAACACAATGAAGCAACAGTTACAATTATACTTGCTGAAAGTACTACGTACCGTTTTGGTCGTAAATAATTGGTGTTGCAAACGTATGCGACACGAACAAAGGTTTCCTGGAGATGTGTCGCCGCGGCTGAATGCGCCGACTCGATGGATGGATGGATGGATGAATATGGCTGTACCCTTTGGATCGGGCGGTGGCTCACGCCACCAAGCCGTAATACTTAATGAACCCAAAACTATATTTATTTTTTTTTCTTAAAAAGTTACTTTGAGGATTCGTACTTTGCAGTGAAGAGTTTAATTTTCACTCGTGCCTTGACTTTAGCCACCAATCAGATAACCTCCTTCTAGTTAAGTCTACTTGCTTAAAGTCTATTTTGCCCTCCCGGTACCTAAACGCCAGTGCTTTGAAAAACTCTGTGCCATCATCCTGAACTATAGGGCAAAGCCCTTTACAGAACATTATCAAGTGTTCGGCAGTTTCTTCTTCCTCTCCACACGCACTGCATACTGTGTCTACCCCTTCGTATTTGGCCCGATATGTCTTGGTTCGCAGTACTCCCGTTCTGGCCTCAAACAGTAGAGAACTACCCCGAGTATTATCATAGATCCTTTCCTTGGCAATTTCCTGCTTAAACGTTCGATAGATCTCTAGTGCGGACTTCTTAATCATTCCCATTCTCCACATGTCAGTCTCCATTTCCTTCACTTTCTTCTTAACCGATAGTTCTTTTTGGTTTGGCCACCTGCTGTTTTCTAAGTATTTACCAGTCAACTTCCTGGTTCGCTTCCTCCATTTTGTATCAACATTCTTCATGTACAAGTAGCTCAAAACCTTCCTAGCCCAACGCTCTTCCCCCATTTCTCTCAATCGCTTCTCAAATTTTATCTTGCTGCTAGCTTCCCTGCCCTCAAATGATGTCCATCTCATATCACCTTGTACTCCCTGATTTGGTGTATTCCCGTGAGCTCCTAAAGCAAGCCTACCAATTCCACGTTGCTTAATTTCTAATCTTGCTTGAACTTCTGATCTCATGCACAAGACCGCATTGTCGAACGTCAGCCCAGGAACCATGACCCCTTTCCATATTCCTCTCACAACATCATACCTATTGTAATTCCACAGTGAACTATTTTTCATGACTGCTGCATTCCTGTTACCTTTAGTCGTCACGTATATTTCGTGTTCCCTCAGATACTCGGTCCCATTACTTATCCATACGCCCAGATATTTGTATTTATCTGTTATCTCTAGCGTGACCTCCTGTATTCTAAGCTCACTACCTTCATTGTCATTGAAAATCATGACTGCTGATTTTTCCTTACTGAATCTGAAATCTAACCTATCTCCCTCATTACCGCAGATGTCCATCAATCTCTGCAAATCTTCCTTGTTGTTGGCCATTAGCACTATATCATCTGCGTACATTAATGCTGGTAGTGCCTGATCAATAAGTTTTCCTTGTTTGACTAAAGAGAGGTTGAAGCCCTGTCCACTTCCCTCTAATTTTGCCTCTAATCCTTGTAGGTACATCATAAATAATAAGGGTGACAGGGGGCACCCCTGCCTAAGCCCCCGTTTTACCTCTGCAGGCTTGGATACCTGTTTTTCCCACTTTATAACTACCTTGTTACCTTTATAGATACCCTTTAAAAGATTAGTGACTACATGTTCCACGCCTAGTGTGTCCAGTATTCCCCACAATTCCTCTTGAACCACGCTATCGTATGCTCCCTTGATATCCAAAAATGCTAGCCACAGGGGCCTGTGTTCTTTTTCTGCTATTTCGATGCACTGCGTCAGTGAGAACAGATTGTCTTCCAAACTCCTGTGTTTCCGAAACCCATTCTGCAGTTCCCCCAGCACCCCCTCATCCTCTATCCACGCTTGCAGTCTTTCCTTTATAATCAGCATCGCCAGCCTGTAGACCACTGATGTCACTATTATAGGACGGTAGTTGTTTATGTCAGATTTGTCCCCCTTTCCTTTATAGATCATGCTCATCCTGCTAAGTTTCCATCCATTGGGAACTTCACCATCGATTATTATTTTGCTCACTGCCTCTCTCAAAGCCTGCTTAGACTTCGGACCTAATGTCTTTATCAGCCTAATTGGAATGCCATCTGGGCCTGTTGATGTACTACCAGGAACCTTTTTCTCAGCCCTTTCCCACTCTTGTTGTGAAAATGGAGCCATTGCACCACTTGATTTGTCCTTGTCTATTGTGGCGCATAAAGTACTTCTTTGTTGAAATTTTTCTGTCACCCTTGTTCTTATATATTCAATAGCTTCGTCCCCTTTTAGCCTAGCACCTTGGGCTGTAGTTATAAAACTCTGCTTTAGGCTCGTCTCATTTCTTAGGGAGTTTAGATGGTTCCAAAATTTCGCAGCTGCCTATCTATCTTTTTTATGTACTTCTGCCAGCCACTGAGCTCCCTTCCTTCTAATCTTTTCATTGATCAGAAGGGATGCATCCCTTTTACAGCTTAGAAAGGTTGCCCATTTTCTTTCAACATCATCTGTCGGTTCACCCCGCTGCTTAGCATGTCTGTGTTCCCTAGAGGCTTCCTGACGTTTTGCTATGGCTCTTTTAACTTCCTCATCCCACAAACTTTTGGGTTTGTGTCTTCTTTTCCGGGGTGATTTGTCACGCGTCTTAGCAAGCTCTAGCTCAAAGAGTCTAATTAGATTCGTGTATGTCCACACTGTCTTATTATCCTCCGTGATTACTTTCTCAATTTGTTTAGTGGCTATTTCAATTTGCCTTTCTGAATAAAAATTTTCCTGTAGTTGCTCATCTTGTCTCCTTCCCACTTTCACTGCTCTTCCAAAACTTAGCTTGATACGTTTGTGATCGCTACCCAGACTTCTGGAGCCACCTTCATCTATGTGCATTCCCCTGAGCTTATCATACATCCTATGTGACATCAGTGCATAATCTATCGTCGTCTGAAGCCTTCCTACCCCCCATGTTATTTGTCCTTCACACTTCTCGGTACTGTTGCAAATGATCAAATCAAGCCTTTCACACATATCTATGATCATTTTGCCTGTCGGGTCGGTATACCCAGCTATATCTTCTATGTGCGCATTCATGTCTCCTAGTATAATTATCTCGCACTCTCTTCCTAACTCCTGAATGTCCTTTGATATACACTCTACAATTGCCTGGTTTTCCTCTCTGGCCTTTGCTCCCGTCCACAAGTACACGAAACCAAGGAGTGTCATTTGACTTGCCACTTTCCCTTTTAGCCATAAATGTTCCTTGCACTCCTGCTTGACCCTTTGCCAGTCTGTACTTTTATGAATGAATGCCCCAATACCACCCCCCTTTCTGCTGCCTTCTGTTCTATTACAATATTCCCACGCGTAGTCCGGATTGTTCGGAGGTTGTTCCATGTCCCTGAGATGTGTTTCTACAAAACCGTATACCATCGGCCGATGGATGGATGGATGGATGGATGGATGCTATGAGCGTCCCCTTTATAACGGGGTGGTGACAAGTATGCCACCAGGCTCGACAAAAAAAAAAAAACCTTTTTTTCTTTTTATGTTGGCCTAATGCCTCTACTTCGATAAATTCTATCTTAATGGAAAAAAAGGTAAATTTTCAGCTTAAGTTCTCTGCCATTTACGGCACACTGTCCACATTTTATTTTTCCAATATTTATTTTTGTCCTTTCTCTCTAATTTTCTGCCACCAATACTCTAACCGTCTCTTACTTATTTCAATCGCGGGTGTGTTCAGCTTTCCATTGTTGTCCCTAAAACCCAAGGCTTCCTGTAGGCTCGTGCCCAAACGTACACCTGGGTGGATATCTCCACATTCAATCAGAACATGCTCCGCCGTTTCCTTATCTTTCCCGCAGCATGTGCATTGTTCTTCTTCTTTACTGAATCTTGCTTTATAACTACGCGTTCTAAGGCAACCCGATCTCGCTTCAAACAGTAAAGCGCTTCCCCTTGAATTATCGTAAAATGCCTCCCTCCTTATTTCATTTTTGCCCTTTCGGTAGTTACTCAGAGCCGGTTTTTTTTTTCTTCACAACGAACGACGCTCAACAGCGTCGTTCGTTGTGACAAGCAGGAGCACTGCCTAACCGTCACTGACCTACAAGTCGTTCGTCGCCGTTCTGCTTCATCATGGTGCCCAACGCGATTTCGCTGAACACTGATTGCTTCATCTGCGCCATCCACCACGCGACTTATGGATATGCACTCGTTCTACGCATTGTTGAAACCCCGTGATGGATGGATTCTGGGATGCGAGCGCCCCTGGCGGACAGCAGACGCAAAAAGAGAGGAGGCTGCGGGAGGCGGCCGAACGGGCCCGGCGGACTGACTGCGCGGGCACAGAAAATAAAGGAGGCTATGGCCCAACAAACATACGACTTCTTTTTTTCCTCAAGTAATTATCACACCCCCAAAAACTGACACAATAATGTTGTCTGCGCGTTCCAGCCACTGATAATAGCGCGCGTCATTTGGCGCTATCTCTTAAGCCTCAATCGTACTATTACTGCACGGATATACAATCTAATCCAAGCCAAGCCAAAGTGGCAAGTGCGCGTTGCAGCGTGTTTTGTATGTTGTGTTGGTAATCTTGTCACGTTGTGGGGCAATACTGAAGCTACACGGCTGCTTTCAAGTTGAAAATGATAGATCATGCACTAAACAATGACAACAGGGCCGCCGGTAGGCCCTACGGAGTCTTCGAATTTTGTGTTTGCTACTGGTGACGGCAGCTGAAAGCTACCAAGACGCGTTGGGCCTACCGTGTGCCTAAAACTGGGATTGACCGTAAACTTTATTTCTTCAGAAGGAAACTGCAGACGATCCTATTAAATAGCTATCAGCCCAATACTGACGTCCCACGCTTACCTTTTGAGGGCTCCTGTTGCACGACGAATGCTACCGCTACGGCCGGAACACCCACAAGCTTTGCATATGGTATTCTAATGCTCGACTACTTGCTTGCACTTTCAGTGTCTCAAATAAATCTTGCGTTGTGTTGAACCAGTGCTTTTAATGTTGAGGTAAGTTTTAATTAGTACTTCTCAAAGCTTGCTGTTAGTTGCTGGTGTGAGAATCCGATTTGCGGCCACTTCGTTTTCTTTTTTGCACTGTACAATTTCGTGGAAAGTTTTCTCGGCAAGGTTCTGTATGGCATTGCATAAGTCAGTTGCCAGACTTTGGGGTGGTTGTTGCCAGACTGCCACCAAATTGATTGGATAAGTTTGCCCCTGTCGTTGTGGTTTTTTCGTGAGGATTTAGTGTCAACCGCGGTGCATTTTGCGAGTGCGTGAGCTACCTTGGCCATTTTAATTAACAAAATGAACGGAAAACGAATGTTCCAGAAGTCGGGGTGCATTCTCTTGCGGCGTGCGCTGCTGTGCAATTAAGAGATTGTGTCTTAGAGTTAGGGAATTAATGATGCGTCGTCCGTGCGATGAACTTTTTCACGAGTGTGTGTGCAATGTAATTAACGCAATGAACCGCGCGTTACAGCAGTCGGGGACCATTCTCTTGCTATGTGCGCTGCTGTGCAATTAAGAGATCGCGGCTCAGTAATAGGGACGACAGGGAAAACTGAATAGAGTCGCAGCAGGCGGTGCGCTGCCCTCCCCTCTTTCTGTTGTTTTTTCACAGCTGATCGTGCCGCTTCGACCACTTGCCACGACCGCGTGCCCTTGAATGAATAGGGTCCAGATAGATGAATATGGGTCCAGAAGCTTAGGTAGTGATCACAAACGTAGCAAGCTCAGTTTTGGAAGAGAAATGAAATTGGAAAGGTTGCATTACGGGCAACCACACGGTAGTATTTATTCAAAAAGAAAATTAGAAATAATAACTGAAGAGATTGAAAATATAATCACTGAGGATACTAAAACAAAGTGGACGTACACACATCTAACTCGATTGTTTGAGTTAGAGCTTGCTAAGGTAGGAGTAAAATCAACAGGAAAAAGCAGACACAAACCGAAGAGCTGGTGCGATGAGGAAGTTAAGAGAGGCATAGTAAGACGTCAGGAAGCCTTCAGGGAACACAGGTATGCTAAACAGAGAGGCAAACCGGAATATGATGTTGAAAGATAATGGGATAACTTTTTGAGCTGCAGAAGGGAAGCTTTCGATTTGATCAGTGAAAAGATTAGAAGAAATGATGGTGGAAGTAATCAAAAAGGATAGAAAGGCAGCTGCAAAGTTTTGGAACCATCTCAATTCTCCGAGTAATAAGACAAGCACGGAACACAGGTTTATATCTACAGTTCTGGGGGTCAGACCAGAAGTGGGTGAGGCAGTGGAATATATAAAAACAATGATGACAGAAAAATTTAAACACCAAGAAAACACAGCATGCACCATACCAGATGAGGATGGACCTTAGCTCAGTGGCTCCACTGGAACAACGAGAGTGGGAAAGGGCAGAGAAAAGGGTTCCTAATAGCACATCAACAGGCCCTGACGGCATCCCAATTATGCTAATAAGGAAATTAGGACCAAACTTTAAGCAAACATTAAGAGAGGCAGCGGGGAAAGCAATAATGAATGGTGAAGCTCTCAATGGGTGGAAACTAAGCAGAATGAGCATGATCTGTAAAGAAAAGAGGGACAAAGCCGATATAAAGAACTACCGTCCTATAACAGTGACATCAGTAGTTTACAGACTGGTGAACAGATAATAAAGGAAAGACTACAGGCATGGGTGGAGAATGAGGGGGTGCTGGGAGAACTACAAAATGGGTTCCATCAACGAAGGAGGTTGGAGGACAATCTGTTTCCATTGATGAAGTGCATTGAAATAGCAGAAAAAGAATACAGAACCCTGTGGCTGGAATTTCTAGATATCAAGGGAGCTTACAATAGTGTGATTCAAGAAGACTTGTGGGGAATACTGGACACACTAGATGTGGAAGATGAAATAACTAATCTTCTAAAGGTTATCTATAAAAGTAACAAGGTAGTTATCAAATGGGAAGAACAGGTATCTGAACCTATAGAGATATAACGCGGGCTTCGACAGAGATGGCGCTTGTCCCCTTTATTATTTGTGCTGTATCTCCAGAGACTAGAAGTCAAATTAGAGGGGAGTCGACTCGGCTTCAGCCACTCTTTTGCCAAGCAAGAAAAACACATAGAACAGTCATTACCGGTATTGATGTATGCAGATGATATAGTAATAATAGCCGACAACAACGAAGATCTGCAGGAATTGATAGACATCTGTGGTAATGAGGGAGACAGGTTAAATTTGAAGTTCAGCAGAAAAAAATCAGCAATCATAATTTTTAATGATAAAAAAGGCAGTGAGCATAAGATACAGGAAGTCACACTAGAAATAGTGGATAAATACAAATACTTGAATGTATGGATAAATAACGGGGCTGAGTATCTAAGGGAGCACAAAAGATACGTAATGACTAACGGCACCAGGAATGCAGTTGTAATTAAAAATATGGCACTGCAAATTACAATAGGTATGACATTGTGAGAGGGGTTTTGTCATGGTCCCGGGTTTGACGTTTGGCAATGCGGTCTTGGGTATGAAATCAGAAGTTCAAGCAAGATTAGAAATCAAACAACGTGGCATTGGTAGACTTGCTTTGGGAGCACACGGAAATACCCCAAATCAGGGGGTACAGGACATGGGATGGACATCGTTTGAGTGCAGGGAAGCTAGAAGCAAGACAGAAGTTGAGGAGCGATTGAGAAAAAAGGAAGAGGAGCGTTGGGCTGGAAAAGTTTTCAGCTACTTGTACATGAAGAATGTTAATACTAAATAGAGGAAGGGAACTCGAAAACTGTCAAGCAAGTATTTAGATGACAGCAGAATACCAAGCCAAAAGAAAACATCGGTTAAGAAGAAGGTGAAGGAAACAGAGAGGGATATGTGGAAAATGGGAATGCTTACGAAATCATCACTGGAGACCTACCGAACTGTTAAGCAGGCAATTGCAAGAAAAAAGATCTACAATAATTGTCAGGATAGTTCTCTGCTCATCAAGGCTAGAGAGAGAGTATTGCAGACCAAGATGTACCGAGCAAAATACGAAGGCACAGACCCGGTATGTATTGCTTAATGTCCTTCAGATGCTCTGCGATGGTATTCGTTGGGGTTGTCCACACGGCCGCGAAGCCCTGTAAATTTCGCTGAAAGAACCAACCAGTCAAAAGGGGCGAGGCGCAACGGACAGAAGTGGTACACAGAGCGAAAAAGATGAACATTTGATAATGTTCTGTAAAGGGCTCCACCCCATAGTCCAAGATAATGGCGCAGAATTTTTCAAGGCATTGCGGTTTAAGGACAGTGAATGCGAAATAGACTTTAAGCTGGTAGAAATAACCAGGAGGAGGCTAACTGATTGGTGGCTCCAATCGAGGCACAAGTAAAATTGAATCCTTAAACACACAGTGATAGTACTTAACTTTATGGCTAGGTGGCATGAGCTACCACCATATCTATTGGGCACAGCCGGATACATCCATCTATCCTGATTTTAAATGAAGGCATAAAAATAAAACTCCGCTTCTCACGAGAAAGACAGGGTTAGTTTGAGTCACTATGAGAGGATTTTTCCATCCGTGCAGTCATCTGATTTCACACCCTGGCCAGTTGTCGGTCCCTCTAAAGCATAGAAGAACTACCAAGTCCAGTTCTGTCTTCTTTCATCATTGCAACTATAGATTCACCTATTTTTGTGCTACAAATGCATCATAGTTTAATTTTATTAGCTTTTTTATTTTTTGTGTGTACGGTCTCATTGTATTTCGCCTTTCTTTTTTTCTTAGGGGCAAAGCTCCTTAGGGTGTGGGTCTGTCCATCCTCCGTTGGTGTATGTAGCCACTGCTGGCACATACCCAGAGTTATTCAATCATATGAGTTTCGAAACTGGGTTCCGAAACCCGGACACGCCATTGGCCGACTTAGCGAGTGTGAGCCGATCGTGGCGCCTCTGGGAGCGACAATACAAAACACTGCATTGCCACTTGTGCGCGTGCTTTTTTTTTTAGGCAGCTCAACGTCGCACGCAACACTGACGTCGCCTCAGTAAATGGCCTTAGCTTGCACGGCGCCCGCCGCCGCTGTCAGTCGTTTTCGCTCTGCAAAGGCGTAATCAAAGTCGGTGATGATGATGATGGTAGATTTTAGTGGCGCAAGGGCAACTCAGGCCAAAAAGTGCCAAACACAGGGTTTTTTGCAATCAAAGCCGGATCAAAGCGTCAAGATTTATTTGGTTGAAGGTGGTGCTTGCAATTTCGTGCTATCATGGTTTTAACGCTGCGCCCTGATTATTTCTATTACTCCTCGCTTGCTCGTTTGAAAATATGCGCTTGAGATCGATTGCTTACAGGAGGTTCGATAAATCTATTTAACTGTTCCACTCTGCGGTTCAGGATGTGTCTCACTAACATGACGGGAGTGATGGTCGCGCAAACAAGACACAGATACGGTAGAGTGCAAACCAAAGCACAACAATACAGATCAGTACTTACCGCGAATTGGCCGCTTTGTTTTGCATGCAGCGGCCGAATTCCACTAATCGCGAAATCAATGAGACACTGGCTGGAATCTCATATAATTATGAAAGCCCGATGACAAGAAAGTGGAAACTTGAACATTGCTATTTACTTGCAACTAGCACTGCAAACGTTCTTTTCTCTTCAGGTGCAATGTTCGAGGAGTCTTTCCAACGGCACCCACATTGGCTGCTCGGGCAACGTCGTCTACTGCCATCAACAGACTCACAGGTTGGATCCACCCGAATCAACGCTGCATCCCGCTTGCATCTTGCCTTGCCGCTGACTATTTTGCCGAAATGTAAACATTGTGGGCCCACCACATGAATCTCATAAACTACCGGCTTCGCTGCGCCGTTCATTATGCTGTGCTAGCTGTGTACCACACGAACATGCCGCTTATATAGCCACGTTACTTCTAGCGCAATGTGGAAAACGTGAAAAAGAACACAACATCAAGAGAACAAGCAGCTCCTCTGTCCTTTACCACGTCTCCAATACTGTGACAAAGTAACATGTTCAGCACCCTTAGGCACCAACTGACCTAAGAACGAATTCTAGGTGCTGCCATTCTGTTTGGCAGAATGCGGCAGCACTCACAATCTTTCTAAATGCAAAAACACGAAATATTTCATTTTCTAGTTAGTTTTGTTGTCAAGAGATGGCGCTACAATCTACTCACTTCCGCCATTTCAGCCAATGTTTTGTTTGTATTTTGATACATGGAGTTTATGGGGAGTTTCGCAACTCATATGATTGAATAACTCTGGCACATACCCACTCTAGAGTGGGTATGTGCCACAGCGGACACGAGATGGGAGATGGGTGTACTTGGAGTGTTCACTGGATGGACATACGGATGGATGGACGACTGGATGGACAGACAGACTAGCAGGCAGACAGACTAGCAGGCACACGGACTAGCAGGCACACGGACTAGCAGGCAGACGGACTAGCAGGCAGACAGACGCATGGGTGGACGGACGCATGGGTGGACGGACGCATGGGTGGACGCGCGGATTGGGTATGTGCCAGAGGGGATGCGGGATGCGAGATGGCTGTACTTGGAGTGTTCACTAGATGGATGCACGGACGGATGAATAGATATACTGGAAGGCGGACAAACAGAAGGCATGGATGGAAGCACGGATTGGGTATGTGCCACAGGGGATGCGGGATACGAGATGGCTGTACTTGGAGTGTTCACTAGATGGATGCACGGACGGATGAATAGATAGACTAGAAGGCGGACAAACAGAAGGATGGATGCACAGACAAACGGATGCATGAAGAGTTGGACGGACGGGCTCACGGACAGATGCACGGATGCATGGATGGACGCACGGACAGACGGAAGCACGGACGGGCTTACAGATGCTTTGCCATGCTCATCATCATTCACTCTGTGGATATGTTGTGGTAATTTTTTTTCAATTTGTATTTTCAATGCACACAGTGTATGTGTACATGCCTGCGTTCGCTGTATGTCATCCATATTTTGCAGTGTACAGGGGGGGGGGATGTAAAAAAGTGATACTAGGATAGGAATACATAGAATAGTAGCCTGCGAACTTATGAACAACCCTGTACATCCTGGCCACTTAATTTATTGCTTGAATCGCAGCACAACATTGTATGTTATCAGATAAAAATTGCAATTGTTTTTATTCCTGCAACAACAGCCAGTTGATGTGGACAATATTAATAAGCAAGCAAGCAAACAACAAGCAAAGTAGTCATAGAAGAATCTGAAAAGCTTTAAGTTCTCGCTATCCAGGTGCCCCTATCTCCATTGTTGACCACGCATAGAACAATTTGGAAAAAACGAGACAACAGAGCCAAGGACTTCCAACAGAGGTGCTCTTTGCCTCTGTCGTCTCGTTCTTTCCTAATTATTTTGTGCACTGTGAACATTTTGAAATGAATTCCCACCAACTTGCCCATGTGTGAGCTGCCTCAAACTACATTGTAAAGTTAAGCTTCATGTTTTTTTTAATTAGGTTCTGGAAGGTACACGAAAACAACTTGTACTGACAATTCGGGGCCAAGGAGACACAAAGTGAAAGAATAATTATTTCTGTCTGCAGTGCAATCAATTACAAACTTTATAATTAAGTTGTTACTGGCTACAGTAAGTTGGTTTTGCCTTTATTGAAAAAAATGTGGCCAGTGGTGTTTGCCCAAAGTTTTACTTGAAAGATTTCTTCCAGCATGTCAGTGCTCCGAGATATCAGGCTTCAAATTTTAATTCTCTTTTGCGTGGTTACCCATACAAGAGGGTGAGGGCTAGCGCAAAGGTTCTCCCTAAAGGGACATGTCTGTTGTGTGCGGCGTCTTATCTGTGAACAGGGTGAAGCATAGGCAGAGATGATAACAGTTAGCTTTGCCCTCTCGACCGGCAAAATCTAAACTCGAAGAACCCCTGCAACAAGTGTCGTAACATGCAACTGCAGAGCCTCTACCGAAAGCAGCAGATGCCTTACCGAGATGAAGGCATGAGCGGAGAATCCGGACGTCAGTGCGCATGCGTAATAATGACTAGAGAAGTGTTCAAGGTCATGAGGTGCGTGTGTCGTATTTTCTTTCGCCACGCCATTCTTCCCTGCTTAACTTCCAGCTATTTCGTCGGGACAAGAAGAAAGAATGCAATTGCAGCGTGCGACAAATTTGGGAACACCGCTCGTACTGAACTGATTCTAGAAACTTTGCGGCGGTAAATTTGTGGGGCAACAAGCATGCTTACTGGCTCCATGGCTACTTGAAAAAATGTTGCAGGGCCCCTTTAAAAGAACATGTTACCCTCAAATCAGTTCTTAATTTTATTAAGCCTGTTATGACGGCTTATATACTCCAAGTATAATTTAAAGACATTAAGCATCTTGGAGGTTATCACTCGCATCCTACCGAAACTACTACTCAAGGTTGTTTCGACTTTCTTTAAACGAAAAAAAAAAAAAGGCATTTTCATAGAGCCTCTATTTTAATTCAAAAGAGATATTGTGCAGGTTATTCGGGCCATGATAAATATTCCTTTTTTCATATATGATACATACCATTTGAACTGGATTCGAAATTATTCAATCAAAATCACTATTTGCTTCGAACCTAAAATTCACTATTCGCACAAGCCTAATCAAAACGCTTCACCTGTCAAGACGCCAATGCCCAAAAAAGGGTTCAAAATTGTACCTGACTTTTGGAGCCACGCAAAGCACAAACTGATCTCGCATCCACTTGATGACTCGACGGAGTACTTTTGTCAGAATACTCACACACGCAAATGTTATCCCGTCCTTCATGTCGTTCACATCGCTGAGCTCTGTTACATAAACTCGTTTTTTAACAAAGCGCCAAACTAAAAAAGTTACACCACCTCCTGCTAAAAGAAACCATGTGTAGACGCGAAGCAGCAGGCCCAAAGGCTTACACAGGCGGCAGCATTGCGCAGAAGAGAAACCTGGGGAAGCGCAAAACACCCAGTGATGGATTGGTGTTTCCTACAGGAACATTCCACTCGCTGCTAATGGGCAATGAGAGACAGAAAACTCCAGTTGATTCGGTTTCAAGAAACGCTCTAACAGATGCTGCCTGTGTCGACGTTATGAGCCAGGAGAGTGCAGTAAAGAAGGGGGAGGAAATGTAAGTGCCGCTGGGTGGGATGCCTAGAAGAGAGAAAGGGGGAGCGAGCATAGGCTAGCAGATGCTACCTGCGTCGGGGTTGTGAGGGGAGAAAAGGAGGAAGTGTAGGAGAGGAGAGAAAGAGGAAATGTGCACTAAGGGTGATCATGCCGCACATCGGATTGAACTCGGCTATAAGGTGCTTCGCATGTAAATGTCGAGTGAAGCAAGGACAGGGGATCTTAGTGGCCAAAACAACACTCCTGCACACCCAATGCACTGTTGTGGGAAACGTCTATCCCACAGTTTCTTCGCCCTGGTAGAGGAATGTGATTTATTATTTTTATTTACAGATACTGCAATCACCATTTGGTGATTTTAGCAGGGTGGTACATGAAGTTAGTCATGAACAAATGGCAAGTACAATGACATATAATATATACAGGTTATACAATGTGTATAGGGCAAATACAAACTTCAACTGGCAATAACATACAATAAAAAATAGGAGACTACAATTATACAAGCTTGTACAGTGGTATGTAATGCTATTTAACAATTCAACTGGTTAGTGCACTTTCTAATTCCGAGGAAAACAATGCCAATGAGGGTGCTGAAACAATTGCATTAGTTAGTTTGTTCCACTCGACTATGGTGCGAGGAAAAAATGAATACTTAAAGCAATTATTGCGTGTGGGAAAGGGGGTTATGGCGAGGTCATGTCTCTGCCTGGTAGAGTAGCCAGAAGAAAAAGAAAAAATATCGGCTATGTCTACTTGATATTGACCGTTAATTAGTTGTTACAGAAACTTAAGCCTTGAGTTACGGTATCTTAATGATAAAGGTGAAAGTTGAGCTCTGCTTAATAGGTCAGTAACAGAAGTCCTCGAAAAATTATTGTAGACAAAACGAACTGCTCTTTTTTGCACTTTTTCTAATTTGTTAATGTTAGTCTTAGTAAAAGGATCCCGTATAGTAGCGGCGTAATCTAATATTGGTAAAACAATTGATTTGTACGCTAAAAGGCGGACAGAAGGAGTGGATAGTTTGAGAGCACGACATAGAAAAAACAGTTTGTAAGTTGCATTGGCCGTTACATGTGTAATGTGTTTGTTCCAGCAGAGATCATTCGATATGTAAAGCCCCAAGTACTTATAATTAGTGACTTCAGTCAAAAAGGTGTTGTTAGCATTGTATCTGAAATGCAAAGGTTTTTTCATGTGTGTAATTCGCATAAAAACAGTTTTATCAAAGTTAATGACCATCTGCCATTCCTCGCACCAGGAGGCTACTTTTTGAAATGCCTTATTTAACAGAAGTTGGTCGGATGTGCTATGAACCTCAGAGTACAAAACACAGTCATCTGCGTAAAGTTTCACTTTAACAGGAATTTGTTTTACAATATCATTAATGAACAAAATAAACAGTAGAGGCCCTAGAACTGAGCCCTGGGGAACGCCAGAACCAACCATTACATATTTTGAGTTGCAATCGCGAAAAGAAACAAGTTGTTGTCGTTTAGTTAGGTAGAAAGAGAGCCAGCCCATTAACTTTTTGTTTTTAAGTATTTTCTCTAATTTAAAAAGTAATTTTTTGTGGGAAACCTTATCGAAGGCTTTGGCGAAGTCCATAAAAATAGCATCTAATTGTTTGCCGTGGTTAATACTTTTCGCTAAGTCATGTACGGTTTCAACTAGCTGAGTGCAGGTTGAAAAACCTTTTCTAAATCCGTGCTGATGTCTCGTTAAGAAATTGTGTTTGTTGAGAAACTCTACGATATGATTGTGTATTATATGTTCTAATATTTTGCAACATGTTGAAGTTAATGAAATTGGTCTATAGTTACCGACCTGGTTTTTGTTTCCCTTTTTGTGTAATGGTTTAATTCGGGCAGTTATCCAATCATGCGGTAGTTCACCATCGAGTAATGATTTACAGAACAGCACATACAAATACTTTGATGTCCATTCTGCATACCTTTTTAAAAAGTCATTGGGTATGCAATCAGGGCCAGGTGATTTTTTCGTGTCTAGTTTCAGTAACATGTTTAAGATACCCCTTTCCGAGATAACAACATCAGACATGGGAGGTAAGGAGACATCAAAAGTTGGCAAGGTACCATTGTCTTCAGTGTAAACAAATCTGAAGTGTTCATTAAAAAGGTTCGCGATTGATTCATGATCACTTATCTCTCTGCCATCGTCACTAAATATTTCGCATTCATTTGACTTAGGAGAAATTGTTCTCCAAAACTTCTCTGGCGATGAAGTAATGAAGCTAGGTAAGGACTCACCAAAGTAATGCTTTTTATCTGAAATAACCTTAAGTTTAATTTGAGATGTCAATTCTGCAATTCTTTCTTGACAACTGAAATCAGCACAACAAGTTTTACTTTTCTTTTTTAATCGCTTTACCTTCCTTCTCAATTTCAATGTCTCCCTAGTTATCCATGGGTTCTTGGTTCTGGGCTTTTTACACGTGGTTGGGACATAACGCTCAATGCTTTTGCTTACAATGCCCGTAAACTTAATCCAAAGATCATTTACACTATCATCACTATCGGCAAAATCATCAAAATGAAAAGAAAGGATATCGAGTATCGACTCATCATTGGCTTTACGAAAGTTATAAAAAGTAGTCACCTTGGGTTTTTCACAGACAGAAAGATTTGACACGGTTAGCACTACAGCAAGGTGATCGGAAATACCGGGGACAATGTCACAAACGCAATCATGTGTTATATTTCCAGAAACAAAGACAAGGTCTAGAATTGATTTCGAGCTTCCTTGAGTCCTTGTGTAACTTTCAACTACCTGTGATAAATCATGTTGAAAGGCAATGTCTATCATGGTATCTGCGGAAGCATCGCAGTGACTAATGTGTGTCATTGTTGGCCAATCAACACCTGGCAGATTAAAGTCACCTGCCAAGATTATTCGGTCACCCGGCTTTACATAATTTTCCATATATTTTTTTAGCTCATCGATAATATTGACTGAAGAACCAGGGGATCTGTATAAAGCACCCAATACATATCTAGTGTTACCATGATTGACCTTACAAATAATACATTCGGCATTAGGCACATCTGGCATTTTAATTAATTTTAACCCCTTTTTAAACAGAATACATACACCTCCTCCTTTCGAGCTGCGATCCTTTCTATATGCACTGAAACCCGGTGGAAACACTTCGCTGTCATAGATCGAATCTGTTAACCATGTTTCAGTTAGGAAAGCTATGTCAGGATTCTGTGAGAGCAGAACCCCTTCTAACTCAACAGCCTTGTTTACAACACTTCGGCAATTAATATTCAGAATTTTAAGCGAGGTGTCATGTGGGATGCTTTGTCAGTTTCTAATTTTGTTCTTAATGCGGTAACAAGATTTTTTAATGTCGTCCCGCCCATTTGTTACCCCATCAAGAATTAGTTTGTCGTACGAGAGCTTGACTTTCGCGCCTTTGGCCCTTTCGGTAGTTGATGTTTGCCATAATTGCCTCCTGATATCTCTAACTCGCCTAGAAAAGTCTTCAGATATGGATAGGTCACTGTTCTTTAATTTATAGGCTGCCTTCAGGATAGACACCTTTTCGCGATGATCCAGGAAATTTATTACAACTGGTCGTACTTTGTTCTCAGCCTTTTGACCTAGTCTGTGGATTCTCTTAATACCATTGACTGATACGCCAAGTTTGAGTTGGAAAACTTCGTCACTTACGGCCTTTGTGAGTGTTTCGTAGTCCCGGTGCGTATCTCAGTTAGACCGTATATTATCAGGTTATTCCTGCGTCCTCTGTTTTCAAGCTCATCTATTTTTGCTTCAAGTGTTGTAAGCTGTTTTGACAATTTCACATTATTTGCCTCAAGTTCTTTTACTGTTCCCGACAATGCGTTCATTGTCGACAGCTGTTTTTCTATGCCATCAACTCGGTCTGCCAGAGCAGACATTTTTCGCTCAATGTCTGCCTGGGATACCGTGATGGCATCAATCGAAGACTGCATTTTACCCTGGCCGGCTAACAAATCACGCAGCATTTCTTTTTCTGTAGGGCCAGGATTTGATTCTATATCGCCGCAATCTAGTAGATCTTTCGTTAAAACACTCACGCAACCAAAAAAACATTTCAGGCACAGTGATGGTGCTCCATTGTGCTGAATGTATACTTGGCGCAGGTCATTCAGAGAGAGACTGCGGACAAGGTCATCAACAACTTCTAGTATTTGTGTTGCGTGAATCTTTTCGTTCAAGTTGTCCTCAAAAAAAAAAAATAAGGTCCGATGATCCTGTCCCCGAGTATGCCGCACAACACATTCACACTCCAGTGAACTTGATTCTTGTGCTGCCTCAGCCAGTGTAGATTTTCTTGTGCCAAATAATGGGCGTTTTGAAGATTAACAATTATATTTCAGCAAAACCGAGCTTCATCAATCCAAATTATTCTGGGCAAAAAGTAATTTTCTCGACCAGTTTTGATGAGGCCCCAATTGCAGAAGTCAACTCGCCTTTCAATGTCCGCCTCATTTAGGTCCCGATGAAGGCAAACGTCAAATAAATTGAACTTCTGCTTTTGCAGCATATTTGTGACTCCTCCGACGCTGCGAATGCATTGATCGGATGCTGAGCTGTCAAATGATGAGCTCTGACATCAAGGTTACACATGCAACAATGTCCATTTCAAAGTATTTATCACCGATTGCCTTCCTAATCTATCTCAAAAGGTGGACAAAGCCTGTTGTGCAAAAGCGTCAAAGTGGGCCTTGTTGGAAAGGGACGTTGTGGGTGGCAAGACGCAGAATAGTCTTACCACCAACAAAGCGTTGCCATTCATTTTAGTCATTGCAAGCATCATGCCTACTTTTTTTTGGTAGAATATGACTGCTTCACACAAGAAGCAGCCATATTAGCTCGAGAGGACTCTATGTGGACTTCTTTGGTAGTCTTTCAATGCAGAGAGGCTGTGATACCGCAGGCACCCTAGTACAGGACGGTCAAGCTAACCCGTTCACAAGATGTCTCCATGTCATCTTAAGTCATAAAAGAATGTCGTGAAAAATGGTTTTGTGTTTATCAGGGCCATGCAGATGCCTCATGGCAAACATCTTCATTTCACCAGCCGAGAGGACAAACGTAACTGTTATCATCTGTGCCTATGCTTCCACCCTCTCCACAAACATAACGCCACACGCAACAGACGCGTGACTTTAGGGAGGAACTTTGGGCTGACCTTCACCCTGTTGAATGAGTAATCATGCTAGAGCACTAAATATTAGAGCTTGAGGCAAGCCAGAAAAAATCTTCCAAGTGTTCTCATTCCAGTGTTTACACTAAGGGACCTCTTTCTGTATAGCTCTCCCTATATGTAACTCTCCACCCAAATACGCCCAATAAACTAAAAGTACACAAACACCACCGCCCACATTTTTCAATGCAAACATGTGAACTTACCGCGCCCAGTAAAAAGTCAATTGTTAAAGTTTAGCTGCTGACAGCAATAATTATCATCTCACTTTGTGTTCCCCTGGCCTTATTACCACAAGAGGTCTTGTGTTTTCTAGCACCTAATTAAACAAAACAAAAAAAATTCTGCAAAGCATGACTTTGAACATCCGGTATATTGCAAAGTAGTGGGGTGACAAGAGAGCCGATAGGTATGCCTTCTTCCTGGATATATACAACCGGTCAATCCATTACGTGATTTTGGGAGTGAACAACTGGGCGAGTTCATATTGCATGATTCAAAATATAAGACACAATGAAAACGTCGCACGAAAAGGGATGCACGCACACACACACGCATGCATTGTGTATGTGAATGGCGCAAAGCGCCCTGCAGTGGGGTTCTTCGGTTTTCGACTTCTGGCTACCCGCGGGCTGCCAAAGCGCGCTTGTTTTTCTCGGGCTGCTCTGTCTCCCCCGCGGTGCACTTCCGGTTGGCGTTCGTTTTTCTCGGGTTGGACGTTCTGGCGACCCGTGGGTAGTCCGAGGGTCGCCAGACGCTTTCAGGACAATTTAGTCGTGGAAGCTTTCTGGAAGGTTTCGGGCAGGTTTCCGGCTAGCAGACGCCGAAAAGGTACGATGCGCGCTCGGGGCCATTTTTGTGAGGACTCCATGGATTGTAATGTGGGCCCCTGAGTACTGCGCCTTCGCTTGTTATTACGCGTGGCGTTACGGTAATTACTCTAATCTAACGCGCACCTTTTTTCCGGTTAAGCGAGTTCATAAATCGCATGCACGTTATAATCGAGTACGAAAAAAAAATACGTTCAATCTATTGCCATCGGCAAATCAATATGGTCGCCCCCTTCGTGCGTCGGTATGGCGCGTCAGCCAATTCCGACTATGTGTTTACCATGTGCGGCACTTCGTACGTGAGCTGAAGAGTTCGTCATCTAGTAGTGCATTAGAATCGATGGCGTGGAAGGGCCGACTCCAAAAACTAGTGCACCACGATGCCGCTTTTAAAAGAAAAGCCATCGCGTGTGCGGAAACGGACGGAAATCGGGGCGCATCGCGGTCGTTCGGAGGTCCCGAAACGTGCGTGCGGGATCGGCGGAAACAAACGCAGAAGATTGTCGACAGCAAAGCTTCACGCAAAGGCTTCAGTGGACCACAGCAGGGTCGGTTTCCGCAAATTAAAGAGCTGCTCGGCGAGTATGTGCTTGAGCGACAGAGCGGCCCGTGACGACAGAACTGCTCCAAGTGCGGGCTATGCAATTAGTCTTAGAAAAAGTTCTAATTTGGAGCCACTTTAAAGCGAGCAGGTGCTGGCTAACTAACTTTATGGAGAGGAAAGGCTTCTCCCTCCGAAGGGGAACATGCATATGCGAAAAGTTTTGCGGAGGAGTACGATGAAAAGCTTCACAGTTTTCAGAGGTTCGTCCTAAACTTGCGGCGCAAAAACAACTACCTGGTTGGGCAAATCGGGAATGCCGATCAGACGCCTCTTTACTTCGACATGCCTGGCACCACAACCGTCGAGAAGAAGGGGGCGAAGCAAGTTCGCGTGCTGACATTGGTCCACGGTAAAACTACAGTGACGGCAATGCTCTGTTACACGTCAGATGGGCACAAGGTTCGCCCGTACCTCATATTTAAATGGAAGACGCACCCGAAAGGAGTCGTTTTTTCGAGTGGTGTGATCGTGCGGGCCAGCGAGAAAAATGGGTGCGCGTTGCAATCGATGTCCTACGTTTTTTTTTTTATATTTTCGCGGTGGAAATCGGGTGCGCGTTACAATCGAGGGCGCGGTAGAATCGAGTAAATACGGTATCTTCTAAGCCTGTTCCGCTTTGCGAGTTGAGGCGATTACGAGTGGCGGCGAGTGTTTGAAGCTACTGTTCATCGCATTTGTTATGTTTCCCGTGAAGCTTCCTCCTGTGAACAACGCGGTGAACTGTTGCCTCTTGACTGCGTCGTGCACATGCCTTAAAAGTTATGTACGTAGTACACGTTCGTACGCATGCATGGAAACAACTTTGGAGGTTTTTTTTTTTTGGTAGTAGTCTTTGTGAAGCTGTGCCTGCTTTCTGTGCACTTAGCGAAGACGATTGGGATCGAACTTGCTCGCTCCGTCGTATGTTTGCGTACGTGAACCTCTTAGAACCTTTGACCTTACTACTCGATTGATCTTCGATGATGATAGAAGGCCCTAGATTGCGACTGTTGGTAATGCTCGCTGGTCGCGAACGGCGCGCGAAGCCATTTCCATCTATGAGCCAGCATATGTGGTATAATATTATACGATACAGTGTGAGAAAAAAAAAAAAAAAAACGGAGTATGGAATCTGAAATGTATACATCCTTTCGTGGCCCATTTCATCGTTGGCTTTGTCTTTTTTCACCTCTTCGTAATAATGCCGCACAGTACGTACTATGAACTAGTACACTGAATCAAAGCTGATATACATGACATTCGTCAAGTGCCACTTAGGACTAAAAAACAGGTCAAGGCAAGTTCTAAAAATGGGTCAAGAACGTGTCATGCAAATGTTTATTTTATATACAACGCGCACTCGCGGTACCGATACCTGCGCATATCATAAACTTTAGACAAAAACGTAAGTTGGTCAACGTGTGTTTGCGACGTATGATACGCGATAGCTGAGCTGGTATATCTCTTCAAGCTCTTTTGGTGGCACGATCACTTTCGTGTGACTTCGCGTCGTGTTAATTGTGCAGTGACTGATACATGTACTACAGAGACGTGAGCTTGTCAAGTCGTCACCGTCGCAGCAGCTCACCTTGCATTGTTCTCATGATAGCGTGCGCCAGCTGGCTGTTTCGTTTGTGGACGCGGCGAGTGATCGTGCGAGCGCACGAAGTCGTATCCCAAATGCATACACTCGAGGATATAATTTCAGCTTTTTGGCGAGCTTAGCTACGCATTTCCAAGTGGACAATGCAGAAAAAACTAACATACAGGCGGCGCATTGTTTTGTTTGCTGCCATGACGGTAGAGTTCGTTTACCTTTACGCTGGCTGTCCTGCGTTCGATTTTGCGACCTTCGGGCTGTCCCTGGGCGTGCGCATAGCCAGCCTACATCATTTTCTATCACAACTGGATGCAGCGGTAGCTTTCAGGGAGCCCGCGGTTTCCAGAACCAACTCAGGAATCCGAAAATTGAAGAGCCCCAGTGTCACAGACACACGCTGCAGGGTGCCTTGCATGCGTGCATGTGTGTGTGTTGTGTCCCGCTTCGTCTGACGTTTTCATTGCATCTTATATTTCGAATCATCAATACGGACTTAAGAAAAGTGCCAGCAGCTAACTTCATTGTTGCATTCCATGAAGCACTCTTTTAGATATTGTAGTAAATAAGCATGACGTATTTGAGTAGCTTAGCTCAAGCACATCAATACTGAATGTCATGCACTCCATCAGTCCTGAGATACTGACGTCTTCCATGGTGTTTGCTGCCTTGGTGTTAGTGCACGCATGTTCTTTTTTTAACTCTTGCCTGTTTGTTTTGTTTCAGGTCACGTGTTAAATTCTGGTTTCAACGATGACATACATTTTATATACATGAGCGTGTTTTTTCTAAATAAAACTCAGTTGCTAGTAGAACCTTGTCTTGTGTTCTTAAAAAGTGCATGTTCCTCTTATGTAGTGCTTCACGATCATGAACCAACACGCCCAAGTGGAAGTTATTCTGAACAGCTTGGGTAGTTACATAGTTTCAGTGGTTGGTTTCAAAATATTGTGATTTCTGAATGACAGAGAGGATAAGATAGTTGTTTCTGAGTAACGTTTAACTCAGGAACAAGACGACGATGAACACTTGGCTGGGCCTCGCCATGACGAAAGACCCCTGGCTGTTTATTTGCTGGGCTTAAGTAGCCGCGCTCACAGCGGGGAAGGGGGAAAGAAAGCAAAGGAAGGAAAGTAAAGCGCACAGAACGGTGGAGAGGAGGAGGAGACAATATCGCCTAGGGCGAATGCTGATAGCAGATAGTGCGGTCTGTTACATCTTCTCTTCACACGCTTTCAAAACACTGATTTCTTTTGCACTCATTTACTTGATGGGAGGATGGCTTGTAGTGAAGGCGCTTCGGTTAGCTGCGCTGGCGTCCTGACCTGCGCAGGCCAGCCAGTGGGCTTCCTGGAGTGTCTGGAGAAGTGGTGGCGCTATAATCTTCTTCTGGCTGAGTTGGTTGCACCTGGTGACACCCCAGTGGGTTGTCCGGCGTGATGTTGCCGCGGTGTCCATCACTGAACTTCGTCGGGGGCCTCGCGTCGGGGTTCGGATTACCCTCGGGGCTGACCTTGTCGCCGAAGTTTTCGTGCGTTCGCAGCAAGTGCTGTCGGTTCCGTCTCAGGAGCCCATGGTCTTCGGTTCTTACCACGTATGATCGTGGTCCAGTCTCTTGTACCACTTTCGCTCAGCGTGACCAGTTTCCATGTTTGATCCGGACCACATTTCCGGCTTCCAAGGGTGGTAGTGGCCTGCCTCGGGAAGACTGTCGCTGTTTCCATACGGGTATGCCTCCGTCGACGTTGTATTCTGGAAGAGTGGCGTGCAGGCGGCGACCTTGCAGTAGTTCTCCGGGTGAGTGACCGCTGTCAAGGGGAAAAGATCGATAAGCCAACAGACCAAGCCATACATCACCCCGGGACTCGTGGGTTTTCTTTAGAATACGCTTCACGATCTGTACCCCCTTTTCAGCTAAGCCATTTGACCGTGGGAACTCTGGACTCGAGGTGATATGCTCGAAGTCATATCGGCGCACGAAGGACGCGAACTCTCGCGATGCAAATTGAGGCCCGTTGTCGGTACAAACTTGGTTGGGAATGCCGTATCGCGAGAAGATAGCAGATATCTTGTCGATAACTTCCGCCCCCGTGGTACCTCTGAGTTTCTCGACGTCAGGAAAGTTCGAATGGGCATCAAACACAACTACGTAGTGTTCTCCAGCGAATGTAAATACGTCTATGCCTTCGCGATGCCACGGTCGGTCGGGCGTTGGCTCTAGCAGGAGGGGTTCACTCAGTTGACTGCGTACTTTCGACATACGCTGCACGTTCACGCTCGTTGCTCAATGTCACTGCTCATTCCCGGCCAGAAAACCAGTCTACGGGCTCTAGCTTTGCACTTGTTCATACCCAAGTGGCCTTCGTGAATTCGCTCAAGAATTTCCGCACGCATTGATTTAGGCATCACAACTTTGCAACCCTTTAGCACCACTCCATTGACCATGGATAGCTCTTCCACATACGGTTTCAGTTTGCCGTCTATTGCCATGCCATCTTCCATTTGTTTCATGGTGCGGCTGAGAAGCGGATCTTCGAGGGCTTCCTTCTGCAGCCGCAACATAGTCGCTTTGCTTATGATGCTGGTGACTACTTGCGTTGTGTGGACGTCCACGTTCTCGACTTTGTCGCCTCCGCCAGTTGGTAGTGCGGCACGAGACAGCAGGTCTGCGAGTAACAGGTCCCCTACCAGGTACAAACTGCAACAAAAAATCATATTTGATAAGACGAATGAAAAACCGCTGTAGCCTGGGTAGCATATCTGCAATGTTCTTTTCAGCAATCGCAAGTAATGGCCTGTGATCAGTTTCTATCGTAATGCTTCGTCCATACACGAACTGATGAAATTTTTTACAAGCGAAAACAATTGCCAGTGTTTCCTTTCACTCGGCGTCAGTGCTCTTGAGGCGTAGGTCACTGGGCGCCAGTCATCCCCGTGTCTTTGCAATAAGCCAGCGCCGATACCTGTTCCTGAGGCGTCCGCAGTTATCTTAGTGTTTCTTTTTTTCATCAAAAAGAGCCAGCAACGGAGGCTTAGCGAGCGCTGCGCAGATCTGGTCCCATTCGCGCTCATGGGCTGTTGTCCATTCAAACACCGATGCTTCTTTCACCAGGCTACGCAGCAACGCCGTTTTATCACTCAAAGCTGGCAGGTATCTCCGAAAGTAGTTCACAGCCCCGAGTAATCTGCGCACACCCTGTTTATCTTTTGGGGCTGGCATGGCACGGACGCTTTCGATTAAATCGGGACTAGGACAAATTCCGTCTCTACTGATTACATCGCCAAGGAATGCAACCTGCGTGGTGCAGAACACGCATTTAGCTGGATTAAATGTCAGCCCTTCCTCTTGCGCCCGCCTTAGCACTGCAACGACGCGTTCATCATGTTCTTCCCTTGAGTCGCCCCATATTAAAACGTCGTCTACGTAGACGCCCACTCCCGGCAGCCCTTTGAAAATCTCTGTTAGAGTCTTCTGGAACACCTTGCTGGCTGAGGAAATTCCGAAAGGCAGACGCAAAAAACGGTACCGCCCAAATGATGTCGCAAAAGTGCATACTCGTGAAGTGGCCTCATCTAAAGGAATCTGATGAAAGCCGGCATTAGGGTCGAGCCGGGAGAAGTATTGTGCGCCTGCCAGCTCACTTTTTATGTCCTCTCGTGAAGGCATAGGATAGCGCTCCCGCTTAATGCTCCTGTTCACTGCTCTAGGGTCCATGCAAATGCGAAGGGTACCATCCTTCTTGTGCACAACTACCAGGGGGCTCACCCAGTCAGTTGGTTCATCCACCTTGACGATGATTGAGGCCTTTTCCATTAGTTGCAGTTCTTGTCGCAGGCATCCTTTCAACGCTATAGGTACTCTGCGGGCAGGCTGCACGACTGGAACGGCATCCTCTCGTAGCACCATTTTGTAGGGTCGCCTGACGCAGCCGGTGCCGCTGAAGAGGTCAGGAAATGCAAGCTGGAATTTCGTTTGCCCATCGCCTACCTTCACGGCGTCCACCATCACCGGTACAAGACCAAACTGCTGGCATGTCTTTAAGCCAAGGATGGCTTGGCGCCCCCTTTTCACGATAAAGAATGAGACTGAATGCTGTGCTCCGCTTATCTCGAGGTCTTGGTCGCCACGCCAACGTGTTCCATTGCACTGCCGTTGTATGCGGTGAGGACAGCGGCGCTCTTTCGCCGAGTGCTTGCGTGGGCGATTCGGTTGAAAAGGGTTAGGGGCAGCAAATTCGCCTGAGACCCGGTATCTACCTTGAATTGTATCTCCTCACCGGCTATTTTTCCGCGAACCATCCAATCCGCTCCTATGTCTCCGGTGACGCCGCAAATGCTGATGCCCAAGATGTCAAAATTTTCATCGCTTTCTTCGGCTTTGTGAACCTCGCTTATCTTGTGCGCATTGTTGCAGCATGCGGCGAAGTGATTTCGTTTTTTGCATGTATAACAAGTTTTTCCATACGCCGGGCACCGCTCGGGGGCATGTATTTTGTTACAATTTCGACATTGAGTTTCATTCGCAAACTTCGTGCGGTGTGTGCGGCGTGTAAAGTCAACGTGCAGGCTTTCATTTGACCATGCTGCGCTCTGAATGGCAGCAAGCTCAGCGGCTTTGCAAATTTCTTCTGCTTTCTGCAAGTTTAAGTCTTTGTCACTCAGCAACTTTTCTCGAAGTTTCGCATTATTTGTCCCAAACACCACTTGATCCCTGATCATGGACTCTTCAAGCGTACCGAAGTTGCACAGCTTTGCTTGCTTTTTTAAGTCCCGTAGGAACCGCTCAAAAGGCTCGGCCTCTTCCTGTGTTCGCAGTCGAAAAATGTGCCTTTCGTAGACATCATTACCCTGGTCAACACAATATTCTTCAAACTTGCGCACTAACATGTCATAATCTTCTCTGCTCTCACCTGCGGCAAACGAGAAGTTGTTGTAGACATCGAGTGCCTCGTCCCCCGCGGTGTTCAGAAGAATCGCTGCTTTTACGGCCGATGGGCGGGGCTTCTCCGGTTCCGTAGCGGTGATGAACAGCTGCAGCTTCTGCTTGAATACCAGCCAGTTTTTCCTGATGTTGCCGGACAATTGCAGCGGTTCCGGGGGCTTGACGAGGTCCATTTCGAACGTCAGGACCACTTCTGACACCATGTAACGTTTAACTCAGAAACAAGACGACGATGAACACTTGGCTGAGCCTCGCCATGACGAAAGACCCCTGGCCGTTTATTTGCTGGGCTTAAGTAGCCGCGCTCACAGGGGGGAAGGGGGAAAGAAAGCAAAGGAAGGAAAGTAAAGCGCACAAAACGGTAGAGAGGAGGAGGAGACAATATCGTCTAGGGCGATTGCTGATAGCAGATAGTTCGGTCTGATACAGAGGGGGGTAAAAGATGGTAGGCATGCAAACACGCATACAAGTGAGGAATTGAAGGAGACAGGTCTTCTTGTCTGCCGCAGGCGCACTACGACGGGAGAGAAAGTACTCACAAAATCTGGACGCCTTGTCCTAGTAGTGCGAGGCTGGACTAACAGTGGAGCCTGTGGCGGATTCGCAAGGTCCTAGACAGCATGGTTATAATTTCTATAACTTTGATTAAAGGGCCAGTAAAAGAGCTCTGACTTTTTTTTTTTTAGCGTAAGCTACACTGGCCGAGGTTGAGCAGTTTCGCACGGCTTATGCAGAGCAGTATTGCGCATGCGTGAGGAGAAGAAACGTCACACGGCACACAGCTAGTACGCCTGAGAAAGTCTAGAAGCTTCTTAAGTGACGTGTTACTAGAGGACTGCCGCTTCACTCGCATGAGCTCGCTCGCTAGTCCATCCTTCCATCGATTCGTCTGTCTGTGTCTATCCGCCCGTCCATCTGTCTGTTCGTCCATTAATCTGTCTGTTCATTCACGTCTATCTGCCTGTCTGTCCATCCATCCAGCAGTAAGCATGGTAACCTAATCATAGACAACCAGGAAAACTTAAGATAACCAGCTGAACTTTAGCTCACGCTACGTATAGCCTGGCATATGTTGTGCCCCTGAAGTAAGCATGCTAATTCGTAATGTACACGACGGCAATCACATTTCCTGAATACTGCAGTGCTTTGCGCCGCGCAGATTCCCCATTTGGAGAAACAATTGCCAAGTTGTTTTCCAATGACCGACCAATCTTCCTTCTAGACACAGTGACGAAATTGTTGCCAAAGGGCAACATTAAGCACTCCTGAGCTAGAGTTTCGCGCTGAGACGCCACTGAAGTTCAGAGAGTAACTATGTCCCCACCGCGCAATAGTTACGGCGAGCTGTCGATTCTCTTTTATACGTGCACAATACGGGCATAACAAGCATAAAATGCATCACTTAAAGGGGAAAGCTCTTCTCAAAGTGTCCATTTAATAGGCTATCTCAGCCGCTACTGATTGACAGCTCACCCTCTCTTTCCAGTTCTCCCTCTTAAACGTCATTTTGACGTCATGAAGATGTCACAATTCTGGATTCAAATTAGAGAAACACAATGCACTTCAATCATAAAGGAAAAAACTAAAACCGTCCAAGCACTCCATACAGATGGTTAACCGTCGAAGATGAAACATTAGACCGAAGGTGGTTGCAGACAACATAGGCGAAGCCAAAGTGTTATTCGAGAAACTCCTGCGAAAAGTGGGGCACCCGCTATTGCCCTGTTGATGCTGCTCTGCCTGCAATGCCACTTCTTTGGCTTGCCATTGTTGCTACATTAGGCTCAGAAGACTGCCCCATCCTCGGTGCACAGTTTACGTTTGCGCTTCCCCACCCAGACTTGTCCCTGAGCCCAGACTGCTGCACTGACCCAGTGAACATGAATTTTCTCACGGATCGGATGTCGGCACTGTTCTTGAGAAAGTTTCTGCTCTTCAGGTGTTTTTAGGATTCCCGCCCTCCTCATGTGCAAGTTGTAAGTTGAAACTTCTGCGCATGGCTTAGCGACATGGCTGCGGCAGCATGAACGACTTCACTGATGGCGGAGCCAATAGCACGTGCGCTTGTGAATGACGCAGAGAATGACGTCACTAACAACGTTAGTAACGTCGCTGTCAATGGCGTGTGCTTGGGTGCGAGGTAGCCAACGACTTTACAGACAGCGCAGTCAGTGGAGACGGTTATCGTTTCTCGTCAGAAATGGTTTTCGCTTCGCCTACCTATACGTAGCTTTCGCTGTAAAAACACTTATCCAGTGGGAGGAGTCTCCTTAATGTATGTAATACTGCATGGCACAAGTGTGGAATCGTGCCAAGTGCCAAAACATGCGAATTGCACGAGTGCGTGTTTTAAAATTATGCCAATTCACTGCAATGCGTTCTGACTTATTTAATGATCATTAGCGGCATGACCTTACGGACGCGTAGTGGGCCCTTCGCTGATTCGGGAAAAAACCATGGCGAATTGGCCACAGCCCAACTGTACTTGCAGTAGGCATTCTGGGATAATTTGAGACTGCCAATGTTTTACAAGAAGCTTTCCTTTCCTTGCGAGATGGTAGAGTGATGCCTCGAGAACTGAAGCAGCAACTGCGAAGGCCTTGCGCATGAAGGCCGAATACGTTGCACTCTTGAAGGCGGAACTGAAGTGTCCTTGAAGTGTCCTTGGCCATGAATGGTTATCGACGTCTTGCCTAGTTTAACATTGTCAAAGAACCAGCACATGCTCTTCAGCGTACTGTAGTGAAGCACTCACCAGGGTAGTTCATCTTCATCACTCGGGTCTGGGGGTAGCCCAGCTTCGTGTTGCCACTCACGGTATATGGACGGCTGGGTGGCACAGGAGGTGGTCTCTCCTAAAGAGAAAGAAGACATAGCTTGCATTGTCTTGGAACATTTGTAAAATTGTATGTTAAGTATACCAATGAAAAAAGAAGAGCGACTTGCGGTAACTTTCAAGAAATAGGTTTATTGGACAAGAGGAAGAAATTTATTAGCCTCAAGAAGATGGGTCGGCGTCACCTGGCGGTAGGTCAAGGTGACGTCACAGCAAACATTCTTCGATGCCCGCCGTGGTGACCTACATGACATGTGCTCGCTTCGTTCAGTGTTTCACTGTTTGCTGTCGCTTCTCTCTTTTCTCAAGCTTTAGATAAATGATGAAAACAGCCTCATTAATGCTTGTATTAAAACGTCAAAAAAATTTGTCCAGTACAATTGCCAATGATTCCCAGGCTTCATCGTATACACTTTGATCAGGTTGTGTCCCACAGCTAAACTCGAGGATAGGTTCAATTGTTGGCCACGACAACCACATTATGACAGAAGTAAGAATATGTTTGTGCTTACATACAGCAGCACGTTCAGAAATGCCAGGCAGTCAAAGTTATTCTATGATGTGCCCCGTAATCAAGTCGCGGTTTTGACGCGTAGGAAACCATACCTACATTGATTGATTGCACTGTTCACGGACATTTCCTTTGGGAGATAAGATGTTTTCACCTCCACAAGTGTTATATGCAACAGATCCATGAAGGTATATGCGGACAGTTTTCTGGCCGATGTGCCAACCGAGTTGCGAAAACCCGTGAAATATCGATGCTCGCTAAGCATCCTGAAAGTTCTTGTCAACGAACAACACTGCAGCTGTTGCCTTTTTTTTTCTTTTGTACTCACTAATCCATCATGTACATAGTTGCATTTAACGCTTTCCTCGCAATCACTTTGGGTTGTCATCTCAATACAAAATCAACTGTAAACTTCACGCAGCATCGTAGCAATGGTGCGGTTACACTCATAATTTAGACACCGTGCTCGTAAAGTAATTTTCCGAGCATTTGATTACCCCCGAGCTTCAATAACCTGCATGTAGACATGATGTGCAAGACCACACCATTCAGAAAGCTGATGTGTACCTTCAGGCTTTTGTTTTGCAAACTATTGCGATCAGTAGTGCTTCCGCATGAATTAAACTTTTCTGTTTATGATGCAGCAATCCTGCAGCTAAGGGACATCAGAGTACATAAGTACACAACTTTAAAAAAAAAAACGTTTTAAGGAAATCTTTACGCGGTCCTAGTATACTAACATCGGGGCATTTTCTTAGACGTTTTGTGCGTGGCAGTATCATTTTGTTTAATATTCTGAATATATTAAGCACTTTCTATCTTTTAATGTCTCCTGTAGCAGATTTATATAATGTCTCTTGTAGCAGAAAGCGCAACTTTGTCAAATCATCTCAATAATCTGCAGATGTAGTGAGTGAATTGCAAACGTAATTTTATTGATAATAGGTCTAAACTTGGACGGTAAACCAAGTTGTATTGAAGTTAAAACGCAAATGTCTTTAGCATCGACTCCTTGAAGTAAGCGGTGGAAGCAACGAATACCTTTCATTTTCGCGGTTCATTACGACGAGAAGCTCAAAACTTTCTCCAGATCGCTTTGATTTGGGCCATAACATCCCTGGTAGATTTGCATCGCAAGAATGAGCAGTAATGAGAAAAAGAGGGCACACAGCGAGTGCAAAAAATATGCGATCTTCGAACGCGGAGCAAACGAGTCCTTGCCGTGACGACACATCATCGCAGCTGCCATTTCACCAGTGTTCATTTTCGGGGCTATAATACAGAACTGATGATGGCCATATGCTGCAGCAATCCTTGTAATATCTGCCCTTCTAAAATTGCCCACTGCGAACTGCAGTGGCAGTTTCCCTTTGAATTTTCACATTTTTGACGAACTTGCTCTAATGTTTGCTTGATGAAGTAAATTCTTAAGCTCCCAGACCTGGTAATTTAAAAAAATTCTGGTATTGCACTCTTTCATCATATTGAATTTCACAATAGATGGCTATTACTCTCAGAGCCTACTCAGTTTTTAGCACATCTAAACCACCCTGGCAAAGTGACTGCCTGCTTTGCTATAGTCTATTGTATGTTCAGAAAGCGAGCGGAACGTGGAATCACCCTCTTTCTTATGTTGCTGCCACTGAGGATGTAGCTTTGTTCAAATCTTCTGGTATAGGTGCAACCTAATGCATTTCCATTTGAGGACCCTTGTTGCTTGCATTTAGTACTCTCATTACACCCTCTCTACTACCCTGGGGGTCTTGGATGTGCACTATAACAAATAAGCAAACAAATAATTAAAATGCAACAAAATAGAATAAAAGTACAACTCTGTGTAGTTGCACAACAGCATGCAACTTCAATGAAAGTGCCACAATGTCACCTGTTTTCCCGTTGTACCACAATGCTACAGAGGAGCCACGAAAATGTACCCAAAGCTTTATGGGATATATATGCTGGAAAATGATGGTTAGTGTTCACTGTAACTTAGTTAAGTTCATGACAAAAAACAATAACAAAACAATAAAAGTCGACAAGTCTCGCTACTGTAGCTGCACAACTTACATGAAAACAACAAACACAATTTCAAACATTATATCTGGTAAGTGATTTATTTATACTTGCTCATTCTATGCTTACAACTTACGCAATATCACACCTTTGTTTAGTGTCTTCAACTTGTAATGTAGTCAACGCGAATGTAGTCTACAAGCAAGCTCTATTCGTACAGAAGATACAGTAGAGGGCGTACCAAATCTAGACCAAAGAGGGAGCAAGTCTGCTGGATGGTCTTGGCGTCACATCGTTCCATTTCCGGTGGAGGGGTTCCCGAGATCGGCTGAGGCCGAGGGCGGCCTTGTATTGCCACCCCTGCTGGCGGTGCCGCTGGCTGTGACCTGTAATAAGGCAACATAAAGATTATGCTTACACGAGGTAGCACTAGAACAAGTAGGATGGCCATTTGGGCTAGTTTGAAGAAAGGAAGTAAGGAAAATAGAGAAAAAAGAATGGCAGGGAGGTTAACCAGCCTATAGGCAGCCAGTTTGCTACCCTGCATATGGGAGAGGGATGGGGGAGATGAAAGATAGAGAGCAGAGAGGGAAGAGAGAAACACAGCACATTCGGCAGCACACGCGCGCACACTCAGTCATAGTCCAGTCTTGTCTTTCGTGGTGTGTGACATTGCTGTTACAGTCGCTTGTTCAAGTCCGTCTAGCGTAGGAATTTCAACAGAGCTTTCGTCGCCTTCTGTTGCAATGTCTTCTCTAGTTTGAAGAGCATTGTGAAAAGATTTGCAGCACATGAACAGAAGTGCTAAAGGAAAGGTGTAAAGCAAAGAGGGATGACACCAGCGTGCATCACACCTCCTTGCTCTCCGTTCCTCCCTGTTACACCTTTCCTTTAGCACTTCCACGCTTTTGCTGCAAACACTTTCAGGATGCTCAGCACAGAAATGCTCTAACATGAAAGTGTTTTATGCCGCAGCTCACCATGGCTCCTTGACGTATTTCTGAATGGATATGATGTTATAAATATGCTTATCAGATGTTGAAGAAAAAGCTAGAAAAAAATGTTCCATCGTTGGGAACCTACGACACCTCGCTCTGCAACGTGAAACTACTCGGCCGCAGAGCGCACGTTTTTCAACATACAAACGGGGAGCTATTTGCATATGCATGTTACTGTTGGCCGTATTCAGAGCTCGCTGGCACAAAAGCGTGTTGTCGTTATCACTATCGAGATGGCGCGAAAGGCGCACTTTGAGGGTCACCCTGCACGTTGCGAGCGAGGTGGCTGCTCGTGCGTGCGCTTACTATTTCATGTTGGGGACGATTTACACGTCTTGTGCTTCCATGGCAAGCTTGCGTTTGACAGGGAGCACGAAGGTCACATTGCTCTCTGCAGCGGCAGCATTTGCGAATGGAGCATGCTGCTCACGCATAAAGAAAAAACTGTGGCGGATAGTTTGCACTCGTCCTGTGTATACTTGTGCACTTGTTTTGTGGGTCATTTGTGCTTGAGCAGCGAGCTTTACGTGCCGAACTGTGCCAGTTGTTACGTCAAGCTCGTCCTATGTGTATATTTCTTTCTTGAGCCTTTTCTGCTTGAGGAGCACACTGCAAGTTACGAGCCACTTGCCATTCTTCGTGTGAAATTGCAACTTGTTGCTATAGCCCTCATTCCTTCTCCCTTGTGTCGAAACAATGCACAATAGACACTCAACTACCTCTGTCAAGGCACGTTTCACTTTCAACTGGCTTTTATGACAGAGATCTGCCATTCCTTCTCTTTCATAACGTGGGGGCACCCTAAGTAAAGATATATCTGTAGGATTAGCATGCCTTTGCATATAACAATGACCACCAGCAGACAAAGACGGAAAATGTAGTTGACATTGCTTGTAGTATTTAGCTATATTGTACTAAGCAAGAACGAGTAAATTTGAGGGCTCGTTTGTTTTTGTTAGACAAAATATTTATGAGAACTGAAAGGCAATCCTGTCAAGAAAAGTGGACGAAAAGATAACTTGCCACCGGCTGGGACCGAACCTGCGACCTTCAAGAAATGCGTTCCATGCTCTACTAATATATTGCTGATCATAGATGCAGACGTGAGAAGCATGCCGACAACACGTGCCTTTTCCCCTTGTCACGGCGCATGCTCCGGTTTCCTGGTCAGAGTATAAAAGCAGCCTCTTGAATAAACATTCAGTTCTTCCTCTCGCCAAGAAGTTCCTTGCACTTACCTACGATACTACAGTAGCGGCGATGATGGGACCGTCGATCGCACTTCGATTCTGACACCAGAGTAATAGAGTTTCAACCCATAGCATTCAAAAATGCTGTGAGTAGCTGGAGCACGTATCGTGTATGCTTGAAAGCCTACTTTGAGGGCAACGAGATTATCGACACAGCTAAACGCCGAGCCCTACTGGTTGCATCATTGAGAGACAGTGTCGTCTGGATTTTGCAAGGACACCACCAGGGGGTCTTCATCAACTCTTTGACGTATGATCACGTTGTAAAATGCCTGGAGGACCATTTCAACCCTCAAACGAAATAGCTTCCAGCTATACCTTCTTCACACGAAGGCAAGAAGAGCAAGAAAGCATCTGGGACTACATTGCTGAGTTGAGAAGACTAGCCATAAATTGTAATTTCGGAACAACACTAGACTGTATGTTGCGGGACCGGATCGTTTGCGGGATTCGGGACGATGTAGCACTCTGGTGCTTGCTGGACTGCAAGAAGTTGACTTGTGAAGAAGCCTAAGAATGTGCCTTAGCTTCTGAAAAAGTGAACGAAGACGCTCGTGGCATGCAAGCTCCACACGCACTAACAGCAGGCGGCGTCAACATTGTACAGAAACAGCAGCAAGGAAGGAAGTACAGGAGAAACGACCTACCGCGAGGTCTCAGTCTCTCAAGCAACAGATGCAAATGGCTGCATAGAAGGGTGTCGTGTCGGCATCGCAGTTCCATCTGCCATCAATGTGGCAACAGAGGGCATCTTGCTAGGACTTGCATGCCCTAACGTCGGGAACGTTCGCCGTCGACGGAACAGAATGCAAAGATGAAGAAGAGAATTTGTATGCTCTAGTCGCACACAGTTAGGCCAATAAGCGCTTAGTGCAGCCAGTACACCTCAATGTGGGAAAACCGTCGGCTGCGAATGATTGTCAATGTGGGATCACCAGAAAGTGTAATTCCCAAAAATGTGTACAAGAAACCCAGCAAGTTGTGGCCAGCCTTACAGAAAACCCCCATGCGCCTTTCATATTTCCTGGGACCATTATTGGTATGGGGCAAGGTGGATATGAAGGTACAGCTTGGTCCAGTAACGGTAAGTAGTTCGCTGATAGTGATGGACCATCAGAGGCCTCTGCTGTGCGGAAGAGACACGATAGAGGAATTTGACAAAGCAGGCGTCTTCCTTCTGGAGAGAGGTATGTTGTCTGGGGTGAATGTTATGCATGTCGACAGTAAGCTTACTGCACTTCTTGACGAATTTTCATACTGCTTTAAGAACCTCGGATGTTGTAAGGGGCCACTGGTGAAACTATACCTCAAGGGAGGTGCTCAACCTTGATTTCTGAAGGTTCGGACAGTTCTGCACGCCAGAGTGTGCAAGTATATTCCAAAATAGAACGATTGGTGGAAGTGGGAGTGCTGTCTCCAGTGAGCGTGGCTGAATGGGTAAGGCCTGTAGTGCCGGTGGTAAAGAAGAACAGAGACATCCAGCTGTGTGAAGATTTTAAGCTGACGGTCAATCCAGCGACAAGAACAGAACAGTACCCGCTTCCGAAAATTGAAGACACCTTTGTGACGCTAACGAGAAGCGAGGAGTTTAGCATGCTCGACTTACGAAATGCATACAACCAACTTCCCCTGGATGATGATGCCAAGAAGATAGCTGTGTTGAATACACACAAACCCTTTGCTTTTGGTATTGCCTCAGCACCTGCACTGTTTCAGTGTCAGTGGAGCATAGAAGCGTTACTACAGCGACTAGCCGGGGTGAAAGTTTGCCTGGACGACATTATTGTAGTGGAAAAAGTGCACAGTATCATGCTACTACGCCAAGTGTTGGAACGACTGCGAGTGAAGGCCTCACGCTGAACGAAGAGAAGTGTCGGTTCCGGGGAAAAGAAGTGGTATTTCTTAGGCATTGAATCGATGCGAGAGGCCTTCACCCCCTGCAGGACAACTTAGAAACCCTGCTGGCGCTGGCGCCACTGGCCTTGGCTTGCCAGCCTAAATCATTCATGGGACTAATGATTAGTCGAAGTCTCTACCGAATTTGTCATTCACTTTGGTTCCATTACACCGTCTGTTATGAAAAGCAGTACCCTGGTGTTGGGGGACACACAGGTAACAGCATTCCAAGAAACCAAACACGCCATGAGCAACACAAACTTTTTTGTACATTATGATCCTCTGAAACTCCTGCGGCTTGAGTGTGATGCGCCGGCGGAAAAAATAGGCACAGTATTGTCTCAGTGCATTAAAGGGGTGAATCATCCTATAGCTTTCCGCTACGGAACTCTTACGTCGGCAGAGCGTAGCTATTCACAATTAGAAAAGGAGGCACTAGTGCTCGTTTTTGGCATTGTCAAATTCCGAGATTATTTGTTTGGCAATAAGTTCATTCTGGTGACCGATCACAAGCATTTGACTGGCTTGCCGAGTCCGGATAAAGTCATCTTGCAAATGGCAGTGGCGCGAATTCAACGTTGGGCGCCGTTCTTAGCAGGTTATCAGTATGATTTGGAATACAGAAAAGGGGAGCTGAATGCGAATGTCGACGCTCTGAGCCGCTTGCTTTGACTGTCCGTGATAACGGCAGCGAAAAGGAACTTGCTGATCATGTCCTGCATGCGCAGGCTCTGGATGACTTTGTTTTGTCTGCGCAGAATGTGTCTGATCACACCAGCAAAGATTGCACCCTTCAGCAAGTAAAGACTTGGATCCTGCAAGGCTGCCCCAAGCGTCTGGGGGCAGACAAACAACAGTATCAACCCTATTTCACATGAAGGTAGGAATTGACCTCGAGTAAGGGGATACTGTATTGGGGTCACCATGTGATTCTTCTTAAAAGCTGCTTGAAATTTTGTTTCGAAAGAGCTGCATGACACGCATGCTGGCATCACAACAATAAAAAACCTCGTGCGCTTGATTTTCAGGTACCTAGGGCTAGACAGTGATATTGACTTGCAAAACGGTGTCCTCAGTGTGTGCAGCGTTTGCCCATGACCCCAGCGCAAGTTGCAGTAAACTGATCGAAGACCAACGCATGTTGGTACCGCCTACAGATAAATTTTGCCGGTCCTGTGGGAGGACACTGTATTCGTTCTTGCCGATGATAAGACTAAGTGGACAGAGGCAGTGACAATAAAGACGGCCACGGTGGCAACGACAGTGGACATATTCAGGAGCATTTTCGCATGGTTAGGCCTAACACGGATTGTTCTGTCAAACAACGGTCCGCAAATCACCAGTGCAGAGACAGCACGTTTTTTCCCGGAAAATCATGTGCACCACGTAACGACTGCCTCATACTACCAGCAATCCAACGGGTTGGCAGAACGGGCAGTATGGATTATTAAGGAGCGCCAGAAAAATATTAGGTGGGAATGCTGCAAAGTCGACTTTCCAAATTTTTGCTGCATTACAGGACCATGTCTACCTAATAAGAGCTGTCGCCCACAGAAAGACTTCTAGAATTCTAAATCACGGACCCGCCTGAGCAACTTCTCTGCAAAGAAAAATGAGGCGAAGGAGGCTACCGTCAAATGAGTTCCAAGCCCACAAAAAAGAAGTATGCACCAGGTATGCAGGTTTGGAGTTGACAATATGGTCAGCCAGGTCAAAGGTGGCTTCCAGGAACCGTGACAACAGTCGAAGGCAAACGATTGGTAACAGTCAACACGCCAAGGGGGTACAGCGTAGGCACCTGAATCAAGCAGTAGCTCCCGCCTCATCGATGCCAGTTAAGAAACAACAGCCCATGGCCCCGGAGCACTCATCTCTGGAAGGGGCCCTCCCTTCCGCTGGCAACCAGACAACTTGCAGCGATGCTCTGCAAGCCAGTCAGTCTGTGCCGGGTGAGGCAGTGTGTGGAAGTAGAATCGAGCCGGCAGGTCTAAGGCCAATAGAACCAATCCAAGTCAGACGTTTCACCCATACCTGCAAGCCCCTGGATAGGTTCTAGCTCGGGGGGGGGGGGGGGGGGGGAATCGATATATTGATAATCAAATACAGATGCAAGAAGCATGCCGAAACACATGCCTTCACCCCTCACCACAGCGCATGCTCCGGCCTTCTGGCCAGGGTATAGAAGCAGTCCCTTGATTAAACATTCAGTTCTTGTTCTTTCCATGAGGTGTCTTTTCCTCGCACTTACGTACGATACTACACTCTAACACTGAGCTTCAGCGGCGGTGATCCCTTTGACGACATTAAAGCGGTGTGGGAATTTAAGTGTAGGAGCGTCACTCAGTGCTGCCACTAGCCATTACAGTGAATGTAGAACATTTTTTAAGGGCGAAGCTCCTTGTTTAACCTTGTCACTAGTCCCACGTAACCGAGAGAAGAGATCAAAAGGAGAAGTGGGTCACCATTTCTCACCTCATTTCCTGGATAGCATTAATCTGCCCCTACTCTCCGATTGCCTGCTGCGCGTGCTTTGCTTGAGTGCGCGAACGAGTGCCTCTTTCAGTCTCCTGGATAGTCGTTGTACTTGGTGGATCGTTGGTGGGGCATGGATGGAGCAGAGCGGCGGACGGGTTGAAGACGCTTTCGCTTGGCTTCTCTGGCTCGCGTTTCGTCGGTGTTACCCGAGCGCCGTCTGCATTCTCAAACGCAATCGGACGCATAATTGCATGCACAGATGGATGGACGCATGGATGAATGGACGAACGCATGGACGAACGCTTCGTGCCACTCATCATCATTCAGTCCATGGATATGCTGTGATTTTTTTGCTTGTTGGCGTCACAGGGAGACGTGCGCTTTACTACGAGCTGGCAGGTGACTAATAATTCCTCGGATACTACTTGAAGGCATCATGTCTGCCAGAATGAGACCCTCGCTATGAATGAAGCAAATAAGTGTAAATTGAAGGGCTCATTTTATTTGGTCTGTTGCCACCTCATAATGGGATTATACATATACCCCATAAATATGCATATACCCCATCATACATAAGCGGACCGGGCGGGCTGACGGCCGCCTTAGCTTAGTGGTTGAGCACCGGACGTGTTATTAAAAAGACGGAGGTTTGGTCCCTGCCCACAGCATTACATTACTATAACTTTTAATAACATGTCCTACATTTTCCTTGGCATCACTGTCTGTTAGTTTGCTTTACTAATGTAGTATCTATGGCAGAAATGGAAAGAGAACTAACTGGACTGGTCAAGATGGGTAAAAAAGACGGGGACGTTGGTGGAACCAGTTGCATGTTTAAAGGCACCAACTCGCAAGAATGTGGGATTAGATATTGGTAGACAGGAAAAAAACATGACATATGGTGACAGATCGCAGGATCCTTGTCCCATTGTGACTAAGATGAATATTTTTGAATTCTGTTTGAATGTAAAAAAAAACAAGTATGTCGCACCGCAGAGCGGAAGATCCTTGAAGCTGGATTATGGAGTAGTCAAGCACTTTGCTGTATCATCATCATCAGCCTGACTACGTCCACTGCAGGACAAAGGACTCTCTTATGTTCTGCCAGTCAACTCGGTCCTGTGCTTGCTGCTGCCACTTTATACCCGCAAACTTCTTAATCTCATCAGCCCAACTCACTTTCTGTGTCTCCCTAACCCACTTGCCTTCTCTGGGAATCCAGTAATTTACCCTTAATGACCAGCGGTTATTCTGCCTATGCGCTACATGCCTGGCCCATGCCCATTTCCTCTTCTCGATTTCGAGTATGATATTGTCAGGTTCCTTTCCTCAAGTTTTGTTATCACCCTGTTACACTAGGTTCAGCGCAAATCGCGTCTACGATGTCCGAAAAGATTCGAGGCTGTAGTAGATTGTTTTGTCAAGATTACATCCACTTTGTGAACATTTCAGATTATTCTGTAACTTACGTCGCTGTTAGCGATAATGCTAAAACATTCGATGGTAAGTGTATAAATGTCAACCCGCTTCGTCGTTTGTCAGTTGATCGACTGCCGATGCTCCATTCGCCGCTATCAGTGCAAGGCTTTCCGTTTACCAGGCACAGGTTTGCCCAAAGAAACAGTTCATTATTAGACCTGTAGTCTCCTTCATTCTTCCACGTCATCACTCCCTGACATCTGGTGGAGGTGCTGCTTTCATGTACCAGACGCCCCCTTCAAGCTGTGAAGCCAGCCCACGTCGCCGAGAAGACCCCGATGCCAGCCATGAGCAGCAAGTTAACCGCAGAAATCAAAGCCTGGCACCGGAGTACGAGCTACTACCTCACAAGACTACGAAGACCAAGATGTTGACGGCGACCACGGCGACAATGACAGCGCCTGTGCCATCTGCAGCACTCCTGCTCCTGCAACCTAGGGAGCCGCCAACTTTCCGCTGTACACCGCTTGGAGACCCGGAAAGCTGGCTTGAGAGGTTCGACCAAGACGCAGTCTTCAACATCTGGACTGAGGATGACAAGCTTCGGCATGTCTATTTCACTTTAGAAGACGATGCTCGAACTTGATTCGACAGTCAAGAGCGAAACCTGACGTGGGACGTTTTTCAGGCCAGGTTCCTTGCCGCTTCTGCAAGCGTGGTCCGCAAGGAGAAGGCTGAAGTGCTCCTCGAAACCAGCATGCAGCTGATAAATGAAAACGTGGCACTATTCTCGGAAGACATGACCAAACTCTTCTGCATGCCGACCCGAACTGCCCGAGGACAAGAAAGTCCACTACCTTATGCGAGGAGTTAAGCAGGACCTTATGTGGAACTGATGCGAAACCCTCCGAACAGCGCCGAAGAATTTGTGTCAGAAGTGACGACTATCGAAAAGAGCCTTGAAATGTGCACTCGTCGATTCAACCGCCGCTCGACGCCAGCCTGTACAGAGATCCAGCCACTCTGCTCAGATAAGCTACATGAAACCATTAGAGCCGTAGTGCACGAAGAACTTCGCCGAACGTTCCCATCGTGCCAGCTTCAAGTTTCGTCAATTGTAGACGGCATCAGAAAAAAGTGTTGCCATATCCTCGAAGTGAATAATGATGAGTGGGCGAAGCTCTGGAGGTAAACCTGGTAAACCATGAATCCTCCATACATTTTGCCCACTCGATTTTATTACAACGCTCCCCCTAGCGTACGTTGCCACACTAAATCGAACGATTGCCTTCTACCAATGACACGCGTCATATGTGACATCATTCCTATTTTATAACATTTCGCATCTTTCATAATCAACTACAAGTACTACCGCCTAATTTATAACATCTTGCACCGTTTTTGTTCTCTCGTGCATCGTAACGGTTTAGTGCGGTTATTTCATGCACTGTAATGTTTATTTGCCGATTCTTTATTACATTAGATTGTAAAAACTTTAGTTAATTCTTTATTAATATTGTATAACTTTTCAAGTTACACTTTTCTGAAGTGCCTTTATAAAATCTTTCTTTTTTGGACCCAAACTAGCCTATGGCTATGGGTCCACGCAGTGTATGCAAATTTTTGTAAAAAGTGTGAGCAATAAAATTCAATTCAATTCAATCTTTTCATCATCAGCTACAAGTACCGCCATCTAGTGAACACTGCAAGAACTTAACAAGAAGTGGCTACATACAGAAGACGCACAGCCCACGCCTGAAGGAGCTTTGCCCCTAAAAATTAAGCAATCGCTGGGCATGCCTGAGTCAGCGCAACCGCAACCCCAAGCCATGAGCTACGCTGCTGCCTCCAGACGCTACGCTCCTCCCCCACGTTCACATCGAGAGGCCGCACCATCGCATTTTCGTTGCCAGACACAGCGGCCACCACCACTGACGACATACCACCCACCTGCCTCTCAGCGCTACACGCCGAGGAAGACCGACGTTAGGCGCGCGCTGACAACCGCCCACTCTGCTACCACTGCGGAGAAGCTGGCCACACATACCGCCATTGCCAGTACCGCCAAATGGGTCTACACAGCTTCGCCATCAACGCACTGCCCCTGAAGCGCGGCGAACGACCACGCGACATCACTATCTGACCACCACAGAACGGGCACCTCGACGTTACTCCCGTGTGCCATCACCGGGACCTCCGTACCGACGACATTAGTACAGCAGCCCCAACAGGGGCCATTCTGTGAGCCCATATTAGAAAAACTAAGGGCAGCAACCGATGGAGGACAGTTACTAATCGATGAAACACCGAGACCCACCGCTGCCACCGCGACAAAACGTTAACACACCACAAGACGGACAGAACCCCGAAGTTGAAACTTCCCGGCCAAAAGAAGACCTGACGATGCCGCGTGGAAGCAGTGGAGCAAACCGACGTAGCCGTCACTTGACGCTACAACCAAACTGCAATGCATGGCGATGAACAAGCAACCTCGATGTAATATTCAAGGCCACGACGTCACCACTCTCGCCGTCTCTGGGGCTGGCTATTCCGTCGTCAGTGGGCATTTTGCAATGAAGTTGAAGAAAGTGAAGACTGCTTGGCAAGGCCCTAAAATCCGGACTGCTGGGGGTCATCTAATAACGCCAGCCGATGTTTGTACAGCAAGAGTCACCTTGGGCAACTGGATTTATCGCGCCAGTTTTTTAATTCTATAGCACTGCTCCAGGGATGCGGTACTTGGGATGGACTTTTTAAGTCAACACGGCGTCATCATCAACCTGAGGTATGAGGCAATAACGTTATCGACAGAAAAAGTGCTGCCGCCGCACACGCCGTCAGGAAGGCACGCCTTGAATGTGCTTGAAGACCCAAGTCACCGTTCTTCCTCGCCCCAGCGCCAGCATTTCCGTCAGCTCCCAAGAATCAGAAGACATACAAGGCACCATTGAAGGCGACCAAAACCTGTGCATCAACCAGGAATTTTATGTCACCAGAGGGATAGCCAAACTGCGGGGAGGTATCGCAAGAGTGCTGCTCACGAACTTCAACAATGAGTGCAAGCATGTGAGCAAAGGTATGACGGTTGCCTACATAGAAGAAACACTGGAAGCCAGCAATGCTTTCGCCGTCATCAATTCTGCCGAATGCACTCTGACGACTCGAGCATATCAACCAGCTTGTGACGTTAATCCGAGCCTTCCGACGCATAAACAAGAGCAGCTCAAAAACATGCTCCTGAAATACAAGAACTGCTTTTTGTCATCATCGAGAATTCGGCAGACTCCTGTTGTGAAACATCAAATTGTAATAGCCAGGCCACTCCATCAGAGTCCGTACAGAGTATTGACGCGAGAACGCGAGGTCATAAAAAAACAAGTTGACAAAATGTTCCGCGACAACTTCATCCGGCCTTCAGAGCCCATGGGCGTCATCGGTGGTGCTTGTGAAGAAAAAGGATGGAATACTACTCTTCTGCATTGACTATCGCAGACTCAACAAGATAACAAAGAAGGACGTATACCCTCTCTCCCGAATAGATGACGCCCATGATCGACTCCACAATGCGAAATGCTTCTCATCGATGAACCTCAAGACAGCCTATTGGCAGATAGAAGTAGATGAGAGAGACCGAGAAAAAACCCTGTTCATAACACCAGACGACCTCTTTGAGTTTAAGGTCATGCCCTTTGGTCTTTACTCGGTGCCTGCACACGTTCCAGCGTGTTATAGACACCGTGCTCGCTGGATTGAAGTGGCAGGCATGCCTCATGTACTTGGACGATGTCGTGTTTTCCTCAAGCTTTGACAACCCTTTACAGCGGCTTGAAGCTGTACTTAAAGCAATAAAAACCTCTGGATTCGCTCTGAAGCCAGAAAATTGCCGCTGTGCATACGAGCAACCCTTGTTCCTGGGACACGTGATAAGCAAGTTTGGAGTACGCCCCGACCGGCAGAAGACAACATCAATCGCTGCATTTCCGCCACCCACCGACAAGAAAGCCGTGTGCCGATTTCTTGGCCTCTGCGTCTATTACAGGCGTTTCGTCAGAAATTTTGCCCGCTTCGCCAAGCCACTCACTAACTTGACAAGAACCGATATTGAGTTCAAGTGGGAAACCTCGCAGGAGGAAGCATTTCAAGAACACCGCCAATACTTGCTTATTTCGACGAAAATGTGGACACGGAAATCCATACCGACGCAAGCAGTGTAGGACTCGAAGCCGTCCTGGTGCAGAAGATCGACGGACCTGAAAGGATCATCAGTAATGCAAGCCAGTCGCTATCTAAGGTGGAAGTCAATTATTGCACGTTAAAAAGTTTTTTATGCTCTACACGAAGACCCGACGGCTGGACACCTTGGTGTTTCGTTTTCACTCGCAAGAATACAGAAGTATTACTGGCCACGAGTTGCCGCCGACATCACTCATTACCTCAGGACATGTCGACACTGTCAATGACAAAAGACACCGCCGACTAGGCCAGCCGGACTTCTCCAGCTTATCGAGCCACCCAGCCGGCCATTTCAGCAAATCGACATGAGCTTACTGGGGCCTTTCTCATCGTCGAATTCCGGAAACAAATGGATCGTCATAGCTACTGATTACCTCACACGCTATGCCAAAACAAGGGCTCTGCCCAAGGACAATGCCACCGAGGCAGCAAAGTTCTACGTTGAGAACATCATCTTGCATCACGGAGCTCCAGAAGTCCTCATCACAGACGAAGGTCTGGCCTTTACGGCGGACCTAACTCGGGCAATCCTAAGGTACAGTCAGACAAGTCACTGCTGGACCACCGCCAACCACCCACAGACCAATGGCCTCACCGAGCGTCTCAATAAGACCATATGATATGATAGCCATGTACGTTGACGTCGAGCACAAGACGTGGGATGCAATTCTTCCGTACGTGACCATCACGTACAATACCCTCGTACAAGAAACCACGCAGATGATGCCGTACAAGTTGGTCTACGAAAGAAAACCAACAACGATGCTCGGCGTTGCTACCAAACGTTGCTGATGAAAAAAACCTCGACGTCACCGTTTACCTTCAGTGTGCAGAATAAGCTTGTCAACTCGCTTGCCTGGGCATCAAGAATCAGTAGGCCGCCGTTACTGCCGCCGTTACAATCTTCGACGAAGCTTCGTGGAGTATCAGCTCGGTGACCGTGGTCTGAGTATGAACGCCGATACACTGATGTGGACTCAGTGATAAACTTCCACGATGAAACTTCAGACTGTACAGAGTAGTTTGATGTCTAGGCCCACTTGACTACGAGGTTGTTTCCGACGGGATTTTGAACTCCTAACGGCGCTGTGTTCGATCTGAAGTCGACCATGTTATGCGCCTCAAGCCATTTCATGCCCTCACCAGAGGACTCCATCTTGTTGTTGATGTGCTTTATTGCTTGTACTTACTGTTTATTGTCTTTATTACTGTACATTCGACTTTTGTTAAAGCATCGGGACAATGCTTTTTTCAGAGGGCGGCAATGCCACGTTTCTTTATTCAAGTTTTGTTGTCACCCCGTTACACTTCCTTCAGCGCAAACCATGCCTACGATGTTCGAAAAGCTTCGAGGCTGTAGTAGATCGTTTTGTTAAGGTTACGCCCTCTTCGTGAACATTTCAGATTATTCTAGAACCTATGTCACCGCTAGTGATAACGATAGAACATTCGATGGCAAGTGTATAAGTGCGGACGCACTTCACCGCTTGTCAGTTAATCGACTGCCGCTTTCAGTATTCGCCGCTATCAGTGCAAGACTTTCCATTTACCAGGCACAGGTTCGCCCAAATAAACAGTTTATTATTAGACCTGCAATCTGCTTCATTTGACACCGTCACAACTCCGTGACAATATCTTTAACTCTGGTTTGTTCTCTGATCCAATCTGCTCTTTTCTTGTCCCTTGAAGTTACTGTTGTGTTCTGGGTTTCGGTTTCGGAATGACAAGTGAGGATGCCAGGGGGCGCCGCTCTGGCATCCAGGGTTTCAAGGCGACTGTAAAATAAAATCAGTGTGTGTTAGGTAACCGTGGAGTGCGGTTGTTGTTCTTTTCTTCGGCGCTGCGCGCCAACTCGCGTGTTCGGGCTGGTCGGCGTCCCCGCCGGCCGCGTACGTCTCCGTCGGCCGTGTTCTTCTTCTGCATCATCGGGACCAGCCAGCCCCCAATACAGCAATGGCGACGAGGACGTGTAAGAACCCATTTTGTTCTCCGTGTTCGTCTTTTTCTTGCTTCTAACGAACCTACCCTGCTAACCCAAGACACTCTTTGTTCCCAGCAATGTGGCTACTGCGTGCTGCGTCGCTTCATTCCTTCTTCATTCAGCTACGCCGCCTCTGTCGTCTTCTTCAAACAGTGTACTGGCGTCATTTTCGTCTCGTCTGCACCTCTCCATTCTTGTTTGGAATGGCGTCTCCTATTCCACCTCCCCTATTTCTTCTTTCGCCCGGAGACCCGCCACTTCCGTGGGCGGACTGGAAATTGGTGTTTCAGGCCTACGCAGATGCGGCCGGGGAAGACGCCAGCAAGCCCGAGCGTCGTAAGGCTCTGGTGCTCAGCGCGTTGGGCCCTGCCGGGTTAAAGCTCTTCTATACTTTGGAAGCAACCAACACGTCGCCGACGCTAGCGTCGGGCGATGCTTTCAAGAATGCTGTTGCTCTTTTCGATGAGCATTTTAAAGATGTCTCGTGCGATCATCTCGCACGCGTAAAATTCCAAGAAAGGCGACAATTGCCTGGTGAGCCAGTCGTCGAGTTCATTACTTCTCTTCGAACGCTCGCCGCGTCATGCGGCTTCGGCGCGCTCGAGGACGATATGATCCGCGATCAGCTTTTCACCGGGGTAGCCTCGTAAAACGTCCGCTGCCGCATGCTTCAAAAGGGCTCCTCAATTTCATTATCCGAAGCCCTCTCGATTTCGGGAGAGGACGAGCTTATTCGCTCCCAGTTGGAGCAATTTGCTCCGCATTCAGTGCAGAAACTTTCTGCTGCGGGGGGCCAAGGCGGCGGCTCTTCATCTTCGTCTCGGCACGGCGGCCAACATGGCGGCTATCTGCGTCACGGGGGCGAGGAAGCCGACAATATGGCGACCCCATTCCGCCAAATTCTGGTTTTCAGGAACAGCACCGAGCTCCTAACTCGTGCTCGCAATTTTCTTCTCCAAGCGCAACCGCACATTGCTTTCGTTGTGGATCGGCTCGGCATTTAGCCAATTTTGCGCAGTGTCCCGCGAGAAACCGCACTTGTCTTGCGTACGGAAAAATCGGACATTTTCAGTCCGTATGCAATTCCGGTCCAGCAAATCTTCCTGAACCAGTTTCTTCGTCCGCTCCTCCGAGCACTGCACAAACCAATACGGTCACTGTTTTAAATGTGGATGGCCTCCACACTACGTCCGAGCCCAGCATCGTAGCTTCAGTGGGCCATGTGCCCTTGTCATTTCTCGTGAACACTGGTGCCTCAGTCTCTTTAATCAGTGCCGCTGACTTTCATAGTCATTTTTCCAACATTCAGCTTTTGCCTTAACACGTCGTTCTACAAACATATTCCAAGGGAACGATTGATAATTTAGATCAATTCAAAGCTCAGGTCTCCTATCACAGTCGCACTGCTTCCATTACTTTTTATGTAACAGCCAATGGCAACTCACTTTTGGGACGTGATGCCATCAGGGCTTTGTCCATCAACATCGTCGGTGCGTCTATGACGTGTGCTCAAGTCGACGTCCAAGTTGATCTTCCGGCCAACGCGCCTTCTGAATTCCACCATCTGTTCACCCGTCAACTGGGTTGTGTGGGCGGTTTTGTGCATAAAGTGATGTGTCGACCAGGTGTGTGCCCTGTGCGTGCCAAGCTGCGCCGCATTCCTCTTCTTCTCCATGAGCAAGTCTCTGCAGAACTGTCTCGCCTTCAAGCCAGCGGAATCATCGAGCCTGTCTCTGCTTCCGACAGGGTTTCTCCACGGTCATCGTCAAGAAAAAAGATGGATCGCTCCGACTGTGCGTCGACTTACGAGAACTGAACAAGGCGATCGTCGTAGACGGGTTTCCACTTCCTCACATTGAAGAACTGCTTTATCAGCTCTCCGGAGCGGTATGTTTCTCCAAGCTGGACTTCGCGTCCGCTTATCACCAAGTTGAACTTTCTGACTGCAGTAGAGACTTAACCACATTTGTATCGCACGAAGGCTTGTTTCGGTTTTGCCGTGTGTGTTTCGGGCTTGCATCTGCCCCTGCAGTGTTTCAAAAAATGATGTCAATTATTCTTAAGGGTTGTAATGGCGCCCTTTGTTACTTGGATGACATTTTGGTGTGGGGACATACTCGCGAAGAGCACGATGCTAACTTGCATACTGTTCTCAACCGCATAAGTGAATGTGGTATCAAACTTAATAACAAGTGCATTTTTTCTGTGAATGAGTTACAATTTCTAGGACATAAAGTCAGTTCCCGCGGCTTGACACCTGTTGAATGTAAAGTTCAGGCCATTGTCAATGCCCCACGGCCTACTGATGCCAAAACCTTGCAATCTTTTTTAGGTCTTGTTGGTTATTATGCCAAGTTTGTTCCTCACTATACTGTTGTTGAACCACTGCGTACTATACTTCGTCAAGCACAGCCTTTTAACTGGTCAGCTGAAGCTGAGCAGAGCTTCATTCGAGTTAAGTCAATACTGGCCTCAAAGCCAGCTGTTAGTATTTTCAATGAGAAGCTTCCCATCATCATCACGACGGATGCGTTTGATGCTGGACTGGGAGCAGTGTTTCAACAACTCAGAGGTGATCAGCTGATCACTATCGCTTTCGCATCTCGTACATTGACCCCTGCTGAACGCAGATATTCAGTAGGAGAGCGTGAAGCTCTCGCGTGTCTTTTTGCCTGTGAGAAATGGCATGTTTACTTGTGGGGCCGGCACTTCACAATACGTACAGATCACCAAGCACTAGTTGCTCTTCTTTCTGCAGGATCCGAAGGCCGCCGCCCCATTCGCATTTCCCGTTGGTGTGCCAAACTCATGTATTATAATTTCAGTGTTCAATATTGTAAAGGTTCTAATAACGTGGCTGCTGATGCACTGTCGCGCCTTCCTCTTCAGATACCGGTTACTGAAGAGCAGGATGAGGAAGTTGTTTCATTATATAGTTACTTCCTGCATTACTAAAGCTGAGCTTCAGGCAGCTACAGCTGCAGATTCCACTTTGTCTCAAGTTCTCAAATATTTACGTGAAGGATGGCCTTCCAAATGTGCTCTTGCTTCTGAATTCTTGCCTTACTCCGCAGTCCGACAGGAACTGTCTTGTGTCGAGGACTTGCTTTTCCGCGATGAATGCGTGATTCCCCCTGCTTCTTTCCGTAACAAGCTAATACAGCTTGCCCATGAGGCCCATCTAGGCATTGTCCGCACCAAACAGAATCTCCGAGACAGGTACTGGTGGCCAGCCTTAGACAAGCAGGTCGAGCATGCAGTTTACAACTGCCATATATGTCAGGCAGCTGACAAGTCTGCCAAACCTGCAATTTATCCGTTGCAGCCAGTCCAGTGGCCTGATCGGCCTTGGCAGAAACTCGGCATAGACATCATCGGTCCTTTGCATAATGTTCCGCAAAATGCCCGGTTCATTGTTTCTCTCATTGACTACTATTCCAAATGGCCAGAGCTTTGTTTCACACATACGGTTACTTCTGAGGTCACCATGAGTTTCTGTCTTCAATCTTCAGCCGGGAAGGTTTTTCTGATGCCATAGTTACAGACGATGGTCCACAGTTTCAGTCCCAACATTTCGAGGCCTTTCTTTCACAACGAGGAATTCTGCACTTGAGGTCATCAGTTTTCTATCCCCAATCAAATGGGCAAATCGAGCGCTTTAATAGCGTTCTGAAGGAACATATCCAGATCGCCCAATTAGAGCACCGTCCCCTCAAGCAAGTCTTGACTGAATGTTTAGCTTCGTACAGGTTCACACCACAAGGCACCAATGGAGTGTCTCCTGCTCAACTTCTCCACGGTAGGCAACCGCGAGGTGCTCTTGACATAGTCTCTTTGCCTCGTAACATAGCAGTGTCTTCTCCTGATCAAATCCGTACCAGGGTTTTTTCTCATCAACAAGCCATGAAAAAGTATAACGACACCGGTCGAGGTGCAAAGCAGTCCAAAGTTCGCACTGGCGATCTAGTCAAGGTTCGTGTGCCAGGCAAGCGTCCCAAGTATCAGGGTCCTTACAAAGTCTTGGGCCAGGTTAGCCCCACTTCATTTCGCTTAAGTGATGGTAACATCTGGAATGCTTCGCACCTTGTTATTTTTCATACGGATTCGCCTTCAACACCTAAAAGTCTTCCTCATCACGTCCTGTGCGCGCCTTTCAACTACGCATCAGACTGTTACATGTGGCCTCCATGTACAGGCATTTCTTCTTCAAGGGGGGAGGAGTTACCAGTCGGTGTCGCTGCTTCAAGTACACCAAGTCTTACGGTTCACTTCGAACCTTCAAATACGGCTGAGACCGTTGAACCAGACTCCGGTCCACAAAGTTTTTTCGAAGCTCATGCTGTGAGCTCTAATGAGACCGCGAATTTCAACGCTCGTTCGGAGCCTTCACAATCAGGTGCAGAGACACCTGATTCTACACCCAAAAGGGCCCGCCCTAAGCTGAAGCGGCAGAAGCCGCGTCGGTTCGAAGACTACGTGATGTAGAACTCTTGTTCCGTACAGTTGTGTACATTTTTTTGTTTGTCAGTGCACTTTCAGGACTCGTAGTGTGTGAGTTTGGTGTGCCGTGCTCTGAATTTTCATGTGTTCTAACGTACATACCTTGTATATACTTTTGTATCGATCATGTATAAATATAAACAGTGTATAGGTGAACTTTGTTCGAGGAGGGGATGGTTGTTGTGTTCTGGGTTTCAGTTTCGAAATGACATGTGAGGATGCCAGGGGGCGCCGCTCTGGCATCCAGGGTTTCAAGGCGACTGTAAAATAAAATCAGTGTGTGTTGGGTAACCGTGGAGTGCGGTTGTTGTTCTTTTCTTCGGCGCTGCGCGCCAACTCGCGTGTTCGGGCTGGTCGGCGTCCCCGCCGGCCGCGTACGTCTCCGTCGGCCGTGTTCTTCTTCTGCTTCGTCGGGACCAGCCAGCCCCCAATACAGCAGTTACACCTACCATTTTCCTTTCCATCGCTCACTGCTGTCATCCTCAATTTAAGCTGAACCCTCGTTGTAAGCCTCCAGGTTTCTGCTATATAGCTAAGTGCCGGCAGATGCAGCTGTTATATACATTCCTCTTAAGGGATAGTGGCAATCTACCGGTCATGATTGGAGAGTACTTGCCAAATGCGCTCCACCCCTATCTTATTGTTCTAGTTACTTCAATCTTGTGGTTCAGCTCCGCAGTTATTACCTGTCCTAAGTAGACGCAGTCTTGTACAACTTGAAGTGCACTGTTACCTATCTCAAAGCGCTGTTTTCTTCCAAGGTTGTTGTACATTATTTTTGTTTTCTGCAGATTAGTTTGAAGACCTACCTTTTTGCTCTCCTTGTCTAACTCCCTAATCATGAGTTGCAATTCGTGCCTTGATTTACTCAGCAATGCGATGTCATCGGCGAGGCGCAGGTTACTAAGGTACTCTTCATTAACTCTTATTCCTAATACTTCCCATTCTAGGCCTCTGAAAACTTCCTGTAATCTTGTGGTAAAGAGTATTGGGGAGATTGTATCCCCCTGCCTTCCACCCTTCTTCATTGGTATTTTGTTGTTTTCTTTACGGAGCACTATGGTGGCAGTTGACCACTTGTAGATTTCTTCCAGGATGTTTATATATGCTTCGTCGACCCGCTGATTTCGCAGTGTCTGCATGGCTGCTGATATTTCTACAGAATCAAATGCCTTCTCATAATTTATGAAGGCTATGTATAGTGGTTGATAGTATTTTGGGCATTTTTCTGTTAGTTGATTGATAGTATGAACGTGGTCCATTGTTGAGTAGCCTATTCAAAACCCTGCTTGTTCCTTTGGTTGCTTGAATTTTAATGTTACCTTAACTCCGTTAACGAGGAAGCATCAAAGCAGTGAAGAAGAAACTTAGGATAGGCAGAAACCAGATGTATGCTCTAAGGGACAAGGAAGGCAAAGTATCTACCAATAAGGATAGGACAGTTAAAATAGCGGAGGAGTTTTACAGAGATCTGTACAACAGCCAGGACAACCATGACTTTAATATAAGAACTAGCAGTATCCGAGACGACACCCCACCAGTAATGATAGAATAAGTCGGAAAAGCCTAGGAGAGAATGAAAAGAAGCAAAGCTGCTGGTGAGGACCAAGTAACATCGGATCTGCTGAGAGACGGAAGAGAGATTGCGCTAGAGAAACTAGCCACCCTGTTTACGAAGTGTCTCTTGACAGGAAGAGTACAAGAATCTTGGAGGAATGCGAACATCATCTTAATACATAGAAAAGGAGATGACAGGGACTTGAAGATCTACAGGTCGATCAGCTTGCTCTCCGTCGTATACAAGCTATTTACAAAGGTAATCGCTAGCAGAATTAAGACTTTGCTGCATACGTAGCCTCAATGTGTGATGCTGTCATGTGCATAATAACAAGTCCTCAAAATTAGTGTGCAGATATTATTCTTCATTCCCGCTCACTTCTGTAATACTGGCAAAGTAAAAAAAACTGCATAGTGAGAAGCTGCACTGCCTTCACAGCCCCCAGTGTCGAGCTGTGGCGGATGCGCATAGTGGGTGCATGTGCAGTAAGCACTTAGACAGGAACCGCTCTTGCGCTTACCGTTGGTCACAGCGTGTGTTGTCACGTGTGTATACGACTTCATATTTGCCACAGATTGAAAAATTCTCTTCACAAATGTTGGGCGGTGTTTCCCTCACAACAGTTTTGTGATTAAGCATGTGGTGAACTGTACATGTGACAAGCTGGCAGCGCCACAGCTCCACCACCGAGCACTCTTAGTTTACCGCAGCCTAATGGTGCATCTGGCACAAAAGTGTGCATGGTCAGCGGTTTCCCAGTTCAGCCTCGCATAGCAGCCACTGTAGGCACTCCAGCTGTATGTGCAGTCCTACAAGTATCTACAGGTGTTATTATAATGATCGACTTATCCTGGAGCACACACATGACAAACATTGTTCCATCTGCTAACAAATCACTCGGTTTTTTCAAGTGTTCTTTAGCGTATTCCCAAGGCGTCTAAACAACTGGCCTACCAGGTAATAGCCCGACCAAAACTTGCAATATGCATCCCGAATATGCCTATGCAATAATCTGACCGAAACTCAAATATGCACTGAACACATCCCATCAACGCACTTGAAGCCCTTCAAAACCACACCGCAAGGTTCATACATTCTAATTATTAATATGATGCAAGCATATCCTACTTTGAAAAAGGATTGAATTTGCTTCCTCTTTGTACGCACTGCAACCCTTTAGCTTTTCTACAAGTTTTATCACACCTTGCATAATCAACCACCCTATATCTTGAACATCTCACTGTACACTCTTCAAGTGGGTCGCCCTCACATGCGCACTGCTACCTTTTGCACCTCGTTTTTTAGCCATGCCATTACAGAAGGGAACGACCTGTCCCACCAGATCACTGCTGCCACTTACTTATGAACATTTACGGAGAATGTCACTGCCCACTTTTCGCAATGTGTAATTTCATTTTGTACAGCGACTGTGAAATGCTGTCAAAGTGCAAAACATGCTATTAACTGTCTGCAGCCGTCTTCCCAGTGGTGTGGTGTCTCTATTTTTTGATCATCTTGATTTTTTACTTACGGTAAATGACCTAGGTAATATAATTAATTCACTCACTAGAATAACTCATAATTTCACATCTTTAATGGATAACTTTCAGCAAACATAAATTATACAAATGTTAATGCAGGTGTTTTTGTGTATGATATAAGTGATAACCCACCAATACTTTTTGTTGCAGCAGGAACATACATATACATAGTAAGAGGCCGAAATTAAAACATTTTTTTCAAAAAAAAACTGAAAAAAGTTTATCTAGGTTTCATAGTCAAATAGAACACACTTCTTGGGAGGAAGTGTCAAGGTGTTGTGACACCAATAGGGCCTACGAAATCTTTTTTTCATATTGTAACGGAAAGTATTTAATAAGTTAACGCCTGTTGGGCTAACATCACTGCACACAGTGCACAACAATGCAGGACAACAGGGCGGTCCAGACACAGCTGTACAACATTCTTCATTCCTTCTGTGTCATTTCTGTGCTCATGCCTGAGGTACCTTTTTATAACCGTGACACTACCGTGGGCAGCAAAGCACCGTCCCGGTGCCTGCTGTTATTACACGGATGGGTCACTGTGATAGGGCTTCAGGCGAGAAACATGCACAATGTCACTTCTGGATGTCACAGTGGGGTTTGTAGTACGAGAAATTTCATAGGTGACAGGTGTGACTTGGCGCAGAACTCGCTAAGGCCCAAGGTATTGCGATAAAAGTTTCTCGCAGAGGTCGACTTACGGGATAGGAGCTACAGTAGCACGAGAGATCCAGGAGAAAAATCGACCTCCCTATGTCGGCTGTCGCATAGTGACTTTTGTTTTCTCTGGGACGATGAGAACCTGGTGAGGGCTACTGTACGTACGATAAGAGCACGGGAGATGGCATCTTGTGCATAAAAAGTGGTGGGCGCAAGGTCAAGCGCAAGCAGGGTATCAAAAGTGTAGTAAGAAATCACAGCTAAAGAGAAGATAAGATGGTGAGTAGCCGGCAGTTTCATGACGCGATGAGTTGTAGGCGAAGGTTACGAACAGAAGGGCAGTGTCCAAACAGTGTGGTTGTCAAAAACATACATAGCAAGCACGTTCGTCAGTGTGAGGTTGAGGAGTTCGGTAAGTCTGTTAGTCTGAGGATGGTAAGAAGTTGTAAAGTTGTGCCGCGTAGCACAGGATCTAAGGAGGTCGTCAACCACACGTGACAGGAAGCAGCGGCCACAGTTCGTGAGTAGGTGAGAAGGAGCACCATGCTGAAGGATGATTTCATAAAGTAGAAAATCTGCGACGTCCATCGCGCATATGGTCGGTAGCGCTCGAGTAATTGCATACTGAGTTGAAGGTGACCGGCAGGGAGAGACGTAGGCTTCTTCCGACGCTGGCACAGGTCATATGCTGCAACGCAGCGGCGAACGGAACGATATAGGCCCTTCCAGAATACCCATCGGCAGAAGTGGTCATAGGTTCTGGAGACACCTAAATGTCTGGAAGTTGGGGCATTGTGAAGTTCTTGCAAGATATCCTTCAGCAGATGACGTGGGACGACGAGCAAAAGTTCTGCGCCATGGGGCTGCAAGTTGTGGCGGTACAAAACGTTGTCTTGAAGCAAAAACAGGCTCAGTGAAGGATCTGTATGGCCGGATTGAAGACGATCGATCATCAATAGCATCAATAGATCTCGGCGTTGTTCCTCGGCTATGTGCAGACAATCTGTTATGGCTAGGATGTTGGCATCAGCTTCCAACTCAGAGGAGTTTGGTGGATCAACAGGGTGTGGAGATAAGCAGTCGGCATTGCTGTGAAGCTTGCCAAACTTGTACACCACAGAGAACATGTACACCTGCAATTGCAATGCCCATTGCCCGAGTCATTGATATCACGGTCGTCGATATCAAAAATGTCGAACTAAGAAAATAGAAGACCACGAAGCTCTTCAACATGAGGTGGCGACAGGTTGTTTGATATCATTTATTCTAGGAAAGCTCTATTCTGTGCGGCTGTGACAGGTTCGGCTACGGTTTTAATGTCAGGAGTGAGCGATGAAATTGTACATTGCTACGGAGTGGAGAATTCTGCTAAAGCAATACCTTGAGGAATGACCTGGGTCGACACAGAGAAGTTAAGGACAGGAAGAAGCAATTGTTGTAGCTAATCCTCACTACAGTATGAGGAAGTATGATGTTCCGGGAAAAGGTCAGGTCAATGAGTGGAGCTGCCAAGTAGTCGCCATAGAACGGCGACATAGAAAGGTACACAGCGGCCTGAGGCGGTAATCGTACACACTCCACGGACTGTAGCCGTGTGCGAGCTGCAGGAGGGACATCAGAGTACAAAGGCAACTCTATCTGTAAAGTGCCGGGTGAACAATCGATGAGGGCTGAATGCGCGGTCAAGAAGTCAATGGCGAGAATCACGTCATGTGGGCAAGTAGCTAGAACAGCGAAGAGGACTGAAGTGTGAAGGCCGACAACAGTGACGCGGGCAGTGCACATACCAAAAAATGATGTTTACCTGCCGTCGGTTACTCGCACAGTTGAAGGCATGCAGGGGTAAGAACTTTCTTCAGGCGGAATTGAAGACGTGAACTCGTAACAGATATGTAGGCACCAGTGTCTATTAGAGCTGTAACGGTGAGGCCATCGATGAGAACACCAAGTAAATTTCATCTGGAATTAATGGTTGATAGAGGTTTTTCGGTCTGAGTTGTCAATGCAGCGCCACCTCCAGGAGCTGCATCTTTTAGTGTCCCAAGAACTGCCCAGAATACGCTGGTGACAGGGAGTGATGGCGTTGAGAGGAGTGCGTGGCTGGCGACCCTGAGGCGACGGCAAGCGACTGGACCGGGTTTTCTGGGCGTCGACATTGGCGTAGGATGGTTTGGAGCATGGCGTAGGATGGTTTGGAGTGTAGCGTAGAATGGCTAGGCGGGAGGTCCTGAAGGTAGTCATCGGCAAAACGAAGTGACGAATACTGCCCCCGATCCTGTCGGTGGTCGTCTAGAAAAAGTTGCCGGAAAGACCATCTGTTGCGACAGTGGAGGGAAATGTGGCCAACATGATGGCAAGAGAAGCATATCGGTCGATCATCTTGTGTGCGCCACTCAGATAAATTTTGGCAGCGCGATGAGAACCGTGGGACCGACGCGGCAGCAGCAACAATGCGGCAGCGTGGTAGTGAGTGTTATGAGCGTTAGGATTTATGGGCTGCGGTGTGTGCCTGGAGTTTTGTGGAACTAAGACGTCCATGTTGGCAAACTCTTGTCGCACAACAGCCTGAATAAGAGATATTGGGGCCAATTTGTCAGGCACAGGGGGTTGATAAGCGAAAAGAGCCATGGCTTCCAGGTCCTAGCGGACAATTCTTGTGATGTTGGGAGAATTCACGAATGGACATGGCGCCACAGGATCCTCCGAGGAAGAAGTCGTAGCGGTGTTTGAGAGTCAGGAAAAGCTTCGAGTTATTCTCCTGCTTTTGGCTTGTTCGAACCGCCGACATTCACTGATAATTGAGTCAATGGTGGTACAGTTCTTGCAGATTAGAATGCTGAAGGCATTGTAAGCTATGCCCTTCAACACATTGCTGACCTTGTCTAGTTCGGTCATGTCTTTGTCGGCCTTCTGGCACAAGGCGAGCACGTCTTAGATATAGGTGACGTACAACTTAGTGGAAGATTGAACTCGTGATGCGAGTTCCTGCCTGGTTGCCATTTGTCGAGCAACTCACCGGCCGAACAAGTAACGGAGCTTCTGCTTGCACACATCTCAACTCGTCAGGTCCTCCTCGTGCGTCTCGTACCAGGCGCATGCAGTACCTCGCTGGCAAGAGATGATGTTGGCCAGCATAAACGTCTCATGCCACCTGTACTGCTTGTGACGCGCTCGTATAAGGCGAGCCACACGTCAACGTCAGTTGTGTACATGCCGCAAAATGTATCTGGATCGAGAATAGGGGAAGGAATCACAGGTAACGGAGCAGGCGTAGACTGAACGGACGGCGCACTGCCTTCAGGCATTGTGGCTGGACGAAGCTGACGTCCGCTACAGAGTTCCAAAGTCGGAATGTTACCCAGCACTTCCACCAAAAATATGTAACGGAGAGTATTTAATAGGTTAACGCTGGTTGGGCTAACACTGCAGTGTGCAAGAATGCAGGACAACACGGCAGTCCAGACACAGCCCCATAACAACATCGTCTTCATTTCTTCTGTGTCATTTCTGCACCCGTGCCTGAGGTACCTTTCTATACCAGTGACAATTTTCTTAAACCTATATATGCAACTAGTTGTCCTACCATTTGCATCAAGCAAGGGCGGAGAATTTTAAAGCCCTGGATAAGCTCCGAGCTTCTTTTTAGAATCAAGAAAAACAAACTTTACGAAAGATTTATTCAAACTAAAGACTGTGAGCTATTTGGCTAATTGAAATCATGCCATAATCGCTTGGCTAAGGATATAAAGGAAGCTAGACATAACTACATAGTAAACTATTTCAGCACTGGATGCTCTGAGCTTGTGTGAAAAGAATGCCATTTCCAGAAAGATTACGAAATTAGAGATAATTGGTCAAGAGCTCTCAGGTACACTCTTGCAAATGCTTTCAATAAGTATTTTGCTAGCATTGCAAACATTCCCGTTGGGCAATACAATGTAAATAGCCTTCTCTAAATTACAAACACAATATTTTTGAATTCTGTAATTGAGCTTGAAGCAATGTATGTAGCTCGTCACCTAAACACAAGTAAAGCATAAGACATACATGGTTTCCAGATTAAACCTATGAAGCATGTGATTGATCTAGTAGCCCCTCCTCTTTCTTACATTTTCAACCTTTGTCTAAATTAGGCCATCTTTCCCTACAGAATGCAAGCCGCACATGCGACAGTGTTATTTAAAAAAGGTAGTAAAAATGACATGGGTAACTACCAGCCTATATCTGCCCTTCCTGTATTTTAAGAACACTCAAAAAATAATTTATATCAATTTACTGAATTTGAAGAAAAACATCACTTTATGATACCGTTCCTACTTGGTTTTCGCAAAGGTCTTAGCACTCAAGTGGCGTTATTGCCTGAAAAAGACTTAATATTAACAGCACTTAACAAAACTAAATTATTCCTAGGAATTTTCGTCGAATTCATTAAAGTATTTGATCTTATAAACCACACCCTTTTATTAGAAAAACTGTTTTGCTATGGCTACCACGGTAAAGTGGCTTACCTCACAAAATCCTACCTACAACATCGTATCCAGGGAGTCGACAAAAACTAGTATCTCTCTAGTCCTCACGTGGTGTCTTCAAGTGTGCCACAAGACAGTATTTTGAGCCCACTCGTTTTTTAATCTCTATAATGAAATTATCAATACAAACCTTCAGGCAAGATATATATTTATGCTGATGATACTACCACCTTTCTAATAAAGAATTCGGTTGATGAATTAATAGACGTAGCCATCTTAAAGGAGCCCTGACATCTAATTTGCTATGTGGGGTTTAACGTCCCAACACCACTATATGATTATGAGAGACACCGTAGTGGAGGGCTCCGGAAATTTTGACCACCTGGGGTCCTTTAACGTGCACTCAAATCTGAGCACATGGGCCTACAACATTTCCGCCTCCATCGGAAATGCAGCCGCCGCAGCCGGGCCTGACATCTAATTTCAAGATCGAGATGTGCCCATCATTTGATCGCTTGGTATGCATAGGTATTCTTGGCCAAATTTGAATGGCATCTGTCGTGTGGTCGTTATTTTAATTCAATGTCAAACTGCGAAAAAAAGCTAAAGAGAAAAAACGAAAAATAGAGTGCCCTGCGACATCGACACTAGTACTACGTGTTCAGTGTGATACATTCTACAAATATTATCCTGAGTGACGATGCCCTAGTAGCGATGACGTGTACGATCGAAGTGTTCTTAATGTGGCGCCGACTGGCGCCAAAGTGCAGAAACAAACTCGCTCGTCGCGTCTGATCGTCCCAGCCCCCAGCGGTGCTCTAGTGGCTAAGGTACTCGGCTGCTGACCCGCAGGTCGCGGCATTGAATCCCAGCTGTGGCAGCTGCATTTCCGATGGAGGCAGAAATGTTGTAGGCCCGTATACAGTCAAGCCCGCTCATAACGAACCTGAGCGTCCCGCGGCATCCGTTCGCTGTATCTCGAAGTTCGCAGCAAATGAAACACAGCTTTTAAAAAAAGTTGCGAGTGAAAACACAATGTGTTTTTGCCGCAAAAAGTCTGTGATGCACGTGTTTTGAATAGCAGAAGCGATAAGGGCGGTCTCCAGTTCATTTAAAACGGCAGGGCGCTCGTTCGCCGGGGCCCGTGGCATAAGCTGCATAAGGCACTGACTCCAAAGTTTCATCATTCTCGCAATTCAATTCCTCCAAATTGCTCTCACCACGTACTTCATTCACAATGTCCTAATCCGTGCATGGTTCTGCAGTGTCGGCATCATCATCAACCGTAATTAAACCATCGCAACAGATGTCCTACCCGCTCTCCCAGGTCGGAGTCGGCGACACGCTGCCACAAATCCCTGCCGCAGTGGTCCTGTTCGGAATCTTCAGGCTCAGCATCGGGCCCGACGTCGAGAAAGTCGGCATCGGGAAAACAGTTTCGCGCGCATGTAGCAGTCACTGCCGCTCACGAAATATTCACCATCTCCACAGATGAATAACTCGGATGCCTGAAGTGGAAAGTTGGCTGCCAGGTGGTGAACAGCTATGAGCAAGCACTACGCAATGCGGCACCTAACGCGCGGGTTACGCTCAAGCTAAGCGGTCACACTTTCGACGTTTTGTGGAGCGGCGGAAAAAAAAAGCGTGCTAGTCCTCCCATCTGCCATCCTGATCACACACGCACACAAAGAACGAGCAAGATGCGCACACACGACACAGATGCCAGAACGCGTGGAACAGCTCTGGGTCCGTTTCCGGTCAGAAAACAAAACTAATTCGAACCAGTGTGGCGGGTGCCATAGACTGGTAAGTGTTCTCTGGCGTCGCGGAGGGATGGAGACAGGCAAAGGCGTTGTGGTCAAAAGAAGAGAGCAGACTTGCGAGAGAAGGGCAAGGAGTTGCGATAAAGAGAGGGGAAGATGCGGTGGGAGGGCGACCTTGAAAACCAAAACACATGGGCAGGAGGCAGGTTAGGTAGCTTACTTGAAAGGTCCGTGAAACTCGCACGTAGAAAAACTTAGAAACAGTGCACGGCCGCCTGAATCAGGGCGCGCGGCGGTGTTCGAAGAATCGGCTGCCGTGGTCAAAAAATCATTTCGTTGTGCCGGCGGGTTTGTGTGGCCTCACGAACTTCAATATTTCGCGATTCGTTCTGCACAAATTAACAACAGTTTTCGCCCTTCCGCACACGTGCGGAAGGCATGTTGAGTCAAGTGCGAAGTGAGCGAGAACAAATCCTAAAAACGAAACGAATCGCGAATTATCAGAGTCGGTGGGGTAGCGTATGCACGTGCACTAGACGCAGACTAATTGGATACAGTTGGTGGCCGACGATGTTGGCAAATGGTCTGGTCACTCCACGCCGGCGGCGCCAATGACAGTACCAGCGATCAAAAACACAGGAGATGGCCGACCGGTCTTCGAAAGATCCGTGGCAGTGTGAAAACACGGGCCTCGTCTGGCGATGCAGGGTGCTAAGAGTGGGGGGAGGACGGAGGGGAGCGTAACAAAAAGTGGTCGGGCAGAGCGGCAACTAGAGGGGCGCAAAGACAGGGTCGGGGTTTAACAATAAGAATGTATGGGCACCTCGCCGATGCCTGATCGGTGGTCGAAATTCGTTTCCCGGGAAGTCGGCAGACCGCCGACTCCGTTCGCTGTAACCGATCAGCGGCGCTCGGCGACGTTCGTTGTAAGTGCGGTTTTGTGCCATTGAACCAATGTATATTTATTTATTTTTTATTTATTTCAAAGTACCTTACAGGCCCCATGGGGGGCATTGAGTAAGGGGGGCTATACATATATACAAATAAACTGGAAAAAAAAATATACAAGACAGACAATTTGAGCAAGGGGGGAATACATATAGACACATCAAAAATGAAGAAAAAAGTACAAAAGAAACAATTGGAAAATAATAAGTCAAACAAAAAGCACCAACATGTACAAAAGATACACGCATAGTAACCGTGGGCGATACACTGTATTTCCTGCGCATGCAGCGGCCACAAGGCAGAATCCTCGCGCACATGAATGTGACAATCACAAAAATGAACCAATACGGACCAATGAATTATGATACGGCATCTACTTGCTGAGGCTTGTGAAGTGGCTTGATAAGATATGACGGAATGTGTCAAAGTTTGTCTGGGGTGCAATGTCGTCAGGCAAACTGTTCCACAGACGGATAGCACGTGGAAGTGCGGACTGATTGAACGCGTTTGTTGAGCCGTATACACGGGAATAGCTAAGATGATTGTGTAGCCTACGTTTTCCTATATTTTCTACGTTTGCCTATATTTCCACGGTCATGCGGATATTGTTCGTTTTAAGTGAAAGTTCGTTATATGTGGGCTCGACTGTACTCAGATCTGGGTGCACGCTAAAAAACACCAGGTGGTAAAAATTTCCGGAGCCCTCCACTACGGCATCTCTCATAATTATATGATGGTTTTGGGACATTAAACCCCACATATCAATCAATGATCTTCGTCAAACCAGTTTGAATTATTTCCTGAAGTTATCAAGATAAAAACCACGTTTAGAAGAATGAGGAAAGAAAAGAGCATGATTAAACGTGTGCTTGCCGGTAAGCATGCCGGGGAATCGTTGTGAGTTGCAGGTGAGTTGCGGAAAAGCGCAATGAGGGTGTCTTTTCATATCACGTATGTGTTACACATCAACAGGACCACAAGCTATTAAAAGTGAAACAGCGTACAGTCAGATATCATCGCTAACAAGTAACACGCAGGTATCGTTGAATTTCAGTTCATCTGCATACTTTGCGTCCACGTAAAAGTGGCAATACCGTTTTAACCGCGAAAGGCTGGATAGGTAGGGCCATCTGGAGGTGCAAAAAAGAACCTGGCAAGCAGAAAATGTGTTCTATTTTTCCGCTGATGCTCATTCGCGATAGCTATATTGCATGGACCCCTCTGCGTATACCTGAGTGTTTTGCACGCCGAAACACACCAATATAGCTAACTGAGACACACGAGTGAACATGGGAAGCTTGCATATTCGGGCACCTCTGCAGTTCTGTTTGGAATGGCGTCCATTTTGGAATCACTGTTCTGCAAAAAGTCGATCGAACCAAAAATAACTCACGAAGTCGCGAATCGCGGGCATTCCATGTTCCTGACTATTGTATTAAACCCGTGTCGACACTTTTTACGGCGACGACAGCAATGCAGGTGACCAGGCATGACTTAATGTGTCCGCCTAGCATACGAAATGTTTGCGGAGCTGCTGAGCATGACGTCACTCTTTTCTGTGGAGAAGTGGTCAGCTGTGGCGTGATCTGGAGGTGACTGCGAGGTAGCGCCACTGCTGGTGCTGCTGGCACTAAAAATGGCAAGATTGCCAGCCGTTTTGAATTGTGCTAGATACAAGTGATATAAATCAATAATAGTTATTGATATAAATCAATAATATAATAGTTATTCATCCCTCAGTTGCGTTTTAGGTCGCGAATCGCTGCTACGGGGCCTATAGCTACTCGGTGACGCAAAAATCTTGGCATGAGTAAATTTGATGTCAGTGCTCCTTTAACCTTACAAGCGTTAGACGAATGGGCTTGTCAAAACAGTTTTAAAGTACTGTATTTACTCGCGTAATGAACCCACCTTTTTTTTTTTTTCTGAGAAGTTGACGCCAGTTTAGGGGGAGGATTCATTACATGGTAGAAAAAAGTCATAAGAGTTATAACAGCGAAAGTTTTCGGGTGACGAGCTTGCTTGTTTTGACTCGTGAAATGCGGGACAAATTTTTTTGCAGCTTGAACCTCTTTTTGTTTCATCTTGTAACAAAAGAGCATAGATCGACGCCGAAGTGTCATCCAGCCGCTCGGTTTCAATGCTCCAGCACTTGCTAGTAGTAACCAGCCATGCAGCTAGCTATCGGCTGAACGTGCCCTGCACAGCAGGCGTCCCAACTAAGTTCACAACGACCAACCCAACAACAAAAATGCAGCGTCAGATGGCGGCGCACAAACGTGTTAGATGTTGTGGGTGCGCAACGTGCCATCGACTCAGTGGGTGCGACTGCGCTTTGCGTAGATGGCGAGGTGTGTTCTATGACGCAGTGCAAGCGCCAGTTTGGACGCCACACGCTTTGTTTTTATGCCCCTGTGTTTGCGTGGCGCTATCAGTAAAGAGGTTTCTCCTGCATTTGACAGATAGCGCTTTGCCGCAGAAGGTGCAAACGTCACATTTTCATTGACGTCGTCCGCGCTTCGGCTGCTCGCAGCTGTTTAGCATGATTGCATAATTATCTTTGGCTTTCATTGAATTGTTATTTTGTCATATAATGGCTTTATTTACATTGTTTCGATTGTTAACGGCCCTGGCTATGATAAGAAATAAAATAAAGATATACATATAAAAAGTTTTTTTTCTTTTTTCAAGGAAAAATGTTGGGGGTGGGTTCATTATGCCAGTGAGTTCATTACGCGAGTAAATATGATAAATACAACTACTAAAACAAAAGCTAATTAACTTTGCAGTAAAAATAAATAGATTATGGTCAATAAAGATATAACACTAAACCCCTTGCCCATCGTTCTCGTATTTAGCTTTAAAACACTAGACGTCGTCTTTCAGGAAACATTATCTTTGGCTGCACATGTCGATTGCCTAGCAACAAAGCTGTCTAAAGTATTGGTATGGTGATATACTGCTACAGAATGTTATGATGCAAATTTTCAACAGTTTGTTTCACTCCATACTTAAATACTGTCATTTGCTCTGGGGCACCACTACTCAAGGAATCACAGAATACACATTTTCCAAAAAAGGTTCTTATGCACAAATGAAAATGTCCCAGGCCATTTCTACACACTTGAGTATTTCTTAAAATATAGGTTACTATCTGCCACAACACTACTATATGATTACCGTTTGTGTAAGGCGTATAAACAAGAGTTAAAACTAGATTAGATTTTCCTAAGCGTCTTTCAAGGTTGCAAGAAAACACCCCTGTTTATGCAACACATTAAAAGGAAATACTGGAAAATACCAACAGTGCGAACAACACATAGAAAACAAACAATCGGAAGTAACTTACCAAGATTATTAAACATATTAATTTGGAAAGGGCTACAATTATAAAACATGTCTTTTAAAGCTATATACAGTTATATTGATCTTGAGACAAATATTCTCGTAACATATTCTTCTGATGCCTCTCACTTGTAAATCTTGCACACGTGTATGTTTTTTTTTTCTTTATATTTCTGGCATTCTACAGTAACCAAGGTTACGTGTAAGTAATCTTATTATCTTGCGGTTTTTTCTTTTTTGTCTCTGCAAAGAATTCAATTTTATAAGATTAGACATTATTGTACTTTTTTATAGTATATTCCTGAATTATGTTGGTATATTGTTAATGTATCGCTGCTGTTAAGCGCCAATAAGGGGGCAGGCGGCCTCATTAAGCTTCCTGAACGACAGCTTTTTCTGCCCACCTCTTCATATTATTAACTGTATTGATGGGAAAATAAAAGTCATTGTCAAAAAAATCATTGTCATTGTCACTTATTTGCGTTAACGTAAGCAACACCTTACTCTATGTACCTTTTCAGCATGTTTTAAATGCGAAACATTTCTTAGTGAACTTTGGCGACTTTGAGCGTACTTATCTATCTAGCCACTTACGTTTGGGTGCTCTCGTGGTAACCCCCTTACCTTGGCGTGAACAAAAATTAGCATTGGAGGGTAAGATGGTTCGACGAACATGGCGCACTGGTCAAAAGATGAATAATCTCACAATCCAGTCGCCTACGTCGCCAAATACTTCCCGTCAGACAGCGGCACATACCCACATGTGAGTATGTGCCGCTAATATGCGGGTACGTGCCACAGGTGATTGACACTTAGTAGATTCTACCTATAAGAACGATGAGAACACACATGGTCAATTTTAACGTGTAAGCGTTAAAATTGGCCATGTGTGTTCTCATCGACATCGGTAGCGTCGACCCAAGGATGGCGCAGAATAAATGTCAGTGTTAAGAAAAACCTGACATAGGCAGCGTTTGCCCCCCCCCCCCCTCAATGCGATGAATGCAAATAATGAATTTCAGCGTCCCAGCAAGAATCGAACCCAAGCATTCTGCGTGGCAGTCAAGCTTCTACCGCAGAGCTATCCCAGGTCTCGGAACTACTTTTCAAATAGACGCTAATTTTCATGAAACGTCAATAGTGGTTGCAGTGCTGCCTACCTGTTATAAAAATTATATATGTACTCCTTTGATACAGCAGTCCCGTCGAGTTAAAGTCAATTGTGGTGTTGATTTATGTAGCAGTCTCAAGGGCCAGCATCTTCGGGAGCATCAGCGCTTCATATCAGCGTCTGGTGCTGCTAATACATAGGTTCCAATTGACATCGTAGCGCAAGTGCAAACTGGTTATATAAACATCTGCAACTCTTCAACATATATCTGTGCGTACAACATTTGTGCATATACTTAGCGTCATTTCACGATCTGCCACTCAATATATAAAAGAAAAACTACAACTTCGTCACCTTCCTTCTGCATGCTTCGCATAACGATTCCCATGTACGTGGGTTCTGCCGAGTTTTTTTCTTTCTGTGCTGAGTTATGTGTTATGCAAAAAATGTACTAATGTATTCCCACTACTTATGCAGTACCCCAGCCAAATGAAGGTAACAAAGTAAAGTGAAGAAGAGTGGCGAATCTCATTGAGCATTCGACAGGTATTGGTTGGGAGAGAAGAATATCATGCAGTTCACTCGTGGTGCCAGCAGATGGAATGTTGGCCACCACGGTGTGGTATTTGATGGCGTCATGTGTCAAACGAAGATTCTAGTCGGACGAACCAAAATGCCGGTTCACTGCAGTACTAAAGAAAGGAAGCTTCACATCTAAAACAGCTACTGTCAGGCTGGCGACGGTGTCAGGATGGGAACTGCGGATTACCAGTTGCTGGTGCGCCTAAGCGATGAGGCCTGTTGAGAGGAGTGCCAATACCAACTAGTTTTTATCAAAATTGGCAGTAATGCATTACAAATAATAAATAATGCCGTTACCAGTAATGCGTTAGTTTTTTTGGTAACTGAGTAACGTACCCATTAGAGTGCCATACCTGTCATGGGTGTCGTAGTACTTGCGTTACTATTTTTCGATATCGTGTGATGTCACGTCACTCGGTATTTTGTCATCTCGTAGGTGCCATTTTCTCAGAACTCGCCCGAACGAATTCTTTTGACGCAGCGTCAGACAGCTGCTGACCTGCATGTGCGAGTGGAATCTGTTTTGTTCGTGGAAATCGCTTGTAGAAATTTTCTAAGACACGTCGAATCCCTGAGGGGAAGGTTGGGACATTGCCACGCAAAGCTTAAAGAAAGCCACGGAATCTGGCATGACCCGCTGTACAGACGTTGCTTTTCGTGGAAATAGACTGTAGCTGGTCGATTGTAGCACGCACCTGGCCTTTCTGTGTCCAAAGACAGGCTGTCCAAAAAAGAAAGCACATGAGCCAGTTTACTCCATACGATGTGGTCAATGTGACACCACGTTCGAGGGGAGGGGGGAACTTTCCAGAGAGAATGCGGCTGCATAAAAAAAAAAACACCCGCAAGTTTCCCTGAAAAAGAAGCACACTCCCCGAGCACAGAGTGGTGAATGTGATAGGAAATGTCAATTTTTTTTCTCTGAGTGCAAAATAAATTAATAAAAAATTTAAATTTTTGTTTTCTACCCGCTACCTTGATTGGCGTCCCTGTTTCAAGTGAAGCCCATTAATATCGCTGTCTCACGAGAACTATGGCTAACCACAGTGACAGATAGCTACACGGCACACATAATAGCAGTTAGTCTCCTAACCGTGATTATCGCAGATGGGTGATTCCATGAAAAATCAACACAGATCCGACATGAATATTTTAAACTTGATTCAGCATTTTATAATTTATGCATACACAGTCAAATCTCATCAATTCGAACAAACTTAATTAGAACTTCGTTTAATTCGAACTTGCGATGGGGTCCTGTCCAAGCTATGTGTATTCCAGTGGGTGAAGATGCCCGGTAATTCGAACGCGCAAGCACTTGTGAAAAGTAATCCGAACATACCGCACTCCGAAAATGCTCTCAGCACCCCGCCCCATCCCACGGCGGCACCTGCGACACTTCAACACTGTGCACGAGGAAAATGAAAAGGAAAAAAAAGGCTGTGATGGAATGATTTCTATCTCTCCAATGCCGATCTGCTATGTGACTCTGCCACGCTTCTCCCTAGTCCGCCCCTTACCATGTAAAGACTCTTCTCCTTCCAACACCGCGTGCAAAGAAAGAGAGTAAAAAAAAAAAAGAAAGCTGTCATGGAGTGTGGCTCTCTCTCATGCGCTGGTGCCATGCTTTGCCCTTTCCCCTCCCTGCCACATAACCCTTCTCCTTTTAGCAACGTGCACAAAGAGAGCAAAAAAAAGCTGCCGTAGAGCTTTGATTCTCTCTCAAATGCCGATCTGCTTCTCTCCGCGTAGAGACGCTCCTCCTTTCTCGTCACGTGCTGGCCACGCTGCGGCTTTGGCGTAGAGGGTAGTAGCTGAGATGCAGTCGTTGTTGTCGCCGTCTTGAGAGAGTGTTGACGCTGGATATTGCCGCGCGCAACTTCTCTTGCCAGGAGAATGCTGAAGCCGAAGTAGACTTACTTTACAAGCTGCGTGCAGAATTGATTGACTCGTTGCAAGGCAAATGTGTGCAGATGCGCATGACCAAGTACTTGAATTAATGACGAATATCCTGTGATTTCTGAATAAATGTAAGTCTCCTGAAACATCCCCCTCGTGTGTTAGCTCAATGCACATGCGCCACTGCATGGGGAGCCCTCCGTTTACTTTGCTTTCATTAATTCGAACTTCTTTTATTTCGAAAAAATTTTCGGGCCCCTACAGGTTTGAATTATCGAGATTCGACTGTACATCACAGTAGTCCATAAAAGAACTTAGTTTTCATTGTGCCTAATTTACGAAGCACAAAATGTCAACCATATTGCTACGATACTGAGGGTATGCGTGGTAGAAGAGAACGAGGTTGGCATGAGCGGTGATCTGCCAGATCCCTGGACTCTCGCATTCATCATCTCTTGTAAATAAAGGCATCTCACCCTAACAAGATTGGTGAAAGATTCGGGGTACAGCTGAGCGATCCCAGGTGAACGATCATGCAAGTGCTACCTCAAGAACTACGTCGAAGCCGCCAACTGGCCAGTCTACCAACACTCTCTATGGATCCGATTGCTGACGGTGACACCACGCACTCTTGATCTGGCGCCACGTGGCCCCGACACATGGTACCACAAAGCTTCTCTGGGAGGGTTGGAGAAGATGTCGACGAATGGCTGAAACACTTTAACCGTGTGAGTAAATACAATTGTTGGGATGCGGTTTCCCGGTGGTCTAACGTCGGATTGAATCTTCAAGGAACAGCATTAGTGTGGTTTAAAAACAACGAAGAAACAATAACGAAAGAAATAGCGAGCTGCTTTGGGGACCCCTTGATGTAGAAGAAGCGCACTGAGCAAACTTTGATGTAGCGTGCTCAAGTCCCCAGTGAAACATGCACAACTTAGAGTGAAGAGATTCTGAAATCGTGCAAGTCTATAAACCCACGCATGAAAAAAGATGACAAGGTTGGGCATCTCTTCAAAGGGGTTGCTGAGCATGTCTACAATTTCCTCATCCGCAAGGACACCTTGGCGTCTGTAGCGGACGTAATCCAACACTGCCACACATTTGAGACACTAAAGGCTACGCGCATCAATCCCAAATTTGGTAGACTTGCCAATGTCACCACTGTTGCAAGTGTCGACGTCCCTCCAACATCATCCTGTTATCTTGCCTCAATGATCAGGCAAATCGTACGTGAAGAACTTGGAGGACGTGATGCTGTCAACCCGCCGAGGGCACATGCTAAGGGCACCTCCCCACCATACGACGCAATGTGTGCTGCCATTGATGCCATGCTATATGATGTGCCCCAATTAAGAGCACCAGAGCCTCCAACTGACAACCTAAATCAACACCGCGGTTTCCAGAACACCTCCCGTCAAACACCTACAATGGTGTCACTGTGGGACCATCATGGGTACATGGCGCCTCGTGGAAGGTTTGGCGACGTGCGTGAGGCCTCTGTGTGCTATGACTGCGGTTTCCGTGGACATGTGGCTCGATTCTGTGGTCAGAGGTGTCGCCCCCAGCTGTGCTACTACGAGGGACCATCAGCTTTTTTTCGACAAAGCAGCTGGTGCGGTGGTATGCGCTCGATGCGGGACGCGTGCGTTGGGGACGGTTTCCAGCAAACCGCCACAGTGACACACATGTGGGACGCAATTTCCACCGAAATTTTCGCAACGACTTGCCTTCCTTTGTGCGAAGCTTGATACCTCCCGCAGCATCCCGGTTCTGTTCATCGTGTCCTGGTCGACGCATCACCTCCCCGCCTCTTGGAAACTAGGTGGTGCGGCCAATGGAGGTGAAGTTGCCGAACATCTTTCACTACATCCACTTATGCCTCCACCCATTTTTATGATGCAAAATAAGGTCCTCGTGCTTATTGATGGACTTCCTATGGCTTTGATAGATGCTGGAGCAGCTGTTCCAGTGATAAGTCTTAGCTTCAAATTGCAGCTAGGACATAAAGTGATGTTTTGCTGGGACAGTTGTGCATAATTTCATGCAGTGAGTGGAGAGACACTGTGCTCAATTGGTGTGTGTGTTGTGTCACTTTGGGCGACAAGGTGTCCAAGGCTGAATTCGCTGTCCTGACCAGCTCCACCCATGACATCATCTTGGGGATCGATTTTCTACGCGAGTGCGTAGCTACTGTAGATTGTGGTGCTGGCGAGATTATGCTATCGGCATTTACTGACAATCCCAAACGCTGTCAATGATCCATCACCGTCATTGAGGATGTTGTCCTGTCTGTCGCCCAACTCGATGAAAAACGTTTGCGTTGATGCCTCTGCCTCGGACGCCGGCACGTCTGATATTCTTGTGGAGTCCATTCCTCTCATTTGTGCCAAGAAAAATGTGCTCATTCCACATTGTGTTCTGTCCATCAGTGATAGGCGATCGGCCTTATGAGTGTTGAACTATTCAAATGAACCTGTCATGCTACCCTGTGAATTGCGACTCTCTCTTTTCGAACAAAATGCGAACAGTTTTATGGCATCTATAAGCGACGCGAAAAGACCCTATGCGTGCGACGCACTATACAGAAGCCAACTTTCTGAGTATGGTAAACAAGTCGCTATCATTAGAAAAACATCAAACTTTGACCAAAGCCCTTGCGAAGCTTGCTACTATATTTGACTTTGCGCCAAATGAAGAGCAAATAAGTGTACCCGAGTCGCGTACTCTCCACAGAATTGACACAGGATCCGCTCACCCTATTCGGCAGAAACCGTACCGTGTCTCATCTGTGGAGCGCAAGATCATTGCTCAACAGGTAGAAGAGATGTTAAAGAAACTTGTCATCCAAGAGTCGTGTAGCCCTTGGGCTGCCCCTGTGATTCTTGTCCGAAAGAAGGATGGTACATGGCAATTCTGCGTGGACTACAGACGGCTCAACTCTGTTACTAAAAGGAATGTATACCCGCTTCCCACGATTGATGACGTCATCGATTGTTTACATTCGGCATCGTACTTCTCCGTGGATTTGAGATCTGGTTATTGGCAAATCCCCATGCACCCTAATTACAGAGAAAACGGCCTTCATAACCCCAGATGGTCTATTTGAATTCAATGTAATGCCTTTTGGCCTATGCAACACTCAAGCCACGTTTGAGCACTTCATGGTCTCTATATTACGTGAACTAAAGTGGGAAGTTTGTCTTTGCCCATGCACCCGAATTACAGAAGAAATGGCCTTCATAACCCCAGATGGTCTATTTGAATTCAATGTAATGCCTTTTGGCCTATGCAACGCTCAAGCCACGTTTGAGCACTTAATGGACTGTATATTACGTGAACCAAAGTGGGAAGTTTGTCTTTGCCACCTGGATGACATTATAATTTTTGGCTGTACATTCAACGAGCCCAACTATCGTCTAGACATTGTTCTAACCTGCCTTGAGAGAGCTAAGCTCACGCTGAACTCTAAAAAGTGTCACATTGGCAGCCGTGAGACTCTCGCTCTCGGTCACCTGGCTGGACAAGCATGACGTTCGACCGGACCCCAAGAAAGTCGCTGCAGTCGGCAGCTTCAAACAACCTCAGTTTATACGAGAGTTGCGAAGCTTTTTGGACCTATGATCGTATTTCCGTCGCTTCATGCCCAAGTTTGCCGACCTCGCTTATCCTTTGATGTCCCTACTCAACAAGAACGCACCTTTTCGGTGGTCAGCGGAATGCAAGTCGTCTTTTTCGCAACTCAAGTTTGTTCTTACGTTAGAGCCCATGCTTCGCCACTATGACCCATCTGCTGCCACAAAAGTTCACACCAATGCCAGTGGTGTAGGTATCGACGCCGTTTTGGTCCAACCCCATGGAGCTGCCGAACACGTTGCCTATGCCAGTAGCTGTTTAAGAAAACCGGAGCGAAACTATACTGTCACAAAGCAGGAATATCTCGTGGTCATATTCGCCGTGCACAAGTTTTGCCCTTATATCTATGGACGCTGATTCTCAGTTATCATGGACCACCATTCTTTATGTTGGCTCACTGGACTACGGGGCCCACCGGTCGTCTTGCTCGTTGGGCGTTACAATTGCAAACTATGAAGTCTGTTACAAGAGTAGTCGTTGTCATGCCGACGCCGATTGCCTTTCACGGCTTCCCCTTCCAACAACTGAGTGTGACGCTGACAACTTTGATGAATATTTGGAAGTAGTAGATGCTCCGTTTCCTGACCTAACAACTTTTTTAGCAGAGCAGCGCAGTGACAACAGTCTCACTTCTTTCTTTATTTCCAGAAGGAACGGTCAACGTGCTTTTGTCGTAAAGGATGACGTTCTTTACAAAAAGAATTATTCCGGCATAGGCCCTCACGTACTTCTAGTTGTGCCTACAAGTTTGCGACAATACGTACTTCGAGCAATGCACAACAACCCAACATCTGGCCATATGGGTTTTTCGAGGACATTTTATCGCACGCAAAAATACTTCTCCTGGCCAAAGATGCGTAAAAGTGTGACTGCATACGTTCCGAGCTGTGAGCAATGTCAACGCTACAAGCGTCCTACGATTCTGCCAGCTGGACTACTTCATCCCATAGCACCCCAAGGATCACCATTTGACGTGGTTGGTGTTGACCTGCTCTGCCCTTTTCGGCGATCAATGAATGGGAACCAATGGACTATTGTGGGCGTTGACCACCTCACACGCTACGCTGAAATTGGACGATTCTTGCAGCAACAGCTACTCAAGTTTCACTCAAGGCCATTCAAGTTCATGCTGTCACACTTACCGTATTTATTCGCTGAATGCTCGCACTCGCATAATTCTCGCACCCCCACATCACCCAACAAAAATAAGACTTCTTTTTCTCCTCGAGTAATTATCGCACCTCCAAAAATTGACGCAATAATGTCGTCTGGTCGTTCCAGCCACTGATGATAATAGCGCGCGTCATCTGGCGCCATCTCTTAAGCATCAATCGTACTATTACTGCACGGAGATTCAATCCAATTCAAGCTAAGCCAAAGTGGCAAGTGGGCGTTGCGGCGTGTTTTGTATGTTGTGTTGGTAATCTTGTCACGTTGTGGGGCAATACTGAAGCTACACGGCTGCTTTCAAGTTGAAAGTGATAGATCATACACTAAACAAGGACAACAGGGCTGCCAGTACCCTAACAGGGCCCTTCGGAGTCTTCGAGTTTTGTGTTCACTACTGGTGACGGCAGCTGAAAGCCACCAAGACGCGTTGGGCCTGCCGTGTGCCTAAAACTGGAATTGATCGTAAACTTTATTTCTTCAGAAGGAAACTGCGAACGATTCTATTAAATAGCCATCAGCCCAATACTGACGTCCTACACTTACCTTTTGAGGGCTCCTGTTGTGCGACGAATACTACCGCTACGGCCGGAACACCCACAAGCTTTGCGTATGGTATACTAATTCTCGACTATTTACTTGCACTTTTAGTGTCTCAAATAAATCTTACCTTGTGTTGAACCGGTGCTTTAAATGTTGAGGTAAGTTTTAATTAGTACTTCTCAAAGCTTGCTGTTAGTTGCTGGTGTGAGAATCCCGATTTGCGGCCACTTCGTTTTCTTTTTTGCACTGTACGTTTTCGTGGAAAGTTCTCGCTGCGTAATTCTCGCACCCCCCTACTTTGCATTGGTTTTCCGCCAAAAAAAGCGCGAGGAATATGCGAGTAAATACGGTAATATTACGCCATGGATCCCCTGATGTCATCATCAGTGATCGCGGGCGGCAATTTGTTGCCGATGTAGCTGAAGACCTCCTTCGTCTTGCTTCGTGCCATTTTCGTCACACTACCCCGTATCACCCGCAGGCTATTGATTTGACGGAACGAACTAATAGGACTCTCGTCAACATTATTTCTATGTACGGTATGTTCATTTCAAACACAAAACATGGGACGCCATCTTGCCATTTATAACTTTCGCCTACAACACGGCAAAGCAGGAAACATCGAGATACAGTCCATTTTATCTGCTCTACGTACGCCACCCCCGCATAGCTCTTGACACTATTCTTCCTTTTTCCGAGACTGATCAACCTACTCTCACCGAAAATATTTGTCATGCAGAAGAGGCCCGGCGCATCGCCTCTCTTCGAATTCTTGTCTCCCAGAAACACTCTAAGAAGCGTTCCGACGGAAGTCACTGGTTCGTATTGTTTGAGAAAGGGGATTGCGTGTGGCTTTGGACACCGCTTCGCAAGCGCGGTCTCTGCCAAAAGTTTCTGGCCAACTACACTGATTCGTTTGTTGTCCTGGAACGTCTCAGCGATGTCACGTACGTGATATCTCGGCTGTTGGCAACTGGCCGCCGCTCAAGCAAGACCAACGTCATTTTTGTGCCTGTTTAAAATGCTTTCATCATCGCATTGAAGCCTAACTCGCCCGGTGGGCATCATCTGCAAAGGGGGAATTGCTACGATACTGAAGCGACACGTGGTAGAAGAAGAGAACCAGGTTGGCACGAGCAGTGATCTGCCACATCCCTGGACTCTCGCATTCATCATCTCTTGTAAATAAAGGCATCTCACCGTAACAATATTAAAAACGAAAGAACCGATTTCATTGCCCATTGTTCTGGAAACCTCACGACAATGTAGCACATATATATTGTCATGAACAAGGAAAACATTTCGTGTATGAAAGGTTTGTGCAACAAAAAGTAAACTAATATTGTCTAAAAAAACTTGTAGAGTGAAGAAAAGTACTTTGAAATGTATAAATATGGGACATTTTGTTACATTTCGTACATAATAGTTCTGCAGTTGGAAGTTCAGTGCCGTATGTGTCTCTTCTTTCCTGTGTGCTGTGTTTAAGCGCTGTTTTATATTTTTAACATGGAGCCTCACCAACTCGCCCAATCTGTTTGTCTTATTCACTTGCTACAAAGTCGATAAGTGACTCTGTCTTGAAAATAACTTTTGCTTCTTTTTTTATGCATTTGGGAACTGCGATTATGGAACTCCTGAGCGAGCGAGGCTTATCTTGAACAGCCTGACATAAAAGCTCGCAAACTGTTGTGGTAATTATATAAATAATTTGTGGTAATTAAAGTAAATAGATTATGCTCAGACATTTCTTCCCAGACTAGGCCGTAGAAACATTTTTTTACTACTACATAGTTGTGCATCTACTTTGCTAGTACATACCCTCCGTAAAAATGGGCTATTTTTTTCCTGTGTAGATATAGTCTGCGCATACACATGATTTTTGGTGGCCGAAATGCAATGACAGGTGCGGACCAAGAGATATCTGGTGTCACAAACATCCTCCCTTCGTGAAATGGCCCCAATGCAGGCCTCCGCGATCGCCTACTGGTGTGCGGCAGGTTATTTCAGAGGCCACCGATGACCAGTTCTGAGTTCAATGACTTCCACTGGAGGTCCTGTTCCGACTGGTAAAGACCGTTCACTGTAAATCTCTTGACACTTCGGTGATGCTTTCATTGCGAATAGCGTGGATTATTGAATCTCGTATCGTGTATAGTATAATGTCACATTAAGAAAAATGGCTTGAATCTTCTCATTGATAATGATAAGAATAAATCCTATAAATATCATATTTAATCTTGTCATTGTGGAGTAACATCGGTTACTTCTTTTTTGAGGCAATGTAGGGCGGTATCTTGTTCCTTTCTTGTTTGAGTAATGAATTTAATAACTTTTTTTTTTTCGGTAACGTGTACAACAGTGGTTTTTATGTCTCAGTCAACATGGTCCGTGGAGTGGGATACGGATTTCCTCTATCCTCTTTGTGTTTTTGTTGGCGGTGCACAGGAAGAAAATAGATTGTCGTTCTGCAACACGCTGAGTTCACCACACACTGTGGCCAGTAAGCTTTCCGCTGCGCTAAAGACAATAGCTACCATAACAGTCGGTCCCTTTGAAAAAGTCTTACCAGAGCCACGTTGTGAAAGCTGTCAGATAACGAAGCTTTTGCCACTTTAATTCGGTTCCTTTAAGTCTCCTCTTATGTTTTGTCCTGTGACTTCTAAATCCTATTTTGAGGGCTTCTTCATTCAGCCTGAGTCAGATCTTTAGTTCCAGTTGATGGATCTGGTCGGCGTGGATTGCCCTAACTTGCCTGTCTTTCATTCTTCTAAGTCTCTTCCTGTCACCATCATTTACCTTCTGCCAATTCAGGGATAACTACCCTCTCAATCTACCACTTGAGTTCACTGTCTTACAAAAACACGCTTCATCAAGTGACTCCCATTTGAGACCACTCTTTGATTCACCCACCTTATGACAAATGCTTTTATTGCAAGTTGTTAGCATCATATCTGTTTGTACTAGTGTCATAGCCTATCGCTGCTCGTATTTATGACCACACAGTTTCTTACAGCATTCACCGATGAAAACTGTGGTGCTGCAATCATTCAGCCACTATGAGAATGATGGGAAGAACGTGAATTTGCACATTTTTCATGCTTGAGGCTTCAAACGCACTTAATACTTTGTTTATTGTTGTGTCCTACCTTGTGTTAGATAAACAAGAATGTGTCCTTATGAGCTTCGAGAGCCAGTCTGAATTCGCAAAACTAATTTAAACAATATCTCGGGTTTCATGTGCCAAAACCAAGAGATGATTATGAGAAATGCCGTAGTGAAGTGCTCCGGAAATTTTGACCATCCGGTGTTCTTTAAAGGGACACTAAAGTCAAATAACAATTTACGTCAGAGTGAAAGCTCAATGTATGACAACATCTAAAACGACAATATTATCAATTACATTGCCTTACTTACCCAGAAACTAAGGTAAATGCACAAGAACACATGCGCCGCAGTAGGATGTTCTCAGAATGATCCCGATGACATCAGACGAACCGCCTAAAATTAATCCCTAGTAATCAATATAGTTGCACTAAATAAAGAACCTTCCATGCATCAAAAAATGCAATAAAATGCTGCATGTTCGTTTATGTTTGATTTATGAATATAGGAACCACTGAATGTTACTATGGAGAATGGCGCGAGTTGTTGAAAAATTCAATTTTCGTGTAGGTACACGAGACAAATGGTGCCATCTAGCGGGGCCCAGTTGAACCAAAAAACGTCTGCAATCTTGGAGCTAATTGGGGGAAATTGATCAATGACCATTGTTGCTGCTGTGGCTCTCGCTGCTTTCGGTATGCTGCTACTAGCGCAGTAAATCCGGGCATTAATGTGCGCGGCAACAGTGACATGGGTCGGTCTGGTGGGTCCACTTCTTGAGGCGCCTAATTTGAAGTGCGCCAACCCGATGCGAACCACTAAAACATGGTTTTATTTCCAAATAGGCCCTTCCTTGGCACAAAAGTAATACAATGAGGTTTCTGGACCGCTATTTCTACAATCAACGTCACTGCCTTTAACGTGCACTGACATCGCACAATACATGGGCCTGTACCATTTCGGCTTCATCAAAATGCGACCGCCGTGGCCGGGATCACACCTGCGATATTTGGATCAGCAGCAGACATGGCGAAACTAAGAAAGTCAAGGTGGGGAAGTGAAACTGCTGATTGTTTGCTGAACGTCATCTTGCGATAATGTGGCTGAAGGCCAGACGATGCTGCATCCAGCCAAAAGAACGAAGCTTAGGCAAATTCATGTATGTTGGCTAAATGAATGCTATGCGTTGCAGGGCCGTTAATATTATGTAAGTATTTTTTTACTAGAATCACTTTCACAGGTGACAAAGGCAGCCGGTCCTTCAGTGATGTCAGCTGTTGAAACATGTGGCATCAATAAAACTTTTGAGAGTAACGCCGAACAAAGCGCGTGACTTTCTCAGTGAGAAAGAGCAGTGCACACCTCGTGTTGGCAACCCTTCCGTGCAGCTGTAGACTCCGGCGTAAACTGGGCCACCGCAGCCGCTGGTGCCAACCACGCCACACTGCCTGGATGAGCAGGGCAGCTGCGTGACGCCGCGCCTCGCGCAAGAGCTCCAGTTGTTGCCGGGCATTCTCACTGGAACAGGAACAACATCCAAAACATTGAGTGAGAATTGCCTCAAAATCTTTGGAAATGAAGTGAGAGTACACACAAATCGTAAAAGAGGTTCATCTATGCAGTGCATTGTTGCACTTGAAAAAGACATACTGTCAACAGAGTTAGTGGTGAATCATGTGCGGTAATTATTGACGTGAGGAACGTAATAAAAGAAAATGTTACAGAACATTCGCCTTCGAAAGCAAATCAAGATAGCGTAATTAGGCCTCGTGCGCACAGCCACATGAGCTGCTAGTCTGCTTCAATTCTCAGTGCATGCCTCAACCCTGATGTAAGCAAACGAATGGCTATTATATCATAACATTGGCTGTTTCAAAGTATCATTCAAGGCCTATTGCAAGCACAGTTCTTGAATGCCCACTACCACGCCATAATTATTCCTCTTGCGAATCAACGAAGGGCTCACTGCACGTCTGTAACATAGAGAAAGAAAAAAGTTGGGAGCAGACACTCCGCGAAATCTGGCCTCAGGAAGTATGTCACGAATACGTAACAAACTGGTACCCTCACCAAATGCAAGAGGATGCAAGTTCGAAAAACAAGGAGTTATGATCAATCTAACGGAATGTTTTTTACAAATTATAATTATACACCCATATTTGGCATGTTTTTTATACATAAAAACAATTTATTCAACACGTCTTACGCTGTTATTTTTGTAAAGTCGCACTGCCATAAACAGCATCCACGAGCCTACTAGCGCGGATGCGCGAACATCCGCTCCCACTCTTGTGAATGTTTTCTATCAGAAACGCCTCTCATCATCAGCGAGGTTTTGTATTATTGAATGCAGTTCTTTCAGAGTACCATGCCGATACCAAGTTTGTGCTGGTGGGTGGTATTTTCGCCATTTTTCGAGACTTTTCGCTCTGACGCTGAGGCAAGGTTGTTTGACGCGTCAAGGCCTAGCTTTTGAATACTACCGTGCACTCGCTACTTCCAAGTATGTCCATGCAAGTATGGTCGAGGGGGAGGACGAGAACCCCGAAGGGTGCCAGAATCGGATGGACTTTTAGATGCGGAGCATCTTATACTCGCGCCTTGTAGTGCGCCGTCCGCGCCGTCTGCACCGCTTCTCAAACATTCGACAGCTGACGCGCGCGCATGCGCCGTCGCGCCGTCGCCCACTCTTCCACCATCTGTGCATCCCTTCCTCCTCTACACACCGCGCGCGCTTCACTCCTCCACCATCTGTGCACCCTTCCTCCTCTACACACCGCGTTCGACATCTACAATTCTCCTGATTCTCCAGTGGACGCGCATGTGGCGTCGCGCTTCGAGAACATTCAACAGCTGACAGTACATGCGCCGTCGTGCTGTATATATACTCAAGGTCGGCGCTCGCTCGCTCAGTTGCCGCTCGTCGGTTGGTTTGTACGGCGCGTCGACGTCCAAGGTCGCGGTGAAATGAATTCCAACGAGTCCACAAACACAGTGATCGACGTCCCTTCGACCAGCGCCGCCCTTTCGCATACATGTGTACGTGTTCACTCATTTAACACCCCCTCCTACAACCACGTTAACCAATTTAGCCATCGACCCAAGTAAGTCGCAATTTAACACCCCATTTCACAACCACGTTAACCAATTTAGCCATCGACCCAAGTAAGTCGCACTTTAACACCCCGTTAACCAATTATATGGTCCGCATCCTCCTCAGTGTTCCCCCGAGGGAAGCTGCGGGCAATTTTTTTGGAAGTGCAAGTCGTAAAGCCAGCACGGAGTCAGCATCGGGGCAAGTTTTACCCAACGCCGCAGCGTACTGAGGAATCAACGCGTCTCCAGAGAATATCGCGAAGTGATGGCAGACATTTGCAAGTCACCCAATTTCTTCTCCCTTTTTCGACTAAAGAATATGCTACCCGTGACAGCCAGTCCCAAGTTGACTGCAAAAAAACTCGTGTTTTGTGAACATTACCTGAGGAAGATGTGCCTCTTGCCCAAAGCCCAATTGACAGTGGCATTGGAGAGCTTGACATTGGCGATTGTCTGGCTGAAGTGCTCCAGGATGAGCTGCAGTGTTAATGTGCAGAATGAGCTGCACATTCTAACCACCTTTATACAGTGTCACATCCGACACCAAAGCACTGTCGGTATAAGCAAAAAATGAGATACCTTTTAGACAAAGAATTGCAGCTAGTTTGGTGTGACATACGATACAAAGACCAAGCACTGGAACAAGCAAGTGCCCTACACTCCGTGAGAACTTACCTGTCGTTGGAGCGAAGGAGGGGATTCCGCAAATTTGTGTTACTACGCAAGTATTATGGCAGCTTGGGCCGATTTTCGTTTCACTCACTCGCAAGCTTAAAAATAGCGTCACACATGGCCATATTTTTATTCCATTGCACTCCGTTCTTCTCGGCTTCAACCAATGATCCTACATACCTTCTTACGTCACCATGTTCCCTCTCTCTTTGAAAGATGCACCGATTAGAAACTATAACAAAATGATGTAGACATTAAAGTAGAAGAATGTCCAAATTCACAGCTTAAAACCCAATGGAGTTTCACAATATCACTAAAACTGCAAGGCCGAGACCAGTCTACAACTATGTTGGGCGAGGTTGACTGCTGTGTTCAGGGCCGTGCGGGCACTGACACATTTGAATGGATACGAACACTTGCACGGATACGGACACTTGAACTCTTTGTGGAGAATGAGAAAGGCTGGAACGCCCATCGGATGTCCTTGGGGTTGTATTTTTTGCCGTGAAGGGTGCACTTTCGTGTTTCTAGTTTTGCGTGCTTTTTTGACAGGTGGTGATGGCGTGATGCCGAAGTGCTTGTGGTAACCGAAGAGTCCTGCGTATTTCTTGGCATTTGGTGTGGTGCTGTAGTCGGTGTCACCATTGGTGCAGAAAGCGTCTATGACGGCGTAGCTTTATGTGAAAACGTCTTACATCTCGAAACGACCTTAAGGCTAAAGATCTTATTGTACAATATTCTTGAAATCGTGAGTGTGCTTCCGTTAAAGTTTTTGTTCAGCGATGCCTTTGTTGCAGTCTCCTGTTGTCGCATAATTTTGTAGAATCACCTTTGCTTGTTCGCTGATGACACTGTGGAAATTGCGAGCTGTCATTATCGCTGAATGAGTATATTATTATTATCTATGGATTCAGTCACCCGACTTTTGTGACTTGGACTTTTGGGAGCCCATCGGCGCATGGGCGTCACCAGCGTCACCAGCTGGCCACTTCTGGCCTGCTATAAAGCTGACAACGAATATTGCTCTCTCCAGTGGGTCTTTCGGCGGCACGATTTTGACTTGGTTGTCTGTCTTGTCTGTCTGCACCATCTTACAGCAACGGCCAAAATACGACTTCTCTTGCTATAGAAAGGAGGATCGATGTCTAGTGCTGCTGCCTGACCCACTCGTGACGGCATTATCATTTTAAATGTGAAGCATTCCTTAGCGAACTTCGGCGACTTTGAGTGAGTGAGTCGGTCAGTCAGTCAGTCAGTCTGTCTGTCTGCCTGTCTTTCTGTCTAGCCGCCTACATCTATACCAAACCTGGTATGGCATAACATGACTGTATGAATAACATATTTGACTAGTTATAACATGAAAATCATTACATATATGTCACTAATGTCATGATTTACATTTCATGGTCCTGTAGCTATTGCGATGATTTCGTTCACATGGCAGGTTGAAAAACTGGTATGGTATGGCATGACTGTATGGCAAACACAAGCGACAGACCCTAACATGAAAATCATGACATGCGTGTCATGTAACAACATGACTACATGCTACGCTCATAATGCGCTCGCGGCCGTTTTGCTAACTTCACTTGTGACAAACTCGGTATTATGCAATGCGAACGGACGACCTAGCTAAATGACACATCCAAACACGATAATCAAGACATGGGTGTCAGGTAACAGCATGACTACATGCCACACTGATGATGCGCTCGCGGCCGTTTCGCTAGTTTCCCATACGCCAAACTTGGTACGTGACGCCAAAGGATGACGAACGTATGTGACTGGAGCAAACATGATAATCATGAAATGCGTGTTATGTGAGAACATGACTACATGCTACAGACAAGGCGCCAATACATTTCGATGTGACGCGGTGCGCATGCTTGCCGGCATTCATTTCATCGCCTCACACCGACGTTGCCACGCCAGGTTCCGGTCCTGCCATATACTCGCAGGCGCACGCCACACTGCGTTACTTTGACGCATGCGAGTTCCTGCGCGTCCGGCGTCCCTCCGTCACGAAAAGAGGGGGATGCAGTGTTCTTTGGGTAACGCATCGGTGCGAAATGCAACATCGGTCGCGCCTGGCATCAGACTATTAGAGTGTTTGCGTTTTGCTAACGTAGCGTCGCTGTGCCCAATGTTTGCGCGCGTTAACGCTACATTGAAGTATACTGGGCCCTTCACGATGCGCTCGCGGCCGTTCGCTAGCTCCACATATGCTAAATTTTGTCTTACTTGACGTCAATGGATGATGAAATATATGACTGGTGCAAACATGATAATCCTGACACGCGTGTCATGTAAGAACATGACAACATACGACGCTCATAGCGTGCTCGTGGTTGTTTCACTAGCTCCACATATACTAAGTTTGGTATCACGTAATGTGAATAGATTGTGAAGGTCACAGACACATCCAAACATGATAATCATGACACGGAAGTCATGTACGGCATCATTTACCTCCACCTCGTAACTTTGTGCTGATTTTAAAGTAACATATCAACATTTCTCATTAGTGCTTCAGATATCATCGATTCCCACTGTACGTAGAATTTTCCAATTTTTTTTTCTTTGTCAGTAGAGTTTTGTTGCTATCATATGGCAATGTTGACAGCAATCCTGGTCCTGACAAGTTAAACAAAGAACTGTTGCAGCTGCTCGTGGACAAGAAAAATTTCGTTCTGAGCTTTCTTCATGGACAGCCAAGTTCACTTCCATTGAAGAAAGGCTAAATAGGTTTGAGGTCTTGGTATTATCAACCAAGGAAGCAATTCCACGTGTTAAACAACTTGAAAAAAATGGTAACTCATCTTGCTAACTTGGTGTCAAAGTTAGACAACCATTCTGACGAACTTGAACACAGGTCCCGTAGAAATAATATTATTGTCTACGGATGGCCTGAACACCATTCTGAGTTTCCTGAGCAGCTGCTTGATTTGTTCATTAGCCTAATGTCTGAAAAACTTGGTCTTGAATGTACCGACATCGAATGATGACACAGGCTTGGAGAGCATAGAGGGCGAAAGCCCTGCTCTGCTATATTTAAATTTTTAGACTACAGATCTAAACTTGCCCTTTTAAAGAATGCCAGAAAGCTAAAGGAGCACAAATATATGTAAATGAGGACTTCTCAGAGCGTGTTAGAAAGATACGCAGCACATTTCAGCTAACCAAAGTGGGAGGTCCCACCTGCGGTTCTTACCTTGGGACCTCCCAGTGAATCTGTACCCATGCACTTTTCCATGTTCACGCTTGATGAATAAAGTATGAAGCACTGAAACCATGTGTAGGGTAGCAAACTGGACGAAAAGTCTAGTTATCTTCCCTACCTTTCCTACATTTCTTCTCTCTCTTTGTTCCTTCAATTTCGCTGTGAAGGAGCATTCCATGGCTGTGGCAGGAATGTCGTTGCAAATTACCGACATGGATATGGATTCGATGATGCGTTCGCTGTCATCAAATTGGCTGCGTACGCGAACCTCGATGACCTTGCATTTTTTCGCGCACGAGGAGGTGTCTGATGCAAATGTGTTCACCGACAAGCAAGCCTCCAGAATAATCTGCGGACCCAACCTCCTCGCCAGATCTTCTTTGATGAAAGTTCACTGGCGGTCTCCGTCTAATATTCCTCTGACGTAAGACGTCTCGTTGTCATCGACGACACAAGTATGAAAGGTCTGCAAACGTTCACATTTTTGATAATTCATTCTGAAGCACAGCTGCTCACCCATACCAGGCAGGTGAACGTGGAATGGAATACCTTACTACCTGCTGATGTGTGTTCAGAGATGCAGCCCAACACTTTTATTCAGCCGCATTAAAACAAAGCATTACGTTTATTTGTTAATAAACTCTCATCTCAACCGATTATGTACAGAGGTGAAGACGGAGTACCACTTTTGCTAACATAGCCTCATTGCAGTTGAGTCGCATAGCACAAGTGTGTTTTGGCAAGGTTGACTTCTAGAAAGACATCTAGTGGTCGGCAATTTCAGCTAGACAACGCTCCTAGCAATAGAATTTTCGTTATATTTTTTCTTTTTATTCGTGTACATCTCCAAGCTAAGGGTTATAAATACTCCGGGAGTCGCTTAAGAAGTACTGTCACGTATTGAACTTATTTTGTCTCTCGTTCACGACACACTACACAAGATTACCGGTGGTTATATTGTAATGTGTCGAAAAAAACACGTTCAAAATGTTTGAAATAAAATAAATAAAAAAATAAATACGAATAAATAAGAAAGCCACCACTTCTAGTCTGCAGTATGACTTGGCCGCAGCGGGGGCAGCGAAAGCTTGTTCCTCACACGCCTGTGTTCGATTATTTCAGTTGACAACTCAATGGCTGATCATCGTCGGCACATCGTCACATGCTGTGCTGCCCTGCATCGCTGACTGCGTCACACGTTTCGAGAGGCAAGCCCTGACGAAGCAAAAAAGCTACCACCGTGGAGCAACACCAGGGGAACCGTCTTTAAAACCAGTAACAGGGGAGGCCTGCACTTCACTTGGCAGCAGGGGGGGGCAGCGAAAGCTTGTTCCTCACACGCCTGTGTTCGATTATTTCAGGTTTGCATTCATTTTTTTTACATACTAAACAAAGATTATTCTTTTTGCTGCCTTTCTGCTGCCAAAGTGGTGATACATTTCTTGTGTGAAGTATTGCTGTAGTCATGAGTGAATTGACTAAGTTGCGAGAAGAAATGAAAAAGAAGATGATTGAATTCAAATCGTCAGTTGAAAGAGAGCTAAGAAAGGAAATAAGAGACCTGAAAAACAGTGTGAGCTTTTTGAACGTTGAAGTTGAGAAAATAAAGAAAGAGAATGCGGATCTTGTGGGGGATAATAAGTCACTCAGAAGCGCTAATGAGCAGTTGAGAACCGAGTGCGAAGCTTTCAAGAAACAATGTCTCAACAAGAGCAGAGGATAACTGTATCTGAGCAATACTCCCGCAAATGTAACCTTGAGATTAAGGGAATACCCAAACTTGCTGAGGAAGATCTTGGAAATACCCTTCATAGGATCGGCAGACTGCTGAATGTGCCTGTAACCAAAGATGATGTTGAAAAATGTCACCGTGTACCAGCAAAGAATGCCAGTTGAATACCGAACATAATAGTACAATTTTGCAGCCATTCAATACGTGATTTGGTGCTGCAGAAAGCAAAGAAGACGCGCATCTCGACACAGGACCTCGGTCACGCCTCTAACACACCTGTGTTCATCAATGAACACTTATGCCCGGTCCTAAAGCAGCTTCTTTGAGCGGCAATAGCTAAAAAGAAAGCAGCGAACTGTAGGTTCGTGTGGACGAATGATGGGCATATTCTCGCGCGAAAGGATGAAGGCTCACATGTATTGCACATTCGCGACGCAAGCGACATTGAAAAGATTGCCTAAAAACCCTATCCGGAATTGCGGTGCAGCTTCTGTTTCGCCATGGCGGTATCACCTTATGACGTCAATAACCTTGTAGGAAATCGGTGTAGCGATAGTCTGTGCTGCCTTCACCTAAACATTCGTTCAGCACGGAACAAGGAAGATGATCTATCTATTTTTCTAGATACGTTTTTTTTCTTTCGTCGTAATAATGATTACGGAAACTTGGTATTATACTTCAGGCGACGAGATTTACAAGCGAGATGGTTATAATACTTTCTTTCTTAACCGAACAAAGAAAAAAGGCGGTGGCCTCATGGTTCTAGGGAAAAACTGCATAGACGCTCAAATAATACCACAATTTTCTTATGTCAGTGCTGACATTGAGTGCTTAACTTTGACTACACGTAATTATGTATACATACATAGCCTTCATAGATTACGAGAAGGCGTTTGATTCAGTAGAAATATCAGCCGTGATGCAAACACTGCGGAATCAGGGCGTAGATGAAGTATATATAAACATTCTGGAAGAAATCTACAGGGGATCAACTGCTATCATAGTGCTTCATAAAAAAAGCAACAGAATACCAATCAAGAAAGGTGTAAGGCAGGGGGACACAATTTCCCCAATGCTATTTACCGCGTGCTTACAGGAGGTTTTCAGAAGCCTAGAATGGGAACAGTTAGGGATAAGAGTCAATGGAGAATATCTTAGTAACCTGTGCTTCGCCGATGACATTGCATTGCTGAGTAACTCAGGGGACGAATTGCAACTCATGATTACGGAGTTAGACAAGGAGAGCAGAAAGGTGGGTCTTAAAATTAATCTGCAGAAAACGAAAGTAATGTACAACAACCTCGGCAAGGAGCAGGGCTTCGAGATAGGTAATAGTGCACTTGAAGTTGTAAAAGACTATGTCTACTTAGGGCAGGTAATAACCGCAGAGCCGAACCACGAGATTGAAGTAACTAGAAGAATAAGAATGGGGTGGAGCACATTCGGCAAGCACTCTCAAATTATGACAGGTAGATTGCCACTATCCCTCAAGAGGAAGGTATATAACAGCTGTATCTTGCCGGTACTTAGTTACGGAGCAGAAACCTGGAGACTTACAAAGAGGGTTCAGCTTAAATTGAGGACGACGCAGCGAGCAATGGAAAGAAAAATGGTAGGTGTAACCTTAAGAGACAAGAAGAGAGCAGAGTGGATTAGGGCACAAACGGGGGTTAAGGATATCATAGGTGAAATCAAGAAGAAGAAATGGACATGGGCAGGGCATGTAGCGCGTACACATGATAGCCGCTGGTCATTAAGGGTAACTGACTGGATTCCCAGAGAAGGGAAGCGGGTTAGGGGGAGACAGAAGATTAGGTGGGCAGATGAGATTAAGAAGTTTGCGGGTATAAATTGGCAGCAGCAAGCACAGGACCGGGTTAACTGGCGGAACATGGGAGAGGCCTTTGTCCTGCAGTGGACGTAGTCAGGCTGATGATGATGATGATGATGATGATGAATTATGTATATGCTGTCATGTACAGACCACCCGATTCATCTGTGAATACATTTATTAGTAGCCTTGAAGAATTATTAAATTATGTAAATGACAACAATTTAAAACTTATTCTTGGCAGTGACCTTAATATCAACATACTGGAGTCGTCTGCTGTCCCAATTACATTTGTGGCTACGGTCGAGTCGAGTGGCTATGATATAGTAACGGAAACTCCCACACGCATCACCCCTACCTCATAAACGTTAATCGGTCTATTTATTACTAACATAAACAAAGATAATGTAGAGACTGGTGTAATATGTTGTGACATCAGCGACCGCTTTGCACTCTATTTTGTTACGGAGAATGCAATCAAGAAGTTCCAAACACTGCCCGCTAGAACAGTTCAAAATATCACACCTCACACTTTAACAGCATTCAGCACAAGCCTTTCCCAAACAGACTGGAGTGTGGTATACCACTCAGAAAATGCAGATTTAGCCTATGAAACATTCTTGATTATATTTAAAAAAGTCTATTTTAGACACATAAAGAAAAAGTTCTACAGAAATGCCGTAGAAGTCGCAAACCATGAATCAATCGCGAGTGTTTAAGAATGATCAAAAATAAATCAAGTTATTCAGAAGGTTTTTAAAAACTAAGGATGAGTCACACTTAACCGCATTTAAAAAATACCGCAATAAGGCAAATTCCTTTATCATGAAAGAAAAAAGAAATTATTTAAATCAATGATTCCATGCAGACAACTGCAAAGGGAGTGCAGAACTGTGGAAGAAACTTAACCCTTTGCTTCACAGGACACCGATCTCTCCTGGGGTTACTGAAATAAATATAGATGGTCGAGCGGTTACAGATGTAGAGCTCGCAGAAAGATTTATTCATTTTCTCACAAACCTTGCACAGCCGAGGCAAACAGCGCAGACAGCTATAACTGACGCAATGACAATTAGGACAAAGAACATCTTTCTTCGACCAACCGATGATCAAGAAATAGTTTCAATTTTTTCCACCCTAAAACAGAGCAGCGCTCGTGACATAGATGGTATTCAGATTTCCCCGATCAAACATGCAATCGATATCATAGCTCCCGTGCTCTCTTACATTTACAATTTGTCCCTATCAACAGGCTGTTTCCCAAAACAAATGCAAACATCCGTTGTCAGCGTGTTATACAAGAAAGAAGACAAGAATGATCTTACGAACTATCGGCCAATTTCTATATTACCCATATTTTCAAAAGGCTTGGAGAAAATTATGTTTAAAAGACTCATGAATTTTTGTATGAAGTTTAACATAATATCTCAATCTCAACATGATTTTATGAAGGGCAGGTCGACGGAGACTGCTTTACTAGCTCAGAAAGAAATAATCCTTAAATCGTTCGAGAGTAAAGAACTTTGCATTGGTGTTTTCATAGATTTTTCTAAGGCTTTCGACCGTCTGTCATCATACTTTATATGAAAAATTTGAAATATATGGTGTTTGCGGCATTCCACTTTCCCTCTTGAAATCTTACTTTAAGTACCACTCACAATGTGTAAAAATTAAGGATTCGCTTTCTTCTCTCCAGGCAATAACCACAGGGATTCCGCAAGGTAGCCTTCTAGGACCGCTGCTTTTTAACCTATACATAAATGACATTGTCAAGGTCAGTGACAAACCTAAATACAAATATACGCGGATGACACCAGCAGTTTTTTTACAGGTAACGATATGACTGTCATGACCACACTTATAAACACTACGTTAGAAAGCTTAAACACATGGAGTGAACGAAATTCATTACTCATTAATGCAACAAAAACAAAAGCTGTAGTTTTTCATTCACGGGGACAGATTTCCTTAGACAATAGATTACGTATAGGTAGCGCGGCTGTTGAAATTGTAGAAAACTTTAAAACTTTAGGAGTACTTTTTAATTGCACAATGTCGTGGGATCCTCAGATTAATAATATAATTACGAACCTATCAAAATGTGTGGGCATACTTGCACGAATGGGTTATTTTTTTCCAGTTTCCATTAAACTAACACTTTATAACAGCTTCATTTTGTCCCGTGTAAATTATTGTCTTTTGGTATGGGCAAGTACGACAGCAACCAACATAAGTAAAATATACAGACTACAAAAAAAAAGCGATCAGGTTTATAGCAAATGTCGACTACTAAGCACACACTGATGAACTGTTTCAGCGCTATAATATTGTCCCAATTCACAAACTTCACGAGTATTCCCTAGCAATAAGATATAAGCAATCTCTTTTTCATAACAATCGTGCCTTCTTAGATATCTTTGTACTGGAAACGCATGCTATTCTGTACCCTACTCGTCACCAACAACACTGGAACCTTCCATTCGGTAGAACAAATTTTGGGTGACAAATGTTGTGTTTTAGTGTTCCTTTGTTATTAAATAAATTACTGGAGGCAAAAATAATCCTTGAGAAATGAAGTGCACGTGACATTAGAGAAGTGCTTTTATCGTGAAAATCGAGAAAATGGTGGTCCAGGCATTCATGTAACTGTCTATATATATATATATATATATATATATATATATATATATATATATATATATATATATATATGTGTGTGTGTGTGTGTGTGTGTGTGTGTGTGTGTGTATATATGTATCTACATATATGTGCGTATTGTTATGTGTATGTGCATACACGCAATTTCTATGCATAGCATTGTTGTCACATATATAGTATTTTGTATTCTGTCATATTTTGCATTGTACTTCGGAATTTGTGCCGAAAGAAACTACTTACGCATATTAGTCTCTGTACATAGCATTACTGTACGTGCATCTTCCGACTTGTACTGCGACAAACATCTCATGGCCTATGTTCATTGCCTATATGTTCATGGCCTATATTTCTTCACCCATGTCCACGTTGCTTGCCATGTATTAGGGAGGGATTCCATGTCAAGTACGAAAAGTATCTATTTTAATATTACTTTGGCGTTGTTCATAAAAGACAAGCCTTCAATGTTCTGGAAAGCCATTAATCCCCCAAGTCAGAGCTGTCCTTTCTCATTTATTATTTTTGATAAACCATGCTCTGGTAATCTTAGTATTTCTGAAGCATTTAATGACTATTGCAAATCAGTGTTCACATGTGATGATGGGCGCAGTCTCATATTTTGCACTAACTTAGCAGCACCACCTTTCCCAAGCATGTTAATCACTACTGTGGGCGATCGTAACCTTGTACTCAAAATAGGTACAACAAAAAGTGCAGGGCCAAATGATATACCTAATATGTTTTTGAAACATTATTCTGAATGGACCTCTCGGTATTTAACAGTCATTTTTTTCAAAGTCTGTTGAGTCATCTACTGACCCATTACTCTGGAAGTGTGCCAAGGTCGTTCCCATACATAAGGATGGTAATAAACAGGTGGTGTGCAGCTCTAGGCCAATTTCATTAATATCAACGTCCTGTAAACTACTGGAACACATCATCTATAAATATATTATCGAGTACTTGTCTGAACAGAATATTCTCTCATATGCTCAACATGGCTTTCATTCTGGCTTTTTGATTATGCCACAAATACTAGAATTCTCCCACGATATTGCATTCACACTTAACGCCAGAGAACAGCTTGATGCCATCTTCATTGACTACAGGAAATCCTTTGATACAGTATGTCATAATAAGCTTCTCATTAAACTCAAGGAACTAATTCATGACACTAAACTTACAGACTGGATACAGGACTGTCTGAGCTCAAGAACACACTTTGTTGCATTTAATGGTGCTCACTCATCTCAGGTCAGTGTTACATCTGATGTACCAAAAGGGTCGGTACTGGATCTATTACTCTTCATCATTGATGTAAACGACCTCGTTAAAGTAACTGCTGGGACTTTTGTTAAATTTAGAATTTATGAGGATGACTGTGTTGTATATTCTGATGTGGTTGGCACTCAGGACCAATTGTAGTTAAATAAAGTTTTTGACCGTTTTTGCAAGTGGAGTAAGACATGGTAGATGTCACTGAAGTTCAAAAAAACTGTCTCAATGATTTTCTCAAATAAAAAGCACCCATTAAATTTTTCATATTTCAGTTGTAACCACAAGCTAGCAAGTGTAGACATCTTCAAATACCTCGGTGTTCCTTTCGCCCCTGACTGGAAATGGCATGCTCACATTTAAAATATATCCAATAAGGTGTTAAGAAAGCTGGGTTACTTAAAGAAAAACCTTCGAAATGCAACTAGGGAATGTAAAGTAATAGCATACAGATCTCTTATAAGACCTCTTCTAGAATACGCGTCTGTCGTATGACCACCGCATCATGCCAATGATATAAATATGCTTGATTCTATTCAGAAAAAAGCCATCAGATTTATATGTAAGTGTTATGATTGCCAATTTTCCCTTACATTATATGCTAATGAACTACACTCAAATCTCGTTATAACGAAGTTGAAGAGGAGGTACAATCATTTTGTTATGTCCATTATTTTGTTATATCGATTATAACAGCTTGTGGCTACACCTATAGGCATGCAAAGAAGGAAAACGCTTCACGGCTCAATGTACCGCTACACGACCACGCATGTGATAGAAAATAAACACAGTCGAAATTCCTTAATTCGAACAGGCTTAACTCGAACTTTCGGTTAATTAGAACCCACTCTGTGGTCCTGTCAAAGCTACGTGTATTCCAATGGGCGAAAACGCCCTGTAATTCGAACAAACTGTGCTTTGAAAGTGCTAAATGCTCTCAGCACCATTCCCAATCCCGCAATGGCACCTCTCAATGCTGCACACAAAGGAAAAGAAGAAAAGGAAAGACTGTGGTGGATTGTTTGTTCTTTCTCGAATGCCGATTTGTGACGCACCTGTGCTAGCTGTGCCACGCTTCTCTGTTTTCCGTCTTTGCACGTAGAGACCCTTCTCCTTTCAAGGTCGCGTGTGGAGAGAGAAAAAAAGGAGACTGTCGCAGAGAGATGGTTTTCTCTCTAATGCCGATCTGCCACTCTCCGCATGAAGACGCTCCTCCTTTCTCAGTGCAGAGGGTATCAGGGGAGACGCAGTCATTGACGTCATCTTTAGAGAACGTTGGCGCTGTACTTAACCGCGTCCTACTATGCCTTGCAAACTGCGTGTGAGTGAAATTGATTGACTCGCTGCAAGGCAAACGTGTGCAGACACGCATCACCAATTACTTCAATTCATGACAGATGTCCTCAGATTTGTGAATAAATGTTAGTCTTCGGAAGCTTTCCTATCATGTGCTCTTAAGTGAGAGGTAAATCGCTTTGCACCGCAGTGCCGCTTCTCGGTCATGTGACTCACTAAATGCTTCCTCAATCCTCTACCCTTGCTGTGTGAGAAGGACGGCTCTCTCGGCTGCGTGTGACGTGGCTGCAAAGTCAGCGCGGGATTTTCACAACAGTCGGCGCTTTTTCGACAGACTAATTTAGTTTGTTATATCCATTTACCGGCCAATTTTACTTCATTACAACGAAGTTTAAAATGCATGGTTCTCAATGGAGCTTTCAAGAGGAACTTCATTAACTTTGTTCTATCCATTATTTCATTATATCCTGTTACATTATAATGAGGTTTAATTGTACAGTTAAAAAGTTTGGCTCTCCGATGCACTTTTGACCGTCTTGTCCTGTTGCATAAGATCACTCATGGGGAAATATTTATCAATGTACCCATTACCTTTACTAACCCTTCTCGAATCACAAGAAGTAACCACCTTAACATAACTCCTTCAAAGCCATCCATTAATTGCTTTCAGTTTTCCTTTTTTTCTCACACTATTGATATTTAGAATGGTCTTCCGGGCTCCCTGTGCGAGCTGTCAAGCGATAAATTTGTTGAACAATTTCCAAAGTTTTTCACTGATGAGCTGTGTATACTTTCCTGATGTTCTGTTTATTCAATTTGTATACTCGTTAGTTTTATTGAATTGTATTTTATCTTTGTACTCACTCCTGCAATATCTTGCTGTGCAAGATGGCAGTATTTGTAAATAATAATAAATGATAATAATAATAAGTGATTGTCTCAGCATAACTTACGAGTGGAATGAAAGCATGCTTTGCTTCAAGAAAACCAGCACCTGGCTTTTCATTTTCATTGGTGAGACCTGTATTGAATGGTGATTCCATACTGTTTCAACTTTTGGCTGGGCCAGCTCCTGAACAAGACATCGCCGCAAACATGGTTTGATCTGCTTCCAATTCTGAATGTTTCATTTTTTTTGCTGGATAACTGAGCCAAGTTATCCTGAAGTACGACCACTTTCGGAATGGTAGTAGCTTGACAAGGTATTTGGCTGATATTTCAGACGGTCTGTCATGTATGTAGCAATATCGTGCGGTGAGAGTGATGAGCACCACACAATGAGCACCACACAGCAATATGCGAAGAGTGCGCGTGCGCCAGGTAAATGCACTGTGCATAACCTTTCTTCTTACAAGCCAAACGTAGCCGAGACTGCTGTTCTAAATCTGAGGCTCAATTTCAATACAGGCCCTGAAACAGACTGTAAAAACATAATTTGTGCCGTCGAAAATGCGGTTAACCAAAGAACTTTCTCGTAGGGACGAAACCCGTATGCGTGCTGTGTCTGTGCTCTCTTCACTTTGTCATATGCAGCCTTCCTCTCTGAGCTCAGCTGAACTTCAGCCAGTGAAGTCCCTGCACAATAATAAAAAAATTGTAATACTTCCTGCGGACAAGGGCAAGGCTACTGTCTTGCTCGACACGAATGAATAAGTGAACAAGGTTAACGCCCTCTTCGAGGATGCCAGCACATACTTTCTACTAGATAGGAACCCAACAGCAAAACTTCAAAGGGACCAACAAAAGCTGCTCGCAGACATCTTTCGCTTCATGCCGCCTCAACACAAGTCTTTGTATTACTCTTTTCTTTGCAACAGTGGTTCAGCACCAGCCTTGTATGGTTTGCCTAAGATTCACAAGACAGCTGTCCCAATCTGCCCTACTGTTGATTTTACAAGGTCGACTCTGAACAAGCTTTCAGTTAACCCACACAGGGCACTCTCGCCATTAGTTGTAAAAAGTTGTTGTGTGGTGTTTTGTGGTGTAAGGGCCATTTGATGGCCAAAGAGCACCAGGTCATAAGACGAGATGTGAGCAACGAATATGTTGGGTGGCTGTATAAGAACCTTAAGATTCCTCTCCCTAAAATGGGTAAAACATAGAAGTAATAAAATAATAACAGTGACATGAAATGTAAAGTAAAAATGAGTGACGAAAGGTTCTGATAATAAAAGCATGAGTAAAGATATTTGGCACTAGCACAAGTGCCTCATCAGCGCCCTTGTGTCCAAGGGCCGCGAGGCAAGTGCCTTTCAATGTAGCCACCGCAGCAGCAACCTTTCTTGAGAGGTCGCGCTACGCAATGCCTGGGTATATTACATGGTAGAAGCAGACATCATTTAAAAAAACTAGCAAGGATTTATGAGTGAAAAGTGGTTCCCTACCGACGAACATTGCAGGGTGTAATGGTATATGTTGTCGGTAGGGTAATAGTGTTCTCTTCTTAGAGTGTCAAATTGTTCAGACTAAATTAAAATGTGAAGAACTGTTAGTGCTTCACCGTATCTGTCACACAATGGTGGATCGCCACCAGACAAAAGATATGAGTGTGTCGTGTATGTGTGTCCTATCCTGAGCCTTGTTAATGTTACCTGAGTACGGCGTGATTTCGACACTAGCGGCAAATGATCAAGGTGTGGCTTAATAACGTGTAGTTTGTTTTGTGTGTGTCTATCCCACTTGCTAGTCAGTAGTACCCGAGCTTTCAATTGAGAGACAGTTTGGGGTCAAGGGCCGGGATCGATATGGGTGTAGTGGCAGTGCTTTGATGGACGAATGCCGCAAGCTGATCTGCCATCAAGTTGCCCGGATCTTATGATGCCCTGGAACCCAGGACCCTACGACATGTTGTTTGATTTTGTAGAGTGTGCATAAAGTAAAGTGAGACAAGGACAGGGTTTTTTTGTTTTTTTAGCAGCTTGCAGAGCTGTTACCATGCTGAGGGAGTCTATATAAATTACTGCTTTTTGTAGTTGTAATTGTTTGATGTGTTTAGGGACCACAAATATCGCGTAAGCTTCCTCTGTGAAGATACTTGTGTCTGGATGTAGAGGGCCAGCATTCGAAAAGGATGGGCCGACAGCAGCGTACAGTCGAACCCAAGTATGTCGAACTCGCCAAAAAACGTTTATTAGTTCGGTATATGGCATAATTCGATATAGGCCCGGTATAGGCTTTGACACAAAGGCACATAACAAACTAGAAGAAAAGTACTTTATTAATATGGTGGCTTAGTTGCGTGCCCTACTGTGAAACAAAATAGTCCCGAATTTTTTTCTTTGTCAACGACTTCGCTGCCTGCGACAGCACGCACGCCTCCACATTGCCCAACGAGTCGGAGCAGCTGAGACCGCAACCTTCCACATTCAAGCAATAGCGCTGGACCAACACAAGTGCACTAATCACTTCGGAGGATGTAGGCAATAGGCTGTCGTCGATTTCCATATTTCTGTCGCTTTGGCTCGTGGTCGGCACGACGTCTGCAATGTATTCCTCATCCTGTAATTGGCCCATGATGAGGACATCATCATCTGCACTGGTGAACTCGTCGAATGCCGATCCGTCGATAGCACCTGGGAACTCTGCCAGCTCGTTTCAAACTTCGTCAGAAACACCTGCGGTGTCTTCAGCGCTGTCAAAATTTGGGGTGTCATCACCAGGCATGCAGAAGCCGGCATGCCTAAAGCAGTTCTGGATCATCTCCTTCTTGACATCTGCCCACGATCTACTACACATAGAAATAGCTCTGAGCAAGTGGATCTTAAGCTCCCTGCTGACCCAAAGGTTCTGCAGCAGCCTCTCCACTATGCACTTCCGATAGCTGGCTTTCATTGCGCGTATAACGCCTTGATCCAGTGGTTGCAGTACAGACGTAGTGTTCGGGGGCAAAAAAAACGCAGCTCGATGTTGCTGAAGGTTGTACTGCAGTGGTGCGATGAACAATTGTCCACGAGCAGACACACTTTGCGATTTTCGCCTACCAAATCATCATTCCACGACGATAGCCATCTGCTGAAAAGCTCCCTGGTCATCCACGCTTTTGAGTTTGCTCGGTAGATAACTGGAAGCGACAGCGCATTTCGAAAACACCGCGGTGCCGTGCTTTTCTCGATAACCAAAGGTCGAAGCTTTTTTGATCCATCTAAATTAGCTGCCAACAGCACGGACACATGAATTTCGTTTGCCTTGCCGCCGCTTGTCTTGTCGCCACGACACGCAAGTGTCTTGTTTGGCAACATTTGCCAGAAGAAAGCGGTTTCATCTGCATTGAAGATATCTTAGGCTCTATATCTTGCTGCAATATCTCGACAGTTTTCCTCAAATCATTTTTCTACGCTGTCCAGGTCCGCCGCTCTGCTTTCACCTATAACAGCTTTGCAAACAATGTCGTGCCGTTCTTTGAACCGCTGAAGCCAGCCTGAACCGCCTTGGAAATCATTCCTGCCAAGCAGAAAAGCAAAGTCCTTGGCTTTCTGCTCGATCATAGGGCCGGACACCGGGATGTTTCACGACTGAACATCCACAAACCACTTGTAAATGTCCACTTCATCTTCGTCCACAGCAGCGCGCACACCTCGGGCGCCACGGGCACCTGGCCTTTTGTCGACTTGGCCCTAATGTCTGCCTTGTTCTTCAGGATAGTACTCAAGGTCCTCCTTGGGATTTTGTATGCGGCGGCGACGTTGAACTTCTTTTCACCGTGCTCAACCCGATTGATGATTTCGAGTTTCGCGGCGAACGGCAAATTTTGCCTCTTTGTGCAAGCCATGATGACAACGCGCCAATACAGTTCACAGAGCACCAACAGGCAACACCACAGACCACGCTGAATCGGCAGCAGCAGGCACACAAGCATAAAGAAAGAAAAAATGGCGCTCACTTCTACCGTCTCCGCGCCTCGGAGAAAGCACGATGTCCTCTGATTGGCTGTAAGCACTGCGAGCGGGCCAGGATCATTTCTTGGAGGGGGGTGTTCGCCCGCGCACAACCGGGTCTAACCAACTTTTTCTAGGGTGACGCTGGCAGTTTTCCCCACCACCGCGAGGGAAAGCCAACTTGCTGGGGCACTTTTGAGGCACATGGAGTTTGATATATCAGTTGTCGTTGCTATTTTCGTTCGATAAAACAGTAACTTTTGCTATATATTCCCAATGTAAACTTACCGTGTTTAGGAATTGTTCGATATAAGGGATAATTTGATATAAACAGGTTCGATATAGTCGGGCTCGACTGTAGAAGAGGAGTTAGACTTAGAGGCATCTGTAAAAAACTCAGAACGTGTGTGTTTGTGTTGAAGTTCCAGGAAGTATGTTCGGATATGGGCAATGGGCGTGTGTTTTGTAACTTCCAGGAAAGACACATCGCAGTCTATAGTCTGCCACTGCCACGGTGACGGGTACGCTGCAGGAGCCATTAAACTGTGTTCAAGTGACGCACCAGTTGGCACATACCTATGCACGAAGCGGACAAAGAAAAAACTGCCTATGCAACACCAGGCGGGCTGAATGAATTCAACATGATGCCATTCGGTTTATGTAATGCTCCTGCTACGTTTGAATGCATGATTGACACAGTTCTACGTGGCCTAAAATGGAAAACATGTCTCTGTTATCTAGATGACATCGTCATTTTCTCCTCTTCTTTTCGTCAGCATCTTGATTGTTTGGACGAAGTTTTGACGTGTATTTCTAATGCTGGACTTAAGCTAAATACAAAGAAATGCCATTTCGCCAACAAGAACATCAAGGTGTTGGGCCACCTTGTCAGCAAAGATGGCGTTCGCCCGGATCCTGACAAGCTTGCTGCCATGATATGCTTCCCTCGGCCAGAAAATCGTAAGCACCTACGAAGTTTCATGGGCCTGGCATCCTACTTCCGCCGCTCCATCAGCCATTTTGCTGCCATCGCGTTGCCACTGCATAAGTTGCTGACATCTGGATCAACTTTCGCTTGGAACGACGACTGCGAGCGTGCCTTTCAAGCCCTCAAGGATGCTTTAACATCCGACCCTGTTCTGTGCCATTTCGACGAAAACGCACCTACATGTCTTCACACGGATGCGAGCGGTCATGGCATTGGTGCATTTCTTCTACAGCGGGATGCCACTTCACGGGAAAGAGTTATTGCGTATGCTAGTCGTGCTCTTACGGCTGCTGAACAGAACTACTCCATAACTGAGCAGGAGTGCCTTGCTGTCGTTTGGGCCACACAAAAATTTTGACCGTATCTTTACAGATGCCACTTTGTAGTTATTACAGACCATCATACCTTGTGCTGGCTATCGACACTGAAAAACTTGTCTGGTCGCCTCGGTCGTTGGGTGCTCCGCCTACAAGAGTACGATTTTGACGTCATCTATAAGTCTGGCAAAAGACACCAAGATGCAGATGCTCTCTCTCGCTGCCCCCTTCCACTGTCATCATCGAGTACGACAGGTGATTGCTCGTCTGGTGGCCAAAACACTGCGTCACCCCTCACATTATCACAACTTACGGTTATCGACATGCCTGCTTCAAATCGCTACACCGAGTTCGCCACGCGCCAGCGTGATGATCCATATTGCAATCGCATTATCCAACGCCTTAATGGCATATCACCTACTACTAATGCTAGATTGCACCGACAACTACGGCAATTTAAGCTCGATAACAATGTGCTCCATCGTTACGTTTACACTACTTATGGACACCGCTGGGTTCCAGTACTTCCGCGTTCTCTACGTCATCAAGTCCTCGAAGCCTTTCACGACGACCCATGTGCAGACCACTTGGTTTTTCACAAAACACAAAGCCACAATAGGAAACGTTTCTTCTGGCCTGGCATCTCTACTTTAGTGGCCAAGTACGTTGCATCTTGCCATCTGTGTCAACGGCGGAAGCGACCAACTGTGTCTCCTGCTGGCCTTCTGCAACCCATCCCGTGTCCCGAGACTCCTTTCGCCATCGTTGGCATAGAACTACTCGGACCTCTCCCCATCACGCCAGCAGGTAATCGTTGGATTGTGACTGCTGTCGATCACCTGACACGGTACGCGAAGACTGCTGCACTACGCACAAGTTCTGCTTCAGATGTCGTAGACTTCTTTCTCAATGCCATTGTATTGCATCACGGTGCACCTTGCGTCCTCCTCAGTGATCGCAGCAAGACGTTCCTGTCCACCATAATCGAAACCCTGCTCACAACTTGTGGTGCAGTACATGAGACGACGTCAGCCTATCACCCCCAAACTAATTGACTGACAGAGATATTTCATCGGACACTAACAGACATGCTATCGATGTATATCGCACCAAACCATGGCAACTAGGATATGATTTTGCCTTTTGTGACGTTTGCCCATAACACCGCTGTTCAAAGAACCACTGGCTACTCGCCTTTCTGTCTCGTGTACGGCCGTTCACCGACATTCACCATCCACGCCCCTTTTCTAAATGTTCCAACTGACGCCTCGGCAACCGTATCAGAGCAGTTCATCACAAGGCTCGAGGAATGTCGACAGCGGACTCGCCTTAATACAGAAGCCAATCAGCAAGATCGCAAACAACGCTACGACAGCTCTCATAGCGACGTCTCCTTCAGTCCGGGGGATGAAGTGTTGCTTTGGACGCCCATTCGTACTCCAGGATTGTGCGATAAATTTCAGTCACGCTTCATTGGACCCTATACAATCAATGAACAAACGTCACCAGTGAGCTACCGTGTCACTCCCAGCGACCTTTCTTCGGATCGTCGCTGTCGTGGTTCAGAGATTGTCCACGTATCGCGTCTGAAGCCATTCGTTCGAGGTTCCGTTTCCGTCTAAGACGCGTCCGGGCTGGTCGCTCACACGTGGGGGGGAAAACAAGTGTGAACATTATTCATGCGCGTCATCTTATCATATGTACATACTCATCATCATCAGTCTGACCTGTGTTGTGGGGCAGAGGCTTGGCAAGTAAAAAAGAAGAGTCTTGCAGCCAAAACGTTGCCTTACAATATGTACAATAGAACATATTGCGGGGGGATGGACAAGTGCAAAGAATTCATTTTAATAATAAAAAGTGTACAACTAAGTACATCGCCTTGCGATACTCCCGTTTCTTGGACAAATTTTTGAGAGAGAACACTGCCCACATGGACACGAAATGTCCGATTGGACAAGTAACCCTCGATTATGGAAAGCATTCTACAGAGCACACCAGGTGAGACAAGTCTCTTAATATGCCAAAATGCCATGTTGTGTCGTGAGCCTTCTTGATATCGAGGAACACAAAAAAAATGGCAGCATATCCACGGAGTGAATGATGGAGAGTGGGGCGAAGCATTCGTCCTTCTATGCGTCCGTCTGTGTGACCGTCCATGCGTCTGTCCGTGCGCCCGTCCCTGCATTCGTTCATGCATCCGCCACTGCGTCCGTTCATGCGTCCATCCATGCATCTGTCTGTGTGTCCGTTCGTCCATCTATTAAACACTCCAAGTCCCACCATCTCGCATCTTTTTATCATATATTCCCCATATAGAAGCACCGCCATTCAGTGGACATTCCAAGGACTAAATGAGAGGTGGCACACGCACACTTTCTTACGGCTTGCGCTTTGGGTCTACTTCCCACCTTCAACCACCTTGAGTTCATGGTATATACTAGTTCACTGTATTCATGGCACTGCGGCCCAATGCTCGCTAAACTTTGCTAAAAACAAGGAGGTTACGCCCAGCGAGTATAATGTAGCAACCTTTTCCTGTCAGATAGTGCTCAATGTACATGCCAGTGGCTGCTAATGTGAAATAAGAGACAGGAGGATTCAGCTTTTAATTTCTTACGGCTTGCGCTTCGTATCTGCTTCCCCCCTTTAACCACTTGGAATTCATTCATGGTATATACTAGTTCATTTTATTCATGGCCCCGCAGCTCAACGCTCGCTAAACCTTTCTAAAACTAAGGAGGTTACACTCAGCGAGTATAATGTAGCAACCATTTCTTGTCCAATAGTGCTCAATGTACATGCCAATGGCTGCTAATGGGGATCGCAGCGTGGGCGTTGACTAAAAGCCGAATTCTCCTGTCTCTCATTCCCCATTAGCAGCCATTGGCATGTACATTGAGCACTATTTTTTATTGTTAAACAATGCACAAAAGAAATCTCTCACCGGCACCACCTTGGAGGTCAAATGTTATACCTATTTCGGGTATGTGCCACTGGTGGTTACGTACTACGAGGGACATGCAAGCCACACCATAAGGAGCTTCGCCCCTAAAAGGAAGCATTGTTTGTGGATGAAAGTGTCTTTGATCTCTGCCTCGATACGCACCAGATCTACCCTCTCGAAACCCACACTGGAATTGGTGGAGCAGATTGTGTGTTTCAAGGAAATATAAAAGTCAGCGGTTTATAATCTTTTCAGAAAGTTTACAAAGGCAGCTTGTAAGTGAAATGGGCCTATAACTCGAAACTGAGGAAGGGTCCTCGCCCTCTTTTAAAATGGGAATAATTATATCCTCTTTCCAGAAAGTGGGGATAGCGCCAGAAAACCAGATAGCATTGTACAAGCAAAGTAGGGTTTTTTGCATTTTGATTGGTAGGTTTTTCAACATCTTGTACACCACACAATCAGAACCTGGGGCAGAATGACTGCAGAAGTTTAGTGATGTTTGGAGCTCAGCTAAGCTGAAAGCTTGGTTGCACGCTTCGTGTTTTGTACATTTGTGTTCTAGTTTCTGCTTTACAACTCTTGTTTTGTATCTTTGAAAGGGTTCACTATAGTGTGACGAGCTGGACACTTGTTTGATGTGTGCACCGAAGAAGTTTGCTTGATCTTCCAAGCTGAAACCTGGTGTGTTTACGAGAGCGGATGAATGTACTTGCCAGCCTGCTATTCTCTTAACCATTTTCCAGACTTTAGCCTCTTGTGTATATGAACTGATGCCTGATATAAAGTTGTGCCAACTTTCCCTTCTGGCCTGTCGGCACGTCTTCCTGCCTTGAGACTTTATGTTTTTAAAATTTGTAAGATTCTCCGCTGTCGGAGAGTCTCGAAGCAGCTTCCATGCTTTATTTTGCTTTCTATGTGCATTCCGACACTCACTGTTCCACCAAGGAATGTGTCGCCTGGTGGACCGTCCAGTTTGTGGGATACACTTTGTTGCAGCATCAATAAGAAGTGCTGTCAAAAAGTCTACAGCTGCATCTATACTTAATTCACATATGTCCGACCAAGCGAGTAGCTTCTCTGAACTTTTCCCAGTTCGCTTGGTCGGTCTGCCATCTGAGAACATGTGGAGGACTTTTGTCTGGTGATCCACTTAGACTGATCGGAAAGTGGTCACTTCCGAAAGGATTGTTGATCACTTTCCATTGAAAAAGGGGTACAAGCAATGGGGACACAATTCTGAGGTCTATGCATGAGTAGGTTTTGTTGGCGAGGCTAAAGTATGTTGTCTCTTTCCTATTCAACAGATATGCACCCAAAGAAAAGAGAAACTGTTCGATTAGGTGACCTCGTGCATCACAGCGAGAGTCGCCCCATAGACCATTATGTGCATTCAAGTCCCCGAGGACTTTATAAGGTTCCGGTAGTTCATCTATAAGTGACTGGAATTCGTGTTATTCGAGACGGTACTGTGGAGGTATGTAAAGAGAGCAGATGGTGACAAGTTTGCTCAAAAGAACTGCCCGAACAGCCACTGCCTCAAGGTATGTTGGTAGCGGTAGGTGTGTACATGCTACGCCCTGATCAACTATAATGGCTACACCACCATATGACCCTACAGCGTCATTGCGGTCCTTTCTGAATACATATTACATATTGATGTAGGAAATTGGTGTTTCTGGAATTTAAGTGCGTCTCTTGTACACACAACACTTTTGGGGAATGTTTGTGTAAGAGTTCCTGAATATCGTTGTGTTTTCTAAGCAGTCCTCTGACGTTTCATTGCACTATTTGTGTATTCATTATGAGTGTAAATGAGTGCTGTGTGTACTAAAGAAGTATTGCGTTAAGTCAGGAGGCCTTGTCAGGCCCCGTGATGATGATTTCTGACTTTCTGGTGCACTCTAAAGAGTCCCGCTTGTCCTTCGGCGACGAAGACTCCGTTGGACTTGTTGTGTCCAACACCTTAGACGAGGTGCTGGATGCCCACTCACGGTTCACGCGTGCGGGCATGAAAGTGCTAGAGCTATCTGTCAAGACAGAAGGCCCTGGGGCTTCAGATCCGGAGGGTTGGAAAAAGTGAAATGCACTAAAGGAATTCCAAAGGTTTCATTGATAGGGTACAGGACACAAACACAACCTCAGGACATCCTCAGTATGCCTCCGTGAGGACACTATGACGCCCTCAGAATGTCCTCTTATGATACTAGAATGGCACTAATCCCGTCCCCTTGTCCATACACATAACAACCTCAGCACATCTTCAAAACAACATTTCAGGACTTTTTCAGTATCTTTTCAGAACAACGATAGCGTGACCGGTTCGGTACTATGGGCAGTGATACTACTTAGGATTTACTTTTTTTCATGATGTTTCGATACATCAAAAGAAAAACACCTGTGAGGTCTCGTTTATATATACTGTATCAAACAAAAGAGAGGTGACAGTGCTGGACTATTACAGTAAAACAAACAAAGCTTGTTGACTGAAATTTATTCATTTAACAGTAATTAATCACAACTGACAGCTTTGTTAGGCATTCGAGTCCACTTATAGTCTGAAAAAAAAAGAAAAGCAGTATCAAAGCAGTCGACACAGCTCAATCAACTACGTTTATAGTCTTCCTCGAAAGCTTGACACAGTGTCCTCATCACCACGTGTATTGTGCCGAATGCGCTCACTAGTGTTAGAGGCTCCGCTCTGACATCTTACCAGTACACTTAACACTGGCATTTTGCTTGACTTGCCCGAGGTCAGGCCATGTGTCAGATGCAGAAGTCGATCCTTTCACGTTGGGACCAGGCTGCTTCGAAGCACAGTTGATTGCGATTGGCTGGTGTTCTAGGCTGCTTCGAACCACACCTCGCCGCGGTTGGCTGGTGACAATACATCCATGATCAGTCTGAGCCTTGAGCAGCCCAGTGCACCCATCAACACGGCAATTTATCTCCTGTCACCTATGACTTACACTCTCACACATACCTATCTCACTTTTAACCATGCACACAAACAACAAAGAACACGAACCTTCACTAGAACACTGCACGTTCCCTGACTCCATTTTGACAGTCAGTTGGCTTGGAATGGCTTGGCTACTTGACTATCCAGAATAGTGCCACATGGTCAATGGTTGCCAGCTGCTAGTTTGTTATTACGCGCTACAGCGGCGTATAATGACTAATTTAAGGCTGTGACATTTAAGAACACACTGTTTCAAGAGGACATTTTGCAATACTAGGTTCGACACCTAAGCCAATTAATTACCTGTGTCTCATTAAGCAGAACGCATAATTTGAAGATTTTCTGCCAAAAAAGAAACCAACGAGGGAAAAATATACAATAACTATATGACTGCATGAAAAGAACGTGTGGAAAAACTTTTCACATATGAAAAGCATCTAGTTCTTGGTGCGCAAAGGTCATGAGGAATTATACGTAAGTTCTCAGTGCAATGCTTTTGTCGTCCCCTAAAAGTCCTTGACAAGACCTTTTCTGGACAATTTGTCGTCCTCAGAAAGCACTCGAAAAGACGTCTGAACCGCTGCTAGTGCACTACCTTTGTTCTCTCCAAAACGTCCTTAAAATTACTTTTTCAGGATAAACTGCTGTTCTCAAAAAGCACTCGAAAAGACGTTTCTGCGTCAAACCAGCTTGTGTCATCCTCAGTAGGTACCAAGGTCAATGAGAACTGTGCGAGGACGATTGTACCATATGAGGACGGCCTCAGGACATCGAGTGTTGTCTGGGATAGTACTTGATGACAATGACGTTCTCGCATCTTTTGATGTACGGTCGCTTTCTACAAGTATGCCTGTTGTTCTGGCAATTGACGTATGTAAGGCAGCCCTTGTGTCAGACCAATCATTGCCGGACAGAACACCCATCGATGTTCCCGATTTGTTAAGGTTGCTGCAGTCCTGGTCAGAAACACCTATTTTATATTCAGGAGCAAATACTACAAACAAGTTCACGGCCCCGCGATGGGTTCTTCTGTATCCGTCGCTGTCTCAAATCTTACCATAGAGGATGTTGAGAACCAAGCTGTCACTTCAGCTGCTGTCCCGCCCAAGACGTTTCTTCAGTATGTGAATTATTGCTGTTGTGTCTTGCAACAGGATGCCCTGCCTTTATTCTTGGAACTGCTAAATTCTGAGGAGGCCGTGATACAGTTTATCGTAGAAGAAGAATAAGACAGCTGCCTTCCGTTCTTTGACGTCGTCGTGAAACGAGATGGTAGGTAGGTGCCTGACTTTCAGTGTGCACAAAAACAATACACACACCGGTCGTTTCCTGAGCTTCGATTCTGTGCACTCCTCTTGCCATAAACCTTCTGTTGTGTCCACACTTGTAATGTGCGCTCAGAAGATTTGTTCTAAGAAAGAAGACGCACTAGAAGACGAGGATACCATCGGACGTGAGCTGGCTGCTTGTGGATACCCGCCTACTTTCATGAACTCGGTGCAGTGACAACTGCAGCTCAATCGCTCAATTCCTTCAAGAAAACGCGCGTCGGTGCCCTACGTCCCAGGCTTTAGTGAAATCCTCATTTTGGTTTTGCGTGGCTACAACGTCCAAGTGGCTCATGTTTCAACACGAACAGAGGTCGTCTCACAAATGTGAAGGATAAGTTGGACAGACACGATTTTCCTGGTGTAGTATATAAAATTCCTTGCAAAGACTGTGAATACGGATATATTGGCGAGACAAGCAATTTTAAAAGAAGGCTCTGTGAACATTTCAATGACGTCAAGAACAAGAAAGTGGCTTCTGATGCCCTTGCAGAACACGTTGCATCTACTGGACACACCATTGACTGGGATAAAGCCTTTATTATTGGAGCGGAAAGAAAGTTATTACCGGAATTGCATATAGAATCTCTAGCCATTAAAACTACCGTGCACACGCTGAAAAGAAATATTGGGACCCCCCCCTCCCCCCCCATTGTACTCGCTATGTCTGCAACACGTGAAGAAACGCGCATAAGAAGAATGCACTATGCCAATTGCGGTCACTGTGAATAAAGCTCCCGTGTGGGGAGCCAAAACGTCTTTTTAATTTTTGTGTATTTTACCTTGGTCGGCGTTTTTGTTATTTTGCACCAGCCTCTTTGTAGTATAAATAAATTACACAATGCAGACGTATACATAAAGATTGTGCCAAGGTACGCTGATTGCAAAGGGGCCTACCTTGCAATCTCCGACTGCCTTGTCGTCAGTCTTCTTGAGTATCTTGAAAGGAGCCAGGAGGCGGTAGCGCACGTTGAAAGCCTTGAAGCGCATGCGATGGGGCAAGCCTGGATCGTGGCAGTCGACAGAGAGAAGGAACGATGCATTCACATGCGACATTTCTAAACAATTTCGCTATCACTATGATTTTTTACCCGCTTGGCTCCTCATTCGAGAGAGGAAGCTATATGAAACATCCTGACATGCTTGCAGTTATGTCTGAAGTCAGGGTCTAAGCTTTAAAAGACCTTATGCCAATCGAACCACCATACCGGTCAGCTGCAACATCATCTATCTTCAATTTATATTTCATGCAACCGCTGCTGAGATCGATATGACAGTCATGTACACACAAGTGCTGCCGGACACCACTTCGCTCAATGGCACATAGTATTGCTTCTTTTCGAGAAATTTTGTTCTGATGACACAATGATGACAGAAACACCATTCCACGGTCACTATATCTATGTCTGCATTTAAATTGCATTATGCAAACTACTTCAACGTACTACAGAAGGACTTGTTCTTGAACTAGTCGGTGCTACTGAAAATCATAATGTAGCGCAAAAGAGACACCTTTCTGCTGCCCTAATCACTTTCATTTGAATGACCTTATTCAGAGGTGAGATCAAGCGCTATTTAGGCATTCTCAATCACACCTGGAGGACTTTCATTGCGCTGTGCTCAGGAGAAGCTCAGGTGCTAGTGTTTTCACAGAAGCTTGAGGTCTTCTGTGGGTACCTCAGTAGTGAGTCTAAGATTTTTAAAAGGATGGTTTTACTACGATGAGTGTGTGTGTCAAGGATGCCTTCTATAAAGTTGAGCGTCCTTACCGTGGTTCTGTGCTTAGTGTTTTTAAAGCATATGGACACGAACTCAGATTTACTACAGAGATAACCACAGAAACCTCTCTACAGCTTTTAGACCTCAAGCTATTGTAGGACCATGAACAGTTTTGTTGGTGGTATTACCAATCTCGTGTGAAAAAGGGGTTGTTGCCGTATCACTCTGCACACTTTAAGATTGCTAAAAGAGGAATTGCATCACTTTGCTTAGAATATTTATTGAAAAAGTCGTGTCTACAACACATGCACACTAGTTTTTGTGATCAGATCAGCCGATTGATGGCAGTGGGCTTCCCTTCCTCGGTCATAAACACTGTCACCAAGTCACTAATGCAGAAGATGAACCGTGGAACACAAAGAAATAGAGCTGCTAGGGGTTCATTGGGCTCCAAACCTCAAGTGATGCCGTACTAGCACAAGCTCTCCCATAACCTTAAGAAGGTCACTGCTAAGCATGGTGTGGCTCTAGTCTTTTCGGTGCCAGAAAAACTAGCCAAGTTGTGTCTGCGCACTTGCGATAGCGGTTGCCTGAAAAAACACGAGAAAGCCTTTGTTATGTTACACAAAAGTCGTATACTGCATTCCTTTATCCTGCGGAAAAGTGTACATTGTTATAACCGAGATGCCTAGATGACCGGCTAATGGAGCATGCTCTAAAGGTTGAGAAAAACAAGGATAAGAACGTAGATCTTGTGGCATATACTGCCACTCGCGGGTGTGAACCATGATATACAGATATGCAGGTTCTTGGAAGAAGCTTGAATTCATCTGCACGTCTGCAGTTGGAAGCATACTCTATTTATTAAACAAAGATAACTGTGTCAGCGAGCCATCTTTGGTGTTACATCAATAAAAAATATTCTTTCTCGAGGCGAGAATTCAGTGCTTCTAGCTGGTTTATCCGTTTTTCGTATTTCTTTTTCAATTTTTTTTTATTTGTTACCTTGTTGGGCAGCAGCGCTACATACATCACTTGTTGATTAATGCTTTCCCAAGCAACCTTCACCGACTGGCCACGATTGGCGGATGGCTGGCTGCTAGTTGGCAGCCGACTTCACTGGCCCCCAGACATTCCAAAATGATCGGCCTGAAGTGCGCTGCCGGCTACAGCAGCACTTGTTCGGCGGCGTGGGCCGGGCCAGCGTTGATGGATGAGCGAATGCCGAACGCGCCAAATGCCTGTAAGCTGCACGGTTCAGGCCACCGTCGGTGGCCGAATGAACAGCAAGCATACCAAACCCTTATCGGAGTTAGCAGTCAGCAACACATCGTCAATTAGCATAGTGAAATAAGGTGTATATATTTAGGGTGGCATAAAATATATTGTTGCGTGATTTGGCTAATATTCTTATGTATACGTATCACTATAAACACCAGTGTGTTTTCTTTACTTATCAGAAACAATACCTGGGAGACAATGAGAGAGAATATATCTGTGGTCTTAAGCTTGATAACTTTAATTCGCATGGAGTACTTGTGTGACAATTCGATTACATTATTGACTAACTAACCAAAAATATTAGTAATTTAATTCGTACATGGTTCTGCCAGGTGAGCATATTCACTTTGAGAAATTTTTCGGCTCCATCATTTGCCAAGAGGGCAAAAAAATGTATATACAGTCGAGCCCGCTTATAATAAACATGAGCCTGACGCGGCATTTGTTCGCTGTATCCAAAAGTTTGTAGTAAATGAAATGCAGCTTTTCAAAAAGGTGCGAGTGAAAACACAAAATTTTTGCCCAAAAAGTCTGTGACTCACATGTTTCGAAGAGCAGAAGCGATAAGGGCGGTCTCAAGTTTATTTAAAATGGCAGTGTGCTTTTCGCCAAGGCCCGTGACATAAGCTGCATGAGGCACTAGCTCCAAAGTTTTGTCATTCTCGCAATCCGATTCCTTCAAATTGTTCTTGCCCCATACTTCATTCACAATGCCCTAATCCGTGCACGGTTCTAGGGTCTCGGCATCATCATCGGCCGTAATGAAACCATCACAACAGATGTCCCACCCACTCTCCCATGTCGGAGCTGACGATGCGCTGCCATAAATCGCCACCGCAATGGTCCTGTTCGGAAGCTTCACCCTCGGCATCGCGAAAACAGTTTTCCCAAAGTCAGCCTCGTGAAAACAGTTTTGCATGCATGTAGCCGTCACCACCGCCCCCAAAATATTCACCATTTTCACAGCTGAATACCGGGACGCCCAAAGCGGCAAGTTGGCTGCCAAGTGGTCAACATCAAGTGCTTTGCAACGCACCTAATGTGTGGATTACGCCCAAGCCAGGCGGTCCTATTTTCGACGTTTTGTTTAGTGGCAGGAAAAAGAAAAAAGCATGCAAGGCCTCCCATCCGCCATCTTGACCACACACACGCACCTAAAGACCAAGATGCGCACACGCGACACACATGCCAGAACAGGTGAAACAGCTCCGGGCCGTTTCTAGTCAGAAAACGAAGCTTCTGAATTCGAGCCAGCGTGGCTAGCATGGCGAAGCGGTGGAGGCAGGTGAAGGAGTTGTGATCAAAAGAGGAAAGCAGATTTGCGAGAGAAAAGCAAGGAGTTGGGATAGGGTGAAGCGAGGAGAAGATACGGCGGGAAGGCGACATTGAAAAACAAAACACGGCGGGAAGGAGGCAGGTCGGGTCAACGTTTATAGATACTTTTTCAGTTTTCGAACTCCTCATTTCGAGGCAGGCACGATTTCCTTCTACAGTGTGCGAGGGCGCTGCAGTTTAACTTTGCGCCAAGTAACTGGCTGCTTCCCACTGGCTTCACTGCCGATGCAGTTTCGTGCATTCCGTGCTAGTGTTCGGTCGCACTTCTTTTTCTGTGTGCATGTCTTGTCGCCTGGCATGCTTCCATGGTCTTCTGAAGACGATTCAACGCCTACCGTCAGGATAATACCCTGCCATCCACGATGTAGGAAACTCTCCAATTGTTCACATCGCGAGTACGATCTAAGCATTGACCATGTGTGGACACACCGAGCACGTGTGTATGTCTCTTTAGGTTAATTCTACTGTTGCTACTATCACGAGCGATGGCTCAGACACTGCGGACATCATAACAATGTGTTTTGTGACCGGGTACATCAGCAGGTAGAGGAAAAGCTCCTAAGAACGCCATTCTCCCCGCCGTCCGTCCTACGCTGTTACTGCAGAAGAAGGAAAGATCCATGAAAAGTTTGGGAAAGACGGGCAAGGTGGACAATATTTGTGCAAAACATCATTGGCGCAAACTTAAAAGACGAAAGAAGAGACTCGGAAAAGCGCACACTCGCAACTGACTTTTATTGAACTGAAGCTCGTCTTATAAAACCCTCATGCATGTGTACAACCACAAGAAGAGACCAACCAACTATAATCACAATCTGTCAGATAGAAAATCAAATTCATTATCATACAATGACAGAGATGGAACACTGATACATTGTTTGCCAAATTGTCGAATAAACATCGCCTCTGCCAATTCACGTGCCACTTTGTCTTTGCTTCTTAGCAATATTTTCGTACGGTGCAGTAGCGGTTCACAAGAGCATTCCTTAAAATAATGCGGCAAATGCGAACCCGTGCCGTTTCTAATAATATTGGGACGCCTTTTTCTCTTCTTTCAGCAATTGCTGCACCTTCTCGCATTTTGAACGATGGTGCAACACTTAGGAGTGCAATCATCCTGTCATAGTCTGGTATCGACCCACCGAGCCACCTTACTGTGTGCAAACACATACTTCTTCTTGTTCAGTGAAAGCATCTTGTGAAATAGCAACATCCAGATCTGTTTCGTTGGTCTCTGCTTTTCGCTTGCTTGAGGTTTGATGTAGTGGCAAAGCTCGTAAAGCAGGATCTTTGGGAGGCTTCTATGCACTTGAAAGCAAGTAGAAAGGATAGTCCTCAAAAATAGTAGGCGCAGAGTCTGGAGTAAGTTTTCTGATGTGGAACACAAGCACATAGTCTTAATCGCGCAAGTGTCTGCTGCCTACGACTGTTGGTTCAGACTTGTATGTCACTTGGTGCACAGCTCTTTTTTAGGAATTGGTGAGAAAAAACACCAGGTGTTTTCCTCGAACGAGACTTGGAATAAGTAACCACGGCGATCAAGCAGCTGTGACGGAATACAGAAATACACCTTGACACAGATTATATCCATGTGCGTAATGCGCGTAGTGAAGGCTGTGCGACTGCCTTCTCGACTCAAGAAATCGCAAAGCACAAAATGAAATGCAGCCATGGTGGGTAAATCCTAGAATAAGACAAGCCACACTAGATATAAAAGGAAAGTGACAACAACCTGCTTGTAGCACTAAGCCACAAAAGAATTTATACAGATTTTTTAAAAAAAAAAGGATGGTTATATATTTGACGAAAAGTTGTAATGTTGTCAGTTTCTATTTCCAAACATGTTCCTTTACGAACTCAAGGGATAGCACAGAACTTATTTGCACTAGAGTTTTAGTACTGGGGCAAGCGGTTTGCGAGCGTACTTCGCATCATGGACGTGGCTTACAATACAAAGGAATGCAAAAGGGCTTGAGGTCTCCAGAATCAATATTTGCAGGTGCTGTGAACACCGTGACAATGAACACCACCACACTCTGTGTGTGCTGTCCAAAGGGGTTATTCAGCAGTAAGGGTCCTCTTTTTTTTTAACATTCTTTTTTCCATATGCACTTTTTTTTAACCATTAAATATACAACACACATACGTGTTTATATATTTGTCAGGCTTCAGACCACAGCTTTTAGCCCTGAAAACCACTCAAAATTTGGAAAAATAAAGAAAAAACTATAGAAATTAGCTAGCAAAGGGAAGGTGCGATTGTCATTCTGTGAGCGAACTCTCCTAAATGCGTCGTCGTTGTCTAACGAGACCAAGGGCCAAAGGTATTTGGTGCCTTCTACTTGTAGTACAGGTGAAGCAATATTCATCTTTCTCTCTGATCATCCCCAGTGCTTTATGCCTCCTGAATTATGTCTCTCATTAGCCGATTCTTCCGCATTTTTACTGAGTTTCAGCTTGTATTTTCCATAAGCACATACCTACCTAAATTAAGCGGAAAGCTGTCTGGTAAGATTAGTTTTTTTAAGTTGACGAGCCTCCCTCTTTTTCTGATTTCTTTAATAATCCACCTCCCCCTCTTCGTCAAGAACCCCCATTCCATGGTTTCACATCGACAAACTCCTTTGCGCCATGTGCGCGGCGCAGAAGATGCAAGTTCAGGGTTGCTGTGCCCCTATCGCCGATGGGTGGCGAAAGATATTTAGAAACTCTTCCATTTGTATTTGTGACAGGTGAGAAGGCTGTAAGAAAAGAAGCACGCGCTTGCTCAGAATAGCCCGGCCCTGAGACAGTATCCATTGAGTCGAGCACCCTTTCGATGGTCCAAGGCCAAAGACCCGAACTTGAAATCCCCCAAAAAACCTGTCCACGACAGGTGTGACCTCATGTAAGATTTTAGTAGAGACACAGAAACAATATAAACTGGAAATATTCTTTCAACATTCTTTGAATGAACACATAATAACTGTAGTCTTCTCAGAAAAGATTGCAAGCGCAGGAAAAACACAGGCAAGCAGCAGTCAACACAGGAATCACGTGCTGCATTACAGACAGCAGAAAACATGCAAGAAAAAAATGCAAAAAAAATTTTACTACTGGTTCAACCGCTCCGGCTGCTCATTCTTACTGTTTACCACACAGAGAAGAATGTGAATTCTTTCGAAAGGAAAAAAAAGAGTTGGGGACCCGCCGTTCCGCCTTGGATCACACCACGCGTCAGGTCTCTCTCCCAGAAAAAATATACAGATTTAGTTGCGCGTCTGTAGCAGCTGAAAGGACGCGGCCTGTCAATGCAAGAGGCACTGCCCCGTGCTCCCCGGGCTGCAGAAATTAAGCCCCTTCTTCTTTTAACCCCTACCACCACCACTGAAAATGGCTAGCAAGCTCCGCCCGGCTGCTGCAGATGCGGGACTAAATTTGTCTATTGATGACACTTGAAAAGAGGAAAGAAATGCGCTCGCCATGGAGTGACGGACTTGCTGGGACCGATTGGCATGGTGTGTGTGTCAGGCCTTTCACTTTGTTTCCTTACTTTTTTGTGTGTGTGTGTGTGTGTACTAGGAAGGAAACAACGCCATTTCAGTCCCAGGACTTGCTGAAGCAGTACCAAGCAAAGTGACACACATGCATTGGGCAGCACTTCTTTTGCTACGTTCCTAGAGGCAGCCGCGTCTTGCCACCAAGAATTTCATACGTACTCGTAAGTGGCATTTTATTTCCCGACACATTGCCAGTTTTCTTTCCTGACAAAAATCGCTTTGATCTGCATAATTGTGCAATCCGCTAGTCTCTTCTAGCTGACGAATAAGAATGATTCAAGCGAACGGCTGTTGTATCAGTCGCCATTGATCGTTCACGAAGAATATACACATTTCGTGTTTTTTATTTTTTCATTTGTTTATTGAAAAATCGTGACAAATATTGATATTTTTTTCCTTCAGGGAGCACTGCAACAAGGACTGAAAAAAGTGTGGATAGCGTGAAGCACTGGTCTCGCCGTACTGAAAGGAAGTTGGGTAAGATGCATGCTTGGTTGCTAAAGTCCTACTAATTTATACAAGCTGTAAACGCCGACAGAAAAATATCTGCCCGGTTTGTCCTGGAAGTCAGATGTCTTGTACTTGATCTATTTGTTGTACTGTTTGTTTTCCAGCAACATATTACGAGAAAACTGTGTACTCTGGGGCTTCAAGTACTTTTCGGAATCTGAACTGAAAGTGCACAGTTTTTTTCTTATTTGTGTATATACCCACCAAAATGTTTTGCCAAATTTCGTGAATAGAGCTTATAAATACATGTGACTGTGCAACTAGTCATGTAAATAGTCTGCCTCTCTCAAAGTATTAATCGTTCTGTTTGTTCTTTTCAGCCCTTCCCAGCAATTAACAGAACATTACAAGCCTCACATCTCGGTGGTAAAACGTCACACACGGAATACGTATTCACGGCCAAGAGCACTATAATTGACCGAAAAAGAGGACTGATCTAGCAGGAATACCACTCCATCGACTGTATACGCCAAAACGCAGCTAGCTCGGTGATTACTGCCATATTGAAAAGTGCGTGGCACCATCTCTTGCAAGCATGGCGAAGCAATACTCTCAATTGCCACGCGAGCAGACACTCTGCAAATTAAACGCGAAACTTCACAAACCGAGTCCGGCTGGAAGCATGTTTCGCGCTGTTTTTTTGCTGGAATTTTGTGCTGATTGATGTTAAACATTGAGCAGAAATGTCTGCAGCACGTGCATTGTAAACCACGGAAGCGGCTTCATCAGGTACGTACTATTGCGATTGAAAGAAATGTGAACAGCGAAAAGTGAATTGCGGCGTGCCTTGTCTGTGACAAGGCAGAATTTGTGATGTAAGTCGGCGTCAACGCAGCACTAGAATCTGGCTCCAACTTACACTCATGCACCGTATGTGTATCAATTGCCAGTCTGCCGGGCACTCAGAACACACACGCGGTGCAAAAGTGCCAGCCAAAACAAGATTTTAAAATGCTACGCTGGCCAAAAGCACATGCACATTCACCTAGTGACAGTCAAAGCATGTTAGAGTTCGACCGAGTCGAAAGTCATGCTTTCCGAATTGTTCACACATCGCAATAGTAGGCCGTTACAGTTGTACTAAACATGCGCGGTGCATGCATCCACGCATGTCATAATACGTGTATCCTATTATTGAAATGCAGCCTGCAAAATAGTATGGCAATAGTTTTGTGCCTCATACTACAGGCATACTGCATGCAAATGGCTGCTGTAAAGTTAAACAGCTGGAGTCACACTTGAACACAAAAAGTATACTTACTCGTACACTTCACAGGGCTCATAGTTCTTTCTGCTGATCACGATTATATCCTAAGGTGGTGAAGCTCAGCATTTTTCGTTGTGGACGGAAATTTGTGCAATCGCAAAACTATGCACCAGCACAATTCCCGTGATGCATTGTGAACTTCACAGGCAGTGCTCAGCAATCTCTTCCTCTTGCGTTGGTTATTGTCGCATCAGATGACAGCGCAGTGGTACCCAGATGACATTTTATAAGCGGGCGCAGCATGAACAGGTGGTTTTTCGCATTTTAGACTCCCAGAGCCACTGCATGCCATGCTAGCGAGGCGCGCCTTGGCAGTTCCAAACAAATTATGGCGTCTCTGGGAGTGAGAGTGTACCGCCAAAGACGCCTGGGTGCAAGATAGGTGTGCTCTCGTCTATAGTTGGGTTGCACAAGGCCTGTTGCGAATTGTTCCTTGTGAACGATGTTGCATGAAAGTGAATTTATGAAACAGCGGAATAAACATATAAAGTGAGGAAGCTTACGTTTGTCTTTTTTTATTGCATGTTACGTACTTACACGCTAACAAGTGCATACTTTAGAGGCGTTTACTTTCGTCTTACATGTGCACTGAGCCAACGTCATGTGCACAAAATACAAAAAAAAGAAAAGCAGAGCAAGGGACATTAGCAATCGACCTGCAACCGACGGTAAATTGATGCTTAAGTAAGGTCGAGTTATGGTCAACCCGCTTGAGGCACGCACTCAGGCTCGTCGGCCAATGCGATCAGGCCTATGTTGTGTTCCAACATTGGCCAGCGTGACACCAATGTCGATCCCCAAGACCAACCCTACGTTGGTTGCCAAGGTCTAGCCAACCATTTAGCAGTCAGTCAAAAAGCTCTTGCCGAGCTCTTGCCAAGGACAAATTCTTGCTTGGGTTCCACATGTGCATCATTGTTCATCATTGCCTTCGCGCATTTTTCTGTATGCATATAAAAGGCTCATTTAGAAGCAATAAACAGTTGGCTGTGAGTGCTGATTGTCGTGTGTGTTACTCAGGTGGAAGAGCGAGCATTTGTATGAGTGTTTGTGGAAGTCAAGGCTGTGCTAATTATTTTGCAGTATGTCGAATAAGCAACTAGCTCAACAATAAGTTCTAAGACACAGCAACAAGCCTCTTGTACTGATCATAGCCTTTGCTCGTTAAGCATGCTGCAGACGTCAAGGTTGAAGGAAACGCGGACGATGCACCTTAATTCGCTTATGATGCAAAATACTAAGACAGCATCAAAACCACAACTGAGGCAACCTAGACTAAGGCAAGGAAAGAATGCTTCTAAGGTGAACACAGCCAAGATGAAGGAAGCTTCTCAGAAGTAGTTACTGCTCATCCTCCTGGAAGAGTCTGTGAAACGAATGTTCAAACAGTGAAAGCCGATCATCAGAGGCACAAGTCTACTAAAGGCAACACGTTCAAAAACACGCACATGGAACTTGTGAAGGCAGCACCACTGGAAGAGCAGGCGCATGAGGAAACCAAAATTGTCCAACATGGATTCACTTGGACCTGATAGAAGAACTCATGAACAGGTACTGTGTGTACTCAGAACCCGGGTGTTTTTTGTCATCAGGCATCACTATGGGAACGCTGAGAATGTTAAAAACTGTCCACAAGATGAAGTGGAACTGTCATCTTTATGATCACAGCTGTGAGAGAGAGAGAGAGATAAATAGAGAGGAAAGGCAGGGAGGTTAACCAAGCTTGGCTAAATTGGCTACCCTACACTTGGGGTGGGGGAAAGGGAGAATAATAGAAAGGAAAGAGATAGAAAAGAAGAGGAGTAAGAAATAGAAGGATGAATAGTCAGCTCGAGACTACACAGCATGGTGTCACACTGTTCTTTCACAAGCGGTCGTGAAGTCTGGTGGTCCTTAAGCAGTGCAAGGGGGCTTTCGTAGCTTTGCATGTATGGGAGACCGTCGGCCAAGGTCCCAGGATCCTCTCTTCTGTAAGCGGCCGTGAATCTAGCTGACGGAGCTTGACTTCCATAATACGTCGTTCAGACTGGTATGCTGGGCAATGACATAGAATGTGCTCGAGCGTTTCCTTACAGGCACAGATGTTGCATGCCGAAGTGCTCGCCATTCCAAAGAGACGACAGTACGCATTCGTAAATGCCATGCCCAACCTCATGCGACACATTAAAGTTTCAGCGCATCGTGGGAGCCCGTGTGGCAAACGAAGTTGCAAGTTTCGGTCGATCGAATACAGGTGCATGTTGAAAAACCCGGTGTATTCCACTGTAGGAGAGTTATACGGCGAGCAAGTGATTGTAGTCGTCTTGCAGGGTCAGTTCTCAAGAGTGGTATGGGCTGACGCAGGTCTTGGTCATAAGCCGATTGAGCAGCTTCATCCGCGCGATCATTGCCGACAATTCCGCAATGACTCGGCAACCACTGAAATACAATATCGTGACCCTCCTTGAGCGCTTCTTATAGTCATGTCTTATCTGATATACAAATTGTTCGTGTAACCCATGCTGCATAGCAAACCGTAGTGTCTGTAAGGCTGACCTCGAGTCGCAAAAGATGGCCCATTGGTTATGTTGCTGCCAAAAAATGCACTTTACTGCACTTTGAAGCGCTGTGAGCTCTGCTGCTGTCGACGTCATGGTGTGAGAGAACTTGTATTGAAGTAACACATTATCAGATGGAACAACCACTGCTCCTGTAGAGCTGTTGGAATTAGTGGAGCCATCGGTGTAAACATGCATGCGGTCGAAGTACCTTTCGTCCAACAGTCGCAAAGTGAATTGCTCCAGGGCTAGCGGTGACATGGGTGCCTTCTTAACGGTTCCAGGAACTGATAAGCACACGTCAGGTTGACGGTTACTCCATAACGCAGCTGCTGGATGTGTTGCAAGTTTGAAGCCAGACGGTAATATTTCCTGATGTTTTGTCACAATACCGCAGAACGAGTAATGGGGCCTCCGCACTATCAAAGACGCTAAATGATGTGACAGTAGCCGTGATAAATGCTGAATGTGCGCTCTCAGCATCTCGACAATGATATGCGTTGTGACCGGCTGTTCTTGTGTGATGACAATAGTTGCCACTGTCGATGAGCACCTTGGAAGGCCAAGACATGTCCGAAGTGCTTGTGCTTGTACGCTTTGTAGTACAAGGATGTTTGGCTTGCACGTGTTGGACAGGACAGGAAGGCTGCACCGGAGAATTCCGAGAAAGAGGGGTGTATAAAGCTGCAACACGGAGTGCACAGATGGGCCCCATGATTTTCCGGCGGCGAACTTGTATACATTCTCATTGCCAATAAGCTTTTTCTTCAGGTATGGGACATGTGGGCTCCAGGTTAGGTAACGACCTACGGTGACACCTAAGAATCTATGACTGCTCTTATATGCGATAGCTCTGCCGTCGATGCACAATGGGTAAAAAGACATCGGTTTGTGTGTAAACGCCATTGCTGCTCATCTTTCTGTGGCGATAGTCAACCCTTGCTGGCGAAGGTATGCCGATGTCATCGTTGCCGCTTTCTGTATCCTTGCGCGCACTTGAGGCCGTGTCACGCCGGATGCCCAAATGTAGATATCATCAGCGTAGAGAGATATATAAGCAGTCTGTGGTAGCGTTTTGGTGAGCCCCACCAGAACTTCAGAAATGTTATAACCACCCCCACGCGTGTTACAAGTGTATCTTCATCAATTATAGATCATGCTCTAACAAATATAGATACCGACATTCATGCTGGCGTTTTCAAAGAACCCATTGCGGATCACCTTCCGATGTTTATTGTACTTAGTAACTTAATCCAAAATAAGAAGGAACATCGACGACATATTATCAAGACAGACTACGCAATGCTGAGAAAGAGCCTCTTGCAGATCGGTTTTGATGATATATACGACAATGATGTCAATACTAAGTTCTCAAACCTGATAAGAATTCTTAAAAACGCAGTTAATAACTGCTGTCGCGTACTCCCTGCACGTTCATATCAATTACCAATTTGCCCTTGGATGAATGATGACATTTTGTAACTGTTAAAAACGAAGAATTTCTGGTACAATAGATGGAAATGCCATAAGACGAACCGTTACTATTTAGGTCAGTACAAGCTACTGCGCAACAAATGCGTAACGATAATCAGGGCCCGTAAAAAACAGTACTACTCACGCTGCATCCAGGAGGCATCTGGCGATACACGCAAAATATGGGGTATCATAAATGAGGTTACTGGGGGCCGTCAATCACAACATGTTACTCTTGACAGCGTTGACAACAGCACCGTCGAAGCATTCAACACCTTCTTTTCTGGTATAGGCAAAACTCTGGCAGACAAAATTCCCCGCTCTGCAGACAGTTACATTTCGTCACACCCAGTTGTCAATACGTTTGTGATGTATGATATTAAACATTCCGAAGTTTTTCATATTATTAAAAACCTTTCAACTAACAAATCTGCTGGGCTAGACCAAATTACCGCGCGATTGTTAAAAGAAAACGTGGATATTTTAGGCCCAATCTTATGCAATTTATTTAATCACTCTATACAAAACGAAACTTACCCATCCATACTAAAAATTGCAAAAGTAATTCCAGTTTACAAAAACGGTGACATTTCCGATCCGTCTTGCTACAGACCGATATCGGTTCTTAGCGTTGTAAATAACATTTTTGAAAAAATTCTATAAAACCGCATAAATAAATTTTTACAGAAATACATGGTTCTTTGTCCTCAGCAACATGGATTCCGGTCTAATTATTCGTCATCTGCAGTGTTGACATTAGCACAATCGATTAACATGGCCGTAAACAACAAGCTAGCGGGAGTTGTTTTTCTTGACTTACAGAAAGCATTCGATACGGTAGATCATTCAATTCTTTCGCATAAATTAAAGGACTACGGCATACGTAATCAAGCCTATGAGTTATTTTCTAATTACATCAAAAACAGACAGCAGGCTGTTGTGATGACCGATATTACTTCCACACTGCAATATCTGAACACAGGGGTGCCACAGGGATCGGTTCTCAAGCCGCTGTTCTTCTCCCTTTATATCAATGACTTGCCTCACGTATTAAGCTCTTCCGAAATTATTATGTATGCCGATGATACAGCATTAATATGTACGGCCGACAATGTTCTTGAATTACAAAGACAAGTAAACGCAGAATTGAAAAAAATTTCCCAGTGGTTTTTTTGCTAATAGGTTAACGGTTAATGCTAAAAAAACGAAGTACGTTATATTTCATTCCCGTAGGAAATTAATTAGTTACGAAGATATTCAGATAAAAATTGACAACTGCATATTGGAACGTATGGACACGTTTAAATACCTCAGGATTATACTAGATAATCACTTTCACAGGGCAGGTCAAATAAATGCCGTCGGTGTAAAGCTGGCTTCCGGCTGCCACGCGCTTTTACAAGCTATAGGCTACATTGATAAAAGCATTTTGCGGGCGCTTTACTTTCCTTTCATTAATAGTCATTTAATCTACTGCATGGAATCGGGGGCCTGGACTTATGATTCTTATCTGGATCCCCTTCGAAGGCTACAAAAGCGTGCCATAAGAATAATAACTCACAGTAAGTACAACGAGCCAAGCCGGCCGTTATTCCGATCGCTAAAAATACTACCCTTCGATCTTTTGCGTGACTATAAGATGACCGTTTGTGTTAACAGTATCGTAAAATACAATAGCCCATTTGATGTCTCGTTATTTTATTCCTCTTCCCGCCCTACTAGAAGCCTGACGTTCGGTAACTTTAACTTGGCACCAAGAAATGACGTTTATGGTGAGAGATGAATGCAATTCACAAGGATAAAGATCTGGAATAGTTTGCCCACTGAATTGAAGACATCACACAATGCTGCGGTAAAACTAAAAAATCAATTCTTGAGCAAGCTGTAAATACTTCTTTTTCTCTTAGGTGGTAAGCACTTACATTTGTATAAATATACGCTGGTGAATCTTGTAAACCTAGCATTATTTTTTTCCTTCTAACTAAAACTTGTGATAGTTTGATGTTCTTCATGTATTTTAACTGATGTTTTTTGGGTGTGTCCACGAAGTTATCTGTCATAACTTTTTGTATGCGCACACGCAGTTTTGTTTTGTGTGACTAGATTGTTTAGGAAGAGAAAGACTTCTCTACTCTGTATATGTGTATAATTTACAGTGTCTGTATAGCTACATATGTATTATGTGTAATTGATATTTCCCGCTTCTGTCCATTACTTTTCTCACTGGACCCTACACTAGCCTCAGGCTATGGGTCCAATCAGTGTTTGTAAACCTCATGTGACAAATGATAATAAACGTTCAATCAATCAATAAATCAACCAGGTTGAAAAGAGTCGGACTCAAAACGCCGCCTTGTGGCACCCCACCACTTGTGAAATGCTTATTCGTAGGCCCATCTTCAGTTAGAACGAACATCGATCTCTTTGTGAGGTAGCTTCTTACCCATCGAAAGATACAACCTCCAAGTTCAGCTGCTTCAAGAGCATTGAGAACAGCCTCATGGGTCACGTTGTCATAGGCACCTTCTTTCACGTCTAGGAACAGAGCTACCGACAGCCGCTTCTTAGCTTTCTGTTGCTGAACAGAGGTCACTAAGTCAATGATGCTATCAATTGAGGACCGACCTCGTCGAAAGCCTGCCATAGCATCAGGATAGATGTTATAACATTCCAGGTACCATTCCATGTGTGTAAGCAGCATCCTCTCCATGACCTTGCCAACGCAACTTGCTAGTGCTATAGGCCGGTATGATGCCAAATCCAATGGAGACTTTCCAAGCTTCAGCAAAAGCACCAGTTGACTGCACTTCCACTCATCAGGCACCGTTCCATCATGCCAATACTTATTGAAAATGTCCAGGAGACAGCGCTGGGCCTGCGAACCTAGGTGACGTAGGGCACTATAGGTTACTCCATCCAGACCTGGGGACGATGAGCGTCTGCATGTGTTCAAAGCCGCATGAAGTTCTTCCATAGTGAATGCAAGCTCCATTTGCTGATCTCGTGCCACTGGAACATCCTGTGGCAATAGATCAATCGGTATAAAGATGTCGCCAGCGATCTTTGCACAAAATTCACCAGAAACATCAAGCTGTGAGCGACGTTGATGTAGCGCCAGAGCGGCGAAGGGATGACGCTGTTGCCGATGTCAGTGAATACCTCGAAGAGTCCTCCATACGAGAGACAAAGACTTTCGAGTGTCTAGTGAGTCACAAAAACTCTTCCATCGTTGTACATTCGATGCTGGATTTTCTTCTGAATGCGTCTAGATTCTCTGAGGTCATAGATAGATTTCGTGCACCTGTATCATCTTTCGGCACGTCGGCGGACCGCTCGGAGTTGTTCCAACTCTTGGTCAAGTGCGGTACGTCTCGATTCTTTCGGACATATCTTCGTGGAAGTCTTCATTGCACAACAAATCACTTCTTCAATGAATTCCGGCAGTTCGTACATGCACTTGCTCTCCACTGATATCTGATACTCTTTCCAGTCAATGTGTCTTGAGTGTCCAGGGGAAGAAGAATTGTCCAGACCTCTGACTGTCACGTACGTGGGGATATGGTCGCTGCCGTGGGTTTCAATATCCGTGAACCATTGGACTTTCATGAGGCAACTGCTATAAATTCCTTCTCGAAGATAAGTAGGGCTGCCGTCGTTCAGCACCTGAAGCCCGTGCTCTGATGCGAGATCAACTAGGTTCGTGCCTTTTCGATCTGTCCTGATGCTTCCCCACAGTGGATGATAGGCATTGAAGTCACCCAATAATATCCAAGGTTCTGGAGTCGTTGCAAATATATTAGTTAATATCTGTCGATCCAGTCGATGTGACGGCACTATATATACGCCTATCAGCGTAAACGACAATTTCTTCTTTTTAACATATAGACACACGTAGTGATTTCCATTGTGAGACTCTACTCTTTGGCAAACATAAGTGAGTTCTTTACGGATGTACACAGCAACTTGACTTCGCTCAATGCACGATGAAGAAACGAACAATTCATAGCCCGACAGTCGAGGTATTTTTGAAAAATGTGGTTCATAAATGACGATGATGAGAAACTTATTCTCGAAAAAGAATTGTCGAAACTCAGGCATTCTTTACTATAGACCTCTGGCATTCCACTGAGTTATGAAAGCACGCTTGACTTTTTCTCGAAAAGACTGATGTGGTCATGGTGTACCCGCTTATTACTGAAGTGCGGCAAGAATTGGTTCTAGTGTGTCCAAGACTTGCCGTGTGCATTTAGCGGCAGGGATCTGTAGACTAGCCAATAGAGTACGAATAACACTCATGAACGACCTCAATACAGAAAAAACTTGTACATCTTGGGCGCTGCTAGGGGCATATCCGTTGTTGACTGTCGATGTTGAGGTTCCGTAGACACGTGTACCCACGGTAAAGTGGGCCAGTCAGAGCCAGATGTTCTCTGTTGTGCCACAGTGTCTTCCGGCACCTCCGGACGTACACCACCTGGTGGCGGGGGCGGGGGAGGTCGCTGTGGTGGTGGCGGCGGCGGTGGTGGCGGTGGCGGTGTAAGTGAAGGCACTTTCGGTACAGGACTGCTCTTTCTTTTCTTCGAGCATCACCGTCGATGGGAACGTCGTCGTTGAACAACCGTTACCGCTTCCTTTCGTGAGGTCAACGGGGCGCTTCACCATGACAATGGCAGTGCGCGTTTAATTTTCTCAACAAAGCTAGCAGTTACTGCTGCAATACAGTGAAACCTGAACGTAAGGTAAATTCTCGGCAACATTCGTTATAAAAAAGATTTATTTATATGCAGGCTCGAAACAAAAATTTAAAAAATGCATAAATAAACAAAAAAGGGACAGAGGTAGAGGTAACACTTAATTTATAGTAAAAGACTGCGTTATTATTGCGATAGCAATTATATAGACACTCTCGGCGGGTTATTTTCGTCGCCACGATCCGTAACAAGTCCAAATTGATAACATGGCCCCTGGCACCGTAACTTTCACGAGCGGGTAAAAGCATGGGAGTGCTGCTCAAGGAGAGATCAAATGAGTCGGCTCGTCCCTATTGCCCGGAAAGAGCATAAGATAACATCTCCCGCGCGTCAGAACTACCGCCGAATGCTCAAACAAAAAGTAAACCACCCTTTTTGAATGAGCATGAAACAACGCAGGGGAGAGGGGGAGGATCAATTGAGTAGCAATAATGAACTTGAATTGTACGAGCGGACGCGATCTGGCGCGCTTGCTATCTCGGTGAATATCAGTGTGGTTTCAATGCGAAGGGACTGTGTGAAGAGAGCAATTCTCCCTGGAGCGGCCATATTCGCTCGCACCAGCGTTGTTGGAGTTTCGTGGCATCGGATCCAACAGCTGGCAGCCAGCCTCCCTTCTCATAACATTACGATTTCCTGCTATCTCGTTGATTGCATTGCATTCAACGCATCGTTGTGTTGCCAGAACTACACGGCTAAACGCGAAATCTACATGCATGCGAACTGGCGGCGTGGTGCAAGACAGAAGTGCGTGAGGAGTCGACCTCCGAAGATCGTTGTCCCCATGGTCACAAAGAGTTTCCATCAGCGCCTAATATGACATCCTGTCGGTGGCGACGACACGGTCGTCCAAAATTAAGAAAAGTCACTGTTTCGCCGGAAGAGCGAAGCAATGAATGCGATAGCAACAACTTGGAATGTAACGCTGAGAACGGAAAGCAAATTATAACGTGCAATGCACTGCTCACGCACAAATGATGCCCGAAAGCAACATACACAGGACAAGAGCCAACTAACAACATTAACCACTCGACACTTAATGCGCTGTTTAAGCAAAAATGAGGCACAAAACATATTCACAGGTACAGACATGAGTGCAAACTAACAAGAGCCCCAATTGTTACTTTGCAAGGTTTCAAAAGTGCACTCTTTTCGCAAACGGTGCCTGTTCAGCGAGCAAAGTGATCTTTGAGCGCCCAGCAACTAAACCCAATCGTTCCAGTCAAAGGCGCACGATTCTCCCCATCGAAGGATACGCACGTGCGTACAACCATCTACTCCCCCCCCCCAACTTGCGGGGCAATTTGTGTGTGTAGATAAGTGCCCGTTGGCGCATCGTGACGAGCTGGGCGCCAAGCGCAGGGGGCTTTTTTTTTTTTCATTTTTGAGTTTTCCCATATACAGTTACATGTACATATGCGGTGAATGACGGTGGTGGCGATGGCAAAAAACCAGCCGAGATTGTTTATATAATTGCTATCACAATAAAAAAAAGCAAAGATGAACATCGTCGGGAGCCACACCATGTGCCCGCAGTGAAACCAAAGTTTTTTAATGCTTTTACTGGTCATGAAGCTTTGGGGGAAGTTTGGTATAGAGACAGAAGCAACCGCTAGGGGCACCCTCGCCCACGGCGGGGCATCCGAGCGGCCGGGGCGCTGAAGTTGTACGTCTCGCGCTGGAGCTGTGAAACGTTAATATATGTTGAAAGTTGAATACTTCAGAGTGATGTTAGTTTCAAGAAAATTTGGGAAAGCTCTAATACAGTGAAAATTAGTGTCAAATGAAGCTCTGAAACTAGTAATTCAATGGCATGCTGATTCCACTGTAAGATATGCTACCGCTAGAAAAGCGTGCTTATTTTTTCCCCTGAAACATCTAGTGAACATTCAGTTCCTCAAGGACTCTGGTGGTTCTTAGCGCTTCGCGGAAGTGCAGTGGTTGCAGCTTTTGACAGCGCATACCCAACTTTCCAGGCTATATATACATATTCGGTGCTTCTATATATGAAGATATTATTCCTAATATTGTCTCACATTTATTAAACCGATGACCACTTTGAATGAATCAGTGCTTTTAATTTAGAAATTGATGAGGATCTAGCAATACTTCATATGATGTTTGCCTCATTTTCATGTTTTGTTTTGCATTAGTTTATCACTACGATGCCGTAGCGCGATCTAAGTTCAGTTGGCCATGCAATATAATTTTTCGGTCCTTCACTCTGCTGTGTAGCTTACTCATGCTGTGTTTTCCCTGTCGTTCTTTACTGTTTTTACTGTAAAAGCTTAAGCCTTACAAGCCTCCTCAAACGTGAAAATCGACCGACTGCGTCCCGCACCGGAGGCGTCAGCATGTGACGCAAAATGTTATCTGTTCGTGCTCATGATGCATTAATATCGAAAAATTAACTTTGCATGCTTTTTCAGCTTGTGCAAGTTTTGTACAGCATTGCCGTACAGCTGCTTTTGCGACGTCACTGTAGCAAACATCTGTTGGTAGCGCTGCAGTATCTTTTGCATGCAACGAATGTGACCTTTAATTTTTTCAAGCTGTGAGGAGATGCATGTAGCTCCATTTGTTCGGCATATCACCTCTACACTTTTGATCATCTTAGTGCCTGCATAAACGAAAATGGTGAGCATTCCACTCATCGGGCTTCTGTATGCTTCCCTTCATCAAATGCGCCATTATCCAATGCAGTCATGTCAAAAGGGCTCATGCACAGCGTCACTATAGCCTCAACAGTCTACAGCTCGCTGATGGTTACCTTCTATGTTTGGTAGGCGGGCGAGCTCTGCATCTTTTTGCAGTGTTCAAATACGCCGTGAGGCTGTGGAATTTCCTTGGCATCGCATCGGCAAAAGCTTTGGAACTTCGCATGGTGACTTCACAAAAACACCTCCGATTAGCCACTGGTCCACACAAATGACGTCACTCTGATCAAAGTGCTTTTTGAACACGCACACATTTGGGGAAACAAATGTGAAACCACTAGTTTTTTGTAACTGCATTGCGGGCTTCCACTTTTCGCACCAATCAATGTAGGCAGCAAGAACTAGGAGACTTTTTCGTCTTTTCTTTTGAAACCGAATGGACAACCAGGTACCCAGCAGGTATATCGTATCCTTCCCGATCTTCAGGCACAGCACACTAGGCACAATAGTAATAATACAGTGAAAAACTATGCTATGGCACGCCACGATATTATGCATTGACCTCATAGCAGCACCAGCAGCCAGCTTCCCTCTGGTGCCCCACAGGGTGATGCAGCGCCACTCCGCGGGCTCCTCTTGCAGCGCACAAAGCTTTCCCATAGAGTTATGGCGAAGCTTCACAACCAGTAAAAGTATTAAAGAACTCTGGTGAAGCTATGCACGCGCGCAATGGGACAAAAACGAAGAGCGAACGACACGAACACAGAGACAGATACCTTGGAAAACTATTAGATAAAGCACCCTCCATATGCATAGCGGCCGCACATATGTGACGCTAACTAAACAGTGGCATTGTCAACACGCAAAAGTAATTTTATTTTTTATTATTTTTTTTGCTTTAGAGTGGTGGAAAGGGGCACAACCAGGCATGCGCCCGTGGCGGAGAGAACGGCGGCAACGCCATCTCGTGAGGTGCAGGCCCACCTCGCGCTCGCCCGCCTGCAATAACGAGCGTTTGCCCTCGTCTGGTGCGCCGTGCGTGACGCTACCACTTCACACTTTGTCGGTGGCGGGGCAGCCATAGATGACGCATGCTTGCACCAAAATGCCAAAATACGGAGCGAAATTCCTAGATTGTTTGTGGGGAAAATTCATTATATCAAGGTTGTCTTCTGATGTTACTTTGTTACATAGAGGTCACAAATACATGTGCTTCTATGGAGCAACGGCAGGGTATAAAAAGCTACGTTATATTGGGGAATTCGTTATATGGGGGTTCGTTATAAGCACCTTTAACTGTATTCAGAGTTGATCAGAACCTTTGTATAGGACTAAAATGCATTGAATCTGTACTGCTCCTTTCAGGCGAAATTGTTTTTTTTTTTGGGGGGGGGGGGGGGGGTAATGCCTGCAACGATGCTCGGCTTCTGACGTGAAGGTTGCGGGCTTGATCTCCGGCGTGGCGGTTGCATCTCAATAGAAGCCATAAGCGTGAGCGCGGTTCTCCTACAAGGGAGGGGGGGGGGGGGGGGAGGTTCGCCACAGTGTCGCTCCTCACATTACAATTACTTCTAATAACATTCTCTATACTTTACTTGGCGTATTTGTCTGTCAGCTCTTATTAATATTAAGCTTTATGAATGTATTTTTGTGTGCTTGATTATATGTGCCGTATTTACCTTGCTGTGATGCCATATTACAAAGCGTGTACTTAATAAATAAATGAATTGATTAATATCGCTTACAACTAAATGCGACCACTGCAGATGGTTCGAACCCTTTACATTCTGTTCAGCATGAAAAGACTATAACCGTTATACAGTTATAACCGTTATAACCGAGTTTGGCAGTAGCGGTGACCGGCGATAGACGCCCGTTCTGACGTGTTCATCTGCATTTTTCACAGGACTCGGCGGCCGACGGAATCTGGCATCGCAAACATTGGGATTGCGTCATGATCTGAGACGCCCCTGCCCCCACCTGTTATCGGCAGTTTGGCAGTAGCGGTGACCGGCGATAGACGCCCGTTCTGACGTGTTCATCTGCATTTTTCACAGGACTCGGCGGCCGACGGAATCTGGCATCGCAAACATTGGGATTGCGTCATGATCTGAGACGCCCCTGCCCCCACCTGTTATCGGCAGTTTGGCAGTAGCGGTGACCGGCGATAGACGCCCGTTCTGACGTGTTCATCTGCATTTTTCACAGGTTCGTCCCTGTCCTGCCGCTGATACCGGTGGTCCTATTCTCTGGATAGCTGGTTCTGCCGCACTGACGAGCGTGGTACCTTGCAACGCCGGCAACTGCTACATTATTCTTCTTTTGGATGTCCAGGACTCGGCGGCCGACGGAATCTGGCATCGCAAACATTGGGATTGCGTCATGATCTGAGACGCCCCTGCCCCCACCTGTTATCGGCAGTTTGGCAGTAGCGGTGACCGGCGATAGACGCCCGTTCTGACGTGTTCATCTGCATTTTTCACAGGTTTGTCTTCACACATTCACACAGTGTTTTCCTTTTCCTATTTTTCTGCTGGTTGCTGCTACTGCCAAACTTGTCGTCGTAGTCATGCTTTTCGAGGTGTATGAGAGATGAGTGTTTCTGGGGAGGACATATGCCTTGCCTGCATGCTTACCCTAGAAACTACTGATGCTAAAGTGAAATGCAAAAAGTGTGGTAATTCTTATCACATCGAACAGTGCTCTGGACTGACTGAGCCGCTTGATAAGACGAGAAGTGGCACCAATTCTCGCAAAAACTATGTGTGTTCCACGTGTAAAACTGGTGCGCCATGCGTCGGTGCAGGTGCCGCTGCTGCGGCTCGTCAGGATTTTAACTTTGCTGTTGCTTTTGCGGAGTTAAGTCAAAAACTTGATTTTCTAATGCCACTAAATGAAAAGATGAACAGCATTGAACAGGCAGTGCAAACAATGTCTGATCATTTCGATACCATTCTGAAGCGATTGGACAGCCAAGATAAACAAATTGAGCAGCTCCGTAAGAGAACTGAACAGTTGGAACGAGCAAGGCCTGACGAGGAACTACACCAGATAAACTCTGACTTGAATGACCTGGAAATGCGTAGCAGGAGCCGAAACTTGGAAATTCATGGGAAACTTTTCAACGAGCACGAGAATCTACTCCAAAAGATAAACGAGATAGCCAGGATGATCCAAGTTCCTGAGGTCAGCGATCACGACCTTGAAGCTTATCATCGCCTTCCGGCGAAGGCAAATAAGACCCCCGCCATTATCATACGTTTTCAAAGCCAAAAGCTGAGGGATATGTGGCTGCAGAAAAGGCGATTACTAAAGGAAAAGGATGCAAACATATACTTTTCGGAAAACCTAACGCACAGGGCAAGAACACTATTGTGGACTGTGAAGCAATGGGCTCGCGATAATGGCTTCCGTTACGTGTGGTATGCAAACGGGAAAATCTTCATCCGCAGGAAAGATGGCGAACCGTCCCATGTTGTCAGGGACGCGAGTCAGCTGGCTAATTTTACTGTGGTTAGGCACGTCAGCACATAATATGTGAACATCACGTCAAAATGGCTAACAATAGATTCGTGTTGCCTTGCAACATTCGCAGCGTCATGCCTACCGATTGGTTGGGCTCATCAGTGAAATGTTTTCATTTGAATGTACGATCACTGAACAATAAGGCTGATGAACTGCAAATTTTGTTAGACAGTTTTAACCTGTCTTTTGATTTCGTCATGGTATCTGAGTCATGGCTGAGCAGTAGCTTTTGTTTGCCATCATTTTCCACATTTGCCGTCAATCGTAATGTGGGTCGTGGTGGAGGTGTTTGCATTTTCGTTAATAAGAAAATCGAATGTGAATTGATCTCGGAACTTTGTTGCATGTCATCTGCTGTTGAGGTTGTTTCTGTATTGGCAAATAATACCGTTTATTCAGTGTTCTACCGACCACCCAGTGGAGATGTTGACGTATTTTTTGAGTACATTGAATCATATATTTCTTTTACTTCTGCGCATCACTATGATGTCATTATGGGCGGTGATTTTAATATAGACATGATGTCTAATTCTGCCCATGCAATTGATTTTGATGTGCTGTTAAGAAGTTTTGGCTTCAGTATTGTTACTAAGCTTCCTACTCGTATAACTACTAACTCAGAAACACTGATTGACCTGTTTATTACTAATATTAACAATTCTGTTATACATTCAGGGGTAATCTGTTGCGATTTAAGTGACCACATGGGCATTTATTTGTTTTTTCAGAAAAAGCAGCCTAGATCTAAACACACATATACCCCAATGGTTCAGTACGTCACACCTAATGCTCTTGAAAATTTTCACAGTGAAATGTCACTTATGTCATGGAGTGATGTGTTCAATGAAACTAATGCAGAGGCAGCTTATGAAAAGTTTCTTAGTAAATTCTGCGGTGTTTATAATAGGCACTTTCCGCTAAAAAAGAAACGTACTATGAAAAAGATAAGAAAACCTTGGATATGTAATGAACTTCATACACGCATTAAACAGAAGAATAAACTCTATAACACATACATTGCCTCCAAAAGCACACAGCTGTTTCAAGAGTTTAAAAGCTACAGAAACAAGTTGACCAGTGACATCCGAAATGCCAAAAGGCGATATTATGAAAAACAATTCGAAAATTCATTTCGGCATCCTGATAAACTATGGAAACAAATCCGTTCTCTGGACGCTAATTTCATTGAGGATACGCATTTCGACAAGATCACTCATAAAGGAGAAGATTACACAGGGGAAAAATTAGCTGAGGCATTTAGTTTGTACTTCGCAAGGGATCATTCTACACCACATAACTCACAAGACACCCCTACTGCCAGATGTTCATCTACTCTTTTTCTTGAACCAGTAGGTGAGAGTGAAGTAACGCAAACGTTTCTTGAGCTTTCAAACAGTACGTCATGTGATTTAAACAACATACAAATTCGTCCAGTAAAATATGTCATTGAATTAATCTGTGTGCCGCTTACACATATCTTTAATTTGTGCCTGCAAACCGCTACATTTCCTTCGGCTATGCAAATAGCAAAAGTAATTGTGCTTTACAAAAAGGGAGACAAAAATGACTTTAGCAATTATAGGCCAATTAGTATCCTTCCTGTTTTTTCTAAATGTCTGGAAAAAATCATACTGAAACGCATGGACAAGTTTTTACAATCTAACAATATTATCAATGATTCTCAGTATGGATTTAGAAAAAACCGTTCTACGGAAATTGCTTTGATTCATCAAAAAGAATATATTCTTGATAAATTAGAAAAAAATAAGTTCGTGTTAGGCATTTTTGTAGATTTTACCAAAGCATTTGACTGCATAGTACACAGTATCTTATTTAGAAAATTGGATTTATGTGGTATTAGAGGGCACGCTTTAGATTTAATAAAATCTTATTTATCTCATCGGAAGCAGTACGTTCAAATCAGCAATTTTCAGTCCAAAACGCGTGATATTACAGCCGGTGTGCCACAGGGCAGTATACTTGGGCCTCTTCTCTTTAACATTTATATTAATGATATTGCGAACATTGATGATCAATCCAGGTTTATTATTTATGCGGATGACACTACAATCCTTTTGTCAGCTGATACACACAATGAGCTATCTTCCCGTGGTAACAATGTATTAGGTAAGCTAGAAGTTTGGACAAAGGAAAATGCACTGTCAGTTAATGTAAATAAAACTAAAGCTATAATTTTTAATTCTATTAATAAAAAATCTGATACTTTAGTACATTTGCTGTATAAATCCCAGCCAGTTGAAATTGTCAGGTCAATAAAATCACTAGGAGTTTATTTCACACTACATTTGCAATGGAATGATCATGTCCACAACATTTTATTAAAAGCATCGAGAGCGGTTGGTATACTTTGGCGACATAAATCTGTTTTACCTTTAAAGGCAAAGCTTGCTATATACCACGCTTTATTCCTTTCACACTTGAACTACTGCACGTTAGTGTGGGCGACAACGACTAAAACTAATTTAAGAAAAATTTCATCACTCCATAATAAAATCCTCCGTCTAATTTACAACCTTCCTCACAGACATACAACAGATCACTTGTTTAGTGAACATGAAATCATCAATGTTTACCACCTATACATTTACAGGCTTTTACGCCGCTATAAGATCGAACAAAAAAAACGTTCATTTACTATTACAGATATCGCTTCCATGATACGTTATCAATCAAAGTACCCTCACCGTCATCAACCACCTTGGATGCTTCCTCGTATAAGAACTAACTATGGACAACAAAAAATTACTTATCAGCTACCGTTACAATTAAACAGGTTATATTCATCAGGTGTTAACATAGCAGATATCACCCTTTCTCAACTTCGCCAATATCTTATTAACACTCCTGACAATTAAGACCTTATCTTCAAAGTTCGTAGATAACAATTAGGGAAAACAATAAACAAAAACACAAAGGATGAAAATGCAGTCACCGCTGCATGTAAATAATATGTTTAATGTATTCGTGCTTTACATATTGCGACTTTTGATTTATATTACTATATATGTTTATTGCACTGTGTCTGTGTGGGTTTTTTTTTTTTTTCTTTTTTAGTTTGAAGGCTTTATCAATTCTAATTTTGTTAATGTTGTGTATTCTAGTCAGCTGTGGTGTTCTGTTGCCGCCACCGCCACTGCCTTATGTACATTGGGGGGTGAGAACTTAGTCAAGCGGATAATCGCTTTTATTCTCACCCCCTCCATCAACTGTGTATTGGTGGAAATAAAAACCATTATTATTATTATTATACCACTACGGCAGACTTCGCCAAAGGAAGTGGCCACTGCAGATGGTTCGAACCCGTTACCTTCTGTTCAGCATGAGAACACTATAACCACTATACCACTACGGCAGACTTCACCAAAGGAAGTGGCTTCAGTGGCTATTTAAAAAAGAAAAAAAAGGGGGGGTGTCGGCTGGACACTTTATCAAGGTGTGGCTAGCACATGATGCATGCACAGTGAAGACAACCAAAGGTGATTGCACACCCTGTTTCGAAGCAGTCAATGAAACAGCTAGGATAGCTTCAGGAGAGCTGGTACAGACCTCAACTGTGTTTGTCGCGACGGTGGATCTTGTAAACGATGTCGAAGTAGGCAAGGACACCGAAGATAGCTGAAAAGCAGCCAAAGCGGAGAGTGAGAAGAACAGTGCGGTTGTTGGCAGCTCCCTGCACGGCGAGCGAGATTTTTCGAAGGGAAGCAGCTGCACTGTTCCTAAGAGCGTCAAGCTGTCTGCCAGTCTAGAGTGTGAAGTAGGTGATTTTTTCAAAAATCATTTAGACGACGCGGGTTCGACAGCTGACGAAAGCTGTGAGAGGGTTCACGAGTGTGAGATGCGATCGGGTGGCTCGGAAACGAAACACAAAAGGCGGCGCAGACGCAAGAGGTGTCGGAGAGCCGTGAGCGAGACAAAAGTCACTACGCGTGTTGAGGAAAGCTCGAAACACTTGAGCGTACCAGGCAAAAAAAATTTTGCATCGGCGTCAAAGTTGCTCTGCATGCGTCCGACCACCGGATGAAAAGAAAAAGAAAAGCGGATTCTACGCGAACGCATTCCCGTGTAAGTCGTCAGTTCTCTCGACTGCACGTTTCAGGGCGCACGCGATTGCAGGTTCAGTACAGGTGAGTCGGCCCGACATAGCAACGATGCCAAGAAATTGAACTGCCGCAGTGCTATGGAAGGTAGTACAGAAGCGCCCTTAGGTTATAATTTCACCGATGACGCAACCAGAGGCTCACTTCCTAATGGTGAGGAAAAGGTCGGTCACAAACGTCACCGTAGAAGAGTGAAGAGTTCGCGCGCGACAAAGCAATGGGAGAACAGAGGTGGCAGGCAGCCGGACGAAAGAAAGAAGGGTAGTTCATCGACCAGTTAAGCGAAGAGGCCTTTGTGGCAGGAAGTAAGGCGCCAGCGGCAAAAAGGTGTAAAAGCGATCCTGTGCTTGCTGCTGCCAATTTATACCCGCAAACTTATTAATCTCATCTGCCCACCTAACCTTCTGTCTCCCCCTAACCCGCTTGCCTTCTCTGGGAATCCAGTTAGTTACCCTTAATGACCAGCGGTTATCCTGTCTATGCGCTACATGCCCGGCCCATGTCCATTTCTTCTTCTTGATTTCAACTATGATATCCTTAACCCCCGTTTGTTTCCCAATCCACTCTGCTCTCTTCTTGTCTCTTAAGGTTACGCGTACCATTTTTCTTTCCATTGCTCGCTGCGTCATCCTCAATTTAAGCTGAACCCTCTTTGTAAGTCTCCAGGTTTCAGCTCCGTAGCTAAGTACCAGCAGGATACAGCTGTTATATATCTTCCTCTTGAGGGATAGTGGCAATCTACCTGTCATAATTTGAGTGTGCTTGCCAAATGTGCTCCACCCCATTCTTATTCTTCTAGTTACTTCAATCTCGTGGTTCGGCTCCGCAGTTATCACCTGCCATAAGTAGACATAGTCTTTTACAACTTGGAGTGCACTAGTAATACCTATCTCGAAGCGCTGCTCTCTTCCGAGGTTGTTTTACATTACTTCCGTTTTCTGCAGATTTATTTAAAGACCCACCTTTCTGCTCTCCTTGTCTAACTCTGTTAGCATGAGTTGCAATTTGTCCCCCGAGTTACTCAGCAATGCAATGTCATCGGCGAAGTGCAGGTTACTAAGGTACTCTCCATTAACTCTTATCTCTAACTGTTCCCATGCTAGGCTTCTGAAAAGCTCCTGTAAGAGCGCGGTAAACAGCATTGGGAAGATTTTGTCCCCCTGCCATACACCCTTCTTGATGGTTATTCTGTCGCTTTCTTTATGAAGCACTATGGTAGCAGTTGATCCCCTCCAGATTTCTTCCAGGATGTTTATATATACTTCATCGACACCCTGATTCCGCAGTGTCTGCATGAGGGCTGATATTTCTACTGAATCAAACGCCTTCTCGTAATCTATGAAGGCTATGTAGAGTGGTTGGTTATTTTCTGAGCATTATTTCTCTATTACCTGATTGATAGTATGAATGTGGTCGATTGTTAAGTAGCCTGTTCGAAATCCTGCTTGTTCCATGTTGACTGAATTCTGATGTTTTCTTTACTCTGGTAGCAATTACCTTAGAAAATAGCTTGTATACTACAGAGAGCAAGCTGATCAGCCTTCAAGTCCTTGTCTTCAAGTCCTTGACTTCAAGTCCTTGAAGTTCTAATTGAAGAGTCCTAATTCTTCAAGTCCTTGTCATTTCCTTTCTTATGTATTAAGATGATGTTAGCATTTTTCCAAGACTCTGGTACTCTTCCCGTCAGGAGACACCTCGTAAACAGGGTGGCTAGTTTTTCTAACACAATCTGTCCTCCATCTTTCAGCAGATCTGATGTTACCTGATCCTCACCAGAAGCTTTGCCTCTTTGCATGCTCTCCAAAGCTTTTCTGACTTCTTCTTTCATTACTGGTGGGGTGTCATCTTAGTTATTGCTAGTACTTATAGTATTAAGGTCGTGGTTCCCGGCTACTGTACAGATCTCTGTAAAACTACTCCGCCATTTTAACTATCCTGTCCATATTGGTAGTTATTATGCCTTCTTTGTCCCTTAGTGCATAAATCCAATTTTTGCCTATCCCAAGTTTTCTGTTCACTGCTTGAACGGTTCCTCCGTTTTTCCTCTTAGCACCCTCTGCATCACAGCAGAGAGTGCTAAGAATATCTGGATCCGGACAGGCCTCCATTGGAACCTGAACTTGGCAACGCTTAACGCTAGAACCTTATCTAGTGAGGGAAGTCTAGCTGTACTATTCGAGGAGCTAGAGGGTGTTGAATGGGATATAATAGGGCTCAGTGAGGTTAGGAGGATAGAAGAGGCCTATATGGTGCTACAAAATGGGCACGTTCTTTGCTATCAGGGCTTGGCTGACAGAAGAGAACGTTTCTAATTCACAGAAACATAGCTGGCAACATAGAGGAATACTATAGCATTAATGAAAGGGTGGTAGGTATCGTAATAAAACTGAATAAGAGATACAGGATGAAGGTGGTACAGGCTTACGTGCCTACATCTAACCATAATGACGCTTCAGTTGAAAGCTTCTATGAAGACGTGGCATTGGCAATGAGTAAGGTAAAAACACAGTATACTAAACTGATGGGAGACTTTAATGCAAATGTAGGGAAGAAGCAGGCTGGAGACGAGGCAGTCGGAGATTATGGCATCGGCACTAGAAACGCCAGAGGAGAGCTACTAGTAGATTCGCAGAACGCAATAATTTACAGATTTTGAATATCTTCTACCCAAAAAAGAGGAGACCGGAAGTGGACATGGAGGAGCCCTAAATGGAGAAAATAGGAAAGAAATAGATTTTATAATGAGTGCACACCCAGGCATCGTGCAGGATGTGGAAGTGGTTGGCAAGGTACGAGGCAGCGACCATAGAATGGTACAGTCTCGAATTCACCTAGACTTGACGAAGGAACGAAAGAAACTGATACGCTAGAAGCCAATCAATGAGCTAGCACTTAGAGGTAAAGTACAGAAATTCAGAGTATCGCTTCAGAACAGGTACTCGGCTCTTAGTGAGGAGACCAACCTTAGCACAGATACAATGAATGATAATCTGACGAGTATCATTACAGAGTGTGCAGTGGAAGTTGAAGGCAGGGTAGTTAGACAGGACACTGGCAAGCTTTCCCAGCAAAAGAAGAATCTCATCAAGAAGCGTCAAATATGAAAGTCTCAAGTACAACAGACAAAATAGAACTGGCAGAATTTTTGAAGTTGATTAATAAGCATAAGGTATGCAATGTAAGAAGGTATAACATGGAGAGAATTGAACATGCTCTGAAAAACAGAGGAAGCGTCCAAGCAGTGTTTATGGTTATCTGAGGCCAAATTGTATTTGCCTTTGTGTGTTTTTCTCGCACGGCAAATTATTCCATCTTTGGTAAGTATCTCCACATCCACGATTGTTGTAACTTTAGTGGCACAAAATTCTGTCAAAATTTTAGAATATAATTGGTTTGCGTTTTTTTTTTTTAGCCTGGAGGGTTCTAAGCGAGTCCAATGTGCTTGACTGCAGCATGGTATTGTGTTGTGTGGTTCCCCTTGCTGTTGTTGATCATTGTGTTGTGGTTTGGGAGTTGGTTACAAGTTCGCAGCTGGAGGGTCCAAGCCAGGCCATCGTCCTCGTCACCAGCCATTCTCTTCCTGCCCAGCGGTTGGGAGCACTGGCCAGCTGAGATTTTACGGGCGGCGGAGGAGCTGTTACGTTTGGCCCGGCAATTTGTCTGGGCAGACGCCATTGTGCGTAAGCTGGTCTATTGGGGAGGCTTTCAACCCCATTGGCGCCATCTCTGCAAGACGCTGTCAGGTAGGTGTTCCGGGAAGCAGTCAGGTCTCAACGAAAGATTTGCAAGGCAAACCTTTTGTTGTACGGGCTCGTACAGCAGGGGAAGGGCGCCACTGTGGCGGGCCTCCTTAAGACCCGGCTTTTGTCATCTATGCGAGGCTATTTCAGCACACCGACAGCCCGGAACGCGTCGAAGAAGCCGTTCACCGGAATCGAGCGTTTGGACTGCCTGAAGCTGAAAGCAACGTGGACCGCTGCTGACGGTCGGGTTAGCAGCCATCTCCCCGGAGGAGCTCAACTTTCCCTCTTTGGACTCTACCTCTTCGCCCTGTGGTGCCTTCAAGGAGTGGGCCAAGTGCGTGTTTGCGTGGTGCTTTCCTGTTACCATTGGACCGTTTCGCCCAGCCGAGTGGTGCAATATCTGCACCATTCCCGGTGGGTGGACCACAAAGACTTCGTCCCTTGCTTTCTGGCAAGAGTGATCAGCGCCTCCTTTTGACGGCGGTGACAATGGGCTATAAAAGTCGAAGCATTTTTGTGAATAGTGCTGAATCTTTTTCTGAATCTCGTGCACGGAATCTTGTACGAAATCATGTGCTGAATCTTTTTCTGAATCTCTGTTGTACATATTGTGGGATCTTCTGGATCCCTGTACAGTTCCTTCCCTTTTTCAATAATGCGAATAAATCTTTCGTTCTATTTCAATATGAACGCGTCTCCTCACTGGCGAAGATCAGCTATGCGGGCGATGGCGAGTGCCAGCTACCCTAAAGAGAAGCCCGCCGTTCCTGCCATCAACTTCTCTACCCTTTACAGTGCCACCACCAACTCATCTTAGCAAAGCGTTGGAAACACTCACCTTTTTATGCAAGCGTTGCTTGGTCAGCGCAACCTGATAAGTGCTACGATCCTTAAAATTACTTATGTATGCCTTTTCTAGTAAAAGATGCACATGCAGAATATATACGTGTTTTGTGGTGCCCCAGACATGCACAATAATCACTTTTTAATTGACAATTTCACAAGTATGAACGCTGAATCTTGAGCAACATTAGTTGGCGCTGCGAATGGGGTTGGCCGTTTCAAGTACCCAATGCCGTTAAGAGTGCACAAACAGACAAACGTATAGACAGACAGACCAAAATTTTCGCGTCTAAGGTCCCCAAGAAAGACTATCGTCTTTAAAATGACAGCACATCCACTGAGTGAATGATGATGAGTGGGCTGAAGTACTGTAGGGTTTTATCGCTAAACTGTGAACCATCCGCAAATATAAGCCACTACATTGTCAAAGATGTGACAAACACTGTATATATTTTTACAAAAAAATTTATTATTGGTAGGTGGTAGCTATACGTCGCTTCGATACTCCTTTCAATAAAACTACTTTATGGTCGGTGAAGTGATAGTATCAGTAATGGGGCGTCGCAGGATGTTTGTGAGGACGAAGTAGTGGGCAGTTTGCAAAGGTAGAACTATAGGCGGTCACGTAAAAACAAGGAATGGACACAGCGGGAAAATCTATGGATACAAGTACACGACTATCTTGCATTTGATATTGGCTACTTCTCAACAGTATTGGCTATATGGTCGCTGAAATGGTGAATCAATGATGGGGTGTAGTGGGATGTTTTCGAGGTAGCTACATACACCAACGGAAGGACAGACACCCTAAGGAGCTTCGCCCCTAAAAATAAGTGCAAAGAAAAGTTTGGTTGTTCAAGCGGGCCTCACCTCCAGCCATTAGGTTGACGGTTTCCAGTACCTGCAACGCCCTCAGCTGCTTCATGACCACAGTGCGTTCAAAGTGACCGGCTTGCTCGTGCTTGTTGGCCTACATCAGCAAGAGAATGACGACCCAGATGGTCTAGACTGAAAGGTTGGCCATAGATTGGAGATATCGTCTTGGCACTCAATTTACGGCAACTTCTAATTGTGTGAGGGCATGCAAGCTTGAACAGGCTAAATAAAGAAAAATATTCCTGCACTTCGTTAGACGGCATGTTTAAGCTATCTGAATGCAGCCTTCAACCGGAAGAGAACATTTAACTTTTTACATTGCGCATGGCAAGTTTACAAGAACAAGTATTAGCTTCGCTATTGAATCAGCTATCGTATTTTTGCAAATTTCATCAGGGCAGTTAACTCAACGAGTTGGTCTTATGAGTTCCCAGCATTTGAAAGAAACAGGAAAAACAAAACAGAACATGGATACATAAAATGATGTAAGAACTGTGAGAACGCTGGTTTTGAACAAATTTTACTGCACAGAAGGAGCAAGCTTTCGTAAGAATTACAACGCACCACCTCAGAAAGGGTGGCCGCCAAGTGTGGTGTTCGTGCTCTCTTCGGCACAAAAGCTGTTGTGAAGAACTGCTAGCGCAGAGGTACCACGTGCACAAAAAAAAAAAAAAGACGGCGCATTTAAGTGCTTTGTAGCAAATTTCGTCGAAAGATGATAGTCTTCAACCAGCCAAGCGGCCATTTATGTGTTTTTTTTCCAATCAATCTATTTCCTTTTGATAGGAGAAGTACAGAACTAGAAGCTCAACAGCTTGATAAAGTCCCGACTTCGTTACAAGTTGGCAAAGCAGCAGGATGACAAACAATCATGCATAAATAATACGGATCTAACAGACAACCATGCCTAGAAAAGTATAGGGCATGTCATTGGAAGTAATTGTATTGTGAAGAAAAAAAAGTGGATAACTTGCAGAGGGCAGGATCGAAACTGTGACCTCAGAATAAATAAACACAATGGTTATCCCCTGTTTACTTTATAGGGTATATGTGTGCGTCAAACATGGGAACGTCACTCAGGGCCATCTGTAGCCATGGCGGTGAATGCGGTTTATGGGATAAAAACTGCTCCACACTCACCGCCATAAACAGTGCTTCACACTCACCGTCAGGACTACAGATGGTGCTGACTGACGCACCCACATTTGATGCATACATATACCCAATAAGGTAGACGGAGGAATATCCGCCGCGGTAGCTTAGTTGCTAGAGCATTGGACACGTTATTCGAAGGTAGCAGGTTTGGTCCCTGCCCTCAGCAATTTATTTTTTCTTTCTTTACGTGTACATTACGATTACTTCTAACATTCCCTATACTTTCCTTGGCATGTTTGTCTGTTAAATCTTATTAATATTGCATCTAACAAAAAAAACGAGCCCTTAGCTATACTTCACTTTCCTTCACACTAAACTTTAGACATTTAACATTGTATTAAATAATAAAAAGATTATGAAAGAAAGCACTAGTCATGGTGGTCTGACCATGACTAATTTAAACCAATTTAAAAAATGCAGAAGTATATCAGTCCCATTTTACTAACATGCACTTTGTCTTACAGAAATTGGTAAACGCCTACATTATCTGCCACTGCCCACAAACGCAAGCTCCTCATCGAACAGGTGCTCAGATGGTTACGAGCTGAGAGTTTACAAAAAGACACAAAAATTAGCGCTCGCTATCGAATAACAAAAACAGCTAGTAAGTGCTAATCTGTCAGCTCGCGACAATGTGACCACATTTCCTAGCACATGTCTACTTAGCGCATATGGATTGAAGGACAATGCAAAACAATAATAGCCAGTTGCAAGTTTGTGCCTGTCCCTGTTCCTTCTTACAGCACCCCTGCCTTTTTTTTTGCATACCAGTTTTATCTGGAAGTATGAGCCATCTTGCCAAGATACAAGCTTAATTGAACTCAGAAATGTTGTTGGTCTCTCATCTTTTTATTTATCCGTGATTTTTTTATTTATTTCTCTTAATTAAGTGAGGAAATGCCTCAATCATAAAATCAGCAAGCAACTAAAAGCGAGCACACAAGGTCTGTGCTAGTGGCCTCGCGAGATATGGGACTCTCACAGGTAGCACTTGTGTGTAATACAAACGCAGAGGGAATATATGTGATTTATTGCTTGAAAATGCACCAAAAGATGGTCACAATAGAAACGCGATACACACAGGACGACGCGCAACTAACAGTCGAAATTTTTTTATTTAAGATGCACGTTTAAAGCACACAATTCCAGTAACCCCCTGCAATGATGACCGATAACCTAAAGCAGCATGTCATCTGCTAGATAGGGTGTCTACGACACATGCTTGCGGATGACGTGGTTCTTGTGGAGGTGCCAACACCCCCTGTAAAGTAGTTTGCACCTCGTGGCGCACGTGTTTCGCGCATTGGTCTCATTTTGGGTTCACAACTACCCAGCAGTAGGTGGTGTTGTATTCGCAAGTGTGTTTTCACCGCTATCATCATCATGATCATGGTTAGATCGGTAGCGCCGGTGGTGATGCCTGGCTAAAAGATGCTTTGGTGATGGTGCGGGAGAGATAACCTGTTTTTGGCGCGTGGCAGTCAACTCGGACGGTTGTCTCTTGCGTGGGTCCCCGGTGCACGGCACCATGGGCCATCTGCCTTTGTGGTAAATCGATTGCCGTTGGCACTGCCGCCTTGTGTTTGTTATGCTGTTGAGTTTTGCGTGATTATGTGTAAGGTTGTTTTGGCGTGTTGATTAGAATTCATGTTGTAATTATTCGGATGACGATATCGTTGTTCTAATGGTAGTTAAATAAATGTGTGTTGTTTGGTTTGGTCCAACTGTGTCTACTGTGTCCGTTCACTCCAAGAGCCTGGCCCTCGCCGCATCAGACCCCACATGCTTCAGGTAACTGCCTCTTATCGGTCGTCATGGCGGGTGATTACTGGGATTGCGTTCTTTAAATGTGCGTTGTTAATATAAAAAATTAGACCACCTCCCAGTAAAGGGACATACGAGTGCTGCTTCACATGCTACTTGCATGTTCCTTGGCGGATCTGCACAGCTATGTTCGGTTTCCCTATTTAAGCGATGCTCTACAGTAACAAAAAAAAAAAAAAAACACTTCACAACTTGCGCTCGACCTGTTTAGGTGTTCTTTTGTTGTGGTGTCATTTCTTTTTTAGCACAATTTTGTGCTGTATATTCGATCAACTCACAAATCCACGGAGGAACGTCACACGCACCCGTATGCAGCGCACAAAGTGCGGCTTGGCGTGCACCAATGTCCGAAGCAGGTTGTCCAGTCGCGTATGAAAGTCCTGGGTTAGTGTGGACACGGGCTCATCGCCATTTTGCCTGTTACCACAAGATAAGAAGAGAAAATGACATAATAATGAAAATGATACGAGACATAACAAAGATATGGTTGAACTAATTTTAACTCCCTAATTAAATCAAGGTATACACAATAGCTTTAGGATTTCACTACCATCGAACTGCCACTTCGGCAACTGGGAAATAAACATGCAACCTATCTACCTAGCACCACAGCTGGTCAGTGAGATTCATAAAAGCCACACATAGCTTCAACAACCCCATAGTTTCAGTAGCATGGATTAAGCGCAGCAGACACTAAATGCTGAAATAAAACACCTGTGTTTTTTTTTTTTTTTATAGCATCTGCTCAGTGGTTCCCACAGCAGTTGTCATGCAGGCCATTTAAATTTTTTTCTTGGCATATTTTCACTCTCTATGTAACGCGTTCATTGTGTGCCCTTCTTCATCCTGTCAGAACTGCTTATGGAATCAAGGGCTACCACTGGAGAGGCCAGCGCTGCTGTCGCTGTGACCCAGTAAATGGCATAACGTGACTCGCCTCTGCCGTGGTCAGTGCAGTGAGCTTGGTTTCAACGCAGAGTCAGTTCATTTTCCAACTTATAGGTTTGTTTATATGCTCATTGCCACAGTACCAGATGCCTTCGAGTGAGCCTTAATTTAAGTGAGCCCGTTCAAAACATCACGGCACCAATACACTTCAATAATAAAACTGAAATTGGCGAAACAACTCGGCATTCATCCTTAGGTGTGCAGCTCACTCAGCGGCCACTCCTTTTTTTTTTTTTTTTTTGAGTGTGCGTGCATCGGCAAAGATTTTGTGTCTTGGATTGGAGTTAAAATGTACGGTATGCATGGCAGTGTACTTAGCAAATTTGTAGGCATAGAAATTGATTGGCTTTATTTGTACAAGGCTAGAAAGAATGATTCCCAAAGCATGGAATCAGAGCAACCATTCTGTTCAGCTTTTCTATGCTTAAATGAATGCATGATGCGGTATCTATTTTTTGACCTGGTGCGAGTTTTTGTGCATGCGCTAAAACTAAGAAGATGCATGTTCGATAACTTGCCGAGAAAAGGAAAGAATAACCCAGCATTTATTATCGCATGTGCAGCAAGCATTTTCGCGAAAATCGTTTTTGTACTGCGTTGGGGTTGATTTCTTAACATTGCGATATAGAACTTTCTGGAAATGTACACATTGATGTGCAATTTATCCCTGCTAGGCTGAGGGATCTTTTCCAGCTATCTGCAGCTCAGGGTGGCGACAATGATTTTGTCCTAATGCTATCATTTCGCGTTGCGTATTCGGGCGTCTCGTTTGCTAGCACCCATGGTGTGCTGGGCTGCTGGTAAACAAATTGGTTGATACCAGCGACCAGCAGAGTCATTCAAAACAATATAGAGTACGTAATTGTATTTAATAGTCGAGCAAACAATGTGAGCAGGTATGATTGCAACACTCGCACATCACATCAATCAATACACCTCGCACATAGAAGCGCGTGTAGCAATAGCAAGGATTAGGGAGACAAAGTATACGTGGGTGAAATTCCCCTTATTGAAATATATGCTAAAAGATCGTCCAGCAATAATTCTGGTGAAAGCAGCAGGCCGTACAAACCACGGTTGTTGTGAAGAGTAATGTTACTGCTGCAAAAAACTCTAGATACCCTTACGAAAGGTCAAGTGAATTCAACCAATGCCAAAGCATCCCCCGTTCCCTTCGGCCACGTGATACCTCTATGAAAACTATAGGGCGTGGTGTTGCCATGAATTCTGCACAGCAGTCCACCCTGATCAGAATGTTACTGTGCGGCCGTGCACTTTCCACGCAAAAGCATGAGGCAGGTGCGCGCTATCAACATAAATACTCGTGCAAAGTGAAAATGCTTTAATTTACAGATTACAGATTACTAGACAATTTTCACAACAACCCGCCTTTTACCAGAGCACCTCTTCACATTGTGCATCCATAGCGCCATGCGGATACCCTCCGTCGAAAGTGCGCGACGCAGCGAAGACCATACGTTGGCTCGCTAAAAATTCTTCTTAGGGAACACTCCAGATTGTTTCGCAGCTAATAAAAACGCAACCGATGCTTTCGAAGCGAAAACAGATATGGCAGACCAGCCTGAATCAGAGGAGTTGTTGAAAACATCGCACAACCGGTACCACCTGATGTTTTATACGTCACAGAAAAATTCTAGCAGATGACGCCATGGTATGTTCTCGCCCCCAATAGCCCAGCTGTACTTAGCTACTGGTTTCCCACTGCGAAAAAGGCAGCTCGTGAGCCTATGTACTGCTGCTTTCGGATGGAGCATAGAGCATAGTGGGAAACATTATTGGTTTCATTTCATTTGTCAGCATTAGGATACACTTACACAGCATTTTTTTAACTATGTCTATTTTGTTCATAAAGCACTCTTACAAGAAAAGAGAGTTGCACTGGAAACAACTTTGAAGCACAACAAGCAAGGACGGAAGAGAAGAGCGGACACAGTGGCGTATTAACTCTCACATAGAACCAACTCGTACCAACTCTTTCACCAGTGGGGGGGGGGGGGGGGGCAAACTTGTCAATTGGGACACACACACACGCACGCGTGCACAAACACACGCACACTCACACACACACACACATATAAGGGAAAGAAGTATACCTAAGGGCTCGTTTTTCCGTGTTTTGACACAATATTAATCAGATCTAACAGACAGTAATGCCAAAGAATGTATAGAGGAAGTTATTAAAACCAATGGAACGCGTTATTCGAACGTCGTAGGTTCGATTCCTGCTCACGGCTGGTTATTTTTTCACGCACTTTTCTTTCTTCTTATTTAGATTCCATTGTTTCTAATAACTTCCCCTATACATTCCTTGGCATTACTGCCTGTTAGATCTCACATATATATATATATATATATATATATATATATATATATATATATATATATATATATATATATATATATATATATATATATATAGGCAAGAAAGAGACGACGAAGCTTTCGTAGAAGCGTCTTTACTAAACGTTTTCAGCTGGTGGACCAGCCTTCGTCAGAGTCCTCTCTGACGAAGGCTGGTCCACCAGCTGAAAACGTTTAGTAAAGACGCTTCTACGAAAGCTTCGTCGTCTCTTTCTTGCCTACAATACGTCGGGTCCAGCGTGAATGACGTTCAAAGAATCTGGTATACATATATATATATATATATATATATATAAAGAGAGAACTTCATCGATGCAGCTGCTCTTTGTTGTGATTTTTATACACACAGCGCCTGTTCAGTAGCGTAAAAAAAAGGACATGTAGTCAGTTTTAAGGAGCATGCACTATATATGTGTGTCTTGTGACATGAGACGCTTTTTTTGCATTGCCTTGCAACTTTCCGCATGAATTCAATTATGCTTGTGGTGGCCTCCCCAACAGTACATATTTGCACCATTGAATGATTTTTTTATGACTAAAAGCAGCTCAAAAAGAGTGATATTTTAAATGCGGAGCAACCCTAGAGAACCAAAGGTGTTTTGAGTGTTTCTATTTACTTATCTAGATATCTGCTTAGCTACATCTGGGTACTCTCGTATTTGCCTCATAACTTTAGTACAGACCAAAATCGGCATTGGAGGGAAAGGGGGGACGACGCAGGGGTTTTGACACTCTTTCTTGCAGTCATGTGTGTCCCATACCCGTTGTGATGTGTTTGTGCACGTTTAAAAAGTGCGCAACTTCATCAGCCAGAAGAAGATGAAGGTAATGCTCGGTTGCGGCACGTGAACATTTTGGTCCAATGAGGTCCCACCATGGAGATTTCATGGCCCAATGGCTGGGTACCACGAAAGTAGAGAATCTCCAATCGGGACGAGACAAGTGGGCCAGAGCTGAAGCAGAAGCCTGAGCAGAGCAGATCAAGGAGAGTTCGAAGAAGACGGGGCAAGCGAAAGGTCGTCACCGGACCAGGCGCTGAAGATGAGCCGTCGGGCGTCGGACCCGAGCCTGCAGGACTTCAACCAGCCGGGGCCTCCTGTCGTCGTATTCCCGCAACTACAGGAAGGTGTGTTATAGGAAACGCTACAAGGTTTTAATTTTGCATTCTGATGAAAGAAACAAATATGCTGTTGGTCTGGTATGGGACGCTATCACCTGAGAGTCGTGTTCAAATAACCCGTTGATCCATCCGGATTTAGACCATATGGACAAGGACTTGCATAGTTTGTACATATGCTGGGTTTAAAACTTTACTTCACAAGAAGTGTGATTTTCTTAGTTTTGGGCAGGACGCTGTAGCGTGGCTGTGAACTGGACTTTCAGAAAATTTTGTCTGAACGTGCAAGGTATAATAAGTGGATTGATTGTAAGGTTGTAGTGAACGTTAGGCAGGATATGTGTTGTGTGTGGTGAAACGTGCACTTATCTGCAGTTTTTTAATAGCAGAAAAAAAATTTTCGAAAGGGGGGCTTTTGTAATGTGTTTGTGTGCACTTAAAAAGTGCGCCACTTCATCAGCCAGAAGAAGACGAGGATAACGCTCGGTTGTGGCACGTGTAGGCATGAACATTTAGGTCCAATGAGGTCTTTCCACGGAGATTTAGGAGAACCACTGGAGAGGAACAGCGAAGCTATAGGCAGACGTGGCCGAGTCGGGACTGAGTGAAGAAGGTGGCCAGGGCACGGGAGTGGCGGCCAGCAGAGCTCCTGCATCAAGGTTCCAGCAGTCTCCCACCTGGACACAGAGCTTTTTCTCCTCACCTGACGTGGGCCAGGCTTGTCTGGTCTTCTGGCGTTGGCCAAGAAACGTCTCCGGCTTCCTGTGCGAGCCGCGGCTGCCGAACGCCGAAAGGTCACTGACTTTGACAAGCCTGACGCTTCCTTACGTGCCAGTCAACGACATGAGCGTCTCCACCTATTCGCAAGTCTTTCCCCTGCTGCACGAGTGCGTCTTCACCATTACTCTGTCGCATCAGTTGCAAGCCCCGCATCACCGCTGTCATCGTTTGCGTGAGTGCATCCATGCCTTGGTAGCACAGCCTTCGCTGCAAGCACCGCGTTCCACTATGTAGTGAAAAAGCTTATTTTCCACTGAACAGTTATGTCCATGAACTGTTCACGTCTTTAGCTGTTTGTTCTTCTTGCTAACCTCTTTCTAGTTATGCATGCTGTGTTCTTTGTCTGCTATTTGTATTTTAGTGGTTTCTAAATATATTGAGTGTTGGGAATTTGGGTGGAAGCAAATGGTCTCGTCGGCTCATTTTCCGATAATGGTTATATCATTGGTTGTTTTTGTTTTACACGAACCTACACGAGAGCTTGCCCATTGAACGGCCCCGTGACACCCGTATAACATGGGCTGCGGGTATGCGCCTTAAAGTTTATAGCGACCTAGGAGCAGCGACAACAGACGCCGGCAGTTTAAATGGGAGAACCTTTCAAAAAGCTGGCATTGGCAGTGTTGGTACAATGAGTGCAAGGAATGAAAATGAGGATCCCATAAGAAATCAAAATCCAGCATTTCGTGTGGCAGTCATGCAGTCTATCACAGAAATACGCAAGGTATTGAATCTGCTTTGGTAAAGGTACTATGCAGACATCAAGTCGGTGCAAAGTGATTATGGTTACTATGCCAGCTATCTAAATTTATAAGAAGGAGATAAAAATTCCATATGTACTCCTACTATACAGATGCACGTCATTTCCAGTTAGCATCAGTTGCAGCTTCAGTATTGCACCGCAAGGAGCCTTCAGAGACAATGGTCACAGCAGAAATTTTGGAAAAATTTTTACTATATTAAGACATTCCCTGATAACATTTTCATTTCCTCGCGACAGTATGACTGAGTGATTACTGTGGTCAAACAAACATTGTCTTGATTTTCGGTTTCCTCAGCCTGCAGCCGACAGTGACCACTGTCAAAAGTGAGGGGGGGAGGCTCAGCCCTTCCCCAACTTTTCTTAGTGAGGGAAAGCTCGTGCCCCCCCTTGCCCCCCCTTGCCCCCCCCCCCCCAGCTGATACGCCTATGAGTGGACACAATGAGCGCTAACTTTAAACTGAAATTTATAGCAAGAATGAATAGAAAAAAGGTACACCCCTTTGATCGGCGCACGTGCGTGCACACTTGCGCAGAATGCCTGCAACCCCCCCCCCCCCCCCCCCTCAGACACACTTAGATAAGACAGGAGACTTAGGTAGTAAAATACTACCTTTACATTCCAGCCCACTGAAGGCTAGCTTACACATGCGTTGCTTTTCTCTTTTATCATAAAGGCTTCGACAATTTGCCTTGTTAATTTGTTTCATGTCTCAAAATCAGAGAAGTGTCGGAGAAATTAGGTTGACATCCACAGTCACGGCAATGAAATGCAAGGTGCGAACGGGTTGTTCGTTTAAGAAGGCCATGATGTTCTCGTAAGTAGGACACTCAGACCCGACTGACCAATGTAGCATCGCTCACACGTGAAAGGAGTCTAAGAGCGAGTTAGTATCATTCAGTTGAAAGCAATTTACATCTAACTTTTCTTATTCTCTAAACAGTACAGAACTGCCTTGTGCCTCATCATACACTTATTTAGGAATAAATTTAACTTCCATCCTCTCTTAGAAAGAGCATGTAACTTCAGTGTGTGCAAAGGCATCTAAAACACTTGGGTATCTGCGCCGTAACATGCGTCATACTAACCCTAGCTTACGTAAAATAGCTTATCAAACTTTCGTTCACACACAGCAGGAATTTGCCTCAGTGGTGTGGTCTTCTCATCGGAAGTACGTTATTAACAAGCTAGAGTCAGTTTAAAACAGAGCCGCTCGATTTGTCTCATCTAACTATGATCGACATTTTAGTGTTGCTAACCTTAAGCAAGAACTTGATCTACAGGCATTAGAAGCCCGCTGCTTTGTTTCACTTTTATGTCTGCTTCATAAATATGTTCACGTTCTGCCTTGTCATCAATTACCGATTCAAACCCCTACGCGTACATCAAGATGTTTACACAACAGTCTAAGCAACAGAATTGAAAGTTGGGCTAGTTGGATATGCATAGTATAACTGTCAGTTCAAGTGCACAAATAAACAGAAAGGAAAAGAGGACAAGCGCTTTCTCGCAACTAAACTGTTTATTAGAAAGGCAAGAATATATAAACAGGCAATCAAAAAACAACGCATATGTGTGCAGGCAAAAAAGTACACCCGTGGCACATCGAGAACACAGGGTAAAAGAAAAAAGATTACCTCGGAACATAATCTAGAAAAACAAACTGTTTATCGTGCAGTAAAACAGAAGGCTGGCTTTGTTTGGCTGACGCATTGTTCCCCTCTTTTTCTTATGTGAAAAGCTTCTGTCAACTATGGAGCTATGGAACCTGTCCTCCCGATATTCAAGCCTTGTGTGGATGGTTTCAACCCTCCGTCAGGCATTCAAGAAGAATGTGACCAATTCTGCGGTCCGAATTGCTCTGGCAAGTAAGGAGCTACAAGGACTGGTTAAAGGTGTCGTGCAGCTAGATCCACGGTACTGGCTGGCAGCCGTTCTACAGGGACTGGTGCCTGGCAATGACACGGTTGAGTATCTCTGGCGACAAGTTCTTACACTACTTCTAAAGAGAAAGAAGTCACCTGCGCAAGCCGGAAAAGTGTTGAACCTCAGCGCCACAGCACTTCCTGACAAGCACCTTAATGTTTTTGGTCTTGGTCCCAAGTTTCGTTTCGAGCCGCCACTAAAGGGGGTGGACAAGTTGGTGTTAGCACGGTCTATTTCCAGGCAAGTGGTGGAAGAGGAGCGACCCAGGTGCATTTCGGAGTGTGTGGATGCTATTGGTAAGACTGAGACGAACCCACAGGGTAGGGACAAAGTTCGCCCAATTTGTAAATTTCTGGCAAATAACAAACTACAACTTCTTGCAGCTGACAAGGAGGGTTCCTTTGTTGTTATGGATGAGGGCACCTTTTCGGAGAGCGCCGTGAAAGCACTCGACAAGAACTTTGTACCTGCAAATTGCAAGAGCTCAAAAGTGAAAAAAAATGCTTGTTGTATGCTTTCTGACATGAATTTTGAGCGGTTAGCTTCTGCAGTCAAATCTGCTAAGCGATCTGAACTTGATATATTCTTTTCGGTCAAAACACACAAGCCAGAAATGCCTTTCAGAACGATTGTGTCCGAAAGAGACACGTGGCAAAACGTTGTTTCGAGATACCTGCAAAGCAATTTAGAAACGCTTTCTATCCCAGATCCTTTTCGTGTCAATAATTCTGAAGAGGTGCTACAGTTTCTGAGCACCAATAGCTGTAGCAAATGTAGCGCTTTCAGTATAGACATTGAGGACTTGTACTATTCGATACCTCAAGATGAGCTGATGGCGTGCATTCAAAGCTGGATTGCACAGGATAATGATGAATTGTCTTTTAGCCTGAAGTGTGGAACATCTGTATCTAGTTTTCTAGAATTACTTAGCTTCTACCTGAGGTCCACTTTTGTAGCTTGGGGTGGTAATCTTTATGTCCAGAGATCAGGGATATGCATAAGCTCTTCAGTAGCTCCGATTTCAAGCGAAATTTTTCTCGGAAACATTGATGTAGCACTTGAAAATCATTTGTCAGGACTCCCGGTTTAGGTTTTCAGATACGTCGATGATTTTATTGTGTTCACTAGGTCCTCAGATTTTATGCGAGATGGGAATATTTTCAAGGTCTTTAGAGAAACAGGCAAGAAACTAAACTTTTCTTTTGAATTGCCGCGTCTAAAGCAACTGCAATTTCCAGATCTTAACCTGGTCTTCGAACCCCAGCATGTTTGCTGGTATTATTGTCCTAGATCCGTACAGCCTATACTCAATTACAGGTCGAGCCACTCTCAGCTAGTAAAGAGAAGTATCGATACTACGAGTTTGGGTTTCACTCTGAAAAAGTTCTGTCAGCACAGAATGAAAATGAGCTTTGATAGTCAAGTAAAGAAACTAGTACAAGCAGGGTATCCTAATGACGTCATCACATCCGTTTGTAACAACATGATTAAAAAACTCAAATTTGAAGGGAACCACTCGGGGCATCGTGATGAGAGTAGAAAAGATAGGAGGAAAGCAGTGATTTCTTACCTTCATAAGACATCGCATGAACTTAAGCAACTCGCTAATAGATATAAAGTCGATGTGCTTTTCTCAGCCAAAGGCAAACTCCAGTCTATTTGTTCACGCATGCGCAGAGAGTTTCCGCAATGTCGCATGAAACACAGCAAAAAGTTCGTGGGCTGCGCAATGGGCATTGTTTACATGACTCCTTTTAGCTGTGGTAAAGTGTACATCGGTCAGTCGGGAAGGTGTGTCAATGTTCGTCTCAGAGAGCACGATTCTTCTTTGAAATCCTTGGGTGCATCGCATCTCGCGGCTCATTGCAGAGAGTGCGGTTGTTATCCTCTTTTTCAGAATACTGAAGTGGTTTTTCGATCTCACAATCAATTAACTCGTGAGTGGACAGAAGCTTTTCACATAAAAAAAAAGGGAAACAATGCGTCAGCCAGCCTTCTGTTTTGCTGCACGATAAAGAGTTTGTTTTTCTAGATTATGTTCCGAAGTAATCTTTCTTCTTTTACCCTGTGTTCTCAATGTGCCACAGGTGTACTTTTTTGCCTGCACACGCATGCATTGTTTTTTGATTGCCTGTTCATATATTCTTGCCTTTCTAATAAACAGTTTAGTTGCGAGAAAATGCTTGTGCTCTCTTCCTTTCTGTTGATTCGTGCGCTTGAACTGACAGTTCAAGACAATGGCTGTGTTTCATTTACTACGAACTTCGGTATACAGCGAATAGATGCCGCGTCACGCTCAGGTTCCTTATAAGCGGGCTGAACTGTATTACTAACTCGAATTCGGGAACATCATTGGAGTCATCTAGGGGAAAACTCTCACAGAACGCTTCTATGAAGAAGCTTTAAACGATCTAGCGTGCAGCAGCATGGCAAAACACGGCAGGGTATGGCGAAAAGATCAGCAGCACGGCAAAACACGGCAGGGTATGGCGAAAAGATTGATGCAAAATGTTTCTTTCTTTTAGTTCTGAAGCCAGAAAACCAAGGCAGCTGCATTGGGTTCTGAAATATTTAACGAGATGCAGGCGTAACTGCATTGTCTACTGCGCACAAACTTGCGACATAAAGAATGCTGCAACTGTAATAGCATCACACTATGCCATAAAAATTTTGGTATGCACAGTTTTCTTTTTGACTCATGGACACAGCCATCTTGGACTGATAAGGGCTTGTTTTGTAGATTTTTTATGTCACAGTATAAAATGATCGTAATCACGAATGGTTGAATGTGCCGGCGAAGCGATACCGTGCGTGTGAGTTCACCGTAGCACTGTTTGTTTATTTGATACGAATACTAAACTGCAACCTTATTAGTCCAAAATGGTGGTGCTTGAACGCGTTTGAAAAATAGTATATAGACCCCATCATCGAAATGGCCAGGAGAGCTAAAAGTCATAGGCGGCTAGATAGGTACGCTCAGGTTTGCTAAAAAATACTTCGCATAAAAAAAACCGAGTCTGCCCCTGTGCTTTTGGCATAAATGCTTTGAATTCTCGGAATAGCTGTATTTGGTTGTTTGTTTTGTACACATATGTACATTTACTTTCCTGGAACATTGAAAAAGCAATCTTGCGTGACGCGAGACACCATGTGTGCAGTTGGGCTGCATTTCATGTTGGGACATGGCAGTGCGTGATATCGGTTGTGCTGCTAGAAGTGTGAATTAGGCATTTAGAGCAGGGCACAGGGCTGATGTTGAATTCTGCATACGAGATACTGATGAGTCACCGCCAAGCTTTTTATCGTATTACAGTTAAGTCCCTCGCTAAAATTACTTCTGTGTTTTTGGATGCTAAATCAAAGTGCATAGCAACACATTAAGAAGCTATTTATACATCTTTATATTTAGAATTGTTCAAGTCTTTTTATGTCAGCCCAGGATTGTCTGGCTTAAGGCAGCCGTGGGAGAAGCCATCCTCATGATGATGTAACCCTTGGAGGTACTTTTCTATCACACTCTGTCGTTCGGAAGGCTCGTGCATCATTGCATCACACCTCCGGCCACAGGCGAAACACGAGAACGGATGCCACGAACCGAACAAACAGAACACGCCCCAATCACCGCATGTGTATATATATAGATTGTTGGAGGAAAAGAAAAGGGCACTCATTTCTGTCTGCTCATTGGTGACACGACTAAGTGCTCACCGCATGCACGCCCGAAACAGCGCTTGTACCACCAAAGCGAAAGAGAGAGAGAGGGAGAGAGGGTCAAATAAAAAAGGAAATTAAGAAGGGTGAGCACTCCACTGCAGTGGAGAAAGAAAAAAATTGTGACTGCGTCATCTAGGCGAGGCCCCACGCTGTGCGGATTTGTTGGGAAAACAGTATCACCCGTTTCATCCCAGCTGGCTTAATGTGGCCATGTGCAGACATTCAACAGGCAAGACAATCTCACTCCAAATTTGCTTGATTGTGGCTATAATAATGCAAATTAGCTTAATCCAGCTTAATCTGCACCATTTTGTAATCATACTCCATCATCCAACTGATTAGATAAACTAAAGTTATCTCAAAATGGCTGGTTCACGATTGCTTTAGCCTGGATTAGCTTAATACAGAATAGTCAATACGGCCTAATCTCTGTTGTCTTACTGTGGCCATACTCAGTTATCAAATGGCTGGGCAAATACAACTTACTGATAGGAGACTTGCTCAAGTATAACTTGATTTGGATTAGCTTATTCAGGATGTGCTTAACGTGACCCTGCTCTGGCATCCAACAGGCTATACAATCTCAACTCCCTCTAAGTTCATTTGCTCATCATTAAATTATTGTGGATTAGTTTTAGCCAGATTAGTTTAACCTGGCTTAATCCACATTGCCTTGTTGTACCCATACTCTGTCATCGAACTGGCTAGACAATCTCAACTTACTCAAAGTTGCATGGTTCAAAATACGGATTATTTTAATCCAGCCTAATCAAATTTAATCGGATTGGCTCAATGTGACCATATGCAGTCACCGAAATGGCTAGTCATTCTCTATTCACTCAAAATTGACTTGTTCAGGATTAGTTTAACCCGAATTTATTTAGTCATGCTTAATCTGAAAGAACATAACCCTGTTGGGTCTAATCTATTTCATGGCTACGCCATCTCATTTTGGACTGGCTACGCGACATCCGACATAATCTTGACTAATCTTGCCTAATTCATCTTGATAAATATGTATTTTATTTATTTATTATTTATTTACAGAATACTACGGGCCCGACTGGGGCCTTAGCAGGAGGGGCAAAAGTGTACTCGAAAAGGCAATACATAGACACATTTACATACAGTACATTGAAAACAAAAGAAAGGCAGTGTCTAATTATAGAGCAAAACTCGAAAGTAATAACACTTGGAATATCTCAAAAAGTGTAAGGAAAAGCAAAGAAAAAAGCAACACTCACACAATAAAGGAATATAACTAAAACAACTCATCCTGAAGACTTTCAATTATTTTTATACATTGCACTGATGACATTGGTAGCGAGTTCCACTCGTTAATTGTGAGCGGGAAAAATGAGAACTTGAATAGGTTAGTTTTTATGCTGTACTGGGCTTTTTTTAAACATACTCTGGTATTTATTAGTACCAATCAGGACTGATTTGTAGCGATTACTATTGATCACCTTGATTATGCTTATTTCGCATGAGTAAATGATTAACCTGTCTTGACCAAGCTTATCTAAGCTTCTCGGCAAGGTAGCTGAAGCATCTATTCATACTCCACATGGCTTAACGCAATGCTTAACATCCTCTTTGTGAAAGTAGCTTCACCCGGTGATTATGCGATGCAGCTATAGCGAGACAAGCAAGAATTTCCTCAACAGCATGCTCGCTGGCAGCGATTAAAGAATGCACAGCGACACGACCACAGCGGTCGCGTTTCATTTGTGCTTCCCATTTTAGGGCCGAAAAAGGGAAGTTTATTGTATACTTAACTTGTACGTACACAAACAAAACATCGAAAACGAGTAAAGACATTGTATACATCTTACAAATGAGCACCAAAGTCTAATTGATGACTGGGTATCCTAATGTTACAAGTGAAAGAAAAATTGAAAAGAATCAAGTTAATCACATTTTACAGGATTACACTTATGCATGCATACTAGAGTAGGCGCATGGCTAGTATGGGACAACTGGAAACCTCAGGGCACGGCGAAGGCCTCTTCGCCATGCGTTTCCAGTTGCTGATCTTGGTAATTCCACACAATGAGTCTAATTTTCTGTAGTGCGGGATAGGCACCTCTATGCGGCTTGTGTCGTACTTCCGCTAAACAGCGTCGCCGCCACAGTACGTACAAGGTTACTGTAAAGACCAGTCTTGCAAACAGCCCACGTTTCTGTTCCCATGTGCGACGTGCGAAAGTCAAAGAGGCGTACCATGTTCCAGACGCCCCTCGCCACCGAGCACTGAAACAGAGCATGTTGGGCCGTCTCTCTTTTGCCACAGTTTGGGCAGTGGTCATTTAGAACGACTCCCCAATGTGCTAACCGGTCACGCGTAGGCAATGCCCTCCATCTTCTCAACCAATCATATTCGCGCGCCTGGTTAGGTACGCGATTGCAACGCCATCGTTTCCATTTTCTCGTGCAGGATGCTGTTTCTTCCTCTTTGCTAAGTGTGCTACTTGCCACCTTTTCGCTTATTTCTTGCGATGAAACATCTTCCAGACTGCATGAACCTATTGATTCCACTGTTCTTTTTAAGCCACTGGCAGCTCTGTAAAACTTAAGCGGAATTTCTGCTCGTGGTCCGATGTACGGATTCGCCGTGAAAGTACCTTTTAGTGTACTGCTACAGTACATCATGAGCCTGTACCCAGGGTAGTTGCTGTTATCAAACAGCTTCTGTGTGGTTTTTGCAGCCAGCGCTCTCGTGAACGATGGTATATCTGGGAAGCTCAAGCCTCCACGGTTTGTGGGAAGCTGTAAAAATTTCCTCCGTACCTTTGCTGGTTTTCCTCCACAGAGGAAGGTCCCCGCCATAGAGGCGAGGCGTTCTGTAACACGGCGAGGTAGCAGGGTGATGTGTGCTACGTAAAACGCAAAAGCGCATGCCTGTGTCTTGGTGACTGTTGCTTTTGCCGTTAGTGACAGGTTAAAATGAGTGGCTGCTGCTCTGCTATGACATCGGTAGATCTCCTAAGCACGTCATCCCAGGTCTTTTTTGATACATCTCCTTCCTCAAAGTAAACGCCTAACACCTTAACAGCTTGAACGTATTCTAAGTCTCCTGGCAACAGTTCTCTGAAGCCTCCAAAGCGCAATGCCTTACATTTGGTGGTGCTTAAAAGAGCACCAGACAGATAAGAATACTCATAAAAAATGTCAAGGAATATACTATAGCTAGACCAGTTACGAAAAAATACCGAAATATCATCGGCATATGCGACAATTTTGAAGGTTTCCTTGCCTGGCATAGGGAAACCCACTATGCGCTCGCAGTTTGCAACCTTTCTAATCAAAGGCTCTAGAGACAAAATGAATAATACTGGAGACAACGGACAGCCTTACCTCACCCCTTTTTGAATTGTAAAGCTTCTGGTCACTTCATTGTTGAAATAAATACAGCTTGACAGGTCCTGATAAAGTATTTCTACCAGTCGCACATACTGCTCTGGGAGGCCAATTATGCACAAAAAAGCAAAAAGATACCCATTTTCAACTCTATCAAATGCTTTGGCCTGATCAAGAGAAATATATACTCCTGAGATTTGTTTTTCTTTGGCATATGCAAAGAGGTCTCTGATGATTGTAAGAGGTACGAAGACGGAACGTCCTGGTACTGCACATGACTGTAAGGAGGACACAATCTCTTCCAAGAAAGGCCGCAGACGCCGAGATAGCAGCGTGGCTACTAACTTATAGTCTGTGTTTAGAAGGGTAACGGGCCTCCATGATTTAGGATCTGACGGCTCCATATCCTCTTTCAGTAATAGAATCACCCTTCCCTCGCTAAAGGACTGCGGTTTGTGGCCATCACGCAACAAAATATTCACGAGATCGGTGATCGCATCTCCCAAGATATCAAAGAAGCACAGATAAAATCCCGTGAGTATTTCGTCTGGGCATGGTGACGTGGACATATTCATTGATTTTAGGGCGTACTATACTTCTTCTTTATCAGTTTCTGTATATAATACTAAACAGTTCTCCGAGCCTAGCGATGACAAACCTTCGCAAAAGGCAGAGAGTTTAGCAGTAAACTCGTCGTCCTGTGCGTCATGGTCTGCAGTAAACAGTTTTGCAAAGTAGTCTCAGAAAACTTTTTGAACTTCGTCCGGGTCATTAACAACGGTACCATCCTCTTTCAGTGCCTCATTGATGTAGCGGGGCTGGCATCGACGATCTCGGTTTCTTTGCCCATATGTCAAGTTTTCAATTTCATCCGTCGATAAGTGCATTTCTCTTGCGAGCCTTGTAGCCTGGGACCTCTGCTTTAGAAGATTTTGATACTTAATTTTTTGTGCTTCAAGGTATTCGAGCATAGCGAACGTAGCTGACCCACCTCTTTCAATAATTTGAATGCGTCGGAGAATCTCATTCATCTTGGCCATGAGGCGAGTGTGGCCCGCTTTTCCTGCCTGTTGAGCTATGAGGCGCCAGCGAGATTTCAAGTGGTCCCATGTAGTCGTAGTTATGCAACCCACTTCTGCCAGTGAGGCTGCCAGCTCAATTTGAAGTACAAAAACGCTTTCGTCATCATGAAGAATAGTTGGGTCCATCCTCCATGGTTTGTGGATTCTCGTTGTTGTGCTCACGTTAAGCGTGACGAGTAATGGAGCATGATCGCTGAGTTTCTGCTGGCTTGGCGCAAGCTGGACCACCTCACATGCTTGTAGGTTCGCTGAAAAGTCTTCGGGCACATAAACTCTATCAATTCGGCTTTGTTGAATGCCACAAGCGCGGGTTGCAACAAACCCGACTCTATGTATAGTTAACTACCCATCTGACAGCTTGAGATCTTGAACAGATTGCTGTAGTTCTCTGGCGTAGTAATTGTCGGCGCCTTGGCCGGGACCCCTGACGTCTCGTGTAGTATCGAGCACGCAGTTGAAATCTCCGACAAGCACATATATTATCGGCTCGATCGAAAAATTTCTGACACCTTTATAGAACCCGTTCGTTTCTGACCTTGTTACGGACGCATATACGTTGACAAATCTGACTTGTTTGGAGTTAAGTACCACATCTACTGTTATGATGCGGCCTTCGGTGTCAACAAGACAATGAGCACCCCTCCTCAGCGTTGCGTTCATAAAAACAACTCCTGTGCCACGTGGACGTGCGTCTGTGAGTGAGAAGAAGGCATCTACATGAAACTTTTTCTGAAACTCTGCAACGTCAAGCTTAGTACGAAAGTTTTCCTCCTGCAAAAAGAGCATGTCTACGCGATGCGCCCGCGCGAGGTCAAGTACTGCGTGCTGCTTCACCGGATTTCGGAAACCGCGAACATTGAAAGACATAAAAAAAAGTGATGCCAATGTTGAAATAAAGGTGAGGAAGTTGCCTAAAGGAAAAAAAAGGTAAGAGAGAGGAGAGCCAAATGCTAAAAGTACATATCGTCGTCGCTCACAGTTGGTGACGTTTGCTGTGGTGGTGATCCCACCCGGGGTTTCTTAAATGTTCCCTGTTTAGTGGAGTCACTGCCACTGCTCCCACTGCCTGGCTTGGATCGGCGTTGTGAACTCGAAAGACTCAATGCGTCTGCAGATCGTGCCGGTTTGGTAGAAACCTCGGTGTCCGCCGGTTTGCTCCGCATTCATGTTCTTCAAGGTTGTCGACATTCCAAGGTTAGCGTTTGGTGTGCTGTCACTGGCGTCTGTCCCTGTCGTGGCAGAATAAATCAAAGCAGTGCTTTCTGCGATGCCTCTTGTAATGGGTACCTGGTCGTCCGGCATTTGGCGCTTCTCGGGCGCCATTGATGCGCTGCAGTTATGTCGAGTTTTGATGCTGCCTACTAGTGAAAAAAAATTCCGCCATATCCACGAAGTGAATGATGATGAGTGGGCGAAGCTCTAGTGAACACTGCAAGAACTAAACTAGAGGTGGCTACATACAGGGGACGGTACCGCCATCTAGTGAACACTGCAAGAACTAAACTAGAGGTGGCTACATACAGGCTACAGGGGACGCACAGCCCACGCCCTAAGGAGCTTCGCCCCTGAAAAAATCACTGGGCGTTTCACTGGAACTCCCATTTGGGTGTTCATGTTGCGTCTGAGCGGGCTGTTCATCTGAAGTTGCCCCGTCTTGCGTACTGGCGGGCTTGACACAAGTAGCGTCTTCCGACTGCGCGTCTGCGAAATCATAAGACAGGCTTTCTTCATCCCAGTGGTCTGGTGTCTTGACTCGTGTCGTTTTCTTATGAGGACGCAGTACTTCATAGGTTCTAGATTGCGTGGCCACACTTGAGGAGCTTGAAGAGAATTCTTCAATTGTTTGGAAGTCTTGGACACTCGGTGACGGCGTCTTCTGAGCTGCGTCTGCGTATGATCTGCGCTTGAAACATTCTTTGGTCGGGTGATCACCTCCACACCTTCTGCAGGCTTCAGTGCTCTTCCACAGCGTGTCCGTACGCACTGCACCTATGACAAAAAGGTGTTGCACATGCCATGGCCATGTGGCCTTCATTGTGGCGACGCGCACAGATGCAACGCATGCCACGGTACTCCAACATAACGTGGTGTCCATGGATTGAAATAAATTTCGGTGCCGGCTTTGCCATTTCCATCTTCACCATTCGTGTACCAGTAAATGTAGACTGACATCGTTGCAGAGTAACATGTGTAACATACTATGTACTTTTCCGAAAGGCTGCAAAGCAGAGACGACCGCGTCATCGGGTACGTACGGTGGCAACCTGTACACACTCACTTGGTGTGCCGATGACTTCCCCTTGAAATTTTTTTCTTCTGAAAGACAAAACCTTCATTCACCATGAGCTTGGTGGCTTGTTCCGCTGTCCTCGTTGCTACCAAGAACTTCAAAGCGCCGAGGTGTTGCAGGAACAACACCCCTTCGCTACCGGTCGTCTCTTCGAGACACTCGATGATGTCATCGACGGAGACCGCGCCTTCAGAAACGGTAAACATGAAACAATGTTTTTTTGGCGGGGTGCATACTGGCCTAGGGGCGAAGCTCCTTACAGCGGCACCCGTTCGTCCCTCATGGTCGTAGTCGTAGTGTGTAACAAGTGTTATATTTTGACCTCCAAGGTGGTGCCGGTGACAGATTTCTTCTGTGCGTTGTTGAACAATCAAAAATTCGCAGTGTGCAGGTTAACTAAAAGCCGAATGCTCCTGTCTCTCATTCCCCCTTAGCAGCCATTGGCATGTGCATTGAGCACTATCTGACAAGAAAGGATTGCTACGTTATATTCGCTGGGGGTAACATCCTTAGTTTTAGAAAGGTTTAGCGAGCGTTGAGCTGCGGGGCCATGAATAAAATGAACTAGTATATACCATGAATGAATTCCAAGTGGTTAAAGGGGGGAAGCAGATACGAAGCGCAAGCCGTAAAAAAGTAAAAGCCGAATTCTCCTGTCTCTCCTTTCCCATTAGCAGCCAATGGCATGTACATTGAGCCCTATCTGACAAGAAAAGGTTGCTACGTTATACTTACTGGGCGTAACCTCCTTGGTTTTAGAAAGGTTTAGCGAGCGTTGGGCCGCAGTGCCATGAATACAGTGAACTAGTATATACCATGAACTAAAGGTGGTTAAAGGAGGGAAGTAGACCCGAAGCGCAAGCCGTAAGAAAGTGTGCGTGTGCCACCTCTCGTTCAGTCTTTGGAATGTCCACTGGATGGCGATGCTTCTATATGGGGAATATATGATGAAAAGATGAGAGATGGTGGTACTTGGAGTGTTCAATAGATGAATGAACGGACACCCAGACAGATGCATAGATGGATGCATGAACGGACGCTGGGGCAGATGCATGGATGAATGCAGGGACGGACGCATAAACAGATGCACGCACAGACGCGCGGATGGACGCATGGACGGTCACACAGACGAAAGCATAGACGGACGGAAGCAAGAATGAATGGATGGACGAGTTCTTCGCCCCACTCTCCATCATTCACTCCGTGAATATGCTGCCAACTTTTTTTTTTCTTCACTCACTGTTAGAAGAGAAGCAAAACATCTGGTGGCCTTTGACGTGTAAACTAGTACACAGTCACACACACTAGCCTACAATTGCAGCCAAAGAACGTATTTCAATACATCAAGAACGTATTTACAGCACCATTCCAGCAATAACCTCTGTGCTGCACCAGACACTTTTGAACCAACATGGCCGCCAGGCGCCGCGGAGCTTTCGAAGGGTTTTTCAATTGGAAGCGGAGACGTGCGAACGATGAGGCACCCTAGCGCTTTGAGCGCGCCATGTAGTGAGCATTTCTGAAATCACCATAGAAGCTTACACACCGCCGCCGGCAAAGAATGCGCGAGCATAAGAGTTGCCAAACAAGCTCCGTAAAAAAACGTTTTTTTTTTGTCCTCCACGGGGCGACGCAAGCAAAGGTATTAAGACCCAGGATACTAGCCCGTCATGCTCCAAACATTCAACTGACACTGACATTCATACCCACGCTGACCCTACTTCAGGTACATAAATGCTCCTAAATTGAAGCAACAATGCGATAGAGACTCTCAATACTTGGTAACATTGCCTAACTATACATGCTTGCAAACACAGTCATCCATACCTATCCCAGGCAGAGCGCTTCCACTGCCGGACACTTCGGGCGGGGCACCAAGACGAAAAGATGACTTGTCTCTAACCGGGCTATCACAGGGCATTGAGATGCTACTCTTGATTGATAGAGGAGGAATTTCAAATTAAGCGGTAGCCACAGATGGCTGATGTGTCAAAAGTGCTTAACTTCCCTGTAACAGGTGCATGAGATGCATGCCTTTTTTTATGTGGATTGCTGCTCTATAAATAATGCAAGCACACACATCTACACAAAATTGCAATAAATTCACATAAATCTCAAGGGAAACGCAGCAGAAGCAAGGCTCCAGCATTTTCGCAGATTTACCACTGAGTGAAATTGGACTGAGTTTGTTTTCTTTGAACATGACAGTGTTTTATGCTGAGGTCTAACTAAATTTCAGTGATTTATTCTGGTCACGGAAATAATGTCAAAAAAATTTACACGATTAGATGACAAAGAAATAAGTTCCATCAATGACATTCGTGGGGCAATGCAAGCTTCACCTAACCAAACTATTTTCATGACACTTACAGCTCTGTGTGCGCTGTCGGCGACACCCTGAAGGAGACACCACGAGGAGCGACGCCTGTAATAGAAGCATTATTTTGTAACAGAAAGAAAGCTTTCCTACTAAACTTCATACAGTTTACGTGACACATGCTTCAATGATGAAAAAAAAAACCTGAAGCCTTAGGAGGCACGTGTTGGGGGCTTGTTGGTGAGACACAATATGTAAGCTTGAACTGCACTCGGGATGCTAAATTACTTGTTAGTCTCCGTTCTTCCTGTCTGCTTCTACTCAACTCAGGTGCAGTTTGTGTTTATGCCTTAGGACTTATAGTCAGGTCAGAAGTTGCTTCAAATCTTTTCATGCGAAAACTAATGATCCCCAAACCTTGAATGCTGTATTCAATTCGATTTCTTCTGAATCATCAATACTTAAGATAGCTGCATTTTGTGAGCACTGCCTGTTTTACACAGTTAGTGCCTTATCCTATGTCGTGATCAGTGAATGCCTTCTCCCTGTTGGTTGTTCTGGAGGCTACCCCTCAACTTGCAGTGGCTCGCCTTTATAATCAAATAAAAGAAGATCTTCTGGGGTTACATGTGCAGAATATTTTTCAGCTCAGGAGGTGCCTTAATTTCATTTGACACTTATATCTGAGTTCCCAGCATTCATTTCATCAATATCTGCATGTCAATCAAGCAGCCATCAAGTTTTCTCTCGATCATTGCGAGCATCTTCCGCAATCGTGCCTAGAAAATACCGCACACATAGGACATACCATCAGCGAACAGCGCCTTCAACTCGCTGCCGAACAGGTGCGTAGCGAAGCCAAAAGCGCAGGAGCTGCGGTGGAAGACGGCCACCACATCGTCGGAAACCACGTCCCGATTGGTCTCGAGAAACCCCGATGCTTCGTAGGTCACATTGCCCGCATAGTGCCGAATGCCGAACGCCACGCCACCACACTTGACTTCAAAGAACCTGCCAATAAAGCCACACACAAGGGACTCTCGTAAGAACACAAGCTCTGAGAGGAACTGCTGGCACTCGGCCATCGCACAAATGGCCTAGAATGAGAGAGAGCCGAGTTGGTGGGTATTTATTCTGAGTCAGGGCCTGCAGACACCGACACATGAATGAAGTCTAGACACACATACTTACTACCGAACGCACAATGGTGAAAAAAAAAAGGCACGAAAACTTGTGTGCCCATGTCCATGCAATATGCGAACCTATCAATCCAGCACGCGTACCTGCAAAATAACTGCTGAGGCATTTGATTTTATCTTTATGAGAGTTAATCAACAGTTGATTGACGGATGCGCTACCACTACTATCGATACGCCATGCCTCAATTATCAACCGTGTTTCTTTATTCCTATGCCAGTACAGACGAAGTTATTGTTATTTCGGTAACGGGGCAATCTTTTTGAAATGCAGCTGTTGGGCACAGTGTTTAAAGAAAATACAAGTCATTTCTCTGACTATGTAAATTATTCTGTATAATTTACAAGTGCAGTATTCAAGACATAAGGCCAATTGAAAAAAAAAAAAGCTTTTTTGAAAATATGCTTTTTAGCTTTTTGTCGTGGTAAATGGGCTATTTACTATCCAACATTTTGGTCCATATTGTTCTTGTGTAAGCACTTCCTTCCAAACTTTACAAGCAAGTATTAGACCACCTATTATATACTAAATCAAAATTCAAAGTTCAAATGTGTGTGAATTATTAAATTTGCTAGATATGTAGCATTATGTTGGTTATTTCACATCACGTTGAGCATAAACATTTATTAGTTCACTAACAGCATTGTCAATCTTTTTTCACTTTGTTCATAAATATCATAGGCTCCTCACCAGGTTAACGCATAACGTCGTTACATGTGTTCTTTGCAGCTAAGAACACATATGTGAGGTCATCAATGATCAACTTTGCTTTATATGGTGCTCGGTGTCATTTTGGTAATCGCAACTACACTACATTTTATATTTTAAACGACGTGCCATGCCATGCCTCAATTATCAACCGTGTTTCGTCATTCCTATGGCGGTACAGAACTGCACATTAATCAATTATTGGTGTGCTTTTACTCTTAACAATGTAAAGGAAAACCGCTAGCTGGGGGCTCATCTTCCAACATTTCTTTATATTGTCGAGATTATAAGTGCCCGACAAAATAGGATGAATACGCAGTTTTGTACCGAAAAGCAGGAATGAAAAAACACATCTGATGATTGAGGCATGGCAAGCCCATAAGTGAACCAACCACCGATTAAGCTTTATATACATGAAAGGAAATGTGCTCGATTTGCAGGTAGAGCTCCATGCATGACGGATTCGCATAGACATGCACAGACAAAAGTTTTTGTGCCTTCTTCGCTGATGGTTTGGTTGCCAGTAGGTGTATACCAGCTTCATTTTTCTTTTCTATAGATTGAAGGAGAGTTTCAATGGTCGAGCATACCTGGGACTAGTCTTGTGCTGCATGCGGACCTTCTGGACGTATGTGTCAGGCGTACCCCGTAATGAGCACTCCACATCCACCATGCTCAGCAAACCCGTGCGCTGAAATAATCACAGCATAAGCACGCTGAGAAACGTTCCTCGTGATTGTAGTATCGTGCGGCGGACGCGCCGCACGGAGAACACAGGGCACAGCGCTGAAGCGCCGGCCGACAAGGAGTATGCAGCAGCTGGTAGCCAAGCAAGAACACAAGCATCACTATATATTGTGACGACGCAGGATCGACGAGCACACAGAGCACCTTGAACAAATATGCTTTATCGATCACAGGACAAAGACTGCAAGTCTTCTTCATCTCTGCCCTCGGCCAAGAACACTCGCGCTGCTTCGTTGTCACTGCTACTGGCACATACGCGCGTAGTTATTCCCCCTTTAAAAAGAAACATCGCCCCAACGTTAAACATTCGAGAGCAAGACAAAACCAAAACTGCACAGTTAATCACTGAAAGTAAGGCTTCATCCAAAGCATGCAGACAATTTCTGGTGAATGTATGGGGCGCTTCGCACACTGAGCACCGTCCGGAACAACCTCGTAGTTGACTTCACTGATGCATCACAGAACCTTGTAGGGTCCGAGTATCTTCGCAACAGCTTTTCGGAGAGCTCACACTGACAAATAGGTGTCCAGACCCACACTTTGTTGCCCACGTTGTATATGATGGTTCTGTGCTGGAGGTTGTAATGTTTGGCGTCATCGCTTGTTGTTTGGTGATTCGCAACCAAGCAAGTTGCCTGGCTTCCTCTGCTCGCTGGGTAAACACTTCGACATCCGTCTAATCACCATCATTTTCATGAGGGAGCATTGTGCCTAACGTCGTAACTCGGCATCTATAAAGGAGACTGAAGGGGGTCTTCTGAGTGGTCTCCTGACGAGCCGTGTTGTACGCGAACATGACATAGGGCAATATGTCGTCCCAGTTCTTGTGCTCTACATCTACGTGCATGCTTATCATCTCAGCCAAGGTCTTGTTGAGATGTTCGGTGAGCCCATTTGTCTGGGGATGATATGCCGTTGTCTTTCTGTGAGCTGCACCACTTAGTCGGAAAAAGGTGTCCAAAAGCTCAGCCAGGAACGCAGTACCTCTGTCGGTGATGGCTATTGAGGGAGCACCGTGTCTTAAAATGATGGCTTCGATAAAAAATTGCGTCATTTCAGCTGCCGTTGCGCGTGGCAGAGCGCCTGTCTCCGCGTATTGGGTCAGGTAATCTGTGGCGACAATTATCCACCTGTTTCCAGTGGCAGACTTTGGGAAGAGGCCCAAAAAATTCATGCCGATTTGTACGAACGGTGCCGCCGGCACTCGGACAGGCTGCAGCAGTCCGGCTGGTTTGACGGATAATGGCTTGCGACGCTGGCAATTTAGACATGCCTGCACCTAAGTTTTGACAACTCCGTCAAGTCTTGGCCAGTAATAGTTTTGCCTTATCCTCGCCAATGTTCTTACGTAACCCAAGTGACCAGCAGTGGGTTCATCATGGCAGGCTTGCAGTACCTCACAGCGAAGCGGAGAAGGAACGACAAGCAAGTAGCTGCTGCCGGCGGGTGAAAAGTTCTTCTTACAAAGAACGTCATTCCACAAGCAGTACGATGGCAGCCCTCTCAAAAATAACTTCGGCACGCTATTCGTTCGCCCTTTGAAGTAATTTATGAATGGTTGCAGTTTAGGGTCATCGCGCTGCTGTTGAGCAAAGGCGGCAGTGCCTACAATTACCAAAAAGGCCATGTCTTCGTCGTCATCTGGCGATGCCGTCTCAACAGGAGATCGAGAAAGACAGTCGGTATCGGTGTGTCATTTTGCCGACTTATACCGTATATACCAGAATATGAGTCGAGATATTTTCAATAAAGTAATAAGCTAAAGTTGCCCCTTGTTTTATATAGCGGTGTGTAGCCGAAAGTGCGCCGCTGCCTGGCAACATGTGGCTTGCATGTGCTTGAGAAGCCGGACGCGGCCATTTCCGCATCCATATCCAATAGCAGGCTGTTTTTTTTTTTCTCCGTCTGTTTCCTTTGTGTTCGTAATTTGCTTCCGATCTGTTCTGAGTTTTCACTCTGCATGACATTGCACTGCATTTTTAGTGGTCTTTTTTTTTCCTTCACTGTATATAAGTAGCGGTGCGAGGAGGCAGTACTCAGCTATGTTTAAACTAGATGTTGTTGAGTTTGCAGAAGCGAACGGGAATATGGCTGCTCAGCACTGCTTTGGTGTATCGAAAAAAAGCGTGCGCTATTAGAAGACGCAGAAAGAGAAGCTGCAGACGAGCAATCCTCGAAAAAATGTCGTTTCGTGGACGAATTGCCGTTCATCCGCTGCTGGAGAATAAGCTAGCGGACTTTGTGCGGGAAGTTCGTGCGCGCTCGCTGCCAGTGGCCGTGGATACCATTCGCAAGAAAGCCGTGGAACTCGCTCGAGAAGCTCAACTCACGAGGAAAGAGTTTCGTGCACCAAACTTTTGGGTGCGTCAATTTATGTGAAGCAAAGGATTTTCTCTCCAGCGGCACACATCCATCTGTCGAAAGTGGCCGGAGGACTTCGAGGACAAGCTCATAAACTTTCAGCGCTTCGTGAACCGGCTTCGGGAGCAGAACGACTACATGATGGGGCCGATTGGCAACACCGATGAGACCTCCGTGTGGTTTGATATGCCTTCATCGACCACGATCACGCAGCGTGGCGCCAAGGATGTGAAGCTGTTGTCCACTCGCAACGAGCACTCGCGCTTCACCGTCATGCTGGCATGCACGACAGATGGTAGAAAGCTTCCGCCTTTTGTCATTTTCAAACGCAAGACAATGCCAAAGGAATTGTTGTCGTTCGTGTCAACAAAAAGAGATACATAGACGAGGCCATAATGCTCGAATGAATAAAAGTGGTGTGGAACCGTCGGCCAGATACACTGCTGCGTCTTTGCAGCATGTTGGTGCTGGATGCATTTCGTGGTCACTTAACCGACGCAGTGAAACGCACACTCGGCGACGGGAAAACGGACCTCGCCGTGATACCAGGAGGTATGACGTCCACCCTCCAGCGGCTCGACGTTGTGCTAAACAAGCCGTTCAAGGACCGAGTGTGGCTGGAATACCAAGACTGGATGTTAGGCAACAACCCCAAGACACCGACGGGCCACCTACAAAGGCCTCCGCTTGCGACTGTTTGTGACTGGGTGCTTTCCACTAGGCATTCCTTGCCAGATTCCATGGAGGAAAAACCTTTCAAGAAATATTGCATCAGCAGCTCGCTGGATGGCACTGAAGACGACGCACTGTGGGAGGCAACCAGCAACAAACTCTTGTCTTCAGAAGACAGTGGTGCTTTGTCAGACGAATAGAAGAAGTTGCGTTGGTGGTTGAGGGGAGCTCCGACGATCGGCGTGCGGTGTGCCCAATTTGCAAATAATTGTGGTTCGGCTGTTTTTGGTTGTTATTTTTTTTTTTTCGGAAACCTGAACTTGGAGGGTCGACCTATATTCCCACTCGACCTATAGTCCAGTTTATATGGTAGGTAACAATAAAGTCAAATTCTTGAAGCCGAAAACTTCAGCGTGCAAGACAACCATTTGGATCTTTCAAGTTGAATAACCAACAGAGTGAGTGGTGATCGCTGATAACGGTGAATGGGCAGACGTACAAATAAGGACGAAACTTCAGGACTGCCCACAGTATTGCTAGACATTCTTTCTCTGTCGTAGTATAGTTAGCTTCTGATCGGGACAGCGCCCTGCTGGTGTAGGCGATCCCCTTTCCATGTTGTCCTTTGACTGTATGAGCACTGCTCAAAGACCCACATTACTAGCGACTGTATGTGGTATTATTGGCGCATCTTCATCGAAGTAGGCGAGCACGAGCGGTGTTTGCATGCGCTGACAAAGCTCGTGAAATGCCTACTGCTGGTCTTGGCCTCATGTGAAGGGGATATCTTCCCGAGTAAGTTGTGTCAATGGCCAGGCGATGCGTGAAAAATTGGCAATAAACCGCCGGTAATAGGCACAGAGCCCTAAAAAACGTTGCACAAATTTTTTGTCTGATGGCGTCGGAAAATTCGCCAGGGCAGCAATTTTATCCTGGTCGGGTCAGATCCCTTGGTTGCTCACAACGTGACTGAGGAATTAAAGTTTGTGGAAGCCGAAGTGACACTTTTCGGGTATTAGAGTAAGACCAGATAAGCATATCCCTTCAAAAACTGCTTGGAGCCTTCGTAAGTGTTCCTTAAAAGTCGCCGAAAAGACAATCACGTCCTCGAGGTACACCAAGCAGGTTTGCCACTTAAGTCCCGACATAACCGTGTCCATTAGACGCTGGAATGATGCTGGTGCCAAACACGAACCGAAAGGAAGTACCTGAAATTCATAAAGTCCATCGGGCGGTCTTCTCGCGATTTTTCTCATCCACTTCAACTTGCCAGTAGCCGATTTTCAAGTCCATGAACGAAAAGTACCGTATGTTTCATAGTCTATCCAATCAATCATCAATATGTGGCAGAGGATAGACGTCTTTCTATGTAATCTGATTTTGCTTTCAATAGTCGACGTAGAAACTGAAGCTGCGGTTCTTTTTTTTGACGAGTACTATTGGTGATGCCCAAGGACTGTTAGATGGTCGAATAACACCATCTTCCAGCATCGTTTTCACCTGTTTTTGAATTGCTTCACACTCTTTTGGGGCCACGCGATAAGGATTTTGTCAGATGGGCCTGGTGTCGGCATCCGTGATGATGTAGTGTTTCGTCAGTGCCGTTTGACCAACTTTTGATGTGGATGAGAAGCAGCCGTGGAACTTGTTGATCAGCATGAGAAGGCGGCCTCGCTCAATGAGAGATAACGTTGGACTAACGTCGACAGATATTGGTGTAGTGATAGTAGATGCTGCTGCTTCCTCCACTAAATGACAATCTTCTATTTGAGTGAGCTTGTTAAAATAGGCAATAGCCGTGCCTTTAACAATGTGTCGGTGTTCTCTGCTGAAAATTGTCAACAAGAGTTCAGCGCATCCGTCAATAACAGTGATGACAGCCCTGGCAATAGAAATACTGCTAGTGAATGCGAGCTCCTTGACGTGTTCAGCGATGGCAGTACCGTTTTGTAAGATGTCGCAGTGCACGGATACGAGGAAGCAACTTTGTGGTGGCAGTATGACGTCTTCATCGGCAATACGAAAGCGAGGTGGTTGGTGTTCCTCATCAGTAGCAGTGTGCGAGCTTATAGCGAACGTTACGCTTTTGTCGTGGAGGTCAATTACAGCCCTGTATTCGGGCAAGAAATCCATTCCTAATATGAGTTTTTTACGACACCATGAAGAATGACGAGGGTGGCGACAAAGGTGGAATCAACGATGAAGAGTCGGGTCATTCACTTTCCAGTCCGTGTCATCAACTGACCACCTGCAGTTCTTATATTGGGTCCGTGCCATGGAATTTTCACCTTCCTTAGTCTTTCGGCTAGCTGAAGGCTTATTATAACTGAACTGAACTGAACTATATAACTGAAGGCTTATTAGAAAAGTAGGAGCCAGTGTCCACAAGAGCCGTCACTTGGTGGCCGTGAACGTGAACAACGAGGTCAGGGCTGATAACCTCGGTTACGTCGGCAGTTGTCTCATTCGACGGATTAGTCGTTGCTGTCGTCTTCTTCGGCATCGGCAGCTTCGAGCTGTCATTTTTCTGCAACGGGGCTGTTCGGAATTTCGATTATTGACAACTCCACCCCTCGAGGTCACTGCGTCTAGTTTCCCTCGTTGAGGGCTAGGGGACCTGTCCCTGGTGACATCGGCAAAACTGCGACGATTAGGTGAACTGGCCCGCGCAGGAGGTGGAGAACGTGATTCGGGATTTACTGGATTTTGCGGCGGTGTGTTCACAGGAGTGTCGTTGTACATGCGCCGATCATCGTACGTAGCGTAATCATGGTAGCGAAGAAAGTTGGAGTACTGAGCGTCGCAATAATGGCAAACTCTGTAGACGTGCCCAGCTTCGCCACAATGAGAGCATACCGCTCGATGGTCAGCGGTGCGCCACAAATCGGTTTTCCGATGCTCGTAGGTAAGCGAGGACTCACTACTGGGCCAGGTTCTGGGTTTCACATATTAGCTATACAGCATACGTCTTGTCAGAGAAATCGGCAAGGTTGGAAAAGTCGTCGGCGCTAATAGCGGCTGTGTTTGCAGGGTTGGCATTGGTCCAGTCATTGGAGTCCGCTGTGCCGAAGGCGCGACGACGGGGCGTCAGACTGCATCAGCATAGGTAAGATGTCGTCGCACATCACCATAGCCAGATGAAGAGAGAGCTTGACAGACCTCATCTCAGACAACATCGGCAACAAAAGACAATGCCGGCATCGGTTCGGTTGCTGTAATTAAAACGCAGCTTCCTGTCTTCCGGCATCTCGGGATCTGCCCTGCCGAAAAGACGGGTCATGTGCACATAACAGGAACAGGCACGACTGGCGCAGACGCGACCAGCGGAAGCACCTCCGCTATATGCTGAATCATAGCTGACACTGGAATCTGGGCTGTTACGCTCGGCAGATACACTTCCGGTGGAGGGCAAACAGAAACAGTATCCCGGAGATCATCATCAGTTGGAAGAAGTACAGCCGAAGTGGAAGTAGCAGCAGGCAGAATGGGAGTAGCAGACACAAGCCAAGTATTGACAGATGAGGCGGAAATGGGGAAGGTATGGTCAGCAGTTGCGGCGCGACCGAAACAGCCATTCTCGCAGTAGAAGTACTCCGAGTCGAAGCATGTATAGTCCAGGTATGCCCAACTACAGGCAACATGACAGGAGCAGGCGCATCAAGAACACAATCATCTGGGACGCCAACAGGTGCAGCCCCAGTGAGCACACTCTTAGTCTGTGCCGGAATCATTGTAGCCACTTGCAGGACAATAACTGTATTGGTCACCGTCGATGTGCCTTGATGACCGGTTGACTCCGTAGTAGTGCGGCAGAATCGCGCGAAGTGTCCACTACGTCCGTACCGCGAACACGTCCGGCTCCTGGCAGGGCAAGCGGCAGAGTTGGCCCAATGTAGCGTGTCACGCCGCAGCGGTAACAGGCACCCATGTGAGACTGCGGTGAAGCGGGAGAGGAGGTGTCCCACCGGCGCCATCTTGCAACGAAGCTTGGGGAGGAAGGCCACCCTTTGGCCTGCCATCTTGAATAGCTCGGTGAGCTGAGCTGCCATCTTGAACCAGACGCGATGACACGGCGTCATTTGTATTCCCGATAACTGCAGCGACTAGCGGTCGACTCCCTCCTCCTCTCTCATTACGTCGAGCGCCTTCTGTAGGGTGAAGTCCTTGCCCATTTCAAAAAAAGTTCTTTAGAGGTGCGGCGACGCGATGCCAGAAACGACCTGGTTGAAGGCGAGGATATTGCCCACCACGCCGAATTCACAAAGCTTGGCTACTCGGCGTACTTCCAGAATAAATTCTACCACCGACTAATCTGAGCCCTGACGCAGGGCTTTGAAGTGGGCGCGCAGACACGCCGCGCCCCGTTGAGGGTAAAATAGTTCATTAAGCAGCGCAAGAGCTTGCTGAACACGTTCGGCGTCGTCTCTTGAGTGGGCCGGTCGGCTACCGGCTGCTGCTCATCTTCGGCGGCACGGAGGTAGGTGTTCAGACCGGCAACGCCCAAGACGTTCAGGAGCAGCACCTTCTTGTGCTCGTGCGTGGCGTCCCTGGCAGCGGCGTCGATGTAGACCTATAACACCGAATGCCACTGCCTCCATGGAATAGGCGGTACACCGGGGAACTGAAGGAATGGAGGCGGAGAGACAGCCGCGTTCATGCTTGTTGAAGAGAGCGTTGATAAGGCAGTTCAGGAGAGACGCGCACGTCGGTAGGTTTTGTGACCGGACTGGCACAGTAAGTGTACAAAAATAGTATGGATGCAGAAAATACAGTACCGGTGAGACAGCTTGCACGGGTGCTGAGTCCAAAGCATGAGAAAGAAGGCTGGATGCCCACCTTGACACCTGAGGCATGTGGATTGAAGATCCTCCTCGCCAAAATTTAGTATCGTGCGGCGGACGCGCCGCACGGAAAACACAGGGCATGGCACTGAAGCACCGGTCGACACGAGGTATGCAGCAGCCGGTAGCCAAGAAGGAACTCTTTTTATATATACAAACATCACTATATATACATACATATCTACAATGCCCCCTAGAGGCCAGCTAACCGGTTCCAAAACCGGAACCGAAACCCCAATACCACAGTGATCTGCATACAAGCTCTACTCGCGAATTCGGATCAAATTGAGCTTCCTAGTTTAGAAACACTTGTGCTGGCTTTACTGTGATGTTGTAATAGCCTGGTGCAGTCGCATTTCTTTTCTTTGTTTGTTTGAGTAGATGGAGGTGTGCTTGCACTCTCGGCACTAGACACCTTAATTTTCAATCGTTAACCTTGTCAAATGTCTGTAAACTCTTAATGCCACTGTACAAATATTATATGACATGGCTTTTGTTCAGTGAGCCATGGCTAATAAATTGGCTGATAAATGAGTTTTACACTTCACGGCCCACAATATACAATTGGCAGTTTATACATTTTGCTCATTGTCTTATCGCTGTGGAACTTTATTTGACCATAAGGCAATAGCAGGAATAGTAACTATAATAACGTAATGTCTTAGTTTTGCCGCAACAGCAAAGCAGTCAATGCGAAGAACACAAACTGGAATGCCTTATAAAAACAAGGTTAGCCGCGAGCTCTATTAAGGTCTTTAGTGACTCATACTCATGGCATTCACCTGTGTCTGCCCTGAAACGATGCCAGCTGTGGCTTCTGCTCCTCACACTAGATAATACTAGATAATATTTAGCACAATGAAACACGAGAAGGGAGGATAGTGTTGTGTTTTCCATTCTTCTCCTTGGGTTTCATTGCTCCAAATATTACCCATTGTCTTACCAACAAGGACACATTTGTTCCGCTCACGCTCTCTCAACAATGAGACGACGGTACAGCATCTAGTCGCAGCCGTCGAATTAGTCGGGTGACTCCCATGCAGCCCGGTGATGATTCCACGGCACAGACTTTCATCGAAAACACTTTGGAACTTACAAAGTGTCTGTCAATTTTTTTATTGAACCCAGCGTAAGTGAACAAATTGGCAATGTAAGGAAAGAGCACTTGCTGTAGCGAGTGAAGCCAATTCTTTATCGTAAATCGAGCGGTGAAAACTGAATGTGAGCTGTGAGCCGTCTTCTGATCGCTTCGTAAAGCGCGCGCACTTGACCACATCTACAGTTCTGAGTATGTCGAAGCCCTTCCCTTTTTTCTTTGCTCCTCTCCCTTTTTGAGCCGCGTACTTCAGCTGCTTTTTGCACTCTTTCACTTACACAAAAACACACAATGCGCGGGGCGATGTCTATTGATTGGAGCTTTATACAGAACATGACGGTGGTGCCAATGACAAAAACATACCCAGATTGTCCCTATGACTGTCCTGGTGGTGGTGGTGGTGGTGGTGGTGGTGGTGGTGGTGGTGGTGGCGGCGGCGGCGGCGGCGGCGGCGGTGGCGGTGGCGGTGGTGGTGGTGGTGGCGGCGGCGGCGGCGGATTTCATACAAGGCCGGCGAAGAGCGGTTCCTTAACTCCCCAAATCAGGTGATGAACTTTCCTCGCCTCGGGCAAGTCAGGGTCAGCGCGGCGAAATAGATGGGCCATATCCTCAGCAAACATAGTGACGCTTTCATTCGGCTTTTGCATGCGAGCTTCAATCATCTGTTGTGCGAGATCCCGTCGGTCCGCACTCAGGAACGCCACAAGAAACGTTTGACGGAAATCGTCCGAGGTTTGGAGAGTAGGCTCCCTGTTCACGTACCATGTGCGAGCGCTATTTTCCATTGCGAAGTAGGCACCACCAAGTTTCTCTTGCGCGCTCCAGTGATTCACCACAGCGGTCCGCTCGAACTGGTTGAGCCAGTTCTCGACATCTTCGTATGGTTCTCCACGGTAGACTTCGGAAACACGAGGAGGCTCAGAAGTTTCCTGGGAAGGAAGAGTCGTCTGAGCCGGAGGAAAATTCGCAGATGTTGAAGGGGCCGCCATGTTGGTAAGGGGAGATGCAGTCAAGGGTTCTGGACTTAGGCCTAGTCCGGGCCGGCTAAATCGGTGGCTGAATCCGAGGCCCCAGAGTGGGTGTACGGTCACGAACAATGCTTTCCTGCATCAGGTTGCAGGCCCCAGAACCTCCACCAGTGTCGCGACGTGAATGTAGAGGTCGTATTTGAAGAAGCTGAGAAAGCAGCAGTGGGTCGGTCTTTTTATTTACTGCACCCCAGAAATTTTCTCGTCTTTCTCGTTGTTGCGTTCTGCATGAAAGCTAAAAGCATGCAGATGAGCGTATGCACTGTCGCCTTTGTCTTTCTCGCAGGACGCACGTGACAATATGTAACTGTATACAAATAAGACAACCTGTCGTATCATTCACTCTATGTGGCAGCATTAGATCAGATGGGGTTCGGTGAGGGTGTTCAGATAGATAGATGTATGAGAGACTTCGTTAGACCTGAGGTGCTCGACTCAATGCTCAGCGGGCCAGATAAAAAAAATTACATACACGCACGGTATGCAACATCATTACGCTCGTTTTATTCTCGACAAAACATTGTTTAAATTCGACTGTTTGGTCCTAGTTCTACGGCAAAACATTGTTTAATTTCGACTGTTTGGTCCTAGTTCTACTGGAGACCGTATTCACTATGGAATAAATATAGCAGACATATTCACGCCATTCCGACACCACTAGGCAGGAGCATACGTTTCTCGCCTGACCGCTTGGATGCAATGCCTCCTCCTTTCTTGTTGATATAATTAGGAAGAAAAAAAAAAGATGCAGGGATACATCCTCCTTATTTCTATGTATTGTTTCACTTGAATTTGCAGCAGTACCGCCAGTGCCCTTTAGTTTTGTTATAGCGATGCGCGTACCAGCTAATACTCTCATCTGCGGGAGCAGTTGAGAAGTCGTGCTTTGACTGCGGTCGTGGAAACTCCAGCGCCGGTTCTCTATTAGACTTTGTCTCGCACGATTCACAGGACACAGCTCCCCCATGTTCTACAAGGTGAGCCCACTGTCGAATCAACATGCTCCTGGGTATCTTGACTGGGAAGGGCAGTGCAGGAGCAGATCGCTAAAAGACCACAAGGAAGCGGGTTGAATCACATAGAGCCTTTCTGGTTGTGAACACTTAAATCACCAACAATACAACAGCCACGTGCAAATCACATTTTTCTTTCTCTTTTTGCTGTCCACTGTTTTTGAAGGCTCTCTGCAGTTTAGCATTGGCCGACCACTTTCGCGAATGCGCCCCGGCGCCTACCATTTTAGTCCTGCTGTTTCCGAAAGTGGGTTGAACTGGTCGTTCCTGCTGCCGACGACCTCTCCACCACGGGGTGCGTTTTTTCGAGGTCCGCGGCCGATGGTACTTCAGGCATGCTTGCTGCCGGCTCGTCTCAGCCGACCTCCATGGCTCACGGCACGGCTGACACGTCGGGTTCTGCGACGGCGGCGTCATCGAGCGCCCTGGCGTCTACAACGACTGCGGACATCGTCACGCCTGCTGTTCACCCCCCGGTCGCGAGGGCTTCAGTGTCAACGATGTCCGGGGGTGCCTCTCCACTCACCTCGGTAATCTGCGTGTCTGGCCGGCAGCAACCATCCTCGCCCTCGCGGTCTCTCGCGGGCGAGGTTGAAGCCAAGGGCTGTCAACCACGGCCAGACTTCCGAGATGTTGCGACTCTGACCGACGCTCCTGAGGACGACGTGCCTGATCTGCCTATGTCACAGCAGACCGCACATCTCACGCCTGGCATGCGGGCACCCATCTTCCATACCGACCTGCGCACGAACCGACGTGCGCCGACTACTGAGGGTGATTCGCCAGGTCAGGGTACGCCCACTGAGCCTCCTCTGGAGTCCAGGTCTGCTGATTCCCGTGACACGCCTCCTGCTGAGTTCTTGACGGAAGCCGTGGGCGAGCTGGCGTGTGACTGGACTGTGGGCACACCCTTTTACGGGCCGCATGCGTCATTCACCTCTGCCCGGCGTGTACAATCCTACTTGCTCACTGCCAGCGTGGGTGGTCAGATCCACTCATATTCAGATGCCACTCACGTCACGACACCTGCGTACCGTCATGGGCACCAGTGCTGTGCACGCCCGCGAGGGCACCGTCAAGGCCATTGCTTGTCGATGGGTGATCTGCAGGACTTCACTACGCCACTTCTAATTGCTTCGCGCGCAGGGGCCAAATCGGCTTTTGTGCACCCGTCGTCACCTCACCCTGAACGCATCTTTACTACCTGCAATGCTCACTCGCGACACCCTGTGCGCTCCCAGCTAGCCCCAGCTGGTCATCCTGTCACCCACTTGTGTGCAAACACAGTTTCGTAACGCTTACTTCTTCGTCCTCTGCGCAATTCCCAGTGTCGCCCACCAGAGACCCGCTGGCTCCCTTTGGTCACTACACGTTGACAAACTGGACTTCCTAAACGGACACCTTGCGGATTCTCGTTCATGTACATAGTCTCTTTCTCTTTCTTTGTCATATACACTTCAAATCGCGCAAAGCGCTAGGGGGGGAGCCCTGTAGTGCATGATCATCATCATCATTTTCTTGATCACCGCGCCGCGCCACTCGCGCAGCTGACGCGAGCTCGAGCTGCGCGAGGATTAGAACGAGCTTCTGGCCTGGCGGTTTGGACGCTGGTAGCCGCCGCGGCTCCTCTTCAGGCGTGCAATAAAGTGGCGAGATCAGCACGGCCCCATCTGCCGCCTTCGACGCCGTCTCACGTCTTTCTCCTCCTCGCCGCTACACTAGGTTTCAGAGTTCCAAGTAGTGAACGGTAAGCGACAACACCCGCAAACAAAGCTTCAGGCTGAACAGTGTTCAAATAAGTGCCTAAATTGAAAATATGCATCCATAGACACAAAAGACCCTTTGTAAAAGCCCCTCATAACTCCTGACTGGTTGTCACATATCAATGGGATGTGGCAGGAGCAGGAGGAAGAAATTAGACATTTGCGTAAAAACCACTTGCCCCTAATGCAACACCTTACGGCAGCGAAAGCCGTGAACCAAGTTAGTGACGATTGCGAAATTGGCAAAAAGAGTGCGACACACCAATGAAGAGACGAGGTCGATGCAGGGCACGTTGTCGGCGTACTCAATCTCAAGGTCGGCCAGGACACCTTCCTCCCGACACGCCTCCATGCTGCTCTTGAAGACGTGCGTGTTGTAGAAGTGCTGCATTGTCTCCGCGCACAGATTGATGCACAGGTGCTCCAGCTGACTCAACTGCATCGTAAATTTAGACCGTTTGCAGGTACAGCCATGTGAACGTTTTGAATCCTTTCTACTGGCTTTTGAGAAATATTTGGGTGCAGATAACATGAAGCTCCAGCGAAACCAACACAAAAAGAAGAACAGACTCTCCAGCCATGCTTAGTTAAGATTGGCGGTGGAGAAAGACCAAAGGGCCAACTTTTTAAAATAAAGACTGAAGACAAAACATGGCTGAAGAGTCTGTTTATACTTACAATTTTACCCAGTGAGACAGACTTGTCAAATATATTAACCTTTAAAATAAAACAATCTAAGCGCATCATTGATGACACCTTTGCGAGTAACAAAGCTTTTCTTCACTTTTTTTAATAACAGAAAGTTAGTAGGTGCAACATTTACGAACTCCTTATCTGCTTCACTGCAAATAGCTGGCCCTTTACTTTACTACGAAAAAATATGAGAGGTGGTAATAGAGGGCCTCATTTTGGGCCTTGTAGGCCTAATAAATACTACAGTAGACTCCCTTTAAGACAAACACAAAGGGGCCACAATCATTTGTTTGTCTTATCAGAAGTGCCCCAAAAAATGAAATGCTAACATGCCAAGTATGCCCAATTAAGTCGCTTGAAAACACTGAATGAAGTGTACTTATAACGCAGAGAAAAGCAACCAAAAAAACATTTATTTGACTCAGCTTGATAAAAACTGTGCTTTTGAGTAGAGTATGTAGACTAATCTAATGAATACTCGATTTCGCTAGTTCATAACAAATATACTAAGGAATAAATTGTTATCACATTTTAACAACAAAACTGTAGCATGATCCTATTTTGACGATTTGGCACACAAAAAAGACACGATGCAGCCATATTTAGTGTGCAAAATTACCTTCCTTTGTTCTGCACTTTCAATATGAAAATGGCGCATCACAACTTGCTGCATTCCACTGTGAACAGGTACCATGCACACAGGCCCAAAGCAAAACAATGCAAACTGACCACATGTGGTCAGGCGCCATTGTGTGACAGCAATGACAATGCATATGACTCCTCTGATAGGAGTGCTAGTGCCGCATATGTGGTTGCCGTTTCATGAAATTATAACGTAAAGACAATCTTTGTTACTGTTTTCACTTTCATTTTTCTTTTTTCCGCTTCCGTTCTCTTACATTTTACCCTCCAGACACACACTTGTGTTCTGTTCTCTACTGTACTCTGGTTGGTGAACTCAACGTGAGCAGAATACGAAAGGACAAACGCTTTTTTTTGCTTTCTTTGCTGATAAAGCCGGCTCTTTTTCCACCTACAAGCCAGCGGTGAGAGAGATACCAGCTTTATGTGGTGACCTTACTTTTCCATTTATCCCGCTTTCTCTCTCCACGTCGCAATTCGTTTTCGATTTGCTTTGAGTCTTAGCACCAGAAGGTATTGGTTTTTTTTTCGGTTTGCTTTCTTTTGTTCGCCTGAATGCCCCCATCAAGATATAAAGTTCGTTGCACAGAATTATCGTCGTTCCTGTTTGCTGCTAACAGAAGACAGAAGAGCCTGGTACATGGTCCGTCTTGAGCAGATTTTTTTGCATTAAGTCTGTGGGAAACCAAACAAACTCTCCTGTGTTGTTCGTCTTAAGCAAGAATTCGTCCTAACAGAGTTCATCTTAAAAAGAGTTTGCCGTAATTCTACATTATGCACCACCAAACCCGAAGTGCTATTTCTCCAGAGAGAACAAGGCGAAGGAGCCACACTGGACGATTGCTAGATTTCTATTGAAATTTCACTTGGAACACATGAGGCCCTCAGTAATGACATCCAAGCAAAACACTGGTACAGAGGAACAAAAATGTTTCAAAAGCCAGGTGAGTTCATGATTCTGAAACATTTACTCTAACTCAACAAAATATGACAAGATTACATAGATACTTCTCGGCACCTATGCGAGTGGTATCTTCAGTATAGACTGACATCAAATGAGTGGAGGCTGTCCAGTCCACTACTCGTGACGTGTGTCTCTGTAAACGTCCACTTAGGTCCGCAGTCATTGTACACCGATTTGTCTTAATGGATAAACTCTGATTCTCCTTTCGCCCACTCAACCACCGCCCCCGTTTGTTGCTGAGCCAGCATGGTCGCATTGTTGAAGACGAAGGTATGTACAGTTAAATCTAGGTACAAGAAAATTTACAAATTCCCAGAAAAATCTGTTATAAAGAAGGTTTGGTTAATGCAGGTTTGGTACACGAATTCTAAAAAGAACTGAAGGCAGAGCTAACGCAAAACAGTTATTGAGCACCAGAATTCTAAAAAGAACTGAAGGCAGAGCTAACCCAAAACAGTTATTGAGCAGTAAATAAACTGTGTTATTATTGTGATAGCAATTATATGGACACTCGTGATGGGGTTTTGGTGTCACCGTCGTGTTCCGTAAACGTCCAAATTAATAACATGCCCCCACGCATTGTAACTTTTACGAGCAAGTAAAAGCACGCAAGCACTGCTGAAGCAGCGATAAAATGAGCTAGCCCATTTCTACCGCCTGCGCGGTGCACACGATAACATCCCTTCGTGTGTTAGAACCACCGTTGAATGCCCAAACAGAAAGAAGGAAACCACCTGTATTGCGCGAGCTAGCAAAAACGCGTGGGGGGGGGGGGGGGCAATTTTTAAGGGCACGGTCGTTGGCGTGCTTGCTATCTCGAAAGCATCAGTGCACTTTCAAGAGTGCGTTTTCAACACAAAGAGACTGTGAAAAAAAGAGCACTTCTCCCTGGAGCGGGGCTGTATTTGCTTACACGAACATTTAGTAGGAGTTCCGCGATATCGGCCGGATCTAAAAGAGTTGGCTGCCAGCTGTTTACTTTGTATAAAATTGAAGTTTGTTGCTATTGCATTCATTGCATTACATTCAACATACCGTCGTGTTGCCCAGGCTAATCGCGAAGGCTACAGTCCTGCAACTCACAGCACGGCGCAAAACGGAAGCGCTTGACGAGTTGACCACTGAAGATCTGCCCTGATCACTTTGGTCTCAGCGTTTCCATCAGCAACTGATCTGACATCTCTTCGATAATGACACAAAAAAAGCAAAGTTGAACATCACCGGGGGTAACGTACACCATGCACGCAAGCCATGCATGTGCGCACGGCATCGAAAACGAGGAGCGAATGGCACGGATACCGCGGAAAACCCTTCGGTAAAGCACCCTCCATATGCTGCGCAGCCCCACATATATGAAGCTAGCTAAAAGCGTGACATTGCCAACGCAAAAGCAGCTTTTTTTTTTTTTTGGTTTGGGGGGGGGGGGGGATAGGTGGGCACATTTGCACAAACAGTGGCAAAACAGCGGCTCGTGGGACGCAGGCCCGCCCGCTCGCCTCGCGCACTTCCGTGCACAGAAAAAAGCCACTGCCACTTTGGGCTTCGTCAGCTGCGGGGCAACCGCGGAAGATGCTCGTGCCAAAAATGACTAAATCCGGGGCTAACTTCTCTAACTGTTCGTGGCAGAAATTCGTTATATCAAGGATGTCTCCTGTTGTTACTTTGTCACATGGAGGCTGCAAACACATGTGTATCTATGGAATAACGGCATGCAATAGGAAAACTTCATTATACTCAGGAACTCATTACGTGGAGGTTCGTCATAAGCAGGTTTAACTGTATGTTCAGCTGCTTTCAACAAGCTCGGTCCTGGAACACATTGCATTAGCGACATCCCCTTTGTATTCTTTGAGACTCATTACGCTTGTCCTGCCTGTTTGGTCGTTGTAACCAGCATCGCAATACCTGCATTGTACTTTGTATACGAGCCGGCTTTGATCATTCACGTGTGGTACGGAGGGTGCCATCCGCATAGGTGATGCAACGTTTATGTACTATATTCTGATATTTTTGTTAAGTCAGAGTAAATAATTCAGAATCACAAGTATATAAAGATGGTGCAATAGACACAGATAGAGCGAACCTCACCTTGACGTCCTCGAAGCCAAACATGTCGAGTATGCCGATGAATCCATCAGTGGCGTGTCGCACTGCCGAGTTGAGCACGCTCATCGACTTGGACGACTTGGCACCACTCGAGCCGATTGTCGACGCATGCTGGCTTCCGGTGTCTGTGAAGTTTTAAAGTATAACACAATCCTCGTGCTTATTTCTGTAAATGAAATCATTGTTGAAACATTTGGCAAACTTATGAGTTGAACATATACCTCATGTGATCAGCAGTATATATGAGAACTGACAGCAAATATTGTGAATGAAGCTATAGTGGATGTTATTAGAAGTAATTATAATAAAAATTAAAGAAAGTGAAGCGGACATAAAGTGGACTTTCCGCCAGCAGAGACCCAACCTGTAACTTTTATAAGTAAGTTGTAACTCAGTTGGTAGGGCATCAGACGTGGTAATTCGAAGGTTGCAGGTCCGGTCTCTGCCAGGGGCGGCAAGGTATCTTTTCATCCACTTTGCTTTCTTCATATGTACATTACAATTACTACTAATGACAATCTCTATGCTTTCCTTAGCATTATTATGTGTAAGTTGTGTCTGAGAAAAAAAAACAAGGCCTTATGTTTAAGTTCTGCTTGGGCAGGTTTGTTCATCATTTTGCACTGGTAAATCAATCTTTAAGTTTCCTTCATGACCAGTCTAACAAGGTATGACTGAGTGTTCAACCAAAACCTTTCAATCGTTTTGTTTCTGTGTTACCGTTGATTCAACTCCTTTGCACAGTGGCCCACTTGCAATGAAGCGCTCACACCCTGCACTCCATTAGCCCTCTACTTGTGGTCTCTATGGCCCCTTTTACCATATTGTTTACTCTTTTACTTTTTCTTTTGAAAGTTTCGCCGCACGGGCAATCCAGTGAGTGGGTCAGCAACAAATTATAATGTCGTTCGAAGAAAGGCTCAGTTCCTAAAAAATGTAGCCATTGCAGCAAGCTTGGTGTGGTCTAAGGCTTCAGTGTAAACTTTGCAATTTAAGCACAACATGTGAGCTTCGGTTTGACCTAGGTATTGTACATCACCGGGCATTCTAGCAAATAAGTGAGAGTTTCTTGTGTCACAGGTCAAATCACTGTTAATTTCCAGCTTGATGTTTGTTCTACTGATTTACACAGTTGCCATTGTCAACGGTGCAAGCACTTGACAGAGGGCATTTTTCTAAAGCATGGCACCATCCTTATAACACCTCAGGCCAGCTGCTCGTGGTAGCTAGTCACACTAAATGTGCCACGCATCTTGCTGCAAGCCATCAACAAAACACGGTCACAGAAGGCACGTTGCACCCGTTGATGGTCAATGATACTCGCGTATGGTCAGTCGACATTGGCAAGTTCCTCCTCTGCTTTCCCTGGTAGGACACCAAAAGAATTACTGACCAAGGCGGGTCTCGTGCCCTCTACGTTAGTTGTTTCTATTCAATTTTTATTACGTTCCTGAGGGTACATATGTTGGTTATATAAATATATACATATACATGCATTGAGAAACGATCGACGAACGTGCAAAAATGTTTATTACTTCCAACGTTTTGACACGAGGGTCTGCCTTTGTCAGGTATTCTCACACACACACACACACACACACACACACACACACACACACACACACAGAAGAATAACTTGGGTTGCCGCAAGACTACAAATATAAAAGTAGATGCGCTTTCACATTACAACTTGTTAATGCCCACGTTACACACCATGCATCAATCGATTGTAAAGCATTGTTTAGTTATATATATATATATATATATATATATATACACACACACACAAAGTATAAAAGTACATGCGCTTTCACATAAAGATAAAAACTTGTTTATTCAGCCGACGTTTTCGATGGGAGCCCCATCTTTTTCAAGGCATAATACTATTTACACATTTTCGTGTCTTCTTATAGCTTCTCGAGACAGGAGGGAAGGGGACAGAAGAAAAATATTAACAACAACAAAAAAAAAGACGAGAAAAAAGAGGAGGAATAAACATTAGAAAGAAGCAAGAGGGACATGGTGGAATTAGAAAGGAACAGGAACTCAACAAAGTAAGGCGAACGTAAACGAGCTATGCCATTATTGTCAACAATACCTCCCAAGCACCCATCCTTCCCCCAAGTGGACATATGGATCCACAGAAGCACTGGATCCACAGAAGCACTTCTTTATTGTAACGGGGTTTGTTTGCAGAGCAGAACGCATAAGGAGAAGCAGTCAGCAGCGTCTGGCCAAGCGCAGCAAGCACGAGCTTATGCTGATGGCGATGCCCCTGCGGGGCATCGCCATCAGCATAAGCTCGTGCTTTTTTCTCACTACAGTCGCCCTCTTTTTCTCACTACAGTCGCCCTCTGCAAAAAAAGGCCCCATCCTGGTGGATTACGGAGAAAAAACAACTAATGGGTCAGAGTAAGGCTTGAGGCGAGAGACGTGGACAGTGTCACGGCAGCAGTAGCGTAGGTCTGGATGGGATGATGGGCTCCATGATGTAGTTGACGAGTGACGTTTGGTCTACAACGCAGTATGGTCCGAGGTATTTGGGAAGAAGTTTTGTGGAGTGGCCAGGTGCACTCGCAGGTGCCCGAAGCTATACCAATGAACCAGGTGAAATGTTTGGAGCCGAACGGTCCACAGGTTGGCAGGATTGCTGCTGCCACTGGTCTTCAGTCGAAAAAGAGCGGGCAAGCTGGCGGCATTTTTTAAGATGTCGGGTAGCTTCGGACAGAGTTGTACTTTCGGACTCATCAGGTTCATATGGAAGAATAGTGTCTACTGTGTTAGAAGGTTCTCGTCCGTAGAAAAGAAAATACGTCGAACCCAGTAGTAGCTTGTACGGCAGTATTAAAGTCAACTGCCGATTTTTCGGACATGCCCGAAATTCGGACATCTTCGCGGCACCGCCATGAGCCCCAAAAAATCAATGTATGAGGAAGTCTAAAATTTCGGACGCTCGAAACCGCCGGAGTCCAATTTTCCGAACTTTTTGACGTGACGGAAGGTAAAAAACTACCACTGACCTCCAGTGGAAACCACCACAACTGCGTCACACGCGATTAGGATCGCATAAATGAGCGCGCTGGTCTACTGTGGCAGCATCTGTTGCTTGGACTCATTGATCGTTAGCGGAGAAACACACGGCCTCCGAGATTCCTAACACTGGCCCTGTTTATCGTGCAAGGGTGTTTCGCTGACAATCACAACTATCCACCCGGAAATTTTTTGGAGCCAATAAAGTTCTTTTCGCTTTAGCGCTTGTGCTCGTGCGTGCCACTTTGGCTTACCGCGCAGCACTTTGGCGAAGCATTTCCCCACTTAGAACTAGAACTAACCGTCACACACCGATTTGGTCTGGCCACGCTGGCTATCTTGAATGTCTACTAGCGCCACCTCCAGAGTACCCGAGACACCGTCGCCTGCAGTGGCACCGTTTTGTTTACGCAGCCCACATGGTGTTTGGCTAACCTAGTGCGTGGTTGTGCGATCATGTGAAGTGTGCTCTGCAACGCTAAGCCTAGGTGCTTCGACGCTCATCAGCAAACTCCTTTGTTCACATCGTCAGGATTTCGCTTGCCTGCGATGGCCCACACTCCGTGTGGTGTCATGTGAAGCCTGTGTGACGTCACACTGATACCGCCGGTGCTTCATGGCTATATAAGTGCTGTGAACCGGGCGCTCAGTGTTCTTTTGAACTCCGCATGCATGTAACAATAAACCGTCTTACTGTTCTTCGTTCACGGCCACTCTGGCTCTGCTCGTCCCTTGAAGCTACAACAGATTGGCGATGAGGATGGAATCCAAATTCCACTGGGCTACAAGACACCATTAGCGGCGGTTCTGAAGCACTGCGAAGATACAAGCAGGATGGCGACATTGGGAAGGTTCGATCAGTTCATCGAGGATGGTGACGAAGATTTTCAGTCCTATGTGGAGCGGTTCGACCACTTCCCGAAGGCCTCCCAGGTGAGCGGCGACCTGAAGGGGTCAGTGTTCATAACGGCAATAGAAAAGAAGGCCTACAAAACTCAGAAAAGCCAGAAAACAAGACGTACACACAGTTAGTACAGACACTGAAAGAGCAGTACGTTCCCGAAACTTCCATGATCGCCGAGCGTTTCAAATTCAATCGTTGTTTTCAACAAGATGGGCAAGCGATGACAGCCTTCGCTGTAAAGCTGAAGCGGTTGGCGACATCCTGTGATTTCGGAACATTTCTGGATGACGCGCTGCGCGACCGGTTTGTGGCAGGACTTTGCGACAAAGAAACACATTCAGAGCTGTTAAAGACAAGCAAGTTGGCTTTTAAAGAGGCCTGCGATATCGCTAGGAGTATTGAGTTGGCCCAGAAAGAAAGCCAGGATTTTCAGCCCAAGTCGGCGCAAGGAATGATCAGCACCCTTAACCGCAAAACAGAGAGCGGGAAACGCCCACCACACTGGAGAGAAGAAACTTCGGGGATGCCTGCTGGCACCAGGAGAACGGAACCAGTGCACTGTTTTCAATGCGGCTCAGAGCATGAAGCATCTATCTGCAAATTTCGAAAGTACCGTTGTCGGGTGTGTAAACGGTTTGGACACTAACCCCCGAATGCAGAGATGTTACTTGACTCGTTCTTGACTCAAGACAGTCTTGCCGGTCGCCATAAATCGTTCTCGAACTTGCGGATGACTTCAAGGCGACTTGGCTCGGTCGAAGTCAGGACAAGTTTCAAGTCAGCTGCGGGGCTAGCTTGAAAGCGACTTCACGCGTTATTCTAACATGGCCACCTCTCGAATGGACGTCGCGTGAAAGGTGGCCGCTTTTGAGTTTGCTTGCCTCGCCATAAGCGTAGCATTTTTTGAGGCGCACTGCCTGTCGAAGATTCTTGGAACCGCTTTACGTGACCAAGGAAATCCGATGGAGTTGTACGACAAGCAACAATTCCACGCTAGGTACAGATTCATGAAGAACGCCGTGCGGCAGCTGCTCATTATGTTGCCGCTCCGTGAAAGTGGGGACAACCGAAGACAGCCCGTGCATCCAGTGTTACAGCTACTGATGGCTCTCAGGTTTTACAGCGCTGGCACATTCCAACCAGTCACCGGAAATTTCGTCCGCATTTCGTAGTCGACAGTGTGCCGTGCAGTCGAAAAAGTTACGCTACTCATCGCAAAGCACCTGTACGCGATGCTGGTGCGCTTTCCGCAGCCGGCGGACTGTTATGAAGTGGCTGAGTTCCCTTGCGTTACAGGTTGTGTCGACTACACACACGTACGTGCGTATTAATAGCCCCGGTGTCGACAACGTCGAAGTGTTCCGTAACTGCAAAGGCTATTTCTGTTTTTATATAACACGACGACATTTTCCGTCTCTTTCGGTAAAAAATAAATGACTCTGTGCTGTGTCCGTGTGCCTCGTCTATCTTTTCGTCCCGTCTAGGGCACTGTTTCTCGCTCAGATAGCATCGCTTGTAGCACAACGCCACGTAGAATTCCACACACATAAAAAAGAGGTGCCCCTATCACGGTTTTTTTTTATCCGCTTCACCATCACGCAGCAAGACACTGCTGCACCCCACGAGACAAAATTCTGCTGAGGGCAATGTGCTGACCCCCGCTTTTTCTCTTGTTTACCAAGCTCAACAAAAGGATACTAAGCACATTTGTTCCCAGAACTTGTTATATATATATATATATATATATCGTGACGTGGCCGAAGACAGGAGACTTCTTGTTGGAATGTAACTGTTTATTTGGGCGAACCTGTGCCCGGTAAACAGAAAGTCCAATTACAGCAGCAGTCTCGCACAGATACCAGTCTCAGACTGATAGCGGCGAACGGAGCGTCGGCCTTCGATCAACAACTGACAAGCGGCGAAGCGCGTCGGCATTTATACTCCCGCCGTCGAATGTTCTAGCGCTATCGCTGGCGGCGGCGTACGTTCCAGAACAATCTGTACCATTCGCACAGTGGGCGTGATCTTATCGAAATGATCTACTACAGTCCGGAACTCTCTCGAAAACTGCAGGCGCGGTTTGCGCTGAGAATCGTGTGGTGTTTTGGGACGATAACAAAAACTTGGGAAATGGAACGTGGCAATATATATATATAACTGCGACCTAGCCCACTACAGGCATGCACACAGGCGAACAGAAAGGCAAATACCGTGAAAATCGCGTCACCTCGTGAGCCAGGTCAGCACAAATACATGCCGTGGCGTTCGATTGAAAAAAAAAAAAAAAAACGAGGAAAGAACCCAACGCGATGCTTGCTTCGCCTCCAAACAAGCAACCACGGAGAAACGCGCCGCATTTGGGTGGCCACTGAAACCAGCGGGTAACGAATGCTTTACAAAAGCAACACTGCGCATCGCTGTGACGGCAGGCACCACGTGCCACTCGTTAGCCGTAAAATGTCAGGAATATGCTTGTGGCCCTTCGTTTTTATAGTTATTTTAAAACGTACGGTGTTTTTTTGATGTAATGCGTGCCTTATGCGAACAACTTCATTATTACCCTCGTTAGCAGGCGAGCAGCGTGTTTCTGCTTTGAAGCTCGTTCTTGACTTGATCAAGCAAGACAGCCTGAGCATCTATGAAACGCAAAGGCTGACTTGGGCGTTTTGAAGTCCGCTGCTTGCTTCGCGTCGACTTGCTCAAGTCAAGTCGAAGTCACGAGCCAAGTAACATCTCTGCATTCGGGGGTTAGCGAAGATGTGTAGGGACAGAGGTAGAGACGCTGCGAACGTGATAGACGAGGAAAGTGACGCGGGTGAACATGTGCTGTTCAATATTTATTCCTGCGAGGGGCGCACCAGACTCTACGAAATTTGCCTGAAGCTAGATCATAAAAGTGTGCGTATGCAGATTGACACAGGGGCATCTGTGTCAATTGTAGCAGAGTCACTGTGCCAAAAATATTGGCCCAGCCTACCCTTAGAGCTATGCAGTCTCAAGCTAAAAACCTATGGTGGCACTCCGCTGACGGTAAAAGGGAAGCTAAACGTTTCCGTAGAGCACAATGGTCAGTACAAGCAACTTTTGCTAATTGTCGTGAAAACAAACGAGAGCACTAACATTATGCTGTTGGGGCGAGACTGGCTGTCAGCACTGAAAATAGACTGGGCTAGTGTGCATGGGGTTTGCTTGGACAAAGTGGTGTTGCTGCTTGAAAAATATGCTAAGATTTTTGAGCCTACCTTGGGTCTAATTAAAAACAGGGCCATTAAGTTAGTGCTTAAAGATAATAATAGCACACCCATTTTTTGTAAACGTGGTCGGTACCGTTTTCAATTAAAGAAGCAGCGTCTTTGAAACTGCAGAACCTCGTGAAAACAGGAGTGCTAGTACCTGTTCAGCAGAGTGAATGGGTGACACCACTAGTAGGGGTACCGAAACCAAACAACCAGGTCAGGGTGAGTGGGGATTTCAAGGTGACACTAAACCCATGCCTAAGAACTGATCATTACCCCCTTCCCGTGATTGAGGATCTGTTTGTAAAGCTGGCTGGTTGCAAATATTTCACGGTGTTGGATTTGTCCACTGCATACCAGCAGCTGGAATTGCATCCCCAAGCGCAGTCGCTAGTCGTGATCAACACGACTAGCGACTGCGCTAGTCGTGTTGATCAGTACTATCGCAGCCGTGATCGCGGTCGACTAGCGCAGTCGTGATCGCAGTCGACTAGCGCAGTCGCAACACAACTTTTTGGAGCCAATAAAGTTCTTTTCGCTTTAGCGCTCGTGCTCGTGCGTGCCACTCTGGCTTCCCGCGCAGCCCATTCGCGAAGCGTTTCACCACTTCGAACTAGAACTAACCGTCACACACGGATTTGGTCTGGCCACGCTGGCTATCTTGAATGTTTATCAGCGCCACATTCCGGAGTACCCGAGGCACCGTTGCCTGCTGTCGCGCCGTTTTGTTTACGCAGCCCACATGGTGTTTGGCTAGCCTAGTGCGTGGTTGTGCGATCGTGTGAAGTGTGCTCTCCAACGCTAAGCCTAGGTGCTTCGACGCTCATCAGCAAACTTTTTTGTTCACATCGTCAGGATTTCGCTTGCCTGCGATAGCCCACAGTTTTCGCCGATGGCATCGAAGCGCGGAAAACAGTACCGTCGTTAACGATGAAGAAGAAAGCCGCCTTTATTAAGTTAGTGAAGAGTGGCAGATCGCAGGCTGACGTGAGCAAGGAGTTCGGCATTAACAAGCAAACAGTTTCCGAGTTCCCGAGGAACAAAGACAAGATCTTGGAAGCGGCCGAAAAACCGTCTGGTGCCCACCAAAAGATCAATGCAAGCCAAGGTGTTCATTCAAAGCTTGAGGACGCTCTCGTCGTGCAGCTTTATTCAATGATTGCCAAGCAGTTACCAGTCTCGGGCTGCATCTTGAAGCAAAAAGCGGAAGTTCTCGCGCCTCGAATAGACATCACAGATTTCAAGTTCAGTGATGGATGGCTGAGAAACTTTAAGCATCGGGATGACCTCAAGTTAAAGAAGATGTGTGGCGAAAGCGGCACCATCGACAGTGCAGTTATTGCGCAGTACCGCAGAGGAAAACTCCAGTCTTTGTTGCAGCAATTCTCTGCTGACAACATTTTCAAATGCGACGAAACTGGCTTGTTTTACAAGCTGCTGCCGGAAAGAACACTCGCTTTTGCTGGTGACACATGCCATGGTGGCAAGCGTAGCAAAGAACGGCTGACCGTTCTTGTCGGCAGCAACATGTCTGACAGCGAGAAACTTCCTTTGTTAGTAATCGGGAAGTCCAAGATCCCAAGGAGTTTTAAAGGGGCAATGCTGCCAGCGTTATACGAAGCCAACAAAAAGGCATGGGTAACACAGCAGTTGTTTGAGAGTTTTGTCCGCAGGTTGGACAGGAAGTTTGAACAACAGAACAGACGTGTTCTGCTCTTCATTGACAGCTGCACTGCTCATGGTCACATCAATACTTTAAGGCTATTTAGCTGGAATTCATGCCACCCAACATGACTGCGATCCTCCAACCGATGGACCAAGGCGTTATCCGTAACCTGAAAATTTTGTATCGTTCACGTATACTCAACCGCATGGTGCTGTGCTCAGAAAACGGGAAAGGCTACAGCGTTGACCTTCGGTCTGCTGTCGGAATGCTTACGGACGCATGGAAGGCAGTAATGCAAGCCACGCTTCGCAACTGCTTTCGCCACATGGGCTTCATACTCGACACAGAGGCAGCAGACTTGCCTGAAGAAAGTGACAGCGTGACTGACTTGTGCCCTCTCATGGACGATATTATCAACGACCTCAGCTCTTCTGGTGCTTCCATGCCCACAGAAATAACTTTCCAGCTGTTCGTCCATGCTGACAATGAGCTCGACTTCTGAGCAGAGCTAACCGACGACGAAATAGTCAGTCAGGTTATGGCGAATTCAGACGACTCCGATGTCGAAAAAGAGGAACCAACGCCTGCGCCACCTACGACCGCCGAATTGATGCGAGCATTGATGACGCTGTCATCGGTGTACAGTGATGACATGACCCTTGCTCAGATCGAGGCGAATGTGATCACATGCAAGCAGAACGCCGTTCAAACAAGGATCAACCAGTTTTTCAAGCCACTGCAGCTCTAACACCGGCTGCCCTGACAGCACCCGCTGTCGGCTGCATGCATTTTTTTTAACGGCTCGATTTAGAGCCACCCCATTGATGCTTTGGCAGAGTTCCGGAAGTCTGGTACTTCGACCTTGACCCTCTTGATCCGAGAAATATCAATGAAATGGTGTGCTTTTTGCTTGCATTGAAAAATATTAGCAAAATGGTGCTTTTTTTTTTTTTGCTTGCATTAAAAATTATCAGTAAAATAATGTGTTTTTTTTTTTTGCTTGCATTCATTTTTTCAGACTGCCCGAATTTCCAGACGGTTTTTCGCTCCCTGGAGGGTCCGAAAAATCGGCAGTTGACTGTATACGTGTAGATGATGAATGGGAGAACTTGGTCCCAATTTGAATGATCAGAGATGACGTACATCAACAGCATATCGCAGAGAGTACAGTTGAACCATTCCATTATGCCATTCGTCTGAGGGTGGTACACTGTACTTGTGCAGTGCACGATTTGGCATTCGTTGAGTAATGCCTTTCGATGCGTCAGAAAGGAAGGCATGGTCTCTGTCACTGAAGAGCTCGCGATGGGCACCATGACGCAGAACGAATCGTTGCAAAAGAAACGTTCCAATGTCACGGGCTGTGGCAGTCAGCAGCGCGGCTGTTTTGGCATAGCGTGTGGGATGGTCTATCGCAACAACAATCCAGCGATTACCAGCTACAGTTGATGGTAGTGGTCTATAAATGTCAATGCAGACGTGATTAAAAGGTCGACTAGGACAAGGAAGAGGTTGTGACGGGTAGACTTGCCCAGGAGGTAACTTTCATCATTGGTACTGAGCACACGAGCTAATGAATTTCTGCACGTAGTTGTACATGCCGCGCCAACAAAATCTGAGTTGAAGCCTAGCGTATGTCTTGAAGAGGCCTGCGTGGGCGCACTGTGGGTCAACATGGAAAGCTTCGCACATAACAGCTTGAAGATGGTGGGGTATTACAAGGAGCCACTTGCGGTCATTGAAAAGGTAGTTGCGTCAATAAAAAAAGATCGACCCTTAGGCAAAAGTTGCTAGCCTGGCCGCGGAGAGCGCGAGATGGCGAAGGAGTGAGAGGATTAGAAAGAATGCTTATGAGGCCACTGATCCAGGAATCTTTTCGTTGTTCACCCGTCATGTTGTGCAAGGCGGATGCGCAAGTGCCGGCTCAAGGGAAGAGAGGCAAACACCTTCATCCGATATGGGTGAGTGAAAAAGGACGTCGACGTCCATGTGCTCGCAACCGGATCTGTAAATACCGTGAATGTCGTACTCCTGAAGTTTGACCGCTCAGCGAGCGAGTCGTCCGGAAGTGTGAATAGCCAATAAAGGGCGTGGTAGTCAGTGACGACGTTGAATGCATGGCCAAGAATAGTGAGCTGCTGGGCACCGAAACAATACTTCTTGAAACTGAGTTGAAGGCCGGCGTCGGTGAGGCGTGTGAGGACATGCTCGAGACGATTTAAATGGGTGTCGAAATCATCGGAAAAGACAACTACATCATCGAGATAGCATAAAGATGTGTTCCACTAGAGGCCTCGTAAAATAGTGTCCATTATTCCTTCAAAAGTAGCTGAAGCTTTACAAAGGCCGAAAGGCTTAACGGTAAATTCGTGTAATCCATCAGTTGTGACAGAGGCTGTTTTCGGTCAGTCAGATGCTTGTATAGGAACTTGCCAGTATACAGAGCATAAATCCAGCAAAGAGAAGTATTCTGCTTCCTGAAAACAATCAAGGGCATCGTCTATTTATGGTAATGGGTAAACGTCTTTACGGGTGATCTTGTTTAAGCGTCGGTAGTCCACACAGAACCGAATGGAGCCGTCCTTCTTAACAAGAACGACAGGTGACGCCTAGGAACTGTTAGAAGGCTGTACAATACACCGCTGGAGCATGTCGGCAACCTGGTCATCAATAACACGGTGGTTCGTCGCTGAGACTCAGTAGGGACGCTGCCGTAGAAACGTATGGCTTCCTGTGTCAATCTTGTGAGATATGTTCAATGTGCGACCGAGGCCAGAAGCGTGGCTGTAAAAAGAAGTGCAAAACTTTTGCAGCAGGTTGCCCAACTGGCTTCTTTCTGAAGAAGACGTTGCGACATCAATGGAGCGGCAGAAAGCATCAAGGAGTGACTGGACAACAACAGGGTCAGAAATGAGTGCGCTGAAGTCCATAGAAAGTAAACTAGACGGATCGTCAAAAATGTGACAGGCGTCGATCGGATGCACGTGATCGCTACATCCACCATGGAATAAAGGTAAAGGCCCTTCTAGCGTGTTGTACACGAGTGTCTTTGTGACGCCATGGCGGAGAGTAAAGAGAGCAACGGGCAGTGAAGGACATTTGGGTTGAATGAACAGGGCAGAGATCATAAATAGAACATCACCGTCGAAACAGCGTCACATGACACAGTCACCAGCAGAGACGAGCGCGATGGTTCGATGGTGTCATCAGAAATAGACAGTTTATAATATGAAATGGCGGCTTCAACAGCGTAAACATTAGGAAGTGCAGACAGCTCAAGTCCAGTGCAACAGCAGTCAATGACGGCATTATTATTCGCAAGGAAGTTCCAGCCGAGTATTATATCATGGGAACACGAGGGCAGCACTACACATTCGACGATATACATAATCCCTTGGATGGCGTCTCGTGTCGTACAGGCTGCAAGAGGTGTTATGCTTTGTGCGTTAACCGTTCTAAGAGAGAGACCGGATAATGGCGTCAGAACTTTGCAGAGTTTGCAGCACAGGTGGGCGGAAAGGACGGATAGAGCGGTTACGGTGTCGACAAGTGCCATGACGACAATACCATCGACTGACACTTCAATGACATTAGCTAGACAGGGGCTAGGACTTGTGCATGGTGATGGGGATGCAGTTTTTGCCTTGGGAACTGCGGTCGTTAGTTTTCCTGATCGGTGGGTGCAGAACGGCATGCATAGGGAAAGGCAAACGTCGACGTGGAGATGGGGAGCGGTGGGTTAGGCCGAGTGGACGATCAGGGGGAAAAGAAGAGGAAGAACGACTTGAAAACACAGAAGAAAGCTGAAGGTCAAACGAGGGCATTCATCGAATGTTCGGAGCAGCCTGGCGATGACGGCAATAATGTGCCACGTGGCCCACACCGCCACAAGCAAAACATATAGGACGGTTGTCGTAGGTCCGCCATTGGTCAACGTAGACACAAAGTTGTGGCCGGGGGGCAGAAAACTGCGGCCGAGTTGGTATCGGCATAGGCAGCTGTGAACAGGTCGGCGGTGAAAAGGGCAGTGACGAATACATAGGCGCTGGCTGGAACGCTTGCTGTCGACAACAAGCAAAGGCCTCGGCGTTTGTGAGAGGTGCGGCGACTGGCGGCGGTTCACGGGCAGGAGGAAGAGCTTGTGCGACCTGGTCTTGAATGAAGTCGCGAAGTGTAGACACCAATCATCATGGTTGATCGGGTACACAGGACATCAAAATGAGTTGACGAGCAACCTCAGTGCGGATGAACTCTTGGATCTTTGAGAGAACAGGGGCATGGTCGTCTTCTATGCCAAGGGTGGACAGGCTGGACAAAGAGTCGTCGGGAACCGCGAAACGTCGGGTGGAAAGACGTTGCCTGCGCAACTTGTCGAAACTCTGGCAAAACACGGTGAGTTCAACGACAGTGCGAGGACTCTTAGAAAGCAACATTTAGAAAGCGTCGTCCTGAATGCCCTTCATGATGTGCTTGATCTTGAGCTCTTCAGACATCGACCTGTTGACTCGCTTGCAAAGGTCCAGAACGTTCTCAATACAGCTTGTGAAATTCTCACCAAGCTGCTGGAACCGAGTATGCTAGCATTGTTCGGCACGACGTTTCCGTACCTCAGGCCGTCTGAAAACTTGTGTGGCTTAGTGGTTTATGAACCACAGCTTGGCCACATCCTACAGGTAAAAGAAGACGTAGGCCAACTTGGCGGTATCATCCCATTTGTTTTGAGCACTCACTCACTCGTACATAGAAATCTAGTCATGAACGTCCTTGTCTTCTGTGCTTGAGAAAACAGGGGAATTTCGCAGACGCAGAGAACCAGCACAGAGGACAGTAGGTGGCGCCGATGGAGGAATTGGAGCGGCGCTTGCGTCGGTAGGCATAATAGACCGTAAAATGCAATTCTGAAGCTCCAGGATGATCAAAACCCCGCAGACTCCACCACTTGTAACGGGGTTTATTTGCAGAGCTGATTGCAGAAGGAGAAGCAGTCAGCAGTGTCCGGCTTAGTGCAGCAAGCACAAGCTTGTACTGATGGCGATGACCCTGAGGCGCAGAAAAATGCCACTGAGGCACTTCTTCTTCGCTACAACACACACACACACACACACACACACACACACACACGCACGCACACGCATATATATATATATCAAGCGAGTGTCTTCTGTGAATCCAGTGATAAATAGAAATTGGCTTGAGCGGACAAACGTACGAAAACTTTTATTACTCCTACGTTTCGGCCATGGTCCGGCCTTCGTTAGGGAATACATTGCAAATGCCAACGTGCTGCTTATATACATTGGGGGCCCCCAACACGTGTCTATTTAATATCTAATGTCACATATATGACAGTGGTACACAAATCAACATGCAAAACAGCACGATGTGATAATGACACGACTATATCACGAAATGATAATATACGGTTAAGTCTGCGCAGCAAAAAAGAGCATTTTTCACAGTCACAGAAAGGATCAACATGATAAGATGGGTGATTATGTACAGCGAATGTATTTAACAACATTGCATTAAAACTACTCGATGAACTAACAAGAGACATAGGTAAACAACCAGCAACAATGCGCTAAAAGAACTAACAAAAAACAGGTGTAAAGCAACAAGAACAGCAATATAAAGAAAACACAGGTGAATTATGTGGCAATGATGATTTGAAAAAAAAGCACAAATAAAAGTGAGATTCATGGGATTCATGAGAATTAAATATAACAGAATTGTAGGTAACATGCTGAAAACTGATAAAAGCGGCAGACATGTGGTATGGAATTTAGCCTTGTCCGTGACATAGTGATCCCGTTGCTAAATGTGCGCCCTGGAACGTGTGTTTTCCTGCGCTTTCGTTAATGCTGAATGACAGTGCTTTAAATTTGTAGATGAGAAATGATTCGCGTGCTTCCCGTTCGTGGTAAGATTTAAAACCAGATTCTAATATGGTTGCTGTTAGGTTATCGAGTGAATGTCCTGTCGCATTCAGGTGCTTAGATAGGGGTAGGTTAGGGAAAGTTGTGACAAGCGCCTTGTGGTTAATAAACCGCAGTCTGAATGGTGTCACTGTCTGGCCTAAGTACTGAAGCTTACAGACTGAGCACTCAAGTAGGTATGCACAGTTACTCGTATCGCAATCGTAATCACCTTTAATTATCATTGTGAAATTTGACGCCGAACTGTGGGCTGAAATAGAGGTGGTCATGTGTACGCAAACCTTGCAACGTGGTTTGCCACAAGGGTGGCAACCTGGATAGGCAGGATGAGTTAGCACAGATGAAGTCAGCATATTGTGCAAGTTTCTCGACTGGCGATAGACTACACGTAGCCATTCTGAAAATATTTTTTGGAGACGGTCGCCCTGCATAAGAACGTTGTGGTGCCTTCCTAGGATGTGGTTAACGTTTGGTGCTGATGCGGAATGCGTTAATATGAGGTTTGTATATGGTCGCTGTTGAGCAGGCTTATTAGAGTGGAGGAGCATGCTCCTATCCATTTCATTAGCATGTTTAATGTCATCGTCAATTATGTGAGGCGGGTACTTTTGTCTTCTTAGGGCATCACTGAGCTTGTCACAATTATCCCTGAAGTCAGATTTTGCGGAGCACAACCTTTAAAAACGGAGTGCCTGGCTGTAGGGTACGCTTGTCTTGTTGTGTCTTACGTGGCTAATTTCAAAATCAAGGTAGCGGTGTCTATCAGTCGACTTTCTGTAAAGCTTTGTCGATAGTTTATCACCTGATATGCATACCGTGACGTCCAGAAAGTTTATGTTTGATGCTGAGTAGACGAGCGAGAAGGAGATTGATGGAAGAAAATTGTTAAAGCTTGCCACAAAAGACAAAAGTTCAGTTTCCCCATGATGCCGTATCAAAAAGATATCGTCAATAAAGCGCTTATAGTAAAACAGTTTTAGGGTGCACGTGGCAAGAAACCTGTCCTCAAATGTGCCCATGAATATATTGGCGTAATTCGGTCCTATCTTCGTGCCCATCGAGGTTCCACTTGTCTGTACATAGTGGGTTTGACTAAATTCGAAGTTATTTAGTTGCAAAATTAGTTTTAAAAGAGAGGCTAGAGTTGAGCTCTCAATAGGTTTGTCTAGTGAAGATTCGTCGTTGCCGAGGCTCTTGGGGAACTTCTACAAAAAGGGAGCATCAGTAAAAAGACGATGGAATTACTAATACCGCTTAGTCCTGTTGCAGGAAAGTTTTATTTATTACCGAAGGTGCACAAACCAAATAACCTCGGTCGTCCAATAGTTTCGGCTATTGGTACGGTTACTGAACCTCTTTCCCGCTACATTGACGCTCCTATCAGAGAAATTCCCGTCTCCTTTCCCTCGTATCTTCGAGACACTAACCATTTCTCGAGTGACATCGCCAATCTAGACGTCCCCGACAAAGCACTACTAGTCACTCTAGACGTAGCTTCTCTATACACGAATATCCCGCATGACGATGGCATTCAGTCCGTAATACGTGCATATGACGAACGCTGCAGATGGTGCCAAGAATCTCTGGATCCGGACAGGCCGCCATTAGAACCTGAACTTGGCAACGTTTAACGCTAGAACCTTATCTAGTGAGGGAAGTCTAGCTGTACTATTCGAGGAGCTAGAGGGTGTTAAATGGGATATAATAGGGCTCAGCGAGGTTAGGAGGACAGATGAGGCCTATACGGTGCTACAGAATGGGCACGTCTTTTGCTATCGGGAATTAGCTGACAGAAGAGAACTGGGAGTGGCGTTCCTAATTCACAGAAACATAGCTGGCAACATAGAGGAATACTATAGCATTAATGAAAGGGTGATAGGTATCGTAATTAAACTAAATAAGAGATACAAGATGAAGGTGGTACAGGCTTACGCGCCTACATCCAGCCATAATGACTCTTAGTGAGGAAACCAACCTTAGCATAGATACAATGAATGATAATCTGACGAGTATCATTACGGAGCGTGCAGTGGAAGTTGGAGGCAGGGTAGTTAGACAGGACACTGTAGAGGACGCCACCTGTTGCTTCTAGTAACTGAGAGGTGGCGCTCCCACTCTGTATAAAAGGCATCGGTGGGCATTAAACGGGGTTTTTTGCTGTTTGTGAACTACGCGTTGTTGGGTCATTCTTCGCGGGCTTCACGCCCACTTTTGGCTCGGCTAGCGGCGTCCGCGCTACCCGGGCACGTCACTACATGGTGTCAGAAGTGGGATCCTGCGACAACCGTGCAACATGCAGGATAACCCAGCCGCCGCCTCCGCCGTGACCGCCAGCTTGCGAACTCCGCCGCAGTTCACTTTTGACAACCCAGCCCAATGGACGGCGTGGCTTCAACAATTCGAGGATTACTCCTTCGCCTCAGGACTGTCCTCCGTCCCCGAAGAAACCAAGGTACGCACGCTCCTCTACTGTATGGGTCCCCAAGGACGCGAGGTGCTTTCGTCTCTCATGTCAGACGCCGAGGCCTATCGCTCATACTCCGGCGTGACAACAAGTCTTTCGGGATATTTTGTACACCCCGTCAACGAGGTATACGAGTCGAGCAGGTTCCACAAGCGCACGCAAGCGGTAGGCGAGTCAGTCGATGCGTTTTTCACGGCGCTCCGAAATCTCGTGAAGAAGTGCAACTACGCCTCTCGGGAAATCGACGACCGGCTGGTTCGGGACAGATTTATCGTAGGTTTGCTTGACTCTCGCTTGACCGACCAGCTCTGCCGCAATCCAAAGCTTACACTGGACAAGGCACTCATCCAAGCGCGTCAGTACGAAGACGCTGAAAATGAGAAATTGCGGCGTCAGGGGACAGGCCTTGCACCAGACGCACTGAACGTCGACGCCGTTGCGAACAACCAGTACCGAGTGGCCGACGCCCCAGCATGCGAAGCTGCCCGAAGTAAAAGTAACGTCTGTCGGCCTCCCGAGTACCGCGCCGGCCCGAAGTCGGCATGCGATTTTCGCGGCCACGCCCCTCATCCGCGATCTGAGTGCCCAGCACGGTGGGCCACATGCAACCAATGTCGCAAGAAGGGACACTTCGCGGCGGTTCGCCGCTCGAATAATACTAGGCGTTTAAGCCAAATCCCGCTCTGCGCCGTGAATTCCTCGCAAACAGAACGCCGGCACGTTATTGTTCATGTCAACGGACGCCCCCTTCAATTCAAAGTGGATACTGGGGCAAACGTTTCGGTCGTACCTCCGAGCTTCACCGGGTGCCCAGTAGACCTTGACAAACCCGATAATGAACGGTTGATGGGGCCGGGCCGCTGAAGCCTAAGGTTGCTTGGGACGTTCCCTGCTACCATGTCGTGGCTAGGCCGGTCGGTATGCAAAACGTCGTACGTTGTAGCAGACATTGACTCTCCTCTGCTGGGGTACTCGGCGGTAGTGGACCTGGGTTGTTGACACCGTGGAAGATGCGGAAGCTCGGAATAGGCCCCCAACGTCATACAAGGCCACAGCTTCGCTGTTCTCAGGCCTTGGCAAGATGCCTGAAGAATACCACATTCGTATCAAGCCGGGAGCGATTCCATTTTCTCTCAGCGTTCCTAGGAGCATCCCTATTCCCCTCGAAGGCGTAGTCAAGAAGGACTTAGATGCCATGGAAAGGGACGGGGTCATCCGGCGAGTCACAGTGCCAACCCCGTGGTGTGCTGGTATTGTGCTGGTACCCAAAGCCGATGGCGAATACGGAATTTGAGTTGACCTCACGAAGTTGAACCAAGTAGTTCTTCGGAAGAGACACCTTATGCCCACAGTGGACCAGGTACTTGGCCGCCTTGGCAATGCCGCGGTCTTCTCGAAACTTGATGCAAAATCGGGGTTTCATCAAGTAAGGCTATCGGAAAGCTGTCAGAAGCTGACTACCTTCATAACACCATTTGGACGCTACTGCTATCGCCGCCTGCCCTTCGGCATCACGTCCGCTCCCGAAGTATTTCAGCGCCAAATGCCTCGGATTCTAGAGGGCCTGGAAAGGTGTGTGAACATGGTAGATGACATTCTAGTATTCGGCAGGAGCCGTTCCGAGCACGACAGCAGACTCCAAGCAGTCCTTCGCAAGTTAGAACAAGTGGACATTACGTTGAATGCCTCGAAATGCTCCTTCAGGGTATCTTCCGTCAAGTTCCTTGGTGTAGTGGTGAGCGCCAGTGGCATCTCGGCTGACCCTGACAAGGCATCTGCTATTGTGAACATGAAGCCGCCGACAGATACGCATGGCGTCCGTCGTTTCCTGGGCATGCTGAACCACATTGGAAGATTTTTATTGAATCTGTCTGCCGTCACTACACCGACACAGCTCCTGTTGAACAAGAACGCGGTCTGGACCTGGGATCATGCGCAAGCAACCGCTTTCGAGACATTGAAGGGAATGGTGGCATCTAATGCTTGTATGGCCAGCTACAATCCAGAGCTACCCACCCTTGTGTCGGCAGATGCCAGTTCGTTTGGGCTAGGCGTGGTTCTCTTGCAGGAGCAACAGACGGGAGAGTGACGGGCTGTCGCGTTCGCGTCAAGAGCACTGACTACCGCTGAGCAGCGGTACAGTCAGATTGAGAAAGAAGCGTTTGGTGTCTCTTGGGCTATCGAGAGGTTTGAAGAATTTCTGCGTGGACTCAGCTTTGTCATTGAAACCGACCATCAGCCGCTCGTCAGGTTGCTTGGTTCCGCCGATCTGGACCTCATGCCCCCTCGCATCCAAAGATTTCGCATAAGGCTCATGCGATATCAGTTCACAGTCAAGTATGTTCCAGGAAAGTATCTGGCCACGGCAGACACCCTCTCTAGGGATCCCGAAGGCTCTTCCACGTCCGAAGAGGACAGCACAGAAATTTTTGTGTCTCTGGTCGTGGCAGCCCTTCCTTCAACCCTGGCCGTACGTCTTGAAGACTTCAGGTCTCACCAAACTTCAGACGGCGAGTGCTCAATGCTGAAAGCATACTGCATGAAAGGGTGGCCTCGACGAGACCGTCTGCCGCTCAACATGACGCGTTACTGGGACCACCGGGGAGACTTCACTGTATGCGAGAACATGCTGTTCATGGGCAGACGCCTAGTTGTGCCCGCAGCACTACACAGAGACATCGTGAGCCTTCTGCACGATGGTCACCAAGGCGTCAATCGGTGCTTGGCGGTGGCTCGAGGCTCTGTGTGGTGGCCCGGTCTCAACAGCCAGGTTAAGGCAGCCGTAGAGAACTGCCCAGCATGTGCTTCTATAGGCGTTCAACGCTGTGAGCCCATGATTGCGACCGAGACACCATCAGCTCCGTGGGAAAGTGTGGCCATTGACTTGTTTCATTTTGCAAAACAAGAGTTCTTGGTGGTTGTCGACTACCCTTCTCGGTACCCTGAGGTCCTCACACTCCAGTCCACTTCTGCGGGAGCCGTTATTTCTGCGATCAAGAACACATTTGCCCGACACGGCATCCCGGTGACTGTTGTCAGCGACAATGGGCCACAGTTTTCCTGCAAAGCTTTTGAGGACTTTAGGAAGACATACGGTTTCACGCATGTCACGAGCAGTCCACGCTACCCGCAGTTGAACGGCGAAGCAGAGCGCATGGTTCGCACGATCAAGGAGTTATTTCTGAAGGCCACAGACCCGTTTCTGGCTCTGCTAGCATACCGTAACACTCCCGGTGTGTCTGGCTACAGCCCGGCCCAACTGCTCATGGGACGCTCTCTGCGAACTCGTGTGCCAGCCACGGCTCAAAGCCTTGTTCCAGATTGGCCCCAGGTGAAAGAATTCAATGATAGAGATGCCGCCCAGAGACGAAGACAACAGAGAGACTACAATAACCAACACGCAGCGCATGACCTTCGTGCTCTCGACGATGGGGAGGAAGTCTGGGTGCGTGACACGCGGGCAAGGGCGACGGTCCTAAGCCCGGCTCAGAGACCCTGCTCGTACATCGTCCAGACGCCCAGTGGCACACTAGTGAGAAACCGCAGACACCTTGTCCCCTGCAGCAATCCTCAGTCGGCCCCCTCAGATGAGACGTAATATCCCCAACCCTACGGCCCCGACATCGGCGCCGTCTCCCGGACCACAGCGGGCAGCAACCGGTAACGCGTCGGACACTCCAGCTCCTGCACCTGCTGCAGGATCGCCAGGTCACCGTTACACACGATACGGCCGGCGCGTGGTGCCACCTCGGAGACTGAATTTGTGAGACTGCTGCAAGGACTGTTTCTTGGTGGTGCTCTTTTGGAACACTTGTGTTTGAGAGCTCTGAAAGGAGGGATGTAGAGGATGCCACCTGTTGCTTCTAGTAACTGAGGGGTGGCGCCCCCACTCTGTATAAAAGACATCGGTGGGCATTAAACGCCGCTTTTTGCTGTTTGTGAACTACGCATTGTCGGGTCATTCTTCGCGGGCTTCACGCCCACTTTTGGCTCGGCTAGTGGCATCCGCGCTACCCGGGCACGTCACTACAGACACTGGCAAGCTATCCCAGGAAACGAAAAATCTCATTAAGAAGCGTCAAATCATGAAAGTCTCAAGTAGAACAGACAAAATAGAACTGGCAGAGCTTTCAAAGTTGATTAATAGGCATAAGGTATCTAATGTAAGAAGGTATAACATGGAGAGAATTGAACACAATCTGAAAAATGGAGGAAGCGTCGAAGCAGTGAAGAGAAAACTTGGGATAGGAAAAAATCGGATGTATGCACTAAGGGACAAAGAAGGCAAAATAACTACCAATATGGATAGGATAGTTAAAATAGCGGAGGAGTTTTACAGAGATCTGTACAGTAGCCGGGACAACCACGACTTTAATACTATAAGAACTAGCAGTAACCCAGATGACACCCCACCAGTAATGATAGAAGAAGTCAGAAAAGCTTCGGAGAGCATGCAAAGAGGCAAAGATGCTGGTGAGGATCAGGTAACATCAGATCTACTGAAATATGGAGGACAGATTGTGTTAGAAAAACTAGCCACCTTGTTTACGAGGTGTCTCCTGACGGGAAGAGTACCGGAGTCTTGGAAGAACGCTAACATCATCTTAATACATAAGAAAGGAGATGACAAGGACTTGAAGAATTACAGGACGATTAGCTTGCTCTCTGTAGTATACAAGCTATTTACAAAGGTAATTGCTAACAGAGTAAAGAAAACCTTAGAATTCAATCAACCAAAGAAACAAGCAGGATTTCGAACAGGCTGCTCAACAATCGAGCACATTCATACTATCAATCAGGTAATAGAGAAATGCTCAGAAGATAACCAACCACTATACATAGCCTTCATAGATTACGAGAAGGCCTTTGATTCAGTAGAAATATCAGCTGTCATGCACACACTGCAGAATCAGGGCGTCGATGAAGTATATGCTTATGCTTATGCTTATTTATAAACAGGTACGAACTGATCGCTCAGGCTTTTATCAGAGGCATCTCCCGAGAGAGCACAGTCACACCCTACGGCACAGGGTGTATACATATGAGAAACCACGTACAAATTATGGCACACAAAAACTATTGTATCAACATATCTAGTCGACATGACCCCCGACGCAAAGTGAAAGAGTATCGTGCAAGAACGACCATGTTTTATAATTCCTTTTTTGTGATGACCATTAGAGATTGGAACTGGCTGCAAGACAAGCAAGTGTGCTGTATAAATGAAGAATTGTTTTATTCCAGTCTGTAACCCCCCTGCTGTAACGCCTTTTTGGGCAAAGCGGGGCACTCACCAAATAAAGAATAAAGAATAAAGAAAATTTCGCATTTCCTGAACGAACAACCGATTGTAGCTTATCTAATTGACAATACAGTCTCATATGGCATTTTTAAAAAGAAGATACAGGAACACTTCCTATTTACACAAACGTAATCACCGTCACCATCTTTGTTTAATATTCCCTGAAGTATTTTCTTGTGTGTATCACATTAACGTTTTGACTATGTTATCCAAACTGTGTTTCATTTATCGGTCAAACATATTCCTTATTGATGTTGTTGTCTTTTGATTGTTAAAACCTTGTATTCAAATTTAAAGTTTCTTCAGGTATTTTACATGTCTTACATTAGTGTTTGTCTATGTTCTCTACAGTTGGCTTCATTTGTCGGACACGCATATGCTTTATTGATTTCATTGCCTGTGCAAATTTTCGCTCATTTATGTTTTCCTGTACATGTTTTGCATGTAGAAACTTATTTATGCTTAATTTCTTATTGACTCTTTACTTTACACTGAGCACTGTGTTATTTTGGTGGGTTTTGGGTTTACAGGGGGCAGGCGCTTTGTCAGGCTTTTATGCCTTTTCGCCGGTCTCCTAGGCAAATTGTGCCTTTCTTCTTTTTTTTTTTTTTGCTTTTGCCTGAAATAAACTTCAACTTCAACTTCTATATATAAACATCCTGGAAGAAATCTACAGAGGATCAACTGCTGCCATAGTGCTTCATAAAGAAAGCAACAGAATACCGATCGAGTACGGTGTAAGGCAGGGGGACACAATCTCCCCAATGCTATTTACCGCGTGCTCACAGGAGGTTTTCAGAAGCCTAGAATGGGAACAGTTAGGGATAAGAGTTAATGGAGAATACCTTAATAACCTGCGCTTCGCCGATGACATTGCATTGTTGAGTAACTCAGGGGACGAGTTGCAACTCATGATTACGGAGTTAGACAAGGAGAGCAGAAAGGTGGGTCTAAAAAAGAATCTGCGGAAAACGAAAGTAATGTACAACAACCTCGGAAAAGAGCAGCGCTTCGAGATAGGTAATAGTGCACTTCATTTTGTAAAAGACTATGTCTACTTAGGACATGTAATAACGAGATAGGTAATAGTGCACTTCATTTTGTAAAAGACTATGTCTACTTAGGGCAGGTAATAACCGCGGAGCCGAACCACGATATTGAAGTAACAAGAAGAAGGAGAATGAGGTGGAGCACATTTGGCAAGCACTCGCAAATTATGACAGGTACATTGCCACTATCCCTCAAGAGGAAGGTATATAACAGCTGTATCTTGCCAGTACTTAGCTACGGAGCAGAAACCTGGAGACTTACAAAGAGGGTTCAGCTTGAATTGAGGACGACGCAACGAGCAATGGAAAGAAAAATGGTAGGTGTAACCTTAAAAAACAAGAAGAGAGCAGAGTGGATTAGGGAACAATATGGGCCGGGCATGTAGCGCATAGACAGGATAACCGCTGGTCGTTAAAGGTAACTAACTGGATTCCCAGAGAAGGCAAGCAGGTTAGGGGGAGACAGAAGGTTAGGCGGGCAGATGAGATTAAGAAGTTTGCGGGTATAAATTGGCAGTAGCAAGCACAGGACCAGGTTAACTGGCGGAACAGGGGAGAGGCCTTTGTCCTGCAGTGGACGTAGTCAGGCTAATGATATATATAAGGAAAAAAAGTGTATACCTGCATATATATATATTGTTATGCCTGCGAGTCCACAGCAAACGTCCGTGCCTCTGAAAAAGGCAATCTGTGTCAAGGCCAGCACGCCAGCCCGCCTGACACGAACAACTCAACGGCATCATCACGCCACGGCGCCTTTCTGGCGTGCATGTGCAGTGAGTCACCTCAGAAAGCGAGCCTGTCGCGTAAACAACCGGCGTCTTCCTGTCTGGCGGCTGACGCAATGCGCGGCGACGTCACTCGTCCTTGGGTGCAGCCACCTGCAGCGCAGCCTCTCCAGATTCGATGAGAAAGAAGGACGCGGCCCAGCGGCGATTTCATTGGAGGATTCTGACCTCGCGATTAGCGGCGCTTCTGGTTGGACATTTGGGTTGGACCCGGGGCATATAAAGGAAGCCCTGCGGTGCGTCGAGAGAGACCCCTTGAACAGCAGACCCATTTGAGAGTAGAGCTATGTGTTAGAGAGAAGAGCTCGGCTCTTCGCGTCTCTGTCGGCCCCAGTGCCGAATTTGTAACGCCTCTGTATATATGCTGTACATAAACCTTGTTTAACTCACCGTCGTCTCGACCGCTCGTCTATCAGCTCAGCGCAGAAGCAGTCGCGAGCTGAGAAACCTACGCTACCAAACGGCTGGTGACCTTCCCTGCGGAGTTCGAAGCAGTGGCACCTTCGGGACCGTGTTGGCGTCCCCGTCTTTCGCAACAGTGGTGGCAGCGGTGGGATTCGTAGCGCCCTTCGTAACGGCGTCGGAGGCACGCGTCGCAACAGTGGTGGCAGCGGTGGGATTTCAGAGGCCGTGCGTCGCAACAGTGGTTGGCAGCTGCGGGATCGGCCGGCGTCAGCGACATCGATGCGGTGAGTGCCTGATGTTTTCCCCTCAGTTCACCAGACTACTCTAGCTCAGGTTGTAGTAGTTTAGAGAAGGGCTGTGTGAAGCAATGAAGTGAGCTTTGATCGTTTCAAGTAAAGTTGAAGTGCTTTGAAACCAAAGTTAATGCGGAGGAGGTAAACACGGGAGTGTGAAAAATTGCTTGCACGTCTTGCTAGTTGACTTATAGTGGGTACGGCAAGTAAATTGTTAACAGGGGCAAACAGCAAGAGGCTAGTGTGAACGATGGAGAACCTTAAAGTGAAGGAACTCATCGAAATTTGTGAAGAACTCGGCATTACTTTGGGCCGTGCGAAACGAAAGCAAGCGATTCTTGAGATCATGAAGGATGAGGGAGTGTCGGCTGAGGAAGTCGATGAGGCCTGGGTGGATATCGAAGCACGCCGCGAGGAGGCTGAAAGGCGAGAAGCTCGCGAACGTGAAGAAGCTGAAAGGCGAGAACGCCGCGAGGAGGCCGAGAGACAGGAGCGCCTCGAGTTGAAACGAATAGAATTGGCAATCCTACAGTGTTCGCAGGCGCCTAGCGTAGCTTCTCCGACGATTCAGGTCAGCGGTTATAGAATTCGGGACCAACTGCCACCGTTCGTAGTAGGCGAGGACATGGCGAAGTATCTCGTCAAGTTTGAGCACGTCTGTGAGCGAAATGCTTTGGAGCGGTCTCTTTGGGCTGTGGGAATTGAGGCTGGCCCGCTGCCTTTGCGCGGGCTTTCCCGCCTTTCTACCATTCTCATGTCCCGACATGTCTGCCCTCCTTTGCTGTCTGCCGCGCTGGGAAGGGCGGAGTGACGTTTAACTCCCTCACCCGGTAGCGGATGTTGACTGTGGCGCCGCGCGCGGGGACCCCCGAGAGGTTTTCGCGCGCTGCGTCGGGAGCAGGGAGTACAGTCCGGGACTTCAAACGGTGAGCCACGCATTCTTTTCCGTCCGTCGAGTCCCGTCGCTCGGGGCTCGTCGGACTTCGCTGACGGCGCCTCGCGCCCATGCGAACGCTCACCTTTTGTTGCCCCGCTGCGTACTCACGGCCGAAGGGCAGTACGGTGTCCTAGTGCGTGGCCTAGCTACGCCGACCCGTCTCCCTTCGAAGCCAACGCGAGCGCCTTTGCCCTCGCTCGAGCAACCGGGCCCCTTTGTCCCGGTGTCCCCGTGGATTACCTTTACCGCGGAGACGTGCTCGTGGCACCCCTGTGTAGTACTTTGTGCCCGTGGCGTGGATAAGCCTACTTGCTTTCCCGCCGCGCCTTTTTGCAACGGGCTGTACTGCGTTTGGTGTTGCCACAATAAAGTGTTGCGACTTGAGCAGTATCGTGTTTCCCGCCACGGCGACGGTTAACGCGTGCCCTGCGGCTCGCTAAGACCGGACCCACGCTGGTGGCCGTACTCCTTCGGGATACGTGTACACCACAGGGCGCAGAACCTGTTAGCTCTTCTTCCTGGCGAAGTGTCCGACGCGATAACTTGCTTGTCGAGGAAAGCGTTTGAGAGCTATGACGAGGTTAAGGAAGTGCTCTTGAGACGTTATAAGTTGTCGCCCGAGGCTTTCAGGCAAAGGTTCCGGTATGCTAAATAGGGGAATGAGTCACACGTTGACTTCGCGTTTCGTCTTAAAGCCGATTTAATTGAATGGCTCAAGGGCGAAGGTGTTTATGACGACCGCGATAAAGTGATGGAATGCGTTGCATTGGAGCAATTCTACCGCTGCATCGAGGAGGATGTCAAACTTTGGCTGCAGGACAAACTTGGGGAAGTACAGCTAAACAAGGCAGCAGAGTTAGCTGAGGAGTATTATACTCGCCGAAAGTTGCATAGCAGGGCAGTGCGCGTGGAAAAGGATGAAAGGAAAGAGGGCTTTTCAAAGAAACCTGATCAACGGAAACCCGCTCCGTACCGTAATTTCAAGAAGAACCCGTCTCTTAGGAAGGACACTGTAGGGGAAGGGCAAACGGAAGAGGAGAAATCGAGTGAGGTTTCTAAACAACGCACTGATACCACACGGGCGTTTGAATCACGGAAGCCACTAATCTGCTACAAGTGCAAAAAGAAAGGGCACATCGCGATAAACTGCAAGCAAAAGTTGACTTTTGCAACAATCCGAGAATCTGAAAAGAACATGCTGTTGTTGGAGCCGTATATTCAAGAAATTAGTGTGAATGGGAAAAAGTGTCGAGTACTTTGTGACTCAGCAGCAACCATGGACGTTGTCCATCCTTCATTGGTGTCTCTGGATGACTTTACAGGAGAATGCGCGTGGATTAGGCAAGTCGCTGAGGAGCAGATTGCTTGCTTTCCAATCGCTACGGTTGTCATTGAAGGCCCGTTCGGTAAGCTTCGCACCGAAGCGGCTGTGTCTGCCGCGCTTCCCCATAGTTTTCCTTATCTTTTCTCTAACAACTCGGAGCAGCTTCTCAAAGAGCAAGGTAAATCGTTCTTCTCCAACTTAGTGTACATAGCCCTCAGGCGATCGCAAGCGCGGAAGCTTTTGCGGGAGCTTGATCTTGTTCTGTGTGGTAAAACAAGTTCAAAAGCAGCATATCTGTGTGATCATAGTGGCGAGTCGACGGAACCTCAAACACGAAATTCTTCGTGTGCGTCATGTGAGCAGTCACACGAGCGGCCCGTCGCCGAAGCGACCGGCGCGGTTTCCGTAGAAAGGGGGGGAGACGACAAGGCGCCATTGAGTCAGAGCGAGAGGGGCGCAACGCTCTTGCCTGTAGCGGAAAGTTGGAGTGAGTTGTCGAGGGTTGATCGAGAAACGCCCATTCGAGAGCAGCGTGCAGACCTCTCAATTAAAGCACTAGTGGAAAGCCATAAAAACGCGGCACAAGTGCTGTCGAAGGAGTACTACGAGAAATCAGTGAAGAAGCGCGCTTTTGAAGTAGGAAGTCAGGTAGTGCTGCTGCGGCCGTTCAAAAAGAACAAGCTTGAGAATCATTGGGAAGGGCCCGCCAAAGTAGGTAATATCTAAGCTTTGCGATACAAATTATGAAGTGAAATTAGGAAGGTGGCCGAACGAAATTTACCACAGTAACTTGAGGAAACCATACATTCTACGTCAAGCAGTCGTAAATCTGCTTTTGAATTCTTCAGAGGAAGAGGGAGCAGAAATTTTGAGTTTCAGTGATGTAATCGAAAGGGGATCGGAGGTAACCTTGGAGCAGTTGAACCTAGAGCCTAGCTTAGGTGAAGTCCAGAAGGAGGACCTGAGAAAGATTGTTTCCGAGTTTAAAGACGCGTTTTTGGACCGCCCCGGAAACACGAGGGTGAGCGAACACGATATCGAGCTAAACGATGAGGAGTCAATCCGTAGCAAGCCGTATCGTTGTTCCCCTGTGCAACGTCGCAAGTGTGAGCCACTCTTGGTACCGCATAGGTATCGTCGCCTAAAAGTGGCCGGTTACTGAGATGGAGCGTGATACTCCGACAGCGCAACTTTGACGTTCGCTAAAAAAAAAAGGAAAGCTAAACGCTAAAGCAGGCGCATTGAGCCGTGCGTTTAGTTAGTACCTTCTCTACCTTTCGGTTTCTCACTGGTGATTCGGGGCAAAATTTTGACCTCATCACGACGTGGGCTGAGCGCTCTCGCCCAGAGTGAGCTCAAGGGGCCAACTTTATGTGGTATTCTAATTCGTTGCGTTGTTGTACGTGTGAAAATTCGAGTTCTTATTTTAAGAGTCTTGTGTCCCACATGTGCCTCTTGACGTAGAGGGAACGAAATTCCGATAGACGCGTAGCTAGGTATATGTTGTACTATACTTTGTCTGGTGTTCTGTCGGGTGAGCGAGGGCACTTGCTTGTGTCGTGTGTTGTCTGTTGTCGAACCGTTCTTGACAAGTTGCAGAACCATCGACAAGTGCTGAAACCAAGGATCGTCAGAGACGAGCGAAGCTGGTCTACAAGTTGTGGCCACAAGCCAGTGGAGCTGGAATCCGTCCTCAAAAATGGGATGTGTTCCCGGAACGGTGTCTGGAGCTGCATTCTCCCCATGGCCCTGGAGACGAACCTGGAGGGACCTGGCGAACGAGCGCGCCTGACATCCGAGCCACGTAGAAGCAGCTCGTCTTTCCGGCGCATTGTCTGGCGGCGGGGGTGCTGTTATGCCTGCGAGTCCACAGCGAACGTCCGTGCCTCTGAAAAAGGCAATCTGTGTCAAGGCCAGCACGCCAGCCCGCCTGACACGAACAACTGAACGGCGTCATTACGCCACGGCGCCTTTCTGGCGTGCATGTGCAGTGAGTCACCTCAGCAAGCGAGCCCGTCGAGTAAACAACCGGCGTCTTCCTTTCTGGCGGCTGACGCAATGCGCGGCGACGTCACTCGTCCTTGGGTGCAGCCACCTGCAGCGCAGCCTCTCCAGATTCGATGAGAAAGAAGGACGCGGCCCAGCGGCGACCTCATTGGAGGATTCTGACCTCGCGACCAGCGGCGCTTCTGGTTGGACATTTAGGTTGGACCCGGGGCATATAAAAGAAGCCCTGTGGTGCGTCGAGAGAGACCCCTTGGACAGCAGACCCATTTGAGAGTAGAGCTATGTGTTAGAGAGAAGAGCTTGGCTCTTCGGGTCTCTGTCGGCCCCAGTACCGAATTTGTAACGCCTCTGTATATATGCTGTACATAAACCTTGTTTAACTCACCGTCGTCTCGTCCGCTCGTCTATCAGCTCAGCGCAGAAGCAGTCGCGAGCTGAGAAACCTACGCTACCAAACGGCTGGTGACCTTCCCTGCGGAGTTCGAAGCAGTGGCGCCTTCGGAACCGTGTTGGCGTCGCCGTCTTTCGAAACAGTGTTTGCAGCAGTGAGATTCGTAGCGCCCTTCGTAACGTCGTCGGAGGCGAGCTTTGCAACAATGTATATATATATATATATATATATATATATATATATATATATATATATATATATATATATATATATATATATATATATATGCATTAAAAACGATGGACGAACGTGCGAAAATGTTTATTACATCGAACATTTTGGCAGGAGTGCCTGCCTTATTCAGGTATTCCCTGATGAAGGCAGGCCCTCCTGCCAAAACGTTCAAAGTAATAAACATTTTTGCACATTCGTCTGTCGTTTCTCAATGCATACAAAGCCCAATAAGTGCCCTGACAGGAGCCAATGCATATAATAAATATTGATGGCTGCGCCACCATTGCCGGCTCTGTCATATCTTCCAACACCCCCAACATGCACTTGAAGTGCTTAAGCTCTCCCCATTGATTTGTCATAAACTTCAAAGGAGGGCAAGCCGCCAGCGGGTTGCACCGGAGGGTGAAATAAAGAAAGGGTGGTCAAAATGTTCACTTGAAGGAAGGGTGGGTGCTTGGGAGGTATTGTTGACACTGATGGCGTAGCTCATTTACGTTCACCTTACTTTGTTGAGTTCCTGTTCTTTCCTAATCCCGCCATGTCCCTCTTGCTTCTTTCTAACGTTTATTCCTCCTCTTTTATTGCTTCTTTTTTTGTTGTTGTTAATATTTTTCTTCTGTTCCCTTCCCTCCTGTCTTGAGAAGCTATAAGGAGACACGAAAAAGTGTAAATAGTATTATGCCTATAAAAAGACGGGCTCCCGTCGAAAACGTCGGCTGAATAAATAAGTTTTTATGTGAAAGCGCATGTACTTTTATAGTTTGTGTGCGTATATATATATATATATATATATATATATATATATATATATATATATATATATATATATATATATATAAAACTAAATCTTTCAAAAACTAAGTTCATTGTGTTTACCAACAAAAAGAAGCCTCTACAATTTACATACTTTTTGGGAAATACTACAATCACTAGAACAGATCATGTTAAATATTTTTTCGTGTATTCTGTGTACTTACGGCATACTATAGTAACTTATTTATGTAATAAGGCAAGCCTACAAAAACTAGAGTAGCGCAGAATAGTATCAAGACTAAAATTCATTTACCAGCTTTATCATGGGGACTTTAAATTATCATGGGTGCATCATCTTCAACATTCTTTGAAACTTTCAGCCCGAACGAATCACAGCAAAACCTTTAGGCAACCAGTTAGCCACATTAATGTCCACAAATTTGCTCTATTTTTTGACGCGATTACTTGTTGGAATAACTTGTGCGAGGAAGTTGTTAACTCTGGGACGTTGGCTGTATTTATAGAGTATATTACTTTTTCTTGATGTATGTTGCCTCTTTGTATGTGTATATAAGAGAGTATATAAAGGTATAAATGTGTAGGTGTGTATATACTGGTGAGTACTATGTCTTTCGACTTGTTAATTTTTTCAGATGTGCCAAGACATGCTGTGCATTTGTATTTATTTTCTGTTTATTTTTTGTATTCCCTCCTGCATGGGCCCGTGAAGGGCCTGCAGTATCTGTAAATAAACAAATATATATATATATATATATATATATATATATATATATATATATATATATATATTGTGAGCGCATCCGAATCTGACAAAGAGAAGACGGCTTTTACCACCCCAGATGGGCTATATGAATTTAATGTAATGTCTTTCGGACTTTGTAATGCGCCTGCTACCTTCGAACGTATGATCGACAGCGTGCTGCGTGGCCTGAAGTGGAAAACCTGCTTATGCTACCTAGACGACATCATAGTGTTTTCGTCTACCTTTTCGCAACATCTACAACGTCTCGAAGAAGTCCTAGGTTGCCTTGCAAAAGCTGGTTTACAGCTGAATACGAAAAAATGCATCTTCGCAAGCAAGACGATCAAGGTTCTAGGGCACTTAGTCAGCAAATACGGTATTCGACCGGATCCTGAAAAGCTTGCCGCCATCCTCGAGTTTACCTGTCCGTTGCGTCAAAAAGACCTGCGCAGTTTTCTCGGGTTGGCATCCTACTTTCGGCGCTTCATACGCAATTTCGCAAGACTTGCCTCTCCGCTCCATCAACTGCTCGCAAGGAACACGGCATTCTTCTGGTCTGAAGACTGTGAAAAGGCTTTCCTGGCGTTGAAGCAAGCCCTAACATCAGACCCGGTACTATGTCATTTCGATCCAGGTGCACCCACAATTCTTCACACTGACGCCAGTGGTCATGGTCTCGGTGCCGTTCTACTGCAGCGTGACAACACCGCACGCGAACGTGTCATCGCTTACGCCAGTCGTGCTTTGACTTCTGCCGAGAAAAATTATACAATAACCGAACAAGAGTGCCTTGCTGTTGTATGGGCGGTACAAAATTTCACCCATACCTCCACGGCTGCCACTTCACAGTCGTCACCGACCACAACGCATTGTGCTGGCTTTCGTCGCTAAAGAACTTATCGAGTCGTCTTAGCCGCTGGGTGCTTCGTTTACAAGAGCACAACTTTGATGTCGTCTACAGGTCTGGTAAGAAGCACCAAGATGCTGATGCTCTCTCTCGCAGCCCTCTACCCAACCGTAATAGCCCACTGTCACCAATTTCCACCGCAGCATTACCCATCGCAGGTCTCAGTTGGCTAAGATCCGGCCGCCCTTCTACCCTTGTGTGGCATCAACGCGTTGACCCTTACTGCCGCTCCATAATAGCACGCTTAGAAGGCACATCCGCTCCTCCGAACGGCCGACTTCGTTGGCAACTGAAACAATTCAAGCTTCACGATAGTGTTTTAGATCACTATATTTACCACGTTGAAGGAAACAAAGGGGTCCCCAATATACCACGTTGCCTACAACGTCAGGTTCTTGAGATATTCCACGATGATCCTGCTGCTGGGCATCTCGGCTATCACAAAACGTACGACAAAATACGCAGTCGGTTCACCTGGCCTGGCCTCTCATCTGCGATTGCCAAATATGTTTCTTCGTGTGCCTTATCAAGTTATGTCAACAGCGGAAACGACCCACTACTGCTCCTTCTGGCTTTCTCCAACCTCTTCCTTGTCCCACTTTGCCATTCCAAGTCCTCGGGATAGACTTGTACGGTCCCCTTCCCTTGACCTCCAATGGAAATCGTTGGATTGTAACGGCTGTTGACCAGCTCACTCGTTACGCGGAAACTGCCTCACTGCACGCTGGTACAGCCACTGAAGTAGCTGATTTTTTTCTGCATAACATATTTTTACGCCATGGAGCTCCACGTGTTCTGCTCAGTGACCGCGGCAAGGTCTTTCTTTCCTCTATTGTTGCTGAGATTCTATGCGCCGCCAACACCATCGACAAAACAACTTCTACTTATCATCCTCAAACAAACGGCTTGACGGAACGCTTTCATCGTACCCTCTCGGACATGATTGCCATGTACGTTAACCCTGACCACACGAACTGGGACGCCATTTTTCCATTCGTAACGTTCGCCTACAATACAGCTACTTAACGCACCACCGGCTTTTCTCCCTATTTTCTGGTTCATGGCCACTCTCCAAGTGTAACTCTGGACGTCTCCTTCCTTTCGGCTCCTGCTACCTCAGCAAGCCCTTTATCCAAACAATTTTTGTCTCGCCTCGAGCACTGCCGTCATCTGGCCCGAATCAACACCGGCATCTCTCAGGGAGCTCGCAAGTCTCGCTACGGCTCAACACACCATGCTGTCACCTTTTCCCCAGGAGACGAAGTTCTTCTGTGGACTCCCGTGCGTGTGCCCGGCTTATGTGAAAAATTCCTGTCGTTTTATAGGGCCTTATATGATGATTGAACAAACGTGCCCCGTTAATTACCGTATTTCACCACTTAACGCTCCCTCCGACCACCGTTGCCGTGGGACAGAAATTGTGCACGTTTCTCGGCTGAAACTGTACACTTGATGCAATTCCTGATATTGTCTCTCGCGCGGCCAGGAGGCCGCTTTCAGCGTGACGGGGAATTAGTGTGGGCGCAGTCACCGACTCTTCTTTATCAATTGGACATGTCATCATCATTTGTATAATTTCCTCATCTGTAGATATCATCATCAGTGTGTGCCAGCTCGAGCTCGCCTCGAATAAAGCTCTTCCTCATAAGATATATATATATATATATATATATATATATATATATATATATATATATATATATATATATATATATATATATATATATATATATATAATATTATGAGCACAAACTACCAAAATTACTCGAATCTATTGCGCACCTTTTTTCCGGTTGAGCAAGCTTATAAATCGCATGCACGTTAGAATCGAGTACGAAAAAAAATGAACACGGGCATTCTATTGCCATCGGCATTTATATTTACATTTCACCCTACATGTATCGGCCATTTCTGCCTATGTGTTTCCCATGTGCAGCACTTCTCACATATGCAGAGGAGTTTGTCATCTTGTAGTGCATTAGCATCGACGGCATGGAAGGGCCGACTCCAAAAACTCGACGAGTGCACCACGACGCCACTTTTAAAAGAAAAGTCATCGCTTGTGCCAAAACGGACGGAAATCAGGCCGCATCGCAGTCGTTCAGAGTTCCAGAAATGTGCGTGTGGGACTGGCGGAAACAAAAGGAGAATATTGTCGACAGCAAAGATTTACGCAAAGGCTTCAGTGGACCACAGAAGGGTCGGTTTCCGCAAAATGAAGAGCTGCTCGGCGAGTATGTGATTGAGCAGTGAGCGGCACAGCAGCCCGTGATGACAGAACTGCTCCAAGTGCAGGCTATGCTTAGAAAAAGGGCTAATGCCGAGCCAGTTTAAAGCGAGCAGGTGCTGGCTAACTAACTTTATGAAGAAGAAAGGCTTTTCCCTCCAAAGGCGAACGGGCATATGCCAAAAGTTGCCGGAGGAGTACGAAGAAAAGCTTCACAGTTTTCAGAGGTTCGTCCTAAACTTGCGGCACAACAATGGCTACGTGCTTGGGCAAAGCGGGAATGCCGATCAGACGCCTCTTTACTTCGACATGCCTGTCACCACAACCATCCAGAAGAAAGGGGCGAAGCAAGTTCGTGTGCTGACATCGGGCCATAGTAAAACTAGAGTGACGACAATGCTTCGTTGCACGTCAGATAGGCACAAGCTTCCCCCGTACCTCATATTTGAAAGACGCTTCCGAAAGGAGTCGTTTTCCCGAGTGGTGTGATCGTGCGGGCTAACGAGAAAAATGGGTGCACATCACAATCGATGTCTTACTTTTTTTTTTTCGTCGTGGAAACCAGGTGCGCGTTACAATCGAGGGCGCGGTAGAATCGAGTAAATACGGTAATGGGGCACAAGATGGGAGATGAATGAGCGCTTATTTGTCTACTTCTTTGCGTCCTGTTAGTTTGCGCTTCCAATATTTTATTATGTATATGTACCAACTAGCCCGCTTATCAACCCTTCTGTAAATATACATACTTTATATATTACGAACTTGATTTACGCCCACTGCAGGACAAAAACCTCTTCCATGCTCGGCCCATCAGCTCGGTCTTGTGCTTGCTGCTGCCACTTTAAACCTGCGAACTTCTCGATCTCATCTGCCCACCTATCTTTCTGTCCCCCCCTCACCCATTTGCCTTCTCTTAATATCCAGTCTGTGATTCTTGAGGAATGACAGTTATCTTGCTTTCCTGATCCGTGCCCTGTCCATGACCATTTCTTCTTAATTTTGACTATGATGTTCTTAACAGCCATTTGTACCTTGATAATTTCTGCTCCCTTCTCGCTGCGTCATCCTGAACTTAAGTTGAACCCTCTTTGTTATCCTCCAGGTTTCTGCTCCATAGGTAAGTACCAGCAACATGCAGCTGTTATATACCTTAGTCGTGAGGAATAGTGGCAATATACCACTCACAACTTGTATATGCTTGCCGAATGTGCTCCACCTCATTCTTATTCTTCAAGTCACTTCAATCTCGTGGTTCGCCTCTGTGGTTACTACCTGTCCTACGCAGACATACTCTTCTACAACTTCAAGTGCACTGCTACCTATCTCTTCTGTTCTCTTCTGAGCTTTTTCTGCTTTCTTCATCTAATTCAGTAAACATGAATTTCAATTTGTCCCCTGAGTTACTCAGCAATGCAAATTCATCGGCGAAGTGCAAGTTCGCCGATGACATTGCATTGACACACACACATACATGCGTGTGTGTGTGTGTATATATATACACATGGAGTAGACAACAGGGGAGTAGACACATGTACAAATCTATTTATGAAACATTTACGCCGCGGGTCACACTTGAACCACCAATTGTAGAGCATGTGCATCTTCAAGATATTGTGTACTTGCTCAAGCACTGGTTCAACAACAACAGGTGGAGTCAACATACCGGTGTGGTTATGAACAGACTCGTTGGAGTCTGAGCTGAGCGTTCCTGAGGTGGACCCCATCCGCTTCAGGCTGTTGGCTCGTCGCACGATTGTGGCTACGGTGCGGCAGTACAGGGCCTTGGCCAGTGCGTCACGAGTCTGGCTCGCCTGAGAAAAAGGAAAGCGAGGTTCGTTAGTCATGCAGGGGGGCTTTTGGAGTACGTTTGAAAGGAGAGGCTCTTAAAACTTGATGTCGGGTAGGTGGGTGCGAAACTTTATTGAGATCTGAATGTAAACTTTTAACAGATAAAGTGCTTACCAGTGCAAACGACTGGGCAGGAGGGGATAGGAGAAGAGGCGAGACAGAGCGCTTAGCTGCCAACAATTATACCAACACGCCCAATCCTACTGTTTCTTGTGATTCAACAGATGTCTGTCTGGTTGGGTATGTAAAGTGGGAAACTATTTAAACTCCAACCAATAAGTACGTGAAGATGTGTAAACTGGAAGTTTTGAAACCGACTTGGTTAATTCCTCAGGGGGGACTGAGTTTTAGCCGCGTCTTCAAAGCACTTGCGGGGTCGTTAATGACCCCCCTTCCCTCTCTTTCTCCCGTTTCGCCGTAGAGCAAAGTCCATGTGTATACGTCAGGGGAAGGGTTCTGAGAGAATGGTTGATGTTTTGGGCCGTTCGCTGTATATGCCACGACCCTAGTAGTAACCTTCTCCTCCAGTTAGTCTGGCTTTCAAGGATGGTCTTTGCGTCGAAATTTATCCGGTGGTCAAACTTCTCAGAATGCTCAGCGACTGCGCTGTGCTCTTTGAAGAGCTTCCAAGCGTCATTGGTGTGTTGTTTGAGTTGCTCTGGTAGGTTTTTCGTCTCGCCGATACATGAAGAAGGGCACTCGGCGCACAAGATTTTGTAAACGACACCAGGGGTCCTGTCTATTGTTGACTGGTCTTTTGGGCGGGGGAGGAGGCGGCCCAGCAAACATGAAGGCACGTGCGTGATGCAAACTCCTTCTTTTATAAAGACCCGTGCTAACATCTTGCTGGTTCCTTCAACGTATGGGACCGGTACACGTTTCAGAGGGCTGCCAATTAATGCTGATTGTGGTTTTCGTATCCTCTGTTGCTCTGTGGTGGCTCGTATAAAGTTTTTGAATATTAGTTTTTTCTATTCTTTCTTTTGCTCTGTGTCGTTGGAGATTATGGCTTTCTGGAGAAATGTGGTCAGAAATGAGGCCGTGTGGCAGGCGGGATAGGATGAATCATATTGAAAGCCGGAGTGCGTTGGCTTCCTGTGAATGAATAATTCCAAGCCGTTGTGCTTTCTTGCCACCTGGACGTCGAGAGAGGGCAGGCTGCGGTCGCTTTCACACTCGGCCATAGCTGGGTGCACTGAATTTAGATGCTGTCTCAAGTTTTCAATTTCAGGCTTCTTTATGACGCAAAAGCAATCGTCCATATAATGAAAAAAGAGGTTGGGTCGCGGCGAGAAGGAGCTGAGTGCTTTTTCTTCCATGTGCTTCATGGTCAGGTTTGCCATCGTGATGCAGATGGAAGCTCCCATCGCGGTTCTACTGTTCTGCCTTAAGATTGTTTCTTTGTAGAAGAAGTACATATTAGACAAACAGAATTCCAGTAGACGGCAGAGCTCGTCAACAGCCAAAGGAGCCCCTTCACACAAGCTTGCGTCACCCTCAAGCCCAGCACAGGCAGAGGACACAGCTAAGGGCACTGGCGCATTGGTGAACAATGAAACGACGTCGAACGAGACCAGGCTCTCGTCATCGTAGATGCTTACCTGTGACGCTAGCTTCAAGAAGTGGCTGGAGTCGCCTGCATGCATCTTCTGGGTTAGGGGGGTGAAGATTCGGCGTAGAAAATTTGAAAGGGCTCTGCATGGAGAGGAAGTGAAGTCTACAATTGATCGAAGAGAAACATCAGGCTTGTGAATTTTTGGTAGTCCATAGAAACCCGGTGCAGATTCGTTACGCAGATTAGTTGAAAGTAAATTGTTTTTAGATCTGGGTAATGCTTGAAAATTTCCAAGAGTAGCTTGTTTAGCTGTGCCTGGGTTTGCTTCGTTGGGTCCCTTCCTAGCTGTGTGTATGCACCCCTTTGTAAAAGAGCTGAAATCTTTCGATCGCAGTCCCAGCTGTCCAACACCACCGTTGAATTGCCCTTGTCGGCAGGCAAGATGACAATGCTCTGATCTTGTCGGGAACTGCCTGGATCTCCTCTGCGGTCAAGTTTCCATAGACGGGGCATTGTTGACATTTGCCAAGGCACGCTTTGGCAGTTTGTGAAAGATCGTGCAAGCCGTTGCTTATCATTACAGACCAGATTATAGACAAATGCTTATTTCGTTCCTTGCGTTCCAATCTCCCCATTTTGATATATGAGTAAAGGTGCTTTTAACGCATTTTTATATATCCTATAAATGCACATTTCTGACGTTGGTGCCTAACTGCCTATAAATGCCTGTGTGGCATCTGGCGTCAATGTTAACGTGAATGAACATAATGCCCTGGAAACCCCGAGTGTGAGGGGGAGTGCGCCTTTGTAAACGGTGTGGTTTTCGTTTACCCCCGAATCCGCCATGCGTGCAGTTTTGAATAGTCAATAATTTTTTGTTACAACGGAACAAAACTGGCGACAAGGATGGGATAGACTTCAAGCATTTTGCCAATGCAACGAGCACTACCAGGAGCAGCCTGCAGCTCAAAACAAGGTGGGGACTGAGCACGGAGAGGGTGATTGCGGACAATGGCTCAGGCTGTTCAGGCACAACTATTGATCGCGGCGCCATTGCCGTTCGCGGCAACTTCAAAATCTTGGATCAACTATGTTGAAAGGCTAAAGGCATTATTCAAAGCCAACGAGGTGACTTCGAATTTGAAAAAAAAGGTCGATCCTAATCTCTGTCCTGAACCCTGCAACCTACGCTTGTCTATAGAGCTCGTTGGCACCGAGCAAGCCGAAGAATGAAAAGTGTGGTATCATTGTTCGTGTCCTGACGTAACATCTTAGTCCCGAGCCATCGGAGATCTACAAAACTTTCAGATTCTAGAACTGGATGCAAAACAGTGGGGAAAGTGTTGCCAACTACCTAGCAGAACTGCAAAAGATTACCGACCATTGTTTGTTCAGAAAAGCCCTGGAAAAGAATCTTCACGATCGTTTCGTCATCCGACTTTGTGAAAAGGGGGTACAGCAGCTACTGCTTGATAAACCTCGTAGCTTGATCTTGAAAGACGCACTAGACACTGCCCTGGCGACGAAGTTGGCCATCTCGAATGCAAGCAACACGCCAGCCGCTACGGTGGCAACCGGCGTGAACGCTTTGGAGCACGATAACCAGAAAGCCAGTCAGGGTAACCAGAAAGCCAGCCGGCCACAGGGCAAGAAGCTCTCATGCATTCCTTGTAGCCAGAAAAGTCATTCACCAGTAGAAGGCCCACACAAGAACACCTTTTAAGTGCAACAAACGTGGAAATTTAGCAAGCCAGTGCTTTGAGAACAAGACTTCCAGCCATCAAGGCAAGTTTCAGTCAAACATGGTAGTTGAAGAAGAACCCGAAAGTTTTTATCTGTCCACCGTTCAGAACCAAAAGGGCGTGCGTAGCAATGCGTACACTACCACACTCAACTGGGGTGAAGTGGACCTCCAAATGCAAGTGGACACCAGATCCCCTGTGTGCGTGATTGCAGAAGAGACCTAGGCTTAAGGCAAATTTTTGGCAGAAGTTGGAGCACACAGACAAAACTCTATATTGTTACACTGGGAAACTGCCTCTACTGGGAATTCTGAAGCTGGTGGTGAACAACCCAACCGGTGAAATGCAAGGGGTGCCACTGGGCCGGAACACTTTGTCGGTGACAAAGTGTTCCGGCCCATCCCTCTGTGGTCGCGACATCATCCAGAAACTGAACATTCTTGGACTGAACAGTGTCCCCTTTGGGCAGGTAGACAGTTTGGCTCAGGAAACAATGACAAAGCTGAGAAGTACTTTGGTTTGGGCTAGTTGGTTCATAGTGCTGAAAGGGCAGCGCAAAAAACTCGGGAAAAAAGAAGGACAGTAGAGACAGAGCACTGACTAACATTGGTTTGGGCTAGTTGGTTCATAGTGCTCACATAGAAAGGGCAGCACAAAAACTCGGGAAAAAAGAAGGACAGTAGAGACAGAGCGCTGACTAACAGAGACAGAGTGCTGACTGTTAGTCAGCGCTCTGTCTTTACTGTCCTTTTTTCCCGAGTTTTTGCGCTGCCCTTTCTATGTGAGGACAAAGCTGATGAGAGAATTCAGCAACTTGTTCTAACCTGGTACGGGGTTGATGAAAAGGTCGCTAGCGCATATCAACTTGAAGAAAGAGGTAAACCCAAAATTCTTCAAAGCACGCTCTCTACCTTATACCATGCGTGACAAAGTGGCTAGGGAGTTGGACCGGCTATGGGAAGAAGGTATGCTATCACCGGTCACCCACAGTGAATTGGCCACCCCAGTGGTATCAGAGCTCAAAGGGGATGGCAGTTTGAAAGTGTGTGGTGATTCAAGGTCACTTTGAACACAGCATAAGAAGTACATTAGTAATAGGATGGAAAGGTGGGCTAATTGGTAATTCATGATGGTTCAGCCTCCTCTTTGCTTTGTGTCTGTGTTTACCCCCGCGCTCCTAGTTCGCTGAACCATCAAGTAGATTAGTACCCACTGCCTAAGGTGCAGGACATGTTTGCCAATTTGAAAGATGACTATTGGTTCATGAAACTGGACTTACGGGAAACACACTGCCCTGTACCGTTAGATGAAGAGTAGAAGAAGGCAGAAGTGCTAAATACTTACAAGGGACTGTTTTCGCACAACCGTTTGCCTTATAGAATAGCACCAGCGCCTGCAATTTTTTAGAGGAAAATGGAGGCAGTGCTCAAGGACATTCGAGGCACTCAAGTGTTCCTGGATGACACTTTGGTAGCTGAACGCCAGCATGAGTTTGGCACCACCCTACGGAAGGTGTTGTCAGCCCTCCGTGACAATGGTATCAAGCTCAGGGAGGAGAAATGCATTTTGCGAAAATTCAGGGAGAAGAAATGCATGTGAAGAGGGAGTGAACTATCTGGCACACCGAATATGTAGTATCGTGCGGTAGACCCGCTGCAGGGATAACACAGGGCACGGCGCTACAGCGCCGGCCGACACAAGGTACGCAGCAGCCGCTAGCTAAGCAGGAACTCTTGTTTATGTACACTAGCATGCTACTACATACATATTGTAACAAGCGTGTTCTTCAGAGGAGTTTCAGCAAGAAACTCGCCAGGGCAAACAAGACAGCTGCAGCACAAAAAACAGGAGGCCGAGAGCGCGACACACGAACTTCGTCCTCTTTTCTCTCACTGGCATAGAGCTAGCGCCGATGTGCACCGGTACAATTTCCTCCCCGTACAATGAGGAGCCATCCTGGCGATGGCGACTTAAGGAAAAGACGCTATAGGTGGGTCGTAGCAGGGCTTAAGTCGCGTGACGTGAACTGTTTCGCGGCCTCAGCAGCGATGATCGGGCAATGGGTTGACCGGCTCGACGACGTAGTTTACGAGAGATGTCTGCTCCAGTATGCGGTAAGAACCGTGATACCTTGACAAAAGTTTAGCGGAAAGTCCGGGAGTTGTGGTTGGGACCCAAAGCCAAACCAGCTTTCCCGGGGAGTAATGGGCATCAGACGCTGCTGTGTCATGACGGAATTTTTGGCGCGACTGATCATGCATGGTGTACGAGCGAACCAGTTTACGGCACTCTTCAGCATAAGCAGCAGTTTGAGAGATGGGATTGCCCTCAGAAACGTCCGGTTGTTACGGCAGAAAGGTGTCCATAAAACATGAAAGTTCACGTTCATCCAGGAGAAAGAAGGGAGAGAAGCCAGTGGTAGTTTAAGACGCAGAGTTGTAAGCGTAGGTGACGAAAGGAAGTACGCGGTGCCAGTTTGTGTGGTCTTCCGACATGTACATTGCCAGCATGTTGGCAAAGGTACGACTGAAGCGTTCCGTCATGCCGTTAGTCTGAGGATGGTATGCGGAAGCGGTATGGTCTACAATGAAGCATTCTTTGAGCAGAGCCTCGATGGAATTTGAGAGAAAGACGCGGCCACGGTCACCAAGTAATTCATGTGGGGCCCCATGGCACAGAATGAGATGACCAAGTAGGAACCAGGCGACGTCTTTCGCGGTGGCGGCTGGTAGCGCAGATGTTTCTGCGTACCGCGTGAGGTGGTCGATGGCGACTATTATCCAGCGGTTGCCGTCAATAGTGGTTGGGAGTGGACCGAAGAGATCGACTCCGACGCAATCAAATGGCCGGGCAGGGCAGGGCAATGTAAAGGACCAGCGTAGCTGTGAGTAGAAAGCTTGCGATGTTGGCACGCAGGGCACGGCTGAACGTACCGGCGAACGTATCGATACATGCCTCGCCAGTAGTACTTCAGGGGAAGACGCGAGTACATCTTGAACGAGCCAGCATGACCACACTGAGGGTTGTTGTGGAAGGCACTGCAAATGTCCGCGCGCAAATGAAGAGGGATCACGAGGAGCCACCTGCGGCCTTTGGTCAGGTAATTGCGACGATACAGCAAGCCTTTACGAAGTGCGAAGTGTTGAACTTGTTGGACTTGACGACGTAGGGTGCCTGAGGCGGGGTTTGGGGCCCGTTGAGACAAAATGTCAAGCAGGGAAGCAATCCAGAGATCTTTGCGCTGTTCTTCCGGCATGTCGGTGATGGCCATAGATGATGAATAACAAGTGGAAGCTGGTGAACTGGCAGTGTCGGAAGGCAGTGGCGATCGAGATAGGACGTCAGCGTCAGAGTGTTTTGTCCAGAGCGACGAATCACACGTATATCGTACTCCTGTAATCGTAAAGCCCAGCAAGCCAGGCGCCCAGTCGGGTCTTTCAAGGATGACAGCCAGAATAGCGTGTGGTGGTCGGTAACAACATCAAACTCGAAATTTACCGATTGCCCAAACAATTGCCAAACACTCCTTTTCTGTGACGGAGTAATTTGACTCTGCCTTTGTGAAGGTACGACTGGCGTATGCTACAACGTACTCGCCAAAGTCTGGTTTTCGCTGGCAGAGTACCACGCCAAGGCCGACACCGCTAGCGTCCGTGTGTATTTTTGTAGGCGCGTTGGAGTCATAGTGGTGCAGAATTGGAGGAGACGTGAGGAGTAGGCGAAGCTTATTATTTTTATTTATTTTATTATTTAGCAATACTGCTAGCCCCAACTTGGGGCCATAGCAGAGTGGGTGTACATAGTACAACAAAATCAACAGTACAATACTGCAGTCAACACAGAACAAAGCACTTCAAACAACATAAAAAATGTTTCACGAAGAAGAAAAAAAAAAAACACTAGTCAGATATAAATTTTTCAAATGCCTCGATACTGTCTGTTTCAATAATTTTGCTGTCAAGCTCATTCCATTCTTTGGCAGTGCGCGGAAAAAAGGAATACTTGAAAGTATTATTATTGGGCTGGAAAGGAACGACAGTGTGTTTATGACGTTGTCTGGTAGAGTAACCGGAAGAGAACTTTAAGTATTCACCTGTGTTACTATTTATTCGACCATTAACTATCCTAAAGAAGAACAACAAACGAGAAATTCTATTTCTTTCTGAAGTCCGTTTGAATCCCGCTTTGGCAACTAATTCAGAGACTGATGTTGGGCCGTGTTTCTTGAAAATAAATCGGACAGCCTTGTTTTGGATTCTATCTAGTTTATGGATATTGACCTTGGTGTAAGGATCCCAGATAATGTTTCCATAATCCAAAATGGGTTGGATAAGAGATTTGTACGCCAGAATTTTAGTGTCGTATGATGAATAGCGAAGAGAACGTCTCAAAAAATGTAATTTCATCATTGCATTATTAGATATGTAGTCGATATGTCGATCCCAGTGGAGGTTGCTACATATATGCAAGCCTAGATACTTGTACTCTGTTACTCGATTTAGGATGTTTCCATCAGCTGTATAATTGTAAACAAGGGGACACTTCTTATTTGTTATCGACATGGCCACACTTTTTTGATAGTTTACACACATTTGCCAAGAATGACACCACTTCATGAGTTTCTCAATTTCTGTGTTAAGCTTAACTTGGTCTTCAACTGTGTGAATAAGTGAATACAACGCACAATCATCTGCATATAATCGTATTTTAACCCTGCAATTATCAACAATATCATTTATGAACACCAAAAACAACAACGGGCCAAGCACGGAGCCCTGGGGAACCCCTGAGCCAACAGGTAACATGTTTGATGGAGTGTCTTTAAAAACAACGTATTGCTGCCGGGATGTTAGATACGATTTAATCCAGCTACACAGTTTCCTGTTTTTTAATAATGTGTTCAGTTTAATGAGCAATTTAGAATGGGAAATCTTGTCAAATGCTTTAGCAAAATCTAAAAAAATTACGTCTATCTGTTTTCTCTCATTAATAGCTGTGGCGAAGTCATGTGTCATTTCAACCAGTTGAGTTACAGTAGAAAAGCCGTGATGGAACCCATGTTGCATTGGTGTTAATATTGAGTAATTTTCCAAGAAAAGCGTAATATGCTTATGAATAAGATGCTCGAGAATTTTACAACACGTGCATGTTAAAGCTATAGGTCGATAATTAGAAATAAGCTGCTTATCGCCATTTTTAAACAGTGGTTTTATCTTGGAAATTCTCCAGTCATCAGGCAAAGTACCCGTCGAAAGGGATGTACGGTAAATAATTAACAAAAATTTAGATGACCACTCAGCGTATCGTTTAAGGAATGCATTAGGTATATTATCGGGTCCATATGACTTTTTCACATCTAAATTAAGCAAGAGGTTAAATATTCCACTTTCTGTTATTTCCAAATCTTCAATCGGAGGTAATGTCTGGAATTTGTCAAATAAGGGTATGCTACCATTATCTTTAGAAAAAACGGATTCAAAGTGGGTGTTGAACGCATCTGAAATCTTAGCAGCATCGGATGTGAAATCATTGCCTATGTTAAATGTATTAGTACTTGAGGTCTTCGGTGTGATGGTCCTCCAAAACTTAGCTGGTGCCTCCTTTACCAGCGTGCTCAAACGAATGTTATAGAAGTTGAAACGTTCCTGCTTCATCTTTTTCTTAAGTTCACGAGAGAGCATTGCCACTTCAGCGATACGTTTTTGACTACTGTTCTTCTTAATTTGTTTCCTGGCACGGTTTAGTTTTCTTTTAATGTGAATGCTATCACGCGTTATCCAAGGATTCGCAGAATTGATTTTTCGATACTTGACTGGTACAAAGAGCTGAATGCAGGCGTGAATTGTATTTTTGAATTTCAGCCATAATGAATTGACGTCATACTCTTCAGTGATCATACTACTGCAAAGTTCATCGTAGGCTATTTCCAGTCTGTCTAATATCGACGTATCATCAGCAGCTGAGAAGTCAGGAAAATGAGATACGTTAAAGATGGGTTTCTGCAGTAATGAAGAGAACTCTATTAAAACACATTTATGGTCGGAAATTCCCTCAACTATTTCACATTTCGAATCACCACGAATACTTGAACTAACAAAAACAAGGTCAAGCACAGATTTACTAGTTCCGTGAACACGTGTGAAGTCTTTAACTAGTTGGGTTAAACCAAATTGAAATGCAATATCAATTAATGCTTCATTATTATTTGCGTCGCTTCTGTCAGCCGAAAGAGTGTTCCAGTTAATGCCGGGGAGGTTAAAATCACCACACAAAATAAATTTATTGTTATCAGTTGTATTGCAATCAATGTACTTTCTAAGATTCTCTAGTACTTCTAAATCACTCGCTGGTGGTCGGTATACAACACCAACAATCACATTTTGGCCCTCATGAAACAGCTTACAGAAGAGTGCTTCAACGTCTACAGCATCAGACATTCTGGCCACGTTCAAATTTTTCTTGAAGAGAAGGGCAACTCCCCCACCACGAGAGTTGCGATCACGACGATAAACATAAAAATTTGGGGGAGTGAATTCGTTATCATAAACACCACTGTGCAGCCAGGTTTCAGTAAGCGCGATAACATCAGGCTCATGAATTGCCACCAAGTGTTCAAGATCAAGACCCTTATTCACTATGCTTCGACAATTCACATTAAGCAGCTTTAAGGAATTGCAACCAGTTGTTCGTCATGTATGATGGCGTTTAGGAACACGAACAATAGAACCACTGGTTTCGTCCCACATGTAAAGAACATCATTAATGGACACTTTGTCGAAGATAAGCCTCACTCGCTGTTTGTTTTTTCTATATTCTGCGGTGCAGTCCCACAATTTTGATCTAATATCTCTCACTTTCTGAGAAAAGTCTTCTGTGACATAGTAGTTTGATCCCTTGAGCTTAGCGCAGTTTTTTAGAATTGTAAGTTTTTCACGGAAGTCAAGTAATTTCACGATGACAGGCCGCGTTTTATCAGGCCGTTTACTACCAAGTCTGTGACATCTTTCTATTCCTGATATAATAAGGCCGAGCTGGTCGAGCAAAAAAGTTTGAGTTACGCTCTCCCGTAATGATGCAGGAGTTTCGCTAGCAGGTTCTTCAAGACCGTGAATAATAATGTTGTTACGACGACTGCGATTTTCTAGATCATCAATTTTATCCACCATAGCAACAACCATTTTTGCAGATTGCTAACTTCGGATTCAACGGCTTCCAGTTTGCCTTGCGTCAAGGATAAATTGGCAAGAGACGATTCCAACGAATCAAGCCTACCCTTACATTCGGTTAGTGTGTCAGATAATGTTTTCTGCGCAGCATTGAAGTCATTCATGTGCTTGATAATTGCTTTCTGACCTGTTAGAACATTGAGTATCAGGTCGCGATCACTTAAACCGGAGAGCGATGCTTTGAACTCGGTTACCCCTTCATCACTATCAGAATCAGGCCCCGGATTTTGCTCGACATCCCCACATTGTACAATCAAGTCAACAAAAACGCACAAAATGGAACAAACATCATTTAGCACATGTGGGCAAGGTAGCAGCACTAAGCAAACATTATTACTACGAACACACTTGGCATTGGGCAGATAACTAACCTGCACAAGAAAGAAGACGTGCTCGTTCAGCATTGCTGTCAACGTGCTGCCACGTTGCCCACTGAAGTGCCAGAGGGACGTCGGCCGGTATAAGTAGCTGTCAAGTCGTGACGTCACTCCGAAGGAAACGCTGTAATCAGTAGCTTCCACACGCTCATACTGCATCGGCTCGATGAAATCGCAGATTGTCGAAACAGTGAATGCGCCGTTTTCCTCTCGAGCTGCGGCAGCTGGCGAATCCAACCGGATGGAAGCATTTTCCACGGCAAGCGCATGCTCACCAAAGGCGACAGTCAAAATCTGCACAAGAAAGAAGACGTGCTCGTTCAGCATTGCTGTCAACGTGCTGCCACGTTGCCCACTGAAGTGCCAGAGGGACGTCGGCCGGTATAAGTAGCTGTCATGTCGTGACGTCACTCCGAAGGAAACGCTGTAATCAGTAGCTTCCACACGCTCATACTGCATCAGCTCGATGAAATCGCAGATTGTCGAAACAGTGAATGCGTCGTTTTCCTCTCGAGCTGCGGCAGCTGGCGAATCCAACCGGATGGAAGCATTTTCCACGGCAAGCGCATGCTCACCAAAGGCGACAGTCAAAATCTGCACAAGAAAGAAGACGTGCTCGTTCAGCATTGCTGTCAACGTGCTGCCACGTTGCCCACGCTTCATAATGACTCTTCGCAATGGGCACTCCAGGCTGAGAGGTTGTTGCTGCCGGCGAGAAGCTGTGTCAAGGGGGATATAATGGAGGCGAAATTGCGGATGAAACGCCGAAAATATGAACACGGCGCAATAAAGCTTTTGAGTTCTTTTAGAGTGCTGGGCTTAGAATATTCGGCAACCGCTCGAAGTTAGGCAGGATCTGGCGAAATTCCTTCTTTGGAGATGACGTGGCCTAGGATGGTAAGCTGTTGTGCGCAAAAATGACATTTCTTCAGGTTTAACTGCAAGCCGGCGTTAGTGAGGTACTCAAGAACTTGTCCAAGGCGAGTGATATGAGAGGGGAAATCTGCAGAAAAAACCACTATGTCATCTAAGTAGCATAGACAGGTCTGCCATTTGAGGCCTCTGAGAATGGCGTCCATCATCCTTTCAAAGGTAGCAGGCGCGTTGTGAAGGCCGAAAGGCATTATGTTAAATTTGTATAAACCGTCAGGGGTGACGAACGCTGTTTTCGGACGGTCGGCTTCAGCCATGGGCACTTGCCAGTAGCCTGAGCGCAAATCCAGTGATGAGAAATATTCTGCTCCTTGAAGGCAGTCCAGGGCGTTGTCGATGCGAAGTAGGGGATAAACATCCTTCCGCGTAATTTTGTTTAGGTGGCGGTAGTCAACGCAAAATCTTATTGAACCGTCTTTTTTCCACACCAGCACGACAGGAGAGGCCCAGGGACTGTTTGATTCCTGAATCACGCCATGTTTCAGCATGTCATCGACGTTGTCGCTAATAACGCGGCGTTCGGCCTGCGATACCCGGAAGGGACACTGTCGCAGGAAAGCATGATGACTGGTGTCAATACGATGAGTCACTGCAGACGTGCGCCCCAATAATGGCTGGCCGATGACGAAAGAGGCGCGAAAGCGTTGAAGCAGTTGAACAACCTTTGTGCGCTGGACTGGCGTAAGCGTGTTATTGATGCTACGCAAGAGGATGTCTTGGACAGGGGAGGTTGTAGCCGTGGCGGAGGTGACGGCACTTATCGTCAATGGTGTCTTTTCGCACGTTGCATCCAAAGTTGAAGATGGCCTCAAAACTGTATAAATGTCCAACACATTCACCGCGTAACAGAGTTGTCGAGCAAGAAAAGGGATTGCACGCATAGAGCACACCGGCACCATGCACAAGGGTAACGACGGCAAATGGGAGTATGAGGTTCCGTCGGCATGCACAGTCTACAGACGGTGTAAACAGGGCGGTCAAATCACAAACTGAGTCAGAGGAAACGGACACCAGGGTGGCAGAGAACAGAGAAATGATAGCGTCAGCAGCGACAACCAATTTAGGCACCGGGCTCAGGACGTCGACGACTGTGGTACTGAAAGAAGACAAAGCGAATCGAGCTCCAGCGCAGTCAACGAGCGCATCATGTGTAGAAAGGAAGTCCCAACCGAGGGTCACGTCATGGGACGCATCTGGTAGGACAACGCATTCTACAATGTAAAATGTGTCGTTGATAACAAGACGTGCCGTGCACACCGCCACAAGCTTAACGTGCTGCGAGCTCGCCGTCCGTAATAAAAGATCAGAAACGGGTGTCGTCACTTTCTGCAGTTTGCGGCAAAAAAGTTCACTTAAAACAGAAACGGCAGCTCTTGTGTCGACAAGAGCGTTCGTCGCGACACCATCAATAATAACCGTGATCTCGTTCGGAGGCCAAAGATGAGGCCTTGAAATTTTCGATTAGGGCGCAGTTCGTGCCTCAAGAACTGCAGCTCTTAGTGTTCCTCTTGTGTGGGGTTGGTGCGGCGGAGCATAGGAGAAATAGAGCGGCGCCGGGGAGGAGGAGATCGACGTGAGGCCGAACTGGCACGGCGCGAATAAGTGCCCGATGAGTCGGCGGAAACAGGGTATCCTGGCTGCTGTGGCATGTAGTCAAGGTTGGGGTTGTAATCATTGCCATAAACACTGCGCTGACGACGACAGTGACGCGCAACATGGCCAGGAATGCCGAAGGCGTAGCAGATGGGCCTGTTGTCTGGAGTGCGCCAAGGGTTGTGAGGGGGTCCGGGGGGCGAAAGGGGTTGCGCGAGAACCGGGCGTATTGGGTGAACAGGGCGTGGTGGCGAGTAGAAGTTGGTGACTGGGGCAGATGGTGTTGGCGAGGGTCAAGCTTAGGAATGGGTAACGGCTTCCGCATAGGTGAGAGGCGTTGCAGGCTGCGTTGGTGGTACAGGAGGTGGAATCACCTTTGCAAATTGAGCTTGAACGACACGACGGAGTGAGTGATCCAGTGCTGTGGGACTCTCGGTGACAGACGTGGCAATAGAGAGCTGACGAGCCACTTCCTCACGGATGTATTGTTTCATTTGCGGCAGTAAGATGGAATATTCAGTGCCAGTGCCCTTAGCTTTCAAAGATGAGAGTTCCACTGTGGGAATTCCGGCTCGATGGGTAGAAAGGCGCTATTTGCGCAGCTCGTCAAAGCTTTGGCACAGTTCAGTGACTTGTGCTACTGTTTGAGGGCACTTGGCTACCAGCATATGAAATGCATCGTCATCTATGCCTTTCAGTATGTGCCTTATTTTGTCAGACTCCGCCATAGATACATTCACGTGTTTACATAGATCAATGACATCCTCAATATACAGTGCAGTCCACTTATAACGATATCGAGAAAACCTAAAAATATGATCGTTATAACCGGTGATCGTTATATCTGGACTGCCGCCAAAAAATCGTCGCCGGACGTACCTTTTGTAGCTCCAGGCTTCATTTTGCTATTTTCACCAATTAATAAATATTGTAGATAGTAGGATGTCAAAAACAAGACTTTATTTCCTACTCCGAACAACGCATCACGGGTTCGCTGAGGAAGAGAGACTGACCGACGGCGGGGTGGGAGCAGTGGGAGGAAGAAAGCACAGCCAGAGGTACACAGCCGGAATGCCAACGAGGCCCCGCCCCCATGCCGCCGCGCCGCTTTGCTTTTCGCTTTTTTTATTTTCTCTCTCTTTCCCGCTTTCGTTCGGCAAGCTACGAGTAGCTTGCCGGCTTGCAGCTGTAGAAGGCGGGGAGCCGCGGAGCGCGGCGCTTTGCTTTGCGCATTTTTTTTTTAAAATTCTCTCAGCCTCTCCGTGGTCGACGCGCGGCGAGGCGCAAAACGTGACACAGCTGGCGCCATCTGTAGCGCGTCGCGCCAACTCGCGATGCTCTCCTCGGCTTTTTGAACGGCCGGGACGCGCTGCCGGCGCTGTCCTGCAGTGGCGGCAGATACGTACTCGCCTACGCTAACTTTTCGTCTTGTCTCGGCATAGTTCGTTTCAGAAGAACTTATCAATCTAAATGTTACGATTATTCTGAATGAAACATGCCGTCCACGGCAAACTTTTCATCGTTGTATCCGATATGCGGTGGATAACATATCGTTATATATGGTTTTTTTTCCCCATAGCCCCAATGCATAAAATGAGACTGTTAAGTCGACCCATCGTTATAACCGATATATCGTTATATGTGGTATCGTTATAAGTGGACTGCACTGTAACTCGTAAACGTCTCACCGTTCCTTTGGGCATTGGCACGGAGGCGATGTTCGGCGCGAAGCTTGCGCACTCCAGGCCGACCAAAGAACGAAGCAATGATTTGCTTGATTGCCGACCAGGTGGTGAACACGGCTTCATGGTTGTAGTACGATAGCTTCGCCACATCGGTCAGATAGAAGCTGACGCGCATCAACTTAGCAGGGTCATCCCATTTGTTGGGACCGCTAACACGCTCAAACTCTACCAGCCAGTCTTCGACGTCAAGTTCGTCGCTGCCGCTGAACATTGGAGGGTCATGTTGACGAAGCGTCCCAGCACACATGACCGTAGGTGATGCTTGGGAAGGAGCAGCGTCCTCTGCCATTCTGGGGGCAGATGGTAAAGTACGGCTGCGGAGCTCCAGGACGAGAAGAGGAACGACCCAGCACCTCCACCAAATGTAACAGAGGAGTTTCAGCAAGAAACTCGCTGGGGCAAACAAGACAGCTGCAGCACAAAAAACAGGAGGCTGAGAGCGCGACACACGAACTTCGTCTTCTTTTTTCTCACTGTCACAGAGCTAGCGCCGATGAGCACCGGTACAATATGTACAACACCCCCTGGGGGTCAGAGAACTGAAACCCAGACACCACACCACAGAGAAGGTCTGCATCCCTGTGAAAAGAAAATGGAGACCATCATGAAGGCACCTGAGCCACGCAGCGTCAAGGAACTTTGTTCATTTTTGGGCCTCATATCTTACTATCATAGTTTCTTACCAAATATGTTCACAATTCTCTCTCCACTTCATAAGCTTTTGAAGAAAAAATCAACATGGAAATGCGGCCAAAAATAAATGGCTGCATTCAGGGTGATCAAGCAAGCACCGCGAAATTCGAACCTACTAATCCACTTTGACCCAAACAAGCGAGTCATCTTGGATTGTGACACATCACCTGAAAGAGTGGGAGCAGTACTTTCACACGTTATTGACAGAGTGGAACGGCCCATTGCGTTTTGCTCAAGAACACTCATGAACACAGAAACAAACTACCCTCAACTTGAATGGGAAGCCTTGTCACTTGTTTTTGCACTCACGAAGTTTAGGAACTACCTGCTAGGTCGCTCGTTTGTTCTCAAAACAGATCATGAGCCATTTGTGAGGTTCTTTAAAGAAACCAAGGCAGTACCTGCAGTAGTAGGAGCCAAAATCCAGAGATGGGGTCTTATCCTGGGAGTGCATCAGTACACCATTAAAATAAATTGGGACAGCAGAATGGAAATGCTGATGCCCTCAGTAGCCTTCCTGCAGAAGAAGCTGAAGTTTTAAACTGCTCTCATGAGTGAGCAAGTACCATCAACAAGTCTTCTGGACAGCAGCCCACTGTCCCGTAAGCAACTTGAGGAGCTGACCAAAAAAGACCCTGTGTTAATGGAAGGTCACCACCGAATTGAACAAGAATGGCCAAGGAAGGTTAAAGATAGCAAGTTGCAACCTTTCTGGCGGCTACGACAGGAACTCACAGTGGACAATGACCTAATCTGCCATGGTGATCGTGTGGTGATTTCTCAGCAAGCAAGGAGGGCATTTATACTAGAACTACTTGACACACATCTCGGAATCAACTCTACAAAAGCTCTGGCAAAAACACTCGTGTAGTGGCCTGGCATAGGGTCGAAGGTGGAACAACTCTTGCATGAATGCAGTGTTTGTCAACAAGCAGCAGCAATGCCTGAGGAACCCTTGGAACCTTTGCCTGAGAAATGCAAACCTTTGCTTTTGAAACCTCTGCCCTTGGAACAATGCCTGAGGAACCTTTGGAATCTAAGGAACCTTTGAGCTGGCCAGCCACAATGCAGCCATGGGCTCGCATCCATGTTGACTATGCAGGCCCAGTGGAAGGCAAGATGATCCTGGTGATTGTGGACAGCCATTCTAACACCATCAGCTATAGCAGCGGGGACCGTAGAACATTTACTGTGTTCGTGCGTTTTGGCCTGCCTGCATGCCTGGTGACAGACAATGTAATGTTATTCATCGGAGTCGAATTCCAAGATTTTGTACAACGAAATGGGAACCAGCATATTCGTATGGCACCTTACAAACCACAATCAAATGGTTTGACCATTTGATTGTGGTCAAACCATTTGACCACAATCAGATTGGTGAGGTGGTTGCACATTCACCGCAGAACACCATCAGGGCAAAGGACACGTTCACCAGCAGAACTAATGCTTTCCTTCACACCAAGAACCAAGCTAGATTTGACCATAAGGGCCACAGAAGTGCCATTGCCAGGAAAGACAAGCGGCTACCAGAAAGGTGACCTAGTCTTTTATAAAAACTTTGGTACTGGTGAACTGTGGTTACCGGAAGAGGTGGTATGAAGTGCAAGAAAATCATCTCTTGGTAGTGAAAACTCGAAGAGGGATCCTTAGACGACATCTGGATCAGATACGCCGGAGGCACACAGCAGACCCAAGAAGATCCAAGGCGAAATCAAATGAAGACCTACTAGAGGAATTCTTCCCCGAATGACAGCAAGAAGAACCCGTGCCAAATGCTTCAGCTCCAGCAGAAGGGCTACCACAGCAGCACCCACCAGTTGTAAAAAACCGACCGCAGCGCTCTCACCGACCACCAAATATATTATACCTTTAGGGGAAGCTTTCGTGTAAGTGTGGGGGGTGTGGCATCAAGTGTCAATGTTCACGTGAATGGACATAATGCCCTGGCAACCCGGAGCATGGGGAGGGCACGCGCCTTCGTAAACAGTGTCGTTTTTAGTCTACCCGCGTATCCATCATTCGTGCGGTTTTAAACAGTCAATAAATTTTTGTTACAATGTTACAGCCTGTTACTAAATTCCTGCCCAAATGACCACTATTTAACTTCAAATTCAACATTTGATGGAGTTTGACAGCGTTATTCATGTTATGAGGCAACACTGGCTGTTAAGGACTCTCTGTAGTTCTGTGTAGTCCTATGGTTTATCCAGCTTCCGGAAAACAACTGCTATACTGGACGACAGCGTAGTATCGTGTGGCGGACCTGCCACACGAAGAACACAGGGCACGGCGCTGAAGTGCCGGCCGACACAAGGTACACAGCAGCCGGTGGCCAAGCAGGAACTCTTTTGATATATACAATGCCATGCATATATACACAGGGTAGCGCCCCTTGAAGGCGAAAATACTTTACATGAAACCGAATCTGGCCACCATGAAATCGAAACCAAAACACCACATCATATCTCCCCTAGAGTGAAAAGGACATGTGGCTCTAAAATCCTTATAGAATGATTATTGGCACATAAGTAACTTTTATAACCCTATACAATTTTAGAAGAATGTCATGACACATAGAACTTCTGTATTTAAAACCTTAACACCACCCCCTCCTTTTGTCATAAAGTAACCAATTGAAGAAGAGAGAAGCGGCATGAGAAGGAAAAAAAAAAGGCTATTTACACAGCGCACCATGGCTGAAAGCATCTATATAGACTATTTACAACAAAAAATCACAGCAGGACAGTGTATTCCTTATACCTTTATACAATAAATAAATGCACAGCATACACACAACAATGCACATGTATGGTACAAATTCCAATATACGAGTAAGAAAGAAGAATTTAGGACACGAAGTCTTTAAACCTGGACGGTTTCTTACGTGAAGGCATAGAACACCGAAGCTCCGTGCCCTCTGAAGTGTTCTCTTGCGGAGCAGCAAGTTTGGTATGTAAGGATGAGCCTACTGGCTCGCTTATGCGTTGCTCAGGCACCGCGAGAGCATTGAAGAGTCTGACGACTCGCTTAAGCGTCCACCAGTTGTAGCTGGAGACGGAGAACCCTGATGCGAAACATGGGAACCTGAAGGTTTGGAAGCATGTTCATTATTGTTGGGAAAGCTACTGACATGGGGACTGGGCTCGTCAGTGAAGTATTGATACAGAGCCTGAGAAGAGCCCGAGGACTCTGAAGCATGCTCGGTGCACAGTAAAACTTCATGGTGGCTGGGCACCACAGCCGGATTTGAAACCAGTGTCTGAATATCCTTTCCCCCAGGAACAGATAGTGATGCTGCAGGAATAGGGATAGAAACCAATCGTGGAACCGAGGCAGAGTACTGTGATTGGTTCTGCAAAGGCATTGAAAGGTGCAAGCGTGAAGGTGGTCCCCGTTTGGAATGAACGATTACAAGTTCAGAAGCATCCCAAACCAATCCATCACTGAGATTAAATGCTTGGGATCCAATTGCAGACATAAGAGCAAACGAGCCTCTATACTTGTGTTTTTTTCCAGGAATGCGTACTTTGACTCTCTGGCCAACCTGTATGACTGGAGGTTTGGCTCCTCACTTCTGATCCACATAGTTTTTCATGTACTTCTGCCTATTAAAAACTCCCGTCCTTATGGTACAGTCGACTCCCGATAGTTCAGTCGCTTAATTGGAATTATCGGTTAATTGAAAGTGGAGTGGGGGTCTGGTCTGTTTTGCATGCAGTTCAACAGGAATAAATTCTCAGTGACTGAAAGCTAGAGGTCTGAAATTTCGGTTAATTCAATTTTATTTTCAATCGAATTCCCGGAGGAAATCATAATGTTTGTTGAATTTCCTATTTTCGTAGTGCTAAACAACAATGCGTGTCCGACCGGCACCCAAGGGCATCGCAGTTGACCACAGCGCCGCAGCTCAAAGCGTCAGCTGATGGCATCGCAGTTGCATGCAGCGCCCCAGATCACGAAGCGGCTGCCCCGGCGGTTCCGGTTCAGGGCCTCATTGTTGATCTCATTACGGTCGTGTGCAGACTCAGCGTTTCCACGTGCGACCAAGCTCCAAGTGCATTTACTATGGCAACTCGCGGCCCTTATCAGACGCTTGACTTGGTGACGAAAGTCAAAATTTTGAAAGAAGTTAAGCAAGGAGGCACCGCCAAGCAAGATATTGCACAGAAATACGGCATCAAGCCTAATACCTTGTCTAACATCCTGTACTGGACGCTCGGTACTAGACGCATTCGAAAATGACCAGTTCAAGATGTCTCGCAAGAGAATGCGCACCGGCGCCCACCCGGAGTTAGAGCAAGCGCTGCTCATCTGGATTCGGGAGGCTCGAAGCAACAGACTTCCTCTCAGCGGCGATATTGTTGCAGAGAAAGCGTCATCGCTTGCAATTATGCTAGGCATAGAGAACTCTGCTTTGTCCGAAGGGTGGCTCATACGGTTCAAGCAGCGCCACGATATGGTGTTTAAAAGCGTTAACGGGGAAAAGGCTGCCGTCAACGCTGAAACTTGTAATACGTGGAGGAAAAATCAGCTTCGCAAATACTTGGGAGTATATCGGCCGGAAGATATCTTCAATGCCGACGAGACAGCACTTTTTTACAGAATGTTGCCCGAGAAGATGCTGAGAAGACGCTGATGTCCCTTTTGAGGAGTACATTGCCACTGACAGTTCGGTAGAAACGTGCGGTGCACTGTCAGACGCTGAGATCGTGGAGATGGTTCGGCCCAGCGAGCCTAGTCACGAAACTGAGGTTGACGACGACGACGCCGCAAGTGAGCCACTACAGCGGGCTTCTGATGTAGCCGCAGGCCTTGCCCTCGCGCAGCGGTTTTTCCCTGCTGAGAGCAACGCCGAGGAAGCACTCGGGCACATATACAGCCTGCAGGACTTGCTTTCTGCTGCAAGATTCAGCAAACAGAAGCAAACGGCAATCACAGATTTTTTCTCATAAACTGCTTTGAAATAAATGTATTTTTCCTTCATTGTGGTTAATTGGAATTCCACTTAATTCGAAGTTTTTTGCGGTCCCCGTGAACTTCGTATTAACGCGAGTGAATTGTATTGTCAGAAAATGACTGAAAAGTAGAAGTCAACAACAGATCAGTTATAACAACCGCTGTGCAAAGTCGACGCTTATGAAGCAACATTGAGAGATAGAATCTTGTAGTTGCCTGAGCATAAAAACGGTAAGTAACCAAGTACTCTGTAATTGCCTTTATTAGAGGACATTGTTCTAGTTGGGTTAATTGAATGTACTCTTTCAGGACCGTGTCAAACCGCTCAACCTGCCCATTGGCTTGAGGATGATAAGTAGAACAGAGGTGTTGAATACCTTGTTTGGAAAGGAAAGATTCAAACTGACGAGACTTAAACTGGGGAACATTGTCTGTTGCTAAGCATGCTGGAAAACCTTCACAGCAGAAGACTGAAGTCAAGAAGATGATGACTGCATCAGACGTAACGTCTCGAATGAAACAAACCTCAGGCCATTTGGAGTAATAGTCAATCAAAGTGACTGTAAAGCAACAATCTGAGGGAACATTTGAAAGAGGACCCATAATGTCCATATGCCTAACTTCTCCCACGGTTTCTCAAGAAAAGAAACTAGTTGTAGGGGTGCAAAGACAAGTTTCGCTCATTTGTCGGCAGCCTGACAGATGTAAGAGTTCGTAACCGCACTTTACAATTGTTTGTCAAGGCACGGCCACCAATACCCATCACGAAGCAGCTGCTTTGTAAGAATTATGCCTGGATGGTTCTCATGGGCTAACTGAATTATTTGCTCTCTGCAAGTTTCAAAAACTGTACCATGTTCTCCACAGAAAATGAGCCCATTGGCATAAGACAGTTCGTCTTTCACTGCAAAGTATGGTACAAGCACTACAAATATCGTGCAGCAGACGTGCCGCATGACAGCGCCGGCCGACGCGAGGTACACAGCAGCCGGTAGAAACACCTTTATTATAGACAATGCCGCGCATATATACACAGGGTAGCGCCCCCTGAGGGCGAAAATATCTTACATAAAACCGAATCTGGCAACCATGAAATCAAAACCGAAACGCCACAGACAGTTTGTTTGGCAGTGAAGTGAAGGAAGCAGGACATACGCACACTTATGCGACTAGTCCAGCAGATTGCAGCCGACTTCGATTACAGTTTCAGTTACTTGCCAAATGTGAATTGAAGAGTAATAAGTTTAAGCAGCTACATCTAACTACTGCACATAAGCTGATATTCAGCAACATGTCCTCTGTTCAGGTTTTCCATTTTGGAGTCTTTTTGACTGTGAAACATGGGTTTCATATGTGTTTGCAGTCCACAGTGTGCATACACTATAGCCAGGGATACGCAGGTAGCTGTCACACGTGATAGAATGGTAATATATATATATTTATTATTGCGGGGGAAAAAAACAGTAAATAAAAGTACCTAGGCTCGCTCCACAAGTGTAGTAGACTTATACCAATAGAAGAAAAATTAATCACCAGGGCAGAAGCCAAAAGGCAATTTGGATGATAAGGAAGATTGGAAAAACCATGTACTCTGTAGAAATGGTTGACCAGCGAAAGCTTAAGCATGTGGCCCGCTGTTCAGCAGTGAGTTCAACCTGACATGGCCTTTCACGATTATTTGTTACATGTTAGTGCTTCTCAATGAGGTTAGACACACGCTTAGTTTGGGTTTACCAGTGTTTATTTCACATGCCTCACATTGTGCCTCGCATGATCACAGTCATGGAGGAGTGTAATGAGCAGTTGAATGTGTTGCTCAATGCATTAATCACAGTGGTTGTTCTCGAACCAGAGGCAGTCATAAACATCGCAGCCGAATTCAAATTTCCACCACTGCAGAAACTCCCCCAAAAAGCGAGCATTGGCCCGGCTAGCTAAGTAACTCTATCCCAGCAAACATGCTTCCCTAACCACCCCGTTGCCATTGTTGAAACCGATGGTGGCGCCAGAATTTTTAGTGGTAGTCCTCGAGGTCACCGGTATCTTTATCAAAAGCAGTTTATTGTGGCTCTTGCATGTCTAACATACATGTTTTCCATAAACTGCATGCCCATTAACGAGAGCATGTGAACTGTCATAATATTTTATTTTGATGCTACCAATGGCGTTTTTACAGTCACATTTTGTACGAATGACAGTACAGCTAAAAAACTTTTGTAGAGAAATACAGTTTCAGCCGGACTGATATTGACAGTTGATGAAATACACTGCTCAATACCCTTTTAGGACACAGCGTTGAAAAAATATTTTGTATGCCTCTTGTAGATTTACAGAGGTGGCTTCTAGGTACTCTGTGTGCAGTGTATATACATAAAGTTTATTTGTAAAAAATACCATGTAAGATAAACGAATGATAAGTATTTTGTCTCTGTGGTGGAGCAAATGCTGGCCATGCAGGACACCCGAGTTTTATCCTGACTGAGACCTGAAAATTATTATTTCCATATTTACTCGTATAATGAACCCACCTTATTTTCAGAAAAGTTGACGTCAATTTGGGAGGAGGGTTCATTACACGGGAAATTTAACTGCGAATGTTTCACGTGACGGCTTTGCTTTTTTTGGCCCGTGAAATCTTTTTTGTAGCCCGAAGCTCTTTTTGTTTCCTCCCATAATGAAAGCGCACAGATCGATGTCGCAGTGTCGTCCAGTGGCTCAGTTCCAATACTCCAGCTCATGCTGTTTTTTAACCAGCCGTGCAGCTAGCATACCGGACAAACGCGCCCTGCGCATCAGGTATCCCAACTATGTTCACAGCGACAAACCCGACAACAAAAACGCAGCGTTGGATGGTGGTGCACAAATGTTGCGGGTGCAAAATGCGCCGTCGGCCTGGTGGGTGTGGTTGTGCTTTGCAAGGCCTCCGAGATGAAGAGTCTGTGGTGTGTTTCTACGCCGTGCGTGCACCATTATGAAGGCCACGTGCTTTGTTTTTGTGCTGCTGTGCTTAATTTGCGCTATCAGCAAACAGTTTTCTCCTGCGTTCAACGAATAGCGCTTGCCCCTAAAAGGCGCGACTTTCAAATTTCGATTGACGTGGTCCACGCTCGTGCTACTCACACCTGTTTAGCATGGTTGCAAAACTATGTTATGACTTTTATTGCGTTATCATTTTGTGATATAATGACTTGCTTTATGTTGTTTGGATCGTCAACGGCACTGGCTATCATGCCGAAACAAAGTGAACGAATACATTGAAAATGTAAAAATGTTTTTTTTTCTTTTTTTTTCAAGGACCCAGATAAGAAGTGGGTTCATTATGCGAGTGGGTTTATTACACGAGTAAATACGGTATTGATTTTACTTGCATCACTGACAACCAACGACGCCCACAGCCACACCTACGCTGGAATTCCTGCAAAATGAGCTCCTTCAACCTATCGCGTTAATGAGCATAACTACCATTCTAAGCTAGGGGGGACTGACCGTGCCAGCGTCCGAGGTGGTCTTGACAATCTGGCCGCGAACGGAGCGCGTGCGCGATGTCAGTCCCTGGAAGAGGGCTCCGCTGGCCACTCCGAGCAGGGAGGCGACTGCCTTGACCTCGCCACCCTTGGTTTCCAGCTGATGGTGGTCCGAGTCTGCGGTGAACTGCACATTGCCCAGAAGCAGCACGGCCGCCAGCACGCGCACTACGTCCAGGAACGGGATGCCCAGCACCGACAGGCAAGTCTGCGCACCACCCGTTCTCATGTTAATCAATGAGGACGGCACTTGCCAATAGGACAATGTCTGCCGTCACCACGTATTTAAGTAGTTATCCTTATTATTTGTGTTAATCATAATTATTTACACATCCTTGCCTCTGATGACTAACTTTTTCAAAGAATCGCAATTTCGATTTTACGGCATACTTACATACATTCACTACAGTTATTCCTGTACGTGCACCGCAGATTGTAAAGCTTTCCTTACCCTTACATGATGATTCCCTCAGCAACTTTGTATACTGGTTGTCTGAAATAAATATGAAATGAAATCAAAATGACTGGGACCAGGTGGGTCATGCCAGAGTCTCATATATGCGTTGTTTCAAAACACCATCGACGAAGAAGACACAGAGAGGAACAGAAGATGAAACAAAGCACTTCGCCTCGGCTACTTCTGGTCGCCTCTGCATCTTCTTCGTCGGCATTTTCACATGAACGGGTTTTATGAAGGGTCTACGGAAACTTTCATAATGTATAATGTGACGTACATGGCCAGCATAGTAGAGATGGTCTTGTTTGGACGCTCGGTCAGGCCATTGGTCTGTGGGTCGTAGCTGGTGGTGCGGCAGTGACTTGCACGCGGTTGTACCTCAGGATAGCAGGTCCGCAGTGAAGGCCCTACCTCAGTCGGTATCAGAACCTCTATGGTACCATAACGCAGGGCAATGTTCTCGACAAAAAACTTTGCTACCTTGGAGCCACTGCCCAAAGGCAGTGTCTCAGCGTGGGGGTGAGGTAGTTAGTAGCTACGGTGATTCATTTGCTTCGAGAAGCCGATGTCGCAAACGGTCCCATTAGGTCTATGTCGATTTGAAGAAATGGCCGGCGAGGTGGCTCAATGGGCTACAGAAGTCGAGCTGACCTAGCTGGCGGTGTGTTTCGTCGTTGACAGTCTCAGCAGGTTTCTATGTAGTGGGTGACGTCGGCAGTAAGGCGAGGTCAGTAACACTTTTACTGTATCCTCGCTAGTGTGAGGGAAAATGCAAGGTGTCCAGCCGTCGGGCCATCATGCGGAGAATCCAGAACTGCTGGACGTAACACCGAAGGTACTGGGATAAGGCGGTTGACCCAATGTGATGAGAAATTTCTCTTGATGAGAATGCTGTTACGCAAAAAAAAATGATGCCACTCCTCCTTTTAATATAATTGGAACAACGGTAGCCTCCCATTTGAGGTATTCCACATGACCCTTGATTTTAAGGTCGGGTCACTGTCGTTCTGCAAAGTTATCAATGCTTGGGGTTACCAATGATGCACATCAACACCTGACACTACGCTTTCTGGATTTAGAACTCTTGGTGTCAAACTCTTCCTTCAAGTTCAAGTACCAAGTGTTTGAACTGGCTAAGATGAAGAAATACTTTTTGCTTATTGTTGGTGACTTCAATGTTGATTTCCTTTCAAAGAATAATGAAAGTACCCAGCTTATTCAAACTATTTTAGCAAATGGTTGTGAAAATCTCATTGACCTTCCTATGCGAATAAGTCGAAATTCAAGAACATTAATTGACTTATGTTTTACTTCTTTCCCAAAAAATGAAATGTGTTACGATGCATTAAGCTGATATGTATATAATATCTCCCCCCTCTAGTGATCTTATTTTATGTCAGTATCTTCACATGTTCAGTCTCTCTGGTGCCTTCAGAATACGACCATAGTGGCTGCGTGGCATACAGTCAGGAATGGTTCCCGGATGTTGAGTGGGATACGTTTCTTCCGACGTTCTTGCTTTACAGCCCTCATCCGCGGATGCACTAGCAGGCAAACCAACCACTGCAAGAGCATCTTTTGTTTCACGGTTGCCTTTGTAAAAATCGTCTTCTGGATACGAATAGTATGATGTTTCTTGAACGGCGATTTCAATATCCATGTGCCTTTTCTTCATGTGATCTACATGAAACCTGTGCCTCCTGCCGTCTTGAGTTATTGTTACAAATGACGGTTTGCCGCAATCTTCAAGTACTACAGTGGGAAGCCATGCGGGGTTAATGAGAAAATTCTTAACCCACACCTTGTCGCCTGGCACATAATGTTCTGTCATGTCATTCACCTTTTCCTCTTGGGTAAGTTTTCGCGGATGTAGCGCATCCAGGTGAGACGACAGCTGCCTTCCGAACATTAGCTCTGCAGGAGTTTTCTGCGTTGTGGTGTGTGGTGACGTATGCTGCTTGAATAGAAACCTCGATAGCCGACAGGAAAGGCTACCATCAGTTAATTTCTTGAGAGCCATTTTCACTTCTGCCACCAGACGTTCCGCTTGCACATTTGTTGCCGGATGATATGGAGCTGATGTTATGTGCTTGATCATGTTCACCTTGAAAAAGTGCTGCAACTCGGACGAAACAAATGTCGTTCCATTATCGAAATCTATGACTTGCAGTATGCCAAAAGTGGCGAACAGTGATTGAAGCGAATCCGTTGCAGTGAAAGTAGACTGTGACAGAACTTGTGTTACTTCTAACCACTTGGAGAATGCATCCACTACGATTAAAAAAACTCTTGTTCTTCACCGGCCCCGCGTAGTCAACGTGAACGACCTTTCATGGTAGATTTGAACGGGGCCATTCCGGAATCGCCATCGCGGAAGGAAGGCGGCTGTGCACTTGTAATGTCTTGCATGATCGCACTTTCAACTCTATGTCAGCGTCCAAACCAGGCCACCAAAAGTGACTGCGAGCGAAACATTTCATCGTAGTCATTCTTGGGTAATTTGCATGAAGAAGAGTCAACGCTTCCTCTCTTGCCTTCATAGGAATCACGACTCATGTGCCGCATAACACAACCACGGTGCGTGAAAAGTTCTTGCACCCGACTCTTGTGCGGTTGAAAACTTGTGCCCTGCCATGATGCTGCTGATTCGATTTGTAGCCCATGATGAACCTGAGAAAGTGTGGGCTCTTTCATTGTCAATCTGGCTATCTTCTCAGCAGTCAGTGGAGCTTTCCGCAATCCTTCAATCATCAACACGTCCCCTGGTGCCGTTAGCTCATGGACCTTGGAAGCCAGAAGAAGCCTACTGAGTACATCTGCATTCTGATGCTTTTTCTCTTCTCTGTACACCAACTTGTAATCAAAGGCATTCAAAGTCACACACTAACGAAGCATTCTTAGTGATAATACTTGCTGAATCTGTTTGTTAGGGCACATGATTCCAAGAAGTGACTTATGGTCAATCACCGAGTACATGCCGACCGGCAATATACTGGTGAAAACGCCTGACTCCAAACACAATTGCAAGGCCTTCCCTGTCAAGCTGAGAATAATTTCTCCCGCATTTCCCGAGGGTTCTCGATGTGAAGGCTATTGGTATTTCTTGTCTGTTCCCGTCCACCTGCGCAATTACTGCTCCTAAGCCATAAGGCGAGGCATCACAGCTCAGCATCAGCGGACGAGAGTCATCGTAATGTGCAAGGATCGTACATTCATGTAGTGCAAGTTTCTTGAAAGCAGCCTTGTGCGGAGCTTCCCATCACCACTTAGTTTCTTTGTCCAAGAAGCGATGTAAAGGTTCGGCAATAGATTGCAGTTCCGCCTGGTTTGTTGGTTCTGGTGCACTCGTTATTGCTTCAACTTTTTTCAGACGTTGGCTCAACCCCCTAGCACGTGCTTTGTAGGCCACGAACCCTACTTCCCGTACAATAAATATGCACTTTTCTTTGTTGGCTTTAAGGCCTGCCTTTTGCAAATGCTGCAGAACTGCCTCCAGTCGATATAAATGTTTTTCATTTGACGCTCTCATGATGAGGATGTGAAGTGAAGTGAAGTTTATTTTCATTTCATACAAAGGAGGAAGCCAGGGCTAAAGGCTGGGGTGCCTGACAAAGGCCTCGGCTCTCTTGTACAGTCTGGCGACAGTTAACAAAACAATATAACTACATACATGACATAATAAATAAATAAATCAGCTACACTTGCAAGTACAACAAAATAAACTGTTCTTAAGCATATAGCAGTGAAAATATTATAGCTAACAGAAACCAGTGTCGAGTAAATATTTCTTTGTTTGTTTCCTAAATATTTTCATTGAGACATGAGAATTAGCATTTGTAGACATTTTGTTCTCAGCCCACAGTAACCTGAGAAGTTAATTTTTGTTTGCCATAGTTTGTACACGTCTTAGGGACCCACAGGCTTTGTTTTCGAAAATGGTATGCATCATTAACCAAAGTAGTGCTTTGAGAATGTAAATAATTGACTTTAATATGCTACAACAGACGAAAAAATAGACTTGATTCACTTTAAGCAAAGCATAGTGACGAACAATGGTGAAGTGAGAAGATCCTAGGGACTGCCACAGTAACCATGAATGCACCGCAAAGTTCTGTTTTGAAGTACTTATAGTTTCTGGTAGTTAGTAGTCATTAGTAGCCGTTAGTAGTGATAATTAATAGTCGTCCAAATAGGCGCAAAAGTCTAGCAGTCGAGGGAGCAGAGTATTCACGAAGCATTGAAATATTAGATGGTGATGCTAAAACAACGAATGGTAGCCACTTTATCGCGTACAATCCTTTAATTGTATTGATAGTCAGCATCTCTTACGTGGCTTTGTCGACATGCAGTTGTTGATAAGCCTGTTTTAAATAAATCTTCGAGAATGTCTGTCTACCTCGAAGGGTTGCAAGCAACTCAGCTGCCATTGGCAAAGAATATGTAGTTAGCTTGATACTACTCCCATTCACAGCACTTCTATAGTCCCTGCACAACTTCAAAAATCAATTCTTCTTCCTCCCCACTATCACGGGTGTAGCCCAGCCTGAGGCGGAGATGGACTCAATTATGCCTTAAGCCTGGAGCTTGTTGAGTTCTCGACAGACGGCATCGCAAAGAACAAATGGCACCTGCCGGCATTTCAAAAACTTGGGTGTCACGTCTTCAGCCAGGTTGATGCACACAGGTGAGCCTGAATGTCTAGTGAGAGCATCATCGAAAACCACAAAAACCATGGCTAAGGTGTCTTCAATGATTCTTCCAGTGAGATTGTCGAGTCCATGCATCCTAATTTGCAGTTTTTCGAACCAATTTCTTCCTAACAAACTGGCTCTCACTCCTCCAGCCACGAGAAATGGTAGCCGAGCTTTGTTGTGTTTGAAAGAAACATCGATGAGCACAAAACCGACGATGTTTAGACACTCTCCCGACCATGTCCGTAAAGTAAGCTTGCGTTCTTTTAACACGGGAGCATCATGAGGCCAGAGGCAAGCAAAAGTCGCTCCACTTATTATTGAGAACACTGCTCCCAGGTTGACTTTCATCTTGAGTGGCTGACAAGAAAGTAGAACTGCCACGATAAACGAAGGTGTGGTTGTCATCTGTGGTTTCGTGTGAAAAACAGTAAGAAGGTAGTCATCCTGTTCTTCTAACAGTTCGTCTTGCTCTTATAAACAATGAATTCTTTGGTACTTCTGAGCTTTAGCCTTCTTAGAGAGACAATCTTTGGCGGTGTGACCCTCATGACAGATGTTACACATCGCGTTTTTTAAAAACCGCTTCTCGGCCTTATGGTCAGGTAGACGTCGGAAGCACTGAGGCGGCTCTCTTGTCATGCACTTTTGAAAATTCTGACAGAACGATAGTGTCACCCTGCTGCTGACTGCCTTGTATCTGCCTCTGCTGGTCTTTTGCAGCTGTCAACACGAGTTTGTAGGCTTTCTTAAACGTTAGCTTATCCTATGCTAGCAACCATTGTTAATGTTGAGAATTGTGGATTCCACATACCAGTCTGCCTCGAAGCATCACTTCCAAAGGCAGCCTCGTACTCGCTGCTTGATGGACCTCGGCGCTACCGTTTGACGCCTCTCGTCCCGCCGTCATGGAGTCTACGTTGCCAAAGTTGCAGTCTTTTGCCAAGGTTCGCAAGGCTGTCCCATAATCTTTGACAGATTCGTTCTGAAGCTTGTTTCGTTTCTGGAAACGATAATGGCCAAGCATCTCAGAACACCTGAGACCAAAGTGCTGTGTCAGTATATTGATGATGTGCACCAAGTTCACCTCAGAAGACTTCTGTGGGGCCATCAGGGCCCTCAGCGTCTCGTAGGCTTGCTCAGCGCAAAGCGTGAGAAGCACTGCTCGCTTCTTGGCCGGTTCTACGATGTCGTTGGCTTCATAGTAGAACTTCAGGCGTTCTACCCACGAGGACCAGACGGTGCTGGGCACCAATTCTGGTATCTTGCCTTTGGGCATCGTCTTCAAAGTGAACCTGCTTTGCAGGGTCTCGTTTCCTCATCAGCAGTATTTATTTTTATTTCATGTGCCCTTTATTTCATGTCCAGAACGCTGAATGCAGCAGCCTGGTCACGAGCTCAGAGTCCTCGGCCATGTCACTTCGTATTCCTCATCTTCGCTCGCTTGTGCTTAAGGTGATATATAATAGGCTACTTGCAGTCAGAGCTGCTTAGAAGGAGTGGTCACCTCTGGGCTGCTTTGTTCATCAAAGTGCACTGGACAATAGGCTGAGCACCTATAATGCACCTTCCAATACATTTTCCACAACACGTGGCGCCATCATGCCCCCAGACACCGTGGGCTGCCTGGCACCGCAGTCGCTATCCATGAATCAACACTACACTTGACTACACAGTGGACCTCTACGTAGGACTCTATGTGCACTGTGTCTTGTGATGTACTTCTCTCTCGTTATAGGACGAACTGAGTGTGCCTCTTCATTTTTTGCTGAAATGTGAAGGAGGCGGCGTTTGACCTTTTCATTTTGGGGGCGGCGATGAAGACTACTTTTTCATTGAACTGTCCTGAACACAATTGTTTTCCCTGCAGGGAATCAGGGAAGACCGAGCACCGAGATGCTCAAAACATGCTATCATAAATACTGCATATAGCACCACACTAGTTTCCGAATCTAAATACCGTAAATAAACATTCCAGTTATTAGCTTGTGCTTGACTTCTTCCCGAAACTTTGCAGGTTCTGGTCCTAAGGGCAAATCACTGACCACATCACAAGAAAAAAGTTTGGTAGACTGTGTCATCAAGTACATAGAGACATCAAGACCAAAAAATGTAGCAAGAATTATTGCGAGAAGTCTGTTATGATAAAGTTGTGGCAAAACCACACTTCAGCGTCTGAAGGTGCAAAATGAAAAAGACGCAAAGCTGAGCATCCATGTCAACTACGAGCATATTCTATTTTGCTCAACATTCTCTTCTTTGTTCTTCTCGAAGTCGCTCCATGTGCATGCCATTCTTGCGGGAGTTCCAAACAAATCACAACATCCTCCGCTCCCAACAAAATTTAATCTCCCAACTACAATGGGCACAACATTTGTAGTGGCCTCCTAACTTCTGTACCTCTTGCCAAGACGACATTGCGTGCTCTAACGTGATTATCTTTTGTAAGTACACAGCAGTCACTCCGCCAGCTTTGCAAAATTTATAGGCCCCTTGTTTTTCTAAATGATGACTACATGGTTAACCTTAAAGGGACTCTGAAGAAGAACAATGACTTGATTTAGATTGACAAACTGCACTTTGAGAATTTTAGTGCCATATGTTTCTCTATGGTGAGTTGATTATTAGGGGTTAAAGTTTCATCTCTGCATTTCGTGCCAAAATCTTTGTTGAGATGTGGCGCTCGGTAGAGCTGCGCAAGTGAACAACTCGCGTTTCAAACAACAACAACTGACTTATAACATCACCCTTTGTCTCGAACATAACTTTCTCGTGCAGGCGCATGCGCTCTCTGCCCCGCACACAGAAGTGCCGCTTTGCGTCGCCACAGGACTCTCGCCCCCCCCCCCAGTGAGTGCACGCACAACGGCCGCACTCGGACGACCCCCTGTGGTTCATAAGTTCATGCGCACCAAGGGTCTCGTACACCGCCCACTCCGCGTGAACCATTTGAAGACTTGTTGGGGCTGCGCTACGTGGTCTGCCAGGGGTGCCTGCGAAGATTGAGCTCGAGGAGGTGCAGGTGCTCCGCTGTCGGATTCCAAGTGTGCTGGTTTTACACGTTCTAGAGAAAACACGTCGTGAGGACTACCTCTGTCGATTGTAATGTGCTTGTCTGCCCGTCGCAACACCTTGAAAGGCCCATCGAACGGGGCCGAAGTGGATGCTGTACGGCGTCGTGCCTCACAAACACGTGAAAGCAGGAGGAGAGTTCCCGGTCCACATAGAGTGGCTGGGCTGCGGGCGGACGCGGAGGAACAGCGCGTAGCTTGCTCATGATGTCTCACAGTCGCGCGGTGTAGTCCACGTTTGCGTACACGTTCTCGTCCTTACTGGTGGCGAAAAACTCTCCTGGGAGGCGAAGCATTGTTCCGTACACCAGTTCAGCATCCTATATCTGCTTTCAGAGCCGTCCTAACGCCCAACAGAACAAACGGCGGTGCCTTTACCCAACTGTGACTAGCAGTAGCCGCCAGGCTCGTCGTCAGATGACGATGAAACGTTTCCACTATACCGTTGCTTATCGGACGGTAGGCCGTTGTTCTAATGCGGGAAGAACCCAAGAGCCGGGTGACGCTTGCGAATAGGGCGGACTCAAACTGTGTTCGGCGATCCATAGTCACGGTTGCCGGCACTCCGAAGCGGGCCACCCAGTAGAAAATAAATGCGCGGGCAACGGTATCAGCAGTCATGTCTGGAATGGGCACGACCTCCAGCCATCGCGTGAAGCAATCGATGCAGGTTAGCAAGTAGCTTTGGCCCTGACACAACGGCAGTGGTCCCGCAACGTCAACATGCACATGGGCAAATCGACAGTCCGGCAGAGAGAAGAATCCCAAGGGGGTCACAGTATGTAGCTTAACTTTGGATCGCTGGCATACGAGGCATTCTCGTGTCCAGTGTCTGACATCCCGGTTTATTCCTGGCCACACGAACCTCGCTGTGCATAGCCGTTGCGTGGCTCGAATTCCGGGGTGCGCCAGGCTGTGCAGCAAGTAGAAAATGCTGCGATGGAGGTTCAAGGAGACGAACGGTTGGGCTCTGCCTGTAGACACGTCGTAGCATATGGATCCTGTTGGTTCTGCCAATATTGCAGCTTCAAGGCGCTGGTTGAAGATGTCAGTAGGCACTTCAATTCTCCATCACTGCGTTGAGCCGTCGTAAGTGTGGTGAAGTCCACACCGCTCAGCAGGCTGATGGCCTTCACTGGACCACACGAAAGAGCGTCAGCAGCAGCATTATTCGTGCCACTAACATGGCGTATATCTGTCGAGCATTCTGCGATGTACGACATTTGGTGGAGCTCCCATGCCATGTGCGCACCCAAATCGGAGTTCGCATGCAGTGCGTAAATGAGTGGCTTGTGATCTGTGAGCACAAATTCTTGTCCTTCCACATAATGTCAGAAATGCCAGATAGCCGCGTATATGGCCAGGATTTCCCTACCAAAGGAGCTGTACCTTTGGTAGGGAAATCCGAGGGCCGACTTGGCGGCAACGTAGTAGCACTGGTCGCCCTCAGTGCCTGCCGTGGCTGTTTCCCTAGTGCAGGCACGGTGGGACAAATTTATGCGCACTACTTCTGAACCTCCGATGGTATCAGCAGATATGCTCGAGCTGCTTTTGCGATAGCGGCGTGTTAGGCTCGGTTAACGTTTGCGCCCTTCTGCTTGCGTTTAAAGCTGATACTGTTGTGACAAGTCGAGAAATCTGCTCACGCATCTTTTGAAGTTCGTTTAGAGGCTGTTGCGCTTGCACGGCAGCCATGGGTGCGGGTGGGGTCATTGCTACCAGTTTGTCAGCAAGTTCGGCGGCTGCGGTTAAATCCTTGTGCTCTGAGGCCGCGACGACTATGCGGACACCTGAAGGCAATTTTTGCAAAAAAAGTTCTCGAAGCAATGCTCCATCTGTCGTGGTTGATGTCCCGCACTGATGTCGGTTGATGTCTGTCGTGGTCGATGTCTCGACTGCGCTCATACTTGTGAACATTGTCGATCCAAAAGCAAATATTGTGCATATCTGAGCCGCAACACCAATATTGTTATGTACAATCCAAATGGTGTACGAATAACTGTTTATTGGGGCTAACTTGTGCTCGAAAAGTAAAGGAAAATGTAGCGACGTTTCTAACAGGCGATCAGCAAAAGGGGATCAATCTCCGAGAAACCCTCGAGCGGTGCATCACTTCTTTTTCATCAAAATCCCGTGCTGAGGAGGCGCGCGCCGTCACGGCCTTTTCTTGTTTCATCATCAAGCCGCTGGTCTCTTGGAGGGTGCACGAACTAGCGCGCGTAGTTTGAATACTGCGTTTGCCTTGCGTCATTATGTAAGTATTGGTCGGTGTGTTCTTGTACTAGAAAATACATAGATACATAATCAGAATGATCCTGTCAAAATGAACTTAAGAATAAATGTAACCTCCGCCCAAGCGGCCGCATCACCTTTATTTTCCATGCCTCCGCGCTAAAAAAGAAGTCGTTCCCAAACAAGGGCAATAATTTTCTTGCACACGACTATTATCTAGAAATCTTCCATTCATATTGAGATAAACAAACCAAAGCGCGATGAGAAAACTTGTGAGGGCACGGATTTTAGCGTCAGCTTAACAATATAATATATCTGCTGTTTAAGGACGGACGCTACCCCGGAAACGAAACTTTTTATTTTTTAGAATATCATAATGAAACTTTCAGGGTATGTTTACTACATTAAAACTCGAAAACTGCTGAAAAGTTTCATGAAATTGTGCTCAAGAGTTCTAGAGAACTGAGGTCTAACTTGGTGGTTCACTTGTGTGTCTGAGGAAGATCTGGAAGAAATCCCAGGACATACAAGAAGGCTTAAATTATTTGTGGTCATTCCTGGATAGATATTCTAGGTTGTTAAAGAGCCATTTTCTTTTTTAATTTCCCCTCCAAGAAACTTTATGCAACATTGAATTTGATGTAGCCAGTAGGTATGACCTTTATCAATAATTATTTGTTTGTTAATAATTATGGGCACAATTTTCAGAAAAAGAAACTTGTAACACCCTTGCAAAATCATCCAGGAACAGAATGAAAGAAATGGCACACAAATATGATCAGCAGTTCTTGAGAAATCCCTTTCCTCAGTACCACAACTACCTATAAAATCCATTTTGAGAAAACAGTCTTTGAAAGTTCAGCACATGTGTTTTCCTCAAAAAGCTCTAGCAGTGTAGTTGAAGTGTCCTTGTACACCCTTTCCTCTTTTGTCTTCTCTCCATCTTCTCTAAGTGCCGTTTAGAATTTTTTTTTCAAAAGTGGAGCATCTCTTTCAAGAGCCGGCTGCATCAGTTCAAATTTTTTCTGCGTCGCTGGCGTATATTCGAGTTCAGCACGAACAGCGTCCCGATGTCTCGCATTCACATCGATTTCTTCCTTAGTTAGGAAATGCGTCCGCAGATGAAGGGTCAACAGCCCATGCATGCTATTGGCCCCGATGCAGACGAAGTGCTGTGTCTGGGGATCTTAGCAACACTCAGTGTCACGCTCAACAGCACCGATTCAGAGCACGCGCTGGATCCGGTGGTCTCGGGTGCGCTCGATGCATTCGCGGCTCCAGGTACACACGTGGTTTGTCAGATTCTGGATTGGTGACAGCTGACAGCACAGTTTCCCCACCGCAAGCATATACGCACTGGGCACTTGCAGCAGAAAAGAGAAATTTCGATTCTCGTAGAAGCCGCATAACGCATTTCCGTGCTCCGAACTAGCGCAGCATCTGTGGCTTCGTTGCCGGCATCACGCACAACAACAAAGATAAAGGGCACAGAACTTGTGCGAAAAGAAAAAATGAGAGAAACTGACCGAAAATACAGCACAAGGCAAAAAATTGGCCCTGTATCTGCATGCTAACCTGCAAATTTCGTCGAAAAACGATAGTCTTGCGTGTGAAGAGAGAGAACAAAACATTCAATTGATGTCCTGCGCAAGAAAATTGGTGAATGATATTCTGAAGGGGCTGCGTTAGAGTGTCTCGAGCGTGCGGCGTAGGTGAACGAGCGCATCAAGTCACGTCACACGTGAGACATGAGTGCTTTCTGGCAGTTTTCTTGGAAAACGAAGCACGCGACTCTGAGACCTGAATGCGCTCCCGTCTCAAAGGCGTAGAACACAAGGCAACGGGTAGGTGCCACAAGTGTCGTCTTGGAAAAGCGTTGGAAACACTCACCTTTTTGTGCAAGCGTTGCATGGTCAGTGCAGCGTGATAAACGCTATGGTCCTTAGAATTACTTATGTATGCCTTTTCCAGTAAAAGGGGCACATTACAGAATATCTATGTGTTGTTATGATGTGTGAGATATGCGCAATAATTGCTTTTTAATTGGCAATCGCACAAGTATGAACGCTGAAGCTTAAGCAACATCAGTGGGTGCTGCGAATGGGGTCGACCGTCCGGGGTGCCAGCTGCTGCTGTTTAGAGTACCCAGTACCACTAAAGGTGAACAAACAGACAAATATACAGACAAACCAAAACTTTTTCGTCCAAGCTCCCCAAAAAAACTATTAAAATCGGCTCGTAAGCAAACGTCTATCGACGCGGACAAAGCAGAGAGCAACGGCGACACGAGCGCGCCGGACGTGCCATCGCCAGGAGGGACTGCCCCCACTTCCAGCGCAGCAGCAAAAGGTGGGCGCGCTTTTGCCCGCGAGATATAAATTAGCTGCTCTCGTCAATCAGCGCTCTGCATCGGATCTTGGGGAAATGCCAATAGCCTCTCAATCGCGCCGTTGATGCACTGAGCCATTTCCTCAACTGGGAGACAGAAATAAGTGCCTCATTCCTCATTCTTTCGCCAACAATAATTTTATATATATATATATATATATATATATATGTGACGCTATGATGACTCGGAGATGTGGCCTGGCTCATACGCCATGTTAATTCCATCTCTGACTTCTTCTTTCTCATCTACTTCTCCTAACCACCGCTTCATACGTCACACGATTCCCCCTCCCCCCGAAAGAATGCATGGATTACGAACAATAAAAAGTTAACAAGTAGAGGTTGAAAAGTTACAAATGCCAAAAATTCACAATTGGTTCTATGCTCCAGGGGAGTTCCGTAAACTTTCAAAGACTTCAGGGGAAAGTGCAGCAGTCCGGTTAACGCAGGAGTTCTGGTGGGCGAGGCTGGTGGTTGCGTCCTGGATAACACAAAAACGCTTTGGACATGGAAACAGATGGAAATACAGCCGGTATTCTTGCAAAGAACGAACGAGGTTGGAACGCTTTGCAGGATTGAATGTTTCGTAGGCGTCGCATTTTTTGTCGTGGGTTATACAAACGTAGTGCATGCAATTTGCACGCCTGTTGATCGTGGCTGATTAGGCGCTGCTTGTGTTCCTGCAGAGCACAAGCGGTTGTTTTGTGGCTTTTGGGGAGTTTTCTGTGGTGATGACGCAGATGTTCCGACCGAAGGCGCAATCTTGAACGCTGGTGCAGAAAAGTTCCTTGGCTTTTCTTTCTGCGGAGATAGCTCAGATGCGGAACCAGTCTTTTCTTCAGTGTATGTTGATCACGACACTCTTCAGGCGGCAAGTATCCTTGCGATGTAGTTTTAGTTGTTCGTTGCCGATGTTGGTGTGGGCGTTTTAGCTGTTGGGGTTCCTCTTGTTGCTTTTGTTGGCATTGCTGATGTTGCACTGTCTGACGAGGTGGACTTCCTTTGGAACCACGAGCCCGCTTTTCTTTGTAGGTTGACGTGACCAGCAAATAGTTTACTTGTTAGGGTGTCGCGATTTGTGTCAGGCAATGAAGATAGTGCGCCAGAATTGGCAGAAAAATCTGCTGAGGCTCTTGCAACGCCTTTTTTGATGGATGTTTCTGGCACAGGGCAGTGCTTGAGAGTTGATCCTTCCGAGCCTCCTGTGTGGGTTGGGCTCTCAGGTGGCTGGGAATTCGACGGCGACACTGCGGAAGGATCGGTTTGGTCATATTTTAATTGCGAATGACTGTCTTTCCGTGGAACGAACGATGCGAACTCTTTTGGCACATGAAACTGAACTGTAGGTGACGGGCTTGACTGAGTATGCTCGGACCTTCTCCGCTCTATTCCGACCATAGTGAACGCGTGAGACGCGAGGTGGGCGTTGTGAGCGACCGAATATCCACGCGACGGAAAAGCAGGAGGTTGGTCAATGCGTGAAGGCTGCTTTTGACTGTGACGACTGGGTGCGGTTGTCTGTGGATGGTTTGAAGTTTTCGTTCGTCGCCGTCTTTTCTTGGTGTGGTGATGGCGCTGAGAAAATTGCGGTTGGTCATCGTCGTTGAAGGAGGAGACACTTTCGGTAGTCCCAGCGTTATTTACGAGTGCATTGCAAGCATCATTTGTGTCAAGGAAAGCAGTAGATGCATTTTCATTTTTATCAACGAGACTTGCATTCAATGGTGACTCCATACTGTTTTGACTTTGGGTTGGTCTAGTTCCCGAGGATGACATCGCCGCAAACATGGTTTGACGTGGTTGCGATTTCGTATGTTTCTTTCTTTGCGCGAGAGTTGAGCTACGCGTTCCTGAAGTACAGTGGCTTTCGGAACGGCAGTGGCTTGACAAGGTATTTTCCCGATGCGCCAGGTCATCTACCATGAATACGGCGTCCTTATAAGGCAAGTGGTGAGTATTAGGAGTGCTGAAAGAACCGCGTGATGAAAACCCAGGTGGTGGACCACGCATGCGAGATGAACAATGAGGGACATCAGGTGGTTGAGAAACGTCCCGTGTCAAGTGCTGGAGCGATGACTTCGAAAATGCCGATTTTCGTGCAGAAGGGAGACGCGCTTGACGGTTAGGTTTTTCCCAATGTATGCATGGCCTTCTGTAAGTAAACGCATGTGCCACTTCGTCTTGAGGCACTTGTCGATTCGCGCTGGACTTTCGAATGCTTGAGGACTGCTTGGGAAATTGACGATAGTGTGCAGTAGTCTCTAGATGGTTGGCAATGAGTAAGTCTTGGTCATAGTCATTAAAACGGGTAATCATCTCCTCTTTGATTTTTTGCCATGACTCGTCGTTCCTGAATATGTGAATAAGGTAAAATTTAAATGCCTCACCGGTGACGTAGTCGCTGAAGTTCGTAACCATCTCCCGTTCCGACCAAGATGCAGCGGTAGCGTGGAGCTCGTACAAGTAGAACCAGTCCTGCACGGGTCCATCGTCCGCTGCTCCGGTGTACTTAGGAATGGGAAGGTCTTCTGATGCTGCTGTCATGATGCTTGGTGGTCTTGGTGGTCCGCGTTTGGTCACTGCGTCTCACTGAGGTCTTCGATGATGATGGCCGGGCGATGAAGTGGTTGCGAGGTCTTCATCCTGTCGACTTGTGTGACGCTATGATGACTCGGAGCTGTGGCCTGGCTCATACGCCATGTTAATTCCATCTCTGACTTCTTCTTTCTCATCTACTTCTCCTAACCACCGCTTCATACGTCACATATATATATATTGAAAGGCGGCAAACGAGAGAGAAAGAATTCACACCTTGCTCATTGGGCTCTGCGCCTCCAGGAATTCACGTACACAGTGGTTTACACCAAGACGCTGACTGCCCCTCTAGGTGCCCTACGGTAGCCACCTGCCCAGTATTGGACCGGCCAGGCTGGTTTTTTAGGCAAGGGACCGGCTGTCATTGGCTGGTTTTTCGCTCACTGTATCCCAAATATTTTTATTTTTACTCGTCTCCGTGTTCGCTGCACCTCTTGACTGAGAAATTTCACCTGCGTGGTCGGGGACTGACTGCACAGGTTGAAACAAAGGACGGGGGAAGAGAAAAGACAGGGGACCTGAGTCGCCGCAAATACTGAGAAACGCAGGGGTTGACATAGCCCACAAGCCACCCACCACCATCGACAGCTTAATTCCTCGGTCCAAAGATCGCGCACCTGAGGAAAAAGCTCAGGGCGTCGTGTACTGGATCGCGCCGACTGCCCCATTTCCTACATTGGGGAAACCAAGAACTTCCACAAAAGAATGCGGCAGCACAAAAAAAACCTCTGTCAGTTGAACCGACAATGAAGCGCAGTAGCAGAACACTGCGAGCGGTTTGACCACCATATTTGTATCGAGGACGCGATGATTCTGGCAAAAGAAAGGAAACCTTGCCAGCGGCTCCTCCTCGAATCCTGGCACATTCAGCGGTAACAGGAAACGCCAACCCCTCTACGGGGACATCGCCCTCTCTTTCCTGCCAGGGCTTGCGAAGAGTCACGGCAAGCTTTGCACGCATCCCCCTTCCCCTTCCCCAAGACCCTGTGCCGTGCTCCCAATAGGACTAAAGAAAACCACTTTCTACCATGTACCCATAAAAGCTCAAAGCAAGAACCCTTCAAGCCCACTGATCGTTGGAACGGAGCGGAAATCAGTATCAGTAGTTAGTTACGTGCTTCCTTTGCTTGCATCATGAGCACGAATTCTTTGCCTTTGAAAAAGCAAAAAATGCATCAGTGCACGTTCCGGAAAAAGTGGAGATCTCAACCCGAGTGTCTACGGTTAATCAAATCGACGCCATCAAATTTAACTCTAGGCAAGTGCGTCTACCGTTAAATTTGATGGCGTCAGCGCTGTGAAGCATCATGCATCAATGCAGAAACAAACAGAAGAGAAGAGAAACAAACAGAAGAGTCAAAAAGTTCTTTTTTCCAGCCATTTCTAGTGCAGAAGATAATGTGACTGCTATGGAGCTGGGCACCATATTCCATGGAATCAAGCACAACTACAGTTACTTGTCAATGAACTATGGCAGCAAGTTGGCACGAAAAGTCTTCTCGGATTCAGACATTGCTTCCAGAATGGGACTCGGAAGAACAAAGCTGGAACACCTCGAGAAACATGTACTGGCGCCTTACGCAGTGGAGTGCATAGTCCAAAAACTTCGCCCAGCAGGCCGCAACCTTCCGCTTGCTTTCTTTACTGACGCTTCCAACAAGGGAAACGGAAAACTTCTTCCCAATGCAGTGCGTTTCTACAATGTGAGTGGTGCCGAAATAACTGATGCTCTTATCGACTTTGTGAGCAGGTGGACGAGACTTCCGGCAGCATCTGCGAACTTTTGGCAGTAAGTTTGGAGAAGGTAGGCCTTTCTTTGGAGCGAGCTGCAGCAGACAGCGTGAATAATGCTTCTGTGAATTATGAGAAACATAACTCAGTTTTGCAGAAGATGCAGAAAGATTAGCCGACTTTGTTGAAGGCCAATTGCAATTGCCATGTTGTGCATAACTCTGCCAAGCACCCACTCAAGTCTTTAAAAATTGACATTGAAACTCTTGTACTAATGATATTCAAAGAATTTTCTTCTAGCTTGAAATGTGTAGAGGAATTGACAACATTCTTTGAATTTTGTGATCAGAAATATAGCAAAGCGTTGTGTCACATTTTGGTCCACTGGTTAACATCCTTAGACAGATTAACTAAGAACTGGACACCCATCAAGTCATAGTTTCTGTGTCGAGGAGAGGAGGAGTGCGAAAAAATAATCTGGAGATTTATAGGCAACCAAGTCGATGGACTTTCAGAGAGTGTCACGCTTCCAGAGTGATACATTCACTTCATGCACTCATTCCTTGCAATGTTCTATTTAGCAATTCTCACCCTTGAAAAGTCACTTTGAGACGACAGAAATTTAGGCTGTAATCACTAAGCTCAGGAAACAGATGATTAATTGAAGGGATGATATGTTCTTCGGTGTCAAGGCTAATCTGGGATTCGAAATCCTTTTATGTGGACAAGTTGCAAAACTGGACTTTGTGAATGTCTATGACAGGGCCCTTGCGTACCTCAAAAACCGGTTTGACTTCAAGAACTCCCCGTTTAAGATACTCGCTGAATCGGATCTGCGCGGATCTGGAGGTCCGCCTACTCTATTGATGGTAATAAATGCAACCAACCTTTTTGGCATTGACTTTAAAGAAAAAGGGGAGGAACTCTACTCAGAGCTTTGTCTTTTGAAGGATGCTCTGCGTGAACTTGTAAAATGTGAGGAGAAATCAAGCTCGATGTGGCTGAAATTCTTAAAAGATGTAAAGTGCCCCTTCCTGCAGAACCTAATGAAGCATGTCTACTCTATTCCCTGCAGCAATGCGTGTGTGGAACGCATCTTAAGCGTGACAGGAAAGTTGTAGACGGATGAAAGAAGCCAGCTAAGCTTCCTAATGGTTAAAGCGGAACATTGTGTGCGGTATAATTTGGTGTACAGCTGTGAAGAATTTATAATGATGGCGAGAGAAAACAAGAAGCTCATCCGAGAAGCTAAGTCCAATTCTAAGTACATATTCAAGTTCAGCGAATAGGAGAAGGTGAGCGCATAGGATTTCTCTATTTCTTTTTATGCGTTGTGAGTGTATTGCACATTATTTCACGTGTAGGTATACATGAATTGTGTACTTTTTAAAGGAGCACTGAACAGCTCAGAAAAAATGATGAAAACATCAAAATCCTATTAGAAAGACACGACTATGCCGATAAACAGACTTCATTACACATGTTTTTGAACAGTGGCCGTATTTTTGCTTGCGTGCGGCAGCTGTAAGCCAGCACGAGCATTGCGGCTGAAAGGTGCACATGTTAGTGTCTGTTACCTTTCTTTCTCTACCTCTACTCTATATCCCACTCTCCTTCTTCCACAAAAACTATGAGATGTTACGCCGTCTTTAGGGGCTTTATACCACCTGAGAACATTGTTTGCTGCAGGTGCCGCTCGTAGTGGATTTAGGAATCGTAGTGGGGGCTGAGTGGGTTGAGAGACACAGGCGGCGAAATGGCATTGTTGGCACGCCTGTTCTAGCCACGGCTGTTCGAGGAAGTTGTTCGAGGAAGTTCACAAACCGCCGCGCCTTCGAGGAAGGCGCGGCGGTTTGTGAAAAACGCATTAAATTAATCATTTTCTGTAAGTTTCTGTCTGAAATAAAGGTTCTGTTTATGGATTTCAGCCCCCACTTTTTTAGTTTGGCTGAAAACTTCGGCGGCAAATATTTTGTTCAGCATACATAATAAATTAACACTCATTTTGAGTGCAAACATTGTAAGACTCATGATAGTTATGCACTTGCCACCAGAGACTAATTGATTCGCTCAGTGCTGTGTTTGTATGTGTGCGGACATATTACGTTGATGTTGAAGGCGGGTACAATAAATGTCATCGCATGTCAAAGATTTAACATTGACTTTGTTTATTTTCCACACAACCTCAACTTCGTGACCCCCACTGGCGGGCCGGCTTTTCTTTTTTTTTTTTCTGGGAAGGGTGGCAACTCTAAGGTACCCCGTGACGCTCCAAATCAGGTAACATACTATGCGTCCATCTGTACATCTTCGCTCTCCGCTTGCAGCAACATGGGCAGTGAGCAACATCGTGACACTTCCCTACGAGATCTATTCAGCCCCCTGAATACTGGCTCAACGGACAGTTCTCTTCGAATGTTCGTCGTCATACACAGCGTTTTATACCGCCAATTTTCTTCTTTAAAGTTGTGCCAATGCCGCAAAAGGCCAACTGTACACCCCGTCGAGCTCCTATAACGAATTGACATACCTACCGAGCCTTTCTTTCATGCCGGCCTCGACCTGCTGGGCCCTTTCCCTTTATCTGACAACGATACTAGGTGGGTCGTCATCGCTACTATATATTGGACCCATTTTGCCATAACGAGACCTCTACCAAGCAGCTGTGCTAAAGACGTCGCGGACTCTATGATTCAAGACGTCATCTTACATCACGGTGCTTCTCGTCAACTGGTCACCGACCGCAGTCCCTACTTTTTATCTAAGATAATCGACAACCTACTTCGTTCTTGTGCAACCAAGCACAAGCCTATGATGCCTATCATCCCCAAAAGAATGACCTCACAGAACGTTTGAATCATACGCTCACTGATATGCTCACCATGTCCTTCCCAACAAATCATCATGACTGGGACATTGCTCTACCATTTGTCACTTTCGCTTACAATAGCTCGTGCCAGGACACTTCTGGATATTCTCCCTTTTGCCTTCTGTTCAGAAGAGAACCAACATCGCTGTGGTGCGTCGATCGACACGCTTGTAACCAACCCTGGCCACCTGTCCACAGCATATGCTCGCCACACTGTTAGCACAGCTGAGAAGGCCCATAAGATTGTCAATCGATGCCTTTCAGACATAGCTCTGTGTCTATGTTTCTGACACGCTCTGTCAGAAACATAGTTATGACAGCCACCACCGGAACGTCTGCTTTAATCTGGGTGACCTCTTTCTTCTATGAATGCCTCGCGGCATGTTTGCTTAGCCAAAAAGCTTTTACCCAAGTACTTCAGGCCTTACCATGTGCTACGGCAGGTAACTGATGTTACCTATAATGTAGCCCCTCTAAACCCTTCGGTGCCCTCAATATCTGATCTGGTGTGGCGACTGTACCAGCATGAGGACCGTCCGTAATCCATTCGTGTTTCTTCTCCAAATCATCAACCTTCTGCCGCCAGTTCGTGCCGGGTGCTCAGGGAGCTGCGAAACGACATCTGCGCATGCCTGCAATGCTCCTATCTGGCGCGTGCCTGATCTGCGAGTATCAACGCCCTGGGACAGCCTGCGTCGTGGCCAAGCAACTGCCTGTGCCGTGGAGCTACAAGTGGTGGTGGAATAGCCGTCCTTGTGAAAGACACAATACAGGCTACAATTATCGCGAGTGTCGATGAACTAGAGTGTGTATGCATCAGAATGTCTTGTTGGAGCCATAGTTTTATTTTATATGCCGCATACAGACCCCCTGAGACTACGTTTGAATGTATGGCAAAATTACATGAACATATGTCCCAGTTTAGCAACCAGAAAATTTTATTAGCTGGTGATTTTAACCTACCTTCTGTTGACTGGGAACGCTTTACGACGGGGCCCTTGTACAAAAAAAAGATGGAGGCTTTGTTTGACGTCATGCTTACTCATAACCTGATGCAAGTTGTGAAAGAGCCAACCCGTGTGCATGGGTCCAGTAGTTCCATTCTTGATTTGGTATTTATAAGCCGTGAACTAGAGCAGCACACTGTTTCCGTGGAACAGGGCCTGTCTGATCACAATTTGGTTAGTATATCCGTTCCCTTTACCAGATGCACGAGCGATAAAAAATCATTGGTTCATTGTTTCAAAGATTACTCACGAGCAGATGACGTATCTGTGATAGACTACATGGAATCGTGTTTTGCCGTATTTGATGCTGAAGATGTCGGAACAATGTGGAACCGATTTAAAGCAATGTGTCACCATTGCATAGACAACTTTATTCCGAATAAACGTAAGAAGGTTCACAAACAAACTCCTTGGATTACGCACAATATTATTCAACTAAAGCGAAAAATAAAGCGATTATGGAAAAAGCAAGAGCAGACTAGTGCTCTTTCAACCCTCAAGGTCAGCCTTGCACGGGCCGTACGCTCCTCTAAAGATCGCTACTTTATGACATTGCTGCCAAATTTCATAAAAAATGACCCAAGTAAATTCTGGAATTATATTGCCGACAAAAAGAAACCCATGACAGAAATAGAAATTGAGGGCGTGATTGTTAATGACCAGAAAGCGGTGGCTGAGCATTTTAATACATATTTTCAAAGTGAGTTTTCTGGTTCTAGTACATAGGTACCAAGCGGTAAAGTTTTCTATCCATCTGAAGCATCTTTTGTGTCTTACTCTGGCATATTCGCGATGCTTTTAAACCTTAAGTCCGAAACATCGTGTGGACCGGATGATCTGCCAAATATGTTTCTAAATAGATATGCTGAACATTTCGTAAAATTCCTGTATAAAATTTTTTGTGTTTCATTGTTGTCATCAAAGCTACCAGGTGACTGGAAGGCCGCTCGCATTAATCCCGTATTTAAAAAAGGGAACCGTCTTTCTCCTCAAAATTATCGTCCTATATCTCTAACGTCATCCTGCTGTAAATTAATTGAACGTATTATTGCCATGCTAAGCATATCATCCCTTAAACGTGAAACTGGTCTTTCGAATCTTTCAGTGCGCCGTCGCATTACCAGCCTTTGTTTGCTACACAAGTTCTTTCACAGCCCTCTTAATCAAGCACCCTACATCGTCCCACCGACGCGCATATCTCACCGCACTGCCCACGCGTTTCAAATTGCCCGTCCACATGCTCGCACTACTACTTTTTCTGCCTTTTTTTTCCCCCGTGTAGCAGTGGACTGGAATGGCCTTCCCTGTGACGTTCCAGCCATCACGTGTCCATCAACATTTAAAGAGATGGTCACCACGCAAATTTCCATTTGAAAACCTGTGTACATTTACCTGTAACCCACCCCTTATGTAATACCCCCTTGGGGGTCTTTAAGGTATTAAAGTGATGTGATGTGATGTGATGCCCCCCAAATAGTAAATTTTTTGGACCAACATTCTATTTTGACACAATTTCAACACGGGTTTAGAAAGGTATATTCAACAGTAACGCAATCAGTTACAGTAATCCACTCATTTGCACTAAATCTTGATAACAATAGGCAAACTGACATAATTTTCTTAGATTTCAGTAAAGCGCTTGACAGACTACCTCACGATAAACTGATTCAAAAACTTAAGCGGATTGGCCTTCCAGACATTCCCGTAAACTGGATTGCCGAATATCTTACTAACCGGTCACAGTTTGTTGCCATTAATGACCACCATTTACCATCTCTTCATGTCTCATCAGGTGTGCCTCAGGGAAGTATATGGGGCCATTGCTTTTTCTCATTTATATCAATGATATTGTCAATGTCATAACACCTACAGTACAAACTAGATTATTTGCTGATGATTGTGTTTTGTTTCGTGATATTTACTCTGTTCATGATCAAAACGAACTTAACACAAATCTTTCCAATATAGATCGGTGGTGCAATGAACGGGGAATGACCCTCAACGTAGACAAAAGTGTGTGTATGCGTCTGACACGTCAAAAAAATCCGTTATACTATATCTACAAACTAGGGCCGTCATCCCTGAGAGAGGTCACTAGCTATAAATATTTGGGCTTGACCATAACTAACAATTTATCCTGGAACGACCACATAGACAACGTATGTTCAGCTGCCCTCCGAAAACTCGGCTATTTAAGACATAAACTGCGTAACTGCCCTCCAAATGTAAAGCTTCTTAGTCATTTTTATTTTGTAAGACCTAAATTAGAATATGCCAGCACAGTATGGGATCCTTACACTAAGTTTAATATTGATAAAATTGAGCGGGTTCAAAGGAAAGCAGTTCGTTTTATATACAACAAATACTTACCATCTGATTCACCCTCTGCACTAATGACTGCAAATGACATTCAGCCACTTGCTTCGCGCAGACTCAAACAACGGCTTGATTTCCTTTTCTTGTTACTTAACAATAAACTCGCCATTGATCCATCACCATATCTATCTTTCCTATCAACTAAGCAAACCCGACATCACCATCCCAATTTGCTTACCCAATATTTCGCGAGAACTGATGTCTTTATGTATTCTTTCTTTCCACGGACAGTGTCTGATTGGAACAAATTATGTGATCCCCATTCATTGTGAATTAAGTAGAATGAATTGCATTATGTATGGTGCATGTTATTTCTGTTTTTTTTTGTATGTAATGTGCCCTTCCTGCTTGGACCATTTATAGTTCGCAGTATGTACTAAATAAAATAAAATAAAATAAGCATCTTCAGACATTGTCCTCGTCACTCGCCTAAAGCCGTACTTTTCGTTCAAAACCTGCTAACAAGCGCTGGATCGGCGCTTTTTGTAGCCAGAGGTCGATATGGCAGGGTCGCGGCTATCTTTATGAGGGGTTGTCCGAAGAAGAGGATGACGATGTGTTGGTGTTTGAAACATACAACAGCCACCATCTTCAATTCTGAACTATTTTTCTACTGTAAAGTAATAAATACATTTGCAACAATATGTTGTGACCACTGGTGCATTGGACACCTCTGTAGACCATGTCATTCTCCCAACTGCCTAGTAAAGGGCTCACTCGCCTCATCAAGCTGTCCAGAAACAGCCTTTAGCTGGCGAACCTCTCCAGTACCTTCTGGGAAAATAAAAATTATTTGATTTGATTTGATAAGCAACAATTTGTTCAAATTCACTCAAGTGTGATCTGAAGAGTCAAGATGAATGGGCTATATTGGCAAAAGTGGTAGCTCGCTCGTACATGACGGCTCTCACCTTCCAGGCTTCAAAACGTGTGGCGTCCTGTGCCTCGTTCTGGCTGACGTCACCTCTATTCAGGTAGCGCAGGTTCTGCACAGAGTACCCGTCAAGGTGCAGCTTTCCTGCATATTGCAAAAAATGCATTCAAGAAAGAAACCTGCATAGTTTCAAGCAAGGCAAGTTTACTTCTAAGAACACGATTGGCAGGAGACAGAGCGAATTACTTTAACAAAAAGCAGAACAAGCGCATCATAATAATCCTTGGAGTGTAATGCCCCAAAATCACCATATGATTATGAGAGATGCTGTAATAGAGAGCTCCAAAAACTTATACCACCGGGGGTTCTTGAACATGCATCTAAATCTAGGCACACTGACCTCAAGCATTTTCGCCTCTATCAAAAACATGGCCACCGTGGCAAGGATTCAATCCCGCGACCTGCAGGTCAGCACTGCTGAGTGCCTTAGCCACTAGGCCACCATGACGGGTTGAACAATTACGTCACTGACGAAAGGTACTCTACATAATTGAGTCCACAATCCGCAGAAGTGGGGGCAGTGGGTTGGAAGCTTTAAACTTGTTCAGAAAATTTTCAACCCATGCATGTATACACACACACACACACAAAGTCACTGCTCTACCCTCCGAATTTTTCTGATGGCACTCGTAAATCGCTATATGCCGAAATCCCTAAACTTTTTAACGAGACTATATTTGTACAAACAGCATTCAAGAACAGCTAGTTGTGTCAAGCTCCCACGTTTTCTGGGGCCATGCGATTGTTTAGTTGAGGCTTGATTCTATTAGTGACACATGCAGTCCAGTGCAAGACCATACGTTGCATATAGCCCGCACTGCACGGTTGGCTTTTTCACGAGAGGAGCTGACATTGTTTATAGAAACAGGTAGCCCCTCTAAACAATAGACCTATCTTACCACACGATCTACGCATACATGAGTTCCCGAATAAAAACATTGTCATCATATTAGCTGAAATGATATTGTTGCGGCTGCTTGCCAGAGGCTCTGGCATAAGGCATTTCGTGCAAATTCTCTAGTACGATGAGTGAACACAGTATAAACTCTAGATTCAAGCAACGCATTTCAGTTTACTGCCTGCACTAACACTTTAAAAAAAGTGCATTCGACACATGAGCAGGTCGTTTCGCTGTCTGGTAACATTGCCCAACATAATTCAGTTCATGCTTCTGGAGAAGTCAGACAATATGGTGAGAAATGACCTTAGCAGCTATGCACAGCAGACTGAGCCTGTACAAAGACCCATTTGCCATAGCTGTGGTTGTAATTTCTAGTTCTCATCAGCAATGGATTCTATGAAACAGCTTACCCAATACAACACCAATTTCCTGAAGCTCTTGCATTACCCGAAAGTTTAAACTATCAGAGTTTGAATTATAGCCAGTCTACTGCAGTGTTTTTTTTTTCATCCTTGTGTAACTGGAGTGAAACACGGAACTTCAAAAAGACTGTAATTAGAAACTAAAGGAATAAGAGACAGCCTCTTCATTTTACATACACTAATGACAGTCTAAACCTGCTATAGGTTACAAGTTTAAATGGATTGGTGAAAGCCTTGTAACAAACTTAAAATGGCACACGCGCGTCTAAACAATATGGAACAAGCTCTTCAAAAACATTGGTATCTGCGACGCATGTTAAGTGACTCGACAAAAGAATGCGGACTGACAGCACATAAGACTGTCCAGGCTCAAATGTGTGTTGGTTGTTTGGTCACCTCACCACAGACACGACATAGCTATGTGAAAATCTATTTAAAAAAAGCAATCAGGTTTTTATTTTGCCGCTATGACCAGTGTTTCTCGCCTACTTAGCATGTGCATGTACAAACATCGGTGCACTTGCCATTGTGCCATTATCCTGCCTAGGATAGTTCACACCGCTTCGAGTGTTCTAGCAACCATATGCTTCCTTCCATCTTCTGCACACCGCATCCAGTAATCCGATCCTCTAAATATTGTGCACCTTAGATATAATGTGAATTGTTTTCGTCCCCTTCCCCCTGCAGAATGTGGATTTATGAAATGAGCTTGATGAGTCTCTGTGCAGACTCAGTGCTGAGCAGTTTAAAAAAAATTGCGCAAACACATATTTTTTTTAAAAGAATCTTTTTCAGGGTGCTGAGCATTTGTATTTAAATGTACTGTCTCAAGAAGTGGCACAGCAGTATTTATAAATAAATAACATTAAAAAATGTTGCTATCACGTTAGCTGTTTCACACTTTTGGGGAAACAGATTTTTTTTCTAATTCTAAGGACAAACTTTTATCTTGAACAACTCTTCAATCTACAGCCCACCCTCACTTCAAGTCGCGCCAATCCGATGAGCTCCCCGCTGTCGACGCGCCACCGCCGAACAGGCAAGCACTGACACGCCGCCACTGGCGATATTGATACCGCCCGAAACGTCTACCACCACAGCATATAATCACTTTTTTTTTTGTTTTTGGGCTTGCACTTCTAATTTCACAGTCAGTTTTTGCACAGTGAAGCTGATATTGTTGTTGACCATGTTTCAAGACATCAACACCAAACGCACAAGATGCACTTAGCACTGATCACCTTCTCGTATTTGAAACTTTCATTGCAAATCTATCTCGCAATAACATGTTTAATTTTATTTCACTCTTCAGTCTAGATAAGTTTATCAACACAATTCATGGCACTGGCTGTACTGCAATTTGCATAATCCTGAAGTAGTACAAAATTCATATTCCTTATTTCTTAAAGCAAAGCATGCAAGCACTGAAACTGTTAAAAGACATACAATATTTGATATTCTACCTAACCACTGATTAAATTAAGGTTTTCATACTAGTATGCACAAGATGAACGATCTCTACAGGAAAACAAAAATAAAAAAGAAAACAGCCATTTAATGTAAGTCGGAGACTAAGGTATGAAAAAACTGTAGCAACATGTTGAAAAACCTACTTAAAGTGACAAAACAATCTTATTGTAAAAAATAACCCATACAAAAACAGAACTTTGCAATCACTTTCTAAAAAGACTTTAGGATGATAATATAATTGATGGCATAAAGTGCACATAAAAAATTTCTACTCAGCATTGATAGTACCATAGATGCATTGATAGTACCATAGATAAGCATTGATAGTACCATAGCTGCATTGTTTTGACGTGTATTCGTTAATTTTTTCTCGTTATTTTCCACCATAATAAAGTCTGTTCTACAATCCTAAATACCGGACACTGTAGCACTGCTATATACAATATATGAGTGTTTCATTTCAAAGCGCAGATATTTTGGCGAGTTTGTTCTGATGTGTTAGTACAAGAGCTCTCGGTTGGAAAATCTGTCTCTTACATGTTCTCTGTTTTATGCCCTTAAATACCAATATGTTTCATTTAAAGCTCACTAGGGAAGCTTTAAGTAATAAAACTGATGCAACATCGAAATTTACCTTTCAGAGCTGAATGAAGAAGGCTGAGTGTACAAAGAGGTAATAGGACAGATGTGGTTTTCAAGGCAAACTGCTACGAAATTTTGCACACCTCAAGAACAATTTATAGGCAGTCCAGCTCAAGATAACGCTATTAGCCAAATTTCAAGTTTGAAATGCAAGTTGGTCTTTGAGAAACAAGCTCACTAGCAATGCACTTTTTGAAACTTCTGATGTCGTTCGTGCTGAACAAAAGTAGTGTAGTCAGTCAGCCAGACAGATGCAGGCAAATAGTCCCTCTCAAGTATGCACCCTAGAGTGTTCTTTTTAGATGATGACAAAAAAAAGCACTATGTAAGCATGCATCATGAGAGACACATGGCTAACAAACCTTCATTAGAATGTCCCTCTGAGCAACAGCTGTCCACTTCCCACCTACTGTCTCATTTTGCTTTCTTGGAAAACATGCTGGTTCACAGTAAATGATGCTGTTGGCTGACACTTCGGGTATATTTGCTTCAATGATAGACTATTTGCGAATGGTAAGGCAGAATTTTGCGATATTTATGCTGGTTTTGCTGACCACCATGTCTGCGCAAAGCGTCCCTGCATCTTTATAATTTGTCTATCTGCGCCCAAAACTTTTGCATTACACATAGTGAGCAACACTTATTTTGTGAAAATACATTTACGCTCTTTATTACTTTGGACCAAGCTGAACTACATTTTTGTCGAACATTGCCCGATTCACAGCTAGAAGCAAGCCGACCAGTTTTCGGAGCTTTGATTACTCATGCGTAGATAATTTAGTGCTTTGCGGGGCATCGTTTTACCGGTTTTACGCTATTTACACTACCCACGAACTACAGGTGACGCACTCTGTGATTCAATATGATGCCCAGAGCATGCTTCCAACATGCCTAAGAACACTAGCAATATATGGCCAAGTTTCTACACTTCACGACGTGAAGGGCTCCGAAAATTTTGGCCATCTGGTGGTTCTTCATCTGCACTGCTATTGCACAGTAGACGCTCCACTCACAAATAAATGTCTGCTGTTACGATCACTACGTGAGACCAGCCAGCGGAGCACTGATAGCTATCGACGACGTCAGTTTTACTCCCTCAAGCCTTTCGTGGAGGCTTTTCTGAGCCTCTTGTAGCGATGACAATGTTCGCAATGACGAATGATATAGTACACTTCATTTGGGACCTACAGGAGGCGCTTTGAAAGTCGCGAACAGCGCCAATTGTAGTGCGGCGGGCACGCAACGTTGAGAATTGTATAACTGACAGCAGCACCTCATTGCTTTGACAGCTATGGTAGCAAAAGTGCCCATAGCAGGCATGTTGGTTCTTCGAGCAGGATTTGAAGATATCTAAAGGAAACATTTTGCTGCAATGCCACTATAAATAAATGGGAAAACCTGCATGAAAGCCCACGTTTTGCATGTTAGTGAGTGCCAGCGCTACCCATTGTCAGTGTACTGAAAGCAAATGCGTGCATCAGGTGTGCGTAATGCAAGATGCTTGCTTCATAAGTGTCACGGTAAGCTCTCATTTTTTCACACTTAGAATATTATTGATGCATGCCCACTACCCGCGTACTAGCAAAGTACTCCAACTATTTAGAAATATCGATGGTTCCAGTGCGATTCCCCATAGAGATCATGGTGAGTGGCCGGCGGCATCCTCCTTTGTTGCGGCTTTGTGTCACGGCGATTTTCAGCTACCGAGTCTCGTGAATTGTTTTGCTTGAAATTGTTGCGGCATCATTCTCGCTCATCATGATCATAGTCTGTACCTCACCGCTCACGCAGCTATGCTAAGAGCTCGAGGCACGAGCGAAAAAGAAAATGCGCTGCGATTTCGGCCATAAAGGACACCCCAGCCCCGTTTCATCTTTTACTTCACCTTGTAAAGTGACAACAACGAAGGCACGGTCACTTCAGCCATCATCACGTCTCTCTCATTCACTACAATCTCTTGCGTTGTTAATGTTACTTTCTGGAAGAAACACTGGTATGCACATTCGTCGCAACAGTGTGTAAAAGTCTCCGTTTCTCACTCGGTAGTTCTGCTTCTCTACGCCCTGCATCATTTTTTTCTAGCTTGCAGATTGTTTACCAATGAAAGAAAAAGACTACTGGATGAACCACTCAGAAAGATGGGATTAAATTTATAATTTCTGGGGACTCTTTTTTGTGGGGCTACAGCACTAGGTTTTAAAGCTGTTTTGATCCTTTTTAGATTGAAAATATTGCTGCACCTGCTGTGTCACTGAATTGAGAGTTCCATTGCTTACAGCTTGTAAAGCATACTGACAAAAGGTGCTCTTTTTTTTTTTTTTCACCTATTTAGTTCCTTTCAGCATAGGTCAAAATGTTTACACTGCTGCTAAAAAAAAGTAGTAAACAGTTTCACGTATGTTTTGCTTGGTTGGATTGTCTGTTGGTTTAATTGGTTTCAGAAAAAAATTAGCCTCTCAATATACTATTAACCTCCTGTCGTACTTATAGCTTGGAAGCATGTTAGCTTCTTTTCTAAGAAATCTTACAGTGGTGCTTCAAAGCCTTGTTTGCTAATCATTGGGACTTTTCTTGTATTTGCAGGCTGTCTCATTGTAAATCATGTTGGCGTATCTATACAGCACGTCTGCAATGTCATCGAAAAATGGTTGGTTAAAACCAAAAGAAAGTGGCCGATCAAAAAAGGCATCACAAAGAGAGCATCCAGAATTTGCCATAAGTGTTTTCGCAACGAATTTGTGTAAATAAAAAATTTTTAGGTTCATGTAACTGTGAGGTGAGCTTCATTGATGCTCCTATAGCTCATAGTGTGAACTACACTGGCTGATGCTACTGCCATGGCCTAAAATTTTATTTGTGTGTGGGGGGGGGGGGGGGGGGGCAGTAGAGTTCAATCATACTTTATGTATGTTCATGCACCGGTTTGTAGGTGTGCATGCATATGTATACAATACAGTACACATGCAAATTAAAGAAAATCAAGAGGAAGTTAAAAGCCCCCCGAGCTGCATCTTAGTGGCCGCCAGCTGGCCACGTGCTAATTTTCACCGGGAAAATTGTGGCCCTACAGAGGCTGGCACTCAGTCAGGTCGGCCAATCAGGTCTGCCCTACGTTGGTGGTTATAACATCGGCCAATCAGGTCGGCCCTACATCGGTGGTCATAACATCGGCCAAAGTGAGGCCAGTGTCAATCCCCTTATGTGGGCAGACCCAGGCAGCCATCCTATGCACAACGTCGGTCAGTTTGGCCAGCGACCTTGGGTCAGCGTTGCGCCGAGCATTTTTGTACCATTGGGAAGGCACCGCAAATTTCATAGCTGTTCTTCCATTGTGGGTTGTGCCAGTTTATTAAGAGTGAACTAATCAGAAGCAAAACTGCGATTCGGCCTAGTTGGAATCTATCCATCCTGAAAATGTATGCGCAGGCGAACAAGGACAAAGAAAGGAATACAAACTGGCGCAATCTAACAACTGATTTATTAATCGAAAAACATTGACTCTTTTTAACCCTCGGAACAGCGCTCCCTGGTGACCTAAAAAAACACACAATGCACTGCGCACTTACGACAACGATAACAAAAACATAAAAACGATAACAGTTTCATTGATTGACAGACAGGAGCGCGATTTCTTTTGTTAGTAAAGCTACTGAAGGGTGGCTAACACAGTTGTCTTTCTGCTTGTCTATATGATATGCCTCCATTATCTCCCTTGACGTCTTGTTTCTACTCCTATACAGCAAGGTAGTGTCGCTAAAGCAAGGAGAGCATGCGCACTCATTGCAATGCATTGCCAAATGGGTTACAGGCCGACCTTTCAGGCTTGACATATGCTCTCTTAGCCTCGTGTTAATGCACCTGCCAGTCTGCCCTATATATACACAACCGCATGATAAAGGTATGCAATACACCACACTGTGTGCACATTCAACAAACCTGAGCTTATGTCTTATGCTACATCTCTTATGTGCGTTGGTCCCTCTGTCGCATTTCTGGTTGACCAACGCGCACACTCCTCCTATTTTGTTTTTGGCCGAAAACACTACTTTCACATCATACTTTCCAGCCACCTTTTTTAATCTATGTGAAAGCCTATGTACATAAGGGACCGCTACTACCTTAGAGCTAGAACCAGTCATCCCACCTGTTTCCAAACATGGCGCCGTTTCCCGTCTGAGCTTCTTTAATAACCTAGTGCCTACGGCCAACATCACAGAGAATGGGTACCCCTCGTCCTGGAGCCTAGAGACCTGTTCATGAAACGACGCATGAACAGTATGGAAACAGGATTTAACCAATGCAGACCGAAAACAATTTGTTATAATTCCATTCTTGACCAGCTTAGAATGACATGAAGCGAAACTCATAAGCGGCTTTCCTGCCCTAGGCGAAAAGGTCCAACACACATGATCTGACAAAAAGTCCAGCTTCAAATCCAAAAACTGTAGCTTATTTTCAACCGGTACTTCTGAAGTAAATGTCAACCCCTTTCCTAGAGAATTAAAAGCATTCAATACCGAAACCCTGAAGTCCTCTTTGTGCACATCGCACCCCAACACCAAGTAGTCATCGACATACCTGAAGACCTTGTAGACTACACCTTGTAGGCAAAACGACAAATCTCTATCTATGCTGCCCATGAAAATGTCACTAAGGACCGGCGCTACCTTTGACCCAATGCATACCCCCTTCGCCTGGATGAACGTTTTATCCCCGAACCCCACGTGAGTGTTCTCTAAATAAAAGCTCAGAAGCTCAAGAAAAGACTCGACGGGCATACCACAGGTGTTGCGAAACGTCACTTCATTATTTTCTGTTATGCACTCTAGGACACAATGCATTAAAGGCACATGCGGCAACGAGTAATACAAGTCCTGAGCGTCAATGCTGATACCCCAACTGTTTTTTCTGTTATCTGATGCAAAAAACCCCGTGAGACCCTCAGAATTAGCCAGCAGAAAAGGGTCATTTACTTTCAACGACTTCAACATCTTTTGCAGATACCCCGCAACTAGCTTCTGCCACGCCCCTTTTTCTGAAACAATAGGCCTAAAAGGAACCTCCTGCTTATGGGTTTTTGCTGTGAAAAACACCTTCAATTCCAATCCCTTTGAATTCCCAACATCCGACGCAAGTTTTTCTAAGTTGCATTTCCTTAATAACTCGACAGCCTTCCTCTTCACGCTTTCTACATTCACATGACATTCTTTAAAGCACTTTTGAATTGCCGCAGAGGCTTTATCTACATACATAGTCTCCGGTAGAACAACCAAAAAACCTTCTTTGTCCGCTTGAACAACTCTTAAGTTGTTCTCAACCAAATAACTAGCAACCCGAGCGACATTACGGCAAGGCGTGGTGCTTACCGAAGCTTTGGCGACAACGTCCACACATTCCACTACACATCTGTCTTTTTCCTTTTCGGGTACTTGCCGGGCAATGTCTCTTGTGAGGGATAGCTTGTCCACAAGGTCAAGTCTAGGCTCCACACAGAACTTCGGTCCCAACCTCAGGACCTTTTGTTGGCGCTCTTCCACCACCGCATCACCCAGGAGTAGAAGGCCTCCCTTCGGCGGATCTCTCTTTTTCCTGGGCAAGCCCCGACGCACGTCATTCCACATGGCCTCAGTTAAAATGTTCGCTTGTCTACACCACTCGCGGAAGACCTTGACGTTTAGACGCCCATCAGAAACAGACGAACACACCACTCTTAGGCAATCCTTGAAGTGCCTAACCTGTCTTCGGCTCTCTGATCGCAGAATCTTGCTGAATTCTTCTCGCATGTCCTTCCGAAGGAGGCAACCACCCGCACACAAGCAGAACTTCCATAGGGCACTGTGCATTCTTTAGGAACCAGCTCAGCTTGCGGGCTCTGCATTCGCAGACCGCGATAAACGGCACCAGAACCGCCGGGTTAGATAAGTCAAAGTTAGGACATGAAGAAAGAAGGCCGGATGAACTAGAAATAAACTGAAGCAAAACTGCGATTCGGCCTAGTTGGAATCTATCCATCCTGAAAATGTATGCGCAGGCGAACAAGGACAAAGAAAGGAATACAAACTGGCGCAATCTAACAACTGATTTATTAATCGAAAAACATTGACTCTTTTTAACCCTCGGAACAGCGCTCCCTGGTGACCTAAAAAAACACACAATGCACTGCGCACTTACGACAACGATAACAAAAACATAAAAACGATAACAGTTTCATTGATTGACAGACAGGAGCGCGATTTCTTTTGTTAGTAAAGCTACTGAAGGGTGGCTAACACAGTTGTCTTTCTGCTTGTCTATATGATATGCCTCCATTATCTCCCTTGACGTCTTGTTTCTACTCCTATACAGCAAGGTAGTGTCGCTAAAGCAAGGAGAGCATGCGCACTCATTGCAATGCATTGCCAAATGGGTTACAGGCCGACCTTTCAGGCTTGACATATGCTCTCTTAGCCTCGTGTTAATGCACCTGCCAGTCTGCCCTATATATACACAACCGCATGATAAAGGTATGCAATACACCACACTGTGTGCACATTCAACAAACCTGAGCATTGGTTAAATCCTGCATTGGTTAAATCCTGCATTGGTTAAATCCTGTTTCCATACTGTTCATGCGTCGTTTCATGAACAGGTCTCTAGGCTCCAGGACGAGGGGTACCCATTCTCTGTGATGTTGGCCGTAGGCACTAGGTTATTAAAGAAGCTCAGAAGGGAAACGGCGCCATGTTTGGAAACAGGTGGGATGACTGGTTCTAGCTCTAAGGTAGTAGCGGTCCCTTATGTACATAGGCTTTCACATAGATTAAAAAAGGTGGCTGGAAAGTATGATGTGAAAGTAGTGTTTTCGGCCAAAAACAAAATAGGAGGAGTGTGCGCGTTGGTCAACCAGAAATGCGACAGAGGGACCAACGCACATAAGAGATGTAGCATAAGACATAAGCTCAGGTTTGTTGAATGTGCACACAGTGTGGTGTATTGCATACCTTTATCATGCGGTTGTGTATATATAGGGCAGACTGGCAGGTGCATTAACACGAGGCTAAGAGAGCATATGTCAAGCCTGAAAGGTCGGCCTGTAACCCATTTGGCAATGCATTGCAATGAGTGCGCATGCTCTCCTTGCTTTAGCGACACTACCTTGCTGTATAGGAGTAGAAACAAGACGTCAAGGGAGATAATGGAGGCATATCATATAGACAAGCAGAAAGACAACTGTGTTAGCCACCCTTCAGTAGCTTTACTAACAAAAGAAATCGCGCTCCTGTCTGTCAATCAATGAAACTGTTATCGTTTTTATGTTTTTGTTATCGTTGTCGTAAGTGCGCAGTGCATTGTGTGTTTTTTTTAGGTCACCAGGGAGCGCTGTTCCGAGGGTTAAAAAGAGTCAATGTTTTTCGATTAATAAATCAGTTGTTAGATTGCGCCAGTTTGTATTCCTTTCTTTGTCCTTGTTCGCCTGCGCATACATTTTCAGGATGGATAGATTCCAACTAGGCCGAATCGCAGTTTTGCTTCAGTTTATTTCTAGTTCATCCGGCCTTCTTTCTTCATGTCCTAACTTTGACTTATCTAACCCGGCGGTTCTGGTGCCGTTTATCGCGGTCTGCGAATGCAGAGCCCGCAAGCTGAGCTGGTTCCTAAAGAATGCACAGTGCCCTATGGAAGTTCTGCTTGTGTGCGGGTGGTTGCCTCCTTCGGAAGGACATGCGAGAAGAATCAGCAAGATTCTGCGATCAGAGAGCCGAAGACAGGTTAGGCACTTCAAGGATTGCCTAAGAGTGGTGTGTTCGTCTGTTTCTGATGGGCGTCTAAACGTCAAGGTCTTCCGCGAGTGGTGTAGACAAGCGAACATTTTAACTGAGGCCATGTGGAATGACGTGCGTCGGGGCTTGCCCAGGAAAAAGAGAGATCCGCCGAAGGGAGGCCTTCTACTCCTGGGTGATGCGGTGGTGGAAGAGCGCCAACAAAAGGTCCTGAGGTTGGGACCGAAGTTCTGTGTGGAGCCTAGACTTGACCTTGTGGACAAGCTATCCCTCACAAGAGACATTGCCCGGCAAGTACCCGAAAAGGAAAAAGACAGATGTGTAGTGGAATGTGTGGACGTTGTCGCCAAAGCTTCGGTAAGCACCACGCCTTGCCGTAATGTCGCTCGGGTTGCTAGTTATTTGGTTGAGAACAACTTAAGAGTTGTTCAAGCGGACAAAGAAGGTTTTTTGGTTGTTCTACCGGAGACTATGTATGTAGATAAAGCCTCTGCGGCAATTCAAAAGTGCTTTAAAGAATGTCATGTGAATGTAGAAAGCGTGAAGAGGAAGGCTGTCGAGTTATTAAGGAAATGCAACTTAGAAAAACTTGCGTCGGATGTTGGGAATTCAAAGGGATTGGAATTGAAGGTGTTTTTCACAGCAAAAACCCATAAGCAGGAGGTTCCTTTTAGGCCTATTGTTTCAGAAAAAGGGGCGTGGCAGAAGCTAGTTGCGGGGTATCTGCAAAAGATGTTGAAGTCGTTGAAAGTAAATGACCCTTTTCTGCTGGCTAATTCTGAGGGTCTCACGGGGTTTTTTGCATCAGATAACAGAAAAAACAGTTGGGGTATCAGCATTGACGCTCAGGACTTGTATTACTCGTTGCCGCATGTGCCTTTAATGCATTGTGTCCTAGAGTGCATAACAGAAAATAATGAAGTGACGTTTCGCAACACCTGTGGTATGCCCGTCGAGTCTTTTCTTGAGCTTCTGAGCTTTTATTTAGAGAACACTCACGTGGGGTTCGGGGATAAAACGTTCATCCAGGCGAAGGGGGTATGCATTGGGTCAAAGGTAGCGCCGGTCCTTAGTGACATTTTCATGGGCAGCATAGATAGAGATTTGTCGTTTTGCCTACAAGGTGTAGTCTACAAGGTCTTCAGGTATGTCGATGACTACTTGGTGTTGGGGTGCGATGTGCACAAAGAGGACTTCAGGGTTTCGGTATTGAATGCTTTTAATTCTCTAGGAAAGGGGTTGACATTTACTTCAGAAGTACCGGTTGAAAATAAGCTACAGTTTTTGGATTTGAAGCTGGACTTTTTGTCAGATCATGTGTGTTGGACCTTTTCGCCTAGGGCAGGAAAGCCGCTTATGAGTTTCGCTTCATGTCATTCTAAGCTGGTCAAGAATGGAATTATAACAAATTGTTTTCGGTCTGCATTGGTTAAATCCTGTTTCCATACTGTTCATGCGTCGTTTCATGAACAGGTCTCTAGGCTCCAGGACGAGGGGTACCCATTCTCTGTGATGTTGGCCGTAGGCACTAGGTTATTAAAGAAGCTCAGACGGGAAACGGCGCCATGTTTGGAAACAGGTGGGATGACTGGTTCTAGCTCTAAGGTAGTAGCGGTCCCTTATGTACATAGGCTTTCACATAGATTAAAAAAGGTGGCTGGAAAGTATGATGTGAAAGTAGTGTTTTCGGCCAAAAACAAAATAGGAGGAGTGTGCGCGTTGGTCAACCAGAAATGCGACAGAGGGACCAACGCACATAAGAGATGTAGCATAAGACATAAGCTCAGGTTTGTTGAATGTGCACACAGTGTGGTGTATTGCATACCTTTATCATGCGGTTGTGTATATATAGGGCAGACTGGCAGGTGCATTAACACGAGGCTAAGAGAGCATATGTCAAGCCTGAAAGGTCGGCCTGTAACCCATTTGGCAATGCATTGCAATGAGTGCGCATGCTCTCCTTGCTTTAGCGACACTACCTTGCTGTATAGGAGTAGAAACAAGACGTCAAGGGAGATAATGGAGGCATATCATATAGACAAGCAGAAAGACAACTGTGTTAGCCACCCTTCAGTAGCTTTACTAACAAAAGAAATCGCGCTCCTGTCTGTCAATCAATGAAACTGTTATCGTTTTTATGTTTTTGTTATCGTTGTCGTAAGTGCGCAGTGCTTTGTGTGTTTTTTTAGGTCACCAGGGAGCGCTGTTCCGAGGGTTAAAAAGAGTCAATGTTTTTCGATTAATAAATCAGTTGTTAGATTGCGCCAGTTTGTATTCCTTTCTTTGTCCTTGTTCGCCTGCGCATACATTTTCAGGATGGATAGATTCCAACTAGGCCGAATCGCAGTTTTGCTTCAGTTTATTTCTAGTTCATCCGGCCTTCTTTCTTCATGTCCTAACTTTGACTTATCTAACCCGGCGGTTCTGGTGCCGTTTATCGCGGTCTGCGAATGCAGAGCCCGCAAGCTGAGCTGGTTCCTAAAGAATGCACAGTGCCCTATGGAAGTTCTGCTTGTGTGCGGGTGGTTGCCTCCTTCGGAAGGACATGCGAGAAGAATCAGCAAGATTCTGCGATCAGAGAGCCGAAGACAGGTTAGGCACTTCAAGGATTGCCTAAGAGTGGTGTGTTCGTCTGTTTCTGATGGGCGTCTAAACGTCAAGGTCTTCCGCGAGTGGTGTAGACAAGCGAACATTTTAACTGAGGCCATGTGGAATGACGTGCGTCGGGGCTTGCCCAGGAAAAAGAGAGATCCGCCGAAGGGAGGCCTTCTACTCCTGGGTGATGCGGTGGTGGAAGAGCGCCAACAAAAGGTCCTGAGGTTGGGACCGAAGTTCTGTGTGGAGCCTAGACTTGACCTTGTGGACAAGCTATCCCTCACAAGAGACATTGCCCGGCAAGTACCCGAAAAGGAAAAAGACAGATGTGTAGTGGAATGTGTGGACGTTGTCGCCAAAGCTTCGGTAAGCACCACGCCTTGCCGTAATGTCGCTCGGGTTGCTAGTTATTTGGTTGAGAACAACTTAAGAGTTGTTCAAGCGGACAAAGAAGGTTTTTTGGTTGTTCTACCGGAGACTATGTATGTAGATAAAGCCTCTGCGGCAATTCAAAAGTGCTTTAAAGAATGTCATGTGAATGTAGAAAGCGTGAAGAGGAAGGCTGTCGAGTTATTAAGGAAATGCAACTTAGAAAAACTTGCGTCGGATGTTGGGAATTCAAAGGGATTGGAATTGAAGGTGTTTTTCACAGCAAAAACCCATAAGCAGGAGGTTCCTTTTAGGCCTATTGTTTCAGAAAAAGGGGCGTGGCAGAAGCTAGTTGCGGGGTATCTGCAAAAGATGTTGAAGTCGTTGAAAGTAAATGACCCTTTTCTGCTGGCTAATTCTGAGGGTCTCACGGGGTTTTTTGCATCAGATAACAGAAAAAACAGTTGGGGTATCAGCATTGACGCTCAGGACTTGTATTACTCGTTGCCGCATGTGCCTTTAATGCATTGTGTCCTAGAGTGCATAACAGAAAATAATGAAGTGACGTTTCGCAACACCTGTGGTATGCCCGTCGAGTCTTTTCTTGAGCTTCTGAGCTTTTATTTAGAGAACACTCACGTGGGGTTCGGGGATAAAACGTTCATCCAGGCGAAGGGGGTATGCATTGGGTCAAAGGTAGCGCCGGTCCTTAGTGACATTTTCATGGGCAGCATAGATAGAGATTTGTCGTTTTGCCTACAAGGTGTAGTCTACAAGGTCTTCAGGTATGTCGATGACTACTTGGTGTTGGGGTGCGATGTGCACAAAGAGGACTTCAGGGTTTCGGTATTGAATGCTTTTAATTCTCTAGGAAAGGGGTTGACATTTACTTCAGAAGTACCGGTTGAAAATAAGCTACAGTTTTTGGATTTGAAGCTGGACTTTTTGTCAGATCATGTGTGTTGGACCTTTTCGCCTAGGGCAGGAAAGCCGCTTATGAGTTTCGCTTCATGTCATTCTAAGCTGGTCAAGAATGGAATTATAACAAATTGTTTTCGGTCTGCATTGGTTAAATCCTGTTTCCATACTGTTCATGCGTCGTTTCATGAACAGGTCTCTAGGCTCCAGGACGAGGGGTACCCATTCTCTGTGATGTTGGCCGTAGGCACTAGGTTATTAAAGAAGCTCAGACGGGAAACGGCGCCATGTTTGGAAACAGGTGGGATGACTGGTTCTAGCTCTAAGGTAGTAGCGGTCCCTTATGTACATAGGCTTTCACATAGATTAAAAAAGGTGGCTGGAAAGTATGATGTGAAAGTAGTGTTTTCGGCCAAAAACAAAATAGGAGGAGTGTGCGCGTTGGTCAACCAGAAATGCGACAGAGGGACCAACGCACATAAGAGATGTAGCATAAGACATAAGCTCAGGTTTGTTGAATGTGCACACAGTGTGGTGTATTGCATACCTTTATCATGCGGTTGTGTATATATAGGGCAGACTGGCAGGTGCATTAACACGAGGCTAAGAGAGCATATGTCAAGCCTGAAAGGTCGGCCTGTAACCCATTTGGCAATGCATTGCAATGAGTGCGCATGCTCTCCTTGCTTTAGCGACACTACCTTGCTGTATAGGAGTAGAAACAAGACGTCAAGGGAGATAATGGAGGCATATCATATAGACAAGCAGAAAGACAACTGTGTTAGCCACCCTTCAGTAGCTTTACTAACAAAAGAAATCGCGCTCCTGTCTGTCAATCAATGAAACTGTTATCGTTTTTATGTTTTTGTTATCGTTGTCGTAAGTGCGCAGTGCATTGTGTGTTTTTTTAGGTCACCAGGGAGCGCTGTTCCGAGGGTTAAAAAGAGTCAATGTTTTTCGATTAATAAATCAGTTGTTAGATTGCGCCAGTTTGTATTCCTTTCTTTGTCCTTGTTCGCCTGCGCATACATTTTCAGGGTGAACTAATCAACCAACATTTTAGCTTGATCCTACCACGTTCACATAGCGCTCCTGGGTGGCTAGTTATGTTTACAATAGTATTGTCACGGGGTCTTGAAGTGAACGAAGGGAGCAGATTGGGTGTTCAGGTTAAACTGTTTTCTCGGCCGTACTTGGGGCCCCGAAAAAGGGAAGTCAGATTACAGCAACACACTGGCCCTGATAACAGCGAGCAGAGTCTTGGCCGTGGATCAACTTACAAGCGGCAAAGCGTGTCGGCATTCATAAACTTGCCATCCAATATTCTAGCATTATCACTAGCAGTGAAATCCCGTATTTACTCGCGCAATCCTCGCACTCGCATAATTCTCGCACCCCCCAACATCGCCCGAGCAAATACAATTTGTTTTTTTCCTCGAGTAATTATCGCACCCCCGAACACTGCCGCAATAATGTCGTCTGCTCGTTCCAGCCACTGATGATGATCGCGCGCACCATCTGGCACCATCTCTTAAGCATCAAGAGTACTATTGCACGCAAATTCAATCCAATCCAAGTCAAGCCGAAGTGGCAAGTGCGCGTTGCGGCCTGTTTTGTATGCTGTGTCGGTAATCTTGGCACGTTATGAAGTGATACTGAAGCTACATGGCTGCTTCAAGTTGCAAGTGAAAGATCATGCACGAATTGACGGCAACAGGGTCGTCAGTAGGACCTTCGGAGTCTACGAGCATTGTGTGCGCTACCTGTGACGGCAGCTGAAAGCCACCAAGACGCGTTGGGCCTGCCGTGGGCCTAAAACTGGGTTGATAGTAAACTTTATTTCTTCAGAAGGAAACTGCGGATGATTCTGTAGAATAGTTATCAGCCCAATACTGACGCCCTACGCTTACCTTTTGAGGGCTCCTGTAGAGCGACGAATACTACCGTTAAACCGCAACACCCACAAGCTTAACGTATGGTATTCTAATTCTCGACTATTTGCTTGCACTTTTTGTGTCTGTAATAAATCTTGCCTTGTGTTGAACCTCTGCTTTTATTGTTGAGGTAAGTTCTAATTAGTACTTCTTAAAGCTTGCTATAGGTTGCTGGTATGAGAATCCCGATTTGCGGCCACTTCATTTTCTTTTTCGCTCTGTACGTTTTCATGGAAAGTTTTCCCCGCGTAATTCTTGCACCCCCCAACTTTGCATTAGTTTTCCGGCAAAAAAAGTGCGAGGATTATGCGAGTAAATACGGTAATTTACAGAATATTCTGTAATGCTCATGAAGTGAGTGCAATCTTAACAAAATAATCTACGATAACCGTGAACCTTCTAGAACAATGAGATGAAGCTAGCACTGAGCATTTCAGACAGGCTTTGTGGGCGAAAACTGAATAAAACATAACTTAAGTGTAGAGAAGAAACGCGCGTGGCATTGCCCCTCCTGGAAAAGCATCGTCCCAATGCTTAAACCTGAAGACCGAGGGGAAATACACGAACAATAAAAATAACAACAATAAAGCAAAAAACAATAATAAATTAGTACAAACAATAAAGCACAATAATAGAGAATTAACTACAAAGAACTCAGTCCTTAAATTCGTTAGTGCGCATGAAACAGCTTGAGGCGCACGACATCCTTCAAGTCACGCACGCCGCCGTTGAGAGTTCATGATGCCGTCAGAGACAAACTCATAGTCAAGTGGGTCGAGACGTCGAACTACTCTGTACGGTCCGAAGTACCATTGCAGAAGTTTTTCACTGAGTCCACGTCGGCGTATCGGCATCCACATCGAGACACGGTCACTGGGCTAATACTCCGCGAAGCTTCATCGAAGATTGTAATGGTGGCTGTCGGTCGCCTAATAATTCTTGATGCGCAGGCGGGTGAGTTGACAAGCTTATTCCGTGCACTGAATGTAGACAGTGACATCGAGATTTTCTTCATGAGCAACATTTGGCAGCATGGAGTCGAACGTCCTTGTGGGGTTCCTTCCGTAGAGCAACTTGTAAGGTGACATCTGCGTCGTCTCTTGCACTGCTGTGTTGTATGCATGCGAAGGTCAGGTACAAAAGAATGGCATCTCACATCTTGTGTTCGACGTCAACGTACATGGCCAGCATGTTGGCATTGGTCTTGTTTAGCTGCTCGGTGAGGCCATTGTTTTGTGAATGGTAGGCGGTGGTCTGGGGATGATTTATCTGGCTGTACCTCAGGATCACCTGAGTTAGATTCGCCGTAAAGGCCGTACCTCCGTCGGCAATGAGGGCCTCCTGCATGCCGTGACGTAGAACGATGTTTTCAACAAAGAATTTGGCTACATTGGATGCACTGCCTTTAGGCAGGGCCCTTGTCTCAGCATAGCGTGTGAGGTAGGCGTTAGCGACGATGGTTAATTTGTTTTCTGACGTCTAGGTCAGAAACGGCCATAGTAGGTTCATGCCAATTTGCTGGAATGGTCGGCATGGTGGTTACATGGGCCGTAGAAGTCCAGCTGGCCTAGTCAGTGGTGTCCTTCGTAGCTGACAATCTTGGCAGGTCTTCCTGTAATGAGCATCGTCGGCAGCAAGGAGAAACCAGTAATAATTTTCTTGTGTTCTGGCAAGCATGCGGGAAACACCCAGGTGTCCGCCAGAGGGGTTGTTGTGCAGGGCTTAGAGTACTTTTGGTCTCAATGCGAAAGGCACGACGAGAAAGTAGTTGGCTCGAAGTGCCAAGAAGTTCTTTTGGGGAAAGCCATTTCGGAAGGTAAACAACGTCATTGTCACTTCAATACTTTTGCGACAACAGCAGCACTGCCTTCGAGGTATTCCATAAGGACCCTAATTTACGGATCGGCTCGTTGTTGCTCAGTGAAGTCGTCGGCGCTTACATTTCCAAAGAAACAGTCATCATCTTGGTCATCTTGTGGTGGTGCGTCGACGGGTGCATGAGACAGGCAGTCGAAGTCAGAGTGCTTTTTTCAGTAAGTGGCTCGACGATCCGGGCAATGTTTTCGACAAATCACCTTTAATAGGCACAGAGGCCAAGAAATCGACGAACGGCCTTGTTTTCGGCGGGTGAGGGAAAGCAGCGATGGCAGCTATCTTCTGCAGAACGGAGCATACACCGGACATGCTTATCCCATGGCCCAAGAACATGAGTTCCTCATTTGCGAAGCGGCACTTTTTTGGGTTGAGGGTGAGTCCAGAGGTCTTGATTTCTTAAAGTACAGCTTTAAGGTGCCGGAGATCTTCGTCGAAGCTTGAGGAGAACATGAGAACATCGTCCAAGTACATGAGGCGAGTCTGCCACTTCAATCCAGTCAGTACAGTATCCATAACCTGTTGGAAATTTGCAGAGATAGAGCAAAAATCAAAAGGCATCACTTTGAATTCGAAGAGCCCGCCTGATGTTATAAAGGTAATCTTCTCTCAGTCTCTCTCAACAACTTAAATTTGCCGATAGCCGGTCTCGAGGTCCATATACGAAACATACCTCTCGTAGTGGAGTCAATCGAAAGTGTCGTTTATCCATGGGAGAGGATACACATTCTTCTTCGTGATTTTGTTCAGGTGATGTTATTTGATGCAGAAGCATAGTGTGCCATCCTCCTTCAGTAGCACCACACGTGACGCCCATGGACTCTTGGAAGGTTGTATGATGTCGTGGCGTGGCATTTCGTCGATTTGTTTCCTTATGGTCTCCCGCTCTCGCGTAAACTCTGTACTGGCTCTGAGGGTGTAGTCTGGTAGTCTCTTCTGTTATGATGCATTCTTTTGCTACTGGTGTCTCCCGAATTTTCGACGATGACAAAAAGCAGTCTTGGTAATGCCGAAGCAGGCTTCCAGCCATTCTTGCTTATGCTTCGAAAGTTTCAGATTGACATCGAAATTCTCATGGAGAACTCAATTCGTTAAAGCAGGTTCAGTCAACTAGGCTAGGGCGATTGCGATGCTGGTTTTCACAACCGTCATCAAAATAGGCAACCATTGTGCTTTTACTCACATGTTTGCCCTCATTGCTGAAGTTTGTGAGGACCACTGTTGCTTTCCCGCCTCTCAGTTTTGCTATTCCTCTTGCGACGCAAATTTTGCAATTCATAATCAGCTGCTGGTCGCTTTCAACGTGCCTTGCAGGTATGTTGATTTCTGAGAGCCGACAAAAAAATTTGATGCTAGAGCGAGGGGGAATAATGATTTGATCTTCCAGAACTTCAAGGCCTGCTTTCCGGGCAGGGTGTGTGGCGGTAGGGCTCGTTTTGTTGATAGTCTTATTGACTTGGATCTCAGATCGATGACTGCAACATGAAGGCTTAAGAAGTCCATACCAAAGATCACAAATCTCAAGCACCGCTGTAGTACTACGAAGCTTGCAGGATAAATCCGATTGTTAATGCAGACGCTGTACAGATTCCCTCCGGCATTACCAGGTGGCCTCCAGCTGCTTTTATTTTAAGGCCTTCCCAGGCATGCTTTGCTTTTTTTAACTTCGCAGCGAACGCTTTACTGATAACAAAATAGTCAGCTCCAGTGTCGAGGAGAGCTGTCACACTGTTGCTGTCAATAAAAACATCGAGGTCGCTAGTTCGTCATTTCACATTATTTTTAGGCCGTGGCGTCGGATCAAGGCTGCGGCGGTTTGTACTGCTGCTTCAACGTTGTGTCATAAAGCTGTATTCCGGCAGCAAAATTTTGACCTCGGAACTAAATTGGCATTGCGGTGGGTTCTTAAGGTTTACTCGTGGCGGCGGCGATGGAGGATCTCCGGCAGTTCGTCGTACAACAACCACACCTCCATCAGCTGCTGCCCTTAGCTTTCCAAGTGCAGGCAAGGTGACCGGCTCCGGGTTAGGCCAGTGTGCAGCCGGCGGTGAGGTGACATGTAGCGGCCCGGTGACAGTGAACAGGAATATCCGCAGGGCATCCACTGCGCTGCTGCGAGGTAGTCGGCGATGACGAGTGATCTTTCACCCCGCTGTTAACGCAGCGCATCTTATGGCAAAACCATGCAGTCCCATCTGGCAGTACTGGCGGCGGTGGTAGGTGTGGCCAGCTTCTCCGCAGTGGTAGCAGAAAGGTCGGTGGCTAGGGGCACGCCACACATCGGTTTTTCTTACCACGTAGCGCTGGCCAGCAGGTGTAGCTATAGCGTCAGCGGTGGCAGTGGGTAGCAGCAGAACTGCGATGGTGTAGCCTCTCGACGTGGGCATGAAGGCGGAGCATAGCATTGGGCTGCAGCAGTGTAGCTCATTGCTTGCGGCTGAAGCTGCAGTGCTTCGTAAACTCCAAGCGATTGCCAAAATTCTTTGCGGACAATGTCGGTGATCGAGCCCACTTGAGGCTGCGCTGAAGGTAACAGCTTGCGCAGCTCTTCCTGCACGATCACTTGAATAGTTTCGCGCAGATCGTCGGAGCAAATTAGTTTAACTTCCACGTACTCTGGCGTCGAGCGGCGATTGAATTTTCAGGTGCGCATCTCCAGCGTCCCTTCAATTATCACCACTTAGTAGATGAATGCCTTCACAATGCACGGTGGGTTTCACATCAGACCTGCGAACAGCTCCTGCTTTACTCCTCGCATGAGGAAGCGAACTGTTTTGTCTTCAAGCATCTCGGGGTCGGCGTGCTAGAAGTGGTCATTTTTTCCGCGAAGAGCGTCAGGTTTTCATTTGGGAGCTGCAAGCAGTCTTCAAGCAGCCTTTTGGCCCTCTCCTTGTTATTGATGCTCGTAAATGTAGCGAGGAACTTTGTGCGCATTGTGTCCCATGTTGTCAGGGTTCGCTCCTGGTTCCCGAACCTTGTACAAGTGGCATTTTTTAAGGCAAAGTACACATGACGAAGCTTATCTTCGCTGGTCCAGGTATTGAAATGGGCAACACGATCGTATGCCTCCAGCCAGCTTTTCGAGTCTTCAAGGACTGAACCGTGGAAGGTCGGAGGCTCCTTGGATTGCCAGAGCAGGATCGGAACAGGCGACACAGCGTCTGTCATTGGTGCTGCGGCCGTGGTCAAGGTCTTGGTCCGCCGAGTATTCTCAGGTAGAGGCCAGAACTCTAGCGGTAGACCTTGTTGCCTGCGGCTTGGTTAGTGCTTCAGGTTGTCATCGATGTCTTCAAGACTGGCGCTGGCTTCACGGCTTGACGATGGCGTCTGGTACACTAAAGGAGCAGCATCTCCACCAGATGTCATGCGGTCTTGAAGCGGACGAAGGGAGCACTGGTGTTCAGGTTAAATTGTTTATTCGGAGGAACTTGGGGCCAGGAAAAAGGAAAGTCAGATTACAGCAATACACTGACACTGATAGCGGCGAGCAGAGCATCGGTCGTCGACCAACTGACAAGCGACGAATCGTGTCAGCATTTAAACACTTGCCGTCGAATATTCTAGTGTTATCGCTAGCAGCGATGTAAGTTCCAAAATAATCTTCAATGTGCACTAAGTAGGCGTAACTTTGACAAAATGATATACAATAACCAAGAACCTTGTAGAACAATAAGCTGCAGTTTGCGCTGAACATTCTAGACAGGCTTTGTGAGCGAGAATTGAATGAAACATGAGTGTAAAGTAAAAACACTCGTAGAATTGTGCTGTGTAACTCAGTTTGCCTCTTAAATGATAATCCTATCAACCCAGCAAAGCACCAATCAACTTTGCATTGCATTCTCGAAAACTGCGAAGGGTAGACTGCGAGTTAATAATTATTAAGGTCTGTTAATGCATTCCCTCAGCCCTGAGCTAAATTTAAATCCTTTGCATAACATTTTTATATCACCAACTCTATGGCAGCAGGAAGATCACAAAAGATCATTGCACACCTGCACAGGTGCTGTCTCAGACCAATTCAAACATGCAGTGGCAGAGGGAGCGGGAACCAAACACTTTCAGCTGTCTGTCTGTCTGTCTGTCTGTCTGTCTGTCTGTCTGTCTGTCTGTCTGTCTGTCTGTCTGTCTGTCTGTCTGTCTGTCTCTCTGTCTGTCCGTCCGTCCGTCCGTCCGTCTAGCCGCTTAGATTTGGGTGCTCTCGTGATCACCCCATTAACTTGGCGTGAACCAAAATTAGTATGAGATGGTAAGATGGTTTGACGAAAACGACGCGCTTGTCAAGACATGAATAACGTCACAATCTCATCACGCATGTCGTCAAACACTTCCCACCAGACAGTGGCACATACCCACGGTATGCGGGTATGGGCCACAGGTGGTTGACACTTGGTATTTTCTCAGGAACGACGAGAACACACATGGGCAATCTTATTGGGCAAGTGTTAACAAATACCCGACGTCGGTAGCGTCAACCCGACGGGTCCCAGCTGGAATCGAACCCAAGCATTTTGGGTGCCAATGAAGCATTTTACCACAGAGCTACGCCAGATCTCGAATCTACTTTTCAAATAGACACTAATCTACGATACGTTTTTCCACATACTTCGCATAACGAGGATTACCAAGTACGTGGGACCTGCTGAATTTTTTACATCTGACAACTGTGATCCACTTTGACTTATTTCACTGCCTAATAATGCAGAGATGAACTGAGAAACTTTACAACATTGTTCCTGAAGGACACGACGTGTACCTTTTGATATGTTAAATACTTTTGATATGTTAAACAGTGGTTTCAGTGCTGCCTGCTCAATTTTATAAACAATACATATGTACTATTTGGATACAGCCGTCACGTCCGGTTAACGTCAGATGTGGTTAGTTGTCATGCGCTGAAAATGATTTATGTAGCAGTGTCCAGGGCAAGCATCTTTGCAAGCATCAGTGCTTCATATCAGCTTCTGGTGTTGCTAATACGCATGTTCCAGTTCGCATCGTTGTGCAAGTGCAAACTACTGGTTAAATAAACATCTGCAACCCTTCAACATATGTCTCTGTGTGCGACATTTGAACATTAATTTAGTGTCATTTTATGACATGCCACTCAAAAAATTACAACACTGTCACCTTTCTTCCACATACTTCGCATAACGTGGATTCCCAAGTACGTGGGATCTGCTGAATTTTTTACATCTGACAACTGTGATCCAATTCAACTTATTTCACTGCCCAATAAAGCAGAGATGAACTGAGAAACTTTACAACATTGTTCCTGAAGGACAAGACGTGTACCTTTTGATGCAATCGACTATGCCACAGTTCACGATTCTGATAAATTACATGCTAGCGGGCATATTGATAGTGTTTGGTTCTGCTCAGGCTCTCAATGGCTGTTTGATTTGAAGGCCATAGGGCAGCACTAGTCACCGTGCATGGATTGCATAGCCGGGCTGGCCTCTCGTACCTCTCTCCTCCTGGTTGAGTCCGGCAAGCATCTGGTAGAAGATGTGGTAGTTCTTCTCGTTGGTAAGCGGTCGCACCACTCTCGTCTGCGGTTATAAGACATTATTGAGATCAGAAACAGTGACAGTCCATGCATTCAAAGACTCACCTGATCGAGAAAGTAGCAGTGAATCTTGGTCCTGTAAAGGGCACCATCGGTCACTTGCACCTCAATGAAGTGACCCTGCATGAAAATGTCAGAAATGTCATTGTCGTCCCACAACTGTCGTAATTTGTAGGATGGAAAACAGGCCGAGTCGGTGCAGATTAATTCTGGTCAACAATGCGATAAATACAGATGCAACGTAACTTTTAACAGAACTTTTTTTACTGTAAAAGCATAACATATATAACACAAGAAAAAAAGACCTTGTGTTTTCGTATTGCAGTAAAAATTCAGTTGACGATATGCGCTGTGCCTAGTACACCTCTCGTCCTTGTTTGTGTTTTTCACGCTTTAATGAGCCATAATATGACTAGGCATACCAGCTTTTGTCACAGAGCATGCGCACCCCCACTATGAAGATTCGTGATTCAGGTGTATGAAATTCAGTAGTAAAAGTTCTCAAAGCGCCAAGAATGAGATTAGCGGCGCAGTTGACACAGCAAATTATAGACAGCACAGATGAAAAGTTCTCTCATGCTGAAGACTACTGAGAGGCAAAAGCCAACTGCTTTTATCAATTGAGAGAGCAAATGCAAAGGGGAGGTCTGTGTCACTTTTTGTTGCCTTGCTCCTCGTATTTCAAATCTCGCAATATCGTCACGCAGCAAAGGACGATGCAGTTGTCTATGAAGAAAACAAGTTTGTTGGAGCGAACCTGTGCTTCCCTAACAACTGAAAAAATACACAGGCGGCGAAGCAGCGGCCAGCAAAACGACGGGCACGCTAGTGAGCGTCGGCGATCGAATGACGCGGCATCGGCTGTGTGGGAATTTATATCCCTCGGCGCGAGGGTTTCTCGAATAGTCGAATTGTATTGGGAACGCCGTGATAGCGTTTGTCAGAAACGCTGTTCGTTCGAACAGCGTTTCTAACAAACAACGCTTGAAGCGTTGTTTCTATCGAACAACGCCTGAAGCGTTGTTCGATAGCGTTTGTTCGAAACGCTGTGGTAGCGTTTGTTCGAAACGCTGTGAAAACGGCGATAGCACAGGCCGGCGCAGCCAGGCCGAAAAAACAAAACACAAATAAACAAACCCAGTGCATGGTTCGCGGCATTACCCCCCCCCCCCCCTCTAAGAGTGCATCGACACGATGCTAACATAAGGGACACCGATGCTAACATAAGGGACAGTCCACACAAATTAAAAGTTCGTCATCGTCCGTAGAAAGGTTTTAAGCAAACCACATGGACGACTTCGGGCCGCGTGCATCGTCGTGATGTACGGGAGTCCCCATCGGGGATCACTTCGTACGTTAGTTCGCCAACACGTCGTAGAATCTGGTAGGGTCCGAAATAGCGTCGTAGAAGTTTCTCACTGAGTCTACGTCGTCGAATGGGAGTCCAAACCCACACACGATCTCCAGGATGGTACTCGGCGTCTCGGCGTCGGAGATTGTAGCGTCCGGCATCCACCAGTTGCTGGTCTGTTATACGAGCTCGAGCGAGCTGGCGGACCTCCTCCGCACGTTGGAGGTATCCTTGGACGTCGGCGTTGAGGTCGTCGTCTTCTACGTGCGGAAGCATGGCGTCGAGCATCGTAGTCGGCCGTCTTTCGTAGACGAGCTCGAACGGTGTCATCTGCATGGTTTCTTGAATAGCCGTGTTGTACGCAAACGTGACGTACGGGAGGACTTCGTCCCACGTCTTATGTTCAACGTCGACGTACATAGACAGCATATCCGCGATTGTCTTATTGAGCCGTTCCGTTAGTCCGTTCGTTTGGGGGTGGTACGCCGTCGTTCTTCGGTGATCTGTGTTGCTGTAGCGTAAGATTCCTTGCATGAGCTCCGCAGTGAAGGTCGTTCCGCGGTCCGTGATTAGGACCTCAGGGGCTCCATGTCGCAGCACAATTTGGCTAATAAAGAACTTTGCAACTTCTTGTGCAGTTCCCCTAGGAAGAGTGGTGGTCTCTGCGTAGTGCTTCATGTAGTCTGTCGCTACGACAATCCATTTGTTCGCGGATCGGGATGTAGAGAACGGGCCCAGAAGGTCCATTCCGATCTGTTGGAAGGGCCTCGTTGGGACGGCGATCGGCTGCAGAAGTCCGGCTGGTCTCGTCGGTGGTGTTTTTCGTCGCTGGCAGTCACGGCAGCTCCGGACATAGTGGGTGACATCGTATGTAAGGCGGGGCCAGAAGTTTTCCGACGGCCAGAAGATGCCGTCGGAAGCATCTTGCGAACCACAAGCGATGACCTACTCCGCTGCTGCTCGTCGACCCCGACCCGTCCCAACCCGTTATCAAGAGGCCCCGCCGTACCGCCGCCCCATGTCGCCCGCCCGACCCCCTGTAACCCGAAACCAGGCGCCCAGGAAGACCGAGGTGTGGCGAACGCCAGATAATCGTCTGCTGTGCTACCACTGCGGAGAGGCCGACCACGTCTACTGCCGCTGCCCGTACAAGAGGCTGGGTTTGCGTGGGTTCTCCGTCGACGCACCCCGCCCGCGAGCCGGCCAGCGCCCATTTGAGATCGAAGAATATCTGTCGTACACCAGCCATGGACCATCCCGTTTCAACCGTTCGCCGTCGCCCTACCCGTACCAATCCCCCAACCGCCGCAGCCATGCTGACTTCGCCCGTGGAAGGTCCCCCAGCCCACGAGGGGGAAACTAAAAGCAGCAACTTCTGGAGGTGAAGTTGCACAACGGCGAGAAAATGAAAACCCTCCAACGACGCAAGACCGTGACTCACGACATGCCCTCATCCCGACGACCCGACGACACCCTGACGAGACCCCCGAAAACGACGACAGCTACGCTGTGCGACGCGCACCCGAAATAACGAAGCCTGCCGCTGAGAAGACGACGATGACGACGCATAGTGCCCGACCATCAACACGTGCAAGCCGCAATACGACGCCCTGACGCACCCAAAATTTGAAGAAAGTGGCATCCGACGTCCAGTTGTCCATCGACGGCCTTGACGTAGTCGCCCTCATCGACACGGGAGCCGACTACTCAGTCATGAGCGGGTCATTCGCGTCCAAGCTAAAAAAAGTTACGACCAGATGGGACGGTCCGCACATACGCACAGCAGGAGGCCACCTCGTGACCCCAAGTGGAATGTGCACATCGCGCATCACCATAGACGGCACTACGTACCCTTCAGAGTTCGTCATTTTGCCTAACTGCTCCCGTGACGTATTTCTCGGAATGGACTTTTTGACGGACAATGGCACAATAATTGATCTGCAGACCAGGTCGATAACGTTTTCTTCCGATCACTCCACGACGCCACAGCCGAATCTCGGACACCGTGCTGCTGTAAGGATCGCCGACGATCACGTCACCCTGCCACCCCACGCAAGCTTGATGATCGCCGTCTATTGTGAAGGTGCTGCTCCTGACGTCGACGCTATCGTGGAGACTGACCAAAGGTTGCTTCTAGACCGCAGTGTATCTGTTGCAAGAGGCATTGCGCGGTTTAAGCAACGCAGATCCCACGTTTTGGTCACCAATTTCACCGAGGAGTACCAGCATCTAAACAAGGGCGCTGCAATTGCGTTCCTCGAAGAAACGCAAGAAGCGAGTCAAGTGATCGCGGTCGCCACCTTTGAACGCGCACGCACAGATGCTTCCAAGCTGCCACATCCTTTCGACGTGAACCCGGCGCTGTCACAAGAAAATCGGGACAGATTACTGGAGTTGCTCCGTCGCTACAGCGAGTGTTTTTCCTCGAACTCGAAGTTACGTCAGACACCTTTGGCGAAGCACCGGATAATAACCGAAGATGGAGCCCGACCTACCAGACAGTCACCGTACCGCGTTTCTTCACACGAGCGCGAAGTCATCCGGACTCAAGTTGATGACATGCTCAGCGACGACATAATACAGCCATCAAAAAGTCCGTGGGCTGCGCCGGTTGTACTCGTGAAGAAAAAAGATGGCACTTTAAGATTCTGCGTTGACTACCGGAGACTAAACAAAATCACCAAAAAGGACGTGTACCCCCTGCCACGAATCGACGACGCCCTCGACCACCTCTGCCACGCCAAGTACTTCTCATCCATGGATCTGAAGACCGGCTACTGGCAAATTGAAGTGGACGAGAGAGACCGAGAGAAGACTGCATTTATAACCCCTGACGGTCTGTACGAGTTCAAGGTGATGCTGTTTGGGCTGTGCACGGCGCCCGCAACGTTTCAGAGAGTCATGGACACTGTGCTAGCAGGCCTGAAGTGGCACACTTGCCTCGTATACCTCGACGACGTTGTCGTATTCGCCCGGACTTTCGACAATTACCTCACAAGGTTGGAATCTGTACTCGAGGCCATTCGTACGTCGGGGTTAACGCTGAAGCCTGAGAAGTGCCGTTTCGCGTACGAGGAACTCAAGTTCTTGGGTCACATCGTGAACGCCGCGGGAGTCCTACCTGACCCGGCAAAAACAAAACACAAATAAACAAACCCAATGCATGGTTCGCGGCAATATTAACAGGCCCAGTTTCCCCATATTGTCGTCCTTGCTGATGTATCGATACCCTCCCATCCAGCTGAATGTTCTTTGACCCAAACGCTGTCTTAAACGTAAACATTTTGACAGCAATCTGTCTGGCTGGGTAGAAAGTTTAGAAAATTGAAATTGCTCCAGCCACAGTTCAAAAAGAGCTCGACGTTTCGAGACCGACTCGGTCCCTTTCTCAGGGGGTGACTGTATTGGTCATGGAAGTGTCGTCGCGTCGTGTTCTCTCACCACGGCTCCGGCTTTCCCTTTCCACCACGTTTCGGAGACCGTGAACGTACACCGAAGGCATTGTTCCCAGCGAGCGGTTCACGTTGGCAGGCGTATGCTGAATGTGCCAAGACTCGAGCAAGAGCCTCTTTCCCAAATTCCGTTCTGTTTCAATAACAGAAGCGCCGTCTAAGTCAATTTTATGGTCGTGCTTCTCGCAGTGCTCCGCCAGAGCGCTACGTTGCACTTCCATCTTCCTGACGTCGTTCTTGTGTTGGCGCATTCTTTCCGGGAAACACTTGCTCTCGCCTATGTAGCTGGCTGGACACCCAGAACACGACACTTTGTAGACAACGCCCGGGTGTAGCTCCCTCGGAGGTCGGTCTTTCGGCCGCGGTAGCAAGCCAGCGAGCGTCGAAACAGGTTTATGGATTACCGTGACCCCGGCTTTTCCTAGTACTCTCAAGAGCTGTTCACTTATGCCCGGCACATATGGAATGGCGACGCGGTTGTTTGGCGTCTTCGTTTCTCTCATGTGCGGTGGTGTGGCCAGGGTGGAAAGGGGGTCGGGCGGTGTGTCGCTTGCAGGTGTCTTTCCGCGGTGCGGTGGTTGTCGTCTCGACAAACGGCGTGACGCCCGGCGGATGAACGCTTCTGTGTAGCCATTCCTTCGTAGCTCGGCGACAATCCTCTTTTCTTCTTTCTTCCTCTCACCCTCCGACGTGCAGATTACTCGTGCACGTGAAAGGAGTGCCGAAACCACTGAAGCTTTGTGGGCAGTTGGATGACAGGACGAAAAATGCAAATACCTGCCGGTGTGAGTTGGCTTTCTATACACCGAAAAGGTCATGCGCTCGCCCTGTCGTCTGACTAAAACATCGAGAAACGGAAGCGCCCCGTCTCGCTCTCATTCCACCGTGAACTGTATCGCTTGGTCGATGGAGTTTAGATGTTCGAGGAAGCTGCCTACTGCTGCCTTCTTTATTATGCAAAAACAGTCATCCACGTACCTCACAAATACTTTCGGCCTGTCAATAAAGGAGCCCAGTGCCGTCTCTTCTATGTGTTCCATTGTGAGGTTCGCAGCCGTAACGGAGATCGCCGCTCCCATCGCGGTCCCGCTGGCTTGTCTGTAGAAGCTCCCGTTGACGCTGAAATACGTCCCCTTGAGGCAGTATTCCAGTAGGCGACACAGTTCGTCGACGCCCAGGCAGGTTCTTTCATCCAAGAACTCGTCTTGGTTCAACGCCGCTCGAGCGCTAGATACCGCTAGTGCTACGGGCACACTGGTGAACAGGGATACGACGTCGAACGAGACGAAGCACTCATCGCTGCTCACGGTCACATCTCTCACGCGCTCCAAGAAGTGGCTGGCGTCGCGTATGTGGGTTGGTGTTTGCCCCACGAGCGGCGCGAGAGTCCGGTGGAGATACTTGGACAGCGCCCGGAGTGGAGATGTTGTAAAATCCATGATAGGACGGAGCGGAACTGTGGGCTTGTGGGTCTTGGGAAGCCCGTAAAATCCTGGTGCAGAGCCGTTCCGGCAGATGAGCTAGAGGTATGTGTTTCTCGCCTTCGGGTGCACTTTAAAGATATCCGCCAGGAGCTTGTTCATTTCCCTTTGGACACTTGGTGTGGGGTCCTTCGTCAGCTTTTCGTAGGCCGGACTGTCCAGCAGGTCTCGCACTTTGTCGTTGTATGCCTCCCTGTCGAGCAGGACCATTGCGTTCCCTTTGTCGGCCGGGAGGATGACAACCTTATCATCATTTCGGAGCGCATGGATCGCCTTACACTCCTCTCTCGACAGGTTGTGCTCACGGCGCTTTCCTATTTTTGATAGTACGCCGATAGCCTTGAGACGCACGTTCTCCCGAATGCCGCTGTCGAGTCGCCTTATGCCTTCCTCCGTAGCCGCGATGATCTTCGGCAGTGACGGACGTGTCGTGGTCGTGTTGAAGTTATGTCCCTTTGCCAGCACGCTGTGCTCTGTCGGGGAGAGTTGTTTGGAGGACAGATTGACGACGAAATTCTCGTTGTCAGGACTGTAGTGGTGTAGTGGTGGTGTCAGGACTGTAGTGGCCTCCTCGAAAGAAGTTCACCTATACACTGTTTATATTTATACATGATCGATACCAACGTATTATACAAGGTATGTACATTAGAACACATGAAAATTCAGAGCACGGCACACCGAACTCACACACTATGAGTCCTGAAAATGCACTGAAAAAACGTACAATGCAAGTCCTGAAAATGCACTGAAAAAAAAATGTACACAACTCAGTACAATATTGATTTGAATGCATTGCACCTTTTCACAGAACAATAATGTTCACAACAGTAATGAACAAGAGTTCTACATCACGTAGTCTTCGAACCGACGCGGCTTCTGCCGCTTCTGCTTAGGGCGTGCCCTTTTGGGTGTAGAATCAGGTGTCTCTGCCCCTTGGTCACTTGTGCTCTGATGTGACACATCAAGAGCAGTGGAAGATGGTGAAGGCTCTGAACGAGCGTTAAAATTCGCGGTCTCATCAGAGCTCGCAGCATGAGCTTCGGAAGAATTTTGCGGACCAGAGTCTGGTTCAACGGTCTCAGCCGTATTTGAAGGTTCGAAGTTAACTGTAAGACTTGGTGTACTTGAACCAGCGACACCGACAGGTAACTCCTCCCCCCTTGAAGAAGAAATGCCTGTACATGGAGGCCACATGTAACAGTCTGATGCATAGTTGAAAGGCGTGGATGGAACGTGATGGGGAAGACTTTTAGGTGTTGAAAGCGAATCCGTATGAAAAATAACAAGGCGCGAAGCATTCCAGATGTTACCATCACTTAAGCGAAAATAAGTGAGGCTAACCTGGCCCAAGACTTTGTAAGGAACCCGATACTTGGGGTGCTTGCCTGGCACACGAACCTTGACTAGCTCGCCAGTGCGAACTTTGGACTGCTTTGCACCTCGACGGGTGTCGACATACCTTTTCATTGCTTGTTGATGAGAAAAAATCCTGGTGCGCATTCGATCAGGAGAAGACACTGCTATGTTACGAGGCAAAGAGACTATGTCGAGAGCAACTCGCGGTTACCTACCATGGAGAAGTTGAGCAGGAGACACTCCAGTGGTGCCTTGTGGTGTGAACCTGTACGAAGCTAAACATTCAGTCAAGACTTGCTTGAGGGGACGGTGCTCTAATTGGGCGATCTGGATATGTTCCTTCAGAACGCTATTAAAGCGCTCGATTTGCCCATTTGATTGGGGATAGAAAACTGATGACCTCAAGTGCAGAATTCCTCGTTGTGAAAGAAAGGCCTCGAAATGTTGGGACTGAAACTGTGGACCATTGTCCGTAACTATGGCATCAGGAAAACCTTCCCGGCTGAAGATTGAAGACAGAAACTCAATAATGACCTCAGAAGTAACCGTATGTGTGAAACAAAGCTCTGGCCATTTGGAATGGTAGTCGATGAGAGAAACAATGAATCGGGCATTTTGCGGAACATTATGCAAAGGACCGATGATGTCCATGCCGAGTTTCTGCCAAGGCCGATCAGGCCACTGGACTGGCTGCAACGGAGAAAATGCAGGTTTGGCAGACTTGTCAGCTGCCTGACATATATGGCAGTTGTAAACTGCATGCTCGACCTGCTTGTCTAAGGCTGGCCACCAGTACCTGTCTCTGAGATTCTGTTTGGTGCGGACAATGCCTGGATGGGCCTCATGGGCAAGCTGTATTAGCTTGTTACGGAAATAAGCAGGGAGAATCACACGTTCATCGCGGAAAGGCAAGTCCTCGACACAAGACAGTTCCTGTCGGACTGCGAAGTAAGGCGAGAATTCAGAAGTAAGAGCACATTTGGAATGCCATCCTTCGCGTAAATATTTGTGAACTTGAGACAAAGTGGAATCTGCAGCTGTAGCTGCCTGAAGTTCAGCTTTAGTGATGCAGGAAGTAACTAATGAAACAACTTCCTCATCCCGCTCTTCAGTAACAGGTATCTGAAGAGGAAGGCGCGACAGTGCATCAGCAACCACGTTATTAGAACCTTTACAATATTGAACACTGAAATTATAATACATGAGTTTGGCACACCAACGGGAAATGCGAATGGGGCGGCGGCCTTCGGATCCTGCAGAAAGAAGAGCAACTAGTGCTTGGTGATCTGTACGTATTGTGAAGTGCCGGCCCCACAAGTAAACATGCCATTTCTCACAGGCAAAAAGACACACGAGAGCTTCACGCTCTCCTACTGAATATCTGCGTTCAGCAGGGGTCAATGTACGAGATGCGAAAGCGATAGTGATCAGCTGATCACCTCTGAGTTGTTGAAACCCTGCTCCCAGTCCAACATCGGACGCATCCGTCGTGATGACGATGGGAAGCTTCTCATTGAAAATACTAAGAGCTGGCTTTGAGGCCAGTATTTACTTAACTCAAATGAAGCTCTGCTCAGCTTCAGCTGACCAGTTAAAAGGCTGTGCTTGACGAAGTAAAGTACGCAGTGGTTCAACAACATCAGCATAGTGAGGAACAAACTTGGCATAATAACCAACAAGACCTAAAAAAGATTGCAAGATTTTGGCATCAGTAAGCTGTGGGGCATTGACAATGGCCTGAACTTTAGATTCAACAGGTGTCAAGCCGCGGGAACTGACATTATGTCCTAGAAATTGTAACTCATTCACAGAAAAAATGCACTTGTTATTAAGTTTGATACCACATTCACTTATGCAGTTGAGAACAGTATGCAAGTTAGTATCGTGCTCTTCGCAAGTACGTCCCCACACCAAAATGTCATCCAAGTAACAAAGGGCGCCGTTACAACCCTTAAGAATAATTGACATCATTTTCTGAAACTTTGCAGGGGCAGATGCAAGCCCGAAACACACGCGGCGAAACCGAAACAAGACTTTGTGCGATACAAATGTGGTTAAGTCTCTACTGCACTCAGAAAGTTCAACTTGGTGATAAGCGGACGTGAGGTCCAGCTTGGAGAAACATACCGCTCCGGAGAGCTGATGAAGCAGTTCTTCAATGTGAGGAAGTGGAAACCCGTCTACGACGATCGCCTTGTTAGGTTCTCGTAAGTCGACGCACAGTCGAAGCGATTCATCTTTTTTCTTGACAACGACCGTGGAGAAACCCAGTCGGAAGCAGAGACAGGCTTGATGATTCCGCTGGCTTGAAGGCGAGGCAGTTCCGCAGAGACTAGCTCACGAAGAAGAAGAGGAATGCGGCGCAGCTTGGCACGCACAGGGCACACACCTGGTCGACGCATCACTTTATGCACAAAAGCGCGCACACAACCCAGTTCACGGGTGAACAGGTGGTGGAATTCAGAAGGCGCGTTGGCCGGAAGATCATCTTGGATGTCGACTTGAGCACACGTCATAGACGCACCGACGATGTTGATGGACAAAGCCCTGATGGCATCACATCCCAAAAGCATGCCATTGGCAGTTACATAAAAAGTAATGGAAGCAGTGCGACTGCGATAGGAGACCTGAGCTGTAAAATGACCTAAATTATCAATCGTTTCCTTGGAATATGTTTGTAGAACGACGTGTGAAGGCAAAAGCCGAATGTTGGAAAAATGACTATGAAAGTCAGCGGCACTGATTAAAGAGATTGAGGCACCAGTGTCCACGAGAAATGACAAGGGCACATGGCCCACTGAAGCTACGATGCTGGGCTCGGACGTAGTGTGGAGTCCATCCACATTTAAAACAGTGACCGTATTGGTCTGTGCAGTGCTCGAAGGAGCGGACGAAGAAACTGGTTCAGGAAGATTTCCTGGACGGGAATGGTATACGGACTGAAAATGTCCGATTTTTCCGCACGCAAGACAAGTGCGGTTTCTCGCGGGACACTGCGCAAAATTGGCTAAACGCCGAGCCGATCCGCAACGAAAGCAATGGGCGGTTGCTCTTGGAGAAGAAAATTGCGACCATGAGTTAGGAGCTCGGTGCTGTTCCTGAAATCCAGAATTTGGCGTAATGAGGTCGCCATATTGCCGGCTTCCTCGCCCCCGCGACGCAGAGAGGCCGCCATGTTGGCCGCCACGGAAGGACTGTGCAGGCGGGCGTCCATGTTGGCCGCCGCGCCGAGACGAAGATGAAGGGCCGCCATGTTGACGCATCCCGTGAAACCAAGAACTGCCGCCTTGGCCCCCACAGCAGAAAGTTGCTGCACTGAATGTGGAGCGAATCACTCCTACTGGGAGCGAATAAGCTCGTCCTCTCGCGCAATCGAGAGGGCTTCGGATAATGAAATCGAGGAGCCCTTCTGAAGCATGCAGCAGCGGACGTTTTGCGAGGCTACCCCGGTGAAAAGCTGATGGCGGATCATATCGTCCTCGAGCGCGCCGAAGCCGCACGACGCGGCGAGCGTTCGAAGAGAAGTAATGAACTCGGCGACTGGCTCGCCAGGCAATTGTCGCCTTTCTTGGAATTTTATGCGTGCGAGATAATCGCACGAGACATCTTTAAAATGCTCATCGAAAAGAGCAAGAGCATTCTTGAAGGCATCGCCTGACGCTGGCGTCGGCAACGCGTTGGTGGCGTCTAAAGTATAGAAGAGCTTTAACCCGGCAGGGCCCAACGCGTTAAGCAGCAGGGCGTTGCGACGCTCGGGCTTGCTGGCGTCCTCCCCGACCACGTCTTCGTAGGCCTGAAACACCAATTTCCAGTCCGCCCACAGAAGTGGCAGGTCTCCGGGCGAATGAAGAAATAGGGGAGTTGGAATCGGAGACGCCATTTCAAGCATGAAGAATGGAGAGGTGCAGACGAGAAGAAAATGACACTAGTACACTATTTGAAGAAGACGACAGAGGCGGCGTAGCTGAATGAAGAAGGAATGAAGCGACACAGCACGTAGCAGCCACCTTGCTGGGAACAAAGAGCGTCTAGGGTTAGCAGGGTAGGTCTGTTAGAAGCAAGAAAAAGACGAACACGGAGAACGAAATGGGTTCTTACACGTCCTCATCGCCATTGCTGTGTTGGGGGCTGGCTGGTCCCGACGAAGCAGTTGAAGACGGCCGACGGAGACGGCCGATGGAGACGTACGCAACCGGCGGGGACGCCGACCAGCCCGAACACGCGGGTTGGCGCGAAGCGCCAAAGAAAAGAAGAACAATCGCACTCCACGGTTACCCAACACACATTGGTTTTATTTTATAGTCGCCTTGAAATCCTGGATGCCAGAGCGGCGCCCCCTGGCATCCTCACATGTCATTCTGAAACCGAAACCGAAAACCCAGAACACAACAAGAAGCTACATGACATCTTTGGGAACCCGACCGGTCGTCACACAGCTGCAGGACAGGAGCTCACTACTCGTATCTAGTCGTCAACTGAATCGTATGCGTCCCACATACCAGAACTGCTCGCTGTTTTCCGCCAAGTGGATAAGGCATTGTTTGAATCTGATAAAGTTGGTCACGTTTTGAAAGAAATCGCGAACAACACTTTCAACTTTCTAGTCTACAACGCCTCGACTATCGACCGCATCATTCAAGAATGCCGCCATTTCAATATGGCAAAAAGTCGTCGTTTGCACCCTCCATTTTCTCGGTTGACAAACACGGCAGCTGCATCCACTTTCTCCGATTCTACCGACTCGCTGCCCTTCGAGCAGAGAGTAACGCGTATGATTCGACGGAAACTTGAAGCGGCAAGTCCAGCGCTGCTTCAGCCTTCTCCATTCCACCATGTCACTACACCAACAACCCTCACGGTCTCAGTTATTCAGGCGGTTGTACGACAAAAATTCGCCAACCTGAAGTTCCCTGTCGCCTGCCCCGTCATTTGGCCCTTCTCCGGACCAATGCCCATCAATGAATCTCGACGTGACCCATATTCATTTCTCCACGATCTCCCAACCCCACGGAATAGTGACGAAAAACCCATCTGCTTCTGGTGCCACCGCGTTGGACCTGTCTCCCGCTGTACTGCCGCACCACCTGGACGCCATACAGGATCTGATTTTTCACGCCTTCTCAATCATATGAAGATCTTAGCCAATATGAATCTAGCTGTGTGGACCCTGCTTTTGACACGCCAAACAACCGCCTTCCTGGTTGCTCACCGCCCCTCAACACTGTCGTTGCCCGGCGCCCCAACCACGCCGCCATCTCTCACCACTCAATTTTGCATGATATCCAACAAAACTAGATTATGCAGCTCCTGGAGGTAGTGCTGCATCATCACTCTCTGAACCAAATCCTCTGTTGACGCTTCCTACGAACAAGAATTTTATCGATGTGCATGTGGACAGTATTTCGATGTACAGTATATTGATGTACATGTGGACAGTACTTCGACGACAATAGACAATACTGGCGCTCACGTGTCCATAATTAGCGCTCATCTTTGTCGCCGCTTAAAGAAAGTACTCACAGCTCCTACTACAGAGCGATGGCAGAACTGTTCTCGTCATCGGAATGTGGACAGCTCGCATAAGCATCGCTTACCGCTACGTTCCTGTCCTATTCACGGTGCTCCATAACTGTCTTCATGACCTCATCTTAGGGATGAACTTCTTATTGACCCATTCTGCCCTGATAGACTGTTCTGCTAGTACTTCTTGCTAGGACCTTCCTCTTCAGCCAGATATTCACCCCGAAGTTCAACGTGGCCTTTGTGCCACAGATTTCATTCGCTAATCGCCTAAAGCCCTCACATTCACTGAATTCACCACGACTTCATCCATGTTGAATGGGACCTACTAGATCGTCACGCCATTTCCTGATGTCATTCTGGCACGTGACATCACTGTCCCTCACTTCATCATCATAAAATAGCCGCCAACCAGTTACATCTTCCTGTTGTAAATTTTGGCTTCACGAAGCAATTCCTCCCTAGAGGCATCTTAACTGCCACGTTGTGGTCCTTAGCCGATGACCACGTCACCACTCTTGCAGCCGACGTATGCTCCAGTCTTCTATGTCGCCCGCCCGATGCCACACGCCTCGACAAGGTATTATGCCCCATGAGCGCCCCAGAAATCTCACCAGCGCAATCAGCTGCCCTTATCAGTCTTTTAGCTTCCTACCACGACATCTTCGACCTTGATGATCCATCATTCGGCCAAACTTCTCCTGTGCAGCACCGCATCAACAAAGGTGATGCTGTTCCGATTCACTGTCGACTGTATCAGGTGTCTGCATTGGAGTGCGAGATTATTTAGGCCGAAGAGAACAAGGTGCTAACTAAAGGCACTATTGAGCCCTCATCAAGCCCTTGGGCATCACCTGTCATCCTGGTTAAAAAGAAGGACAACACATGGTGTTTCTGCATCAATTACTGGCATCTAAATCGAATTATGAAAAAGGACATGTATCCTTTGACTGCATTGATGATGCTCTCGAATGTCTTCAAGGCGCACGCTACTTTTTATCCATCGATCTTCGCTCAGGCTATTGGCAGATTGCTGTGGACGAGAAAGACCAAGAAAAGACTGCTTTCATCACTTCTGATGGCCTGTATCAATTCAAGGTCATGCACTTCTGTCTAAGCAATGCCCCAGCCACGTTTGAACATATGATGGACGTTTGAGCATATGCCGGACCCCGAGAAAATTCATGATGGCATAAGTTTCCCAGTACCCCAATCTGCCATAGATGTCCAATGTTTTGTGGGACTCTGTACCTACTTCAGGTGATTTGTGAAAGACTTGGCGGCAATCACTCGACCACTTACCGATCCTCTGAAGAAGGTGTTTCATTATTATGGGGGTCCACTCAAGCTGCCACCTTCTCTCGCCTCATCAAGCTTTTGAGGACGCCACCTATCTTGGCCCACTTCGACCCATCCGTCAAGACTGACGTTCAAGCTAATGCCAGTGGTCACAGGACCAGAGTCGTTCTTGCCCAGCACCAACAGAAACACGACTGGGTTTTCACCTATGCTAGCCGCCTTCCTACACCTGCGGAGCGCAACTATTCAATTACGGAGCAAAATGCCTTGCTCTTGTCTGAACGGACTTGAAGTTTCATCCATATTCATATGGCACTTACTTCTCTGTTGTTATGGATCGCCATGCACTCTCCTGGCCTTCATCCTTAAGGGATGCCACAGGTCGACTTGGCCGCTGGGCTCTGCGACTGCAAGAGTACATCTTTGCAGTGACATACAATTCTAGGCAGCTGCATCAGGACCCTGATTTCTTCTCTTGCTGTCTGGTTTGTGAATCCCCTACCGTCCCTGAGAACGACGCTTGTGTGTGCTCCCTTTCCTAACTGATCCACATAGCCGACGAGCAATGCCGCGATGCATCCTTGCGGGCTATCATTGCATGCCTCGAATCCTCATCATCGGACCGATCCCATCGCTCGTTCGTACTTCAGAATGGTACACGATATCACCACAACTTCCATCCAGATGGCCTATCTCTGCTGCTTGCAATACCCAAATACCTCCGCTCAGCTGTACTGCACAAACTTCCTAACGTTGCAACTGCCGGTCCCCTTGACGTGTCCTGCACAGATGACCAGATTCGCCGTTGCTTCTATTGCCAGGTTTCGCACGCTCCACCTGAAGATACGTCGCAGCATGTTAAGAATGTCAGCGCCGCAAAACATCGTTGACGCTTCTGGTTGGGTGCCTTGAACCACTCGGCATTTCTTCAGAACACTTCTTTCGCGTCAGCTTGGACGTACTCGGCCCTTTTCCCGTGTCTTTTGCTGGCAACAGGTGAATAGCTGTGGCCACAGACTATGCCACATGCTACGCCATCACAAGCGCTCTTTCATTAGGCTGCCAAAGACATTGCCGATTTTCTTTGCGCGACGTGATCTTGCAACATGGTGCTCCACGCTAGCTGCTCATGGACCGAGGCCGCACATATTTGTCGAAAGTAATAGCGGCTTCGCCGATGACATTGCATTGCTGAGCAACTCAGGGGACGAATTGCAACTCATGATTACGGAGTTAACAAGGAGAGCAGAAAGGTGGGTCTTAAAATGAATCTGCAGAAAACGAAAGTAATGTACAACAACCTCGGAAAAGAGCAGCGCTTCGAGATAGGTAATAGTGCACTTGAAGATTTAAGAGGCTATGTCTACTAAGGACAGGTAATAACGGCGAAGCCGAACCACGTGACTAAAGTAACTAGAAGAATAAGAATGAGGTGGAGCACATTTGGCAAGCACTCTGAAATCATGACAGGTAGATTGCCACTATCCCTCAAGAGGAAGGTATATAACAGCTGCATCTTGCCGGTACTTAGCTATGGAGCAGAAACCTAGAGACTTACAAAGTGGGTTCAGGTTAAATTGAGGATGGCGCAGCGAGTAATGGAAAAGAAAATGGTAGGTGTAACCTTAAGAGACAAGAAAAGAGCGGAGTGGATCGGGGAGGAAACCGAGATTAAAGATATCATAGCTGAAATCAATAAGAGGAAATGAATATGGGCCGGGCATGTAGCACATAGACAGGATAACTGCTGGTCATGAGGGTAACTAACTAGATTCCTAGAGAAGGCAAGCGGGTTAGGGGGAGACAGAAGGTTAGGTACGCAGATGAGATTGATTGATATATGGGGTTTAACGTACTGAAACCACCATATGATTGTGAGAGACGCCGTAGTGGAGGGCTCCGGAAATTTCAACCACCTGGGTTTCTTTAACGAGCACCCAAATCTGAGCAAACAGGCCTACAACATTTCCGCCTCCGTCGGAAATGCAGCCGCCGCAGCCGGGATCCGATCCCGCGACCTGGGGGTCAGCAGCCGAGTACCTTAGCCACTAGACCACCGCGGCGGGGCAAACGCAGATGAGATTAAGAAGTTTGCGGGTATAAATTAGCAGCAGCAAGCACAGGAACGAGTTGACTGGCGGAATATGGGAGAGGCCTTTGTCCTGCAGTGGACGTAGTCAGGCTGATCATGATTGGGAAAATTGAGATAGTGCAGCGTAAGGCAGTTTGCTTCATTTTTAAAGCTTACCACAAAAATGAATCGCCAACAATCATCGTGACCATTATTATTGTCCCGACTTAGCAATACCAAATGGCAGTTGCCTGGCGGAAATTTCTACACTTGCTTTGTTTTGATAAATTTAGCATTCATCTAGAAACTGCATAAGAAATCAAATTTCAAGACCAACTAGACATACACAAGTTTACAGTCTTGAGCCTTACTTTACACATACAAATCTTTTCATGAATTCTTTCTTTTATTGGACCATCCATAAGTGGAACGAGTTACCTTTTGAAGAGTTCTGTGATAATGATTTTTTGGATGTTAATAACTATGTATCCTTCTCTTAACAATACAACACAAGCGCTCGACTGTCTCACAGTGCATTTGATTTGCATTCTGTAGCGGCGATTTCGATTATCTTGCTGTCATCTTAATTCATTTATTTTGTGTTCTGTGGTCAACTGTTTTACCACATTTTTATTGTTTAAAGTTTACTCGTAATAGAGGTAAACTTTGAATTACTTTTTATTATGCCCCCTGCTTGGTCTTTTGATCGCAATATACTGTAAATAAATAAATAAATAAAATAATTTTTATAGCTAAAGCGGGTCAACGTTGAGTTTAAACTCCCGAATGAGAATTTACCAGGAACGAGGCGAGAAGTACACAAGACCACAAGGCGCAAAAGACGCAACGCCAAGTTCGTCCTAGTTCTCACTGTTGACATATAGACGATATCAATTTCACTGTGGCTTTGTGGCTGGCAGCCACTCCTTTTAGCAGCTTTGATGCGAAAAGATTTAAAAAGTGGGCAGCCTTCAAGACACGCCTTCTTCAACTGAAAACACTAAAAATATGTCATAAGGTTGCACACCTCTAAGGCCATGCTTTTCAGGCTCGCATGCCATTGCGTGCTAACAAACAAGGAAGAGAATGCGAACCACATATGAACATCGCACTGAGATCGCCGAATCACTTCGCATTCTTATTTCTGTGCACTCGGCACTCGGTCTTTTGCAAAACACTATGTCTGTGTGCTAAGACTTGCAGATCGCATGAACAGATGTACTCGCAAATGCCATGCAACAAACCAGATCAGCACGATAGAATGACACCAACTTTTTATTGTCTGTGCGCAAAGAATGATCGGAACTTGTGAGAACGCGGCCTAAAAGTGATGAATATTTACTAGGAAAGATGCACTTTCTAGGCTTCAACACAGTGCAGCGTTCGATTTAGCGAATGTCCCGCTGTGCAGGAGTTTGATATGCGTGTGCACCGGTCTCGTATTTTTTCATGGGAAATTCCAGGCAATTTTTCAACTGTTCGATATAACCAATAATTCGATATATTAGAGTTTGATATATCCAGGATTGACTGCATATGTGTGTGCCTTTCGAATACAATCAGTTGATAGTTTACGCTTGTTCGTCTCTTGTTTTTATATAACGCTAAAAGCTACCATAAAAATAAACCAACTCACCCAACAAATCACTTTACTGAAGCACATTTACGTAGGACGCCATACCCTCGCTACACAATATTCCCAGTACGACACTAAAACACAATGAGAAGAACACCAAGGTAACGCGACAATGGCGTCACCGATGTTTGACTCACCATGGGGGGATCCACGGTACGCGGCTGTCGTATCCGTGGACTCCTGTCAAGAGAAGACCATTCACGCCTGCCACCATACACCAAAAGAGATTCCGGAATATTTACTGTGCGGCCAGCTAGCCTTGCTGCTGAGTGGCAGTACTAGGGCTACCACACTAACCATGATAGTGATGATGATGAACTCTTGCAAGCACTGCACCACCTCTTGCGAGACGCTTGAACCTAAATGCAGCCCAGACATGTGCACGCCGCGACGCGCAAACGGCTGATAGACCCCCACAATTCATACAACTCATTATATATCGAAAATATGTAATAAGTGCAGCAAGGAACAGGGCTTCAACTTTCCAAATATATTCGTTATCAACTAGTCTAGCATGGTTGGTAATTAAATTCGGCTAACATTAGTTCCAAAACATTGCCAGTAATGTTCATTCACTACATATTGTTTAGGGAACGCTTCCGATAGTATGAGGCTATAGCCGAAACCGGTCCCATGTGGCGAGACGTAGTACTCACGATTCGACTAGATTGTGCATTCTGCTGCGTCTTGGCACATCCCAGGGAGCGCAGCACAGTGAAGGCGGCAGCCAGGTGCTTGAAGGCATCTGTCTCGCATCCACCGCCGGCCACGTCAAACAGCTGCCGCAGGAGAACCATGGATGCGTACGTCTTGCCACTGCCGTTCTCGCCACTGCACATTTCATTTGCTTATTTATATAAATAATAAAATATCAAAAATAGGAAGAAAACAAACTGTGTGTTACAAAGTGTCTTCGGCAAAAGCTTGTGGCCATTCAAAATAATGTGCCATGCCTTCTTCTATTGTTTTTTCTCTTGTTTTGTTTTGACACATTCTCATCAGTCACATGATCGCTGAGAGAGTGTGAGGAGGCACCGACAGGGACGAAAGAGCGAAACTTTGATTATTATGAAGGCGTCTAGAGATGTGTACAGCTCTCTGAAGCGGCAGACTGTGTTACTTATCATTAAATGTGACTTATTAATAAAGAAAAAGCATTTCTTTGCGTAGTGGGAGAACTTTTGGCATTCTTCTGTTCGTCTTTCAACATAACAATGTTGAAAAGAGTGGGTAATTGCACCGAGCACTGCGGCATCATCCTCCTGTTGCCTAATTTAATGTCCTCGATGGATTCTTCTCCGATTTTTAAAGTGGCTTTTTTGTTCTAAAGGGATGTCCTAGACGTAGTCATAAACTACGTCAAGTTGTAAACTAATCCAACGTTCAGCAAGGTCAGCTTATCCAAGATTGACACGTGCCTCACGTCGTCAAATGCCTTTGCCAGATCTAACTCCACGATAACTCTTGCGTCTCACGTAGGCTTGTCTATAATTTGGTGCTTGAGCTGTAGCATCACATCGGAGGCCGATAGTCTTAGTCGAAAACCGATCAGGGTGTCCGGATACATACCATTTTATTCCGTGTACCTATTGGGCCACGTCTGAGCGACATGCTCCATGAGCTTACCCGTGCAAGACGTCAACGATATCCGCCTGAGGTTCTCAAAACCCACAAATACAAAAGGACTAACCTTTTGTATCAAGACTATGGCTAAATAATTGTCCTTCTAAAGTTTCTGATCTCTCTCTTACTCCTCTCTTGCATCTGCTTTTTACTAAGGTAGACTGGCAGATTGAATAGAATCGTGGCACAGCATGGGCGCAAAGAATGTGTCTCCCACGAGGTACCCACACTCCTTTTTTATCGATAATGTGCACATAGCCTCTGAGTACATGACGCAGCTCGAAGCGGAGCTCGTGCACCATGCTGCTGTCTTCCAGGGGCTTGTCCGCTCTGACAGGTTCTTTTTGCATCCTTCATGCCTGTTCTGATTTTTCGGCATGCCAAACAATCACAGCTTCGACCCACCCTTCACTTAGTCTGTTTGACACTTAGACGCATGGCACTGGTTTTTCGATGTTGCAGCGTGGATCAGTCACAAAGAGGCACACTAAGTTGGTACATGCTGCGCATGGCTAAACGCTGCCAAAAGGAAAAAACGTCAGGCCTGAATAGAAGGCACAGCATAGTCACGGCAAAAGCTACAAGAGTGGCCTTCAGAGCCCTTTCTAAACACTCATTGGATAACTGCTGCAAGCACACTTGCTTGATACCCACTCCGGCATTAAAAATAAAAATATTTGTGTAGTAGGCTGGCATTCGCTATGCTATTTTTCGTCATTCTTATGAGAAGTGTGGTATCCACTAAACACTTGCAAAAAATTTTGGGCCAAATGTTAATGCAGTGGCTGATGACGAAGAGGAATTACCTGAAGTGGGTATGCGCCACAGTTATTAGGGGAACAAAAAGAAGCTTTTGTGATGTGTTGGGGCATTAGACTGACCACTCGTTACTCTAGTCCTGTTGTGCGATGACAGGTAGTTCTTTCGCTGTTTTAAAATGCTTTATAAGTAGTAGTATTAATGCTATTGCTTTCCCGACACCAAGCCTACCTAAGGCAAGTTTAACAAGAAGTCACAATCACCAGTGTAGGTCAGTGGTAGAATACTGGGCTGGCACCCAGCGGACCCAGGTTCGAGCCCCACTGTTCCATTGCTGATATTCCTTTTTTTTTCTAATTTCGTGCGATGTGCTTATGGGCACCAACGGCAACAGCGGCAGACCTGTGCGCCGTAGTTGTCCGCCGTCGCCATAGCTGTTATGAGTTGTGATTTCATAACAGATTTCGCTCTAAAAAACATTGCTGCTACTTCTACAACAATGAAACGTGACTTGACAACTGCTGTTCTGGAAAAGTTGGCCGACTGTTTCAACTGCAACCTCAAGTTCTACTATTGTCGATGCCAGCACCATCGCTCGTGCGAAGAGAGAAGTACAAATTGGCAACGAAGGCACCCCACTATATAGCTTCCACTGGAGAGTGAGCCCACTGCCCTCTTCTACTATACTGTAGCCGGGCTCCGCTTGCCTCATCACGCGAAGGATGGGAAAATATTTTTTTTTCGTTGCGCATGGCTACAACCATATCTGGTGAAGTAAAGATTGGCTCCACACACAAAATCAGGCGCAAGAACTTTCTGCCCACATAAAGCACCCGGCTAACATAAACAAGTGATTCTTTGATGTTTATCACTTCAAGTCGCCTTTTGCTTAGCCAACGTGCTTTTCTTCCAGCGTGAGCATTATCCGAACAATGCTAGTATTGTTCCGGCATTCTTCATGCTGTAGATTTGTGCAAAGTATTCATTGAAGAGTTACACCCGTGTTTCTCATTACATAACTCGAGAAACCAATACAACAGCATTTGTTCATGCAACGCCTCCTATATTTTATCCATGCCAGGCAGATGTGCCCGATTCAGCTGTTCACCACACTCTCCTCTAGCTCTTTCCCACTCTCGGCCATCGCCTAGCCTTCATGAGTGCTTAGCGATGATGGCGGAGAGAGCTCCTCATACAGCGCCTCATGGCCGCTGCTGGCAAAAGCATTTTTTCAATAAGTTGTACCAATATGCACTGGGCGGCACTTTGAAATCCTTGTTAAATATTGTGTGAACGACAAAGAGTGCCCTTATCATCATTAAGATCAGAGTTGTGTTCGAAGAAAGAAGAGTTCAACGAGGGGGCTTCGCCATGGGCATGGCAGCTCGTCTTTTACTCAACATTTTGGTGCCAAAACCCGGGAGGAAGGACCTTGGGAGGTGAGACGGAGCGTACTTCACGAATTTCGACTGCAGTCGTAGCATCGAGGACTTTTGTAAAGCTGTTTGATCTCACTTCTAAAGGTCCTGTCTCCCCTGTTTCTGGGCACCACAATAAAGAGAAAAGGAAGAGCCGCCGTTCCCATGGCGAAGCTCACTCGTCCACCTCTTCTTTCTTTTGAATAGTATTCTAATCACCAATGATGATAATTTCGCTCTTCGTTTTCTACACAACTAGCAACAACCCTGTTAATTATAATGCTGGGCTGTCCGGCTGGGCGTTGATGAGACGGACCGTTTGCTGCTGGCGCTTTTTCGTTTCACTTGTGGTGACATGGCGTGACATGCGCTGTCGGTGGAAGCGCCTGCTTGAAAAAAAGAAACGAACGGGCTTCATGGGCAGTGATTTAATGTACCGTTTCGGCACGCCTAAATGGCGTTGCGCTTCTTTACCACAAAATCAAATGTCAGTAATAAATGAGAGTTTACAGTTCGTTATAACAGCAATAGCTTGTTTTAGAGTACTTCTTGCACAGGTTGCAATACATGCTATCAGCATTTGCAATACCACAGAATGTTCATGCCGAAACCATAAGGTGACTAAGCCACCTCAATTTTAATCTCCCAGTGCAGCCTAGTGAACCGGAAATCTTGCTGGTTAATCTTCCTGCCTTCTTCCTTTCTGTTTACTTTCTGCTTATATAAATTTTAATGTGAAACCTCTCTTGGAAACCTTCTTTCACAACGCGCGTATCTGTCTGTCTGTCTGTCTGTCTGTCTGTCTGTCTGTCTGTCTGTCTGTCTGTCTGTCTGTCTGTCTGTCTGTCCGTCCGTCCGTCCGTCCGTCCGTCCGTCCGTCCGTCCGTCCGTCCGTCCGTCCGTCCGTCCGTCCGTCTTTAATAATACCCGGTCTGAGCACGTGCTTCTTGTCCGACCCGGACTGCGCGTCTCAGCGACCTTGATGCGTGTTCGATATGGCGCACAAGTACGCCTCTTCTGTTGCTGTGAGACGCGGACTGCGTTAGCAGGGCTCATCGATGACTGTCTCTTGCAGGGCTAAATCCTTGCTCTGCCACTGATAACATTGCACACATTCTCGCCCGTTCCCGAAAAAGAAAAAATTCTGCCTCCACCCCCGGTCAGAGATGTCATATATTTAGCAGCCTGGAAAAGTGACAATTTTTATACTCATAAAAAACAATGCAACGATGCACAGTTTAAAAAAAACGAGTGTGATATAACTGATACCTATTTGCTACTGAAGCAAAGACAGCTTCTCTGCTATTTAGACCAAACCAACTATACGGACTAAATGATGTTCGTCAGCAAGGCCCCTGAAAACATAAAAGTGACAACGTATGCCGCATGAAACATTTAGCGATAAACAACTATCAGCGGCACGACCACTGCGAAATGCGAGTAAAGCTTCCGTGGGGTGCCTGAATTCTGTTCATCCCTTATGTGCCAATGTAGAATATCGCAAGCGCAAAAATGCCACATAGCGCATACAAAGAGAAGAAGAAGACCAGAGGAGGAAATCTGACAGACGCGCTATATAGAGGAGAAAAACAGCTCCAGGCAAAGACACAAACAGTCCCTCAGAAGAGTGCGTGACACAAGCAGCACTGCCCCTCAAGTAGCGTCATACAACAACAACTTCTTGAACCAAGAGGGACCAACTGCCCTGATTCAGGCGCGAGCGTTTGCAGTGGCATTGATTGAATAGAGGAGGTGCTGGTTTATTCATATCACGGGGATGAGTTCAACACTAAGAGCTCCTAAAGAAAAAGACCATTCTGAACTACTTTTTTACAACACTAGTATACCCGTGAGGTCGATCAAAGCTCCTTCGTTGAACAACGAAGCGAAAAACAGCCCAAAACACAGGACAGTGAAAGAGACGGACGAAGCGCTGACTTACAACTGAGGTTTTATTCTATATATTGGGGTATATACACCACGCATAAAATGAAATGAGGGAGAGGAGAACAGTGACTTAGAAATTTTGTTCATAAAATATTTGTATGCATCTGATGCAAATAAGCAACTTTCCTGGTGAGGAGCGCTAACAAAGGTGCACTCACGCTCATATCACTTTTCTTGTCAATGCAAAACGCCACATAAATCTCAAGTGCTCGATCACTGTATAATCGAAGTACCTTGCATTGATTAAACATAGCATGACAGCCACATACAAAGCTATGCACAGCTAAGCGGCTGCCAACAGAACCCCGCATCAGATTGCATCATTTACACAGCGCCCAGTTTGCCCGTTGCAGCAGCTACCAAATGAAAGGGGGATTTCGTATATTTCATTAGGCCAGCATTTAAGAAAATTGTTTGTGTGCTTCATATCACACATGTGAGGCTCTTTGTCCTCTCTGTTTACCATAACGCACCCACTAAAGAGCTTATTTCTTGCTGAAAAGACAACTCTGATATGTGCTTTATGTGCTATCTTTTTCAACCAATGCAAAACCCTATGCAAATAGGGAATGATCGTTGTTTTTGAAAGTGTGCTTTTTTCTTGAACACTTAGCCGGTTTTGTCAGCTGTTTGAAGTCTTCTCAAAGACCTTTGGCTATGGAACACAGAAACTTGTCCGGGTAGCCTTCCATGCACAGTCTGCCCACCTGTGAGTCAAAGCGAAGTACACGTTATGTAATGGCATGATAGCATCAATGCCGCCCCTTGACAGGATTTTACAATTGCTCGTTTGACAAGTTTGGTTGACAAATGCACATGACTTTAAGGTAGCAAACTTTTCTTGGAGCTGGAGGTAACTGCCAGCACACGTGGTCGGATCAAAAGATTTCAAGGTGAAAAAAACGGAAGTTAGCAATAGAGAATTCAGTGGTTCGTTGCTCATGCAAGATCGAAACACTTCAAACTCGTTTGTATGCATTTGCTTTGAAGAATTCAGTTTTGCCACCATAAGTTCTTTGACTATTTGGTGTTTTAGCACCATGCCGAATTCGATGGTCAGGGGCCTGACATCAAGTGCAGTTTTACTCGGACTGCCTATGTTATGCGAGTATGAAAAAGGCATCGCAAAACTGTGCTCCAAGGGCCTACTGCAGAGACCTGCATATGGCTTCCCAGACAACAATTTCCTCTGCGGAAGATGTTCTTCAGCTTACCAAGAAAGGAGCTGACACATCAATCTGGGCATCAAGTCATGATTCTCGGAAATGGAAGCATTCCACCTGTCATAAAAAGTGCATTGAAAAAGGACCCGAAAATTTTTCGTGCCACCGAAATTGGACCAAGTAGAGCTCTTGAGCCTGGTAAGAAGCACTGTTGCACGAGCTTCTCTTGAAGATAGAGACTGGTGCGTTTAAAAAGGAGCAGACTGATTGTTGCCAATGAAGCAGATTCAGAACCTCATGCCAAACTTGGCTACGCCATATGCACTGCAGATCTCAAACTGCTTCAAGCCAACGTAAAGGTGGATTTGTCCTTGCGCCGACAGTCATCTACGAAGAAAAGGCAGGTGCTGCAGTCACAAGCAACTTCCAGATCACGATTGTCAAACCTTCCAAAGTCAAGGCAACCGCTACAAAACTTTTTGAAGATGCTGGGCTTCAAAAGTTGGCATCCTTGGTGCTGTCAGCGAAGGGCTTGAACCTTTTAATGCTCTTTTCGGCAAAGACGCACAAACCGGAAGTCCCGTTTCGCGTGACTGTCTTAGAACAGGGCACTTAGCAGCCCTTTGTGGGAAGGTACTTGCGATGCTCCCTATCTGTCCTTTCTGTGAACCACCCATTTGATTCCATGGTGCTTTTGTAAATGAGCCACCACCAGTTCTATATTCTCTGGCATGGCACTTTGCGCTATCTATTCTTCGTGAGTGCCACCGCGTTTCATCAATAACAATTACAACCTCATGTTCACTGTAGCATCCCGAATGCAGGCGGGGCGACCAAGTGTAAACGTAGCAGCGTGTGCTGAAGGCGTAGCAAATAAATTGAGAAATAAAAGCACGGTAATTCTTCCAACACTGTAGTCTACAAAGCATGATTGTTTCCCTTCTGCATTGAATAGCTGCAATCCAAAACCGCCATAGCTCTTGCTCATGAAACGGCACTAGAAACTTGTAAAAGTGCGTTTCTGGCGGGTTTTCGTATGTGTTTGAGCCACCAACAATGCAGAACTTATTTGTCGACATCACTGAAGGTCGATAGAATCATTCAATCACGATAAAAAATCCATCCTTCTGTGCACTTATGGATACGCTCACAAGAACACTGCTCGTCTGACCCAAGGAGGCTATACTAAAGCTTCTGGAGTGGCGGAGGTGCTTCGTGGCTGAACCCGACACGCCGACATATTACAGAGCAGAAAGGGAATGGGTGCATTATAGGGTACGTGGTTTTCGCATTGTTTTTGTGCGAGTAATGTTGTGTGTAGTGCCTCTAATTGAACCAGATGGTTCTGAACAATCTGCGATCACTTTTCGAGACGACGATGGTGGGCTCTTGGGTAGCACTTGGCTGCGCGAATCGTGTGAAGCGGCCACCAAGCACAGCTTTCAAGTGTAGGCATGCTTCGCTCGCTAACTTTTTCTCACATATTTTCGCAACTAGAACAACATTAGCGAGTACATAGTTTTCCTTGTTGCGTCTGGGGGCACAAAGACACTTTGCATAATTTTTGTACATTTCAGGATTCCAAGGATGTCATATTTCACTGCATATGAGAGTGCGCTTTGAGGCGAGATGATTAAGCGCCAGAAAAGAATGACGACTTATGTTCAGTACACATGTTGTAGCAGGCTGCTTCGATGAGACAGGGTAAATAACGAGATGACAGGCTTGTAACTTTACTACCATGTTTGCATCCTTTTCATGCGCACTTACAAAAGCCAGTACGCGAGTGTGCCTAATACAAGCAAGCGCTTCCTTTTTTTAAAGGTAGTTAATATAGCACCGGCTCTACATTTCTGGAATTTCGAGTTTCTTACATTTGCATGAGCACAATGCTCCCAATGCCAAAATTTGTGATGTTGTGGTAAGCCTCTCTTTATGAAGTAGAAAAAGGCAATGAGCTCCTCTGTAAAGTCATGGAAATTAACACTTTCGCCTAAAGTGCCTCTCATTGATGGAGCTGTCAACATCCCACCACCCCCAAACTTCACCTACAAAGGAGTGGTACGGAAAAAAAAAACTGATTAGTTTGCAAACGAGGTACAATTAACAACTGAGAAAGAAAACTGATACATCTTACCAGTACCAATGGGGCCTTCTAAAATGATGAGGCTTCATTGACTAGATAATGGAGCAGGACATAATATCAGATGAAGGATTGGAAATTTTCGAAGCATCATTTCCTTTGGATATCCAGGAGCTTTTCAAAAGAGTACGCGAAAAGGCAAATACCCACCCCCATAATAAAAAAAAGAGTTTGCACGCACGCTGCACTGTTCTCCCCCAAGGGCTTATGGTTGTGTGCGAGTGAAACTTTTATTTTTGCTACATCTCCGCACTGATTGCTTTTACAGTGGAGCAACTGTGTAAACATTTATTATGAATTGATTTCTCTAAGTACCTTTTTTTTTTTCACAGTCAAAGCTGTTATGAGATCACAACACAGGTCACGTGCAGTGCCATAGTTGTCCCTTGCCGCCCGTAACTCGTAGAAAATGAAAAAAACTCGGTAAATAAAAAACACCAATGGCACAATGAGATTCTAACACACGTCTTCTGCATGCCTGCCCAGTATTCTACCACTGAGCCAAGCTAGTTGTATGAACTTAGTAAATAAAAAAACACCAATGACACAAAAGGGTTCGAACCTGGCTCTGCTGCGTGCCAGCCGAGTATTCCTTCACTGAGCCACGCCAGTGCTTGGAACTCTTTTATAAACTGGCCTTAGGCATGCTTGATGTTGGGAAAGGAATCGCGTTAATATGAGTAATAAAATGTTTTATAACATCAAAGGAACAGCCAGGCGTCACAGAATGCAAATTGCATAATGAGTTGGTCATCCGATGCTTCAACCCAGTAGAAAACTTGTTCTTGATCACCTAATAACTATGGCGGATACCCACTTATTTCACGCATATTTCTTTATCGTCGTCAGCCACTGCATCAAAAAAATTGCACAAAATTTTCTACATGTGTGTAGCAGATACCACGCTTCTACGAAGAATGACGAAGGATAGCATAGAGAATGCTGGCCTACTACACAAAGTTTGTCTATTTACAGCGCTGTGGGTACCCATGGTGTGTTATAGCATCCAAATGATTGTTTAGAAAGCATTTTTACAGTGAAAGCTGTTATGAGATCACAACTTGAGTCACGCACAGTTGTCCACCGCCGCTGCTGGTGTCCGTAACCACATCAGACAAAGTTAGAAAAAAACTTAGCACCAATGACACAGTGGGGATAGAATCAGGGTGCCAGCTCAGTATTCTGCCACTGAGCTACGCTGGTGCTTGTAACTTGTTGTCAAACTTGTCTTAGGCAGGCTTGACCAAGCACCAATGACACAGTGGGGCTTGAGCCCGGGTCCACTGGGTGCCAGCCCAGTATTCTACCACTGAGCTACACCGGTGCTTGTGACTTGTTGTGAAACTTGCCTTAGGCAGGCTGGATGTCGGGAAAGCAATTACGTTAACACGACTTATAAAGCGTTCTAAAACGGCGAAAGAACAACCAGTCATCGCACAATGTAGATAGCGTAAAGAGAAGGCCTTCCGATGCTCCAATCCCTTACAAAAGCTTGTTCTTGTTCCCCCATTAACTGTGGCGCATACTCATTTCAGCGATAATCCCACGTCGTTGTCAGCCACTGCATAAACAATTGGCACAAAACTACTTGCAAGCATTTAGCGGATACCACGATTCTCAGAAGAATGACGAAAAATAGCATAGCAAATGCTGACCTACTACCCAAATAAATTTAGTAATAATGACCTAATGTGTATCAAGTAAGTGTGCTTGCAGTAATTACCCAATGAGTGTTTCAAGAAGGTTCTGAAAGGCCGCTGTTCTAGCTTTTGCTGTCACTGTGCTGTGCCTACCGTGCAAGCGTGACGTTTTTTTTTTTAGAGCATTTTCGAAGCGCGGTATGTTCGAATTAGCCGTCGCAAGTGCTTGCGCGTTCGTAATACAGGGTGTTTTTGCCCATTGGAATACACATAGCTATGAGAGGACCTCAGCGTGAGTTCGAATTAATGGGAAGTACAAATTAAGCGTGTTCGAATCGAGGAGATTCGACTGTATAAACACATACCAGATAAAAGTTCAAAAAAAAGGAGGTTTGCATTTCACTAGTTGTTTGACTTATTGTGAGCATGGTATGAAAGCTGAAACATTATTCTTTTTCTATCTTTTATTTTGTTGGTGCACTTGATTTCTTTCATCGAGCATTGTATTCTTTTCTGTTGATGCTGACATGAAATAATTCTGGAATTTTATTTAGAACATGCTGCAGTCACTAAAAACCAGGCAGGTAGAAAACACAACAATAAAAAACTATGCAAACATTTAAAAAATTAAGGCAATAATAAAATTTTACAAAAATCCACAATGAATGATGCATAAAAAAATTGAAAAAAATACAACGCAAATACACAATATGCAGTGATACAGATGAAGCAATATCTTGAAGCTGAAATAAAATCATTATACAAGTACATATGCAGTTATAATATTCGTACACACTGTAATGCCTCAAGTTACGAGTAAATATTCAGCAATATCAATTTCAACAACTGAATCTACAAAAATAAAAACAAGAAAAAGTTTTACATGACTGGTAGAAGTATTATGAGACCGGCATAATGATACCTTAGTATGATGGCCTGCGGGTACCCGGTCTCGGCCTGTTGTCTGGCCGCCTCGTGTACCACCTGAAGCAGCTGTGGGCACCGGGAGGCTGCGTGTGCACTGCGCAGTGTCAGCGGGTTGCCCGTGTCCTGGTACGCGTTCACCGACACTAGGATGGGCCCCACATTGGTCTGTGAATGAGTGCCAGAATTGTGCGTTATATAAAGGAGCATGATGGAAACGAAAGAGCAATTTGGACTGGTGCACTTGTGAAGGGACACTAAAAAGAAAAAGAATTTTTTGCATGATTGTAGAGTACAGTTTCAGAGTCCCATAAACACCACTCTTACCGTGAAATGACACTAGGACGCTTGTTAAGTAAAAAAATGTGTGACAGCAACACCACCTTGCGATTCCCCCCACGAAACACCGTGACGTCATAAATTTTGATGGTGTCTACTGGTTCTGCGCAGCTTCTAATCGATAAAAAAGGTACATTGTCATCTGAGGTTATACAGATACCTAACATACGAGGTTTCAGAAAATTTTACAGAGCCCGTGTCATGAAAATACAAAAAATACATTCAGAAATTTGTGACATGAAGTGCGGAAATCTAGGCAGGAGATTTAACAATAAAACATCAACCTTGATTTCCTCCACTAATAATGAAATGATGATGGTGAACAAAGTTCCCATAATTAACAGTAACGTTCTAAACAGTCATTGTTTCACTTTAGTGTCTCACGTGCAAGCATGTAAGTGGCGGAAAAAAGGCGATGCAGTGTCGAACGGAAGATAAAAAGGGCTTGTGTGTGTTCCTCTCCGTTCTTCACTGCATCAACTTTTCTTCAGTACTTATTTGCTTGTGCAACAAGCGTTTTTGATCAAACGAAGAAGCTGACCTTATTATTAATACGCTTTTCTAGATGCGAAGCATCCAGTATTCAGTGTGACCACCCTTGCTGCGCGTACATGCTCCTCCCCTTTTCTCTTCTCTTTGCCTCTTGCAACGCCAATGCAGGCATCGTCTCCTAGCCTACGCTCGCTTCCTCTCTCTCTTCTTTAGGCATCCCTCGCAGGGGTCTTTACACCTTCAAGGCGTATTCGCGGCCATCCCCCTCCCTCGCTTTTCCTATGCTCCCCCTCTCTCGTCTTGCAACCCTGATGCAAGCAGCGAGTTTCTCGATAGGAAAAACCGGCTGCTCGCGCTACACAATTGTTGAATATGCCCAACCCGTACATATGGGCACTGGACATTGACCTCCAGGGTAAGTGCAGGTGAGAGATTTCTCTTGTGCCTTGTTCAGCAATAAAAATTCGCAGCATGTGCATTAACTGAAAGCGGGCTGCAGTTCTCTGTACAATTGGACTCTTCTGTCTCTCATTGCCAATTAGCAGTGATCGGCATGTTCGAACGCAAGTACATCACTGCATGGTTTGCACCTCCCCATGTTTTACTCCTGTGCAACGCAGCACCGTGCACCAGCATGAACGTTGCCAGCAGAGTAAGCATTAGCGCCGCTGCTTCGCATTTGCACATGGTTTCCTTCAGAGTGAAATGGCATCATTTCTATTCTTGGCAGTCTGTTGGTAAATGTTGTATCGCCGCTGGATGCACTGTGCAACAAGACAATGTACGCGTTAGTGCCGGGGCACTGTAAGGAGCGTGAGGCGAGAGCGAGGAGGGGACTCTTTATTCAGAGTGTGCGCGTCAACCCGTAGCAATGGTTACACACTATAGCCATAGTGTGGCGCTATGCGACACATTCCGCAAAACCAAAACTAATCGGAGGTCTATGACTCCGAGATTAGTATATTTGAATTTAGGACATGAAATGCCCGACACCACATCATCTCACCCTAGAAAGAAAAGGAGACGCAAACTCTTGCGTACTTGTACAGGAGAAGGCAGATTAATTGTCCAGAACTAGCGCCATATAGTAAATTACAGTTGTTTCGAACATAATACAGTGGCAAGGGCTGAAACTTTGACATATAGTGACATGCATAAGATAGACCAGTAGAAATGCAATAAATATTTGGTGCACATGAGAATTTGGCATAAACATTGAAAATATCTTGCAGAAAATAGTAAAATAAAACAACATTATACAGTTGTTATCGCATGTAAAAATGCAGGAATATGCTCAAGAAACATAATCCTTGCGTGCCAGATTTTTATGGCGTCGCTTGGGACGACGGCATGCAAGAGAATGAGGTGAAGGATTCCCTGATGGAACCTTATTTATCTCAGATTTTGAGCCTTGGGGCTCACCTACATGCTCATCGTAAGAGTGCAAATGTGGTAGTGATTCTGGAGTGTCTGTATGTGACACATTCGTACCCGAGACATTTTTCCCCCTTCAAAAAATTGGCTCTGTCGCTGGGCACATCAGCTGTTTCTTGTGGAGGTGCCTGTAAGGTAGTTGGTAGAAGAGTCAATAACTGAGGCATTGCAGAAGAACACGAATGTGGGAAGTAATTCTGCTGCATGAATGAAGAGTGAGGCAGAGAAAGTGGATTCTGCTGTGAAGTTGAGTTTTGCTCGGCACATAAACCAATATGAGCTTTGAAGCATTATATACACTGCCATCATTCAGGCGGAATGAATTCAATTTAAGTTAACTAGTAATTGTTTACGGACCCTCGTAATTAATCTGCTTGCCTGCAAAATGAGCTTTAACCCTGTGGCCCACCTAGAAGCTTAGGAGGTTTAGCTCTGCGCTTTAAATCAATGCATTGCTTGGTTGCCTGTTGCTTATGGAATACTCATGTTTTCACAGGATTCAATGTTGGCAACCTTGCAATGTTGATTTCAGAATGTGGTGGGCCATTACGCAAAAGTTATGCAGGTGAAAAGCCTGTAGTAGCTTGAGGTGTAAAAGGATACGGGCCTAAGTACTCTGTAACAGCATGTTTCAGTGGGCGGCATTCAAGTTGAGCGAGCTGAATTTGCACTTTCAGAACTCTGTTGAAATGTTCAACTTGGCCGTTGGCTTGTCGATAGTAGTTCGATGAGCAAAGCTGCTGAGTGCTTCACTCTGAGAAGAAAGTTTCAAATAGTTGCGACTTGAACTGAGGACCGTTTATTTATTGCTGTTAAATAAACTGCATCCCATGTCTTGTGCTCGACGCCCACGTACATGGCCAGCATAACGGCGATGCTTTTATTGAGACGCTCAATAAGGCCATTGGTCTGTGGAGGGTAGGCAGTGGTCCGGTGATGACTTTTCTGGCTGTACCTTAGGACTGCCTGAGTTGGGTCCACCATAAAAGCCATACCTCTGTCTGTGATGAGGACTTCTGGAGCTCCGTGACACAAGACGATGTTTGCGACGAAAAACTTTGCTATCCTGGTGGCATTGCCTTTGGGCAGAGCCTTTGTTTCGGTGCAGCGGTTGAGGTAGTCAGTAGCTACGACGATACATTTGTTTCCGGAATTCGACGCCGGGAAAGGCCCCAGTAAGTCTATGCCGATTTGCTGAAGCGGCCGGTGAGGTGCCTCGATAGACTGGAGAAGTTTGGCTGGCCTAGACAACGGTATCTTTTGTCATTGACAGTCTCTACATGTCCCGACGGAACGAGTGGCATCGGCGGCAACTCGTGGCCAGTAATGCTTCTGTATTCTCCCGAGTGTACGCGAAACACTGAGGTGTCCAGCCGAGTCATCGTGTAGAGCATCTAAAACTACTGGATGTAACGCTGAAGCTACTACGAGGCGGTAGTTGACCTGATGTGGTGAAAATTTTTTCTTGATGAGGATGCATTACACAAGAAAAGCAACGCCAGTCCTCGCTTGAATACCTTTGGAACGCAGGCAGCCTTGCACCTCTAGGTGTTCTACAAGGCCCTTGATGTCGGGGTCGGCACGCTGTCATTTTGCAAAATCATCGACGCTTAAGGTTCCCAGGAAGCAGTCGCCGTCCTCGTTGTCCTGCGACGGTGGGCCGACAGAGGCACGAGACAGGCAGTCGGCGTGAGAGTGCCTTTGCCCCGACTTGTAAACGACGAGAATCTCGAATTCCTGAAGTCCCGGACTTCACCGTGCGAAGCAACCTGAAGGGTCCCTCAAGTTAGCTTCCCAAAAGAGGGCATGGTGGTCGCTCACAACTTTGAAAGGCCTGCCGTAGAGGTAAAAGCGAAATTTGGAGGTAGCCCAAATGATTGCAAGACACTCCTTTTTTGTTGTGGAATAACAAAAAAGGAGTGAATAACAAAAAAACTTGACTTCCGCCTTAGACAGTGACCGGCTTGCATAACTGATGACCCTTTCAAGTCCGTCAATATTCTTGCCTAGGACAACTCCTAGCCCTACACTGCTTGCGTCAGTATGGATCTTGCAAACGGTGGGTGAAAAGATCGGATGCCCGGTGTCACCATTTGACCTTGACATCGTTCACCGTGTTCCTACAGCAAAGGAATGCAACAAAAACCTTCTTGCGGGATTTTGTTCAAGGGATAAGAAGACTGAGTTCATAAGCAAGGCCAGACGAGCTAAGCTATGCCTGAGGGACATCAACATAACACAGACACCTAACAATCCCGTGTACGTAAATGAGCATTTGACCCCGCGAACAAGGCTCTCTTTTCTAAGGCTATGGCTCTAAAGAAAGAGAAAAAATGGATGTTTTTGTGGAAAACAAAGTGCCAAATCAAAGCTCGCAAGACAACCGACAGTAAAGTATACAGGATACGCGATGAGGCTGATCTGGCTAAAATGAACTAATTGGCTTCCTTTTTTTTTATTTATTTCACAATACTGCAGGCCAATGTGCTGGCCCAAGCAGGAGTGGATACATCAAAACGTAATTGTAGAAAACAACAGACAACAATGCAAAAGAAACAAAAGGTTAAGAAAGAAGGTGACGCTCAAGGTCACCAAGAAACTTATTAGAATGAAAGATGTCACACGGCAAACAATTCCAGTCATCGACAGTTCTAGGAAAAAAACTATATTTAAAAGCATTTGATCGGGCAAAAATTGGGGTTAGAGCATGTTCATGACCATGACGAGTACGTCGAACTGAGAGCGGTTTAACACAGTCAGGGAGATCAATTTTTACAATACCACACAAACAATTGTAAAGAAAGGAAAGACGACTGAACTTTTTCCGAGCTTCTAAAGTAGAAATGTCGTTTAATTGCATTAAGGTGGTCGGGGAATCAAACCTACGATATTTGCCAAAAATAAACCTTACAGCCTTTCTGTTAATACGTTCCAGATTCATAATATCTTTCTTGGTATGCGGATCCCAGATAATAGAAGCATACTCAAGCTTAGAACGAACACAGGCATTATAGGCTAGAATTTTAGTACGCGAGGGTGCAGATGCTAGTTTTCTTTTTAGAAACCATAGCTTACGTAATGCAGAAGTACATAATGCGCATGCGCCAGCCATGCCTTCCTCGTCGGCTCTTCTGTCACCTGTGCAACTAAACTTGTTCTTAGAGAGTAACTCCCACTCTTTTATTCATCTTAACGCCAGAAGCCTACGAGAACATGTTGATGAATTTCAAAACCTTCTTTCCACGTTTACCAACCCTTTCTCAGTAATTGCAGTTACAGAAACTTGGTTATCAGAAGACGATAGAAATCTGTTCGGTTTCCCTTCCTACACGCCATATTACAGTCACAGGTTATCTAGCAATCATGGTGGCGCAGCCACATACGTATCTTCTAACACTTCCTGTAAACGAAGGTTTGATCTCGAATTAAACAGGATCTACTGTGAATTGGTCTGGCTCGAGTTTGAGCATACTTTTCTTAATATAGATAACAAAAGATTCATATTAGGCTGTATATACCACTCACCGTCTTCTCCAGTTACTGAATTTTGCACAGACTTGCAACGCTCCCTAAATGTTATTTCCCTTGAAAATAAAAATGCTATTATCATGGGTGACATCAACATTAATTTACTAGACGATTTGTCACCTAACTCAATCAACTATCTAGCTGCACTAAATAGCTTCGGGTATGAATCTTTAATCAGTTTTCCAACTAGACCAAACAGCAATAGCAATGGGTCCCTCATTGATCATGCATTTTCAAATCTACTCACGGCACCAGACGCTGGAGTGCTAGAAATTAATATTACTGACCACTATCCCATATTTCTGCGTTTCGATTTCACTGCAAAACCTGATTCACCTTCCTTTATTCGTGATATATTGGACAAGCAGAAATTTATTGATACCGTTGCTAACACTAACTGGTCTGAAGTTTATCTTAAAGCTGATGCACAAGAAGCTTTCACCCTCTTTTCATCTTTGCTCCTATCACATGTTCAATCTTGTACAGATAAGCAAAAATGCAAAAAAATAATCGCATCACCAGCAAATCCCTGACTGACAAGGGGATTACTAACAGACATGCGCACACGTGACAACCTCTACAAAAAAACTAAAAGGCAACCGTTTAACACGAATTTGCTTGCTCGCAATAAAAAATTTTGCAACTTAATAAACACCCAGCTAAAGGAAGCTAAAAGAAAGTATTATGCGCAAAAGATAACTGAGGCCGGAAATAGTACGAGAAAAAAATGGGACATCATTAATTCCTTTTTAAATAGGAACCCACGTTCGGATAAAATAGCTACAGTTCTTCATAATGATGTCACTTATAGTGACCCAACTGACATCGCCGATCAGTTTGCAAACTTCTTCTTTAACGTCGAGCACACCCTACCTTTATTAAATGAAATGGCCTTAGATCGCCTACCCCATTCGTTCTTTCTGTTTCCCACAACTCCAGATGAAATAATCAGCGTTATAGGTACCCTTAAAATGACGAGTGCTGGCCTTGACGGCATTCACCCCTCCCATATAAAAATGGTAGCTCACTTTATATCACATGTATTCTCTTCAATTGTGAATTTAATGTTTAAAACAGATGTTTTCCCGCATGAACTGAAGCAGAGTAAAATAATCCCCGTACATAAAAAAGGAGATGCTTCGTTATTGAATAACTACCGCCCCATTTGCATCTTACCCTTCTTGAGCAAAGTAATTGAAAAACTGATCTGTACACGTTTCACAAATTACCTGAACAAATTTATTATACTATCGCCTTGTCAAATTGGCTTCCGTTCTGGCTACTCCAATGACCTTGCGCTAATCTCACTTACTGACCAATTAAAAAAGGCTATTGACAACGGTTACTATGCGGGCAGCGTTTTCATCGACCTAACTAAAGCTTTTGATTCGATCAATCATCACATTCTTTTTAATAAACTTGAAGCATTTGGTATAACTGGCCCAACATTACTATTATTGCGTAGCTATCTCTGCAACAGGACACAGAAGGTGGTAATTTCTAATGCATATTCATCAACCAAATTAACTAATATTAGTGTACCCCAGGGGTCCATTCTGGGGCCCCTTTTGTTTTTACTCTATATTAACGATTTGCCGAAATGCCTTTCTTCATCCAGTTGTATATTATCCGCCGAGGACACCACAATTTTTAACTCCGACAGCAGCATTACATTCTTAACTAGAAAACTAAACTTTGATCTGGCACAACTCGTTCGGTGGTGCAGTAATAACATGTTAGAAATTAGCACGTCTAAGACAAAATTTGTTGCTTTCTCTTCACCACAAAAACCCTTACTTTCTATCCCTCCTGTTATAATTGCGCGCAATGACATCCCTGTGAGCGACTGCTGTAGATTCCTAGGCGTTGAACTCGACAGTAACTTGAAATACCACCGACATGTTGCATATATTACGAAAAAAATGACGTATGGCGTTCGACTACTGATTAAATCTCGTCTTTGTTTCAATCCATCAATACCTATGTCACTGTATTTTTCTTTTGTTCATTCGCACATTTGTTACTGTTACTTCATGGGGTAACACATACACCACTCATCTTACTTCAGTTCTGACAATTCAAAACCAAGCGATAAGAATTCTCACGTCCAGCCAATATCTCTCTAAGACTAAGTCACTACTTCACGAAAACAATATATTAACTGTATCTGAGCTAGTTAAATATAACCTTGGTATTTACATGTATAGAACTATAAATAACCAACTTCCACACTTTACTACCATTCTCTCAGATAACAATGTCACAAGGTTTGCCCTTAACAATAACTTTCTACTGCCAAAAGTTTGCACCAATTATGGCAAACAAACCATTCATTTTTCCGGAATTTCTTTTTGGAATAGTTAACCTTCCGACGTTAAAGTATGCCTTTCCCTGAAGGTAATTAAATCGAAGTTAAAAAATCATATCATGTCAACTAACTAGCCTGTTTTGCTGTTTCTTAATTGATTCCTGTTCATTGTGAGTTGCGTTCTGTAATCACTTGTCATTGAAGTTAGCGCGTTATTCTTGCTTTTAAATTGTTTCTGTGAGATTACAGGGTATATTATTACTTTATTTGTTTCAATTGCATTTTACTGTAGCTCTGTCTCCCTGCTATGTACATCACAATCATTCTCAATTCTACACTGTACAAGAGGTCCCCTTGCAGTCTCTGACTATGGGACCTCTTTCTGTATATCATGCAGATGTATTCTTCATTTAGCACAATAAAACCTTCTGTTCTGTTCTGATTTCTGTCGAAATGAGCAAGTATTGGCGGTGTCTGCAGGCGTTGTTTTAGTTCTTGAAATTATTCCTCCTGCAGGGTTTCCCACTTGAACTCGACGTCGGTCTTTGTCAGGTTAGTGAGTGGCTCGGAGATGCAGGCAAATTTTTGACGAAACGCCTGTAATAGGCGCAGAGGCCGAGAAATCGACACATGGCTTTCTTGTCGGCGGGTGACAGAAATGCAGCGATTGAGGTTGTCTTCTGCCGGTCGGGGCGTACTCCGAACTTGCTTATCACGTGTTCCAGGAACAAGAGTTGCTCGTATGCACAGCGGCACTTTTCTGGCTTCAGAGTGAGTCCAAAGGTTTTTATTGCTTCAAGGCGCTCTATATGGTTGTCAAAGCTTGAGAAAAACACGACATCGTCCAAGTACACGAGGCATGTCTGCCACTTCAATCCAGCGAGCACGATGTCCATACCATGCTGGAACGTTGCAGGTGCTGAGCAAAGACCAAAGGGCATGACCTCAATCTCGAAGAGGCCGTCTAGTGTTATGAACACTGTTTTTTCTCGGTCTCTCTCATCTACTTTGATCTGCCGATAGCCTGTCTTGAGGTCCATCGGTGAGATGTATTTTGCGTTGTGGAGTCGATCAAGCGTGTCATCTATTCGGGGGAGAGGGTATACGTCCTTCTTCGTTACCTTGTTGAGTCGGCGATAGTTAACGCAGAAGCGTAGTGTTCTATTCTTTTTTTTTCACTAACACCCCCGGTGACTCCCATGGGATCTTTGAAGGCTGGATGATGACATCGCGGAGCATTTAGTCAACTTGTTTGTTTATGGCCTCGCGTTTTCACGTCGAAACTTTGTGCAGACTCTGACGGAGTGGCCTGGCATTCTCTTCTATTACAATTCGATGTTTTGAGACAGGGGTATGCCGAATTCTCAATGATGACAAAAGGAAGATCTTGTATTTCAGGTGCAGGTTTTTCAGCTACTCTTGCTTTTGCGTTGGAAAGCTCGGATTAACCTCGAAAAGCAGTTGAAGCGCTTGAGTCGTCGGAGTGCATTCGGCAGAATCGATGACCGCGAAAGCGTTTCTGGCTTCCAGTATTCCTTCGACGTAGGCAATCGTGGTACCTTTGCTCATGTGCTTGTACTCATTGTTGAAGTTCGTAAGCATCACTCTAGCATTGCCTCCCGCAGCTCGGCTATTCCTCTGGTGACGCAAATTTTGCGGTTGATCAACAAGTGCTGGTCATCTTAAACAACGCCTTGCATGTCTATTGATTATTGAGAGCCGACAGAAATGCTGACGCTGGGGCGAGGAGGAATGGTGACTTGGTCTTCAAGCACATTCAAAGCGTGCCTTCCTGACAGCGTACGCGACACAGCGCTTTTTCTATGGATGCCGTTATTGCCTCAAACCTCAGGTCGATGACGGCACCGTGTTGACTTAAGAAGTCCAACCCAAGTATCACATCCCTGGAGCAGTGCTGTAGAATTACAAAGCTGGTGAAATAAGTCCGGTTACCGATGGTGACTTTTGCTGTGCAAACACCGGCTGGTGTTATTAGATGACCCCCAGCAGTCCGGATTTCTGAGCCTTGCCAAGCAGTCTTCACTTTCTTCAACTTCGTCGCGAAAGGCCCGCTGACGACGAAATAGTCGGCCCCAGTGTCGACAAGAGCGGTGAGGTGGCCGTGGAATATTAAGTCGAGGTCGCTTGTTCATCATCGTGCGTTGCCGTTCGATCAAGACGTCGGGTCGTGTCTATGTCGGTTTGCTACACTGCTTCCAAGCAGCGTCGTCAGGTCTCCTTCTGGCGGGGAAGTTTCTACTTTGGGGTTCTGTCTGGCTTGGGACGTGTTAACATTTCGCTGCGTCGGCGACAGAGGGTCTTCGATGTTTCATCGTTCAGCAACCGTCCTCTGTCGGTTGCTGCCCTTAGTTATCTGAATATGTGCTCACGAAACGGCCCCTGTTGGGGCTGCTGTACTGCTGTCGTTGGTGAGGAACCGTGTAAGGTCCCGGTAATGGGGACGGGATGGTAATGGGCCCGTTCTGTGGTGGTCAGGTAGTCAGCGATGTCGCATGGTCGCTCGCCGCGCTGCAGGGACGGTGCCTTGACGGCGAAGCCGCGTACGCCCATTTGGAGGTACTGGCAGTGACGGTATGTGTGGCCAGCTTTTTGGCAGTGGTAGCAGAGTGGGCGGTTGTCAGGAGCATGCCAAACGTCGGTGATCCTCGGCGCGTAGCGCTGGGAGACAGGTGGGTCGTATGTCATCGGTGGTGGTGGCGGCGGTGTCTGGCGACGAAAATGTGACGATGCGGCCTCTTGACCTGAACGTGGGGGGAAGGTGGGGCGTAGCGTCTGGCAGCAGCAGCGTAGCTCATGGCTTGGGGTTGCGGCTGCGCTGACTCAGGCACGCCCAGCGATTGCTGAATTTCTTCTCTGGCGACGTATACGATTGACGAAACTTGAGGCTGGCACAACGGAAACATTTGGCGAAGTTCTTCATCCACTACGGCTTTAATGGTTTTACGTAAGTCTGAGCAGAGTCGCTGGATCTCTGCACAGCCTGGCATCGAGCGGTGGTTGAATTGACGTGTGCACATTTCAAGGGTCTTTACAATAGTTGTCGCTTCTCAGACAAATTCTTGAACGCTGTTCGGAGGGTTCCGCATCAGTCCCGCAAAAAGCTCCTGCTTAAATCCTCGCATGAGGAGGCGGACTTTCTTGTCCTCGGGAATTTCGGGGTCGGCATGACGGAAGAGTTTGGTCATCCCTTCCGTTAAGAGCGCCACGTTTTCGTTAGGCAGCTGCATGCGGGTTTAAAGGAGGGCTTCAACCTTCTCCTTGCAGACCACACTTGCAAAAGTGGCAAGGAACCTCGCCCGAAAAATGTCCCCCGTCAGGTTTCACTCCTGATTCTGAAACCAGGTCCTAGCAGCGAAATAGACATGCCGAAACTTGTCGTCCTCGGTCCAGCTGTTTAAGATGGCGACTTAGTCAAACTTCTCAAGCCAGCTTCCTGGGTCTTCGAGCGGTGAACTGCGAAAAGTTGGCGGCTCCTTGGATTGCCGAAGCAGGAGCGGTGCAAGTGACACAGGCGCTGTCATTTTTGCCGTGGTCACCTTCATTGTCTTGGTCTTTGTAGTCTTGTCAGGTAGAAGCCCGTACTCTAGTGCTAGGCCTTGATGCCTGCGGCTAACTCGCTGCTCGTGGCTGGCGTCGGGGTCTTCTCGGCGACGTGGGCTAGCTTCAGGGCTTGAAGGGGGCGTCGGGTACATGAAAGCAGCACCGCCACCAGATGTCACGGAGTCATAACGTGGACGAATGAAGCAGACTGAGGTCTAATAATAAACTGTTAATTTGGGCGAACCTGTGCCCGGTAAACAGAAAGCCTTGCACTGATAGCGGTGAATGGAGCATCGGCAGTTGATCAACTGACAAGCGGCAAAGCGCGTTGACATTTATACACTTACCATCGAATGTTTTAGCATTATCGCTAGTGGTGAAATAAGTTCCAGAATAATCTGAAATGTTCACAAAGTGGGCGTAATCTTAACAAAACGATCTACTACAGCCTCGAAGCTTTTTGAACATCATAGGCGCATTTGTGCTGAATGTAATGTATTGGGGTAATAACAAAACTTGAGGAAAGGAACGTGGCAATATATATATATATATATATATATATATATATATATATATATATATAGTTATAAACTTCGAGAATAGTGCAGTATAGGAAACAAAACAATAAAATATTTATTTAATCCTAACAGTTTCGGCTGGTGGACCCGCCTTCTTCGGAGGATGTAGGTGAAATGGTACAAGTTCCCGTAGCAGAGGGTCACCCTCACAGTTTGCAGACCCTCCAATAAAAAAAAAAAAAAACTAGACAAACGGGCGAACGAGGTAGCAACAGACAACAAGAAGCAGAAGAAGGAGAGGAACTAGAAAGGAGCGACGGAAAGCCGCCAGAAACGAGCGGGTAATTCTGGCATTGCTACTGGGTATAGGTAAGACGCGCCGCCAGCGGAGGCGACCAAAAAAAACGGAAAAATGTGGAACATGTTGCCGCTTACTCGCATCCCACACATCGATCGAGTTTAAGTTCACGTGGTTCGGCGGCTGGCTTGCGGCATCGGGCCACACAAACACACACACACACACAAGAAGCATACGACCCGCTCCAGCTTTCGGAAAATAATGGCCACGTTGGAAAGCTAATGTGCCCTCTCCCCCTCCCTCCACCTGCCCTCTCTTGCAGAAAACTGTACAACCAGTCATACTGAAAATAAATGAATGGGTATTCTTGTAAAGGATGAACAAACAAAAACTAAACAAAAAAATATAAAAATTAAATAATACTAAATAAGTACTCAGAAATGAAAATAAAGTCTAATAATATTGTCACGGGGTCGTGACGTGGCCAAAGACAGGAAACTTCGTGTTGGGATTTAACTGTTTATTTGGGCGAACCTGTGCCCGGTAAAGGGAAAGTCTAATTACAGCAGCAGTCTTGCACAGATAGCAGTCTCGGACTGATAGCGGCGAACGCAGCGTCGGCCTTCGATCAACAACCGACAAGCGGCGAAGCGCGTCGGCATTTATACCCTTGCCGTCGAATGTTCTAGCGTTATCACTGGCGGTGGCGTAGGTTCCAGAACAATCTGTACCGTTCGCACAGTGGGCGTGATCTTATCGAAATGATCTACTACAGTCCGGAACCTTCTCGAAACCTGCAGGCGCGGTTTGCGCCGAGAATCATGTGGTGTTTCGGAACGATAACAAAAACTTGTGAAATGGAACGTGGCATTGCCCCCCTCTGAAAAAAGGCATCGTCCCGATGCTTTAACTAAAGATGAATGTACAATAATAATGCAAGAAAGTACACTGAATAAGTACACTACAACAATAATAAAAACACTGTTTCAGTTTGTTAACGTGCATGAAACGGCTTGAGGCGCGCGACATGGACGACTTCAGGTCGCGATCGGCGTCGTTGAGAGTTCGTGATGCCGTCGGGGACAACCTCGTAATCAAGTGGGCCGAGACGTCGAACCACCTTGTACGGTCCGAAGTACCGTCGCAGAAGCTTTTCACTTAGTCCACGTCGGCGTATCGGCGTCCACAACCAAACACGTTCACCGGGCTGGTATTCCACGAAGCGTCGTCGAAGGTTGTAACGGTGGCTGTCGGTCATCTGTTGATTCTTGATACGGAGACGCGCAAGTTGTCGGGCTTCTTCAGCGCGTTGAAGGTACTCGCTCACATCGAGGTTTTCTTTGTCGGTGACGTTGGGTAACATGGCATCGAGCGTCGTTGCCGGGTTCCTTCCGTAGACCAATTTGTATGGAGATATCTGCGTCGTCTCCTGCACTGCCGCGTTGTATGCGAAGGTCACATACGGAAGAATGGCGTCCCACGTCTTGTGTTCGACATCGACGTACATTGACAGCATGTCGGCGATCGTCTTGTTAAGCCGCTCGGTGAGGCCGTTGGTCTGTGGGTGGTACGCTGTCATCCGGCGGTGGTTTGTTTGGCTGTATGCCAAGATCGCTTCAGTTAAGTCGGCAGTGAATGCCGTTCCTCTGTCGGTGATAAGGACCTCCGGGGCGCCGTGACGTAGAACGATATTTTCGACGAAGAACTTAGCTACCTCGGATGCACTGCCTTTTGGCAGGGCTTTCGTCTCGGCGTAGCGGGTGAGGTAGTCGGTAGCTACCACGATCCACTTGTTTCCGAAAGCCGACGTCGGGAACGGCCCCAGTAGGTCCATACCAATCTGCTGGAAAGGTCGGCAAGGTGGATCAATTGGCTGCAGAAGTCCCGCTGGCCTTGTCGGCGGTGTCTTGCGTCGCTGACAGTCCCGGCATGTCCTCACATAACGAGTGACGTCGGTGGTAAGACGTGGCCAGTAGTACCTTTCTTGTATCCTCGCGAGCGTGCGGGAAACACCGAGGTGCCCTGCCGTCGGATCGTCGTGCAGGGCCTGCAGGAGTTCTGGTCGCAGAGCCGAAGGCACCACAAGGAGGTACTTAGCTCGAAGCGGTGAAAAGTTTTTCTTTTGTAGAAGACCGTTTCGTAGAAAAAACGACGCAAGTGCGCGCTTGAATACCTTCGGGACTTCGGCGGTCCTGCCTTCGAGGTATTCTATTAGGGCTTTAAGTTCCGGGTCGGCCCGCTGTCGTTCAGCGAAGTCGTCGGTAGTTATCGTTCCCAAGAAGTAGTCGTCATCCGAGTCGTCGGGTAGCGAGCGGTTGGTCGACAGGCGCACGAGAGAGACAGTCAGCGTCGGAGTGTTTTTTGCCGGACTTGTAAATGACAGTAATGTCATATTCTTGAAGTCTCAGGCTCCATTGTGCGAGGCGACCTGAAGGGTCCTTCAAGGTGGCTAGCCAATACAAGGCGTGGTGGTCGCTCACAACTTTGAAGGGCCTGCCGTAGAGGTAGGGGCGAAATATCGACGTAGCCCAGATGATGGCGAGGCACTCCTTTTCTGTTGTGGAATAATTTGCTTCTGCTTTGGATAGCGATCGGCTGGCGCCGTTTCATGTACCGGACGCCCCCGTCAAGCCGTGAACCCAGCCCCCGTCGCGGAGAAGACACCGACGCCAACCAAGAGCAGAGAACGAGCCGCCGACAGCAAGGTCTCCCACCGGAGTACGGCCTTCTACAAGACAAGGCGCGAGTGACCAAGACCATGACCTCGACTGCAGCGACAATGACAACCGGAGCGTCCCAGCCCGCGATCATCATTCATCAACCCAGGGAACCACCAACGTTCCATGGCTCATCGTTTGAAGACCCGGAAATCTGGCTAGAAACATACGACCGTGTGGCCGCCCTCAACCACTGGGACAACGAAGAAAAGCTCCGTCGTGTGTACTTCTACCTGGAAGACACCGCAAGGACCTGGCTAGAGAATCGGGAGTCCACGCTCCGAACGTGGGATGTCTTCTGCGGCGCATTTCTGCAAACGTTCGCAAGCGTCGCTCGCAAAGAGAGGGCCGCTGCTCTACTCGAGACCCGGGTTCAGCTACCAAATGAAAAGGTTGGAATTTTCACAGAGGAGATGACCCGCCTATTCCGTCACGCTGACCCAGACATGCCTGAGGAAAAAAAGTTCGTTTCCTCATGCGAGGGGTCAAACAGGAGCTCTTCGCGGGACTAATGAGGAATCCACCGAACACCGTCCAAGAATTTGTATCCGAGGCGACCACCATCGAAAAAACGCTGGACATGCGCACCAGACAGTATAATCGTCGCATGACTCCAGAATGCGCTGCTGCTCAATCCAGTGACTTTGACGAGCTGCGTGAAACGATCCGAGCGATCGTGCGGGAAGAGCTGCGCAAACTGTTGCTTTCGGCGCAGCCTCAAGTGGATTCGATCGCCGACATTGTGCGAGAAGTCCGGCAATCGCTTCGAATTCCCGAAACACCGCCGCCCAAACTAGAAACTATGAACTACGCCACTGCAGTGCGCCACAACGCTCCTCCCCATCCACGCCAAAACGCCGCCCCGTCACACTTCCGTCGCCAGACGCCACCGCCGCCACCACCCCAACCGACGTCCTACCGTTCCCCAGCGGGCCAGCGCAGTGCACCGAGGAAAACGGACGTTTGGCGTGCACCTGACAACCGCCCGCTCTGCTACCACTGCGGCGAGGCCGGGCACACATACCGCCGTTGCCAGTACCGACAGATGGGACTGCGTGGCTTCGCCGTCAATGCACCGCGTCCGCAGCCAGGAGATCGGCCACGTGACATCGCCGACTACCTGGCAGGAACTCAATGGACACCACGAAGTCCTTCCCGTTCGCCGTCGCCCAGCCGCCGCATGTCACCGCACCCCCGGCAGTACTCTGGCCCAATGCGGGGCCGGTCTCCTAGCCCGTATCTGGGAAACTAAGGGCAGCAACCGATGGAGGTGCGGTTGCTGTGCGACGAACTACCGAAGATCCTCCGCCGACGACGCCGACGCGACGGAGCTTTTTGAACACAACACCAACCAGGCAAAGCTCTGAAGGCAAAAGCTCACTTACCGAGGTGGCCGGACGACGCAACATGGAAGCAGCGGAACATGCCGACGCAACCGTGACCCGACGCCACGCCCTAACTGTAATGCGAGAAGGCGAACTACCGAACTCGACGTTCTTATCGACGGCCACAGTGTGACTGCTCTCGTCGATACTGGAGCCGACTATTCTGTCATCAGTGGGTCGTTCGCCGCGAAGTTAAAAAAAGTTAGGACAGCTTGGAAAGGCCCTGAAATCCACACAGCCGGAGGTCATCTCGTAATGCCTGCAGGAATCTGCACAGCGAGAGTCACCATTAACGGCCATATTTATCCTACAGACTTCGTAGTCCTACAGCATTGCTCGAGAGATGTCATCCTTGGCATGGACTTCTTATGCCTCCATGGTGCTGTCATCAACCTAAAAACAAGGTCGATAACGTTATCCACAGAAGAAGCACTACCGCCGCGCACGCCGTCAGGACACCATGCTTTGAATGTGCTGGAAGAACAAGTCACCATTCCGCCTCGCTCAAGCGTCATTATTTCAGTCGGCGCTCCTAAATCACCTGACTTGGAAGGCGTCGTTGAAGGCAGTCAGCATCTGTTGGTCACCCGAAATATTTGCGTCGCAAGAGGAATTGCAGAGCTGCGGGGAGGCAAAACAACGGTTATGCTCACGAATTTCAGCAATGAGTACAAACATGTGAACAAAGGAACAACGGTCGCATACATCGAAGAAATCGTCGAAGCCACCAGTGCTTTCGCCCTCGCCGATTCTGCGGAACCTGCTCAGAGGAACCAAGCCCCTCCCATAGCTTTCGACTTCAATCCCAGACTTCCGAACGATAAGCAAGAAAAGCTCAAGGCCCTGCTCCTGCAATACAAAGATTGATTTTCGTCGTCATCGAAAATTCGGCAGACCCCAATCACGAAACATCGAATCATAACCGAAGAAAATGCCAGACCACTCCGTCAGAGTCCGTACAGGGTTTCGACGCGAGAACGTGAGGCAATGAAGAGACAAGTTGATGAAATGCTGCGAGATGACATTATCCAGCCGTCCAAGAGTCCGTGGGCATCCCCCTAGTGTTAGTGAAGAAAAAGGATGGGACCCTACGTTTCTGCGTCGACTATCGCCGCCTGAACAAAATCACAAGAAAGGACGTGTATCCTCTCCCACGAATAGACGACGCACTTGATCGCCTCCATAACGCCAAGTACTTCTCGTCAATGGACCTCAAGACTGGCTATTGGCAAATCGAAGTCGACGAAAGAGACCGAGGGAAGACGGCGTTTATAACACCGGACGGCCTCTTCGAGTTTAAGGTGATGCCCTTCGGCCTTTGCTCAGCGCCTGCAACTTTTCAGCGCGTTATGGATACAGTACTGGCAGGATTGAAGTGGCAAACTTGCCTTGTGTACTTGGAGGACGTCGTCGTGTTTTCCTCGAGTTTCGATGAGCATCTTCGGCGCCTTGAAGCTGTACTTCAAGCCATCAATACGTCCGGACTCACACTGAAGCCAGAAAAGTGCAGATTTGCATATGAGGAGCTCTTGTTTCTGGGGCACGTTATCAGCAAGTCTGGAGTTCGTCCCGATCCACGGAAAACAGCCGCCATCACCGACTTCCCGCCGCCCACTGACAAGAAGGCCGTGCGCCGATTTCTGGGCCTGTGCGCCTATTATAGGCGGTTCGTGAAAAACTTCGCCCGCATCGCCGATCCTCTCACTAACCTTACCAAGGCCGACTCTGAGTTCAAGTGGGAAACGCCACAGGAACATGGTTTCCAGGAGCTTAAACAACGCCTTCAGACGCCTCCGTTACTTGCCCATTTCGACGAATTCGCCGAGACAGAAATACATACTGACGCAAGCAGCGTAGGTCTTGGCGCCGTTCTTGTGCAGAGGGCTGACGGACTTGAAAGGGTTATTAGTTACGCCAGCCGATCGCTATCCAAAGCAGAAGCAAATTATTCCACAACAGAAAAGGAGTGCCTCGCCATCATCTGGGCTACGTCGAAATTTCGCCCCTACCTGTATGGCAGGCCCTTCAAAGTTGTTAGCGACCACCACGCCTTGTGTTGGCTAGCCACCTTGAAGGACCCTTCAGGTCGCCTCGCACGATGAAGCCTGAGACTTCAAGAATATGACATTACTGTTATTTACAAGTCCGGCAAAAAACACTCCGACGCTGACTGTCTCTCTCGTGCGCCTGTCGACCAACCGCTACCCGACGACTCGGATGACGACTACTTCTTGGGAACGATAACTACCGACGACTTCGCTGAACGACAGCGGGCCGACCCGGAACTTAAAGCCTTAATAGAATACCTCGAAGGCAGGACCGCCGAAGTACCGAAGGTATTCAAGCGCGCACTTGCGTCGTTCTTTCTACGAAACGGTCTTCTACAAAAGAAAAACTTTTCACCGCTTCGAGCTAAGTACCTCCTTGTGGTGCCTTCAGCTCTGCGACCAGAACTCCTGCAGGCCCTGCACGAGGATCCGACGGCAGGGCACCTCGGTGTTTCCCGCACACTCGCGAGGATACAGGAAAGGTACTACTGGCCACGTCTTACCACCGACGTCACTCGTTATGTGAGGACATGCCGGGAATGTCAGCGACGCAAGACACCGCCGACAAGGCCAGCGGGACTTCTGCAGCCAATTGATCCACCTTGCCGACCTTTCCAGCAGATTGGTATGGACCTACTGGGGCCGTTCCCGACGTCGGCTTTCGGAAACAGGTGGATCGTGGTAGCTACCGACTACCTCACCCGCTACGCCGAGACAAAAGCCCTGCCAAAAGGCAGAGCATCCGAGGTAGCTAAGTTCTTTGTCGAAAATATCGTCCTACGTCACGGCGCCCCGGAGGTCCTTATCACCCACAGAGGAACGGCATTCACTGCCGACTTAACTCAAGCGATCTTGGCATACAGCCAAACAAACCACCGCCGGACGACAGCGTATCACCCACAGACGAACGGCCTCACCGAGCGGCTTAACAAGACGATCGCCGACATGTTGTCAATGTACGTCGATGTCGAACACAAGACATGGGACGCCATTCTTCCGTATGTGACCTTCGCATACAACACGGCGGTGCAGGAGACGACGCAGATATCTCCATACAAATTGGTCTACGGAAGGAGCCCGGCAACGATGCTCGATGCCATGTTACCCAACGTCACCGACGAAGAAAACCTCGATGTGAGCGAGTACCTTCAACGCGCCGAAGAAGCCCGACAACTTGCGCGTTTCCGTATCAAGAATCAACAGACGACCGACTGCCACCGTTACAACCTTCGACCACGCTTCGTGGAATACCAGCCCGGTGAACGTGTTTGGGTGTGGACGCCGATACGCCGACGTGGACGAAGTGAAAAGCTTCTGCGACGGTACTTCGGACCGTACAAGGTGGTTCGACGTCTCGGCCCACTTGATTACGAGGTTGTCCTCGACGGCATTACGAACTCTCAACGACGCCGATCGCGACCTGAAGTCGTCCATGTCGCGCGCCTCAAGCCGTTTCATGCACGTTAACAAACTGAAACAGTGTTTTTTGTATTATTGTTGTATTGTAATTTATTCATTGTACTTTCTTGCATTATTATTGTACATTCATCTTTAGTTAAAGCATCGAGACGATGCCTTTTTTCAGAGGGGGGCAATGCCACGTTCCATTTCACAAGTTTTTGTTATCGTTCCGAAACACCACACGATTCTCGGCGCAAACCGCGCCTGCAGGTTTCGAGAAAGTTCCGGACTATAGTAGATCATTTCGATAAGATCACGCCCACTGTGCGAACGGTACAGATTGTTCTGGAACCTACGCCACCGCCAGCGATAACGCTAGAACATTCGACGGCAAGGGTATAAATGCCGACACGCTTCGCCGCTTGTCAGTTGTTGATCGAAGGCCGACGCTGCGTTCGCCGCTGTCAGTCCGAGACTGCTATCTGTGCAAGACTGCTGCTGTAATTAGACTTTCCCTTTACCGGGCAGAGGTTCGCCCAAATAAACAGTTAAATCCCAACACGAGGTTTCCTGTCTTTGGCCACGTCACGACCTCGTGACATTTGGTCACACGCCGTTTGGTTCACGTAGCATCGAATTCGTTTAGTTTCACGCGCTATATTGACCAACTTACGTGTGCGACTTCACGTATGTATAAATAAATTAATTAATTCAATTTCTGTGTTTCACGAAACGTCGCGGAGGCACGTCAGTCGCCCAGGGCTCTCGTTGATTCCGTGGGTAAGTGATCTGAATTTCTTTATGAAGTATGACTCCCCCTGTTCGCGCTCCCGTGTGTTCTGGAAGCCGGATTGTAGGAGTATGACACTTACGCGTTCGAAAGAGTGACCAGGAAGATTGATATGTTCGGAGAACGACAAATTGGGGAGGCCCTTTACGTGTGCCCTGTGGTTGTTGAAACGCAAACGGAACGCGGTTTCCGTGTGTCCAATATATTCCTGTTTGCACACCTCACAGCGAATTTTGTATACCACATTGGCTGAGTCACAGTTAAGGTCGTCTTTAATTTTGTACACATAGTCTGAACAGGAGGCTTCGGCCGTATCTGTGGTCACCATGTGTGTGCACACCCTGCAGCGAGGTTTCCCGCACGGTCTACAGCCCTGATGGTGGTCGGATTTGTGTGTTTTCGCCCTGACCAGTAAGTCTCTCAGGTTTTTATTTCTTCGGTAAACCACCTTGGGCGGAGTCTGAAAAACGGCAGAGAGGCGACTACTCTGTTTAAGTATGTTGAAGTGGCGGTTTAGTATAGAATTCACCCGAGGGGCAGCGGCGCAGTACGTGAGGATTAAATTTGCCCCTGAAGTTATATCATTTTTATTCCCGCCTTTTTCTGCCATTGTTGATTCTCGGTCCAAAGAGCGAGCGCGCTCAATTGCATTGTCAATTATTTTTTCGGGGTACTTTTGACGCAAGAAGGCTGCTCTCAATTCCTGTGCGTGGGTGTCAAATTGCGTGATTTCAGAGCAAATTCTTCTGTATCTGTGGGCTTGAGAGTAAGGAACACCTGTTTTGCAGTGATGGGGGTGACTGCTATGGAAATGCAGATACAGTTGGCGGTCAGTTGGTTTTTTATACAGGGAAGTAGATATGATGGTGCCACTGAATGATACAGTGACATCCAGAAAGTGAACACACTTCTGCGAATACGTGTGCGTGAATGTTATCGAAGGATGCAGGGAGTTGAAACCGGAAATGAATTTGGAAAGATTATGTTCACTATCAGCCCACATGAAGAATATATCATTGAGGAAGCGTCGGTAAAATTTAGGTTTGAATGGAGAACGGGATTTTGTACCATTTCACTTACATCCTCCGAAGAAGGCTGGTCCACCAGCCGAAACTGTTAGGATTAAATAAATATTTTATTGTTTTGTTTCCTATACTGCACTATTCTCGAAGTTTATAACTTTTATTACGGTAACCGGAAGAAACTCTGATCATCTATTTCATCTATACATATATATATATATATATATATATATATATATATATATATATATATATATATATATATATATATATATATATAGATGAAAAAGATGATCAGAGTTTCTTCCGATCATCTGATCATCTATTTCATCTATATATATATGTATATGATATAACTTCAGGGGCAAATTTAATCCTCACATACTGCGCCGCCGCCCCTCGGGTGAATTCTATACTAAACCGCCACTTCAACATACTTAAACAGAGTAGTCGCCTCTCTGCCATTTTTCAGACTCCGCCCAAGGTGGTTTACCGAAGAAATAAAAACCTGAGAGACTTACTGGTCAAGGCGAAAACACACAAATCCGACCACCATCAGGGCTGTAGACCGTGCGGGAAACCTCGCTGCAGGGTGTGCACACACATGGTGACCACAGATACGGCCGAAGCCTCCTGTTCAGACTATGTGTACAAAATTAAAGACGACCTTAACTGTGACTCAGCCAATGTGGTATACAAAATTCGCTGTGAGGTGTGCAAACAGGAATATATTGGACACACGGAAACCGCGTTCCGTTTGCGTTTCAACAACCACAGGGCACACGTAAAGGGCCTCCCCAATTTGCCGTTCTCCAAACATATCAATCTTCCTGGTCACTCTTTCGAACGCGTAAGTGTCATACTCCTACAATCCGGCTTCCAGAACACACGGGAGCACGAACAGCGGGAGTCATACTTTATAAAGAAATTCAGATCACTTACCCACGGAATCAACGAGAGCCCTGGGCGACTGACGTGTCTCCGCGACGTTTCGTGAAACACAGAAATTGAATTACTCAATTAATTTATTTATAAATACGTGAAGTCGCACACGCAAGTTGGTCAATATAGCGAAACTTAACGAATTCGATGCTGCGTGAACCAAACGGATTGTGTTAGTATTATTAGACTTTATTTTCCTTTCTGAGTACTTTTTTAGTATTATTTATTTTTATATATTTTTTAATATATTTTCATCCTTTACAAAAATACCCATTTATTTATTTTCAGTATGACTGGTTGTACATTTTTCTGCAAGAGAGGGCAGGTGGAGGAAGGGGGAGAGGGCACATTAGCTTTCCAACGTGGCCATTATATTCCGAAAGCTGGAGCGGGTCGTATGCTTCTTGTGTGTGTTTGTGTGTGTGTGTGTGGCCCGATGCCACGGGCCAGCCGCCGAACCACGTGAATTTAAACTCGATCCATGTGTGGGATGCGAGTAAGCAGCAACATGTTCCACATTTTTCCGTTTTTCTTGGTCGCCTCCGCTGGCGGCGCGTCTTACCTATACCAAGTAACAATGCCAGAATTACCCGCTCGTTTCCGGCGGCTCTCCGTCGCTCCTTTCTAGTTCCTCTCCTTCTTCTGCTTCTTGTTGTCTGTTGCTACCTCGTTCGCCCGCTTGTCTTTTTCTCTCTCTTTTTTTGGAGGGTCTTTAAACTGTGAGGGTGACCCTCTGCTACGGGAACTTGTATCATTTCACTTAGATCCTCCGAAGAAGGCTGGTCCACCAGCCGAAACTGTTAGGATTAAATAAATATTTTATTGTTTTGTTTCCTATACTGCACTATTCTCGAAGTTTATAATGTATATATATATATATATATATATATATATATATATATATATATATATATATATAGATGAAATAGATGATCAGAGTTTCTTCCGGTTACCGTAATAAAAGTTATAAACTTCGAGAATAGTGCAGTATAGGAAACAAAACAATAAAATATTTATTTAATCCTAACAGTTTCGGCTGGTGGACCTGGTATATATATATATATATATATATACCAGGTCCACCAGGCTGGTATATATATATATATATATATATATATATATAAGGGAAAGAAGTGTATACCTAAGGGCTCGTTTTTCCGTGTTTTTAACACAATAATAATGAGATATAACAGACAGTAATGCCAAGGAATGTACAGGGGAAGTTATTAACATTAATGGAATGTAAATAAGAAGAAAGAAAAGTGGATGAAAAAATTACCAACTGTAAGCAGGAATCGAACCTACGACCTTCGAATTACGCGTTCGATGCTCTAACCACTGAGCTTTTACAGCGGCACTCCCTCCATCCACTTTTTTGGGTTTATCTGTGAATTTAGAAGTAGGAGCGACAGTCAGCGCCATCTATAAGCCAAACAACGAGTGTGAAAACACTCTTATGCGCATGTTTGGCGTCACGTAGCACGTGAACTTAATATGAGCGGGCAGCTGATTAATTGTCCCTCTTATACAACCTAAACACACCAAGTCTGCCAGTACGAGACCCTCGTTCAATGAAATAAGGGAAAGAAGTGTATACCTAAGGGCTCGTTTTTCCGTGTTTTTAACACAATAATAATGAGATATAACAGACAGTAATGCCAAGGAATGTACAGGGGAAGTTATTAACATTAATGGAATGTAAATAAGAAGAAAGAAAAGTGGATGAAAAAATTACCAACTGTAAGCAGGAATCGAACCTACGACCTTCAATTACGCGTTCGATGCTCTAACCACTGAGCTATTACAGCGGCACTCCCTCCATCCACTTTTTTGGGTTTATCTGTGAATTTAGAAGTAGGAGCGACAGTCAGCGCCATCTATAAGCCAAACAACGAGTGTGAAAACACTCTTATGCGCATGTTTGGCGTCACGTAGCACGTGAACTTAATATGAGCGGGCAGCTGATTAATTGTCCCTCTTATACAACCTAAACACACCAAGTCTGCCAGTACGAGACCCTCGTTCAATGAAATAAGGGAAAGAAGTGTATACCTAAGGGCTCGTTTTTCCGTGTTTTTAACACAATAATAATGAGATATAACAGACAGTAATGCCAAGGAATGTACAGGGGAAGTTATTAACATTAATGGAATGTAAATAAGAAGAAAGAAAAGTGGATGAAAAAATTTTATATATATAATATTTTATATATATAATATAATTTTAAAAAATAATATATATATATATATGGGATATGGCACAACGGGAGCGTTGTCAACAAGGATAAATATATTAAACAAGGATAAATATTAAACAAGGATAAATATATAAGGGAAATAAATATAAATAAATATATTTATCCTTGTTGACAACGCTCCCGTTGTGCCATATCCCATACCTTCACGAAGACTAACTGGCCCATTGAATTATTACTCCCACTATATATATATATATATATATATATATATATATATATATATATTTATATATATATATATATATATATATATATATATATATATATATATATATATATATATTTTTTTTTTTTTTTACCCGACCAGACGGGATTTCCCCGTATTCTTGACTATATATATACTGTCGCCTTTGGTGAGCATGCGCTTGCCTTGAAAAATGCTTCCATCCGGTTGGATTCACCAGCTGCCACAGTTCGAGAAGAAAACGACGCATTCACTGTTTCGACAATCTGCGATTTCATCGAGCCGATGCAGTATGAACGTGTGGAAGCTACTGACTACAGCGTTCCCTTCGGAGTGACGTCACGACTTGACAGCTACTTATACCGGCCGACGTCCCTCTGGCACTTCAGTGGGCAATGTGGCAGCACGTTGACAGCAATGCTGAACGAGCACGTCTTCTTTCTTGTGCAGATTTTGACTGTCGCCTTTGGTGAGCATGCGCTTGCCTTGGAAAATGCTTCCATCCGGTTGGACTCGCCAGCTGCCGCAGTTCGAGAAGAAAACGACGCATTCACTGTTTCGACAATCTGCGATTTCATCGAGCCGATGCAGTATGAACGTGTGGAAGCTACTGACTACAGCGTTCCCTTCAGACTGACGTCACGACTTGACAGCTACTTATACCGGCTGACGTCCCTCTGGCACTTCAGTGGACAATGTGGCAGCACGTTGACAGCAATGCTGAATGAGCACGTCTTCTTTCTTGTGCAGGTTAGTTATCTGCCCAATGCTAAGTGTGTTCGTAGTAATAATGTTTGCTTAGTGCTGCTACCTTGCCCTTATGTGCTAAATGATGTTTGTTCCATTTTGTGCGTTTTTGTTAACTTGATTGTACAATGTGGGGATGTCGAGCAAAATCCGGGGCCTGATTCTCATAGCGATGAAAAGGTAACCGAGTTCAAAGCATCGCTCTCCGGTTTAAGTGATCGCGACCTGATACTCAATGTTCTAACAGGCCAGAAAGCAATTATCAAGTGCATGAATGACTTCAGTGCTGCGCAGAATACATTATCTGACACACTAACCGAATGTAAGGGTAGGCTTGATTCGTTGGAATCGGCTCTTGCCAATTTATCCTTGATGCAAGGTAAACTGGAAGCCGTTGAATCCGAAGTTAGCAATCTACAAAAAATGGTTGTTGCTATGATGGATAAAATTGATGATCTAGAAAATCGCGGTCGTCGTAACAACATTATTATTCATGGTCTTGAAGAACCCGCTAGCGAAACTCCTGCATCATTACGGGAGAGCGTAACTCAAACTTTTTTGCTCGACCAGCTCGGCCTTATTATATCAGGAATAGAAAGATGTCACAGACTTGGTAGTAAACGGCCTGATAAAACGCGGCCTGTCATCGTGAAATTACTTGACTTCCGTGAAAAACTTACAATTCTAAAAAACTGCGCTAAGCTCAAGGGATCAAACTATTATGTCACAGAAGACTTTTCTCAGAAAGTGAGAGATATTAGATCAAAATTGTGGGACTGCACCGCAGAATATAGAAAAAACAAACAGCGAGTGAGGCTTATCTTCGACAAAGTGTCCATTAATGATGTTCTTTACATGTGGGACGAAACCAGTGGTTCTATTGTTCGTGTTCCTAAATGCCATCATACATGACGAACAACCGGTTGCAATGCCTTAAAGCTGCTTAATGTGAACTGTCGAAGCATAGTGAATAAGGGTCTTGATCTTGAACACTTGGTAGCAATTCATGAGCCTGATGTTATCGCGCTTACTGAAACCTGGCTGCACAGTGGTGTTTATGATAACGAATTCACTCCCCCAAATTTTTATGTTTATCGTCGTGATCGCAACTCTCGTGGTGGGGGAGTTGCCCTTCTCTTCAAGAAAAATTTGAACGTGGCCAGAATGTCTGATGCTGTAGACGTTGAAGCACTCTTCTGCAAGCTGCTTTATGAGGGCCAAAATGTGATCGTTGGTGTTGTATACCGACCACCAGCGAGTGATTTAGAAGTACTAGAGAATCTTAGAAAGTACATTGATTGCAATACAACTGATAACAATAAATTTATTTTGTGTGGTGATTTTAACCTCCCCGGCATTAGCTGGAACACTCTTTCGGCTGACAGAAGCGACGCAAATAATAATGAAGCATTAATTGATATTGCATTTCAATTTGGTTTAACCCAACTAGTTAAAGACTTCACACGTGTCCACGGAACTAGTAAATCTGTGCTTGACCTTGTTTTTGTTAGTTCAAGTATTCGTGGTGATTCTAAATGTGAAATAGTTGAGGGAATTTCCGACCATAAATGTGTTTTAATAGAGTTCTCTTCATTACTGCAGAAACCCATCGTTAACGTATCTCATTTTCCTGACTTCTCAGCTGCTGATGATACGTCGATATTAGACAGACTGGAAATAGCCTACGATGAACTTTGCAGTAGTATGATCACTGAAGTGTATGACGTCAATTCATTATGGCTGAAATTCAAAAATACAATTCACGCCTGCATTCAGCTCTTTGTACCAGTTAAGTATCGAAAAATCAATTCTGCGAATCCTTGGATAACGCGTGATAGCATTCACATTAAAAGAAAACTAAACCGTGCCAGGAAACAAATTAAGAAGAACAGTAGTCAAAAACGTATCGCTGAAGTGGCAATGCTCTCTCGTGAACTTAAGAAAAAGATGAAGCAGGAACGTTTCAACTTCTATAACATTCGTTTGAGCACGCTGGTAAAGGAGGCACCAGCTAAGTTTTGGAGGACCATCACACCGAAGACCTCAAGTACTAATACATTTAACATAGGCAATGATTTCACATCCGATTCTGCTAAGATTTCTGATGCATTCAACACCCACTTTGAATCCGTTTTTTCCAAAGATGATGGTAGCATACCCTTATTTGACAATTTCCAGACATTGCCTCCGATTGAAGATTTGGAAATAACAGAAAGTGGAATATTTAACCTCTTGCTTAATTTAGATGTGAAAAAGTCATACGGACCCGATAATATACCTAATGCATTCCTTAAACGATACGCTGAGTGGTCATCTAAACTTTTGTTAATTATTTACCGTACATCCCTTTTGACGGGTACTTTGCCTGATGACTGCAGAATTTCCAAGATAAAACCACTGTTTAAAAATGGCGATAAGCAGCTTATTTCTAACTATCGACCTATAGCTTTAACATGCACGTGTTGTAAAATTCTCGAGCATCTTATTCATAAGCATATTACGCTCTTCTTGGAAAATTACTCAATACTAACACCAATGCAACATGGGTTCCGTCACGGCTTTTCTACTGTAACTCAACTGGTTGAAATGACACATGACTTCGCCGCAGCTATTAATGAGAGAAAACAGATAGACATAATTTTTTTAGATTTTGCTAAAGCATTTGACAAGATTTCCCATTCTAAATTGCTCATTAAACTGAACACATTATTAAAAAACAGGAAACTGCGTAGCTGGATTAAATCGTATCTAACATCCCGGCAGCAATACGTTGTTTTTAAAGACACTCCCTCAAACATGTTACCTGTTGGCTCAGGGGTTCCCCAGGGCTCTGTGCTCGGCCCGTTGTTGTTTTTGGTGTTCATTAATGATATTGTTGATAATTGCAGTGTTAAAATACGATTATATGTGGATGATTGTGCGTTGTATTCTCTTATTCACACAGTTGAAGACCAAGTAAAGCTTAACACAGAAATTGAGAAACTCATGAAGTGGTGTAATTCTTGGCGAATGTGTGTAAACTATCAAAAAAGTGTGGCCATGTCGATAACAAATAAGAAGTGTCCCCTTGTTTACAATTACAACAGCTGATGGAAATATCCTAAATCGAGTAACAGAGTACAAGTATCTAGGCTTGCATATATGTAGCAACCTCCACTGGGATCGACATATCAACTACATATCTAATAATGCAATGATGAAATTACATTTTTTGAGACGTTCTCTTCGCTATTCATCATACGGCACTAAAATTCTGGCGTACAAATCTCTTATCCAACCCATTTTTGATTATGGAAACATTATCTGGGATCCTTACACCAATGTCAATATCCATAAACTAGATAGAATCCAAAACAAGGCTGTCCGATTTATTTTCAAGAAATACGGCCCAACCTCAGTCTCTGAATTAGTGGCCAAAGCGGGATTCAAACGGACTTCAGAAAGAAATAGAATTTCCCGTTTGTTGTTCTTCTTTAAGATAGTTAATGGTCGATTAAATAGTACCACAGGTGAATACTTAAAGTTCTCTTCCGGTTACTCTACCAGACAACGTCACAAACACACTGTCGTTCCTTTCCAGCCCAATAATAATAATTTCAAGCATTCCTTTTTTGAGACGTTGTCTTCGCTATTCATCATACGACACTAAAATTCTGGCGTACAAATCTCTTATCCAACCCATTTTTGATTATGGAAACATTATCTGGGATCCTTACACCAATGTCAATATCCATAAACTAGATAGAATCCAAAACAAGGCTGTCCGATTTATTTTCAAAAAATACAGCCCAACGTCAGTCTCTGAATTAGTGGCCAAAGCGGGATTCAAACGGACTTCAGAAAGAAATAGAATTTCCCGTTTGTGTTCATCTTTAAGATAGCTAATGGTCGATTAAATAGTACCACAGGTGAATACTTAAAGTTCTCTTCCGGTTACTCTACCAGACAACGTCACAAACACACTGTCGTTCCTTTCCAGCCCAATAATAATACTTTCAAGTATTCCTTTTTTCCGTGCACTGCCAAAGAATGGAATGAGCTTGACAGCAAAATTATTGAAACAGCCAGTATAGAGGCATTTGAAAAATTTATATCTGACTAGTTTTTTTGTTTTTTTTCACGTGAAATATTTTTATGTTGTTTGAAGTGCTTTGTTCTGTGTTTACTGCAGTATTGTACTGTTGATTTTGTTGTACTATGTACACCCACTCTGCTATGGCCCCACGATGGGGCTAGCAGTATTGCTAAATAAATAAATAAAATAAATAAATAATATTCCTGCCCACAAACTTCACCCCCACACTTCAGATATACTTATGGAGCCCCTGGAAAACGGCCGCCTTTAAAATTTATTTACATGCAATGTGTGTTGCCAAGGCAATCTGCATGCACAATGATGTTTTCTCTTGCTGATTTTGTCAGTAGTATAAAATCTTCATTGGCGATTACAGTGTACTAGATATCAAAAATAACTCCTGTTACGGTGGCACCATTTGCTGGTATTATAGATCGAATTTTAATATTTCCTAGCTGTGTTACACGCTGCAGCGTGTTTAGCGCACTCGGATTCATCCTGTCGACAGCCAAAATGATTTTTCGTCGTGTTTATCCTGATGTCATAAATCTCTTTCAGCACAGCGTTTTCTACGTACAAGGACATTGCGAGTCTGCTGAGGACACGTAGATTGTCAATAATGCTCTGTGGCACAGACAGAAGCGGGTTCATCGCTAAAGCGCAGTTCTCACAGTGGCTGTACATGGCGCTGACGATGCGTTGGTGACTTTCCGTTTGGCCTTGCGGTATAGTAAAGGTTCGCAGCGGTCCTCTGAGGACTCATTGCCTGATGCGGAGCACAGCTCGGTAACTTCGCTCTCTCTATATACGCATGGTCACACTTTCTCTAAGCAATGCCCATAGATGAACTGGTATTTGCGGAATCTCCGGAGATTGTACATCGATCATCGTAATGTAGGGGCCAGCAGACCCCACTGTTGCAGTGCGAAATACAGAAGAAATGGCAGAGACGGCAAGATGTGTTGAAGTAGCAAATTGGGCTAGTTGGAGCATACTCATCCCAATCAGCGCATAAAAAGTACAAAAAACACAAGAAAGTGCTCGACACAAGCACTGTTTAACAACCGAAAGTTTAATGAAACAAACGTGTCATATAAATGCAAACTAAAAGGCATAAAAAAATTTTGACAGCATACTTGATTTCGTGCTTGGTGAGGGGTGTAAAAGTTTTTGTATGCCTTCTTGTATGCATTTATATGACATGTTTCTGTCATTAAACTTCCTGTTGTTGGACAGCGCTTGTCTTGAGCACATTCTTGTGTTTGCTGTCCTTTTTGTGCAATTGTCATGATGGCAAAATGTGTCCCACAAAAAAAGCACTTCTAGCTGTCAACAGAGTCTGTGCACTGCTTCCGGCACATCTTTTTGCTGTGGCGCGAAGTCTCACAACGCCTTGTCTAGAGATACAGCGGTTGAATCTTCCTCAGCCATTTCAACTTTTTTGCACTTTTCTTCTTGCGGTTTCGAATGAACACTGAAAACAATTTCCAAATCTCTTAGCTCTGAGCAAGCGGCCTGCGCATAGTTATAAGATTTGGAAATCGTTCTCGAATCGTTTTCGCTAAGGCAATGCGACCACATGGTCGTTTCACCTCGGCGGCGCTGCACGCACAAGCTATGTCGCGATTCTGCCGATGATGGGTGATTTCGAGGTGGCACGCATCAGCTACGCCAGTGCTGCAAAGGGCAAAAGTTCATAGCTTAGATCTCAAAAATGAGCCCGGGTCCGCAAATCAAATTCGTTCAATTGAACTAGTCACTTTTGAGAAATCGTTTAACTGAAACGTTTTCGCATGTAGGAAAACCACTGGGGATTTTCTCGAAATTCGTTAGTCTGAAATCTTCATCAAACTGACGTTCGCAAAAGTGATAGTTCACTGTACATAAGAGAAGGAAGGAAGAAAGGAAGGAAGAAAAACTTTTCTCGCAAGGGTTTGGGACAGGGGTCATGAGCTTGATGGTTGGGGCCTGTCATTCGTCAGCTGTACTCAATTCTTCAGCTGTACTTTCAGCTGTACTCAATTTCTTCAGCTGTACCACAAATTCTGCGACAGTTTCTTGAGAGGCTTGCTTCCTTTGGTTAAAATGGTATCTTTCACTCACCACTGACCGCCTCGGAGAATAGTGCTTCTTCAGCGCCGGCACGACTTCCGGGTATGACGACGTGCTCGGCGTCTTGGGTAGTAGCAGACTTCGGAGCGTCACGTATGCTTCTTCTCCGATAGCGCTCAAGAACAGATGTAGTTTCTTGGCCTCGGCAATCTCATTGACTGTGCTGTAGAGCTCGAATCTTTCGGCGAACACGTCGAAGCTGCCGCTGCCGGGAGCGAATTCTGGTAGCTTGCTGAGAGCCATTACCGTCTTCAGTTCTTCTCCAATCCCATCCTCGTCGCCACTTTGTTGCATCAGCCGGAAGAGAAAGGCCAAGGCCTTACAGAACACCTTTATTTACGGCACTGCATGCTTGCAGCACAAAGCAACGGTTCACACAGCAACCGAACAAGAGCCAGAATATATACGCCCACCAGCCCCTCGCGCATGTACGATAACATGGTGACGTCACTAACACTGTTCATCGGCGATGCTTTTCCCGCGCCGTAATACAGATAACAACACAACAGGGCCCCAAGTCCCGGGCTCCACTGCCTGCTGCCGCCTGCCTGACAGGACGCAGAAGTGCAAGCTGCACCTCTGGGTCAGAGCTGGCGAGCTGTGCCTCCCATTGCTCGAAAGTATTACAAAGCTTGTACTGACCTAAAAAAATATCTAAATTTGGTGGTCGGTTTAGGCATCCCCACGAAATGTGGTAGAGGGATGGCGGGCCGCCACACCATGGACACGCATGCCCATACAGCGTTGGAAAAATTTTGTGTAGTTTTTGAAGATTTGGAAAAACTACCGTTTGAATTCTGCAGAGGTCAATCGCATCCTCCCCTTTTAATGATTTGTGGGGGGCGCTGTATTTTTGTTGCTTGCTCGTTGGTTAGCAAGAATTTCTCGAGGGGCCTTTCTGGGTCGGTCATTTTCCTCCTCGATAGCTTCCTCCTGGAGTGTTTCAAAGGATTGAAGGTGCTTTTGAAGCTCTGCTCGGTTTGTGAGCCCTCGAGCAAAAGCGCCGGATTTCGTTTCCTTCCAGGCCTGCGTGTCCTGGACATCAGATCAACCTGTATTTGTTCATCAATCTCCCGCCTAAGAATTTGCTTATTTTAATATAGAAGGCGGCCTCTTGAAAAGAAACGGCACGCTTCCTGCTAGTCGAAGATGATAATTGTCTGCGGTTTATCTTTCTGTTCCTGCACTTTCATTGCAAGGGCAATGGCAAAGCATTCCGCCTTGGCGATTGAGGACGTGTACAGCGATGCACAAGTCACCATGCAGTTACTGATGCAACTGACAGTTTAAAATTGTACTACATGAAAGAAAAATTTCTCGAGGGGCACGTAGGCGCAAACTTCTGGCTAAGCCACTGAAGTGCATATATGACTGTCTTTAGCTCCCTGATTTCAAGCCCGGCTGGTGGTCACCTCTTACAAAAATGGCTAGTAACACTTTGTAACCATATATTGACATGAGTGGTCATCTAATAACATTTTCGCTCTGGCAGCGCATATTAGCAAATCGTTCGAAAAGCTCCTTTTTACTGTTGTAGAAAGAATATTTTATGTAAAGACCACTGAAAGGCCACACCTTGTTTATACAAAGACACGAAGGAGAAGAGGGGAGCTTGCAACGAGAAATTCATAAACACGAGATGCGTGCTGGAGCTGACAAGCAGACTTGTCTTTTTCAAGGATGCAAGGAAATCTGTTGCAGCCTTGAAAAAGACATGTCTGTTTGCTGAGGCATCAATTCCAGCACCCACCTTCTCTTTAAAAATTTCTCATGTGGTCTAAGGACTATCTTTTGTGGACCAAACTCCATCTTCCTGTGCAAAAGCTATTTCATTTACACCGCCAAAAGCCTCCTACACACTTGCGTATCGTTATCAGCTTGGCTACACCTTGCAGGGCAAATGCCTCTCTCATGTTCCATCGATTTCTAACCGCCCTGTGTTTTCTGCTGCCATGTTATAACTGAAAACTTGTTAATCTCAGCATCTCAATTAATTTACTGTCTTCTTCTTGCACATTTGCCTTCTCTAGGAGTCCAGTAAGTTACTGTTAATAATCAGCAGTTATCCTGCCTACTGACGTGTGAAGGCTATTCTAAATACACCCCCTGAAGGCCTCATTTATAGGTACCCTTTTAACTGTAGTCCTGCGCAGTCGTGTAGCGGTTACGGTGCTCGGCTGCTGACTCAAAGGCAGCGGGTTCGATCCCAGCCGCGGCGGTCACTGTTTGATCAAGAACTGCTAGAGGTCCGCTTATAGTGTGCGATTTATGTGCACGAACACTAGATGACCGAAATTTACCGAGCCCCTCACTACGGCATCTCTCATAACAATATCGTACTTTTGAGATGTTCAACCCCAGATATTTAAATAGATTTTGAAAAGATAATTCAAGTATAGCTTGATATGAAAAGTAATCATACATTAAACAGTCCCCATGCATTTCCTCAGCCCAAAATCACTGATGTCATGAATGCATGCATGCTCTTGACCCCCCCCCCCCCCCCACACACACACACACACATCTCATCAGCCTGACTATGCTCACTGCTGCAAAACAAAGGCCTCTCCCATGTTCCGCCAGTCAACTCAGTCCAGTGCTTGGTGCTGCCAGCTTATACCCACAAAATTTTTAATCTCATCAGCGACCTAACTTTCTGCCTTCCTCTCACCTGCTTGCCTTTTCTGGGAATACAGTCAGTTACCCGTAATGACCTGCTTTTGCGCTACGTGCCCGGCCATGGCCACTTCTTATTCATGATTTCAACTATGATATCTTTAACCCCGGTTTTTTCCCTGACCCACTCTGCTCTCTTCTTGTCTTTTAAGGTTACGCCTATCATTTTCCTTCCCATCGTTCGCTGTGTCGTCCTCAATTTAGGCTGAACCCTTTTTGTAAGCCTCCAGGTTTTGGCTTCGTGGGCAACAAGTATCGGCAAGATGCAGCTGTAAAAGACCTTCCTTTTGAGGGATAGTGCGGTGATACGAATGATTTGAGAGTGTGTGTGTGTATATATATATATATATATATATATATATATATATATATATATATATGTGACACTACGATGAATGGGCGACATGGCCTGGCTCGTACCCCATGTTTATTCCATTCTCTACTTCTTCCTTCTCGGCTTCTACCAATCATCGCTTCATACGTCACACGATTCCCCCTCCCCCCCCGAAAGAAGGCATGGATTACTAACAAGAAAAAGTAAACAAGGCAAGGTTGAGAAGTCACAAATGTCAAAATGCACAATTGGTTTCATGTCCCAGTGGTGTTCCGTAAACTCGCAAAACTTCAGAAATGAGCGCGGCCGTCCGGTGAATGGCGGAGTTCTGGTGGGCGAGGTTGGCTGTGGCGTTCTGGAGATGGTAACCGCGTCTTGCAAAACTGCACTGACCATGACATGACTTGAGCAGCTGCGAGGAACGAACAAGGTTGGAAGTCCTTGGAGCACTTGAAGGTCGAATGTCGTAGGCGCCGAATCCTCTGTCGTACGCACTGTATTTTGTGTCGCGGCTGAGACAGAATTAGTGCTTGCAGCCTGCGTGTACAAGAACTGAAGTTCAAGGAATTATGTCTATGTTCGTGCGTTGTACAAATTATAACGTTCAGTCTCTTTCGTAGCTTTCTGTGGCGTTGGCTCCGTTGTCGTAAACTAATGGGATGGTGTCTGAATCTTTGCATAGTAGAACTGGTAACTTCTCGTCTTGTTCGGTGTTTCATGAGGTTTCGGAGCTGTAATCTTAGGTGCAGTCTTGATATTTTGTGCCAAATGCGTTTCTGGTGCCCATCCTTTATGCAAAGTTGCCTCGCTTCTTGAATTTGTTTTAAGAGGTTTGCTTTGCGTCGTCGTCCTTGTTGGTGTGTCCGTTGGAGTGTCTGCGATTCACGGACTTGCTTTTGCTGGCGTTGCTGACGTTGCTGTGGACCATATCGCGGTGGAAGCTCTTCTTGAACATCGCGCTGGTTTTCATGATAACCTGATGGGGTCTCCAGTCGGCAGCTGGTAGTCTTTGAGCAGTTGTCATGCAATTCAGGCAATGAAGATGATGCTTCAGAGTTGGCAGAAAGTTCTTCAGAAGCTTTTTCTGCACTGTTCACTACGAGAGGCTCTTGCGCATGGCAGCGTCTGACGTTCGATGTGCCTAACCCTTCGGTGTTGCTTCGACTGTCGAGTGTGTATGCACCAGGCGGTGATGCATGAACCCGTGCAGAAGAAGCATGGCTCGACTGTGTATTTTCTCGGTGTGTCAACTCGTCTATCGTGAACATGATGTCCTTATGGGGCAAACGGTGAGCGTCAGGAACGCTTGAAGAGCTGCGTCGTAGAAAACCAGGTGGTGGACCATGTATGCGAGACGAAGCATGCAAGGCATCAGTAGGGTGAGCGACGTCTCGTGTCGTATGTTGGTGCCACGACTTTGGAAATGCCGACTTTCGTGCACGAGGGAGCTGCGCTTGACGGTTGGGTTTTTCCCAATATACGCATGGCCTTCTGTAAGTAAACGCATGTGCCACTTCGTCTTGAGGCACTTGTCGATTCGCGCTGGACTTTCTAATGCTTGAGGACTGCTTAGGAAATTGATGATAGTGTGCAGTTGTCTCTAGATGGTTGGCAATGAGTAAGTCTTGGTCATAGTCATTGAAACGGGTAATCATCTCCTCTTTGATTTTTTGCCATGACTCGTCGTTCTCGAATATGTGAATTACGTAAAATTTGAATGCCTCACCGGTGACGTAGTCGCTGAAGTTCGTAACCATCTCCCGTTCCGACCAAGATGCAGCGGTAGCGTGGAGTTCGAACAGGTTGAACCAGTCCTGTACGGGTCCGTCGTCCGCTGATCCGGTGTACTTGGGGATGTCGAGGTCAGCCGATGGTTCTGTCATGGTGCTGGTCGTTGTCCTCCTAGGCGATAATTCGGTAGCCAATGTACGGTCAGGGCGTCTTCTGAGGAACTGCGTCGATGATGAGTGACTGATGAAGGGGCAGGCAGGTCTCCATCCTGTCGACTTGTGTGACGCTACGATGAATGGGCGACGTGGCCTGGCTCATACCCCATGTTTATTCCATTCTCTACTTCTTCCTTCTCGGCTTCTACCAATCATCGCTTCATACGTCACATATATATATATATATATATAGTGGGAGCAATAATTCAATGGGCCAGTTAGTCTTCGTGAAGGTATGGTATATGGCACAACAGGAGCGTTGTCAACAAGGATAAATATTTTGATTTCCCAACAGTTTCGAGGGTGTCCTCCCTTCATCAGGGGATGAGAATATATTTATCCTTGTTGACAACGCTCCCGTTGTGCCATATCCCATATTTATATATATATATATATATATATATATATATATATATATATATATATATTTAACAATTTCCCCCAGCTTGCCATGTTCTGATGCAGTGATTAGTCACATGTAAGTTCTTAATAAAATCATGTACATGCTATGTGACGGAAGCAGGCAGTAAAAGTAAAAGAGTGTTCCACACTCTTTTACTGTCTTTTACAAATATATATATAGGAAAGAAGAGTATACCTAAAGGCTCGTTTTTCCGTGTTTTGACACATTATAATGAGATCCTGCAGACAATAATGCCAAGAAACGTATAGGCAAAGTTATTAGAACCAATGTAATATATATATATATATCGTGGAAAACTTCAGTGTGTTCGGTAAGTAATTAAAAAAAATGCTGGTACACGTACAAGAGAGCAAGCAATGCCTGCATAGATTTGCGTATCGACTGTGGCACGGCCTTCATCGAAGAATGACATTCATTCTCAGATAAATGCAATGCGACACTCGATACACATATCTATAAAGGAATTGCTAGCTTTCTCGTACTGTACCAGCTTCTTTTCATATTAAACCTGCTTATAACGAACCTCCATATAACAAATTCTTGGATATAATGAAGTTTTTCTATTCCCCGCCGTCCCTCCATAGATGCGCATGTATTTGTGACCTCTACGTAATAAAGTAACTGCGGGAGACAACCTTCATATAACGTCTTTTCTCCATGAACAATCTCAGAATGTTGCTCTGCATTTCAGCATTTTGGCAGGAGCATGCATCTTCCGCCGCTGCCCCGCAGCCGCTGAAGCGGTGGCGGCGAACACGCGGTGGGCAGGTGCACCTGCACCTTACGAGCTGGCGTTGCCCCCTTTCTCGCCGCTGTGGTTGCGTGCGCGGGTGTGCCCCTTTTCCCCCTACTCCAAACCAAAATAAAGAAAAACTACATTTGCCCGATCGCAGTGCCACGCTTTAGATTAGTGTCACAAATATGGGGCCGTGCTGCATACTGCCACGTTCCATTTCACAAGTTTTTGTTATCGTTCCGAAACACCACACGATTCACGGCGCAAACCGCGCCTGCAGGTTTTGAGAAAGTTCCGGACTATAGTAGATCATTTCGATAAGATCACGCCCACTGTGCGAACGGTACAGATTGTTCTGGAACCTACGCCACCGCCAGCGATAACGCTAGAACATTCGACGGCAAGGGTATAAATGCCGACACGCTTCGCCGCTTGTCAGTTGTTGATCGAAGGCCGACGCTGCGTTCGCCGCTATCAGTCCGAGACTGCTATCTGTGCAAGACTGCTGCTGTAATTAGACTTTCCCTTTACCGGGCACAGGTTCGCCCAAATAAACAGTTAAATCCCAACACGAAGTTTCCTGTCTTCAGCCACGTCACGACCCCGTGACAATATGGAGGGCGCTTTACCGAATAGCTTCCACGGTAACCGCGTCTGTGTCCGTGTCGTTTGATTTTCGATTTCGGCGCCGTGCGCACATGCATAGTTTCACTGCCCTCGCACGGTGTGTGCCCCGACGACGTTCAGCTTTGCTTTTTTTATTGCGATAGCAATTGTGTATAGGAGCAGTTTCGGCTGCGTTTTTGCCGCCGCCACCTTCATTCACCGTTTTTTTTTTTTTTTTTTTTTTTTTGTACTTCACACCTTTATTTTGTTTTCTCTATTTTTTATGCGCTCAGTTGTACGCTTTGATTTATACTTACGCTCCTGTTGCTTTAATGTGTTTAATAACTCATTGCATTTGTACAGGAGGTCCCGATACAGTCACTTGACTATGGGACCTCCTTCTGTATACTAAATTCCTGTCACTTGTACCGAATTTTATTAATAAATTTCTGATTCTGATTCTTATATGTGTAGTATATGTACACGTACCTATACATACTGAAACTCAAGAAGAAAACAAAAAGCCGCTCGCGCTCGGCGCTCAGCTCGTCACGATGTGCCAATGGAGGCCTATCTCCAACGAGTACTTTTCCCCGCTAATGCGGAGAGGGAGAGGGGGGTTAGATGCTTGTGCGCGCGCGCTTATGCTTCGGCGGGGAGAATCACGGGCCTTCGACTTTGACCGGAATGATTGCCTTTGCTCTTTTCACACAATCCCTTCGCATTGAAACCGCAGTGATACTCGCCGAGATAGGAAGCAGGCCAGCGATCGCACCCACCCTTAAAATTTCATTATTGCTACTCGAGCCACCCCCTCCCCCTCCACACGTTGCTTCATGCTTGTTTAAGACAGGTGGATTACTTTCTGTTTGAGCATTCGATAGCAGTTCTAACACGCGGGAAATGTTATGCATTTTCTCGGCGATAGGGATGGGCTGACTCATTTGATCTTTGCTTCAGCAGCGCTCGCACGCTTTCACCCGCTTGTGAAAGTTAGAATGCGCAGGGGCACGTTGTCAATTTGGACTTGTTGTGGAACATGGCGGCGAAAGCAAGAACCCGCTGAGAGTGTCCATATACTACAATAATAACGCAGTTTTTTTTTTTTTATAAAATGAGTGTTTGGGGGTTAACTCTGCCTTCAGGCTAGCTTTTGTTTAATTTGTGCATTTATTTTCCGAATTTTCGTACCGAACCTGCATATATATATATATATATATATATATATATATATATATATATATATATATATATATATATATATATATATATATATAGATATATATACTTGGTTCTACATAGCTCTAGCAAGGCCTTAACTATTTCAAACAAACAATTGGCCACTTGACAATACTCACGAAGTACTCCCGACAGAAGAACCTCGCGTGCAGTGTCCTCAGCACAGCGTCCTCAGTGAGTGGACCCGTTAGGTGGATGAGATCGCGCACTTCAGCGCAGGACTTAGTGCCGCCCTGGTTGTGCATCCCGGCTGCAGGTGGAATGATGGGGCTGGTTTTGCACGGCGGTAGTTTAGCACCGTCACCTGGAACGCGTTGGAATAATGAGCATATAAGAGCACCACGTGGCAGCATTTGACGTAGGGGAGTATTTATGCGGAATCACCTTTTTGCGCAATATCACGCACTATTAACCCCTTTGCACTTTTAAGCCGGTTTCAAGCATGCAAAACATGACTTAACATAACTATAATTTCTAGAAATGAGGGCATACAGGTGTTTTCTTTCCCCAAATATCCTTTAGGAGTTAATGTTTTCGTTAAGACACCATTTAGGAGCTAAGATGTCATCGCTGATCGAAATACCCCCGGCGTGTCTTTTATTTATTTATTCACAAATACTGCAGGCCCTGTTCGGGCCCAAGCAGGAGTGGGTAACAAATGTCAGTGACAAAACAGAATATAAAAATATAAGAATATATAATACTAGACACAAAAATAAGGAAATTCTCAACATCAGGGAAAATATAAATAATACATAAAAATAATGGCATTCATACCAAAGTACGAAAAATCTCAGCACTAATAAGGAACATAATATATTGCATATTAAAAATCAAGTGTTAGGTCATTGACGAGATAGGCAAGCGATTGTGTCGTGTCCGCATTTATGACCTCCTGAGGTAACTTGTTCTATAATGAAAGAGCATGAGGGAATAATGAGTACTGATGAACGTTCAGATAACTGAATGGTTGTCCAACTGTTTTATTATGATGAATACGGTCAAAGTGCACGGACGGGTTGGTTATGTAGCGATTGGGTGGAATTTTGAAGTGACCATGGTACAATTGGTAGATGAATTTTAATCGAGAGACTATTCTACGATGAGCGAGTGTTTTCAGATTTGCCTTCTCGCGAAGGGCAGAGACGCTTGCAAAATGAGAGTAGCTAGAATAAATAAACTTCAGAGCCAGGTTTTGGATCCTTTCTATTTTTTTAATCAAGTATTTTTGATACGGCACTCAGACCAGGTCTGCATATTCTAACTTAGGCCTGATAAGTGCTTTGTAAGATGTTAGTTTTATAGAAGGTGAAGTGCGACGCAGTTTACGTTTTAAAAATGCTAACTTCTTTAGCGCATTGCTACAGATGTTATCTATATGAGTTTCCCAATTTAAATTGCTTGTAAGCATGACATGCAGATATTTCACTCGCGTAGCCTTTTTAACATAAGCGTAATTAATAGTATATTGGAATTTTAATGGGTTTTGTTTGTTCGTAACTGTGATGGATGCCGCTTTTGATGCATTGAGCTTCAAGCCCCACTTACCACACCAGGCGCAGATGGATTGCAATGCATCGTTGAGTCTGGCTTGATCAGAATGCTGAGCAATGTCGGCATAAATAACACAATCATCCGCAAAAAGTCGGATTTTCACAGGTGATTGAAATGAGAAATAAATATCATTTATGTAAACTAAAAACAATAATTATGCAAGCACAGATGCTTGCGGCACTCCTGAGTGTACATCAGATGATAACTTGGACTCGCTGATCAAAAATGGACTGTATATTCGGCCAGTTTAGAATAAATGTTATATCGCTTCTAGAGCTATATACCATACCTGTACACCTATTCAGTTAACGTTTATCGTCCATCTTTATAAAACCAAAATATTCTCACCAGCAGAAAATAGTGGCCTAGCATACTATGGCTACATATACCAGATGGTAGGGCAGTATACAACGGGGAAAAAAGTGAGAGTCTGGCGGTTACTTTCCATTTTTTTTTGTTTGACACAATAATGAGAACTCGCAGGCATTGGTGCCAAGGAAAGTACAGGGGACGTTACAAGTAGTAATCACAATGTTCATGCGAAGAAAGAAAAGTGGATGAAAAGATAACTTGACACCGGCAGGATCCGAAACTGTGACCTTTGAATAATGCATCCGATGCTCTACCACTGATGCCATAGCAGTGGTCCTCCACTTTACGTGGTATATGTGTCTTTAAACGTGGGAGTGGTAATCAGCGCGGCTAGTAGCCATGACGGCGAGAGTGGAACACTCGTTTACTGCTTGCTCGCGTCAAATATCGCGTGCACGATCTTATTACGAGCTCGCAGGTGACTAATCCCTGAATCAGAACAGCAAGCTGGGCAATTTCTTATTTAAACATGATTTCGCTGTGGGTATCCCGACACGGACAAAAGAACTGAAGATGATTTGCCACTCACTGGTAGCTAACCTGTGATGGGGAATCTTAATTGCATGTTCTCTGACAGGTAGCTATTATTTTTTACAGTTTTTGAAAGAGTGCTTAGGGTGTTGGACAATGGGCTATACCTCATGACAGGGGTGCTTTGCTCCTGAAAACACCCTTTTCCTAGGATATAAGTGTCTTACTTGAAGGCACAACAAAAACCCCTATAATTAGGGCACGAACTCCATGTTGAGCGTAATTTCGTCGCGAACGACCACGCAGTCGTCGTCGCACAAGCGCTGTCTGAAAGACCGTGCTTGAGTGATTGTACTTTGTGAAAACACGAATTGACTGTAGCTTCTGTTGCTGTTACTCGTTCTGAACTAGCATGCCCCGCGGAAGCACGTGGGCTCATTGCGAGTCTGCAGAATCTCGTTCCCCAACGCCATCACGTGGTTGCTGAGAACAGGGAAAGGCCACCGCACACAGCCACTCACACAGGCCTGAATGCGTTAGTGGGTGCCAGTGTGTTCTAGCAATGCTTGGATCAGCCATTGTCCGTGCCCAGTAAGCCTACCGGATCGAGCTTCGCCATAACCTGTTTCACACCTAAAATAATAAATCAATTAAGGCAGCTTTGGTGGCTAACCTCAAGGAAGTGCGAGGCTGGACAGTCTTCATTGTTTCCTTTCACTTTTCTTTCTTTATCTATGCTTCCGTTTTTTTTTTCATCTTTTTTTCTCTCTTTATTTCCATTGATTTCCTCTTGTCTCTTTACTGATTTCTCTCTCTTTCATGCTCTTTCTATTTTTCACTTGCTTTCCCTTCTTTTTTCTTGTCATGTGGGTTCGCATTCATTACGTCGAATGACGACAGCACTTAAGGTATTACTGGGTGAGTTAGTGCAGATTCATTGTGGCCAACAGCGCCAACAATCAGAGATGGACTTGAAAAAGACACGGCACAGCGCTGGCTTTTAACTGAATTTTCATTGAAAAACAGGAACACATATCACATACGGACAGAACAACTCATGACTGAGCCGGTCTTATCACCCGAGAAAAAATTATACACTGCATTGTGAAGTTGACAAAATACTGCGAAAAATAAAAAACTAAAACACTAACAGAGATACCAGACATGAGGTCCTCATCCACTATCTAACATGAAAACTTCGTTATCCAGTAAGACAATAGATGACTGGCTGACAAATAGCGACACCTTCTAATTTATGTATGTATGTGAAAGCTACAAGAAAACAATTCGACTTTATGATAAGGCCAATTATGAAGCTATCAACAGCAAGCTAACCGAATTTTTTCCGGTGTATGAGATGCAATCTGCAAATCATTCAGTACAAGAAAACTGGTTACTTTTTAATGGCAAAGTACTAGAACTAAGTGATAAGTATAATCCACGGAGCAAGAAAGACAGGAGGGGAAACTCTAGGCCGGCTGAATGCAGGAACAGCGCAATCTAGAAGTAGTTACTTCGTAACTACGGAAGCGAAAAAAAAACAAGGACAGAAAAGAGCGCCGACTTTCAACAAAGATTTAATATCTGAGTGGTGTACATATATAGGCGAAAAATGAGAAAAATGGGCATGCGTAGAAGGGTGCAGGAACAACTACTGCGATACAATGTCAGCAAAACTCTTGTCTCTTGTTGAATGGGCTGAAAAAAAGAATACACATGTAACTTAAAAAAGATCGAGATACGCAATCTCCTTTTGCAACAACGCAACCGATGGGTAACTTACAGATTTACCGTCAAACTTGTTTATTTGATAAGCCTCAATTATCTCACGCGTGGCCTGCGAGTTGTGTTTGCTTAATACCTCGCAACGCTCAAAAACTGGCACGCAGCCGCAGTCTCGGCAGTGGATTCCGTGGTGTCCTTGAACCAAGTTGTGTACATTGTTATTGTGCTCTCTTAAACGGTCATTAAAGCACCTTCCGGTTTGCCCTATGTATAACATTCCGCACGAAAGCGAAATGAGACATACGACACCAATAACACAAGGTACAAAGTGTGTTCTGTGTTTCACAGTGCATCTTCCTTTAATAGCAGCTGGATTATTCACCAGCTTACAAGGCTTTGTAAGCTTTTCTGGGGCGGTAAAAATAAGAGTGACACCAGCGCCTTTACCGATTTTTTCCAGCCGATGCGACATGTTATGCAGATACGGAACTGCAACAAATTTCATGGGAACAGAGGCCCTTTGAGGCTGAGATCGCCTCCTTGATTTTTAATTTCTTCTAGTTCACTGTACCCGCGATATCCGATGGCGCCAGAGTGTCGTCTGCTGCATCTTCTTCTCGCCGACTCCACTGTGCTACTGGACGCAGCTATGAAGGTTTTTCACCGGCTTGGTTTGCCAAAACGAAACGAAGCAAGTAGAACGTCTTAGTGCCAACATTTTTATATGTTGGATCAGATGTTCTGCAGACAACAAAAGAAATGAAGTACTGGAATTTAAAAAAAAAGACGATCTGTAATTGCACATGCCTAAAATTCCTAATGTGTAGATTGAGAATATACTTTGCACATTCTTCGATATAATAGTATCATGCAGAACTACTGCTCGCGAAATAAAGACAGATATTGATGAAGCACGTTTGAGCAGACGGCAATCGATTTGAACAGAAGAGCGGAGACTCGAGCTGTGAATCAGTTCTGCGTAACAAAAAAAGTTTGACCTTTCAACGCTCCGTCTTACCAAGAACAGTATCAAGAATGGGCGAAGGCTATATGAAGAGGAGATAGACAATGAAAGGGAAGTGACTGTGTCTAGGAAAATTATTCTCATAGCGGAAAGGTCAGCAGGCGGGACACTACAGCTAAGGTTAAATTTACAGACATCCATGACCAGCTAAAGATCACGTGACTCACTGAAGCGGTGCCTCAAAATTTTGAGCGGATATTTACTTACTTGTGCCCAGAAATGAAGACAATAATTGGCCAGAATACCGCTTGAATTACGGATAAAAGCAGCGCCAAATGAGTAACGGTAGAGGATACTCGTCGCGAGTCAGAAGTCTTCGGCGAATATTTTATCGACTTCCAAACTTCCAGGTAAGCTATGTAGCGAAAGAAGTGTAGTTCTCAGTTTTACGTGTTTCGTTGATGTAGCTTGGCAAGAAGGATTGGTTTTCAGAAAGTTTCAACATAAGACAAGCTCCGGAAGAGAGCAGACACACGAGAAAAGTGTTTTTCCTGGTTTTTTTCTATTTATTGCTTTTTAATTATACAAAAAGCTCCCCTGTGTGTTTTTTCATTATTACAATATATTATATGCCATGTCCCCAAAAATATTTCTAACTTCGCATGCAAAGGTAAAAGAGAGAAAGCGAACCTGTTTGGAGCTCGTGGACAGCTTTGCGAAACTATCGCGGTATGGTATCTCTCCTAAGGCGGTCTGGCTAGCTCAACGAAAACTTATCGTAACGATTTGCCGTCTCGTTTAGCGAGTATATCTGAGCTATGCACTGATACACTGAGCAGTGAGCACAAGCGTTCAAGTGGATGACGCTTCTCGCGTCTGCTGCTCCGGCGCAACAGTTCGGCCGCGGTTCTGTAGGTGACGCTGTCACGACGTTGGTGGCTCTAGATGGCCACTCTGGACGCCCGCTAGGGTTGGTGGGTGCGTTCCTGCTCCTTTTCAAGAAGTGTCTTATATAGACAAGGATGGATCAAGTGGCCCAATGGCTTCATTTTCATAATGAGAGTGGGAAAGAGCTGAGAAGAGGGTTCCTAGTAGTACATCAACAGGCCCAGATGGCATTCCCATTATGCTGATGAAGATGTTGGGTTCATTTCTAAACAGACTTTGAGAGAGGCAGTGAGCAAAACAATAATTGATGGTGAAGTCCCCGATGGATGGAAACTTAGCAGGATGAGCATGATCTATAAAGAAAAGGGGGACAAAGCTGACATAAACAACTACCGTCCCATCACAGTGATATCAGTGGTCTACAGGCTGGCAATGCAGATTATAAAGGAAAGACTGCAGGCATAGATAGAGGATGAGGGGGTGCTGGGGGAACTGTTACATTGTCTAATGATCTAACGTGAATGTCACTGCATGTCACTAACATAATAGCGGCAGCTAACGAATCATTTAGATGTCTAAAACATTCTTTGTGTCATGCTCCTAAACATATAAAACTTCTAGCCTACAAGTCCATAATCAGACCAAAGCTTGTGTATGCCGCTGCCACTTGGAGCCTGTCTCAGGCGTATCTAACAAATTCACTTGAGGCATTGCAGAACCGTGTCGTACGATTTATTCATTCACCCTACTCGTGTCATATCAGTGTGTCAACGTTGAGGGAAGAATCATCTTTATCAACTCTTGCACTTCGTCGTCGCATTGCCTCTCTAGCTCTGTTCTACAAGTTTTAGCCACAAGTTCCAAAAGCGATAATTAATAAGATACTGCTTAGTGCAGTAGCTACGCTAGAACCTATACGAACTCCTGCCCATTGGATCGCTGTCTCCCCTTGCCAGTCTATAAACGTGCATTTCAAATAAATTCCATAAGTTCTAGGAAGCTATAGCAACTGGTATTTTGCTGTTTTCCATGAATTTTAACTCATTCCTTTGGCCCTGGATGCAGTCTTTCATGAATTTCAATAGCTATGTGTGTCACAAGGAATATTATAGGTCTTCTGTGCCTATGCTAAATCATAAGCAGACCCGAGGGTTATTATTCTCTAGAAATTGTACTACGCACTTAAAGTTGGCGACCACGAAAGCGTCCTCCAACTTGAGCAGCATGAGGCGCCTTTTCAAGTTCTCTGAAATAATATTTAACCACGAACTTATTTTCAAAACGATGGTCCGGAAAGGACAATGCTGCCTGTCCAGTTTTTCGGGCTGCTACCCTTAAGCAGTATACATGACGGCCTGGGTCCCTACAATGCTCTGCCCTTCAATGCACTCAAAGATTAAGGAGGAAAGGCCTCCTTGGTGCGAATATGCTATACGAGCTTTTGCCTGCGTTTTTCCAAGCTACAAAATTATTAGATGGCAGCATACGACAGCCCGAAGCGCTTGAGTTCTCTGCCTTTAAAACAGTTACCTCCACACTAGCAGGCAAGAGTCGTGAGTTGTGTATACGTAAGAGATGGTCACTCTTGTTTTTTCACATTATGCCGCTTTAACATCAACATCAAACAGCTAGCTCGGCTGTCGGCTATTCTGTTTTTCATTGCCTCTACTTTTGTAATGATTCGACTAAAACTTGAAACACAAAAGTTCATTAAAACCTCAATATATACAACTCATCTGTTATATTTATATGCGCCTAATGTAGAGTGTCAAAGACACCATGATTATGCTATGCTATGATTATGCTCTCATCTCCCGTTAAGAAAACTCTGAGAGCGCAAGTTTTGTTTCCGGCTTCTTTTTACAATAATTTGTAGCTTTGTGTCTGGTAATGTTGAGATTGAATTGTAAATGCTCTAACACAATGTATAATTGGTTGTAGCATCGTTAAATCAAAATTATTTTGCATCAGTTCAAAACAGGTCCTCCTAAATTCCATAAAAAAAACTAAAGAGCCTCACAGCGGGGCAGTGCCTTAGACTATTCATCATGAACTTATTTACAGCGTAACACCAGAAAACACAGAGAGGGAAGGAGCAAAAGAGAAAGAAAAGACGGCACTGTTTGTTCATTCCCTGTCTGTGTTTTCTGGTGTTGCACTGTAAATAAGTTCACGATGGATCCTAATTAACTGGCCCAACTTACCGTTTTCCTGAGACTGTGTCCGCTCTAGTTTCGTGGACACTGACCGCATCGTTTCCAAATAGGTGGATCCATGGACGGGGAGAATAAAACGACGTGGTGATGTGGGTGCTTTCAGCATGTCCCCATCAAAAAAAGAAAGTATCCCTGGCATAAGCAGGCAAAACCACCTTGAGAGCAGCTAACAACGATGCCGTGGCGGTGAACAGCTCTAGTCCTTGGTAGCTTGCTCTCTGCGTAGACGTTTGTTGCCAGCATTGCCACTTTGCTTTTCACAGGTGAAGGTGCTTTCGCGATCATTTTCATCCATGACAGAAAGAGAATTTGTGGTCTGGAACACACTTATTCTTCACAGCCATCAGCGTCATTGTCATAGTAATGACGTTAGCACAAATGAGCGCTCAGAAAAGAGCGCACCGCCGAATTCTCGCGACAGTGACGATACCAAGTGCCACAGAGACGCCTCAAGGTCAACGCTAAAGAAGAAAACAAGCATCCAGACTCCCCGGGCCCGCCATCTCTCTCCCTCGAAAGCGTAGTTTTGCCGACCAACCTCCACACATCAGCACCCGAGCAAGCCCTGGAAAGATCTGGAAGGAAAGGGGCGTGTTGATGTAGAGTTGCGTCACGAGTCGTGGACGGTCCTCGCTCTTTTCCAAGCCTTGGCTGTGCATAGCGCCGACAAAATGATTAAAAGTTTCTGGAATCTAGCACGAAAGATATTTAAGCGAGCAGCGGAGAAGGGAGATTAGGAGATGAAGACAATTTACACCAGTGTGCGTATGCAGGAGATGAAGGAATTTTAGCGCAAGTGAGCGTAGGGTCATTTCGCCGCGTTGGCGAAAACTTTTGTCGCCAGTGACAAAGCAGGTGATGAAGAGGGTTTCCACCTGAAGGTCAAGGCTGGTGCTACCAGCATAAGAATAGTGTGAGTCTACCCCAGAGAGCGAGGAGGCGTCCTGCAGTCCCAACGCGTGGGAAGCCAGCGTGTTACCGGCGAATAAGTTTGGTGCTTGGATAGCGGCCAAATCAAGACGCAAGGTTTCATGGAAGAGAAACTTCGGGGGGCAGTGAATCGACAACATCGCTGGACTTAGAGTGAGTGATTCTTGGAAGAGTATCATTCAGGCTTTGTTCCAAGGACTTTGGACTGAATAAGTTTTCGAACTCTTTAGTCTTTATATATCATAGTTGTTTGATGCATGTGTTTGCATTGTAGCAGGTATTGTTGTTTGTGTCCGTTGTTTCGAGTGTAGCTGATTGTATTGGGTAGTGCATTGTTTGATTGGTGAAATATTGCACTGAACTACTGCCGAGTGTGCATGTTTGTGTATCGTTTGATCTGCCATACTTAAGAATATAATTTTGTTTTCTTTATCAATTCTCGGCTTTGACTCGTTCGTTGGACCACAGCCGGCATCCGCTAGCGCGCTAAATAGGACCTCTTTTAAATTATCCGCGCTTTTGAGGTGCAGTTCGGGGGGCCAATACTTTGGCGCTTGGAGTTAGCCCGGCGGTCTCCTCCCTAAGTAACAGGACCTGTGACAGACGTACAATAAGTACCTTATATGTGCTGTGCCGAACAACACACAACAAAAAAAACCTATACAGTGACACTCCGCTACAACGAATGCCGCTTCAACGAAATTTCTGCTACAATGAAAAATTCGTGATTCCCCATCAGCAGTCCATAGGAGTCAATGCATAAATATTGTCGCCACAACGAACACTTTTTCTTCGATCGCCCAGCTTCAAATAAATTTTAAAATGCAATTCCAGGCTCAGATACATATTGCTATGTAGTAAACCCAATCTTTAACATTTAAATACATTTTCAGAGCTTCAAAATGCGTCAACGAAGTCTAAAACACGCGTCGGCACCACCAAAAACTGCCGCTATACCAACGCTGTTTAACAAGCATAGGCACCGCCATTGCTCGATGGGGATGGCAATAAGACTGCCCTGCTTTTGTTTTGCCACTGGCTTGCTTTTGAGCCGCAGACGCACCGAAGCTGAAGCTCAGTCGCTCAGTTCATGGTTTCCTTCTCGCAGCTTCTGGGTTCAACCGCGGCACGATGCCTTTTCTCATTCTGATGCTTATCATTAAGTTCGTGATTGGCCAGTAAGGTAATCAGAGCTGCCGTTCGTCCGCATTATCAACAAAATCAGCTAGCCGCAAGTAATGGATGATAAGAATGGCATAGAATAATGCAAAAGTCGCCGCTCCACGATAGCCAGCCTCCATCTCGGCATTGTCGGATACTTCTGATGGCAGACAGCTGCATGTGTCAACGTGTTATTGCAACTGTTTGGTTCCTTCTCAAAAGCGGTTTTAGGCGTTGTTTCAGCATGCTTTTTACCATGGCCTTGCTATGCATGGATGAGAATCACGTCGTGACGCTGTTGGGAAAGAATAGGAAGCAGCGAACATTTTTAAAATTTTGAGAATAAACGTTCCTTTGTTTGACTAGCTCAGCTCAGATATATTTTTTTCGAATACACTAGAACAAAATTTTTGCTTCAACGAAATTTTTCCCGCACTCTATCAGTTTCGTTGTATCGAGGTTCGACTGTATCCTAATTATGCTATGCCCCTAAACAAAAATCATATTTTTATATATTTATGGAGGTGAAACCAATGTCTAGAAATAACTCAAACAAATATAAGTGAACCTCAAAAGGCTTCATGTGTTGCGCTCCACAGGGAATAAACGCTTCCTATATGGATTTTCATTCATGAAGACAGCCTTTTTTAATGCCTGAAGAAAAGAATATTCAAGAAGATGACAGGAAATCAGGATATACACACACACGGATGATGGGCCGAAAATCTCTGGTGCTCTGTTTTGTGCTCTTTTATTTTTTTCTTGCTCCAGTTTGTCCCTTTCAGATTAAAAGCACAATGCATGACGAGGACCGGCACGAAAGAAAGGCTGAAATAAAACGCCAACATAGTCACGCTTGTGTTTCTGAAAATTCAGTAAATGTCTGAAAGTGTTGTGCATGACTTCCCATCAAGAATTGCTACTGAAGGACAATTGGGCTGAAAATAAAGTTCTTTCTCTAAATAAACTTGTTTCTCTCTCTGTGGCTGATGAAGCAGACATTCGCATTAACGATCCGTCATATTGCTTCACTTATATCGCAGCACTTTCGCAAAATTAACGCTTGGCTGGACTTCTGACTCTTCTGAATTGACGCTTTGCCAGGCAGAATGAATTGTATAGATTGTATACACCAGAACACAGGGAGCTCAGTGCTTGCTGCCATATTGAAAATCGTGTGGATCTATCTGTTGCAAGCGCGGCGAAGCAATGCTCTGAACTGCCACGCAAGCAGACGCTCTGCAAATCAAATGTGAAACTTCACAACCCGAGTCCGGCTGTAAGCATGTTTCACGCTATACCTGTGCTGGAATTTTATGCTGATTTCGTGTTAAAGGTCAAGGACACCTTCCTCGACAGTCCTGAATGTCTACAGCACGTGCATTGCAGAATACGGAAGCAGCTTTATGAGGTACGTACTATTGGGATTGAATAAAAAGCAAACAGCGGAAAGCTTTGCTTTCGACTCGGTCTAACTGCAGCGTGCCTTGGCTGAGACACCGCAGAATTTGTGGTGTGGGCCGGGGTCGACATAGCGCTAGAATCTGGCTTCAACTCACGCTCATGCACCGCATGTGTACCGATTTCCAGTCTGCCGGGCACTCGGAACACATAGGTAGTGCATAAGTGCTAGCCAGAATAAGATTTTAAAATGCTGCGGTGACGCCAGCTGAAAGCATGTGTAGATTCCCCTAACTACAGACAAGGCATCTCGCAGTTTGACCGAGTCTAAAGTCGTGCTTTCCGCGCCATTCACGCATCTCGATAGTGGGCTTTTACAGTTGTACTAAACATGCGCTGTGCGTGCATTCACGCGTGAGTCGTAATATGTACATCCTATTATTGACATGCGGCCTGCGAAAGAGTACGGCAATAGCTTGCGGCATACTGTACGCAGATCGCTGCCGTAAAACGAAACAGCTGGAGCCGCGCTTGAATTAACACAATAGGTATACTTACTCGTACACGTCACTGGGCTCGTAGTTTTTCGTGCTGATTGTGATCGTATGCTAAGGTGGCGGAGCTCAGCGTTTTTCGTTGTAGACGGAAATCTGTGAAATCGCATAACACCGCACCGGCACGATTCCCGCGATGTGCTGTGTACTTCACAGGCAGTGCTCAGCAATCTCTTCTTCTTGGGCTGGTTGTTGTCACATCAGATGACAGCGCAGTGGTACCCCGATGAAATTTTATAAGCGGGTGCAATGTCAAGAGACGCTTTCTCACATTTAGCCACTGCATGCCATGCTAGCGAGGTGCGCCTTGGCAGTTCCAAGCAAATTATGGCGTCTCTGGGAGCTAGAGTGCACCGCGAAAGGCACCTGGGTGCGAGATAAGCGTCTCTCGTCTATAGAAAGGTCCCCGAAACAGTGGAATTGGTCTGGCGCAACTTCCATTTTCCTTCCCATTCATCACAGTTGCAAACGATGGAGAAGAAAAACTTGTGCAGAATGTCACACTCTCAACAACACTTGGTGACACTTATATCACTCGGGACCATAATTATTGAAAGGCCCCAGTGTCAGGGCCCTACATTTTCTTGACGCTGACTGACAACTCTCTAATACTGGTTGTAAATTGACAATTGCGAAGTAATCATTGTGAACAGAAGCCCCCGTCATGGTGGTCTCGACTGCTGAGCCACACTTTGCGGGATCTAAAGCGGCGGCTGCATTTTTAATGGAGGGGAAAGTGCTTGAGGTGCTTTGATTCGGGTGCACGTTAAAGACACGCATGCAACCGAGTTTGGCGGAACCCTCTACTACGGCGTCTCTCGCAATTCTAGGACACTGAACTTCAACAATTATTATTTTTAGGAGCATGTCTCAGCTTACATACTAGAAGTCTGGTCATAAGATTACAATATCACTGTACGATGATTTATGCTGGAAAAAATGAATTGGGCCGAACTAGAGTTTCTGTTTTGCGTGAGATGAGACCAAACCTTACCTGGCACGTAAAGTTGAGGCTTGGCATCCTTGAGCACTGGGCCTCCCTGGGAGTGATTGCTCTCTCCGACGGGCAGCATGCAGGGATCCTGCACAACGCATAGCATACTCAGTCAGGCGGATCAATTAGTGCTACCTCGCCACTATTTGGTGGCTGGCAAGTCTAACTGATGAGTGCGCTTCTTGGTATAGCATGATAAGTGATGGTAGCACAGGATAAGGACAGAATTGTGTCAATTGTCTTTTGTTCTTGTCCTTACTATCAATTATCATGCCAAGTCTACGTTCTTGGTAAGACGCCTCATCGAACACACTCCATAGCAAGCAGCCAGTGTATTGAGAAAGCAGTGAATGAGAAATATAACTCCTTTCCATTTTAGCTAGGCGCACTACACTTCTCAAATTGCAATCGCTTCAAGTGTCCCTGTGCTTATTTAGATCAGAACAGAATATTACGTGACGGCAGAGCGGTACACTTGAAGGAAAAGCCCCGTACCCTGGTGGCCGAAGAAGAGATGGCTGCGACTGCTGGCAGGCCGCCGGGCCCCGGTGTGACTCGAGCTGCCTTGGTGGCATCCTGCAGCACTGACGAGGCCGGCGGCGGCGCACCACCTGCCCCGGCCTCAGTCACGTGCAGCCGGTTGCGCAGGGTCACAAGCTCGCAGCTGAGGCTCTTGAGCCTCTGCTGCAGGTGCACCGCCTCATTGGACGAGGACGCATCTGCGAGAGAACAAATGCATTTGTCACGAAACCTGGATGTTTGTTTTTGTTAAGCAAACTAAGGTGCATTGCTAGGGCAGTTGCTAGCATCTACATTCAATCTATTTTTGCCAATTCAACGTTAGTCTAGAAACTTAGTACTACACTAGGCACCCAATTTCAAGACAAACTGGGCATGCACGTGCTTACACTCTTGAACCTTATTTCACACGTGCTAAAAAGGAACTTTTTCTTCACTTAGATCGTAAGAAATTGTAACGTATCACCTCTTTGAAGATTATATAGTAAAAGCTCATTAATGCTACACCCGTTAATTCGGAAATTCGGATAATTTGGACGGCTCTACTGGTCCCGGCCAAAGTGCATGTTAATCTATGGGACCAAACCTTCGTTATTTCGTCGGAATTCGGCTCTGCACCGTTTGATTCGGACAAATGCTGACGGCTGCTGCTACACAAAAGTGTGATAAAGCAGCGCTGGCACCACTGGAGTGAAACCGAAACCTGAGTGGCATCGCCATCATCATCAACTAGTGGGGGCGATCGCAGCGCCTCCGACGCCATTTTCCCTTGTGTTGTCGTGTCGGAACCATCTCTTCTTGCGGAGTTCTCTTTTTCTTCCATTGTGACCGTATTTGCATGCCACCACCATCGTGTGCTACAGTGATGGCAACGCTGAAAAAGGGGCAGAACTACAATGCGAAGAATTTGGCGACTAAAGTGGAAATTTTGGAAGCACTGAAGAACGGCAAACCGCGACAGCAGGTTATGACCAAGTACAACGTGAATTGACTAGAGTATAAAGTTGGGCATGTTGGTAAGACATAGTTGATCGACGTAGCGCGTTTAGAAACAAATGCTTAATGGTGCATTAATGACCGGCTCCGCGAACACGCTTGCAACGTAAGAAATGGTCGAGATGGCTTTCGGCACTACATTGCAGCACGTGTGGCTGCAAACCACTTTTTCATGGTACGATAATCATAGGAAAAAACAGAAATAAAGTGACAAGGGAGATTATTGAAGCAGAAAAGATTAATAGATTAGGGCTGAACTGCGTCAGCACTCCTTCTCTCGGTCTTTGTGAAAAAGAATTGACGTTTTTGAGATCATAAGTTTTTAGCGCATGGCAATAGAGGGTTTTTCATCTGTTTAAAGCGCTCCCCTCTGTCCCTTCCCTTGTCCTATGTTTCTAAACGTGCTACGTCGATCAACTACAATGTGAAGCGGAGCATGTTGGGAACGTACGTGAAAAATGAACAACAGATTCGACAAGCCTTCGAAAGCGAGCAGTTTTATGCCTCTAGAAAGCGGTTGCGAACCGCAGATCATCTCCAGCTCGAAGAAGCTTTGCTCCGGTGGATTAGTACTGACTGTCGCAACGCGCATCTGCCTTTGAGCGGACCTCTCATCATGGCGCAAGGTGAGAAGTACGCTGCAATGATGAACGTTGAATCGTTCAAAGCATCAGAAGGGTGATTTGCGAGGTTTCGAGAGAGACACAAACTTGTCTTCAGGAGTGTGTACGGCGAAAAGGCCAGTGTTGACGAAAGCGTGACCACCGAGTGGAGAAATGTGAAGCTGCTGGAGCACATCGCCGCATATGAACCACGTGACGTGTTCAATGCAGATTAAACTGCTCTATTTTTCAGAGCTCTGCCCAACAAGACAGTGACTTTCAAAGGGGATGCGTGCATTGGTGGCATGAAGTGCAAGCAAAGGATAACTGTGCTTTTTGCCGCCAATATGACTGGCACGGAGCGCTTGCCACTACTTGTCGTCGGGAAGGCACTTAAGCCACGTTGTTTTAAGAATGTCAAAAGCCTTCCTGTCGAGTACACAGCAAACAGGAAGGCATGGATGGCATCAGACATTTTTCGCGGCTGGCTGCAGCAGTTGGACCGGCACTTCACGTCGAACGACCGCAAGATAATTATGGTTGTTGACAACTACAGTGCCTATAACTGTACAGTCGAACTGAAGAGCATCAAAGTAGTTTTTTTGCCGCCCAACACTACGTCTGCTCTTCAGCCGATGGACCAGGGTATCATTCACTACGTGAAGTCGAAGTACCGCAAGCACCTGCTAGAGCGAATGATGCTATGCTCAGAAGCTGAAAAGTTGTATCAAGTGGACTTACTCGGCGCAGTGCACATCATCGCCCACGTGTGGAAAAACACTCCACCGCAAGTCATCGCCAACTGTTTTCGGCACAGCGGTTTTGTGAGGGCCGAGCATGCAGCAGTAGCTGACGATGGCATCGAGGAGGTGTCAGCCGAGTCCACCGACGATGACTGCCCGGCTTTCGATGCTGTCCTTCCCACAGATGTGACTTTTTAGGACTACATCGCGATTGATCATGGTGTCACCACGAGTGGTCTCCTGACCGATCAAGAGATTATTAATGATGTCACGGGTGCCCATGAAGACCACGATTCTGACGAAGAATCATGCAAGGAGATACAGCCGCGACCTCATCGCACCTCACGAGAAGTCTCAGAGGCGCTGTTAATATTAGAGGACGCTTGCCTGAACACTCCCGACTGCTTGCGTGCTGTTGGCCATTTGGAACAGTTAAGAAAAATTGTGATGTCAGCCAGAATCTGCCCGAAAACGCAGACGACAATTACAAAATACTTCAACGAATAAAGGTATGCTTCTGCAGCTTGATTTTAAATGTTGTTTTCCCTGTTCATTCGTTAATTCGGCATTCGGTTAATTCTGACAGTTTTTCTGGTCCCGTGAAAGCCAAATAAACGAGCTTTTACTGTAATAATAATCTTGAATTTGATAACTGCTTGCCGCAAATCGTTTGTTGATTTACTGACTGGTTGCGGTGACGTACAGGAAAACCCGGGTTCTAACACCGAAGAAATTCTCAAGTCATTAACATGTTAATCGATGAAATTAAAATGTCCATCGGTACTAGTAGCGTGACTGAGTTGAACAAAACAACGTAAAAGCTGGCATCAATTTAAACGAAACTGGACATCCTTTCGTCCAGTTTGTGCAATGACAGATCTAGAGTTGATGACCTGCAGAAAACAATTGATGATTTAGTTTTAAAGGTAGACGACCTAGAGAATAGAAAAGTAGAAGGAACAACCTTAAGAAATATAATAATATGGGGTCTCGGGTAGAATACCTCGACAAAGTTACCCACAAATATACTTCATCATGTCTTGGATGTTGATGACGTTAAAATTGGATGAATCCACCAACTGGGGAAGCCGAATGCAAGCAAGTGCTGTCCGGTAATTTTCTAGTGAGTGGGATAGAGAAGGCAAAAATACAGAAAAACTGCGGGAAGCCGAAAAGTACAGTATTTCTGAACATTATTTCTCTCGTGTCCGGAAAAGAATGTGAGGGAAAGGAAATAGAAAGGTGAAAAGAGTGATAAAGCAAAAAAGAACACCAAAACTATTCAAATTGGATGAAGGAAGCAGCATGATGGTTCCATTATACCCTGAATTACATGATTTCTTTCTGTCTAATTATCGCACTTCTAAAAAAATGGCACAATGTCACTATACACCGCCGTGCGCCACCCGATCCGAAATACGTTTTCTGTCATGAATGTTATCAGCATCATATCTGAATCTGCTGATCTCGAGTGTATAACTTAGATATGACAGTAATAACCGAGATGTGGCTTCACGCTAATATTTCGGATGAGATTGTCATGCCAGGGTCGTGTGAGGTTATTCGCCACAAAACGGGGCCCAAAGGCACGGTGGCATTGCAGTTGTGCTGAAGATAAACAACAAGCACACAGTGATATACCAACAATCAAATGTTATGGATACCGGTTCGCCTGCGCCAAAGCAATATTTTCGTTCCTACAATTTTTAGAGATTACCGAATGCCGATCTTTCAAATCTGGAAGACCTGCCTCACTTCATGTATGACCACTGGTAAAGCAATGTTAATTCTCAACATTCCCAAAAAACTAGAATCTGTAGAGTTTCATCATCATGTCGGCATTCCGAAATGATGCTTGGTATTGCTTTTGTAGCATCAGCTGCACTGGCCGAAGTTGAGCAGTTCAGCATGGTTTGTTGAGAGTCGTGATGCGCATGCCTGAGCACCAGTGATTTCTCACGGCGTGCAGCTGGCACGCTGCAGAAAACCTGGAAGCTCCTGGAGTAACGTCTCACTACTGGGCTGGTGCTTGAGTGGTATCAACTTGGTCGCTAGTCCGTGCATCCATCTGTCCGCCAACCCGTTCATCGATCTGTGCACGCGTCCTTCCGTCCGTATCTTACGCTATGTATATGCTGGGCACTAGCAATGAAAACACGAGCGGTGCACATGGCGGCCGGTCTAATAGCGTCCCCTCTAGCAGCGAGAAGTGTACACTCTAAGCCGAAATTCGCAAAGTTGGACCAACTGCAGTCGTTAAACCAACGGACGAACGGTTCGTCCAACAGAGACTAAACGCGTGACAGTGCGTGTCGTGCGGAAACGCCCGGCAGTGAAAGGACCAACGGGGAGGGTAACTGCGCCGCGATCACCTTCTGTCGATGCTGCACTGCAGTGCTCGGCGCCTTCGGCGATCACAAAAACAAGTTATATCGACTAAACGCCACTGTGAAAGAGAAGCACTATGAAACGAATAGAAGATTTCATGACAGGCAAGTATAACACGCAGTCAGTGCACACAGCAAGCGCCCTCGCGTTTCTACCATGCCGGCACGGGCGGGCCGAAACGAAGTGAGTCTCCGCGAACACGGGCAATGCGGACAACTCGCTCCAATGTGCTGAATTAGAACTAAGAAAAACACTGACAACGCTAATAAAAGTTAGCTGTTCGTCAGTGGTCGTGTACCCGCACAGTCAATGGCCACAACTTCAAAGCGATATATAGAAGAAGTAGGCTTCGTACGCCATCAGTATCAAGCCGCCTGCCGGTGTGAGTGAGTGACGCTTTGCCGGCACACGCGAAGGAAACGTCGCACACAATTTCTGTCACGGAAAAAAATATCTCCTGCATTAAAGCTCAGACAAACTTACGTCTTTTTCTCCATGCGACAATCGTTTTCAAACATAAAGCGTGCACGCGATCGCGGATACGACTAGTCGTGCGGCCGGCGGTGCACAGCAACTTATCAGCACGAAGAAAAAACCATGCCTGCGAACGGTCTCGTTGCTGAAAGTATACAGTTATCTACACCACTCTGTAAGACACCGCGAACATTGAACACCTACCTATTGTTCATTTGTGACTATAAAATAACGACGACGAAAATTCCACGCGAGCCGCATGTTGCGATCGCCGGTGGTCGTTTGGCCGTACTCTTCGTAAGCCTAGCGACGCCTTCGCAAGCCGACACGGTATAGCATCGGCTGCTTCGACAGCTTTGCTGCATAAACGCCGCTGCTATGTTTGTGTTTGCGGACTCGTGTACCAGCACTGCGAACGCTGGTTCAGCCGACACAATTGAATGTCAGCTTATAATTCTTAACCTTTGACTGGGGGGATATTGAAGGTAAGATGGATTCATATTAAAGGATCAGTGCGCTTCGATGCAACGAAGCAGCCAATAAAATTTTCACGTTACAGTGCCAATGTTTATTGTTTTTAAGCCGAGTAAAAGTCGCCCACTGGCACTACATTAGAGGTCAAAATACTGTGCTATATATATCTGACAGTTCGTTCTCAGTAGTGTGGGCGGTCAGTATTTGCGGTGTTTTGCTTTGAAACAATAGTGCGTATGCATATATACGTGTGGGTGTTACATGACCAACATGCTGCGTTATTCAGCGCTGATTAAATTAGGCTAAATATAAAATATACTCAACAAGTGCAGGGTCGCCATTTTTTTTTGTCATTTGTCCAGACGGTTCAACAGTTCGCCCCACTGAAGCATTCCACTAGGACCAACATTTAAACCAAGTGGAGTAAGTGCTAGGGGGTAACAGTTGAACCCTTGCAGTTATTCCCGCAGTTAGTCCAAAGTTGGTTCAAAAATTTGTGGCAGCCCATTTAGTCCCCTATATTTTTATTTTTATTTATTTATTTACAGTACCTTACAGAGCCCTCGAGGGGCATTGTGTAAGGGGGGCGGTACAGATAATATGTTAGAAAAATACATATACGTAATATCTACACATACATAGGCAAATAATGAATACAATAGAAAATGCAGTTCTACTTATGAACATGTAAGCAAAATACATACTAGAAAAGTGAGTACAGTATGTGAAAGTGAAATACAAAAATAACTATTATGACAGTAACTACAACCTAGCAATAGTGAAAAACATCGGCAACAGTCCTAGAAACGCTGATGATTACGAAGATGCGATAGAGCAGTTTTTGGTGCATAAGTATTTATTAAGAGTATGATAGAACTTTTTGTGGTCTTGTTCTGACGCAAGATCATCTGGCAAATCATTCCACAAACGAATAGCTATGACCAATGGCATACCCCACCAATGGCATACCCCACTTAAATTGACCAATGGCATACCCCACTTCAATTCTTTTCGGCTTAGAGTGTAGGTTCATCTTAAGGGGTGGTGATTTTTCGCAGACGTGAGCACAAGGAACGATCAATCACAGACAAACAAGCACCAGTGTCTAATAAGTCGTCCACGCAGACACCTATTAAAACAGATATCATATTACATTGACGCACTGAATGTATGTATTTTCGTTAAATTCAGCTTTTTCTCCACAAGCTGCAGAGTTTAGTTTTCTAGACGTGCCTGGCCGCGGTGGCCTAGTGGCTAGGGTACTCGGCTGCTGACCCACAGGTCGCGGGATCGAATTCCAGCTGCGGCGGCTACATTTTAGATGGAGGCAAAAATGCTGTAGGCCCGTGTGCTCAGATTTCAGTGCGCTTAAAAGAACTCCAGGTGGTCGAAATTTCCAGAGCCCTCCGCTACGGCGTCTCTCATAATCATACGGTGGTTTTGGGACGTTGAACATCACATATCACATCACATCAGTTTTCCGGACGTTGGTTGGTGAATAGCGAGACAGTTTGCAATAAGAGACGTAGAGTGGCGGAAGGATGATGGATAGCAGCGTCTAGTAGAGCTGTAAGGAGGGGTTGTCTCGGATGTTGCAGTTGGCGATGAGGAGTGACGTGGCGGCGGATTGTAAAGACGGCGTTGGAAAGTGGCCCCACTTGACCGATCATCCTATTCGTAAGGGTCGAATCTACCACGCTCGCCTGCTGACGCTTCCGACCGAAACATGCAATGTGGCCCCAATAGCCTCAGTAATAACAGATGGGACGAGGTGGTCGCCATTGTGGGTGAAAGGGCTGGCTAGGTGTACTCGTATCAAGGGTGACAGGCATCGAGTGTGCATACATCAGTTGCGAGACAGTTGGTGAACCAGCGAGGGCTTGTGCGTGCGTCGGCTAGAGTCGAGGTACCGGAGAGTCTACATATGCTGGCCCGGTCATGGGCGCCAACTCCTCTTTCACGACGTCGCGCAAAAGAGTGCTGGAGGGGGAGGTGGACTCAGGGTCACTGAGTGGCCGAAATATTTCAGCTCTTCCCCTATATTCACCCGGGTCATAGCACGTAATGATGGATGAGAGGTGCTGGTGTTTTCAGGGCTGTCCGGCGGTAACCGTTGGGACTCAAGTTCTTCTAGGCGCTGGCACGTGGCAACAACGTCGCCGGCTACTGTGGTCGGGTTTTGTAGACTCTTAGGCAAAATTAGCCGAAAAAGGAGTAACGGAGCCCAATGGGCGCGCGCGATGAACGGATAGACCATTGAGGAGCAACCACAGAGGGAAGCGTGCCGCGTGCAAACCACTCAGTCTCCAAACACGCTCCAAAGGGATGAACCAACCGAGAATTGCAGGCAGTGCGACAAGTGTTGCCAAGGTCACTAGCCATCCTCCTCCTCTCCTGGCTCAGCCTTTCCCCGTATTTTCCTGGCGACGGTTCGCGTTGCGTCGCGCTCGGAGTGCTCGACCAGGGCCGCCTGAATTCGACGGTCTAGGAATAACGACGTGGTGCTTGTGTGTACGTTGTAAAGGTAAGGAAGTTGATGATGGCATCCCACAGCTGCCACCAGTTTTAAAGGGCTTGAAGGTCGATGGTAGGCACGGCGGATATCTCTTTAGGGTAGCTGGCTTCCCGCCGTCGTCCGCATAGCCGATCTTCGCCTGTGAGGGGACGCGTTAAGAGAGGTAGAACGGAGATTTATTCACATTATTGAAGAAAGAAAAGAACTGTACATGGATCTAGAACTCGCACTATGTACAACAGCGATTCAGTTTATGATTCAGCTGATGATTCCAATCAAAATTCAGCACTGTTTACAAAAATGCTTCGGCTTTTATAGCCCGCCGTCACCGCTGTCCGAAGGAGGCGGTGACCATTCTTGCCACAAAGCAGGGGACGAAGTCTTTTTGGTCCACCCACCAGAAAGGGTGTAGATATTGCCCCACTCAGCTGGGTGAAACGGTCCAATGGTAACAGGAACGCACCACATAAAGACGTTACGTATGTTTTTATTTCACCTTGCACGTATTTCTCATATGCATTCGTATTCATCCTCTGTCATGTGTGACTCACTATTTTACATACTTATTGTGTAGCCGTGGGCACACACCGTGCTGAAGGCTGTGTGCGGCGTCGTCTGCGATGCCTGTCATCCCTCTCTTTCGTCAGAGCAGCTTCAGAAGAAATGTACGAGATGTGAAGGTAAAGTTATTTGTGTGTCATATTTTACACGTATTTTTATATTAATTTGTACTTACTTGTAATATGCGTAAATCTTCATCTTCTGTCACGTGTGTCTATCTATTTTTACAACCTTATTGTACGTACAGCCGTGGGAACACAACAGGCAGAAGGCTGCATGCGCTGACATCTGCAATGCCTGTCATCTATCGCTTCCGTCAGATGAGCTCCACATGGAGTGAACAAGATGTGACAATGAGACTGGACTTGTACGCTTCACCATGAATTCTCATAACAGAATGGAGAAACTTTATGAGTATGTAGCAAAATAAAAGATTTCGATGTCTCACTTCTGTCTTTCATTGTTGCCGTGACTACGAAATCAGTTACACATAGGTGGCTAACTACTTTTTCGCGTGTTATTTTCTGCGCTATTTGTTGCTCACTGCGCAGAAAAACAGGCGAAAAAAGTATTGGGCCTGGTAGAAAATAAATTAAAAAATTGCTTGAACTGGGGATAAAAAGTTCATCTGATTGGAGTATTTGAGTGGATCAACCGTTCGTCTGGCGAGGTGCAACTGTAAGGACTAACGGCTGCCCGGTAAGGTGTAAATGTGGGGATGAACGGTTGCCCTATAGGTGAAAATGTGAGGACTAAGTGCTAGTCATTTGACGTGAAGTGTGGGACTAACGGTTACTCACTAAGGTGTAAATGTGAGGACTAAATGTTAGTCATTTGGGGTGAACTGTGAGGCTAACGGTTACTCACTAGGGTGTGAATGTGAGGACTAAATGTTAGTCCCCAGAGCTCGTCTATGGGGACTAACTGTTAGACCTGGTGCCGTTAGTCCTTAAAGGAATTAATGGTTGTGGCAGCCCCATTAGTCCCCAAAAGGACGAACCACACACCCTTTTAACACCATTTCGCCTTGGAGTGTATGGTCAATGCATTGAACGCGACAGTGCCAATCTCTTTCAGTAGATGGCAGACCCTCTCTGATTCGGACATCGAAGTGCTGAAACGGCGACAGAGAGCAAGTACATCCTCTATGTACGAGGTGTAAGATTCACCATGTTTTTGCTTGCGAGCGTCCAGGGTCTTCTTCGCGAGGGCTGAAAGAACCACCGGAGTGCCGAAGATTTGCCGAAGCTGTTGCTCAAAATGTGTCCAGTTCGTGATATCCATTTTATGATCGAAGAACCACGTTTTCGCTACGCCTGTAAGATAGAAATACACACGGCGAAGCTTAGCAGGATCATCCCAGTTGTTAGTGGAACTCGCTCGATTGAACGGGTCCAACCAATCCTACACGTCTTCGCCTCGAAGCCCGGTGAACGAGGGCGGATCACGCTGGTGCCCAGTGATAATCCACGATGAATAGGCCGCACTAGCTGGCGCCGTGGAGTTAGATACAGGAGCGACGGTTGGCTCTTCCAGAGGCATGGTACCGAACACCTAACACAGGCGGCGACCTGAGCGGAGCTCCAGGAGGTACAGCGGGTGGGAGAGGACGGAAGATCGCTGAGCACTCTCCACCCCTTTTAACGCAACGGTGAAGATGAACTTTATTAGGCCCCTGAGACACGATTACGTGACCCCACCCGAGGCACAGAAAACAGGCAAACCAAGTTCCTACACCAGATGAAGATGACCCCTCATGACGATGAACATGCGTGACGAAGATAGATGTGCCTAATGAATGCCCAGAATATTACATATGTATTTCTATGATACAGCCGTCACGTCGCGTTAGCGCCAATTTAGTTAAGCGGCATCCGGTGCAATTGATTTACCAGTTCACCATATCTGGTGTTGCTAATACCCATGTTGCTGTTCACATTGTTACGGGACTGTTGACAACTGGTTATATAAAATCGAGGCTTCAACGGATGCCCGTCTGGTCGGAAAGAATCATTTAGTAAATGGCGAAAAACACCGACCACAAAAGAATAAAATATGACGTTTCAACACACATAACAATGCTCCCGTTCTGGGGGCCCGAAACGTGATTACATTTTTATTCTGTAGTGCTCATCGTTTTTTGCTTTTAAATGCGAAGCATTTCTTAGCGAACTTCGGCGACTTGGAGCGTATATATATATATATATATATATATATATATATATATATATATATATATATATATATATATACCTACCGATCTATCTATCTATCTAGCCGCTTACGTTTGAATGCTTTCGAGGTAACCCCCTTAACTTGGCGGGAACGAAAATTAGCATGGAAGGGTAAGATGGTTTGACAAGTATGACGCTCTGCTCAAGACCTCAATAATGTCACAATTCCGTCACGTACGTCGTCAAACACGTCCCGCCAGACAGTGGCACATACCTACGGGCGGGTATGTACCACTGGTTTGCGGGTATGTGCCACAGGTGATTGACACAGTATCTACCCAGGAACGACGAGAACACACATGGGCAATTTTAACGTGTGAGCGTTAAGAAATATCCGAAATAGGTAGCGTTAACCAGACGAATGCAAAGAATAAATGGCAGGGTTCTAGATGGAATCGAACCCAAGCCTTCTGCGTGGAAATGAAGCATTTTACCACAGAGCTACGCCAGGTCTCGGAACTACTTTTCAAATAGACGTTAATCTTCGTGAAACTTCAATAGTGGTTGCAGTGCCGCCTACTCAATTTTATAAACATTACACATGTGTTACTTTCACACATCCGTCACGTCGGGTTACCGCCAATTGGAGTTAGTTTCATTGCGGTGAAGTTGACTTATGTGAGTGTTCGGGGCCAGGATCCTCGCGAGCATCAGCGCTTCATATCAGCTTCTGGTGTTGCTAATACGTAGGTTCCAGTTGGCATGGTTGCGCAAGTGCAAACAACTGGTTATATAAACATCTGCAACTCTTCAACATGTATCTGTGCGTGAAACGTTTGTACGTATATTTAGCGTCATTTCATGACGTGTCAAACAATAAAAAACTGCAACACGGTCACCTTCCCTCCGCATGCTTCGCATAACGCTGATTCCCAGGTACGTGAGATCTGCCGAATTTTCTTATTCACTGGCTATATAAAGCATTTGAGAACTTCAATTCATGGCGAAAACGTTAAGACAGTTAAGCGGAAACGTTAAGATCCGAACCTGCGACCTTCACACGCGTCAGCATCGAACGCGTCATTCGAAGGTCACAGGTTCGGATCCTGCCTACGGCAAGTTATCTTTTCACCCGCTTTTTTTTCAGTATTGATTGATATGTTGGGCTTAACGTCCCAAAACCCCCATTTGATTATGAGAGACGCCGTAGTGGAGGGCTCCGGAAATTTCGACCTCCTGGGGTTCTTTACGTGCACCCAAATCTGAGCACACGGGCCTACAACATTTCCGCCTCCATCAGAAATGCAGCCGCTGCAGCCGGGATTCGATAGCGCGACCTGCGGGTCAGCAGCCGAGTACCTTAGCCACCAGACCACCGCGGCGGGGCCACTTTTCTTCATAATTACATCACAATTTGGTCTAATATCTTCCCCTATACTTTCCTTGACCTTATTGTCTGTTAGATCTCATTAACATTGTGTAAAACACGGAAAAACGAGCCCCTAGGTATACAATTATTTCCTTATTCATTAACGAGAGTCTCGTACTGGCGAACTGAGTGTCTTTAGGTTGTATACGAGAGACTACTAGTCAGCTGCCCACTCGTAACAAGTTCACGTGCTACGTGACGCCAAACAGGCTCAAGATGACTGTGCGCCACTCGCCGCCATGGCTACTTGTGGCGCTGACAGACACTCCCACGTTTATTTCACATATAGTGGGAATCGAGAGCGCCCTCCTCCCTGGCGTCTCGTTCCCCAGCTGCCACGCGCGCGCCGACAGCGTAGCCTGGGCGCGCATAAGCATCGGCATCCGCCAAGATGGCTGCCAGGGCGCCTCTTGGTCTGGGCCAACGCCTCCTTCAGGAAGATGCCTGCCGCATGAGAAAAAAAAAACAGCTGCCACACCCTTTCCCTCCTTTATTTTGAAAATTTTCTCGGTCGCTAACGTCACCTGTGGCAGACAATGCAACAACGCAACACTTTGCATAGCCTCCGAAACAGTGATGCACAGTTGCAGGTCTCAAACAACTCTCGACTGACGCGCCCCTATGGGCTGCGGATGAAAAACGCTTAGCTGGTACCGCCCGTCGCCGTGATGATGGATGGATGGATGGATGGATGGATGGATGGATGGATGGATGGATGGATGGATGGATGGATGGATGGATGGATGGATGGATGGATGGATGGATGGATGGATGGATCGATGCATGGATGGATGGATGGATGGATGGATGGATGGATGGATGGATGGATGGATGGATGGATGGATGGACGGATGGATGGATATGGCTGTACCCTTCAGATCGGGCGGTGGCTAGCGCCACTGAGCCGTAATACTTAATGAACCAAAAACTAGATTTATTTCTTTCCTTAAAAAGTGAGTTTGAGGATTCGTACAGTGCAGTAAAGAGTTTAATTTTCACTCGTGCCTTGACTTTAGCCACCAATCAGATAACCTCCTTCTAGTTAAGTCTACCCGCTTAAAGTCCATTTTGCCCTCCCGGTCCTTAAACCCCAGTGCTTTGAAAAACTCTGCGCCATCATCCTGAACTATAAGATGAAGCCCCTTACAGAACATTATCAAGTGTTCGGCAGTTTCTTCTTCCTATCCACACACACTGCATACTGTGTCTACCCCTTCATATTTATCCCGAATTGTCTTGGTTCGCAGTACTCCCGTCGGCGCCTCAAACAGTAGAGAACTACCCCTAGTGTTATCATAAATCCTTTCCTTGGCAATTTCCTGCTTAAATGTTCTATAGATCTCTAGTGCCGACTTCCTAATCATGCCAATTCTCCACATGTCAGTCCCCATTTTCTTCACTTTCTTCTTAACCGATAGTTCTTTTTGGTTTGGCCACCTGCTGTTTTCTAAGTATTTACCAGTCAATTTCCTGGTTCGCTTCCTCCATTTTGTATCGGCATTCTTCATGTACAAGTAGCTGAAAACCTTCCTAGCTCAACACTCCTCCCCTATTTCTCTCAATCACTTTTCAAATTTTTTCTTGCTGCTAGCTTCCCTGCCCTCAAATGACGTTCATTCCATATCACCTTGTACTCCCTGATTTGGTGTTTTCCCGTGAGCTCCTAAAGCAAGCATACCTATTCAACGTTGCCTAATCTCTAATCTTGCTTGAACTTCTGAACTTATGCACAAGACATCATTGCCAAACGTCAGCCCAGGAACCACGACCCCTTTCCATATTCCTCTCACAACATCATACCTATTATAATTCCACAGTGCCCTATTTTTCATCACTGCTGCATTCTTGTTACCTTCAGTCCTCACGTCCTTTCGTGTTCCCTCAGGTACTCGGTCCCATTGCTTATCCATACGCCCAGATATTTGTATTTATCTGTTATCTCTAGCGTGACCTCCTGTATTCTAAGCTCACTACCGTCATTGTCATTGAAAATCATGACTGCTGATTTTTCCTTCCTGAATCTAAAATCTAACCTATCTACCTCATTGCCGCAGATGTCCATCAATCTCTGCAAATCTTCCTTGTTGTTGGCCATTAGCACTATATCATCTGCGTACATTAATGCTGGTAGTGCCTGATCAATGAGTGTTCCTTGTTTGACTAAAGAGAAGTTGAAGCTCAGTCCACATACCTCTAATTTGGCCTCTAATCCTTGTAGGTACATCATGAATAATAAGGGTGACAAGGGACACCCCTGCCTAAGCCCCCGTTTTACCTCTGCAGGCTTGGATACCTGTTTTTCCCACTTTATAACTACCTTGTTACCTTTATAGATATCCTTCAAAAGGTTAGTGAGTACATGTCTTCCAACCTCCTGTGTTTCCGAAACCCATTCTGCAGTTCCCCAGCACCCCCTCATCCTCTATCCATGCATGCAGTCTTTCTTTTATATACTGCATCACCAGCCTGTAGACCACTGATGTCACTGTTATAGGACGGCAGTTGTTTATGTCAGCTTTGTCCCCCTTTCCTTTATAGATCATGCTCATCCTGCTAAGTTTCCATCCATCGGGAACTTCACCATCGATTATTATTTTGCTCACTTCCTCTCTCAAAGCCTGCTTAGACTTCGGACTTAATGTCTTTATCAGCATAATTGGAATGCCATCTGGGCCAGTTGATGTACTACTAGAAACCCTTTTCTCAGCCCTTTCCCACTCTCGTTGTGAAAATGAAGCCATTGCACCACTTGATTCGTCCTTGTCTATTGTGGTGCATAAATTACTTCTTTGTTGAAATTTTTCTGTCACCCTTGTTCTTATATATTCAATAGCTTTGTCCCCTTCTAGCCTAGCACCTTGGGCTACAGTTATAAAACTCTGCTCTAGGCTCGTCTCATTTCTTAGGGAGTTTAGATGGTTCCTAAATTTTGCAGCTGCCTTTCTATCTTTTTTATGTAATTTTGCCAGCCACTGAGCTCCCTTTCTTCTAATCTTTTCATTGATCAGAAGGGATGCATTCCTTCTACAGCTTAGAAAGGTTTCCCATTTTCTTTCGACATCATCGGTTGGTTCACCCCGCTGCTTAGCATGTCTGTGTTCCCTAGAGGCTTCCTGACGTTTTGCTATGGCTCTCTTAACTTCCTCATCCCACCAACTTTTGGGTCTGTGTCTTCTTTTCCGCGGTGACTTGTCACGCGTCTCAGCAAGCTCTAGCTCAAAGAGTCTAATTATCATCTATTTATTTATTTACTTACAGGTTACTGCTAGCTTGGGTGCCAGGCTTTGAGCAGGTGTGGGCGATACAAAAGAAGAAAACAGGATAACATACAAGCATAACAATACACTTCTAAAGGTACACTTTGAACCGAAAAAAAAAAAAACCCGGAACCGGAATATACTTTGAACCGGAAAAAAAAACTGTACAAGTGCAATCGGTAGGATAACAACTACTATTGAAGACTAAATCATGCCGAATTCAACAGGGCACGAAGAAAAGATGAGACATCAGAACATTGCACAACATTAGCAGGTAACAGATTCCACTCATGGCACGTACGGGGAAAAAAGGAATTTTTGAAGACGTTTGTTTTACACGAAAATTCAGCGACTTTCATTGGGCGATTGGATCGTGTTGGGCGGCAAATGCTCGGCTGGATGTATGCTTCCTTGTCAATTTGAAGTCTATCGTTATACATCAAATAAAAAAATTTTAGCCCATCATGATAACGTCTTACCGCAAGGCTTTCTAAACCGGCCCTGCGGAGAAGACTTGTAGGAGACGTTTTCCAGCTGTATGAACTGTAAACAAATCGCGCGGCTTTTCTTTGTATGCTCTCAAGCTTATTGGTATTAACTAGAGTGTATGGGTCCCAGATGATTGAAGCATATTCTAATAGTGGTCTGATGTTAGTTTTGTAAGCTAGCAGTTTGGTATCCTGAGAAGCTTTCGGTAACATTCTCCTTAAGTATCCCAGTTTTCGCATTGCCTTTTTCTGAATGTACGTGACGTGCTCCTTCCATTTCAGATCGGATGTGATTAAAACTCCTAAATATTTGAAGCATGATACTTCAGCTAGACTATGATTGTTTATTTGGTACGCGTGCTTCAACGGGGCCTTTTTGCGGGTAATGGTCATTGAAACAGTTCTTTTGTAATTAAGAGTCATCTGCCACCTAGTACACCATGTTTGTATTTCTTCAAGTGACGTGTTTAAGACGGCCTGATCGTTATGGTTGCAGATTTCATTGTAAAGAACGCAGTCATCTGCGAAAAGTTTAATTTTTACCGGTATGTCATGTACAATATCGTTAATAAAAACGAGAAAGAAAAGTGGCCCGAGAACAGAGCCCTGTGGGACGTCCGAAGGTACTGGCGAGGCCACAGAACATGCGCCGTTAACGGCTACGCTCTGTTGCCTGTAGGAAAGGTATGATTTAATCCATGCCACTAAAGTTTCATTTTTCAAAATGGCCGTCAATTTACTCAGGAATTTTAAGTGCGACACACCGTCAAACGCCTTCTCAAAATCTAAGAATATGACGTCCACTTGCCCCCGTTTGTTTAGTGTTGCAGCGAAGTCGTGAACCGTTTCCAGAAGCTGAGTTACAGTGGACCGTCCCCGGCGGAAGCCATACTGTCGGGCGCCCACAATGCAATTGCTCTCAAGAAATTGTGAAATGTGCTTAAATATGATATGTTCGAGCGTTTTGACACATGTTGTGAGAATAGAAATCGGTCTGTATGACGATAAGTGAGAACGGTTTTCGTTACCTTTCGGTATTGGAGTGATTTTAGCATACACCCAATCCTCGGGAAGTTCAGAGCACTCGAGAGATTTGTTAAATAGTAAACACAAGTACTTCGCGCACCACTCAGCATATCTCACAAGGAAAGCGTTGGGTATGCCATCAACACCTGGGGACTTTTTAACATCTAGATGGAGCAGAAGGGAAAAGACACCTTCTTCATTGACACACACGTCACTGATAGGAGGCACTTCAATGAAAGAAGGAAATTGCGGGATGTTTCCATCGTCATCAGTAAACACTGAACAGAAATACCGGTTCAAAGCATCTGCAACATCTAGGCTGTCGTAAACAGGCTCATCGTCTACGTAAAGGCTGATAATAGTGTTCTTTTTCTGTGCGAGATAACGCCAGAACTTGTCTGGAGACGAAATCATGAATTCTTTTAACAACACTTGCTGATAACGCTCTTTTGCTGTCTTAATTTTGTTTTTCAGTTGCATTCGCAAATCGTGCATTATATCAGAGGCAGCTGTTGATGGGCGCTGCTTACATTGCTTTCTTTGCTTTTTTTTAGTTTTCGTCCCATGCGTACGATTTCTTTATTCATCCACGGATTATCCTGCCTCAGTACTTTCCTCCGGAAGGGTACAAATTTATTCATTGTGTCAAACACTACGCTTTTAAAGAAACCCCAGATGTGGTCAATCGGATATTCTTTTGATCCGCAAGTAGAAACAAATTCAGGAAACGAGCTGTCAAGCACATCAAGTATGTCTACATCACTAGCACGTGTGAAATCGGGTATTAGACGTTGTTCTTTTGTAACTTGAAGCGGAGCGTTTAATTGCATAGTGAGGCAGGTGATTTTATGGTCCGATATACCCCGAAAAACCTCAACTTGGGGATTTCGTCGCATAATTCCGTTATTTACAAGGAACAGGTCTAAAACGGACTCAGCTTCATTTTGCACTCGGGTGGGTGTAGTAACCAGTTGTGTTAAACCAGTTGTGGAAACCATGAATTAGATTCGTGTATGTGCACACTGTCTTATTATCCTGCGTGATTACTTTCTCAATTTGTTTAGTGGCTATTTGAATTTGCCTTTCTGGATAAAAATTTTCCTGTAGTTGCTCATCTTGTCTCCTTCCCACTTTCACTGCTCTTCCAAAACTTAGCTTGATACGTATGTGATCACTACCCGACTTCTGGAGCCACCTTCATCTATGTGCATTTGTCTGAGCTTCTCATACATCCCTTGTGACATGAGTGCATAATCTATCGTCGACTGCAGCCTTCCTACCTCCCATGCTATTTGCCCTTCACACTTCTCGGTACTGTTGCAAATTATCAAATCAAACCTTTCACACATATCCATGATTATTTTACCTGTCGGGTCGGTATACCCATCTATATCTGCTATGTGCGCATTCATGTCTCCTAGTATAATTATATCGCACTCTCTTCCTAACTCCTGAATGTCCTTTGATATACACTCTACCATTGCCTAGTTTTCCTCTCTGGCCTTTGCTCCCGTCCACAAGTACACGAAACCAAGGAGTGTCATTTGACCTGCCACTTTCCCTTTTAGCCATAAATGTTCCTTGCACTCCTGCTTGACCCTTTGCCAGTCTGTATTTTTATGGATGAATGCCCCAATACCACCCCCCCCCCTTTCTGCTGCCTTCTGTTCTATTACAATATTCCCACGCGTAGTCCGGATTGTTCGGAGGTTGTTTCATGTCCCTGAGATGTGTTTCTACAAAACCGTATACCATCGGCCTCTCTTCCCTTAGCTGTTCTTCTATCTCTTCCCACTTCAGCCTGTTCATACCACCCAGCATGTTAATATACCCTATGTCTGAATTGGCTCGGCGCTCGTGGCTACGTCCATTTCTGCCCCGGACTCTACCTATCCTAGATACTGGTGCCACTTTGAAATCGTATCTGCCCATACCACCTGTCAAAGAGTCTCCCTGGTTGTTTTCCTCGTTACTAGCTTTCCTGCACCTCGAAGGGCTCGCTTGCCCACCAAAAAAGCTACTGCGCATCCTGCAAGTCGCCAACCCACCTCATGACCTAGCCGCCCATCGAAGTGAATTCTGTCTCGTTGAAAACCACCCCACCTATGCACCCCTCTGTTTCTTTCCACCACCTCAAAGCCTTTCTCTCGACTCATCCGCCATATCTCTTGGTTTGCGTTGACAACCGCTCTTTGCATGTTGCTATCACGCACCGGTGCCTCCGGTATCGTGCATATCACTACCTGTACCTTAGGAGAACTGGCGCGCATGTCATCGACGCCTTTCGCCAGTGTAGTTGCTAGTCCTGCTGTATCTTCATTTGAGACATCGTTTAAACCGCCTGAAATTATCACGAGGTTTCGCCTATCAGCTGTCGTTTTGAGCTTTGCGCTCGCTTGCCTCATGACTGCTTCCAGCTTGCGTCCTGGGAACGCCCCTACTGCAACCCTCTTGTCACCTCTTACCCTCTCTTTGATGGCTTCTGTGCATCGATTTAAATTCGAGTCCCCGGTGATTATCACATGCTGTGACTTTTCAGCTGGAGCATCCTGACCCTGGGGTCTACTTGCACCTGTGACGCCGGCTGCTTTGTCCCCTCTCAGCCCCACCACTACCTCGCTGAAGCTGGGCCTTGCCACAATTGAACCGGCTGAACCTGTTTTGTCCAAACTTGCTTGCTCTTCCTTCTCCACCATTCTGGTTGCCGGTTCCCTACTGTTCTCTCGGTAGGCCGCTTCTTCCCTATCGGAAAAAAACGAATGGTGGGCATGGTGGAAACCAGCACCCACCATTATAGTGGATTAATGTAGTGGGTGAATGGTGGGAAACACCCACCATGGCGCATGGTGGGTATGGTGGGTGCTGCAGTGCCGGCAACACTTGAGCGCGAAATGACGTCAAAATCACCGTGACGAGCTGCCACAAAAAATAAAAAATAATTCTATAAAAACGGTACAAAAAAAACACCCGTCCCGTAAAAAAAAAAAAAAAACAAGGCACCACGGAGGATCGAACGTGCAACCTGCGGAGTTTCATTTGAAGACGCTAACCACTGCGCCACACCAACATGACGGTGTTTGGGTGTTAAATACTTGGTTAGCATACAAACTTAAGGTTCAACTTAAGTCATGTTTGTCGTGTACACAACATAGACAAGATCTACGCCGGCTACTAAAAATTCCACATTTATTAAACACAAGCAACTGCGGCCTGTAACGATTGCCACTATGTTATTGGCACTAGTGCTATTTTTTCGTTTTACAATTCACAACTTCAAGGAAAAAAAACCAAGTGGACTGGGGAGCAGCAACTGTTTACCGGCGGGGTCTGCCAAGTTGAATATCCGTTTCGCGCTCGTTCTAAAGGGTGACATCTGCTCACGCTTTATGACGCTTCTAGGCTCATTTCATAGATACGCCCGCCTAATTTATTTGATTGAGTATTGGGATGCTTTTCGCGCAATGTAGAGGGCGGTCGCGCCAGCGCAATGCTGTAGCTCTTTCGCTAAGGCAACAACTACATAACGGCTTGGCCAAAACGAATGCAGTGTACCGGAAACATTACGCTATCATAATGGTTCACCAAGCACACGAATTGCCACGTCTGAGTTCTCGTACAAAAGCTAGAGAAGTGCCGGCGAGTGCGACCGGCGAGTGCGACCGGCGGCTTTCGGTGAGAAGACACTTAATTACGTTCTCTGAGAGTGCTTTAATCGCGTCACATTGATGTTTGTTGCTTCTTGAGCGAACACCATACACAATGAAAAATGCTTCATTTAGGTTAATTGATGCCATATGGCTGCGCTGTATTGTCACACTTAATCGTCGTAATCGTGTATTCTGAAACCCGGAAGCACGGATAACACAATTGTACGGGCTCGGTCAGTAGGCCTAACTTTGGTGGAAATCATGATGGTCGAACATGTAGTGTACAGATCCCAGCTTGGTACACTATATAATTTGCCCGCCATTATAAGCCCACCCATCATCTGCTTACTGCTTCCCAGCATTATCGCGATGGTGGGCAGAGCTTCTCAGCTTGGTACACCATGTGGCCCACCATAACAAGCAGCACCCATCATCTGCTTAGTGCTTCCCAGCATTATCGCAATGGTGGGAAGAGTTTCTCAGATTGGTACACCATGTAGCCCACCATAATAAGCACCACCCACCATTTGCTTAGGGCTTCCCAGCATTATCGCAATGGTGGGCAGAGTGTCCCATTATTGCCCACTATATAGCCTCTGCTTTTCACCATCATTTCCACTTTACCCATCATCTGTACACCATAACACCCAGTATGTCCCGGCATAACCACCATATTTTCCACTACGTCCCACCATCGCCATCATAATTTCCACCATGCCCACTATTATTTCCACTACGCACACCATGTTTTCCAGTATCCACCATGGCAATTTTTCCAATAGGGTTTGTTCAGCTTCGCCAGTGCTTCCTCGGCGGACTTCAGTCTTTCTCCCATTGCCCTCGTTTTCTCTTGCTCTGTCGCACACGCAGACTCGAGCTCGGCGATTCTCTTCAGGAGTTCACTCTGGGCTACCATCATTTTCTCCATTTTTTCCTCGACCTCACATTGCCTACACTTCGCGTCAGCCTCTTCTCCATCCGCTTCTGCGCTTAATTGGGTCCACTTTCAAACCCACTCCACATCCTGAACATTTTACAGTCTTTTTAACCATGTCTTTCTGACACAAATTGTCCCTATACTCGATAATTACTAAACTCGAGCCCTGCACTACGAAAAAAAGAAAGTCTAAGCTCTACTGCAAGAATTTGTGTGTTCAATGTACGCTCACCTCCCCCACGGGCTGGCAAAAGAAAAAAAACCAACACAAAATTTAAACACCCACAACCACACTAACTAATAAATACCTGGTGACTGGCCCCCGAAAAAGCCTCACCATAAAATAAGTGCTACGAAGATTACAACGGCTGCCTTATAATTATAAACACAAGCTCAAAACATGCAAAAACACTTATCTGCGCAGTAGATCCGGAGCGCTCAAAAAACACGTCCATCCACCGTGACAGCCCTAACTTAACCATGATAGTGTCGGTCGCGAGCGCCACCGCGCGGGGCTTGTTTAAAACTGAAGGCAGGCCAACTTCGCTGAGAGCGCGAGCCCTTCCTCAGGCATCTTTCTAGTGGAGGCGTTGTCTGGGCGAGTCGACTTTATGCACCACAATAGACAAGGACGAATCAAGTAGTGCAATGGCTCCATTTTCACAACGAGAGTGGGAAAGGGCTGAGAAAAGGGTTCCTAGTAGTACATCAACAGGCCCAGATGGCATTCCAATTAGGCTGATAAAGACATTAGGTCCGAAGTCTAAGCAGGCTTTGAGAGAGGCAGTGAGCAAAATAATAATAATGGATGGAGAAGTTCCTGATAGATGGAAACTTAGCAGGATGAGCATGACCTATAAAGGAAAGGGGGACAAAGCTGACATAAACAACTACCGTGCTATAACAGCAACATCAGTGGTCTACAGGCTGGCGATGCAGATTATAAAGGAAAGACTGCAGGCATGGATAGAAAATGAGGGGGTGCTGGGGGAACTGCAGAATAGGTTTCGGAAACACAGGAGGTTGGAAGACAATCTGTTCTCACTGACGCAGTGCATCGAAATAGCAGAAAAAGAACACAGACCCCTGTGGCTAGCATTCTTGGATATCAAGGGAGCGTACGATAGCGTGGTTCAAGAGGAATTGTGGGGAATACTGGACACACTAGGCGTGGAACATGCAGTCACTAATCTTTTAAAGGGTATCTATAAAGGTAACAAGGTAGTTATAAAGTGGGAAAAACAGGTATTTCGGCCGGCAGAGGTAAAACGGGGGTTTAGGCAGGGGTGGCCCCTGTCACCCTTATTATTCATGATGTACTTACAAGGATTAGATGCCAAATTAGAGGGATGTGGACTGGGCTTCAACTTCTCTTTGTCAAACAAGGAACACTCATTGATCAGGCACTACCAGCATTAATGTACGCAGATGATATAGTGCTAATGGCCGACAACAAGGAAGATATGCAGAGATTGATGGACATCTGCGGTAATGAGGGAGATAGGTTAGATTTTAGATTCAGTAAGGAAAAGTCAGCAGTCATGATTTTCAATGACAACGAAGGTAGTGAGCTTAGGACACAGAAGGTTACGCTAGAGATAACAGATAAATACAAATATATGGGCGTATGGATAAGCAATGGGACCGAGTACCTGAGGGAACACGAAATATACGTGACGACTAAAGGTAACAGGAATGTAGCTGTGATGAAAAATAGGGCACTGTGGAATTACAATAGGTATCATGTTGTGAGAGGAATATGGAAAGGGGTCATGGTTCCTGGGCTGACGTTCGGCAATGCGGTCTTGTGCATGAGATCAGAAGTTCAAGCAAGATTAGAAATTAAGCAACGTGGAATAGGTAGGCTTGCTTTAGGCGCTCACGGGAATACACCAAATCAGGGAGTACAAGGTGACATGGGATGGACATCATTTGAGGGCAGGGAAGCTAGCAGCAAGATAAAATTTGAGAAGCGATTGAGAGAAATGAAGGAGGAGCGTTGGGCTAGGAAGGTTTTTAGCTACTTGTACATGAAGAATGTCGATACAAAATGGAGGAAGCGAACGAGGAAGTTGACTGGTAAATACTTAGAAAACAGCAGGTGGCCAAACCAAAAAGAACTATCGGGTTAAGAAGAAAGTGAAGGAAACGGAGACTGACATGTGGAAAACGGGCATGATTAAGAAGTCCGCACTAGAGATCTGTCGAACGTTTAAGCAGGAAATTGCCAAGGAAAGGATCTATGATAATACTCGGGGTAGTTCTCTACTGTTGGAGGCAAGAACGGGAGTACTGTGAACCAAGATATATCGGGCCAAATACGAAGGGGTAGACACAGTATGCAGTGCGTGCGGAGAGGAAGAAGAAACTGCCGAACACGTGATAATGTTCTGTAAAAGGCTTCACCCTATAGTTCAGGATGATGGCGCAGAGTTTTTCAAAGCACTGGGGTTTAGGCACCGGGAGGGCAAAATAGACTTTAAGCAAGTAGACTTAACTAGAAGGAGGTTATCTGATTGGTGGCTAAAGTCAAGGCACGAGTGAAAATTAAACTCTTTACTGCACAGTACGAATCCTCAAACTCACTTTTTAAGGAAAAAAATATAGTTTTGGGTTCATTAAGTATTGCGGCTTGGTGGCGCTAGCCACCGCCCGATCTAAAGGGTACAGCCATATCCATCCATTCATTCATCCATCCATCGACCGTCGGCTCCTTCCCGCGCTGGCATGTCTGGGCACGCTACGCTGGCGTGCTGCGCGAGCTTACGTCACAACGCAGCGCCATTTCTCATTGGACGCGCGTGACATCCTCCTCTCCTACGAGCTATGTTGCGCCCGACGATTCGCTCGTCGCGGCAGATGCATAGAGAAAGAAGAAGACAAGAGAGGACACTCCGCGAAACCTGGCCTCAGGAAGTGCGTCACGACTACGTAACGAACTAGTGCTCTCACCAAACTTCAGAGGGCGCAAGCGCAAAAAAAAAACAGTTATAATCAATGCAACAAAATTGTTTTCACAAAATAATAATTATACGCCCAAACTTGGTATGTTCTTTATACATATAAACAATTTATTCAACACACCTTACGTGATTATTTTTTTTTCAGCCGTACTGTCACAAACACCATCTACCCAGCGACAAGCCCATGCATGACTGACAGCGGGAAGCTTTCGTCGCTTTCGTCAACGTCGGCTGCGTCGGCGTTTTCGTGCGTGAGATAACAGGTGAGGCACGTTTTTAAGCGAAGCTTGTTGAATGACATGTTGTTGGTCTTGTTGGGTCATTTTTTTCAGAAAACGGTTACACCTGCGCGAATAAGACACCATGCAACAAACATAGAAAGATGCACACGTTGCGCTTCGTGTGTGCGAGTTTGTTTCTTACGTGGCGTCTCATTCACGCAGTTGTAACCTTTTTCTGAAGCTTGTAAGGACTGGGAGGTTCGCTAAAAAGAAAGTTTGTGGCTCTATGCGGCGGCTAGACGGGAACATTGTGCAACGTATGCAGTATAGCAAAGGCGGCACGGCGTCAAGCCGAGGCGACGCGTGCTGCGTCTGCCACGGACGCGAGCGTCTGTGCGCTGAGCATAGCTGGGCAGCTAGGTCATAGACTCGGTGGCTCGGTGCAAAATATTGAGAAGCGTTCGCTGGGCCTCGCATGCTTCACGACGCGTTTCCCGAATGCTCGGAACACGAATAATTCTTAGTGTGCCGGAGGCAAATCTGGACTAGCTAAGTGGCCATCATCTTCGTTTCTTCGCTAGCCTTGTGCCACTAGTGCAAGCTGCTCAGAAATGTTTTTGACATTTCCAATATAATTTTACTGCACAAATTTCAACTACGATTTTTCTTCCCAATGTACTGCTGATACTGCGTACGTACGAAGGTGTTCTAAAGTTCCCAGGCAGCGATACCATTGCATTACAAGGGATAGCGGCGTGGAAACTTCTGAAGATCTTTGTACGTGGTCTTGACGTATATTTTTGTAAGTCAGAGTTTTATGGGTCAGAGATGTATCACTGGTTTTGTGTTGTGCATCGATTAGCTAATCATTCAAAGGGGTTTGTTGGTACACTTATGACGTGCACATATCTTTTTCGTAATTTCACAGCGAAGCATCCACTTACTAACATTTTCAGACCGCGCTGATGCCATGCCGTCCGGCGGTCGAAGCTACGGCAGCTACTGCTGTGTATCGTGGTGCTTCAACAATGGCAGAACCCACAAGAAGCCTGGGACGAATTTCTTCCGCATACCACGGGACGGGAGGTGTGTTAAAGCTTTTGTATAGTTTGCATGTCTTTAGGCTTACTGTTAGTACTTGCTTAGTGAGGGTAACAATAAAAAAATCACTATTCAAGCACTTCCCCTTTCAGCTGATAGTTCATTGCCAATGCAGAATGAAAGCATGGATGCAGTATGCTGGACGCGATGATCTCCTGAGTAAGCCGGCCAGCCTATTGTACGCAACGTACAGGGTTTGTAGCGACCATTTTACTGCTCAAAGTTTCATGGACTCTGGGCACACAAGGCTTACAAGAATTGCTCTTCCCAGTGTGCAACCAGCTGCACCATGTAAGTGATTGACTGAAACTCAAATATGTGCAATAGCAGCCACTTGTATTGAATCAGTGGCGACAGTTAATCGCGAAGATCTTTGTAACCGATGGAGAAACCTCACTATAGAAGTAACACTTGGAAAGTCTTAAATTTTGTGAATTGTGGGCTATTACCTTCCTAACAGCAGCTTTACATTTCTGTCGTTTTTTGATGCTCTTGACCTGCGCAACTTGTTTTGAAAGACTTTAAATGGCTATTTCACGTTATCTTCAAGCCTGAGTGCACATGTACATATACCTTTCATCGGTGAAAGCTGGCACTGTTGATAATTCCAAAAATCACAAATTACTTGTTTCCTAATTGGTGCCTTCTCTTTTCTTCCACGTTTGACCAATTTATGCGTTTGAAAGAGCTGTTTAAGTTTCCCCATGCTACAAGCTTTGTAACTTGTACCAACTGCACATATATGCACGTTCTCCGAGCGTCGCTTCAAATAGTGACTGTGACATGACTGCAGAAGCTGCACTGCAAGGTGCGGATGAGCTTCAGTTATTGTTATTTTAAGCCTCTTACTGACACATTGTCGTAATTTCATTTCTTCAGAACCTGCGGTAGAGGCTTCAAAAAGCAGCTCCCACACATTGAGGTGCCCCGATGAGCAGGGTGCGTTCAGTGTCGCGATTTCTTTTTTCTACCCAAATTGACTGTTGACCAAACCTCTGCAGGTGGCAGCTCCCTTGTAGCTGGTGAAAGAATTTCTGCTGACTTCGTCTTGCCGGAGAAAACCTTAACCAGTCGTTCAGCTGTCACAAAAAGAACTTAATTGACCGGTAAGTTGTATGTTCACTTCAACACCAGAGTGGATTGATATTGAGACTTCCGCAGGCCGCTCGCAAGATTGTTCCGACAGCACTGTCCGAGGCACTGAACAAGCTTCACAAGACCCTCCAGAAGATGTCTCCGCCAACAGCTCCACGTCTGAGTGCCCTAGAGAAAATGGTGACTATGCTTTTATTGCAGCTGTTTTTAATGTGCTATTTTATGTTTAGGACATTCTGAGGAAACTATCCTCAAAAGGACACTACGTGTGCACTTACAAAATGTAAGGGTGGGCTCTCAGTGATTTTCATTTTTTTGTGCATAGTCAACATTGTGAATGGTTTGTTTTTAGGTAGAGGAATCGAAAACTTTGCACCACAGAAAGTTGTGCACCTTGGGTCTGAAAGAGCGAGGAAAGTGCTCGCATGGGATTAGTTGTTCTTCGCTTTTACATCCATTTTTTGTTTATTGCAGTGCGTTCCTGTGTGCCAGCGACAATGTTTCCATCAATGAAGTACAAGCAAACCATTAAACATCTGCAAGCCAAAGTAGCAGCACAGCGGACCCACCAGTATTTCACAATGCTCAAAGCATACCACGTCCCCAGCAAACTTTTTGGGAATCTCACTGTGCCATCAGAAGCAGCTTTTGCATACGTACAACTTGAATCTCACTTTCTTGCCATGATTGAGGCCACTGCACATCACCTGAAAGTGTGCGATGTTTTGTATCACCATCTGTCAAGTGTTGGCGACTTTCATTTCTGCTCTGCTGGTTGTCGCGCGAAGTTTCTGAAAATGTTTTACCGGGTTCGTTTATGTTGGCATGTGCGTTTTGTGAACCGAAACTTGGATAGGGTTAGATTCCAGTCTTCAATCTCAGGCATACAGCTTGACAAGTTCAAAGGTTAGCAATTAGCGGCGGGTTTACACTAAAGTATTCGAGTTGAGCCGAATCCTGCAATAGCTTTGTTATGTTATTACTTCGTTACAGCAGATTTCATTATGGTCTTATATGCTTATATTCAGTTCAACTGGACTAACCACTCCTTCGTTGCATACATTGTTTAGGTTACCCGCTATGAGGAGTAGGGACACTGTGTATTCGCTCGAAGTGATTTGCATAACCTTAAAAAGAATGTTGGGTATCCTGTCTGTATTTTTGTAGCAAATGCGGGCAAACTGTACACTTTACTGTGGGTCGCTTGGTCCTTGTGTATGCTTTATCTCTCCAGCTCAAGTAATATATCGATAACAAAACCGCTTGTTGAAATGTCTTCGAGCGGGTGAGGAACGCAGTATGAAGTGGGCACGGTTCACGTTATCACGCTTTTCGTATTTTAGCTTCTCATCAACCTCCTCATCTCGCCCATCAAAATTTTCAAAAGAATACCCAAACTTGTAGCGTTTGATTGGGCTGCGGACGCTGCCATTTTATTTTTATATAGCTTATGAGTGATAACGTACGATGTAGAGCCTTTGTGAAAAATAATGAGCCAAAGTGGTTTACTTCTGCTATTTATCAGCCCTGTAATACTGCTCTCGTAGCACCAATTAAGGTCCACAATTCTGGATAAGTGATGACTACAATCTATTTTAGCTCGCAAGCGTCACAGCAACACCCAGACGCAAATCTCTTGGGATCTAAAGTTTTTGATGAAGGCGACGCATAACAAGAGCCACAAGACCTGCCAGTTTGTAGTATAAAGTTTGTCTTTCACGTAGTGAGCAAGCTGCAAAGCCCTACCTTTCTGAGGACAAGCAGGCATCAAGTCTGCTTTTTTTCATTTCGGACTAGCTGTTCTTAAGCACAGCCAGCACACTGCACCTTTGCCTTTCTGCTATATTGTGTCATGTGGTTTCTGTGCGCTCTTTTTTTCTATGCATTATTTCGGTTAACCCCCAGCGTGATTCGCGACTTCATTGCTGTGTATGTCACTTCTTCCTTCTTCATCAGCATTGTGCGCTGTGTTTTGCCATAGATCCTTACTTACCCACTGGCCCGGTGTGTCATACTTCACCAGCTTCTCGGCTTCTGCCAACTCTAGCGATGTGTGCGTTGTCTGTGTTCTCTCTGTATTTGTTACAATTTATTTGTAAGGCGAGATGCATTTGTTGTCTACCTTTGTCATATTGTGCTTTTTATATTCTCATACTCTACCTTGCCTTTGAATAAACCATTGCGGATACTCTCTCTTTGACTGATATATACATTGATCACTTGTTCCAAAAGAAAAACACAAGCGCGATGAATAAAACCATAGTGAATTATCATTACCTGCATCTCGTTTTATTATAACTTATTCGAAATAAAAATCACGTCACGACCAATTCGCACAAACCACTGAACAAAACAAAACAGGGAATCGCTAAATCAAAACGACCTACAAAAACTATCCATTTGGGCGTTGAAAAGTGGTCTGAAATCATGAACTTTCGTCATAGCCAAACGTCGGTTACGCAAAGTAATTCAAAATTTGCGCCAGTGAAACCGAAACAGGAAGCGCATGCCACTTGCTCTCACCAACCACCAGGTGTGCTAAGGTCGATTGAGCCGCTGGGGTCTACGGGAGTGTCCACTCTTCACCTTTTTTTTATTTCTCTATGGCAGATGCTCTCAGACCTCCACGAGAGGTTGACGCGCTGCTTAGCAGGCGGCTTTTCGTTCGAGAGTTCGACTTCGGCCCTTGTGCGGGAGTCGTAGCACCCTAGGCAAGCGTACTTGCTCGGTCTTGCGGAGCTCCCTATACGACCTGCAAGCCCGTGAGTGTCACACTGTGCTGCATCTTGGGCTAATAAACCCGTTGTTGTTGTTATCCTGCCTCGTGCGTGGTTTCTACGCCGTGCCGGAGAAAACGATGAACCCGGCCGCAACGTCTTCGCACGCAGCAGCAGTGGAAGACGTCGCATCCCTACACGGTTGCGCATAGTAGGTAAGCCTTGTGCAAACCTATCTCCACATAACTGGCGCCCAACTTGGTTTCAGTATGGCTTCTGAGCAGACCCCTTCGAGGCGCTCGTTCCTGTTCGATCCTGTGGCGACGGACTTGATCTCGTTCGAGGCGGACGGCTGCAACAGCGCGGGGTGCGGCCCTCTCGGCGACCCTCTGTTTTCGTTCACCGGGAGAGATCCCTTTTTCGGGGCCCCCCGCGGTGATGCGAGTCGCTTGAACGAGGACCACAGTCCTAGCCAAGCCAGTAACGAGCTGTATCAGCTGTTCGAGACTCACGCGCTTACGGGCCCGTCCCCGGTGCAGTCTCCGCTCGCTGGCCTTTACCCGTCAGCAGCACGGTTGACAGCTGAAATCGCCGCACCCAGTCCTTCCTACCGGGGGCACTCAGGTGTTGGCGGGGACGCGCTTACTGACCCGTCGTGGTCGCGAGCGCAAAGGGTTGACGATGTCGTTCGCGAGCCTGCTCGCTTAACCGACAACGTCGCCGCGTTCACTGACCTTCGTTGGCCTGAGACTCGCGTAGACGACGCTTTCGACGGACGTAGGCCACCGTTCTCCTCTGTCGACCCGTTTGCCAGTCGCGCGAGGCCTCAAGCACCAGTCGGAGCGCAAACCCAACCCTCCTCTATGTCGTGTACTGGCCCTTTTCGGTCGGATGCGCATGTTGGGGAACAGGCGCGCGCACCTGTTACGGCCGCGCCCGCGTCTTAGCAGTCACCACTGCACGCAACTGCAGCGCAGCTCCTAAATGTTCTGTTGGATGCGGTGCGCTCGTCGCCTGTGCTTTAAAGGGAGACCCCGAGTCCCCTCAGCCAAGCGTTCCGAGTAGCTTAAGGGTACCTCTGCCAGAGTACAGCGGTTATTCGGACCGCATCAGTTCCACAGAGTACCTCGATGCGCTGCATTGCTATCAGCAGGCTACGAGGCTGAACGACAGCGTTATGCTAGGCTTTGTTTTGCCCGTGTCGCTGACAACCCAAGCGGCGAGGTGGTACCGGTTCGTCGGCCACCAAGCTCGCTCAATGGAGGAGTTTCAGGCGCTCTTTCGTAGCGAATTCCTTCCTCCTGAATACGAGCGCCGCATGCGTCGCGAGTTAGAGCTTCGCACACAGCATCCCGACGAATCTCTTCTCGAGTACGTTCGGGCTTTGCAGGAGCTCTACCTCCTTGCCAATCCTACGGCATCAGACGCCGAGAAGGTGGAGCGAGCCATACGCCAGGCTCATCCAACCTTCACCGCTTACCTTCAGAGCGCCCATTATCGTGACCTAAACGAGCTGGCATCCGATGCGAAGCGTATTCAGGGCGACATTCTGGCGGCGCGAGCCTATCGCCCACCGCCGTCCGCGTCTCTCGAGCCTCGTTGCGCGTGGGCCGGTCGTGCCTCGTCACACTGGGGTTCCCCGAACCATGAAGCGGCCTCTGCCGCGAGGGACCGAGACGCGCTAGACATGTCGCACTGCGCTCTGGACCCGTACTCGTACGGCCGGGCGGCCACCGTTGCTCGGAAACGTGAACAAGAACGGAAACCCCGTGCACCAGTGCACGAGGGGATATTCGATCGCGGAGCCCCCACTGCGGCTAGCGAACGGACACCTTGTAGCTCGAAAGGATAGCCAAAATCCCCCCCCCCCCCCTGCAGGATGAAAAGGCATTGTATGCTTTCGTTGCCGTGAGCGTGGTCACACCGCGCGTGAGTGCAACGCGCCCCAACCGACACAAGGGCCTCCTCACCCGTCGGGAAACAGGGTGAGCCGTCGGCGAGCTCCCCCTTGCCGGCGGCTGCAGCAGTAAGAGAGCACGGGAGTGTAACACAACCTCTGGCACCGATGGCGTGTCGCGCTGGACATGACATTCCAGCCACGCCGGTGCCGTTCATCGCCCTTACGATCGCTGGTCGAGAGTTTGCGGCGTTGCTGTATAGCGGGGCTTCTATCTCGCTGTTCGGCGAAGAGGTTAGGGCTCATTTGCGCGACCGCTCTGTCCGCATTCGAGCTTGCGAAACTGCCTTCCAGCTCACCAGCGGTACCGCCACCTCGTGCGGCGCTGCGAGGTTGGTTGTGCGTTGGGAGAATCGCGCACGCCGACAGCGCTTTGTGCATCTCCTTAGTCTTTCCGTGCCTGTGATTATCGGTCGTGACTTTCTCGCGCGCACAGGTATCGCGATTGACGTCGCAAGCGGAGGCTACAGGGACGGCCCTTCCGGCGCCCTACGACCTTTCGCTGCACCTCCCGTGGTCTCGGCTGCCAGTAAGTCGCCGGACGCCACGAGGAAGAAGGAGGAAAGGAGACTAAGCGTTGCCCTCGCGGCCTACGTCTCCCCCTCCGACGCCAAGACTGGTCATTTGGCCAGTCTCGGCGGAAAACGGTCCGTGCGCACAGCTTTCCCTCGAGCATAATGCTGCCGCGGTGAACGAGGTCTCGGCTATGCCGGTGACCCCCCCCCCCCCGCTAAGCAGCAACTCGAATGGCTCGCTGCCGCCTTTGCCGGACAGCTTGTCGAAACGCGAGAAAGCACGCCTGTCGTCGCTGTTGACACGTTTCAGCGACACGTTCACGGAACGCCCGCGTTACACCTCTCTGGTGAGGCACCGGATTGACACAGGCGACACACAACCATGGAAATGCAATCCTCGCCCCATTAGCGCGGCAAAGAGGAAAGCAATTGACCAGGCACTGGATGAGTTGATTGAGACCGGAGTTGTCCAACGCTCAAACAGTCCTTGGAGTTCACCGGTGGTAACGGTCCCCAAAAGAGACGACTCCCATCGGCTCTGTGTGGACTACCGCCGGCTGAACGAGGTCACAAGGAAGGATACTTATCCTATGCCTAACGTTGACTCGATCGCGGCTGCTCTAGGCGGTGCTTGCTACTTCAGCACCTTGGAAGCTAGCCGCGGTTACCTACAGATTTAGATGGAGCCGGCTGACGCGGAGAAAACTGCGTTCACCTCTCACAGAGGTTTGTGCGAGTTTACCCGCATGCCGTTTGGCTGTTCTGGAGCTGCAGCTACGTTCCAGAGATTGATAGACCGCGTTCTAGGGGACGCTAAATGGCAACACGCCAAGGCGTACCTCGACGACATCGTCATCTTCTCTCGAACGTTCGAGGAACACTTTCACCACTCGGAGGATGTCCTCGGGAGGTTGCGTGCCGCCGGGTTGACTTTGAACCCGAAGAAAGCTCAAATAGCTGAGACTCGCATTTCACTATTAGGCTTTATCATTCAGACCGGCCGTGTTCTGCCGTGCGAGGAGAACGTACATGCCATTGTGGAGCACGCGACGCCGGCAAACATTCAGGACCTGAGACGCTTTTTGGGCATGGTGAACTACTATCGACAGTTCATCCCAAACTGTGCGGCCCTCCAAGCGCCCTTGACTGCACTCTTGAAAAAGTCGGCACGATGGAGCTGGGGGCCCGAACAAGAGCAAACCTTCAAGGCGCTTTCCGAAGCTCTAGTGGCCACAGCCGAGTTAAAGCTGCCCGACCTGAACAGGGAGTTCGTTGTCCAAGCGGATGCGAGCGACCTGGGTCTCGGCGCGGTACTCCTTCAGGAGCACGACGGCGTCCTCCGGCCAGTCACCTTTGCGAGCCGGTCACTTAACGCCGCCGAGCGTAACTATAGCGTCACAGAAAGGGAATGTCTCGCTATAGTTTTTTGCTGTCCGGAAGTTCGACTGCTATGTCGACGGCGTGCCATTCGTGGTGGAAACGGACCACATGGCACTCACCTGGCTTAAGCGCTTGCGCGAGCCCTCGGGCCGCCTCGCGCGCTGGGCGTTGACCTTGCAGCGGTACAACTTTGTTGTGCGCTACAGGAAAGGAAGTTCGAACGTCGTGGCTGACGCTTTGTCACGTGCCCCCATTTTGGTGTCCGGCACTTGTGTCCGCCAATCTCGAGAGCAATCGCATCAAGTACACCCTGGGCCCTCTGACTCCAAAGGGTCGAAAGGCGGGAACCCCGATGCCGAAGTGACTTTCGAGTCTACAGCCTCGGGTGAGGACGCATACCTGGTAAACCCTGTCACGTCCGCCAGTATCGTCTTTAGCAGAGAGGAGCTGCTCAAGGCACAGCAGGACGATCCGTTTTGTCAACACATCGTTGACGAGCTCAAAGAGCTGAGCTCCCAAGCGGAGCGGGGCGGTCAAGCCGCCGGGCGCGAACAGATAGCTGGTATTGCTGTCGGCGCCGAGTGCCGTACGCAGGCTGGTATTGCTGCGGGCACGTTGGATTCGTATCTGCTTGATGCCGACGGCGTTCTCCTGTGCTACGTTCCATCTGAAGAAGCTCCCCAGGAGTCTTTAAAGGTGGTGATACCCCGCAGTCTAAGGAAAGCCACCTTAGGTTATTTCCACGACTCGCGGTTGGCCGGACACGCGAGTGGCCTTTGACTTTGCAAAAGTTGTGCCGCTCCGCAACCTGGCCTGGCATGAAGCGCGACGCCCTTCACTACGCCCGCTCATGCCGCGTGTGCCAATGCGTGAAGCCTCGTGGGGGCAAGCCTCCCGCGCTCATGCAGCCGATCGACAGCCAACAGCCTTGGCAGGTTGCGGCCTGTGACATTATGGGACCTTTCCCAAGAAGCCGGAGAGGCCATGTTTTTCTCCTGGCTGTCACAGATCACTTCACGAAGTGGGTCGAACTGTTTCCCCTTCGGAAGTTAACGGCACGCGTAATCTGGGACAAGTTGACCGAGGTCTTTACCCACTTTGGCTTTCCGGCGGAGTTGATCACGGACAATGCGTCCTATTTCACGGCCAAGGTGTTTGTGGATGCGTGTGCTGCCTTTGGCATTAAGCACCATAAAACAACCACATATCACCCACAGGCCAACCCGACCGAGCAGATCAACTGGAACCTCAAGCCCTTGCTGACAGCCCTTGCGCAGCAACACAGGGATTGGGATGCTTGTCTTAAAGAGATCGGCTTCTCCTTGCGGTCTACGGTCTCTCCTTGCGGCCGTAGACCGTAGATCGGCTTCTCCTTGCGGCCGCTTTCCTCAACTTTGGGAAAGAGCTGCCTAACCCCATGAGACCACGTCCTACGGGGCGGAGGCGGGGCAAGCGCCGCGAAGGTCAGCCCGCCTGGCTACGCGGCGGAACTGCGCTCACGGATGGACGCGGCCCTCGACCTGGCGCGTTCCAACCTGGCAAAAGCGCGAGCTGCTCAGAAGGCTCCATACGACTGGTCGCATCGGGATGTCCGTTACGATGTCGGCGATCTCGTCCTCGGGCGCAATCACGTCTTGAGTGACGCCGCCAAAGGCATCTTATCCTCCCTTTCGTCCAAATGGTTGAGCCCATACCGAGTGCACACCAAAGTGTCGCCCCTGGTATACAAGCTGGCTGACTCCCAAGGGAGACCAGTCGGCGGTCCAGTTAACGTCTCCGACCTCAAACCTTTCGTTGCCCGCAGCAACGACTTCGGGGAGGGGGAGGCGGTCACCGAACCGCAGGGAAACCGGGATAAGGCTGGTTCCAAACCACGCCACCGGTACAACCTGTGAAAACGCACCTAGGCTGATTTTCGCCCCCGGCATGTAGCGGGACGTCATCCCCTCAATGTAAGGGAGCGGAGATTATAGCTGCTGTGCGATCGCCCATCCAGCAGCAACAGTAACGGCTACCTGGTGAGCTTTCTCCCTGGTAACTACATTACGCGCGCTGCGCACGGAATATTCACTCAGTTCCCAGCGCTCCCGGCTGCTCGAGAGAGAAAAGCCCTTTCCCCGGTGGCTCACTCTCTCACTGGGTATTTTCCGCGTAGTCGGCGGGAGAAGAAAAGCGTGCGCCCTATTGGCTGACGCAACCTTCAATCCGACGGAGTTGGCTCTCTTTATTGGGCCAGCCTGTCGCGCCTCCGGCGCCGCACCTTCAGTTGCGTTTCAGCTTTTCCCCGACACCCCAGCTTTCGTTATGTCCTCCTTGGTGACCCGTTCCCCCAAGTAAAAAACCCGGAAGCCAAGCCGCGTGCTCGGTCGTACCGCAGGCACCGGCTGCCTCCGTCAAATGCTCCCCCGGCCCCGGCTAACAAGACACCGCCTCGTCGCGAAGTCGCTACGTGGACGTTCCAACATGACACTGAGGCCCCGATCGCCTTCGTGTCGACTCGTCGCTGGTCCAAGCAACACAAAGTCTGGGTGGGTTAGACCCCGAGTCCGTCCCGCATCCTTTCTGCGGACGCACCCTTTCGGACCTGCTCGACGCTTCCGGAGGTGCCTCGATGCCGCCTGAGGCCTCCTACTGCGACGTTTGTGGTGTCCTGCTGGTGCACGTGGCTACCCACCTCCGTTAGAAGGTTCACCGAGCGAAGTCCGGCGGTGCACCTGCGGTCATGTCCACTCCGGCGGTGCCGCCTGGCCCGAGCCTTCAACCTGCCCTGTCGACCGTCTCTGTTTAGGTGGTCGTGATGGCGCTCGTCACGGTATGTTCATTCAAGTCGGCCATCGCTGCTACGGTGTCTGCCGCCCTCCCGCGGCCCCTGATTCCTGCTGAGACGCCGCCGAACGAAGACACCAGGACCCCCGTCGATCTTGTGGACGGCACAGAGCTGGACCTCAGTTTTTTCGGTGTCGGTGGATGCTGTTACTACGGCGTCTTTAGGGCGGCCTCGGTCTTAGGAGGGGGGGATGTGGGAATCGAGAGCGCCCTCCTACCTGGCGCCTCGTTCCCCAGCTGCCACGCGCGCGCCGACAGCGTAGCCTGGGCGCGCATAAGCATCGGCATCCGCCAAGATGGCCGCCAGGGTTCCTCTTGTTCTGGGCGAGTCGACCGTCGGCTCCTTCCCGCGCTGGCATGTCTGGGCACGCTACGCTGGTGTGCTGCGCGGGCCTACGTCACCACGCAGCGCCATTTCCCATTGGGCGCGCGTGACATCCTCCTCTCCTACGAGCTATGTTGCGCCCGACGATTCGCTCGTCGCGGCAGATGCTCTCAGGCCTCCACGAGGGGTTGACGCGCTACTTAGCAGGCGGCTTCTCGTTCGAGCGTTCGACTTCGGCCCTTGTGCGGGAGTCGTAGCGCCTGTTATGCCAGCGAGTCCTCGTCAAACGTCCGTGCCTCTGAAAAAGGCAATCTGGGTCAAGGCCAGCCCGCAGTCCGCCTGACGCGAACATCTCAACGGCGTGAACACGCGCGGCGCCTCTCTGGCCCACGTGCATTGAGTCAGCTGCGCACGTGACAGCGAGCCGGCGTCCTCGTGTCTGGTGGTCTGACGCATGGCGCGGCGACCCCATTGGAGGAATCTGCCCTGACGACCAGCGGCGCTTCTGATTGGACATTTTGGTTGGACCCGGTGCCTATAAACGAAGCCCTGCGGTGCGTCGCGATCGGCGGTCCTACGAGAGAGGAGTCCCCATGTCGGAGAGCCGACATGTGTGTGAGTCGGCGGTCTTAGGCGAAAAGTTGACCTATGTATTAGAGAGGAATGCTCGGCTCTTCGAGTCTCTGTCGGCCCCAGTGCCGAAATTGTAACGCCTCTGTATATATGCTGTACATAAACCTTGTTTAACTCACCGTCGTCTCGTCCGCTCGTCTTATCAGCTCTGCGCAGAAGCAGTCGCGAGCTGATAAACATACGCTACCAAACGGCTGGTGACCTTCCCGGCGGAGTTGGAAGCAGTGGCGCCTTCGGGACCGTGTCGGTGTCGCCGTCTTTCGCAACAGTGGTGGCTTCGGCGGGATCGGTCCGTCTTGCGCAACAGTGGTGGCAGCGGTGGGATTCGGAGGTGGCTTCGCAACAGTGGTTGGCAGCTGCGGGATCGGCCGGCGTCAGCGACATCGATGCGGTGAGTGCCTGATGTTTCCCCCTCAGTTCACCAGACTACTCTAGCTCAGGTTGTAGTAGTTTAGAGAAGGGCTGTGTGAAGCATTAGAGTGAGCTTTGATCGTTTCAAGCAAAGTCGAAGCGCTTTGAAACCAAAGTTAATGCAGAGGGGGTAAACACGGGAGTGTGAAAAAAATTGCTTGCGCGTCTTGCTAGTAGGCTTATAGTGGGTACGGCAAGTAGATTCTTAACAGGGGCAAACAGCAAGAGGCTAGTGTGAACGATGGAGAACCTTAAAGTGAAGGAACTCATCGAAATTTGTGAGGAACTCGGCATTACTTTGGGCCGTGCGAAACGAAAGCAAGCGATCCTTGAGATCATGAAGGATGAGGGAGTGTCGGCTGAGGAAGTCGATGAGGCCTGGGTGGATATTAAAGCACGCCGCGAGGAGGCTGAAAGGCGAGAAGCTCGCGAACGTGAAGAAGTTGAAAGGCGCGAACGTCGCGAGCGCGAGGAGGCCGAGAGACAGGAGCGCCTCGAGATGAAACGAATAGAATTGGCAATCCTACAGTGTTCGCAGGCGCCTAGCGCAGCTTCTCCGACGATTCAGGTCAGCGGTATTAGAATTCGGGATCAACTGCCACCGTTCGTAGTAGGCGAGGACATGGCGAAGTATCTCGTCAAGTTTGAACACGTCTGTGAGCGAAATGCTTTGGAGCAGTCTCTTTGGGCGCGGAACCTGCTAGCTCTTCTTCCCGGCGAAGTGTCCGACGCGATAACTTGCTTGTCGAGGGAAGCGTTTGAGAGCTATGACGAGGTTAAGGAAGTGCTCTTGAGACGTTATAAGTTGTCACCCGAGGCTTTCAGGCAAAGGTTCCGGTATGCTGAAAAGGGGAATGAGTCACACGTTGACTTCGCGTTTCGTCTTAAAGCCGATTTGATTGAATGGCTCAAGGGCGAAGGTGTTTATGACGACTGCGATAAAGTGGTGGAATGCGTTGCATTGGAGCAATTCTACCGCTGCATCGAGGAGGATGTCAAACTTTGGCTGCAGGACAGACTTGGGGACGTACAGTTAAACAAGGCAGCTGAGTTAGCTGAGGAGTATTATACTCGCCGAAAGTTGCATAGCAGGGCAGCGCGCGTTGAAAAGGATGAAAGGAAAGAGGGCTTTTCAAGGAAACCTGATCAACGGAAACCCGCTCCGCACCGTAATTTCAAGAAGGACCCGTCTCTTACGAAGGACAGTGTAGGGGAAGGGCAAACAGAAGCGGAGAAATCGAGTGAGGTTTCTACCACACAGGCATTTGAATCGGAAAACAAACGGAAGCCGCTAATCTGCTACAACTGTAAAAAGGAAGGGCACATCGCGAGAAACTGTCAGGAAAAGTTTGCCTTCGCAACGATCCGAGAATCAGAAAAAAACATTCGGTTGTTGGAGCCGTATCTCCAAGAAATTAGGGTCAATGAGAAAACGTGCCGAGCACTTAGAGACTCAGCGGCAACCATGGACGTTGTCCATCCTTCATTGGTGTCTCCGGATGACTTCACAGGAGAATGCGCGTGGATCAGGCAGGTCGCCGAGGAGCACAGTGTTCGCTTACCAATCGCCACGGTTGTCATTAAAGGCCCGTTCGGTGAGCTTCGCACCGAAGCGGCTGTGTCTGCCGCGCTAAATGATCGTTTTCCTTATCTTTTCTCCAACAACTCGGAGCAGCTTCTCAAAGAGCAGGGCAAATCGTTCTTCCCCAACTTAGCGTGCATGGCTCTCACGCGATCGCAAGCGCGGAAGCTATCGCGGCAGCTTGATCTGGTTCAATGCGGTGAACTCTCAAGTGACCTTGTCGGCGGGTCGACGGAACCCCAGAAAGGAAAGTTTCCGCATGAGTCATGTGAGCAGTCACGCGAGCGGCCCGTCGTCGAACCGACCGGCGCGGTTTCCGAAGAAAAGGGAGACGACATGGCGCCATTGAGTCAGAGCGAGAGGGTTGCAACGCTCTCGCCTGTAGCGGAAAGTTGGAGCGAGCTGCCGAGAGTTGATCGAGAGACGCTCATTCGAGAGCAGCGTGAGGATCTCTCGATTGAAGCGCTAGTGGAAAGCCAAATTGAAGCGCTAGTGGAAAGCCAGAAAAACGCGGCACAAGTGCTGTCGAAGGAGCACTACGAGAAATCGGGGAAGAAGCGCGCTTTTGAAGTTGATGATCAGGTAATGCTGCTGCAGCCATCCAAAAGGAACAAGCTTGAGGTTGATTGGGAAGGGCCCGCCACAGTATTATCGAAGCCTTGCGATTCAAATTATGAAGTGAAATTAGGAAGGCGGCCGGACAGAATTTACAACTTGATGAAACCATACGTTCAACATCAAGCGGTCGTAAATCTGTTGTTGAATGCTTCAAAGGAAGAGGAAGCAGAAAATTTGAGTTTTAGTGAGGTAATCGAAGGGGGATCGAAAGTAATCCGGGAGCAGATAAACCTAGAGCCTAGCTTAAGTGAAGGAGGACCTGAGAAAGAGGACCTGAGAAAGATTGTTTCCGAGTTTGGGTATGTGTTGTCGGACCGTCCCGGAGACACGACGGTGATCGAACACGATATCGAGCTAAGCGGTGAGGAGTCAATCAGTAGCAAGCCGTAGCGTTGTTCCCCTGTGCAACGTCGCAAGTGTGAGCCGCTCTTGGTGCCGCATAGGTATCGACGCCTAAAAGTGGCCGGTTACAGAGGTGGAGCATGTTGCTCCACAGCGCAACTTTGACGTTCGCTATCAAAAAAAAAGGGAAAGCTAAACGCTAATGCAGGTGCATTGAGCAGTCCGTTCTAGCTAGTACCTTCTCAACCTTTCGGTTTCTCGCTGGCGATTCGGGGCAAAATTTTGACCTCATCACGACCTGGGCTGAGCGCTCTCGTTTAGAGTGATCTCAACGGGCCAACTTTGTGGTATTCTAATTCGTTACGTTGTTGTACGTGGGAAAAAAATGAGTTGTCATTTTAAGAGTCTTTTGTCCCACATGTGCCTCTTGATGTAGAGGGAACAAAATTCCGATAAACACGTAGATAGGTATATGTTGTATTATACTTTGTCTGGTGTTCTGTCGGGTGACCGAAGGCACTTGCGTGTGTCGTGGGTTGTCTGTTGTCGAACCGTTCTTAGCAAGTTGCAGAACCATCGACAAGTGCTGAAACCGAAGATGGTCAGAAGAGACGAGCGAAGTTGGCCAGCAAGTTGTGGCGACAAGCCAGTGGAGCTGGGATCCGTCGTCAAAAATGGGATGTGTTCCCGGAACAGTCTGGAGCTGTATTCTCCCCATGGCCCTGGAGGCGAACCTGGAGGGACCTGGCGAACGAGCGCACCTGACATCCGAGCCCCGTGGAAGCAGCTCGTCTTTCCGGTGCATTGTCTGGCGGCGGGGGTGCTGTTATGCCAGCGAGTCCTCGTCAAACGTCCGTGCCTCTGAAAAAGGCAATCTGGGTCAAGGCCAGCCCGCAGTCCGCCTGACGCGAACATCTCAACGGCGTGAACACGCGCGGCGCCTCTCTGGCCCACGTGCATTGAGTCAGCTGCGCACGTGACAGCGAGCCGGCGTCCTCGTGTCTGGTGGTCTGACGCATGGCGCGGCGACCCCATTGGAGGAATCTGCCCTGACGACCAGCGGCGCTTCTGATTGGACATTTTGGTTGGACCCGGTGCCTATAAAAGAAGCCCTGCGGTGCGTCGCGATCGGCGGTCCTACGAGAGAGGAGTCCCCATGTCGGAGAGCCGACATGTGTGTGAGTCGTCGGTCTTAGGCGAAAAGTTGACCTATGTATTAGAGAGGAGAGCTCGGCTCTTCGAGTCTCTGTCGGCCCCAGTGCCGAAATTGTAACGCCTCTGTATATATGCTGTACATAAACCTTGTTTAACTCACCGTCGTCTCGTCCGCTCGTCTTATCAGCTCTGCGCAGAAGCAGTCGCGAGCTGATAAACATACGCTACCAAACGGCTGGTGACCTTCCCGGCGGAGTTGGAAGCAGTGGCGCCTTCGGGACCGTGTCGGCGTCGCCGTCTTTCGCAACAGTGGTGGCTTCGGCGGGATCGGTCCGTCTTGCGCAACAGTGGTGGCAGCGGTGGGATTCGGAGGTGGCTTCGCAACACGCCCTAGGCAAGCGTACTTGCTCGGTCTTGCGGAGTTCCCTATACGGCCTGCAAGCCCGTGAGTGTCGCACTGTGCTGCATCTTGGGTTAATAAACCCTTTGGTGTTGTTATCCTGCCTCATGCGTGGTTTCTTCGCCGTGCCGGAGAAAACGACGAACCCGGCCGCAACGTCTTCGCACGCACCGGCAGTGGAGGACGTTGCATCCCTACACGGTTGCGCATAGTAGGTAAGCCTTGTGCAAACCTATCCCTACAACATAAACCCAAAAAAGTGAATGAGGGGGATGGCCACCGTTATAGCTCAGTGGTAAGATCATCGAACGCGTTATTCGAAGATCGTAGGTTCGATTCCTGCCCACGGCAGGTTATTTTTTCACCCACTTTTTTTCTTCTTATTTAAATTACATTGGTTCTAATAACTTCCCCTATACATTACTTTCATTATTGTCTGTTAGATCTCATTATATATATATATATATATATATATATATATATATATATATATATATATATTTTGCCACATTCCCTCTTCAAGTTTTGTTTCACTGTCAGTAATTCTCAGCGCAAACTGCGCCTACAGTATTCGAGAAGCTTCACGACTGCATTATATCATTTTGGTAAGATTACGCCCGCTTATTGAAGATCAAAGATTATTCTGGAACCTACATCACCGCTAGCGATAACGCTAAATTTCCGATGTCAAGTGTATGAATGCCGGCACACTTTGCCGCTAGTCAGTTGATCCACGGCCGACGCTCTGTTTGCCGCTATCAGTGCCAGTGGGCATCGCTATAATATGACCTTAAGTTTAAAGGCCACAAATTCAGCCGATTAAAGTTTTATCTTGTAATTACAGTCTCCTTCCATCGTCCACGTCCCGACCCCATGACATATGGTGCAGGTGCTGTTTTTTTTATGTACCGAACGACCCCGTCAAGTCGTCAAGACGCCAGCCAGGAGCAGCGACAAGCCGTAGGCAGCAAGGTCTACCACCGAAGTACGAGCTTCTACAAGACAAGCTTCGGAACACCAAGGCCATGACCTCGAATGCGGCGGCAATGACAACCGCAGCGTCCCAGCCCGCAATCGTCATGCATCAGCCAAAGGAACCACCAACTTTCCGTGGGTCATCGTTTGAAGACCCAAAGGCTTGGCGGGAGACCTACGACCGCATGGCCGGGCTCAACCGCTGGGACACGGAAAAGAAGCTCCGTCGTGCGTACTTCTACCTGGAAGACGCCGCAAGGACCTGACTCGAAAACCGGGAGTCTTCGCTACAAATGTGGGATCTCTGCTGCGGCACATTCCTGCAAACGCTTACGAGCCTCGCTCGCAAACAGGGGGCCGCTGCTTTGCTAGAGACCCGGGTGTAGCTACCAAATGAAAATGTCACCATTTTCCCAGAAGAAATTGCCCGCCTGTTCTGTCACACTGATTTGGGCGTGGCTGAAGAGAAGAAAGTTCGTTTCGTCAAGCGTAGTGTCAAACGTGAGCTCTTCGGGGGATTGATGAGAAACCCACCGAAAACCGTCACGAATTCCTCTCAGAAGCGGCTACAATTGAGAAGACGCTGGAGATTCGCACTCTTCAGTTCAATTGCCGCTTTATGCCAGAGTACGCAGACGTTCAGACAATCTGCTCCGACGACATGCGCAAGACCATCCGAGCGATCATGCGGGGAAGCTGCGCAATCTGTTACCATCCGCGCAGCCTCAAGTGTATTCGATCGCTGGCATTATCCGCTAGGATGTTCTGCAATCACTTCGAATTCCCGAAGTACTGCGGCCTCAGCCACAATCTATGAGTTACGCCGCTGCAGTTCGACGCAAAGCTCTTCCACGCCCCGCGACACGACACTGCCCCACCGCCGTTCCGCCGATATCCACCACCGCCGCCATACCGTCCACTCACTGGCCTGCGGAACGTTCCAAGGAAAATCAAGGTGTGGCGTGCTCCCGACGACCGACCTCTCTGCTACCACTGCGGAAAAGCTGGCCACACCTACCACCGCTGCCAGTACCGCCAAATGGGACTGCGTGGTTTCTCCATCGACGCGTCGCGTCCACAGCGGGTTGAAAGATGCATGCGACATCACCGACTACCTCGCAGCAATACAGTGTACGCTCTGAGAATCTTCGCATTCGCATTCACACGGTCGCTACACGTCACCTCCCCGCCGGCCGTACACTGGCCCTACCCGGGGCTGGTCGCCTACCCCGTATTTGGAAAACTAAGAGCAGCAACTGATGGAGGTGCGGTTGCTGTACGACGAACAAAACGAAGATCGTCCGACGACGCCGCTACGCAACTTCAAGAACCCGCCGAAACCTCAACGTAGTCCCGACGTCGAAACTTCACAGCCAGAGGAAGACCTAATGAAGCAACGTCGAAACAGTGGTACAAACATAGTAGCCGTGATCCGAAGCTGTGACTCAACCGCAACGCCAGGCGACGAACTAGCGACCTCGACATTCTCGTCGACGGCCACAGCGTCCTAGCTCTCGTTGACACACCGGAGCCGTCTATTCCGTAGGATCAGCGGGACTTTCACCGTGAAGCTGAAGAAAGCTATGACCACTCAGGAAGGCCCTGAAATCCTTACAGCCGGAGGTCACCTACTGACACCAGCGGGAATCTGCGCATTGTGAAGAGGTTTATTGGTCGTTGACGACAACGGCAAGACAACGTGAACCATTCAGCAGAGACCGGCGCACCAGTGAACCTAAGCACGAGCCGCGAATGAATGAATGAATGAACAACTTTATTTATCCCTTGTTAAAGGGAAGGGGGCAACAGGAAAGGGTGTGGTGGGGATGAACTACTTGAAGTAGTCCTCCTCTACCCTCTCAGCCCACTCCAGGATGGCCTCCTGGATAGCGGGCCTCGAGCTGCGCAAGGCAGCCTCCCACTGCTCCTCACTAGAAATTAGGCGTTTCAGGAATGGGGGAAGAGGGTGCTTAGGGCAGCGCCACATGATGTGGTTCAAGTCTGCTGTGGAGGAGGCACAAAATTTACATGAGGGGGAAGGATAACAGGATGGATGAATGCGGTGTAGGAGGTAAGGCGAAAGAAAGGTGCGAGTCTGCAGCTGTCGCCACAGAATTTCGCACCTGCGTGAAGATTTGCGCGTGAGTGGCGGGAAGGTTAATCGCTCTAAACGGTAGTGTGTGCAAATATCGTGGAATGAAATAAGGCGATCCCGCGCTGTAAATGGCGCCTCATTCGTAGCGAATTGCGACACATCGGATGCGTGTGCCCGGACTGTGAATCCTCGGGCACTCGCATGAGCCGCCTCGTTTCCGGCAAGGCCCGCATGCGCGGGAGTCCAGATTAGTGCTACAAGTCGATCAAGGGGATGATGCAAAAGTAGGGAAAGGGCTGGCTTAGAAACCCTGCCCGCTCCGAAATTATATATAGCTGTTTTGGAGTCACTGATTATAACGGATGAACTAGGTATTGTCAGGGCCAGGGCTATGGCCGCCTCTTCCGCTTCCTCCGAAGAAGAAGCAAGAACGGAGGCGGCCGCAGCGACCTGGCCGTGAGAGTTGATTACCGATATTGCATAATGATGCCTGTTTCCGTAATCGGCGGCGTCAACATAGAGCACATCATTGGAGGAGGAGAATTGTTTTTTGAGGGCCCTCGCGCGCTGCATCCTGCGCTGTTTCTGGTGCTCAGGGTGCATGTTTTTTGGAAGTGGTGGAATGTATAGGTTCTCGTGTATGTGGTGTGGAATGGTGTACTTGACCTTAGTGATGGATGCCGGAGTGACAGAAAGGGTTTGTAGAATGTGTCGGCCTGTCACGGTGTTAGAAAGTCTGTTATACTGAGATGCAATATGGGCTTCTCCTAGTTCAGCAAGGGTGTTGAAGGTGCCAGTACGCATAAGCCTTTCAGTGGAGGTCCGTATAGGCACCCCTAAAGCGAACTTATACGCTTTGCGTAAAAGGATGTCTATCTGGTCGGATTCTGATTTAAGAAAGTGTAGGTAAGGCGTTGTAAAAGTTATTTTACTGATAACGAAGGCTTGGACCAAGCGGAGGAGTTCGGCCTCCTTTAGTCCGCCATGTTTATTACTGACCCGACCCAAAAGTCGCAAGGTATGATCAACGGTGGTGTGAAGTGTCTTTAGTGTGTATGTGTTGAGCCGATTGCTTTGAATGTGTAAACCGAGCACGCGGATCCTATCCACTCGAGTAACTGGTACGTCATCTAGAATTACCTGTATATTGGATATGTGTTTTTCGCCCCCTCTGTGAGATGGTAGGAGAAGTAGCTGAGATTTCTGTGGGGAACATGAAAGATTCATAGACCCTGTAAGTGCCACAACCGTATTTGCCGCAGCTTGCAGGGTGTCTTGAATCTCTCCATCGGAGCCGCCAGTCATCCAAAGAGTGATGTCGTCGGCGTAGAGTGAAAACTTGAGGTCAGGGATAGATCTCAATGCTTGCGCCAACGGCATCATAGAGACATTAAAAAGAAACGGTGACAGCACAGACCCTTGGGGCGTGCCGTAACTTCCCAAAGCGTAAGACTGAGATTGATCTGCGCCTATGTGTATGGTTGCGGTACGGTTGGCTAAAAAAGTAGCTATATAGTTATATGTCTTTGCGCCAACCCCTATGAGATTAAGCTCGCGGAGGATGGCGGAATGAGCAACGTTGTTGAAAGCTCCATGGATGTCCAGACTCAAGATTGCTTGCGTATCTAGGCTGCTGTTGGGTGTAATGATATCATGCTTCAGTCGAAGCATGACATCTTGACATGACAGAGATTTTCGAAAACCCACCATTTCTGGTGGATAAACATTGTTGTCTTCCATGTATTTATTCAGACGGTTGAGTATAACGTGTTCAAGCGTTTTACCAAGACAAGAAGTTAGTGAAATAGGCCTGAGATTGGAAGTGTTCACTGGTTTGTTTTGCTTTGGAATGAAAATTACCCTGGCATCCTTCCAGGAACTTGGAAGGGTGCCAGTGTCAAAGCAGTGATTGAAATAATCTGTGATTGCCGTGACGGAGTTGTCGTCCAGATTGCGAAGTACTTTGTTGTTAATGTGGTCTGGGCCTGGTGCTGACGTTGTGCGCAGAGTGGCCATAGCATGCCGAACCTCTGCTTCCGTGATAGCGGCGCTCAATAACTCATTGGGCTTTCCAGTGTACTTTGGTGTGTTATACTTCTGAGCAGGAGGCAGATGTTTATCGCGGAGGTCGTCGAAGAGTCCGTTTAGATCGTTTTTGTGAGCATATACAAGTTTCTTTATGCTCTGGTTTTGATGTGTGCGTGATGTGGTAGGGTCTAAGAGGTGGCGCAGTAGTTGCCATGTGCGTTTGCTGTCAAGGTTTCCTTGCATGCTGTCACACACCTGGCCCCATTGCTGGCAGGCCAGTTGTGTGGCGTACTCCTGGATCTGCAGGTCAAGCTTGGCTATTCGGAGTTTTAGCTTTCGGTTGTGCCGTCCTTTTTTCCATCTCTTCAAGAGAGACTGTTTGGCTTCCCACATATGTAAAAGCTTGGCATCAACCGTGGTGAGGGGGGTTTCGGGGGGCAAAGTTGTAGTATGCACCCCAGCATCTGAGTGAAGTTGCTTCACCCATTCTGAGATGTCTTGGATGTTTCTGGGAGCTGATATCTGGCGGGCCTCTCGAAATTTGTCCCAATTGGTGTGACTGATTGGCTTAGGTGCGAAGGGTTTGTGCTTGAAATGTACTGTAGTAGTAATGATGTAGTGATCACTACCGAGATTAACTTGCAAGTTGCTCCATGTAACGTGCTGAATTCTGCGTGTAAGGGTAAGATCGGGAGAGGTATCTCTCGATACGCTGTTTCCTAGCCTGGTTGGTGCATCGACGTCATTATGTAGCGTGAGTCTGTGGTCTTGTATGTGTATCCACAGGGCTCTGCCCTTAGGAGTAGAAACAGTGTGACCCCACAACGGGTTGGGTGCATTGAAATCACCAAGAATTAAAAGGGGATGGTCTTTGGCAGCGGAAATGGCTTGAGTAAAAAGGGAGTCAAAGCGGTGATGTTTGTCTCGAGGGCGGCTGTAGACATTCAGAAGGTAAAGAGCAGATGTGTTATTCTTATGAGGAATAATCTCCAAAAAATCATGCTCTATATCGACGCCGTCGAAGTGGGAGTGATTTGCAGTGAGGTGTTTTTGAGTAAGAATTGCCGTATCAGGCCGGGACAGCTTTTTAGTTTGGTGGACATTATAACCTGGGAAGCTGACTGGCCCGTGAGTTTCTTGGAGGGCAATGACTTCGGGTAGATTAGAACGGGAGGCAAGGAACTGTTGCAGATGTGCTTTCTTTTTTCGGAACCCCCTACAGTTCCATTGCCAAACCTGAAGCTCGGAGCGAGTCGGGTTATTGGCCATTGTTAAGCGAAGCTGGTGCTGAGGTGGAAAGTGGTGCTATGCTAGGATTATTGGCACTAACTTCAGCTATCCAACTTGTAGTTTGTTGGATATGAGCTTGCACAAGGTCCATAAATTTGGCGAGTGCTTCATGTTTGGCTGCGTAATCTGCACTGAGTTTTTCAACTGCGGTGAGTATATTATGAAATTTAGTTTCTAATGCGGTTATTCTGTCATTATAATTTAAAACTGTCTCCTCCAGGGATTCTTCTGATCGTGGAGTGCTCGGAGTTTTACGTTTGCTGGGGGGAGGGAGAAGTGGTGCGCGTTGAGCACAGGGGCTAGTGTCCATGGGCAAATGTGCAGAGGGTTCAGGTGGGGCTGATGAATGGCACATGGAAGAGGCGGAATGAGAGGGAGGGGCTTGGGTGGTTGATGCGGAAGGAGGACGAGAATCAATTTGAGTGGTAGTAGCGGATAAGTGAAAAGACTCGAGTTGTAATTTAAGCCTCTGAATTTCAGCTTTTAGGGTTGCATTTTCTTTAAAGAGGGTGGAGTCGTTGTTACTGGTGTGATTTGAGGAGCAGCTAGAAGAGGCTGACTTAGCCCAGCCTACCTGGTGTGAGTTGACCGAAGAGTTGTTGAGAGCAGGGCTTGGTGATAGGCCTGGCCAGGCGTCGTCTTGCGTCGTTGAATCGGAGCGACGACCGCGATCTTTACTTTTGCTGGCACTGGAGCGTCGCCCGCGTTCCTTGCTTTTGCTTCGACTTTTCCGCCCGCGTTCCTTGCTTTTGCTTCGACTTTTCCGCTGGCTTGAACCGTGAGTTTGTTCGCGACTAGGAGATCGGTGGATGGGTGGGTCTTGCTTTTCCATGGACCGTGTAGGGCGCGGCTTAAATCGTTGTCTACACAGCGATGAACCTGTTTCATGGTTTCCATTGCACACAACACAAACATGGTCACACTCGTGGTCCATAGGTGCATCTTTTAGTCCACATTTGGGACAAAGTGTGTCACTGGTGTTGGTGCAGACGTCTTGGCGATGACCAATCTGACGGCACCGTGTGCAGGCTTCAACCTTTTGCCTGAAGGGACGACATCGAAGTGCACAGCCGTCGTAGTGGACGTAGTAAGGAACGATTTTGCCTTGGAATATGATTAGAATGGTTTCAGTGCTGCCCAGGCGTCGTGCACCTCCGATAGTCAGCTTTGGGTTGCATCGGCGGAGGGTCGAGATGATTTCGTCTTCCGAGTAATCGGAAGGCAGGAGAACGGTTCCTCTGCAGGTATCGACGGGATCAGCGACATGGGTGGCGACTTCATGAGGGGTGCCGTTGAAGTTCAAGAGCCGTATGCCATGGTAGAGGTCGGCACGATCCAGGTCTGGTGTGCTAATCAGAACGGTATGGTTGATGGAGTTGACGCGTATTTGGTCAGAACTGGTGCGGTCAGAGATTGGGAGACCCGCCGCCTTGAGGATTATTTGTCTGAGGACGCATGGATGTATCACAGCACAGTTTAAACCTCCACGGACTCTTAATATGATTTTGTAATCACTGCGCGGCAGTGGTGGGGGCTTCGGTGCTGCTCTTGATTGGCGCTCCTGAGCCACTGCATGGCTTGGTGGTGACGAAGGATGTTGGCGTTGTCTTGAGAGGCTCTCGTGGATCGCGCGCCAGGAACGCGCACCATCGACGCCGGCTGCGTCGCGCCCTGTTCCAGCGCTCATGCTAGGGAGAGGTAGGCCTAGCAGCGATACTGCTAGCCGACAGCCCTAAAAGGGCTGCGGCTTGCGTAAAAAACGTCTTAGTATTGAAAAAGTATCACAGGAAGCGTCGGTAACACTCACATATAGGTCCAGTCAAGTATTCGGGGCGTTTGGAGTGATCAGTTAGCCACAAGAGGAAAATTTGCAGGAGCCAAAGTCACATGCGACCGCTCACCTCCGCGCGCGTCCCAAATCCCCACGAGCCGCGAGAGCCGGGCGTTGGCGATGCTGCTCGCTGCAGGCACATCTTCACATCTTCTTCTTCGCCCCCGCTGAAAAAGGAGCCATCCTGGTGACCTAAGAAGTTTCAGGCAGAGGCTCATTGTACGATTTCAGTCAGGAAACATGAACGATGTCACGTGCACGCCGCCGCATGTCGTCCGATCAGGAAGCTGGCTCAAATGAGGAGTTAACCTGAGAGGTTTTTGCTCCAAAACGGTATAAGGCCCCTAGTACCGGGGGACAAGTTTCGAGGAGAGTCCCAGAGTTTGATATGGGATGGCGAGACACGCAAGAGATCCTAGGGGCATAGCTGGGATCTGAAAGGGCGGTGCTACGGTGCTGCTCTTTCTGGCGTTGCTGCTCTTCCGAGGTGAAGGTACGGGCGAGCTAGCGGCGCTCTTCGGCTTGTCGAGCAGCATCAGAGATAGGTGGACACTCGGAGGCATCAGGACAGTAGAAAAATAGGGTATGGACTGTATGGGAAGGCTCGCGTCCGTAAAGAAGAAAGGTGAAAATGCCGCGTGGTTTGTATTGCGGTATTATATGCGAATGTGGCGTATGGGAGAACACGGTCCCAGTTGCTATGATCAGATGCCGCGTACTTTGAGAGCATATTACCCAGCGTGCGGTTAAACAATTTCGTTAGCCCGTTAGTCTGCGGGTGGTATGCTGTCGTTTTCCGATGAATGACGTGGCATTCCGAAAGCAGAGTTTCGACGACCTCGGAGAACAAAGCGCGGTCTCTGTCACAAAGGAGCTCTCGAAGTGAACCATGTCGAAGGATAAAGCGACGTAAATTGAAAGAGGCGACATCCTGAGCTGTAGCCCTCCGCAAAGCGGCTGTTTCGGCGTAGCGTGTCAGGTGGTCAACCGCCAGTATATTTCACTGATTACCATCTGGTGTCAATGGAAGGGGGTCGTGGAGGTCAATGCCGACGCGACCAAATGGCTTGGCAGGGCATGGAAGTGGCTGCAATGCGCCAGTCGCACGTGGTGGTGTTGATTTGCTTCGCTGGCAGTCAGGAGAGCACTGCACGAATTTGCGTACAAAATTGTGCATGCCGCGTCAGTAATAGCGATGGCGAAGGCGTTCATATGTTTTGAACACCAGGGCGTGGCCGCATTGCGGATCGTCATGAAGACAGGCACATACTTGCGATCGTAAAGTGTGTGGAATGACCAGTAGCCACCAGCGGCCATCGGGAGCGTAGTTGCGTCGATCAAGAAGTTGATCGCTGATGGCGAAATGGAAAGCTTGACGTCAGAGGGATCGAGATACTGGAAGGTTGGGCGTGCCAGATAGATGTTCAAGAAGAGATGCGATCCACGGGTGACGACGTTGTTCGGTGGCAATCGAGTCGAGATTTAGCGATGACAAGGTCTGAAGGCAAGTGTTTCCGCACGTCGGATCTGGTGGTAATGGTGAGCAGGACACGGCATCAGCGTCAGAGTGTTTGCGTCCGCAGCGGTATACGACGTGAATGTCGTACTCCTGGATGCGGAGTGCCCATTGCGCAAGGCGGCTAAAAAGCTTTCAACGTAGCGAGCCAGCAAAGCGCGTGGTGATCAGTTACTAGATCGAACGGGTGGCCGTATAAGTACGGCCTGAACTTTCCAAGCGCCAACGCCAGAGCCAAAGACTCTTTTTCTGTCACGCTGTAATTAGTTTCGGCTTTCGTCAGAGTGCGGCTAGCGTATGCTACAACGTATTCTGAATAGCCGGGCTTTCGTTGAGCGAGGACAACGCCTAGCCCGACGCTGCAGGCGTCGGTGTGCACTTCGGTAGGAGCCGTCGGGTCGAAGTGGCGAAGAATAGGTGGGGAGGTGAGCAGACAGCGCAGAGTAGTGAAGGCAACGTCACATGCAGGGGACCAGGAGGAGAGGTTCACGTCACCGCGTAGAAGCTGGGTTAATGGTGACATGATGGATGCAAAATTGCGAACAAAGCGCCGGAAATAAGAGCATAGGGCTACAAAACTGCGAGGTTCTTTCATGGTCGTCGGCTTGGGAAATTCTGCGACTGCTCGAAGTTTTGCTGGGTCAGGTAATACGCCGTGCTTAGACACGATGTGGCCTAGGATGACGAGCTCGCGTGCAGCAAAGCGGCATATTTTCAGGTTAAGCTGCAGGCCAGCGTTGGTCAGACAAGTCAAAACGTGTCTGAGGCGAAGGAGGTACGTGGGAAAATCATGGAATAAAACCACGACATCGTCGATGTAACCGAGGCACATATTCCACTTGAGGCCACGTAGTGTATTACCCATAAGTTGTTTAAACGTGGCAAGCACGTTACAAAGCCCAAAGGGCATGACGTTAAACTCTTGTAGTCCGTCTGGTGCAATAAATACAGTTTTTTTTTGGGGGGGGGGGGGGGGTGCTCGGCTTCAGCCATTGGGACTTGCCAGTAGCCAGACCACAAATCTAGCGACGAGAATTCCGCTCAGTGAAGGGTGTCAATGGCGTCATCAATGCGCGGCAAAGTATAGACGTCCTTGCGGGTTATCTTATTCAAACTATAGTCCACGCAAAATCGAATAGATCCACCTTTCTTACGCACTAGGACGACAGGAGACGCCCAGGAACTGTGACATGGTCGAATGACGTCTCTACGAAGCATATCTTCGACTTGATCGCTGATGACACGGCGCTTTTCAGCGGAGACACGGTATGGTCTTTGATGCAGTGGCTGGTGTAGGCCGGTGTCAACATGATGTTCGACTTGCGACGTGTGGCCCGGTTGAGGTTGCGACACATCGAAAGAACTCCTGAACTCATGCAAAAGATCCAGCAGGTCGGCATGTTCGGTGGGAGTGAGAGTGTCAGCGATAGCGCTGGAAAACGTATCATTGGACGACTCCCCGAGTGCCGACAGTGCTTTTGGGTGCTCGCCGTAGTCATCCGGGACATTAACCAAAGACGAAGGGTAGAGATCCTGCACGCGGCCGAGACATTCCTACCCGAGCAAAGTGACAGGTGTGGAAAGCAGATTGCTTACGAATATATCGCTTCTTCCGGCGGCAAGGTCAATTGTTGCGAAAGGCAGCGGCAGAGCTCGACGACTCGTGAAGATATCGGAAGGCATAAAAAGTAATGTAGCGTCAGTGTAGGCGTTGCATGAAACAGGAACAAGTGCGAAATTTCCAGGTGGAATATCGGTATCTTCAAGAACGAGCAACTTCGGCGGCTGATAAAGTAATGGGACACCACACAAGGGTGAAAACTCAACTTCGGCGCGTGCGCAGTTGATGACGGCATTATGGCGGGATAGAATGTCCCACCCTAGGATGACGTCATGCGAACAGACAGCGAGGATAACAAACTCCACGATGTAAAGAATGCCTTCAATGGACACTCTTGCAGTGCGGGCTGCGAGAGGCGATACTTGCTGTGTGCTTGCGGTGTGGAGCGACACTCCCGAAAGCGGCGTGATGACTGCGTAATAAACGGCAGAGATTAGCGGCAATAACAGAAACAGCGGTACCGGTGTCCACAAGGGCGAAAGTACAATAATCTTCAACAGTTACTGCGACCACGTTAGCAGGAGAGGAGCGAGGGCTTAGACAGACCGAAAATTGCGCAGTTCTTGCCTTTTGAACTGCGGTGCTTAGTTTTCCTAGTCGGAGCGCGCGAGCCGGTGACGCATGGGGGAGGGCGATCGCCAATGAGGAGAGGGCGCGCGCTGAGGCTGCAAGTCAAGGTGGTCAGCAGGGGCATTGCGAGGTGACGAAACCGGCCCGTATTGGGCGAAGGGTTGGCTGCCAGCTTGCGACGACCGGGCATAGCTGCCGAACGTCTGCGGTCGACGGCGGCAGTAGCGGGCAACGTGTCCGGGAGTGAAGCGGGCGTAGCAAATCGGTCGGTTATCGGGCGTCCTCCAAGGATTGGCGACTGGTGGTGCCGCCCAAGGGGCAGTATAAGCAGCCGGGTGTGCGGGCTTTGAGCGCGTGGTGTACGGCGGTTGCGGAAGCGTCTACGCACAGCGTCTGCACATGTGAGCGGTGCGACTACGGTAGAATGTACTAGAAGTGTTGAGTGGCGTGACCGCGTCTCGCCGCCTGATGCCTTCCGCGTTGCCCGTAGCGGCGGCGCTGCAGTCGACTAGTACTGAAAGAGCCGCGCGCTGGGCGCAGGAACTGCTAGGTGCTCCGGCTTCGGTGCGCTTTTTTGATGCAGATTTCTTCATACCTGCCCATCATTCATGTCTAGCAAATGATGTCATAACCCTTGAAGTATGACACGCCATTCTACTGAACTTGAGCTCCATAAAAGTCCTTGAGAAAGATCGAAAATTATTTAGAAAGAGCGTTCTTATTCTGACTTCCTCTCTCAACTCTTTCTCCATTGAGCAGTACAATATTAAGAATAACTGAGTCAATGTATTGGACGTTAGCTGCGCTCAGAAAGCTGTGGGTTGAAAAAATACCGTGTCAAACGCAAGCCGAATCAGGAGGCCGTAAGTAGAGGGGCGAGGCAGGGAATCTGAACCCCCTACACCACGAAATGTTTTCGTAATTTAACTTTTCAGAGTACACTAAAATATTCACACGTATTCACAACGACAACCAATCGCCAAAGATAGTCATTCTGTTGCACTCCCCCCCCCCCCCCAAAAAAAAAAAATCCTGGGTAGCCCTGCGCCGAACGTCTACAGTTGGCGAAGCTGAATATACTTATTTATTTATTTATACTTACTGTCAATGCCAGAGGGATTATAAGAGGTGGACAATCTAAGGCAGTGATTAGGTACAGTCAAAAGAAAGGGAAAAAATAATAAAAAAATAACAAAACAGCAACAAAAAAAAAGAAAACATATAAGCACATTTGTCAAAGTACAACCATATTGGCACTTTACTTAAATAACAAGAAAGATCACATAGCACCATAGTATGTTTTCGAGACTATCAAGTCGCTTTCTACTAGTTTTGTGAAAGTGGCTAAGGATGTGCTACTGGTAATGGAAGGGGACAGGTTATTCCATTCTCTGATCGCAAGCTGGAAGAACGAAAATTCGAAGGCATCTGTGTGAAATCTGTAAGGGGCAAGGGTATGAGAGTATTTTTGGCGGGTAGTTTTAGCTGCGGATAACTTTATTTAGAGGGACTTGTCTATGTTTAGTAGACCATGTAACAGTTGGTACAACAACCTTAGGCGTGCCAATAGCGCCCGGTTTCTTATGGTTAGTAGCCCAGCCTTCTTAAGCAGCTCCGCGGGTGAATCTGTTGGGTTAAATTTCTTAAAGATGACCCTAATCGCTTTTCGTTAAACACCTTCGAGCTTGCTGGTTAGTTTTTTTTTTGTGTGTGTACGGGAGCCAGGCAGTGTTTGCGTACTCCAGGATGGGTCGTATAAGTGTATTGTAGGCCAGTAACTTTGTGTGGTGGTATTTGCTGTAATCGCCTTTTTATAAATAACAGTCTTTTCAGCGCAAATGATGTGATGTAATGAATATGAGCATCCTACCGTAGGTCATGTGACCTACGGTGGGACGTTCATAGTAGTGTGCCTCTGTACTAATGCGCTCTGTAAATTTCACCTTTTCGGCAGTATGAGCTCTCAAAACTAGTTCAAGTCTAACGTAGTTGGACAAAAATGCGCGACATAAAAGTAGCGGCTGTTCTAAGGGGCATTGCATGGATATTGTGAAGGGGGCGGTGACGTGTGACCTAAATGCGTGTACTTGCATGAATATATCATCATCATCATCATCAGCCTGACTATGTCCACTGCAGGACAAAGGCCTCTCCCATGTTCCGCCAGTTAACCCGGCCCTGTGCTTGCTGCTGCCAATTTATACCCGCAAACTTCTTAATCTCATCTGCCCACCTAACCTTCTGTCTCCCCCTAACCCGCTTCCCTTCTCTAGGAATTCAGTTTGTCACCATTAATGACCAGCGGTTATCCTGTCTATGCGCTACATGCCCGGCCCATGTCCATTTCCTCTTTGTTCCAACTATGATATCCTTAACCCCCGTTTGTCCCCTAATCCACTCTGTTCTCTTCTTGTCCCTAAAGGTTACACCTACCATTTTTTTCCATTGCTCGCTGCGTCGTCCTCAATTTAAGCTGAACCCTCTTTGTAAGTCTACAGGTTTCTGCTCTGTAGCTAAGTACCGGCAAGATACAGCTGTTATATGCCTTCCTCTTCAGAGATAATGGCAATTTACCTGTCATAATTTGAGAGTGCTTGCCGAATCTGCTCCACCCTATTCTTATTCTTCTAGTTACTTCAATCTCGTGGTTCGGCTCTACCTGCCCTAAGTAGACATAGTCTTTTACAACTTGAAGTGCACTATTACCTATCTCGAAGCGCTGCTCTTTTCTGAGGTTGTTGTACATTACTTTCGTTTTCTGTGGATTAATTTTAAGACCCACCTTTCCGCTCTCCTTGTCTAACTCCGTAATCATGAGTTGCAATTCGTCTTTGAGTTACTCAGCAATGCAATGCCATCGGCGAAGCGCAGGTTACTAAGGTACTCTCCATTAACTTTTATTCCTAACTGTTCCCATTCTACGTTTCTGAAAAGCTACTGTAAGCACGCGGTAAATAGCATTCGGGAGATTTTGTCCCCCTGCCTTACACCCTTCTCGATTGGTATTCTGTTGCTTTCTTTATGAAGCACTATGGTAGCAGTTGATCCTTTGTAGATTTCTTCGAGGATGTTTACATATGCTCTGCGACGCCCTGATTTCGCAGCGTCTGCATGACTGCTGATATTTCCAGTGAGACAAACGCCTCCTCGTGATCTATGAAGGCTATGTATAGTGGTTGGCTATACTCTGAACACTTCTCTATTACCTGCTTGATAGTATTAATGTGGTCGATTGTTGAGTAGCCTGTTCGAAATCCTGCTTGTTCCTTTGGTTGATTGAATTCTAATGCTATGTTAGCAATTACTTTTGTAAGTAGCTTGTATACTACAGAGAGCAAGCTGATCGGCCTGTAATTCTTCAAGTACTTGTCATCTCCTTTCTTACGTATTAAGATGATGTTAGCGTTCTTCCAAGACTCTGGTACTCTTCCCGTCAAGAGACACCTCGTAAACAGGGTGGCTAGATTTTCTAACACAATCTGTCCTCCATCTTTCAGCAGATCTGATGTTACCTGATACTCACCAGAAGCTTTGCCTCTTTGCATGCTCTCCAAAGCTTTTCTGACTCCTTCTATCATTACTGGTGGGGTGTCATGTGGGTTACTCCAAGTTCCTATAGTATTAGGGTAGTGGTTGTCTCGGCTACTGTACAGATCTCTGTAAAACTCCTCCGCTATTTTAACTATCCTATCCATATTGGTAGTTATTTTGCCTTGTTTGTCCCTTAGTGCATACATCCGATTTTTGCCTATCCCAAGTTTCATATTCACTGCTTTGACGCTTCCTCCGTTTTTCAGAGTGTGTACAATTCTCTACCTTCTTACATCGTATACCTAACTACCTTACGCCTCTTAATCAACTTCGAAAGTTCTGCCAGTTCTATTTTGTCTCTGTCTCTCTCTCTCTCTCTCTCTCTATATATATATATATATATATAAATATATATATATATATATATATATATATATATATATATATATATATATATATATATATATATATATATATATATATATATATATATATATACTGTAAGATGACGTCGAGTACACTCAAGACTCTCCTTTATTGACTCGAGTATGTGCCCACAACCTAAACTTGACTGGTGATGATGATTATGTACAGATGAAAAGATGGTACGCATAAATAATGCTCACACATATTTTCCCCGCGCCCTTGAGCGGCCGGCCCGGCCGAGACTTAAGCGGGAAAAGTACGGCGAACAAAGGGTTTAAGATGTGAAACGTCGACTATCTCGGAGGCACGGTAACAACGGTCCGAGGAACCCTCGACGGGAGTGACAAGGTAATTGACAGGAGCTGTTCGTTCACAAACCACGTAAGGTCCTAGAAAGCGTGACTGAAACTTTTCACACAATCCGGGTGTGCGAACAGGCGTCCAAAGTAGTAGTTCATCTCCAGGACGGAATGTGACGTCTCGACGAAAGCTGTCATAGCATTGCTTGCGGTCTAGTTGACTGGCCTCCGTGTTGAGTTGAGCACGTTGCCGTGTCTCAGCGAGCCTGGAGACGAAATGTTCTGGCGTAGTCATCGACGTTTTTGTCATTACATTGAAGAAAGAGGCGTCACCGGTGAATTTCGGCGCACGACCATAGACGAGGAAGAAAGGTGAATACCCGGTGGTTTGTTGAACAGCGGTGTTGTGTGCAAATGTTACGAACGACAAGGTTTTGTCCCAATTATCGCGGTTCGGTCCGATATACATGAATATCATGTCGATTAGAGTCCGGCGGAATCGCTCTGTCAGCCCATTTGTCTGCGGTTGGTAAGCGGATGTGGTCTTATGAACTGTGCCACAAGTTTTTAGGATTTCGTCGAGAATTGTAAACAGGAAGGCCTTGCCTCGGTCACTCAACAACGCGCGATGTGCACCATGACGCTACACAATGGCTTCTCAAAAGAAGGCGGCAACGTCTGAGGCAGAGCTAGTGCGTAGAGGAGCGGTCTCCGCGTATGGTGTGAGGTGGTCGACGGCTGTGACGATCCAGCGGTGGCCCGCTGGCGTCACAGCGGGCCACCGCTGGATGACGAGCTGACGACGAGCTGGAAGACGAGCTAACGAGGTCTATTCCGACAATGACAACAGGTGTGTCGGGACATGGAATGGGTTGTAATAAGCCAGCAGGAGCTGAAGTTGGTCGTTTCCGGCGTTGACAAAGTGCGCAAGAAGCGGCATAATTAGCCACAAAGGTAGAAAGACCAGGGCAGAAAAAACGGCTCCTAACGCGGTTGTAGGTCTTTTGAAATCCTAAGTGTCCAGCTGATGGGTCGTCGTGCAATGCTTCGAGAACTTGTTTTCGCAGCGAACGGGGAAGTACTGGCGCCCACCGATGCCCATCCGCATTGTAAGTATAGTGCTGCAGGACATTGTTCTCTAGCTTGAACAGCCGTAGCTGACGACGTAGTCTGGCATTAGGTGGAGAAGGCGAGCCATTCAAGTATCCGATGATGCGGTTACAGTAGGGGTCGTCACGTTGGTACGCGACAAACTGGGCGCTGCTGTTTAAAGATAGTGACCCAGCAACTGCCAGGGGTGATAACATGAGTGAAGAGGAAGCCGCTTCATCACCTGAGGGGCATTGAGGATGCGTGGTTAGAGATGAAAGTGGCAGAGAGCAGCGAGAGAGAGCATCAGCATCCTTATGCTGTTTGCCGGACCTGTACACAACGTCAAAAGTGTACTCTTGCAAACGCAGTATTCAGCGACCGAGGCGCCCAGAAAAATTCTTCAGCAAGGACAACCAGCATAGGGCATGGTGGTCGATAACCACAGTGAAGTGGTGTCCATACAGATAAAGTCGAAATTTCTGGATGGCCCAAACGACAGCGAGACATTCCTGCTCTGTTATCGAGTAGTTCTGCTCCGCAGGTGTTCGTACACGGCTGGCATACGCAACTACTCTCTCACTTGAAGTGTCGTCGCGCTGGAGGAGGACAGCACCGATTCCGTGGCCGCTTGCATCTGTGTGCAGGAACGTGGGTGCACTCTCATCGAAGTGACGGAGGACGGGGTCTGATGTCAAAGCACGCTTAAGGGCTTGGAGAGCACACTCGCACTCGTCACTCCACGTGAAATCCGTTCCTGACGTCAGAAGCTTGTGTAACGGCCCCGCAATGGCAGCAAAGTGAGAACCGGGAACTGCCAACTGGGTCAAAGTTCTGCAGAGACGGCGACCGACGTGTGCTGTTCGGATACAGCCGACGATAGGGTGGTCCAGTCGCGTAGAAGTCGTCCCGTTCAAGGTTATCGTAGCTTCGTCGTTCGTCTTGCTTACGGCGTCGGCAAAACCTTGAAATATGACCTCGGATGCCGCAATAGAAGTAAGTCGGCCGCGAACTGCGCCAGGCGTTGTAAGGCTGGGAAGATGGTCGCGGTGCGAGTGAGTTGAGCGAACCATGCACTTCGGGCGCTGGTAGCTGCATTGGGCTTTGCTGGGGTGCAGGTGTCCTAGCTGCAACCTGAGTATACGTTGGCATGGCCACCGGATATGAGCTCGGGACAGGTGTGACAGTCATTGAGGCCAGGCTTTGGTGAGGCGTAGGTGTCGCTGCAGCAACGTGAGCATAATTTGAAATGGGCATTAGATGTGAACTCGGAACTGGTGTACCAGTCATCAAGGCCAGTTCCTCCCTCACGACGTCGCGTAAACTAGTAGCGGGTGGCGTCGTTCGGATATCGAGGTGAAGCCTGTGCATGAAGTTCCTCGCGGATGATAGATCGGATCAACGCACGCAGCTCGGTTGTATCATGACTTGAGCTAAGATCAGACATATCAGGTTGTACCCGAGTGGTCTGAAGCTCCTCAAGGCGCTGACAGGTAGCGACAACATCGGGTACGGTTTGGGGATTTTGTTCCTCGCGGATGATAGATCGGATCAACGCACGCAGCTCGGTTGTATCATGACTTGAGCTCAGATCAGACATATCAGGTTGTACCCGAGTGGTCTGAAGCTCCTCAAGGCGCTGACAGGTAGCGACAACATCGGGTACGGTTTGGGGATTTTGCACCACAAGCGCATTAAAAGCGACAGTCGCAATTCCTTTTAGCACGTGACGCACACGGTCGTTTTCCGCCATATAGTTCTCAATGCGGCGGCAAAGGGCGAGAGCATCTTCGATGTAAGAAGTGTAAGACTCGCCAGGGCGCTGAACACGTGCACCAAGCCTGTTTTTGGCGATATCCGAGCGCACTGACGGGTTGGCAAAAATCTGGCGGAGCTGACGTGTAAAGGCGGGCTATGTCGGAAAATCTGTGGCGTGGTTGAAAAACCACGTTTTTGCGACGCCGCTCAAGTAGAATGCAACGTGGGTGAGTTTCGCATGCTCATTCCAGTTGTTGATAACACTCACGCCGTCATACTCCTCGAGCCAGTCTTCAACGTCTCCACCCGGAAGCCCTGCGAACAGCGGAGGATCCTTTTGAAGGCTGGCGACCAGTTGAGAAGGGCTTCTTGGCGGTGGGAGCGGTGGCGAAGCTGGCACGCTGGGCTGGGCGGCTTGCGACATTACCGGACCGAGGTCCTTTAAGCGGCGGCCTTAATGGAGCTCCAGAGATGTGTTCTAGAAGACGCTGCGGTGTCCGAGAACGCGAGAGGACGCAGGAACCGGGCAGCACTCTCCACCACTTGTAAGATGGCATCGAGTACACTCAAGACTCTCCTTTATTGACTCGAGTATGTGCCCCACAACCTAAACTTGACTGGTGATGATGATTATGTACAGATGAAAAGATGGGACGCATAAAATAATGCTCAATATATATATATATATATATATATATATATATATATATATATATATATATATATATAATGAGAACTGGTTACATTGAATTTACGCAGAGTTACAGACGGGCTATGTAAATGGCTATGTAAACTATACAACTGGCACTCTTTATTATGTTCAAGATAACCACTTTCGCATAAAGTTCTTGACTAGGAGGTACAGGCGTTCTTTCAACTCTGCTCCATGGCTTGGCCTCCTGGAGCTTGCATAAAAGAAGCCAAGTGAGCACGAAAACAAGACAGCCTTTCGGAAAGCAATAATTATTATCTTCCGCAAAACTGCGTTGATAAAACTAAGTCGTTACCGATATAAATGAGGTGACAGCATTACTTATAATCGGGTTTCTCATGAAACAATCGGGGCGTGTGGACTTATATGAGGAAGAGTGCTCTGGGTATAGAAACTGCCGACAAAACGAGCATATTTTTTATTCGCAGTTTTGATACTTCCCTCTTTGTAGCTCGCCAGTAGCCACTTACGATGTAGCGCCGCTCAAGGCGCTGCTTGAGTGAAAAGCTAGGCCGATCTCTGCAAGTTCTGATTGCACTACATGTTTTTTTGTCGGCAAGCTCTTGAAACAGTGAATGTCCTGACGCAATTTCTGCATGTCTGCATATTTACTCGTGCACTATTGCGCTTGGCAGGGGTGCATACACTGATAAAGGCTCTGAAACGCATAAAACGCGCACAAAACAAGCAAATACACGCTTTCGTCGGCTACTCGCGCGCGCTCCCACAGCAGACGCTTTTGAGATCTGCAGTACCACGCGACTCCAGCGCCACCGCAACTGTCACCCACAGGAGAATCAGCCGAGATACGGCGCGGCCACCTCGTTCACTCCACTGCCCCCATTCTAGTGCACTGTAGCTACGGGCTGCATCTCTTGCGAACACGCGACAGGAGGAGCCACAGGCTGCGCTGCACACGTTAGGGCACGGAGGAAGGAAAAGGTTTCCTTCTTTTCCTTCTTCCGTGCGTTAGGGCAACGCCTCCTAGAAAAACTATGCCTGCAACTTCGCTCTCTTTCCAATTGGGAGCGTCGTGCCCGCAAAAACTCTTGGAGGCCATGCCTTCTGTCGCGTGTTGCAACCGTCCGCCGCGTAAAACCGCTCACCTCCGTACCGCTCAGTCACGTGACATTACCTCACCGCCCTGTCACGTGACATCACAGCTGCTCGGAGGCAACTGTGAGAGCATTGCTGCGTTCGCAAGGGGTCACCGCCAAAGAGGTTCGCCTCCGTACCGGAGGGAGAGGGTAAAATCCGAGGGTAGGGCGGCACGTTTGCGGCTCACCTTCCAGCCATAATTTTTCTAGGAGGCATTTGTTAGGGGCGCGGCCACAGGCTGGGTAGAGTTACTGTAAATTCTACCTTTAGGTAAAGGTAGCATATGCAGCAACTATACCTAAAAGTAGCATATACAGTAATTCTAAGGCTGAACGGCTGGCGGATAGGCGACAGGAGCACCTACCAGCTGTGCGACACGCGGGAAGTGAACACGGCTAGATGGAGGCGGCTCGTAGTGCGCAAGGGGAACAGCTTGTGCAACCTCTTCCGAAATAGCAGTGTGAAGCGGGGCAGGTAGACGGGTGGTGGTCTCGTGAGTAAAGGGCACTAGGGAAAGTTGGCAGGCGACTTCCTCACGGACGAAGGCTCGGACTTGCTAAAGCAACGGTGAATTGTCAGGCATGGTGTCAAAACTGGACAGCGATTCACCACCACGCTGAGGCTGTCGAGTCAGAGTGCGTTGCTTCTTCAACTCGTCGTAGCTCTGACAGAAGCTGACTACTTCGGAAACGGTGCTGGAAATCCTAGCCAAGAGCATTTGAAATGCGCCATCGTCTATGCCCTTCAGGATGTGTTTGACCTTGTCCGACTCGGGCATGGTGTCATTCACGCGTTGACAAAGGTCGACGACATCCTCAATATAGCTGGTAAAATTTTCACCAGTCTGCTGAGAGTGGACGCGCAAGCGCTGTTCTGCCCACTGCTAGCAGACAGCCGGCCGACCGAACACTTCAGAACATGACGTCTTGAAGACGTCCCATGTGGAGATGTTGTGTTTGTGGTTGTTAAACCACAATTAGACGACGCCAGTGAGATAAAACATGACGTGGCCTAGCTTGTCGGCTTCATCCCACTTATTATTGGCGCTCACCAGCTCGTAGTGCTCGAGCCAGTCTTCCACGTCAGTCTCATCCACACCGCTGAAGACCTTCGGGTCCCGTAGCGTAGGACGGCCAGGGCAGTGGACGAAGTGGGGCGAAGACGCCGATGGGTTGACGTTGTCAGTCATGACGGGCGGTAGCGTACGGCTACGCAGCTCTAGGGTGTAGTGACGGGGATAAACAGCACCCTCCACCAAATGTGAAGAGGTTTATTAGTCATTAACGACAACGGCAAGACCGCGTGAAGAACCGTCCAGCAGAGACCGGCACAGCAGCGAACCGAAGCACGAGCCACGAGAGCCGGGCGTTGGCGATGCTGTTCGCTGCAGGCACATCTTCTTCACAGCATCAAGAGTGACCATTAAAAGCCGAATTTATCCCGCAAGCTCCGTCGTATTACAGCCTTGCTCGAGAGATGTCATTCTTGGAATCGACTTCTTGAGCCTCCATGGTGCGGTCATCGACCTCAGAACAAAGTCGATAACACTATCCACAGAAAAAAACACTACCGCCACGCAAGCCATCAGGAAGCCGTGCCCTGAATGTGTTGGAAGAACTAGTCACCGTCCCTCATCGCTCAAGCGTCATCCTTTTCGTCGGCACTCTGAAACCAGAAGACTTCGAAATTGCCATTGAAGGCAATCAGCACCTGTTGGTCAACCGCGATATTTGCATTGAAAAAGAAATCGCCGAGCTGCGGGGACAAAAAGCAACAGTTATGCTCACGAATATCAACAACGAGTAAAAGTACGTGAATGAAGGTACAACGATCGCCTTCATCGACGAAATGATGGAAGCCACCAATACTTTTGCCTTCGCCGATTCTACAGAACCTAGTCCGAGGAACGAAGCTCATCACGCAGCTTTTGACGTCAAAGCGAGCCTTCAGCAGCATAAACAAGAACAGCTCAAGACCCTGCTCATGCAATACAAGAACTGCTTTTCGTCTTCGTCAAAAATTCGCCACACCCCAGTTACGAAACATCGCATCATAACCGAGGAAAGCGCCAGACCGCTACGGCAGAGCCCCTACAGAGTTTTGACCCGAGAACTCGAGACCGCTAACAGACAAGTCCACGGAATGCCAAACGATGGCGTCATCCAACAGTCTAATGGCTAATTCTATTGAGAGAACAGGAGTGAAGGGGCAGGGCACTGAGGAGTGGGGAAGGGGGCAGGGCACTGTGAGCAGGGCCACTCAACCTGCCACTGGAATGCGCCACGCTCCTGGAGGGCAGGTGAGAAGGTGGCGAGTAGGGAGACCATGTGACTGAAACATTCCAAGATCCGGCATATTCTTTGTGGGGCAGCGGCAAAATACGCGTGAAATCGGTCAGCTACATATTCTTCACTATCCTAATACCTATAGTACGCTTGTGCAATTACTCATTCGGCAAACTTCAAGCTCTCATCATAGCCATCCGCACAAAACAGCGCTTTCAAACTACCCATGGTTGCTACCATTTGCGCCACGCTCGCCGGCTGAAAAAAATTTGGAGGCTGTGACGTTCAAGGACCACGTGGCTCGTCGCAATGCGCCTACTTCGCTTTTCAGGCGAGAGCACTGCAAACTGCTCCTGGCTGCTCTCGGCGCAGCAAAAGCACTCTCGCTCTACGAATGGATGACAGCGCTCCTGCACCTCTTCGACCACTGAAACACGCCGGCTCTGAAGAGAGCACTTTAAGCGTACTTTTGAGTGATCCTGCCCTCCCTAAGAAATTCGCCATAAGAGTCCGTTGGCGTCACCCGTGATGTTAGTGAAGAAGGAAGACGGAGCCCTACGTTTCTGTGTCGATTATCATCGGCTCAACAGAATCACGAAAAAAATAGATGTTTATCTTCTTCCATGAATAGACGACGCCTTGGATCGACTGTAAAACACGAAGTACTTTTCGTCGATGGACCTCAAGACTGGCTGCCGGCAAATCGAAGTCGACGATAGAGACTGAGAGAAGACAGCGTTTATAACACCAGACAGCCTTTTCGAGTTCAAGGTCATGCCCTTCGGTCTTTGCTTGGCACTTGAGTCTTGTCAACACGTTGTGGACACAGTGCTAGCAGGATTGATGTGGCCGGCTTCTCTCGTTTACTTGGACGACGTCGTCGTGTTTTCTTCGAGCTTCGACGAGCATCTTCAGCGCCTTGAAGTTGTACTTCAAGCCATCAAGATCTACGGACTCACCCTGAAGCCAGAAAAGTGCCGCTTTGCGTACGATGAACTTGTGTTCTAGGGCCAGGTGATTAGCAAGTTCGGAGTAAGATCTCATCAGCAGAAGACAGCTACCATCGCTGCATTTCTGCCGCCCGCCGACAAGAACGCCATGCGTTGATTTCTCGGCCTGTGCGCCTATTACACGCGGTTCGTCAAAAACTTTGCCCGCGTCGCCAAGCCACTCACTAACCCTACGAGGACTTCATATACGGACTTCAAGACGAAGCTGCCAGAGATCTGCAATAATAATTTTTGGACAGTAACTGAAGAGAAAGTGTGGCTAACGGAATAAAGCTTATTTCGCGTCGTATGGTTTCTTCTTACGCGAGCACAACTACATGTAGAATGCTTAACTTGTGAACGAGAAAGCTTTACATGACATAAGTATTTCGCACCCATCAAAGTCTATTACAACACCAGTAGAAGCGAGCGCGACGCTCCGGGATACCGGAACGCAGCGCCCGCGCGGACTCATGGGGTAACGTCACGCAACCATCGGAAAGGACTTAGTATTCTAGGGGGTGTTGGTGCCTTCGGCGCGTTGGCACGGAGACACGAATGGAAAGTGTTACACTGGCTAATCTGCTTCGCGTCTAAAATCTCACCTTCACGAGCGGCAATGTAGGCCGCACCCCTCCTCACAGACGCTGCGGCCGAAACACGGTGCCCCAACGAGCTGCTGATCGTCGTGGCTCCCACGGGGAAGCCGCGTGGCCCACAAGCAAGCTCGATGCAGTGGGACTGACCCGCGCCACCTGGTGAGACCCTGAAATGATGCCCCGTGGGATATCGCAGCATAATACCATTTATCGAGGCAGTTGACAGCACCCACCGCACCACAAGTTAAGCAATCACCAATGCCAAAAGCAGTCCCGTGCCCATAAACTTATATACCCACACACGCTTGACCCGCATCGCTCAAATTGTGGCCCGCATTTAATCGCATTCTCTGGAAGCACAGGGGTACAGCTACAGCGCGGAGACATCCTCCTCAAAGTGTGACGATAGTAAAGCAACCTTAATACACTGCCCTTCATTTATGGCCGATACAAGGAAAGTTACTGGCACGAACGAATAGGCTTAGCTGAAAAAAAAAACAGAAAAGTGGAAAGCTTACTTGTAGCCGTGGCTTTGTAACTGGAAGTGGCGGCCACTATAATGAAAAGGTGGCAGGTACGAAAATGAGTTATTTAGTTCACTTACGCTTGACAATAGTCGGCAATTTTTGCTCGATTATGTCTACACGATGCGCTTATTTCAATAAAACGCAAGCAACAGAACTTGCCTATAGTTCGGCCACCCATTGACTGAAGATTGCAGAAACCATCGTTTGTAAAATTTTCCTGAATTTCGCTATTCAGAACCAGCGGGGACAACAATACTGATGTAACCTTGACTTTTAATTATGTCACAAAGCACGTGAATATGCACGGAGAGCATGAAACGACGCTGTCCTCGGAAAGTAGAAATAGCAATATCAACCAGTCACGGCTCCCTGTACCAATTATTGCAGTTAAAATGTCGGAATGGACGACAAGAGAGGGGGGAATTAGCGTGACCGTGGACGGCAAAGCAGGCGGGGCGACTAAGTTGATATCCTTGGAGGCATAAAATGAAACGACAGGGTGGAATCATTCGGAGCATATTTTCCTCTAAATACACTAGAGCACACTCTGGCGCTAGTATCCGTGAATGCTGCGACGCACGGGGAGAGGAAAGACGCAACTTTTGCTGCCCTAGTTGGGAGCGCAGCTCATGAATGATGCGTACTACTCGGATTTGTCTAAACTTGGTCTGTCGGCTCCGTTTGGCTGCGAGTGGCCTGGAGCCGAAAATCTGCGAAAGTTCAGCATTATCGTTTCACGACCTTGACTTTTTTAGGCTCACCAATTCAATTTGGTTCACAAACTTCACAGTGATTCATTGTTTTGTCCCCCCCCCCAAAAAAAAACAAAAAAAGCAAGGAACGGGACAGCACAAGAATAAACAAAGTAACAAGTGCGTCTGATGTAGCAAGCGCGACGCCGAGGCTAAACCGTGTACTACCGATCATTACCATCGCGGCTGAGCGATCGTTGCGCTACAGTTCCTCTATTATTAAAAGAGGCCTGAAGTGGACAGAAGACGATAGTGTTCAGCTTACATGGGAAAACAATAAAGGACTTCGTCTGCCGGCCATCAGTTCATTCGCCACAAAAGGACTGTTTGTTTGTTTTTCTTCAAAAAGCAATGAGACGTACCCACTCTAGAGGATCGGACGAGAATTAATATTTGAGACGTTGAAAGGTACGTCATTAAAACAATTTGGGAAATTCAAAAATAATAAAATTAAAAAAAACATGGTTGATCCCTTAATCATAGGAATCGATAAAACACTAAAGTTAATAGCGTCCTTACAGAAGTAGTGAAGTATTTTACAGTTGATATAAATCAACTTGCGCAAAGTCCATTGGTGTTTGACAGCTACAGCGACAACGTGGATGCATCCACGTTGTCGCTTAGTCATACATCTTCATGATAAGCCTATTTTCGAAAGCGGCGTGATGAGAAGCCATGTTCTAATATTTCAATATCGTCGATATGACAAAAAGTAGTGTGCAATATTTTCTAATTCTTTGCAGAATTGGCCGAGGGGTGATATCATCAGACCAGTTCTGTGTAGGTATCAGTTTATTGAGGGGACGCGACATCGAAATCTGATAACCGTCACTTTTGATTGTCGAATGGGCTCCAATGAGTCTTCCATGGGAAGGGCTTGTACTCCGTCCATGTTGTTACTGATTCCATCCTATCTGTGTGGATTTCTAATTTTCTATATTTACAGTGAAGTATTCCATCACTGGAAGAATCTGAAATATTGGGAGATCTAGTCATGCGCGGGCTGAAACCTCGACCATTTCATATAATTTTACCTTACAGTGACACGGGACCAGCAATAGTTTTAGGGGCTTCAGCTGAGGTGGAACTAAAGACCGTAACGTCTTAAGGGCGCGCGAGTTATGTGAAGCTGAATCAGATGTGCATACCGAAAGCGAATATGTTAATACTATCGCCTGGATCTCGTCCGTCGAAAGTCTTCACCGTGCCATGATGATAGCTATGAGCTCAGCTTCGAAACCCGGAGTGAAATCGAGCAGCGTCACGGCGAATCACCAGCCAAGCGACTCACAGACAATACCAACACCTGCACGTTCCTCATTCCCGAAAGCAGCTATTGTTTTACTTGGTTGTGCATGTACCAGGAAATCTTCTAGCATGTTCTGCGAGAATTTGTGGGATTGGAATTTATATTTAGGAGAAAAAATCTCATCCTATTCTATCATGAGAAAGTGATTTGAGAACTTGCTTACCATTACCTCTAAGATGTTGACACTATAATTTTCCGTTTTTTTTTAACGCAGATTATCTGAGGTGTATGAAAACGTGGCCAATGCGCGAAAAAAGGAGTCTGGGTCACTGGTAAAAACGCATTAATCTTTTCTTACTGGCAAGCTATGAAATTTCGGAAATGTTTGTACCATTAATAAGCGGAATAGACAACAACGAAGGCACATGTACTTCTTGATGTATAACATTAATTGCTGCCGATGTAGGGTGCTTCCAGACACAAGCGTAGAGCTTCCCCCTTCAAGGTAATCAATGACTTAGTTTTATAAGCAGGAAAGCCCGAGAACAACCATTCAAGTTCTAGTATCGGGCACATATAAATCTTGTACGGAATGAAGATAGAGTCCCTACGCACACTAAATTTGCGAGTGCTCATTCGACGCAATATTCTCAAAGCTTGTTGAGTCTTAGCCGCTATGTATTCAATATTAGGACTCCAGTTAAGTTTTTCATTGTATAAAACAACCAAATATTTTTGAGGGTCTACTTGCGGAATGGTGTCTTGTTGATATGCAATAGAAAGGAAAATTGAACTTGCTAAAGAAAACGCCAGGAGAGCACCCTTGTTTACATTTATTGCCATTGAAAATGACTGCAGCCGTATATCTAGCACACAAGGGTGGAAGCTTGGGCTAGTTGGTGCGTATTCATATTAGCAAGGTGTTTCAGCGCGCGAACAACATTATGCCGACGTGTTTTGTGCCTGGGTGCACCAGCGGATACAGAAAAAACCCCGAGAAACGCCACTTCTTTTCTCCGCCGTCCGACCCGCTGTTGCTGCAGAAGTGGGAAAGATCTATTCCACGCGCGGACAAAACTTTGGGAAGGACGTGCAAGGTGTGCGATCTTCACTTTCAAAAAAGCGACATCCTGAAGACATATAAGCTTGTCATAAATGCAGAAGTCGTCGATATCGACCGTGGTGCATGGGCATTGAAGAGCGATGCAGTTCCTTGTTTATTTCCGAACCTCCCAGTGTACCTGTCATGCAGCCGCAAAAGACGAAGGCCGCCAAAGAAAAGGGCACCTTTACGTCAACAAGCTGTGCAGCTGCCTTGCGATCTTCCAGAAGAATCTCCGCAACAGGTACACGCTCCTTCGGAGGACTTCAGTTTTTCTGAGCTAGTGGAAAAAACTGCTTCACTACAGCTTCCTCGCAATTGGAGTTCGGCGGTCCCTGAAGAGCCGGGAAAGCCTCCGGTAATCGTATTCTATATTGCAGAATTCAGAGGACACATCTACTGCATTCTCAAGAGCACTGTCATCCGTGAGGATTTGACCTACGTGGTTTCAGCGAACGGAAAATCGCTGAAAAAGTTACCATTTGATATACCACTGCGGTCACTCAAGGACGTAAAAACGGTCGTGCATGTTCTACACTTTTTGCAATCTTGCCTCGGTTGTCCGCCTGTTGGCACAGCGAAACAAGAAAATGTGTCGCTAAGAAATATTCATCACAAGGACTGCGCAGGCTTGACTGATGCTGACAGAGGTACATGTGCTGCCTGTGCCGTTTTAGCGAGAACACTGAAAAAAAGAATGGCAACAAAACCCAAGAGGAAGGTGCAGATTGCAATCGGCGTATTAAGGAAACGCTTGATCTGTGCCACCACCGCACGAGAATGGAATAAACTTGAAATGCGTCGGCTGAGTGAAAAGTTCTCTGGATCATCTCGTTCAAGATTTACCTGAAGTGCAGAAAGTGTCCATTCGTACATCCATGATGCAACAAGCAGTAAAATCACCCAATGGGTATAGGTACACAACAGATTGGCTCATGGTTTGTTTGCTGCTGAGGCTCTCAAGCCCGAAATGTTACAGGGACGCTGTACACATGTCTTGTGTTGGAAATGAAGGTCCTCCCCCTTCCTAGTCCAAGTCGCCTTGTCCAGCTCTTGAGGGGCCTTCCATGTGACTATGGCCTGAATAAGTTTGCTCTTGAGAGCATTAAGAATCACATGGCTGGGAAGCCGGCATACCTATGGTTGTTTGATTATTGATGAAATTAAGTTGCGTGAGGGAACTGAATATAATCGGTCTGCTTACAAGTTTGATGGATTTGTTGATTATGGTGATGTTAGTCAAGTAGACAGTGACAAGCTTGCGGACCATGCTTTGGTGGTCATGTTCAACCCAATGTTTGCATCATGGGTGCAGCCTATTGCTACTTTCGCTGCGAAAGGAGCAGCACCCGGGTGGATTTTAGCTAAAGTTGTAATAAACTCTGTGCTACAATTGCATGAACATGAGGCCAGAGTTCTGGCAGTGATCAGTGACGGTGCTGGAAACAACAAGTCAATGTGGACTCATCTGGGAATAAGTGGCAAGCTTCAGCAACCAAAGTGCAAAATGGCACACCCATGCCTTCCCGAAGGCACATTCCTTCACTTCATATGTGATGTGCCACACATAATGAAGTGTATTAGGAACCATATGATGAAACAAAAACTTGGACAGGTGAGTAAACCACACTGTTACCGACGCAGCAGTAATACCTCTAGGTTATAGAAAAGCAGTGCAGATATTTTGTATGCCATTCTTCTATTACAGATAGGAGACCATGAAGCTAATTACCAGCATTATGAACTGCTTTTCGAGGCTGAGAAGAAAGCAGCCATCAAAGTTGTGCCAAAGTTAACTGAATATCATGTCAAGCCGCAGAAGCTTCAGACAATGTGTGTCCGCCTAGCCACCCTGGTATCGTATCAGCACATTGGCTGCCTCTTTACTTTGGTACCCTCCTGCAGACGCTTTGACACCTTGCTAAGTCAAGCAAACATTTTGATGTTGAATACACATCACATGTGCAAAAACTCGGTTTCCTCTTATGAATGGGTTGCTCATGCATTTTAAGCTGTTTTCAGTTTTATAATGAATATTCTGGCAATGTTTTTTTTTTTTTCAGCTTTTCAGCTGCAGTGTCTCGATCGGCTTGAAAGTGTACCGCCAGTTGAAGGTGCCAGGATTCGCCGACAGTGCTGGAACACAGGAGTTCACATTACTTTTGAATGACCTTTTTCACATCCTCAATTCAAAAATTCCTGCAGCTGGAATAAGAAACGGCTCTCCAAAGATAAAGGTATGCTGTGCACGTAAATTCTTCATTTACTGAAAAAAATATTGCTTCACTCATTTTATGGCAAAGCAGGCTTGTAATAACTGGGTTTGTGCTACACCACTGGTTCTAAAACTGTTATTGTTCACCATGCTAGCCTGCAATACGCATACGTGTGGCGGCATATGTTTCTGCTTTTGCTTGGTTCCTTGCTGCTAGTGCATTTTCCACTTTCATCGTTATGTTCTTTGCAGTTTCTCGAGGGTTTCCTGGAAATGATGAATCAAACAGAGGCAATGAATGTGAAGCTATTTGCATCAAGACAAACCGTGGAGTCTTTGCACGTGACGCTTATGTCTGTTTTGTCGCTTACTGACTTCTTGCTGGGCCAGGGTGTGAACTACATCCTTACTGCAAGCCTCAACCAGGACCCACTTGAGGTAAAGCAAGAGCTTGTCATGTTATTTGTCGCATTATTCATCAGGAATGTCTTTTGTTTCTTTCAGCGTTTTTTTGGCCTCGTGAGGTCCTTTGGAGGCGACAAAGATCACCCCACAGTGGCCAAATTTAGTCAGCTGTTCCACCTTCTCGCACTGTACACTCCAATCAAACTAGCCATCAAAGGCAACTGCGAAGCTAGCCAGGCGGGCACTGAACAAGTCCTGAAGAGCACGTTTGAGAGTCTCGGGGCAAAACGCTGTGAAGCCCTACAGAAAAAGAAAAGCCTCAAGGAAGAGGTTTGGAGGCGTCTGACATCCATACCCCTAAGGGAGTGCAGCAACAGACCTGAAGACCATGTGTACAGCGTCCCTCTACCAGCCAAGACAGCGCTGTACTATTTAGCTGGATATGTAGTTCGCAAGGTCCTCAAAGCCACACGTTACACTGAATGCAAGAAAGAAGCAGTAGGTGCGCAGGATTCCCTTCCTTCTGAAGCATTGTTGGTGTTGGAAAGGGAATACGTGAGCGGCAGCCTTGTGTACCCCTCCAAGAAACTATTCGAATGCGTGAGGAGTGTGAAGTACGTCTTCAGCCAGGAATCGAAAAATTATTCCTGAAATTTTGGAGAGTATTGGATGCACTTACTCAGAAAGGCACCAGCTTTCTTGATTGCAAACAACACTACAGTGAATTTACTGCAGAGTTGATTCACGTCTACATTATAATTAGAATGCATTTCTTTCCAAGACAGAAGTGCCAAGACAATGACAGTGCCATCAAAGCACAGAGAGAAAGAAAGAAGGCCAAAATTGTCTGCAATTTGAATGCTCATGACAAGTGTGCTTTAATAAAGATGCATTTTCCTTTTCATGAGTTAAAGACAGTATACTTGTGAACTAGTGCGTGATAGTGGCAAGTATTTGTGTCAATATGTTGATGTTTTCCCACTTCTTTCCACAAAATTTGCATTTTCTGTTTGAATGATCCTAAATATTATTCACTTGTTGACACACATCCAGAAACCTGAATACTTGGAAAGAAGAAAGCGCAGTGGTTCATGTCACCTGAACAGAGAAATAATGTTGTTTCAGTGGGATTTTCAACTAAGGTCGTACCTTACAGCAAAGGCTCAGTTTCAAATTGCTTTAGGGCATGGCACGCTGAGGCGCTTATTGCTGAAAGGTTAATTTACCGAGTGTCGAAGATCCCTATGCTAAGACTCGCAAAAACAGCTTTTAAATAACGATCGGTAGGAAACAGATGAGTCGCAGCTTTTACCGAGGCTTCGTTGAGACGTAGCTCATACAACTGAGCTCCAAGTTCTAGTATCTGAAACAAGAAATTACAGGGCAGCCAAACGGCTCTTTAATCGACAAGTGCATGCCTGGCACTATGCTTGCGCGAGCGACTGTTTTTACCGAGGTCCCGGAAAGACGGTAACTCGCGTATCTAGGCCCGGAATTATACTCCTCGTGCCTAAAACAAGGAGTTGCGCTGCAGGGCTCTTCGCTGCCCTTTGCTAAGACTCGCGAAAACAGCTTTTAAATAATGATCGGTAGGAAACAGATGAGTTGCAGCTTTTACCGAGGCTTCGTTGAGACGTAGCTCATACAACTGAGCGCCAAGTTTTGCTTCTAGTATCTGATACCCGTGACACACGGGCAAAAGTAAAGTACTTTGAAGTAAACCCCTTTTGTCACCTAAGGGGACCATTTGCAGAAAGAAGTGGCGCTGATGACACACGGCACCGGACTACTGCTTTAGGCGGTGCCTCAGAAGAACGCTGCAGAAAAAATGGCGCTGTTTGTGGAAGCAGCAAGATTGGAAATATTAAAAAGAATCTGCGCATGTATATCACATTCAGCGACGCCGGAGCATAAAACCGTTTTTTTATTGTCTGGTAGCTTATAATGCGCATACCTGTAATTTTCTTTCGTTTTTTGTGTTTTTAGCAGCAAATTAAGTTCATCTGGCAACTATGAACAGTCGGTGTTTTGCTGTTTTTGTTTTTTGTCGTGCTTTTTACATGGCTGCGTCCAGCTGGGTCAGTGACGGCGTGCCGTGTTTCATCGTGGTCCTGCGATGTCTCAGCGCCGAGACAGAGATAAAGCAACAGTTGAGGTGGGCCTTACTCTTGTCGCCCTCGGCTCCATCGAAGATGAGCTAAAACGCTGCGAAGGCTAGAGTGATGAGCCCCAAACAAAGACTCATCATAAAGAGCTTCATTTCGACTGCTTCCGCACTGTCCCCCCGAGCCATCAACCGCGAAAGGTGGGCCTATGTGTGGAACGAACGCTGGTTCGAAGACACATTGTCGTTATTAGGCGACGGCCACTTTAAGCAGTGTTTTCGAGTGAGACAAGATACTACGTCGCCGACACAGCAACTGCCGCTGCCAATCCTAACATGATCGCGCTAGTGACGTAATGCAGGCGTTTGAGAGTATGGACAGACTATAGGCCTTCACTTTTCAACAAATCGCACTGCTGCTGAAAATGAAAACATTTTTTCAGCGCAAAAAAATACTGAGAGGGCACTGCAGTGTTGCGACACGTTTTCTTCTATTGATAAATTATACACACTGTATGCGAGAGTACTTCCTTCCTGCCAGAAAAGTAGATGCGGGATCTGCTTTTGCGAAAAGGATCTTGGTCGGAAAGGAGTTACTCCTTTGTCGTGTGTCACTGCGCCCGAACGCCTTTCCGAAAGATGTCCCCTTGTCTAAAGGACTTCAGGGTGCCCGTGTGTCAGGGGCATGAAACAAGAAATTACAGGGCAGCGAGATGGCTCTTTAATCGACAAGTGCACGCCTGGCACTATGCTTGCGCGAGCTACTGTTTTTACCGAGGTCCCGGAAAGACGTAACTCACGTATCTAGGCCCGAAATTATACTCCTCGTGCCTGAAACAAGGAGTTGCGCTGTAGGGCTCTTTTTTAACATAAAATCGTCGTGTAAATGCTGCACAACGCGCCTAGCAGTAGCAGACGACTCTCGTTTGCGTGGCGCATGGATGGATGGATGGATGCTATGAGCGTCCCCTTTATAACGGGGTGGTGACAAGTATGCCACCAGGCTCGACAAAAAAAAAAAAAAAACTTTTTTCTTTTTTTTTTTATGTTGGCCTAATGCGTCTACTTCGATAAATTCTATCTTAATGGAAAAAAAAGGTAAATTTTCAGCTTAAGTTCTCTGCCATTTACGGCACACTGTCCATATTTTATTTTTCCCATATTTATTTTTGTCCTTTCTCTCTAATTTTCTGCCACCAATACTCTAACCGTCTCTTACTTATTTCAATCGCGGGTGTGTTCAGCTTTCCATTGTTGTCCCTAAAACCCAAGGCTTCCTGTAGGCTCGTGCCCAAACGTACACCTGAGTGGATATCTCCACATTCAATCAGAACATGCTCCGCCGTTTCCTTATCTTTCCCGCAGCATGTGCATTGTTCTTCTTCTTTACTGAATCTTGCTTTATAACTACGCGTTCTAAGGCAGCCCGATCTCGCTTCAAACAGTAAAGCGCTTCCCCTTGAATTATCGTAAAATGCCTCCCTCCTTATTTCATTTTTGCCCTTTCGGTAGTTACTCAAAGCCGGTTTTTTTTCCATAGCTGCCATCCAGTAAATCCTCTCCGCCTCCCTGACTTTTCCCTTAACGCTCCTTGTTGACATATGGCTCACAATACCAGCCGTATATTTACTAGTGAGTCTTCTAGTTCTTTTTCTCCACTGTGTGTCCACGCTCTTCCTATACAAATAACGGAACACCTTCTCTGCCCATCTACTCTCCTTCATATTTCTTAGCCTTTCTTCGAACCTTATTTTGCTCCGCGCTTCCCTCGCCTCAAAACCTGCCCACCCCATATCGCCCTTTACAGCCTCGTTTGTCGTCTTCCCGTGAGCACCCAACGCGAGGCGTCCCACAGTCCTTTGATTTACATCCATTCCCGATTGCACCTCTGCCCTCATGCACACCACTGAGTTCCCAAAAGTAAGCCCTGGAACCATTACACCCTTCCACAGACCTCGAAGCACCTCATACCTATTGTATCCCCACAACGCTCTGTGCTTCATTATTGCCGCATTCCTCTTTCCTTTTGCTGCCGAGGCTTTTTCCTGTACCTCCATGTATCTATCACTCTCATTTACCCATACTCTAAGGTACTTGTATTCACTTACCCTCGGTATTTCTTGGCCTTGTATGGACACCGTCTGATCACAGGGATCATTGAATACCATCAATCCACACTTCGTTACACTGAATCCTAGTCCAAGAGCTTCACCTTCCCTTCCGCATATATTCGCCAGCTGCTGTATATCATCTCGACTGTCCGCAAATAAGACGATATCGTCCGCATAAAATAAACCTGGAAGCTTCTGCTCAATCATCATGCCGCCCTGTTTGTGTGACAGATTAAAACCAATGTTGCTACCTTCTAGCGCTTTTTCCATACTCACCATGTACAGCATGAATAACAGCGGGGACAAAGGACATCCCTGTCTCAGACCCCTGCTAACCTCAACGTTCTCTTTGCTACGCATTCCTTCCCACTCTATGCAAACTGTATTTTCTCGGTATATCTCCCTCAAAAGCTGTATACAGTCGTCGCCCATGCCCATTCCTTTCAATATATCCCACAAAATTTCCTGATTAACGTTGTCGTATGCCCCAGTGATGTCTAGAAAAGCCACGTACAAGGGCCTATTCTCTATTTTAGATATTTCTATACACTGACTGAGAACAAACAGGTTATCGTCTAACCGCCTGTCGACTCGAAATCCGTTCTGAAGTTCTCCCAAAATATCGTTATGTTCGGCCCATGTTTCTATTTTCATTTTTACTGCTTGCATCGCCAACCTGTATAGTACCGATGTAATGGTTAGTGGTCTATACGAGCGAATCTTGTCCTTTTCTCCCTTGCCTTTATAGATTAAGTTCATTCTACTTTGTCGCCAACTGTCCGGTATTTGTCCGTCCTTTAAGCTTTTTTCTACTGCTTTTAACAATGCTTCTTTAGTGTTATGTCCTAGTTCGTTAATGAGGCTAACGGGAATCCCATCTAAACCCGCGGCAGTGCGCTTTGGAATTTTTCCTTCGGCCTTTTTCCAGTTGAAATTATCTAGTACTAGCTCTTCCTCTGTTGCTTTCTCCGCCACACTTTTACTCACCGGGGAGGTCCCCTGGACGCTCTTTTGAAACGAATCGGCTGTTACCTTTTGGATGTAACCTAGCGCTTCGTACCCTTCCAATTGATTTCCTCCTTCATCTAGAATATGTTGTTGCGTTGTGACAGACTTCCTACCTAGCGCCTTTATGTGGCTCCAAAAAATCCTAGGCGCGGCCTCCTTTTTTTCGTGTATCTCTGTCATCCAGCGTTCACTTTCACCTTTAATTTTTGCCTCTACCAATTTCTGTACATGGGATTTTTTCTCTAAATATATTTCCCATATTTTTTTGACTTCGTCCTGCGGCCGCTTCTCCTTTTTTGCCTTTCTATGCTCCCGTGATGCTTCGCGTCGCTTCTCGATCGCCTCCCGGATTTCCTTGTTCAACCAACTTTTTGGCTTCCTTTTTCCTTTCCAGCAAACAGTTTTCTTCTCTTTCCCTATCTCCTTCGTCATTAGATGTAACAGCTCACTATACTCCCAGTCCTTGCCTGGTATTTCGCCTACTTCTTCCTCGACTCTTGCGGCTATATTTATTATTTGTTTGTCATTTAAATACGAGCTGCCAGACTTTGATTCCATGCTCGCAAAGTTCGACTGCAGCGCCGCTGTGGCGAGAACTGCAGCCGGCCGCCTGCTCCTTGTAGGCGAAGCGGGGAGTTCCGAAACTTAAAAAGTATCTATAAACGTTGCCGTGTCCTGCGGAAACGAAGTTTCAAAGTTTTTCGACTTGTTCCTGCTTTATTTGGCAGCGAAATAAGTGAATCACAGCTGTGGAACGTAAAAAGTGTTTCTCAAATTCTGCAGATGCATGCTTGAATTGGTCTGAAACACCCTTTGCAGGTGCAATGATCTTGCGTGATGTTCTTGCTGCCATAGAGCTGGTGAGAAAAGAAACACATGCGAGAAATTTTATTTCAAATCAAGACTGATGGGACGTTTTAATGAACCTTAATAATTGCTACCTCGCCGTGTACCATTCGCAGTTTTGAGGAAAACAATGCGAGGTCAATTAGTGCTTTCCTGAGTTGATGGGTCTATCAGTGAGGGGGCGAACTGAATTACATAGCATTTTAACGTAAACACAAGTAGCCACCCAGCAGCATATGCGCACTCGATAGGGTAAAGCTACTACGACAGTTGATTGGTCTGTCCTTAATAAACGCGCAAGGCACCATGGGGGATCGGCCATGAAATGAGAGGTGCCTTGTTAAATAAATGATTTTGTTTATAAATCTCAAAATCTTTAAAAATAGATCATTTTGTATATAACTAATTAGCTTAATTCACAAAAAAAAAAGTGTAATGTAGTTGAAGAATAAGTTTCACTTACATAACCTTACAATTCAATTTGTTTCGTCTCGCGTAGCCAATCACATATGGCATCCCAAACACTCCTGTGTTTAAAACCAAGTGCTGTAGCTCGGAAATAACCGCGGAAAGTAATGAATTGAATCCCATTTTTCGGATTTGGTTCATTCAAAAGCCCTTTTTCTTTGACTGTTAAACAATCCGCCTGTTAGGAAGAAATGATGCAGGGCGTAGAGTAAAGCAGAACTATACATGGTAAGAGACAATGCTTTGCGAATGCTGTTGCGACGGATGTGCATGTCGGTGTTTGTTTCAGAAAGCAACATAAACAACGCAAGAGGTTATAGTGAATGAAAGACACGTGACAGTGGCCGAAGTGACCTTGCTGTTTCTGTTTTGCAGTGCGAACGACTATCAGATGCTCAAAAGACTGGCAACTGAGGCCTGAGGAGTGCATGATACTTTGAAATAATTTCTCTTCGGTCGTGTATCGCGAAAAACCCAGATGCAGAGACAAGTAAGCGACAGATAGAAAGGACGGGCGCTTCCATTCTGTCGCACGGCTTCTCCAATATAATATATGTAATGTGTCGTCCACTTGTTGTGATTTCTTCATCGACACACAAGCTCAGTATTGTGCTTTGGTACTGGTATACTTTATCATATGCACATAAAAGAAGCAATGTCGTAGCTGACGATTTATAAAGAAATGTTCGGCCAGAAGTTCTACTATAATATCTCTCATTTTCCTATGCAAGAGGACATGATTTATTGTGTATTCAGCTAGCGAAATCTTCGAAGTGTGAGCTCTTTCGAGAATGTCAGAAAACTACTTTCCAAACTATATAAATGAAACGTCTGCAAGGTATAAACGTTCTTTGGCGCAGGTACGCGCCTGTGGCGTTTCGTGGAAAGCAAGTTTTTTCACACTTCTTAAATTTGTAATGATAACTAGGGTGACGTTATGACAGCCACACATTTTTTTCTTGGCAGCCAGGGTGTCGTGATTAATCGTCCAACAATCATTAAAGCCAAGCTATTACACGGACACGTGCATTTGTCGTAATGCTTCTCAAGAACTCGCCAAGACACTAAAGGCAACAATGTAAACACAAACGGGCGCGCTTTCGTATAGCACTAGAGGCGGCTCCCAAAACGCCATACCATGCTTCCAGAAAGCAACAGGCTCAATTTTCTCATGCTTGCACCGAACTTTGAGCTCAACCCTCGTACATCTGCTTCTTAACCTGCACAACGACTATAGAGGCCACTGCGGATGCATGAATCGATACGCGTGGACAAGGCGTTCCACTCAACGACCTTTGTTTTGCAGTGTGCCAAGCTGAACCAGATAACCAGATGGTCTGTTAAAAATTAGAGTTACCTTCAGTCACCCCTCCACCCCCACCCTAAATCAAAGGGTGGTTCAATGATGCGTGCACTTGATGTGCAGTTGGGTTTCTAGTCTTCATCAACGCTCCACGTGTTGCTTCGAGAGCTCCCCTGACTTATTCCCTGAGCCCCACAATGTTATTTATTTATTTCTTACTGCCAGCTTGCTTTGCAAGCCATAAGCAGCAGTGGTTTGCACATAAAAGGCAGAAGAAAAGATCTGAGAATGCACCTTGAGAGAAAAAGAAAAATTATGGGATCAGTCTTGAAAAGTATTCACAGTATGTGAAATACTACAAAGCATATGACCCAACTAACAATTTGCATGCGCTGCTTAAGAACTGCGTTGGAATTCCACGGGTCCCCTCGTATGTCCACCGTCGAGCACTGCGGGAGCGCCTCGAGGACCGCTGATGCGTGCCATTTTAGCCATTTTGGAGCTGACAGCTTAGCGACTACTTGCTATCGCCTTTCACTTCCGAAGCGTTGGTGTGTTCATTCAGTTTACTGCGAAGGATGGAAATACTTCGTGACCTGAGTGTACACGCTGCTTACACTGCCGCAGAAACCCAAACACCGGCATGGCCGCCAAACTTGGTATACACTAGACAGCGCTGCGATGGGGATTGCTTTGAACAGGCACTACCAGAATTGATGTACACAGATTATATAGTGCTAAGGGCCGACAACAAGGAAGATTTGCAGAGATTGATGCACATCTGCGGTAATGAGGGAGATAGATTAGATTTCTGATTCAGTACGGAAAAATCAGCAGTCATGATTTTTAATGACAATGGAAGTAGTGAGCTTAGAATACAGGAGGTCACGCTAGAGATAACAGATAAATACAAATATCTGGGCGTATGGATAAGCAGTGGGGCCGAGTACATAAGGGAACACGAAATATACGTGAGAACTAAAGGTAACAGGAATGCAGCGGTAATGAAAAACAGGGCACTGTGGAATTACAATAGGTATGATGTTGTGACAGTAATTTGGAAAGGTGTCATGGTTCCTGGTCTGACGTTCGGCAATGCAGTCTTGTGCATGAGATCAGAAGTTCGAACAAGACTAGAAATTAAGCAACGTGGAATAGGTAGGCTTGCCTTAGAAGTTCACAGGAGTACACCAAATCAGGGAGTACAAGGTGATATGGGATGGACATCATTTGAGGGCAGGGAAGCTAGCAGCAAGGCGAAATTTGAGAAGTGATTGAGAGAAATGGGGGAGGAGCGATGGGCTAGGGAGGTTTTCAGCTGCTTGTACATGAAGAATTTCGATACAAAATGGCGGAAGCGAACCAGGAAATTGACTGATAAATACTTAGAAAACAGCAGGTGGCCAAACCAAAAAGAACTATCGGTTAAGAAGAAAGTGAAGGAAACGGAGACTGACATGTGGAGAATTGAGATGATTAAGAAGTCCGCACTAGAGATCTATCGAACCTTTACGCAGGAAATTGCCAAGGAAAACATCTATGATAAGACTCGGGGTAGTTCTCTACTGTTTGAGGCCAGGACGGGAGTATTGCGAACCAAGACATCTCGGGCCAAATACGAAGGGGTAGACACGGTATGCAGTGCGTGTAGAGAGGAGGAGGAAACTGCCGAACACTTGATAATGTTCTGTAACGGGCTTCAGCCTATAGTTGAGGATGATGGCGCAGAGTTTTTCAAAGCACTGGGTTTTGGGGACAGGGAAGGCAAAATATGCTTTAAGCGGGTAAAATTAACTAGAAGGAGGCTATGTGATTTGTGGCTTAAGTCAAGATACGAGTGAAAATTAAACCCTTCACTGCAAAGTACCAGTCCTCAACCTCACTACTAAAAGGAAAAAAAAAGATAAATATATGATCTAAAGCGTATAGCCACATTCATCCATCCATCATCACGGTGGCGGACGGTACCCGCCATAGTTAATTTTAAAAAACTCCATGGTACCAGCCATGGAGTTTCCTAAACTCTATGGTACCAGCTAAGAAGTGTGGCAGCTTGGGCTAGTTGGTATGGCATGACGATAGTTACAGCGCGAGAACAAAACGACGACACAGAGATAAGTCCTTCGTGTACTACTTGTTTCTATGTCGTCGTTTTGTTCCATCTAAGCGTTTTTCACCTGCGGCCCATAGGGGCGCGTCAGTCGAGAGTTGTTCGAGACCTGCAACTGTACATCACCATTTCGGAGGTTATGCAAAGTGTTGCGTTGTTGCACAGTCCTCCACAAGTGACCCTAGCGACCGACAACATTGAAGGTCGTGCAAGGTCGGTTGGTGCAGGGGCAGCGCGCAACGAGAGATGAGTTTTCCTTCATTTCATTGTGTTTGTGAGCACCATTATTATTTTTTTTCTCCTAATCAATAATTAGCGTTGCGAGTACTGTAGGTGTGGAACACGGGTAACGTTGCAGTGACGTTGACCATGTGAATGGGGTAGGCAACTGTTTTAAAGAAGTTTGGGGCACACAGTTAGCTGTTAAACAGCTAGAGCCGAACACGGGAAGGGCGGACCGAGCTCAAGCAGCAGGTAAAGGAGCTGATGGCGCTTTGCCTCGGCCCCGAGCTAGAGTGTACTAGAAGTGTTGAGTGGCGAGACCACGCCTCGCCGCCCGTTCTCTTCCGTGTTGCCAAGTAGCGGCGGCGCTGCAGTCAAATAGTACTGAAAAAGCCACCCGCCACGTGCAGGAACTGCTATGCGCTTCGGCTCCTCTGGCGCCCTTTTTTGATGCAGATTTCTTCGTACATGCCCATCATTCATGTCTAACACTTGATGTCATAATCTTTGAAGCAGGACACGCCAACCTACTGAACACGAGCTGCATAAAACCCTCGTGAGAGATCGAAAATTATCTATTTTATTGCGGTTAAACCGTTAAATTGGTTACTGCAGGTATGAAAACGATGAGAAAAAAATATGATGGGCACAGTCATGCTTTATATATAGCCTTTGCATTATTACACACGTTACCTGAAGGTAAATGTGCTTCACATTACTTTTGTATTGTGAACATCGGTTGGAGCGCATCGTCTAAAACAGCTGCTAATGCGTTGATTAAAGAAAACATGGCTTCAGAGATGTGAAAGATCATCATAATTCGGAGCTTAACACAAGTGAGTTGCACTACATCATAATAATGGTCCTATTTACGTGTAAACATTATTTATTATACAAAGACTTGTTTTCGGAGTCCGCTGACTTGCAGTAAAAGTAATACTTATAATTAATGGACGACGAACCACTGCTAGAGGAAATAAGACACAGAAGAAACAGAAAGGGTATGTGTTATTCAGATTTCTTCTGTCTTAACTGTTTTCTTTTTGTTGGTTAGGCGTCTACAATATTCAGAATTACTGAGCGGATTAATTGGAAGTTAGATGCGCTCAGAAACCTGTTAGATAAAAAAAATACCGTGTCAAACGCACGCAGAACCAGGAGGCCGTAAGTAGATAGGGGAGAGGAAAGGAATCTGAACCCCCAACACCACGAAATACTTTCATAATTTAACTTTTTAGGGGTATACCTAAAAGCAACCCCCAATTGCCGAAGTTAGTCGTTCTGATGCACACAATCCCCCCCCCCCCCCCCTTTCTCCTAAAAAAAAAATGCTGGGTAGCTTTGCTCCGAACAATTAGCGTGTCTCTGTAGAAATGTGCACTGTAAATGTCGCCTTTTCGACAGTATGAGGTCTCAAAACTACTTCAAGTCCAACGTAGTCGGACGAAAAATAAAACGTAGGCGGCCGTATGGATATTGTGAGTGGGGCGTGACGTGTGACAGGAGAAGCCGATGAAGAGGAAGTGCGCATGCATTAGAATAGCATTGGAATAAACGCATGGCATCTGGACCACGACGTGTCTCCATTTTGTAGCGTCACACAAGTCGGCCGGATCGACCTCATCAACGTGCCATGGCTAGGCCAAAGCTTCCGCTCAACGTACAGAAGTATAAGGGAACGCCAGAAGACGTCCCCATCGGCAAGTGGCTTCTTCTTTTCGACATGAAGGCAGCCGTGGCGTCATGGACTCACCACGATCGGGTCAGTCACTTCAGCGAATAGATTGAAGGGGAAGCGTTCAAATGGTACCTGACAGAGATTTTCGGCAACGGCAAAACAACTTGGGATGATATCAAGCGCGACATGAAAGCCCGCTTTACTACGACTGACGGAGATGCTTTCCGTCTCTTCATTCACTACCAACTGAAAGGAGGGCAGACCATTAGGGACTACTACGACAAGAAAAAGTGACTGGGTTCCTTGGCTGACCTGAAAGTGTGCCACATCATTTCTGGACTAATGGTGTTCCTCCTGATGTGGAACTGGCGCTCGCCGGACTGTCTTTCAACTCGTCATTAGAGTGGCTCACCGCTGCTAAACAAGTCAAGACATCTTTAAAACGGGTGAGAGGAGTTTCCTTTACTCGTAACGCTAGTATCGCATCAAGAGCTCCACGTCTCTTCAGCAGACCGCAGCAGCCAACAATAACTCCTCAACGGCGTGCCCCACAAAACGAATGTAGATGCTGCTCAGCTGCTTGTTTCCCACGACAGTTTCACTGGCACAACGAATGTCCGCGCCGCGGCAATCTGTCCGCTATTGATACTGAACGGGAAAACGAGGAGGGCGACCCAGAGTTTCATTAATAAACTTCAGTGCTCTTATCAATGGAAAGCCAGTAAATGCAATTCTCGATACAGGAGCAACAATTACTTGTATCAGCGAGGATGTGTACAAACGGCTAAAACTTCAGTTGATAAGAGACTCCAGCATCATGGTCCAGCAAGTTACATCAAGCATTCGAACTTTGGGTCGTGTAAACAGTCAGTTACAAATTGGGAACGTCATAAAAAAAGTTTATGCACATGTGCTGCGAGGCATGAGAACGCAATCATATTCTTGGCCTAGACAGTGCTTCGTACTTCAATCTTTCTGTAATTCTGCAAAGCAAGTCAGTGACACAAGCACGTGAGAATATGAACCTTCCGCATCACTATGAAAAAAAAAACCATTCGAGCCCCGCTGATGCGAACCCTGACTTCAGAAAACTTATCAGAGCATGAGTCTGTGGCGCTCGACTCTTTTTTAAGCAAGTATGACGAGATAGTTTCGAAATCTCAGATAGATATTAGGTGCATCACTACTGAGAAACATAGGATCGCATTTACCAATGCTGTCCCTATTCGTCGAGCACCATACCAATGTTCACAGGCAGACAAAGTGGAGATCAACAAACCAGTTGACGCTCTCCTCAAGCAAGGTGTTGTGAGGCCTTCATTATCGCCCTATGCCGCACCTGTCATTTTAGCAGAAAGGAAAGGTGAAGGGCGCACTCGTCTATGTATTGACTACCGGAAACTCAATGCCATAACGGTACCCGACTTTCAACCAATTCCACGTATAGATGATATTCTTGACCACTTGGGAAAGGCAGAGTTTTTCACTATGTTGGACGTAACGTCGGGATACTGGCATGTCCAAATGCATCCTGACGATGTTCAGAAAACTGCATTTGTCACGCCTGATGGTCATTTTGAGTGGTTGGTAATGCCGTTTGGGCTGAAGAACACTCCAGCTACATTTGAAAGAGCCATGAAATTAATAATAGCGAAACATCAGCTCACCAATGTTAGTAATTACTTTGACGATGTGCTCGTATACTCAGGGACATTTCATGATCATATACGACACCTTGAGGCGCTATTGAAAGCTCTCAAAACCGAGAACGTAAAACTCAAACGAAAAAAGTTCCAATTTGCACGCTGCAGCATTGAATACCTGGGCCACAAAATTTCACAAGGAACAGTGACACCTAAGCAATGTTATGTGGCTGCCATACTCAAATTTCCTACACCAAAACGAGAAAAAGATCTCCAGCGTTTTCTGGGCACTGTAAACACCTACCGTCAGTACATCCCCCACTTCAGCGATATCGCTCTTCCACTCACAAAACTACTCCACCAAGGCAGCAAGTGGGTGTGGACAGAAGCATGTGAGCAGCCCTTTCGTGACCTGAAGAAGCGGATAACTGAAGAAACGGTGCTCGCATATACAACCCTTCGAGACCATGTACTGTGTACAGTGACGCATCTGGCGAAGGCATCGGTGCAGTGCTGAAACAACCTGATGACTAAGGCAAAGAACATTCTGTTGCCTACTATTACCGTAAACTACTTAAGCACGAGGTGAACTATGCTATTACAGAAAGAGAATGTCTTGCCATTGTAGATGCCATTGATAAATGGCATTGCTACCTTGATGGGAAGTCATTCACTGTTGTAACAGGTCACTCTGCACTCCAGTGGCTGAAGAATGTTAAAAATCCTCAACGTCGTCTCTTCCAGGGGTCTTTGAAACTGTTAATGTATGATGTGAACATCAAACATCAATAGGGCGCAAGTAATGTCGATGCAGATACGCTCTCCAGAGCCCCAATAGTTAATCTTCTGTCCCACGACGACCTTCAGCGATGCAACAATGAGCGTCCAAAAGGAGCGGATTCATTGAAAAATAACATCATAATCGCCAAAAGAAAAGGACTACGAAAAATATACGTGCCCCATGAACTACGCCCAACTATTCTGAAGAATGCACATCAACATTTTGGGCATGTCGGAGTGATGAAGACGCTATCACTCCTGTCTCCGCAATATTATTGGCCGCATATGGTAACCGATGTTTCCACTTACATTAGGTAATGTGATACATGCCAGAGATGCAAGAAGACGAAAGCAAAAAAGTTTGGGACGCTTGAATCACTGCCTCCAGCTGAAGAGCCCTTCGACCTCTTTGCAATAGACATCATTGGAGGATTTTCTGGATATGGCTTGTCAAAAAGGTTTATACACTTCGTTATTGATCATGCGACTCGCTACGTGTGGGCGTTTGCTCATAAAAGCAAGAACAGCGACGCCTACATTTCATGCTTAAAAACAATTTTTTTTTCTGGAAAACCACGGAAGCTCCTTTCGGATCGTCGAACAGGATTTACTGCAGGAAAATTCAAGCATTTTTCAAAACATAATCGTATACACCAACTATTCACCTCATCTCATCATCCACAATACAACGGCATGAACGAGCGAACGAACCAGACTATCGTAATAAGACTTAAATGTAAGATCAATGACGAACCACACAAGTCTTGGACTAAGCTGCTTCTGGAGATAATTGACGAATACAACAGAACACCCCACGAAGTGACCGGCTACGCACCTTCCTTCCTGATGTATAGAATTCCATCTCATCCTACTGTACTGGAACAACGAGAAGAAACTGTCGAAGACGCGCGAAAAACTGCAGTTACCAATTCTATTGCCTGCCACAATAAGAACAAAGTCATTTATGATAGAAAATTTCTTCCGACTGAGTTCCAAGTCGGTGACTTTGTCCTTTGCGAGACACCATGGCATCCCAACAATGGCAAACTGAGTTCCGTCATGGAAGGACCTTACAAGATTATACGCAAGGTCTCAACAGTGAACTATGAGATCAACCGCTCCGTGCTACCCCACGACGTGTCTCCATTTTGTAGCGTCATACATACATACATACATACATATATATATATATATATATATATATATATATATATATATATATATATATATATATATATATATATATATATATATATATATATATATATGATTCAAAAAAGAAATTCTGTGGGTCGGGTGAAAATATAATTAGGATAATTAGGAATTAGGAACTTACGAAAATTTGATAGTTGTTTACTCTACGTTTCGGCCGTGGCACGGCCTTCGTCAGCATTCACGGCCTTCGTCAAGATCAGGATAATCCTGACGAAGGCCGTGCCACAGCCGAAACGTAGAGTAAACAACTATCAAATTTTCATAAGTGTGCTCCTTTATTCCTATATATTTATATATAAGGGAAAGAGGTGTATACTTCAGGGCTCATTTTTCCGTGTTTTGACACAATATTAATGAGATCTAACCAACAATAATGCTAAGGAATGTATAGGGGAAGTTATTAGAACAAATGTAATGTAAATGAGAAGAAAGAAAAGTGGGTGAAAAAATAACCAGCCGTGAGCAGGAATCGAACCTACGACCTTCGAATAACGCGTTCGATGCTCGAATGCATTATCCGCACTAGAGAGGTTAAAGTGGGAAGAGATAGAAGAGCAGTTGAGGCAGGAGGAGCTAATGGTATATGGGGTTGTGGAGACACATCTTCGGGACATGGAGCAACCAACCTGCAATCCGGACTACGTATGGGAATATTGCAATAGAACAGAAGGCAGCAAAAGGGGGGGTGAATTGGTGCATTTATACATAAGAGCATGGGTTGGCAAAGAGTCAAGCAGGGATGCATGGAACATTTATAGTTAAGAGGAAAAGTAGCTGGGCAGATGACACTCCTTGGTTTGGTGTACTTGTGGACGGGAGCAAAGGCCAGAGAGAAAAACCAGGCAATGGTGGAGTGTATATCAAAGGACATTGAGGAATTAGGAGGAGAGTGTGAGAAAATTGTACTAGGAGATATAAATGCGCACATAGAAGATATAGATGGGTATACCGACCCGACAGGCAAACTGATCATGGATATGTGTGAAAGGCTTGATTTGATCATTTGCAACAGTACCGAGAAGTGTGAGGGGCAAATAACATGGGAGGTAGGAAGGCTGCAGTCGACGATAGATTATGCACTGATGTCACATGTATGATAAGCTCAGGAGAATGCACATAGATGAAGGTGGCTCCGGAAGTCTGGGTAGTGATCACCAACGTATCAAGCTATGTTTTGGAAGAGCAGTGAAAGTGGGAAGGAGAGAAGATGAGCAACTACAGGAAAATTTTCATTCAGAAAGGCAAAGAGATATTGCTGCTAAACAAATTGAAAAAGTAATCACTGAGGATAATAAAACAGTGTGGACATACACAAATCTAGAGCCACTTCCATCCATCCATCCACCCAATGTCGTTTGCATGTTTCCGATAGTTTCCTCAGACGCGTTCGTCCTCGTTTTTTTTTTGTTCGCGCCCTTCCGGGAGTGGTGTGTTACTTTTTTGTCCACCAGGCTCGCCTGCCCACTCGCTGAACTCTATCCCCCCAGCTACTGTGGGTATGCACGACTTTCAGGAATTCACTCAACACTTTGAGTCAATAGCTCGATCTGGTGCTAATGTCTGTTACCCAAGACCCGTTTCTTCGCATACTCTGCTAAAAGATTTACCTCATGATTCCAACATGTCAAATGACGTCCTCCTATCACCGCCATCCGATGACGAAATCAAAGGCGCATTAGACGCAATGAAAAAGGGATCGGCCCCAGGGCCTGACAGCCTCCCTGCAGAGTTTTATGTACAGTTCTGGCCTATCATTGGTCCAACTATGTCACGAGTCATTCGCAAGTGTTTCCAAGATATTACACTTCCAACCTCTTTCCACAAAGGCCGTATAACACTATTTCCAAGAAAGACCCAATGTCCACGCGACCAGAAGATTGGCGCCTTATTACCCTCCTCAATGTAGATTACAAGCTCTTGGCCAACATTTCGGTGCGCAGAATCAGTCCATTTCTTCCAACATTAATTGCTCCCCACCAGGTCTGCTCTGTTCCGGGCCGAGAAATACACACCCATACGTGGTTAACGCGTGACATCATTCAATACACCACTAGCCGATGTGCGCAAGGACTGTTGGTTTCATTAGATCAAGAGAAAGCTTTTGATTTCATAGAACATGGCTACATACTAAATGTTTTACACGCATATGGATTCCCGGATAAGTTCATTGACCTCATCTACGCGATGTACACTAATTCAGAAAGTACCCTTTACTTAGATTCCCGTGAGAGTCACGCATTTACAGTCACGCGTGGGGTCCGTCAAGGGTGTCCCCTCTCCCCAGTGTTATTTATCCTTGCATTAGAACCCTTCTTAAGGGTCGTTGAACATCACCCGCAGATTCGTGGCTTATTTTTACCCGGTAACACTCAAGTAAAGGTCACTACATATGCAGATGATATTACTCTATATGTACATAATGAACAGTCGCTGCAGTATGCTCTTGATACATTCCATGATTTCGGTATTATCTCCGGTGCAAGGTTAAACTTTTCTAAAAGCCAGTATTTTTTCATTGGCAACCCCAGCGGTCATATTAACATCACGTTGCCTTTACAGTGGTCTCCTGAGATTTCAATACTCGGAGTTACTTTCACTGCATTTGGTATACAGGATAGCATCTGGTCATCCGTTGTACAAACTCTTCTAAGTGATATCAAAGCAGCCAGGTACTTCGAATTCCCCCTCTTGGAACGCCGGTACTTAACTCAAACGGTGTACCTAGGAAAATTTTGGTACCTTTGCCATTCTGTTAAACCACCGCTCCACGTCTGCAGGAAAGTGCAAAGCTGTATCAGTTCATTTTTTCGGTCTGGTGGCACAGAATTGTTATCGTGCCCAGCGTTAGCTCAACCGCGAGATCAAGGCGGTTTTGCATTCCCCGACGTTTCCGTCACGGCTTCTACATTGTGCCCCCGCACTCTATTGCGAATACTAAGCAATGATGGCATGCCCGCTCAGACGCTGGCTCGCTACCATCTGGGGCCATCACTACGTGTCTTCTTGCCAGATAGCCAAATAAACCAAGGTCCCCAATCAACTGAATTACCATCTTTGTATCGAGCCCTTCTGGCATTTCACCGACGTTTGGAAGCTACGTGCCCAGAGATAGAGGTGGCCAATTCTAAAGTGGTGGACACAATGGCCGCCCTTCTACGACCCTTGGTGCCCAAGCATTGTCAATCTGTAATAAACCGCGCTTGGAAACAAATAACTGCCGCAGTGTTGCCAGGGCATCTCAGAGACTTAGTCTGGAGGTTGGGCTGGGGCTTGCTCCCCACGCGAGATCGGTTGCAGCGATGGCAGGTGGTTCGCACTTCCACTTGCCCTAACTGCGTCATGGTAGAGACTAATCGACATGCGACATTTGAATGTGTGGTTTCCCACCTTTTTTGGTGTGCGGTTAATGCTGGTTTTCGGGGACAGGGTGTGCGAACTTTCGTGTCCAACGGCCGATTTCCGTGTAGCCGCTTCTCCGCTCTGTTAATAGTTGCGGGGCTGTTCAGCCTTTGGAGAAACCGTTGTGAGGCCATAGCTGCCAATTGCCGCCGGCGTGCTTTGTGGCCGATACTGGGGAGAATGAGACGAGAGATCCTCGCGTTCCTTTCCGAGGAGCTTTTCTTCCTCGGGGAGCAAGAGTTTCTGCGGCATTGGTCGTGCCCTTTCGTCAAGGTAGAACACGAAAGGATACAACTCATTTTTCAACCGACTTGGTGCTAAGCAGCACCCATTGAGTTGTTTTATATGATTTCATTTGTTACATATCGTGTTTCATTGCATCTATTGTGTCGTTATACCATTGTATCATGATATCGCATTGAGTTCTTGTGTACATATATGCCAACATTGTCATGTATATTAGAGCAAATGTCTTCACTGTAACGTAGTGATGCTAGTCGTGAAATATAGATGTGCCGAGGTGTATATGCCCTGTTACTGGAATGGTATGAAGCCTTTGTGTTCTGTACATGCTGTAAATAAATTTTTTTCTAAACATGGCGGCAGTGATGTGTACGAGTTTCTCTCTGCCGTGATAGCGGCTCACCACGCCGCAATACCACATTGGCGACGAGGATGGCCACCGGTATATCTACCGGTATATCTCCCCCGCCGCCGTTCCTCGAGACCCCGGGCACGCCAGCGATTCCTTGGCACCACTGGTTCCGGTTTTTCCAGAACTTCGTGCTCGCGTCCGGCGCCGACGAGTGGCCAGCAACCCGCCGTCGCGCGCTCCTGCTTCACTGTCTGGGCCCCGAGGGCCAACGGATTTTCGACGCCTTGCCGGCACCGCCCCCAACCCCAGCCGCCACTTTCAACTGAAGCCACGGAACAACAGACGTCCGCGCACACCGCTGCCGCAAGCCCTCCGGACCCATACGACGTTGCCGTCGACACACTGGCACACTACTTCACCGCCACCGTCAACGTCCGAATGGAACGTCATCATTTTCGTGAACGTCGACAGCTTTCCGGTGAGTCGGTTGCCGAATTTGCTTTAGCGCTCCGGGAACTGGCAGCCCCGTGTAATTTCGCCGCTACCGTGGATAATAACTTGTGCGAACAGTTCGTTGCCGGAGTAACTTGCCCGCAACTCAGAGAACGACTGCTCCTCGAAGGCGACGCATTGACATTCGACCGAGCGGTAGAAATTGCCAAACTTCGCGAACAAACTTGCCAAGAAGCTGAAGCCTTCGCGAACCCAATTCGCCGCATCACGCAGCGCCAACGCGGACGCAACCCGGCTAGGCATGATAGCCCCCGATTTCGCTTCAACGGGTCCCGCCCCCCTAGTCAGCATCGTCGTAGCTCGTCGCGCACTCGCCAAAACTACAAGCCCAAGCCGGAAATTGCCGCTGCCGACCCCCTGCACGCCGTATCTCGTGATAACTGCGATAACTGCGGCGCAACAGGATGCGGACGGTCGCGCTGACCCGCCCGCGTCCGCACCTGTTATGGTTGTGGACGCCGCGGACACTTCCAGAGCGTTTGTCGGAGCTCGCGTCGCGGCCAACCACGAAGGCCTGCACCAGTACGCGAACTCCTCTGCGACGATGACGCTGAGAGCGGTCACAGTATTTTGACCATCTGCACAAACAAACGCAGAGGCCTGTATGTTGACGTCGACGTGTCGGTGATTAACCCGAAGCCGCTCACGCGCAAAGTCTCGTTTCTCATCGACACAGGCTCTGCAGTGTCAATAATTGGGGAAGGTCACTTTCGAAACCTTTTTCAAGATAAAGTACAACTCAGGACCCCCAGCATTACTCTGTTTGACTTTTCACGCCAGAAGATCCCTGTGCTTGGCCTGTTTGAAGCAACGCTGTCGTACAAGGCACGAACAGCCGTCGTACCGCTTTACGTAACACGCAGTGGGGCCTCCCTTTTGGGATTAGATGTTGTGCAAGCCCTGAATTTTCAAATTTCAGGGAAGGAGCTACGTTGCCTGCACACGGTCGTTCAGCAAACGTCCGCCTCCGCAACCTCAACATTGCCTGCAATGAGCTCAGACGCACAAGGGCGCATTCCACCGCAAGGCGCTATCGTAGAGCAACCGCAGAGTGAGCCAAAGTTTGGCATGCCTGCATTGCTGTGGGCCAGGTTTTCTCACCTGTTTACCCCAGGTTTGGGCCTTGTCAGAGGTTTTCAGCACAAGGTGAAGATGAAACAGGCAGTCTCCCCAGTCACCCAAAAGTTGAGGCGCCTCCCATTCTCAGTACGCCAACCAGTAAGCGACCAACGACAGACCCTGCTCTCTGCCGACATCATCGAAAGGATCGATGCCTCCGAATGGGTTTCTCCCATCGTCGCAGTCCAGAAGGAAAATGGAAGCATCCGTCTTTGTGTTGACCTAAGGGAGCCAAACAAAGCCATTGTGGTCGACAACTTCCCGCTGCCTCACACTGAGGAACTGCTGCATGCCTTAAACGGAGCCCGCCACTTCTCAAAGCTAGACCTCGCCTCTGCGTACCACCAAGTCCTGCTGCACCCGGGCAGCAGGGATCTCACAGCGTTTGTTACGCACGAGGGTCTTTTTCGGTTTAAAACGGTCTACTTTGGATTGGCGTCGGCCCCAGCAGCCTTTCAGAAGCTCATGACAAGAATCCTGCAAGGCTGTCATGGTGTTCTTTGTTACATAGACGACATCATCGTCTTCGGGAAGACTGAGAAAGAACATGCGAAGAACCTGGAAGAAGTTCTGCATCGCATTGCGAAAGCAGGTCTGAAACTTAACGAAAAATGTGTTTTCAATGCAACAGAACTCTCTTTCCTTGGACATCGTGTCAGTGCGGAAGGCATAGCACCCCTTCAAGCCAAAGTCGATGCAATCGTCCACGCCCCCACACCAGCAGAACCCGGCACACTCCATTCATTCTTAGGACTTGTCGAATACTACGCAAAGTTCATTCCTAGGCTAGCCGAGGAAGTCGAGCCTATGCGTCGACTGCTGCGCAAAGACATACCTTTTGAGTGGGACACAGCCGCCCAAGCAAGTTTTGAGAGAGTGAAGACTCTTCTGTCCTCCCACAAGGTGTTGCACATGTTTGACCCAACTCTTACAGTGACTGTCGCAACTGATGCTGCTGCATACGGGCTAGGTGCCGTTTTGCAGCAAGTGGACGGTCAGAAAACCCTGACCATTGCATTTGCTTCGCGCACTCTAACCAATGCAGAAAGGAAGTACTCCGCCAGCGAGCGTGAAGCATTGGCTTGCGTGTGGGCATGCGAAAAGTGGCATGTTTATTTGTGGGGACGGCCTTTCACTCTTCAGACAGATCACCAGGCATTGGTAGCGTTGCTGTCTAACAAGAGAACAGGGCGACGTCCCTTTCACATTGCAAGGTGGGCTGAGCGACTTCTACGCCACAACTACACCGTCGAATACCGCAAGGGCTTGGAGAACAAGGTAGCAGACGTGCTGCCACGTCTTCCAGCGGAAGGTAAGCCGGAATGCACACCTCAACTTAAAGACGACTCTACAGAAGTTGTGTTCCTAGTCGAGCCGCTGTGCATCGCTAAGGACCAGTTCGAGCAGTCCACCAGTGACGACGCCACTCTGGCAAAAGTCAAAGAATATGTTACTTCGTCATGGCCTCCACACAAGCTCGTCCCAAGCCATCTGCTGCCGTACTTCATGCTACGCAACGAGTTGTCAGTGGTAAACAACTTACTTCTTCGTGGGGAGCGACTTGTAGTTCCACAGTCCCTTGCGCATCAGGTAATCTCCACAGTGCATGAAGCTCATCCCGGCATCGTCAGGACGAAAGCGCGACTTTGAGAACGGTTTTGGTGGCCGGGTATGGACCGGCAAACAGAAGTCGCAATACAAAACTGCAGCGTCTGTCAGAAGGCCGACAGGAGTGCGAAAACGGCACCTGCTCCACTGCAACCTGTTCCATTTCCAGAGCGCCCTTGGCAAAAAGTCGCCATAGACATTGTTGGCCCTCTGGAAAGAGCTCCTCAAGATTGTAGGTTCGCCATTACACTGGTTGACTATTTTTCTAAGTGGCCCGTAGTACAATTCTCCAACGAGGTATCTACAAGAACGATCACCAACTTCTTGCTGTCAATTTTTTCTCGAGAGGGATACCCTGACGAGATAGTCACTGACAACGGGCCCCAATTTTCTTCACGAGAATTTTCGCAATTCTTGGATGAGCGTGGTATCCGACTGACACATTCTTCGGTGTATTACCCTCAAGCCAACGGACTTCTCGAAAGGTTTAATCGTGTTTTTAAGGACTTTGTACAGGTTGCTGCGTTAGAACATGGCCCTCTTCGACAAGCGGCACTGGAGTACTTGGGTGTTTACCGGTGCACACCTCACGCAACCACGGGAGTAGCACCAGCCTTGCTCCTACATGGACAACTGCCCCGAACACGACTGGACATCATTGGGCACCCATCCCCATCATTCTTCACAGACCCTGCCAAAGAACTTGGCCAGCTTCAGAAGAGAGTCGCACAGAAGCAAAAATACAGCAAGATGTACACAGACTTCCGCCGTGCAGCCAAGAAACCAAACATAGCAGTTGGAGACATGGTCCGTGTGAAGAAGCCGGCAGTCTTTTTTAAAGGAGACCTCTCGTTCAGTCGTTCTCGGAAGGTGGTGGAAGAACGAGGGCCAGCCTCTTTCTGCCTAGACGATGGGAGAACATGGAACTCTTCCAAGTTGAGCAAGGTTCCTGCACAGGCCGCCTAGCCTCACCCAGTCATCCAAACGCCAGATGTTCACGCTCACCCAGCACAGCCTTCAAGCCCGTCACCTGTGCCTTGTGACAGTGGGCAATCAGCAGTGCCACTCAGTACCCCCCTCAGTGCAGTGCCTAGTGTTCTGTGCAGCCCTTGTGTAGCATAGCAAGAGACACAACAGGCTGTCTCTTCTCCACCCTCTCCACAACCGCCTTCAAAAGTCTGTTCATTAATGTTGATTTCTTGTTTCGTTTTTTTTTTTTCTATTCCTGCAATAGCCTCATTGAGGCTGCAGTATATAGAAGTACATAAGAAGTGGTGTGCACCCCAAAGATTCTTTTTAGGGCTGCGCATGATGAGCTACATCATTTAAAGGCAGCTCTTCCATCTTTCCGGGAAGTCTGGGCACATACTTAATTACTGACTGATGTCTCAATTAGCTTGCTTCACTAGTCCATTAACTGCCAAATGACTTGGAGCAGTATACCTGAGCGCGATTCGCTGTTGGTTTGCCGTTTATTGGGTTGATGACTCTGTAAATCTCGTTCCTTGTCTCTCAGTAATACCGACTTTTTGTCAGACATCTTTTAGTTTAGAAGGAGATCAGACTGCTGGTATCCATTTTTATGCTTTTGCTGCCACCATCTTTTTACAAGCCATAACTATTAAATTTTTTTACTGCATTCTTCGAAGTTCATGTGAATGAGCTTCAACGGTGAAGAAAAGTATTTCGATTGTACCATTTGTTGAGCCAGCTGTCTAAACTTTACCTTACTAATCTGGCACTCATGATATGATTGTACTTATCTTGTTATTTATTCGTTTATGCTGGATCATGTGAACTGCTTGGTCAGCTTCATGTACAGCCACCGGATGTCATCATGACCACTCAAGTGACAGTGGTTATAACAATTGAATATTTTTTAATTAGTGTGGGTGGCACTGTGATCAATTCTGCTTGTATCAGTTTTAGAACTTCAGTTTCTTCTCAAAGCTTGACCGTATTTACTGTTTTGCACATCAGCAAGTGAGATCTCCAATATGGATACTGCACCACTGTCTTTCGTTTAAGCTTCTGGGTGCCATTAGGATGGCCGGTGCTTCTTCCTCTTTTGTCATGCAATTCACTTCCGCTTCGTAAAATGTGTAGCTGCGTTAACAACCTCGTAAAGTTAGCAACTACTTGACAGTCTTTCATCTCACTATTAGAGTATCGCTCCTATTCACTATTGTGATTCATCTGTATGCAGCTTGGATGGTGGAGCATTCTAGTATGGGATCACGTGACAATTTTTTAACAACGCAAACCTCCCTACACTTTCATTCCTTTAGTTCAGTCTTTTATTTAGCTGCTTGTGCTGCTGTCGGTTCTTGTACTCGATGTTATGCCATCTCTCTGACTTGCTCTGTGATGTTGACACACCTAAAAGTGCAGACTTCTTTCTTCGCATGCAACTGTCCTGAAAAACAAGCAAAAATGTCGCGAGACAGCAGGTTGCTGAACTCGAAATTTAGAACCATTTTGTTCTATCCTCCCCCACATAGAGGCTGACCCCCAAAGCAATGTGGATGATTGACCGGAGCTGGAATGCTGCCGGGTACTGCTGCTCGGCTCAGTGTGGACAAGTACTGCAATGAGGACAGCATCTGCCTTTGTGGACTTTTTCTGAAGGCGTTTAGCACTCATAATTTCTCATTCTGCTTGACAAGAAACTGTTGTGCAACAAAACTTTACTAACATTTGAAAATGTAAAATGAACCCATGAATTGCCAGAGTGAACCAGCTCCTATTGAGACTTCATATTTGTTTTGAATGATAAAAATTGCTATTAGAGTTTGCAGAGCTGGATGTTCTCGCTTTCACTTATCGTAAAACAAGCGAAATTTGCCCTGTTAAGACATCTGCAAGCACAGTTACACCACAGTACTGTCTGCCATTAGATGTGAAAGCAAAGTCCTACCCACCTGAGCTTTTTGAGTGCTGGGTTTACTTTCCACTGTGCAATAAATTTAACTTCTAGCACATTCATGATCCTTTAATTGAAATGCTTTTTATAGGAATAAAGACAAGGCAAACATGTAGTATAAATTCCAGTAAAAATAATAATAAAACAATGTTTAGTATTATACATGGCTATGAAAAATAAATGGCAGCAGAATCTTGAACACACCAGACAACTCAAATCTACATGAGTGATAAATGTAAAAATAACTCTTACAGTAATAGCTCTAAATGTAAGAAAATATCAATATATAAATACAGATTAGTTATGATTGTAAAATGAGATGATGTTTTTCGAAAGTGTTGAATGAGAATTATTTAGTGCATAGTGATACTGAATTTAAAAAATGTATGGCAGCAAATATGGTAGTGTGTTGGCCGTAGTTAGTGCATGTATGTGGTAGTGAAAAATTGTTGTTAGAGGCAAACCTGGTGGGATTAGCATTTACCAATTTAAATTTTGGCAAGACATTGGCTGTTACGGAACCGTTAAAGCACTTAAATACAAGAATCCTCAGTTTGTACTTGAATAAATTACACATTGTTATTACACTATGTTGCTGAAAAAGTGGGGACACACTGGTGAATAGAGCACTGAATGTTAGGATGCAAACGACTTGGTTTTCGAGAAGTTTAAGTGGAAGGATATATAGGTGTTTGCCCATGGCGTGATGCAGTACATCATATGACTGTGGATAAAGGCGTAGTTTAGTGTAAGCAAAGTTGACGAATGGTCATGCTTTAATTATTGTCCTGAGACCAGGAGCTATCCTCTGTCTTATAAGTTAAATGTCATGAGGGTACTTTAGATGAGCATCTAGGAGTGCTCCCAAGAATGTGAACATAGCGGTCCAAAGATGTCTGTGGCCATTGATAGTAGTTGCGAAGGTAGGTGAAAGAGTGTCATGACCAGAACGGAAGACAATGAACTGTGTTTTATTTGTGTTAATTGCTAAACCATTAGCTGTGCACCAATTCTTTAACAGTAATGGTGTACGTGGACTTCTGCAGTGCATTTATAAGAGCTCCTTAGATTCCATTGTTAATCCAAGAAAATGGGGAACCACAAACAGGCCATTGTGAGCAGCACGTCATTGCTCCACTTTGACATTTGTTTCGAAAACCTTCAGTCCTACACCATGCTAGACAGCTAGGGGATGCAAGCTGCTCTAGGAATCAATGGGCTTTGTCACATAGTCTCCGTTAAAAGTGGCACTTGTATACTGCTCCGCTTCACGAGATGGATTCACATTAAAACAAAAAAAAAAGATAGCTGCTGGTATCACATTTTACAATTTTGCAGTTCTACACCTGCACATTTCTAAACAATGTAATTTCATTTATATCTGGATTTATAGATGTAAAAATCTCTTGGTCAGACATAAAAACCAGTATTGTCATGAAGTCATGATGTTGAAGACTGCAGTAGTCGGCGGGATTGAGACCAAACTTTTTATTTCAGTGAATATTTGCCCGAGGAAGAGAAAAAGTCAAACTACGGAAGTCAAGCTGTAGTAGCAATATATGTGGACTTTATATTCTCCAAGCAGTTTGCAATGGCAAATAACTTTTTTTTTCAACACATCTTGTGACAGCCATCTCGCATCCAGAATTCCCTGGCAAAAAAAAATTAACATATTATTTTCTTTTAGGGTCGAAGCTCCTAAAGGCGTGTGTCTGTCCATCTCTTGTATGTATGTGACTGCCCATAGTTCCACTTTTCCCAACTGCCCACTACTTCGTCCTTGCAAACATTTCACTACACCCCATCACCGATCCACCACTTCGCCGACCATAAACCAATTGTTGTTAAGAAGTAGCCAATATGAAATGCAAGATGGTCATGTACTTTTATCTACGTGCACGTTAAAGAACCATAGTATAACTGTCAGTTCAAGTGCACGAATAAACAGAAAGGAAGAGAGGACAAGCGCTGTGATTGCCTGAGTATATATTCTTACCTTTCTAATAAATCGTTTAGTTGCGAGAAAGCGCTTGTCCTCTCTTCTTTTCTGTTTATTCGTGCGCTTGAACTGACAGTTATACCATGCATATCCAACTTGTTTGTACGAGACCGCCCATAGTTCCACTTTTGCAAACTGCCCACTGCTTCGTCCTTGCATACATCCCACAATGCCCCGTGAAGAGAGAATGGAAGCGACGTATAGTTACCACTCACGAATAATAAAACTTCTTATATAAATAAATACAGTGTTTTGTCATGTCTTTGATGATGTAGTGGGCGATATTAGTGGATGGTTCACGGTTTGGCAATAAAACCCTCCAGCGCTTCGCCCCACTCATCATCATTCACTCCGTAGATATGCTGCGATTTTTTTTTTTCAGGACAAAAATTAAATGTTCATGTGAGATTTTGCATTTATTTATTTATTTGTGACCAAGCACCCAGAGTATGTAAACATTTAAATCAGCTTGAGCTAGAAAATGAATGCTTCCAAAGCGCCTCAGAAAATAGATTTTATTGATAATAAAATTATAGTTTAGCCAGGTTGCCACTCATGATTTAGACAAGAATTGCCCCAATGTATTGGCACTCACTGCATTTTCTGTCTGACATGTGCGAAATTGTAAATTGTAATTACATTTTTTGTAATTTACTGGTTTAATTTAATTCCTATCTCAGCAGAGTTAACTGTGCTGTCTTACCGTGTGTTTTATATATGTTGTATAAATATTTCGATAATAAATAAGCAAGTGGATATATACAGGCACATGCTTAGTTTACTGGTGTAAGCTAAGAGTAGAAAAAATGTGCTATAAACTGATCCTTCTTGCTAATGGACAAGATTCAGAACAATTTCCAACAAATACACTTATGCTTTTACTCCCATTTTATGTCATGAATTGGCATCACTCGTAGCCAGGTAGTTTTTTTTTTCATTTACGTACCTTGAGGCATGTGGAAGGGTGTGTTCAATAAGGGATGGGATGAAGCACAAAAAAAAAAAGGACTCAAGATGTTTACAGGTGTGGAATCACATTCACACAAAAAGATGTTGGGTGGTGACATTACTAGGGGCATGGGCATGCAAATATTTGAATAACGAATCATATAGCATTCGCTAGTCAAATAGAACAATACATATGCGAAATATTGAATATTTTAAAAATAATCGGCCCCTACGGGACAACCCTGAAGCAGGAAAACATGGAAACAGCTCAAGGTTTATTTTCTTTTTGTAATCCCTGAATTACCAGCACTACTGATGCTATAACCATTACCAGATCAAGCACTTTTGCTACAAAATGCACTTCTTTCTGTTTTTATTATGGTGGAGCTGCATTACATTAATTATTTCTTTTGTAACCTATTTTTAGCGCACACTTACTAAGAGAGGGAACAACACCGGTGCTGGTGTTGTATACCAACTAGCTCATCTTGCAATATTACTCTATTCATTTCCTGTCATCAGCATTGAAGTGAGGGACTATGGCTGCATTCAGCTTCCCGAATAAAAACACATGCACGCAAATTGTTCTTACAGATACAGCTTTCAACACTTGATTTTTACATGCCCTCTGTGCCAGGGTATATGTTGTGATAATGTTGCCTGTTCTGATAAATCCTTAGCTGAATGCAAGGTGTTCGGTTCAAAATTGTTTAGATTTTATGCCACAAATTTACCTAAAAGCTGACAACAGAGTTTAAACTTGAATAATGTAGTTGCTGTGGTAGTTCAACATACAGTTGAAAAGTATTCCGAAGGCTCTGGTCACTGCTGTATACAAGCTTATCACAGTTTTCATAATTGTAGTATTATTTGGTGACAGCTCGTGAACACTTATGTCAAACTGTTGTGGAGTTCTAGGATTATTTTTAAAAAGGTTTCCTCACTATTTGAAAACTATCAGAATAGTATTAGGTTTGTTAAAGCATTAGATTTGGTTATACTGCTATTGGATTCGTATTGAACTTGCTTCTGAAATTCACTACTCGCAAACCCCTTGCTTGCCCGCGTTTTGTAGTATGACAATGCTCGTGCTGTCAACGCTTCACCGCTCTGTAGGCATGCATTGCGGTGAAGTGAGCAAAAAAAAAAAAGAAAAAAAACGCCGGCTCGAGGCGGGCTCCCTATGTGCGCAACATACAGTGAATTTTGAAGTGTATTTGGCCTAGAGGGAATACGCTGTCACCTGCGTCCTTCTATCCCAACAATAGCACGGCCTCTCGCTCCTCATGTGAACGGAATTGCTTGGCGTGTTTATAGAGAAGACACTACATAGCTATTCGTTTGCAAATTTATCGAGGCGCTGCTACAGATAATCGTGCTTATCATTTCGCATCGCTATCATAATCAGTAGCGGCGGCATTCACTACGAGTAGCCTAAGATATGCCAGAGTGAGTGCAAGCTGAGCGATCGAGTGACGTGCGCGACGTAGGCACTCAAGTGCTCCGACACCGGCTCTTTGAGCTGCAACAAAGGCTTATCGAGTTAGGATTATTGTTATATAGTCCGCACATGAACTCTTTGAACCACCATCATCCATTTTACACTGCATATCTGCACTGACTTCGATGTTTTCGACGATCGTTGCAAACGGAGCGACGAGTCCTGCGACAGCGTCGACACAGGCGTGCGCACAGCGTTTCTGTAGCACTTTGGTAGCACAAGCTACTTGATAGCGCCGTCTTCCCATTCATCGTAGGGGGTTTGCCAGTACGCGTGCGAGCGTCAACTTTGTTCTCGCTTGCGTCGCGGCGTCTTCATCAGCTGTGCCCCCGCCCGACACGCGAACCCTGCAGCCATAGAGTTCCCCAATATACATTTTGAGAAACACTATGCCTACAGCATCGTCATGGGCGCAGCCATGTTTGCTGACGAAATTACGCACGAACCAATGAGCGCGCAGCTTCCGAGAGCCCCGTGAGGCCACCTGGCGCAGTGCATTGGGGGAGAGGGGGGGGGTCTATTCGATCGCTTTGTAAACTCGCGCCGCGGCCCGATTTGAGCCAGCGTACTCAGGATCTGGAGGCCACATTCGTAACCACTTCGCTACCGAGACACGCTATCTGAGCCGACCTTGTTGCATACTATAACATAGCAAGGGAAGTGAAGGAAGCTGGAAGGTGCATGTAAAGCATAACAAGAAAATAACGATAAAGACAAATCGAAAGATCTAGAGTGGGCGACAAAGAAAGGAACAAAATTAGATAGATAGATAGATAGATAGATAGATAGATAGATAGATAGATAGATAGATAGATAGATAGATAGATAGATAGATAGATAGATAGCCGTCACACGCGGTTGTCCCAGGAAGAGAAAAACCATGCATGGATAGACGTCGCAGGGCTGGCAAAAGCACGAAGTAGCACATCCCACCGAAATGCTGACAGCATAAAGCGACACTCGTGCAACTTTGGCCAATTAGTGTATATATCAGCATCCACGTAACTGTTTTGTATGTAACATAAAATAAAACAATGGCAAAGAGGCCGTAACAGAAAAATAAAAACAATCATTCTTAACTTCATTTATTAATTTTAGTTTCAGAGGATCAAAAAAAGTGCTTTCACAGAGAACTTGTCTCAAGCTTAGAAAGCGGCCCTACGTAAAGGCACCTGTCATGTTACCGCACAAAACATCATCGTTGTTGCTCAATGAAGCTTCGCAAACACTCTATATATTCGTTTCATCGTTTAATTACTGCGCACAAAAGAATGCCTGTGCAAGCACGTATTCCTCCTTGCGAAGTGCGCATGCGCACACAGGTTTTTTCACACGAGCGCAAAACTAGGACAAGTGCCGGGGGGGGGGGGGGGAGGGGAAGTGGTCGAGACTCACCCTGCAGTTTGCGCTCCGTCTCCCAAAATTTCTGCAACTCGGCGAAGTACTTGTCCAGTATGAACACCTTGGACAAGCCTAGCGTTGCCATGACGACAAGCGACTGGAGTAGCACCGAGCTGCTGGCTCGTCAGGGCGCGACCTGCGTCGCCACCGAGGAGCTCGCGAACCGGCGACCGTTGTCAAGACCACCGCGCAAAGCACAAAAATCTCCAGTCGGCACCTCACGTTTTGTACGACGCCACAGCAGAAGACAAATCCACGCGCAGACAAAGGCGTATCGTCAGTAGCCACGCATCCTTTGCTGCTGCCGAGCACCAGTACACGTTCTTCGGGCGGGAGCGCCGAGTCCGGACCCGAGTCGGATGGCATGCTCCCCGTCGAGTAGACGAGAAGAAATCATTCACGCGCGCCACTAGTTCCACGGTCAGGCCGAAGAACCTCAGAGCCAGCCGAGGCCAGACGAGATTTTGTTTTCTTTCGACACAGGGCTGCCGCCGAAGAGGCAGTGGTGGTGGTGCTCTCAAGTTGCTCGCCGCTCGCAGAGAGAGGGAAAGGGGGCGCCGGGAGGCCGGTCTCCAGAACTTGCAGGACAGCTCCGACGCCCTCGCTGCCACTCCGGGCAAGAAACAAACGCCCAGAAAAGCTGCCGACCGAACACGCATTGGCCCACGGGGTGCGGGGGGGGGGGGGGGGGGGGGCACAGCAATGGACAGGCGGCAGGTAACGCCGAGAGGGAGAGCCCCGTCTGCTACCGCTGCTGCTGCTGTGCTGGCCTTTCGGGGAATCAAAAGATGCTGCCGGAAGAAGCCCCCCCCTTTCAGCCTCTGGGGCCACGGTGGTTGCCTAAGATGGCGACCCTTTCCACTCCCGGAGGCTTCTAACAACCGCCCGTTTTCAACGTAGATGACAGTCCTATGCCGCGCCGCTCCGAGCCGAGAAAAAATGAAAGAATAAGCAACGGCGGCCAGCGCACCGGTTGACGACGGACTCCCCTCTCCTCCCTCCTATCCCCCCCCCCCCCCTGCCGCCCGCCCCATGAGCTGCCGCAGCCCCAGGAGCCAGCAGATGAAGCCCCCGTCGCTTCGGGATCGAAAGGGGGAGGAGGGCTACGCAAGAATGCGCTTTTGGCGACCGCCGTGCAGGTGCCTCCGGACAACCCGGGCTCCCTTCCTTTGGCAGTACTTTCGGCGGCCGCGATAGGCTGGCTCCGGACCGTGGTGCAAGAATATTGAGACAGCATTCCACATGAAAGTCAGGGCTGCCGGAAAGCACGGTACATTGCTGCAGCATAGGTGTATTGGTGTATTCAAACTGGAGAATGAAATAGTGCTGCTGCCGATAATTAATCGAGAGCAGAGATGGTGTTTACGGGAGGTAGAAATGTTATCCAAACAACGGCTACCGTCTGATAGCTTGCCGAAATGGTTCCCCCGACAGTCAGCTTCAAGAGAGACTGAGTGTGGTGTGCTATTTCGCTTTAGTTTGCATCGTGCTAAGTAGATAATGCCTCACTGCCGGTGAGCCACGCTGAGTGGAGAATTGAATGATTAAGCACCTCGTTAACTTCAGTAGCGACAACACAAAAGGGTAACGCGCCCATTTTTTAAAGGGACTCACGATCGAGTATTCTTGACCCAGTTTTTACGACGCTACAAAAAGCTCCCTTTTAGCGGTTAAAACTGCAGCGGCTGATTTTAAAAACGCGTGGGTACATCGTAAGAAGAATTTTTTTCTGTGTATTTTCTGAGGGGCCACTGAAAAGTACGATTGCCACCTCTAGCAACGCTAAGAATCGACAGTGATTGTGATCGCCACCTTCGCAAACTGCTTGTTACGCTAGACGTTATGCTTAGACAGGAGTGAGTGCAACTGTGGTTAACCTATTTCAATTTGCCATTTGAAACCGCTTTATGTATATAAAAGGCAGTTTAAAAAAAAAGGCAGATCCCACGTACAGTGGGAATCTATTATACGCGAAGCACTAATAAGGAAGGTTGATATGCCACCTTCCGATCAGCACAACGTTAAGATGTGTGGAGAAATTTATGCCGTACACGACTTTCGTGTCATGATTATCATGTTTGTATGTGTCGTTTACCTTCGTCATCTATTCACGTCACGTGATGTCAAATTTATATATGTGGACTTAGCGAAACGGCCGCGAGCACGCTATAAGCGTGGTATGTTGTCTTGTTCTTACATGGCACGCGTCTCATGATTATCAAGTTTGCACCAGTCATATACCTTCGTCATCTATTGACGTCACGTAACACCAAATTTGGTATATGTGGAGCTAGCGAAACGGTCTCGAGTGCATCATGAAGGGCCCAATATGCTCCAACGTAACGTTGACGCGCGCGGACGCTGGGAACAGCGACGCTACGTTAGCAAAACGCGTGCACTCTATAACTCTATAGTCTGACGCCAAGCGCGACCAGCGTCCGTCATCGTGGCCCGACGGCAACCGGCGCCAAATGAGACATGCTGCATTTTGCGCCAATGCGTTACCCGGACAGCACTGCGTCTGCCTCTTTTCGAGACGGAGCCCCGCCACGGTGGTCTAGTGGCTAAGGTACTCGGCTGCTGACCCGCAGGTCGCGGGATCAAATCCCGGCTGTGGGGGCTGCATTTCCGATGGAGGCGGAAATGTTGTAGGCCCGTGTACTCATATTTGGGTGCACGTTAAAGAACCCCAGGTGGTTGAAATTTCCGGAGCCCTCCACTACGGCGTCTCTCATAATCATATAGTGGTTTTGGGACGTTAAACCCCACAAATCAATCAATCTTTTCGAGACGGAGGGACGCCGAACGCGCTGAAACGCGCATGCGTCAATGCAACTCAGCGTGCGCCTGCGAGTATATGGCAGGACTGGCGCCTAGCTTGGCAACGCTTGCGTGACGCGACGAAACGAATGGCGGCGCGCACGCGCGCCGGGTCTCATTGAAGTGTACCGGCGTCTTGACTGTGGCATGTAGTCATATTCTCGCAGGACACGCACCTCATCATTATCATGTTTGCACCATGCAGTTACATCCCTTCTTCATCAATTGATGTCACATAATACCAAATTTGGCATATGTGAAGCTAGCGAAACGGCCGCGAGCGCATCATCAGTGTGGCATGTAGTCATATTGTTTCATGACACGCATGTCGTGATTATCAGGTTTGGATGTGTCCTTTACCTATGTCATTCGTGCACGTAACGTAATACGGAATTAGGCATATGTGAAGCTAGCGAAACGGCCGCGAGTGCATCATGAGCATAGCATGTAGTCATGAGTTGCATCTCATGTTGTTACATGACATGCAACTCATGTTTATCATGTTTGCACCAGTCTCGTACCTTTGTCATCCATCCACGTCCCGTAGTACTACCAAATTTCGTATAAGTGAAGCTAGTGAAACGGCCGTCAGTGCATTATGAGCGTGGCATGTAGTCATGTTGTTACATTACACGCATCTCATAATTATCTTGTTCGCACCAGTCAGATACCTGCGTCATCCGTTGACGTACCGTAACACCGAATTTGGTATATGTCACGCTAGCGAAATGGCCGGGAGCGTGACATGTAGTCACCTTGTTACGATCCACGCATGTCATGATTTTAATGTTAGGGTATGTCGCTTGTGTTCACCATGCAATCATGTCATACCATACCAATTTTGCAACATGCCATGTGAACGAAACCACCGCAATAGCAGCAACACCATAAAATGTCAATCATGACATTCATGTCATACATGCCATGATTTTCATGCTATGACTAGTCAAATATCCTCGTCATATAGTCATGTTATACCATACCAAGTTTGGTATCTATACCATTATCCAGACGGCCAGGAGAGCTAAAAGTCGTAGGCGGCAAGATAGATAGATAGATAGATAGATAGATAGATAGATAGATAGATAGATAGATAGATAGATAGATAGATAGATAGATAGATAGATAGATAGATAGATAGATATGCTCAAAATCGCCTAAGTTTGCAAAGAAATGCTTCGCATTTAAAAAAATGGCACCATATCCACGGAGCATATCCATTGCCTGGTTTTCCTCTCTGGTCTTTGCTCCCGTTCACAAGTACACCAAACCAAGAAGTGTCACTTGCCCTGCCACTTTCCCTTTTAGCCATAAATGTTCCTTGCACTCCTGCTTCACTCTTCGCCAATCTTTAGTTTTATGAATGAATACCCCAATACCACCCCCCTTTCTGCTGCCTTCTGTTCTATTACAATATTCCCACGCGTAGTCCGGATTGTTCTTCTTCTTTCTCTCTTGGTAAACTCTTGGTAGACCTAGAGTGAAAAAAGTAAAAAAAGATGAAAATAAATAAAAGAAAAAGAATTGATGTTAGAGGATAGCCCTCATACATCGAAGCATGGCTCACCAGTCGACGAGGTTCGCACGGGGCCCGAAACTGTGCCTTAGTCAACGCGAATCATGCAGCCATGATCCCAACAAGTCGAGAAAAAAACGACTGCACAGGACACGGAAATGCACTACGTATCTAGGCCAACGTGCGAACCTTAACGCCGCCAGTGGAATATATTATGATAGGAGGCACTTTGTCAAATTATAAGAGGAAAAAAGGGGATAGCGGTCAACTTGACAAGGGCACGCAGCAGGTAGATGACGCGAAATTGTAAAGGAGGACTGATCTTTGCGCGTGAGATGCACGCCCCAAGTGACAAGGCTGATAAAGGGGGGAAAAAAGTCTAATTTCAAAGTACCAACGAGAAAGAAAAAAAGGAGGCAAAATAGGTGGTTATCTTTGGAAAAATGCTGAGCGCATGTGGGAAAGAGAGAGAGATAAAGATGAAAGGAAAGGCAGGGAGGTTAACCAGACGACCATCCAGTTTGCTACCCTGCACTGGAGAAGGAATGAAGGGGAGAAAAGAGGTTGCAGAAAGATAAGAAGGTACACACAATCACGAGCACACTCAGGGGAGCACACACAGTCTACAGGCGGTCGCTCAGGTTTGTTGACTTTAAGTAAAGTAGGAGTGCTTTAGTCGCTTTCTGCGCAACTGAGTAAGTTGCTCAAGGTCCTGGCATCTTCTGCACGCAAAATAGTCTGGAGTCAAGTTGATTCAAAAGCATCCGGAGCTGGCATCGCTGTGTGTCGTAGCAAGCGCAGCTGCACAGGACGTTTTCAATGGTCTCTTCAGCTCCGCAGTAGTCGCATGTAGAAGTGTCTGCCATACTAATGCGAAAGGAGTACACTTTTTTGAATGCAACACCCAACCAAAGGCAGCATAACAGTGTCGCATCGGAGCGGGAAAGTTGTGATGGTAGCTTTATCTTGAGCGAAGGATCCAGTTCATAAAATTGACACCTTTGGAAGCTGGTAGACGACCAGAACGTGCGTGTAAGATCTCGAGCCAGCAGGTAAAGTTGTCTTGCTGCATCATTTCTTGATAGAGGAATCGGGACCACACGGGTTCCTTCATGGACTGAGCGGACTGCCTCATCGGTTAATTGATTTCCGGTAATACCGATATGTCCAGGCAGCCATTGATATATATTGTGACGATGGAACGCGTTTATTTACAAGATGGGTAATGCAGAGGTGTAGCTCAGCGAAGGATCAACAGCGTCGCTCGCGAGCCAGTCGAGTCTCTTCCTCCTCTTCGTCGAATCTTCGCTAGCGCGTTTCACTTCCCGGTTCGCAGACAATGCCCTCTGGGCGAGTCACTCAGATGGTTGATGGTGGTACGGTTTAAGGCGCGCAACGTGTGTCAGTTGTGTTTTGCTAGAGCGGCGACCATTGCTTGTGACGCTCGAGATTACGTACGTGACGTCGCTGAGGCGGTCAAGAATGACGAATGGACCGGAATAGTGGGCCAAGAACTTTTGGCACAAACCACGCTTGCGGACTGGTGTCCATAACCACACAAGATCGCCCTTCCTGTAAGATACGGAGCGATGGCAGGCGTCGTAACGTTTCTGGGAACGCTGCTGGGATGCCAAGGTTCGGAGGCGTGCGATGCGACGGGCTTCTTCTGCGCGGCAGAGCGTCTCGGCTATCGAGGTTTCCACGTCTAGTATAAAAGGTAGTATAGTGTCGAGACAAAATCGTGGGAGCGAGCGTACAACAGGTAAAATGGAGAGTAACCTGTAGTCTCATGCTTCGTGGTATTGTACGCGTACGTGATGTAAGGTAGCACTTCGTCCCAGTTTTTGTGCTTAGAATCGACATAAATAGACAGCATGTTCGTGAGAGTCTGGTTCGTGCGCTCTACGAGACCGTTGGTCTGCGCGTGATATGGTGTGGCATGGCGGAAATGGCAGGCAGACAGACGCAGGATCTCTTCAACGACGTCGGCAACGAACTGACGTCCGTGGTCGCTAATGACAACGCGTGGAGGACCATGGCGGAGAATTATACAGCGAAGCATAAACTGCGACACGTGCATGGCCGTTGCAGCAGGTATTGCAGCAGTTTCTGCGTAGCGCGTTAGGTGGTCAACACAGACGACGACCCATCGATTGTTACTGCTCGATCGTGGAAATGGACCGAGCAGAGCGACACCAACAGTCTCGAAGGGAGAGTTAGGAGGTGGAACAGGATGGAGAAGTCCTGGCGGTGTAGCCGTGGGACGTTTGTGTCGTTGGCATTGTTCGCATCCAGCAACGTATTTTTCCGTGTCGTGTCGTATGTTGGGCCAATAGAACCTTTGCTGGATTCGTTGAAGCGTTCTTGCGAAGCCCATGTGGCCGCAGGTTGCGTCGTCGTGTAAGGACCGAAAGACGTGAGCCCGTAAAGTGCGTGGAACAACTAGAAGCAGACGGGTGCCTTGTCCGGAATAATTCGTCTTGTAAAGGACGCCGTCATGAACCACAAAAGAGCTTGGGTTTGCGTGTTCATTTGCGGAGGCGAACAGAAAATCTAAGGAGCGGTCCTCTTGTTGGGCTGTCCGGAAAGTCGCGAGATCAGGGAACTCAGAGGCAATAGTGCCGATATACTGGTCGAAGTTGTCAGCGTCGCACTCAGTCGTCGGTAGAGAAAGGCGCGGTAGGCAGTCGGCGTCTGCGTGCCGGTTACCGCTCTTGTAGCGTACTATGAAGTCGAACTCCTGTAAGCGCAAAGCCCATCGCGCCAGTCGTCCAGATGGGTCTCGGAGGCCTACCAACCAGCATAGAGAATGATGGTCGGTGATTACCGAAAAGCGACGGCTGTAGATGTATGGGCGAAACTTGTGCACGGCGAAAACGACTGCGAGGCACTCCTGTTCTGTGACTGTGTAATTTCGTTCTGCCTTGCTCAACGAACGACTCGCGTAAGCGACCACGTGTTCAGCATTGTCATGGCGCTGAACGAGCACTGCACCAAGGCCGATTCCACTGGCATCTGTGTGAATTTCCGTTTCAGCAGAAGGATCGAAATGGCGTAGTACCGGTCCTGAAGTCAGTATGAACCGAAGCTGCTTAAAGGCTGCTTCGCAATTCGGTGTCCAGTGGAAAGGGACATCCTTTTTCAGCAAGTCAGTCAGTGCTTGTGCTTTATCAGCGAAATTCGGAACAAATCGACGAAAGTAAGAACACAGGCCCAGGAAGCTACGCAACTCCCTGGGGGACTGCGGCTGCTTGAAGTTGCTGACAGTGGCGACTTTTTGCGGGTCCGGTCTCACGCCATTTTTATCCACCAGGTGTCCCAGAACCAAGATTTCACGTTCTCCAAAGCGACAATTTTTGGAGTTCAGTGTAAGCGCAGCTTCCTCGAGACAGGTTATAACGAGGTCAAGGCGATGATTATGTTCTTCAAATGTTCGGTCAAAAATCACCACATCGTCCAGGTAACACAGGCAAATTTCCCATTTGAGGCCGCGTAAAACGGTGTCCATATATCTTTCAAATGTGGCGGGGGCATTACACAAGCCGAATGGCATAACATTAAACTCAAACAGACCGTCGGGTGTAACAAAGGCCGTCTTTTCTTTGTCAGCCGGGTCCATGGGGATCTGCCAATACCCGGATCGCAAGTCCACACGATGAAAAATAGGACGCTAAATGCAGGCAGTCGATGACATCATCGATGCGAGGAAGTGGGTACACGTCCTTCTTAGTTATAGCGTTGAGACGTCGGTAGCCAACGCAGAACCTCCAGGACCCATTTTTTTTCTTGACCAAGATAACAGGCGCGGCCCAGGGACTTGACGATTCTTGAATTACGCCAGAGGTTAGCATCTCGCTGACTTGCTCTGAAATTACCTTGCGCTCTGACGCGGCAACTTGATAAGGTTTCTGTCTGAGGGGGTGCGCAGATCCGGTGTCGATCTTGTGACGAGTGCGTGTGCTGGGCGTCTGAGGTCTATGCGACTTCCGTGCAAAATCAAATACTTTAGCGTGCCTGGCCAGCAGTGTAACCAACACTTTGCGCTTATGCGAGGGAATAGACTTGCTAACCATCTTATAAAATTCGTATTCCGTGCCGGAAACATCAGCATAGTCCGAATTTGCCACATTGCTGAGAGCTCCTATGCAGATACTGCACTGCCCTTCAAACATGGCAAGGCGCATTCCCTCTGGTAGTACAGCAGACTCGGATGAGCAGTTAACTACCCATAATTTAGTTTTTCCTTCGGTGAGAGACACAACGCAGTGCGACAGAAAGATGTTTTTCTTCATGCAAGGCAAAGGCAACGGTTCAATCACAATATCAGGAGAACTGAAACTCGAGTCGGCATTCGAAGCAGCAACGGGCACGCTGGCAGTAGACCATACCGGTAGAATAGCGTCTTTAACTACAACGAGGTTGTCGTCTCCGCTACGCTGAGGCTGCTGGGCGAGGGCGGACAACAGAACCTCGCCTGCCCCGCAGTCGCCAGTCGCACGGCACTCTTGCAAGAAGTCAATTCCAAGGATAACGACATAAGTGGAATGAGCGAGCACTGCGAATTCTGCCTTGAACGCTTTACCAGCAACACGAACAGACACAGTGCACACACCTACTGGACACAAAGCCGTGCCGCTGACTGCTCGAAAAGTAGAAGATTTATCCCAATAAAACATAACCTTGCGGCCAAGTCTCTCCTTGAAAACTAAACTCATTACAGAAACTGTTGCACCGGTGTCTACCAGAGCCATCGTGGGAACATCGTCAATGAATACATGAACCTTGTTGTGAAGCATGTGAACTAATGGAGGCATACTTGTGTGCAAAGCGGTACGTCCAGCGACCTCGCCTCCATCGGCCGCGCCGGCAAGTTTCCCGGTGGCGGAGAGGAAAGCCGCGGCCGGGGACGGGGAGATGGGGACCGTCGCTGGCGTGTAGTAGGTGGCGTCAAGCTCCTCACAGAGGCAGGCGAGTCACTGCGGATGTTCGGCCGGTGCCCGTGCTTCTGGGCAGTTGAATCCGAAGGCCAGTAGGCGTAATCGGGTTGTTGGCTTCGCCGTACAAGCATCGCTGGTCGGTCAGAAAACGTCGTGCGTGGGCGACGTCGCGATGGGCAAAACCGGGCGATATGTCCGCGAACACCGCACTGGTAGCACACGGGGCGTTCCCGAGGCACATTGGTTGCTGCGGTGTGGAGAGCATGCTCAGGGAACTGTCGCCATTCGGACACAAACGAAGGCGGTTGGCTGTCGTAGCTATAACTGCTGCGGGGCGCATAAGACGACTCGACGTAAGTAGCCTGTGGTGGCGGAGCCCTCAGCCGTGGACTGCGGGTGGAGTAACTGCGCTCGTCGAAACTCGCAGCATTGATGCTTGGGGATAGTGTATCACACTGCGGGTCTCCAGCTTGCATAGGAACAGAGACATGGCGACGCAGTTCCTCCCGTAAAATCTGACGAATGGTGGAGGAAAGGTCGGCAGGTAGAGAATTTTGGCAGACATCGACGGTGGCAACAGTCGTGACGTTGGCCAGACGTCCGAACTTCGATGTGATGCGACGAGTTTTAAGAGCCTCGAAGGTTCGGCAGTGGTTAATCACGTCGGCCACGCATTTCAGGCTCTCCTTGCCAATGAGGAAGTGGTAGACGTCATTGGCGATGCCCTTGAGTGTATGGCCCACTTTGTCTTCTTCCGTCATGTGGGCATCCACCGACTTGCGCAACTTCGGAATCTCTTCAATGTAGGTTCTGCATGTCTCAACGGTGACTTGAGCCCTCTGCGACAACGTCTGCTCGGCACGTTTCTTCTTCGTTGCTGGGTCTCCAAAGCATTTCTTAATTTCCTCCACAAACTGGTCCCAGGTTGTCAATGTATCTTCATGGTTCTCAAACCATACCAGCGCCATGAAATCGAGGAAGAGCCCCACGTGAGACAGCTGGCTAGCCGCATTCCAACCGTTCGAACGGGTCACCCGCTGATAGTGGCTTAGCCATTCGTCCACGTCATCGCCGGGTTTCCCTGTGAAGGTTCGCGGCTCCCTGTAGTGGTAGGGCGATGTCCTTGCGGCTTGTTGCTGGTTGTCTCCGTCCGAGCTCATTTCTTGAGGTAATGGTGCCAAGCCCGCTAGTCGACGGCTGCGGCGAAGCTCGTGTAGCGGTTCCGTCGTTAGGGGACGGTGCCTCTCCGGTATCACTTGGTAGTAGCTAGCTTACCCAGCACCTCCACCACAATTGTGACGATGGAACGCGTTTATTTACAAGATGGGTAATGCAGAGGCGTAGCTCAGCGAAGGATCAACAGCGTCGCTCGCGAGCCAGTCGAGTCTCTTCCTCCTCTTCGTCGAATCTTCGCTAGCGCGTTTCAGTATTATCATGCCCTCGTGCTAGAGCTTCATGATGGCAATGTCTTATTTCATGTACCGATTGTTCATGAATCCTCCTACGCATGGCAGACTGCAAACTCTGAAGTGCTGCCTTCGAATCACAGAATGTGACCCATTTTCCTGGACGCTCTTGAACGAGATATTGTAAAGCAGCCCTTATAGCAGCAAGCTCTGATGCCTTAGATGTAGTCATATGCGACAACTTAAATTTGATTGTCATTGCTGCAGCCAGAATTACAGCGGTACCTGATGAGCTGCTGGACGAGATGGACCCATCAGTGTATATCTGCGTTCGGTCCAAGTTCAACTCATGTAATAATAGCAGTGTTGCTTGCTTCAATGATACTCTGGAGTGATTGCTTTTCTTTTTGATACCCGGAATTTCTAGACGTACTTGCGGCTGGTCGAGGCACCACAAAGGACATGCCATTCTCGTAAATGGCGTATATTCGGATGGATAGCTGTATAGGGGCTTGGCTATGACGTCTAAAAACGTAGCACGTGGTCTTCCGGAGGGTAGAAGGGCCAAGTGGCGGTCGGGGACACGGATTTCATGTCGAATATGCGCTATGAGGCAATCTATAACTCTATATGTCCTGACCGGATGGTCTTTGGCAAGCATGATTGTGGCATAAGTAGAAGCGCATCGGGGCAGTTCTAGGCAGATACGCAGCGCCTGCCCCTGCAAACTCTCCAATGAATGAGTATTGTATTTGCAAGTGCTAGTCAGTACCGGCAAGCTGTAGCGCAATAGACCCAGAAATAGCGCCCTGTACAGCTGTAGCGTGGAGGCCACAGAAGTTCCCCATGCTTTCCCGCACATGAATTTCATTATATGCACTATAGATAGCAGTCTCTTCTTCAAGTACGCACAATGTGGGCTTCACGAAAGACTTCTGTAGATTATTATGCCCAGAAAACGATGCGTCCTTGCATATTTGACACTCTGCCCATTGATGTAAACAGTGTGTGGCGTCATTGGTTTGCGTGTAAACGCCATCAACGCGCTCTTCACAGTTGATATAGTTAGGCCTTGTTTCTGAAGGTAGGCTGTTGTGAGGGTTGCTGCCCGCTGTATTCGTGCACTCACCTGAAGGCGAGTAACTGCAGCACTCCAGAGGCAAATATCATCAGCGTATATGGATAGGCACACCGACCTCGGCAGAACCTTCACCAGACCAATGAGGGCAACATTGAACAATGTGGGGCTTCAAAAACACCTCCCTGAGGTACTCCGCAGTAGGTGTAATGTTCAGCAGTTGTACCCTCATCTGTTTGCGCAAAGAAACCCCTGCCAGTTATATAATGTTTTATCCATTGAAACATTCGTCCACCAATGCCCATTGCTGCGAGAGAAGTGAGGATGGCATCGTGAGCTACATTATCATATGCAACCTTCACGTCAAGAAAGAGTGCAACTGATATGCGCTTGCTACTTTATTCTTGCTGAACAAATGTCGGTAAGTCAAGGACCCAGTCGATGGAGGAGCGGCCCTGACGAAAGCCTGCCATGCAAGAAGGGTATTTGCTGTATCGTTCCAAGTACCACTCAAGACGAAATAGAACCCTTCTTTCCATCGCTTTTCCGAGGCAGCTTGCGAGGGCAATAGGGCGATAAGCTGTCAAGTCCAATGGTGATTTTCCCGATTTCAGGAGTGGTAATAATCGACTTATTTTCCATTCTCGTGGAACACTGCCGCTGAGCCAGGAGTGGGAAAAATTATAAAGAAAGCAAGGGGTTATAGAAGGATAAAAAAGGTGTCTTTTCGTAGTGACTAGTACTGAGAAAAAAAAGGTTGTAAAATTGACCAAAAGGAAATGTTAAAAAAAGAGTAGTTGGTTAAGGTCCGCGGTATCGCACGAATGCGCATAACGCGACGATGATGATGATGATGGTAATGCGCCCATTGTCTTTGTAACGGGCGGGCACACTTTGGCACCCTAGCCGATAGTAAAAAATACAAAGAAAATAAGAAAATAAAATACAGACTGGGCGGGTTGCCGAGTTAAGAACCCTCCCGAAGTCCCTGGCTAGTTATTTTCCTCCATTGTTCTGGGCGACTTTTGCTGCGCCTGACTGCGGCGTAGTCCACCACATCACCTGTGTCCACAAAACCCAGTGCGGCAGTGAGATCTGTGTTTGAACTGGATGGGCTCAGTTGCGGGCACTCAGTCACGATGTGTGCGATGGTCTCGTCAGCCCCACCACACGCGCGACACACCACACTCACGAGTTCACCGTCGTAGGCTTGCTTACGGACGAGAGTACGCAGGGACCCTGCTCTCGCCTCAAACAACAGCACACTTCCAAGGCCATTGTCGTACAGTGGGACTGGAGCAATGGTGTCCTTGTGCTGGCGGTAGAGGAGGAGACTTGACTTGTTCACTTGTGCCTGCCTCCACTTCTCCTCCTCGGCCTCCTTAATACGTTGGCGAATTTCCTTAGTGCGCCCCCGTTGGTTTTCGGCCGTCAGTGGCTCCTGGAAAAACCCGAACTTTTTCTCAAGTTGGTACACTCGTCGTATCCACTTGGTGCGCATACATGTCGCCATGAGGTAGTCAAAAACTCTTCGAGACCACCTCTCGCAGGACATGTATATCAGGCGGCAGTGGAACGTCAGTTTGCTGGCCGCCTCACGCGCTTCGAAGCTCGACCATCCGATGTCCCCCTGGACCGCCTCGTTCGCCACCATGCCATGACAGCCCAGAGCGATGCGTCCTACTTCCCGCTGTCGCCGCTCCAACCATTCCCGGGTGGCCGCTGACATAACCACGACTGCGTTCGCTAATGTCAGCCCAGGCACGTGGACGAGCTTCCAAAGGTCACGTACCATTAAATACCGGTTGCAGCCTCAGAAACAGCGGCGCCAGAGGATGCTCTGAGCCCGCAGTCCAGCTTCACGCGTCTTCGCCTCATGTAGGCTGTACATGTCCGTTGGTGCTGACAATTTTACACCAAGGTACCTGTATTCGGTGCAGCTACTCACTTCGGCATCTCCCAGGGTCACAACACTCTCCTTGGTGCACTCCCCCACAAGTCTGAGAAGGGCTATCTTCTTAACGTTGAAGCAGAGCCCCAGGCGGGTGATTTCATCCTGGCAGATGTCCAGCAGTGCCTGCATTTCCTTGGTGATTTCTGCCATGAGCAGGATGTCGTCTGCGAACGTTAAGCCCGGTAGACGACGCCTCTCGTCGATACCGCTGGTCGTGTGGTGGAGCCGAAAACCGAGGCTGGAACTAAGAAGCTTCCTCTCAAGGCTTGAGACGTAAATATATACAGTAATGGTGAGAGTGGGCAACCCTGACGGAGGCCTTTCACTACTACAACGGGGTCGGACTGAACATCCCCGCAGTGTGCCACTACAGTGTTACCTCGGTACATACGTCTCACGGTCGAGATGAGGATCTCTGGAAGGCCCAAGTGGTTCATGCAATCAAACAATGCTGCCTGCGGGACACTGTCGTATGCTTTCTCTACATCCAGAAAACAGCATAGCAGAGATCGCCCTTCAAGCTTCGCTATTTCGCACACTGGGTCAGAGTGAAAATATTTTCCTCCAATCTACGACCCGAACGAAACCCATTTTGTAGTTCCGTCAGCAAGTTCTTCTTCTCAGCCCAGCCACTTAGCCATTCCCTTAGGATACCGGCAAACATTCGGTACATTACGCTAGTGACTGTTATAGGGCGATAGCTCTGCAGCGGGTCCGCCGCGCCGCCTTGCTTTAGGATCAATGTTATCCGACCCTGACGCCAGTCCTTCGGGATTTCAGCGCCAGAAAGGATGCTCGACAGCTGGTCTGCAAGCTTCTCCCTAGCCTGTGGGCGGAGGCACTTCACCAGGTGCGCTGGCACCTCGTCGGGCCCCGTTGCAGTTCGAGTGCTCATTCGCGCTAAGGCACGGATGACTGTCACACTGCTCCCCGCCCAGCGTGGTTCCCCTTCCTCTTGCCTTTCGCCGAGGGCAGGGTGCAGTGTCGCGGCCGCGGAAGCATCCCTGTCGCCGTCATTTCCCATCGAGCCAAACAGTCCACTGATGTATCGTGTCAGGTGCTGCCGCACATGTGCCACTGGCTGGTTGGTGTCAGCATCCCTCAATTGGGGCGAATTCTGTTGTCGCCTGTCCAGTGTTTGCACATATTGCCAGAACTTCTGGGCTGCGTTCTTGCCCTCGACGCGCAGAGATTGAAATAGCTTCTTGTTGTACTCGGCAATTTTCGCCAGCACCAATGCCTGTACCTCGTGCTTCAGTTCAAGATATCTCTGCCAGGTGGCTGCGCATGCCTCTGTATCCGACGACCGCACCATCCTTCGATGCTCCCTGTTTGCCTCTCGACGCCTTTTCCAGGCTTCCTCAACATCGATATCCTACCACGGACTCTTTAATGCTCGTGTCGACCGTCTGTGTGGGACCATATGTCGTTCCACCACCCGTCGCAGGGCCAACATGTACTCGTCATAAGTGGTAGCCTCGTGGATTTCGGCACAAGCCTCGAAGTCCTCAACGACAGCCTCGATGGAATGGTGTGATAGGTACCTCTTGATCTTCTTTCGTCTGGAAATTATTTTTCCTTTATGACAGGAGTGTCCGAAGTCGAGCCTAAGGCGGTTATGGTCACTGCCGAGACTGTACTTTCCCTCTTCGTCCACACCGCAGCTCTGCAGCATTGCATGCAAACGCAGAGAGACCAGGGCATAATCAATATTGGTGGCGCTGCCGCGAGCACACCATGTGAACTGTCCCTCCCACTGTGACTCGAGGTTCATGATGACGAGGTCTAAGTCTTCGGACAACTGCAGGAGCAGCTTCCCGTTGGCATCCAGGTGCCCGTCCAGCTCACTCAGGTGCCCGTTAAAGTCGCCAATAACGATGAGCTCGTTGTCTGCCTGCAGTCGTCGTGCGTCCTCGCATACACATCCAATAAGCCTTACGTTTCCTTCGTGTAGGCCTTGTAGAGACAAGTATACAACACACACCGCAGTGTTCACACCAAGCACATTCCCTGTTACCCACTTGTGGGCTCTGCACTCCCAGCCAAACGTTGCCAATGGAGGTCGTGGCGCCATAACACACCGACCCCTCCCCCTTTGCGACTCTGGTCAGATCTGTTCTGACCCGTCCAGTGCCAGTCTGGCTGAATTGGTGGCTCTTCCAGATCTCGCAAGTGGGTCTCTGCCACTGCATATAACGAGAAATCTTCATCTCTCAGGGCATTATACAGATCTCCCCACTTTTGTTCCCGGCGGGCACCGTGCGTGTTAAGAAAACCCAATCGGAAGCATTGCCACTTCGCCCGGCGCCTATGGCACTTTGATCGACATGTCCGAATGTCCTCTGGACCACATTGTCTCCCATACTCTCCACTGGGAAAGCTCTCCCGCTCATGTCCTGCTCAGCACGGAGGGAATGTCATTGGGGATGTTGTTGCCTCATGTAGTGATGGACCATGTCGGCTATCATTCGAGCCAGGCCTAGTTCAATAGGCAGTGCTCCCATCGGTTGGGTTAGGTATGGAGGTGGTATGTTGCCCTGCCAGGGCGGGGACTGCTGGGGCTGGACACCTTGTGGTATCACGTCGTTTGATCGCGTCTCCGGGAATAGTAGCCCCACAGGGGACACTTTGGCCCAATGCTCTGTTTTCTGGGGGTCCGTCGGCTCCTGTGGGTGTTTGGTGGTGCCGGGTTGTGGATGCCGGAGAAGCACGGGGTGCTGCATCTGGGGCCGAGCTGGATGACTTTCGCTCCCCTGTCCGCAAACGTCTAAAGCAGTAGGTGTCAACCCGCCCGGACTCGCGTCGCCAGTGGTACTGGTGTCGTTTTCCTTTTTTCTCTTCGGGCCCCTTTTGTCGCGTCTCCGAGGACCTTCTCGATTCCCTAAAAAATTTTTTGCAATCGTTGCCAATCGAGTCGCCACTTGGGAGGCTGTGTGTGCGACATAGAGAGTGCTGTCCCGGGCCAGCCATCCTTCTTACAACTGCTTGCTGTTGTCCAAGAACGTTGCTCTCAGTATGAAACACATCTTTCTTAGCTGGGCATTAAATGTAACAGCTCGAGCCAGTGTAACCTTCCCTCGGGTAGTCACCTCTGGAACAGAGCAAATCACCAGCCTCTCCGCGTACAGGGCCACGCTGTCGCGTATCACTTGGACGACATCTTCAGGGCTGGTCCCCCGAATTGCGTCTGTTGCTTCCACCAGCAGCACCACCAGCCGGCGACAACGGCCAGCTTCCCCTTGGGGTTCTCCTATGCACTGGTGTAGCAACTCCTGTGCACCTTTCACAGTCGCATGTTGCGTCCAGCATGTCTGCAGATTCTGTTTGGGGCCAAGTTGTCGTTGGAGTGCTCTTGCGACGCGTGGCACGTTCCCGTCTCCCACCAGCAAAATCTGCGAGTGGGTATTGCGGGAAGCCTTAGCTGACTTCGCATACTCTTTAGAGTGTCGAAGCTCCTACTTCATCGCATCGTCAATCGGCCTCGGGGGCGCCTCCGGGCCCGTTGCAGATAGATCCATTGTGTTGTCTGGGTGGTTGTCTTCTTGCCTCACACCAACTCGCCGGGTTTCCCCAGGTGAATTTGGTGTAGTACCTAGCTCTTGCAGTGATTCACCCGTCGACCTGTCTACAGCCTCCTTCATATTCGTGTGTATTCGAGGCCGTTCGGGTGGTGCCCTGTCTTGCTCCTGTCTGCATGGCTCGTTGTGATCGTTGTGTGCTGAGTCGTCAGAGTTGACAGGCGCGCTCTTTTTGTCCAGGGGCTGAGTCTCGGGCTGTCCCGATGAGCCTGATGTTGGGGTTCTCATCGCCCCGGTTTCAGGTGTTGATGTGGACAGAGTGGTATCTTGTTCCTGCTCAGACCGGTCAGGTACCTCCTGACCTCGGGCGGTTACTTGCTGCCCCAGAGCTGCTACAATGACCTCAAGTGCATGTAGCCTGGTATGTAAGGCTTCTACTGTCAAGCATGGCTTGCAAGTGAATGGGTTAGCCGCACTTGCCGTGGCGAGGTCAGGGAAGCCAGCCTCGTCAAGGTATAACCATCTGTCACATCTGTCGCGCTGTACGACTGGCGCGCCGGTGCGTTGCTGTTGTTTAGCTCGCTTCGTCATTTGGCCCTTCAGCGTTACCTGTTGCTTGTCACTAGCAGTAGCCTGTTGTCTTTCTGGCCTACCTCCTCGGCGTCATGGTATGCTGCACGTCAAAACGACGTGGGCAGCCGATAACACACCACGAACCGCCTCTCGCACACCATGGTGATGGTAATGAGGTCATTCCCTTCGTAACGGGTGGGCACACTTTGGCACCCTAGCCGATAGTAAAAAATACAAAGAAAATAAGAAAATGAAATACAGACTGGGCGGGTTGCCGAGTTAAGAACCCTCCCGAAGTCCCCGGAAAGTTATTTTCCTCCATTGTTCTGGGCGAGTTTTGCTGCGCCTGACTGCGGCGTAGTCCACCACATCACCTGTGTCCACAAAACCCAGTGCGGCAGCGAGATCTGTGTTCGAACTGGCTGGGCTCAGTTGCGGGCACTCAGTCACGATGTGTGCGATGGTCTCGTCAGCCCCGCCACACGCGTGACACACCACACTCACGAGTTCACCGTCGTAGGCTTGCTTACGGACGAGAGTACGCAGGGACCCTGCTCTCGCCTCAAACAACAGCACACTTCCAAGGCCATTGTCGTACAGTGGGACTGGAGCAATGGTGTCCTTGTGCTGGCGGTAGAGGAGGAGACTTGACTCGTTCACTTGTGCCTGCCTCTTGTTCTCCTCCTCGGCCTCCTTAATACGTTGGCGAATTTCCTTAGTGCGCCCCCGTTGGTTTTCGGCCGTCAGTGGCTCCTGGAAAAACCCGAACTTTTTCTCAAGTTGGTACACTCGTCGTACCCACTTGGTGCGCATACAAGTCGCTATGAGGTAGTCAAAAACTCGTCGAGACCACCTCTCGCGGGAAATGTGCATCAGGTGGCAGTGGAACGTCAGTTTGCTGGCCGCCTCACGCTCTTTTAAGCTCGACCAGCCGATGTCCCCCTGGACCACGATGGATGGATGGATGGATATGGCTGTACCCTTTAGATCGGGCGGTGGGTAGCGCCACCAAGCCGTAATACTTAATGAACCCAAAACTATATTTATTTATTTTTCCTTAAAAAGTTAGTTTGAGGATTCGTACTTTGCAGTGAAGAGTTTAATTTTCACTCGTGCCTTGACTTTAGCCACCAATCAGATAACCTCCTTCTAGTTAAGTCTACTTGCTTAAAGTCTATTTTGCCCTCCCAGTTCCTAAACCCCAGTGCTTTGAAAAACTCTGCGCCATCATCCGGAACTATAGGGTGAAGCCCTTTACAGAACATTATCAAGTATTCGGCAGTTTCTTCTTCCTCTCCACACGCACTGTATACTATGTCTACCCCTTCGTATTTGGCCCGATATGTCTTGGTTCACAGTACTCCCGTCCTCGCCTCAAACAGTAGAGAACTACCCCGAGTATTATCATAGATCCTTTCCTTGGCAATTTCCTGCTTAAAAGTTTGATAGATTTCTAGTGCAGACTTCTTAATCATGCCCATATTCCACATGTCAGTCTCCATTTCCTTCACTTTCTTCTTAACCGATAGTTCTTTTTGGTTTGGCCACCTGCTGTTTTCTAAATATTTACCAGTCAACTTCCTGGTTCGCTTCCTCCAATTTGTATCGACATTCTTCATGTACCAGTAGCTGAAAACCTTCCTAGCCCAACGCTCCTCCTTCATTTCTCTCAATCGCTTCTCAAATTTTATCTTGCTGCTAGCTTCCCTGCCCTCAAAGGATGTCCATCCCATATCACCTTGTACTCCCTGATTTGGTGTATTCCCGTGAGCTCCTAAAACAAGGTGGGGTGAGTTGGTGACTTGCAGGACGCGCAGTAGCTTTTTCGGGGGGCAAGCGAGCCCTTCGGGGTGCAGGATAGCTAGTAACGAGGAAAACAACCAGGGAGACTCTTCGACAGGTGTTATGGACAGATAAGATTCGAAGTGGCACCAATATCTAAGATAGGTAGAGTCCGGGGCATAAATAGACGTAGCCACGAGTGCCGAGCCCATTCAGACATAGCGTATATTAACATGCAGGGTGGTAGGAACAGGCTGAAGTGGGAAGAGATAGAAGAACAGCTAAGGGAAGAGAGGCCGATGGTATACGGTTTTGTAGAAACACATCTCCGGGACTAGGAACAACCTCCGAACAATCCGGACTACGCGTGGGAATATTGTAATAGAACAGAAGGCAGCAGAAAGGGGGGGTGGTATTGGGGCATTCATTCATAAAAGTACAGACTGGCAAAAGGTCAAGCAGGAGTGCAAAAGGGCATTTATGGCTAAAAGGGAAAGTGGCAGGTCAAATGACACTCCTTGGTTTCGTGTACTTGTGGACGGGAGCAAAGGCCAGAGAGGAAAACTAGGCAATGGTAGAGTGTATATCAAAGGACATTCAGGAGTTAGGAAGAGAGTGCGAGATAATTATACTAGGAGACATGAATGAAGGGGGGTGGTATTGGGGCATTCATTCATAAAAGTGCAGACTGGCAAAGGGTCAAGAAGGAGTGCAAGGAACATTTATGGCTAAAAGGGAAAGTGGCAGGTCAAATGACGTTCCTTGGTTTCGTGTACTTGTGGACGGGAGCAAAGGCCAGAAAGGAAAACCAGGCAATGGTAAAGTGTATATAAGGACATTCAGGAGTTAGGAAGAGAGTGTGAGATAATTATACTAAGAGACATGAATGCGCACATAGAAGATATAGATGGGTATACCGACCCAACAGGCAAAATGATCATGGATATGTGTGAAAGGCTTGATTTGATCATTTGCAACAGTACCGAGAAGTGTGAAGGGCAAATAGCATGGGAGGTAGGAAGGCTGCAGTCGACGATAGATTATGCACTCATGTCACAAGGGATGTATGAGAAGCTCAGACAAATGCACATAGATGAAGGTGGCTCCAGAAGTCGGGTAGTGATCACATACGTATCAAGCTAAGTTTTGGAAGAGCAGTGAAAGTGGGAAGGAGACAAGATGAGCAACTACAGAAAAAGTTTTTATTCAGAAAGGCAAATTGAAATAGCCACTAAACAAATTGAGAAATTAATCACGGAGGATAATAAGACAGTGTGGACATACACGAATCTAATTAGACTCTTTGAGCTAGAGCTTTCTAAGACGCGTAACAAAACACCCCGGAAAAGAAGACACAAACCCAAAAGTTGGTGGGATGAGGAAGTTAAGAGAGCCATAGCAAGACGTCAGGAAGCATCTAGGGAACACAGACATGCTAAGCAGCGGGGTGAACCGACAGATGATGTTGAAAGAAAATGGGAAAACTTTCTAAGCTGTAGAAGGGCTGCATTCCTTCTGATCAATGAAAACATTAAAAGAAAGGGAGCTCAGTGGCTGGCAGAAGTACACAAAAAAGATAGAAAGGCAGCTGCGAAATTTTGGAACCATATAAACTCCCTAAGAAATGAGACGAGCCTAGAGCAGAGTTTTATAACTACAGCCCAATGTGCCAGGCTAGAAGGGGACGAAGCTATTGAATATATAAGAACAAGGGTGACAGAAAAGTTTCAACAAAGAAGTACTTTATGCACCACAATAGACAAGGACGAATCAAGTGGTGCAATGGCTCCATTTTCACAACAATAGTGGGAAAGGGCTGAGAAAAGGGTTCCTAGTAGTACATCAACAGGCCCAGATGTCATTACAATTAGGCTGATAAAGACATTAGGTCCGAAGTCTAAGCAGGCTTTGAGAGAGGCAGTGAGCACAATAATAATCGATGGGGAAGTTCCCGATGGATAGAAACATAGCAGGATGACCATGATATATAAAGGAAAGGGCGACAAAGCTGACATAAACAACTACCGTCCTATAACAGTGACATCAGTGGTCTACAGGCTGGCGATGCAGATTATAAAGCAAAGACTGCAGGCATGGATAGAAGATGAGGAGGTGTTGGGGGAACTGCAGAATGGGTTTCGGAAACACAGGAGGTTGGAAGACAATCTGTTCTCACTGACACAGTGGATCGAAATAGCAGAAAAGGAACACAGGCCCCTGTGCCTTGCATTCTTGGATATCAAGAGAGCGTACGATAGCGTGGTTCAAGAGGAATTGTGGGGAATACTGGACACACTAGGTGTGGAACATGTAGTCACTAATCTTTTAAAGGGTATCTATAAAGGTGACAAGGTAGTTATAAAGTGGGAAAAACAGGTATCCAAGCCTGCAGAAGTAAAACGGGGGCTTAGGCAGGGGTGCCTCCTGTCACCCTTATTATTCATGATGTACCTACAAGGATTAGAGGCAAAATTAGAGGGAAGTGGGCTGGGCTTCTACCTCTCTTTAGTCAAAGAAGGGAAACTTATTGATCAGGCACTACCAGCATTAATGTACGCAGAAGATATAGTGCTATTGGCCAACAACAAGGAAGATATGCAGAGATTGATGAGCATCTGCGGTAATGAGGGAGATAGGTTAGATTTTAGATTCAGTAAGGAAAAATCAGCAGTCATGATTTTCAATGACAACGAAGGTAGTGAGCTTAGGATACAGGAGGTCACGCTAGAGATAACAGATAAATACAAATATCTGGGCAGATGGATTAACAATGGGACCGAGTACCTGAGGCAACACGAAATATACGGGACGACTAAAGGTAACAGGAATGCAGCAGTGATGAAAAATAGGGCACTGTGGAATTACAATAGGTATAATGTTGTGAGAGGAATATGGAAAGGGGTCATGGTTCCTGGGCTGACATTCGGCAATGCGGTCTTGTGCATAAGATCAGAAGTTCAAGCAAGATTAGAAATTAAGCAACGAGGAATAGGTAGGCTTGCTTTAGGAGCTCACAAGAATACACCAAATCAAGGAGTACAAGGTGATATGGGATAGACATCATTTGAGGGCAGGGAAGCTAGCAGCAAGATAAAATTTGAGAAGCGATTGAGAGAAATGAAGGAGGAGCGTTGGGCTAGGAAGGTTTTCAGCTACTTGTACATGAAGAGTGTCGCTACAAATTGGAGGAAGCGAACCAGGAAGTTGACTGGTAAATACTTAGAAAACAGCAGGTGGCCAAACCAAAAAGAACTATCGGTTAAGAAGAAAGTGAAGGAAACGGAGACTGACATGAGGAAAATGGGCATGATTAAGAAGTCCGCAGTAGAGATCTATCGAACTTTTAAGCAGGAAATTGCCAAGGAAAGGATCTATGATAATACTCGGGGTAGTTCTCTACTGTTTGAGGCAATGACGGGAGTACTGCGAACCAAGACATATCGGTCCAAATACGAAGGGGTAGACACAGTATGCAGTGCGTGTGGAGAAGAAGAAGAAACTGCCGAACACTTGATAATGTTCTGTAAAGGGCATCACCCTATAGTTCAGGATGATGGCGCCTAGTTTTTCAAAGCACTGGGGTTTAGGGACCGGGAGGGCAAAATAGACTTTAAGCAAGTAGACTTAACTAGAAGGAGGTTATCTGATTGGTGGCTAAAGTCAAGGCACGAATGAAAATTAAACTCTTCACTGCAAAGTACGAATCCTCAAACTCACTTTTTAAGGAAAAAAATAAATATAGTCTTGGGTTCTTTAAGTATTACCGCTTGGTGGCGCTAGCCACCGCCCGATCTAAAGGGTACAGCCATATCCGTCCATCCATCCATCCATCCATCCATCCATCCATCCATGATCTCGCATCATGCGCATTCGTGCGATACTGCGGACTTTAACCAAGTAGACTTTTTTTAACATTTCCCTTCCATCAATTTTACAACCTTCTTTTTTTTCAGTACCTGTCACTACGAAAAGCCCTTTTTTATCCTTCTATAGCCCCATGCTTTTTTCCCTCACGCACTCAGCACTTTTTCTAAAGAAAATCACCTATTTTGCCTTCTTTTTTTTCTTTCTCGCTTGTACTTCGAAATAAGACTTTTTTCCCCTTCATCCGCCTTGTCATTGGGGCGTGCATCTTGCGCGCTAAGATCCGTCCTCCTTTACAATGTCACGTCATGTACCTGCAGTGTGCCCTTGTCAAGTTGACCGCTATCCTTTTTTTTCCTTTTATAATTTGCCAAAGGGCCTCCTATCATAACATATTCCCCTGGCGGCGTTAAGGTCTGCACGTTGGCCTAAATGCCTAGTGTGTTTCCCTGTCCTGTACAGTCGTTTTGTTTTGTCGACTTGTTGGGATCATGGCTGCATGATGCGTGTCGACTAAGGCAAAGATTTGGGCCGCGTGCGGACCTCGTCGGTTGGTGAGCCATGCTTCGATGTATGAAGGCTATCCTCTAACGTCCATTTCTTTCCTTTTTTATTTTCATCTTTCTTTACTTTTGTTCACTCTAGGTCTACCAAGAGTGTTTCTCCTAGTAGTATTGGCATTACAGGCATCAGGCCAGGAGTGTTTTCTCTGCATTCCGGATCAACCTTCAAAGGTACACCTCGGTTGCATACGGTTATAAAATAAGGCTCGTAATTAGGTACATAATAGGGTTGTGTTTTATGTTCCATAAATAGGTCCTTCACTGTCGCTAAGAACGTCCTAAGACTGGGCGTGAGGCTTGCCAGCGATTTCGTGGCTCTTGTTTGTTTTTTGTTAATTCTACACTCGCCGGCGCCCGCATCCTAGTCCTCTGATTTTCGAGAGCTAGTCTCTAAGACACTGCAGCCAGCACCATCTACCCTTCCTGGTAGTCGCCATGGGGCTTGAAGTATGCTTCCTGTTTTATAGAGGGCACTACATAGACAAAGATATTAACATGCAGGGTGGTAGGAACAGGCTGAAGTGGGAAGAGATAGAAGAACAGCTAAGGGAAGAGAGACCGATGGTATACGGTTTTGTAGAAACACATCTCAGGGACTTGGAACAACCTTCGAACAATCCAGACTACGCGTGGGAATATTGGAATAGAACAGAAGGACAGAAAGGGGGGTAGTATTGGGGCATTCATTCATAAAAGTACATACTGGCAAAGGGTCAAGCAAGAGTACAAGGAACATTTATGGCTAAAAGGGAAAGTGGCAGGTCAAATGACACTTCTTGGTTTCGTGTACTTGACGGGAGCAAACGCCAGAGAGGAAAACCAGGCAATGGTAGAGTGTATATCAAAGGACATTCAGAAGTTATGAAGAAAATGCGAGATAATTGTACTAGGAGACATAAATGCGCACATAGAAGATAGAGGTGGGTATACCGACCCGACAGGCAAAATGATCATGGATATGTGTGAAAGGCTTGGTTTGATCATTTGCAACAGTACCGAGAAGTGTGAGGGCAAATAACATGGGAGGTAGGAAGGCTGCAGTCGACGATAGATTATGCACTGATGTCACATAGGATGTATGATAAGCTCAGGGGAACGCACATAGATGAAGGTTGCTCCAGAAGTCTGGGTAGTGATCACAAACGTATCAAGCTAAGTTTCGGAAGAGCAGTGAAAGATGGAAGGAGACAAGATGAGCAACTACAGAAAAATTTTTATCCAGAAAGGCAAATTGAAATAGCCACTAAATAAATTGAGAAAGCAATCACGGAGGATATTAAGACAGTGTGGACATACACTAATCTAATTAGACCCTTTGAGCTAGAGCTTGCTCAGACGCGTGACTAGTCACCCCGGAAAAGAAGACACAAACCCAAAAGTTGGGGGGATGAGGAAGTTAAGAGAGCCTTAGAAACGTCAGGAAGCCTCTAGGGAACACCGTGGCAGACTTGCTAACCATCGGGGTGAACCGACAGATGGAGTTGAAAGAAAATGGGAAACCTTCCTAAGCTGTAGAAGGGATGCATCCCTTCTGACCAATGAAAAGATTAAAAGAAAGGGAGCTCAGTGGCCGGCAGAAGTACATAAAAAAAATAGAAAGGCAGCTGCGAAATGTTGGAACCATCTAAACTCCCTAAGAAATGAGACGAGCCTAGAGCAGAGTTTTATAACTACAGCCCAAGGTGCTAGGCTAGAAGGGGACGAAGCTATTGAATATATAAAAACAAGGGTGACAGAAAAATTTCAACAAAGAAGTACTTTATGCACCACAATAGACAAGGACGAATCAAGTGGTGCAATGGCTCCATTTTCACAACGAGAGTGGGAAAGGGCTGAGAAAAGGGTTCCTAGTAGTACATCAACAGGCCCAGATGGCATTCCAATTATGCTGATAAAGACATTAGGTATGAAGTCTAAGCAGGCTTTGAGAGAGGCAGTGAGCAAAATAATAGTCGATGGTGAAGTTCCCGATGGATGGAAACTTAGCAGGATGAGCATGATCTATAAAGGAAAGGGGGACAAAACTGATATAAACAACTACCGTTCTATAGCAGTGACATCAGTGGTCTACAGGCTGGTGATGCAGATTATAAAGGAAAGACTGCAGGTATAGATAGAGGATGAGGGCGTGCTGGGGGAAGTGCAGAATGGGTTTCGGAAACACAGGAGGTTTGAAGACAATCTGTTCTCACTGACGAAGTGCATCGAAATAGCAGAAAAGGTACCCAGGCCCCTGTGGCTAGCATTCATGAATATCAAGGGAGCGTACGATAGCGTGGTTCAAGAGAAATTGTGGGGAATACTGGGCACACTAGGCGTAGAACATGTAGTCACTAATGTTTTAAAGGATATCTATAAAGGTAACAAGGTAGTTATGAAGTGGGAAAAACAGGTATCCAAGCCTGCAGAGGTAAAACGGGGGCTTAGGCAGGGGTGCCTCCTGTCACCCTTATTATTCATGATGTACCTACAAGGATTAGAGGCCAAATTAGATGGAAGTGGACTGGGCTTCAACCTCTCTTTAGTCCAACAAGGAAAACTCATTGATCAGGCACTACCAGCATTAATGTACGCGGATGGTATAGTGCTAATGGCCAACAACAAGGAAGATTTGCAGACATTGATGGACATCTGCGGTAATGAGGGAGATAGGTTAGATTTTAGATTCAGCAAGGACAAATCAGCAGTCATGATTTTCAATTACAACGACGGTAGTGAGCGTAGAATACAGGAGGTAACGCTAGAGATAACAGATAAATATAAATATCTGGGCGTATGGATAAGCAATGGGACCGAGTACCTGAGGTAACACGAAATATACGTGACGACTAAAGGTAATGTATTAAGCAGTGATGAAAAATAGGGCACTGTGGAATTACAATAGGTATGATGTTGTGAGAGGAATATGGAAAGGGGTCATGGTTCCTGGGCTGACGTTCGGCAATGCGGTCTTGTGCATGAGATCAGAAGTTCAAGCAAGATTAGAAATTAAGCAACGTGGAATAGGTAGGCTTGCTTTAGGAGCTCACGGGAATACAACAAATCAGGGAGTCCAAGGTGATATGGGATGGACATCATTGCAGGGCAGGGAAGCTAGCAGCAACATACAATATGAGAAGCGATTGAGAGAAATGGGGGAGGAGTGTTGGGCTAGGAAGGTTTTCAGCTACTTGTAGATGAAGAATGTCGATACAAAATGAAGGAAGCGAACCAGGAAATCGACTGATAAATACTTGGAAAACAGCAGGTTTCCAAACCAAAAAGAACTATCGGTTAAGAAGAAAGTGAAGGAAACGGAGACTGAGATGTGGAGAATGGACATGATTAAGAAGTCCGCACTAAAGATCTATAAAACTTTTAAGCAGGAAATTGCCAAGGAAAGGATCTATGATAATACTCGGGGTAGTTCTCTACTGTTTGAGGCAAGGACGGGAGTACTGCGAACCAAGACATATCGGTCCAAATACGAAGGGGTAGACACAGTATGCAGTGCGTCTGGAGAGGAAGAAGAAACTGCGGAACACTTGATAATGTTCTGTAAAGGGCATCACCCAGGATGATGGCGCAGAGTTTTTCAAAGCACTGGGGTTCAGGGACCGGGAGGGCAAAATAGACTTTAAGCGGGTAGAGTTAACTAGAAGGAGGTTATCTGATTGGTGGCTAAAGTCAAGGCACGCGTGAAAATTAAACCCTTCACTGCAAAGTACGAATCCTCAAACTCACTTTTTAATAAAAAAAATAAATATAGTTTTGGGTTCATTAAGTATTACGGCTTGGTGGCGTTAGCCACCGCCCGATCTAAAGGGTACAGCCATATCCATCCATCCATCCATCCATGATCTCGCATCATGCGCATTCGTGCGATACTGCGGACTTTAACCAACTAGACTTTTTTTAACATTTCGCTTCCATCAATTCTACAACCTTCTTTTTTTCAGTACTAGTCACTACGAAAAGCCCTTTTTTATCCTTCTATAGCCCCATGCTTTTTTCCCCCACGCACTCAGCACTTTTTTCAAAGAAAATCTCCTATTTTGCCTTCTTTTTTTTCTCTCTCGCTTGTACTTAAAAATAAGACTTTCTCCCACTTTATCCGCCTTGTCACTGGGGCGTGCATCTCGCGCGCTAATATCCGTCCTCCTTTACAATGTCACGTCATGTAGCTGCAGCGTGCCCTTGTCAAGTTGACCGCTATCCTTTTTTTTCCGGTTGTAATTTGCCAAAGGGCCTCCTATCATAACATATTCCCTTGGCGGCGTTAAGGTCTGCACGTTGGCCTAAATGCCCAGTGTGTTTCCCTGTCCTGTACAGTAGCTTTTTTTTCTCGACTTGTTGGGATCATGGCCGCATGATTCGCGTCGACTAAGGCACAGGTTCGGGCTCCGTGTGGACCTCGTTGGCTGGTGAGTCATGATTCGATGTATGAGGGCTATCCTCTAGCGTCCATTCCTTTTTTTTATTTATTTTCATCTTTCTTTACTTTTTTCACTCTAGGTCTACCAAGACTGTTTCTCCATAGTAGTAACAGAATCGAAAGTTGGGCTAGTGGGATATGCATGGTATAACTTCCTTCCTCCGTGGTGGGAGACGTTTTTCTCCGTGCACATGAGAGCGAAGGCGTGGCCAATACGTGTGACGTCACGAACTTTTTTCCTGCGAGTTGTAAATTTTTGTTTTCTTTTTGTTTATTTTTTATTGTTCGCGCGCGTGTGTGCGTTTGTTTTTTTGCTGCCAGTTACGTTATATTTTTGCTTCCCTTTTTGTTTTGTTTTGTGTCCTGAAGAGCAGCGCTTGCGGGCTTGTGTTCATTCGGTCGCAAGCGAGCGCTAGCTATGGCTGAGGAGCCGTTCGCGGCTTCTGCTGAACAACTTGGCGAGGAAGAACAACTTGTGCGGCGATACCTAGAAGAAGCAAGGAAAGCGGATCGGTGCTGGACGGGATACCTCGACAGCGAGGATGCGCTGAAGGAGTTTGAGCGAGACCTTGCGCGCACAAATGTATGACGATAGTTATAGCGCGAGAACAAAACGACGACACAGAGACAAGAAGGACACGAAAGACTTGTCTCTGTGTCGTCGTTTTGTTCTCGCGCTATAACTATCGTCATGCCATACCAACTAGCCCAAGCTGCCACACAATTGTATCGTTTCAGACAGAGTTGTCGACTGCCTTTGATGTTGAGAAAAGTGAGTATGTTCAGTTTCCCAATTAATTGCCATCTGATCGTTTACATGAAGCAACTATATTATATCTCAGAGCTCCGGCCCCACAGCGCCAACTCTGAACTGTTCCGTTATTTTAGCTGGACGACTTCTGTTCAGCGCCAAGCAGAAAGGCTGCATACTTCCGATCGAGCTCGAGTGCCCATTCAGGATCCTCAGCAAGCGCACCAAAGGTTGTGTGTTCGGCCGAGAGCGTCACAATGTTCACTGCGAGAAACCTGTGGTATGTGCAGCTGTGTGTGTATGTTTTTCTTGCTCCATTTGTTTCCTTCTACTTTCCCTTGTTTACACTGGAACACGAGGTTAAAACCAAGGTGAAAAGCAAAAAAATAGTTTTGCATATACAACTCAGCGTGGCTATAACCTGCTCGTTTGCATCTTTTTCAAGGCGCAGGACAGTACTGCTGGTGACTGGGATTGTAAGACCTTCGCTAAAAAAAAAGAGGAAGGTCCAAGGCACAAAGAAAAAGGATGTACTGCAAGGATGCACATAAAAACAATTGAAATGTTTGCAGACTACAAGGTAAGCGTGCTAAAAAGTAATTATATGTGGCTTAACAGCGTCAAGTTAAATTGAAGCATCACTAGTTTGTTCGTGTACAGAGCAACAATTGTCTACAGATTAAACAATAATTAACCAGACTGAACACAATGAAACCTTATGTCCACTTTGGTATCACGAACAAGAGCACCCTTTTTCGGTCATGGAACCACATAAGCAAATTGCACATAAGATGATGTTTGGATATTAAGACTGTCGTCATTTGCCATCATGAAATGACATAATTAAACCCATGAAATGAGAAGTCAGAGCTGCTTTCAAAAATTAGATCAGTTAATCAATGTGGTCACTGCTAGGTTGTATTTCTGCTGTATCTGTTGCGATAAATACCAGGCATTGTAGTTCGATACCATTGTAGGATACCACATGGTCTCGTCAGGGCCATAGTTCTACGCCTTTCTTCCCTGTTCCTTGTCCATCATATCCCATCCAGTGCCATCTTACCCTTCTAAAAGAAATTGATGGTATCCTGGTTGTCAATTTTCAGTCATCCGTATTTTTAGGGGATGGCAACATATGGGGACATACTTTTGAACAAATATTTGAAGCACCTGCTAGGGCTTTGTAAGACTGCAGTATTGAATGAATGAAATGAAGGGTTGGGTGACCTTTGGGGGGCGGTTGTGCCACTCTGTATATTACAGTACTTTGTAAAATCAGGTTTTACACCATCTTCTCTTACAGGGTAGGGCTCTTAATACGCTACAATCAATGGCTTATGGTGGAAGTATGAAATGTGCTTGCAAGTTTGCATATTCTTAAAATCTATTTTACCCACTTTTGCAAGTGCTCAGGTATATCTGCGTATATATGTCTCATGAACAACATGCTATTATGTGCGTATATTTAAAGGTTTTCTTGATTTACATTGCAGATTGAGCTTCCTCCAGCGTGTTCTGCCTACAAGAGGAAAGTGGCCTCGAAAGCTACCCTGGCACGTTTGGAGAGGGCGCTAAGTTCAGGCGATGGATCAGTCACACGTCAGGTGCAGGTGTACGTGAGTTTTTCGTCTATGAATGGCCACGCTGCTCACACGTTTGGAATGGCACTGGCCTACTGGCAGCCTATGAACCCCGAGGTGTCAGCGAAGATCAACATGCTTGTTCAGCAGGGCACCAGCTCAGTCAGTCAAGTGCAGAAATGCGTGCAGTTTTACGTCGAGCATGTCCTGTTTGCTGGCAAGCCTAACCCCCCACCTTCATGCAGAGCTTTTTATCCAACTAGAGAAGACATACGGTCACACATACAGTCATGTATCCGCAAGGACAGATACAGTTCTGTGGACCAGGTCAATGCAGGCAGGTTGGTTGAGGAGCTACAAGGAAAGGACCCCGCGGGAAAATACTTTTTTCAGCCCTACAAAAACCAGAAACAGGACGAAACACTTGCACCAGAGATAAATGACGAGGACAACATACTTGAGGGCATGGCAAATAAATGCGAACAAACATTGATGTTTTGTATTTATTTATTTATTTATTTATTAATACTGTAACCCTCACTTGAGGGTCATTACAGGGAGGAATATAAACACAAAACAAAAATAATACACAATGACAAAACAGACATTACGTTTCATGTTGCCGGTAGTACAATTCTAGCGAACACTCAAACTCTTTGACATTTGCGCTAGCAACAGCGAACTCTGGAAGTCTATTCCACACTTCTATACTATACGGACTATACGGCAAAAAAGAATTTTCAAAGCCATCCAGACGCGTACAAAAAGGCCTTATTGGGGGACTATGGTTCAACCGAGCTCCTCGTTTGGGTGCAGGTTGTATGTATGTGTCTTTATTTATTTTGATTTCGCCTCTTATAATTTGAAACAGGAGTTTTAACCTTTGCTTTTCGCGGCGCACTTGCAGGGGTTCTAGCGCACATGATTTTAACAAATTTGTGACGGATTCTGTCCTCCGGTACCGGGAGCAAATGAAGCGCACTGCTAGCCTTTGAATTTTTTCTATTTTATCTCTCAGTCACTGCTGATGAGGACTCCATACAGAAGACGCATACTCCAAAATAGGGCGAACAAATGTCTTATATGAAAGTAATTTGACATCTCTAGGGGCATCTTCGAGTTTTTTCCTCAAGTAAAACAACTTCCTGTAGGCCTTTGAACACACCTCCTCAACATGAGTGTGCCACCCCAAATCGCTGGTAATAGTCACCCCCAGGTATTTAAAGCTGTGTGTTCTGGTCAGAAGGCTATTTCCGATTTTATAATCATATGCGAGTACGGATTTTTTCTTAGTTATATGGGTGAACGTCGTCTTTGAAAAGTTAATTTCCATCCCCCACTGGGTGCACCAATTATGCAAGGCTTGCAGACAGCGATTAATTTTGATTTGGTCGTTTGCGTTAGTTACAGGAGCGTAAATTAAACAATCGTCTGCAAAAAGTTTGATTTTAACCGGGCTTTCGACAACTACGGAAATATCATTTATAAAAATTAAAAACAACAAAGGACCCAGCACAGACCCCTGTGGGACACCAGACAGTACTTTCAATGAACTAGATGTGCAATCATCTACACGTACTTTTTGTTGACGGTTCTCCAAATACGCGGCTATCCAATTTAGTATATCTGAGCTAAGTCCTAGTTGCTGAAGCTTAAAATTTATTTTCTATGAGGAACTTCATCAAATGCTTTGGCTAAATCTACACAAATGACGTCTATTTGTTGTCGACCTTGGAGAGATAAATAAAAATCATTAGCTGTTTCTACCAGTTGAGTAACAGTTGACAACGCCTTCCTGAATCCGTGTTGATGGGGATTAAAAAACTCTTTTGACTCAATAAAAATAATAATGTGCCTTGCTATGTAGTGTTCTATGATTTTGCAACACACAGAGGTCAGTGAAACGGGGCGATAATTGTTCACATGAAGTCGATTGCCAGCTTTGTATATAGGCTTTACAATCGCAGTGCGCCTGTCTTGCGGTAATGAGGATGTTTCAAGAGATTTTCTGAAAATGGTTGTTAAATAAAAGGACGACCATTCGGCATACCGTCATAAGAATTCACTGGGAATTTCGTCTGGTCCAGTTGCATTTTTAGTGCATTTATGAAGATGGCCATGAAGAAGTACTCGGGTGATGTCGTCTGCCTGGATGCAACGAAAAAAAACAACTGACTATTCACTTCCCCTGTTTTTTCTTGTGGTAAAAACACCAACAGGCTACGTGATTGTAGGCGTTTTCATTGTTCAGTTCGAAACGTCAGAGTGCATTTCGGCAGCACTTAAGATTTTCAAATCATGGTGCCCTAGTTTCAATTTAGAATATTGGATGATGTCACACAGGTCCCGTTAATTAGGGAGGCGATCGCCGGGCTAATTCCAAAGGCCGAGGTATCGGCCCCCCGAACTTCACCACGAAAGCGTGGGCAATTTAGAAGTGGTCCTATTTGGCGCGCCAGCGGACGCCGGCTGTGGCCCAAAGAACAAGTCAGAGCCGAGAGTTGATAAACAAACGAAATTATATTCTCAATATTGGCAGATCAAAACAACACACAAGTATGCACACTCCACAATAGTTGAGTACGATATGTCACCAAACAAACAACGTACTACACAGTACAATCAGCCACACTCGAAACAACGGACACAGACAACAATACGCACTACAATGCAGTCGCATGCATTGAACAACCAAGACACTTAAAGACTAAAGAGATAGGAAACCTATTCAGTCCAAAGTTCTTGGAACAAAAGTCTGGATGATACTCTTACGAGAATCACTCACTCAAAGTCCAGCGTTGTTGTCGTTCCGCTGCCCTCGAAGTTTCTCTTCCAGGACCCCTCGCCGAAGTTTCTCTTCCAGGAAACCTCGCGTCTTCAATTGGCCACTCTCCAAGCTTCAAACTTCTTCGCCGGAAATACGTCGGCTTCACACACGCAGCTGTTGCCAAGCGTCTTCGCTCAATAGCGGTAAACACACACTCATGCCTGTAGCTCGAGTCGTCACCCCTCAGGTGGAAATCATTTTCTTCTCCTGCTTTGTCTCTACGGACAAAACCTTCGCCGACTACACGGCGGAATCCCTACGCGCTCTGGCGCTAACTTTCCTCTTCTCCTGATCTTTCGCCTCGGCTGCTCGATTAAATACCTTCTGCGCGGGATTCCAGAAAGTTCTCATCATTTCGTCGGCGCGATGCGCAGCGAAGGCTGGGGGAAAGGTCGAGACGATACGAGGACCATCCCCGACGGATGACCCAACCCGGCACACCACGCCTCTTTTCATCGAGAAATTTCGAGTGCTTGGTCGACCGCCGATGTGGGGTGAGGAGGTTTGTCGGCGAAGCCACGCTTCCGAGGGGAGAGGCGCGCGCCCGGGGGTCTTTGGATGTTTGTTTTCATTTTCTTTTTTTTATTGTTGTCCTCGCGGCGTCACTCTGGCGCTTCATCGCGAGACTTTGGCGGCGCGCCCTTTTTGAGCACTCGTTTTGTGACAGATGATCGATTATTCCCAAGCGGAAATGAATGCCATAAATTCAACTTTTCCAAGAGGCAAGATAGCACTGTGTGATTTTCACAGAGAGCAAGCCTGGGACCAGTGGCTGCGGAAAAAAGAAAATGGCACTGACCGAGATCAGGCATTGTTGTATTTGCGTCAGTTGGCCAGAGCACACACTGCCGAAGAAGTCGCCGCAGCGGTCACACAAATGAAGGGCAGCGACCTGTGGGCTACCAGCCCTGCCTTTCAAAGCTACGTGGAAGGCCACTGGCTCACTGTGAGTGCAATGTGGGCAACCTGCTTCAGGCCTGGGCTATGCGTTACAACCAACAACGGCACTGAGGCCCAAAACAAAATGCTCAAGGAGCACTATCTCAAGTGGGAAAGTGGCCGACGCAGCTTGACTGGCCTCATCCGGACCCTCAGGACATTTCTATCAGACAGGGAACAACACTTCCATAAAGAAAATTTGAAAGTTTCATCTGATTACAGGCATTATCATGATGCAGTGCCAGAGTACTTGCATAACCGACCACGTAGTGTGGTGCTTCACATCATGAGCAGGCTTGCGGCAGCTGATGACATCGACCAGACGTCTGTGACGCCAGGACCCTGCCAAGGCACTTTCCATGTGAAAAGCTCTAGCTCTGAGGAAGTTTCGCATTGTGTAGATTTTGCCGAACCAAGCTGCACCTGTCATGATTTTAGAAAGCACAAGCTTCCATGCAAGCATTTTTGTGCCATCTTTTTGAGTGATAAGGACTGGGGTATCGACAACCTTCCCGAAGGGTATCGAAATGGACCTTTAATGGCTCTCGATGATCACGTCATGGCAGAAAGCCATGGGTCCGAGGAGCATGACACTGGTGATGCTAGCAGTAATTACATAGAAACTGCAATCACCAATGAGACTTTTGAAAGTGTGCCCGATCTGGAAAGGTCATCTTCTTCCGGTGTGGGCACAATCAAATCAAAAGTACTGAGGGAATTCGATAAAGCAAAAAATCTGGCTTACTACTGCACAGACAGCAAAATTTTAGAGAATGTACTCGAAAAGCTGCAAGAATGCTCTGCACAGCTGCAGTTGGGCACTCGAGCAAATGAAGGCCTAAATTTGAGAGGCTCACCAACAAAAGGTTGTTCAGGAACAAAGCGCAGACATAGCCACCATAAAGAACCTGATGACGTGTCAGAACTGAAAAGATCCACTCCAGCAAGCAAAGAACACTGGAGATCTAAGGGGCGCGTCGGTAGCAAAGCTGAGATGCTGCGAAAAACATACAACAAAGCTGCGTAAGGTGAAAAATAATGTCTCTATTTGTTTTAAATTAATAGCCAAGTGGAATGAGGTCATGACTGCAGTGCTATGTGCAATATTGCCTTGTATAATTTTTTAATTGCTGCAGCTGATTTCCCCGAGTAGTGTTTTTATGGAACTGTTAGATATTTTTGTTTTTGTTATTGTTTCATTTTTTCTTCCATGCTTTATTTTTAGCCACACTTTTCAAGTTAGTTTTAGTCATTTCCATCTTTGTATTCATAACTACTTGTGGTTTGTGAAACAAGTGATGTGAGTGCGTGCGCCTTTGCCTATCCAACTGTTCTAATTTATCTCACTGGTACAACCTAAGTGTCCATCCTGCTTCAGAATATGGTTGGCATCCATCCTTCTATGAGAAAGGAGGAGTTTTTGTTAATAATTTACCTCGGCCTATCAATCGCTGCAGCATGCATTCTTCTAACAGACATTGAAATATCCATGTAGTTATGTTGTGCTTCGGTGAAGATGTAATTCACTTCTGTCATGTGAATGTGTGATGTATTGTTATTACTAGTACTACTATTTCAGCCCAGTAAGATAGTGGTGCTCTTATGTTCAAATGCTTTGTATTTGGGATAAGCGTGACGCTCAGATGTGGTGTTGAACTGCGTAGACTGTTCACCATTGTCTAAGTCGGCTGGAATATTATACACACTTTTTTGTCGGATAAAAATGAAATTATTCTAATTACCGAAGCCTTGATCAAAAAGTAGCCTCTTCTCAGCTTACACTGTTTGATCTACATAGTTGAATGTATTTAACCTTCATTGTTACCTGCCATCATTTGTACAATTTGTTTTTAAATAATTTGTCTTGTATTTTTGTTCTAGTAATCAAATTCTGCGTGCAAATGTACGTTGTGAATTTGTATTTGTGCCTGAATAAAATGCCATGTGTTGTGTAATATATTTTCTTGTTTATGAAGTCAACAATTCGCAATGGGCTGCATTATGATGACGTTTCCCCTAAGACCCTTTCAATATTTTTATTAAAAAGTAGAATGAATTAAACATTAGACAGCTTCATTTTTACCAATGTTGGCGATATTTTATATTACCTTAGAGTCCCTAAGTTGTAGAAACAAGAAGGTAACGGTAGATCGCGTTATCATGAATACAAAAATTCCACTCACAGTAGCAACAGCCACTCAATAAAAAATTGTCAAAGCAATGAAAACAAGTACAAGTGCCTTATCCAATTGTTCTTGGAACAGCACCAATCGTGAATGATGAACATGGTGGGGCGGAGCTTGTCTGAGCACTTTTATGAACCAAACAGAAAGGCAAGTACCTTTAAATCTAAAATAAATGTATGCCAGAACTTCTGCATAGCGCTTGTTTAAAAGGGTGACAGTCAGCTCCAGCTCTTCAACAATGTTCACCAGACCAGATTCTGTCATTATAAATAGGAACAAGATTTGATTTAGTTTTTACTTTAATTATTGTCATACCAGCACTGTCGGAAGCATCATGACGGCACACAAAATTGTTACCATCTGCGTATATTTATATGCGATAACCATGGGCAAAATTGTCTGCAGCTGCTGTTGCAATCGGCTACACGACCTGTTGCGCAGCAATCTGATATTCAAGACTGGTGGTCGCGCTGGCCCGAGTATTCCGAAGGCGCATGCAGTCATTCATGTACAGCGACATTCACGGCCGTCCTCTTTAACTGCCCAGGTGCATATATGCTTTTAACAAGTATGGCTATTTATAAAAAAAATACGTCGTCAGAATGTGTATTCATGAAATCATTGCCCTTTTCCTACAACGAGCAATCAATAAATGCAGCAGAGGTCGCGACCTCCAAGGCACCACGAAGTCACGCACGGCACCACGGCATACTTCGCACCTTCTCTTTCCATTCCAGTGCAGCTACTTTACGTCATGTTAGCTAACAGAGTTGTTTTAGTTAGCATAGTCCACGGCTCATCCGCCGAAAGAGCCTAGGCCCGGTGCGCACAAACGCAACGCGTGCGTGCGCGAGGAAGAAACAAAAAAAAAACGGAAACAAAATATAACGCGGCTCACAGCAAAAAAAAAAAAAGAAGTTCGTGACGTCACACATATTGGCCACACCTTCGCCCTCATGTGAACGCCGAAAAACGTCTCCCGAACATGGTAGTGGAGTGGTACCGCCTGCAGACGAGAGGTGGCGCCAGTTTCTACATGATAGGTGACAGCCCAAGGTGCTAGGCTAGAAAGGAACGAAGCTATTGAATATATAAGAACAAGGGTGACAGAAAAATTTCAACAAAGAAGTACTTTATGCACCACAATAGACAAGGACGAATCAAGTGGTTCAATGGCTCCATTTTCACAACAAGAGTGGGAAAGGGCTGAGAAAAGGGTTCCTAGTAGTACATCAACAGGCCCAGATGGCATTCCAATTAGGCTGATAAAGACATTAGGTCCGAAGTCTAAGCAGGCTTTGAGAGAGGCAGTGAGCACAATAATAATAGATGGTGAAGTTCCCGATGGATGGAAACTTAGCAGGATGAGCATGATCTATAAAGGAAAGGGGGACAAAGCTGACATAAACAACTACCGTCCTATAACAGTGACATCAGTGGTCTACAGGCTGGCGATGCAGATTATAAAGGGAAGACTGCAGGCGTGGATAGAGGATGAGGGGGTGCTGGGGGAACTGCAGAATGGGTTTCGGAAACACAGGAGGTTTGAAGACAATCTGTTCTCACTGACGCAGTGCATCGAAACAGCAGAAAAGGAACACAGGCCCCTGTGGCTAGCATTTTTGGATATCAAGGGAGCGTACGATAGCGTGGTTCAAGAGGAATTGTGGGGAATACTGGACACACTAGGCGTGAAACATGTAGTCACTAATATTTTAAAGGGTATCTATAAAGGTAACAAGGTAGTGATAAAGTCGGAAAAACAGGTATCCAAGCCTGCAGAGGTAAAACGGGGGCTTAGGCAGGGGTGCCCCCTGTCACCCTTATTATTCATGATGTACCTAGAAGGATTAGAGGCAAAATTAGAGGAAAGTGGACTGGGCTTCAACCTCTCTTTAGTCAAACAAGGAAAACTTATTGGTCAGGCACTACCAGCATTAATGTACGCAGATGATATAGTGCTAATGGCCAACAACAAGGAAGATTTACAGACCGATTTCCCTAACCAGTGTTCCTTGTAAAATGTTAGAACATATAATTTACTCCAACCTTGTCTCATTCCTAGAATGAAATTCTTTTTTTACTCCCTACCAGCACGGATTCCGAAAAAGTTACTCATGTGAAACCCAACTTCTTTATTTTACTAATGACATAGCATCGGCTTTAGATCGCGGCTCAGTTGTGCATTGCATTTTTCTTGACTTTCAAAAAGCTTTCGATAAAGTACCTCACCAATTACTCCTCCTGAAAATTAGTGCCTTAAACATTGACCCGAACATTCTTAAATGGATTGAATGCTTTCTGACTAATCGCACTCAGTTTGTAACAACTAATGGCTATAACTCACCTCTTTCTAAAGTAACATCCGGCGTACCCCAAGGTTCCGTATTAGGCCCTTTACTTTTTCTTATATATATTAATGATCTCCCAGACAGCATTAACTCCGCTATAAGGTTATTTGCAGATGATTGTGTAATTTACCGCGAAATAAACAATGAATATGATAACCAATTTCTACAGTCAGACCTTGACACTGTCTCAACCTGGTGCAATAAATGGCTTATGACTCTCAACTCTAACAAATCTAAATGCATGTCAATAACCCGGCGATCTATTTCTCCCCCCTGTACATACAGAATTAACGCCGTTCCCCTCCAGCATGTCTCTTCATATAAGTACCTCGGCGTTTACATTACCAACAATCTATCTTGGCACACGCATGTTAGCTACATCTGTAATAACGCTAACCGAACGCTAGGATACTTACGCCGCAACTTTTCTCGCGCTCCGCTGTCCCTCAAAATTCTATTATACCGATCACTAATTCGCCCAAAGCTTGAGTACGCGTCCGCTATATGGGATCCCGTGCAGCATAATTTAATTAACGCGTTAGAATCTGTTCAGAACCGCTCAGTTCGGTTCATTTGTTCTAATTATTCCCGTACAGCTAGCATATCAGAAATGAAATCTAACCTTGACCTACCCAATTTAACTGTCCGGAGGAAACTGGCGCGACTGCATTTTTTTCATAAGATATTTTTTCACAATCCATCAATGAAGCGAGACCTCATTTCACAACCGCCATACCACTCATCGCGCATTGATCATCAGCATAAGGTTGCCATTCCGTTTTGCCGCACCAAATTCTTTTCAACAGCCTTCTTACCGAAAACAGCCGCCGATTGGAACCACCTTCCCTCTTCCGTTGTATCAATAACAGACCCTTTGTTATTCAAGACTGCAATTTCTCAGCAATGCTTGTAACTATACGCAGTTTCCATTATCTATCTTTGTCTTGTATGTGCTTGAATTCTTATACATTTTTAGTTGACTTATGTTGCCTTCCTGATTTGCGCATCTGATACTTGTTTCTTTATTTTGTCTTTTTTTCTTGTGTGTTATATGTTGTACCCACCCCCTCTGTAATGCCCTACGGGCCCTGAGGGTATTCTAATAAATAAATAAATAAATAAATTTGCAGAGATTGATGGACATCTGCGGTAATAAGGGAGATGGGTAATTTTAGATTCAGTAAGAAAAAATCAGCAGTCATGATTTACAATGACAACGAAGGTAGTGAGCTTAGAATACAGGAGGTCACGCTAGAGATAACAGATAAATACAAATATCTGGTCGTATGGATAAGCAATGGGACCGAGTATCTGAGGGAACACCAAATATACGTGACAACTAAAGGGAACAGGAATTCAGCAGTCATGAAAAATAGGGCACTGTGGAATTACAATAGGTATGATGTTGTGAGAGGAATATGGAAAGTGGTCATGGTTCCTGGGCTGACGTTCGGCAATGCGGTCTTGTGCATGAGATCAGAAGTTCAAGCAAGATTAGAAATTAAGCAACGTGGAATAGGTAGGCTTGCTTTAGGAGCTCACGGGAATACACCAAATCAGGGAGTAGAAGGTGATATGGGATGGACATCATTTGAGGGCAGGGAAGCTAGCAGCAAGATAAAATTTGAGAAGCGATAAAGAGAAATGGGGGAAGAGCGTTGGGCTAGGAAGGTTTTCAGCTACTTGTACATGAAGAATGTCGATACAAAATGGAGGAAACGAACCAGGAAGCTGACTGGTAAATGCTTAGAAAACAGCAGGTGGCCAAACCAAAAAGAACTATCGGTTAAGAAGAAAGTGAAGGAAACGGAGACTGAGATGTGGAGAATGGACATGATTAAGAAGTCCGCACTAGAGATCTATCGAACTTTTAAGCAGGAAATTGCCAAGGAAAGGATCTATGATAATACTCGGGGTAGTTCTCTACTGTTCGAGGCCAGGACGGGAGTACTGCGAACCAAGACATATCGGGCCAAATACGAAGGGGTAGACACAGTATGCAGTGCGTGTTGAGAGGAAGAAGAAACTGCCGAACACTTGATAATGTTCTGCAAAGGGCTTCACCCTATAGTTCAGGATGATGGCGCAGAGTTTTTCAAAGCACTGGGGTTTAGGGATCGGGAGGGCAAAATAAATTTTAAGCGGGTAGACTTAACTAGAAGGAGGTTATCTGATTGGTGGCTAAAGTCAAGGCACGAGTGAAAATTAAACTCTTCACTGCAAAGTACGAATCCCCAAACTCACTTTTTAAGGAAAAAAATAAATATAGTTTTTGGTTCATTAGGTATTATGGGTTGGTGGCGCTAGCCACCGCTCGATCTAAAGGGTACAGCCATATCCATCCATCCATCCAGGTAGCGCCAGTTTCCATGTTTATATAGCGCCCTCTATATAACAGGAAGCATAGTTCAAGCCCCTTTGCGACTACCATAAAGAGTAGATAGCGCTAGCTGCTAAGCGCGCGTAATTCAAATGATTTGGACGCGCGCCGCCAGCGTGTGTAGCCGCAAAAAAAAAAAAAAAGAGCCACGAAATCGCTGGAGAGCCTCACGCCTAGTCTTAAAACGTTTTTAGAGATAGTGCAAGACCTATTTATGGACAATAACACACAACCCTATTATGTACCTAATTACGAGCCTTGTTTTATAACCGTACGCAACCGAGGCCTACCGTTGAATGTAGCCTCGGAATGCAGAGAAACCACTGATTGCCTGATCCCTGTGACGCCAATACTACTAGGAGAAACAGTCTGGGTATCCTAGAGTGAAAAAAAGTAAAGAAAAATGAAAATAAAAAGGAAAGGAATGGGAAAAATTTATAAAGAAACCAAGAGGCTATAGAAGGATAAAAAAGGGCTTTTCGTAGTGACCAGTACTGAGAAAAAGAAGAATTGTAAATTGACGAAAGGGAAATGTTAAAAAAGTCTAGTTGGTTAAAGTCCGCGGTATCGCACGAATGCGCATGACGCGAGATCATCCGTGTTCATATAGCGCCCTCTATATAACAGGAAACATAATTCAAGCCCCTTGCAACTACCATAAAGAGCAGATGGCGCTGGCTGCAGTGTTCATACAAAGTACATAAAAAAGATAGAAAGGCAGCTGCGAAATTTTGGAATCATCTAAACTTCCTAAGAAATGAGACGAGCGTAGAGTTTTATAAATACAGCCCAATGTGCCAGGCTAGAAGGGGACGAAGCTATTGAATATATAAGAACAAGGGTGACAAAAAAATTTCAACAAAGAAGTATTTTATGCACCACAATAGACAAGGACGAATCGAGTGGTGCAATGGCTCCATTTTCACAACGAGAGCGGGAAAGGGCTGAGAAAAGGGTTCCTAGTAGTACATCAACAGGCCCAGATGGCATTCCAATTAGGCTGATAAAAACATTAGGTCCGAAGTCTAAGCAGGCTTTGAGAGAGGCAGTGAGCAAAATAATCATCGATGGTGAAGTTCCCGATGGATGGAAACTTAGCAGGATGAGCATGATCTATAAAGGAAAGGGGGACAAAGCTGACATAAACAACTACCGTCCTATAACAGTGACATCAGTGGTCTACAGGCTGGCGATGCAGATTATAAAGGAAAGACTGCAGGCATGGATAGAAGATGAGGGGGTGCTGGGGGAACTGCAGAATGGGTTTCGGAAAGAAGCGCGGAGAATGGGTTTCGGAGAAAAGGACCATCCATCCATCCATAGAGAAAAGCGCGCGCAAATCAAATGACTAGGACGCGGGCCGCCAGCGAGTGTTTGCTTAACAAAAAAACAAACAAGAGCCACGAAATATCTGGCAAGCCTCAGGCCCAGTCTTAGGACGTTTTTAGAGACACTGCAAGACGTATTTATGGACAGAAAAAAACACAACCCTATTATGTACCTAATTACGAGCCTTATTTTATAACCGTATGCAACCGAGGCGTACCGATGAAGGTAGCCCCAGAATGCAGAGAAAACACTCATTGCCTGTCGCCTGTGACGCCAATACTACTAGGAGAAACCCTTGGTAGACATACAGTGAAAAAAGTAAAGAAAGATGAAAATAAAAAAAGGGAAAGGAAGGGACGTTAGAGGATAGCCCTCATGCATCGAAGCATGGCTCACCAGCCGACGAGGTGGACCCAAGAACGAACAGACAGAGAGACTTGTAGACGGATGGACGGATAGACGAACGCGTAAAGGGAATATGTGCCAAAGGGGATTCGAGATGCGAAATGGCGGCACTTGAGTGCTCGCACGATTAACGCACGGATGATCACATGAACGTATGGACAGACAGACTAGCAGACGGATGGCCAGATAGACGGACGCGTAACGCGGGTATTTGCCCAAGAGCATGCAAAATGCAAGATGGCGCTACTTGGAGTGCTCACTAGATGGACGCATGGATGCATGCATGGATAAACGCACAGACAGACTAGCAGACGGACGGACAGATAGATGGACGCGTAATGCGGGTATTTGCCACAGGGAATGCGAGACGCGAGATGGCGGTACTTGGAGTGTTCACTTGATGGATGCACGGACAGACACATGGACAGACAGACAGACAGATAGACAGACAGACAGACAGACAGACAGACAGACAGACAGACAGACAGACAGACAGACAGACAATCATACAGATGCATGGATAGACGGACGCATAAAGCGTGTATGTGCCACAGTGTATGCGAGATGGTGGTAGTTGGAGTAATCACTAGATTGACGCACGGATGGACACATCGACAGATGGACCGACAGACTAGAAGACGGACGGACAGATAGTCGTATGCGTAAAGCGGGTATTTGCCACAGGGTATGTGAGATGGCGGTAATTGTAGTGTTCACTAGCTGGACGCACGCACAGACGCTTGGACGGACTCACAGACTTAGCAGACGGTTGGACGGATAGATGGACGCGTATTGCGGGCTTGCGCCACAGGGTGTGAGAGAGGCGAGATGGTGGTACTTGAATTGTTTACTAAATGGCTGCACCGATGGACGGATCGACAGACAGACTAGCAAATGTACGGACAGATAGACGGCCGCGTAAAGCAGGTATGTGGCACAGGGTATTCGAGATGGCAGTACCTGAAGTGTTCACTAGATGGATGCACGGCCGGACGCATGAATGAACGCACGGACAGATTAGCAGACGAACTGACGGAATGATGGATGCGTAAAGCTGATATGCGCCGCAGGGTATGTGAGATGGCGGTGCTTGGAGTGTTCACTAGATGGACGCATGGATGGACGCATGGATGGACAGACAGACAGACTTGCAGACGGACGTACGGATAGACTGACGCGTAAAGCGAGTATGTGCCACAGGGGATGCGAGATGCGAGATGCCAATACTAGGAGTGTTGACTAGATGGACGCACGGGCGAACGCATGCAAGGACGACTCGAGAGACTAGTAGACAGACGGATGGATAGACGGATGCGCAAAGCGGGTATAAGCAACAGGGTATGCAAGATGTGAGATGGCGGTACTTTGAAACTTCACTAGATGGATGCACGGACGAAAGCATGGACGGATGCACCGACAAACTAGCAGACGGACGGACAGATAGGCGGACACGTAAAGCGTATATGTGCCACAACTTATGCGAGATGCGAGATGGTGGTTTTTGGAGTGTTCACTAGATGAACGCACGGACGAAAGCATGGACGGACGGAGAGACAGACTAGAAGACGGACAGATGGATAGATGGACACAAAAATCAGATATGTGCTACTGGGTATGCGAGACGGTGGCACTTAAAGTGTTCCATAGATGGACGCATTAACGGACGCATTGACGGACAGTTAGACCTAGCAGACGGATAAACGGATAGATGGACGCGTAACACGGGTATGTGCCACAAGGTATGCGAGATGCGAGATGGTGGTACTTGGAGTGTTCACAAGATCGACGCACGGACTGACGCATGGACGAACAGATAGAATAGATGACGGACAGACGGTTAGACGACCGCGTCAAGCGGGTAGGCGCCATAGTATATGCAAAATGGCGGTACTTGGAGTGTTCACTAGATAAGCACACAGACGGATGCATGGATGGACGGACAGACAGATTAGCAGAAGGACGGATGGATAGATGAACTCGTAAAGCGGATATGTGCCACATGGTATGCGAGGTGGCAGTACTTGAAGTGTTCACTAGATAGACGCATGGACGGACGGACAGACAGACAGACTAGAAGATGGATGTGCGTGTAAACAGTCTATGACCGTGTGAACTGCTCTAAGAAAATTTTGTATTGGCATGATATTTGATCAGGTTTCAGTGTGCTACTACGTTCTTTTTCCTTTCCGTTTTGATAATTTTTGGGTACCGTTCTGTAATATTCTTTTTTTCACTGCTGAATTTTGTGATATGGAGTAGACGAGGCAACATGCTCCTCAATCTCTCCACAGCAAGACAGTTAAAACAGAACAGAACGAAACAGCAGACGGACGTACGAATAGATGGAAGCGTAAAGCAGATATGTGCCACAGGGTATGCGAGATGCGAGCTGGCGGTACTTGAAATGTTCACTAGAAGGACCAACGTACCGATGGACAGACAGACTAGCAAATGGACGGATGGATAGATGAACGAGTAAAGCGGATATGTGCGACAGTGTATGCGAGATGGCGGTACTTTCAGTGTTCCCTACATTTCCGCAAGGATGAATGCATGGACGGACGGACAGACAGAATAGCAGACGGATGTACGGATACACATACGCGCAAAGCGGGTATGTGCCACAGGGTATGCGAGATGGTGGTATTTGAAGTGTTCACTACATGAACACACGGACAGAGGCATTGACCGTCAGACAGACAGACAGACAGACAGACAGACAGACAGACAGACAGACAGACAGACAGACAGACAGACAGACAGACAGACAGACTAGGACACACGGACTGATAGACGGACTCGTAAAGCGTGCATGTGCCACAGCGTATGCGAGATGGCGGTACTTGTAGTGTTAACTTGATGGACGCCCAGGCAGACTAGAAGACGGACGGACGGATAGACGGGTGCGTAAAGCGGATATGTGCCACAGGGTATGCGGGGTGGTGGTAGTTGAAGCGTTCACTACATGGAAGCACGCACGAAAGCATGGACGGATGGAGAGACAGACTGACAGACGGACGGAGGGATAGACGGACGCGTAAAGAGGGTATGTGCCACAGGTTATGCGAGATTAGAGATAGCAGTACTTGGGGTGTTCATTAAATGGACGCATGGACAGACGGAGAGACAGACTAGCAGACGGAGGACTGATAGACGGACGCGTATATCAGACATGTGCCACAGGGGATGCGAGATGTGATATGGTAGTACTAAGACTGTTGATTATATAGACGCAAGTACGAACGCATGGACGAATGGAAAGGCAGACTAGCAAGCGGACGGACGGATAGACAGACGCGTAAAGCGGATATGTGCCACAGGGTATGCGAGATGGCAGTACTTCGAGAGTTCACTACTTGGCCACACGGACGGACGCGTGGACGGACGGAAAGACAAACTAGGAGATGGATGAACAGATAGACGGACCGTGAAGCGTGGGTTTGCCACAGCGTATGCGAGATGGTGGTACTTATAGTGTTCACCAGATGATGCACGGACGGATGGATGGACAGATAGACTAGCAAACGGATGGACAGATAGACGGACGCGTAATGCGGGTATTTGGCTCAGGGTATGCGAGATACGAGATAGTGTTACTTGGAGGCTTCGCTAGATGAACTCACGGACGGACGCATGGACAGACGCACAGACAGTTTAGCAGACGGACGGATGGATAGGCCAAAGCCTAAAGCGGGTATGTGCCGCACGGTATGCGAGATGCCAGTACTAAGAGTTTTCACTAGATGGACGCACGGACGGACGCATGGGTGAACAGACTAGCAGACAGACGTATGGATAGCCGAATGCGTAAAGCGGGTATGTGCCACAGGGCATGTGAGATGCGAGATGGCGTTACTTGATGATGATGATGATATATGTTGTTTAATGGCGCAAGGGCCATTGATGGCCAAAGAATGCCAGGAAATGATATGGGATGAGAGCAATGGTTATGATAAATGGCCGTAAAAGGGCCTAAAGTTCTGAGCTCTAAAGATGCGTAAGACATATATTTATTAAAATCATGAAAGTGAAGTGAAGCATGCCTGGTGAGAATGGGTCTTTAATTGTCATGACATCATAAAATAGGAGCGTTATAATTAGCACCGATTTCTCGCCAGCGCCCTTGGTCCCAAGGGCCGGGAGACAGGTGCTCTTTTGGATGTAGCATCCGCAGCAGCATCCTCCTTTCGGAGGCCGTGCTACCGATCACTTGAGTAAATAACATGGAAAGTATTTACTTCCTTTAAGAATGCATTCAATGCATTATACTTAAAATGAGGTTCGCGACCAATAAACATAGCTGGGTGAAGGGGTATGTGTTCCTTGTACGCTAGTGTAAAATGTTTTTTCCTGTAAGCCTCTAGCTCAGAGCATTCAAGGAGTATGTGAAGTACGGTAAGTGGACGGCCACATCTGTGACAGCTGGGTGGGTCACCACCAGACAAAAGGTGTGTGTGCGTGCTGTGTGTGTGTCCTATTCTAAGCCGACAGAGACTGACCTCTGTGCGGCGTGTTTTCGACATGGGCGGCCAGTTACCGAGGTATGGTTTAATCAAGTGTAACTTGTTATGAGTTATTTGATCCCATAACTTCTGCCAGTAAGCCCTGAGCTTTTTTCGTATGTTTGGTTTTAGGTCCATTATAGGGACCGCAACTGAAGAGTTGGCGGAGCTTCCGTTAATTGACGTGGCGAGCTGGTCGGCCAACACATTTTCTTCGATCTCGCGATGTCCTGGCACCCAGCACACGACGATATGTTGCTTGGAAGTATAGGCCGCGCAGAGTACCGAATAGAGGGATATAATTATAGGGTTTCTGTGTTTTTTCAGATTTTTCAACGCTTTTACGACACTCAGGGAGTCTGTGTATATAACTACCCTTGGCGTATTCAATTTTTTTGATGTGTTTAACGGCTACGAATAACGCGTAAGCCTCGGCTGTAAAAATGCTTGTGCTGGTGGACAGAACGCCGGCATCCGAGAAGGATGGGCCGACCGCCGCATAGGACACGCCAGTATGGGATTTGAACGCATCAGTACAATATTCTGGACAGTCATATTTATGTTGCAGCTCTAAGAAATACATCCGAATGTGTATGGGGGAGGCATGCTTTGTGACAGCTATGAAAGATGTGTCACAGTCTATAACCTGCCACTGCCATGGCGGGAGCCGCAGAGCGGGGGGGGGGGAGGGGGCTGAGGTGGTATTCAAGCAGTGGGACATCTGTTTCTTCAGCTAGGTCTCTGACACGCAGCGAGAAAGGCGTGCCATCGCAGGTCGATTGTAAAAAAGTTGAGAGCTGGACAGGTCGTTGATGGTGGAATATGCAGGTTGCTCACTGTTCGCATTTACTTTAAGGAAATACATGAAGGAAGAATAAGTTCTCTGCAGATGGAGTGACCACTCGTCCGATTCTACATAAAGGCTTTCAACTGGGCTTGTTCTAAAGGCGCCTGTGGACAGGCGGATGCCTTGATGATGAACAGGGTCCAACATTTTCAGAGCGCTTGGCGTGGCAGAGTGATAGACTATTGCCCCATACTCAAGACGTGAGCGTATAAGGCTTCTATACAGATTCATGAGGCACTTTCTGTCGCTGCCGCACGTTGTTCGTGACAGCACCTTCAGGATATTCATTGTTTTCAAGCATTTATTTTTAAGAAGTTTTATGTGCGGTACAAAGGTTAACTTCGCATCTAAAATTATACCTAGGAACTTATGTTCTGTGTTTACGGGTAGACGCTCGCCCTTAACGACCAGTTCAGGCTCAGGGTGCAAGCCTCTTTTTCGTGAAAAAAGGACACAGGTGCTTTTCTGTGGGTTCAGTTTGAACCCGTTTTCATCAGCTCATTTGGATATCTTGTTAAGGGTGAGCTGAACCTGTCGCTCACAGATCCCAAGAGAACACGATTGAAAACCTATCTGCACATCGTCGACATATGTTGAATAAAAAATATTACGTGGAATGTACAGACGGAGAGAATTCATTTTTATTATAAAGAGCGTACAGCTGAGCACCCCACCCTGTGGCACTCCGGTTTCCTGTACAAATGTTCGGGACAGAACATTGCTCACTCTAACGCGGAAGGTACGATCAGACAGATAGCTTTCAATGACATTGAACATATTACCATGTATACCTAAGTGTGAGAGGTGTCTCAATATTCCAAACCTCCATGTGGTATCGTAGGCCTTCTCCATGTCGAGGAACACAGATAAGAAAAACTGATTATGAACAAAAGCCTCACGTATGTGTGCCTCGATACGTATAAGATGGTCGGTGGTAGATCGGCCCTCTCTAAACTCGCACTGGTATGGGTCGAGCAATTTGTTTGTTTCTAAGTAGTGGAGTAAGCGACAATTAATCATTTTTTCAAATAGTTTGCAGAGGCAGCTTGTTAACGCTATGGGTCTATAACTTGATACAGTAGAGGGATCCTTTCCCTGCTTCAAAATTGGAATTATAACAGCCTCCTTCCAGGAGGAGGGGATCACACCTGAAAACCATATGCGATTATAAAGACAGAGGAGGGTTTCTTTAGTTTCGGAGGGTAGTTCCTTCAGCATCGCGTACATTACATTGTCAGAACCTGGGGTAGATGTATTACAGCAGCTGAGTGCTGTTCGCAGTTCTGCTAAGCAGAATGGTTGATTGTATGCCTCATTTCTTGTGGATTTTTTTTCTAACTTTTGTTTTTCTATTCGTGCCTTGTATTTCTGAAAGGATTCGGAGTAGTGTGAGGAGCTCGATATGTGTTCGAAATGTGTGCCAAGAAAGTTGGCTTGATCCTCCAAGCTTTCCCCGAGGCTATTTACTAGTGGAAGGCAATACGTTTGTTTGCCCTTAATTTTCTTGACCTTATTCCACACTTTTCCCTCATCTGTGTACGAGTTGATACTCGATATAAAGTTTGTCCAGCTCTCTCGTCCAGCTTTTCGACGCGTTCCCCTTGCCTGCGATTTGACCCGCTTGAAATTTTCCAGGTTTTCTGCTGTAGGGGAATCGCGAAGCAACGCCCAAGCTTTGTTCTGAGTGGTCCGTGCTTTCCTGCATGCGTCGTTCCACCATGGGACTCGCCGTTTAGAAGACATGCCGCTCGTTTTGGCAATACATTTAGATGCGGCATCAAGTATAAAAGCTGTAAAATACGTGACAGCGTCATCTATGGTCAGGGCAGACAGCTCAGTCCATGTCATGTGTGTAAGAGTTCTATACCCTTCCCAATCAGCTGAGTCAATCTTCCATCGTGGAACCTGCAGGGGTAGTTGTTCTTTGTTCGGCGCACTCAGGATGATTGGGAAGTGGTCACTACCATAAGGGTTTTTAAGAACTTTCCACTTAAAAACAGGTAAAAGGGACGGTGATGAAATGCTAAGATCTATGGAGGAGTACGTGTTGTTTGCAAAGATAAAATACGTAGGCTCCTTTATATTTAAAAGACATAAACTAGAAGAGAAAAGGAGCTGCTCAATGAGACGTCCTCGCGCATCACAGTGAGCATCGCCCCACAGGACATTGTGCGCATTAAAATCACCTAGAACCAGAAACGGCTCTGGGAGTTCATCTAATAATGATTCTAGATCACGTCTGTGTAGCTGTTGATGCGGTGGTATGTACACAGAACATATGGTAATGATTTTGTTAAAAAGTACAGCTCGAATGGCCACTGCCTCAAGGGCTGCTTGGAGCTTCAAATGCTGGCATGCTATACTACGATCAGTTATAATGGCTACACTGCCAGATGGTACGACAGCATCCTCCCGGTCTTTTCGGAAAATAATATATTGCCGTAGGAAGTCCTTGTGCTTAGGAGTGAAGTGCGTTTCTTGCACACATAGCACTTTCGCGTTAAACTTACTCAGAAGTTCTTGGACGTCATCTAAATTTCTAAGTATTCCCCTTACGTTCCACTGTATGATTTTGTCCATAGTGGAAAAAAAAGGGAAAAAGTGATGTGTGCAGAAAAGACGGAGATTATCTCATTTTACAGGGCCTTTGTCAGGCCCTGTAATCGGCGTTCTGTCTTTTTTGGGGCGGTCGAGAGAAGCTCGCCGCTCCTTCGGTGCTCCATGAGCCGTTTGGCATGAACTGGTGTCCATAGCCTCTTGCGAGGCACTGGACGTCCGCTCTACAGAGCGATCTGTGCGTCGCTTAGACTTCGCCTCGATCGACGAAGTCTTTGTCCCCACCGAGCTGGGTGTCGATAAAGCCCCCTTGCCCTCGTGATTGCCCTGGCTGCCGTTAGAGCTTGTCGAGGTCGCTGGTGTGGACAGGCTGAATGTGGGCAGGGCAGCGCTAGCTGCTCCTGCTGTAGGGGCTTGTGGCATTGGCCTCGGCAGGCTAGGCGAGGTCCGGGCAAATGCCAAGGGCCTTTGTGGTGCCGCCCCTCGTTGCACCACTTCGGCAAAAGGTGTTTTTAGTGCCAATGTTAGTGAGACCCGTTGTCTTGCTTCCTTGAATGTGATATTTTCCTTTACTTTTATAGTTATTATTTCTTTTTCTTTTTTCCAGGCTGGGCACGCTCTGGAGTATGCGGGGTGACTACCTTCGCAGTTAGCACAGAGGACCTCATCATGACTACATTCATCAGCACTGTGGCCGGTTGTGCCACACTTAGCACAGATCAGCTGCCCTCGGCAGCTCTGAGATGCATGACCGAATCGCTGGCATTCGAAGCAACGCCTCGGGTTCAGAATGAAGGGTCGAACATGGAGTTTTATATAGCCAGTTTCGAGAGTCTCAGGTAAAGTGGTTGAGTTGAAGGTGAGTATTAAGTGCTTTGTTGCTATTTCGTTGTTGTTGCGTCTGCATATGATGCGCTGGACATGTATTACACCTTGGTCCTTCCATCCATCAAGAAGCTCTTCTTCACTCAGTGTCATCAAATATTCGTCCGATACCACGCCCTTCACTGTATTCATTGTACGGTGTGCACTCACAGAGACGGGGATGTTACCAAAGGCTACGAGGTGCGAGAGTTTATTGTACTGTTCCTTGTCTTTTAATTCGAGAAGCAGATCTCCACTTGCCATCTTCGTGGCCTTATAACCGGTTCCAATGGTTAGCTCTCAAGCACTTGGCCGCAAGGAATGGTGAGATTGCTCTAGCTTTTGTAGATGATCGTTCGCAGTGGAGGACATGGTATTTTGGGAAAGTTTCTCTGTTTTTTGACCAAAGTAGTGAAGTTGCATCGGTGCTTATCCTTTTCGAGGCACGATCAGTTACAGAGGGGGTCGAGGATCCCATGGGAAAATGTGTATTTTTCGGTAACGGCGCCTACCACCCACCACGGAGTCCAACAAGGGGACGTGGCAGAGCATGTGGGCATGTCTGTGCAACGCCAGTAGTACGCAGTTACTATAACCCAATATGGTTTACCCTAGTTTGGATAGCCACACAAGGTTAACCCTTGCCGCCAGGAAAAATTGGAAGTAAAATGAAGTGAGGAGAAGACAGGAAAGATGTAAAGTGAGAACAAAAGACGAAGATATAGGGAGAGAGAAATAGGAAAAGGCGACTGCCGATTTCCCCTGGGTGGGTCAGCCCAGAGGTGCCGTCTACGTGAAGCCGGGGCCAAAGGGGTGTATTGCCTCTGCCGGGGGGCCTTAAAGGTCCAATCACCCAGCGTCGGCTCAACCCCCAGGATCCCCTTTTCCCCGGACACGGCAAAGCCACGCACGGCTAGGCGTGGGAGGGAGCCGAAACTCCCCAGTTAGCTCGGGTCCGTGGTGGCGCTACACACCAAACGCCTACTTGCGCAGGCGCCCCTGCGGGAAGATGGCGTTACTTGGAAAGTTCACTAGATGGACGCACGGACGGACGCATCGACGGCAAAACAGACAGACTAGCAGACGGACGGACGGATAGAGGGACGCGTAAAGCAGGTATGTGCCAAAGTGTATGTGAGATACGAGATGGCGGTACTTGGAGGGTTCACTAAATGGATGCATGGATGGACGCATGGACGGACAGAAAAACAGACTAGCAGACGGACGCGTAAAGCGGGTATGCGCCACAGGCTATACGAGATGGCTGTACTTGGAGTGTTCACTAGCTGGACGCACGAACGTATGTATGCATGGATGCACGGACAGACATAGCACACGGATGGACGAATAGACGGATGCGTAAAGCGGGTATGTGCCACGGGGTACGCGAGGTGGTGGTACTTGAAGCGTTCACTAGAGTGCCACACGGACTGACGGATGGACGGACGTACTGGCATATCAGACGAACGTATCTTAGACGAACGCATAAAGCGAGTATGTGCCACAGGTTATGCGAAATGCGAGATGGTTGTACTTGGAGTGTTCACTGGATGGACGCATGGACGAATGGACAGGCAGACTAGCAGACAGACAGACGGACAGATGGACGCGTAAAGCGTGTATGTGCCATAGGGTATGTGAGATGGTTGTACTTGGAGTGTTGACTGGATGGACGCACAGACGGACGCGTGGACGGACGCACAGACAGAATAGCGGACGGACGGACAGACGGATGCGTAAAGTGGGTATGTGACATAGGGTATGCGACAGGCGAGACGGTGGTGCTTGGATTGTTCACTAGCTGGATGCACGGACGGGCGCATGGATGGCAAAACAGACATAGCAGACGGATGGATGGATAGACGGACGCTTGAAACGGGTATGTTCCGCAGGGTATGCGAGATGACGGTACTTAGAGTAATCACTAGATGGACGCATGGACGAAAATATGGACGAAAGCATGGATGGGTGGACAGACTAGCAGATCGACAGTCGGATAGACGGACGCGTAAAGCGGGTATGTGCCACACGGTATGCGGGATGGCGGTACTTGGAGTGTTCACCAGCTAGACACACGGTCGTATGCATGGACGGATAGACAGACAGAGTACACGCATGGACAGATAGATTGACGCATAATGCTGGTATGTGCCACAGGGTATGCGAGATTCGAGATGGCGGTACTTGGAGTGTTCTCTGGATGGACGCATGGACACACGATTTGATGGACAGACAGAAAGACTAGAAGACAGATGGATGGTTACACGGACGCGGAAAGGAGGTATGTGCGACAGGGTATGCGAAATACAAGATGGCGGTACTTTGAGTGTTCAATAGATGGATGCACGAACGGATGGATGGAGAGACAGAATAGCAAACGGATGGACGGATAGACGGATGCGTAAAGAGAGTATTTGGCACAGGGTATGCGAGATGCGAGATGGTGGTACTTGAAGGGTTCACTAGATGAACGCACGGACGGACGCATGGACGGACGCTCAGAACGACTAGCAGATGGACACGCGGATAGCCGGATGCATTAAGCGGGTATGTTCCACAGGGTAGGCGATATGCGAGATGACGGTACTTGGAAAGTACACTAGATGGATGCGTGGACGGATGCATTGACGGCCAGACAGAGAGACTAGCAGACGGACGGACAGATAGATGAACGCGTAAAGCAGGTATGATCCATAGTGTATGCGAGATGCACAATGGCGGCACTTGGAGGGTTCACTAGATGGATGCACGGACCGACGAATGGACGGCAAAACAGACAGACTAGCAGACGAACGGACGGATAGACGGAAACGTAAAGCAGGCATGTGCCAGAGTTATTGCGACATGGGAAATGGCGCTACTTCGAGCGTTCACTAGATGGATGCACGGACGGATGCATGGACGGACGCACAGACAGACAAGAAGACGGACGGACGGATAGACGGACGCATAAACCGGGTATGTGCCACGGGGTATGCGAGATGGCTGTACTTGGAGTGTTCACTATTGATGCACGGACGGATGCACAGACAGACTAGCAGATAGACGGATGAATAGATGGATGCGTAAAGCGGGTGTGTGCCACAGGGTATGCGAGATGCGAGATGGCGGTACTTATTGTTAAATAGGTGGACGCACGGACGGACGTATTGACGGACAGACAGACCAGGATACGAACGGACGGATAGAGGGGCGCGTAAGGCAAGGATGTGCCACTTGGTATGCGAGATGTGAGATGGTGGTACTCTGAGGGTTCGCTAGATAGACAGACATAGTACACGGATGAAAAGAAAGACGGACGCATAAGCGTGTATGTGCCACAGGGTATGCGAGTGCGTTATTAAGAGTGTACTCTAGATGGACGCACGGATCGATGCATGGACGGATGGACAGACAGACTAATGGGTGGATGGACGGATAGATGGATGCGTGAAGCCGGTATGTGGCACAGGGTATGCGAGATGGCGGTACTTAGAGTGTCCACTGGATGGACGCATAGACAGACGCATGGGCGGACAGACAGACAGACTAGCAGATGGATGGACGAATAGATGGACGCGTAATGCGGGTATGGGCCACAGGGTATGCGAGAGGCGAGATGGTGGTACCTGGTGTGTTCACTAGATGCACCCACGGACAGACTTATGGGCGGACAGACAGACAGACAGACTAGCAGAAGGACAGACGTATAGACGGACGCGTAAAGCGAGCATGTGCCATGGGGTATGCGATATGGCGGCAGTTGGAGGGTTCACTAGCTGGACGCACGGACGCACACATTGACTGATGGACAGACTAACAGATTGACGGACCGATAGACGGACGCTTAAAGGGTGAATGTGCCACAGAGTATGCAAGGTGGCGGTATTTGGAGTGTTCTCTAGATGGACGCATGGACGGAAGACCAGACAGACTACCAGACGGACGGACGGATAGACGAACGGTAAAGGGGGTATGTGCCACAGGGTATGCGAGGTGCTAGATGGCGGTACTTAGAGTGTTCACTAGATGAACGTAAGGACGGACGGACGGAAAGAGAGACTTGCAAACAGATGGACGGATAGACGGACGCATAAAACGAATATGTGCCACGGGGTATGCGAGATGGCGTACTTCGAGTGTTCACTACACGCAGCATAGACGGACGCATGGACGGACGGACAGACAGACTAGCCGACGGACGTACGGATAGACGGACGCGTAAGGCGCGTATGTGCCACAGGGTATGCCAGATTGCGGTACTTGGAGTGTTCAATAGATGGGCGCACAGACGGACGCATAAATAGACAGAAGGACAGGCTAGCAAGCGGTCGGACAAATAGACGGACACGTAAAGCGGATATGTGCCACAGGGTATTCGAGATTGCGGTACTTTGAGTGTTCACTACTTGGCCGCAAGGACAGACGCGTGGATGGACGGAAAGACAGACTAGGAGACGGATGAACATATAGACGGACCGTAAAGCGTGTATGTGCCACAGTTATGCGAGATGATAGTACTTAGAGTGTTCACTAGATGGATGCACGGACGGATGGATGGACAGACAGACTAGCAAACGGATGGACGGATAAACGGGCGCGTAAAGCGGGCATTTGGCACAGGGAAAGCGAGATGCGAGATGGTGGTACTTGGAGGGTTCGCCAGATGAACTCCCGGACGGACGCATGCACGGACGCACAGACAGTCTAGCAGACGTATGGATGAATAGACCGAAGCCTGAAGCGGGTATATGCCGCAGGGTATGCGAGATGCCAGTACTAAGAGTTTTCACTAGATGGAGGCACGGACGACGCATTGGCAAACAGACAGACAGACTAGCAGATGGACGCACGTGTAGCCGATTCGTTAAGCGGGTATGTGCCGCAGGGCGTGCGAGATGCGAGATGGCGGTATATGGAAAGTTCACTAGATGGATGCATGGATGGACGCATCGACGGCCAGACAGACAGACCAGCAGACGGACGGATGGATAGACGGACGCGTAAAGCAGGTATGTGCCACAGCGAATGCGAGATGCGAGATGGCGGTACATGGAGGTTTCACTAAATGGCTGCATGGACGGACGCATGGACGGACGGAAAGACACAATAGCAGGCGGACGGACAGATAGACGGACGCGTAAAGTGGGTATGCGCCACAGGGTATACGAGATGGCTGTACTCGGAGTGTTCACTAGCTGGACGCACGGACATATGATGGATGCATGGACAGACATAACACACGGATGGACAAATAGACGGACGCGTAAAGCTGGTATGTGCCACGGGGTATGCGAGGTGGTGGTACTTGAGATGTTCACTAGATGGCCGCACGGACTGACGCATGGACGGACGTACAGGCATATCAGACGGATGTTCTGTTCTGTTCTGTTCTGTTCTGTTTTAACTGTTTTGCTGTGGAGAGGTTGAGGTGCCTATTGCCTCGGCTACTCCATATCACAAAGTTCTGCAGCGAAAAATAAAATAATAATACAGAACGGCACCCGAAAATTAACATTACGGAAAAGAAAAAAAACGTAATAGTACACTGAAACCAGTGCAACTATCATGCCAATACACAGTTTTCTTCCCGCAGTTCACACAGTCATAAGCTATTTACACGCACACCTTGCTATTCTACTGTCAGTATATACATGACCACAATTTATATGTACCCATCTCTGGCTGTCTGTCATAGGCACTTGTCCAGTCAAGTCTCTATTTAAAAGGCTGTCAGGAAGATCATTGCTTTTTTCTGGAGATGCATCTCAGGCCATGGTCCAAGTAGTTTCTTTATTGTGACGGGCCGTCTGTCGAAACTTGCTAATTTGTTCTTTAATTTTTCTCTTTCATTCGCGTATTTAACGCACTCTAAAAGTATATGGCAAACATTTTCTTCTGCATGATCACAATGGCATTCCGGTGAGTTGGATTGATGTATCTTGTGCAGGAAGCTGTTTGTGTATGGTACTTCCAATCGAAGATGGTGGATTAATGCCACTAGGTGTCGTGGGAGGTCTGTAGTTATGGAAAATTTTCTGTGTGGATCAACTTCAGAAGGTACCGTTTCCTTTGATTTAGGGCTCTCAAACCACTTCTCCATCGAACAGTGGTTAGCTCCTTGCGATATCAAATGTCGAATATCCGCCCCAGACATAGGCATTGCTCAATCTTGTCCTTCCTTCAATGCTTTCTTCGCGAGGCTATCAGCTTCTTCATTTCCCTTTATTGCAATGTGGCAGGGTATCCATTGGAATACGATGTTGTGACCCTGCGATGAGGCATATTGCACAGTTTCTGCAATACATTGTGCTATTTCACCATTTTTGTAAGGTGATCTCACATCTCTGATTAGCTGAAGAACAGGTTTGCTATCAGTGCATATCACCCATTTTCGTGGCTCAGGATTCTTGCAGATAAGCTTAACTGCTTCAAAGATAGCCACCAATTCTGCTGTCGTCGATGAAGATTTGTGCGATAATTTGTACGTCTTTTTCTGAATTTCGGGTATAAGGACCGCACATGCTGACGCTTCTTCTGTGCATGATCCGTCTGTATATATCTTCGTTTTTCATTATGCATTACATGAAGCTGATGAAGTACCAACTTTGCCGCTACTAGAGGTGCCATGTCTGCTTTCTTCTCTGTGCCGTCTATTTCACGGATAACGTTGAGAAGTGGCAGCGTCCAAGGTGGTTTTTAAGGTTTCCATTGTTTAAATTCTGGTACTACTGCTTGAAATAATGATATAGTATCCTGTAGTCTCGTTGCCGTCCTTTGTGTTAGTGCACCAGATAAAAAGTGACTTTCATGTTGCGTGAAAATTCTAAATAAATTTCGAGATGTTTCTTCAGTTCGGAGTACTGTCAAAGGTGGCTCTCGAGCCTCCGCACACACTAAAGCACTGGAAGTTGACCGTGGTAAACCCAGACATACCCTCAAGCTCCTTGCCAATAACAAGTGGAGTCTCCTTTCGGTGGAGGCTGTAAGACCATGCAGCAAAGGCAGTGAGTAAGTTACGATGGGGCGTATCCAGGCAACATGCAGGGCTAATAACGACTTTGTAGTACCACCCCATTTGGCTCCCCAGAGATGCCGGAGGATTCGAATGGCCTGATTCACTTTTTGCTCAAGGTACTGGACAAAGAGGCGACCATGTTAGCCTTCGGTCTAAAATTACTCCCAAGAATTTATGAGTTTTACCAATTTGAATAGGCTGATTTTGCAGAATAATCTGGAAATTTCGAGGTCTTTTTAAAGTAAACGGAAGTATGGCTGTTTTAGCCAGACTCAGTGCCATACCTCTTTTCTTTTAGAAAACGGTCTACATAATCCAATCCTTCTTGTAGAGGTTGTTGTACATCCAAAAACGATAGACCAGACGTCCATATACTTATATAATCAGCATATACTGAACATCTGATGTTAGGTGGAAGATTATACGGGAGCTGCGCCATGGCTGCATTAAAGAGAGTAGGGCTTAGCACGCTGCCCTGTGGTACTCCTTGGTTGACGACATGTTCTGAAATTTGGCCCTTCTGCGTAAATACACAAATTTTCCGGTGATTCAGGACGTCAGCGATCCAACGCAGTATCTTGCCCTTGAATCCCTGTAACGCAAGGCCTTACAGAACGTGAACGTGACTCACTGTGTCGTATGCTCGGTGGACATCAAATAATACAGAGACAGTGATGTTTCCTTGCGTTCGTTGGTTTTCCACATCTGTGACCAAATCCAGAAGGCAGTCCATTGTGCATTTACCTCTTCTGAAGCCGGCTATGCTTTCTGGTAGTAGTTTTTTCATATCTTGCCACCATAAAAGTTGTTCATTGATCATTTTTCCTTCACTTTTGAAAAAAAAACTTGTCAAACTAACCGGCCTAAACGAGTCCAACTGAATAGGGCTCTTCCCTGGCTTTTGCAACGGTACTACGTTTGATATCTTCCAACTTTCCGGAACTTTTTCATCTTGCCAACTTTTATTATAGATGTCTAACAGGTGTAATTTTCCTTTCAATCACAAATTAGCAAGAGCAGCGTATGTAACTCCATCTGTTCCTAGTGAACTTCTTTTTTTACAGAAGACAGCACATATTGAAGCTCCTCTGGTGTGAAGCTGTCATCCAGATCTGATGAACTGATCGCAGAGAACTTTGTTACAACCACTGAAACTGATTCTGCTGAGGATTTATATTCGCTAGCTTGGGCGGTCTCTCCATTTCTCAGTATAAGATTGAAAATTCGTTGACAATCACACGTTCACTAACTCCTCGAGACAGCGCTAGAGCCTGTAGTGGTCTCGAGTGGACTACTGGCTGTCGGAGGGCGCGTACCATGTTCCACTGTTGGCGCCGATGTGAATTGAGAAAGTGAGGCACATAAATCTTGCCACCTTTTGGTGGAAAGCTTCTTCAGTTGGTTATGCATTGCAGAATGTACTTTCTGTGCAACCTTGAAATCTTCTAAATTACCCGACCTGTGATATCTTCTATCAGATCGGCGTCGTATTGCCTGAAGCCTCTCATACTCACCATCAACACCCGAATACGCATCTGGAATGGGTACTGCACGAGTTGCTTTTGTTAGAAATTTTTTTTATATTCAATAGATAGGTTTCTTCGCCAGAACAAGGTTGAAGATTTTGTCTCTGTAGTTCTCAAATGATTGCCCAATTTGTAATTCTTGTTGTGCGGTTATTTGTCGTTTTCTTCAACTTTGGCTGATATATGAATACTGGAAAGTAGTTACTTCCTCTTGTATCAGCGTCTGCAGTCCAGTCTGCTCCAGCCGCTAATTCAGAGGAGCACACAGTGTTGTCTATTACGCTGCAGTAGTTATGCCCCCGTAGAAACGTCGGAGAGCCATCATTTAGTAGAGTGTAACCATGGTCTTCGCATATTTTTACTATAGCACATCCTCTTACATTACAACGCTCACTACCCCACAATTCATGGTGCGCGTTAAAATCACCACATATAATTATGGAATCATGATCACATCTACACACTGCAGCGAATTCTGCGTATGAAACGTTTGCTTTAGGGTGCACGTAAACACTAACTACAGAGACAGTAACGTTACCAAACTTCACCCTGCATCTAACAAATTCCGGCGCATCTGTTTTTGAAGTAGCCACAAGTGTCGACGGAATATCGCGTCTCACACACAACATCACTCTGCTTTTTGCAGCAGGACGTTCTGCTCGGTACACCACATAATTAGACAAGCGAAAGTTAGTGCTTACTCTTGTTTCGGAAATACACAAAATCGAAAACCCGTGCCGAGCGACGAATTTCCGAAAATCTCCACTCTTATTCTGCAAACCGTTGCAGTTCCACTGGAATATTGCACTTCTTTTGTACCAGTTAGATAGTCCGGTAGCCATGATCACGACAAGAGAAGATGCTCAACATCTAGCAGCACTTTCACATCTGGTAAAGAACCTGCTTGTGGCAGGGATCGTAGGATTGCTTTAAGAGCCGCAAAGATTATTGGCAAAATTACTTGCTCGTTTCCAGCTGTCTCCGCCAAGATCGCATTTCTTGAGGATTTTTTTCCTCAGCTAGCTGCTGTGACCCTTCCCTTTGGTAGTCAGTGGCTCCTTGGCTGTGTCTGGCCCGGCAGAAAGTTCCGCTTCAGCAATTTCCTGGGCCTGGACTTCATTGCCAACGCGATGTTTTGGTGCTGAGCGCTTCAATACTTCCGATTAAGAGTCGTGGCGCCACTGTTTTGCATTTCTGTGTGCCGCAGGAACATCTTCGACTATATCCGCATTGGGTGCTGGGCCTCTTTGTATCCTATGGTACTCTTGTACAATTCTCTCTCTTTTGTCCGCTGATGCCGAACGGTTTCGAGAGCAGCCTGAAAACGACGCCGGATGTGGTCCAGCACAGTTGGCACACTGAAGTGCACGCTTCGAGGTGCATTCTTTATAATCATGTGCGCCCGCACATACCTTGCATCTCTTGTTCCTCTGCACGCCTTAGCCTTATGCTCATATCTCTAGCAGTTGTAACACCTTACCACCGGCTCAATGTATTCCTCGACAGTTTGAACCGTAGAGCCGAGAACAACTATTTTTGGCAATGGCATATCATGTCTAAACTCGAGTATACCATTACGTATGGGCTGCATTGTGGAACTTTTGTCTTCATTTCTTGCCCATATCTTTTTTGTCGTGTGACTTAGATTACTCCAGCATCTTTAAGGTATTCCAGCAGGTCATAATCACTGTATTCGTGTGGAACATCTCTTATCTTTGCTAGGGTGTTCATGTAAGACTGAGGTATCATCACATGTACGGGCAATCCAGCCAGACTCTTGATCAGCAGCAACTTGTTTGCAGAGTACAAAGACTGTACTCCAACACAAAAATTTCCGTCTCTGTTGATTCTCGATGATGTCACTTTCTCATTGATAGCAGAGATTATCTCAGATGCCATGCGATTGAGATGCACCTTCCAGAAGGAGTCCTCGGCAGTGATATGTCTGAACATCACCGGTATCCCGGTAGCTCGGTTCTTGTGATGGGTGACCACCGTGTAAGCTCGCTCGTCTTTATTGGGTGCTTCTGTATCCATCTGTGTCATGTCATTAAGGGAGGACGTCGATGTGGTGTCGTCGTTGTCGGATGTATATGTGGATTTATGTATAGATGGACGCATAAAGCGAGTATGTGCCACAGGGAAGAGGAGGAAGAAAGTTTAAGTGGAAAGACAGGTAGGTTAGCCAGTTCTTAGACCGGCTGGCTACCCTGTGCTGGGGAAAGGGGTGAGGGGAATGAAAGTTGTTAAAAAGAAATGTTGCGAAGAGAAAGAGAAACTACAAAAAATTGCGACAGAGGAGCGGCAACATCAAAGAGTATAAGGCACTAAAGTTTGTCTCTGAGGCCAGTTGTCCGCAAAAAGCGCAGCAAAGCTCTCAAAGCCTTCTTAGCTGAGGATGGGCTCGGCCAATGACCCAGAATCCTTCGTTCCGACAAAGGCCGATCGTCTAGTCTATCCAGAGCTGCAGTGAGTTCTTGTCTTTGCGCGTTGAAATGGGTGCACTCACACAGAAGATGCGCGATGGTTTCTTCGCAACTGCAGTAAGTGCATGTAGGAGAGCTGGCCATCCCAATGAGATAAAGGTATGCGTTCTTGAAGGCCACTCCAAGCCACAGGCGGCATAGAAGAGGCTCCTCAGCTCAAGATATCCTTGGGGGAAGACGGGGCTGCAGATCGGGATCCAAGTTATGCAGGCGCGCGTTTGTGAAGTCTGTTGAGTTCCACTGTACCAGTGTGAGGTCACGTGCAAGCGAACGAAGTCTTGTAGCTGCGTCGGTTCTTGAGAATGGGATGGCTGTGTACTGGGTACCATCGTGTGCAGATCTAGCGGCCTCATCTGCGCGGTCATTGCCATATATACCGCAATGACCTGGTATCCACTGATACACTATGCTGTGCTGTTTTTCAATTGCTTGGTGATGAAGAAGCCTTATTTCAGCCACTAACTGTTCAATAGGTTCATGGCGAAAAGGTGACATAAGGCATTGAAGAGATGCCTTCGAGTCCGAGAAGATAGACCAAATTCCCGAAGGTTCTTTCACTATAAACTCGAGAGCTGCACGTATGGCCACAAGTTCTGCAGCTGTCGACGACGTCAAATGCGATGTCATGAATTTAATTGTGATGTGCCTCGCGGGAATAACCACTGCCCCTGCAGAGCTTACTGCAGACACCGAGCCATCCGTGTAAATGTGAAGGCGTTCGTTGTGCTTCTGTTGCAGGAAAAGTAATATGGCCTCCTTCAGGGGTAGATGCGACGACTTTTTCTTATTGTGGATGCCAGGAATTGTAAGAAGGGCTTTGAGTGGGTGTAGGCACCATAATGGTATCGGCGGCTGTGCTGCATGCGTGAAGTGCAATGGAAGCACGGCGCGATGCTGAGCTACAGTTGCGCTGAACACTGAGGGGGGCCTGGAAGTTGGAAGTGAGGCGATGTGATGAGATGGAAGCCGAGGGAAATTTATTATGTGCATTCTCAAAGCGTCTACGCGGATGTATGCGTTGACTGGATATTCACGCGCAATGATGACTTCGCTGCTGTAGACGCGCATTTCGGGAGACCAAGGCATATTCTCAGGGCTTGGGCTTGGATCGAATGGAGGACGCGGAAGTTTGTTCTCCGGATCCCGCAAAGCACGGGTAAGCTGTATCGCATATAACCGAGGAACAGAACAGTGTAGAGTTGGAGCATTGCTCGTACTGATGCACCCCACGTTTTTCCAGCAAGAAACCTCAGTACGTGGGTGATCATGGTGAGTTTAGTTTTCATGTGGGCGATGTGAGCGCTCCAGGAGAGGTCGCGATCAACTATGACTCCAAGGAATAGGTGGGTCTTCACGTAGTTGATCGTGTGTCCGTTGATTTTAATAACATATGGGCTCATAGCCTTATGCGTGAATGCTATAAGCGAGCATTTCTCTGATGACAGCTCTAGTCCCCGTTCTTCCAGGTACTTTGTCGCTATTGTAGCCGCTCTCTGAAATCGGGCACGCAAATGAAGGCGTGTTACGCCTGACGCCCAGATGCAGATGTCATCTGCATAATTTGATAGAGGGACAGCTTTTGGAAGTGCGTCAACCAGGCCGAGAAGCGCTAGATTGAAAAGTGTGGGGCTAAGAACACCACCTTGAGGCACACCACGACGGTTGCAATGGTGCGTTTTTGTGCCATTCTCCATCTGTACAAAGAAAGTTCTGCCTTTCAGATAGCTGTGGATCCATTGGTAAACCCGACCCCCTAATCCAACATTTTCCACGACATCCAGAATGGCTTCATGTGATGCGTTATCGTATGCACCTTTCACATCCAAGAACAACGCCACAGATAAACGTTTCAGTCTTTTTGATGCTGAACAGATGAGACAAGGCCTATAACGTTATCAAGTGCGGACCGCCCACGCCGAAAGCCCATCATAGCATGAGCGTGGTGCTCGAAGTACCACTCTAGGTCACAGGGTATGCAAATTGCGAGATGGTGGTACTTGGAGTGTTCATTGGATGGACGCACGAACGGATGAACCAACAGACTAGCAGACAGACGTACGGATAGATGGACGCGTAAAGCGGGTAAGTGCCACACGGTATGCGGGATGGCGGTACTTGGAGTGTTCACCAGCTGTACGCACGGACGTATGCATGGATGGATGGACAGAGTACATGGATGGACGGATAGACGGGTGCGTAATGCAGGTATGTGCCACAGGGTATGCGAGATTCGAGATGGCGGTGCTTGGAGTTATCACTAGATAGGCGCACAGACGAAAGCATGGACGGATGGCCAGACAGACTAGAAGACGGGTGCATGGATAGACAGACGGGTAAAGCGAGTATGTGCCACAGTGTATGCGAGATGTGAGATGGGGGTACTTACAGTGTTCACTAGATGGATGCACGAACGCTTATATGGACAGACAGACTAGCAAACGCATGGACGGATAGACGGACGCGTAAAGCGGCTATTTGTCACAGGGTGTGTGAGATGCGAGGTAGTGGTACTTGATGGGTTCACTAGATGAACGCACGGACGAATGCATCGACGGACGCACAGACAGTCTAGCAGACGAACGGACGGATAGTCAGATGCGTAAAGCGGGTAAGTGCCTAAGGGTGATGTGAGATGCGAGATGGCAGTACTTGGAAAGTAGACTAGATGAATGCATTGACGGATGCATTGACGGCCAGACAGGCAGGCTAGCAGACGGACGGACGGATAGATGGACGCGTAAAGAAGGTATGATCCATAGTGTATGCGAGATGCAAAATGGTGGCACTTTGAGGGTTCACTAGTTGGATGAACGGCCGGACAAATGGACGGCTAAACAGACAGACTAGCAGATGGATGGACAGCCAGACGGACACGTAAAGCAGGTATGTGCCACAGTGATTGTGACTTGCGAGATGGCGGTACTTGAAGGGTTCACTAGATGGATGCACGGACGGACGCATGGACAGACGTACAGGCATATCAGACGGACGTACGGATAGACGGACGCATAATGCGAGTACGTGCCACAGGGGATGCGAATTGCGAGATTGTGGTACTTGGAGTTTTCACTATATGGACGCACTGACGGATAGACAGACAGACTAGCAGATGAATGGACGGATAAATGGACGCGTATAGTGTGTATGTGCCACAGGGTATGTGAGATGGCGGTACTTGGAGGGTTCACTAGATGGATGCACGGACAGACGCATGGACGGACGGAAAGACAGACTAGAATACGGACGGACGAATAGACGAACGCGTAAAGCGTATATGTGCTACAGAGTATGCGAGATGCGAGGCGGTGGTACTCTAAGGGTTCGCTAGATGGATGGACATCGTACACGGATGGACGGAAAGACGGGTGCGTATAGCGGGTATGTGCCGCAAGTTATGTGAGAAGTTGGTACTTCGAGTGTTCATCTGATGGACGCACGGATGGACGCCAGACAGACTGGTAAAAGAACGGACGGATAGACGGACGCATAAAGTGGGTATTTGCCACAGAGTATGTGAGATGCGAGATGGTGGTACTCTGAGGGTTCGCTAGATGTACCGACATAGTTACCGGATGGACGGATAGACGGACGCGTATAGTGGCTATGTGCCACAAGGTTTTTGAAGAGGTGGTACTTGAAGTGTTCACTAGATGGCCACACGGATTAACGCACTGACAGGCTGGCAGACGGCTGAACAGACAGACAGACGCGTAAGCGTGTAGGTGCCACAGGGTATGCGAGATGGCGGTATTTGGAGTGTACTCTAGATGGACGCATGGACGGATGCATGGTCGCGGACAGACAGACTAGCAAACGGATGGACGGATAGAAGGATGCGTAATGCGGGGATGTGCCACAGCGTATGCGAGATGCGAGATGGTAATGCTAGGAGTGTTCCCTAGATGGACGCACGGACAAATGGACAGTTAGACTAGAAGACAGATGGACAGATAGACGGACGCCTGAAGCGTGTATGTGCCAAATGGTATACGAGATGTTGGTACTTGGAGACTACACTAGATAGAAACTCGTACGGATGCATGGACGGATGGACAGAAAGACAAGCAAACTGACGGACAAATAGACGGACGCGTAAAGCGGGTATATGGCACACGGTATGGGAGATGGTGGTACTTAGAGTGTCCACTAGTTGGACGCACAATTGGACGCATAGATGGACAGGCAATCAGAGTAGCAGATGAACGGACAGATAGATGGACGCGTAAAGCGCGCGCATGTGCCCCAGAGTATTCGAGATGCGAGATGGCTGTACTTGCAGTGTTCACTAGCTGGACGCACGGACGGGCGCAAGGACGGACGGACAGAAAGAATAGCAGACAGAAGGAAGTGCAAAGCGGGTATGTGCCACAGCGTATACGAGATGCGAGATGGTGGTACTTGCTCTGTTCACTAGATACACACACGGATGGACGGGTGGGCGCGCTGACAGAGAGATTAGCAGATGAACGGAGGGATATACGGACTCGTAAAGCGGGTATGTGCCACAGGTTATGTCATATGGCAGTACTCGGAGTGTTCAGTAGATGGACGCATGGACGGACACTTGGACGGACAGACAGACAGACCAGCAGACGGATTGACGAATGGATGGACGCGTAAAGCGGGTATGTGAAACGGGGTATGCGAGAGGCGTGTTCACTAGATGCACCCACAGACGTACGCATGGGCGAACAGACAGACAGACTAGCAGATGGAGAGACGGATAGCCGGATGCGTAAAGTGGGTATGTGCCACAGGGTATCTGAGATGCGAGATGGCGGTACATGGAAAGTACACTAACTAGATGGATGCACGGACGGATGCATTGACGGCCAGACAGACAGACTAGCAGACGGAAGGACGGATAGATGGACGCGTAAAGCAGGTATGATCCTTAGAGTATGCGAGATGCGAAATGGCGGTACTTGGAGGAATCACTACATGAATGCACAGACGGACAAATGGACGAACGGACAGACAGAATAGCAGACGGACGGACGGATAGACGGACGCGTAAAGCGGGTATGTGCCACAGGTTATGCGAGATGGCAGTACTTGAAGGGCTCATAAGCTGGACGCACGGACGCGCGCATGGATGGACGTACAGGCATATCAGACGGACGTACGGATAGACGGACGCATAAAACGAGTATGTGCCGCAGGGGTGCGAATTGCGATATGGTGGTACTTGGAGTGTTCACTAGATAGACGCATGGACGGATGGACAGACAGACGAGCAGACGGACGGACGGATAGACGAACGCGTAAAGCGGATATGTGCCACAGGGTATACGAGATGGCAGCACTTGGAGTGTTCAATAGATAGACGCACGGGCGGACGCATGAATGGGCAGGCAAGCAGAGTATCAGATAAGCGGACACATAGATGGACGCGTAAATCGCTATGTGCCACAGAATATGCGAGATGCGAGATGGCTGTACTTGCAGTGTTGACTAGCTGGACGCATGATCGGACGCATAGACGCATGGACAGACAGAATAGCAGACGGACGGACGCGTAAATCGGGAATGTGCCACAGCGTATACGAGATGCGAGATGGTGGTACTTGGTGTGTTCACTAGATTCACGCACGGACGGACGGGTGGGCGCGCTGACAGACAGATTAGCAGATGGACGGAGGGATAGATAGACTCGTAAAGCGGGTATGTGCCACAGGTTATGCGAGAAGGCACTAGATGGTGTTCACTAGATGGACGCATGGTGTTCACTAGATGGTGTTCACTAGAGGGTGTTCACTAGATGGACGCATGCACGGACGCTTGGGCGGACAGACTGACTAGCAGACGGATTGACGGATAGATGGACGCGTAAAGCGGGTATGTGCAACGGGGTATGCGAGAGGCGAGACGGTGGTAGTTGGTGTGTTCACTAGATGCACCCACGGAAGGACCCATGGGTGGACAGACAGACAGACTAGCATATGTTGGACGGATAGACGGATGCGTAAAGCGGGTATAGGCCACAGGGTGCGCGAGATGCGAGATAGCGGTACTTGCAGTATTTACTAGCGTGACGCACGGGCGTATACATGGTCGTTTCGACTGAAATAGTACACGTATGGACGGATAGATGGGCGCGTTAAGCGGGTATATGACACGGGGTATGCGAGGTGGCGGTACGTGGAGTGTTCACTAGATGGACGTACGGACGGACGCATGGATGGACGGACAGACAGAATATCAGACGGACGGACGCGTAAAGCGGGTATGTGCCACAGCGTATAGGAGATGCGAGATGGTGGTACTTGGTGTGTTCACTAGATGGACGCACGGACGGACGCGTGGGCGGACGGACAGACAGACTAGCAGATGGATGGACGGATAGACGGACGCGTAAAGTGGGTATGTGCCACAGGGTATGTGAGATGGCGGTAGTTATGGTTTGTGAAATGGCGGTAGTATATCCGTCCGTCCGACGAACGGACGGACGGATAGACGGACGCGTAAAGCGGGTACTTGCACCATGGCCTGTGATGCATCTCCAAAAAAAGGCAATAATCTTCCTGACAGGCTTTTTAGTGGAAACCGGACTGGACAAGTGCCTATGACAGACAGCCAGAGATGGGTATATATAAAATGTGGTCATGTATGTACTGGCAGTAGAATAGTAAGGTGTGCGTGTAAATAGTTTATGACTGTGTGAACTGCGCAAAGAAAACTGTGTATTGGCATGATATTTGAACTTGTTTCAGTGTGCTATTATGACTTTTTTTTCTATATCGTTAATTTTTGGGTACCGTTCTGTAATATTATTTTATTTTTCGTTGCAGAACTTCGTGATATGGAGTTGCCGAGGCAATAGGCACCTGAACCTCTCCACAGCAAAACAGTTAAAACAGAACAGAACAGCGTATGTGCCACAGGGAATGCGAGATGCGAAATGGCGATACTTAGAGTGTTCACTAGTGTTCACTAGATAGAAGCATGGACGGACGCATGGGCGGACAGACAGACAGACTAGCAGACGGATTGACGTATAGATGGACGCGTAAAGCGGGTATGTGCCACAGGGTATGCGAGAGGCGAAATGGTGATACTCGGAAGGAAAAGGAAGAAAAATAGGGGGAAAAGAACGGCAGGGAGGTTAACCAGCCTATAGGCAGCCCGTTTGCTACCCTGCGCATTGGAGAGGGATGGGGGAGTTTAAAGATTGTGAGCAGAGAGGGAAGAGAGGAACACAGCACATTGGGCAGCACACGCGCGCACACTCAGTCATAGTCCAGTCTTGTCTTTCGCGGTGTATGACATTGCTATTACAGTCGCTTGTTTAAGTCCGTGTCGCGTAGGAATTTCAACAGAGCTTTCGTCGCCTTCTGTTGCATTGTCTTTTCTCGGGCACTTGACAGAATAGTGTCCACAGACATTTGGCTGTTGTCGATGCGCGCACAAGCGGACGCCAGTGACTGTCTCTGGATTTTATACAACGGACAGTCTCTTCGCAATGTAGCGTCTCTTCGCAATGACAGGCATCGCAGAGAGCGTTGTCAGCCATTCCTATGACAAAGGAATAAAATTTTGTAAATGCCACTCGTAGCCATAAGCAATGAAGAAGGGTGGCTCCTCTTCGGTCGAGTCCAGTGGGCAAGCGGAGAGCCATCAAAGAGGACAGGTGGTGTTGACGATTCGTATCGATGCTTGGTGGGCACCATAGTGAAAACGTGATTTCACGCGCAAGTCGTCGAAGGTTACTGGCAGCATCGGTCCGCGAAAGTGGTATGGCTTCTTCTCGTGTTCCTTCAAAGGCTGCCCGCGCGGCAGTATCGGCATGTTCGTTCCCTATGATGCCGCAGTTACTTGGCAGCCATTGAAGCGTCACATGATGTCCTTTCTCGTGTGAAGTGTGGTGAAGGCATCGAATTTCGAAAACAAGCTGTTCGTATGACCGCGACGCAGTGCCGAGAGCACAGATTGTAGGGCAGCACTTGAGTCGCTGAAAATCGACCACTGTAGCGGTGGTTCCCAATTGACCACAAAAAGTGCAGCGCGCAAAGCAGCTAGTTCCGCTGCTGTAGATGTCGTGGGGTGGTCAGTCTTAAGGCTGTTGGTAACACCTCTTGCTGGGACAACTGCTGCCCCTGGCGAACACTGGCGGTTCGTGGAACCATCGCTGTATACGTGTATGCTGTCCGAATATTTCTCGTGCAAAAGAAGAAGAGGCAGCTGTTTCAGCACGGGTGACGAAAGCTCAGATTTCCTCCGGAATCCTGGTACACTAAGATGCACTGTTGGTCGAATAAGACACCAAGGTGATATGGATGGTTTAAATGTAGGAGTGAAGCCCGAGGGAAGTTTATCGTTGTATTTCACAATCATTTTGGAGAACGATGCTTGGCGCCTCTCTGAATTCAACAGTGCAAGGCGATGACAGGGAGCACGTGCGAAGTGTCTGATGTGCGTTCTCAGGACTTCTACAACAATGTGAGTTTGTATCGGACAGTCACCAGCAATTGCAATTGTGGGTTCCGTTGACGTACATCTGGGCAGACCGAGGCACACTCTCAGCGCTTGGGCTTGTACTGCCTGTAGAACACGAACATTGGTCTTGCAGGTATTGCTAAGCACGGGCAAGCTATATCTGAAGAAACCGAGAAACAGGGCTCTGTAGAGCTCCATCAATGCATCTACTGACATTCCCCACGTCTTTCCTGCAAGGAACTTGAACAGTTGGGAAATAGCGGTCAGGCGCTTCTTCATATAGGCCACATGCGGACTACAACACAGGTCCCTATCAATAATGATGCCCAGAAACTGGTGGGTTTCGGCGTAAGAAATCGGTCGCCCGCAGATTGAGATGACATAAGGGGTCATTGCTTTGCGAGTGGAGGCCACCAGCACGCATTTTTCTGGTGATATGCTGAGACCTTGTTTTAACAAGTTGTTGGCAATCATAGTTGCTGCTTTTTGAAGCCGGGAACGTATCTGAGGACGCGTTACTGCCGAAGTCCAGACACAGATGTCGTCTGCGTATATTGAGATTTTAATGGTGCTTGGCAAGTATTCAGCGAGGCCAATTAGTGCAAGATTGAATAGCGTCGGGCTAAGAACTCCACCTTGAGGAACAACCCTTGAAGTATAGCGTCTCGTAGTTGGGCCATCTTCTGTTAACACAAAGAATAATTTTGCAGCCGGGTAACTCGAAATCCACCGAAAGACTCGACCACCAAGGCCAACCACCGCAAGAGCACCCAAAATGGCTTCATGTAGTACATTATCATGAGCGCCTTTCACATCTAGGAACAAAGCTGCAGATAGTCGCTTACGGGATCTTTCGTGCTGAACGTACGAAACTAGATCAACGACATTGTCAATAGAAGAGTGGTCGCGTCGGAATCCAGCCATTGAATTTGGGTAACTCTTGTAGTATTCAAGATCCCACTCCAGGCAGCCTAGTATCATCCGTTCCACGATCTTCCCTACGCAGCTGGCCAGTGCTATTCGGCGGTATGAGGTGAGTTCGAGTGGGGATTTGCCCTGCTTCAAGATGGGTAACAAGCGGCTTACTTTCCAGTCATCAGGAACATTGCCATCCTGCCACGTGATGTTGTAGAGGCTCAACAGTTCTCTCCTTGCACCTTCCCCAAGGTTGCACAAGGCTTGGTACGGAATACCATCTGGGCCCGGAGAAGTTGAACGCATGCAGAGCGCTAGTGCCGCTTCGACCTCCTCCATTGTAAAAGGGAGGTCCATGTGGTAGTCACGGGAACGGGGGACGTCACCTCTCACTGGAGAATCTGGACGAGTGGCTTGTTTGGTGATCTGTGGACAGAAATCTTCTGCGACATTGATGTCTTGCCTCCTTTGAAATAGCGCGAGCGCTTTGAATGGAAAGTGCTGTTCCGTAGGCTGACGCAGACCATGCACCGTTTTCCAACAGTGTGAGAGTGGCTTGCGAGGGTCTAGTGACTGGCGAAACGTAGTCCATCGTTCCGACGCTAATCTATCCATGCGACGCCGAATCTTTTTTTGCATCCTCCTGGCTGCCCTAAGATCGTGAATTGATTTTGTACGCCGATACCGACGCTCCGCCCGGCGTCGCAGCGCTCGGAGTCGCTCCAACTCTATATCGAAGTCGTTTCGTGTGGAAGATATCGTCACCGTGCGAGTGGCGTTTTGCATTGTGCTCTTAATTGTTTGCTCTAACCCAGATCGTAGGCCATCGCTGCAAGCATCTTCGATGTCAGATTTGAAGTTGGTTCATTGGACTGCTCGAATGGTCGTCCATGTACCATAACTAGACAAGCCTTTGATGTTAAGGTAGATTGGAATGTGATCACTTCCTCGTGTCTCAACATCTGGAACCCACTTGACGTATCTCGCGAGGGAGTTGGAGACAAAGGCAAGGTCGAGGGAGCTGCCGTATGTCACCCCTCGAAGAAAAGTGGGGCTGCCGTCGTTCAGGAGAGTAAGGCCATAGTTGTAGGCGATGTTTGCTAACCTGCGTCCTCTTGCATTTGTCCGCGTACTTCCCCAAGCGTGATTGTGCGCATTGAAATCACCTATGATGACCCATGGTGCAGGACACACTCTCAAAATATCCGCTAATCTCCTGGAATTGAGATTATTCGACGGCGATATGTAAACGCCTATAACAGTAAACATGAGTTTTTTTCCACAGTGATGCAGACATACTGATTGTCATCGTGACATGCAATTGGTTGCACAACATACGTCAGTTCACGACCAACCAAGACCATGATTTTGCTGCACGCACCGTTCGTTGAAGACATGACAGCTTCGTACCCCGACAGTCTTACTGGTTTCAACCAATTGGGTTCACAAATGACGATGATTGGAAACACGTTGGTAAACACAAACTGACGAAAATATTAAAGGCGTGATTTTAGTCCTCTGGCGTTCCATTGGATGACGGATCCAGCTTTCACTTCTTTACGAAATGATGAGGTGTGAGTATCCATCTTCCTAGTTGAGAGATTCAAGCACTGGGCTTAAGGCGTCCAATCGTCCAAGTGCGCTTTGAGCAGATGGTGTCTTCATGTCAACTAATATTGCTCGTGTGGCTTCTATGAGGGAACGCAGTACCGAGATCACTTGACGATTAGTTTTTGGCAAATCTTCCATGGCTGGAGACGGCTCTGGTGTGGCAACAACCTGCAGAGGTTCCTTGGCAGAAGAGCGCGCCGGGAGCGTGGACCATTCCTCCAGAGAAGGAGGCATCTCTGTTTCTTTCGTAAAAGTGGTGGACACTTTCGCGGCGCTACTAGATGGAACCACTAAAGAGTGGGAAGTAGCGTCTCGAGAATGTGCCTTCTTTGAAGACTTTCGATGATGCCGACGTCGACGCCGACGCCGGACTACTTCGGCTGCCTCCCTGTGTGTCGAGTTGTCTCGAGCCATTTGTCTGAGAACCGCGTGCTCCTTTTGGATTCGAGGACAGTCTTTCGGCGAGACAGCATGAGGACCGCTGCATTTGGCGCACTTCAGAGTAGTCGCCCGACAGGCGTCTTCAGCATGAGTTTCAGTGCAGCAGGAACACAGTCGTAAGTTGGGGCATACGCCCTTGACGTGTCCTAGCCTGAAGCACTGATGACATTGAAGTGGCTTTTGGATGAATGGTCGAACAGGATGTCAGAAATGTCCAACTTTAAAGTGGGGCGTTATGCAATCTCCCTTAAAAAACACTTTTACGCAGCGCGTATTTCCAAGGCGCCACAATTGCGTAATGACAGTTCCCTCGTTTGCAGGCTTGATGAGGGTAGACAAGTCAGCATTAGGAATGGCAATGTCGATGTCATAAATTACACCGGCAATTGATTTATCATCCATTGGATTAAAGGGGCGCATTTTAATGCCGCCTAGCTCAGTCATTTGCTGGAGCTGTCCTGGCGCACTCGCATCGTGCACGTCTATGGCGAAAATGTTCTTCCATGGGTTTACTCGTACGTCCTTAATTTGGTACTTGGTGTGTTCACTAGATGCACCCACGTACGTACGCATGGGCGGGCAGACAGACAGACTAGCAGATGGACGGACGCGTAAAGCGTGTATGTGCCACAGGGTCTGCGAGGTGGCGGTACTTGGAATGTTCACTAGATGGCCACACGGATGGACGCACAGACAGACTAAAAGACCGACCGACTGATTGACGGACGCGTAAAGCGGGTATGTGCCACAGGGTATGTGAGATGCGAGATAGCGGTATTGGAGTGTTCACAAGGTGGACGCAAGGACGGACGTATTGACGTACAGAAAGACAGACCAGGAGACGAACGGATGGACAGACGGACGCGTATAGCGGCTATGTGCCACAGGGTATACGAGGAGGCGGTACTTGAAGTGTTCACTAGATGGGCACAAAAATGGACGCACAGAGAGACTAGCAGACGGATGGACATATATACAGACGCTTAAAGCGTGTATGCGCCACAGGTTATGTGAAATGGTGCTACTTGGAGTATACTCTAGATGGACGCACGAATGGATGCATGGTCGGACGGACAGACAGACTAGCAGACGGATAGATGGATAGATGGATGCGTAATGCGGGGATGTGCAACAGGGTATGCGAGATGCGAGTCGATGGTACTAGGAGTGTTCACTAGATGGACTCACGGACAGATGGACAGACAGAGTAGCAGACGGATGGATGGATAGACGGACGCGTTAAGCGTGTATGTGCCACAGGGTATGCGAGATAGTGGTACTCGGAGTGTACACTAGATGGAAGCACGGACGGATGCATGGCAGGTTAGACAGACAGACTAGCAAACTGACAGACAGATAGACGGACGCGTAAAGGGCGTATTTGTCACAGGGTATGTGAGATGGCGGCAGTTAGAGCGTTCACTATCTGGACGCACGGACGGACGCTTGGACGGACTGTCAGACATAGCAGACAGATGGACGGATAGATAGACGCGTATTGCGGGCATGTGCCACAGGGTATGCGAGAGGCGAGATGGCGGTACTTGGAGTGTTTACTAAATGGCTGCACAGATGCACGGATCGACAGACAGACTAGCAAATGTACGGACAGATAGACGAACGCGTAAAGCGGGTATGTGGCACAGGTTATTCGAGATGGCAGTAGATGAAGTGTTCACTAGTTGGACGCACGGACAGCCTAGGAGGCGGACGGATGGATAGATGGATGCATAAAGTGGATAAGTGCCATCGGGTATGTGAGATGGTGGTACTTGGAGTGATCACTAGATGGACGCATGTATTGATGCATGGAGGGACAGGCAGACACTCTAGCAGATGGACGGATGAATGGATGGACGCGTAAAGCAAGTATGTGCCACAGGGGATGCGAGATTCGAGATGCCAATACTATGAGTGTTGACTAGATGGACGCACGGACGAACGCATGCAACGACGGACCGACAGACAAGTAGACGGACGGACGGATAGACGGACACGTAAAGCATGTATGTGCAACAAGTTATGCGAGATGCGAGATGACAGCACTAGGAGTGTTCACTAGATCGACGCATGGACGGACGCATGGATGGACGCACAGACAAACTAGCAGACGGACAGACAGACAGACGGATGCGCAAAGTGGTTATAAGCAACAGGGTGTGCGAGATGTGAGATGGTGGTACTTAAAGTGTTCACTAGATGGACGCACGGACGGACGCATGAACGGACACATAGACGGACGGACAGACAGACTAGCAGATAGACGGACGGATAGCTGGATGCGTCAAGCGGGTATATGCCACAGGGCATGCGAGATGCGAGATGGCCGTACTTGGAGTGCTCACTAGGTGAACGCATGCACGGACACATAGACGGACGGAAAGAGAGACTAGCAGGCGGACGGATGTACAGCCGGATGCGTGAAGCGGGTATTACCACATGGTATGCGAGAAACGAGATGGCGGTATTAAAGAGTTCACTGGATGGACGCACGAACGAAAGCATGGACGGATGCACACACAAACTAGCAGATGGACGGAGAGATAGACGGACACGTGAAGCGTGTATGTGCCACAAGTTATGCGAAATGCGAGATGGCGGTTTTTGGAGTGTTCACTAGATGAACGCACGGACGAAATCGTGGACGGACGGAGAGAATGACTAGCAGACGGAAAGATGGATAGATGGATACGTAAAGCGGATATGTGCTACAGTGTATGCGAGATGGCGGCACTCAAAGTGTTCACTAGATGGACGCATGTATGGACTAATCGGCGGACAGACAGACCTAGCTGACGGATGGACGGATAGTTGAACGCATAAAGCGGGTATGTGCCGCAAGGTATGCGAGATGCGAGATGGTGGTACTTGGAGTGTTCACAAGATGGACGCACGGACTAACGCATGAACGAACAGAGAGGATATATGACTGACAGATGGTTAGACGAACGCGTAAAGCATGTATGTGCCATAGGGTATGTGAGATGCGAGATGGCAGTACTTGTAGTGTTCACTAGATGAACGTGCGGACGAAAGCATGGACGGACGGAGAGACGGACTAGCAGACGGACAGATGGATCGATGGACACAAAAAGCGGATATGTGCCACAGGGTATGGGAGATGGCGGCACTTAAAGTGTTCACTAGAAGTACGCACGGACGGAAACATGCACGGACGGATGGATAGAGGGCTGCTTAAAGTGGATATGTGCCACAGGGTGTGCGACATGGTACTTTGAGTGTTCAATATATAGACGCACGGACGGACGCATGGACAGAAGAAAAAAAATCTAGCACACGCACGTACGGACAGAAGGATACGTAAAGTGGGTATATGCCACAGGGGACTGGAGATACGAAATTGTGGTACTTTGAGTGTTAACTTGATGGATGCATGGATGGACGCATGGATGGACGCATGGATGGACAAACAAGCAGGCTAGCAGACGGACGCGTAAAGCGGGTATGTGTCACAGGGTATGCGAGATGCAATATGGCTTTACTAAGAGGGTTCACTAGGAGGACGCACGGTCGGACGCATGGATGGAAGGAAAGACAGAATAGCAGACGGACGGACGGATAAGCGGACAGTAAAGCGTGTATGTGCCACAGGGTATGCTAGATGCGAGATGCCGCTACTTGGAGAGTTCACTATAAGGACGCACGGACGAACGCATGGACCTATGTACAGACAGACTAGCAGATGGACGGACGGATAGACGGACGCGTAATGCGGGTATGTGCCACAAGTATGTGAGATGCGAGATGTCAATACTTGAAGTGTTCACTAGATGCACGCACGGACGAAAAGATGGATGGCCAGACAGACTAGCAGAGGGACAGACGAATAGGCGGACGCGTAATGTGGGTATGTGCCTATGGTATGCGAGATGCGAGATGGCGGTCCTTGGAGTGTTCACTAGATGGACAAACGGGCGAAAGCGTGGACGGAGGGAAAGACAGGCTAGCAGACGGACGTATGGATAGACGGACGCGTAAAGCGGGTATATGCCACAGGGAATGCGAGATGACGGTACTTGGAATGTTCACTAGATTGACGCATGGACGGACGTACGGACGGACGGACAGACGAACTAGCAGAAGGACGGAAGGATAGACTTACGCGTAAAGCGGGTATGTGCCACGAGGTATGCGGAATGCGAGATGGTGGTACTTGGAGTGTTCACAAGATCGACGCACGAACGGACGCATTGACGAACAGAGAGAATAGATGACGGACAGATGGTGAGGCGAACGCGTAAAGCATGTATGTGCCACAGGGTATGCGAGATGCGAAATGGTGGTACTTGGAGTGTTCACCAGACGGACGCACAGACGAAGGCATGGACGGACGGACAGACAGACTAGAAGAAGAACGGACGGTTTGACGGACGCGTAAAGTGGGTATGTTCCACAGGGTATGCGAAATGGCGGTACTTGGAGTGTTCACTAGATGGACGCACGAACGAATGCATGGACGGGCGGACAAAAGACTAGCAGACGGATAGACGGATGCGTAAAGCGGGTAAGTGCCACAGGGTATGCGAGATGCGAGATGGTGGTAATTGGAGGGCCCTCTAGATGGACGCATGGACGGACAGACAGACAGACTAGCAGAGGGAAAGAGCGATAGACGGCTCGTAAAGCGACTATGTACTACATGGTATGTGACAGGCTAGATGGTGGTGCTTGGATTGTTCAATACCTGGACGCACGGACGGACGCAAGGACAGACCGAGAGACATAGCAGACGGATGGACGGATAAATGGAGGCGTATTGCGTGTATGTGCTACAGGGTAGGGTCGAGAGCTGGGCTAGTTGGTGAGACATCATTTAACCATATGGTATAGTAGCGCAATTTTCACGGGGACGAAGAGGACAAGAACACACGACACTCGCTACACTCGCAACTAAAAACAACATCACGTAAGGAATTTAGTGAACTTTGGTGTAGAAAACAGCTTGAGTTTTCTTACGTCAGATAAGGAAGGTTGTTTGGTTGTCATACCGGAAGGTCTCTTTCAAGATAAGGCGTTGGCAGCCGTAGAAAAAAAATTTTGGCCGTGTAGATGTAAAGGCAAACAAGGTTAAGCAAATGGCTCTCACTTTACTAGAGAACAGTAAATTGGAACGGCTTGCATCAGCAGTAAAAAGCGCAGGTAGCTTACATCTTGAGTTGTTTTTTGCGGCAAAGACTCATAAAATTGATGTTCCATTCAGAGCCATGGTATCCGAAAGGGACTCGTGGCAACTATGCTTGTCTTCGTATCTTCAGTGTCACCTTAAGACTTTGAATGTATCGGATCCTTTCAGTCTGCCAAACTCTGAGGCGTTAGTTTCGTATTTAAGCACACATAACCCAGGAAAATGCTATTTCTTCAGCGTAGACATACAAGATATGTATTACAACATCCCGCATGGTCCGCTATTGTCAAGTGTAAAGCAATGTATAACAGAAGAAAACGATGAGTTAGAGTTTGTGAATAAGTGTGGTGTATCGGTGGATGCCTTTCTTGAATTGTTAACCTTTTACCTTAGGTCGACATTTGTTATGTGGAACAAGGCTATGTACCGACAAAAATCCGGTATCACAATAGGCTCGAAAGTAGCCCTGGTTTTAAGCACAATTTATTTAGCAAATATGGACAAGGCAATAGATTTAAACCTTAAAGGGCTTGCACTCAAAGTGTTTTGGTTTGTAGATGACTTTTTGGTTTTTATTGAATCGGATGGTCGGGATAAAATGGTCGCAGAGGTTTTGAAAGTATTCAAGAAAAATAGTAGTGGGCTTGAATTTACTCATGAATTACCAGTCAATCACAAACTGCAGTTTTTGGATATTGAGTTAGATGCCACAGCAGAACATGTATGCTGGTCATACAATCCGCGAACGGAAAAACCCTTACTTAGCTACCGATCGGCACATTCTAAAGTTGTAAAGAGTGGCATAGCCTTTTTATGTTCGAGAGCAGCCTTAACAAAGTCATGTCCAGAAAAGATTAGCGACAGCTTCAACCAACAAATTATCAGGCTAAAAAATGCTGGGTACGAAAAACACGTGTTGTGTAGATCGGCTAACAAGCTGATTAGTCACGTACGCAACAACTTTCATAAAAAAATGACAAGTAATGAAAAGAGGAAGAACATAGTGTCAGTTCCATATGCGCACAAGATTGCCCATAACTTAAAAAACGTAGGTAATCGCTATGGCCTAGAACTAGTTTTTTCGGCACCCAACAAGCTTAGTAAAATATGTTCCAAACTAGACCGTAAAGTTTCCATAGCAGTAAACACTAATGCTGGTAGTTGTACGGTAAATCACACAACAAAGTTTGTTAAGTGTAGCCTATCAGTCGTGTATTGCTTGCCGCTAACGTGTGGAAAGGTATACATCGGCCAGACGGGTCGATGTTTGAACACCCGACTTTTAGAACACAAGCGATCATTAAGAACTGACATTCATTCTCACATAAAGAGACACTGTTCCCAGTGTGGCTGCTCACCACTGTTCAGTGACACAACCGTAGTCTTCCGTCATGGAAACCAACTAACCAGAGAAATTGTCGAAGCCTTCCACATTAAAAAAAGAAAAGGAGGATGCGTTAGTCAGTCATCGGTTTCGTTAAGTGACCGAGAAGCCAGCTACCTCGAAGGACTTCATTGAGATCAGTGTTTGCATGTGTCATACTCTTCTTTTTGTCGTTTTAAAAATTTTGTTTCAAACACGTGTGAATTCCCGCAAAATTTTTTGGTTTTTTTATTTGATGTTACCCAGGGCTGTTTTAGTTATGTCATCTTAAGGTGTACGCGTAACTGCCGTGTACTATCGCTTGAGTCTGCGCATAAGCTTCTGTTGGCAATGATTCAATGTTCGTAGTTCTTTTCTGTGTCGCTAGGGTTATGGGTTATATATGAAGTGCTGCTTCTGAAATAAAATTAGTTGCGAGTGTAGCGAGTGTCGTGTGTTCTTGTCCTCTTCGTCCCCGTGAAAATTGCGCTACTACACCATATGGTTAAATGATGCTACAGGGTATGCGAGATGCGAGATGGTGGTACAAGGAGCGTTTACTAAATGGATGCACGGATGGACGGACAGACAGACTATCAGACGGACGAAGGAATAGACGTACATGTAAAGCGAGTATGTGCCACAGGTTACGCGAGATTCGAGATAGCAGTACTTGGGGAGGAGGAGGAGGAAGAAAGTTTAAGCGGAAAGACAGGGAGGTTAGCCAGTTCTTAGACCGGCTGGCTACCCTGTGCTGGGGAAAGGGGTGAGGGGGAATGAAAGATGTTAAAAAGAAATGTTTTATTTATTTATTTATTCATTTTACCTGCAGCGCCAACAAGGCATTACAGCAGGGGGGTATATGCAAATACATGAATACGATTCATCATATGGGAAAAAAAGAAAAGGAAAAAGAGAACTGACATGAGAATAAGGGGTACAAATCTGCACAATAGCGCGTCAAATGTACAAGCAGTGCCACAATGAAAAATTTACATGTGCGACAAAAAAGTGTGAAACAGAGCATCAGATGTACAATTAACAATATTACCTGGTAGTTTATTCCAGGCCTCAATGGAATGGGGAAAGAAAGAACCCTTGTACACATCAGTACGGCAATCAATTTCACGAATTTTCCATTCATGGTCGCGTCGCTAAGATACAAAGTGCGGGGTTAGTAAGAAAATTTCAGGATCAAGACCAGTCCTATTGAAATAAATACGATATAGTAGTTAAAGTTTGTGATGCAACCGTCGTTTACTTAGTGTTTCCCAGCCCAACTCTTATTTAAGTATTGTAATGATAGTGCGAAAACTATAATTTTTAGTTACAAATCGGGCGGCGCGGTTCTGGACGCGTTCTAGCAGTGTACATAAATTTTCAAATTGTGGGTCCCACACGGCGCAAGCGTACTCCGTAATGGATCCTACGTTGGTGAAATATAAAAGTTCTTTAACTTTTGGAGGAGCATCACTGAAGTTGCGTTTTAGAAAGTTGAGCATGCGGGAAGCAGAAAAGGACACGTGTTGAATCTGACGTTTCCAGGTTAGGTCAGATGAAAAATACGTTACGAAGAGAAAGAGAAATTACAAAAAAAAATTTGCGACAGAGGAAAGGCAACATCAAAGAGTATAAGACACTAAAGTCTGTCTCTGAGGCCAGTTGTCCGCAAAAAGCGCAGCAAAGCTTTCAAAGCCTTCTGGGCTGAGGATGGGCTCGGCCAATGACCCAGAATCCTTTGTTCCGACAAAGGCCGATCGTCTAGCCTATCCAGAGCTGCAGTGAGTTTTTGTCTTTGCGCGTTGAAATGGGCGCACTCACACAGAAGGTGCGCGATGGTTTCTTCGCAACTGCAGTAAGTGCATGTAGGAGAGCTGGCCATCCCAATGAGATAAGAGTATGCGTTCGTGAAGGCCACTCCAAGCCACAGGTGGCATAGAAGGGTCTCCTCAGCTCGAGATATCCTTGGGGGAGACGAAGCTGCAGATCGGGATCCAAGTTATGCAGGCGCGCGTTTGTGAAGTCTGTTGAGTTCCACTGTACCAGTGTGAGGTCACGTGCAAGCGAACGAAGTCTTGTAGCTGCGTTGGTTCTTGAGAACGGGATGGCTGTGTATTGGGTACCATCGTGTGCAGATCTAGCGGCCTCATCTGCGCGGTCATTGCCATATATACCGCAATGACCTGGTATCCACTGATACACTATGCTGTGCTGTTTTTCAATTGCTTGGTGATGAAGAAGCCTTATTTCAGCTACTAACTGTTCAATAGGTCCATGGCAAAAGGGTGACACAAGACATTGAAGAGATGCCTTCGAGTCCGAGAAGATAGACCGAATTCCCGAAGGTTCTTTCACTATAAACTCCAGAGCTGCACGTATGGCCGCAAGTTCTGCAGCTGTCGACGACGTCAAATGCGATGTCATGAATTTAATTGTGATGTGCCTCGCGGGAATAACCACCGCCCCTGCAGAGCTTACTGAAGACACCGAGCCATCCGTGTAAATGTGAAGGCAGCCGTTGTGCTTCTCTCGCAGGAATAGTATTGTGGCCTGTGTCAGGGCTAGATGCGACGTTTTCTTATTTTGGATGCCAGGAATTGTAAGAAGGGCTTTGAGTGGGTGTGGGCACCATAATGGTATCGGCGGCTGTGCTGCATGCTTGAAGTGCAACGGAAGCACTGCGCAATGCTGAGCTACAGTTGCGCTGAACGCTGAGTGGGGCCTGGAAGTTCGAAGTGAGGCGAGGTGGTGAGATGGAAGCCGAGCGAAATGTCTTATGTGCATTCTCAATGCGTCTACGCGGATGTATGCGTTGACTGGATAATCACGCGCAATGATGACTGTCGCTGCTGTAGACGCGCATCTCGGGAGACCAAGGCATAATCTCAGAGCTTGGGCTTGGATCGACTGGAGGACGCGCAAGTTTGTTCTTCGAATCCCACAAAGCACGGGTAAGCTGTATTGCATATAACCGAGGAACAGAACAGTGTAGAGTTGGAGCATTGCTCGTACTGATGCACCCATGTTTTTCCAGCAAGAAACCTCAGTACGTGGGTGATCATGGTGAGTTTAGCTTTCATGTGGGCGATGTGAGGGCTCCAGGAGAGGTCGCGATCAACTATGACTCCGAGGAATCGGTGGGTCTTCACGTAGTTGATCGTGTGTCCGTTGATTTTAATAGCATATGGGCTCATAGCCTTATGCGTGAATGCTATAAGCCAGCATTTCTCTGATGACAGCTCTAGTCCCCGTTCTTCCAGGTACTTTGTCGCTATTGTAGCCGCTCTCTGAAGCCGGGCACGCAAATGAAGGCGTGTTACGCCTGATGCCCAGATTCAGATGTCATCTGCATATATTGATAGATAGATTCTGGAAGTGCGTCAACCAGGCCGAGTAGCGCTAGATTGAAAAGTGTGGGGCTAAGAACACCGCCTTGAGGCACACCACGACGGTTGCAATGGTGCGTTGTTGTGCCATTCTCCGTCGGTACAAAGAAAGTTCTGCCTTTCAGATAGCTGTGGATCCATTGGTAAACTCGACCACGTCCATGAACAACGCTGCAGATAAACGTTTCAGTCTTTTTTGATGCTGAACAGATGAGACCAGGTCTATAACGTTATCAATTGGGGACCGCCCTCGCCGAAAGCCCGTCATACCATGAGGGTATACCTCGTGGTGCTCCAAGTACCACTCTAGGCGAGTCAAAATCATCCTCTCCATCCCTTTTCCGAAACAGCTGGTAAGCGCGATGGGGCGATAAGAGGTCCAGTGCAGAGGAGATTTACCTGGTTTAAGCACAGGGACGAGGCGGCTGGATTTCCATGAATGAGGGATAAATCCGCTGCTCCACGAGTCGTTGTACACGGATAGAAGGGCCCGTCGAGATGCTTCTCCGAGGCTGCAAAGAGCCATGTACGTGATCCCATCCGGACCAGGCGATGAAGATCGTTTGTATGCCGTCAAGGCCGCTTGTAGTTCCTCTAGAGAGAAAAAGGTGTCCATTCTTGAATCTCTGGAAACTGGAGCGTTTTCTAGCTGGCGCATGGTGCACGTGGACGCATGACCGGCAACTTTCATGCAGAAATCTTCTGCTACTTCATTTTCGGTGCGGCCTTGGTGGAGAGAAAGACTTTTGAAGGGGCGATGTTGATGTGGCGATGTTCGTAGGCCACGGACAATCCTCCCTGTCTGCGTCAAAGGCTTGTGTGGATCCAAAGATTCGCACAGATGTTTCCAGCGGAACGAGTGAAGTGAAATAATTCGCCGCTGAATTTTTTTCTGTAGACGCCTTGCCTCCCTCAAGTCGTGAATGGACTTAGTGCGCCTATATCTTCATTCTGCGCGACGACGGATCGCTCTGAGCCTTTCCTATTCCGCTTGATGTTGACAATATTCTCAAGTATGTTGAATATGATAGGTCGCTTCTTGAGTAGCACCTCTAATCATATTCTCGAGGGTGTCAAGAGGAGGCGCTTTATGTTCTTGACGCCTCTTTTCCGTCAGTGACCTGAACTTCGTCCAGTCGATGCGAGTCGAAGTGTCGTAGTCTGGCGATTTTTCTAGGCTCTTGATCTTCAAATTATTTGGTATGTGGTCACTTCCATAAGTTTCATAGCCTGCGAACCACTTGACCCTTCCATTTAGGCTTCGTGACACAAATGTCTAGTCAAGGCAGCTGCTGTATGTCGTTCCCCGTAGAAACGTTGGGCTTCCGTCGTTTACACAAAGCAGCTGCTGCTCCAGAGCAAAGGAGAATACTTGCCTTCCACGACTGTCTGTCTTCTGACTTCCCCATAGTGGGTGGTGAGCGTTGAGATCTCCGGTGATGATCCATGGTCCAGGTGGGGCTGTTAACAGTGCACGTAGTCTTTCAGGTTCAAAACGATTTGAAGGTGATATATATGCGCCTACAAGCGTGAAATCGAGGTCTCTACGTTTAACTGTCAAGCAGACATACTGGTTGTCACCGGGAGGTGCTACACGGTGCTCGATATAGGTAAGGTCGCATCTGATATATACAATGACTCTACTCTGTTTGTTGCAGGTAGCGGACTTGAAGGCTTCGTACCCGGATAGTCGTATTGCATTGTGTAGCATTGGCTTACAGATAAAAATAATTGGAAACTGGTTTTTAAACACAAATTGTCGGATATCAGAAATGCGGGGCTTGATGCCTCGGGCATTCCACTGCAACATCGAAGCTCCTTTGACCTGTTTACGAAAGGCTTGCAGAGGCGCAGCCATGGTGCCTTTCCAGACTTGATAGCACCGGCTTCAGCGCATCCACTAACTGAAGTGCACTCTTTGTAGCCGGACTGTCAATGCTAGCGAGGAGCATACGTATGGTATTCATAAGGGCCTTTACCATGGCTACGATTTATATGTCGCGACACTTGGGGTGTTCATTAAATGAACACATGGACAGACGGACAGACAGACAAGTATAAGGACGGTCTGATAGACGGACGCGTAAAGCAGATATGTGCCACAGGGTATTCGAGATTGCGGTACTTAGAGTGTTCACTACTTGGCCACACGGACGGACGGGTGGACGGTCGGACAGACAGAATAGCAGATGGACGGATGCGTAAAGCGGGAAAGTGCCACAGCGTATACGAGATGCGAGATGGTGGTACTTGGTGTATTCACTAACGCACGGATGGACGCGTGGGCGGACGGACAGACAGACTAGCAGATGGATGAAGGGATAGACGGACCGTAAAGCGTGTATGTGCCACTGTTGATGATGATATAGGGTGTTTTTTGGTGCAAGGGCCATTCGATGGCCAAAGAGCGCCAGTTCATGGGACAAAGAATGTGGACAATGATTGTGATTAGCGGCTGTATAAGGGCCATAAAATTGCATGCAATAAGGCGGGTAAAAACATACAAGTAATAAAATCATGACCATGCCGTGAAAGGTGTGTGTGATGTGAATAGGTGACAAAAGTTTGTGATAATGAAAAACGATGGTGGACATGTATGGCATTAGCACAAGTACCTCACTCGTTCATACCCTTGCGTCCAAGGGCCGTGAGGCAAGTGCTTTCCTGTGTAGCCACCGCAGCAAAAATCTCTCTAGAGAGGTCGTGCTACGGTATGCCTGGGTATATGATATGAAAATTATGAATTTCCTTTAAAAACGCTAATAATGATTTGTGACTAAAAAAGCGGTTCCCTACCGACGAACATTGCAGGGTGTAAAGGTATATGTTGTCGGTAGGATAGTGGAAAGTGTTGTCTTCTTAGAGAGTCTAAATGTTTACATTGAATTAAAACGTGAAGAACTGTTAATGCCTCACCACATTTATCACACAATGGTGGATCACCACCGGACAAAAGATGTGTGTGTGTCGTGTATGTGTGTCCTATCCCGAGTCTTGTTAGTGTTACCTCTGTTAGACGTGATTTTGATACTGGTGGCTAATGGTCAAGGTGTGGCTTGATAACGTGTAGTTTGTTTGTGTGTGTGTATCCCACTTGCTCTGCCAGGAGTCCCTGAGTTTTCGTTTGAGAGACGGCTTAAGATCAAGGGCCAGGATTGATATGGGTGTAATGGCGGTGCTTTCGTGGGCGGATGCAGCAAGCTGATCCGCCATCATGTTGCCTTGAATCTCACGGTGCCCTGGCACCCAGCACACAACAACATGTCGGTTGAGTGTGTAGAGTGTGCATAAAATGGAGTAAAGTGAAACGAGGACAGGGTTTTTTGTTTTTTAAGACTGTGCAGAGCCGTTACCACACTGAGGGAGTCTGTATAAAATACTGCTTTTTGTATTTGTAATTGTTTGATGTGTTTAGCTGCCACCAGTATCGCGTAAGCTTCCACTGTGAATATACTTGTGCGTGAATGTAGAGGGCCAGCATCCGAAAAGGAAGGGCCAACAGCAGCGTAGGACACAGAGGAGTTAGTCTTGGAGGCATCTGTAAAGAACTCAGGACGTGTGTATTTGTGTTGAAATTCCAGGAAGTATGTTCGAATATGGGCAATAGGTGCATGTTTTGTTACTTCTAGGAAAGACACATCGCAGTCTATAGTCTGCCATTGCCACGGTGGCGGGTATGCTACAGGAGCCATTAAACTGTGTTCAAGTGACACTCCAGTTTCTTCAGCTAGACCCTTCAGGCGAACTGAGAAGGGCTGCCTCATCGAAGGCCTGTTTTGAAACAGAATGTAGCTCGACAGATCATTAATAGTAGAGTATGAGGGGTGCTTCTTGTCTGCTTTCACCTTAAGGAAATAAACAAAGGACATGTAAGTTCTCTGCAGATGAAGCGACCACTCATTTGACTCAACATAAAGGCTTTCTACGGGGCTGGTGCGAAAAGCACCCGTAGAAAGGCGGATGCCCAAATGGTGTACGGGGTCCAGCATCTTCAAGGCACTTTGAGTAGCAGACTGATAGACAACGGCCCCATAATCTAAGCGGGTGCGAATGAGACTTCTATAGAGGTTCATGTGGCATTGCCTATCACTACACCACATAGTACGTGACAACACTTTTATAACATTCATGGCTTTTAAACATTTTGTTTTTAAATACTTGATGTACGGTACGAAGGTCAACTTGTTGTCCAAGATTAAGCCTAAGAATTTATGCTCGGCTTTGACGGACAGACGTTGCCCGTTCAGTCGAATGTCAGGATCCGAGTGCATGCCTCTCTTTCGAGAGAACAAGACACACGTGCTTTTTTGTGGGTTAAGTCGAAATCCGTTTTCATCTGCCCATTTGGAGACCTTATTTAAACCCAGCTGAACCTGACGCTCACACATGGCCAAGTTGCATGACTTGAAGCCAAGCTGAACGTCGTCGACATATGTACAATAGAACATATTGCGGGGAATGGACAAGTGCAAAGAATTCATTTTGATAATAAAAAGTGTGCAACTAAGCACGCCACCTTGTGGCACGCCTGTTTCCTGGACAAATGTTTGGGAGAGCACACTGCCCAGACGGACACGGAATGTCCGGTTTGACAGGTAACTTTCGATTATATGAAACATTCTTCCTCGCACACCAAGGTGGGAGAGGTCTCTTAGAATTCCGAAACGCCATGTTGTATCATACGCCTTTTCGATATCGAGGAACACAGAGAGAAAATATTGTTTATGGACGAAGGCGTCTCTGATCTGTGCCTCGATACGAACAAGGTGGTCTGTGGTGGATCTACTTTCTCGGAACCCGCACTGAAATGGGTCGAGCAAATTGTTTGTTTCAAGGATATGTACAAGTCAGCAGTTTATCATTTTTTCGAATACTTTGCACAAGCAGCTTGTAAGTGCAATAGGCCTATAACTTGAAGCTAAAGAAGGGTCCTTGCCCTCTTTCAAAATGGGAATAATAATAGCCTCTTTCCAGGAGGTAGGGATAGTGCCAGAAAACCAGATAGCATTGTACAAACAAAGTAGGGTTTTTCGTGTTTCGGCTGGTAGGTTTTTTTAACATTTCATACACCACACGGTCAGAACCTGGGGCAGAAGTACTGCAGGAGTTTAGGGATGTTCGGAGCTCCGCTAGACTGAAAGCTTGGTTATATGCCTCGTATCTAGTGGATTTGTGTTCGAGTTTCTGCTTTTCTATTCTTGTTCTGTATTTTTGGAAAGTGTCAGTATAGTGGGACGAGCTGGATACCCGTTCGAAATGTGCCCCGAGGAAGTTTGCCTGATCTTCCAAGGTATCACCTTGAGTGTTTACGAGTGGAAGTGTGTGTACTTGTTTCCCTGCTATCCTACCGACCATGTTCCAGACTTTAGCCTCCTGTGTGTATGAATTGACCCCTGATAAAAACTTCTGCCAGCTTTCTCTTCTGGCCCGCCGACGCGTTCTCCTGCCACGAGATTTTATTTTCTTAAAGCTCTCAAGGTTTTCCGCTGTCGGCGAGTTGCGCAGCAACCTCCATGCCCTGTTCTGTTTCTTTCGCGCATTCTGACACTCAGTGTTCCACCACGGGACGTGTCGTTTGCTGGGCAGTCCAGATGTTTGTGGAATGCACTTGGCTGCTGCGTAAGTAAGAAAAGCCGTGAAGTACTGCACAGCTTCATCTATGCCTAATCCGCATATGTCGGTCCAACTTAGGTGTGTAATCTTTTGTAATTGTTCCCAGTCGGCTTTGTTCACCAGCCATTTGGGAAAATGTGGAGGATATTCATATGTTATTGGTGTACTCAAAACTAAAGGAAAATGGTCACTTCCGTATGGATTATTTATGACTTTCCACTGAAGTAATGGTACAAGTGAAGGAGATGCGATACTGAGATCTATGGAGGAGTAAGTATTGTTTGCAAGGTTATAATATGTTGCCTCTTTTCTATTCAACAGACAAGCACCTGATGAAAAGAGGAACTGTTCAATGAGACGACCTTGTGCATCACGTCGACAGTCACCCCATAAACCGCTGTGCGCATTCAGGTCCCCTAGAACCAAATAAGGTTCTGGTAACTCATCTATTAAAGACTGGAAATCATGTTTTTCCAGGTGGTGTTGCGGCGGTATGTATAGAGAGCAGATGGTGACGAGCTTATTCAATAGAACTGATCGAACAGTCACTGCCTCTAGGGGTGTTAGTAGTGGTAGATGACTGCATGCTACTCCTCGATTAACTATAATGGCTACATCACCAGATGACGCCACAGCATCATCTCTGTCCTTTCGGAAGACAACATATTGACGCAAAAAACTTGTATTCTTGGATTTTAAGTGTGTTTCCTGTACACACAGCACTTTTGGAGAATGTTTGTGTAGAAGTTCTTGGACATCGTCGAGGTTTCTAAGTAGTCCTCTGACGTTCCATTGTATAATTTGTGTCTCCATTATAGGAGTAAAGAAGTGCTGTGTGTACGAAATGAGTGTGGCTGGTGTCTAAAGAGAGAAGTGACTTATCTTACAAAGCCTTAAGAAGGCCCTGTAATTACCGTTTTGTCTTCTTTAGAGCGGTCGAGGGAACCCCGCCGCTCCTTTGGCGCAGTCCGCGCCGGTGCAGTTGATGTGTCCATCGCCTCAGGAGAGGCGACAGATGTTTTCGTTGTAGGCTTCATCGTGACAGACGGAGCCTTAAACCCCACCGGGCTGGAGGTCGAGGGGACCTCTTTAGTTTGTGTGGTGCCCTGGCTGCTGCCAAGATTCACAGGAGCCTTCGGTGGGGCTGTATTCAAGGAGGTTGGGGCAGCCGAGGCTGATCTCTTCATGGGGGCTTGTGGCGTTTGCCTCGGCACGCTGGGCGTGGTCCAAGGCATTGCCGAAAACCGAAGTGGTGCTGACCCCCCTCGCACCACTTCGGCATACGATGTGTTCCCAGCAAAATGCGGGGAAACGCGCTGCCGCGCTTCACGGAAGCTTATGTCCAATTTAAACTTTGTACTAATAATTTCTTTTTCCATTTTCCAGGCCACGCATGACCTGGAATATGCAGGATGGTCACCTTCACAGTTTGCGCAGTGCACTTGTAGCTGACAGTCATCGTCAGCGGTATGACCTTTGGTGCCGCATTTCGCGCAGGTAATCTGTCCTCGGCAGCTCTGGGAGCTGTGCCCGAACATCTGACACTTAAAGCAGCGCCTCGGGTTGGGTATGTATGGTCTAACTGGCAGTTTAAGATATCCTGTTGCTACTTCAGTTGGGAGGGTGCTAGATGCGAAAGTTAGTATGATGTGCTTCGTTGGGATTTCCTTATTTTCTCTTCTTATTTTGATACGCTGCACCTGAATGACGTTTTCCTCGTTCCAGCTTGTTAGAAGTTCATCATCAGAGAGGTCCATCAGGTCTCCATATTATACAACACCCTTCACTGTGTTCAAGGTTCGATGCGGTGTGATTGTGATAGGCTGATCCCCAAATGCTGTGAGTTTATGTAGTCTCTGGTACTGTGCGTTGTCTTTTAATTCAAGTAACAGGTCACCACTGGCAGTCTTTGTGGCCTTGTAGCCTGCGCCCAGCGTTTCTATGAGACATTTGGACACAAGGAAAGGTGAAATACTTCTAGCTTTCTTTTCTGTACTTTCACAGTGAATTATGTGGTATTTGGGGAAGTTATCTTTTTTGTTTGCAACAAACTCATGGATGGATGGATGGATGCTATGAGCGTCCCCTTTATAACGGGGTGGTGACAAGTATGCCACCAGGCTCGACAAAAAAAAACCCTTTTTTTTTCTTTTTATGTTGGCCTAATGCCTCTACTTCGATAAATTCTATCTTAATGGAAAAAAGGTAAATTTTCAGCTTAAGTTCTCTGCCATTTACGGCACACTGTCCATATTTTATTTTTCCAATATTTATTTTTGTCCTTTCTCTCTAATTTTCTGCCACCAATACTCTAACCGTCTCTTACTTATTTCAATCGCGGGTGTGTTCAGCTTTCCATTGTTGTCCCTAAAACCCAAGGCTTCCTGTAGGCTCGTGCCCAAACGTACACCTGGGTGGATATCTCCACATTCAATCAGAACATGCTCCGCCGTTTCCTTATCTTTCCCGCAGCATGTGCATTGTTCTTCTTCTTTACTGAATCTTGCTTTATAACTACGCGTTCTAAGGCAACCCGATCTCGCTTCAAACAGTAAAGCGCTTCCCCTTGAATTATCGTAAAATGCCTCCCTCCTTATTTCATTTTTGCCCTTTCGGTAGTTACTCAAAGCCGGTTTTTTCTCCATAGCTGCCATCCAGTAAATCCTCTCCGCCTCCCTGACTTTTCCCTTAACGCTCTTTGTTGACATACGGCTTACAATACCAGCCGTATACTTACTAGTGAGTCTTCTAGTTCTTTTTCTCCACTGTGTGTCCACGCTCTTCCTATACAAATAACGGAACACCTTCTCTGCCCATCTACTCTCCTTCATATTTCTTAGCCTTTCTTCGAACCTTATTTTGCTCTGCGCTTCCCTCGCCTCAAAACCTGCCCACCCCATATCGCCCTTTACAGCCTCGTTTGTCGTCTTCCCGTGAGCACCCAACGCGAGGCGTCCCACAGTCCTTTGATTTACATCCATTCCCGCTTGCACCTCTGCCCTCATGCACACCACTGAGTTCCCAAAAGTAAGCCCTGGAACCATTACACCCTTCCACAGACCTCGAAGCACCTCATACCTATTGTATCCCCACAACGCTCTGTGCTTCATTATTGCCGCATTCCTCTTTCCTTTTGCTGCCGAGGCTTTTTCCTGTACCTCCATGTATCTATCACTCTCATTTACCCATACTCCAAGGTACTTGTATTCACTTACCCTCGGTATTTCTTGGCCTTGTATGGACACCGTCTGATCACAGGGATCATTGAATACCATCAATCCACACTTCGTTACACTGAATCCTAGTCCAAGAGCTTCACCTTCCCTTCCGCATATATTCGCCAGCTGCTGTATATCATCTCGACTGTCCGCAAATAAGACGATATCGTCCGCATAAAATAAACCTGGAAGCTTCTGCTCAATTATCATGCCGCCCTGTTTGTGTGACAGATTAAAACCAATGTTGCTACCTTCTAGCGCTTTTTCCATACTCACCATGTACAGCATGAATAACAGCGGGGACAAAGGACATCCCTGTCTCAGACCCCTGCTAACCTCAACGTTCTCTTTGCTACGCATTCCTTCCCACTCTATGCAAACTGTATTTTCTCGGTATATCTCCCTCAAAAGCTGTATACAGTCGTCGCCCATGCCCATTCCTTTCAATATATCCCACAAAATTTCCTGATTAACGTTGTCGTATGCCCCCGTGATGTCTAGAAAAGCCACGTACAAGGGCCTATTCTCTATTTTGGATATTTCTATACACTGAGTGTGAACAAACAGGTTATCGTCTAACCGCCTGTCGACTCGAAATCCGTTCTGAAGTTCTCCCAAAATATCGTTATGTTCGGCCCATGTTTCTATTTTCATTTTTACTGCTTGCATCGCCATCCTGTATAGTACCGATGTAATTGTTAGTGGTCTATACGAGCGAATCTTGTCCTTTTCTCCCTTGCCTTTATAGATTAAGTTCATTCTACTTTGTCGCCAACTGTCCGGTATTTGTCCGTCCTTTAAGCTTTTTTCTACTGCTTTTAACAATGCTTCTTTAGTGTTATGTCCTAGTTCGTTAATGAGGCTAACGGGAATCCCATCTAAACCCGCGGCAGTGCGCTTTGGAATTTTTCCTTCGGCCTTTTTCCAGTTGAAATTATCAAGTACTAGCTCTTCCTCTGTTGCTTTCTCCGCCACACTTTTACTCACCGGGGAGATCCCCTGGACGCTCTTTTGAAACGAATCGGCTGTTACCTTTTGGATGTAACCTAGCGCTTCGTACCCTTCCAATTGATTTCCTCCTTCATCTAGAATATGTTGTTGCGTTGTGACAGACTTCCTACCTAGCGCCTTTATGTGGCTCCAAAAAATCCTAGGCGCGGCCTCCTTTTTTTCGTGTATCTCTGTCATCCAGCGTTCACTTTCACCTTTAATTTTTGCCTCTACCAATTTCTGTACAAGGGATTTTTTCTCTAAATATATTTCCCATATTTTTTTGACTTCGTCCTGCGGCCGCTTCTCCTTTTTTGCCTTTCTATGCTCCCGTGAGGCTTCGCGTCGCTTCTCGATCGCCTCCCGGATTTCCTTGTTCCACCAACTTTTTGGCTTCCTTTTTCCTTTCCAGCAAACAGTTTTTTTCTCTTTCCCTATCTCCTTCATCATTAGATGTAACAGCTCACTATACTCCCAGTCCTTGCCTGGTATTTCGCCTACTTCTTCCTCGACTCTTGCGGCTATATTTATTATTTGTTTGTCATTTAAATACGAGCTGCCAGACTTTGATTCCATGCTCATATTTTCAGTTTCGTATCCCATTTGTAATGTTATTCGTTTATGATCACTACCCAAGCTGTTAATGCCTTCCTCGTCTATCCTCATTTCTGTCAGTTTGTGGTAAATTCCTTCAGTCATGAGACAATAATCAATACTTGATTGCTTGTTTCCGACTTCCCATGTGATCTGGCCGTCACATTTAGGCCCCGTGTTAACTATCTCCAGACTATGTTGCTCGCAAAGATCTACTAATAACTTCCCATTGGTGTCTGAATATCCGTCAAGGTCATGTATGTGGGCATTCATGTCCCCTAGAGGGATGATTTCGGCCCCATTACCAAATTCCTTAATATCCGCACTCATGCAATCCACTATCTCCTGATTCTTTTCTCTGCAGTTATTCCCCGTCCACAAGTAGGCTACCCCTAGCCACGTTTCCTTTCCACCTACTGTGCCCCGAACCCAGAGGTGCTCTGAACACGTCTGTTTCACTCTAACCCATTTGGCTCCGCGGTGAATTAGCATTCCTACACCCCCACCTTTCCTTTCCGATATGGTCCTGTTACACCCTTCCCAAACATAATTTTTGATATGTGGTGGCTCTTCCAAGTCTCTAAGGTGTGTTTCTGTAACCGCATACACGCCTATCTGTTCTTTGTTTAACTGCTCCTCAATCTCTAACCATTTTGCCTTCTTTCTGCCACCCTGCATGTTTATGTAACTAATTGCAACACGCGCCTTTTTCCTTTTTCTTTTACCTTTTTTCTGGTTTTTCGCAATTCTACCTGTCAAAGCGTCCTCCTGGTTGCTTTCCCTGTTACGAGCTACCCCGGACTCCGAAGGGCCCGTGAGCCCCCCAAAAAAGCTACTGCGCGTCCTGCCAGTCGCCAGCCCACCTCGTGTCCAAGCCTCTTATCGAAATGAATCCTGTCTCTTTGGAATCCACCCCACCTGTGCACTTCCCTGTTTAAATCCACTACCTCGAAACCCTTCTCTCGACTAATCCGCCATATCTCCTTGTTTGCGTCGACAACCGCTCTTCGCAGGTTGACGTTGCGCACCGGTACTTCCGGTACTGTGCATACTACAATTTGCACCTGGGGGGACACGGTGCGCATGTCATCCACCCCTCTCGCCAAGGCCGTCGCTAGTCCTGACGATTCTTTTTTCAGGACGTCATTTAACCCTCCCGCAATTACAACGAGGTTACGATTGCCAGCCTTAGCTGCGAGTTGTTCACCCGCTTGACTCATTACTGTCCCCAGCGTTTGTCCTGGGAACGTCCCTATCGCAACTCTCTTGTCGCCTTTCACCCTTTCTTTGATTGCCGCTGCGCATCGGACCAAATTTGAGTCACCGGCGATGATGACCTGTTCAGACATTCCTTCTGAAACCTGCACCTGGCTGCTGACTAGGTGACTAGCGTGAGTCACGGCTGCTGGTTTGCTCCCTCCCTCCCTCAAAACTACTTCCCGGTAGCTGGGCCCTGTGGCCAATGTATCTGCCTTTGTCATGCCTGTTTCCTTCATCTCTCCCGCACGGGGGGTCGTCGCCATAATGCTTCCGCCGTCACCTGCGTCTTCGTTCCCTTTCACGACCTTCGATAGGCCCTTCTCGGCTGCCCGGAGCCTTTCTTCCATGGCTGACGTTTTCTCTCGCTCCTTCGCCAATGCCTTCTCCAGCGCTGCGATTTTCTCCATGAGCCCACTCTGGACCGCCATCATATTTTTCATTTTCTCCTCGAACTCGCACTGTTTACACTTGGCGTCATCTTCTGCTTTCTCCTCCGCACTAATTTCCACCTTCCGCCCTACCCCGCACTCGGAACACTTTACGGTCTTTTTGACCATGGCTAGCTCAGTTTACCGATGCCCACGTGTTAGAAAACTGTACTAAAATACACTGGTCTAAGCCAAAAAGAACCACAATAATAAATAAATACGCTACACTTCACAGCACCTGCGCATGCACGTGGTCGGTCTACGCGCAGGCTTCAGCCACGTGGTGGCTGGAGAAAAAAAGACACAGTACAAAATACTAATAAAAAAAAACCGTACACCGTACTAGACCTAATCAAGCCTTACGCTAGCGCCTTACGTTCTCATAACGCTACATATAGAGGCAAGCTGGAAACATGCAAAAACACTTATCTGTAGCTGTCATTCCGGAGCTCTCCAAAAACACGTCCGACCTCTACCACTCGTTGGACGACCTCTACGACTCGTTGGACTCAAAAATTGCATCGGTGCGCCACCTCTTGGAGGGGCGATTAGCTGTAAGAGGGCTAGGGGTTCCCATAAATTTGATAGCTTATTCGGCGGCCATGCCAGCCACCCACCACCGAGCCCATCAAGGGGACGCTGCGAGACGCGAAGGAGGCGCAGGCGCCAGCTGTACATGGCCACTATAACCTAATATATCTACCCAAGGTTGGATATTTACACTAGGTTAACCCTTGCCGCCAGGAAAAATTGGAAGTAAAATGAAGTGAGGAGAACACAGGAAAAATGTAAAGTGAGAACAAAAGACGAAGATGTAGGGAGAGAGAGATAGGAAAAGGCGACTGCCGATTTCCCCTGGGTGAGTCAGCCCAGGGGTGCCGTCTACGTGAAGCCGGGGCCAAAGGGGTGTGTTGCCTCTGCCGGGGGCCCTTAAAGGTCCAATCAGCCAGCGTCGGCTCAACCCACAGGATCCCCTTTTCCCCGGACACGGCAAAGCCACGCACGTCTAGGCGTGGGAGGGAGTAGAAACTCCCCCGTTAGCTCGGGTCCGTGGTGTCGCTACACACCAAACGCCTACTTGCGCAGGCGCCCCTGCGGGGATGTGCCACTGTTAAGCGAGATGGTGGTACTTAGAGTGTTCACTAGATGGATGCACGATCGGATGGATGGACAGACAGACTAGCAAACGAATTATACAGACGCGTGAAGCGGGCAATTGGCACAGGGTATGTGAGATGCGAGATGGTGGTACTTGGAGGGTTCGCTAGATGAACTCCCGGACATACGCATGGACGGACGCACAGACAGTCTAGCAGACGTGCGGATGGATAGACCGAAGCCTAAAGCGGGTATATGCCGCAGGGTATGCGAGATGCCAGTATAAGAGGTTTCACTAGATGGACGTATGAACGGACGCATGGGCGAACAGATAGACCAGCAGACGGACGGACGGATAGACGGACGCGTAAAGCAGGTATGTGCCACAGTGTATGCGAGAGGCGAGATGGTGGCACGTGGAGGGTTAACTAGATGGATGCACGGACGGTCGCATGGACGGCAAAACAGACAGACTAGCAGACGGACGGACGGATAGACGGACGCGTAAAGCAGGTATATGCCACAGTGAATGCGAGATGCGAGATGGCGCTACTTGGAAAGTAGGCCAGATTCTCTGCATGGCCACAATGGCACATTTTCTTCTGCATGTCCACAATGGCATTCCGGTAAGTTGGATCCATGTATCTTGTGCAGGAAGCTGTTTGTGTATGGTACTTCCAATCTAAGACGCTGGATCAATGTCTCTAGGTGTCATATGAGGTCTGTAGTTATGGAAAATTTTCTGTGTGGATCAACTTCATAAAGTACCGCTTCCTTTGATTGAGGGCTCTCAAACCACTTCTCCATCAAACAATGGTTAGCTCCTTGCGATATCAAATGTCGAATATTCGCCCCAGACATAGAGATTGCTCAATCCCGTTCTTCCTTCAATGTTTTCTTCGCGAGGCTATCAGCCTCTTCATTTCCCTTTATTGCAATGTGGCTGGGTATCCATTGGAATATGATGTTGTGACCCTGCGATGAGGCATATTCTACAGTTTCTGCAATATATTGTGCTATTTGACAATTTTTGTAAGGTGATCTCACATTTCTGATTAGCTGAAGAGCAGGTTTGTTATCAGTGCATATTACCCATTTTTGTGGCTCAGGATTTTCGCAGATAAGCTTAACTGCTTCAAAGATAGCCACCAATTCTACTGTCGTCGATGAAGTTTTGTGCGATAATTTGTACATCTTCTTTTTCTGAATTTCGGGTATAAAGATCGCACAGGCTGACGCTTTTTCAGTGCTTGATCCGTCTGTATATATCATCGTTTTGTCATTATGCATTACATGAAGCTGATGAAGTATGAACTGTGCCGCTACTAGAGGTGCCATGTCTGCTTTCTTCACTATGCCGTCTCTTTCACGGATAACGTTGAGAAGTGGCAGCGTCCAAGGTGGTTTTGAAGGTTTCCATTGTTTAAATTCTGGTACTACTGCTTGAAATGATGATATAGTATCCTGTAGTCTCGTTCCTGTTCTTTCTGTTAGTGCACCAGTTAATGTTGCGTGAAAATTCTAAATAAATTTCGAGATTTCCAGATCTTTCTTTAGTTCTAAGTACTGCCAAAGGTGGCTCTCGAGCCTCCGCATACACTAAAGCACTGGAAATTGACCGTGCTAAACCCAGACATACCCTCAAGCTCCTTGTCAATAACAAGTGAAGTCTCCTTTCGGTGGAGGCTGGAAGTCCGTGCAGCAGAGGCAGTGAGTAAGTTACGATAGGGCGTATCCAGGCAACATGTAGGGCTAATAACGAACGACTCTGTAGTACCACCCCATTTGGCCCCGCGGAGATGCCGGAGGATTCGAATGGCCTGATTCACTTTTTGTTCAAGGGACTGGACATGAGGCGTCCATGCTAGTCTCCAGTCTAAAATTACTCCCAAGAATATATGAGTTTTAACCATTTGAATAGGCTGATTTTGCAGAAAAATCTGGAAATTTCCAGGTCTTTTTAATGTAAACGGAAGTATGGTTGTTTTAGCCAGACTCAATGCCACACCTCTTTTTTTAGAAAACAGTCTACATAATCCAATCCTTCTAGTAGAGTTTGTTGTACATTCGAAAACGATGGACCAGACGTCCATATATTATATCATCAGTATATACTTAACATGTGATGTTAGGTGGAAGATTATACGAGAGCTGCGCCATGACTGCATTAAAGAGAGTAGGGCTTAGCACGCTGCCCTGTGGCACTACTTCGTTGACGACATGTTCTTACGTTGGGCCCTCCTGCGTAACTACAAAATTTTTTCGGTGATTCAGGAAGTCAGCGATCCAACGCAGTATCTTCCCTTGAATCCCTGTAACGCCAGGCCTTCCAGATCGTGAACGTGACTCACTGTGTCGTATGCTCGGTGGACATCAAGAATACAGCGACAATGATGTTTTCTTGCGTTCATTGGTTTTCCACATCTGTGACCAAATCCAGAATGCAGTCCATTGTGCATCTACCTCTCCTGAAGCCTGCAATGCTTTCTGGTAGTAGTTTTTTCTTGTCTTGCCACCATAAAATTCGTTCATTGATCATTTTTTTCATCACTTTTGAAAAACAACTTGCCAAACTAACCGGCCGAAACGAGTCCAACTGCATAGGGCTCTACCCTGCGTTTAGCAACGGTACTACTTTTGATATCTTCCAACTTTCCGGAACTTTTTCTTCTTGCCAATTTTTATTATAGAGGCACAACAGGTGTAATTTCTCTTTCTTGGAAAAATTAGCAAGAGCAGCGTATGTTACTCCATTTGTTTCTGGTGAACTTGTTCATTTTACTGAACACAGCACATATTGGAGCTCCTCTGGTGCTAAGCTGTCATCCAGATCTGATGAACTGATCGCAGAGAACTTCGTTACAACCGCCAAGCTGATTCTGCTGAGGATTTATATTCGCTTGTTTGGGTGTTCTCTCCATTTCTCAGAATAAGATCGCAGAATTCTTCGGCATTCACACGTTTGCTAACTCCTCGAGACAGCGGTAGAGCCTGTAGTGGTCTCGAGTAGACTACTGGCTGCCGGAGGGCACGTACCATGTTCTACAGTTGAGGCGCCGAGGTAAATTGAGAAAGTGAGGCACATAAATTATGCCACCTTTTGGTTGAAAGCTTCTGCAGTTAGTTATGCATTGCAGAATGTACTTTCTGTGCTACCTTGAAAGCTTATATATTACGCGACCTGCAATATCTTCTTTCAGATCGGCGTCGTAATGCCCGAAGCCTCTCATACTTAGCGTCAACACCCGAATACCCATCTGGAATGGGTGCTGCACGAGTTCCTTTTGTTAGAATATCTTCGATGCATACGTTTCTGCGTCAGAACATGTTTCAAGATTTTGTCTCTGTAGTTCTCGAAAGATTGCCCAATTTGTAATTCTTGTTGTGCGGTTATTTTTCGTTTTCTTTAACTTTGGGTGATTTATAAATACTGGCAAGTGGTAACTTCCTCTTGTATCAGCGTCTGCAGTCCAGTCTGCTCCAGCCACTATTTCAGAGGAGCACACAGTGATGTCTAGTACGCTGCAGTAGTTATGCCCCCGTAGAAACGTCGGAGAACCATCATTTAGTAGAGTGTAACCATGGTCTTCGCATATTTTTACTATAGCAGATCCCCTTACATTACAACGCCCACTACCCCACAATTCATTGTGCGCGTTAAAATCACCACATATAATTATGGGATCATGACCAGGTCTACACACTGCAGCCAACTCTGCGTATGAAACGTTTGCTTTAGATTGCACGTAAACACTAACTACAGTTACAGTAACGTTACCAAACTTCACCTTACATCTAACAAATTCCGGCGCATCTGTTTTTGAAGTAGCCACAAATGTCAGCGGAATATCGCGTCTCACACACATCACTCTGCTTTTAGCAGCAGGACGTTTTCTTGGTACACCACATAATTGGACAAACGAAAGTTAGTGGATACTCTTGTTTCGGAAATACACAAAATCGGAAACCCGTGCTGAGCGACGAATTTCCGAAAATCTCCACTCTTATTCTGCAAACCGTTGCAGTTCCACTGGAATATTGCACTTCTTTTGTACCAGTTAGATAGTCCGGTAGCCATGATAACGACAAGAGAAGATGCTCAACATCTAGCAGCAATTTCACATCTGGTTAAGATCCTGCTTGTGGCAGGAATCGTAGAATTGCTTTAAGAGCCGCAAAGATTATTGGCAAAATGACTTGCTCGTTTCCGGCTGTCTCCACCGAGATCGCATTTCTTGAAGAATTTTTTCTCAGCAAGCTGCTGTGACCCTTCCTTTTGGTAGTTAGTGGCTCGTTGGCTGTGTCTGGCCCGGCAGAAAGTTCCACTTCCGCATGTTCCTGGGCCCGGACTTCTTTGCCAACGCGATGTCTTTTAGCTGAGCGCTTCAATACTTCCGAGTAAGAGTCGTGGCGCCACTGTTTTGCATTTCTTTGTGCCGCAGGAACATGTTCGTCTATATCCGCATTGGGTGCTGGACCTCTTTGTATCTTATGGTACCCTTTTACAATTCTCTCTCTTTGTGCCGCTGATGCCAAACGGTTTCGAGAGCAGCCTGAAAATGACGCGGGATGTGGTCCAGCACAGTTGGCGCACTTAGGTTGAAGTTTCGAGGTGCATTCTTTGTAATCATGTGTACCCGCACATACCTTGCATCTGTTGGTTACCCTGAGAAGACGACGAAGTGTATTTCTGCCGAAAGCTGCCTATTTTGTTTGGTGTTTTTTGTGTGAATTTACGCTCTATCCGAGAATCATCGCTCTCCTGCGGGCAGCGATGGATCCAGGCCCCACCGTACGCAATCCTGACTTGGCGTCTCTTTCGACGTCAACCTCAAGGAAGCGCAACAGCCGGGAGGATGACAGCACCAGTGACAGCACTGAACTGTACACGGCGAGTAGTGAAGACAGCTACGACGATTTCATTCCTGCAGTGAAGCGTAAGGCTAAAAGAAGAATGATCGGCACGTCTTCGCCAGCTAGCGTCTCTACCGTGAAGGCGGCGTGCAGTTCTGAACGCCATACCATACTTTTTGTTCCTGTCGACTATTCGATCAACCTGAAGAACATGAACAGGTAAGTGATATCAACGCGTCTCGAAGCTATCGTGCCTAATGAGATAAAGGATATTAGACTCAACCCACGGAAGAATATCTTGGCCATAGACGTTGAGAACCCGGCTGCGCTACATACCCTGCGAACTTTCACGGAGCTTGGAGGCATCTATCTGAGAACTTACATTCCGCAGGATAGTGACACGACGACAGGCGTCATTTATGACGTTGATGTTTCCATACCGAACGCAGACCTTCCTGTTCTGATAAAGCCAGCTACTGGGGCAACGGACATATTGCAAGTATGCCGGCTTGGCAAATCCCGTTGCATCAAGGTGACCTTCAGAGGTGATTGCATACCATCTCATGTATAGGTTGTAATTTTCGTCACGTTGTCCGACCATACATACCAAGACAACTACAGTGCCACAACTGTCTAAAACTGGGTCATGTTAGTGCTGTGTGCAACGACAAGCAAGCATGCCCACGTTGTTCCGGACCCCACAAAGCAGAAGCTTGCCTAGCAACTCTCCTAAAATGCAGCAACTGCAACGGGAACCATGAGACCTCGTCCAAAGACTGCCCAGTACTGAAGAAAGAGAGGAGCATTTTGAGACAAACGGTTAAAAACGGATCTTCACGAAAGGAAGCGGTAACGGTTGTTCAACGACGGCGTACCCGTCGACGGCGGTGCTCGAATAAAAGAAAAAGCAGTCCTGTGGCGAAGGTGCCTTCACTAAGGTGCCACCGCCACCACCACCGCCGCCACGACCACAGAGACCTCCCCGCCCCCGCCACCAGGTGGGGTACGTCCAGAGGTGCCGGAAGACACTGTGGCTCTGCACAGAACATCCGGCTCTGACTGGCCCACTTTACCGCGGGTACACGTGTCTACGGAACCACAATATCGACAGTCAACAACGAATATGCCCCCACCAGGCAGTCTGTCCCCCCAAGAGGTGCAAGTTTTTTCTGTATAGAGGTAATTCATGAGTGTTATTCATACTTTATTGGATAGTGTACAGATCCCTGCCGCTAAATGCGCGCTGCAAATCTTGGACACATTAGAACCCGTTCTTGCCGGACTTCAGTAACAAGATGGCGCACCATAGACCGCATCAGCCTTTCCGAGAAAAAGTCAAGCGTGCTTCCATAATTCAGTGGAACGCAAGAGGTCTACATTCAAGAATGCCTGAGTTCAGACAATTCATTTTCGAAAATAGGTTTCCCATCATCATCATTTGTGAACCTCATTTTTCAAAGATACCTCATCTGTCGGGCTATGAATCGTTCGTTTCTTCATCCTGCATTGAGCGAAGTCAAGTTGCTGTGTACATCCGTAAAGAACTCACGTTCTCCAAAGAGTAGAGTCTCACAATGGAAATCACTACATGTGTCTATATGTTAAAAAGAAGAAGTTGTCGTTTACGCTGATAGGCGCATATATAGCGCCGTCAGGTCGACTAGATCGACAGATATTGAATGGTATATTTGCAACGACTCCAGCACCTTGGATATTGATGGGTGACTTCAACGCCCATCATCCATTGTGGGGAAGCATCAGGACAAATTGAAAAGGCACGGACCTAGTTGATCTCGCATCAGAGCCTGGGCTTCAGGTGCTGAATGACGGCAGCCCTACTTATCTCCGAGGAGTAACTTACAGCAGTTGCCTGGACTTGACATTAGTGTCGCATAGCATTGTCATGAAAGTTCAATGGTTCACAGATATTGAAACACATGGCAGCGACCATATCCCCACGTACGTGACAGTAAGAAATTTGGACGATTCTCCTTCCTCTGGAGATTCAAGACTTATTAACTGGGAAGAGTTTCAGATATTAGTGGAGAGCAAGTGCATGCACGAACCACCGGAATCCATTGAAGAAGTGATTAGTTGTGCAATGGAGACTTCCACGAAGATATGTTCGAAAGAATTGAGACGCACGGCACTCGACCAACAGTTGGAACAACTTCGAGCGGTCCGTCGACGTGCCGAAAGACGATACAGACGCACGAAATCTATCTCTGACCTCAGAGAATCCAGACGCATTCAGAAAAAAATCCAGCGTCTAATGCACAAACTTCATGAACAACAGTGGAAGAATTTTTGTGACTCGCTAGACCCTCGAAAGCCCTTGTCTCCCGTATGGAGGACTCTTCGAGGTATTCACTCGCATCCGCAACAGCGTCACCCCTTCGCCGCTCTGGCGCTACATCAAAGTCGCTCACAGCTTGATGTTTCTGGGAAATTTCGTGCACAGATCGCTGGCGACATCTCTATACCGATCGATCTATTGCCACAGGATGTTCCAGTCGCACGAGATCAGCAAATGGAGGTTGCATTCACCATGGAAGAACTTCATGCGGCATTGAACACATGCAGACGCTCATCGTCCCCAGGTCCGGATGGAGTGACCTATACTGTCCTATGTCACCCGAAGGCACCGCGCTGTCTCCTGGACATTTTCAATAAGTCTTGGCATGATGTAATCGTGCCTGATAAGTGGAAGTGTAGTCGTCTGGTGCCTTTGCTGAAGCCCGGAAAGTCTCCATTCGATTTGGCATCATACCTGCCTATAGCACTGGCAAGCTGCGTTGGCAAGGTCATGGAGAGGATGCTGCTTACACGCGTGGAATGGTACCTGAAACATTATATCATCTATCCTGATGCTATGGCTGGTTTTCGACGAGGTCGGTCCTCAGTTGACAGCGTTATTGACTTAGTGACCTCTGTTCAGCATCAGAAAGCTCAGAAGCGGCTGTCGGTAGCTTTGTTCTTAGACGTGAAGGGTGCCTATGACAACGTGACCCACGAGGCTGTTCTCAATGCTCTTGAAGCAGCTGAACTTGGAGGTCGGGTCTCTCAATGGGTAAGAAGCTACCTCACAAAGAGATCCATGTTCGTTGTAACTGAAGATGGGTCTACGGATAAGTATTTCACAAGTCGTGGGGTGCCACAAGGCGGTGTTTTGAGTCCAACACTTTTCAACCTGGTTCTCGTGGGGCTCACCGAAATGCTGCCACAGATATCTCTCTACGCTGACGATATCTGCATTTAGGCGTCCGGCGTGACATGGCCTCAAGTGCGCGCAAGAATACAGAAAACTGCAACAATGACATCGACATACCTTCGCCAGCAAGGTTTGACTATCGCCATAGAAAAATGCGCAGCGGTGGCGTTTTCACGCAAACCGATGTCTTTCTACCCATTGTGCATCGATGGAAGATCAATCCCATATAAGAGCACTCATAGATTCTTAGGCGTCATCGTAGATCGTGACATAACCTGGAGCCCGCATGTCACATACCTGAAGAAAAAGCTCATTGGCATTGAGAATGTATTCAAGTTCGTCGCCGGAAAATCATTGGGCCCATCCATACACTCCATGTTGCAGCTGTACACAGCCCTCTTTCTCGAAACTCTCCGGTACAGCCTTCCTGTCCTGTCCAACACGTGCGAGACTGACATCCGTGCACTGCAAAGCGTTCAAGCCCAAACACTTCGGACATGCCTTTTCCTTCCAAGATGCTCATCGACATTGTCAACTATTGTTATTGCACAAGAACAACCGGTCACAACGCAAATTATTGTCGAGACGCTGGGAGCACACATTCGGCATTTATCACGGCTACCGTCACATCATCTAGCGTGTTTGACAGCTCGGAGGCCCCATTCTTCGTACTGCGGTCTCGTGACAAAACATCAGGACATACTACCGCCTGGCTTCAAACTTGCGATGCATCCAGCAACTGCGCCATGGAGTCTTCGTCAACCTGACGTGCGCTTATCAGTTCCTGGAATCTTTAAGAAGGCACGCATGTCAACGCTAGCCCTGAAGCAATTGACTTTGCACCTGTTGGACGAAAGTTACTTCGACCGCATACATGTTTACACCGATGGCTCCACTAATTTCAACAGCTCCACAGGAGCAGTGGTTGTTCCATCTGAAAATGTGTTGCTTCAGTACAAGTTTTCTCACACCACGACGTCGACAGCAGCAGAGCTCGCAGCACTTCAAGGTCCAGTAAAGTACATTCTTCGCCAGCAACCTAAACAATGGGCCATCTTTTGCGACTCCAGGTCAGCCTTACAGTCACTACGGTTTGTTATGCAGCACGGGTTACATGAAGAATCAGTATATCAGATAAGGCACGACTACCACGAAGCGCTCACGGAAGGTCACGATATTGTATTTCAGTGGTTGCCGAGTCATTGCGGAATCGTCGGCAATGACCGCGCGGATGAAGCTGCTCGATCGGCTCATGACCAGGACTAACGCACGCCCATACCGCTCTTGACAACGGACGCTGCAAGGCTACTACAATCACTTGTTCGCCGTATATCTCTCCTACAATAGAATACGCAGGGTTTCTCCAACACGCACCTGTATTCGATCGACCCAAGCTTGCAACTTAGTTTGCCATCCGGGCTCCCACGATGAGCTGAAACTTTACTGTGTCGCATGAGGTTTGGCGTGGCATTTACAAATTCGTACTCTCGTCTCCTTGAAATGGCGAGCACTTCGGCATGCAACATATGCGCCTGCGAGGAAACGCTTGAGCACATTCTATATCATTGCCCAGCATACCAGACCGAACGACGTATTATGAAAGCCAAGCTCTGTCAGCTGGATTCACGGCCGCTTACAGAAGAGAAGATCCTGGGACCTTGGCCGACCGCTTCCCATACGCGCAAAGCCACGAAAGCCCTCTTATATTTTTTAAGGACCACCAAACTTCATGACCGCTTGTGAAAGAACTGTGCGAGGCCGTACTGTGTAGTCTCGAGCTGACTATTTATGCTTCTCTTTCTTACTCCTCTTCTTTTCTGTCTCTTTCTGTTCTATTATTCTCCTTTTCCCCCACCCCAAGTGTAGGGTAGCCAACCGAGCCAAGCTTGGTTAACCTCCCTGCCTTTCCTCTCTATTTATCTCTCTTTCTCTCTCTCTCTCTCTTGGTTACCCTGCAAGTCTTACCCTTATGCCCATATCTCTGGCAGTTGTAACACCTTACTGCCGGTTCAATGTATTCCTTTACAGTGTGAACCTTAAAGCCGAGAGCAACTCTTTTTGGCAATGGCATGACATGTCTAAACTGGAGTATTACATTACGTATAGGCTGCATTGTGGTACTTCTATCTTCATTTCATGCCCATCTCTTTTGTCGTGTGACTGAGATTACTCCAGCATCTTTAAGATATTCCAGTATGTCATAATCACTGTATTCGAGTGGAACATTTCTTATCTTTGCTAGGGTCTTCATGTAAGACTGAGGTATCATCACATGTACGGGCAATCCAGCAAGACTCTTGATCAGCAGCAACTTGTTTGCAGAGTACAAAGACCATACTCCAACACAAAAATTTCCGTCTCTGTTGATTCTTGATGATGTCACTTTCTAACTGATAGCACAGATTATCTCAGATGCCATGCGATTGGGATTCACCTTCCAGAAGGAGTCCTCGGCAGCGATTGGTCTGAACACCACCGGTATCCCCGTAGCTCGGTTCTTGTGATGGGTGACCACCGTGTAAGCTCCCTCGTCTTCCTTGGGTGCTTCTGTATCCATCTGTATCATGCCATTCAGCGAGTACGTCGATGTGGTGTCATCGTTGTCAACCTCTCCTTCCTCCTCTGTACGCCTCTTCTTACACTACGAGGCCTCGCTGTTCTCTGTATGGGACGACAATATTGTTCCTGAGCCTGCAGCAACTTGAAGTCGAGCGGGATGGATAAGTGGTGCTCCGCTTGGCGCTAGCGGTATCTCGTTGTCCCCCATACCAAGGCTTTGCCAGGTATGAGGCACGGTCCCGCTAAGGGGCAATTCTGATCGCGATGCATAGTGAAACTCCGACTCACCGATGTTTAGCTGCCACTCTGGAGACAGTCCACCCACCGCACACACCGTAAAAAAATCCCGAACTCAATATAATAACTGAATTAAGACAGCCAAATGAAGCTACGGGCTTCTTCCATTCACTTTTTTTCCTCTGGAGTGTTCACTAGATGGACGCATGGACAAAATCATGGATCGACGAACAGACACACTAGCAGGACAGACGCATAGACGGACGCGTAAAGCGAGTATGTGCCATAGGGTATGCGAGATGGCGGCACTTGAAGGGTTCACTAGCTGGACGCAAGGACGGACACATGGACAGATGTACACAAGAGCAGATTGACGGACCAATAGACGTACGCTTAAAGGATGTATGTGCCACAGGGTATGCAAGGTGGCGTTATTTGAAGTGTTCTCTAGATGGACGCATAGACGGACGGAAAGACATACTTGCGAACGGACGGATGGATAGACGGACGCATAAAGCGGATATGTGCCACGGGGTATGCGAGATGGCGTTTTTCGAGTGATCACTACATGGCAGCATAGACGGACGCATGGACGGATGGACAGACAGACTAGCAGACGGACGTACGAATAGACGGACGCGTAAAGCGGGTATGTGCCACAGGGTATGCGAGATGGTCGTACTTGGAGTTTTCACTAGCTGGACGAACGGGCGGATACATCGACGGACAGAACGACATAGCAGACAGATAGACAGATAGACGGACACATAATACGGGTGTGTGCCACAGGGTATGCGAGAGGGCGGTACTTATAGTAATTACTAGATGGATGCACAGATGGATGGATGGACAGACAGACAAGCAAACGGACGTATAGATAGACGGACGCGTAAAGCGGGTATGTGGCACAGGGTACGCGAGATGGCGGTACTTGGAGGGTTCACTAGACGGACGCATGGACGGACGCATGAACGGACAGGCAAGCAGAATAGCAGAAGAACGGACAGACAGATGGGTGCTCAAAGCGGGTATGTGCCACAGATTATGCGAGATACGAGATGGCTGTACTTGCAGTGTTCACTAGGTGGACGCATGGATGGACGCATGGACAGACGGACAGACGGAATAGGAGACGGACACACGCATAAAGCGGGAAGAAAGGAAGGAAAATAGAGGGAAAAGAAGGGCAAGGAGGTTAACCAGCCTATAGACAGCCGGTTTGCTACCCTGCGCATGGGAGAGGGATGGGGGAGATGAAAGAGAGCGGAGAGGGGAGATAGAAACAGCACATTCGGCAGCACCGCGCGCACACTCAGTCATAGTCCAGTCTTGTCTTTCGCGGTGTGTGACATTGCTGTTACAGTCGCTTGTTCAAGTCGGTGTCGCGTAGGAATTTCAACAGAGCCTTCGTCGCCTTCTGTTGCAAGGTCTTCTCTTGGGCACTTGACAGAATAGTGTCCACAGACATTTGGCTGTTGTCGATGCGCGCAAAAGCAGACGCCAGTGATTGTCTCTGGATTTCATACACTGGACAGTCACACAGGATGTGTTGTAGCGTCTCTTCGCAATGACAGGCATCGCAGAGAGCTTTGTCGGCCATTCCTATGACAAAGGAGTAAGATTTTGTAAATGCCACTCCTAGCCATAAGCGATGAAGAAGGGTGCCTTCTCTTAGGTCGAGTCCAGTGGGCATGCGGAGAGCCATCAAAGAGGACAGGTGGTGTTGACGATTCGTATCGATGCTTGGTGGGCACCATAGTGAAAACGTGATTTCACGCGCAAGTCGTCGAAGATTACTGGCAGCATCAATCCTCGAAAGTGTTATGGCTTCTTCTCGTGTTCCTTCAAGGGCTGCCCGCGCGGCAGTATCAGCATGTTCGTTTCCTATGATGCCGCAGTGACTTGGCAGCCATTGAAGCGTCACATGATGCCCTTTCTCGAGTAAAGTGTGGAGAAGGCATCGAATTTCAAAAACAAGCTGTTAGTACGGGCCGCGACGCAGTGCTTAGAGCACAGATTGAAGGGTAGCCCTTGAGTCGCTGAAAATCGACCATTGTTGCGGTGGTTCTCGATTGACCACACAAAGTGCAGCGCGCAAAGCAGCTAGTTCCGCTGCTGTAGATTGCGTGGAGTGGTTAGTCCTAAAGCTGATGGTAAAACCTCTTGCTGGGATAACTACTGCCCCTGACGAACACTGGTGGTTCATGGAACCATCGGTGTATACATGTATGCTGTCTGAATATTTCTCGTGCAAAAGAAGGAGAGACAGTTGTTTCAGCACGGGCGACGAAAACTCAGATTTCCTCCGGATCCCTGGTACACTAAGATGCACTGTGGGTCGAATAAGACACCAAGGTGATATGGATGGTTTAAATGTAGGAGTGAAGCCCGAGGGAAGTTTATCGTTGTCTTTCACGATAATTTTGGCGAACGATGCTTGGCGCCTCTCTGAAGGCAACAGTGCAAGGTGATGGCCGGGGGCACGTGCGAAGTGTCGGATGTGCGTTCTCAGGACTTCTACAACAATGTGAGTTTGTATCGGATAGTCACCAGCAATTTCAATTGTTGCTTCTGTTGACGTACATCTGGGCAGACCGAGGCAAACTCTCAGCGCTTGGGCTTGTACTGCCTGTAAAACACGAACATTGGTTTTGCAGGTATTGCTAAGCACGGGCAAGCTATATCTGAGGAAACCGAGAAACAGGGCTCTGTAGAGCTCCATCAGATAAAGCGGGAATGTGCCACAGCGTATACGAGATGCCAGATGGTGGTACTTGGTATATTTACTAGACGCACGCACGGACACACGCGTGGGCGGACAGACAGACTAGCAGATGGACGGAGGGATAGACGTGCTAGTTAGGCGGGCATGTGCCACAGGTGATGCGAGTTGGCGGTACTTGGAGTGTTCACTAGATGGATGCATGGACGGACGCATGGGCGGACAGACAGACAGACTAGCAGACGAATTGACGGATAGATGGACGCGTAAAGCGGGTATGAGGAGCGGGGTATGCGAGAAGCGAGATGATGGTAGGTTGTGTGTTCACTAGAAACACCCAGGAGGGACGCATGGGTGGACAGACAGACACACTAGCAGATAGACGGACGGATAGACGGACGCGTAAAGCGTGTATGTGCCACAGGGTGTGCGAGGTGGCGGTACCTGGAGTGTTCACTAGATGAACGCATGGACGGACGGACAGACAGACTAGCAGACGGAAGGACGGATAGACGGATGCTTAAAGCGGGTATGTGCCACAGGGTATGCGAGATGCCGGATGGCGGTATTTGCAGTGTTCAACAGCGTTGTGCCCGAACGTATGGATGGTCGGACAGACAGACTAGCAGACGGACGGACTATTAGACGGACGCCTAAAGCGGATATGTGCCACAGGGTGTGCGACATGGCGGTACTTGGAGTTTTCACTAGATGGACGTACGGATAAACGCAAAGGAACAGGCAAGCAGAGTAGCAGATAAATGGAGAGGTAGATGGACGCGTGAAGCGGGTAACTGCCACAGAGCATGCGAGAGGCGAGATGGCTGTACTTGCAGTGTTCACTAGCTGAACGCACGGACGGACGTATGAACGGACGGACAGACAAAATAGCAGACGGACGGAAGCGTAAAGCGAGATTGTGCAACAGCTTATAGCAGATGCGAGATGGTGGTACTTGGTGTATTCCCTAGATTCACGCATGGACGGACATGTTGGCGGACGGACAGACAGACTAGCAGATGGACGGAGGGATAGACAGACTCGTAACGCGGGTATGTGCCACAGCTTATGCGATATGGCAGTACTTGGAGTGTTCACTAGAAGGACGCATGGAGGGACACTTGGGCAGACAGAGAGACAGACCAGCAGACGGATTGACGAATAGATCGACGCGTATTGTGGGTATGTGCAACGGGATATGCGGGAGGCGAGATGGTTGTACTTGGTGTGTTTGTGGGTATGTGCAACGGGATATGCGAGAGGCGAGATGGTTGTACTTGGTGTGTTCACTAGATGCACCCACGGATGGACGCATGGGCGGACCGACAGACAGACTAGCAGATGGACGGACGTGTAAAGCCTGTATGTGCCACAGGGTGTGCGAGGTGGCAGTACTTGTGGTGTTCACTAGATGGACGCATGGACGAAAGCATGGATCGCCGGACAGACAGACTAGCAGAAGGACAGACGGATAAACGGACGCGTAAAGCGGGTATGTGCCACATGGTATGCGAGATGGCGGTATTTGGAGGGTTTCATTTCAACTCATTTCACTTTATTTTCAATTCCAACATCATACATATAAAAACTGTTTGGAAGCATAGCCACAGGCTAGAATAGGGTCCAATGATGCGATACAAAATGGCACAGTATCCGAACGATAGCACAAGGCAGCAATAGCACATCTAGCAAAACAATAGAACAAGGCATGAACCTGGATACAAGATGCTCACCATTGCGGATATAGTAAAGAAGAATAGGCATTGTACAGACAGATATATTCAGATAATTGAACTTGGGTAAGATAACATAAACATGTAATTTTTATACACAGAAAAGAAAGGCAAAGAGTAATAATAACTACGCAGTAGACTTTCGCTGGACGTAGTGATACTTATATCCAAGAGTTGAACGATTTTGTTAGTATGAGGGGGTTACGGAGACACATTAGGGATTGCAAGAAAGTGTTTTTTTTTATTTTCAGAGGAAAGTTAATAACCGATTTTATATCCCGGGGCAATCTATTCCAGATTTCGGTACCGATGAACTGCAGACGCCGTTATCCATAGACGTTGCTCGTGGGAGGAAGGTTAAAATTACCGGCAGCAGCATTCTTCGTAGGGCGGGATGACGAGCAAAGAATGAACGAATGAACAGGACGGTTATACCTTATGATATTATTAATGGCAATGGCTGTTCTCTGTTGACGCAAACTGCCCATTGGTAAAATTTTTAGTTTGCCAAACAGGGGTGCGCTGGGATGATCGTGGCTTGAGTGCGTTATTATTCTTAGTGAGCGCTTCTGTAGTTTTCGTGAAGGTTCCAGGTATGTAGTGTAAGTCCTACCCAATGAATCAATTCAGGAGGACAGAGGACAGTGGATGAGACAAAAGTACAAGATCCGTAATATTGCAATGTCGAAATAATTTCTCGCTTGCAACAATGCCTGACAGCCCGAAGATAACCTCCAGCACACTGATTTATATTCGGTTGCCAGTAGATTGTCGATAACTACACACCTATGTATGTAAATGAATTGATGCGTTCGAGTGCATAATTATTAATCTTTATTTGAGTGCTGTCTAGATTTATTGGCATATGTCGGGAATGGATTATCTAATACTTTGTTTTTTCGCGTACGGTTAGATTTTTACTTGACCCATTGTAATATATTCGCTAGTTCAGCATTTGTTTTTGTTTCAGCTTCTTGCATATTTTCCCCGCAACAATTAAAGCTGCATCATCCACGTACAAAAGTAGCTCTAGGTTCACTAGCTGGACGAAAGGACGGAGACATGGACGAATGGAAAGACTAGCAGAGTGACGGACCGATAGACGGATGCTTAAAGCGTGTATTTGCCACAGGCTATGCAAGGTGCCGGTATTTGGAGTGTTCACTAGATGGACGCATGGACGGAGGGACAGACAGACTAGCAGACGGACGGATGGATAGACGGACGCGTAGAGCGGGTATGTGCCACAGGGTATGTGAGATGCGAGATCGTGGTACTTAGAGTGTTCACTAGATGGATGTAAAGACGGACGGAAAGACAGACTTGCAAACAGATGGACGGATAGACGGATGCATGAAGCGGATATGTGCCACAGGGTATGCGAAATGGCGTAGTTCTAACGTTCACTACATGGCAGCATTGATGGACATATGGACGGACGGAATACAAACTAGCAGACGGACGAACAATAGACGGACGCGTAAAGTGGGTATGTGCCACAGGGTATGCGAGATGGTGGTACTTGGAGTGTTCACTAGCTAAACGCACGGGTGGGCGCATGGATGGACGGAAAGACATAGCAGACCGATGGACGGATAGACGGACGCATAATACGGGTGTGTGCCACAGGGTATGCAAGATGACGGTACTACGAGTGTTCACTAGATGGATGCACGAATGAATGGATGGACAGACAGACTGGCAAACGGACGGATAGATAGACAGACGCTTAAAGCGGGTATGTGGCACATGGTATGCGAGATGGCGGTACTTGGAGTCTTTACTAGATGGCCGCATGGATAGACGCATGAACGGACAGGGAAGCAGAGTGGCAGAAGAAAGGACACATAGATGGACGCGTAAAGCGGGTATGTCCCACAGACTATGCGAGATGCGAGATGGCTGTACTTCCAGTGTTAATTAGCTGGACGCACGGACGCACGCATGGGCGGACGGAAAGACAGAATAGAAGACGGGCGGACGCGTAAAGCGGGTATGTGCCACAGCGCATACGAGATGCGAGATGGTGGTACTTGGTGTATTCACTAGATGCGCGCACGGACGCACGCGTGAGCGGACGGACAGGCAGACTAGCAGATGGACGGACGGATAGACAGACGCGTAAAGCGGGTATGTGCCACAGGTTATGCGAGATAGCGGTACATGGAGTGTTCACTAGATAGACGCATGGATGGACGCATGGGAGGACAGACAGACAGACTAGCAGACGAATTGAAGGATAGATGGACGCGTAAAGCGGGTATGTGCAACGGGGTATGCGAGAAGCGTGTTCACTAGAGGCACCCACAGACGGACGCATGGGCGAACAGACAGACAGACTTGCAGACGGACAGACGGATATCCGGATGCGTAAAGCGGGTATGTGCCACAGGGTATGTGAGATGCGAGATGGCGATACTTGTAAAGTACACTAGATGGGCAAGAAATGAAGATGGTAGTGCCACAATGCAGCCCATACGTAATGTAATACTCCATTTTAGGCATGACATGCCATTGCCAAAAAGAGTTGCTCGCGGCTTTACGGTTCACACTGTCGAGGAATACATTGAGCCGGCGGTAAGGTGTTACAACTGCCAGAGATATGGGCATAAGGCTAAGACTTGCAGGGGAAGCAACCGATGCAAGGTATGCGGGCACACATGATTACAAAGAATGCACCTCGAAGCGTCAACCTAATTGTGCCAACTGTGCTGGACCACATCTGTCGTCGTTCTCAGGCTGCTCTCGAAACCGTTTGGCATCAGCGGCACAACGAGAGAGAATTGTAAAAGGGTACCATAGGATAAAAAGAGGTCCAGCACCCAATGCGGATATAGTCAAAGATGTCCCTGCGGCACAAAGAAATGCAAAACAGTGGCGCCACGACTCTTACTCGGAAGTAATGAAGCGCACAGCACCAAAACATCCCGTTGGCAAAGAAGTCCGGGCCCAGGAACATGCTGAAGTGGAACTTTCTGCTGGGCCAGACACAGCCAAGGAGCCACTGACTACCAAAGAAAGGGTCACAGCAGCTTGCTGAGGAAAAATTCGTCAAGAAATGCGACCTCGGCGGAGACAGCCAGAAACGAGCAAGCCATTTTGCCAATAATCATTGCGGCTCTTAAAGCAATTCTACTATCCCTGCCACAAGCAGGTTCTTTACCAGTAGTGAAGTTGCTGCTAGATGTTGAGCATCTTCTCTTGTTGTAATCATGGCTACCGTACTATCTAACTGGTACAAAAGAGAGAGAGAGAGAGAGAGAGAGAGAGAGAGATAAAGTTACAAGGAAAGGCAGGGAGGTTAACCAGACGCACATCCGGTTTGCTACCCTGCACTGGTACAAAAAAAAGTGCAATATTCCAGTGGAACTGCAACGGTTGGCAGAATAAGAGTGAAGATTTTCGGAAATTCGTCGCTCAGCACGGGTTTCCGATTTTGTGTTTTTCCGAAACACGAGTATCCACTAACTTTCGCTTGTCCAATTATGTGGTGTACCAAGCAGAACATCCTGCTGCAAAAAGCAGAGTGATGTTGTGTGTGAGACGCGATATTCCGTTGACACTTGTGGCTACTTCAAAATCAAATGCGCCGGAATTTGTTAGATGCAAGGTGAAGTTTGGTAACGTTACTGTAACTGTAGTTAGTGTTTACGTGCAATCTAAAGCAAACATTTCATACGCAGAGTTGGCTGCAGTGTGTAGACCTGATCATGATCCCATAATTATATGTGGTGATTTTAACGCGCACTATGAATTGTGGGGTAGTGAGCGTAGTAGTGTAAGGGGATCTGCTATAGTAAAAATATGCGGAGATTATGGTTACACTAAACTAAATGATGGTTGTCTGACGTTTTACGGGGGCATAACTACTGCCGCGTACTAGAGATCACTGTGTCCTCCTCTGAATTAGCGGCTGGAGCAGACTGGACTGCAGATGCTCATACAAGAGGAAGTGACCACTTGCCAGTATTCATATATCACCCAAAATTGAAGAAAACGAGAAATAACCACACAACAAGAATTAAAAATTGAGCAATCTGAGCAATCTTTCGAGAACTACAGAGACAAAATCTTGAACCTTGTTCTGACGCAGAAACGTATTCATCGAAGCTAAAAAAATTTCTAACAAAAGCAACTCGTGCAGTACCCATTCCAGATGGGTATTCGGGTGTTGACGCTGAATATGAGAGGCTTCGGGCAATACGACGCCGATCTGAAAGAAGAGGTCGCAGGTCGGGTAATTTAGAAGATTTCAAGGTTGCACAGAAAGTACATTCTCCAATGCATAACCATTTGCCGAAGCTTTCAACCAAAAGATGGCAAGATTTATGTGCCTCACTTTTTTCATTTACCTCGGCGCCCACACGGTGGAACTTGGTACGCGCCCTGCGACAGCCATTAGTCCACTCGAGACCACTACAGGCTCTAGCGCTGTCTCGAGGAGTTAGTGAACATGTGATTGCCGCAGAATTTTGCGATCTTATACTAAGAAATGAAGAGACCCCCCAAACTAGCGAATATAAATCCTCGGCAGAAGAAGCTTCGGCGGTTGTACATAGTTCTCTGCGATGAGTTCATCAGATCTGGATGACAGCTTCCCACCAGAGGAGCTCCAATATGTTCTGTCTTCAGTAAAACGAACAAGTTCACCAGGAACAGGTGGAGTTACATACGCTGCTCTTGCTAATTTGTGCAAAAAAGGAAAATTACACCTGTTGGACGTCTATAGGAAAAGTTGGAAAAAAAGAAAGACTTCCGGAAAGTAGGAAGATATCAAAAGTAGTACCGTTGCTAAAGCCAGGGAAGAGCCCTATGCAGTTGGACTCGTTTAGGCCGGTTAGTTTGACAAGTTGTTTTTCAACAGTGATAGAAAAATGATCAATGAACGAATTTTATGGTGGCAAGACATAAAAACTACTACCAGAAAGCATAGCCGGCTTCAGAAGAGGTAGATGCACAATGGAATGCATTCGGGATTTGGTCACAGATGTGGAAAACCAACGAACGCAAAGAAACATCACTGTCGCTGTATTCCTTGAAGTCCGCCGAGCATACGACACAGTGAGTCACGTTCAAGTTAGGGAAAACTTGGCGTTACAGGGATTCAAGGGCAAGAAACTTTGTTGGATCGCTGACTTCCTGAATCACCGGAAAATTTTTGTAGTTACGCAGGAGGGCCCAACGTCAGAACATGTCGTTAACCAAGGAGCACCACAGGGCAGCGTGCTGAGCCCTACTCTCTTTATTGCAGTCATGGTGCAGCTCCCGTATAATCTTCCACCTAACATAAGATGTTCAATATGTGCTGATGATATAAGTATATGGACGTCAGGTTCATCGTTTTTGGATGTACAACAAAGTCTACAAGAAGGATTGGATTATGTAGACCATTTTCTAAAAAAAAAAGAGGTATCGCACTGAGTCTGGCTAAAACAGCTATACTTCTGTTTACATTAAAAAGACCTGGAAATTTCCAGATTATTCTGCAAAATCAGCCTATACAAATGGTTAAAACTCATAAATTCTTGGGAGTAATTTTAGACTGGAGACTAACATGGTCGCCTCATGTCCAGTCCCTGGAACAAAAAGTGAATCAGGCCATTCGAATCCTCCGGCATCTCTGCGGGGCCAAATGGGGTGGTACTACAAAGTCGTTATTAGCCCTACATGTTGCCTAGATACGCCCCATCGTAACTTACTCAATGGCTCTGCTGCACGGACTACCAGCCTCCACCGAAAGGAGACTTCACTTCTTATTGGCAAGGAGCTTGAGGGTATGTCTGGGCTTACCACGGTCAACTTTCAGTGTTTTAGTGTATGCGGAGGCTCGAGAGCCTTCTTCGGCAGTACTGCGAACTAAAGAAACATCTCAAAATTTATTTAGAATTTTCACGCAACATGAAAGTCATTTTTTATCTGGTGCACTAAAACAAAAGATGGCAACGAGAAAACAGTATACTATATCATCATTTCAAGCAGTAGTACCAGAATTTAAACAATGGAAACCTTAAAAACCACCTTGGACGCTGGCACTCTTCAACGTTATCCTTGAAATAGACGGCATAGAAAAGAAAGCAGACATGGCACCTCTTGTAGCAGTACAATTGGTACTTCATCAGCTTCATGTAATGCAATAATGAAAAAACAAAGATATATACAGACGGATCATGCACAGAAGAAGCGTCAGCCTGTGCGGTCTTAATACCCGAAATTCAGAAAAAGAAGATGTACAAATTATCGCACAAATCTCCATCGACGACAGAAGAATTGGTGGCTATCTTTGAATCAGTTAAGATATCTGCGAGAATCCTGAGCCACGAGATTGGGTAATATGCACTGATAGCAAACGTGCTCTTCAGCTAATCAGGAATGTGAGATCACCTTACAAAATGGTGAAATAGCACAATGTATCGCAGAAGCTGTGGAATATGCCTCATCGCAGGGTCACAAGTTCGTAATCCAATGGATACCCAGCCACATTAGAATAGAGGAAAATGAAGATGCTGATAGTCTCGCGAAGAAAACATTGAAGGAAGGACGGGATTGCGCAATCCCTATGTCTGGGGCGGAAAATCGACATTTTATATCGCAAGGAGCTAACCATTGTTCGATGGAGAAGTGGTTTAAGAGCCCTAAGTCGAAGGAAACGGTACTTTATGAAGTTGATCCACACAGAACATTTTCCATAGCGACAGACCTCTCATGACACCTAGAGACATTAATCCACCGTCTTCGATTGGAAGTAGCATACACAAACAACTTCCTGCACAAGATACATTGATCCAACTCACCGGAATGCCATTGTGGTCATGCCGAAGAAAATGTTCACCATATTTTTTTGGTATGCGTTAAATACGCGAATGAAAGAGGAAAATTAAAGAACAAATTAGCAAGTTTGGACAGATGGCCCCTCACAATAAAGAAACTACTTGGACCATGGCCTGAGATGCATCTCCAGAAAAAGGCAATTATTTTCCTGACAGACTTTTTAGTGGAGACCGGACTGGACAAGCGCCTATGACACACAGCCAGAGATGGGTATACTTAAAATGTGGTCTTGTATATACTGACAAGAGAATAGCAAGGTGCGCGTGTAAATAGTTTATGACTGTGTGAACTGCGCGAAGAAAACTGTGTAGTGGCATGATATTTGAACTGGTTTCAGTGTGCTATTATGTTTTTTTCTTTTCCGTATTGTTAATTTTTAGGAACCGTTCTGTAATATTATTTTATATTTCGCTGCTTAACTTTGCGATATGGAGTTGCCGAGGCAATAGGCACCTCAACCTCTCCACAGCAAAACAGTTAAAACAGATCAGAACAGAACAAAACACTATATGGATGCATGGACGGATGCATTCACGGCCAGACAGACAGACTAGCAGACGGAAGGACGGATAGATGGACGCGTAAAGCAGGTGTGTGCCACAGTGAATGCGAGATGCGAGATGGCGTTACTTGGCGGGTTCACTAGATGGACGCGCGGACGGACTCATGGACGGACGGACAGACAGACTAGCAGACGTGCGGATGGATAGACGGACGCGTAAAGCGGGTATGTGCCACAGGTTATGCGAGATGGCGGTACTTGGAGTGTTCACTAGATGAGCGTAAGGATGGACGGAAAGACAGACTTGCAAATGGACGGACGGATAGACGGACGCATAAAGCGGATATGTGCCACGGGGTATGCGAGATGGCGTACTTCGAGTGTTCACTGCATGGTAGCATAGACGGACGCATGGACGGACGGACAGACAGAATAGCAGACAGACGTACGGATAGACGGACGCGTAAAGCGGGTATGTGCAACAGGGTATGCGAGAAGGTGGTACTTGGATCATTCACTAGCTGGACGCACGGGCGGTCGCATCGACGGACGGACAGACATAGGAGGCCAACGGACGGATAGACGGACGCATAATACGGGTGTGTGCCACAGGGTATGCGAGATGGCGGTACTTGGAGTGTTTACTAGATGGATGCACAGATGGATGGATGGACAGACAGACAGACTAGCAAACGGAAGGACAGATAGACGGACGCGTAACACGGGTATGTGGTACAGGATATGAGAGATTGTGGTACTTGGAATGTTCACTCGATGGACGCATGGATGGATGCATCGGCGGACAGACAGACAGACTAGCAGACAGATTGACGGATGGATGGACGCGTAAAGCGGGTATGTGCGACGGGGTATGCGAGAGCCGAAATTGTGGTAGTTGATGTGTTCACTAGAAGCACGTACGGACGGACGCATGGCCGGACAGACAGACGCACTAGCAGATGGACGGACGTATAGACGGACGCGTAAAGCGTATATGTGCCACAGGGTGTGCGAGGTGGCGGTACCTAGAGTGTTCACTAGATGAAGGCATGGACGGACGGACAGACAGACTAGCAGATGGACGGACGGATAGACCGATGCCTAAAGCGGGTATGTGCCACAGGGTATGCGAGATGCGAGATGGCGGTACTTGCAGTGTTCAATAGCGTGACGGACGGATGGGCTGACATAGTACACGTATGGACGGATAGACGGACGCGTTAGGCGGGTATCTGACACAGGGTATGCGAGGTGGCGGTACTTGAAGAGTTCACTAGATGGCCGCTAGGACAGACGCATGGACGGACGGAGAGGCATATAAGACTGACGTACGGATAGACGTGTGCGTAAAGAGGGTATGTGCCACAGGGAATGCGAGATTCGAGGTGGCAGTACTTGGAGTGTTCACTAGGTGGACACACGGATGGACGCAAGGAAGGACGGACAGACAGACTAGCAGACGAATGGACTGATAGACGGACACGTAAAGCGGATATGTGCCACAGGGTATGCGAGATGGCGGTACTTGGAGTGTTCACTAGATGGACGCACGGACGGACGCATGAATCGACAGGCAAGCAGAGTAGCAGATAAACGGACAGATAGATGGACGCGTAAATAGGGTATGTGCCACAGAGTATGCGAGATGCGAGATGACTGTACTTGCGGTGGTCACTAGCTGGACGCACGGACGGACGCATGGTCGGTCGGACAGACAGAATAGCACATCGACGGATGCGTAAAGCGGGAATGTGCCACAGCGTATACGAGGAGCGAGATGGTGGTACTTGGTGTATTCACTAGACGCACGCACCGACGGACGCGTGGACGGATAGACAGACAGACTAGCAGATGGATGGAGGGATAGACGGTCTGGTAAAGCGGGTATGTGCCATAGGTTATGCGAGATGGCAGCACATGGAGTGTTCACTAGATGGACGCATGGACGAAAGCATGGATCGCCGGACAGACAGACTAGCAGAAGGACAGACGGATAGACGGACGCGTAAAGCGGGTATGTGCCACAGGGTATGCGAGATGGTGGTGAACGAATGTTATGGTGGCAAGACATAAAAAGCTACTACCAGAAGGCATAGCCGGCTTCAGAAGGGGTAGATGCGGAATGGACTGCATTCTGGATTTGGTCACCGATGTGGAAAACCAACGAACACAAGGAAACATCACTGTCGCTGTATTTCTTGATGTCCACCGAGCATACGACACAATGAGTCACGTTCACTTTCTGGAAGGGCTGACGTTACAGGGATTGAAGGCAAGATACTGCGTTGGATCGCTGACTTCCTGAAGCAACGGAAAATTTTTGTGGTTACGCAGGAGGGCCCAACATCAGAACACATGGTCAATCAAGTAGTACTACAGGGCAGCGTGCTAAGCCGTACTCTCTTTAATGCAGTCATGTCGCAGCTTCCGTGTAATCTTCCACCTAACATCAGATGTTCAGTATATGCTGATGTTATAAGTGTATGGACTTCTGGTTCATCGTCTTTGGATGTACAACAAACTCTACAAAAAGGATTGGATTATGTAGACCGTTTTCTAAAAAAGAAGAGGTATGGCACTGAGTCTGGCTAAAAGAGCCATACTTCTGTTTACATTAAAAAGACCTGGCAATTTCCAGATTATTGTGTAAAATCAGCCTATTCGAATAGTTAAAACTCATGAATTCTAGGGAGTAATTTTAGACCGGAGACTAACATGGTCGCCTCATGTCCAGTCTATGGAACAAAAAGGGAATCAGGCCATTCGAATCCTCCGGCATCTCTGCGGGGACAAATGGGGTAGTACTACAGAGTCGTTATTAGCCCTATATGTTGCCTGGATACGCCCCATCGTAACTTACTGAATGTCTCTGCTGCACGGACTCCCAGCCTCCACCGGAAGGAGACTTCACTTTTTATTGGCAAGGAGCTTGAGGGTATGTCTGGGTTTACCGCGGTCAACTTCCGGTGCTTTAGTGCATGCAGATGCTCGAGAGCCACCTTTGGCAGTACTGCGAACTAAAGAAACATCTCGAAATTTATTTAGAATTGTCACGCAACATGAAAGTCATTTTTTATCTGGTGCACTAACACAAAGGACCGCAACGAGACTACAGGATACTATATCATCATTTCAAGCAGTAGTACTGGAGTTTAAACAATGAAAACTTTCAAAACCACCTTGGACGCTGCCACTTCTCAACGTTATCCGTGAAATAGACGGCATAGAAAAGAAAGCAGACATGGCACCTTTGTAGCGGCACAGTTGGTACTTCATCAGCTTCATGTTATGGAATGATGAAAAAAGCAAGATATATACAGACGAATCATGCACAGAAGAAGCGTCAGCCTGTGCGGTCTTAATACCCGAAATTCAGAAAAAGAAAATGTACAAATTATCGCACAAATCGTCATTGACTACAGAAGAATTGGTGGCTATCTTTGAATCAGTTAAGCTTATCTGCGAGAATCTTGAGCCACGAAAATGGGTAATATCCACTGATAGCAAACCTGCACTTCAGCTAATCAGAAATGTGAGATCACCTTACAAAAAGGTGAAATAGCACAATGTATCGCAGAAACTGTGGAATATGCCTCATCGCAGGGTCACGACATCGTATTCCAATGGATACCCAGCCACATTGGAATAGAGGGAAATGAAGATGCAGATAGTCTCGCGAAGAAAGCATTAAAGGAAGGACGGGATTGCGCAATTCCTATGTCTGGGACGGATATTCGACATTTTATATCGCAAGGAGCTAACCATTGTTCGATGGAGAAGTGGTTTGAGAGCCCTAAATGAAAGGAAACAGTACTTTATGAAGTTGATCCACAAAGAACATTTTCCATAGCGACAGATCTTCCACGACGCCTGGAGACATTAATGTACCGTCTTCGATTGGAAGTAGCATATACAAACAACTTCCTGCACAAGATACATCGATCCAACTCACCGGAATGCGATTGTGGTCATGCAGAAGAAAATGTTCGCCATATTCTGGTGGAGTGTGTTAAATACGCGAATGAAAGAGAAAAAGTAAAGAACCGATCAGCAAGTTTGGACAGACAGCCCCTCACAATAAAGAAGCTACTTGGACCATGGCTGGAGATGTTCTCCAGAAAAAGGCAATAATCTTCCTGAAAGACTTTTTAGTGGAGACCGGACTGGACAAGCGCCTATAACTGACAGCCAGAGATGGGTATTATATAAAATGTTGTCATGTATATACTGGCATTAGATTAGCAAGGTGTGCGCGTAAGTAGTCTTATGACTGTGAACTGCGCGAAAAAAATTGTGTATTGGCATGATATTTGAACTGATTTCAGTGTGCTATTATGTTTTTTTCTTTTCCGTATTGTTAATTTTTGGGTACCGTTCTGTATTATTATTTTATTTTTCGCTGCAGGACTTTGTGATATGGAGTAGCCGAGGCAATAGGCACCTCAACCTCTCCACAGCAAAACAGTTAAAATAAAACAGAACAGAACAGAGATGGTGATATTTGGAGGGTTTCATTTCATTTCACTTTATTTTCAATTCCAACATGATAGGTAAAAAAAACTGTTTGGACCCGTAGCCAAAGGCTAGATTAGGGTCCAATGATGCGATACAATATTGCACAGTACCCAAACGATAGCACAAGGCAACAATAGCACATGTAGCAAAACAATAGAACAAGGCGTTGAACCTGGTTACCATATGCTAAACATTGCGGATATAGTAAAGAAGGTTAGGCATTGTACATACAGATATATTCAGATACTCGAACTTTGGTAAGATAACAGAAACTTGTAATTTTCATACACAAAAAAGAAAGGTAATGAGTAATTACAACTATGCAGTAAACTTTCGCTGGACGTAGTGATACTTATATACAAGAGTTGAACGATTTTGTTACTAATAAGGGGGCTACGGAAGGCGATGATCGCCAAAATAAACGTCGGATCCCAATGGTTGCTGCTGCTGACGCGCTCATATAGTACCAGCCAGTCATCGACGTCTATGCCACTTGTGCCGTTGGATGGGCCTGGGTCACGAGGTTGCACCACAACGATCGGTTGCGGGGCTGACGGTTCTTGTTGACATTGAATAGCGTGGCCAGTCATCGTGGTAGCTGCAATGCGCCGTCCACTGCGAAGATTCAACTCCTGCGGCTTTATAGCGAGTTGTACCCCGCACCTCTACCAATGATGTTACAGGGAACAAAGTATACACAATGAATATACTGGCGAACAAATGCGTACAACGCTGCTGCAGTCCGAGCACGTTCCCCTCAGCACTTCGTCGTCGTCATCCGCAGGCATCTACATAGCCCGTGGCAATATTATTATTGGCAATGGCTGTTCTCTGTTGACGCAAACCGCACATTGGTAAAATTTGTAGTTTGCTAAACAGGGGTGCGCTGGGATGATCGTGGCTTGAGTGCGTTATTATTCTAAGTGAGCGCTTGTGTAGTTTCGTAAAGGCTCCAGGTATGTAGTGTAAGTCCAACCCTATGAATCAATGCAGTAGGACAGATGACAGTGGATGAGAGAAAAGTACAAGATCCGTAATATTGCAAGGTCGAAATAATTTCTCGCTTGCGACAATGCATGACAGCCCGAAGAGAACCTCGAGATCACTGATCTTATATTGGGTTGCCAGTGAAAATGATTTTTGATAACCACGCCTAGGCATTCAAATGAATTGATGCGTTCGAGTGCATAATTATTTGTCTTTATTTGAATGCTGTCTAGATTTATTGGCATATGTCGGGAATGAATTATCATGTACTTTGTTTTTTTTTCACGTGGACGGTAAGTTTATTTGCCTTGAACGAATGTGATATATTCGCTAGTTCAGCATTTGTTGTTGTTTAAATTTCTTGCATATTTTCCCACGTAACTATTAAAGCTGCATCATCCGCGTACAAAAGTAGCTCTAGGTTCACTAGCTGGACGCATTGGTGGACACATGAACGGATGGAAAGACTAGCAGATTGATGGACCGATATACAGACGCTTAATGCGTGTATGTGCCACAGGGTATGCAAGGTGGCGGTATTTGGAGTGTTCACTAGATGGACGCATGGACGAACGGACAGACAGGCTAGCAGATGGATGGACGGATAGACAGACGCGTAAAGCGGGTATGTGCCGCAGGGTATGCGAGATGCGAGATGGTGGTACTTCGAGTGTTCACTAGATAGACGTAAGGATGGATGGAAAGACAGACTTGCAAACGGACGGACGGATAGACGGACGCATAAAGCGGATATGTGCCACAGGGTATGCGAGATGGCGTACTTCTAATGTCCACTACATGGCAGCATATACGGACGCATGGACGGACGGACAGACAGACTAGCAGACGGATGGACTGATAGACGGACGCATAAAGCGAATATGTGCCACAGGGGATGCGAGATGCGAGATGGCAGTACTAAGAGTGTTGACTAGATAGACGCAAGGACGAACGCATGGACAGATGGACAGACAGACAAGCAGACGGATGGACGGATAGACGGACATGTAAAGCGTGTATGTGCCACTAAATTAGCGAGATGCAAGATGGCGGTGCTAGTTCCCTAGATGGACGCACGGACGAAAGCTTGGAACGACGGACAGGCAGACTAGCAGACGGATGGACGGATAGACGGACGATATACGGGTATGTGCCACAGGGTATGAAAGATGGCGGTACTTAGAGTGTTTACTAGATGTATGCACGGATGGACGGAAAGACTAGCCAATGGACGGACACATAGACAGACACGCAAAGCGGGTATGTGGCACAGGGTATGTGAGATGGCGGCACTTGGATAGTTCACTAGATGGACGCACGTACGGACGCATGGACGGACCGGCAAAAAGAGTAGTAGATGAGCGGACAGATGGATGCGTAAAGCGAGTATGTGCCACAGAGTATGCGAGATGCGAGATGGTTGTACTTGCAGTGTTCACTAGCATGACGCATGGACAGACGAATAAATGGACGGACAGGCATAGCAGATGAATGGACTGATAGATGGCCGCATGGTCTTTGATAGATGGTCTTTGATGAACGACGACGGAGAAGTTACTCAGTGATGGAACGCGTCCATCAAAACTAACTATTTTTCATTATATTTTCCACAATACCCTGGACACTCTCCGCATCCCGCCTTGTGGCGATGGCAGCGGCGACTTCGTCTGGCCCACGTGGTCAAAGGTCGATGCCCTCAAGCTCTTCTTTGGCTCAAGGCTCATGGTCAAACACCAACGACGGCTCAAGAGATGCTCCTGCTCTCGTACCCATGGACGAAGAGCCGACTTCTGGCCCGTCTGGCTACAGCGCAACATTCGTAAACTCCGCAAGAAAACGAGGCTCTTGGTGCAGCTCCAGTGAAGACACAGTCATCTACTCAGTCGCCGGCGACGACTCATCAGATCGCAGCTTCGTCTCTGTGAGGATTCGGAAGGCAAAAAAGGAGGCTCATCAAGACGCCATTACCAGCAAGCACGTAAACCATGAAGGCAAGGAGTGAACGCTGGCCGCGTACCACCCTCTCCATGCCAGTGCATCCTTCTGTCAGCCTTCGCAAATTGAACAGACAAGCTATCTCCACTGTTCTTGAGGGATTAGGACAGAATGAAACCAAAGAGGTCCTGCTAAACGCACGTAAGAACGTTTGAGCTGTTGACACAGCACAGGCAGACACGCTGGAGAAGCTTCGAATGAAGACAGAGTGTGGAGATGTCAAAGTACGAGCGGTCATACCGATGACTGGGACCTGTACTGCAGTTGTCATTTGCGACATTGACTTGGCAATCCGAAACACGGATCTACCCATTCTGATAAAACCGGCGTACGAAGGAGTGGTCAATAAGCACATAAGCCGCCTCGGGAACAGCCGCTGCGTTAAGATAGTCTTTAAAGGCGACTCAATTCCTACGCACGTCAAGTTGGGACATTTCCGTCATGTGTTATGGCATTTTGTCCCAAAGCCGCTTCAGAGCCACAAGTGTTGCAAGATCGGCCATATCAAGGGCGTCTGTGCGAACCCTACCGTGTGCCCCTGGTGCAAGGAGCCGCACACAGTAGACCCCTGTTGTGCAACAATTTATAGGTGCGGCAATTGTCGAGGTACGCATTAAGCCACGTCTAAGGAATGCCGAAGACCCAGCGCTCAAGAAAGAAATGGGTATCCTGAAAAAAAATCGTCAGGGATAACTTCACCCGCAAAGAAGCTTCACAGATAATGCGGCTTCGACGTCGCCACCGACGGAAGCGCTCTAGTCATGGTGATATTCATGCCCTACTTAAGTCTACACCACCATCAACATCTAGTAGAAAGCCAGAGAGTACAAAAATGCCTACCCCGGTGAAGCCTCTCTTCCCTGGAGACTGGCTGGTGCTTGCGAACGCATGGCCTTCCGAGCAGCCTTCCCGCTCTCTGCTCCCAGTGAAAGCCAATGCTGCTGTTGACGAGGCTCCAACAGCAGATCGTCAAATTATTCCTATGCTGCGATCTATTGTGAGTGTCATCAGAAGTCTTCTGACAAGCATTCATACTCCAACTGCTAGGAGCGGCCTACAGGTGCTGGACACGTTCAGCCCGGTCCGTGCAAGCCTCCAGTAAAGCCATGGCCGACAATCACAAGTCGTTCCGACAGGAGGTCAGAGAATCCTCAATTTTTCAGTGGAACGCAAGAAGTCTGAGATCTCGCATATCTGATTTTCGCCAGTTCGTTTATCTGTACCGATTTCCTATCATGATTATATGTGAACCGAAATTATCGGACCCAATCAGACTATCCGGCTACGAGTCATTTTTCTCCTTAAGTAACATCAAAAGTAGCAAGGTTATTGTATTTATTCGCTGGGAGCTTATTTACGTCGTCCAGCCAGTGCAACCTCACGACGGCAATCAGTATGTGTGCCTGTCTGTTAAAAAAGACAGGTGACATTTGCACTTCTGGGTGTGTATATATCCCCATCAAGTCAATTTGATGCCTACAAACTAGACGGCATATGAAGGGCACATCCGGGTCCATGGGTTATCACCGGGGATTTTAAAGCACTTCATCCCATTTGGGGAAGCTCAATGCTTAATTAAACGGGACGACGTCTAGCATCATTGGTTTCTAGCCATGGTATCGTTCTTCTGAATGACGCCAGTCCTACGTTTTTTCGAGGCACTACATATAGCAGCTGCCTTGATTTGTCCTTTGTTTCACTCCAATTTGCTACACGGGTGAAGTGGTTTTTGGACTTTGAAACACACGTAGCGACCACATCCCCACTTACCTGAAGATTAATGTTATTTCGAACACGTACTCCTCTACCAAAACACGAAGAATAGATTGGACTGTGTTCAAAACTCAACTTGAGGATGCTTGCGAGGAAGGTCTGTCCAATGGTCTTCAGCGTGCCTTTAAGGAAACTGCACATGCTGCTTTGCGCACAATAATATTCTCTTAGAAGTACTCTGAATTTGACCTCGAGCTGGAGCGACTTCGTGTGATCCGCCGTCGTGCCGAAAGACGATACCGACGCACCGATTCCACAGACGATCTACGAACAGCCCGGCGCATTGAAAAGAAGATACAACGGTGCCTCGACAAATTAGACACCTAACGATGGAGGAAATTTTGTGCTACGCTAGATCCTAATAAAGCACTGTCTCAGATATGGAGAGTTGTGCGAGGCCTACGTTCTGTTCGAGAGCAGCGCCTTCTGTCTAAATTCCTTGTACTTTTTCATCGCCGGCACGAAATTGAGGTAGCAGAAGATTTCTGTGCTGTTACCGTGGGTGAGACAACGTACACAAGCCTACACAGGGTGAATCATGTTCCTCACTCACGGGACCCGCGCATGGATCTACCGTTTACATCACAGGAGCTCGATGCGGTGCTCGTCTTATGTAATAAGTCGTTGTCGACTGGCCCGGATGACATTTCATACAGGATGCTGTGCAACCTTGGTAAACGGGCATGAGAAGCACTCCTTAACATATTTAACGATTCCTGGCAAGCTGGCGTCGTTCCACAAGATTGGAAGATTAGCCGCTTGGTACCGATTCTTAAGCCTGGCAAATCTCCCCTGGACAATACTTCTTACCGACCGATCGCACTTTCAAGTTGCGTAGGAAAGGTAATAGAGAGAATGATATTGGCCTGTCTTGAATGGTACCTGGAATACTGTGAGATATATCTGAACGCCATGGCTGGTTTTCACCATCACGGATGTTCGATCGGCAATGTTATAGATCTCGTCACACATGTCCAGCATCAAAAGGCATGTAAACGACTATCTGCTTCCATGTTCTTTGACGTAAAAGGAGCATACGACAACGTACTTCATGACGCCATCCTCGAAGCCATTGAGCCAGTGGGCCTAGGTGGACAACTGTATTGGTGGACATGCAGTTATTTACAAGGGCGGACCTTATTTGTGAACACTGCAGATGGTACCACATCCCAACACCCAACGCATCATGGAGTTCTGCAAGGTGGCGTCTTGAGTCCAACCCTCTTCAACCTCGTTCTCATTGGTCTTGTAGAACGACTACCAAGTGTGGTCAAGTTATCTATGTACGCTGATGACATGAGCGTCTGGGCATCTGGCGTGAAAAGACCGCAGGTACGCGCAAGACTTCAGAAAGCTGTGACATGGGTATCAGTGTACCTCAAGGAACGGTGTCTGGAAATCTCGCCAGCGAAATGCGCATCGATTGCTTTTAGTCGTAAGCCAACAAGACCATACGTTATATCTATAGACGGCCAAGTCATACCATATGTAAGGACTCACAGATTTCTAGGCGTATTCATTGATAGAGACCTCTGCAGGGGCCCAGATGTGGCCCACTTGAAGAAGAGGCTGACAGAAATTGCTAACTTATTCAAGCATCTTGGAGGAAAAAGCTGGGGGACTTCAGTACATGCAATGATGCAATTGTACAAGACGCTTTTTCTTGGCTATTTGCGCTACAGTTTGCCAGTGTTGACCTGGAGAGCCAGCATTCGGACTCCCGAAAGCACCCAGGGTACGGCTCTGCGAGTTTGTCTGGGGCTACCGCGATGTTCATCAACAGCTGAGACAATTGAGATCGCTAATGACTACACGCTCAAGACGCATATCACAATGGAAGTGCTCACAGCACGCGTGAGGCATCTTACTCGCGCCCCTGCACATCATCTAGCTTCCCTGCCAGAAGACGAACCTCGTGCCTCATTTTGCCAGACAGTCTTGTCATATAGCACACGCATTCCTAGGGGACATACAACTCCATTCAGAATTTCAACTGCCCCCTGGAGTATGACTTATGCACATGTTGAACTCACGGTTCCAGCCATAGGTTCAAAAGCCCGGCTCTCGTCTCCAGCGCTAAAGCAGCTTTCTCTTCTCTTGTTATATGAGAAGTACAGTGAGAATACTCATCTATATACTGACGCTTCAACTAAAGTGGATGGGTCTGCAGGGTCGGTGATCTTTCCTGCAACAGCGACAACGGTGAAGTTTTGTTTATCCCACCAGACATCATCGACAGCTGCGGAACTTGCTGCTCTACGCAGAGCAATTGAAGTCATTAAACACCAAGAAGCCGAAAAATGGAGTATGTTCATGGACTCTAAGGCAGCACTACAGTGTTTATTATTCACCTTACGCCGGGGACCTCATAAACAACTAGTGCTGGAAATTAGAGAGCTACTTCACCACCTCCTCGACGAAGGACACAGAATAACGTTTCAGTGGCTTCCAAGTCACTGCGGCATATTGGGCAACGAACATGCCAATGCAGCTGCTCAATCAGCACACGAAGACGATGAACAAAAATCTATACCATTTTCAAGGACTGATGCTGCAATTACCATCCGAAAAATCACTGATGCAGAATTAAAATCCCTGTGGAACGCCGAGTGTTTACGGCACACGCGACTGCATAGACTGGACACGTCTCGTCGACTCCGGCCTCCGTCTGGACACTCTCGACTCTAGACAACGGTGCTTTGCCGACTATGGCTTCGTGTCGCCTTCACCAAAGCTTTCGCCTTCCGAATCGGCATTGAAGACAGTGCTGCTTGCGGTCATTGCGGCAGCAATAAAACTATAGAGCATGTTCTCTGTCACTGCCCTCGTTACAGCGTGCAAAGACGGCAACTAGCTGCTGCGTTAGCTCACCTTGACGTCTTAACAATTAGTGCTTGAAACGTGACAAGATTTGTGTGTTCACAGAAAATCAGTGAAGGCCTTACTGAACTTTTCGCGTGGCAGTGGCCTATTGTATAGACTATGGCATCCCAGCCCTTTTTTGCGCGCGTCTATTACCCTCTTCGCTTTCTTTCCTATCTTTCTTCCCCATTCCCCCTTCCCCTAGTGCACGGTAGCAAACCGGATGCTACATTTTCTGGTGCACCTCCCTGCCTTTCCCTCATTTTATTCTTTCTCTAGATGGGCGCAGGCATGCTGCAGGCTCAGCAACGATATCGACGTCCCATACAGAGAACAGCGAGGCCTCGCAGTGTAAGAAGAGGCGTACAGAGGAGGAAGAAGAGGTTGACAACGATGACGCCACATCGACGTACTCCCTTAATGACATGACACAGATGGATACAGAAGCACCCAAGGAAGACGAGGGAGCTTACACAGTGGTCACTAATCACAAGAACCGAGCTACGGGGACACCGGTGGTGTTCAGACCAATCGCTGCCGAAGACTCCTTCTGGTAGGTGAATCCGAATCGCATGGCATCTGAGATAATCTGTGCTATCAATGAGAAAGTGACATCATCAAGAATCAACAGAGACAAAAGTTTTTGTGTTGGAGCACAGTCTTTGTACTCGGCAAACAAGTTGCTGCTGATCAGGAGTCTGGCTGGATTGCCCGTACAAGTGATGATACCTCAGTCTTACGTGAAGACCCTAGCAAAGATAAGAAATATTCCACTCGAATACAGTGATTATGACCTACTGGAACATCTTAAAGATGCTGGAGTAATTTTCGTCACACGACAAAAGAGATGGGCAAGAAATGAAGATGGAAGTGCCACAATGCAGCCCATACGTAATATAATACTCCAGTTTAGACATGACATGCCATTGCCAAAAAGAGTTGCTCTCAGCTTTAAGGTTCACACTGTAGGGGAATACATTGAACCGGCAGTAAGGTGTTACAAATGCCAGAGATATGGGCATAAGGCTAAGACTTGCAGAGGAACCAAGAGATGCAAGGTATGTGTGGGTGCACATGATTACAAAAAATGCACCTCGATGCGTCAACCTAAGTGCGCAAACTTTGCTGGACCACATCCGGAGTCATTTTCAGCCTGCTCTCGAAACCATTTGGCATCAGCGGCAAAAAGAGAGAGAATTGTAAAAGGGTACCATAAGATACAAAGAAGTCCAGCACCCAATGCGGATATAGTCGAAGATGTTCCTGCGGCACAAATAAATGCCAAACAGTGGCGCCACGACTCTTACTCGGAAGTTTTGAAGCGCTCAGCACCAAAACATCGCGTTGGCAAAGAAGTCAGGGCCCAGGAACATGCTGAAGTCGAACTTTCTGCCGGGCCAGACACAGCCAAGGAGCCACTAACTACCAAAGGGAAGGGTCACAGCAGCTTGCTGAGGAAAAATTCTTCAAGATGCGATCTCGGCGAAGACAGCCGGAAACAAGCAAGTCATTTTGCCAATAATCTTTGCGGCTCTCAAAGCAATTCTACGATCCCTGCCACAAGCAGGTCCTTTACCAGAAGTGAAATCGCTGCTAGATGTTGAGCATCTTCTCTTGTCGTAATCATGGCTACCGGACTATGTAACTGGTACAAAATAAATGCAATATTCCAGGGGAACTGCCACGGTTTGCAGAATAAGAGTGGAGATTTTCGGAAATTCGTCACTCAGCACGGGTTTCCAATTTTGTGTATTTCCGAAACAAGCGTATCCCCTAACTTTCGCTTGTCCAATTATGTGGTATACCGAGCAGAACGTCCTGCCGCAAAAAGCAGAATGATGTTGTGTGTGAGACGCTATATTTCATCGACACTTGTGGCTACTTCAAAAACAGATGCGCCGGAATTTGTTAGATGCAAGGTGATGTTTGGTAACGATACTGTAACTGTAGTTGGCGTTTACGTGCACCCTCAAGCAAACGTTTCATTCGCAGAGTTGGCTGCAGTGTGTAGATCTGATCATGATCCCATAATTACAAGTGGTGATTTTGACTCACACCATGAATTGTTGTGTAGTGAGCATTGCAATGTAAGGGGATCTGCAATAGTAGAAATACGCGAAGACCATAGTTACACTATACTAAATGATGGTTCTCTGACGTTTCTACAGCGGCATAACTACTGCATCGTACTAGACATCACTGTGTGCTCCTCTGAATTAGCGGCTGGAGCAGACTGAACAGGAGACGCTGATACAAGAGGAAGTGACCACTTGACAGTATTCATATATCACCCAAAGTTGAATAAAACGAAAAATAACCGCACAACAAGAAATACAAATTGGGCAATCTTTCGAGGACTATAGAGACAAGAGAAAATAAAATGAGGGAAAGGCAGGGAGGTTAACGAGAAAATGGAGCATCCGGTTGTCTACCCTGCACTAGGCGAAGGGGGAATGGGGAAGAAAGATCGAAAAGAAAGCGAAGAGGGAAATAGACACGCGCAAAAAAAAGGGGGGGGGAGCTGGGGTGCTACAGTCTATACAATAGGCCACTGCCACGCAAAAAGTTCAGTAAGGCCTTCACTGATTTTCTGTGAGCACACAAATCATGTCGTCTTTCCAGCACTGATTGTTCAGACAAAGTTCTGTCGTCAAGGCGAGCTAACGCAGCAGATAGTTGCCGTCTTGCACGCTGTAACAAGGGCAGTGCCAGAGAACGTGCTTTGTAGTTTCATCGCTGCCACAATGACCGCAAGCAGCACTGTCTTCCATGCTGATTCGGAAGGCGAAAGCTTTGGTGAAGGCGACACGAAGCCATAGTCGGCAAATCACCGTTGTCTCGAGTCGAGAGAGTCCAGACGGAGGCTGGAGTGGACGAGACGTGTCCAGTCTATGCAGTCGCGTGTGCCGTAAAGACTCAGCGTTCCACAGGGATTTTAATTCTGCATCAGCGATTTTTCGGATGGTAATTGCAGCATCAGTCCTTGAAACTGGTATAGATTCTTGTTCACCATCTTCGTGTACTGATCGAGCAGCTGCATCGGCATGTTCGTTGCCCAATATGCCGCAGTTACTTGGAAGCCGCTGAAACGTGATTCTGTGTCCTTCGTCGAGGAGGTGGGGAAGTAGCTCTCTAATTTCCAGCACTAGTTGTTCCTGATGTCCCCGGCATAAGGCGAATAATAAACACTGTACTACAGTGCTGCCTTAGAGTCCATGAACATGCTCCATTTTTTGGCTTCTTGGTGTTTAATGACTTCAATTGCGCTGCGTAGAGCAGAAAGTTCCGCAGCTTTCGATTATGTCTAGTTGTATAAACGAAACTTCACCGTTGTCGCTGTTGCAGGAAAGATCACCGACCCTGCAGACCCATCCACTTTAGTTGAAGCGTCAGTATATAGATGAGTATGCTCACTGTACTTCTCATATAACAAGAGAAGAGAAAGCTGCTTTAGCGCTGGAGACGAGAGCCGGGCTTTTGAACCTATGGCTGGAACCGTGAGTTCAACATGTGCATAAGTTATACTCCAGGGGGGAGTTGAAATTCTGAATGGAGTTGTATATCCCCTAGGAATGCGTGTGCTATATGACAAGACTGTCTGGCAAATTGAGGCACGAGGTTGGTCTTCGGGCAGTGAAGCTAGATGATGTGCAGGGGCACGAGTAAGATGCCTCACGTGTGCTCTGAGCACTTCCATTGTGATATGCGTCTTGAGCGTGTAGTCATTAGCGATCTCAATTGTCTCAGCTGTTGATGAACATCGCGGTAGCCCCAGACAAACTCGCAGAGCCATACCCTGGATGCTTTCGAGAGTCCGAATGCTGGCTCTACAGGTCAACACAGGCTAACTGTAGCGCAAATAGCCAAGAAAAAGCGTCTTGTACAATTGCATCATTGCATGTACTGAAGTCCCCCAGCTTTTTCCTCCAATATACTTGAATAAGTTATCAATTTCTGTCAGCCTCTTCTTCAAGTGGGCCACATGTGGGCCCCGCCAGAGGTCTCTTTCAATGAATACGCCTAGAAATCTGTGCGTCCTGACTTATGGTATGACTTGGCCATCGATTGATATAGCGTATGATCTCGTTGGCTTTCGACTAAAAGCAATCAATGCGCATTTCGCTGGCGAGATTTTCAGACCCTGGTCCTTGAGGTACACTGATACCAACGTCACAGCTTTCTGAAGTCTTGCGCGTACCTGAGGTCTTCTCACGCCATATTCCCAGACGCTCATGTCATCAGCGTACATAGATAACTTGACCACACTTGGTAGTCGTTCTACAAGACCAATGAGAACGAGGTTGAACAGGGTTGGACTCAAGACGCCACCTTGCGGAACTCCACGGTGCGTGTGCTCTTGGGAGGTTGGACCATCTGTAGTGTTCACAATATGGTCCGCCCTTGTAAATACCTGCAGGTCCAACAATACAGTTGTCCACCTAGGCCCTCTGACTCAATGACTTCGATGATGGCGTCATGTACAATGTTGTCGTATGCTCCTTTTACGTCAAGGAACATGGCAGCAGATAGTCGTTTACAAGCCTTTTGTTGCTGGACATATGTGACGAGATCTATAACATTGTCTATCGAACATCGGTGACAGCGAAAACCAGCCATGGCGTTCAGATATATCTCATAGTATTCCAGTGGCAAAATCTTGAACCTAGTTTTGGCGCAGAAACGTATCCATCGAATATAAAAAAACTTCTAACAAAAGCAACTCGTGTAGTACCCATTCCAGATGGGTATTCGGGTGTTTACGCTGAGTATGAAAGGCTTCGGCCAATACGACGCCAATCTGAAAGAATATATCGCAGGTCGGGTAATTTAGAAGATTTCAAGGTTGCACAGAAAGTGCATTTTACAATGCATAACCAACTGTAGAAGCTTTCAACCAAAAGGTGGCAAGATTTGTGTGCCTCACTTTCTCCATTTACCTCGGCGCCTCAACTGTGGAACACGGTACGCGCCCTCCGACAGCCAATAGTCCACTCGAGACCACTACAGGCTCTAGCGCTGTCTCGAGGAGTTAGCGAACGTGTGATTGTCAAAGAATTTTGCGATCTTATACTGAGAAATGGAGAGACCGCCCGAACTAGCGAATATAAATTCTCAGCAGAATCAGCTTCGGCGGTTGTAACAAAGTTCTCTGCGATCAATTCATCAGATCTGGATGACAGCTTCACACCAGAGGAGCTCCAATACGTGCTGCCTTCAGTGAAACGAACAAGTTCAGCAGGAACAGATGGAGTTACATACGCTACTCTGGCTAATTTGTGCAAGAAAGTAAAATTACACCTGTTTGACCTCTCTAATAAAAGTTGGCAAGAAGAAAAAGTTCCGGAAAGTTGGAAGATATCAAAAGTAGTACCGTTGCTAAACCCAGGGAAGAGCCCTATGCAGTTAAACTCGTTAAGGCCGGTTAGTTTGACAACTTGTTTTTCAAAAGTGATGGGAAAAATGATCAATGAAAGACTTTTATGATGGCAAGACATGAAAAACTACTACCAGAAAGTATAGCCGGCTTCAGAAGAGGTAGATGCACAATGAACTGCATTCTGGATTTGGTCACAGTTGTAGAAAACCAACGAACGCAAGGAAACATCACTGTCGCTGTATTCCTTGATGTCCGCGCAGCATACGACACATTGAGTCACGTTCACGTTCGGGAAAACCTGGCGTTACAGGGATTCAAGTGCAAGAAATTTCGTTGGATCGCTGACTTCCTGAATCACCGGAAAATTTTTGTAGTTACGCAGGAGGGCCCAACGTCAGAACATGTCGTCAACCAAGGAGCGCCACAGGGCTGCGTGCTAAGTCCTACTCTCTTTAATGCAGTCATGGCGCAGCTCCCGTAAAATCTTCCACCTAACATCAGATGTTAAGTATATGCTGATGACATAAGTATATGGACGTCTGGTCCATCGTTTTTGGATGTACAACAAACTCTACCAGAAGGATTGAATTATGTAGACCGTTTTCGAAAAAAAGAGGTATGGCACTGAGTCTGGCTAAAACAGCCATACTTCTGTTTACATTAAAAAGACCTGGAAATTTTCAGATTATTCTGTAAAATCAGCCTATTCAAATGGTAAAGCTTATAAATTCTTGGGAGTAATTTTAGACCGGAGACTAACATGGTCGCCTCATGGTAGTTCGCTCACAGGTAGTTTATGTCAATAACATTGCGTCATCTGCTAAGCCAGTTACCATGGGCGTCCCTCAAGGTTCTATCTTAGGCCCTCTTCTATTCCTACTTTTTATTAACGACCTACCTAGTTCCCTTAACCATACTAACTGTCTTCTTTACGCCGATGACACTACTATTTTTACATCCCAGAAAACAACTGCTGAACTTGAAAGTAGCTTAAACTCCGATCTCTGTTATATTTATCAATGATGTGTTAACAATCATCTTTATATGAATCCCTCTAAAACTACATTTGTGGTGTTTTCATCCGCACAGAACACATTTCCCTCAACAGTTTCCGTATCTCTTAACAACCATATTATTTCCGTATCGGATCATGTGAAGTTCTTAGGCGTAATACTAGACAAGCATTTGAAATATAACTATCACGTACTCTCAATATTAAAAAAAGCTTCTTTTGGCATTCATGTTCTCATTAAAGCCCGCCCTTATTTTCAGTCACGCATTATTTTATCATTACACTATGCATATATTCATACCCATCTTTCCTACTGCATTTCATCCAGGGGTAATACATATGCCAGTCACCTGGAGCCACTTCTACATCTGCAGAAACGGGCACTACGTCTGATCGCCTTCGCTCCACTTCGATCGTTTTCTGCGCCACTCTTTATTTATTTTTCCGTGCTTCCAATAATTCTTTTATTCACTCTAAAGTTAGCTGTATTGATGTACCGCCTCATTTATCAAGGTCTATGTGTTTCAGGGCTATCCACACAACATCTTGTCAATACTAATAACACCAGGTTTTCAGCCTGTCACAATTTCCTTCTCCCTAAAGTGCGTAGCAATTATGGAAAACTAACTCTTAAATTTACAGGTGTATCCGTATGGAACAACATACCACTTGAAACCAAGTTATGTCCCACATTCTATTCGTTTCGCAAAATGTTTAAAGAGTACCTAATCACAAAACGTGATTTCTAAACTCTGCCGTCGGGCCTTACTCCTAATTTTAGTATTTCTTTTACTCACTATACCACTTGCTGTTACACAGAACTTTTCTTGCCTTGTTATTATGAAATTTTAACCACTCTTTGTTTAATTCGTACAAAGTGTTTTTCACTGCCTGCTGCATTGTTATCGCACTTGACTTATTCTCTGACGAAGGTCCCCCCGACAGTTTTCTAACTTCGGGACCTCCTCTGTACTGTAGAATTTTATTCATGTAAATGTATGCATTCCTGAAATAAAGTTTGATTTGATTTGATTTGATGTCCAGTCCCTTGAACAAAAAGTGAATCGGGCCATTCGAATCCTCCGGCATCACGGTGGGGCCTAATGGGGTCGCACTTCAGAGTCGTTATTAGCCCTACATGTTGCCTGGATATGCCCCGTCGTAACTTACTCACTGCCTCTGCTGCACGGACTTGCAGCCTCCACCGAAAGGACACTTCACTTGGTATTGGCAAGGAGCTTGAGGGTATGTCTGGGTTTACCATGGTCAACTTCCAGTCTTTTAGTGTATGCGGAGGCTCGAGAGCCACCTTTGGCAGTACTCCGAACTAAAGAAACGTCACGAAATTTATTTAGAATTTTCACGCAACATGAAAGTAATTTTTTACCTGGTGCACTTACACAAAGGACGGCAACGAGACTACAAAATACTATATCATCATTTCAAGCAGTAGTACCAGAGTTTAAACAATGAAAACCTTCGAAATCACCTTGGACGCTGCCACTTCTCAACGTTATCCGTGAAATAAACGGCATAGAGAAGAAAGCAGACATGGCACCTTTGTAGCGGCACAGTTGGTACTTCATCAGGTTCATGTAATGCATAATGAAAAAACGATGATATATACAGACGGATCATGCACTGAAGAAGCGTCAGCCTGTGCGGTCTTTATACCCGAACTACAGAAAAAAAAGATGTACAAATTTTCGCACAAATCTTCATCGACGACAGAAGAATTGGCGACTATCTTTAAAGCAGTTAAGCTTACCTGCGAATATCCTGAGCTACGAAAATGGGTGATATGCACAGATAGCAAACCTGCTCTTCAGCTAATCAGAAATGTGAGATCACCTTAAAAAAATGTTGATATAGCACAATGTACTGCAGAAACTGTGGAATATGCCTCATTGCAGGGTCACAACATCGTATTCCAATATATACCCAGCCACATTGGAATAAAGGGAAATGAAGAGGCTGATAGCCTCGCGAAGGAAGCATTGATGGAAGGACGGGATTGCGCAATACCTATGTCTGGGGCGGATATTCGACATTTTATATCGCAAGGAGCTAACCATTGTTCGATGGAGAAGTGGTTGGAGAGCCCTAAATCAAAGGAAACGGTGCTTTATGAAGTTGATTCACCCAGGAAATTTTCCATAGCCACAGTCCTCCCACGACACTTAAAGACAATAATCCACCGACTCCGATTACAAGTTGCATACACAAACAACTTCCTGCACAAGATACATCAATCCAACTCACCGGAATGCCATTGTGATCATGCAGAAGAAAATGTTTGCCATATACTTTTAGAGTGCGTTAAATACGCGAATTAAAGAGAAAAATTAAAGAACAAATGAGCAAGTTTCGAGAGACGGCCCGTCACAATAAGGAAACTACTTGGACCATGGCCTGAGATGCATCTCCAGAAAAAAGCAATGATCTTCCTGACAGCCTTTTTAATAGAGACTGGACTGGACAAGTGCCTCTGACAGACAGCCAGAGATGGGTACATATAAATTGTGGTCATGTATCTACTGACAGTAGAATAGTAAGGTGTGCGTGTAAATAGTTTATGACTGTGTGAACTGCGCTAAGAAAACTGTGTATTGGCATGATGTTTGAACTGGTTTCAGTGTGCTATTATGTTTTTTTTTCTCATCCGTATTGTTGATTTTTGGGTACCGTTCTGTATTACCATTTTATTTTTCGCTGCAGAACTTATTATATGGAGTAGCCGAGGCAATAGGCATTTCAACCTTTCCACAGCGAAACAGTTAAAACAGAACAGAGCAGATGGGCGCGTAAAGCGGGTATGTGCCACAGGGTATATGAGATGGCTATACTTGGAGTGTTCACTAGATGGACGCACGCGCGGACGTATGGACGGACGAACAGACAGACTAGCAGACGAACGGACGGATAGATTGACAAGTAAAGAGAATATGTGCGACAATTTATGGGAGATTTATGGTAGGTGCGACAATTATGGACAATTTATGATATGTGCGACAATTTATGGGAGATAGCAGTACTTGGGTGTTCACTAGAGGGACGCGAGGACGGACGTACGGACAGACCAACAGGCAGACTAGCAGACAGACTGATGGACGCGTTAAGTGGGTATGTGCCACAGGGTATGCGAGATGCGAGATGACGGTCCTTGAAGTGTTGACTAGATGGATGCATGAACGTACGGATGGACAGACAGACTAGCAAGTGGATGGATGGATAGATGGACGCGTAAAGCGGGTATGTGCCACAGGGTACGCGAGAAGCGAGATGGCGGTACTAGGAGTTTTCACTAGATGGACGCATGGACGGACGCATGGGCGGACAGACAGACAGAATAGCAGATGGATTGACGGATAGATTGACGCTTAAAGCGGGTATGTGCAACGGGGTATGCGAGAGGCGAGATGGTGGTCGTTGGTATGTTCGCTAGATACACCCACGGATGGACGCATGGGCGGACAGTTGGACAGACAGGCTAGCAGTTGGACGGACAGATAGACGGGCGCGTAAAGCGTGTATGTGCCACAGGGTGTGTGAGGTGGCGGTACCTGGAGTGTTCAGTAGATGAATGCATGGACGGAAGGACAGACAGACTAGCATACGGACGGACGGATAGATGGATGCGTAAAGCGGGTATGTGCCACAGGGTATGCGAGATGCGAATGCCGGTACTTGCAGTGTTCACTAGCGTGACGCAGGGACGTATGCATGGGTGGATAAAATGACATAGTACACGTATGAACGGATAGACGGACGCGTTAAGCGGGTATATGACACAGGGTATGCGATGTGGCGGTACTTGAAGAGTTCACTATATGGCCGCAAGGACGGACGCAAGGACGGAGAAAGAGGCATATACGACGGACGTTCGGATTGACGGATGCGTAAGGCGGGTATGTGCAACAGGTTGTGCGAGATTCAAAATGGCAGTACATGGTGTGTTCACTAGGTGGACACACGGACGGACGCAAGGACAGACGGTCAGACAGACGAGAAGATGGACGGACTGATGGACGAACGCGTAAAGGGATATGTGCCACAGGGTATACGAGTTGGCGGTACTCGGAGTGTTCACTAGATGGACGCATGGACAAAAGCATGAATCGACGGAAGGACAGACTAGCAGAAGGACAGGCGGATACAGAGAGAGAGAGATAACGATGCAAAGAAAGGCAGGGAGGTTAACCAGGCGCACATCTGGTTAGCTACCCTGCACTGGGGAAGGGATTAAGGGGAGAAAAGAGGTTGCAGAGAGATCAGAAGGTACACACAATCACGAGCACACTCGGGGAACACACACAGTCTACAGGCGGTCGCTCAGGTTTGTTGACTTTAAGTAAAGTAGCAGTGCTTTAGTCGCTTTCTGCGCAACTTCGGCAGATGCCCAAGGTCCTAGTATCTTCTGCACACAAAATGGTCCGGGGTCAAGTTGATTCAAAACAATCCGGAGCTGGCATCGCTGTGTGTCGTAGCAAGCGCAGCTGCACAGGACGTGTTCGATGGTCTCTTAAGCTCCGCAGTAGTCGCATGTAGGAGTGTCTGCCATACCAATGCGAAAGGAGTACACCTTTGTAAATGCAACACCCAACCAAAGGCGGCATAACAGTGTCGTATCGGAGCGGGAAAGTTGTGATGGTAACTTTATCTTCAGCGAAGCATCCAGTTCATAAAATTGACACCTTTGGAAGCTGGTAGACGACCAGAACGTGCGTGTGAGATCTCGAGCCAGCAGGTAAAGTTGTCTTGCTGCATCATTCCTTCATAGAGGAATCGGGACTACACTGGTTCCTTCATGGGCTGAGCGGGCTGCATCATCGGCTAATTGATTTCTGGTAATACCAATATGTCCAGGCAGCCATTGATATATATTATCATGCCCTCGTGCTAGAGCTTCATGATGGCAATGTCTTATTTCTTGTACCAATTGTTCATGACTCCTCCTACGCATGGCAGACTGCAAATTCTGAAGTGCTGCCTCCGAATCACAGAATATGACCCATTTTCCTAAACGTTCTTGAACGAGATATTGTAAAGCAGCCCTTATAGCAGCAAGCTCTGATGCCATAGATGTAGTGTTCACTACTTGGCCGCATGGACGGATGCATGGACGGACGGACAGACATACAAGCAGACGGACGGGCGGATAGACGGACGCATAAAGCGGGCATGTGCCAAAGGGTATGAGAGATGGTGGTACTTGTGTGTTCACTAGATGGACGCACGGACGGACACATTGATGCAAAGACAGACAGACTATAAGACGCACGGAGGGATAGACGGATGCGTAAGTGGTATGTGCTACAGGATACTCAAGATGGCAGTACTTGGGGGGTTCACTAGATGGATGCACGGACGGGCGCATGGACGGACGGACGTAGAGACATCGCAGACGGATGGACGGATAGACGGAATCGTGAGGCTGGTATGTGCCACAGGGTATGTGAGATGCGAGATGGCGGTACTTGAAGTGTTCACAAGATCGACGCACGGATGGAGACATGGACGAATGGACAGACTAGCAAAAAGACGGACCGATATATGGACGCTTAAAACGTTTATGTGCCACAATGTATGTGAGGTGGCGGTATTTGGAGTGTTCACAAGATGGACGCATGGACCGATATACAGACAGAGTAGCAGACGGACGGACGAATAGACGGACGCGTAAAGCGCGTATGTGCCACAGGGTATGCGAGATTCGAGATGGCGGTACTTAGAGTGCTCACTAGATGGACGTACGTACGGATGGAAAGACAGACTAGCAAACGGATGGACGGATAGACGGACGAGTAAAGCGGATATGTGCCCCGGGGTATGCGAGATGGCGGTACTTCGAGTGTTCACTGCATGGCCGCACGTACAAACTCATGGACGGACGGACAGACAGGCTAGCAGATGGACGTTGGGATAGACGGACGCGTAAAATGGGCATGTGCCACAGCGTATGCGAGATGGTAGTATTTGGAGTGTTCACTAGATAGACGCACGGACGGACGCATGGGCGTACGGACAGACATACTAGCAGACGGACGGACTGACAGATGGACGCGTAAAGCGGATAAATGCCTCAGGGTATGCGAGAAGCGAGACGGCGGTACTTGGAGGCTTCACTAGATGGATGCACGGACGGACGCAATGACGGACGGAAAGACAGACTAGCAGACGGATGAACGGATAGACAGACGCGTAAAGCGTGTATGTGCCACAGGGTATGCGAGATGGCGGTACTTGGAGTGTTCAGTAGATGGACGCACAGACAGACTAGCAGACGGACGGACGGATTGACGGATGCATAAAGCGGATATGTGCCACAGGTTATTCGAGGTGGCGGTGCTTGAAATGTTCACCAGATGGCGTCACGGACGTACACATAGACGCACGGACAGGCATAGCAGACAGATGTACGGATAGACGGACGCGTAAAGCGGGTATGTGCCACAGGGGATACGAGATGCGAGATGACGGTGCTTAGATTGTTCACTAGATAGACGCACGCACGAAAGTATATGGGTGGATGGAGAGACAGACTTAAAGACGGGCGGACGGTTAGATGGACGCGTAAAGAGGGTATGTGCCACAGGTTATGCGACATTCGAGATTGAAGTAATTGGGGTGTTCACTAGATGGACGCGCGGACGGACGCATAGACAGACGGAGAGACAGACTAGCAGACGGACGTACAGATAGACGAAAAGTTAAAGCTGATATGTGGCACAGAGGATGTGAAATGCGAGTTAGTAGTACTAAGAGTGTTGACTAGTTAGACGCAACGACTAACGCGTGGACGGACGGACAAACAGACTAGCAGACGAACAGATGGATAGACGGACACGTAAAGCGTGTATGTGCCACAAAGTATTAGAGATGCGATATGGCGGGCTTGGAGTATTCATTAGATGGACGCATGGACGAAGGTATGGACGAAAAGACAGACAGTCTAGCAGATGGACAGAATGATAGACGGACGCGTAAAGCGGGTATGTACCATAGGATATGCGAGATGCGAGATGGTGGGGCTTGGAGTGTTCACTGAATGGACGCACGGATGAAAGCATGAATCGACGTACAGACAAACTAGCAGACGGATGGACGGATAGACGGATGCGTGAAGTGGGTATGTGCCTGTGATAAGTGAAGTGCGCGTTTCGTGAAGTGCGCGAGTGCAACCAGTGTTCGGTTTAAAATGTGCGCGAGTGCACCGGCATAGGAAAGAAGACGACGATGACCGATGGTGTGGACGCGCGCTTTCGCGATGTATTGGGTGAGGAAGACGATGGGCAGACGAGGCGCGTGAAGTTCGGACCAATGAGAGGCCCCCACGCTGGTTTGGAAGAAGCCCGAACGAAGAACGGGGCAGACGTGGCCGGGACGCGACGGAGGCAAGCAGGCTACCAGGGCGCGGGGGTGGCGGCCGAGTTCCTGAGGCAAGGCTGCTGCGGGCTCCCACCTGGTCGGGCGCCCGAGCATCATCTATTGTCTGGCGTTGGCCAGGCCGCTCGTCGTCTGGCGTTGGCCAGGCCGCTCGTCGTCTGGCGTTGGCCAGGCCGCTCGTCGTCTGGCGTTGGCCAGGCTGCTCGTCGTTTGGCGTTGGCCAGGCTGCTCGTCGTTTGGCGTTGGCCAGGCTCGTCCCGTTTCCAGGGTTACGTCCCAGCGTCGGAGGACGAACGCTGAGAGGTCACTGACCTTGGTGAGCCCGGAGCTGCCTTCAACCACGAGCAACGCTTGGACCTCTGATCTACCTTGTCTGCACCCCATCGCATCAAACCTCGCCGTCTACAAGAGTGCCGCGACCGAACGGTGACAGTCGCTTTTGCTATTGCGGAACTTACGCATCCTTAGCATTTCGCGGTCATTAGGTTAATTTCTCCTCGAATTTCTGTGCTTTGTTTGTTTTTCCTCTTAATCCTTTCTCTTTATCTAGTTTATTGAAAATATATTTAGTTGTTTTTCTTGTGTGCATAAACGGTCTCGTGTTCTGTTTACCGATGTGGGTTTTCTCATCGGTTTGTATGCACAAGAACCTACACGAGAGCTTGTGGGTTGACTAGCCTCGTGAAAGTGCCACAGGGTATGCGAGATGACGGTACTTGGAGTGATCACGAGATGGACGCATGGACGAAAGTATGGATGGACAGACACACTTGAAGATGGACGGACGGATAGACGGACGCGTAAAGAGATATGTGCCAAAGGTTATGTGAGATTCGAGATGGAAGTACTTGGGGTGTTCACTAGATGGACGCACGGACGGACGCATAGACAGACAAAGTGACAGACTAGCTGACGGACGTGCTGATAGACGAAAAATTAAAGCGGATATGTGCCACATAGGATGCGAAATGCGGGATAGCAGTGCTAAAGGTGTTGACTAGATAGACGCAAGGATGAACGCATGGACGGACGGACAGACAGACTAGCAGACGAACGGATGCATAGGCGGACACGTAAAGCGTATATGTACCAGAAAGTATGCGAGATGCGAGATGGCTGGGCTTGGAGTGTTCACTAGATGGACGCACAGACGAAAGCATGAACCGACGTACAGACAAACTAGCAGACGGCTGGACGGATAGACGGACGCGTGAAGTGGGTATTACCGCAGGGTATGCGAGATTCGAGACGGCAGTACTTAGGGTGCTCACTAGATGGACGCACGGACGGACGCATGGACAATTGGACAGACAAACTAGCAGACGGGCGGACTGATAGACGGACGCTTAACGTGGATATGTTCTACAGGGAATTCGAGATGCGAAATGGCAGTACTAAGAGTGTTGACTAGATAGACACAAGGACGAACGCATAAACGGACGTACACACAGACTAACAGACGGACGGAGCGATAGATGGACACGTAAAGCGTGTATGTGCCACAAAGTGGTGCATTCAGTGGTGGTAAGCAGTGGTGCTTGCGGATGCGAACGCTCGTCTAATTGCTGTTCCTGCCTTCTACAGGTGTTCGTCCTAGACAGGCCAGAGTCCCAATAGTGACTGCTGCAGCACCTGTCATTTCATCATCCACGTGTCAACAGGGAACGTTCTATTCTGGATAATCTGGCCGCATTGTATCTACCGTTCCCAGCATTCCTGTCATCGTCCTGCGCCTGCGTGGGTCTTCAGTCTAGGCATCAAAAGCAGTGACAGGAGGCACGCCCGCGTCAAATCAGTGGTGGTTGCGGATGGGAACACTCGTCTGATTGCTGTTCCTGCCTTCTGCAGGTCAGTTGGCTTTACGCAGCCCTTGGTATTGAGCTCTGTCTTATACCGCAACCACTGTTGCTGCTGCTGCTGCTCTTTTTATTATTCGCACGCTCGTGTGTTCACTTGTGTTCTTCAATAAGTTTCCGGCTTGTGGTATCACGAAGCCTACGAATGCCGAATAAGCTAAGAGAATCGAGGACCTTGAGTCAAAATTTGACAGCCGATTGACAAAGCTCGTGGACAGAATTGTGGGTGACGTTACGACGAAGCTTCGAGAGACGGGATTTGATCTCGGGGCTCTAAGTTCAAAGGTTAAAGGTATGGATGCTGGCCTGAAAATGCTTAACGACATTGTAGAGACTGTCCGTACTCAACAACAAGAGCTTTGTTCTACTAACAAAGCTTTGAAAAATGAGAACGAGACTTTAAAGAAGAAGGTGGCGGACCTGGAGCAGTACACTCGGATGAACAACGTCGAGATCAAGGGCGTTCCTTCTTCCCAAGGGGAAGACTGTGTTGCCATAGTGATGTCGATTGGTAACAAAATCGACTGTCCTGTATCAGGCACTGATCTTGACGTTGTTCACAGAGTGCCAGCTAAGTCTGGACACCAGAGTATCGAGGCCCGTTTCTGTTCACGAGTGCAAAAGAATGAGTTTGTTAGGAAGGCACGTAAAGCTCGCTTGAATACACGTGCTCTTGGTTTTTCTGGAGAGGGCACCCATGCTGTCTTTGTTAATGATCACCTCTCGCCGGATAACAAGAAGCTTTTTGCTAAATCACTTGTTCTCAAAAAAGAAAAACAGTGCACGTTTCTTTGGACTGATAACTGTCCGATAAAAGCAAGGAAATCTACTGACACCAGGGTATTTCGCATAAAATTAGAAATCGACCTGTCCATTATGTCCTAGTTATATCATACATTAGCAATTGTTGCGTCAATCCAATTGCAGGATGGCTTATATTTCACCGTCTGAACTCTCATCACGGATGTCTCAACCATGTAGGGCGTTAATTTAATTTAACGCTCGAAGTATAAGAAAAAGTTATGACAATATTGCTGTGTTGGGGGCTGGCTGGTCCCGACAAAGCAGAAGAAGAAAACGGCCGACGGAAACGTACGCGGCCGGCGGGGACGCCGACTAGCCCGAACACGCGGGTTGGCGCGAAGCGCCGAAGAGAAGAACAACAACCGCACTCCACGGTTACCCAACGCACACTGATTTTATTTTACAGTCGCCTTGAAATCCTGGATGCCAGAGCGGCGCCCCCTGGCATCCTCACATGTCATTCCGAAACCGAAACCCTAGAACACAACATCATATCCTCCCCGAAAGAAGTACACCTATACACTGTTTATATTTATACATGATCGATGTACGTTAGAACACATGAAAATTCAGAGCACGGCACACTGAACTCACACACTATGAGTCCTGGAAATGCACTGAAAAAATGTACATTGGAAGTCCTGAAAATGCACTAAAATTGTATATAACTCAGTACAATATAGATTTCGATGCATTGGATCTTTGCACAGAACAAGAATGTTCACGAACAGTAATGAACAAGAGCTCTATGTCACGTAGTTTTCGAACCGACGCGGCTTATGCCGCATCCGCTTAGGGTGGGCCCTTTAGGGTGTAGAATCAGGTGTGTCTGCACCTTGGTCACTTGTGCTCTGATATGACACATCAATAGCAGTAGAAGATTGTGAAGGCTCGGAACGAGAGTTAAAATTCGCGGTCTCATTAGAGCTCGCAGCATGAGCTTCGGAAGAATTTTGCTGACCGGAGTCCGGTTCAACGGTCTCAGCCGTATTTGAAGGTTGGAAGTGAACCGTATGACTTGGTGTACTTGAACCAGCGACACCGACTGGTAACTCCTCCCTCCTTGAGGAAATGCCTGTACATGAAGGCCACATGTAATAATCTGATGGATAGTTGAAAGGCGCGGACGGAACGAGATGGGGAAGACTTTAGGTGTTGAAGGCAAATCCGTATGAAAAATAACAAGGCGCGAAGCATTCCAAATGTTACCATCACTTAAGCGAAACTAAGTGGGGTTAACCTGGCCCAAGACTTTGTAAGGACCCCGATACTTCAGGCGCTTGCCTGGCACACGAACCTTGACTAGATCACCAGTGCGAACTTTGGACTGTTTTGCACCTCGACGGGTGTCGACATACTTTTTTATGGCTTGTTGATGAGAAAAAACCCTGGTACGGATTTGATCAGGAGAAGACACTGCTATGTTACGAGGCTAGAGACTATGTCGAAAGAAACTCGCGGTTGCCTATCGCGTTGTGAAAGAAAACCCTCGAAATGTTGGGACTGAAACTGTGAACAATTGTCCGTAACTATGGCATTAGGAAATCCTTCCCGGCTGAAGATTGAAGACAGAACTTCAATGATGACCTCGGAAGTAACCGTATGTGTGAAACAAAGCTCTGGCCATTTGGAATGGTAGTCGATGAGAGAAACAATGAACCGGGCATTTTGCGGAACATTATGCAAAGGACCGATGATGTCCATGCCGAGTTTCTGCCAAGGCTGATCAGGCCACTGAACTGGCTGCAACGGAAAAAATGCAGGTTTAGCAGGCTTGTCAGCTGCCTGACATAAATGGAATTTGTAAACTGCATGCTCCACCTGCTTGTCTAAGGCTGGCCACCAGTACCTGTCTCGGAGTTTCTGTTTGGTGCGGACAATGCCTGGATGGGCCTCATGGGCAAGCTGTATTAGATGTTACGGAAAGAAGCAGAAACACGTTCATCGCGGAAAAGCAAGTCCTCGACACAAGACAGTTCCTGTCGGACTGTAAAATAAGGCAAGAATTCAGAAGCAAGAGCACAATTGGAAGGCCATCCTTCACGTAAATATTTGGGAACTTGAGACAAAGTTGAATCTGCACCTGTAGCTGCCTTAAGCTCAGCTTTAGCAATGCAGGAAGTAACTAATGAAACAACTTCCTCATCCCGCTCTTCAGTAACTGGTATCTGAAGAGGAAGGCGCGACAGTGCATCAGCAACCACGTTATTAGAACCTTTGCAATATTGAACACTGAAATTATAATACATGAGTTTGGCACACCAACGGGAAATGCGAATGGGGCGGCGGCCTTCGGATCCTGCAGAAAGAAGAGCAACTAGTGCTTTGTGATCTCTACGTAATGTGAAGTGCCGGCCCCACAAGTAAACATGCCATTTCTCACAGGCAAAAAGACACGCGAGAGCTTCACGCTCTCCTACTGAATATCTGCGTTCAGCAGGGGTCATGTACGAGATGCAAAAGCGATAGTGATCAGCTGATCACCTCTGAGTTGTTGAAACATTGCTCCCAGTCCAACATCGGACGCGTCCGTCGTGATGACGATGGGAAGCTTCTCATTGAAAATACTAACAGCTGGCTTTGAGGCCAGTATTGACTTGACTCGAATGAAGCTCTGGTCAGCTTCAGCTGACCAGTTAAAAGGCTGTGCTTGACGAAGTAGAGTACGCAGTGGTTACACAACATCAGCATAGTGAGGGACAAACTTGGCATAATAACCAACAAGACCTAAAAAAGATTGCAAGGTTTTGGCATCAGTAGGCCGTGGGGCATTGATAATGGCCTGAACTTTAGATTCAACAGGTGTCAAGCCGCGAAAACTGACAATATGTCCTAGAAATTGTAACTCATTCACAGAAAAAATGCACTTGTTATTAAGTTTCATACCAGATTCACCGATGCGGTCAGAACAGTATGCAAGTTAGCATCGTGCTCTTCGCGAGTACGTCCCCACACCAAAATGTCATCCAAGTAACAAAGGGCACCATTAAAACCATTAAGAATAATTGACATCATTTTCTGAAACACTGCAGGGGCAGACGCAAGCCCGAAACACGCGGCGAAACCGAAACAAGCCTTCGTGCGGTACAAATGTGGTTAAGTCTCTACTGCACTTAAAAAGTTCAACTTCGTGATAAGCGGACGCGAGGTCCAGCTTGGAGAAACATACCACTCCGGAGAGCTGATGAAGCAGTTCTTCAATGTGAAGAAGTGAAAACCCGTCTACGACGATAGCCTTGTTCGGTTCTGGTAAGTCGACGCATAGTCGAAGGGATCCATCTTTTTTATTGACGACGACCAGTGGAGAAACCCTGTCGGAAGCAGAGACAGGCTGGACGATTTCGCTGGCTTGAAGTCGAGACAGTTCCGCAGAGACTTGCTAGACGGAGAAGAAGCACTTTATGCACAAAACCACGCACACAACCCTGTTCACGGGTGAACAGGTGGTGGAATTCAGAAGGCGCGTTGGCCGGAAGATCGTCTTGGACGTCAACTTGAGCACACGTCATAGACGCGCCAACGATGTTGATGGACAAAGCCCTGATGACATGACGTACCAAAAGTGAGCTGCCATTGGCAGTTACATGAAAAGTAATGCAAGCAGTGCGACTGCGATAGGAGACCTGAGCTGTAAATTGACCTAATATATCAATCGTTTTTTTGGAATATGTTTGTAGAACGACGCGTGAAGGCAAAATCCGAATGTTGGAAAAATGACTATGAAAGTCAGCGGCACTGATTAAAGGGACTGAGGCACCAGTGTCCATCAGAAATGACAAGGGCACATGGCCCACTGAAGCTACGATGCTGGGCTCAGACGTAGTTTGGAGGCCATCCTCATGTAGTGGAGCATACGCACCAACGCGTATGCGCCTTCGGAAGACAACAAAAAGCCCGTGCTCTGCTTGCGCGAGAGTTTGTACCGCCTCTGCCAGACTTGCCGTACGCCCACTTTCCGTTGCGACCTCGCTGCGACTTCTCGGCTCGAATAAACGTCATCACATTTGGTGGAGGGTGCTGAGATCCCCAAGAAGACCTGGAGCTCCGCTCTCGCAAGTTGCCTGAAAGACTACCGCGAAACATGACTGACGCAGTCGCCCACCAGCCCGTCCCAGCCCAGCCAGCACCATCGGCTGCCCCGTCGACCTGCCCCGGTGCTACCCGTCAGCGGGACCCACCAATCTTCAGCGGCAGTGGTGAGCAAGACGTCGAAGACTGGCTCTCCTTGTACGAACGCGTGAGTGCCAGCAACAAATGGGACAACGACTCCAAGCTTGCCTATGTCATCTTTTACTTGGCTGACGTCGCCAAGCTATGGTTCACCAACCGCGAAACCGCCATCGCCAGCTGGTCCACCTTCAAGACCCTCGTGACCGAAGCGTTCGGCCGACCAGAGGTCCGCAAGCTCCGCGCTGACCAGCGTCTGCGCCACCGAGCCCAGCAACCTGGTGAGACCTTTACTAGCTATATTGAGGATGTGCTCGACCTCTGCAGGCGTGTTAACTCATCCATGCCTGAAGAAGAGAAAATTCGACATATTCTCAAAGGCATCGAGGATGGCGCATTCCAGATGTTGCTGGCGAAGAGCCCGACCACGGTGGCGGTCCTCGTAAGCCTGTGCCAGAGCTTCGATGAATTGCGTCGTCAGCGTTCCATCGCCCGACAGAGTGTTCCATCACCAGATTCCATCTCGGCCGTCGCACTCGCCAATGGCAACGTTCACCAAGGAACTCTGTCGAACCAGATTAAAGACTTCATCAGGGAGGAAGTCGCCCGACAGCTTTCCCTGCTGCCGCATAGTGACGCGCCCACGACAAGCCTCCCTTCGAATATGCAGCAGGCCATACGCACTGAAATTTGCAATGCACTCCCTACAGTTCCGGCCTCTTACCCGTGCACTTCGGTGCCATCTGATCTCTCAACTGCTGGCTACGCACCAACTGCGCCGCCTTCACCTCTCAGCTACGCAGCTGTGGTCGCGCGGCCCCCACCGCATCCAGTCGCCTTATCGGCTCCAACTCCTCCGGCAGCGCCACCGGTTTACAGGCCCTCACCTCGCTTTTTCCGTCAATCTAATGAGTGGCGCACCCATGACAACCGTCCTATCTGCTTCGCGTGTGGCATCGCTGGCCACATTGCACGCTACTGCCGCCGCCGTCCCACACCTGCGTACGCCTCCTTTGGAACTCCTACCTATGCGTCGCAGCAGGCCACCTCGTCTGCATACGAACAGAGGCACTCTGACTCGGATCGTCGCCCATCAACTTCTCGTTTCCCATCTCCTCGTCGCCGATCACCATCTCCTATGCGTCGTAGACCACCTCCTGAGGAGGGAAACTAATCAGTGCAGTTCCAGAGGCAAGAACTGCAACTTCTGCGCAATTATCAAGGCCTCCATTTTCGCCGCGAAATGTTGTTGATGTCAATGTTGAGGGAGTCGCCACACAAGCGTTAATTGATACTGGGGCCGCCGTTTCTGTGATGGACGCAAAATTTTGTCGCAAACTGAAGAAAGTGACCACATCTCTCTGTGGCATCGTGCTGTCCACGGCTAGCGCGCAACGCATTCAGCCCTCGTCTGTGTGTACGGCGCGCGTCGTCATCCAAGACGTTTTGTACATCGTCCAATTTTTCGTACTACCATCTTGCTCTCATGACCTCATCCTGGGTTGGGATTTCTTATCAGGTCATGAAGCTATCATCGATTGTTGCCGTGCGGAAGTGTCCCTAGTGCCAAATTGTGAGTTTCCATCGCCCGACCATTCACCACTGCTCTGCAAACTCATCGCTGACGACGACATCACCTTGCCTCCGGAAGCTTCAGTCCCTATTAGCCTTTCATGTGTGGCGCAACCTGACGCCACGGTGGTATTTACGCCATCCCCTGTTTTTACTGAACGCAAGGGCATCGTGCTCCCATTTGCCGTTCTTACGATTGCGTCTGGTTTAACCATAATGCTGGTTACCAACCACTGCAACTACCCCATTGGCTTGCTTCGTGGTGAAACGTTAGGATATGTGCAACCTGTCGACCATATCAATGATATTATTCTTCCCGACGAAACGCCATGTCAGATTGCCGCAATCACTCAGGCGTCTGAGCCATCAAGCTCACCAGCCTTCGACGATGCTATTGACGCAGACCTTCCCCCCTCGCATCGCAGCCAACTTCTTGCTCTCCTTAACAAGTTTCGCTCTTCTTTCGACTTTCAGAAACCTGCTTTGGGCCGCACCACGACTGTCACTCATACTATTGACACCGGCTCACATTCGCCTCTGCGACAGCGTCCTTACCGCGTTTCTGCCGAAGAGCGCCGCGTCATTACGGAGCAAGTAGATGACATGCTTAAACGTGGAGTCATACAGCCTTCTCAAAGCGCTTGGTCGTCACCCGTGGTTCTGGTAAAGAAAAAAGATGGCACCGTTCGATTTTGCGTGGACTATCGCCGCTTAAACAAGATTACAAAGAAAGACGTCTACCCGCTACCACGAATAGACGATGCTCTTGACTGTTTACAAGGCGCCGAGTACTTCACATCCTTGGATCTGCGTTCTGGGTATTGGCAGGTGCCAATGGCTGAATGTGATCGCCCTAAAACAGCCTTTGTAACGCCAGATGGCCTGTATGAGTTCAAAGTCATGCCATTTGGGCTCTGCAACGCGCCTGCGACGTTTGAACGCATGATAGATACCATATTGCGGGCCCACAAGTGGAAAACTTGCTTGTGTTACCTAGATGACATCGTAGTCTTTTCAGCTGATTTCCCGACACATCTTCGTCGTCTCCACGAGGTTCTGGCGTGTCTAGCTTCTGCAGGCCTACAACTTAACACCAAGAAGTGCCACTTCGCAGCCCGCAAACTAACCATCTTGGGACATGTCATCACAAGAGACGGTGTTCTTCCAGACCCCGATAAGCTTCGAGCTGTCGCTGACTTCCCCATGCCCACATCACTGAAAGCCCTAAGAAGTTTCGTTGGTCTTTGCTCTTACTTTCGTCGCTTCGTGCGCAACTTCGCGTCCATCATTGCACCTCTGACTAGTCTGCTTTCCAACAGCAAAGGTATATCTGCATGGTCACCTGCATGTGACGACGCATTTCACCAGCTGCGCCGCCTGCTGACCTCGCCACCTATTCTTCGCCACTACGACCCTACTGCTGCCACAGAAGTTCACACTGATGCAAGCGGCGTTGGTCTTGGCGCAGTTTTGGCACAACGGAAAGGTACCCAAACCGAATACGTAGTCGCTTATGCAAGTCGCGCTCTTAAGAAGGCTGAATTGAATTACTCCGTGACAGAGAAGGAGTGTTTGGCCATAATCTGGGCGCTTACGAAGTTTCGCCCGTACCTTTACGGCCGTCCTTTCGATGTGGTCACAGACCACCACGCTCTATGTTGGCTGTCCACCTTGAAAGACCCGTCCGGACGTCTGGGCCGTTGGGCACTTCGATTGCAGGAATACGACATCCGTGTCGTATATCGTTCCGGTCGCAAGCATGCGGACGCCGATGCACTTTCCCGATCGCCATTAACACCAGATGTGGCTTCTCTGTCACCCCCTTTTACCACCTTGTCACCACTCGACAGCACTGACATGCTTTCGGAGCAGCGTAAAGACCCATACCTTGCCTTGTTAGTCGACTACCTTACCGATCCATCTTCTGTCCCTTCCACGAGAGCGGTACGCCGGCAAGCAGCCCACTTTTCCTTACGTGACAACATTCTGTACCGCCGCAACTACACGCCTGGTGGTCGGAAGTGGCTCCTTGCTGTCCCAACTCATATGCGCTCTGACATCTGCATGAATTTCCATGCAGATCCCCAAAGTGCTCACGCAGGTGTCCTGAAAACCTACGAACGGCTGCGCCAACGCTATTACTGGCGAGGAATGTATCGTTTTGTGCAGAAATACATTCAGTCTTGCACCACTTGCCAACAGAACAAAACACCTCCGCGGCACCTTACCGGCATGTTACAGCCGCTGCCGTGCCCGGCTCGCCCATTCGACCGCGTGGGTATAGACCTCTATGGCCCACTCCCATATAGTAGCTCTGGAAACCGGTGGATTATTGTCGGAGTCGATCATCTGACACGCTACGCTGAGACTGCAGCTCTACCGGCAGCGACCGCCCACGAAGTTGCACTCTTCATTCTCCGCAGCTTCATTCTACGCCATGGTGCTCCGCGGGAATTACTCAGTGATAGGGGTCGAGTGTTCCTGTCGGAGGTCATCCAAGCTATCCTCGCTGAATGCAACATTATCCACCGGAAATCTACCGCATACCATCCACAGACAAATGGTCTTACTGAGCGGTTCAACCGCACACTTGGCGACATGCTGAGGATGTACACCTCCTCCGACCACACTAACTGGGACGCTGTATTGCCCTTTGTTACCTTCGCTTATAACACCGCGACGCAAGCGACTACCGGTTTTTCTCCGTTCTTTCTATTGTACGGCCGCGAACCTTCCCACCCCCTTGACACTATACTACCGTACCGCCCTGATGCATCTGAGTGCTCCCCGCTTTCGGAAGTCGCCAGATACGCTGAAGACTGCCGTCAGTTGGCTCGGTCTCTGACAAGTGAGGCTCAACGTTTACAAAAGACTCGACACGACGACGCTCACCGCATAGCTCCTACATTTCGTGCTGGCTCCCTTGTGTGGCTTTGGGTGCCCCCGCACGTTCCTGGCCTATCTTCCAAACTTCTGGCCCGGTACCATGGTCCGTACCGTATCATTGACGCGACCTCCCCGGTGAATTACATCATCGAGCCGTTAACACAATCACCAGATTTGCGCCGTCGAGGACGCGAGACCGTACACGTCGACCGTCTCAAGCCCTACTACGACCCCATCATTGTGCCTACTCCCTGAGTCGCCAGGATGGCTACCCTTCATCCCGGGGGTATTGTAGTGGAGCATACGCACCAACGCGTATGCGCCTTCGGAAGACAACAAAAAGCCCGTGCTCTGCTTGCGCGAGAGTTTGTGCCGCCTCTGCCAGACTTGCCGTACGCCCACTTTCCGTTGCGACCTCGCTGCGACTTCTCGGCTCGAATAAACGTCATCACACTCATTTAAAACAGTGACCGTATTGGTCTGTGCAGTGCTCGAAGGAGCGGACCAAGAAACTGGTTCAGGAAGATTTGCTGGACGGGAATTGCATACGGACTGGAAATGTCCGATTTTTCTGCACACAAGACAAGTGCGGTTTCTCGCGGGACACGGCGCGAAATCGGCTAAATGCCGAGCCGATCCGCAACGAAACCAATGCGCGGTTGCGCTTGGAGAAGAAAATTGCGAACGCGAGTTAGGAGATCGGTAATGTTCCTTAAAACCAGAATTTGGCAGAATGGGGTCGCCATATTGCCGGCTTCCTCGCCCCAGCGACGCAGAGAGGCCGCCACGGAAGGACTGTGCAGGCGGGCGTCCATGTTGGCCGCCGCGTCGAGACGAAGATGAAGGACTGCCATGTTGACGCGTCCCGTGAAACAAAGAGCCGATGCCTTGGCCCCCCGCAGCAGAAAGTTGCTGCACTGAATGCGGAGCGAATAGCTCCAAATGGGAGCGAATTAGCTCGTCCTCTCGCGCAATCGAGAGGGCTTCGGATAATGAAATCGAGGAGCCCTTTTGAAGCATGCGGCAGCGGACGTTTTGCGAGGCTACCCCGGTGAAAAGCTGATGGCGGATCATATCGTCCTCGAGTGCGCCGAAGCCGCACGACGTGGCGAGCGTTCGAAGAGAAGCAATGAACTCGGTGACTGGCTCGCCAGGCAATTGTCGCCTTTCTTGGAATTTTACACGTGCGAGATAATCGCCCGATACATCTTTAAAATGCTCATCAAAAAAAGCAACAGCATTCTTGAAGGCATCGCCCGACGCGTCCAAAGTGATGGCGTCCAAAGTATAGAAGAGCTTTAACCCGGCAGGCCCCAACGCGTTGAGCAGCTGGGCCTTGCGACGCTCGGGCTTGCTGGCGTCCTCCCCGGCCGCGTCTGCGTAGGCCTGAAACACCAACTTCCAGTCCGCCCACGGAATCGGCGGGTCTCCGTGCGACTGTAAAAATAGAACCAGTGTGTGTTGGGTAAACGTGGAGTGCGGTTGTTGTTCTTCTCTTCGGCGCTTCGCGCGAACCCGCGTGTTCGGGCAGGTTGGTGTCCATGCCGACCGCGTTCGTCTCCGTCGGCCGTCTTCTTCTTCTGCTTCGTCGGGACCAGCCAGCCCCCAACTGAGCAATGGTGAGCAATGGGAAATGGGTTCTTACAGGTCCTCGTCGCCATTGCTGTGTTGAGGGCTGGCTGGTCCCGACGAAGCAGAAGAAGAAGGCGGCCGACGGAGACGTACGCGGCCGGCGGGGACGCCGACCAGCCCGAACACGCGGGTTGGCGCGAAGCGCCGAAGAGAAGAACAACAACCGCACTCCACGGTTACCCAACGCACACTGGTTTTATTTTATAGTCGCTTTGAAATTCTGGATGCCAGAGCGGCGCCCCCTGGCATCCTCACATGTAATTCCGAAACCGAAACCCTAGAACACAACAAATATTACCTCATTGCTGTCGGCCATTGGTCACCAGTTCTCTATCATCTGCATCAGTGAAACGTGGCTATGTGAATATGACAGGGACCTGTTTAAGTTTCCTTCCTATTCTTCTGAATACTGTCACCGAATCGACGATGCACATGGTGGAGTAGCTATTTTTATATCTTCATGCCTTCACTATTATAGGCGACTGGACTTGGCACTAAGTATTCCTGGTTGCGAATCCGTGTGGATCGAACTTCGTGAACCACATTTTTCGCAAGATAGTAAGAATTTAGTTGTTGCTTGCATATATCGCTCTCCGTCGTCATCTGTCGTGGAGTTCTGCTTAGATTTAGGAGAGGCGTTGAAAACTCTGTCATTAGAAGGGAAATGGGTGATTATTTTAGGAGATATGAATATCAATCTTCTTGATGACACCAACGCAAATATTTCTGAATACATTTCCTGCTTCAGTGGGTATGGGTACGAGTGCCTCATAACTGCACCAACTCGCGTTCCACTTCATGGCAATGCCACTATTATAGATCACATTTTGTATAACCTCATTAGTCCTCCTGAAGCAGCCGTCATCGAGGTGCCTGTCACAGATCATTACCCTATTTATGCAAGCATAGGCATCTCCAATAATAATAAAATAAGTCGATGCTTCAAGAATATCTTAAATACTGCATCATTCATTTACATCATCGAGCAGTGTGATTGGTCGGCAGTTAAGAAATGCAATACTGCTGGAATAGCCTACCAACAATTTTCCTCTATTATTTCAAATGCACTCACGGCCGCTTCAACATTAGTAGTAAGCAGAACGAAGTACCTTGCCCCAATTAATCCGTGGTGGACACCTAACCCTTAAAATGTCTGCGGAAAAAGGGTAACTTATACAAAAAGGCGAAAAAGTGCCGTTTCAATGTTCACCTTCAAAAGCGCTATAAAGAATATTCAAACACATTAGGAAAGTTACTTAAAGCCACTAAATTATAGTATTTCGAAGATAAAATAAAGCGAGCTGGAAATGACGTTAAGCAGCAGTGGAAAACTGTAAACAATTTTCTTGGCAGGACTACGGTACACTCAGATATAACCTTGATTCACTCAGAAAATCGTGTGATCGATAACCCATCTGATATCACGAACTCTTTTAATGACTCATTCGGCATAGATATTCCTCATTCGACAGCACCCCTCGAACACACTTGTTCACTATTACCACATTCATTATTCCTTTATCCGACGTCACCCGAGGAAGTGTTCACCGTTATCAATAGTATTATGAATACAAGCGCTGGTCTCGATAAGTTCTTGGCTGCCGACATAAAACTGATAGCACATTTAATCTGTGATGCATTATGTCATATTATAAATCTTTTATTTGGAACTGGGTTCTTCCCTCCATCTCTGAAAAAAGAAAAAAATATTCCTGTTTTTAAAAAAGGCGACAAGCGTTTATTCTCCAGTTACCGGCCTATAGCAATTATTCCATTCTTCAGTAAGGTCATGGAAAAGCTTTTTGCGGGACGTTTACGGTGTTATCTAAACAAGTTTCACATTCTTCCTAACAAACAGTTCGGTTTCAGGCCCGGTTACTCAACTGAACTCGCCATGATATCGCTAACAGAGGAAATTAAATATGCTATTGACAGCGGTAGTGTTGTTGGAAGCGTTTTTCTTGACCTTTCAAAAGCATTTGATTTTATTTCGCACGACATTTTATTTCAGAAACTAGAATCAATTGATGTATCTGGCGTCCCACTAGAACTAATTCGTGACTATCTGCGTGATCGAGAACAGGTGGTATATGTGTCCGGTACCTTTTCCAACCCTAAAACCATAAACATCGGTGTTCCACAGGGTTCAATTTTGGGCCCGCTTTTATTTTTAATTTATATAAACGATCTTCCTCAATGTCTAGCACATTCGTCCTGTATACTCTATGCGGACGATAACACTATATTGACTACAGATAAAGACATTGACTCGATGTTTTTTAAACTAAATACCGACCTGATAAATATCGTTAAATGGTTCAGTAAGAATAACTTAAACATAAATGCTAAAAAGTCAGACTTCGTTGTATTTTTGTCACCTAATCGAATTATACCTAGGAACCCTTCTGTCTTCGTAAGCGATACTGAAATTCATTCTACCTCTAGTGCAATGTTTCTCGGGGTCAAATTAGATGAACATTTAAAGTTTAATTCACATGTTTTAGAGCTTACGCGGAAAGCCGCATATGCCATTCAAACAGTTCTAAAAGTTCGCCCGTTCTTTCGTTTTGAAATATTGTTGTCACTTTACTACGCTTTCTTTTACAGCAACCTAATCTATTGCATTTCATCATGGGGAAATACGTATCAGCCATCCAACATCTTCAAAACCAAGCATTGAGAATAATAACGTTCATGGTTTCATGTCCAATCCTTACTCTGTTCGCATGGAATTTTATCAGTTCAGAAGCTGGCTAAATATTTTCTCTGCATTCTTATTACAAATATGTGAATGGAAAACTTCCGATTCCTTCACTACACTCAAGTCAGTTTCATCAGGCGTCATCGACTCGTTTTGCAAAGGCTAATAACTTCCTTTTACCCAAACCTAGGACTAATTATGGCAAGTTCACCACAAAATTTTCATCAGTTTCCCTGTGGAGTTCTTTAGCTTTGGAGATCAAAAATAGATCCCTCGAAATGTTTGAAAAAGCCTTGCGTTCGCACTCATTAAATTCTTAATGCATGATATTATATGAATTGAATGTCATTGCATTTTTCTGTTAATTTTTTGTGCTCATCGGTACACCTTGTATAACTTATGATCGCTATTTCGTGTTTATCTGTACATTTTATATATCTTAATTTTTCTATTCTTACCGTAATAATGCTTGATACTATACAGAGTGAATGTTATTGCATTTTCGTGTTAGTTTTTGCATGCTTAGCTGTACATTTTTTATAACTTACGTTCGCTATTTCGTGCTTATCTGTACATTTTGTATACCTTAAATTTTCTTTCATTACCACTCTTTACTATTGCGTTGTATCTCTCATGTATAATTTTATAGGAGATCTCACTCAAAGTCTCGTGACTTTGAGACCTCCTTCTGTATTTGTACATAACACATGCACTTGTATCACTTATATTTCAATTCTGAATAAACTAAACTAAAGTATGCGAGATGCGAGATGGTGGTTCTTAGAGTGTTCACTAGATGAATGCACGGACGGACGGACGGGCGGACAGGTATAGCAGACGGATGGATGGATAGACGGATGCGTGAAGCGGGTATGTGCCATAGGGTATGCGAGATGACGGTACCTGGAGTAATCACTAGATGAACACAAGGACTAAACCATGGACAGATGGACAGACAGACTAGGAGACGGACAGACGGATAGACGGACACTTAAAGCTGGTATGTGCCACGGGGTAGGCGAGATGGGGTACTTGGAGTGTTCACTAGCTGGATGCACGGACGGACGCATACACGGACGGACAGACATAGCAGCCTGATGGACCGATAGGCGGACGCGTAAAGCGGGTATGTGCCACAAAAATGCGAGATGCGAGACGGCTGTACTTCCAGTGTTCACTAGCTGGACGCACTGATGGACGAGGGATGGACGTACAGGCATAGCAGACGGATGGACGAATAGATGGGCGCGTAAAGCGGGTATGTGCCACAAAAATGCGAGATGCGAGACGGCTGTACTTCCAGTGTTCACTAGCTGGACGCACTGATGGACGAGGGATGGACGTACAGGCATAGCAGACGGATGGACGAATAGATGGGCGCGGAAAGCGGGTATGTGCCACTGGGTATACGATTCGGCTGTACTTGGAGTGCTCACTAGATGGACGCACGAACGGATGCAGGGACGGACGGACAGACAGACTAGCAGACGGCGGACGGATAGACAGACGCGTGAAGAAGGTATGTGCCACATGGTATGCGAGATGGGAGATGGCGGTACGTAGAGTGTTCACTAGCTGGATGTACTGACGTATGCATGGATGGACGGACAGGCATAGCACACGGATAGATGGATAGAGGCGTAAAGGGTGCATGTGCCACAGGGTATGCGAGATGGCGGTAGTTGGAATGTTCACTAGATGGACGCATGGACGGACACACAGAATAGCAGACGGACGGACGAATGGACAGACGGACGCATAAAGCGTGCATGTGCTACCGGGGCATTTGGAGTGTTCACTAGATGGACGCACGAACGGACGGACGCTTGAACGGATGGACAGACAGACTTGCAGACATACGGACTGGTAGTTGGACGCGTAAAGCGGGTAAATGCCTCAGGGTACGTGATTTGCTAGATGGCCGTTCTTGGAATCTTCACTAGATGGACGCACGAACAGACGCATGGACAGACGGACAGACAGACTAGCAAACGGACGGACGGATAAACGGACGCGTAAAGCAGGTATGTGCCACAGGGTACGCGAGATGGCTGTACTTGGAGTGTTCACAAGATGGACGCAACGACGGACACATCGATTGATGTAAACTAGCAGATTGACGGACCGATAGACGGACGCTTAAAGCGTGTATGTGCCACAGGGTATGCGAGGTGACAGAACCTGATGTGTTCACTAGATGGACGCGGGTATGGACGGACAGACAGACTAGCAGATGGACTGACTTATAGACGGAGGCGTAAAGCGGGCATGTGCCACCGGGTATGTGAGGTGGCGGTATTTGAAGTGTTCACTAGATGGACGCGCGGGCGAAAGCATGGGCACACGCACAGACAGACTGGCAGACAGACGGACGAATAGACGGACGCGTAAAGCGGGTATGTGTCACAGGGTATGCGAGATGCAAGATGGCGGTACTTGGAGTGTTCACTTGATGAACTCATGGATGGATGCATGAATAGAGAGACAGACTAGTAGACAGACGGACGGTATTGGACGCGTTAAGCGGGTATGTACCACAGGGTATGAGAGATGCGAGATGCCAGTACTCGGAGTGTTGTCGAGATGGACGCACGGACGAGCGCATGGACTGACGGACAGACACTCAAGCAGACAGACGGACGGATAGACGGACACGTCAAGTATGTATGGGCCACAAGTTATGCGAGATGGCGGTGCTTGGAGTGTTCACTAGATGGACGTACGGACGAACGCATGGACGGATGCACAGACAGACTAGCAGACGGAGCGACAGATAGGCGGACGCGTAAAGGAGGTATGCGTCACAGGCTTTGCGAAATGCGAGATGGCGGTACTTGGAGGGTTCACTAGATGGATGCACGGACGGACGCATGGATAGACAGAAAGACAGACTAGTAGACGAATGAACGGATAGACGGACACGTAAAGCGTGTATGTGCCACAGGGAATGCGAGATGCGAGACGGTGGTACTTAGTGTTCACAAGAATGATGCACGGACGTACGGATGGACAGACAGACAAGCAGACGGATGGACGGATAGACGGACGCGTAAAGCGGGTATTCGGCACGGGGTATGCGAGATGCGAGATGGTGGTATTTGGAGGACTCGCTAGATGAACGCACGGACGGATGCATGGACGAATGGGCAGACAGAATAGCAGACGGATGGACGGATAGCTGGCCGCGTAAAGCGGGTATATGCCACAGGATGCGAGATGCGAGATGGTTGTACTTGGTGTGTTGACTAGATGTAGGCACGGACGGACGCATGGGCGGATGGGCAGAGAGAACAGCAGATGGACGGACAGATAGACGGACGCGTAAAGTGGGTAATATCGCAGGGTATGCGAGATTTGAGATGGCAGTACTCGGAGTGTTCACTATAATGACGCACGGACGAACGGATAGACGGAGGACAGTAATACTAGCAGATGCACGGACGGACGGATAGACGGACGCATAAAGCGGGTATGTGCCACAGGGTATGCGAGATGCGAGATGGCGGTGCTTGGAAAGTTGACTAGATGGCTGCAAGGACGTATGCATTGACGGCCAGACAGACAGACTATCAGACGGACAGACGGATAGACGGACACGTAAAGCAGGTATGTGCCACAGTGTATGCGAGATGCGAGACTGTGGTACTTGGGGTGCTCACTAGATGGACGCATTGATGAAAGCATGGACGGACGGACAGACAGACTAGCAGATAGACGGACGGATAGAGGGACGCGTAAAGCGGGTGGGGCAAACTTTTCTTCTTCTTCTGGCATGACACACTTGAGACATAATCTAGTAGTGGGTAGTCTGCTGAAGAGAAAGAAGTAGTTGGAACAATGGCGGAGATGCAATAATAAACCGCGCTGTGTTTTCGGAACCGCGTTTCAGAGTGCTATATTTATTGGTGACCCGGACTATGAACGCGACATTCCATGGAGCAGCGTGAGCATCTCGATAGCCTCAGCCGGAAACCGCTGCCACTGCACCCGTCCATGTACCCTCTTTGGGTGTTGTTGGAGGTATTACTACCATGACCACAGCTGTGGCTTGCCGATCCCTCCTTATGGTTCGTTCAAGTCGAGAACAAGTTCCGCATTCATCGCATCACGGCAGAAGTTCGCAAGTATGAGCTCCTCGTTGAAGCGTTGCCGCCACAGGCAATGGCCGAATTACGCGACATCTTCTTGGGCCCGCCTGGTGACACTCCATATACGACAGTCAAGCAGGCTCTTCTTCACCGACTCGTTCCGCCTAAGCGTCGGCGCATTCTGTGCAACGAAGAGCTCGGGGACCGCCGTCTTACACAGTTTCTACGTCACCTGCAGCACCTCCTTGGGGACCAGCCGGACGGCTCGGAAACTTCCATACTACGTGAGTTGTTTCTACGGCGTTTTACACCTACCATGCGAAGAGCTCTTGTCCCAGCTCAGGATGAGCTGCTGTCGGAGCTGGCAGAAATGGCCGATGACATGATGGACGTTGCTCCGGCAGTCATAAACGCTGCCCACACCTCTCCGATTTCCGAAGCAGATTACCTTCGAGAAACGGTGAAAGATCTCGCAGCTGAAGTCGCCAACTTATGTCTGCACTTGCTGAGCATTTGCAAGTTAAATGACCAGCCTCGTCCACATCGACCATCTCTCACGTCGGCTGCTCCGCAACGGCCCCTCCACCAGTCCGAGCACTGCTTTTCACCGCAGAACACATGCTATTATCACCGGCGTTGTCGTGCCGCGGCTCGCAGACGTTTGCCACCTTGCTCATGGCGCATGGGAAACGCTCCGGCCGATCGTCAATAACAGCGGCGGGCGATCAAGGCCAAGCATCAAGCCGCCTCTTCCACATCACCGACAGAACCACAGGTCTGTGCTTGCTGGTGGACACTGGAGCAGAAGTCAGCATAATTCCGGCGTCCAAAACTTACCGGTGTCTTCGCAAGAAGTCAACTCCTTTACAAGCGATCAATTCTCCAGTCATCGCAACTTACGGGAGAAGTCTCTGACCCTTTATCTCGGTCTTAAGGGGAAACTGCAGTGGTTATTTAGGATAGCAGATGTACGCTACGCAATCTTAGGCACCAATTTCTTAAGACATGTCCATCTGCTCGTGGATATGAACCGCTGTCGCCTGGTGGATAGCTATACCGGCTTATCGGTCAATGGTTTTCTGTGACGCGCTACGGCCCTAAGCCTCACATTCGTGAAACCACCCACGTCACCATATACAGCTCTGCTCAACGAGTTTCCGGAGATTACAACTCAGTCTCCCATGTATAAGACCCCCAAGCACACTGTGACCCACTGCATCATTACGACAGGCTCACCAGTTCACTGCCGCCCTCGCCGACTTGGCCCTGATGAACTTCGAATTGCTCGCAACGAGTTTGAGCATATGTTACAGTTGCAAATTATTCGTCCGTCATCAAGCTCGTGGTCGTCGGCGTTGCACATGGTTCCGAAGAAGAACAATGACTGGTGGCCCTGTGGTGATTATCGAGCTCTTAATGCAGTCACCATTCCAGATCGATATTCGTTACCCAATATTCAGGACTGTACTGCCTTTTTAACCGGCTCAACTGTATACTCGAAGACTGATCTTGTAAAAGCTTACCACCAGATCCCCGTTGAGCCTTCCGACACTCCCAAAACTGCAATAATTACCCCATTTGGGCTCTATGAGTATTTATGAATGTCTTTCGGTTTGAGAAACGCAGCTCAGACATTTCAGCGTTGTATAGACGAAGTCACAAGAGGCTTACCGTTTTGTTTCGCCTATATCGACGATCTTCTCGTTGCCAGGAAGGACGCTGAAACGCGCAATGCACATCTACGTCAGCTTTTCACTCGACTGCGTGATTACGACCTTGTCATCAAAGTAGAAAAGTGTCAGTTTTGAGTCTCGGAGATAGCATTCCTTGGACATCAGATCACTAAAGATGAAATCACTCCTCTACCTGACTATCAGACGAACGGACGGATGGATTAGACGTATTGAAAACCAGTGGTAATGGCGTAACCGGTTCTCCAGCGATCGAGCGGAGACAACCCTTCGTCTTCCTCGTCAGGCAGACACGCGCGTCGCCCCCTAGAATATCAATATAGATGCATCAATATATATATATATATATATATATATATATATATATATATATATATATATATATATATATATATATATATATATATATATATATATATATATATATATATATATATATATATATATATATATATATATATATATATATATATATATTAATATATATATATATATTGACGCGTGTGTACTGGTGGACCAAAACGACGATATGGGGATTTGGTGGACACCAGGTAGTGGAGCTCTGGCTGATTGAAGATAAAGAAGGCAATTTTGCTGTTTGGCTGCTGAGAGTCCCTGTGTCAACGTTTATCTGCCTTTGGTTCACTATGTACCGTGACACAGGTGGAAGTGCTGGGACGCAACCCTACCTAGTGCTCCATACTCCCACTGGGAGCCGTTCATCTAGCTCGGACGCATTGTCACCCATTGCAACTCCCGTGCACCGGTTCAGTCGGCGGCTGATAGGCCTCGCTCCAGAGTTCACGCCTTCCACGGAACCTCGCAAGTGCCGATTACCTCTCCAAATGGCCAACGCCAGTCCGCAACCGGCGCCCCAAGGCCCCCCGCCAACACAGCCTTCACAGGTAACCATCTTTCAACCGCTGGTTCCCTATCACTTTAGTGGCGGCGCCCATGAAGACGTGGATGACTGGCTTGAGCACTATGAGCGTGTCGCCAAGATTAATCTGTGGCCTGAACAAGAAAAGCTCTCACGCGCCTATTTCTACCTTGACGGCGGTGCGAAAATTTGGTATGAGAACAGAGAAGCCAGTCTGTTAACTTGGGGCGACTTCCGACAACAGCTTGTCGATACGTTCACCAATGTCGATTGACGCGACCGTGCGCAGCAGCTGTTGGAGCTACGGGTTCAAAAACCCAATGAAAGCATTACTATGTTTGCTGAAGATATGACTCGTCTTTTTCGTCGAGCTGACCCGAACATGAGTGAAGATAGGAAGTTGACCTACCTCATGCGCGGCGTTAAGGAGCAACTTTTCGCCGGGCTACTGCACCTTCCTCCAAGTACCGTAGTCGACTTCATCAAGGAGGCGACGGCTATCGAGCGGGCGCTCCATCAACGATGCAGGCAGCATCATCGGATGTCTAGCAGCGCCCCAATCAATGCTGCCGCCATACCTGAGGATCAAAGCTCCCTGCGAGACCTCATTAGGGAGATATTTCGCGAAGAACTGCAAAAGTTCCGAAATCCAGTTGCTCAAACCCCCGTTGCGTCCGTCGCTGAACTGGTACGTGACGAAATCCGCCACGCATTTTCTACCGCTGGTCCTGGTGACGAGCACCGTCCCATGAGCTATGCCGATGCTTTGCGACGTTCACCATCTGGTACATCGCCGCCATATCACCCAGTGCCGACGGCCCCTACGTCACCACGGCAAGAGCAGACCCTGAGCCGACCGCCAAGCCAACCGACGTACCACCAGGCGTCCACAGCAGCACCATGGACATCGTCGCAAGAAGGAAGGTTCAGACGTCCACCCCTCCGAAGAACAGACGCATGGCGCACAATCGATCGACGTCCACTATGCTTTAACTGCGGAGGTGCAGGTCATATTGCCCGTCATTGCTGGCACCGCAGTGATCCGTTCCGCCCTCTTCGAACATGGTCTGACGATCGACGTGCGAACGAAGAATACATACCACGCCAGGAGGACGCCTCTTTCCATGGAGCCCGTTCTCACTTTTACGAATACCGTACTTCTGACGAGGAGGCAATACCTACCCGCCAGCCAGGTTTTGGACGTAAATACCGCTCTCCTTCTCCTGCTCATTCACCTTCGTCACACCGACGTACCTCCGCGGACCTTAACGCAAGAAGGGCACCCAGCCCGCGACGGGGAAACTGAGGGCGGTGACCTCCGGGGGTGAGGTTGCAGGCCATGAAGATGACGACGAAAAGCCCCCATTACACGGCGCTGTAAATCCGACAAGACGTGAGAGCGACGACATTGTGACTGCTGACCTGAGTGTTTTTCTTGACGGCCAGAAAGTAACAGCCTTAGTAGACACCGGTGCCGACTTTTCTATCATCAGTCAGGACCTCGCCATCCGCCTCAAGAAAGTGAAGACGCCGTGGACAGGCCCTCAAATAAGGACGGCAGGTGGTCTGTTATTGATGCCCTCTGGAAGATGTACAGCGAGAATTGACATAGGAGGTTCTTCTTTCGTTGCGTCGTTCGTCGTTCTCGCCGCATGCTGCAAGGATCTAATTATTGGTATGGACTTCTTACGAGAGTACGGCGCCGTCATCCATATCCCAGACAGTTTAATTACATTCCGCAACAGTTCGGGCGCACCTGATTGTACACAGGCGCGACCAAACCAATTGCGTCTAACTGATGACGATGTGGTTCTCCCTCCTCGGTCATGCACGCTTGTTTCTGTGGCAGCCGCCGTCCAGTTTGACGGCGAAAGAGTAGCAGACCGAATAACCTCGCTCCTTTTCACACACGGCATTTCCGTCGCAAGAGGTATCGTCAGTGTCGCCGCTTGACGCATGGACTTGCTTCTGACAAATTTTAGTGATGAGCGCCGGCACCTTCCAAAAGGCATGGCCGTCGCTTACTTCGACGATATCACAGACGCAGAAGGCTGCTTGGCAGTAGTCGACGAGGCGCCAAAACTTGATTCGACACCAGTCCTTGACGTTAGCACTGCTGTGCCTAAGAACGAGCGAAAGAGGCTTGTTGAGCTACTGGCCGAATTCAAAGACTGCTTTTCGACAACATCAAGAGTTGGCCGCGCGCCTCTCACCAAGCATCGAATAATTAACGAGGACATGGCGAGACCAATTCACCAAAACCCCTATCGCGTGGCTGCAAAGGAACGCGAAGTGATACAAGAGCAAGTCGACAAAATGCTAGACGATGACGTCATTCAGCCCACAAAAAGCCCCTGGGCGTCACCTGTAGTCCTCGTTTAAAAAAAGATGGCAGCCTGCACTTCTGTGTAGATTACCGAAAACTCAATCAGGTGACAAAGAGAGATGTGTATCCACTTCCTCGTATAGATGACTCTCTCGACAGACTTCGACATGCTCGTTACTTTTCATCGATGGACTTAAGGAGTGGGTATTGGCAAATCGAGGTAGACCCAAGAGACCGCGAGAATACTGCTTTTGTGACACCAGATGGCTTATATGAATTTAAAGTCTTGCCCTTTGGTTTATGTTCAGCGCCTGCTGCCTTTCAAAGACTTATGGATACCGTACTTTCTGGGTTGAAGTGGAAAACCTGATTGGTCTACCTTGATGATGTCGTGGTTTTCGCCGCAACGTTTGACCAGCACCTTAAAAGACTTGAGGCAGTTTTACAAGTCATACGGTCTGTGGGCTTGACGTTGAAGCCTGAAAAGTGCCACTTTTGCTATGAAGAGCTGCAATTTCTTGGCCCCGTTGTTAGTCACGCAGGCATTCGTCCTGATCCTGAAAAGATCGCAGCTGTTGCACAGTTCCCGGTGCCGACTGATAAGAAGGCTGTCTGACGATTCCTCGGACTATGTGTTGTTAACATATGAACCGCACGTAGCTGTCATCTACGAAACCTGGCTTTGCCCAGATTTTCCTGATAATTACGTGATTCCGTCTTCATATACGTGCTATCGCAAAGATAGACTTACACGAGGAGGTGGTGTGGCAATTCTTGTGAAGGCGGGCCTTTCATCTGTTTCACTGCCTGCTGTTAACCCTGACCACGAAAGTGTCTTTTGTAAAATAAATATTTCAGAAAACCATATTGTTATTGCGGGAATTTATAGGCCGCCGGGAGCTCCCTGTGAATTTTTACTTGAACTGTATGATCATTTGGCAGTGTATAAGGATCAGAACATTATTGCTGCGGGTGATATTAACTTACCGCACATAGATTGGTGCTCGATGTCATCAGGGGGCACTGATACAAAGAACTCCGAAATCCTTCTAGATACCTTATTAGCTTACAACCTTACACAGACAGTACTATATCCAACACGGGTGACTAGCACTGCTTCCTCCATTCTAGATTTAGTTTTGTGTTCAGCCAGCTTTGCTGATCATACCACAGAAATTCACGAAGGAGTCTCGGACCACAAGCTCGTATATTTTTCCTGCAAGCTTCCAAATCGAATCAAGTTAAACAACGCTAAATTTGTAAAAGTAAAAGACTACAACGCAGCAGATAACCCAAACATTGCCCACCATTTAGAAGAAGCATTACTGACATTTCACGATGACGATGTTAACGTCTTATGGGCAAAGTTTAAGTCATGCTGCAAATATTGCATCAATAAGTTTATTCCAGATAAAATGAAAAAAATCAACAAAGCCAATCCTTGAATAACCAGAGAAATTATACATTTAAAACGTAAACTAAAACGGTACCGAAAAAGGAAGAACAGGGATGCCGCCCTCCTTTTTAAGCTAAGTTCTAAGTTGAAATATAAACTACGAGAAGCTAAAAAGCGCTTCTATTCAACCACCCTTGGGCGCTTTGCTACCGAATCCCCTCACAAATTCTGGCAATTTTTATCAAACAAGGACTCAAGAAGCGTAGATCAAATAGCTGTTGGTGCTCGCATTGTTACAGATAAAAAAGAAATTGCTGAAACGTTTAATTCCTATTTCCAGAGCGTATTCTCAAGGCCAGCCACGCTGGGTAATACGCCTTAAGTCAACGATAGCAACCAATATATCCATATTACTGTCGAAGGTGTTACTGAGCTGCTCTTACGATTAGACCCTAAAAAATCCGCAGGACCTGATAACATTCCCACCGCATTTCTCAAAAGATATGCAGAGCTCCTAGCTAGATTCTTGGTACAGTTGTATTCTAAGTCTCTTGAAACTTCTTGCCTCCCACTTGAATGGTTGGTTGCTCGAGTGAAAGCAATTTTTAAAAAAGGCTCTGTCACCGATGATTGTAATTACCGACCCATATCTTTCACTTGCACAGTTTGTAAAGTTCTCGAACACGTAATTGCTAAACACCTAAATGATTTTCTTGACAACAATAATCTTCTTACTAACGTACAGCACGGTTTTCGAAGATGTTTTTCAACTGCAACTCTATTAGTAGTTACCGTCCATGAGATGGCACAGGTACTTGACGAGGGCGGACAGATTGACGCAGTTCTAATAGACTTCTCGAAAGCGTTCGATAGAGTTCCACACTCGAAACTAATAACAAAAATGAAAAACTTAGGCATTCCATCACAAGTCGTCAATTGGGTCATTTCATACCTAACTGGCGGCAAACAGTATGTTGAAATTGACGGTGCCTGTTCTCGTTTTCTTGATGTTTTCTCTGGCGTCCCACAGGGTTCGGTCTTGGCACCGGTTCAATTTAACATTTATATTAATGATTTTGGCCAAATTGTAAAGCCCCCTCTACGCCTTAAGCTGTTTGCAGACGATTGCATCATATTTAGCCACATAGTGTCTGCCGCTTACCAGCACGTTCTTAACCATGCTTTGCATGCAATAACGGAATGGTGCAATAAATAGGATATGCTTATAAATCTCGACAAGACAGTTCACATGTGCATCTCCAGTAAGAATAAATCTCACTTCATGCATAGTCTTGGCAGTTATCAGATTAAACAAGTGGAGGAACATAAGTACCTAGGGTTAACCTTGACGTCCAGACTTAACTGGTCAACACATATAAATAACATATGTTCCTCCGCGAGAAAGAAGTTAGGATTTCTGAAGCATAAATTAGGTGATGTCCCTCGTCGCTTAGACTCATTGCATACAAATCCATTGTAAGACCCACCCTGGAATACGGAAGCATTGTATGGGACCCCCATACTATCACTAATAAAGAAAAGCTTGAAAAAATTCAGAGATTGGCAGCTCGCTTTATTTATAAACGTTTTAGACGTCGCGACTCCCCTTCAGCCATGTTGGAGCTCGCACACCTAGAGCCATTGGCCAACCGACGTAAAAGTGCCCGTCTAAACTTTCTACACCAGCTATATTTTAATAAATTGGGAATCCAGTCACAAGACTACATAGCTAATATCCCTAGTCGAGCGTCTCGTCACAAACATAGCCGAAGTATTACACCGTTCTTTGCCTGTACAGACCAATACAAATATTCATTTTTTCCCAGAACTGTTTCCGATTGGAATGTTTTGCCAGAGTGTTCACCCTTGCTGTCATCCAATGTATAATGATTGTATACTTACCTCTTGATTATGTACCCTCACATTCATGTGTCGATCTTGCATCCGTACGCATGTCTTCTGGATGTGTACATCCCTCTCCTGCTTGGACCTCTCAAGGTTTGCAGTATTGTACAAATAAAATAAATAAATAAATAAATAAATGTGCGTATTATAGGCGGTTCATCGCAGACTTCGCACGTATCGCATCACCGTTGACCCGCCTCACGAGAGAAGGCGTTGCTTTCCAATGGAGCAACGAAGAGGAAGCTGCTTTTAAGAAGCTCCGCCAGCGACTACAGACGCCTCCAGTGCTTGCCCACTTTGATGAGAAAGCCCCAACGATGCTACACACTGATGCCAGCAATATTGGTTTGGGAGCTGTGCTTGTGCAGCTGCAAGAGGGCACAGAAAGAGTAATCGCCTATACAAGCCGAACACTAACACGTGCCGAGACCAATTACTCCACGACTGAAAAGGAATGCCTCGCCGTGGTGTGGGCGGTCACAAAATTTCGTCCGTATTTATACGGCCGCCCTTTCAAAGTTATCAGCGACCACCACTCACTGTGTTGGTTGACAAATCTTAAAGATCCTACCGGGAGATTAGCGCGTTGGAGTCTCAGGCTGCAGGAGTACGACATGACTGTCGTACACAAGTCAGGAAAGCGCCACATGGACGCCGACTGTCTATCCCACTCACCCACTGAATCGGCAACTCTATCCGATGAGGAGGAAACAGCATTTCTCGGCGTGCTTGACTCAACCGCTATTGCACAGCAACAACGTGGCGACCCTGAGTTACTTGCCCTAATTAATTACCTGGAGGGAAGATCTCAGCAGGCACCAACTGTTTTCGTAAGAGCGCTGTCATCATTTTGCTTACGGAGCGGAGTACTATACAAAAGAAACTTCTCTTCGACAGGATCTGCGTATTTGCTCGTCATCCCAGCAGCCCTTCGCTCCGAAGTACTCGAAGCATGCCACAACGAGGTGACTTCAGGCCACTTAGGTTACACAAGAACGCTGGCCAGAGTACGGCAGCGCTACTTCTGGCCAAGACTGACCATAGCCGTAAAACACCATGTTCGTACTTGCCTCGACTGACCACCGCCGACTAAACCAGCTGGCCTCCTGCAGCCCGTGCAGGTCCCAAGAACACCATTCGACCAGATTGGCATGGATATTTTGGGCCCACTTCCTACTTCTACTGCTGGGAACCCCTGGGTTATTGTCGCGACTGATTACCTTACCCGTTATGCTGAAACAAAGGCTATCCAGAGAGGTACAGCAGCGGAAGTGGCACAATTTTTCATCGAGAGCGTTGTCCTGCGGCATGGTGCACCAAGCGTCGTAATCACAGACAGAGGAACCGCATATACGGCAGCTCTTTTGGAACAAGTCCTCATGCTGAGTGGAGCAACCCATTGTAAGACCACCGCCTACCACCCGAAAACGAACGGGCTTACAGAGCGTCTGAACAAAACAATTGAAGACATGCTTTCTATGTACGTAGACGTCGAACACAAAAATTGGGACGAAATCTTGCCATATATCACGTTTGCATACAACACTGCCAAGCAAGAAACAATCCAGATCACCCCGTTCAGCCTAATTCACGGAAGGGAAGTACGAACCATTTTAGATGCGATGCTAGCGCACGAATGCGACGACATCGAACCGGAGGCCAAGATGTTTACAGAACTAGCGGAAGAAGCAAGACAACTAGCACGCCTGCGAATCCAGCAACAACGAAAGTACGACGCGAGCTGCTACAATTCTCGCCGCAGAACAGTCGTTTACCAGACCGGCGACAGAGTATGGGTTTGGACGCCCATACGGAAACGAGGACTCTCTGAAAAGCTCCTAAGGAGATATTTTGGGCCATATCTAGTACTGCGACGACCGAGTGATGTTACCTACGAGGTCGTCCCCGACAGTTCACATAATACGAGGCTTCGCCAGCACCGTCCTGAACTAGTTCACGTTGTGCGCATGAAGCCTTATGAAAGGTAGTGACTGCGCAAGACACTTCTTAAAGAACAGAAAAAAAAACTACACTACTGGTTTAGCATCGGGGCGATGCTCATTAAGAGGGGGGGGGGGGCAAATGACGCGTGTGTACTGGTGGACCAAAACGACGATAAGGGGATTTGGCGGACACCAGGTAGTGGAGCTCTGGCTGATTGAAGATAAAGAAGGCGATCTTGCTGTTTGGCTGCTGAGAGTCCCTGTGTCAACGTTTATCTGCCTTTGGTTCACGCTGTACCGTGACAATCTATATTGAAAAAGGGTTTATGGACGACTGTTGCGACGGTGGTCCTACGAAGAAACACGATCGTGCAAGAGCAACAGTCAAGCAGATGCCGGCGATGATCAGCACGAGCCGAGCGAGCCAAGCCCAGCACCCAAGCGGTGGCGATGTTGCTTGCCAACGACGCTCTTTCTTCTTCACAATTTGCCCCCGCGGAAGAAGAGCCATCCTGGCGACCTAAGAGTCTGGAGGCAGAGGGCTATAATATGGCTTAAGGCGGGCGACGTGGACGATGTCACGTCCACGCCGGCGCATGTCGTCAGATGGGGAAAGTGGCCCGATGAGAAAATTCAACGGCGAGGTTTGCTCCAAAACGCGGTATGGGCCCTCGTACTTTGGAACGAGTTTTGAGGAAATGCCGGGGGTTTGGTAAGGAACAGCCAGCCATACAAGTGATCCCGGGGAATAGCTGGGGCTTTGGGAAGAGTCGACGTTGTTTTCTTTCTGGCGCTGTTGTTCTCGAGACGTAAAGGTGCGTGCGAGTTCACGGCACTCTTCCGCATTTCGGGCAGCTTCGGACACAGATGGGCATTCGGATGCGTCAGGACTGTATGGAAGGAGAGTATCGATGGTGTGGGATGGTTCGCGTCCATAAAGAAGAAAGAAAGGTGAAAATCCAGTGGTAGACTGTGCCGCGGTGTTATATGCGAACGTAATGAATGGAAGAATGCGATCCCAGTTAGTATGATCGGATGTCACATACATGGCGAGCATATCGCCAAGGGTGCGGTTAAATCTTTCCGTGAGCCCGTTAGTCTGCGGGTGGTATGCCGTGGTCTTGCGATGAACAACATGGCATTCCGAAAGCAGAGACGTGACGACGTCTGATAGGAAGGCTCGACCTCGATCGCTTAGTAGTTCTCGAGGTGCACCATGTCGTAATATGAAGCGATGAAGGATGAAGGATGCTACGTCCCGCGCAGTGACACTTGGAAGGGCGGCGGTCTCAGCGTAGCGTGTTAAATGGTCCACAGCGACTATAATCCACCAATTTTCATCTGATGTTGTCGGTAGAGGGCCATAGAGATCAATTCCGATCCGATTGAAAGGTTTGGCAGGGCACGGAAGCGGTTGAAGAGCACCGGACGAGTGGAAAGGCGGTGATTTGCGACGTTGACAGTCAGGACAGCCCATAACAAATTTTCGAACGAAATTATACATTCCGCGCCAGTAGAAGCGATGGCGAATGCGTTCGTAAGTTTTGAAAACTCCGGCATGACCACATTGGGGATCGTCGTGAAAGGAGGCGCAGATTTGTGATCGCAAGCTGCGCGGGACAGCCAAGAGCCACTTACGACCTTCGGGGGCGTAGTTGCGTCGGTGTAGTAGCCGATCACGAATGGCGAAATGAGCAGCTTGACGTCGGAGAGATCGTGGTACCGCAGTGGTTGACGATCCAGAAAGACAGTTAAAAAGAGAAGCGATCCACGGGTCCTTGTGTTGTTCACTGGTAATGGAGTCGAGGTCGAGAGATGCGATAGAGATACCAGTGGTTCCGCAGGCCGAGTTGGGAGGTAAAGGCGAACGCGACAGGGCGTCGGCGTCAGAATGCTTGCGTCCGCTGCGATAGATGACACGAATGTCGTACTCCTGGATTTGCAGTGCCCACCGAGCTAGGCGGCCAGAAGGGTCTTTCAATGTGGCGAGCCAACAAAGTGCATGGTGGTCCGTTACCAGGTCGAATGGGCGACCGTACAAATAAGAGCGGAACTTGCGAAGCGCCCACACTAGCGCCAAGCACTCTTTTTCAGTGACGCTGTAATTGGCCTCAGCTTTAGTAAGTGTGCGACTCGCATAAGCGACGACGTATTCGGAATAGCCCGGCTTGCGTTGGGCGAGGACGGCGCCTAGACCAACCCCACTAGCGTCTGTGTGAACTTCCGTTGCAGCTGTTGGGTCGAAATGCCGAAGAATTGGAGGAGATGTTAGCAGACCACGGAGCGTGGCAAACGCGACGTCGCAGTCAGAAGACCAGGATGAAAGGTCTGCATCACCGCGTAGGAGGTTGGTCAGTGGTGATATGATCGATGCAAAATTTCGCACGAAGCGCCCGAAGGACGAACATAGTCCGACAAAACTGCGTAATTCTTTCAGTGTAGTAGGTTTCGGGAACTCAGCGACTGCTCGCAGTTTTGCAGGGTCGGGTCGAACACCATGCTTGGAGACGATGTGCCCTAAGATGGACAGCTCTCGCGCGGCGAAGCGGCACTTTTTAAGGTTCAGTTGGAGCCCAGCGTTGGTTAAACACGTCAGAACCAGTTGGAGCCGAAGCAGATGCGTAGGAAAATCGGGAGAGAAAACGACAATGTCGTCGAGGTAGCATAGACACACAGACCAGTTCAGTCCACGCAGTGTGTTGTCCATGAGCCGTTCAAACGTGGCAGGAGCATTACAAAGACCAAATGACATTACGTTAAATTCGTACAGGCCATCTGGTGTAATGAACGCAGTTTTCTGGCGATCAGCTTCTGCCATAGGAACCTGCCAGTATCCAGATCGTAAGTCTAAGGAGGAGAAGAATTCGGCTCCTTGTAGGCTGTCAAGGGCGTCGTCTATGCGCGGTAATGAATAGACGTCTTTCCGCGTCACCTTGTTTAATCGCCGGTAGTCGACGCAAAATCGAATCTATCCATCTTTTTTTCGAACTAGAACGACAGGAGATGCCCAAGGACTGTGCGATGGTGACGGCGTAGCATCTCTTCGACCTGGTCGTTGATGACGTGACGTTCTGCAGCAGAGACACGGTACGGTCTTTGACGCAATGGCTGGTGCGAACCGGTGTCAATGTAGTGGTGCACTGCGGAAGTCCGACCCCATTGCGGCTGAGAAACGTCGAATGAATTCGCGAAGTGCTGGAGGAGATTAAGAAGCTCGGCGCGTTCATGGGCACTTAAGGTGTCAGCGATGGAACTCGAGAAGGTGTCACTCGATGAGCACTCCAGTGGGGAAAGGGCATGAAGTTCGGACGAGGTGCTACTGCACGATTCGTCTGGCATGCTAAAGAATAAAAAGGAATCGAGGTACTCCACTCGACCGAGACTTTCGCCGGCAAGGAGCGTAAGCGGTGCAGAAAGGGGGTTGTGAACGAAAATATTGCTTCGGCCCGCAGTGACGTCGAATGTAGCGAAAGGCAAGGAAACGGCTCTGCGGCTCATGAAAATGTCGGAAGGTGTAAACATTACTGTAGCATTGTTATAGTCATCGCAGCAAACCGGGACAACGGCAAGAGAGGCTGGCGGAATTTCAGTGTCCTCACGCACGACAAGTTTTGGCGACCGCTCAAGGGTTTCATGCAAAGGTTCATCACACAGGTACGAAAATTGAACTTCAGCGCATGCGCAGTCGATGATGGCATGATGATTTGAAAGAAAGTTCAACCCGAGGATAACGTCATACGAGCACACCGAAAGGACGATGAACTCGACAACGTACATAGAGCCTTGGATGAATATGCGGGCCGTACAGGTGCCAAGAGGTCGAACTTGTTGTGCGCTAGCTGTACGAAGCGATAGTCCAGAGAGCGGCGTGGTCACTTTGCGTAGGGAGCGGCAGAGCTGGGCGGCTATAACAGAAACGGCAGCACCTGTGTCGACGAGGGCAAAGGTAGAAACACCATCGACAGATATAGCGACGACGTTAGCTGGTGAAGTGCGAGGACTTGAGCATTTCGACGACGGCGCAGTTCTTGCCTCTGGTACTGCGGCGTTCAGTTTTCCCGGTTGGAGGAAGCGGGTCTAGGACGCATTGGGGACAGTGATCGCCTGCGAGGAGATGGCGAGCGGGGAAAGGAGTTTGAGGCTGGTGTGACCGACACTCAGGAAAGTTAGTGTATCCATACTGCGGTGAGGGATAGGAAGCAGGTATGTGCATGGGCTGTGGGTCATACGGTAACGGCCGAGTAGCGTCGTGGAGTGGTTGGGAGCGACGGCGACAATACCGTGCCACGTGTCCTGGAGTACCGCAGGCGTAGCAGATCGGTCGATTGTCAGGAGTGCGCCAGGAATTGCTGACTCGTGGTGCGGCCCAAGGTGTCGAAAATGGGGCGGAGTGGGGAGCGACTGAAGAGATGGGTGGCAAATGCTGCTGGTGGGGTCTGCTACGTACCACCTGGGCATACGTGAGAGGCGCGGCCACGGGCTGCATAGCCGGCGCATGGGCAACAGGCGTGGCCACAGGCTGCTGGTGGGCAGCGACGGGAACAGCCTGAGCTACCTCTTCGGCAATAACGTCGCGGAGTGGTGAGGGCAGACGAGAGGACGGCGGCTGCTGCGTGAAGGGAATCAACGACAGTTGCCGAGCTACTTCTTCACGCACAAAGCCTTTAATCTCTTGCAGGGTTGGTGAGTGGTCGGGAACAGAAGTGAGACTGGAGAGCGAGTCGGCGTGTAAGGAAAATGGCCGAGTCAGGGCGCGCTGCTTGTTCAACTCGTCGAAACTTTGACACAAAGTGACAAGTTCCGCAACGGTGGCAGGATTACGGGCCAGGAGCAGCTGATATGCACCGTCATTTATCCCTTTGAGGATGTGTTGAATCTTCTCCGACTCGGGCATGGTGGTGTTCACACGGTTGCAAAGACCAATAATGTCTTCGATGTAGCTGGTGAAAGATTCCGTTGGCTTTTGTGCGTGAGTCCGCAAGCGTTGTTCGGCTCTGGACTTGCGGACTGCGGGTCGGCCAAAAACGTCAGCAAACAAGGTTTTAAAGATGGACCACGTCGTGATATCGTTTTTGTGGTTGTTATACCACATTTCGGCCACGTCAGTGAGGTAAAAGATGACGTAAGTCAATTTGTCCGCGTCATCCCACTTGTTTTTGCGCTCACCAGTTCATAGTTAGCGAACCAGTCTTCCACGTCGGTCTCATCAGCTCCGCTAAAGACCTTGGGCTCTCGCAAACGAAGAACGCCGGGGTTGCTGGGGGATGGAGTGGAAGAGCCAGGTTGCGCGTTGTTGGTAGCCATGATGGGAGGTAGCGTTCGGTTGCGCAGCTCCAGGTTCAGGCGACGGCGAATGGCAGCACCCAGGTTCAGGCGATGGGGAATGTCAGCACCTTCCACCAATTGAAAAAGGGTTTATTGACGACTGTTGCGACGGTGGTCCTACGAAGAAACACAATCGTGCAAGAGCAATGGTCAAGCAGATGCCGGCGATGATCAGCACGAGCCGAGCGAGTCAAGCCCAGCACCCAGTACCCAAGCGGTGGCGATGTTGCTTGCCAACGACGCTCTTTCTTCTTCACAATATATATATATATATATATATATATATATATATATGTATATATATATATATATATATATATATATATATATATATATATATATATATATATATATATATATATATATATGTAGTGGGAGTAATAATTCAATGGGCCGGTTAGTCTTCGTGAAGGTATGGAATATGGTACAACGAGAGCGTTGTCAACAAGGATAAATATATTTATTTCCTAACAGTTCCGGGGGGGGTCCTCCCTTCATCAGGGGATGAGTTATACTGACATGAACTTCCGAACTTCGTTGCTGCCGCGTCCCTCTCGCCTTGAAAGATGTTTGCGAGAGTGAGAAGTAACTAAAAAAAGGAACGAAAGAAAAAAAAGAAAAAAGGGGGAAGAAAAAAGACGAAAAAAGAAAAAAGAAAAAGAAAGGAAAGAAAGAAAGTAAAAAGAGGAAGAACCACTGTCAACACTGAGAACGAAACCAACTGTTCGTGTACGTCCACATACGGTTCTTATCACGTGCTGTTCAGTTCTCGACGTGTGTCGGGCCACCCAAGATTGTCGCCGCGGTGGCTGGAGGGGTCCGTAACGGCGTGCGTAAATAAAGGTAAAGAGCCGACCGACCCATTAAGTGGAAACCGTTTCTTTACGCACGCTGCACGCCGACCGACCCATTAAGGGGAGACCCTTTAATTAGAAAGGGGCAGCATCTCAACAAAGTAGGGCAGAGGTAGATGAGCAATGCCATCATTGTCAACAATACCTCCCCCGCACCCACTCTTGCCCAAGTGGGCAGTGTCCCGTTATGTGAAAGTGCATCTATTATATATATATATATATATATACATATATATATATATATATATATATATATATATATATATATATATATATATATATATATATATATATATATATATATATATATATATATATATATATATATATATATATATATATATATATATATATTGTAACGGGGTTTATTTGCAGAGCAGAACGCAGAAGACGATGCAGTCAGCAGCGTCCGGCCAATCGCAGCAAGCACCAAGCATGAGCTTATGCTGACGGCGATGCCCCTGAGGCGCGGAGAAATACCGCTGAGGCCCTTTTCCTTCACTACAATCGCCCTCCGCAGAAAAATGCGCCATCCTGGCGTAATAAGCAGAAGAAACGACTAATGGGTCATAGTATGGCTTGAAGCGAGAGACGTGGACAGTGTCGCGGCCGTGGTAGTGTAGGTCTGTGGACGGGATGATGAGCTCCACGATATAGTTTACGAGTGACGTTTGCTCCAATGCAGTATGGCCCGAGGTATTTGGGAAGAAGTTTTGCGGAGCGGCCAGGTGCGGTAGCAGGTGCTCGAAGACAAACCAATGAACCAGGTGGAAAGGTTGGAGCCGGACGGTCCCCAGGCTGGCGGGATTGCTGCTGCCACTGGTCCTCGGTAGAAAAAAATCACTGCATTTCAAGCTGCTTGAAGATAATTATGGGGCGAAGCTTTCAGAGGTGATTATTGTGATTAAAGTCTATATAGTACTGAGACTGACTGTGGTTTTAATACTTCTGTATTTTTTTATTCAGAGAGATAGTGCTGAGACCGATTGTGATTTAGCAGTGATTCTTTTTTATAGCTGATATGAGGTTCCGAGTTCCGGGTTACGTTTTGACTTCATAATCACAGCTTCATTAGCTATCGTCTCTGGTGTAGAATTTTCTTGTCGGTATTGCCGCCTTGCATCTGCTTCAAGTTGTCTCAACTACGCGTCAGCTTGGCGTTTTTGCCGCTTAGCCTTTGCTTCCTTAGCCCTAGTCTGTGGTGTGGAACTTTGTTATCGTCGTCGCCGCTTTGCATCCGCTTCCTTCTCTTTTGTCCCCGCGGTAGCTTCCCGTCGACGGCGACACTGATACTCAGCACGTCGCGCTTTCCTGCGTTCGTCTTCGTCCATGTGAGAGAAGAGAATGTGTGGTATTGGACGTGGTTATATATATATATATATATATATATATATATATATATATATATATATATATATATATATATATAAGGGAAAGAGTTGTATACCAGGGGGCTCATTTTTGCTTGTTTTGACACAATATTAATGAGATCTATCAGACAATAATGCCAAGGAATGTATAGAAAAAGTTATTAGAACAAATGTAATGTAAATAAGAAGAAAGAAAAGTGGGTGCAAAAATAACCGACCGCGAGCAGGAATCGAACCTACGACCTTCGAATAACACGTTCGATGCTCTAACCGCTGAGCTATCACAGCGGCTTTCCCCCAGCACACTTTCTTGGATTTATATGTGAATTCAAACGTGGGTGCGGGAAGGCATTGTTGACAATGATGGCATTGCTCATCTACCTCTGCCCTACTCTGTTGAGATGCTGCCCCTTTCTAATTACGCCTCTTTCCCTTACTCTTTATATACAACTTTATATACAACAGTATACAACTCTTTTCCTTATTCATTAACGAGGGTCTCGTACTGGCAGACTTGGTGTCATTAGGTTGTATACGAGGTACTGTACGTCAGCTGCCCACTCGTAATAAGTTCACGTGCTACGTGACGCCAGCAGGCTCATAAAATGGTGTTCTACACTCGCCGTTTGGCTAGAGATGGCGCTGACTGACACTCCCACGTTTAAACTCACATATAAACCCAAGAAAGTGGGTTGGGGAAAGCCTCTGTGATAGCTCAGTGGTTAGAGCATCGAACGCGTTATTCGAAAGTCGTATGTTCGATTCCTGCTCACGGCTGGTTTTTTTCACCCACTTCTCTTTCTTCTTATTTACATTACATTTGCTCTAATAACTTCTTCCATACATTCCTTGGCATTATTGTCTGTTAGATCTCAGTAATATTGTGTCAAAACACGCAAAACGAGCCGTTAGGCATACAACTCTTTTCCTTATTCATTAACGAGGGTCTCGTACTGGCAACTTGGTGTCATTAGTTTGTATACGATGTACTGTTGGTCAGCTGCCCACTCGTAATAAGTTCACGTGCTACGTGACGCCAGCAGGCTCATAAGATGGTGTTCTACACTCGCCGTTTGGCTACAGATGGCGCTGACTGACACTCCCACGTTTAAATTCCCATATAAAGCCAAGAAAGTGGGTTGGGGGAAAGCCGCTGTGATAGCTCAGTGGTTAGAGCATCGAATGCGTTGTTGGAAGGTCGTAGGTTCAATTCCTGCTCACGGCTGGTTCTTTTTCACCCACTTTTCTTTCTTCTTATTGCCATTACATGTCTTCTAATAACTTCTATACAATCCTTGGCATTATTGTCCGTTAGATCTCATATATATATATATATATATATATATATATATATATATATATATATATATATATATATATATATATATATATATATATAATGTTGTAGTGACAAATACGATCTCTAAAAACAACGAAGAAGACGTTTGTTGTGGCGGAGGCTCGTGCTGCTGTCTCGGTGCTGTTAGGCCCAATAAACGGTTGCTCCAACTCGGCGTGCATCTAACAGTATTCTTACATTTGGTGGAGGTGCTGGTTGTCTCAAACTGGAACTCTGTTCCCGGACTTTACCTCAGCTCCTCGCCTCGCCAATGCCGGACAACATGACCCAGCTCCCTGCAGTGATAATCCCATCTGTCACCTGTTCCGGAATGCCATTACATCGAGATCCAGTGATCTTAAACGCGACCGACGACCAAGATGCCGAAGGCTGGCTGTCGCAGTATGAAGCGGTAAGCGCCCACAATAGGTGGGATGACAAAGACAAGCTCGTTCACCTCAATTTCTATCTCGCGGGTCTGGCAGAGCTGTGGTTTAACAACCACAAAGCGGAAATAACCTCTTGGTTAATCTTCAAGACGCGCTTCGCAGAAGTCTTTGGCCGACCCGCTGTTCGCAAGCTCCGCGCCGAACAGCACCTGTGCGGCCGCGCACAGCGCTCTGGCGAGACCTTTACTACGTATATTGAGGATATTCTAGACCTCTGCCGTCGTGTCGATTCCCACATGTCTGACAATGACAAAATACGGCACATGAAAGGTATCGAGGACTACCCCTTCCACATGCTCGTTGCAAAAAAAAAAAACCCCGCAAACCGTCGCCCAGCTCATTCAGCACTGTCAGAGTTTCGACGAGCTGTGGAGAGAGCACATTTCTACTCGACGTCCTAACCTCGACACGAGCTTTACATCTGCGTTAACCTTTGGCTCTGTTTCATCCGACAAAGCACCTTAATGTAGCAAATTCAGCAGTACGTCCGAGAAGAAGTGGCGCGCCAAATGTCTCTTGTGCCGCACGTTCCGCCAGTGCGCACACGCTTACTCCAACACTCCGCAAGACAATCGAAGAGCAAGTTTCTGATGCTCTGTATCCTACATACTATTATTCGCCTATCTCCGCCCCTCTCATTTACGCTGAGGCCGCCAGACGATCGCCGCCGTCGCTACAAATGCCACGGATCTTGCTAGACAGCCCCGTCCCATCTACTCAGCAAGTCCCCCTGTCCGTCCCCACCCACCTCCTGTTCGCCACCCCGCACTACCATCAACTAACCCTTGGCGCACTCCGGACAACAGGCCGATTTGCTATTTCTGCCATCTTCCCGGTCATGTAGCACGCTACTGCCGTCGTCGGGATTATAACCCAACTGCTGGTGAGGCGACTTACGGCTATCGTCCAGAGCCACCACAGTCGTCTTCGTTCCCCCCCACGTCGGTACAGTCGGCGCCACGTCGCCACGGCTTCGACAGGGATCGGTCGCCCTCACCACGGTGCCGTTCGATTTCTCCTATGCTTCCTCGATCAGCACCCACCCAAACGGAAACTGACCATCGCATTTCCCGAGGCAAGAGCTGCGCACAAATTGAAACTTCAAAGGCCTCCGTATTTACCTGCTAATGAAATAACTGTGCATATTGATGGTGTACCGGTGCAAGCGCTCGTTGATACTGGTGCTGCCGTGTATACGCTAAGTGGTGAACTGTGCCGAAAGTTGAAGAAGCTTACACTGCTATTTTCCGATGTCTCTCTCCGCATGGCCACTGCACATCACATCCAACCTTCTGTGGCACGCACAGCTCGACTGGTCATCCAAAATATTTTGTATGTAGTCGAATTCGATGTGTTTTCTCCATGCTCGCATGCTATCATCTTAGGCTGGGACTTCCTCTGCGCTCATCATGCCGTCGTTCACTGTGCACGTGCCGAACTAGAGTTGTCGACGACGTCTGAACTGCCCCTGTGTGAAGCGCCAACGTCTGAACGATCTTCCAAGCCGCTATCTTCCCGAGTCACCGTGGCCGCGGACACTCGCATCTCTACTCTATCCTGTGTTCTTGTGCCACTCTTCTGCGACGACGCGCCATCTGTCACCACCCTCTTTTACCCCTCCGACGCCTTTGGCTTTCGCAAAAGCTTCCCTCTCCCGTTCGCAGTTGTCACTGTAGAAACTCCCGTGGCTCCATTTATATAACGAACTCGCTTCCTTCCCCAGCCATATTATTTCGTGGCGAAGTCCTCGGTCACCTTGAGCAAATTGATTCTCTTTCATCCAGTCACCTACCTGACGACTTGCCTGGATGGATGGATGGATATGGCTGTACCCTTTAGATCGGGCGGTGGCTAGCGCCACCAAGCCGTAATACCTAATGAACCAAAAACTATATTTATTTTTTTTCCTTAAAAAGTGAGTTTGAGGATTCGTACTTTGCAGTGAAGAGTTTAATTTTCACTCGTGTCTTGACTTTAGCCACCAATCAGATAACCTCCTTCTGGTTAAGTCTACCCGCTTAAAGTTTATTTTGCCCTCCCGGTCCCTAAACCCCAGTGCTTTGAAAAACTCTGCGCCATCATCCTGAACTATAGGGTGAAGCCCTTTACAGAACATTATCAAGTGTTCGGCAGTTTCTTCTTCCTCTCCACACGCACTGCATACTGTGTCTACTCCTTCGTATTTGGCCCGATATGTCTTGGTTCGCAGTACTCCCGTCCTGGCCTCAAACAGTAGAGAACTACCCCGAGTATTATCATAGATCCTTTCCTTGGCAATTTCCTGCTTAAAAGTTCGATAGATCTCTAGTGCGGACTTCTTAATCATGCCCATTCTCCACATGTCAGTCTCCGTTTCCTTCACTTTCTTCTTAACCGATAGTTCTTTTTGGTTTGGCCACCTGCTGTTTTCTAAGTATTTACCAGTCAACTTCCTGGTTCGCTTCCTCCATTTTGTATCGACATTCTTCATGTACAAGTAGCTGAAAACCTTCCTAGCCCAGCGCTCTTCCCCCATTTTTCTCAATCGTTTCTCAAATTTTATCTTGCTGCTAGCTTCCCTGCCCTCAAATGATGTCCATCCCATATCACCTTGTACTCCCTGATTTGGTGTATTCCCGTGAGCTCCTAAAGCAAGCCTACCTATTCCACGTTGCTTAATTTCTAATCTTGCTTGAACTTCTGATCTCATGCGCAAGACCGCATTACCGAACGTCAGCCCAGGAACCATAACCCCTTTCCATATTCCTCTCACAACATCATACCTATTGTAATTCCACAGTGCCCTATTTTTCATGACTGCTGCATTCCTGTTACCTTTAGTCGTCACGTATATTTCGTGTTCCCTCAGATACTCGGTCCCACTGCTTATCCATACGCCCAGATATTTGTATTTATCTGTTATCTCTAGCGTGACCTCCTGTATTCTAAGCTCACTACCTTCGTTGTCATTGAAAATCATGACTGCTGATTTTTCCTTACTGAATCTAAAATCTAACCTATCTCCCTCATTACCGCAGATGTCCATCAATCTCTGCAAATCTTCCTCGTTGTTGGCCATTAGCACTATATCATCTGCGTACATTAATGCTGGTAGTGCCTGATCAATAAGTTTTCCGCCTTGCCATTATCTTACCTCAACGCCATTACCTCTGATAACACGTCCACTTCATCTCCGGAGGCTTTTTTCCTATCGATTGACACTAAACTTCCCGCGGCTCAGCGCACTCAACTCCTGGCTCTATTAGATCGCTTCAAGATGTCATTTGGCCATAGCCAACCTTCTTTGGGTCGCACAACTGCAATCGTTCACCAAATCGACACCGGTAGCCATGCACCTTTGCACCAGCGCCCATATCGAGTTTCTCACGCTGAACGCCGTGCCATTGATGATCAGGTGAACGATATCCTTTGACGTGGCGTAGTACAACCTGCAAACAGCTCTTGGGCCTCTCCGGTTGTACTGGTGAAAAAGAAGGATGGTAGCATCAGATTTTGCGTTGATTACAGGCGTCCTAATAAGATCGTGAGAAAAGATGTTTATCCACTGCCAAGAATCGATGACGCCCTTGATTGCCTACAAGGAGCAGAGTTCTTCTCTTCTTTAGACCTTCGATCAGGCTACTAGCAGGTTTCTATGAATGAAACCGACCGCCCCAAGACTGCGTTTGTAACGCCTGACAGATCGCATGAATTTAACGTGATGCCACTCGGCCTCTGTACTGCACCTGCCACCTCCGAGCGTCTCATGAACGACACCCTCAGAGGCTTTAAACGGAACGCATGCCTGTGCTATTTGGATGGCGTCGTTGTTCTCTCGAAGGACTTCGACTCCCACCTCAGCCGCCTCGCAAGCGTCCTGACTTGTCTTTCGGACGCTGGACGGCAGCTGAATTTGAAGAAATGCCACTTCGCTGCCCGCCGCCTTACCATATAAGGGCATGTTGTTAGCAAGCATGGTGTTCGTCCTGATCCAGCCAAGCTTAGCGCTGTTGCCGACTTTCGCTATTGCAGATTTCTTAAATCATCATCCTACCGTCATAAACTTGGTACAGGAAACAATACACATGAAATGCTTCAAAAAAAGTTAACCTCATACCTCATTTTATTACAAGAAAAATTCTGTTTTCTTTTTTTTCCTTGCTGCAGTCTATACTGTACATACACTTAGAAAATTTATCCGTTCTATGAGTATATGGAACAATGTATATATTGATACGAAAATGCGACTAAACACGGCTGCAAGAAAGAGGAGGACGAAGTGGGTTTTTCCGTTGGATGCTGTTCTGACGCCATCTTGCTCGTCGGGTTCTCTGCGCCGTAAATAGCTCATTAAACAAGTTACTCGTAACATTATTGGTGGAGGTGCTGGGTAGAAAATCCATACCGAGTATGAGTTCATAAGGGCAATGTTTGATGACGGCGAAAAGAACGACAGTGCTTCTCTCCCCAATAGACACTCGCGCAGAGCACATGCCAAGAATTGCAGCAGTTCCTCCATCGGCGACTCGTACAGCTCGGTTGAGGGCGGGCGTGACAACATTTCTAAGTCGGCGGCGAAGGTTAGCACTCATAATGGACACATGCGCGCCAGTATATATCAATGCACTGACACGAACATTGTCGACAGTAACGTCCAAAAGGTTCCGGTTCGTTGTTAATGTTAATCGAGGATTTCTTACGAAGGTAGTCAACGCAGCTCCACCTCCATAAGCTGCACGGCCTAGTTTTCCGCTCGGAGATGCTGCGAATAGGTCGGGGAGGCAGCGCGGCGTTGTGGGGGCGACCGGGACTGACGACGAGCAGGGGACGGTGACCGGTCGTAGCGAGGTCTGCTCAGATGTGCTGTAGGAGCGGAAAATGTGGTCGGCGTTGATGGAGAAAGCGGTGGGGACGCCTGGCGAGCAGAAGTGGTGTGATACTGAGGTGCATAATGGGACGGTGGAGCCCAGCGGCTGCGGCAGTGACGAGCGATATGGCCAACGCGTCGACAGTTAAAACATATTGGCCTGTCATCCAGAGTACGCCATTCGAACGGATTGCGTTGTATGCGAGGTGCAGAAGGGGTACGATAAGAAGGCTCAGCAGAGTATACGGTAGGAAGAAGATGTAGGCCGACATTCGATAGCTCTTGACAAACGACCGCTTGTATTAAAGAGATCGTGGTCGGGGAAGGCGCAGGCGTCGGTAATGTCGTGGCTACCGGTTGTGTTGCCTCGAACTCTCGACGGATGATGCGTGTAAGGTTGTCACATCGAGGGGCCTGGTGGAAGGCGTCGTCACACAAAGAAGTGGCCGCTGTGTTCGGAAGGCGCACGATGCTTTGGGCTACGCGGCGGGCTTTAGCTTGTTCGAGACGTCGGCATTCTTTAAGGATTGTGTCGATGCTCGAGACGTTGTTAAAAACCAGCAGGTTGAAAGCATCGTCAGCAATGCCTTTCAAGACGTGGTTTACCTTTTCGTCTTCCGACATGGACTGGTCGGCCTTGAAACAAAGGGCCAAGACATCAAGAATGTAAGAGACGTACGATTCGGTTGAAGACTGGGCCCGTGTGGCAAGAGTCTTCTTCGCAGCGAGCTGACGACCAGATGAATCGCCAAACAGGTCACGTATCTTTTCTTTGAAGAGATCCCAGCTCGTTATGTCTGCTTCGTGGCTTTCAAACCATGTTCGGGGAGTGCCGTCCAGGTAGAAAAGCACGTTGGCGAGCATGAGCGTAGGATCCCATCAGTGAGTAGCACTGACGCGCTCGTACCGCTTCAGCCAAGTGTCAAGATCGATCGCAGCATCACCGGAGAAAGTGCCGGGATCCCGAAGGTGCGGGAGTGTGACGTAGGTGGTGGCTTGGACTGATGAGGGCGGCGTAGAGGAAGTACCAGCAGTCGAAGCAGTCGAAAGGTCACCGATGGTGCGACCGCTGCGCGTCTCCATCGAGGTACGGGGGTCGTCCACTGGTCACTGGTTCCTTCCACTGGTCAACTTTTCACTCACCACCCAAGTTCTGCCACAGGGTATCTCCCTGGCAAAAATTACTGCTCTCCAAGATGACCATGTCGAGCCCTTCAGAGTTGACGATTGCTGCAGCTCAGTCAGTGGTTCCCCTTCATCACGTTCTTGGGGCGCCGACATCGAGCGGATGGTGTCATCGGACGTTACGTCTGAGCAAGCTGCAGCGCTTTGCCACGTTCTTGAGGGCTATCGTAGCATTTTCGACTTTGCCAGCAACTCCTTGGGCCAAACGACGATTGTCACTATCGCATAAATACTGGCCATTCAACCCCCATTCGCCGACGCCCCTACCGTGTGTCGGCTTCGGAGCGTGCAATATTACAACACTAAGTCGACAAAATGCTTGCGAAAAACATTATCGAGCCTTCATGCAGCCCCTGGGCTTCTCCAGTCGTCCTTGTTAAAAAGAAAGATGGAACATGGCGCTTTTGTGTCGATTACCATCACCTAAACAAAATTACAAAAAAAAGACGTTTATCCTTTACCTCGCATCGACGACGCCCTCGACTGCCTGTACGGTGCCACCTATTTTTCAACTATTGACCTTCGATCAGGGTACTGGCAGATAGCCGTCGACGAGATGGACCGCGAGAAGACCGCATTTATCACTCCTGATGGTCTTTATCAGTTCAAGGTGATGCCCTTTGGACTCTGCAATGCACCAGCCACATTTGAAAGAATGATGGACTCATTGCTCCAAGGGCTGAAATGGTCCACCTGCTTGTGTTACCATGACGATGTTATCGTCTTTTCGCCCACATTCGACTCGCATCTTGATCGTTTGTCAGCTATTCTGGACGTTTTTCGTCGAGCCGGACTCTAGCTTAACGCCTCCAAGTGCCGCTTCGCTCGTCGTCAAATTTCCGTGCTCGGTCACCTTGTCGATGCCCAAGGCGTGCGTCCAGACCCAGAGAAAATTCGCGCAGTCACGAACTTTCCCGTTCCGAAGACCACAAAGGATGTCCGCAGTTTTGTGGGGTTGTGCTCATATTTCAGACGCTTTGTTAAGGACTTCGCGACCATTGCATGCCCACTCACAGAGCTCTTGAAGAAAGACGCCTCGTTTACATGGGGCCTTGACCAAGCGTCATCGTTTTCACAACTTACGACATTGCTTACAACGCCACCAATCTTGGCTCACTTTGATCCATTAGCTCCAACCGAGGTTCATACGGACGCCAGTGGACATGGCATAGGAGCTGTGCTATTGCAGCAACAACGCGGACACGGCCGTGTTATAGCCTACGCAAGTCGACTGCTATATCCAGCCGAGCGCAACTATTCCATCACGGAGCGTGAGTGCCTCGCCCTTGTATGGGCAGTCGCCAAGTTTCGCCCATACCTGTACGGGCGCTCATTCCGTGTTGTCACGGATCATCACGCACTCTGCTGGCTAGCCTCCCTGAAGGACCCCACGGGACGTCTCGCTCGTTGGGCTCTACGGCTTCAAGAGTACACGTTCTCTGTAATGTACAAAACAGGGCGATTACATCAGGATGCGGATTGCTTATCCCGCTACCCTGTTGACGAAGCAACCGATACTGACGCTATCACGGACGTTTTTTCCGTGTCGCAGCTGTTAAACATTGGCGAAGAGCAACGTCGGGATGCTTCTTTACGAGCCATCATTGACAAACTGGAGTAAACGCCTCGCGACCCGTCCCTACGAATGTTTTTGGCGCAAGACGGGACCCTATATCGCCGCAACCTTTATTCCTTTGGATCAGGCTTACTTCCTGTCATCCCAGCGCACCTGCGTTCCACTGTCCTGCATCAACTTCATGACGCTCCCATGACGGGCCATTTGGGCGTTTCTCGCACATACGATCGGGTACGACGTCGGTTTTTTTGGCCTGGACTTGCCCGCTCGGTTCGACGCTATGTCGCCGCTTGTGAGCACTGTCAGCGTCGCAAAACGCTGTCTGCCCTCCCAGCCGGCTACCTTCAGCCGATCGACGTTCCCAACGAGCCTTTTTTTCGAGTTGGTCTCGACCTGGTGGGCCCTTTCCCACTCTCCACAGCCTGAAATAAATGGATTGCTGTTGCCACGGACTACGCGACGCGGTACGCAATCACACGAGCACTCCCGACCAGCTGCGCTACTGACGTTGCGGACTTTCTGCTGTACGACATAATATTAGTGCATGGTGCTCCCCGTCAACTTCTCACCGACCGTGGCCGCACGTTCTTATCAGCTGTCGTTCATGAAATCCTGAGGTCTTGCCATACCAAGCACAAATTTACTACTTCGTACCATCCACAGTCAAATGGCCTCACGGAGCGCCTTAACAGGACCCTAACCGATATGCTTGCGAAATACGTTGCGCCAGACCACCATGATTGGGACATTCATTTGCCGTATGTGACGTTCGCCTACAACTCATCTCGTCACAACACTGCCGGATATTCGCCCTTCTATCTACTATATGGCCGGGACCCAACTCTACCTTTAGACACATTACTACCTGCGGCCACTGAATATGCTGGTGAAGCCATTGCCCGCGCCAACCACGCGCGCCAAGTCGCCCGTAACCGTCTACAGGCTTCACAAGCGCGCCAACAACAGCTCTACAATTCTCACCATAGGGACGTGCACTTTTCTCCGGGTTCTCTCGTGCTCCTCTGGTCACCTACTCGGCGTGTGGGACTGTCGGAAAAACTGTTGTCGCCCTACACTGGACCATTCCGTATCGTTCGCTAAGTGACAGACGTCACGTACGAGATTGTTCCAACCGATCCAACAAAGTCATCGTCAGCTCCGAGCGACACCGTTCACGTGGTTCGGCTAAAGCCCTATTACCCCCCTTCGACATCATCTGCGTAAATTTAGCACCGGGACGGTGCTTCTACCGCCGGGGGTTATGATACGAAAATGCGGCTAAACACGGCTGCAAGAAAGAGGAGGACGAAGTGGGTTTTTCCGTTGGATGCTGTTCTGACGCCATCTTGCTCGTCGGGTTCTCTGCGCCGTAAATAGCTCATTAAACAAGTTACTCGTAACAATATTTATAGAAAGCTGTATATGTTTTGCCTAAAGATGCATAGTATATGTAATCTTTTGTATGTGTTTTTGATTATCTAACTGTCGCTGATGTTTGAGTTATGTGTCTCTAGGAAGGGATGTGACACTCAGTCAGGCACTCGTGCCTTTTTGTCACACCTCCTAGACAGGACAAATGGACACATTATTTGTCTTTGTCGTTGTCTGAAATAAAACCTTTCAACCTTTTCCAGGCCAGCTACACTAAAAGAACTCCGCAGCTTCATCGGCCTCTGCTCATACTTTTGCCGTTTCGTGCGCAATTCCGCCACCATAATCACACCCCTGACGCAGCTACTTGCCGACAACCAAGACATCTCGGCGTGGTCCTTAGCATGCGATGAAGAATTCGCCTCGTTATGGCATCTACTGATATCACCACCTATCACGCAGCTTTGATCCAGACGCTCCAACCGAAATCCATACGGACGCTTGTGGAGTAGGCCTCGGCGCTATTTTTGCTCAGCGTAAATCGGGCTTCGATGAGTATGTTGTATCTTACGCTAGTCGCACCCTTACTAAAGCGGAAAAGAACTATTACGTCACTGAGAAAAAATGCCTTGCCACTGCTTGGGCAATCACGAAATTCCGACCTTACGTATATAACCACCCATTTGACGTCGTGACTGATCACCACGCATTGTGTTGGTTGTCGTCATTAAAAAACCCATCTGGTCGCCTAGCTCGCTGGGCACTACGTCTCCAAGATTACGACATTCGTGTAATTTATTGGTCAGGCCGCAAGCGTTTGGACGCCGACGCTCTTTCTCGCTCGCCACTTCCCCACGATTATGTTACAGCGTCTGTTTCCCGCTGTCAGAGGACATGTCGACATGTCCTCTGAGCAACACCAGGATCCATGGTTAGCGTCTCTCTTAGAGTACCTGTCTCAGACGTCTTCAAGTACCGACAACCGTTTACCTCGACGAACTGCTCACCATTTTACCATTCGTGACGGTCTTCTGTACCGGCAAAACACCTATCTGATGGCCGCAAATGGTTGCTGGTGATACCTTGCCACTTACGTTCTGACGTCTGTGCCTCCTTCCACGCAGATCCGCAATGCGCCCACGCAGGTGTAGTGAAGACGTATGCTCGCCAACGAATTCGATATTACTGGCGCGGAATATACCGCTTTGGTAGGCAGTACGTCCGTTTATGTACCTTGTGCCAACGCCGGAAGAGCTCCCCTCGCACAACCACAGGACCACTCCAGCCATTGCCGTGTCCTTCTCGGCCTTTCGGCCGCATCGGAATTGACTTGTACGGTCCCCTACCATACACACCAAATGGAAACCGCTCGGTCATCGTAGCTGTGGACACCTTACGAGTTACGCCGAAACTTTGGCGCTTCCAGAGGCCACTGCGCGTGAAGTCAGCTTGTTCATTCTGCACAACCTCGTCCTTCGGCATGGTGCACCCAGTGAGCTTCTTAGTGACCGTGGGCGTTCATTCTTGTCAGAAGCAGTAGAAGCCTTCCTACGCGAATGCAACATCGTGCATCGAACAACCACCGCATATCACCCCAAAACCAACGGGATGACCAAGCGATTTAATCGCACGCTGGGTGACATACTCTCCATGTAAGTTTCCGATGACCATACGAACTGGGACCGCGCACTGCTATTCGTTACTTACGCTTACAACAGTGCAATTCAATCTACAAATGGATTCTCTCCGTTCTTTCTTCTTTGTGGTCAGGAACCTTCATCGTTCTTGGACACTATCCTTCTGTACCACCCAAACCCTTCAGAATCGACGACTTTGGCCGAAGCCGCCACATATGCCGAAGAATGTCGGCAGCTCGCACGTGCGCTTACTACACACGATCAGGCTCGCCAGAAGGACTCCCATGACCAACGCTCATCTCCATCGTCATACGCGCCTGGAACAATCGTGTGGCTTCGCGTCGCGTGCCATCGTCTGCCCCAGGCCTTTGCTCAAAGTTAACACCCAAGTATGACAGTCCGTACAGGATCTTGCACCAGACATCACCAGTTAACTACATGGTTGAACTTTTTCAGACACCTACAGATCAACGGCGCCGCGGGCGTGAAACTGTGGACGTTGACCGTCTAAAACTTTACCACCAGTCGTGTCTGTGCCATGGGTCACCAGGATGGATCCTTTTGCACCGGGGAGTCAATGTAGTGACAGAAATACGGGCTTGCTAGAGACGACGACGAAGACATTTGTTGTGGCAGAGGCTCGTGCTGTTGCAGCTGCTGCTGAAACCACTGGCTGCTGTCTCACTGCTTTTCGTGCCATTAAACGTTTGCAACACCCCTGCGAGGCGTCTAACAGTATTCTTACAATATAAATAAATAAATAAATAAATAAATAATATATATATATATATATATATATATATATATATATATATATATATATATATATATATATATATATATATATATATATATATATATATATATATATATAGTGTTGACAGCAGCGCCATCACATCTACAATTAACCACAGCGCCCTCTGTTGCTTATAAGTTGAAGTTTACATGGCGTTGTTACGGACAGACGGGAGACGGCGGACATCGTGAGGTCTTAAAGAAGTTTCGCCCCTAAAAGAGCGGGCAAGCTGGCGGCATTTTTTCAGCATGTCGGGCAGCTTCGGACAGAGTTGTACTTTCGGACTCATCAGGTTTATATGGAAGAATAGTGTCTACTCTATTTGAAGGTTCTCGTCCGTATAGAAGAAAGTACGGGGAAAACCCAGTAGTCGCTTGTACGAAAGTATTATACGCGTAGGTGACAAACGGGAGAACTTGGTCCCAATTTTAATGATCAGAGGCGACATACACCTACCGCTTATTGCCACGAGTATGGTTGAAGCACTCCGTCATGCCATTCGTTAGAGGTTGGTACGCTCTTTTTGTGCGGTGGACGATTCACCATTTGTTGAGTAATGCCTTCAAGGCGTCAGAAAGGAAGGCACGGCCTCTGTCACTTAAGAGAGCTCGCGAGGGGCACCATGACGCAGAACGAAACGTTGCAACAGAAACGTTTCAACGTCACGGGCTGTGGCAGTCAGCAGTGCGGCTGTTTTGGCATTGCGCGTGAGATGGTCTATCTCAACAATAATTTAGCAATTACCGCTGTATCTGATACTAGCTAGAGTTGAATCAGCTAGAGTTGATGGTAGTGGTCCGTAAATGTCAATGCCGACGCGATCAAAATGTCGACTAGGACAAGGAAGAGGTTGTGACGGGTAGACTTTCGTCGTTGGCACTGAGCACACGAGCGAATGAAATTTCGCACGTAGTTACAAATGCCACGCCAATAAAATCTGAGTCAAAGCCTAGCGTATGTCTTGAAGAGGCCTGCGTGGGCGCACTGTGGGTCAACGTGAAATGCTTCACAGATAATAGCTCGAAGATGGCGGGGTATTACAAGAAGACACTTGTGACCGTCGGAAAGGTAGTTGCGTCGACAAAGATCATCCCTTAGGCAAAAGTTGTTAGCCTGGTGGCAAAGAGCGCGAGACGGCGAAGGAGTGAGAGGATCAGAAAGAATGCTTATGAGGCCGCTGATCCAGGGATTCTTTCGTTGTTCCACCTTTATGTTGCACAAGGCGGATGACGCAAGTGCAGGCTCGAGGGAAAAGAGGCAAACATCTTCATCTGATATGGGTGAGCGAGAAACAGAGTCGGCGTCCATGTGCTTACGACTGGATCTGTAAATAACGCGGATGTTGTACTCCTGAAGTTAGAGCGCCCAGCGAGCAAGTCGTTCGGAAGGGTCTTTAAGTGTGGATAGCCAACAAAGAGCGTGGTGGTCAGTGACGACGTTGAATGCATGACCATAGAGGTAGGGGCGAAATTTTCCAAGGGCCCAAATAATAACTAAACACTCTTTCTCGGTCGAGGAGTAGTTAGCCTCGGCTTTCGTCAGAGTTCGGCTTGTGTAGGCGACAACATATTCATCAAACCCTGCCTTTCGTTGCGCGAGTACAGCGCCAAGTCCAACACCGCTGGCATCAGTAGGAACCTCCATGGGAGCGGTAGGATTGTAGTGGCGGAGGATGCATGGTGAAGTTAGCAGGTGGCGTAATTTGGTGAACGCATCGTCGCATGCTGGTGACCAGGCGGAAAGGTCCTTGTCGCTGCTAAGAAGGTGCGTAAGGGGCGCACATATGAAAGCGAAATTTCGAATAAAGCGTCGGAAGTATGACAAGCCGACAAAACTTCTAAGTTCTTTTAAGTACCCTGGCTTTGGAAAATCGGCGACTGCTCGAAGCTTGGCGGGGTCGTGAAGTATGCCGTCCCGCGATACGACGTGGCCAAGAATGGTGAGCCTCCGGGCACCAAAATGACGCTTCTTGAGGTTGAGTTGAAGGCTGGCGTCGGTGAGGCGTGTGAGGACGTGCTCGAGACAATTTAAAGGGGGGTTGAAATTGGTGAAAAAGACAACTATATCATCGAGGTAGCATAAACATGTGCTCCACTTGAGGCCTCGTAAAAGAGTGTCCATCATTCTTCCAAAAGTGTCTGAAGCATTACAAAGGCCGAAAGGCATAACGTTAAAATCGTATAATTCATGAGGTGTGACAAATGCTGTTTTCGGTCGGTCAGATGCTTCCATAGAAACTTGCCAGTATCCAGACAGTAAATCCAGCGAAGAGAAGTATTCTGCTCACTGCACACAGTCAAGGGCGTCGTCTATTCGCGGTAACGGGTAAACGTCCTTACGGGTGATGTTGTTTAAGCGTCGGTAGTCCACTGTCACAGAACGAGCGCTCAAAAAGAGCGCGCCGCCAACTCCTCGCAAAGAAACGCCGGAATGACGCCGCGAGGTCAACGATAAAAGAAAAAGAAAAAGAAAACAAGGTCCCCGGGCACGCTCCCTCTCCCCGCGGAAGCGTGGCTTCGCCGACGAACCTCCTCACCCCACAACGGCGGCCGAGCAAGCACTCGATTTTTCAAGAAGGAAAGGGGCAGGGTCATACCGAGTTGAGTCATCTGCCGCGGAGGGCATCCCAACCGTCTCGCCCTCTCCCCAGCCTTCGCTGCTTATCGTGCCAACGAAATGACGAGAACCTTCTGGAATCTCGCGCGGAAGGTATTTAATCGAGCAGCCGAGACGAGAGAGCAGGAGAAGACGGAAGTAAGCGCCAGAGCGCGTAGGGTATACCGCCGTGTAGTCGGCGAAGGTTTTGTCCGTAGAGACAAAGCAGGACAAGATGATTTCCACCTGAGGGGTGACGACTCGAGCTACAGGCAAGAGTGTGTGTTTACCGCTATCGAGCGAAGACGCGTGGCAACAGCTGCGGGTGTGAAGCCGACGTGTTTCTGGCGAAGACGTTTGAAGCTTGGAGAGTGGCCAAGTGAAGTCGTGAGGTTTCCTGGAAGAGAAACTTCGAGGGCCGTGGAACGACAACAACGCTGGACTTTGAGTGAGTGATTCTCGGAAGAGTATCATCTAGACTTTTGTTCCAAGAACTTTGGACTGAATAGGTTTTCTATCTCTTTAGTCTTTAAGTGTCTTGGTTGTTCAATGCCTGCGACTGCATTGTAGTGCGAATTGTTGTCTGTGTCATTTGTTTCGAGTGTGGCTGATTGTACTGTGTAGTACGTAGTTTGGTCGGTGACATATTGTACTCAACTATTGTGGAGTGTGCATTCATGTGTATTGTTTTCGATCTGCCATTATTGAGAATATAATTCTGTTTGTTTATCAACTCTCGGCTCTGACTTGTTCTTTGGGCCACAGCCGGCGTCCGCTGGCGCGCCAAAAAGGACCACTTCTAAATTGTCCATGCTTTCGTGGTGCGGTTCGGGGGGCCGATACTTCGGCCCTTGGAATTAGCCCGGCGATCGCCTCCTTAATTAACGGACCTGTGTGACAATTAATCTGGCGTCCGCGACAGGACATATTGGTGCACAGTGTGTCCAAAGTAGTGAGAAAGAGCCTCGAGTTGTTGATAGTGCTAGCGGAACGATTTTGTGTGTTGTTCAGTGTTCTCGTTAACGAGTGCAGGGGAGTGTTCCGATAGGCTGATTTAGGCAGTTACTTTTTGCACACGGCAAGACTTTAATTGCGAGACACGATGGATCTCGAAAAGTTAGTAGCTCTTGGTGAGAAGATGGTTCTTTCTGGTGTGGAACTACGGAAGTGGGTAACCCAGAAGGAAAAAGAAGAAAAGGAGAGGGCCAAAGAAGAAAAGGCAGCTGAGCTGGAAAAAGAAGGTTTGGCGGTCCAAAGAGCCAAAGCGGAAAAGGAAGCTGAATTGGAACAAGAAAGGTTGGCAGCAGAGAGAGCCAAGGAAGAAAAAGCAGCTGAGTTGGAGAGAGAGAGGTTGGCAGCTGCGAGAGCTAAAGAAGAAAGGAGGCAAAGGAGCGACAGCTGAAAGAAGAAAGAGAGCAGCAATTGAAGTTGGAGCTGGAGAGAGAAAAGATGGCAGCCGAAAGGGCGAGAGAAGAAAGAGAGGCAAAGGAGCGACAGCTGAAAGAAGAAAGAGAGCAACAATTGAAGTGGAAGCTGGAGAGAGAAAAAGTGGCAGCTGAGAGGGCGAAAGAAGAAAGAGAAGCGGAGATGGCTGAAAGGTAACGGCAGCGGCAGCACGAGATGGAACTCGAGCGGCTCCGTTTGCAACAGCGAAGTGAAACTCCCGTCCAAGCTAGAGTTGAAAGCAGCGAACGGGAAGATCATGGCTTCCGCTTGAACCCGAGCAAGCTGCTAGTAGCGTTTGGTGAAAGGAAGGACGACCTTGACGCCTACCTTCACCAATTTGAGACGATTGCAAGGAGCCAGAATTGGCCGGAACATCAATGGGCAACTGCTTTGAGTACTTGCTTGAGTGGTGAAGCGCTCAGTGTGTGCGGTAGGCTGACGCCGACCGATGCAGCCAACTATGCAAAGGTGAAAGCTGCTTTGCTGAAGCGATTTAGGTTTACTGTAGAAGGATTTTGGGACAGATTTCGGACAGGAAAGCCAGCTGATGGGGAGACGGCTACGCAGTATGCCGCCCGACTTTGCCATTATTTTGACAGATGGATTGAACTTTCAGGGACAGCGCAGGAGTACGATGAGCTTAGAGAGCTCCTAATTAGAGAACAATTTCTTACTAGTTGCCACCCAAGCCTGTCGCTGTACTTGAAAGAGAGGAAGGCTGAGTCACTTGAAGGAATGCTTGAATTGGCTAATCAATTCCTGGAAGCGCAAGGTGGAACTAATTTGGCCAAAGTCAAGAAGGAGTGTCCCGAAGATTCGAAAAATTCGGCACCCGAACAAAAGAAGCGTGCACCGGAGAGCATTCCGCGATGTTTTGTGTGTAACCGTGTGGGTCACCGTGCTAAAAACTGCCGAACTAACTTTACGAGCCCTACGGTTGTAAAATGTTTCAAGTGTGGTCGGACTGGGCACAAAGCAGACGCATGTCGAAACGGAGCGAGTCAAACTCACCAGGTATCCTGTGTGCAAGCGGCACCGAAATCTGGTAATAATGCCGTCACCGACGGATTCGTAGAGTTGAAAATGGGGAGAAAATTCCTATTGTGGGTGCTGTAATGTCAAAACAGCCAACCGGTGTTGCGAAGGAAATGCCAACGCTGCCTGGAAAAGTTTCGGACAAAAAGATTACGGTGTTAAGAGATACCGGCAGCTCCACTGTTATTGTGCGGAGAAATTTGGTACGGGAAAGTGAGTTAACCGGCAAAACGAAACCGGTTTGCTTAATTGACCGTACAGTTCGGATGCTTCCCGAAGCAGAGATTGAGGTGAAAACCCCGTACTTCAGCGGGAAGGTTACCGCTCTATGTATGACAAACCCCTTTACGACCTTGTCATCGGAAACATCGACGGTGCGCGAGGACAGAATGATCCGGAATGTTTGGGAGAAGACCTTAAGATCGAGCCCTCGTCAACCCAACGACCGCGAGCTACAGTGGAGGAACAACCCGTGACGGATCTTTCTAGAGCCCAAGGTGAAGCCACGGCGCAAGAGACAGCGAATGAGAAGATGATCGAGTTGAATGAGTTCACGTGCTGGGCAGCTGGACGTACGTCGGCACGACCTCAACCGACAGACAGTGTGAAGGTGCCGGAGTCGGCCAGCCAGGTCCAATGTCGTGACATGAACAAGCGGGTGACAGGATCGGTTGAGCGTTATCACCCGTTAACAGTGTCAGAAGTGACAACGATGGCTGAGACGCCGCCTCAGACCCTGTCGTTGGAAAAGGCTCGCCGAAAAAGAACAAGGAAAAACAAGAAGAGATCGAGCGAGCACCGCAAGAAAGGACGCAAGCGCAGCTCGAAATACACTGGATAGGTGCTGAGGTGGAATCGGAATGTGTTTGGCAGGGCTGAGTGACATATGTTGTGTTAATGTTCTTGTTATCCTGTGTCACAAGTGTATGTCGAGCGGGTCAGGGTGTTCTGTGCGATGATGTGATGTATGATGTTGTATAATTGTTGTAATGAGAGAACTTTGTACATTTGTATTGTTTGTAATATGTGATGGAGTGTTGCATTCATGTACCTGCGGTTATATTTCATGTGTGTGAGATTGAATCGTAATGTCCAATCGTATTGAGGGATTCATTGTGAATGTGACGTGTCATGAGCGACGGACTATGTTACTGTCTTTGAGAGTGTGGGGACTGTTCGCGCTCGTTTGTGTGGTTTTGAATATTATGAGATAATATTCTTAAAGTGGGGGGCAGTGTCACAGAACGAGTGCTCAAAAAGAGCGTGCCGCCAAGTCCTCGCGACGAAACGCCGGAGTGACGCCGCGAGGTCAACGATAAAAGAAAAAGAAAAAAGAAAACAAGCTCCCCGGGCACGCTCCCTTTCCCCGCGGAAGCGTGGCTTCGCCGACGAACCTCCTCACCCCACAACGGCGGCCGAGCAAGCACTCGATTTTTCTAGAAGGAAAGGGGCGTGGTCATACCGAGTTGAGTCACCTGCCGCGGAGGGCATCGCAACCATCTCGCCCTCTCCCCAGCCTTCGCTGCGTATCGCGCCGACGAAATGACGAGAACCTTCTGGAATCTCGCGCGGAAGGTATTTAATCGAGCAGCCGAGACGAGAGAGCAGGAGAAGACGGAAGTTAGTGCCAGAGCGCGTAGGGTATACCACCGTGTAGTCGGCGAAGGTTTTGTCCGTAGAGACAAAGCAGGAGAAGAAGATGATTTACACCTGAGGGGTGACGACTCGAGCTACAGGCAAGAGTGTGTGTTTACCGCTATCGAGCGAAGACGCGTGGCAACAGCTGCGGGTGTGAAGCCGACGTGTTTATGGCGAAGAAGTTTGAAGCTTGGAGAGTGACCAAGTGAAGACGTGAGGTTTCCTGGAAGAGAAACTTCGGCGAGGTTTCCTGGAAGAGAAACTTCGAGGGCCGCGGAACGACAACAACGCTGGACTTTGAGTGAGGGATTCTCGGAAGAGTATCATCTAGACTTTTGTTCCAAGAACTTTGGACTGAATAGGTTTTCTAAGTATCATCTAGACTTTTGTTCCAAGAACTTTGGACTGAATAGGTTTTCTATCTGTTTAGTCTTTAAGTGTCTTGGTTATTCAATGCCTGCGACTGCATTGTAGTGCGAATTGTTGTCTGTGTCCGTTGTTTCGAGTGTGGCTGATTGTACTGTGTAGTACGTAGTTTGTTCGGTGACATATTGTACTCAACTATTGTGGAGTGTGCATTCATGTGTATTGTTTTCGATCTGCCATTATTGAGAATATAATTCTGTTTGTTTATCAACTCTCGGCTCTGAATTGTTCTTTGGGCCACAGCCGGCGTCCACTGGCGCGCCAAAAAGGACCACTTCTAAATTGTCCATGCTTTCGTGGTGTGGTTCGGGGGGCCGATACATCGGCCCTTGGAATTAGCCCGGCGATCGCCTCCCTAATTAACGGGACCTGAGTGACATTCACACAGAACCGAATGGAGCCGTCCTTCTTGACAAGGACGACAGGTGACGCCTAGGGACTGTTAAAAGGCTGTACAATACACCACTGGAGCATGTCGGCAACCTGGTCATCAATAACACGGTGGTCCGTCGCTGAGACTCAGTAGGGACGCTGCCGTAGAAACGTATGGCTTCCTGTGTCAATCTTGTGAGATATATTCGATGTGCGACCGAGGCCAGAAGCGTGGCTGTCAAAAGAAGTACGAAAGCTTTGCAGCAGGTTGACCAACCGGGTTCGTTCTGAAGAAGACGTTGCGGCATCAATGGAGCGGTGGAAAACGTCAAGGAGTGACGGGTCAACAACAGAGTCAGAAATAAGTGCACTGAGGTCCATAGGAAGTAAACTAGACGGAGCGTAAAAAATGTGACGGGTGTCGATCGGATGCACATGACCGAGACATTCATCATGGAATAAAGGTAAAGACCCTTCTAGCGTATTGTACACGAGCGTCTTCGTGACGCCATGGTGGATAGTAAGGAGAGAAACGGGCAGTGGAGAACATTTGCGTTGAATGAACAAGGCAGAGGGCGTAAAGAGAACATCACCGTCGGAAATATAGCGTCACACGAAACAGTCACCAGCAGAGCAGAGCGCGGTGGTACGGTGTTGTCGTCAGGAACAGACAGTTTATAATACGGCAGGGAGGCTTCGGCAGCGTCGATGTCAGGAAGTGCAGACAGCTCAAGTTCAGTGCGACAGCAGTCAATGACGGCATTATTATTCGCAAAGAAGTCTCAGCCGAGTATCATGTCATGGGAACACGAGGGCAGCACTACGAATTCGACGATATGCACAATCCCTTCTATGGCGACTCGTGTGGTATAGGCTGCGTGAGGTTTTACACTTTGTGCGTTAGCCGTTCTAAAAGAGAGGCCGGATAATAGCGTCAGTTCTTTGCAGAGTACGCGGCACAGGTTGACGGAAAGGACGGATAGAGCGGCTCCGGGGTCGACAAGCGCCATGATGACGATACCATCGACTGACACTTCAATGAAGTTAGCTGGACAGGGCCGTTAGTTTTCCTGGTTGGTGGGACCGAAACAGCAACGCATAGGGGAAGGCGAACATCGACGTGGAGATGAGGAGCGGTGGGTGGAGCCGTGTGGACGATCAGGGGAAAAGGAAAAGGAAGGAGGGCTTGAAGGCGTAGAAGAAAACTGAGCGTCGTAAGAGGGCATTCGTCGAATGTTCGGAGCAGCCTGGCGACGACGACAATAACGTGCCACGTGGCCAACACCGCGAAGGCAAAACATATCGAATGGTTGTCGTAGGTCCGTCATAGGTCGGAGTAGACGCCGAGTTGCAGCTGGGGGGGGGGGGCAGAAAACTGCGGCCGAGGTGGAATCGGCATAGGTGGCGGTGAGTTGGTCGGCGGGGAAAAGGGTGGTGACGAATACATAGGCACTGGCTAGAACGCAGGGTGTCGAGGTCGAGCAACGACCTCGGCGTACGTGAGAGGTGCGGCGACTGGCGGCGGTTCACGGGCGGGAGGAAGAGCTTGTGTGACCTGGTCTTGAATGAAGTCGCGGAGTGCATGTAGACGTCAATCTGCATGGGTTATCAGGCACACAGGACATCAACGAGAGTTGATGAGCGACCTCAGCGCGGATGAACTCTTGGATCTTTGAGAGAAGATGGGCATGGTCGTCTCCTATGGCAAGAGTGTACAGGCTGGACAAAGAGTGTTCGGAGGGCGAGGGACGTCGGGTTGACAGACATTGCCTGCGCAACACGTCAAAGCTCTGGCGTAACTCGGTCAGTTCTAGGTTAGTGCGAGGACTCTTAGAAAGCAACATTTGAAAAGCGTCGTCCTTAATGCCCTTCATGATGTTCTTGATCTTAGGCTCTTCGGACATTGACTTATTGACTCGCTTGCAAAGGTCTAGAACGTCCTCAATATAGCTTGTGAAATTCTCACCAGGCTGCTGGGACCGAGCAGGCAAGCGTTGTTCGGCACGGCGTTTGTGTACCTCCGGTCGTCCGCAAACTTGTGTGAGGCTCGTTTTGAAGACGTACCGCGCAAGGAGTTCCACTTCGTGGTTTATGACCACAGCTTGGCCACGTCCGATAGGTAGAAGGAGACGTAGTCCAATTTCGCAGCGTCATCCCATTTGTTGTGAGTACTCACTCGCTCGTACATAGAAATCCAGTCATCAAGGTCATTGTCTTCTGTGCCTGAGAAAACAGGGGGATCTCGCAGACGCAGATAACCGGCGCAGAGGACAGTAGGTGGTGCCGGTGGAGGAGTTGGAGCGGCGCTTGCGTCGGTAGGCATATAGGACCATAAAATGTGATTCCGAAGCTCGAGGGTGATCGAAACCCAACAGACTCCACCAATTGTAACGGGGTCTATTTGCAGAGCAGAACGCAGAAGGCGAAGCAGTCAGCAGCATCCGGCCAAGCGCCGCAAGCACGAGCTTATGCTGATGGCGATGCCCCTAAGGCGCCGAGAAATGCCGCTGAGGCCCCTCTGCTTCACTGCAATATATAGATACGTGTGTGTGTGTGCGTGCGTGTGTGTGTGTGTGAGAGAGAGAGAGAGAGACACTACGATGAATGGCAGACGTAGCCTGGCTCATACTCCACGTTTATTCCAATAAGCACTTCTTCCTTCTCGGCCTCTACCAACCATCGCTTCATACGTCACACGATTCCCCCTCCCCCCGAAACAAGGAATGGATTACACACAAGAAAAAGTAAAATAGGGGAGGTTGAGAAGCCATAAATGTCAAAATTCTCAATTGGTTCTACGTTTCAGGGATGTTTTGTAAGCTTTCAAAGACTTCAGGGAAGAGTGCAACAGTCCGGTTAACGCAGGTTTTCTGGTGGGCGAGGCTGACTAAGGCGTTCTGGAAAAGAAAACCGCGTCCTGCACAACTGCACTGACCATGAGACGGCTTCAGCAGCTGTGAAGAACGAACGAGGTTGGACGTCCTTGTAGGATTTGAAGGTGGGGCGTCGCAGGCGCCGAAATTTTTGTCGTGGACGCTGTATTCTGTGTCGTGACCGAGACAAAAGCATTGCTTCCAGATTGCGTTTGCAAGAACGGAAGTTGTTGATACGATGTCTGTGTTCCTGCATTTTGTAAATGGTAGCGTTCAGTCTGCTCCATGGTTTTCTGTGATGGTATCTCCGTCAATAGTATTGTACATGATGCCTTGATATCTGGTACAGACGATTTCCTTGACCTTTCCTTCTAAGAATATGGCTCAGATGTTGAGTTGGTCTTTCATTTACTTGGTGTCGTTCTTGACAGCCATCCTTAAGCAACAATTCTGCTTGTGATCTCATTTTAGTTCGTCGTTGTGCTTCAGGTAACTGCCGTAGTTTCTGGAGTTGTTTGAGTTCTTGATGACACTGCTGATGTCGCAGAGTCTGACGAGGTGGTACTTTAGTAACACGAGCCTGCTTTTCTTTGATAGTTGTGTGACCAATAAATAGTTGGTAGTCGTTGGGTTGTCGTGATTCTCGAAAAAAAATGAAGGTAGACCACTAGAATCGACAAAAAGGTCTTTGGAGGCTTCCTTGCACTGTTCACTACGAAGGGCTTTTGCGCTTGGCAGCGTGTGATGTTCGATGCGTCTGAGCCTTCTGCTTTGCTTCGATCTTGTAATTGATGAACACTAGACGCTTCTGCAGAAGACTTTTCTTCACAAGATGCTGATTGTGAATGCTTCTGTCTTTGTGGAACTGCTGAGCTGAATACTTTCAACGAACAATATTTCAGTGAACATTCGTTGTCTGGTTTGGTTTCGTGTGGATATGCTAACTCGTCATGCGTAAATGCGATGATCTTAAGAGATTCTTCAGCAGGTTTACCAGTAACATTGATGACAGGTGATGCCAAGTAAGTTTTTAAAGTACGCATGTGGCACGGAGTATTAATAAATGCATCTGGGTTATAAATACTGGATTCAAATCTTTTATGCAGTGAAGAGTAAAGCATTGGCGATATTTGCGCAGATGTTGAACCTCGTGGAAGGTTGGGAAGACGACCACGTGGTCTTTCCATGAGCATATGGCTAACATCACCTGACGGGAATGGCAAATTCATGCTCTGTGCTCGAGTCCGTGAAGGCTGCTTATGACTGCGATGACTGAGCTCGAATGCACTGAGAGTGCGTGTTATAATTGAATCTTCATTATAGTCTTGAAACCAAATGATCATTTCTTCTGTTATTTTTTGCCAAGACTCGTTGTTCTCGAATTTGTGGGTGAGATAAAATTTAAATGCATCACCAGTGACGTAGGCGCTGAAGTTCCGACCAAAATACAGCAGTAGAATGGAGCTCGAACAGGTCGAACCGGTCTTGTACTGGTCCATCATCTGCTGCTCTGCTGTACTTGGGGATGGAAAGGTCAGTAGACGATGCTGTCATGATGCTGGTCATGATGTAAGGTTGGCATGCACTTGTGTGGTCCACGTTCGGTCACTGCGTCTTGCTGAGGTCTTCGATGGTAATGGGCGGTTGATGAAGTGGCTGCCAGGTCTTCATCCTGTCGACTCGTGTAATGCTACTATGAATTGCAGACGTGGCCTGGCGCCCCGCCGCGGTGGTCTAGTGGCTAAGGTACTCGGCTACTGACCCGCAGGTCGCGGATTCATATCCCGGCTGCGGCGGCTGCATTTCCGATGGAGGCGGAAATGTTGTAGGCCCGTGTGCTCAGATTTGGGCGCACGTTAAAGAACCCCACGTGGTCGAAATTTCCGGAGCCCTCCACTACGGCGTCTCTCATAATCATATGGTGGTTTTGGGACGTTAAACCCCACATATCAATCAACGTGGCCTGGCTCATACACCATGTTTATTCCATTAAGCACTTCTTCCTTCTCGGCCTCTACCAAGGATCGCTTCTTACATCACTTTCAATTCCAAATAATTCCGGAGCACATTTGCCTGCGCGTTGCCATTCCTGTTCTTGTGAGGCGAGGTTTTCAAGCGTTTCTGTCCTCACCAAAAGCCTAGATGCTCTGGCCCGTGAAATAATGGAAGCGTTCTGAATAAAGAAAAAAGGTGACTTGTGTATAACTGACACGTCAGTCGTCTTGCGCAAGTCTGAGTTTGATTTTTGCGCTTCGTTGCTTGATTAGATATGCCGGTTGAACGTCCTCAGTTTATGTCTGTCGTCATGTCACTAGGTGAAGTAGTGTGCTCTGCACATGCGTGTGCGGCTATATATTTCCTGCGTTTCTCCTGCAAATAAATCAGTTTCGAGTTGACGCTCTTTCTCTGTGATTTTTTGTTCCTGCGGTGCTAGAGGCGTCTAGAATTACCCCTCAGTATGACGAACCGACTAGCCCAATAACAAGTACTTCTAAGTAACAAGGTAGTTATAAACCGAGAAAACAGGTATCCAAGCCTGCAGAGGTAAAACTGGGACTAAGGTGGGAGTGTCCCCAGTCCCCCTTCTTATTCATAATATACCTACAAGAATTAGAGGTCAAATTAGAGAGAACTGGACTGGGCTTCAACCTTCCTTTCGTCAAAAAAAACCTATTGAACAGGCACTACCAGTACAGTGGCTAGAATTGGAAAGTGTGATGAACGGCAAGCGACGCTTACGGAGTGCACTGAAGCCTCCGAGGAGGAGCCGCGTGGGGGAGTGCGCAATCGTTTAAACGTCTTTTGCACGTTTCCGACAGTTCCGTCGGGCGCGTTCGTCCTCGTTTTTTTTTTTATTGCGGTGGCACTCTGACACCAGTGCTTCTGTATGCACTCTGATGGCGCGAAAACAAAGTCATTGCTTCGTCCCCCGAGTTCACTTCAGGCTATAAGTCAGCTGAAAAGAAGCATGCGTTGTTCAGCGTTCCAAAGGACGAAGCTCCGTTAGCGCAGTGGTGTAGAGCGATTGCGCGCGCTGACAAGTTGCTTCAAGATAACTCGGCTGTGTGCGAGCTGCACTTCAGAGAGAGGTACATCTCCCGGCACTTCGAGCACACTTAGATGGGTGAAACTCTCCGCATTAAAAGGGGTGCACCCATGGGCTTGCTTGCCGTTCAGGAGAGGGGGGGTCGAATGTTTATTGCAAGGTGTCTCCTTTATATTAAATCAGTGTATGAGGCAGATTTTACGCCACCCATCTAAATAGAACAGATTTAGCGACCCCATCCCAGGTGGCCAGCCCCCTTTGCCTCCCTCGTGTGGACGCCTATGGGTAGGACTTTCGGAGAAGCTCTTCGCATTTGTCGACGCCTTTGAAATCCCTTTTTCAAAATGCTTTAGCTACAATGAGCTTCACAGTGACAGTTTGAAAGAGCTTGTTTCCTGCTTGAAAAACAAATGTCCCACTGGGCTGCACACAACATGGTCCGAGCTTCACCAATCAAGTAAACAAGTTTTTTTCTGCTCACCCATTTGCGTTTTTACACAAAGGGACTCCACAAAAAGCGAGCATCTTCCCGTGAAAACAGGAAGTGCCTGAAGCTCAGGCACATAACCTAGGCTTGCAGCCTAATTTTCTGTGGGGTGCTTGGGAAGTAATAAACCTTTTTCTTGGGGATAAAAAAAGGACGTTGAACAAATTATTAAGAATGCATTATTGTAAATAGATAGTGAGTCACTACTCGGAAATGTGTTCTATCACCTGTGTGCAGAAATTAAAGGATTTCATTCAGACACCGCTCGTGGTTCTCGCCTCATGATTATGACGCTTTGATTGATGAGGCTTCATTTACAGGTTTCAGATTTTGGTGCACGTTAAAAAAACCCAGTTGGTCGGAATTTCCGGAGCCCTCCACTACAGCGTCTCTCATAAATATATGGTAGTTTTGGGACGTGAAACCCCACATATCAATCAATCATCAATCAATTATTCACAGATTAGCGCTTGAGAAAATAGTGGTTCGCCGTGAAAAGTGTTGCAAGCAATGGCTCACAACTGAGCTCATCGTTCCACTCTTCTACCACTTCTCATCAATAAAATGTTTCAGTACCGTTACGCGCTCACTTTCGGCATCCTGTCGACATGACGATATTTCAGATCAGTCGTGCACCAGCGTAGACATCCTGTTTTTATGAAGCTAATTAACATATTTTCTCGGTCGCCTTTTGAGGCCATCCACGAGCACGAAAATATATTTTAAATGTTTCACATTGCCCCCGCGCGTGGTCGATTGCTGTCTCTGCGAGGCGCAGCGCCGCCTTAGGTAACGTGCAAGCGTGTGCCAGGGCCATCTGGCGGTTTCCTCCCAAGGTGTTACGCGCTAGCCGGCGCATTCATCACACTTCTCCATTCTAGCCACTGTACTACCAGCATTGATGTGCGCAATTGATATAGTGCTAATGGCCGACAACAAGGAAGATTTGCAGATATTGGTGGACGTCTGTGGTAATGAGGGAGATAGGTTAGATTTCAGATTCAGTAAGAAAAAATCAGCAGTCATGAATTTTAATGACAATAAAGGTAGTGAGCTTAGAATACATGAGGTCACGCTAGAAATAACTGATAATAACTAAATAACTAATATCTGGGCGTATGGATAAGCAATGGTGCCGAGTACCTCAGGGAACACGAAATATACGTGACGACTGAAGGTGACAGGAATTCAGCAGTACTGAAAAACAGGGCACTTTGGAATTACAATAGGTATGATGTTGTGAGAGGAATATGAAAATGGGTCATGGTTCCTGGTCTGACGTTCGGCAATGCGGTCTTGTGCATGAGATCTGAAGTTCAAGCAAGATTAGGAATTAAGCAACGTGGGATAGGTAGGCTAGCTTTAGGAGCTCACGGGAATACACTAAATAAAAAGTACAAGGTGATATGGGACGGACATCTTTTGAGGGCAGGAGAGCTAGCAGCAAGATAAACTTTGAGAAGCGATTGAGAGAAATGAGGGAGGAGCGTTGGGCTGGGTAGGTTTTCAGCTACTTGTACATGAAGAATGACGATACAAAATGGAGGAAGTGAACTAGACCATTGACTGGTAAATACTTGGAAAACAGCAGGTGGTCAAACTAAAAAGAACTATCGGTTAAGAAGAAAGTGAAGGAAACGAAGATTGACATGTGGAGAGTTGGCATGATTAAGAAGTCCGCGCTAGAGATCTATCGAACTTTTAAGCAAAAAATTGTCAAAAAAGGATCTATGATAATACTCGGGGTAGTTCTCTACTGTTTGAGGCCAGGACGAGAGTATTGTGAAGCAAGACATATGGGGCCAAATACGAAGGGGTAGGGACGGTATTAGTGCGTGTGGAGAGGAAGAAGAAACTGCTGAGCACTTGAAAATGTTCTGTAAAGGGCTTCACCGTATAGTTCAGGATGACGGCGCAGAGTTTTTCAAAGCACTGTTGTTTAGAGACAAGGAGAGAAAAATAGACTTTAAGCGGGTAGAATTAACTAGAAAGAGGTTATCTGATTGGGGGCTAAAGTTAAGGCACGAGTGAAAATTAACCCTTCACTGAAAAGTACGAATCCTCAACCTCCCTATTTAAAAGAAAAAATCAAGGTTTTGGTTCATTAAGTATTACGGCTTGGCGGCGCTAGCCACCACCTGATCTAAAGGGTACAGCCTTATCCATCCATCCATCCATCCATCCAGCGCGCAATCGTACAAGGTCGAGCAGGTCTGTTGGTGCAGGAGCAGCGCGCAACAAGAAATAAGTTTTGCTTCATGTGTTTGTGTTTGTGAACACTTTTATTTTTTTCTATCCTAGTGAACAACTTGCGTTGCAGTACTGTAGGTGTGGGACACGGGCAGCGTTGCAGTGACGTCGGTCACGTGAAGGGGGTGGGCGGCTGTTTTGAAGAGGTTCGGGTCACCCGGTTGTTTGTGAAACAGCTAGAGTCGAACACGAAGGGGACCTAGATAGAGCCTACTAGCGAAATTGAACACGTGTGTGTGTGGGCCAGGCGGCAGATTCTAACAGTTGTTGAGGTAGGAGAGTTAGCAGAGGCGGCTGGATAGCGGGATTAGGGTTGAGCTTAGGGCTGTCGGGCGCTTGGTCCGATGGTTAAGCGGGCCTTGGCTAAGGAGGCCAGGAAAACCACGGGCGAGAGTGAGCTAGTGCAGTGCGAAGAATGCAATCGCTGGTGCTACTTGGACGAGACAGAATTCTCGAGTTTGGCCGACGCGCAGATGGCGAGTTTCGTGTGCAGGCTGTTCGAGGCACTGAAGGCGGCCGTGCAGCGCATGGAGACTAGCATCTAGGGGCGTAAGGGGGAGCTGAGGGTGGAACGGGAGCAGAGGATAGAACTCCAAAAACAGTTCGGAGCGTCGCGTGAGCGGGAGGAGGCTACCGCCAGCCTATTAAAGCAAATGAAAGGTGACCTTCAAAAAGAACGGGAAGGGTAGACCGAGCTCGAGCAGCGGGTAAAGGAGCTAATGGCGCTTTGCCTCAGCCCCGAGCGGTGTGAGACGGAAGGCGTGAGTAGCGGAGAAGGCGACAGGCGGGAAGGAACAGGCGAGAAAGGAGGTCAGGGGGCCGCAATGTCTGGCCACAGCACGGAGGCTCCGAGAACATACAGCTCGGTGGCGTGGCAGTCTTCGAGCAGGACAGACGGCAGGGAGAGAAACAGGTGAAGCAAACAGGGCGCCATCACAAACAGAAAGCCAGCGATTGGAGCGTAGAAGGGTCCTGGTGGTGGGAGACTCTAACGTGGCCAGGGTTAGGGATGGCGTCTTCAAGACAGTGAAGGAATATGGGAGAGTCAGGGTTGAGGCCCAGTCAGGGAAGAGCATGGTGGATGCACTGACCAAGGCTCAGGAGGTTGTAGAGAACAGCGTGGGGGCAAAAATTTCGTCATTATTCATGCTGGGCTCAATGATGTGCTGAAGGGCAAGGATCGGAACCTTCAGAGACAGTTACAGAATGGCATGCATGAGATCTGAGAAGCCTCTGGGAGTGTGCATGTGACCATATTCACAGTCCCAGATGCCTGGGGGCAGTCTTGTGGGATTGAAAGGAGGGTGGTGGAGGCCAACTGTGTAATGAAGGGTGTGAGCCGGCCACTCGGATACAGCGTAATGAAAGTGAACCGAGACGTGTACGAGCCCGGCGCTCACCCCTTTGCACAGGATGGCATTCACTACAGTGGTGCGACGAGCAGGAAGGTCGGTAATAGAATTGGTAGTCAAGCCACAGCTTTTTTAGAGGACCCAGAGCCCTGAGGCCAACAGTGTAGCCAAATACGGTTCTAAATGGGCACAAATGTTCAAGCAACATGGAGTCCATGGTAGAAGAAATCGAAGTAAGCACAAGGGCCGAGCTAAGTCATACGTAGGCTATATGAACATGCACAGCGGCAGGAATAGGTTAAAGTGGGAAGGGATGGAAGATCAGTTGCGACAGGAGGAGCTGACGGTATATGGGGTTGTGGAGACACATCTTCGGTACATGGAGCAACCACCTTGTAATCCGGGTTACTTATGGGAATATTGCAATAGAACAGAAGGCAGCAAAAATGGGAGGTGGAATTTGTGCCTTCATAGATAAGAGCATGGGTTGGCAAAGAGTCAAGCAGGGATGCATCGAACATTTATGGTTAGGAAGGAAAGTAGCTGGGCAGATCTTTGGTTTGGTGTATTTGTGGACGGGAGCAAAGGCCAGAGAGGAAAACCAGGCAATGGTGGAGTGTAAATCAAAGGACATTGAGGAATTAGGAGGAGAGTGCGAGATAATTATACTAGGAGATATGAATGCGCACATAGAAGATTAGATGGGTATACTGACTCAACAGGGAAAGTGATCATGGATATGTGTGAAAGGCATGATTTGATCATTTGCGACAGTACTGAGAAGTGTGAAGGGCAAATAACATGGGAGGTGGGAAGGCTGCAGTCAACAATAGATTATGCACTGATGTCACATAGCATGTATGATAACCTCAGGGGAGTGCACATAGATGAAGGTGGCTCCAGAAGTCTGAGTAGTGATCCCAAACGTATCAAGCAATGTTTCGGAAGAGCAGCGAAAGTGGGAAGGAGACAAGATGAGCAACTAGAGGAAAATTTTCATTCAGAAAGGCAAATAAAAATTGCTGCTAAAGAAATCGAGAAAGTAATCACTGAGGATAATAAAACAGTGTGGACATACACAAATCTACAGCCACATCCATCTATCCATCCACCCAACGTCGTTTGCATGTTTCCGATAGTTTCCTCAGACGCGTTCGTCCTCGTTTTTTTTTTAAATTGTGCTGGCACTCTGACACCAATGCTCTGTATGCACTTTCATGGCGCGAAAACAAAGTAATTGCTTCGTGTCGGGGTTCACTGCAGGCTACAATTATGATAAAAAGAAGCATGCGTTGTTCGGCGTTCCAAAGGACGAAGCTTTGTTAGCGCAGTAGCGGAGAGTGATCCCGCGCGCTGACAAGCTGCCTCAAGAAAACGCGGCTTTGTGCGAGCTGCACTTCGGCGAGAGGTACATCTCTCGGCACTTCGAGCAAACTGTGAATAGGCGAAACTGTCCGCATTGAAAGGGGTACACCCATGGCCGTGCTTGCCGTTCAAGAAAGGGGGGAGCGAAAGTTCATTTCAAGGTGCCTCATTTCTATTAAATCAGTGTATCAGGCAGGCTTTACGCCCCCCATCTAGATAAATAAAAAAGTGCCCCACTGCCTAGTCAATGTATAGAATAGATTTAGTGGCCCCCTCCCGGGTGGCCAGCCCCCTTTTCCCCCATTGTGTGGACGCCTATGGGTAGGACTTTCGGATAAAGTTTTTGCGACACCTTTGAAATCCCTTTTTCGAAGTGCTTTAGCTGCGACGAGCTTCACAGTGACAGCATGGAAGAGCTTGTTTCCTGCTTTAAAAATAAATGAAAGATGTTACACTGGGCTGCGCACAACATGGTCCGAGCCTCACCAATCAGGTAAACAAGTTTTTTCTGCTCAACGCGTTGCGCTTTTACACAAAAATTCTCCACAAAAAGCGAGCATCTTCCCGTGAAAAGAGGAAGTGCCTGAAGCTCAGGCGCATCACCTAGACTTGCAGCCCAATGCTCTCTGGGCCGCATGTGAACTATAAATATTTTTTCTTGGGGATAAAAAATAGCGTGCAACAAGTTATTAGAAATGCATTGTTGTAAACAGATAGTGAGTCACTTCTCGGAAATGTGTTGTATCACCTGTGTGCAGAAAACAAAGGACTTCATCCATATACCGCTCGTCGTTCTCGCCTCTGAGTATGACGTTTTGATTGACGGGGTTTTATTTACAGATTAGTGCTTGAGAAACTGATGGTTTGCCGTGGAAAGTGTTGCAAGCAACGGCTCACAACTGAGTTCATCGTTCGACTCTTTTACCACTTCACATCGATAAAATGTTTCAGTGCCGTCACGCGCTCACTTTCGGCATCCTGTCGAGCTGACGATATTTCAGATCAGTCATGCACCCACGTAGGCATCTTGTTTTCCAGAAGCTAATAACATGATTTCTCGGTCATGATTTGAGGCCATCCACGAGCAATAAAAAATTTTAAATGTTTCACATTGCCCGTGCGCGTGGTTGATTGTCCTCTATGCGCAGCGCATCGCTGCCTTGGGTTACGTGCAAACGTGTGACCTTGCCTACTGGCGGTTTCCTCCCAAGACGTCACGCGCTAGCCGGCGCGTTCATCACACTTGCCTATCCTAGCCACTCTACAAGAAGCGAGCAGTGGAGTGAACGAGATGGCCGCGCCATATCTCGGCTGATTCTCTGGCGGGTGACAGTAGTGGCGGAGCTGCATTCGCATGGTACTGAAGATCTCAAAAGCGTCTGCATTGGTAGCGCGCGCGAAAAGTCCGCGAAAACGTGTATTTTCTTGTTTTTAGCGCGTTTAATGTGTTTCTGAGCTTTTATCAGTGTATGCACACCTGCTAAGCGCAATAGTGCACAAATGAATGTGCACACATAACTGCGTCGGGACATTCGTTGTTTCGAGAGCCTGCCGACGAAAAAAAAGAAAACATGTAGTACAATTACAATTTGCCAGGATCCGCCTAGCCTTTCACTGAAGCAGCGCTTTGAGCGGCGCTACATCGTAAGTGGCTACTGGCGAGCTACAAAAAGGCAAGTATCAAAAGAGCAAATAAATCATACGTTCATTTTGTCGGCAATTTCTATATCCAGAGCACTCTTCCTCATATAGGTGCACACGCCCTCGATTGTTTCATGAGAAACCCGACTATAAGCAATGTTGTCACCACATTTATATCAGTGATGACCTAGTTTTATAATCTCAGTTTTGTGGAAGATAATAAGTAATACTTTCCAGCGGAGCCTTGGGATAGGGGTCCGACCATTCGGAATGCTCCGCGTTATGCGCAGATAAACTTTTCTATCTGTCTTTCTCTCTCTGACAGGCTTTCTTGTTTTAACCGCGTGTTTCGCGCTCAGTTTGCTTCTTTTATGCAAGCTTCATGACGCCGAGCCAGGGAGCCGAGCTCTCCTTGTCAAGAACTCTATACAAAAGGGGTTATCTTAAACATTATAAAGAGTGCCAGTTATATACTACACATAGCCTGTCTGTTACTCTGCGTAAATTCACTGTAACCAGTTCTCATTTTGTATATATATATATATATATATATATATATATATATATATATATATATATATATATATATATATATATATATATATATATATAGTCTAGTAGATCCTCCGTGAGCGGTCACAACGTGGTTTATTTCGACGTTTCGGCCTAGAGTCTGGCCTTCATCAGGAATATATATATATATATATATATATATATATATATATATATATATACAAGCATATGTATATATATATATATATATATATATATATATATATATATATATATATATATATATATATATATATATATATATGCTCGAGCTAAATGACACTGGTGATGATATTTACACATGATTAACATGTACAAGTGATGATGATATCTAAAGAGAATGAAGAGTCATTCGCTTGTCGCGCTCACACTAATTCCCCCGCGCGGTGAAAGCGGCCACCTGGTCACTTGACAGTATTATGAAGTGCGTCGCGCATAAGGCTTTAAAAAAGATACGTGCACTATCTCTGTTCCTCGGCAACGATGATCATGATTAGCGCTAAGAGGGGAAACGCGGTAATTGACAGGAGATGTCTCTTCGACCACCGTGTACGGCCCAATGAAGCGACTGATGAATTTGTCGCATAAGCCGGGGACGCGCAGTGGAGTCCATAGAAGAACTTCGTCACCAGGGGGAAAACTCACAAGACGGTGAGACGAGTCGTAGCGAGATTTTCGAGTGTCTTGAGAGAGGCCGGTGTTAACGCGGGCCTAGTGACAGCATTGTGCGAGACGAGATAAAAATTCTTCAGAGAAAGGAGCCGTCGAGGGTGCAGGGGCTGAAGGGAAAGAGACATCCAGAGCGAAACTCGGCGAGTGACCATGGACGAGAAAGAAAAGGAGAAAAGCCGGTAGTGCTTTGAGCAGCCGTATTATAGGCAAATGTCACGAAGGGTAGAATTGCATCCCAGTTCGTGTGGTTGGGCTGAATGTACATGGCGATCATGTTCGATAGGGTCCGTTGAAACCATTCAGTCAATCCGTTGGTCTGCGGGTGGTAGCTAGAAGTGATCTTGTGAACAGTGTTTGAGGCACGCAAAACTTGCTCGACAATTGAAGAGAGAAAGACTTTGCCACGATCACTCAGGAATATGCGTGGAGCTCCATGACGCAAAAAGATGTGACAAAGAAAGAAATTGGCGACCTCAGTGGCAGTCCCAGATGGCATAGAAGCTGTTTCCGCGTAGTGAGTAAGGTGGTCGACGGCCGTGACAATCCAGCGATTCCCATTAGATGATATAGGAAGAGAGCCATACAAGTCGATTCAACCGACTTCAAAAGGCGGGGCGGGACAAGGAAGAGGTTGCATTAAGCACGCCGGAGCAGTTGTCGGTCATTTTTGCAGTTGGCAATGGATACATGAGGCAACGTACTTAGCGACGGCGGAAGAGAGGCCAGGCCAAAAACAACGACTTCGTATTTTGTCGTACGTCTTGTGATAGCCTAGATTAGCGGTGGTTGGATCATCATGAAAGGCTTCCAGAACTTCACGTTGCAGAGAATGTGGTATGACGGGTACCCACTTGTTGCCATCGATGTGGTAAATGTATCGGTATAAAGCACCACCAACAAGCTTAAATTGTTTAAGTTGTCGACGGAGTCTGGTGTTTGGAGGAGTAGTAGAGCCGATCAAGCAGTCAAAAATGGTGCGGCAGTGTGGGTCAACATGTTGTTGTGAAACAAGAACGGGTAGGGTGGCAGGTGATGAACTTAGCGCTGCGATTAGAGAGGTGCTGTCATTCTGGAGTATCGATGGTGAGTGGCTTCCGCTTGGCAAAGGACAGCGCGATAGAGCATCAGCATCTTGATGCTTCTTGTCAGATCTGTAGGCGACATCTAAATCATACTCCTGCAAGCAAAGCGCCCAGTAACCGAGGCGACCCGATAAATTTTTCAGCGATGAAAGCCAGCATAGAGCGTTATGTTCGGTAACGACGCTAAAATTACGGCCGTGAAGATATGGGTGAAATTTTTGCACTGCCCAAACAACCGCAAGGTACTCCTGCTCAGTGATAGTGTAGTTCTTTTCTGGAGCGGTAAGAGCACGACTTGCGTAAGCGACGACGCGTTCACGTGAGTTTTTGTCATGCTGCAAGAGTACCGCACCAAGGCCACGACTACTTGCGTCGGTGTGAAGGATGGTGGGTGCTGTGGAAACGAAGTGGCACAGTACAGGATCAAACGTGAGGGCTTGCTTCAATGCCATGAAAGCGCTTTCGTAGTCTTCGGACCAAATGAAGGGGACGTTCCTTGCGAGGAGTTGATGGAGCGGAGACGCAAGTTCCGCGAAGCCACGTATGAAGCGCCGGAAGTAAGAAGATAACCCAAGAAAGCTGCGCAGGTCCTTTTGACGTAGTGGACGAGGAAAATCGAGGACGGCGGCAAGCTTCTCGGGGGGTGGGGGGGGGGAGGCAGGCCGAATTTTTTCTTTGCTGACGACGTGGCCGAGAACCTTGATTGTCTTGCTAGCAAAGGTACATTTCTTGGTGTTAAGCTGTAGACCAGCTTTTGCAAGGCATGTGAGGACTTCGTTAAAACGTTGTAGACACTGCGAGAACATGGATGAAAACACTAATATGGCATCTAGATAGCACAGACACGTTTTCCATTTAAAACCACGCAATACGCCGCCTATCATCCGTTCGAAGGTGTCGGGCGCATTACAGAGTCCAAAAGGCATCACATTAAACTCATACGGCGTTGAAAAGGCGATCTTCCGTTCATCAGACTCCGACATTGGTATCTGCCACTAGCCTGACCTAAGGTAGAGGCTAGAAAAATACTCTGCGCCCTAAAATGAATCCAGTGCATCGTCGATTCGAGGGAGGGGATAAACATCCTTGCACGTTATTTTGTTTAGCGCACGGGAATCGACGCAGAAACGCACTGTCCCATCTTTCTTTTGAACAAGAACAACTGCGGATGAACAATGCTCGAGGAAGGACGTATGATGTTGCGTCGTAGCATGTCTGAGACGTTTTCCTCGATGATCTTGCGTTCTGCCTGAAACACGCGATATGGACGCTGATGTACACTACGAGAGCCGTATGTATGGATGCTGTGAGTAGCGGTGGTAGTCATGCTGAGGGCGGGTGAGTTCACGTCAAATAGAGAACGGTGTGTATTCAACAGGACGAGCAAATCTTCAGTTTGATCAGGTGTTAAGTCAGTGATTATGGTTCAGACCGGATGCGACAGCGTCGAACTCATAGATGAGGAATGATTTATGGGCTTCTCTATCACAATTTGTGCGGAAACCAGATTCTAGTAATGTGACCTGTAGATTTTCAAAAGAGTGGCCAGGAAGGTGCACGTGTCTTGAAATGGGCAAGTGGGGCAAGGTGTTAGCATGAGATTTATGGTTGTTAAAACGCAGTCTAAAAGGCCCTTCTGTTTGACCAATGTACTGTATTTCACATAGCGCACATTCTATCATGTATATCACGTTCTTAGAATCGCAGTCAAGATTGCCTTTGATTTTTAAGGAAAAGTTGGAACCAGTACTGGTGGCCTGTTGGCATGTGCGCATGTAAGGGCATACTTTGCATCGCGGTTTTTGGCAAGGATGGCACCCGATCGTGTCAGGACTGTTTGCTTTCGATGATGATGACGATGAGAGTATGTCTCGAATAGTTTTAGCTTTGCGATACACTGCTTTAGGTGGTTCGGTGAAAATGTTTCTTAAGCGTTCACTTTGCATTAGAATATTGTGGTGCTTTCTCAGCACATTCGAAACACGCAGAACTGACGCAGAATATATATATATATATATATATATATATATATATATATATATATATATATATATATATATAAAGTACACGCATTTAAGCCCCACGTCACCGTTAACAATATCCATGCGATGCCCCTTAGAACCGCCGCAATTTTTACGCCGTGCATTTTTTGTTCGACTATGTTATATTTGAACTAGATTTCAGACCTCATACTGTCCAAAAGGTGAAATTTACAGTGCGCTTTTGTACAGAGGCACACTATATTCAGCTTCGCCAACTGTAAACGTTAGGATTTTTTTAGGGGGAGGGGTGCAGCAGAACGACTAACTTTGGCAATTGTTAGTCGCTGTGAATAGGTGTATATATGTTAGTATACCCTAAAAATAAATTACGGAAAAATTTCGTTGTGTAGTGGGTTCAGATTCCCTTCCTCTTCCCTCTTTATTTACGGCCTCCTTGTTCTATGCGAGTTTGACATGGTATATATATTTTTCATCTCACAGCTTTCTGGGCACAGCTAACTTTCAATAAATCGGCTCAGTTATTCTCAATATTGTAGATGCCTGCCCAACGAGGAAAGAGTTAAGACAGAAGAAATCTCACTAAGACATGCCTTTTTAAGGTAACTTTTCATCCCTCACAAGGGATTCTATGGTGCTCAAATTCAGCAGATTGGCGCGTCATACTTCAAGGGTTATGACATCATGTGCTAGACATGAATGTTGGGCAGGTACGAAGAAATCTGCATCAAAAAAGCGCACCAGAGAAACTGAAGCTCATAGCAGTTGCTGCACGCGGCCTTTTCAGCACTATTCGACTGCAGCGCCGCCGCTACGGGCAACACGGAAGGTCTTAGGCTAGGATAAATATAATGGGGAGTTGTGATGAGCGTGGCACTTTTTGCTTGCCGGAGAAGGTCCTTCGGCACACCGATGCCGCTAGAGGCGCTGATGGCAGTGGCGTGGGTAGTGAGCGGTGCACTTTGCACAGTTTTTCTCGGGTGCGCTGCTTTTTTTTCATAAGCAGTAGCTGCTTTACAAGTAGTTCGTTCATCGGTGATTGCGCTGGGTTACTCTGAAATGCCTGAAGGTGTCAACGACAAAAAAAATGTAGATCCAGCGTCGCTGCATTATGCTAGTCGGCGAAACCTAATGCTTCAGTTCAGCCTCTTGAAGAGTCCAAAGGGTGGCAACGAGGATCACTTAGTGGAGGAGTCACTCTGTCAGCTGAAAAAAAAATGCTGCATGAGATGAAATAAAATTAGGAAGACTACGAAAGACTTCCATCTGATTCACTAGCAGTGTCTGTCGACCATGAATCCTACACCACTGAGCGGCGGATGGTCGCCCTGTATATTATGTGGCAAGCAACGCTGTGAGAAATCTGGTGCTTCGTAATAATCGTGGTGAGTGCAAGAACGCCCACATTGTTTCGAAGTGTTGGTGGTTACGCGTTATAAGTAACACCGTTGCTGGTATATCACGTTACTTCGGCAATTAGTATTTGACACACTCGTTACTTATGTAGAAATGGAGCTGCTGCTTAAATTGTGCGAGTTGTAGTTGTCAGCAAGTCGTTCCTGTAACACGGTGGCGCTATTTATCAGTTATGTTTTCAAAATAAAACTTGCTTCTGCTGATAGTACAGGTCGCGGAGCATTAAGTTTGCAGTACCTGTAAAAGCAAGGCTCACGTTTTCATAAATAGCTGCTATTCTAGTGGGCCCTGTGTAGGTTAAAAGGGCAAAACTTATTTACACTGCAAATACCTGCGATTATAGTCCGCAAGCAGATGCAAGCTGCCAGAATTTCTGTAATTTGATCACAGACTTGAAAAGGTGAGTGATCACATCTTTGCGGAGAGGGTCGACGGTGAAATAATATTTCGGCTTTCTCTGACAATAAGAAATAGGTGTAACTTGTGTGAAGAGGTTTATTAGTAGTGCAAAATTGCGAACAAAGCGCCGGAAATAAGAGCATAGGGCTACAAAACTGCGAGGTTCTTTCATGGTCGTCGGCTTGGGAAATTCTGCGACTGCTCGAAGTTTTGCTGGGTCAGGTAATACGCCGTGCTTAGACACGATGTGGCCTAGGATGACGAGCTCGCGTGCAGCAAAGCGGCATTTTTTCAGGTTAAGCTGCAGACCAGCGTTGGTCAGACAAGTCAAATTGTGTAGGCGAAGGAGGTGCGTATAAAAGTCATGGGAGAAAACCACGACATCGTCGAGGTAACAGAGGCACATATTCCATTTGAGGCCACGTAGCGTATTATCCATAAGACGTTTAAACGTGGCAGGCGCGTTACAAGGCCCAAAGGGCATGACGTTAAATTCATATAGTCCATCTGGTGTACGAAATGCCGTTTTTTGGCGATCGGCTTCAGCCATTGGGACCTGCCAGTAGCCAGACCGCAAATTTAGCGACGAGAAAAATTCAGCTCCGTGAAGGGTGTCAATGGCGTCATCAATGCGCGGCAAAGGATAGACGACCTTGCGGGTTATCTTATTCAAACGACGATAGTCCACGCAAAATCGAACAGCTCCATCTTTATTACGCAACAGGACGACGGGAGACGCCCAGGGACTGTGAGATGGTCGAATTACGTCCCTACGAAGCATATCTTTGACTTGATCGTTGATGACGCGGCGTTCTTCAGCGGAGACACGGTATGGTCTTTGACGCAGTGGCTGGTGTCGGCCGGTGTCAACATGATGTTTGACCTGTGATGTGCGGCCCAGTTGAGGTTGCGACACACCGAAATAGCTCCTGAACTCATGCAGAAGATCCAGCAGGTCGGCATGTTCGGTGGGAGTGAGAGTGTCGGCGATGGCGCTAGAAAACGTATCATTGGACGACTCCCCGAGTGCTGACAGTGCTTTTGGGTGGTCGCAGTAGTCATCCGGGACATCAACCAAAAACGAAGGGTCGAGATCCTGCACACGGCCGAGACATTCCCCCGCAAGCAAAGTGACAGTTGTGGAAAGCGGATTGCTTACGAACATGCTGCTTCTTCCGGTGGCAAGGTCATTTGTTGCGAAAGGCAGCGGCAAAGCTCGACAACATTTGAAAATATCGGAAGGCGTAAAAAGGACTGTAGCGTCAGTGTAGGCGTTGCATGAAACGGGAGCAAGTGCGAAATTTCCTGGTGGAATATCGGTATCTTCATAAACGAGCAACTTCGGCGGCTGATGAAGAGCGTCCAGTAATGGGACATCACACAAGGGTGAGAGCTCAACTTTGGCGCGTGCGCAGTCTATGACTGCATTATGGCGGGATAGGAAGTCGCACCAGACGATGACGTCATGCGAACAGACAGGGAGAACAATAAACTCCACGATGTAAAGAATGCCTTCGAGGGAGACTCTTGCAGTGCAGGCTGCGAGAGGCGTTACTTGCTGTGCGCTTGCGGTGTGAAGCGACAGTCCCGAAAGCGGCGTCGTTACTTTGCGCAATGAACGGCAGAGATAAGCGGCAATAACAGAAACAGAGGCGCCAGTGTCCACAAGGGCGAAAGTACAATAGCCTTCAACAGTTACTGCGACCACGTTAGCAGGAAAGGAGCGAACGCTTAGACAGTTCGAAAACGGCACAGTTCTTGCCTCTTGAACTGCGGTGTTTAATTTTCCTGGTCGGAGGGTCCGGGCCGGCGACGCATGGGGGAGGGCGATCGCCAACGGGGAGAGGGTGCGCGTTGCGGCTGAAAGTCAAGGCGGTCAGTAGGGGCATAGCGAGATGGCGAGACCGGCCCGTATTGGACGAAGCCTTGGCTGCCGGGATGCGACGGCCGGGCATAGTTGCCAAACGTCTGAGGTCGACGGCGGCAGTAGCGAGCAACGTGTCCGGGAGTGAAGCAGGCGTAGCAAATTGGTCGGTTATCGGGCGCCCTCCAGGGTTTGGCGACTGGTGCTGCCGCCCAAGGTGCAGTATAAGCAGCTGGGTGTGCGGGCTGTGAGCGCGTGCTGTAGGGTGGTTGCGGGAGCCTACGTACAGCGTCTGCATATGTGAGCGGCGCGGCTACGGGCTGCATTTCTTGCGAAAAGGCGACAGTAGGAGCCACAGGCTGCGCTGCATAGGTTAGGGGCGCGGCCACAGGCTGAACGGCTGGCGAATAGGCGACAGGAGCGCCTACCGGCTGTGCGACACCCAGGCAGTGGCCACGGCTAGATAGAGGTGGCTCGTAGTGCACAAGAGGAACAGCTTGTGCAACCTATTCCGATATAGCAGTGTGAAGCGGGTCAGGTAGACGGGTGGTTGTCTCGTGAGTAAAGGGCACTAGGGAAAGCTGGCGGGCGACTTCCTTCCGGACGAAGGCTCGGACTTGCTGAAGCAATGGTGAATTGTCAGGCATGAAGTAGGAACTGGACAGCGACTCACCACTAGGCTGAGGCTGCCGAGTCAGAGTGCGTTGCTTCTTCAACTCGTCGTAGCTCTGACACAAGCTGACGACTTCAGAAACTGTGCTTGGATTCCTAGCCAAGAGCATTTGAAAAGCGCCATCGTCGATGCCCTTCAGGATGTGTTTGACCTTGTACGATTCGGGCATAGTGTCATTCGCGTGTCGACAAAGCTCAACGACATCCTCAATATAGCTGGTAAAATTTTCTCCAGTCTGCTGAGAGCAGACGCGCAAGCGCTGTTCTGCTCGCTGCTTGCGGACAGCCGGCCGACCGAACACTTCGGCACATGACGTCTTGAAAACGCTCTATGTGGGAATGTTGTGTTTGTGGTTGTTAAACCACAATTCTGCAATGCCAGTGAGATAAAATATGACGTGTCCCAGCTTGTCGGCTTCATCGAACTTGTTATTGGCGCTCACCAGCTCGTAATGGTCGAGCCAGTCTTCCACGTCGGTCCCATCCGCACCGCTGAAGACCTTCGGGTCCCGTAGCCTACGATGACCGAGACAGTTGAACTGGGGCGACGACGCCGATGGGTTGGCGTTGTTAGTCATGACGGGCTGTAGCGTGCGGCTTCGCAGCTCCAGGGTTGAGCGACGGGGAGCTTTGAGGGTCAGACTTTAGAACAAGTCAAGGTACAGAAATTCTTGGGTGTGTGGTTCCAGGAAGACCTTTCTTGGAATGAACATATAAATAAATTGGCAGCAGATCTAAGTAGAAGCGTTGGATGTATGTACAAACTATGTCCGTTATTACCACTTTGGCTAAAGAAAGTGTTATATTATACACTGATATATTCCAGGCTAAGTTATTGTGTCTTATGTTGGGGAACAACGACGGCTCAAAACTATAAAACATTACTTACACTACAAAAGAAGGTACTAAGACTATTCGAGGGATATTACGGTATGCCACAAGGTCTTAGCGCACGTCCGTTATTCCCTAAATATGTCATATTACAAGCAAACCAAATATATTATTATAAGTTAATATTGTATATCCAAAATAATAAACTATACCCCATGTACGATTCTTCTCGATGTGCTGAGTACTATCTCCGTACACATAGTATAAGAACACCGAAAACTAGAACAACCTATGGTCAACAACATATTGATTATCAAATACCGAGTCTCCTCAACAAACTGGGTGACGTACTTGACCTAAATAAGAAACTTCCAAAAATAAGTTCAAGGAATTTCTCCTTTATAATTGTATTGAATACACTTAATACAGAAATTAGGATTATTTATTACTTTCTGTGTCCCAATTGCTTAGAGTACACTATTTGTGTCCTTTTGTTGTGGTTGTTGTTTTTTTTTTGCTTATTGTTTGTTCAAGGTGCTTAGGAATGTATGTGTCTCCAGATGCTTTCCTTACCTCACCTATTGTATATATTACGATGTTTTTTAGGTATTTCATTACTATTTACTGTCCTGTTCTTTCTTTATATTTGTGATGGTTACATGTGTGATCAGAATTTGCAAATTGTATCTGTATATAATGATGTTCTCTAATTGCGGCTAAGTTGTGTATGACATGTTATTTTTAGTTTTTATTTTATTTTATTTTGCCAGATTGTATTTTGGAGCAAAAGCCTTCGTCAGGCTATGTAGCCTTTTGCTTTTGCTTCGTTTTTTTCTGTTGCACGTACAGAAAAATAAAAAAATTGAAATTGAAAATTGAAATTGAAATTGAATAAACAGCACGCTCCACCAAATGTGAAAAGGTTTATTAGTAGTTAAAGACAACGGCAAGACGGCGTGATGAACCGTCCAGCAGAGACCGGCACAGCAGCGAGCCGAAGCACGAGACGAGAGAGCCGGGCGTTGGCGATGCTCCTCGCTGCAGGCACATCTTCTTCTTCACACATGCGCCACGTTGTTATAAGCCATCACATGCAACTCCCCGGTTCACATTAGGCCACTGTGTTATACGTCCGGCATCTTGTGCAAAATTCGCTAGTTTAATTCTCCTAAATTAGCTATAGTTGTTTTGGTCAGAGATTTCATTTTTTTTTCTTTCAATAGGTCGAGGAGCACGGGACTAAAAGCTCGAGGGATTGACAAATACCGACCTAATCACAAGTTGGCAAAGCAGCAATACACGACAGACATTCATACATGCAGAAAAAAATAAGCACTACAAGTATACAATGACACAAAGTACGAGTACAAGAGTTATGAAATAAAGCTCCACAAATAGAAAGAAAGGGAATACATATATATAATAACTTGGCATGAACATGAAAAGCACAAGTCAATAAGTGGAGCGACCAAAATTCCGCGAGATCTACACTTCGGGAAAGTGAATTAGCTGGGCGAAGCGTCTAATGTGGCAATTTTTATTACTTAAAATTACATATATCGACAGCGCTATAGTTGGGAATCAATCGTAAGAAATTAAATACACATAATATAAATGAAGTGTCAGAAATCATCAGGATCAAAACTATACACTAAGACACACAGACATCACAGTAATAAGAAGTATTTAAAAAATTGTCAAGACAGCCAATCGTAGCGACGTTGCTTGCAATATTTAAATAGATTCATAGGAAGTTCTCAATGACAGAAGGAAAGACAAAGGGTCAATGTCTTCGTGGTTTAAGGTGGTTAATAGGTAAAATAGCCTGTAGAACAATGTTCATCCTAAACGCTTCTAGGAACAGGTAAAATCCACTTTTAATTCTTTGTGCCTAGCTAGACAAACAATTGGGTTTACGTTTATCTTAGCAAGACAAATTATGGTACTACAATCATGTTTAACGAGTGCTCTATGGCATGTCACTTATAAGTACAAGGTTTATTAAAATGATATTCTGTCTCCCGCAGCGCGGGCGCATTTATTCAAACTTCTTATCTTGGAGTAAAAAGAACCCCAGGTGGTCAAAATTTTTGGAGCCCTCCACTACGGCGTCTCTCTTAATTATAATGCCACGTGCCATGCCGTTCTGCGCAGCTGCCACTATAGAGCGACAGCCGACGCGTCATTTAGATAGGCTTGAGCGGACTGCGATTAACTTCCGATGGGCCCATTGTATCAGACAGTGCAGTATCTGATGATAGGTGTGCGCATGTTCTGTGTTGTCTTCTCATGGCTTAAATAACTGGCAGCGCGTAAACTGTTGGTTGTTCTTTGGTGGAACGGCTGCTGTGCATGGGCACGCCACTCCGATCCTGTTAGGGTTCCTTTTGTGTCCTAAGCGAGAGGCACAAGTACGCCTCCTTACTAATAAACCTTGTCTTCCGCACCTTCGTCTTCTGTGGATTCCAGTGACGACGACGCACGTGACATCTGGTGGAGGTGCTGGGTATGTTCAGTAACCCCTCGTGCAGCCGTGACACCAGTCCTCACCAAGCAAAGGAAGACGACCAGAGAAGAAGCCGCCGCCGGCTAGGACTTCCCCCGGAGCACGGCCTCCTTCCAGAAAAACCACCCACCATGAAACAAGCCAGGCCTGTCAAGATGAGTGAAGTCCAGATGCCAACAGCCGTCATATTGCAGCAACCCCGTGAACCCCCTAAATTCCGCGGAACGCCGTGCGACGACCCCGAGGACTGGCTGGAACAGTTCTAGCGCGTCGCGGCCATCAACAAGTGGAATGACGAAGCGAAGTTGCAGTGGGTCTACTTTACACTGGAAGACTCTGCGCGTACCTGGTTTATCAACCACGAATCCGTGCTTAGGACGTGGGAGGATTGCAAAGGCAGCCTTTTTCGGACGTTTTCAAGCATCGCTCGCAAGGAACGGGCGGAGAGGGAGCTGCATTCACGCTTCAAGCTCCCTAACGAGAGCGTCGCTTTCTTCGTCGAAGAAATGAAGCATCTATTTGGTCTAGCAGATCCGGAAATGCCAGAAGAAAAAAACATGGTTTCCTTATCAAAGGTGTGAATGAAGAACTTTTTGCTGGATTAATGCGCAATCCACCGCAAACTGTCTTCCAATTCGTAACGGAAGCAGCCACCATGGAAAAGATTCTCGATGTGCGGCGGAGACAGTATGGACGCCCTGCTCTGGTTGGCGGTACGTCACCGGCCGAGCTTAATGCTGTAACCGTCAGCAACCTTCGGGACACCATAAAGGCTGTTGTGCAAGAGGAACTTCGGAAGACGTTCCTGAGTTCTTCTCCTCAAGTCGCGACGTTGAGCGATGTCGTCAGACAAGAAGTTCAGCAGACGCTGGGGACCAGACCATTAGTTCCACCAAGCCAGGAGCCTGAGTGGGCTCCACGAGGACCGCAAATCATGTCGTACGCCGCGGCCGCGCGCAACCTGGTGCGCCCCACCCAACCGACGTACTCTCCACCGCCACGACCACAACCAAATGTCTACCGACCTCCTGCCGAAAGAGCCGTCCCTAGAAAGTCCAACGTGTGGAGGACTGACGACCATCGCCCGCTGTGTTTCCATTGCAGTGAACCTGGCCACTTGTACCATAACTGTTTCTATAGGAACCTCGGAATACGTGTATTTCACGTCGGCGCTTCACGTCCGCAACCTGGTCAAAGGCCAGCTGAGATTGAAGACTATTTGCAGCGACAAAGTTTGCCAGCGGGCCGCTGCAGGTCACCATTGCGTTCGTCTCGCCGTTACCCATCGGCACACCCTGCCAACACAGGAGCATCACGGGGAAGGTCTCTAGCCCTCATTTGGGAAACTAAAGACGGCAACCAATGCAGGTGTGGTTGCTGCCCGGCGCACCCCTGAAGACCCTACCCCGCCCGAAATTCCCAGTGGAGCAACACTCCCTGCAGCGTGTGAGAGACACGAGCGACATATCAGCTCGAAGTTCCGTCCAAGGCGCAACAGTACACCACGACAGACCTGCAACGCCAAGGTAAAATCGACCAATCTGGCAGTGAAAATCGACAACCGGGACCTAATTGCGTTGGTTGATACCGGTGCTGACTTCTCCGTCATGAGTGCGGTGTTCGCCGATCAGTTGAAGAAGGTGCTGACTTCGTGGGAAAGCCCGCAGGTACGAACAGCGGTCACGTCATAACACCAAAGGGAAGATGCACAGCTCGTGTGGATGTGGAAGGGCATACGTACCCTACTGTTTTAGTCATCCTGAACCAGTGCTCTCGGAACGTCATTCTCGGTGCGGACTTCCTTTCGGCAAACAAAGCAATCATAGATCTTCGAGTCCAAATAATCGCCCTGTCACCAAATACGGGCATCACGTGAAATCAAAGTCCTGCATTATAAGCGGCGCTAATGATTCTCGACGAGCACGTCACATTGCCACCACGCTCGAGTGCTGTCATCCCCATGGGCGCTGACAGCTGCATCTGCGCGGAAGGTTTGATCGAGGCCAACCAGAGTTTGCTCTTTGAAAAAGGTTTGGCTATCGCCAGAGGAATTGTTGACATCGTTGAAGGAACCGTCAGTGTACCAATCACTAATTTCTGCTCGGAATATCGTCCCCTTGCAAAGGGCACCACTGTGGCACTATTCGAGACCATTCCGGACATAAGCGATGTACTCACGATCGACGATGCACTTCATCCTCGTACACATGACGTGTTCTTTAACGTGAATCCGGCGTTGCCCCTGGAAAGACACGAAAGGCTGCGGAAACTGCTCTATAGCTACCAGGATTGTTTGGCCACGTCACCCAAGATCCGCCAGACAACGCTTGTGAAACATCGTATCATAACTTATGAAAATGTGCAACCAAGTCACCAATTGCCGCACCGTGTATCCATGAAAGAGCGCGAGGCAATCCGGAAACAGGTACAAGAAATGCTTCATGACAATATCATTGAGCCCTCCCAAAGCCCGTGGGCTTCCCCTGTAGTGATTGTGAAAAAACGGGACGGCACTCCAAGACTCTGTGTCGACTATCGCTGACTCAATAAGGTAACGAGAAAGGACGTTTATCCGCTCCCTCGAATTGATGACGCCCTCGATCGTCTCTGCAATGCCAGATACTTTTCATCTATGGATCTAAGGACTGGCTACTGGCAGGTGGAAGTTGATGAAAGGGATCGCAAAAAGACGGCGTTTATTACACCATATGGACTATACAAGTTTAAAGTCATGCCATTTGGACTTTTCACTGCTCCTGCAACTTTCCAAAGGGTAATGGACACCGTATTGGCTGGCCTGAAATGGCAAACTTGTTTGGTGTATTTGGACGACGTCATAGTCTTCGATCCATCTTCCGAGGAACACATCAACAGGTTGAAAGTGGTACTTGATGCACTTAAGGCTTCAGTACTTACGTTAAAGACCGAAAAATGCCGTTTTGCCTACGAGCAGCTGAAGTTCCTTGGTCACGTCAGTTCTGCCGGCGTTCTACCAGACCCAGAGAAGACAGCTGCAGTTCGAGACTTCCCGCAGCCCCGCGAAAAGAAGAGCCTCCGAAGCTTCCTCGGACTTTGCACGTACTATAGGCGCTTTGTCAAGGACTTCTCGCAGGTCTCCGAGCCCCTGACACGTCTAACGAAAGAAGACAGCTTGTTTGTGTGGGAAGCACCCCAAGAAGAAGCGTTTCGGGAGCTCAAAAAACGTCTTCAAGCACCCCCTATTTTGGCCCACTTTGACGAGAACACGGCAACAGAAATCCACACCGACGCCAGCAGTGTCGGCCTCGGTGCCGTTCTTGTTCAAAGGCGGGACAGATGAGAACACGTCATTGCCTACGCCAGTCGATCTTTGCCTAAGGCAGAGTACAATTATTCCACGATCGAAAAGGAATGCTTGGCAGTTGTGTGGGCAACTTCCTAATTTCGCCCATACTTGTTCGGCACGCCTTTTACCGTCTTTACCGACCACCATGCTTTATGCTGGCTTGCGAACCTAAAGGATCCATCCGGACGTCTCGTAAGGTGGAGCTTGCGGCTCCAGGAGTTCGATATTTCGGTACTGCACAAGAACGGAAGAAAGCATTCCGACGCAGATGGTCTGTCTCGAGCCCCGGTTGAGCAACCACCACCGTGTGCAGATGACGACGACGCCAGTTTTCTGGGCATGATCACCGCTTCCGACTTAGCCGCCCAACAACGGGCCGACCCTGAACTGAACTATCTCATTGAACATCTTGAAGGAAAACGTACGGAGATACCCAAAACTTTCAGGCGTGCTCTTCACACATTCTGCTTAAAAGACGGTGTCCTTGTGAAAAAGAACTTCAACTCTAGGAAGAGCACCTACCTTCTCGTCGTGCCGTCGTCATTGCGTCAGGAAATCTTGCAGGCGTCACATGACGAACTAACCTCCGGGCAACTTGGGTGTACACGAACGTTTTCGCGGATCCGTGAGCGTTACTACTGGCCGCGCATTCTAGAAGACGTTCAGCATTACGTACGGACGTGCCGAGAGTGTCAACGCCGCAAGAGACCGCCAGCAAAACCCGCTGGACTACTCCAGCCACTTCAACCCTCAACAAGGCTCTCCCAAAAATCGGAATGGACTTTCTGGGACCCTTCCCGACGTCTACCGCAGGAAATAAGTGGATCGTTGCGGCGACAGATTACCTGACTCGCTACGCAGAAACCCGTGCCCTTGCTCGAGCCACTGCTGAAGAAGCCGCCAGATTCTTCGTTCACCAAATTGTCCTGCGCCACGGTGCACCTCAGGTCGTTATCACTCACAGAGGGACAGCCTTCTGTCACGAACTGATGCAAGCCATTTTGCGGTACAGCCACATCACCCATCGCTGTACTACCGCATACCACCCGCAAACTAACGGTCTCACAGAACGGCTCAACAAGACCCTGGCGGACATGATGTCGATATACGTCGATATTGAACATAAAACATGGGATGAAGTCCTCCCATATGTCACCTTCGCATATAATACGGCCGCCCAGGAGACAACCGGGCTGACACCATTCGCTCTTGTTTACGGAAGGGAAGCGACAACCACTCTGGACGCAATGTTGCGGCATGTAAACGAAGGCGACCCGAACCCAGACGTAGCGATATTTCAACAACGCGCTGAAGAGGCCAGGCAGCTGGCTCGACTGCGAACGGCAACCAAGCAAGCAACGGATGCCCGACACTACAACAAGCGACACCGAAATCAGGAATAGACACCCGGCGAACACGTTTGGCTATGGGCACCAGTTCACCGACGAGGCCTCCGCGAAAAGCTTCTGCGGCGTTATTTTGGCCCCTACAAAATTGTTGGTAGCGTAGGGCCACTGATCTATGAAATCGTCCCGAATGGTGTGACAGACTCTCAGCGTCGACGTGTGCGGTCTGAAATTGTTCACGCCGTGCGTTTGAAACCCTATTGTGCGCGCTAGCAGACATTATGTGCGCTTGTTCCTCTATCTTTTTTCGTGAAAACTTCAGTGCCTTATGACTTCAGTGCTTGCTTTCAACATCGAGGCGATGTTTTTGAAGGGGGGAGCAATTCCACGTGCCATGCCGTTCTGCGCAGCTGCCACTATAGAGCGACAGCCGACGCGTCATTTAGATAGGCTTGAGCGGACGGCGATTAACTTCCGATGGGCCCATCGTATCAGACAGTGCAGTATCTGACGATAGGTGTGCGCATGTTCTATGTTGTCTTCTCAGCGCTTAAATAACTGGCAGCGCGTAAGCTGTGGGGGTTGTTCTTTGGTGGAACGGCAGCTGTGCATGGGCACGCCGCTCCGATCCTGTTAGTGTTCCTTTTGTGTCCTAAGCGAGAGGCACAAGTACGCCTCCTTACCAATAAACCTTGTCTGCCGCACCCTCGTCTTCTGTGGATTCCAGTGACGACGACGCACATGACAATATGGTGGTTTTGGGACGTTAAACTAGACATATCATAATCTTTTCAAGAATGGTTTTCAGAGATGAGACTTTAAAGAGCTTAGATTCCATGTACTGCCCTACACTTGATCTATCAAAACGATTTTACCGAAAACGGGTCACCACCACACAACGTGGGTGCACATTTTGTGGAGAGTGGTGCGTGTTGTCTCGTTTGTCTCCTCCACAAGGTTTCCCGCGCGCATGTTTGACAACCGTATGCTAGACAACGCGCTAGAGAGAGGGGAGACGCCCATGTCGTCTGCTACGGCGTTCATTGGCAGCGGCTACCACGAACGTCATTTGAACGTTCAGTTAATTTTTTTCTGTTTTTTTTTTTGCGGTCGCCGCGGACTCGCCGATAGCGCCGGTACGGAGAGCAGCTGTGTGTGTGGTGTGTTTTGTGAATCAGATTGCTTTTGGGTTTTTTCCGAACTACTGAAACCCCAAGTAAACAGCAACACATCACACAGCTGCTCTCAGTACACCCCCTACTGCGTCGGCGGTGTACTGAGAGCAGCTGTGTGGTGTGTTTTGTGAATCAGAATGCTTTTGGGTTGTTTCCGAACTACTGATACCGTTCGTGAACATTCTCGGGCAAATTACGTAGACAGACTGCCCACAAGACGTATTTGTTTGCCGCAGCGTCACTGGCATCAAAGCTCGTTTTTCCCCGTAAATCTCGCAGCATCTTCATCACGGCCCTTAAGCGCATGTCAAATTTTCATCCGGTCGGCTTATTACGCTGTTGCAGGTACGGCCGTACGTCACCATTCATTTATTGACCAATTTAGAGGCTACCGACGGTATTACCAACAAGATCGATGCATATCGTTAAAAATTGCGAGTTTAAACTGTCATGTGCTCATAATACACCCCAGTCAGTTTTTCACCTGCAGCGAAAGCGGCGCAAAAACGTAAAACAGTTGTTCAATCTCTGAGTATGTCCTGTTTAAAAATAAATTGCCTAGCTACTTGGCATTGCAGTGTCGGTTCGTAATGCCTGCCGCAGATTTGCGGACATTGTGCAGCAGTCATTCTCCAAAATACTGCACGTGTATAACTTGCAGGAGACCGTGGGTAATATATGAAGCAAAATCAGATAGATATGGGGCAGTTGCAGTGCAAAAAAAATCAGATTTGACAACATGTGTGTGGCTCCCAACTGTATCACTTTGACGGTACTGAGCAGCCTAATACAATGGCGAAAAAATAAAGATACATTGCGGGCAGATGGTGCAAAACGAAACTGAATGACGGTTAAGGGTGCCTTTAGTTTTCAATACATTTCTGCAACAGTGTGTTCGTTTATGCCGGACCTTCTCTTTCTATTAATTCCAAGGCACGAGCACGCCGCCGGAGGGAGTAGAAAATTCATTGCACACAAATAAAGTAAGCATTAGTAGTTTCTAACTGTCACGAACGGCCATTTTTGGCGGCCCCGCGTCACGGCAATTAACGGGCGCCGTACTTCCCCACTGACCATGGGAACGACGGGCGCATGAAAGGGACCCGAGAAGTGCAGAATGGGGTGCTCTTCTTGGAACGTCGCCGCAGACGATTGATCCTTTTGTAACTGCGGCGGCGTCTGCAAGGTCGTGGAAGGCCGCGATGTACCCCGAACAAGGATTAGGCTAAGGGACGCACCGGCTGAGAGCCAAACAGTCTGACCATTTTCCACGGGGAAAAGCGTGGGAAACCCTCTGGTGGCCAAGCCGTATGACAACAACCCAACAGGTTGTCACTCTCACTAGTTGAGGGCCCTCTCCCAATTAAAAAGGGGTGGGGTCAAAATATTTTTGGGGCGGAGTTTCCATCAAATAAACGCGCATGATTGGACCCATGTAGAGGTCTTTCGTCCCCAAGGAAGAGAGCGAGGAGACAAGAGGGGGATTTAAGCGCAGGATTTTGCCCTGCTAGGCAGACTAGTCGCTGACCAACATGGTGTAGAAACAGATCAACAAGCATCTCTTCAAGAAGTTTTTAGTGTGGCTCTGTATCGGCTGGCCACCTAAACTTAGCATTTCGACAAGTTGTGACGCGATATTAACGTCTGCAACGTAAACATCAGGATTTCGCCTCGAGTTAGCTCAACCTGCCCGAGGTCACCTGCAAGCACTAGCCTCCCGGAGCCACCAGTGTAGCAACACCGCTGACATCGCAGTCGTGCCAGGACTCTCTTCGACTTCTCGCATCCGATCGTCGGGGACACAACGCTGCCGGTCATCACACGTACGCCTTCACCTGTTTATATGTTCGAACTTTCTCCTCCGTAGTTCTATTGTTGTTAGCTTGTGTAGTTTGTAATACTTCCCTCGCGTAAGCTGATTTATTGTTTTTATATGTTTTTTAGTTGTATCAAGTGTTGATGTATTTTGTTAGTTGTATGGAAGTGTTGTACTAGATCCCGTGTGCTTCAATATCGAAAGAGTAAAGTTTGTTTTGTTTTCTTACGTCTCTGATCTCTTCACTGTCTCTGCTTGCGTACGGAACGAACCAACCTGCTGTCATTCCCGTCGCCGACTTCGCGCTGGCGACGCTAGAGCGGCAGCTTGTAACAAAACTGGCGTCCGCGAAACAGGACGTTCTGTACAAGAGTAAGACAGTGAGGGGTGAACGAGAGCCGCGTGGACAGCGTGGTGATAGAGCCGCACAGTTGAAGCGGTTGCATCCTGCATATGATTGCGCTGTTTTTATAGGGGCATTATAGTGACAGTTTGCAGTATGGAGTGTATGGATTTGAATAAGTGGATCACGCACGGTAAACAGTTAGGCTTCGAGGGTGCCGAACTGAGACAATGGGTTAAGGAGCAGCAGGAACAGGCGCAGGCGTTAGCCAGAGAAGGGAGGGCACTGGCCCGGGAGGAAAAAGAAAGGGAGGGAGAACGCGAAGAAAAGGAGAGAGAACGCGTTGAAAGGGAGAAAGAACGAGAAGCGGCAAGAGAAGCGGCTAGGGAAGCCGGAGAACGGTAAGTGCAGTTACCGCAATTAAAGATTCGCCTCAGTGAGAGTAGCAGTGGGAGCCGATCCAGCAGTGAGCACGGCGATGCCGGGGAGGAGCCGAGTTTGAGAATACATGCAGGTAGACTGCTCGTCACCTTTTACGAAGGAAGGGACGACTTAGATGCGTTTATACGCCGGTTTGAGAGCATCGCCAGAGGGAAAAAGTGGCCTGAAAGCCAATGGGCGACGGCGCTTTCGACATGTCTTACAGGAGAGGCGCTAAGTGTTTATGGCAGGCTACCACCTACAGATGCAGCGGACTACACCAAGGTTAAAACCGCCCTCCTGAAGCGCTTTCGCTTCACGGCGAATGGGTTCTGAGACAAGTTTAATAAGGAGAGGCCAGTAGGGGGTGAAACAGCAACACAGTACGCGGCTCGCTTAAGACATTACTTCGATAGTTGGGTTGAGCTGTCCAAAACTGAGACTTAATTCGAGTCCCTCCGCGCATTGTTGATTAGAGAGAGGTTTTTGCATGGATGTGGTTCGAACCTGGCATTATATTTAAAAGAAAGGAGGGCGGAATCCCTGGGAGACATGCTTGAGCTGGCAGACCAGTTTTTGGAAGCTCAGGGTGGAGCAAGCCTAGCGAAAACAAAGAAAGATGGTCCCATAACGGACGAGAAGGGGAAATACGAGAAAGGAGGCAACAGCCACGCACCACTACCACGGTGCTATATTTTCGATCGTGGGAATCACCCGCGCACTTGTGTCGCAACAGACCTGCCGCTAATGTAGCCATCGTCTGCTTCAAGTGTGGAAAAAAAGGACGTAGGGCAAACGACTGCCGGTCAGGAGCAAATAACTCACTCCGGGCATCCTACCTCCATGCACCAAGGTAAATGCATGAGGATCCCATATTAGACGGGTATATCGAGCTTAGGAATGGCGAAAAAGTCCCCGTCGTCAACGCCGTAAGGGTGACACCGCCGAAAAATCTGGCCGAGAACCTACCAGTGGCCACAGGGACCCTCCGAGGCACAGACATATCAGTGTTGCGGGATACGGGGTGCAACACAGTAATCGTGCGGAGGAAGTTGGTGAAGCAAGACGAGCTGACAGGTACAAGCAGACTCGTCTACTTGGTGGACGGAACAGCGAGGATGCTGCCCGAAGCAAGGATTGAGGTTGACACCCCCTACTTTACTGGAAATCTGACAGCACTATGCTTGCAAGATCCACTGTATGACCTCATTCTGGGCACTATCGATGGCGTAAGACCTCCTAATGATCCCAGAAAGGAGACTGAAAAACCTGTCTCGACAAAGGAGTTAAGGGAAGAGCCTGTAGCGTCAGCTATCACCCGTTCCCAAGCACATGCACAGCCGGAAAAATTTGCCAAGCTTCGTACGCCTGGGACCACGGCGGGATTGCCGGGAGGCAACTATGGCTGTGAGAAGAGGGGAGATGCGACACTCAAACAGTGTTTTAAGAAGATCGGCAGGAAGCAAACATGCCGAAATGAGAAGGGAAGCGTCGAGTACAAACAAGAACAGGGACTGCTGTACCGACAGTACACAGGTGCCAACGGACGGCTTGTACGCCAATTAGTCGTTCCGCACTGCCACCGAGAAGCTGTGCTTAAAACAGCACACGATGGTATAATGGCAGGACACTTGGGCACGCAGAAAACCAAGGACCGGATCTCGGAGGAGTTCTTTTGGCCAGACATCACAGCTGACGTAAAAAGGTTCGTCGCCTCATGTGACATTTGTCAGGGCACCATACCAAAGGGCCGTGTACCACATGTTCTACTGGGGAGGGCACCCATAATCGACACCCCGTTCAAGCGAGTAGCGATCGATATAGTGGGACCAATTCACCCGCCCTCAAAGCATGGGAACCGATACATTTTGACTTTGATTGATTATGCCACCCGGTATCCAGACGCAGTGGTGCTCCCGAGTATCGAAACTGACCGAGTGGCCGAAGCCCTGGTCGAGATGTTCTCCCGATTTGGCGTCCCCCGCGAGGTACTGAGCGACCATGGCACGAACTTCACATCGGACCTGATGAAGGAAGTAGTGCGGCTCCTTTCCGTGCGCCAGCTCCACACCACCCCATATCACCCCATGGTGAATGGCTTGGTGGAAAAATTCAACGGCACCTTAAAATTAATGTTGAAGCGCATGTGCGCCGAAAAACCGAGAGATTGGGACCGCTACCTGGCACCTCTCCTCTTTGCCTATAGGGAGGTTCAGCAGGCCAGTATGGGGTTTTCACCCTTCGAGCTTCTCTACGGCCGCCATGTCAGGGGACCCTTGGCGATATTGAAGGAGCTGCGGACGAACGCCGACTTGACTGAAGAAGCTAAGACGACGTACCAGCATGTCTTCGACCTTCGGAAACATTTGGAGGAAACGTGCCACCTGGCACACGAGGAGTTGGAGAAAGCCAGAGCACGGTACACGAGGCTGTACAATCGAAAGGCGAAGGAGCGGAATTTCGTCCCACGAGACAAGGTACTGATTTTACTTCCCACCGACACGAACAAGCTGCTGCTGCAATGGAAGGGCCTTTTTGAAGTCTGGGAAAAGAAAGGTGAAGCTGACTACGTCGTAGACACGGCTGATGGCAGAAAAATCTTCTACGCCAACTTACTGAAAAGATACCAGGAGAGGGACAGCCCCTCCACCAAGGTGTGCAACGTGACATTTGGTGTTGTGGAATCGAGCGAGAACGAGAATATTCCAAGCCCTGACTGGCTGAAAGTAGAAGGGGAAGAAGACGTGAAGCTCTCCGACAAACTGGACGCTCCGCATATCGGACAGCTGTAAAGAATTGTCAGGGAACACGCTCGTATTTTCTCGGATGTGCCGGGCAAAACTGACTGGGTCCACTGCAACCTTGAACTCACCATGAGTAAACCCGTCCACGTGAAACGATACCCTCTTTTCTTTGCAACGCGGGAAGGTGTAGAGAAAGAGGTGCGGGAGATGGAGAAGCTCAGCATTATTGAGAAATCAGTCACCTTATAATTCGCCAGACATTTTGGTAAAAAAACCCGACGGTACAAATCGACTGCGTATCGATTTTCGACGCCTGAACAACGTTCTGGTGGCCGACTCCAAACCTATGACAAGAACTGACGCGGTGTTTGCTACAGTGGGAAAGAAGAAGTATTTCTCGAAGCTCGACTTCGTGAAGGGCTATTGGCAGATCCCGCTGACCGAAGAGTCCAAAGCGAAGACGGCCTTCTCGACGACATCGGGACTATATCAGTTCCGCTTCATGCCATCCGGCATCAAGACAGCGCCTGCTGTATTTGCTAAGTTGATGCGGATGGTTTCAGAAGGTATACCCGGTGTGGACCACTACTACGATGATGTACTGGTAGCCACCGAGACATGGGAAGAACACCTCAGGTCTCTGGGACATCTTTTTGAGTGCATACAGAGGGCTGGGCTTAAACGTAAACATTTTGACAGCAACAGTGGCTTACAGTGCGCCCCAGTAAATGCGAACTTGGTGTGGAAGAATTCGACTTCTTGGGACACCGAGTTGGCAGAGGCAGATTGCGACCACTGGGGAAAACACTCGACAAGATCGAAGCTGCACCACGTCCTTCAACCAAGCGACAAGTGCGCGCTTTCCTCGGTTTGACCGGGTACTATCGGGAATTTATCCCGAATTACGCAGAAGTCAGCGCTCCCCTTACAGATTTAACCCGGAAGGGCGAAGCTAACTCGGTGAAATGGACAGCAGCCCACGAGGAGGCTTTTCGAAGTCTCAAACAACACGTCTCTACGGAGCCGATACTACGGCTACCAAATTTGCACAAACCATTCGTACTTCGAACGGACGCATCGGACACAAGTCTCGGAGCCGTGCTCATGCAGGTCCACGAAGGCAAGCTCCACCCTACAGCTTATGCCAACCGAAAGCTGCTTCCACGGGAAGCTTCCTATAGTACCATCGAACGCGAATGTCTCGCGTTGGTATGGGGAATTCAGAAATTCTCCATGTACTTATATGGAGTACATTTTTGCGTCCAGACAGACCACCAGCCTCTGAGTTATATCCAACAGGCAAAACAGCTGAACGCTCGAGTACTTCGGTGAAGTGTACTACTCCAAGAGTACCAGTTCACCATTAGGCATATTAAGGGTAGCGAAAATGTGGGAGCCGATTACTTGAGCCGGATATAGTTCTTGAGGTCTATGAGCAAGTTATTTTTTTCCTTTCGTCGTTTGTTTTCTGTTTGTATGTGCATATTTCATTGTACAAGAAGCGTATTCTGAGTTATTTTCTTTTTGCTTGGTGCATTGGTTGTTTTTACATGTTGTAATGCCCATTGAAGGATTTCACTACAGTAGAGGAGCGCACCTGTTCCGTTTTATTCGTAGTATACATTCGTGCATTGTATTCTGTATTGATGGCTGCCGTACACGGCTATTTCTTTTTCTTGTTTGCATGGCGCATTGATACTGTTGCGTGTAACTAAAGCTGGTACTCTAACAATTGTTTTTTTTCCTTTTGTTGTTACTTTGATGCACTCTGCCTATTTTTGTTGTGTATGAGAGGGACAGTCCTCATGTCTCCCTTGTTGGTGGTGTTTTGTTCCTTGTTGCCGAGAAATTCCCCTCCGTGTGAGCCAATGTTATGAATAACATTCTGAAAGTGGGGGGCAATGTCACGGACGGCCATTTTTGGCGACACCGCGTCACGGCAATTAACGGGCGCCGTACTCCCCGACTGACCGTGAGAAACGGCGGCGCATGAAAGGGAGCCGAGAAGTGCAAAATGGGGTGCTCTTCTTAGAACGTCGCCGCCGACGGTTAATCCTTTTGTAACAGTGGCGGCGTCTGCAAGGTCATAGAAGGCCGCGGTATACCCCGAACAAGAATTAGACTACGAGACGCCCCGGCTGAGAGCTAAACGGTTGACCGTTCCCACGGGGAAAAGCGTGGGAAACGCTCTGGTGGACAAGCCGTATGACAACAACCCGACAGGTTGTCACTCTCGCTAGTTGCGGGCCCTCTCCCAATTGAAAAAGGGGTGGGGTCAAAATATTTTGGGGCGGAGTTTCCCTCAATTAAACATGCATGATTGGACCCAGGTAGAGGTCTCTTGTCCCCAAGGAAGAGAGCGAGGAGACACGAGGGGGATTTAAGCGCAGGATTTTGCACTGCTAGGAAGACTAGTCGCTGACCAAGATGGTGTATAAACAGATCAACAAGCATCTCTTCTAGAAGTTTTTAGTGTGGCTCTCTATCGGCTGGCCACCTAAACTTAGCCGTTCGACTAGTTGTGACGCGATATTAACGTCTGCAACGTAAACATCGGGACTTCACCTCGAGTTAGCTCAACCTGCCCGAGGTCACCTGCAAGCACTAGCCTCCCGGAGCCACCAGCGTAGCAACACCGCCGACATCGCAGTCGTGCCAGAACTCTCTTCGACTTCTCGCATCCGATCGTCGGGGACACAACGCTGCCGGTCATCACACGTATGCCTTCACCTGTTTATATCTTCGAACTTTCTCCTCCGTAGTTCTATAGTTGTTAGTTCGTGTAGTTTGTAATAGCTGCCTCGCGTAAGCTAATTTATTGTTTTTATATGTTTTTTAGTTGTATCAAGTGTTGATGTATTTTGTTAGTTGTATTGAAGTGTTGTACTAGATCCCGTGTGCTGCAATATCACTAGAGTAAAGTTTGCTTTGTTTTCTTACGTCTCTGATCTCTTCACTGTATCTGCTTGCGTACGGAACGAACCAACCTGCTGTCATTCCCGTCGCCGACTTCACGCTGGCGACGCTAGAGTGGCAGCTTGTAACACTAACTTTACAGTGTTACCTGTATGGTTGCGTGCTTCAGATACCAATAGGTGTTTTATTATAAGTAAGCAAGAACTAATGGACAGAGAAAGTAAAAATTCTGTGAATAATGTCATCAGGTTCCTCTTGTCTCAGCCATTTTTTTAATTTTTCATTGCACCAAACTAATTTATTATTTCTTCGCTTTCACATTGAGCTTGCTGCGAGTCACTCTTGCTGCCTTCATGTGGATGCCTTCGTACAGGCAACATGCATATTCACAATAGGCTCCCAGCAGTTCTTCTTAACTCTGGGACCTGCTAATGTGACATTGTTTGCAGTATAGCTCTTCCTCAACTGTTCTAATAAACTTGACATATATTGACTTGAACACGCTGCGCTCAAGTGTAAAAAGTGTTTTCCGAAGAAAAATGAAGAAAGTTCACCTACATTAGTGAACTGAACTGGGCCGGTTTGTATGTACAATATAAAATGTTGTATTTAGACAAGTCGTACCAATCTGTTTAAAACTCGCAAGTATTAGCAAGCACTCGAAACTGCTCAAAACATGAACGGCAGCGTTTGGCTGTTAGATGCGGCCGTTAGAATGGGGATTCAAGCTACAACTATGGGTGGTTAAAACTTAGGCATGAGCTAAACACGCGTGACGAAAAACGAGCTCCCCACGCTATGGAACCCCGAGGCAGCGGCCGTACGTCTCGCCCCAACGCGTTATTCTTGTCCGTCTACTACTCCTTGTAATGCCACAAGTGTGCAGATGCCGCTTGTCCACGCAGTCAGCCCCGACACTGTTTACTTATGGCTTCAGTACTTCGTAAACAACCCCACAGGCAGTCGGATCACTGGCACATTATTGACACAACGCAGCACCGCGATCACCCGCTCTTCCCCCCGCGAGTGCGGCGACGGCGGCGAGAACAGACGAAGGCGTCAAGCATTGCGCGGAAATGACGTTTGCAGCGGAGGTCGCCAATGAGCGCTGTAGCAGACGACATGGGCATCTCCCTTCTCTCTCGTGCGTTCTCCAGCATGCGGCTGTCAAACACACTACCCCGCGTCGTAGAGTTACTCTATATGCTACCTTTAGGTAGCATATAGAGTAACTCTACCGCGTCGGTGCATGCAGCACCCCAAGCGGCATCGGCGCGCTTTGGGGACCGGTTTCGGCTGCCGCTTTTCACACCTCCCCATTCTAGCCACCCTACTCAGGCGGCGAGGTGCGGTCACGCCGGATGGATGGATGGATGGATGGATGGATGGATGGATGGATGGATGGATGGATGGATGGATGGATGGATGGATGGATGGATGGATGGATGGATGGATGGATGGATGGATGGATGGATGGATGGATGGATGGATGGATGATTGTAGCTCTACCCTTTAGATTGGGTGGCGGCTAACGCCACCTAGTCGCAATACTAAGGTAACTAACCATTAGATTTATTTTTTTTCCTTTAAATAGTGCAGTTGAGGACTGGTACTTTGAAGTGAAATATTTAATTTTCCCTCGTGCATTGACTTTAGTCACCAATCAGATACCTTTCTTCAAGTTAATTCTACCCACATAAAGTCTATTTTACCCTCCCTGTCGCTTAACCCCAGTGCTTTGAAAAACTCTGCGTCATCATCCTGAGCTATTGGGTGCAGCCCATTACAGAACATTATCAAGTGTTCGGCAGTTTCCTCTTCCTCTCCACATGCGCTGCATAACATGTCTAACCCTTCGTATTTGGTCCAATATGTCTTGGTTTCTCTACTCCAGATCCAGTATGTCTTGGATCTCTACTCTATCCTGTGTTCTTGTGCCACTCTTCTGCGACGACGCGCCATCTGTCACCACCCTCTTTTACCCCTCCGACGCCTTTGGCTTTCGCAAAAGCTTCCCTCTCCCGTTCGCAGTTGTCACTGTAGAAACTCCCGTGGCTCCATTTATATAACGAACTCGCTTCCTTCCCCAGCCATATTATTTCGTGGCGAAGTCCTCGGTCACCTTGAGCAAATTGATTCTCTTTCATCCAGTCACCTACCTGACGACTTGCCTGGATGGATGGATGGATATGGCTGTACCCTTTAGATCGGGCGGTGGCTAGCGCCACCAAGCCGTAATACCTAATGAACCAAAAACTATATTTATTTTTTTTCCTTAAAAAGTGAGTTTGAGGATTCGTACTTTGCAGTGAAGAGTTTAATTTTCACTCGTGTCTTGACTTTAGCCACCAATCAGATAACCTCCTTCTGGTTAAGTCTACCCGCTTAAAGTTTATTTTGCCCTCCCGGTCCCTAAACCCCAGTGCTTTGAAAAACTCTGCGCCATCATCCTGAACTATAGGGTGAAGCCCTTTACAGAACATTATCAAGTGTTCGGCAGTTTCTTCTTCCTCTCCACACGCACTGCATACTGTGTCTACTCCTTCGTATTTGGCCCGATATGTCTTGGTTCGCAGTACTCCCGTCCTGGCCTCAAACAGTAGAGAACTACCCCGAGTATTATCATAGATCCTTTCCTTGGCAATTTCCTGCTTAAAAGTTCGATAGATCTCTAGTGCGGACTTCTTAATCATGCCCATTCTCCACATGTCAGTCTCCGTTTCCTTCACTTTCTTCTTAACCGATAGTTCTTTTTGGTTTGGCCACCTGCTGTTTTCTAAGTATTTACCAGTCAACTTCCTGGTTCGCTTCCTCCATTTTGTATCGACATTCTTCATGTACAAGTAGCTGAAAACCTTCCTAGCCCAGCGCTCTTCCCCCATTTTTCTCAATCGTTTCTCAAATTTTATCTTGCTGCTAGCTTCCCTGCCCTCAAATGATGTCCATCCCATATCACCTTGTACTCCCTGATTTGGTGTATTCCCGTGAGCTCCTAAAGCAAGCCTACCTATTCCACGTTGCTTAATTTCAAATTTTGCTTGAACCTCTGATCTCATGCACAAGGCCGGATTGCCGAACGTTAGATCAGGAACCATGACCCCTTTCCATATTCCTCTCACAACATCATGCCTTTTGTAATTCTACAGTGCGCTATTTTTCATCACTGCTGCATTTCTGTGTCCTTTAGTGTTCACGTATATTTCGTGTTTCCTTAGGTACCCGATCCCATTGCTTATCCATACGACAAAATATTTGTATTTATCTGTTATTTTTAGCATGACTTCCTGTATCCTAAGATCACAACCATCATTGTCAATAAGAATCATGACTGCTGATTTTTCTTTACTGAATTTGAAACCTAACTTATCTCCCTCATAACCGCAGATGTCCATCAATCTCTGCGAATCTCCTTTGTTTCTGGCCATTAGCACTATATCATCAGCGTTCATTAATTTTGGTAGTACCTGATCAATTAGTTTTCTTTGTTTGGCGAACGAGAGGTTGAAGCCAAGTCCACTTCCCTTTAATTTGGCCTCTAATCCTTGTAGGTACGTCATGAATAACAAGGGTGACAAAGTACATCCCTGCCTAAGCCCCCGTTTTACCTCTGTGGGCATGGATACCTGTTTTTCCCACTTTATAACTGCTTTGTTACATTTATAATTTCCTTTAAAAGATTAGTGACTCCGTCTTCTACACCTAGTGTGTCCAGTATTCCCCACAAGTCCTTTTGAACCACGCTATCGTACGCTCCCTTGATATGCAAAAATGCTAGCCACAGGGGCCTTAGTTCCTTTTCTGCTATTTCGATGCACTGCGTGAGTGAGAACAGATTGTGTTTCAACCTCCTGCTTTTCCGAAACCCATTCTGCAGTTCTCTCAGCACCCCCTCATCCTTTATCTATGCCTGCAATCTCTCCTTTATAATCTGCATCGTCGGCCTGCACACCGCTGATGTCACTGTTATAAAACGGTAGTTGTTTGTGTCAGCTTTGTCCCCCTTTCCTTTATAGACCATGCTCATCCTCCTAAGTTTCTATCCATCGGGGACTTCACCATTGCTTATTATTTTGCTCACTGCCTCTCTCAAAGTATCCATAGACTTCAGACCCAATGTCTTTATCAGCATAATTGGAATGCCATCTGGGCCTGTTGATCGATGTACTACTATGAACCCTCTTCTCAGCTTTTTCCCACTCTCGTTGTGAAAATGAAGCCATTGCGCCAATTGATTCATTCTTGTCTATTGTTGTGCATAATGCACTTCTTTGATGAAATTTTTCTGTCTTCTTGTTCTTATATATTCAATAGCTTCATCTCCTTCTAGCCTAGCACCTTGAGCTGTAGTTATAAACCTCTGCTCTAGGCTTGTTTTATTTCTTAGGGAATTTAGATGGTTCCAAACGCCACTCAACACTTATAGTACACTCTGGTAAGGGTATTTGAACATTGATCTAGCGCCGCCTGTTGCTCCACTCGGAGACTTGTTCCAGAGGTAACCATCTAATGACATTAACTACCATGTTCCGCTTGGCGCCAAGCGGAACAGTATTGTTCGTCGTTGGTGCAAGCAGGTTGTGCAAGGTCCAGCAGGTCTGTTGGTACAGAAGCAGCGCGCAACAAGAGATAAGATTTCTTTTATTTGTTTGTGTTTGTGAACACTATTATTTTTTTCTATCCTAATCAATAACTTGCGTTGCGAGTACTGTGGGTGTGGGACACGGGCAACGTTGCAGTGACGTTGACCACGTGAGCGGGGTAGGCGGCTCTTTTGAAGAAGTTCGGGGTCCCCGGTTAGTTGTTAAACAACTAGAGCCAAACACGAAGCGGACCTAGTAACAGTCTACTAGCGAAATCGAACACGTGTTCGTGGCGCTGGGCGGCAGCTTCTAACAGTTGTTGAGGTAGGAGAGCTAGTGGAGGTGGCTGGATAGCGGGGTTGAGCTTAGGGCTGTTGGACGCTTGGTCCTATGGTTGGGCTTGCGATGGCTAAGGAGGCTAGGAAAACCACGGGCGAGAGTGAGTTGGTGCAGTGCGAAGAATTCAAGCGCTGGTGCTACGTGGACGAGACAGAATACTCGTGTTTGGCTGACGCGCAGAAGGCAAGCTTCGTGTGCAGGCTGTGCGAGGCACTGAAGGCGACCGTCCAGTGCATGGAGACTAGCATCTAGGGGGTTCAGGGGGAGCTTAGGGAGGAATGGGCGCAGAGGGTAGAACTACAAAGGCAGCTCGGAGCGTCACGTGAGTGGGAGGAGGCTACCGCCAGCCTATAACAGCAAATGAAGGGTGACCTTCGAAAAGAACGGGAAGGGCGGTACGAGCTAGAGCAGGGGGTAAAGAAACTAATGGCGCTTTGCCCCGGCCCGAAGCGGTGTGAGACGGAAGGCGTGGGAAGCGGAGAAGGGGAGAGGTGGGAAGGAACAGGCGAGAAGGGAGGTCAGGGGGCCGCAGTGTCTGGCCACATCACGGAGGCTCCGAGAATATACAGCTCGGTGGCGCAGCAGTCTTCAAGCAGGGCGGAAACACAGGACAGACGGCAGAGAGAGAAACAGGTGAAGCAAACAGGGCGCCATCACAAACTGGAAGCTGCCGATTGGAGCGTAGAAGGGTCCTGGTGATGGGAGACTCTAACGTGACCACGGCTAGGAATGGCGTTTTCATGACAGTGAAGGAAGATGGGAGAGTCAGGGTGGAGACCCAGTCAGGGAAGAGCATGGTAGATGCACTGGCCAAAGCTCAGAAGGTTGTAAATAACTGCATAGAAGGCAAAAATCTCATCATTATTCATGCTGGGCTCAGTGATGTGTTGAACGGCAAGGATCAGAACCTTCAGAGACAGAGGATGACATGCGTAAGCTCCGAGAAGCCTCTGGGAGTGTGCATGTGACCATATGCACAGTTCCGTAGGTCTGGGGGCAGTCTCGTGGGATATAAAGGAGGGTAGTGGAGGCCAACTGTGTGATCAAGGGTGTAAGCCGGCAACTCGAATACAGCGTAATGGAAGTGAACCAAGACGTGCACCAGCCCGGCGTTCGCTCCTTTGGACAGGATGGCATTCAGTTCAGGGGTGCGACGGGCAGGATGGTCGGTAATAGAATTGGTCGTCAAGCCACAGCTTTTTAGGGGGATCCAGAGCCCTGAGGCCAAAAGTGTAGCCAAAGACGGGTCTAAAAGGGCACAAATAATGAAGCCACATGGAATCCATGGGAGAAGAAATCGACGTATGCACAAGGGCCGAGCTAAGTCACGCGTAGGCTGTATTTGCATGCAGGGTGGCAGGAATATGTAAAGTGGGAAGAGATTGAAGAGCAGTTGAGAAAGGAGGAGCTGATGGTATATGGGGTTCTGGAGACACATCTTCGGGACATGGAGCAACCATCTTGTAATCCGGACTACGTATGGGAATATTGCAATAGAACAGAAGGAAGCAAAAGGGGGGTGGAATTGGTGCATTCATATATAAGAGCATGGGTTGACAAAGAGTCAAGCAGGGATGCATCGAACATTTATGGTTAAGAAGGAAAGTAGCTGGGCACATCTTTGGTTTGGTGTATTTGTGGACGGGAGCAAAGGCCAAAGAGGAAAACCAGGTAATGGTGGAGTGTAAATCAAAGGACATTGAGGAATTAGGAGGAGAGTGCGAGATAATTATACTAGGAGATATGAATGCGCACATAGAAGATTAGATGGGTATACTGACTCAACAGGGAAAGTGATCATGGATATGTGTGAAAGGCATGATTTGATCATTTGCGACAGTACTGAGAAGTGTGAAGGGCAAATAACATGGGAGGTGGGAAGGCTGTAGTCGACGATAGATTACGCACTGATGTCACATAGGATGTATGATAAGCTCAGGGGAATGCACATAGATGAAGGTGGCCCCAGAAATCTGGGTAGTGATCACTAACTTATCAAGCTAAGTTTCGGAAGAGCAGCGAAAGTGGGAAGGAGGCAAGATGAGCAACTAAAGGAAAATTTTCATTCAGAAAGGCAAATAAAAATTGCTACTATAGAAATTGAGAAAATAATCACTGAGTATAATAAAACAGTGTGGACATACACAAATCTAATTAGAATGTTTGGGCTAGAGCTTGCTAAGGCACGTGACAAGTAATCCCTGAAAAGAACACTCAACCCCAAGAGTTGGTGGGATGAGGAAGTTAAGAGAGCCATAACAAAACGTCAGGAAGCCTCTAGGGAACACAGACATGCTAAGCAGCAGGATGAACCGACAGATGATGTTGAAAGAAAATGGGACATCTTTCTAAGCTCTAGAAAGGAAGCATCCCTTGTGATCAATAAAAAGATTAGAAGAAAGGGTGCTCAGTGGCTGGCAGAGGTACATAAAAAGGACAGAAAGGCAGCTGCGAAATTTTGGAACCATCTAAACTCCCTGTCACCTAGTTTATTTACGTATAGCCCTACTGGAAGGCCAAGAAACGCCAGAAGAGCGAGGAACGTCATCGGGCCGAAAATACAAAACAAGCGCAAGCTCGGGTCGCGCGTGTGCACCAACGCTGTGGCTTGCCGCTTCTTGCTTCTTCGTCGTCGTTCGCATAGTTTCCCACATTGGCCCCCGGTGAATAGCGTAGCCAACCTGGCGACTTAAGGCGTAGTCACTATCGCGGGGTCGTAATACGGCTTCAGGCGACTCGCATGCACAATTTCTCGACCACAACGGCGTAAGTCATGAGACTGTGTGAAAGGCTCAATCTCATAATTTACTGGTGACGTACGGGCGAGAATGCGGTAGGGCCCGTGGTATCGTGCCAGTAATTTCGAGGAAAGGCCAGGAGTACTCGGTGGAATCCAGAGCCAAACAAGAGCACCAGTCGTGAAAGAAGAGAGATGTCGGTCGGTGTCATGCCGTAACTTCTGGTGGCCTTGGTCCTCGGTTGTCAGTGAACGGGACAATCGTCTGCAATGTTCTGCGTACCAGGCAACATCAGAAATTTCAGTGTACTCAGAGGAGTCGGGCGTGTATGAGAGGATAGTGTCCAGCGTGCACGATGGTTCGTGTCCATACAACAGAAAGAAAGGGGAAAACCCTGTTGTCGCGTGCGTAGTGGTGTTATACGCATACGTGACGAATGGAAGGACAGTGTCCCAATTGGTCTGGTCTGAAGCTGTGTACGTCGTCAACATATCACCGAGAGTGCGATTACATCGTCCTGTGAGGCCATTCGTCTGCGGGTGATATGCTGTCGTCATGCGATGAACCATGTTGCACTGAGCGAGCAAGGCCTGAATGACGTCAGACAAGAAAACGCGCCCCCGGTCACTCAAAAGTTCGCGGGGAGCACCTTGGCGAAGAACGAAGTTGCGCAAGATGAAAAACGCAACTTCCCTCGCGGTTGCTGCGGGTAGTGCTGCCGTCTCCACTTGAAGCGTGAGGTGGTCCACGCCGACAATTATCCACCTATTTCCAAAAGACGACGTAGGAAGTGGTCCGTATAAGTCAATACCGACGCGGTCAAATGGACGCACTGGACAAGGCAGAGGCTGAAGTGTACAGGCAGGGCGTTGAGATGGGGCTTTACGTCGCTGGCATGCAGTACAAGCAGGTACGTACTTGCGAACAAATGTGTACATGCCGCGCCAGTAGTACCGCTGACGTAGACGGTTGTATGTTTTGAGAGCGCCGGCGTGAGCGCTTTGCGGGTCATTGTGGAAAGCTGTACAGATTTCCGAACGCATGTGGTTGGGTATCACTAACAGCCACCTCCGACCTTCAGACGTGTAATTCCGACGATAGAGGAGGTCGTCTCGAATAGCGAAATGTGTGGCTTGACGGCGGATAGTTCTGGAGACCAAATTAGCTGACGGATCAATCAGAGAGGCGAGGAGTTGGGAAATCCACACATCTCTGCGTTGTTCTCATGCCATGTCTGTGAAGTCGATTGGTGTTATGACAGCTGAAGAAGGTGACGAGGAGGATGGGTAAGCCGGTAGCGGCGAGCGGGATAGCGCATCAGCGTCGGAGTGCTTGCGGCCGGATCGATATACAACACGAATGTCGTATTCCTGTAGGCGAAGCGCCCAACGACCCAGGTGCCCCGACGGGTCTTTGAGCGATGATAGCCAGCATAGAGCGTGGTGGTCCGTAACGACTTCGAAAGGGCGGCCATAAAGGTATGGGCGGAACTTCGTCAAAGCCCAGACAATTACGAGGCGCTCTTTCTCCGTGACGGAATAATTACACTCGGCTTTCTAGAGGGTTCGACTCGCGTAAGCAACCACGTATTCTTTGTATCCTGGTTTTCGTTGAGTCAATACAGCACGAAGACCGACACCACTGGCGTCGGTGTGGACCTCCGTAGGCGCATCGGGGTCAAAATGTTGTAGTATTGCAGGTGATGATAATAACTGCCGAAGCGCGGTGAAGGATTCGTCGCACTCTTTTGAACAAGCAGAAATGCCTTTGGAAGTTGTCAACACGTTGGTAAGAGGCGCGATGATGGAAGAGAAGTTCCGCACAAATCGACAAAACTATGAGCACAGGCCGATAAAACTTTGAAGCGTCTTGATGGAATTGGGCTTCGGATAGTCGGCCACGGCGCGGAGTTTCGCCGGATCCGGGAGAACACCCTCTTTGCAGATGACGTGACCCAGTATAGTGAGCTGACATGCGGCTAAATGGCACTTCTTGATGTTAAGTTGAAGGCCAGCAGAGGTGAGACACGTGAGAATAGCACGAAGACGGACAAGCTGAGTCAAAAAGTCGCGAGAAAAAATGACGATGTCGTCTAGGTAGCAGAGGCACGTGTTCCACTTGTAGCCGCGAAGGATGGTGTCCATCATCCGTTCGAATGTAGCTGGGGCGTTGCAGAGTCCAAACGGCATGACGTTAAACTTATACAGTGCATCAGGTGTTACAAATGCAGTCTTCGATCGGTCAGGATCAGCCATTGGAACTTGCCAATATCCTGAGCGTAAATCTAAAGAGGAGAAATATTCTGCTCCTTGCAAGCAATCGAGAGCATCGTCAATGCGTGGCAATGGGTACACATCCTTCCGAGTTATCTTACTGAGTCGGCGGTAGACGAAACAGAATCGGATAGACCCATACTTTTTGTGCACAAGTACACCAGGGGACGACCAAGGGCTCTGCGATGACTGGATGACACCACGCTTGAAAATATCGTCGACTTGTTCGTTGATAATGCCACGTTCCATTTCCCAAGTTTTTGTTATCGTCCCAAAACACCACACGATTCTCAGCGCAAACCGCGCCTGCAGTTTTCGAGAAGGTTCCGGACATTAGTAGATCATTTCTATAAGATCACGCCCACTGTGCGAACGGTAGAGGTTGTTCTGGAATCTACGCCACCGCCGGCGATAACGCTAGAACATTCGACGGCAAGAGTATAGATGCCGACGCGCTTCGCCGCTTGTCAGTTGTTGATCGTAGGCCGACGCTCCGTTCGCCGCTATCAGTCCGAGACTGCTATCTGTGCGAGACTGCTGCTGTAATTGGACTTTCCGTTTACCGGGCACAGGTTTGCCCAAATAAGCAGTTAAATCCCAACACGAAGTCTCCTGTCTTCGGCCACGTCACGACCCCGTGACATCTGGTGGAGGTGCTGCTTCGTTCATGTACCAGACGCCCCCGTCAAGCCGTGAACCCAGCCCACGTCGCGGAGAAGACACCGACGCCAACCAGGAGCAGCGAACAAGCCGCCGACAGCAAGGGCTACCACCGGAGTACGGGCTTCTACAAGACAAGGCGCGGAAGACCAAGGCCATGACCGCGACTGCAGTGACAATGACAACCGCAGCGTCCCAGTCCACGATGGTCATGCATCAACCCAGGGAACCACCAATTTTCCATGGGTCATCGTTCGAAGACCCGGAGTCCTGGCTAGAAACATACGGCCGTGTGGCCGCCCTCAACCACTGGGACAACGAAGAAAAGCTCCGTCGTGTGTACTTCTACCTGGAAGACACCGCAAAGACCTGGCTAGAGAATCGGGAGTCTACGCTCCGAACGTGGGATGTCTTCTGCGGCGCATTTCTTCAAACGTTCGCAAGCGTCGCTCGCAAAGAGAGGGCCGCTGCTCTACTCGAGACCCGGGTTCAGCTCCCAAATGAAAATGTCGCCATTTTCACCGAAGAAATGACCCGACTATTCCGTCACGATGACCCAGACATGTTTGAGGAGAAAAAAGTTCATTTCCTCATGCGAGGGGTCAAACAGGAGCTCTTCGTGGGACTGATGAGAAACCCACCAAAAACCGTCCAAGAATTTGTAGCCGAAGCGACCACTATCGAAAAGACCCTGGACATGCGCACCAGACAGTATAATCGTCGCCTGACTGCAGACTGCGCTGCTGCTCAAGCCAGTAACTCCGGAGACCTGCGTGAAACGATCCGAGCGATCGTGCGGGAAGAGCTGCGCAAGCTGTGGCCTTCGGCGCAGCCTCAAGTGGATTCAATCGCCGACGTTGTGCGAGAAGAAGTTCGGCAATCACTTCAAATTCCCCACGCACCGCTGCCAGAGCCGGAAGCTATGAGCTACGCCGCTGCACTGCGCCACAACGCTCCTCCCCGTCCATGCCAAAACGCCGCCCCATCGCACTTCCGTCGACAGACGCCACCGCCGCCACCACCACCCCCACCGACGTCATACCGTTCGCCAGCGGTCCAGCGCAGTGCACCGAGGAAGACTGATGTCTGGCGCACCCCTGACCATCGCCCGCTCTGATACCACTGGGGCGAGGCCGGACACACATACCGCCGTTGCCAGTAGCGACAGATAGGACTGCGTGGCTTCGCCGTCAATGCACCGCGTCCACAGCCAGGAGAACGACCTCGTGACATCGCCGACTACCTGACAGGAACTCGGTGGACACCACGAAGCCCTTCGCGTTCGCCATCGCCCAGCCGCCGCACGTCACCGCACCACCGGCAGTACTCTGGCCCAACGAGGGCCGGTCTCCTAGCCCGTATCCGGGAAACTAAGTGCAGCAACCGGTGGAGGTGTGGTTGCTGTGCGACGAACTACCGAAGATCCTCCGACGACGACGACGCTGCAACGGAGCTTTCCGAACACAACGCCAACCAGGCAAAACCCTGATGGCGAAAGCTCTCTTACCCAAGGTAGCCTGACGACGCAACACGGAAGCAGCGGAACAAGCCGACGCAGCCGTGACCCGACGCCACGCCCTAACTGTAATGCGAGACGGCGAACTAGCGACCTTGACGTTCTTATCGACGGCCACAGTGTGACCGCTCTCGTCGATACTGGAGCCGACTAATCTGTCATCAGTGGGTCGTTCGCCGCGAAGTTAAAGAAAGTTAGGACAGCTTGGAAAGGCCCTGAAATCCGCACAGCCGGAGGTCATCTCGTAACGCCTGCAGGAATCTGCACAGCGAGAGTCACCATTAACGGCCGTATTTATCCTACAGACTTCGTAGTCCTACAGCGTTGCTCGAGAGATGTCATCCTTGGCACGCACTTCTTATGCCTCCATGGTGCTGTCATCAACCTAAAAACAAAGTCGATAACGTTATCCACAGAAAAAGCACTACCGCCGCGCACGCCGTCAGGACACCATGCCTTGAATTTGCTGGAAGAACAAGTCACCATTCCGCCTCGCTCAAGCGTCATTATTTCAGTCGGCGCTCCTAAATCCCCTGACTTGGAAGGCGTCGTTGAAAGCAGTCAGCATTCGTTGGTCACCCTAAATATTTGCGTCGCAAGAGGAATTGCAGAGCTGCGGGGAGGCAAAGCAACGGTTATGCTCACGAATTTCAGCAATGAGTACAAACATGTGAACAAAGGAACAACGGTCGCATACATCGAAGAAATTGTCGAAGCCACCAGTGCTTTCGCCCTCGCCGATTCTGCGGAACCTGCTCAGAGGAACCAAGCCCCTCTCATAGCTTTCGACGTCAATCCCAGACTTCCGAGCGATAAGCAAGAACAGCTCAAGGCCCTGCTCCTGCAATACGAAGATTGCTTTTCGTCGTCATTGAAAATTCGGCATAACCCAATCACGAAACATCGCATCATAACCGAAGAAAATGCCAGACCACTCCGTCAGAGTCCGTACAGGGTTTCGACGCAAGAACGTGAGGCCGTAAAGAGATAAGTTGATGAAATGCTGAGGGATGATATTATCCAGCCGTCCAAGAGTCCATGGGCATCCCCCGTGGTGTTAGTGAAGAAAAAGGATCGGACCCTACGTTTCTGCGTCGATTATCGCCACCGGAACAAAATCACAAGAAAGGACGTCTATCCTCTCCCACGAATAGACGACGCACTTGATCGGCTCCATAACGCCAAGTACTTTTCGTCAATGGACCTCAAGACTGGCTATTGGCAAATCGAAGTCGATGAAACAGACCGAGAAAAGACGGCGTTTATAACACCGGACGGCCTCTTCGAGTTTAAGGTGATGCCCTTCGGCCTTTGCTCAGCGCCTGCTACTTTTCAACGCGTTATGGATACAGTACTGGCAGTAATGAAGTGGCAGACTTGCCTTGTGTACTTGGACGACGTCGTCGTGTTTTCCTCGAATTTCGACGAGCATCTTCGGCGCATTGAAGCTGTACTTCAAGCCATCGAGACTTCCGGACTCACACTGAAGCCAGAAAAGTGCAGATTTGCGTATAAGGAGCTTTTGTTTCTGGGGCACGTTATCAGCAAGTCTGGAGTTCGTCCCGATCCACAGAAAACAGCCGCCATCGCCGACTTCCCGCCGCCCACTGACAAGAAAGCCGTACGCCGATTTCTGGGCCTGTGCGCCTATTATAGGCGGTTCGTGAAAAACTTCGCCCGCATCGCCGATCCTCTCACTAACCTTACCAAGGCCGACGTGGAGTTCATGTGGGAAACGCCACAGGAACACGCTTTCCAGGAGCTTAAACATCGCCTCCAGATGCCTCCGTTACTTGCCCATTTCGACGAATTCGCCGAGACAGGAATACAAACTGACGCAAGCAGCGTAGGTCTTGGCGCCGTTCTTGTGCAGAGGGCTGACGGACTTGAAAGGGTTATTAGTTACGCCAGCCGATCGCTATCCAAAGCAGAAGCAAATTATTCCACAACAGAAAAGGAGTGCCTCGCCATCATCTGGGCTACGTCGAAATTTCGCCCCTACCTCTACGGCAGGCCCTTCAAAGTTGTGAGCGACCACCACGCCTTGTGTTGGCTAGCCACCTTGAAGGACCCTTCAGGTCGCCTCGCACGATGGAGCCTGAGACTTCAAGAATATGACATTACTGTCATTTACAAGTCCGGCAAAAAACACTCCGACGCTGACTGTCTCTCTCGTGCGCCTGTCGACCAACCGCTACCCAACGACTCGGATGACGACTACTTCTTGGGAACGATAACTACCGACGACTTCTCTGAACGACAGCGGGCCGACCCGGAACTTAAAGCCTTAATAGAATACCTCGAAGGCAGGACCGCTGAAGTACCGAAGGTATTCAAGCGCGCACTTGCGTCGTTCTTTCTACGAAACGGTCTTCTACAAAATAAAAACTTTTCACCGCTTCGAGCTAAGTACCTCCTTGTGGTGCCTTCAGCTCTGCGACCAGAACTCTTGCAGGCCCTGCACGACGATCCGACGGCAGGGCACCTCGGTGTTTCTCGCACGCTCGCGAGGATTCAAGAAAGGTACTAATGGCCACGTCTTACTAATGACGTCACTCGTTATGTGAGGACATGCCGGGACTGTCAGCGATGCATGACACCGCCGACAAGGCCAGCGGGACTTCTGCAGCCAATTTATCCACCTTGCCTACCTTTCCAGCAGATTGGTATGGACCTACTGGGGCCGTTCCCGACGTCGGCTTTCGGAAACAACTGGATCGTGGTAGCTACCGACTACCTCACCCGCTACGCCGAGACAAAAGCCCTGCCAAAAGGCAGTGCATCCGACGTAGCTAAGTTCTTCGTCGAAAATATCGTCCTACGTCACGGCGCCTCGGAGGTCCTTATCACCGACAGAGGAACTGCATTCACTGCCGACTTAACTCAAGCGATCTTGGCATACAGCCAAACAAACCACTGCCGGACGACAGCGTACCACCCACAGACCAACGGCCTCACCGAGCGGCTTAACAAGACGATCGTCGACATGCTGTCAATGTACATCGATGTCGAACACAAGACGTGGGACGCCATTCTTCCGTATGTGACCTTCGCATACAACACGGCGATGCAGGAGACGACGCAGATATCTCCATACAAATTGGTCTACGGAAGGAGCCCGGCAACGACGCTCGATGCCATGTTACCCAACGTCACCGACGAAGAAAACCTCGATGTGAGCGAGTACCTTCATCGCGCCGAAGAAGCCCGACAACTTGCGCGTCTCCGTATCAAGAATCAACAGACGACCGACAGTCACCGTTACAACCTTCGACGACGCTTCGTGGAATACCAGCCCGGTGGACGTGTTTGGGTGTTGACGCCGATACGCCGACGTGGACTAAGTGAAAAGCTTCTGCGACGGTTCTTCGGACTGTACAGGGTGGTTCGACGTCTCGGCCCACTTGATTACGAGGTTGTCCCTGACGGCATCACCAACTCTCAACGACGCCGATCGCGGCCTGAAGTCGTGCATGTCGCGCGCCTCAAGCCGTTTAATGCGCGTTAACAAACTGAAACAGTGTTTTTTGTATTATTGTTGTATCGTAATTTATTCATTGTACTTTCTTGCATTATTATTGTACCTTCATCTTTAGCTAAAGCATCGGGACGATGCCTTTTTTTCAAATGGGGGCAATGCCACGTTCCATTTCTCACGTTTTTGTTATCGTCCCAAAACACCACACGATTCTCAGCGCAAACCGCGCCTGCAGTTTTCGAGAAGGTTCCGGACTGTAGTAGATCATTTCTATAAGATCACGCCCACTGTGCGAGCGGTACAGATTGTTCTGGAACCTACGCCACCGCCGGCGATAACGCTAGAACATTCGACGGCAAAGTATAAATGCCGACGCGCTTCGCCGCTTGTCAGTTGTTGATCGTAGGCCGACGCTCCGTTCGCCGCTGTCAGTCCGAGACTGCTATCTGTGCGAGACTACAGCTGTAATTGGACTTTCCGTTTACCGGGCACAGGTTCGCCCAAATAAACAGTTAAATCCCAACACGAAGTCTCCTGTTTTCGGCCACGTCACGACCCCGTGACAATAATACGGTGCTCTTCCGCTGAAACTCGATATGCTCGTTGGCGTAAGGGAGCATGAGTACCGGTGTCAATGTGGTGCGTGATGTTCGCTGTGCGACCCAAAGATGGTTGAGCGCAATCGAACGCAGAACGGAACTCTCGAAGAAGGGACAAGAGTTCGCGTCTTTGTGTCGGCGAAAGTCCAGCGGCAACAGAGGGCTGGAATGAGCCTGGCGCGGGCAGTGTGGCCACAGGTGGCGTCATAGCATTGAGCTGCAGGTGAGGTGGGTGTTCAGCAAACTCTAGAGGGCGCAAGAGGTCAACGTCTTGTATGTTACCCAAACATTCTCCACGAAGTAAGGTGACTGGCGACAATAGCGAGTTCGCAACGAGCATGGCGGTAGCACCGGATTCCATGGTGAGTACGGCAAAGGGCAGGTGTAAGCTACGGGGGCGGGTAAATACGTCAGACGGAGTGAACAAAACAGTTCCGGCAGGAGTGGCCGTACAAGTCAGGGCTACAAGGTTGGATGTTCTCGGTGCTATTTCTGTGTCTGCAAAAACAACAAGTTTGTAAGCTTCAAAAAGAGAATCTACCAAACAAGAGCTCGGCAGCGGTGTAAGGGCAACTTCTTCACGTGAGAAATCTATGATGGCCCGATGACGCGAATGAAAGTCCCATCCAAGAATGACTTCGTGGGAGCATGATGCCAGCACAAAAAATTCAATGGCATAAAGTTCACCTTGGATAATGACACGTGCGGTGCACACAGCTGTAGGTTCTATGCACTGCGAGTTGGCCGTGCGGAGCATCAGACCCGAAAGAGCTGTCGTCACCTTTTTCAACTAACGGCATAAGGTCCCACAGATTATGGAAACGGCGGCTCCTGTGTCGATAAGCGCTTGTGCGGCGGTCCCCTCAACATTGACGTCGATAACGTTTTGCGGCGAGAAAGATGGAGGCCTTAAGCAGTTCGAATGGTATGCAGCTGTTGCCTCCGGAGCTGCAGCGATCAGTTCCCTTCTTCCGTAGCAGGTCGGCGACAAGTAGGTGATAGGGAGCGTCGTCGGGGCGATGGTGACCGATGGTTTGCGAAGGGTCGATGACCGTCAGTAGTGTACCTTGATGGTGTCCTAGACGACGACGCAATCGGCCTGTCCACGGTGTCAACTGGAGGGGGATCTCGGCGACAGTGGTGGGCGACGTGTCCAGCGATACCACAGGCGAAACACATGGGCCTATTATCCGGCGTCCTCCAAGCGTCTGCTCGACGGTAAAATGGAGCTGAAGATCTCGCGTAGGGATACGGCGCAGCAATTGGGGTTGTAGGCACGACTTAGGGCGGCGTGGCAGGTTGAGCATACGGCATACGCTGTTGCGTAGGCCGAGCAGCGACGGCAGCGTACGTGAGAGGCGTAGTGACAGGTGGTTGCTGATGCGTCGGTAGAAGGGCCTCAGCGACTTGGGTTCGAATGGCGTGTTGGAGGTCTGGTGCCAAAGCTTGCGCGGGCTCATGTGTCAGTGGCAGCAGTGAAAGCATGCGCGCTACCTATTCGCGGAAGAAGTCCTTGATTGTCGAAAGCAGCGGCTGCTGATCGGTAGGATGGGCAGCTAGGCGCAAGCTTGCGAGTGTGTCTGGCGTCGTGAGGGCTGGACGAGCAATTGCGCGCTGCCTTCGCAACTCATCGAAGCTCTGACAGAAACGAGTACAGCAATTGTCGGGGGGGATTTCTCGCGAGCAACATCTGAAAGACGCCGTCGTCAATGCCTTTCAAAATGTGCCTGATTTTTTCTTCCTCAGGCATGGTAGAGTTGGCGCCGTTGCACAGATGTAGCACATCTTCAATGTAGCCCGTGTAGGTCTCGCCTGGTTGCTGCGCACGGTGACGTAAACGGTGCTCGGCTTGAAGCTTGCGTGCCACAGGTCGTCCAAAGACGTCCGTAATAGCAGTCTTGAATGCAGACCACGTAGGAATGTCAGCTGCGTGGTTATTAAACCACAGTTGCGCGGTGTCCGCAAGGTAGAACGTGACGTAGCCCAGCTTACTTGGGTTGTCCCATTTGTTACTTACGCCGACTTTGTCGTGCCTCGCCAACCAATCTTCGACATCCGACTCAGTGGAGCCCGTGAAGATAGGCGGGTCTCGTTGAGGATACACGGCGCCGCAAGTGACGTGGACGGTCGAAGGTCCCACCTGGAGAGGCGTCTCGGTGGCCAGTTCGTGTCACGTAGAGGGGGAAGCTTACGGGAGCGAAGTTCCAGGTTTGTATGGGAGTCCACACACCTCCACCAGATGTCACGTAGTTCACTTACGTATAGACCTACTGTAAGGCCAAAGAACGCCAGAAGAGCGAGGAACGTCAACAGGCCGAAAATACAAAACAAGTGCAAGCTCGGGTCGCGCGTGTGCACCAACGTTGTGGCTCGCCGTTTCTTGCTTCTTCGTCGTCGTTCGCATAGTTCCCTACATATCTAAGAATTGAAACAATACTAGAACAGAGGTTTATAACTACAGCTCAAGGTGCTAGGCTAGAAGGGGACGAATCTATTGGATATATAAGAGCAAGGGTGACAGAAAAATTTCATCAAAGAAATGCCTTATGCACCACAGTAGACAAGGGTGGATCAAGTGGCGCAATGGGTCAACTTTCACAACGAGAGTGGGAAAGGGCTGAGAAGAGGGTTCCTAGTAGTACATCAACAGGCCCAGATGGCATTCCAATTATTCTTATAAAGACATTGGGTGCGACGTCTAAACAGACTTTGAAGGAGGCAGTGAGCAGAACACTAATCGATTGTGAAGTCCCCGATGGATTGAAACTTAGCAGGATGAGCATGATCGTAGGAAAGGAAAGGGGGGCAAAGCTGACATAAACAACTACCGTCCTATAACAGTGACATCAGTGGTCTACAGGCTGGCGATGCAGTTTATAAAGGAAAGACTGCAGGCATAGATAGAAGATGAGGGGGGTGTGGAGGAACTGCAGAATGGGTTTCGGAAACACAGGAGGTTAGAATACATTCTGTTCTCACTGAAGCAGTGCATCGAAATAGCAGAAAAAGAACTCAGGTCCCTGTGGCTAGCATTTTTGCATATCTAGGGAGCGTACGATAGCGTGGTTCAGGAGTACTTTTGGGGAATACTGGACACACTAGGTTTGGAAGATGAAGTCACTAATCTTTTAAAGGAAATCTATAAAGGTAACAAGGTAAATATAAAGTGGGAAAAACAGGTATCCAAGCCTGCAGAGGTAAAACAGGGGCTTAGACAGGGGTGTCCCCTGTCACCTTTATTATTCATGATGTAACTACAAGGATTAGAGGCCAAATTAGATGGAAGTGGACTGGGCTTCAACCTCTTTTTTGTCAAGCAAGGAAAATTCATTGATCAGGCACTACCAGCCATGATGTGCGCAGATGATATAGTGCTGATGGCCGACAACAAGGAAGATTTGCAGAAATTGATAGACATCTGTGGTAAACAGGGAGACAGGTGAGATTTAAGATTCAGTAAGGAAAAATTAGCAGTCATGACTTTTAATGATAATGAAGGCAGTGAGCTTAGGATACAAGAAGTCACGTTAGAGGTAACAGATAAATACAAATATATGGGCGTATGGATAAACAATGGGACAGAGTACATAAAGGAACACGAAATATACGTGACGACTAAAGGTAACAGGAATGCAGCAGTGATGAAAAATAGGGCACCGTGGAATTACAATAGGTACGATGTTGTGAAAGGAATATGGAAAGGGGTCATGGTTCCTGGGCTGACGTTCGGCAATGGGGTCTTGTGAATGAGATAAGAAGTTCAAGCAAGATTAGAAATTAAGCAACGTGGAATAGGTAGGCTTGCGTCAGGAGCTCACGGGAATACACCAAATCAGGGAGTACAAGGTGATATGGGATGGACATCATTTGAGGGCAGGGAAGCTAGCAGCAAGATAAAATTTGAGAAGGTAATGAGGGAAATGGGGGAGGAGCATTGGGCTAGGAAGGTTTTCAGCTACTTGTACATAAAGAATGTAGATACAAAATGGAGGAAGCGAACTAGGAAATTGGCTTGTAAATACTTAGAAAACAGCAGGTGGCGAAACCAAAAAGAACTATCGGTTAAGAAGAAATTGAAGGGAACGGAGACTGACATGTGGAGAGTTGGCATGATTAAGAAGTCCGCACTAGAGATCTATTGAACTTTTAAGCAGGAAATTGTCAAGGAAAGAATCTATAATAATACTCGGGGTAGTTCTCTACTGTTTGAGGCCAGGACGGGAGTATTGCGAACCAAGACATATCGGGCCAAATACGAAGGGTTAGACACGGTATGCAGGGCTAGTGGAGAGGAGGAGGAAACTGCCGAACACTTGATAATGTTCTGTAAAGGGCTTCACCCTATAGTTCAGGATGATGGCGGAGAGTTTTTCAAAGCACTGGGGTTTAGGGACAGGGAGAGAAAAATAGACTTTAAGCGGGTAGAATTTACTAGAAGAAGGTTATCTGATTGCTGGCTAAAGTCGAGACACGAGTAAAAAGTAAACCCTTCACTGCAAAGTACCAGTCCTTAACTTCACTATTTAAAGGGAAAAATTGATAAATCTAGTGGTTAGTTCACTCAGTATTACGGCTTGGTGGCGTTAGCTGCCGCCCAATCTAAAGGGTACAGCCACATTCATCTATTCATCCATCCATTGTCGGCTGCTTCAGCGACGAGACCTGCAAACCTAGGCAATGCCCATAATGTTGCCAACGAGCTTTTTCGCGCTGCGCATGCGCTAGTAATCGTGTCTGGGGCATATTTTTGCCTAGGTACAACTGCGGATGACACTCGTCAGCGATACCAATGCCTCCTAGATTTCCCGTGCCTGCCGGATTTTCGGCAGTCACTTGGGAAACGGCGGTCGTCGGAACTACGGTGGTGGCGCCACTCAAGTAGGGGTGTCTTCAAATAGATCTTTACGTTTTTGGAGCTTATATGCAGCAATATGAACGTAAAAAGTTATTAAAAGCGTGAACGTAAGTATAATTAAACCTACGTAAGTGACGCCGTCATTCAGCAAACAACTTTTTAATACAAGGCATCCTCTGAAATTAGTAGCAAACGCCGAATTTGCCGATCTCAAAGGCCAAGTACGAAGACCCTTACCGCTACCTAGGCAACGCCGTCATAGATGACCGGTGTTTTGCGCTCATCCGGCAGGCACGGGAATCTAGGAGCCGTTGGTGATACATAGTCTTCGCATCCCTAGTACCTAGATGGCCAGGATTTCCTCGTGTGCATGGTTGGTCGCACAACTCACAGCCGGTGTGGCAGCTTGGGCTAGTTGGTATGGCATGACGATAGTTATAGCACGAGAACAAAACGACGACAAAGAGACAAGGTGACAAGAGACAAGGTATGTGAATATTGTCACGGAATCGTGACGTGGCCAAAGACGGAAAACTTCGTGTAGGGATTTAACTTTTTATTTGGGCGAACCTGTGCCCGGTAAAGGGAAAGCTTAATTACAGCAGCAGTCTTGCACAGATAGCAGTCTCGTACTGATAGCGGCGAACGCAGCGTCGGCCTTCGATCAACAACTCAACAACTGACAAGCGGCGAAGCGTGTCGGCATTTATACCCTTGCCGTCGAATGTTCTAGCGTTATCGCTGGCGGTGGCGTAGGTTCCAGAACAATCTGTACCGTTCGCACAGTGGGCGTGATCTTATCGAAATGATCTACTACAGTCCGGAACCTTCTAGAAACCTGCAGGCACGGTTTGCGCCGGGAATCGTGTGGTGTCTCGGAACGATAACAAAAACTTGTGAAATGGAACGTGGCATTGCCCCCCTCTAAAAAAAGGCATCGTCCCGATGCTTTAACTAAAGCTGAAGGTACAATAATAATGCAAGAATGTACAATGAATAAATTACAATACAACAATAATACAAAAAAAAACACTGTTTCAGTTTGTTAACGTGCATGAAACGGCTTGAGGCGCGCGACATGGACGACTTCAGGTCGCGATCGGCGTCGTTGAGAGTTCGTGATGCCGTCGGGGACAACCTCGTAATCAAGTGGGCCGAGAAGTCGAACCACCTTGTACGGTCCGAAGTAGCGTCGCAGAAGCTTTTCACTTAGTCCACGTCGGCGTATCGGCGTCCACACCCAAACACGTTCACCGGGCTGGTATTCCACGAAGCGTCGTCGAAGGTTGTAACGGTGGCTGTAGGTCGTCTGTTGATTCTTGATACGAAGACGTGCAAGTTGTCGGGCTTCTTCGGCGCGTTGAAGGTACTCGCTCACATCGAGGTTTTCTTCGTCGGTGACGTTGGGTAACATGGCATCGAGCGTCGTTGCCGGGCTCCTTCCGTAGACCAGTTTGTATGGAGATATCTGCGTCGTCTCCTGCACCGCCGTGTTGTATGCGAAAGTCACATACGGAAGAATGGTGTCCCACGTCTTGTGTTCGATATCGACGTACATTGACAGCATGTCGGCGATCGTCTTGTTAAGCCGCTCGGTGAGGCCGTTGGTCTGTGGGTGGTACGCTGTCGTCCGGCGGTGGTTTGTTTGGCTGTATGCCAAGATCGCTTGAGTTAAGTCGGCAGTGAATGCCGTTCCTCTGTCGGTGATAAGGACCTCCGGGAGCCGTGACGTAGGACGATATTTTCGACGAAGAACTTAGCTACCTCGGATGCACTGCCTTTTGGCAGGGCTTTTGTCACGGCGTAGCGGGTGAGGTAGTCGGCAGCTACCACGATCCACTTGTTTCCGAAAGCCGACGTCGGGAAAGGCCCCAGTAGATCCATACCAATCTGCTGGAAAGGTCGGCAAGGTGGATCAATTGGCTGCAGAAGTCCCGCTGGCCTTGTCGGCGGTGTCTTGCGTCGCTGACAGTCCCGGCATGTCCTCACATAACGAGTGACGTCGGTGGTAAGACGTGGCCAGTAGTACCTTTCTTGTATCCTCGCGAGCGTGCGGGAAACACCGAGGTGCCCTGCCGTCGGATCGTCGTGCAAGGCCTGCAGGAGTTCTGGTCGCAGAGCTGAAGGCACCATAAGGAGGTACTTAGCTCGAAGCGGTGAAAAGTTTTTCTTTTGTAGAAGACCGTTTCGTAGAAAGAACGACGCAAGTGCGCGCTTGAATACCTTCGGGACTTCGGCGGTCCTGCCTTCGAGGTATTCTATTAGGGCTTTAAGTTCCGGGTCGGCCCGCTGTCGTTCAGCGAAGTCGTCGGTAGTTATCGTTCCCAAGAACTAGTCGTCATCCGAGTCGTCGGGTAGTGGTTGGTCGACAGGCGCACGAGAGAGACAGTCAGCGTCGGAGTGTTTTTTGCCGGACTTGTAAATGACAGTAATGTCATATTCTTGAAGTCTCAGGCTCCATCGTGCGAGGCGACCTGAAGGGTCCTTCAAGGTGGCTAGCCAACACAAGGCGTGGTGGTCACTCACAACTTTGAAGGGCCTGCCGTAGAGGTAGGGACGAAATTTCGACGTAGCCCAGATGATGGCGAGGCACTCCTTTTCTGTTGTGGAATAATTCGCTTCTGCTTTGGATAGCGATCGGCTGGCGTAACTAATAACCCTTTCAAGTCCGTCGGCCCTCTGCACAAGAACGGCGCCAAGACCTACGCTGCTTGCGTCAGTATGTATTTCTGTCTCTGCAAATTCGTCGAAATGGGCAAGTAACGGAGGCGTCTGGTGGAAAGCGTGTTCCTGTGGCGTTTCCCACTTGTACTCCGCGTCGGCCTTGGTAAGGTTAGTGAGAGGATCGGCGATGCGGGCGAAGTTTTTCACGAACCGCCTATAATAGGCACACAGGCCCAGAAATCGGCGCACGGCTTTCTTGTCAGTGGGCGGCGGGAAGTCGGCAATAGCGGCTGTTTTCCGTGGATCGGGACGAACTCCAGACTTGCTGATAACGTGCCCCAGAAACAAGAGCTCCTCGTATGCAAATCTGCACTTTTCTGGCTTCAGTGTGAGTCCCGACGTCTTGATGGCTTGAAGTACAGCTTCAAGGCGCCGAAGATGCTCGTCGAAACTCGAGGAAAACACGACGACGTCGTCAGAGTACACAAGGCAAGTCTGCCACTTCAATCCTGCCAGTACTGTATCCATAACGCGTTGAAAAGTTGCAGGCGCTGAGCAAAGACCGAAGGGCATCACCTTAAACTCGAAGAGGCCGTCCGGTGTTATAAACGCCGTCTTCTCTCGGTCTCTTTCGTCGACTTCGATTTGCCAATGGCCAGTCTTGAGGTCCATTGACGAGAAGTACTTGGCGTTATGGAGCCGATCAAGGGCGTCGTCTATTCGTGGGAGAGGATACACGTCCTTTCTTGTGATTTTGTTCAGGCGGCGATAATCGACGCAGAAACGTAGGGTCCCATCTTTTTTCTTCACTAACACCACGGGGGACGCCCACGGACTCTTGGACGGCTGGATAATGTCATCTCGCAACATTTCATCAACTTGTCTCTTCATTGCCTCACGTTCTCGCGTCGAAACCCTGTACGGACTCTGACGGAGTGGTCTGGCATTTTCTTCGGTTATGATTCGATGTTTCGTGATTGGGGTCTGCCGAATTTTCGATGACGACGAAAAGCAATCTTCGTATTGCAGGAGTAGGGCCTTGAGCTGTTCTTGCTTATCGATCGGAAGTCTGGGATTGACGTCGAAAGCTATGGGAGGGGCTTGGTTCCTCTGAGCAGGTTCCGCAGAATCGGCGAGGGCGAAAGCACTGGTGGCTTCGACAATTTCTTCGATGTATGCGACCGTTGTTCCTTTGTTCACATGTTTGTACTCATTGCTGAAATTCGTGAGCATAGCCGTTGCTTTGCCTCCCCGCAGCTCTGCAATTCCTCTTGCGACGCAAATATTTCGGGTGACCAACAGATGCTGACTGCCTTCAACGACGCCTTCCAAGTCAGGTGATTTAGGAGCGCCGACTGAAATAATGACGCTTGAGCGAGGCGGAATGGTGACTTGTTCTTCCAGCACATTCAAGGCATGGTGTCCTGACGGCGTGCGCGGCGGTAGTGCTTCTTCTGTGGATAACGTTATCGACCTTGTTTTTAGGTTGATGACAGCACAATGGAGGCATAAGAAGTCCATGCCAAGGATGACATCTCTCGAGCAACGCTGTAGGAATACGAAGTCTGTAGGATAAATACGTCCGTTAATGTTGACTCTCGCTGTGCAGATTCCTGCAGGCGTTACGAGATGACCTCCGGCTGTGCGGATTTCAGGGCCTTTCCAAGCTGTCCTAACTTTCTTTAACTTCGCGGCGAACGACCCACTGATGACAGAATAGTCGGCTCCAGTATCGACGAGAGCGGTCACACTGTGGCCGTCGATAAGAACGTCGAGGTCGCTAGTTCGCCGTCTCGCATTACAGTTAGGGCGTGGCGTCGGGTCACGGCTGCGTCGGCTTGTTCCGCTGCTTCCATGTTGCGTCGTCCGGCCACCTTCGGTAAGTGAGCTTTTGCCTTCAGGGCTTTGCCTGGTTGGGGTTGTGTTCAAAAAGCTCCGTCGCGTCGTCGTCGTCGTCGGAGGATCTTCGGTAGTTCGTCGCACAGCAACCGCACCTCCATCGGTTGCTGCCCTTAGTTTCCCGGATACGGGCTAGGAGACCGGCCCCGCGTTGGGCCAGAGTACTGCCGGGGGTGCGGTGACATGCGGCGGCTGGGCGACGGCGAACGGGAAGGACTTCGTGGTGTCCATTGAGTTCCTGCCAGGTAGTCGGCGATGTCACGTGGCCGATCTCCTGGCTGCGGACGCGGTGCATTGACGGCGAAGCCACGCAGTCCCATCTGTCGGTACTGGCAACGGCGGTATGTGTGTCCGGCCTCGCCGCAGTGGTAGCAGAGCGGGCGATGGTCAGGGGTGCGCCAGACGTCAGTCTTCCTCGGTGCACTGCGCTGGCCTGCTGGGGAACGGTAGGACGTCGGTTGGGGTGGTGGCGGCGGTGGCGTCTGGCGACGGAAGTGTGACGGGGCGGCGTTTTGGCGTGGACGGGAAGGAGCGTTGTGGCGCACTGCAGCGGCGTAGCTCATAGTTTCTGGCTCGGGCGGCGGTGTTTCGGGAATTCGAAGCGATTGCCGGACTTCTTCTCGCACAATGTCGGCGATCGAATCCACTGGAGGCTGCGCCGAATGCAACAGTTTGCGCAGCTCTTCCCGCACGATCGCTCGGATCGTTTCACGCAGGTCGTCGGAGTCACTGGCTTGAGCAGCAGCGCATTCTGGAGTCAGGCGACGATTATACTGTCTGGTGCGCATGTCCAGCGTTTTTTCGATGGTGGTCGCCTCGGATACAAATTCTTGGACAGTGTTCGGTGGATTCCTCATTAGTCCCGCGAAGAGCTCCTGTTTGACCCCTCGCATGAGGAAACGAACTTTCTTTTCCTCAGGCATGTCTGGGTCAGCGTGACGGAATAGGCGGGTCATCTCCTCTGTGAAAATTCCAACCTTTTCATTTGGTAGCTGAACCCGGGTCTCGAGTAGAGCAGCGGCCCTCTCTTTGCGAGCGACGCTTGCGAACGTTTGAAGAAATGCGCCGCAGAAGACATCCCACGTTCGGAGCGTAGACTCCCGATTCTCTAGCCAGGTCTTTGCGGTGTCTTCCAGGTAGAAGTACACACGACGGAGCTTTTCTTCAGTGTAACAATGGTTTAGGGCGGCCACAAGGTCGTATGTCTCTAGCCAGGTCTCGGGGTCTTCGAAAGACGACCCACGGAAAGTCGGTGGTTCCCTGGGTTGATGCGTGACGATCGCGGGCTGGGACGCTCCGGTTGTCATTGTCGCTGCAGTCGAGGTCATGGTCTTGGTCTTCCGCGCTTTGTCTTGTAGCAGGCCGTACTCCGGTGGGAGACCTTGCTGTCGGCGGCTCGTTCGCTGCTCTTGGTTGGCGTCGGTGTCTTCTACGCGAAGGGGGCTGGGTTCACGGCTTGACGGGGGCGTCCGGTACATGAACGAAGCAGCACCTCCACCAGATGTCACGGAATCGTGACGTGGCCAAAGACGGAAAACTTCGTGTAGGGATTTAACTGTTTATTTGGGCGAACCTGTGCCCGGTAAAGGGAAAGCTTAATTACAGCAGCAGTCTTGCACAGATAGCAGTCTCGGACTGATAGCGGCGAACGCAGCGTCGGCCTTCGATCAACAACTCAACAACTGAGAAGCGGCGAAGCGTGTCGGCATTTATACCCTTGCCGTCGAATGTTCTAGCGTTATCGCTGGCGGTGGCGTAGGTTCCAGAACAATCTGTACCGTTCGCACAGTGGGCGTGATCTTATCGAAATGATCTACTACAGTCCGGAACCTTCTAGAAACCTGCAGGCACGGTTTGCGCCGAGAATCGTGTGGTGTCTCGGAACGATAACAAAAGCTTGTGAAATGGAACGTGGCAAAATAGAAGTGGAAGTGTCAGTCAGCGCCCTCTGTAGCCAAGCGGCGAGTGTGAAACACCTTTTTATGCGCATGTGTGGCGTCACGTAGCACGTGAACTTATTACGAGTGGGCAGCTGGCAAATAGTCTCTCGTATACAAGCTAATGACACCAAGTCCGCCAGTACGAGACCCTCGTTAATGAATAAGGGAAAGAAGTGTATCCCTAAGGGCTTGTTTTTCTGTGTTTTGACACAATGTTCACGTGCTACATGACGCCACACATGCACATAAAAGGGTGTTTCACACTCGCCGCTTGGCTACAAAGGGCACTGACTGACACTCCCACTTCTAAATTCACATATAAACCCAAAAAAGTGGGTGGAGGGAAGGGTGCTGTGATAGCTCAGTGGTTAGAGCATCGAACACGTTATTCGAAGGTCGTAGGTTTGATTCCTGCTCACGGCTGGTTATTTTTTCACCCACTTTTCTTTCTTTTTATTTACATTCCATATGTTCTAATAATTTCCCCTATACATTTCTTGGCATTACTGTCTGTTAGATCTCATTAATATTGTGTCAAAACACGGAAAAACGAGCCCTTAGGTATACACTTCTTTCCCTTATTCATTAACGAGGGTCTCGTACTGGCAGACTTGGTATCATTAGGTTGTATACGAGGGACTATTGATCAGCTGCCAGCTCGTAATAAGTTCACGTGCTACGTGATGCCACACATGCACATAAAAGAGTGTTTCAGACTCGTCGCTTGGCTTATATATGGCGCTGACTGACACTTTTACTTCTAAAATCACATATATACCCAAAAAAGTGGATGGAGGGAAGGCCACTGTGATAGCTCAGTGGTTAGAGCATCGAACGCGTTTATCGAAGGTCGTAGGTTCGGTTCCTGCACACAGCTAGTTAATTTTTCACCCACGTAAATTTCTTCCTTTTTAATTTCCATTGGTTCTAATAACTTCCCCTATACATTCCTAGGCGTTACTGTCTGTTAGATCTCATTATTATTGTGTCAAAACACGAACAAACGAGCCCTTAGGTATACACTTCTTTCCCTTGTATATATATCTATATTTATATGGTATATATGGGGGGGGGGTGAGTGCGCGGCCGGAGAGCACTTGATGAGAGCCTTGCTGAAATCTCAGAAATTATTGTTTTTATAGCGTAGCTCTGGTGCGCCTGTCCCTGCATTTTGCGGCCTCATTGTCGGCGATGTAACCGCGCGAAAAAGAATGTGCCACAAGAATTTTGAAAGCGCCACTACAGTGTACAGCGTGTGCAGAGTCAAACGTAAACGGTGTATGTGCCAAAGGAATCGGGCAAGCAAAGAGGACATGCGTTAGTCGAAGCCACTTGTTATCTGTATTTATACTTTTAATTCTATTATTTAACATTCGTGCTGTACTGGGGCTGGCTGGTCCCGACGAAGCAGAAGAAGAAGAAGACGGCCGACGGAGACGTACGCGGCCGGCGGGGACACCGACCAGCCCGAACACGCGGGTTGGCGCGATGCGCCGAAAGAAAGCACAACAACCGCACCCTACGGTTACCGAACACACACTGTTTATTTTACAGTCGCCTTGAAATCCTCGATGCCAGAGCGGCGCCCCCTGGCATCCTCAGATGTCAATCCGAAACCTAAAACCCAGAACACAACAATCATCCCCTCCTCGAAAAAAGCACACCTATACACTGTTTATATATATATATACATGCTCGATACCAACATATTTTACAAGGTATGTACATTAGAACACATGAAAATTCAGAGCACGGCACACCGAACTCTCACACTACAAGTCCTGAAAATGCACTGAGAAACAAAAAAAAATGTACACAACTCTTCGGAACAAGAGTTCTACATCACATAGTCTTCAAACCGACGGGGCTTCTGCCGCTTCCGCTTAGGGCGGGCCCTTTTGGGTGTAGAATCAGGTGTCTCTGCACATTGGTCACTTCTGCTCTGATGTGACACATCAAGAGCAGTGGAAGATTGTGAAGGCTCTGAACGAGCGTTAAAATTTGCGGTCTCCTCAGAGCTCGCAGATTGAGCTTCGGAAGAATTTTGCGGAACGAAGTCCGGTTCAACGGTCTCAGCCGTATTTGAAGGTTCGAAGTGAACCGTATGACTTGGTGTACTTGAACCAGCGACACCGACTGGCAACTCCTCCTCCCTTGAAGAAGAAATGCCTGTACATGGAGGCCACATGTAATAATCTGATGAATAGTTGAAAGGCGCGGACGGAACATGATGGGGAATACTTTTAGGTAATGAAGGCGAATCCGTACGAAAAATAACAAGGCACGAAGCATTCCAGATGTTACCATCCCTTAAGCGAAACGAAGTGGGGCTAACCTGGCCCAAGACTTTGTAAGGACCCCGATACTTGGGGCGCTTGCCTGGCACACGAACCTTGACTAGATCACCAGTGCAAACTTTGTACTGCTTTGCACCTCGACGGGTGTCGACATACTTTTTCATTGCTTGTTGACGAGAAAAAACCCTGGTACGAATTTGATCAGGAGAAGACACTGCTATGTTACGAGGCAAAGAGACTATGTCTAGAGCAACTCGCGGTTGCCTACCATTTGATTGGGGATAGAAAACTGATGACCTCAAGTGCTGAACTCCTCGTTGTGAAAGAAAAGCCTCGAAATGTTGGGACTGAAACTGTGGACCATTGTCCGTAACTATGGCATCAGGAAAACCTTCCCGGCAGAAGATTGAAGACAGAAATTCAATGATGACCTCAGAAGTAACCATATGTTTGAAATAAAGCTCTGGCCATTTGGAATGGTAGTCGATGAGAGAAACAATGAACCGGGCATTTTGCGGAACATTATGCAAAGGACCGATGATGTCCATGCCGAGTTTCTGCCAAGGCCGATCAGGCCACTGGACTGGCTGCAACAGAGAAAGTGCAGGTTTGGCAGACTTGTCAGCTGCCTGATATATATGGCAGTTGTAAACTGCATGCTCGACCTGTTTGTCTAAGGCTGGCCACCAATACTTGTCTCGGAGATTCTGTTTGGTGCGGACAATGCCTGGATGGGTCTCATGGGCAAGCTGTATTAGCTTGTTACGGAAAGAAGCAGGGGGAATCACGCGTTCATCGCAAGAAAGCAAGTCTTCGACACAAGACAGTTCCTGTCGGACTGTGAAGTAAGGCAGGAATTCAGAAGCAAGAGCACCTTTGGAAGGCCATCCTTCACGTAAATTTTTGAAAACTTGAGACAAAGTGGAATCTGCAGCTGTAGCTGCCTGAAGCTCAGCTTTAGTAATGCAGGAAGTAACTAATAAAACAACTTTCTCATCCCGCTCTTCAGTAACCGGTATCTAAAGAGGAAGGCGCGACAGTGCATCACAACCACATTATTAGAACCCTTACAATATTGAACACTGAAATTATAATACATGAGTTTGGCACACCAACGGGAAATGCGAATGGGGCGGTGGCCTTCGGATCCTCCAGAAAGTAGAGCAACTAGTGCTTAAGCGGTGATCTCTACGTAATGTGAAGTGCCGGCCCCACAAGTAAGCGTGCCATTTCTCACAGGCAAAAAGACAAGCGAGAGCTTCACGCTCTCCTACTGAATATCTGCGTTCAGCAGGGGTCAATGTACGAGATGCAAAAGCAATAGCGATCAGCTGATCATCTCTGAGTTGTTGAAACACTGCTCTCAGTCCAACATCGGACGCATCCGTCGTGATGACGATGGGAAGCTTCTCGTTGAAAATACTAACAGCTGGCTTTGAGGCCAATATTGACTTAACTTGAATGAAGCTCTGGTCAGCTTCAGCTGACCAGTTAAAATGCTGTGCTTGACGAAGTAGAGTACGCAGTGGTTCAACAACATCAGCATAGTGAGGAACAAACTTGGCATAATAACCAACAAGACCTAAAAAAGATTGCAAGGTTTTAACATCAGTAGGCCGTGGGGCATTGACAATGGCCTGAACTTTAGATTCAACAGGTGTAAAGCCGCGGGAACTGACATTATGTCCTAGAAATTGTAACTCATTCACAGAAAAAATGCACTTGTTATTAAGCTTCATACCACATTCACTGATGCGGTTGAGAACAGTATGCAAGTTAGCATCGTGCTCTTCACGAGTACGTCCCCACACCAAAATGTCATCTAAGTAACAGAGGGCGCCATTACAACCCTTAAGATTAATTGACATCATTTTTTGAAACACTGCAGGGGCAGATGCAAGCCCGAAACACACGCGGCGAAACCGAAACAAGCCTTCGTGCGATACAAATGTGGTTAATTCTCTACTGCACTCATAAAGTTCAACTTGGTGATAAGCGGACGCGAGGTCCAGCTTGGAGAAACATACCGCTCCGGAGAGATGATGAAGCATTTCTTCAATGTGAGGAAGTGGAAACCCGTCTACGACGATCGCCTTGTTCAGTTCTCGTAAGTCGACGCATAGTCGAAGGAATCCATCTTTTTTCTTGATGACGACCAGTGGAGAAACCCAGTCGGAAGCAGAGACAAGCTCGATGATTCCGCCGGCTTGAAGGCGAGACAGTTCCGCAGAGACTTGCTCACGGAGAAGGAGAGGAATGCGGCGCAGCTTGGCAACACAGGGCACACACCTGGTCGACGCATCAATTTATGCACAAAACCACGCACACAACCCAGTTCACGGGTGAACAGGTGGTGGAATTCAGAAGGCGCGTTGGCCGGAAGATCATCTTGGACGTCGACTTGAGCACACGTCATAGACGCACCGACGACGTTGATGGACAAAGCCCTGATGGCATCACGTCCCAAAAGTGAGCTGCCATTGGCTGTTACATAAAAAGTAATGGAAGCAGTGCGACTGCAATAGGAGACCTGAGCTGTAAATTGACCTAAATTATCAATCGTTCTCTTGGAATATATTTGTAGAGCGACGTGTGAAGGCAAAAGCCGAATGTTGGAAAAATGACTGTGAAAGTCAGCGGCACTGATTAAAGAAACTGAGGCACCAGTGTCCACGAGAAATGACAAGGGCACATGGCCCACTGAAGCTACGATACTGGGCTTGGACGTAGTGTGGAGGCCATCCACATTTAAAACAGTGACTGTCACGGACGGCCATTTGTGGCGACACCGCGTCACGGCAATTAACGGGCGCCGTACTCCCCGACTGACCGTGAGAAACGGCGGCGCATGAAAGGGAGCCGAGAAGTGCAAAATTGGGTGCTCTTCTTAGAACGTCGCTGCCGATGGTTAATCTTTTTGTAACTGTAGCGGCGTCTGCAAGGTCGTAGAAGGCCGCGGTATACCCCGAACAAGGATTAGACTACGAGAAGCCCCGGCTGAGAGCTAAATGGTTGACCGTTTCCACGGGGAAAAGCGTGGGAAACGCTCTGGTGAACAAGCCGTATGACAACAACCCGACAGGTTGTTACTCTCGCTAGTTGCGGGCCCTCTCCCGATTAAAAAAGGGATTGGGTCAAAATATTTTTGGGGCGGAGTTTCCCCTCAATTAAACGCGCATGATTGGACCCAGGTAGAGGTCTCTTCTCCCCAAGGATGAGAGCGAGAAGACACGAGGGGGATTTAAGCGCAGGATTTTGCCCTGCTAGGCAGACTAGTCGCTGACCAAGATGGTGTAGAAACAGATCAACAAGCATCTCTTCTAGAAGTTTTTAGTGTGGCTCTGTATCGGCTGGCCACCTAAACTAAGCCGTTCGTCTAGTTGTGACGCGATATTAACGTCTGCAACGCCGACATCGGGACTTCGCCTCGAGTTAGCTCAACCTGCTCGAAGTCACCTGCAAACACTAGCCTCCCGGAGCCACTAGCGTTGCAACACCGCCGACATCGCAGTCGTGCCAGAACTCTCTTCGTCTTCTCGCATCCGATCGTCGGGGACACAACGCTGCCGGTCATCACACGTATGCCTTCACCTGTTTATATCTTCGAACTTTCTCCTCCGTCGTTCTATTCTTGTTAGTTTGTGTAGTTTGTAATACTTCCCTCGCGTAAGCTGATTTATTGTTTTTATATGTTTTTTAGTTGTATCAAGTGTTGATGTATTTTGTTAGTTGTATGGAAGTGTTGTACTAGATCCCGTGTGCTTCAATATCGAAAGAGTAAAGTTTGTTTTGTTTTCTTACGTCTCTGATCTCTTCACTGTCTCTGCTTGCGTACGGAACGAACCAACCTGCTGTCATTCCCGTCGCCGACTTCGCGCTGGCGACGCTAGAGCGGCAGCTTGTAACAAAACTGGCGTCCGCGAAACAGGACGTTCTGTACAAGAGTAAGACAGTGAGGGGTGAACGAGAGCCGCGTGGACAGCGTGGTGATAGAGCCGCACAGTTGAAGCGGTTGCATCCTGCATATGATTGCGCTGTTTTTATAGGGGCATTATAGTGACAGTTTGCAGTATGGAGTGTATGGATTTGAATAAGTGGATCACGCACGGTAAACAGTTAGGCTTCGAGGGCGCCGAACTGAGACAATGGGTTAAGGAGCAGCAGGAACAGGCGTTAGCCAGAGAAGAGCGGGCACTGGCCCGGGAGGAAAAAGAAAGGGAGAGAGAACGCGAAGAAAAGGAGAGAGAACGCGTTGAAAGGGAGAAAGAACGAGAACCGGCAAGGGAAGCGGCTAGGGAAGCCGGAGAACGGGAAGTGCAGTTACTGCAATTAAAGATTCGCCTCAATGAGTGTAGCAGTGGGAGCAGATCCAGCAGTGAGCACGGCGATGCCGGGGAGGAGCCGAGTTTGAGAATACACGCAGGTAGACTGCTCGTCACCTTTGACGAAGGAAGGGACGACTTAGATGCGTTTATACGCCGGTTTGAGAGCATCTATAGAGGGCAAAAGTGGCCTGAAAGCCAATGGGTGACGGCGCTTTCGACATGTCTTACAGGAGAGGCGCTAAGTGTTTATGGCAGGCTACCGCCTGCAGATGCAGCGGACTACACCAAGGTTAAAACCGCCCTCTTGAAGCGCTTTCGCTTCACGGCGGATGGGTTCCGAGACAAGTTTAATGAGGAGAGGCCAGTAGGGGGTGAAACAGCAACACAGTACGCGGCCCGCTTAAGACATTACTTCGATAGATGGGTTGAGCTGTCCAAAACTGAGACAGAATTCGAGTCCCTCCGAGCATTGTTGATTAGAGAGAGGTTTTTGCATGGATGTGGTTCGAACCTGGCATTATATTTGAAAGAAAGGAGGGCGGAATCCCTAGAAGACATGCTTGAGCTGGCAGACCAGTTTTTGGAAGCTCAGGGTGGAGCAAGCCTAGCGAAAACAAAGAAAGGTGGTCCCATAACGGACGAAAAGGGGAAATACGAAAAAGGAGGCAACAGCCAATCACCACTACCACGGTGCTATATTTGCAATCATGGGAATCACCCACCGCACTTGTGTCGACCAGACCTGCCGCTAATGTATCCATCGTCTGCTTCAAGTGTGGGAAAAAAGGACATAGGGCAAACGACTGCCGGTCAGGAGCAAATAACTCACTCCAGGCATCCGTCGTCTACGCACCAAGGCAAACGCGTGAGGATCCTATATGCGACGGGTATGTCGAGCTTAGGAATGGCGAAAAAGTCCCCGTCGTCAACGCCGAAAGGGTTACACCGCCGAAAAATCTGGCCGAGAACCTACCAATGGCCACAGGGACCCTCCGAGGCACAGGCATATCAGTGTTGCGGGATACGGGGTGCAACACAGTAATCGTGCGGAGGAAGTTGGTGAAGGAAGACGAGCTGACAGGTACAAGCAGACTCGTCTACTTAGTTGACGGAACAGCAAGGATGCTGCCCGAAGCACGGATTGAGGTTGACACCCCCTACTTTACTGGCAATCTGACAGCACTATGTCTGCAAGATCCACTGTATGACCTCATTCTGGGCAATATCGATGGCGTAAGACCTCCTAATGATCCCAGAAAGGAGACTGAAAAACCTGTCGCGACAAAGGAGTTGAACGAAGAGCCTGTGGCAGCAGCTATCACCCGTTCCCAAGCACATGCACAGCCGGAAAAATTTGCCAAGTTTCGTACGCCTGGGACCACGGCGGGGTTGCCGGGAGATAACTATGGCTGCGAGCAGAAGGGAGATGCGACACTCAAACAGTGTTTTGAGAAGATCGGCAGGAAGCAAACATGCCGAAATGAGAAGGGAAGCATAGAGTACAGACAAGAACGGGGACTGCTGTACCGACAGTACACAGAGGCCAACGGACGGCTTCTACGCCAATTAGTCGTTCCGCACTGCCACCGAGAAGCTGTGCTTAAAACAGCACACGATGGTATAATGGCAGGACACTTGGGCACGCAGAAAACCAAGGACCGGATCTCGGAGGAGTTCTTTTGGCCAGGCATCACAGCTGACGTAAAAAGGTTCGTCGCCTCATGTGACATTTGTCAGCGCACCGTACCAAAGGGCCGTGTACCACATGTTCCACTGGGGAGGGCGTCCATAATCGACACCCCGTTCAAGTGAGTGGCGATCGATATAGTGGGACCGATTCACCCGCCCTCAAAGCATGGGAACCGATACATTTTGACTTTAATGGATTATGCCACCCGGTATCCAGATGCAGTGGCGCTCCCGAGTATCTAAACTGAGCGAGTTGCCGAAGCCCTGGTCGAGATGTTCTCCCGATTTGGCGTCCCCCGCGAGGTACTGAGCGACCGTGGCACGAACTTCACATCGGACCTGATGAAGGAAGTAGCGCGGCTCCTTTCCGTGCGCCAGCTCCACACCACCCCATATCACCCCATGGCGAATGGCTTGGTGGAAAAATTCAACGGCACCTTGAAATTAATGTTGAAGCGCATGTGCGCCGAAAAACCGAGAGATTGGGACCGCTACCTGGCACCTCTCCTGTTTGCCTATAGGGAGGTTCCGCAGGCCAGTATGGGGTTTTCACCCTTCGAGCTTCTCTACGGCCGCCATGTCAGGGGACCCTTGGCGATATTGAAGGAGCTGCGGACGAACGCCGACTTGACTGAAGAAGCTAAGACGACGTACCAGCATGTCTTCGACCTTCGGAACTGTTTGGAAGAAACGTGCCGCCTGGCACACGAGGAGTTGGAAAAAGCTGGAGCACGGTACACGAAGCTGTACAATCGAAAGGCGAAGGAGCGGAGTTTCAACCCCGCAGACAAGGTACTGATTTTACTTCCAACCGACACGAATAAGCTGCTGCTGCAATGGAAGGGCCCTTTTGAAGTCCGGGAAAAGAAAGGTGAAGCTGACTACGTCGTAGACACGGCTGGTGGCAGAAAAATCTTCCACGCCAACTTACTCAAAAGATACGAGGAGAGGGACAGCCCCTCCACCAAGGTGTGCAACGTGACATTTGGCGTTGTGGAATCGAGCGAGGACGAGAATATTCCAACCCCTGACTGGCTGAAAGTAGAAGGGGAAGAGGACGTGAAGCTCTCCGATAAACTGGACGCTCAGTAGATCGGACAGCTGCAAAGAATTGTCAGGGAACACGCTCGTATTTTCTCGGATGTCCCGGGCAAAACTGACTGGGTCCACTGCAACCTCGAACTCACCACGAGTAACCCCATCCACGTGAAACAATACCCTCTTCCCTTTGCAACGCGGGAAGGTGTAGAGAAAGAGGTGCGGGAGATGGAGAAGCTCGGCATCATTGAGAAATCAGAGTCCCCTTATAATTTGCCAGTCATTTTGGTAAAGAAACCCGACGGGACAAATCGACTGTGTATCGATTTTCGACGCCTGAACAACGTTTTGGAGGCCGACTCCGAACCTATGACAAGAACTGACGCGGTTTTTGCTACAGTGGGAAAAAAGAAGCATTTCTCGAAGCTCGACTTCGTGAAGGGCTATTGGCAGATCCCGCTGACCGAAGAGTCCAAAGCGAAGACGGCCTTCTCGACGACATCGGGACTACATCAGTTCCGCTTCATGCCATTCGGCATCAAGACAGCGCCTGCTGTATTTGCTAAGTTGATGCGGAAGGTTGCAGAAGGTATACCCGGTGTGTACCACTACTACGATGATGTACTGGTAGCCACCGAGACATGGGAAGAGCACCTGAGGTCCCTGGAACTGCTTTTTGAGCACATACAGAGGGCCGGGCTTACAGTGCGCCCCAGTAAATGCGAACTTGGTGTAGAAGAAATCGACTTCTTGGGACACCGAGTTGGCAGGGGCAGATTGCAACCACTGGGGAAAACACTCGACAAGATCGAAGCTGCACCACGTCCTTCAACCAAGCGACAAGTGCGCGCTTTCCTCGGTTTGACCGGGTACTATCGGGAATTTATCCCGAATTACGCAGAAGTCAGCGCTCCCCTTACAGATTTAACTCGGAAGGGCGAAGCTAACTCGGCGAAATGGACAGCAGCCCACGAGGAGGCTTTTCAAAGTCTCAAACAACATGTCTCGACGGAGCCGATACTACGGCTACCAGATTTGCACCAACCATTCGTACTTCGAACAGACGCATCGGACACAAGTCTCGGAGCCGTGCTCATGCAGGCCCACGAAGGCAAGCTCCACCCCACAGCTTATTCCAGCCGAAAGCTACTTCCACGGGAGGCTTCCTATAGTACCATCGAACGCGAATGTCTCGCGTTGGTATGGGGAATTCAGAAATTCCCTATGTACTTATATGGAGTACATTTTTGTGTCCAGACAGACCACCAGCCTCTGAGTTATATCCAACGGGCGAAACAGCTGAACGCTTGAGTACTTCGATGGAGTTTACTACTCCAAGAGTACCAGTTCACCATTACGCATATTAAGGGTAGCGAAAACGTGGGAGCCGATTACTTGGGCCGAATATAGTTCTTGAGGGTTATGAGCATGTTTTTTTTTCTCCTTCCGTCGGTTGTTTTCTGTTTGTATGTACGTATTTCATTGTATAAGAAGTGTATTTTGAGTTATTTTCTTTTTGCTTGGTGCATTGGTTGTTTTTACTTGTTGTAATGCACATTGAAGGATTGCACTACAGTTGAGGAGCGCACCTGTTCCGTTTTATTTCGTAGTATACATTCGTGCAGTGTATTCTGTATTGATGGCTGCCGTACACGGCTATTTCCCCTTCTTGTTTGTATGGCGCATTGATATTGTTGCGTGTAAATGAAGCTGGTACTCTAACAATTGTTTGTTTTTCCTTTTTACTTTGATGCACTCTGCCTATTTATGTTGAGTATGAGAGGGACAGTCCTCATGCCTCCCCTGTGTGTAGTGTTTTGTTCCTTGTTGTCGAAAAAATTCCCCTCCGTGTGAACAAATGTTATGAATAACATTCTGAAAGTGGGGGGCAATGTCACGGACGGCCATTTTTGGCGACACCGCGTCACGGCCAATAACGGGCGCCGTACTCCCCGACTGACCGTGAGAAACGGCGGCGCATGAAAGGGAGCCGAGAAGTGCAAAATGGGGTGCTCTTCTTAGAACGTTGCCGCCGACGGTTAATCCTTTTGTAACTGTGGCGGCGTCTGCAAGGTCGTAGAAGGCCGCGGTATACCCCGAACAAGGATTAGACTACGAGAAGCCCCGGCTGAGAGCTAAATGGTTGACCGTTCCCATGGGGAAAAGCGTGGGAAACGCTCTGGTGGACAAGCCGTATGACAACAACCCGACAGGTTGTTACTCTCGCTAGTTGCGGGCCCTCTCCCAATTGAAAAAGGGGTGGGGTCAAAATATTTTGGGGCGGAGTTTCCCCTCAATTAAACACGCATGATTGGACCCAGGTAGAGGTCTCTTGTCCCCAAGGAAGAGAGCGAGGAGACACGAGGGGGATTTAAGCGCAGGATTTTGCCCTGCTAGGAAGACTAGTCGCTGACCAAGATGGTGTATAAACAGATAAACAAGCATCTCTTCTAGAAGTTTTTAGTGTGGCTCTGTATCGGCTGGCCACCTAAACTTAGCCGTTCGACTAGTTGTGACGCGATATTAACGTCTGCAACGTAAACATCGGGACTTCACCTCGAGTTAGCTCAACCTGCCCGAGGTCACCTGCAAGCACTAGCCTCCCGGAGCCACCAGCGTAGCAACACCGCCGACATAGCAGTCGTGCCAGAACTCTCTTCGACTTCTCGCATCCGATCGTCGGGGACACAACGCTGCCGGTCATCACACGTATGCCTTCACCTGTTTATATCTTCGAACTTTCTCCTCCATAGTTCTATAGTTGTTAGTTTGTGTAGTTTGTAATAGTTCTCTCTCGTAAGCTGATTTATTGTTTCTGTTATATATTTCTTTAGTTGTATCAAGTGTCGATGTATCTTGTTAGTTGTATTGAAGTATTGTATTAGATCCCGTGTGCTGCAATATCACTAGAGTAAAGTTTGTTTTGTTTTCTCACGTCTCTGATCTCTTCACTGTCTCTGCTTGCGTACGGAACGAACCAACGGGCTGTCATTCCCGTCGCCGACTTCGCGCTGGCGACGCTAGAGTGGCAGCTTGTAACAGTAACCGTATTGGTTTTTGCAGTGCTCGAAGGAGCGGACGAAAAAACTGGTTCCGGAAGATTTGCTGGACGGGAATTGCATACGGACTGACAATGTCCAATTTTTCCGCGCGCAAGACCAGTGCGGTTTCTCGCGGGACACTGCGCAAAATTGGCTAAATGCCGAGCCGATCCACAACGAAAGCAATGCGCGGTTGCGCTTGGAGGAGAAAATTGCGAACGCTAGTTAGGAGCTCAGTGCTGTTCCTGAAAACCAGAATTTGGCGGAATGGGGTCGCCATATTGTCGGCTTCCTCGCCCCCGTGACGCACAGGGGCCGCCATGTTGGCCGCCGCGCCGAGATGAAGATGAAGGGCCGCCATGTTGACGCGTCCCGTGAAACGAAGAGCCACCGCCTTGGCCCCCCGCAGCAGAAAGTTGCTGCACTGAATGCGGAGCGAATCGCTCCAACTGGGAGCGAATAAGCTCGTCCTCTCGCGCAATCGAGAGGGCTTCGGATAATGAAGTCGAGGAGCCCTTTTAAAGCATGCGGCAGCGGACGTTTTGCGAGGCTACCCCAGTGAAAAGCTGATGGCGGATCATATCGTCCTCGAGCGCGCCGAAGCCGCACGACGCGGCGAGCGTTCGAAGAGAAGTAATGAACTCGGCGACTGGCTCACCAGGCAATTGTCGCCTTTCTTGGAATTTCACGCGTGCGAGATAATCGCACGAAACATCTTTAAAATGCACATCGAAAAGAGCAACAGCATTCTTGAAGGCATCGCCCGGCGCTGGCGTCGGCGACGCGTTGGTGGCTTCCAAAGTATAGAAGAGCTTTAACCCGGCAGGGCCCAACGCGTTGACCAGCAGAGCCTTGCGACGCTCGGGCTTGCTGGCGTCCTCCCCGACCGCGTCTGCGTAGGCCTGAAACACCAATTTCCAGTCCGCCCACAAAAGTGGCGAATATCCGGGCGAATGAAGAAATAGGGGAGGTGGAATAGGAGACGCCATTTCAAGCAAGAAGAATGGTGAGGTGCAGACGAGAAGATATTGACGCCAGTATGCTGTTTGAAGAAGACGACAGAGGCGGCGTAGCTGAATGAAGAAGAAATGAAGCGACGCAGCACGCAGTAGCCACCTTGCCGGGCACGAAGACCGTCTAGGGTTAGCAGGGTAGGTACGTTAGAAGGAAGAAAAAGACGAACACGGAGAACGAAATGGGTTCTTACAGGTCCTCGTCACCATTGCTGTGTTGGGGGCTGGCTGGTCCCGACGAAGCAGAAGAAGAAGAAGACGGCCGACGGAGACGTACGCGGCCGGCGGGGACACCGACCAGCCCAAACACGCGGGTTGGCGCGAAGTGCCGAAAGAAAGCACAACAACCGCACTCCACGGTTACCCAACACATACTTTTTATTTTACAGTCGCCTTGAAATCCTCGATGCCAGAGCGGCGCCCCCTGGCCTCCTCACATGTCAATCCGAAACCGAAAACCCAGAACACAACAATTTGTATAATATTGCACTGATGCGAGTGATCCTATATATTGTTGATTGTTCTCGCTCAGTGTCGGCATGGTCAGGATCGAATTCTTGGCAGCCGCCTTCTATCCGAATCTCAGTGGAAATGTTCGATCTCAGTGAGCAAGTACCTGACTGATGTTTGTAGTGTAGAGAAATATTATTTTTATCTGTGCTGCAGTTTATTCAGCAATCTCACTTCTGGCTAAAAAACTGAAGACATGGCAAGTTGCGATGGGGTATAAATATACAAGAAGCATGAACTGGAGACCAATACACATCGTAAGGAAACATGACATAAATATCTCTCTCTTTAAACATCATCCTGGTCATCATGGGAATCGGGCTTTACGACTTCATCAGTACTCGTACATGTCTACAAATCTGGCTGCTTCTGCCAATATGCCAACTGCCTTTCTTTCCTCCCCGTATATCTACCAGAAACTGCGCCGCGTGATGCCAGTTTGTGTGCATGCCATATCTGAACTCATCGACATTGGTGCTGAACAGTGCTATGGCTTGACTCTCTGCAAGACTATTGACCGGTTAAACTCAACGATTTGAGATGCCTCCCTGTGCCTTTGATCAGAGCCTGCTTTGTCACAGTTTACTGCTTGACAGTCTTGCCTCTTGCTCGATTCTGGCACACCTTCCAACTGTTCCCCCTCAGCTTCACTATTTGCTAATAACACGAAACGTTGCGTTTTTTTGTACATCTTCAGTTCTAATGGTCAGTGCATCGTTAGGTGACCTTGCACAACCCTTGTCAGTGCTGGAAAAAGTTAACGTTCCCATTTTCTAGCCATTCCCAGATGAAGCAAAAGCCTATCAAGAGTACCCTCAACTCGCTGGCCCATCTCGTATGTCTTCCTTAGCAAATAGATTTATTGCCATTGCCAGAAACTATGGTCTGCAATTATTTGATCACTTGAAACAAGCTGTGTGACCGTTGCAATTCACACCTCCTGCTTCAAATCATCTCCTGAAACATCGGGCAACATGCCGGAAGACCATCATCTTGTTTTCCGCAGTAAACATTTTGGCTCAAAGGTTGATGGGCGATGTCATCACCATGGGGAAGTCTATGATGAATCCATTCCTTCTCCCAATAGACAGGCATGGGAGGCAGCCTTACTCTTCATTACTCCCTTTGAACACTCGTGAAATTTAAATATGTTTAATGATTATACCCATACACATTTATGTATGTTGCTCTTGTACATGGGACTCATTTTTTTTTCATTGGCCCCACAACTAGCCTTTAGGTACGGGTCCAATCAGTTTTGGTGTTTCTGTAATTTACGTCTGGAAATAAATAATTTAAATTGAGTCACTCGAAGCGAAGGGCTCTAGTGCAGAAGATGCGGGTATCAGCCCTATTCAACGGTGTCCCGAAGTAAGGACTCCCACTTTGTAAATGCTCATTTTGCGCCTGCAAACTGTCATTGCAGGGCTCTTTAGCTTATCTCACCTAACTGGCTGCAGCCATGCAATTTAGCAATCCTGCAAGAGCCGGGACAGAGAAAAATACAGTAGGAGGGTGGGAGAGGCACGAACAATGCAAGTTAGCGGTGTCATTCGAAAGACATCTACCATATGCAATGTAGGGGCCATCTCTGAAATGGATGTCGTCTTGTCAATCAATAAACATATCAATACAAGTCTACAGAACACATACATTCTGGGGACACCGATTCTGAAATATGCATTTATTTTTCATGGTTATGTTTCAACACATAGTAACCTCATGGGGTGCCTCACGGGAAAAAAATGCTTGAGACCAGCCATGGCAGTGTATCACACCTGAATCAATGGAGCTTTATCTTATTACTCCCAATAAGTGAGAAAAAATGCAGGTACCATTTAGTGGTGATACAACTTTATTCCTTGTGAAGCACAAACTAAAGACCAAAGCTCTGTACATATTGACTTGATACCTCACAACGTTTAGTTTGCCACGGGAGCAGAGTTGCCTTTACTGGTGTGGAGGTAATCCTCAATGCTGATAGCAACTTTTCATTAATGGATGAGGAGAACAGTTATTCACTCGAGTAGGTACTACCAAACAGTTGATGGACCTGTCAGCCTGTCGACTTGGCACGAGGCTGCTAGCTAAAGGTCTGCTCGCCTCGGTTTGAGACCCCTGCTTCATTGAATAAGAGTTTTTCATGCTTACATGTAAACTATGAACCGACCGTGGTAGGCAGTTTGGTATATCAGTGACATTCCAAAGTCTTCTGCCTGACAATAAAAGCTCACCGCTGCTTATCCACAAACAAGTGTGACTTGAAAGAACTGAACGAAAACCATGACTGTGACACACCATTATTAGAATACTCCACTGTGTTTTGTGACACTTGCATATAACATGTCTTTACATGAGACAGGAGAACATTTCCATTTGCTTCTGTTAATTGGCTGAAATCCAAATTCGCCTATGGACACACTAATAGTTCGATTTGCCTGCCACTCATTACGCTCAAGAGTGCGCTCGGGTGCCTGTGCAAACCATACACATGAAGTTGTGCATGCACTATCTTTTCGTTGTCCCAAGTGAAGTGCCAGTTTCATCATAGCTGCCACAGAAACGCCAGCTCTCCTCTTGATTGATATTTGGGGCTTAACGTCCCAAAACCACCATGTGATTATGAGAGATGCCGTAGTGGAGGGCTCCGGAAATTTCGACCTCTTGGGGTTCTTTAACGTGCACCCAAATCTGAGCACACGGGCCTACAACATTTCCGCCTCCATCGGAAATGCAGCCGCCGCAGCCGGGATGCCAGCTCTCCTCTTGGATCTATAGTCTTTCTCTGATCACCAGTATGCACTGTCAGACTCTGAGAAGCTGGTGTCCTCATACACCAGTTTTCTCCACTGACTGTGCACCACACTAACATCGTTTGTGTTGTCTTTAAACACTATCATGTACCGATGCCAGCTATCCATAAGAATTTCTTCAGTCTTTGTTTGGGTGCACGAAGTCGGTGCCTTCATTGCTGTAGGTATGTGTCAATTTAACGTGCGGATGAAGACGACGAGCTACCACCTGGTTTGCTTTTTTTGTTGCAATGGGTCTGTCTGCAAAGCCTTGGGGTAAATATTGACATAACTGCACCTACAGCTGTGCAAATATCAAGTTTCGAATTCTTTTGCAAAATGCAAAGCAAATTTGAAAAATAAAGCTTGAGTGATTGCAAATAGAATAGAATATTTTTGGAATAGCTGTTGAACATTTGTTTAATATTTTTTCTAATTCTTCGAAGTGAAATTACAGGAAAAAAAGCTGCAGAGGATCGCCACGTGATAGGAACATGGAAGTGTTTCTGTTGGCTACGTTGGTGAAGTGCTACATGGATGGTGTTCCCTAGTTGATTATCAAGGATGAAATGCAGAGGCCGAATTGTATTCACACAATTTGGTGCAACCAATTTGGCGTCACAACACTTTACATGTGATAGGCAGAGACGCTATTTCCTCCACCTCTCCTCTTCCTAGTTCTGTGAAGGCCCAACTCATTTGGCAGACAAGGGTGCGCTTCCTGCAAATTTTGGGGCTCCTAATCTGCCTCATAGACAATGTTGAATGGCCATCCGTTATTTCGGGTGCTAAAATTTCAATCTTCGGCGTCCAATGTTTCGAACTTTCAGGCCAAATTTCAGGTCCAAAATGGCATTATTTGAACCCCCTGCTCTGTTTCGTCTATCTTCTTGTTGCAGCCAGGCTTTTTTTTTTCAGCTAGTAACTTAGCGACCAAAGCAGAGTCTGATAGGCAGCTTTGGCGCTTTGGCACAATGCAAGAATGTAATGGGGTGAAGCGTAAGAAAAAATTTGAAGGGGCCACTGTTTATCGGTCGTTGACTGTACTTGTGTTCAGGAAGTTGGAATGCTTCAAGTAGTTTAATTCCAGTGCGAATCAAATTGAATAGCAAACGTAAAAAAATATTCTAATATTTGCACACCCCTAGTATAAACCTATTTCTCAACATCTCCTTAAAACACTATTGTAAAGGGAGTAAACATTTTACAGGATGTTTCAGGGGACAATTCACAAGAAGTAAGTCCTTGTTGGCTATATTATTCCTTCATTAATCTTGTTGCTATGAAAGAGGCATAAAACTCTTATGTTAATAACATCAGGTATGCCAGCCACCAGCAAAACTTGCAACAGCTTCTTTGGAGCTATAAAATTAACAGCGAAACATAGATTATAAGGACAAACTGGTGGCATGTTTCGAACCTATGTCTCGATCCTTTATAGCAACAAGCTAATAAGCTTGTCGAATGCTTTGACAAAGTTACCAAATATATCCAGCTTGCAATTTCAGAAGTCAGGTACAATATTTGAGTATTCCACGATATTTACTGCTCTACATAATTACTTTCTTAGGAAACAAAGATGACAAGTAGCATGGCGATTGGCATCCACTTACACAATGGGCATCATTGTTTCATACGGGCTTTTTGGCATAGCATTTTTGAATAATGTTGTAGTGTATATGCACAAGCAAGGCACACACAACACTACACCTCCACAAGAATTCGTTGGAAGTGCAAAACTGTTTGTTGTCCCTATTATATGCCTTGCAGTATTAAACAAAAGAGACCACTGTTTCTGCACAGTTGTGACGAAAAAGCAGTTTTAGAGCAAAAATTTTTGGTCGTTATGTCCTTTTGTTCATAAATGCTCATGCTTTTTTTCTGTTTTCAATATTTAAGTGAATTCTGCAGTCTCCTAAAGGGGTCTGCAACACTTTTTCAAGTATTTGTTGAATGACTTTTTTAAAACAGTTTAACTCTGATGAATCCGCTTTTGCAATAATTTATAGATTGTTAAGAACGAGTGGAGTTGCAGGAATTTGCCACAGACTTTTTCCCTCTCTTTGCACGAGTGAGCCTGCTGAAAGCTTTGCAAGGAAGGATGACAGGGCAAGCAGCTACTACATCAGTTTGTCACTCCATCATTACATTGAGCATTTTCTTTTATTGGTTCTTTGCATGTGCCTTGCTTTGATTGTAATCAGGGGTGTACAGTGTAGGCATGGCAGCCATGATAACTCAGTGGCTATGAACGTTTGATTATGGCATGATTTGTCACCAGAAGACTGAGCAATTTCTAGCTGCATTCGATAATGAATTCTAATTTATGAGTAGTGCGCTGTGCTATAATGTTTGGCTGATGTTTCAGGTGCCTCAACTACCAATCAAAAGCACTTTTTTACCATGCTCTAAATGTTGCAGGGCCTCTTTACAACTGCTTACTTCATTGACTAACGACATTAAGCCAAAAACCTAAAAATATCTAGTGTTTATTAAGCAAAGAGTGCAATTATTTACTCATGATGTGAGCTTTTCCTGTTGAAAAAGACATGGTGACTTTATTAACTTGCAATATCCCATTCTGCAAAAAAGCGTGAATCTTTGTCCAAGGCATCTGTGTGCGAAATTCCTGTATCTGCAACAATCTACGCTAGGTCCTTGGAGGATTCATTGAGGAAAATATGTTGCTTGCTTCACCTCTATAGGCCAAAGCAGGCACTGTCTGAATGACAAAGAAAAGACAATACGTCAATATTATGGGAAGCAAAAAGTAATATATGCACATAGCCATAATGATTTTATGAAAACTCTAAATTATATTCAAAAGAAACCGAAAGTAAAAGAAAATCACGAACAAGAGAGAAAACTAGGTTACCTTTAACTATTATTTCTAAGCGTAAATTAACAGTCATCTGAAGTAGCATAACAATCTTTTGAAGCAGTTTTAACACATGCTCTAACAAATTTACTTTATGCACAAATACACACACAATTACTCGGGATACATCCGTACTTCTTCCTTAGTGTGTGGTAGGAGACTGGATGCTTTGCTGGTTAACCTTTATGAGTTTCACGTAGCCTTTATCTCCCTATAGAATATTAAATAGCCCAGAAGATTAAATTAGGTTATTGCTCTTCGTTTTTCTGTGGAATGTACTAAGTTTCTGTAGTTGCAGTACAGGAAGCAAAAGCTGTGTAAATTTTCTATGCATGGTGTTCAGAATCACAAACAACGTAGGTCTTCACTGCTTGGTGAAGTGGCTGTTGTTGTGCTTAATGGAGAGACCTCATAGAGATGCTGTTGTGGTTCATTGTTGGTTAATAAAATACAGGCTTTGTTCTTGAGCACAAAATCAAGGGCTTCATAAATTTTGGAATAATGGAAGGCTTTGTATTTAACATCGAAGAATTTCAAACACACACTGTTGCTGCTGTCAAGGAAAACAAGAGTGAAATACCGGAATTCTGGTACACCATACTTTCTTTACAAAATCCCACAGTCCACTGCAGCACATGAAATTTTTAATAAAGTGTGGTGTTCTTGTGTTCATTCATTTAGTCCCCTTGCTTTATACTTTAGATGTGAAGCATTTCTTAGTGAACTTCGGCGACTTCGATTATATGCATCAATATATCTAGCTAGCCTGCTACGACTTTGTGCTCTCCTGCCCGTTTCATTTATGGGATTTATGCCAAAATTGACATGGCATAATGTGACAGCATTACAAACATAAATGACTGGTTGTAACACGCATGTCATGTAACAGTCATGATGTATATGACATCTTCTCTGGGTGCTCGTGGCCGATTAACTGAGTGTGTATATACGAAAATTTGTATGGCTAGGCACTTCTGTATGACGAACATTAATGACAGGTGGTAACATGAAAGCCGTGACATGCATGACCTCTATACGTCACTTGTGGTGTGCTCGCGGCCGTTTAACTTGCTTGATAGACACCAGCAATGGAATTGCATGACATGGCTGAACGATGAACATAAATGATTGGTGGTAATATGACAATCATGACATGCATGTGACGTACGGCACGATTTACGTACATGCCACACTCATGGCATGCTTGCGGCTGGTTCACCAGCTTCAGATAAACCCAAATTGGCATAGCGTGGCATACCTATTTTAATAACATCAATGATAGGCCCTAACATGGATCGTGACATGAATGTCACGAACGGCATGATTTACACCCCACGCTTGTGGTGGGCTTGTGACCGTTTTGCAACCTTGATATACACTAAAATTGGTATTGTATGGCGTGACTGTAGGACGAACATAAATTACAGGCGCTAAAAAGCAAATCATGCCATGTATGTTATAGACAGCATAATTTACATGACACGGTTTTGGCACGCTGTAGGCCATTTTGTTAACTAGTCACGTTCCAAAGTTGGTGTGGTGGTGGTGGTAGTGGTTAGAAGATGAGAAAAGGCACCTAATTTCTGCAACCCGGTCGGGAGCCCGGCGCAGTGCCTGATTGGTGTGGCACACCATTGCTTATCATATAGTGATGATCATATAGTGATCCTTATCATATAGTGATGCTTATCATATAGTGATAAGTCATATAGTGACTTGTCATTTATGCTTATCATATAGTGATGGTGTGCCACACCATTGTTGTGGCACACCATCACTATGTGATAAGCATAAATTACAAGTCATGTATTCTCTCTCACACACACGTACATACTTACACACACACACACACACACACACACACACACATTATATATTGTCGCGGGTTATAAATTACAGGTCGTTTATTTAAAAACACGGCAAGTGGAACTTGGAGAGACGCTCTCAGAGAAGGCCGCTAAGATTGTCGTCTTCTTCACTCGCCTGCGCTGCGCCTCTCGAGCGAACCCGCGTTCTTCGTTGTCGTCGCTATCTCGCCGCTAAATGCAGCTATGCACGGGGCATTACCCTCCCGCCAGAGTGAGCGTCGTCCCGATGCTCAACAGGTAGAGATGCGGCCAGCGGGTGTTAACATTACTGAGAGTGGTAAAGTTTCATGCGGACCACGTGCACCGTCTCAGGCAGATGCTGGCGACGTTTCGAACAGGAGGAGGCGTCGGGCACGACTTCGTACGTCACGTCGCTAAGACGGCGCAAAACCTTGTAGGGTCCGAAGTATCGGCGTAGGAGTTTCTCTGAGAGGCCTCGTCGTCGTACCGAAAACCAAACCCAGACTCTATCTCCAGGTTGATAAATGGCGAATGGATGGAGAAGGTTGTACCGTTGGGCGTCAAGTTGCTGCTGGTTCATTATTCTGACGCTGGCAAGCTGCCTTGTTCCTCGGCGCGCTCAGTGAAGTCTGCGGCGTCTGTCTCTGAATCATTGCAATCGTAAGGCAGCATGGCTTCAAGCATTGTTGTAACTTCTCTGCCATGAATTATTGCGAACGGCGTCATTTTTGTTGTTTCCTGGCGCGCCGTATTATACGCGAATGTGATGTACGGCAATATTCGGTCCCAATTTTTGTGTTTCACATCGACGTACATGCAAAGCATGTCAGCGATTGCCTAGTTAAGTCGTTCTGTAAGCTCATTCGTTTGTGGATGGTAAGCTGTCGTCTTCCTATGCGCTGTGTCACTGAGCGTAAGCAGAGTGCGCAAAAGCTCGGCTGTAAACGTGGTACCTTTGTCTGTTATGACGACAGCTGGAGCACCATGTCTCAGGTCAATGTTCTCAATGAAGAACTGGGCCGCTTTAGCTGCAATGCCACTCGCGATTGCCTTGCTCTCCGCGTATCGGGTGAGGTAGCCCGTCACCACTATAACCCATTTGTTGCCACTGTCCGATGTTGGGAATGGGCCCAGCATATCCATTCCGATTTGAGAAAACGGGGTTTCTGGCACGGGCACAGGATGTAATAGCCCAGCGGGTTCGACAGGTGGTACCTTGCGCCGCTGACAGTCAATGCATGTTCGGACGTAATGTTTCACCTCTGCTGCGATTCTTGGCCAGTAATATTTTTCTTTGATGCGTGTCAGTGTTCTTGTGAAACCAAGGTGGCCCGCGGTGGCTTCGTCATGACAGGCTTGTAAAATTTCGCTGCGGAGAGCTCCAGGAACTACCAGCACATAGCTCCTACCTGTTGATGAAAAATTCTTTTCTTACAGAATTCCGTCTCGTAAACAGAATGATTATAAGTTCTTCGAAAACACTCTTGGTGCATTGGCGGCTCGTCCGTTCGAGAATTCTACAAGCGAGTTGAGCTCCCAATCATCTTGTTGTTGCCGAGAAATGATAGCTGCATCAACAACTCCTAAAAAAACCTGTGAATTCATCATCCTCTATAGCCGGTGACTCAATCGGTGACCTTGACAAACAGTCGGCGTCTAAGTGCTGCCTTCCGGATTTGTAAACTACGGCCATGTCGTACTCTTGGAGCCGTAAACTTCATTGTGCTAAACGTCCAGATGGGTCTTTCATGTTGGTCAACCAACAAAGAGAGTGGTGGTCGCTTACGACTTGGAAAGCGCGGCCATATAAGTGCGGGCGGAACTTCGCAACTGCCCAAGTGACAGCCAGATACTCCTTCTCCGTTGTTGAGTAGTTGGACTGGGCACGTGTCAACGTTCTGCTAGCGTAGGCAACCACTCTCTCCACCCCATCTTGGCATTGGACAAGAACAGCACCTAGGCCCACCTTGCTGGCGTCTGTATGGATGGCTGAAGGTGCATTCTCGTCGAAGTGAGTGAGGACAGGTAGAATTTGTAGACGCTGTCGCAGCTTGTTGAAGGAAGCTTAATTATTGCTCTTCACCCCATACAAATGCAACGTCTTCCCTTGTAAGGCGGGTGAGTGGAGAGGCGATGTGTGCAAAGCCTGCTATAAATCGCCGGTAGTAGGCGCAGAGACCCAGAAAACGCCTGACCACCTTCTTATCGACAGGCCTTGCGAACTTTGCGACGGCTGCCGTTTCATCTGGGTCATGCTTCACACCTTCGCGACTGATCGCGTATCCCAGGAACTGGAGTTCTTCAAAGGCGAAGTGGCATTTTTCTGGTTTGAGTGTGAGTCCAGCGGACCGTATGGCTTGAAGGACTGACAGTAATCGCTTTAGATGCTCTTCAAACGTGGCCACAAAAACGATCACGTCGTCGAGGTACACAAGGCATGTTTTCCATTTCAGGCCGGACAAAATGGTATCCATTAGTCTCTGAAACGTGGCTGGGGCTGAGGATAGACCGAAAGGGAGGACTTTGAATTCATAAAGCCCGTCTGGCGTCATGAAGGCGGTCTTTTCTCGGTCACGCTCATCTACTTCTATTTGCCAGTATCCACTTTTAAGGTCCATTGACGAGAAGTAGCGCGCATGCCGTAGCCTGTCCAAAGAGTCATTGATCCGTGGTAATGGATAAACGTCTTTTTTTGTAACATGGTTCAGCTTACGATAATCGATGCAGAAACCCAAGCTGCCATCTTTCTTTTTCACGAGTACCACTGGCGATGCCCAAGGACTCTTTGATGATTGGATTATATCATCCTCTAGCATCTTCTTGACTTGCTGCTGGATTACCTCACGTTCTTTCTGAGCGACGCGATAAGGGTTCTGTCGGATCGGTCTTGCTGCGCCTTCCGTAATGATGCGATGCTTAGTCAGAGGCATTCGACCCACTCGTGATGTCGATGAGAAGCAGTCCTTGAACTGGTCGAGCAGCTCCATAAGACGGCATCTTTCAGTCGGTGTTATACTCGGACCGATATCGACTGGTGGTGTATGTGGAGGTGATTGAGCTGTGGCTTCCCTTGCATTAGAAGACAGTCGTGAGAGTAGTCGAGCCTTCGAGGTACGCCACAGCCGTGTCTTTACCGATGTGCCGGCGCTCATTCGTGAAGTTGGTCATAAGCACGTCTGCGTGCCCATCCACTAGGCTGACGATGCCGCGAGCGATGGCGATGCCTTAGCAAAAAAGAAGGCCAGTGATGCGTTCGGTTATGGCATCTTCATTACAGTGTATGCCGCAACACACGGAAACAAGACTACATGACAGTGGTGGCACGCAGACGTCGTCGTCGACCACACGTAACACCCCGGGTTCTTCGTCTGGTTCATGGGTCACAGACTTGTCAGCGGCAATGTGATCACACCATCGCGTATGTTGACCACAGCACCGTACTCTCTTAACAAGTCCATTCCCAGCATCATAGGTTTGCAGCACTCCGGTAGGATCAGAAATGTGGCTACAAAAGCCACATTCTCAATCGTGAGTCTTGCTGTACATTTTTCCGTGGGAGTCATTATCTGGCCTCAATATTTTCAGATATAAGGGCCCGACCATTCCATCCTGACTTTCTTGAGTTTGTCTGCCAATCGTTCACTCATTATGGAGAAGTCTGTACCCGTATCGACTAAGGCCATCACTTCAACGCCCTCAATCGTCACAGCGAGGTAGGCAGTCACAGTTTTATCGGCGGAGTCTTCATCGTCGTCTCTCACATGTTTCGGCAGCAGTGGGGGATTTTCGGCTATTCGACGGCTTGCAACCTTCCCCCCAGAAGCCGCTGCTTTCACTTTCCCCGCCTGTTCGGGTGAGTTCTGTTCGGGCTATCACGGTGGATGGACGTGGTTTTCGAGCGCTCCGGATCGACTGCGCAGATAAGTGTTTTTGCATGTTTTGAGCTTGTCTTTATAATTATAAGGCAGCGTTTGAAATCTTCGTAGCACTAATTTTATGGTACGGCTTTTTCGGGGGCCAGTCACCAGGTATTTATTAGTTAGTGCGGTTGTGTGTGTGTTTGAAATTTTTTTTTGTTTTTTTTTCTTTTACCACCCCGTGGGGGAGGTGCGCGTACATTGAACACGCAAATTTTTGTAGTAGAGCTTAGACTTTCTTTTTTTTCGTAGTGCAAGGCTGTAGTTTAGTAATTATCGAGTATAGGGACCATTGGTGTCAAAAAGACATGGTTAAAAAGACTGTAAAGTGTTCAGGATGTGGAGTGGGTTTGAAAGTAGACTCAAGCGTAGAAGCGGATGGAGAAGAGGCTGACGCGAAGTGTGGGCAATGTGAGGTCGAGGAAAAAATGGAGAAAATGATGGTTGCCCAAAGTGAACTGCTGGTGAGAATCGATGAGCTCGAGACGGCGTTGGCGACAGAGCAAGAGAAAACGAGGGCAATGGGAGAAAGACGGAAGTCCACCGAGGAAGCACTAGCGAAGCTGAACAAAGAAGCGGCCTAAGGAGAGAACAGTAGAGAACCGGCAACCAGAACGGTGGAGAAGGAAGAGCAAGCAAGTTTGGAAAAAACAGGTTTAGCCGGTTCAACTTTCGCAAGGCCCAGCTTCAGCGAGGTAGTGGTGGGGCTGGGAGGGGACAAAGCAGCCGGCGTCACAGGTGCAAGTAGCCCCCAATTGCAGGACGCTGCAGCTGAAAAGTCACAGCATGTGATAATCACCGGGGACTCGAATTTAAATCCATGCACAGAAGTCATCAAAGAGAGGGTAAGAGGTGACAAGAGGGTTGCAGTAGGGGCGTTCCCAGGACGCAAGCTTGAAGCAGTCATGAGGCAAGCGAGCGCAAAACTCAAAACTACAGCTGATAGACGAAACCTCGTGATAATTTCAGGCGGTTTAAACGATGTTTTATTTATTTCGGAAGTACTGCCAGCCTCACACATGAGGCCTGTATGTTTTAAATGAAGATACAGCAGGACTAGCAGCCACACTGGCGAAAGGCGTCGATGACATGCGCGCCACTTCTCGTAAGGTACAGGTAGTGATATGCACAATACCGGAGGTACCGGTGCGTGATAGCAACCTGCAAAGAGCGGTTGTCAACACAAACCAAGAGATATGGCGGATGAGTCGAGAGAAAGGCTTCGAGGTGGTGGAAATAAACAGAGAGGTGCTTAGGTGGGCTGGTTTTCAACGAGACAGAATTCACTTCGATGGGCGACTAGGTCGCCCATCGAAGGTGGGTTGGCGACTTGCAGGACGCGCAGTAGCTTTTTTGGGGGCAAGCGAGCCCTTCGGGGTGCAGGATAGCTAGTAACGAGAAAAACAACCAGGGAGACTCTTCGACAGGTGTTATGAACAGATACGATTCCAAAGTGGCACCAATGTCTAAGATAGGTAGAGTCCGGGTCATAAATAGACGTAGCCACGAGCGCCGAGCCCATTCACACATAGGGTATATTAACATGCAGGTTGGTAGAAACAGGCTGCACTGGGAAGAGATAGAAGAACAGCTAAGTGAAGAGAGGCCGATGGTATACGGTTTTGTAGAAACACATCTCAGGGACATGGAACAACCTCCGAACAATCCGGACTACACGTGGGAATATTGTAATGGAACAGAAGACAGCAGAAAGGAGGGTGGTATTGGGGCATTCATTCATAAAAGTACAGACTGGCAAAGGGTCAAGCAGGAGTGCAAGGTACATTTATGGCTAAAAGGGAAAGTGGCAGGTCAAATGACACTCCTTGGTTTCGTGTACTTGTGGACGGGAGCAAAGGCCAGAGAGGAAAACCAGGCACTGGTAGAGTGTATATCAAAGGACATTCAGGAGTTAGGAAGAGAGTGCGAGATAATTATACTAGGAGACATGAATGCGCAGTTAGAAGATATAGATGGGTATACCGACCCGACAGGCAAAATGATCATGGATATGTGTGAAAGGCTTGATTTGATCATTTGCAACAGTACCGAGAAGTGTGAAGGGCAAATAACATCGGAGGTAGGAAGGCTGCAGTCGACGATAGATTATGCACTGATGTCACATAGGATGTATGATAAGCTCAGGGGATTGCACATAGATGAAGGTGGCTCCAGAAGTCTGGGTAGTGATCACAAACGTATCAAGCTAAGTTTTGGAAGAGCATTGAAAGTGGGAAGGAGACAAGATGAGCAACTGCAGGAAAATTTTTATTCAGAAAGGCAAATTGAAATAGCCACTAAACAAATTGAGAAAGTAATCACGGAGGATAATAAGACAGTGTGGACATACATGAATCTAACTAGACTCTTTGAGCTAGAGCTTGCTAAGACGCGTAACAAGTCACCCCGGAAAATAAGACACAAACCCAAAAGTTGGTGGGATGAGGAAGTTAAGAGAGCCATAGCAAAACGTCCGGCAGCCTCTAGGGAACACAGACATGCTAAGCAGCGGGGTGAACCGACCGATGATGTTGAAAGAAAATGGGAAACCTTTCTAAGCTGTAGAAGGGCTGCATCCCTTCTGATCAATGAAGAGATTAGAAGAAAGGGAGCTCAGTGGCTGGCAGAAGTACATAAAAAAGATAAAAAGGCAGCTGCGAAATTTTGGAACCATCTAAACTTCCTAAGAAATGAGACGACCCTAGAGCAGAGTTTTATAACTACAGCCCAAGGTGCCAGGCTAGAAGGGGACGAAGCTATTGAATATATAAGAACAAGGGTGACAGAAAAATTTCAACAAAGAAGTACTTTATGCACCACATTAGACAAGAACGAATCAAGTGGTGCAATGGCTCCATTTTCACAACAAGAGTGGGAAAGGGCTGAGAAAAGGGTTCCTAGCAGTACATCAACAGGCCCAGATGGCATTCCAATTAGGCTGATAAAGACATTAGGTCTGAAGTCTAAGCAGGCTTTGAGAGAGGCAGTGAGCAGAATAATAATCGATGGTGAAGTTCACGATGGATGGAAACTTAGCAGGATGAGCATGATCTATAAAGGAAAGGGGGACAAAGCTGACATAAACAACTACCGTCCTATAACAGTGACATCAGTGATCTACAGGCTGGCGATGCAGATTATAAAGGAAAGACCGCAGGCATGGATAGAAGATGAGGGGGTGCTGGGGGAACTGCAGAATGGGTTTCGGAAACACAGGAGGTTGGAAGACAATCTGTTCTCACTGACGCAGTGCATCGAAATAGCAGAAAAGGAACACAGGCCCCTGTGGCTAGCATTCTTGGATATCAAGGAAGCGTACGATAGCGTGGTTCAAGAGAAATTGTGGGGAATACTGGACATACTAAGCGTAGAACATGTAGTCACTAATCTTTTAAAGGGTATCTATAAAGGTAACAGGGTAGTTATAAAGTGGGAAAAACAGGTATTTAAGCCTGCAGAGGTAAAACGGGGGTTTAGGCAGGGGTGCCCCCTGTCACCCTTATTATTCATGATGTACCTACAAGGATTAGAGGCAAAATTAGAGGGAAGTGGGCTGGGCTTCAACCTCTCTTTAGTCCAACAAGAAAAACCTATTGATCAGGCACTACCAGCATTAATGTACGCAGATGATATAGTGCTAATGGCGGACAGCAAGGAATATTTGCAGAGATTGATGGACATCTGTGGTAATGAGGGGGATAGGTTAGATTTTAGATTCATAAGGAAAAATCAGCAGTCATGATTTTCAATGACAACGAAGGTAGTGAGCTTAGGATACAGGACGTCACGCTAGAGATAACAGATAAATACAAATATCTGGGCGTATGGATAAGCAATGGGACCGAGTACCTGAGGGAACACGAAATATACGTGACGACTAAAGGTAACAGGAATGCAGCAGCGATGAAAAATAGGGCACTGTGGAATTACAATAGGTATGACGTTGTGAGAGGAATATGGAAAGGGGTCATGGTTCCTGGGCTGACGTTCGGCAATGCGGTCTTGTGCATGAAATCAGAAGTTCAAGCAAGATTAGAAATTAAGCAACGTGGAATAGGTAGGCTTGCTTTAGGAGCTCACGGGAATACACCAAATCAGGGAGTACAAGGTGATATGGGATGGACATCATTTGAGGGCAGGGAAGCTAGCAGCAAGATAAAACTTGAGAAGCGATTGAGAGAAATGAAGGAGGAGCGTTGGGCTAGGAAGGTTTTCAGCTACTTTTACATAAAGAATGTCGATACAAAATGGAGGAAGCGAACCAGGAAGTTGACTGGTAAATACTTAGAAAACAGCAGGTGGGCAAACCAAAAAGAACTATCGGTTAAGAAGAAAGTGAAGGAAACGGAGACTGACATGTGGAAAATTGGCATGATTAAGAAGTCCGCACTAGAGATCTATCGAACTTTTAAGCAGGAAATTGCCAAGAAAAGGATCTATGATAACATGATGATGGATGGTAGCGCAGACAACGAACACGGACAAGAGAAGGCACATAGACACAACACCGCTCTCTTGTCCGTGTTCGTTGTCTGCGCTACCATCCATCATCATGCAACCATACCAACAAGCCCAAATCGCCACCCTCATTGATCTATGATAACACTCGGGGTAGTTCTCTACTGTTTGAGGCAAGGACGGGAGTACTGCGAACCAAGACATATCGGGCCAAATACGAAGGGGTAGACACAGTATGCAGTGCGTGTGGAGAGGAAGAAGAACCTGCCGAACACTTGATAATGTTCTGTAAAGGGCTTCACCCTATAGTTCAGAATGATGGTGCAGAGTTTTTCAAAGCAGTGGGGTTTGGGGACTGGGAGGGCAAAATAGACTTTAAGCAAGTAGACTTAACTAGAAGGAGGTTATCTGATTGGTGGCTAAAGTCAAGGCACGAGTGAAAAGGAAACTCTTCACTGCAAAGTACGAATCCTCAAGCTCACTTTTTAAGGAAAAAATAAATATAGCTTTGAGTTCATTAAGTATTACGGCTTGGTGGCGCTAGCCACCGTTCGATCTAGGGGTACAGCCATATCCATCCATCCATTCATCCGCCGTGGGCTGGGAGACCGACCTCTGACGGCATCAGCAAAACTACGACGACTTGGTAAACCAAAGCGAGCCGGGGATGGTGAGCGCATCCGGAAGGTAGCAGAGCCTTCCCGCCTGCCAGCCTGGTCGTCGTCGAAGGGGGCATGGCTTTCGTCGAACTGTCGGCGCGTAACTGTAGGTGCACTACCGCGGTATTCAGCTCTGCGATGTGGGCAAAAACGCTTAATGTGCCCTGGCTCTCCACAGTTGTAGCAGAGTGGTCGGCGATCCGCAGTGCGCCATATGTCGGTCTTCCGCATATAGGGTCGCCTGACAGAATCCTGTAAGTCTAGGCTGCCACAGGATACGGTTCGAGGTACCGCGGCGCTGGCATAGGGGTGGTTCGACGAACAGCGTCTGCATAGCTGTATCCGTTCGGCTGGTAGGATACTTCTGGAGCCAATGGACGACGCACAGCGTCTGCGTAGGTACACGATGTTGGACGGTGCGGTAGAGCAGAATATAGGGGAGACCCGCTCAAGTTTGCCCGGCGACGCCAGCGCTTGCCTTTCCCCTGCCAGAAAAAGCGCACAACAGTAGCGTCTTCCGACCCTTCCGCTCCCTTTGGCTTCCACGCATTTGCGAAGCGCGCGGTGCACGTGAAACGTCCCTCGTTCCGCGATGTCACCCCAACAGAAAAGGGGGAACTATTGCGGCGTCGTCTACAGTCACAATAACCATGCAAACACGAAGGGGTTGACTCCACCAGTGAAATTCTACCGATTCCCAAACCGATGGTACGAAACAAGCAGACGACAGGAATGGATTAAAGCAGTGCGCTTAAAAAAGTAAGTAAACAATTTTTTCATAAAAATTAGAAGGCTCACAATGCATTAAAAATAACAGGTGTTAATTTCTGTGCCACCGTTCCTCTAATCTATCGAGTTACTGGGAAACGCACGTCCCCATCTTAAAAGTGTAAATTTTCAACGTCCATCTTTAGAGCGCTGTTAAAAATAGCGAAGAAAAATTTTATGCTGCTACTATTGTTCATTATTGTTGGGGACGTAGTAGTTGATGCTGTGTACACATGTGGTATTGGTGATGTGTTGTTATATATTTTTATATCTGCGCAGCGCCGATAGAAGTGTGTGGTTGCCAAAAGCTTGGACAATGATTTGTAGCAGACATTTTGTGAGAAACTGCAAAAATGACTCAAGTCTGCACCCGTCTTATGTGCCGACAGTGTTTCCAGCGGCTTACAAGAAACGGGCACCTCACGCGGAAACGGCGCAGAGGTATGATAGGCCGTGAAGCGCATAACTATCTACGCATTTTAAAGCATTTTCTGAGGACTCTTGATTCCTCGTTTCAAGCTCAGCGGGAATTCGTTCCACGTATGCGCAATTATCAAGTCGAGCGAAAATAGAAGGGTTTTGATCGAACATGAAACTTTAGCACCGTTACATTTCAAGGGTAAGATTGGAACGCGGTTAGTAACAAGCTCCTTACTTTTTTGATAGTTTTAGTACAAAGTAAAAATGATTCAAGCAACAGACAATGCAAAATGTTTAATCAATAAATTTTCATGCGCAGCTATCTCCATGAAATTCTTGTATGAAGTGTTTCTGTGCAAACAGATGGACACAATTGTAGTTTTTTTAATTTGGCATTTTGCCATCGTACATGTTTTTTATAGAGTTTGATTTCACATGCAGTACCTGTTTTATTTTGTGAATGTAATGAGTTACTAACAGGATCACGGAAACCACGTCTACTCATTTTCAGACTTCTCGTACATTTTATACTTGAGGATGATAAAAAAAAACTATTATTATCTGCCGCACTACAGATATTCTCAATGATGATCACCGTACAATATCTGCATAAAAAAAACTCCAACGCATGAACTTTGTTGTGAACGGCACGGATTAATCTCTGCCACAACTTTATTTTGCTTAGGTGGAAGCGTCATTCTGTGACGGCAGCCGGATCAGCACAAAATTCTGTGGAGCAGGCTGCCACAATGTATTGCTCAAGACGACCCAGCAATGCGAGATAAAGAGAACTCTGTTTTCCTCGATGTCTATGACTCGCTTTCAAGTGATTTAGAATCGCTAGAGACGCCAGCGATGCAATTACATTTGCCGCTGGAGATGCGATGCTCCCGCTCTAGTGTGCACGGCCACGACAACTATGAAAAAAAGAAAAAAATGCATTAGCCGTTGTTGCACGTCCATTGGCAGACACAGTGAACTAGTTGTTACTGAGTGTGCAGAAGCAGCCCGAACAACACGGTGCATTTTTCATACGTGACCAAGATAAAATGCCTTTATAGCAATGCGCTCTTCCCCTGCAGATTAGACACACAGAAAAAAGTTTATCTGAAAGCTGGGCGCTCGTCATGATTGTACGCACGCTGTTCGTGAACTCAAAGTACCCGCGATGAGAACGGTGATAATGTAAGGAAAGACACGCGAGATAGATGTCAATTTTCGTTGTGGGTCAGAAACAAGCCACAAATAGACGATTTATTTTTGAAGTGCTGTGTATATACCCCACGATAACTTGGGTGGGTGCTAGTAAATTAAGGTATCCCAACTAATAGCAGTGTCAGCGCAAGAACCGCTTAACCTAAAGCACGAGAAGCGGCCTTACCCATGCATCCAGTAACAAACATAGTGCATAGTACACACAGTAAACCAAATAAAACAGGTATATAATTATGAACGTACAGAAAGTTTTATTCACCTTGCGAAACACTTCGATCTGACGAGGACGGCGTCGTCTGCTACAACTTGCTTCGCTGCCCTTTTACCACATTGCTGCCACAGAAAAAAAAAAAATCCTCAATTGCGGCACTCGCCACTTGGCTACTGAGGGCGCTGACTGACACTCCCACTTCTAAATTCACATATAAACACAAAAAAGTGGGTAGAGGGAAGGTTGTTCTGATAGCTCAGTGGTTAGAGCATCGAACACGTTATTCGAAGGTCGTAGGTTCGATTCTTGCTCACGGCTGCTTATTTTTTCACCCACTTTTCTTTCTTCTTATTTACATTCCATTTGCTCTAATAACTTCCCCTATACATTCCTTGGCATTATTGTCTGTTAGATCTCATTAATATTGTGTCAAAACTCGGAAAAACGAGCCCTTAGGTATACACTTCTTTCCATTACTCATTAATGAGGGTCTCGTACTGGCAGACTTGGTGTCATTAGGTTGTGTACGAGGGACTACTGGTCAGCTGCCCGCTCGAAATAAGTTCACGTGCTACGTGACGCCACACATGCGCATAAAAAAGGGTGTTTCACACTCGCTGCTTGGCTACAGAGGGCGCAGACTGACACTCCCACTTCTAAATTTACATATAAACCCAAAAAAGTGGGTGGAGGGAAGGCCGCTGTGATAGCTCAGTAAGAAATTCCAATTCCGGATGCCGAAGCGAACGAACGTATGATGGCAAGCTCCAGTGGAGCGGTATCAGCGGCCCGTTTGAGCCGCGAAACAGGTCCTTTGAAGATGGCAAGGATTATGAAGTTGTGTTGCCAACCATTTCTACGGGACGTATTGTTTTAAATACGTTTTTTTTTTGCACGCTGACGTACGAGCCCGACGTTATCAAGTGGAAGATTTCCGTGACACTTTGACCAGCCTGCAGCTGCTCCCCGAAGTGGTTGCTTTGGGGGCGTATAGGATGAGCCACGTGCGGGCGGTAACGTTCAAGAACATGGACGCTGTCAAGACGATTATATCACAAGGCGATATCAAGGTAAAAAATTGTCGCTGTCTTTTCATTAATCCGGCAAACCAGGATGTTCGTATGTTCGTATGAAAGTGCACTGGCTACTGCACAATGTTCTTGATGAGGATGTGCGACGCGCTTTCGAGCCGTACGGCCAAGTGGTTGACGTCAGCAGAGAGTGGTGGCGTGCAAACGGCATCAGTGAGAAAGGCTCCACTACCCGTATTGTGACACTTCGGTTGAAAGTGGGCGTCAAAATTGATGACCTGCCTCATCAAGAGAACGTAAGCGGTGAGCAAGCTTTGGTGGTTGTTCCGGGCAGAGCGCCAGTGTGCTTACGCCGTCGAGCAAAGGGGCACATACGGCGAGATTGCCGTGTGCCAAGCTGTGGTGCCTGCTGAAGATTTGGCCACGAGGAGAACGACTGCATGTTTTCTTATGCCAGCGTCACCGAACCCGCCAGTGGCAACGACCACGCAGAGCTGTTAATGGACGAGCATGAAGCTGAAGAGGCAGTGAGCGCGACTGCGAGGAAAGAACAGGTGACCCCAGAGTTGGTGAAACTGAGCAGGCCTAGCAGGATGGACATTGAAAAGGTTGAGATCAAGGCATTCGAACAAGAGCCAGAGAAACCGAAAACGACAGACAAGGCAGAACAGCAGCTGCCGACTGTGAAGGCTCCCAACGACGCAGACACACTGCAAGACGACTTGGAAGTCAACGACAGCGCAGGCAGTGGACTAGCTAGAAAGCGACCAAGAGACATTGTTGGTGAAGACTTGACTACCTCCGGAGACGTTGGTCGAGAAGAACCACCAGCAAAAACCACAGGAATGAGGCCACCAACGTTGAAGCCATGGCCGAACTTGCAGACTAATCCACGGGTGGAGGCCAAGCAGCCTTCGCAAAAGCTTCCTGGGACTTGAGTTTTTTTGTGTGCTTTTTCGGAGGGAAAAAAAGCCGTAAATGAGCGGAGTTCGCACACCATGCCTCTGTAAAAGCAGGACCGATTACCGCAAAGTTTGCAATAAAACTAAAGCCTTTTTTTTTTAGAAACGTTCACCTAAAGTAAACACTGTGTTTTGTACTCCCCCCAAAAAATCATGGCTTACAATACAGAATCAGCCTTACGCGTCGCAACTTTTAACGTTAGAGGTTTACGCTAGAAGAGGCGACAGTATCAGTTACGTCGTTTGTTTCTCGAAAATGTCGTTGATATCGCTGCTGTGCAGGAAACAAAAATTGAATCTGAAGAGCAGATGGACACCAGATTTTTGAACTACCGCTCCAGATACAATATATGTGTGAGTCATTCTGTAGGTACTTCAGGCGGATGTCTTCTCTTTATAAAGAACGCAATTGGCATTGTCGAAAAAAGTGTACACAGTGATAATGAAGGGCGATTAATTGCATGTAATTTTTTTCTTTCCGGCAATATTGGCGCGTTGTGTGCGTAAATGCGCCAAATAGACAACAAGATAGAAAAGTATTCTTTGAAAGTCTTGATACGTATGTATCATGCGAGAAGGCAGTTATATTTTTAGGCGATTTCAACTGTGTGTGTAATACCGAAGACAGGGCATGTAAAACACATGTATGTTCTTGGTATTGAATTCAATGGCGCGTGAGCGAAACTTGGAAGACGTGGGATATGTACTGGCGCAGGGTACCCACTATACGCATTACCAGCTCAACAGTCAAGCAAGGCTTGACAGAGCATACGTGTCTACACCCCTGCTTCCTATGTGCCAGGGCTACGCAGTGAAGAATGTTTCATTTAGTGACCATAGTCTAGTAATGTTCACCATTAATAAAAAAGAAAAGCTCAAATTCAATTGGGGACTCTGGAAGGTAAATGACAAGCTACTTGAGGATGAGAACTTTGTAGAAAACGCTGAAAAGGAATTAAAAGTAGTGGTGAAAGGTAACGCAAGTAGTTCAATTTACACATGGGAGTGCTTCAAGGAAAAAGTAAAAATAGAAGCAATTGGAAGGTCAGTTTCAATAAAACGCACTAACCTGAAAAAAGAAAGACAACTGCAATGCGAGCTAGATTTTTTGTTATGTCAAGAATGTGCGCAGCCAGGAGTGCGCAGTAAAGAAATAAGAAGAGTGAAACAAGAATTAGAAGCCGTAGATACGGAAAGGTACAGAAGAGCGGTGGTACGCGCACGCGCAGAAAGACTATGGTGTTGCGAGGTTCCCACAAAACGTGCAGTCACAGATAAAAAGAGCTACGTGACAAGAAACGAAATAAGGGCGATAGAATACAAAAACGAAGTCACCACAGATAAAACCGAGATTGAGCACGCATTCGTAGAATATTTCCAAGATGTGGGGGGGGGGGGGGCGTCAAAGCGGACACGAGTGCGTATAGTCGGCGTTTCTTGTCACTTATGCCGAAGCTTGAGGATGACGTAAAAGCGAGATTAGAAGCACCCATCTCGGTCAGAGAAATCGAAATCACGATTGAAAAAATTAAAAACGGTAAAACACCCGGTCCAGATGGACTAGGTGTAGCATTCTATAAGAACTTTAAATTTCTTGTGGCAGAAGCTTTATGGAATGTGTTACATGAGGCATACGAAAGGAAAGAGTTACCAATATCTTTTCGGAGAACACACATCGTGTTAATTCCGAAAACTGAAGATCCCAGGAAACAGCTGTCCGTCATATCCTACAGACACATAACCATAGCGAATGTTGACTACAAAATATTCATGGGTGTTTTGGCCAGGCGAATCCAAACAGTGATTACAGAAATGGTCGGACCACATCAGACCTGCGGCATAAAAGGCAGAACAATTATCATGAACATTCATATTGCACAAAATATGTTAGAATGCTGCGATGAGTTTGACTGTAAAGTAGCTATGCTACAAATCGATCTAGAGAAGGCATTTGACCGCGTGAACCATGATGTACTTTTCAGCACTCTTTACACTATGTCAACATAGGGTCTGTGGTGTTGGAAGGGGTCCGAATGGCGTACACGGGATGCACTACGAGAATTGTAACAAACAAACAGCTTAGTGATAATATACAAGTCTTATCGAGCGTAAAACAAGGATGCCCTGCATCGGCACTGCTTTTTGCTATGTATTTAGAACCTCTATGCCAGAAAGTGCTACAGAATGATCAGGTGCGGGTATCAGAGAAGCACTAAATGATGTGAAGTTCTTCTGTGATTGCACTTATAGTAGAGTCAACTGGAGTAAATGCCTTGGACACGGAAACTGGCAAAGCACATCATCAATATTTGAAAGCATTACGTGGAAGGTTATACCTGACAAGTACTTAGGGGTACCTCTTCAACACTACAGGGACACAACAGAATATTGGAAAGAAGAGACAGGGCAACTAAGAGACAGGACCAAAAAGTGGGGTGGGCACGATTTCTCATGTTTACGAGGTCAACAGTGAGCAACATATTTCTTATTCCACGAGTATGGTATATTTTACAAGTGCTATTCATGTCGCGGGTTGCTGTACAAAAGCTACACAGAGTGATCGCAGTGTTTATCTCGGCGTCCACATGGGAAAGGACAAGCCGAACAAATCTGTTCCGTTCTGTGAAAAGGGGGGGGGGGGGGGGGGGGCTTGGTCTTGTACACTTGTTCCTGAGGCGGATAGTATCTAGGTTTGTTCTTTTACGAGATCGATATGATCGTTTTTTGAGAACGTTGATACATGTGCGGCTGTCCCATTTTTTGCCTGATTTTATTGTAACCACAGTCAATGGGGTGACAAAAAGACCTAAGGTGTACATGAAAGAAGTGATTGCTGCTTTGGAAACATTGAGAGTGCGATTTTCAATGGAGCATCTCTCTGGGGTTTCGCGAAAGAGACTCTACAAGGACCTTGTAGAAACCGTGTTGCCAGAGCCTCTGTATAGAACATTGTACCCTAATGGGCCCCGGGATGACGTCTTGAAGAGAGTGAAGAAGATGCAAATTAGACCGTCAATGAAGACATTCTTTTTCAAACTTCACAGCGGCACACTCCCTACCAATCCATGGCTCCGAGAAAAAGAAATATTCGTCCCCTCAGTGGATTGCATTATCTGCAGAAAACTCTAGACAGTTGACCACATCTTTCTAGACTGTACTGGTGCAGTCTTTTTCTGGGACATCCTTCAAACGACCCTAAAGAAAGACCTGCCAGTTACACAGTATGGCATCCGTTTTCTGCCAGTCATAAACGTAGGTGGTGTGCCCTACGATACGTTCATGGTATTGGTTATTCACAGTGTGTGGTGAACACGGATGACAGTGCGAAATGCAGACGTGAATCCCCTGCCCGCTCGAGAGTACTTCATAGAAAGTGTACAGTATTTGATGACTGCATACGAGGCACAAGATGAGCCAGAGTGGTTGCCATGTTTAGATAAGTTGGTGGGTATAAAGCGTCTGCCTTTTTAACCCCCATGTGCAGGAAGATGAGGCAGCACTTTTACACAAGACACTGCACTGTATTCTTATATTGATTTGTACTGTTTGCGAAGCAGGCAATGAAGAAAAAAAAAGCTGTGATAGCTCAGTGGTTAGAGCATCGAATGCGTTATTCGAAGGTCGTAGGTTCGATTCCTGCTCACAGCTGGTTATTTTTTCACCCCCTTTTTTTCTTCTTATTTACATTCCATTTGTTCTAATAACTTCCCCTATACACTCCTTCCTTGGCATTACTGTCTGTTAGATCTCATTATTATTGTGTCAAAACACGGAAAACGAGCCTTAGGTATACACTTCTTTCCCTTTATATATATATATATATATATATATATATATATATATATATATATATATATATATATATATATATATATATATATATAGAGAGAGAGAGAGAGAGAGAGAGAGAGAGAGAGAGAGAGAGAAGACGCACGTACGAAGTAGTTTTATTGACGTTTCGGCCGCGGGTCCGGCCTTCATCAGAATACAGTTGATGGCACGAGTGCTGTTTATATACATGTGCATATCAATGAGATACAAATATGAAAACCGGCATGAAAGGCGATATATGGGCATATATATATGCAAGTCGCACAATATGAAGGGCACTTAATACATGAGCAAAAAGATGTTGTTTCCATGCGCAAGCACGTGGCGAGTACGTTGTTCACAAATAAAAGATGAAACGCATAAAAGATAAAGCACATAACATGAAGAGTAGTCCGACCGGTAATAGCAAGAGGAAAAAGAAGAAAAAATAATAAAATACTAATAAAAGATCCCAAAGACGTTACAAAGCTGCTACGTAATCAACGGATACAGACAATGTAGTGCGACTTGCTGAGCAAGGTTGAAAAAAGATGGACAGGGTGATACAGGTTACGCAGATAGGCAACTAAGTTTTCCTACGTTTTCATTTAGACCGGATGCGACAGCGTCGAACTCATAGATGAGGAATGATTTATGGGCTTCTCTATCACAATTTGTGCGGAAACCAGATTCTAGTAATGTGACCTGTAGATTTTCAAAAGAGTGGCCAGGAAGGTGCACGTGTCTTGAAATGGGCAAGTGGGGCAAGGTGTTAGCATGAGATTTATGGTTGTTAAAACGCAGTCTAAAAGGCCCTTCTGTTTGACCAATGTACTGTATTTCACGTAGTGCACATTCTATCATGTATTTCACGTTCTTAGAGTCGCAGTCAAGATTGCCTTTGATTTTTAAGGAAAAGTTGGAAGCAGTACTGGTGACCTGTTGGCATGTGCGCATGTACGGACATACTTTGCATCGCGGTTTTTGGCAAGGATGGCACCCGATCGTGTCAGGACTGTCTGCTTTCGACGATAATGACGATGAGAGTATGTCTCGAATAGTTTTAGCTTTGCGATACACTGCTTTAGGTGGTTCGGTGAAAATGGTTCTTAAGCGTTCACTTTGCATTAGAATATTGTGGTGCTTTCTCAGCACATTCGAAACACGCGGAACTGACGCAGAATGGGTAAGGACTAAGTTTGTCTGCGGTGAGGGAGTCGAGTTTTTAGCAGCGCACAACAGCGTTCTACGATTATGCATGTTGGCACGTTTTATTGCGTCATCAATTAATTGTGGCGGATATTTTTGTTTGACTAGAGCATCCTTTAGTGTTCTGCAATTTTTTTGAAACTCTGATTGCTCTGAGCAGATTCTTTTAAAGCGTAAAGCCTGACTATAAGGGATGCTAGTTTTGCAATGTTTCACGTGGCTACTGTCAAAGTGCAAATACTGTTGCCGGTCTTTAGGCTTCCTGTACAGAGCAGTGGATAGCTTATAATTTACAAACGAAATGCTTACATCAATAAAACTAAGCGTTGATGTGGAATAGGTATGAGAAAATGATATTGATGGATGGGCATCATTAAAGTCAGATATGAAGGAAAGCAAGTCCTGTTCACCATGCGGCCAAATAAAGAAAATGTCATCAATGTAATGTTTATAATAAAAAGGTTTTAGCGCGCGGGTTTGCAAAAATTCACTTTCAAGCTGGCCCATGAATATATTGGCGTAGTTGGGTCCAATACGTGTACCCATTGACGTGCCGCTAACTTGGACATAGTGTTGCCCTTCAAAATGAAAGTTATTTAGCTCTAAAATGAGCCTGAGCAATACTGCTAGTGTGTAGCTGTCGATAAATTTACCCGGTGATGCTGATTCATAGGACCTGGCGACTGCCGCTATTCCGTCTACATGCGGAATGTTGGTGTATAAGGACGCTACGTCTAACGTGACCAAAAAGGAACCTTGAGGAATAATCAGATCAATTATACCAGAAACAAAGTCGGTAGTGTCCCTTACGTAAGACGGAAGTGATGCTGGTATACTACTGATCAGATAATCGACATAGCTGGACAATTTTTCTGTGACAGTACCAATACCTGAAATAATGGGACGGCCGGGGTTGTTTATCTTGTGTATTTTAGGCAAAAGGTAAAAACTACCGGGAACAGGACTAAGGGGAATAAGAGAATGAATCGCATTGTCAGGCACCTTTTTGTTTTCCAGAAGCTCTAGCAAAGTGCTCTGGACAAGAGATTTAAATTGTTCAGTGAGGTCGTGATCCAGACGCTTGTAAAAACTCGTGTCTGCGAGCTGTCTTTGGGCCTCTGCTTCGTAATCAGACTGGTTCATTACGACAACAGCCCCACCTTTGTCCGCAGGCTTGATGACGATGTCGTTGCGACAGGACAAGGCATTTAATGCTTTCATTTCACTGGTGGTTAGGTTACGGCAAAACGGCGTTTGCTTTCGATACGACTGTAGTACGTCTCGTTGTACAGCTTTTATATACATATCTAAGCATCTGTCTCGTTGTGAGGGAGGTACCCAACGTTTTCCAGAAGGCAATGCGCTTGTGGAACCATTTGTATTTTGCCGGTCATGAAAAAACTCGCTCAAGCGTAAGTTGCGGGCAAAATTATCCAAGTCTTTCAGTAATTGAAATTCACTGTGTCCACCTGTGGCAGGACAGAAATTGAGACCGCGGCACAGAACGCTGCGCTCCTCAGCAGTTAGTACAATGTCCGAAATATTTACTATATTATCCTACTCCTTGATGATATCTTTGTCTATGGAAGGTGACAAAGAAGAATCGGGGTAAGCTTGTACTGGATTCGTTTGCAAAGGGACGTAATGGCATGCATTGTTCTGGCTACGGCATCAAACACCGTCACGCGACATTTTCTTGACTGTAGAACGCTGTTCGTAGAACGCTGTTGTGCGCTGCTAAAAACTCGACTCCCTCACCGCAGACAAACTTAGTCCTTACCCATTCTGCGTCAGTTCCGCGTGTTTCGAATGTGCTGAGAAAGCACCACAATATTCTAATGCAAAGTGAACGCTTAAGAACCATTTTCACCGAACCACCTAAAGCAGTGTATCGCAAAGCTAAAACTATTCGAGACATACTCTCATCGTCATTATCGTCGAAAGCAGACAGTCCTGACACGATCAGGTGCCATCCTTGCCAAAAACCGCGATGCAAAGTATGTCCGTACATGCGCACATGCCAACAGGTCACCAGTACTGCTTCCAACTTTTCCTTAAAAATCAAAGGCAATCTTGACTGCGACTCTAAGAACGTGAAATACATGATAGAATGTGCACTACGTGAAATACAGTACATTGGTCAAACAGAAGGGCCTTTTAGACTGCGTTTTAACAACCATAAATCTCATGCTAACACCTTGCCCCACTTGCCCATTTCAAGACACGTGCACCTTCCTGGCCACTCTTTTGAAAATCTACAGGTCACATTACTAGAATCTGGTTTCCGCACAAATTGTGATAGAGAAGCCCGTGAATCATTCCTCATCTATGAGTTCGACGCTGTCGCATCTGGTCTAAATGAAAACGTAGGAAAACTTAGTTGCCTATCTGCGTAACCTGTATCACCCTGTCCATCTTTTTTCAACCTTGCTCAGCAAGTCGCACTACATTGTCTGTATCCGTTGATTACGTAGCAGCTTTGTAATGTCTTTGGGATCTTTTATTAGTATTTTATTATTTTTTCTTCTTTTTCCTCTTGCTATTACCGGTCGGACTACGCTTCATGTTATGTGCTTTATCTTTTATGCGTTTCATCTTTTATTTGTGAACAACGTACTCGCCCCGTGCTTGCGCATGGAAACAACATCTTTTTGCTCATGTATTAAGTGCCCTTCATATTGTGCGACTTGCATATATATATGCCCATATATCGCCTTTCATGCCGGTTTTCATATTTGTATCTCATTGATATGCACATGTATATAAACAGCACTCGTGCCATCAACTGTATTCTGATGAAGGCCGGACCCGCGGCCGAAACGTCAATAAAACTACTTCGTACGTGCGTCTTCTTCTTCTTCTCTCTCTCTCTCTCTCTCTCTCTCTCTCTCTCTCTCTCTATATATATATATATATATATATATATATATATATATATATATATATATATATATATATATATATATATATATATATATATATATATATATATATATATAGGGCACGGCGGCACCTTGGCCATGCGGATCCCTAACCACTTCGTATTCCTTGTGCAGTTTCTACTCGGCCTGCTGTTCCCACCTTGCACCAGCGCTACCGGAAAGCCATTTTTGGTTAGCGCCACTCGGAAAGCGACGAACAGCCACGTGCCAGAGACAGTTGCAAGGATCGCCCTGGATTATCAACGCCATCAGTACTCGTCAACACTCACGGATTCCGGCGCATGCGCTCACCCGTGGTCGCCCCTCGCGGATCAGCCTATAAGTTCGTCACCCAGGAGCGCGGCGGCCATAGGGCACGGCGGCACCTTGGCCATGCGGATCCCTAACCACTTCGTATTCCTTGTGCAGGTAAGGAAACGTTTCGGTAAATGTATCCGCTCTAGTGACCGATGCCTGTTGGTGCTGCCGTGCCCCCGGCTGTGTGATCTGTTGTTTGAATGCTCATTGTTCGTGAGAAAACTGTTGTTGCTCGGCGGTGATGTAGAGACCAATCCCGGACCTGAGCTCTCTCAAATCATGAAGCAACTGAATGTAATTTCCGCAGATATTAAGGAAATTAAGGAACAGAGACTAGCGGGTATTGAAAATAAACTGGACGCTCTAGGTGCACTAGAAGAAAAACTTAAAGCCTGCAACGACCAGATTTTTGCCATGAATAGCACAATTAAAACGCTTGAGCAAAGAGTTGAGGAGCTTGAGAACCGCAGCCGTCGGTCAAACTTAATTATTTATGGCCTAGAAGAAATGAAAGACGAAACAAGCGATAAACTGGAGCAAGCAGTTAACAAAGGTATAATAGAAAGTGTTCTTGGGCTGGAGCCGGTTCAAATTGAAAGAATTCATAGATTAGGCAGATATGCGCTAAACAAGACACGACCAGTGATTCTGAAGCTTCTTGACTCGAGACAGAAAGGGAGTGTTTTGAAGAATTGCTTCGAGCTCAAAAATACTGGCCTCTCTATAGGGGAGGATTTCGCTCGCAAAACCCGTGAGACAAGGAAAAAGCTTTGGGACAGCGCCAAAACTAATCGGGAAAAAAAAGACAAAGTCGCACTAGCATACACCAAGCTTTATATTAACGATGTCGCTTTTGTCTGGGACGACGAAAAGGGTGAAAGGATTCCAGTAGAAAAAAACGACATAGTAAACCGCCCGAAGACCCGACAACACGCCCAATCAAAGAAATAATGTTACTAACCGTAAACGCCCGCAGTATACTAAATAAATCGGCAAGCCTTGAACAACTACTGCTTGATCAAGAGCCACACATAGTCGCCATCACGGAAACATGGTTGACGCCTGATATCTTAAACGACGAATTCACTCCCCCAGAGTACGCTGTAATCCGGAAAGATCGTCCCACACGTGGTGGGGGTGTGGCCCTGTTGATAAGCAAATCGATTCCTTTTGCCGTGCTTCCCGAAGTTATAGGCGCAGAGGCGGTATTCTGTAAAATTCATTGTGATGGAATTAGCATAGTAACCGGGTGCGTTTACAGAAGCCCCTCATCAGACAACAAATGTATTATAGCGATCCAAGATTATCTTCAAACTCATGCCCATAACTCTCGACTAATCATCATGGGTGATTTTAACCTTCCCGACATAAATTGGAACAACATGCAGTACACGTCACAGTCATCGGAGACACTTATGGATTTAATTTTAAATTTCAATCTACAACAAGTCGTGCTTGCGCCAACACGTATAAAAGATCAAATAAAAAGCGTACTCGACCTTATATTGATTAGTGGCCAGTTCCCGTTAAATAAATCAGTCGTCAATGTGATTCCGGGGATATCAGATCACCGCATACCAATCTGTCAGCTCCAACTAGGATATGACATAACACCACGTTCATCAGTAACTACTGTACGAAATTTTCCTAAAGGTGATGATGCCAGCATTGTAACCTACTTAGCTCACGAATTTGAAAACTTTTCAAACCTTGCTATACATCCAACGACTGACGTCAATCATCTATGGTCGTGTTTCAAGACTATCGTTGTGTTCTGCGTTACCCACTTTGTCCCACTGAAAACAAAAAGGCAAAAAAAACATAATCCTTGGATAACCCGCGAAGTTTTACACGCAAAGCGAAAAGTTAAGAGGCTACGCCAAGCAATCAAAAAGAAAGGCAAGAATCCAGTAACCGTATCTAACCTAGCACGTGCTATTACAGACTTCAAACAAAAAGCTAGCTTCGCCAAAAGGCAATATTTTACTACAACGCTTCCGTGTTACATAAAAAACAACCCTCAACGATTCTGGAAACATTTTCGCTCTGCCGCTGAAACAAAGACGTGTTTAAGCGATAGCGATAAAACAAACCAGGCCAATATTTTCAACGATTATTTTCAATCTGTCTTTACTGATGACAATGGCACCATCCTGCGGCCTTGCCCACAGCTCGAATTCCCATTGAACCATTAGTTATAAGCGACCCCGGGATTCTTAACCTACTTTTGAATCTAGACACGAAGAAAGCCAGTGGCCCCGATGATATTGCAAATGAATTTCTTTTTCGATACGCAGAACCGTGTAGTAAATACCTCGGCATAATTTATCGCAAATCAATAGAAACAGCAAAACTGCCATCAGAATGGAAAGTAGCAAAGGTGATACCCATACACAAAACCGGAGATACTGCTGTTCCTTCTAATTTTAGACCTATATCCCTCACCAGTACGTCATGTAAGATACTAGAGCATATAATCGCTAAGCATTTAACTATTTTTCTAGAAAACAACAATCTCCTGTCCCCCCATCAACATGGCTTCCGGAAAGGTTTATCAACAATCACGCAGCTTGCCGAGGTTGTCCACGACCTTGCACTCAGTATAAACAACCGTGGCCAAACTGACGTAATTCTACTTGATTTAGCAAAAGCGTTCGATCGAGTGTGTCATACTAAACTGATTTCGAAATTGCAGAACATTATTGGGGATGGGGAAATTACGAACTGGGTAAGAGACTTTCTTATAAACCGGTCACAGTTCGTGGTTTTCGAAGGAGTATCGTCGTGGACAGCCCCAGTTAAGTCAGGTGTTCCCCAAGGCTCCGTCCTAGGGCCATTATTATTTCTAATTTACATAAATGACATCACTGATAACATAGACTGCAAAATTAAACTTTTCGCAGACGACTGCATTATTTATAGAGCAATTAACAGTTCGGATGATCATTTATCTTTAAATAATTCATTGAGTAAGATTGCTCACTGGTGTGAGCAGTGGCAAATGTTAATTAACCTAACAAAAACAGTTTGCATGACGGTAACCAGGAAAAAAGAACCCTCCGACTTTACCTATACAATTAACGGCGTACCTTTACAAAGAGTTACGCAGCAGAAGTATCTTGGCGTCACCTTGACTTCCGAATTGAGATGGGATGCGCACATTAACAATGTTACAGCATCGGCTTTGCGTAAACTGTTTTTTCTACGAAGGCGTTTACCCTTCGCGCCGATAGATACTAGGCTCCTAACTTACACCACATTCGTGCGACCAATCTTGGAGTACGCTAACACTGTGTGGTTCCCGCAAGGTGTTACTAATATAGCAAAAGTTGAACGGGTTCAAAGGAAGGCCATTAGGTTTATACATAATAAGTACAAACGCACCGACTCACCCACACACCTTTTAGAAACCTCCGGTCTACCCACTCTTGCAACAAGAGCAAAAATCGCGCGTCTCAAATTTTTACACCACATTCTGCATAACCACAGCCGGATCGATGCATCCAGGTACATATCTTTGGCAGAATCACGAACACTACGACATAAACATGCATACACTATCAAAGAATACTTTTCCAACAACGACTGTTTCAAGCAATCCTTTTTCCCCCTGTCAATCAGCGAATGGAATAGGTTAGATCCCTCCATTACTAACGTAACATCACTGGCAGAATTCACTTCAAAAATTGAGAGTATACTTTGAGACAACGGCTTTCTTCAACCATGACCTCCAATATTGTTTTCCAGTAGTATTTATTTGGATGTATAAGTTTACACAATGCCTTCTCTGTATAAAACTGTATTGATTTTTTTTTTATGCAGCAAAGATTTAGTTAGCTGCTTCCGAAGTGTGAATATTTGGAGTGCATAAATACCTATGTCTAATGTTTCTATGTAACTAGGATTATTATTACTAATTTTAAAATAACTACAGTTCTGTATGCCGCCTGTAAGAAAGTACTTAGCATTCATTGTATTTTGATACTCATGCCCTCCTGCTTTGGTCTCGTAAGAGACTGGCAGTATTGTAAATAAATAAATAAATAAATAAATAAATAAATAAATGAATAAATAATATATATATATATATATATATATATATATATATATATATATATATATATATATATATATATATATATATATATATATATGGTGGGGTGATATTCAATGGATACGGTGGAAAATGCAGTATAAAAAGAGGTCGACAAACGTGCGAAAAAACACTAGTTTTACTAACGTTTCGGCAGGTGGGCCTGCCTTCGTCGGAGTGAATTGTTACACATGGCACACAGGGCACATATATAAGCCGCTTCTTTGCGTATCACACGGCTAAGTCATTATCAGTAGTATAGGAAACAAGATTATATATCACCAAAGGTACGTGGCTATAGTGTATATACAGCTGAAAACGCGTATCATTATACAATAGTGAATTGGCACGTATTAGATACCCTACAACTTGTGTGGAATGAAACAGGTCAGCAAAATAACAAACTGCGCACGCAGTAGCTCACTTGGTCATACGTTCTGCGGGATAAACACAACCTAAAAACATTCAGTAAGCCTTTAAAAAAGAAAAAGAAGTTTAGAGAGATAAACAAAATAACAAAGCAGGCAGAGCAAAATGAATGCGAGTAAATGATGAAGTGACAAAGGCCACCTACATTATGTAGGTAATATTTGACAATAGGCCAACATCGTGCGAAGAATATACACTTGTCAGTAAAACAAAAAAAAAAAGCGATTTACTAAGGCAATATGCAAGCAAGTGTACCCGGGCTCTCATTCATGCCGGCAGATAGTGTTTTGAATTTATGAATTAAAAATGACTCTTTTACTTCGCGTTCATGGTGTGATTTAAAACCCGATTCCAGTATTGTAGCTTTCATGTTACTGAATGAATGACCTGCCTCGGTGACATGCCTTGAAATCGGTAAGTTAGGAAGGGCATGCACATGAGCTTTATGATTATTGAAACGGTATCGAAAAGCAGTTTCAGTATGACCTATGTATTGTACATGACAGATTGAGCATTCTAGCAAATATACAACATTTGCAGTATCACAAGTAAAACTGCCCTTAATTTTTAACTTGAAGTTCGTCTCAGTACTGGCTGCCAGTGTTGTTGTCGTCATGTGTGCACACACTTTACAGCGGGGCTTTTTACAAGGACGGCAACCAAGCGCCTGGTCGTTATTGCTCTGTCTGGTTTTAGAGGAAGATAATAAATCTCGCAAATTTCTGCCTCGTCTGTACACAACACGTAGTGGCTCTGGAAACGCTTTTGCTAGGCGTTCGCTCTGCATAAGTATGTTGTGGTGTTTACGGAAAATTGATGCTACGTTAGGTGCCGATGCGTTATGGGTTAAAACCAGGTTAACCTGTGAATGACTTTTAGGATTTTTCTTGGGGATGCAGAGTGCTGTACGGTCTTGTGCGTCGGCACGCCTTACTGCGTCATCGACTAACTTGGGCGGATATTTCTGTTTAAGAAGTGCAGTGCGTAGCTGGTTACAGTTATTATCAAAGTCAGATTGCTCAGAGCAAATTCTCTTAAAGCGTAAGGCCTGGCTGTAAGGTATGCTGGATTTGCAGTGACTTTTGTGGCTGCTTTGAAAGTGTAAATACCTCTGTCTATCAGTCGGCTTGCGGTACAGTTTAGTGCTCAATTTTGCATTATCGAGACAAACGGTTACATCGAGAAAGTTAATGGTCTCTGGTGAATATGTGTGCGAAAAGGATATGGAAGGGTGAGCATTATCAAAATCCGAAATAAAAGACAAAAGTTCCTCCTCTCCATGTGGCCAAATCATGAAAATGTGTGCCCCGGAACGAGAAATGCTACTCCTGCTCTGCCCAGAGGAATTCCGCACCAGGAACATCAGCCAGCTTGGCTCCACAAGACCCATGAAAGACGGCAGTTTCCCTTACGGGCTCCAGGTACACACTTCGACGCAAATATTCAGACGTTTTAAAAAGAAAACCGAATAATTGACTACATCACTCATTGTCGAATAGTATTCTGAGTTCAAAGTGTTCTAAGCAGTTTCAAATAATTAGGAAGTCTGTCGAGAAACGTGTCCGTTACGAGCTACATGTGTCTACTCTAGAAGCATATTTAGCGGCTTCCATTCCGCCTAGAGGTTTAAGTCTCTGTCTACAGCCAGCAACATCAAAGCTATCGAAGTGCAACGCGAGGAAGTGGTTTGACACCTTAAAGAACGCCTCACTTGAGCTAGTACACATTGTATTAAACCATTATCGATCTTCCGTGAAATCGCTGATAAACAGGGAGCGCCAACTACTCGATCAGTTTAGCCTTTCTCCAGAGAAATCATCGTCCCTAAGAGCATATGAGCAAAAGAAACGTTCCAAGCTTAACGCACAGAAATGCAAAAAATTGCTCAGAGATGTTGTAAAACTTCGAAACTCAACACCTCCATCTTCGGCCAAGGAAAGAACATGTAAACCTGCACCCGACAACATTATTAATATTTCAACTGCTATCTTATCTAAAGAAGAACTTAGTCTTTTATCCCGTGGTTTAAGCTTCTGTCCAGCAAGTGGTAACTATAATGAATTTCAGTTATACAAAGATTTAGACAACTTCGCACGAAATATGAGACTACGGGAATATTTCTTCGATCAGCCGACTCCCGCCGACGATCCAACCGCTTTACCCTCGGCTAAACGTTGGACACCGGGGTCACAACGTGACAAACACTTGGACATATTTATTAAAGCAGTGCAGCGAGATATCATTCAAGCTTATAATGAACCCCAGTCTTTTCGTCGAAACCTATCGTCCTTAGAAAGAAAAGCTATAGCAAACCTTGGCAAACGCACCGACATCACAATAAAACCTGCGGACAAAGGAGGTGCCATCGTTGTCATGGACACGACCAAATATATTGCTGAAGTGAACAGGCAGCTTGATGATAGGTCGTTTTATAAGCGACTCGAGGCCGATCCGACTGAGGATTATAAAGCAATATTAGACGGCACAATAAGAAAACTAATAAAGGAGAAAAAACTAAATGATAGGGCAGCTTCTCTAATCCCTCTTAGTCCGGCAGCTGGTAGGTTCTATTTGTTGCCGAAAATCCATAAACACAACAATCCTGGTCGCCCAATTGTTTCCGGCATAGGTACCGTGACAGAAAACTTGTCGCGTTACGTAGATAGCCTGATAAACCAGATACCCCCTACGTTCCAGTCATTTCTGCGAGATACTAACGACTTCCTTTCTGATATTGCCAACCTTATTATACCTAACAACGCTCTTCTTGTAACTCTCGATGTTGCGTCTCTCTACACAAGCATACCGCACTTGGATGGTATAAGGTCCGTGGTTGAGGCTTACGATCACTCCGCTCTCGACAAGTCCATTGATAGCTCGACTATAGCTATACTGCTTGAAATGATTCTTCAGTACAACAACTTTGAATTCAATGGAGTGCATTATGTTCAAGTAAGTGGTACGTCTATGGGCACTAAGATCGGGCCAAGCTATGCAAATATATTTGTGGGATCCCTTGAGAACAAATTCTTGTTGGGTCGTTCGCTAAAACCTTTTTATTATAAAAGATTTATTGACGACATTTTCATGATTTGGCCACATGGAGAGGAGGAACTTTTGTCTTTTATTTCGGACTTTGATAATGCTCACCCTTCCATATCCTTTTCGCGCACATATTCACCAGAGACCATTAACTTTCTCGATGTAACCGTTTGTCTCGATAATGCGAAATTGAGCACTAAACTGTACCGCAAGCCGACTGATAGACAGAGGTATTTACACTTTCAAAGCAGCCACACAAGTCACTGCAAATCCAGCATACCTTACAGCCAGGCCTTACGCTTTAAGAGAATTTGCTCTGAGCAATCTGACTTCCGACGCACAAGACCGTACAGCACTCTGCATCCCCAAGAAAAATCCTAAAAGTCATTCACAGGTTAACCTGGTTTTAACCCATAACGCATCGGCATCTAACGTAGCATCAATTTTCCGTAAACACCACAACATACTTATATGCAGAGCGAACGCCTTGCAAAAGCGTTTCCAGAGCCACTACGTGTTGTGTACAGACGAGGCAGAAATTTGCGAGATTTATTAACTTCCTCTAAAACCAGACAGAGCAATAACGACCAGGCGCTTGGTTGCCGTCCTTGTAAAAAGCCCCGCTCTAAAGTGTGTGCACACATGACGACAACAACACTGGCAGCCAGTACTGAGACGAACTTCAAGTTCAAAATTAAGGGCAGTTTTACTTGTGATACTGCAAATGTTGTATATTTGCTAGAATGCTCAATCTGTCATGTACAATACATAGGTCATACTGAAACTGCTTTTCGATACCGTTTCAATAATCATAAAGCTCATGTGCATGCCCTTCCTAACTTACCGATTTCAAGGCATGTCACCGAGGCAGGTCATTCATTCAGTAACATGAAAGCTACAATACTGGAATCGGGTTTTAAATCACACCATGAACGCGAAGTAAAAGAGTCATTTTTGATTCATAAATTCAAAACACTATCTGCCGGCATGAACGAGAGCCCGGGTATGCTTACTTGCATATTGCCTTAGTAAATCGCTTTTTTTTTTGTTTTACTGACAAGTGTATAGTCTTCGCACGATGTTGGCCTATTGTCAAATATTACCTACATAATGTAGGTGGCCTTTGTCACTTCATCATTTACTCGCATTCATTTTGCTCTGCCTGCTTTGTTATTTTGTTTATCTCTCTAAACTTCTTTTTCTTTTTTAAAGGCTTACTGAATGTTTTTAGGTTGTGTTTATCCCGCAGAACGTATGACCAAGTGAGCTACTGCGTGCGCAGTTTGTTATTTTGCTGACCTGTTTCATTCCACACAAGTTTTAGGGTATCTAATACGTGCCAATTCACTATTGTATAATGATACGCGTTTTCAGCTGTATATACACTATAGCCACGTACCTTTGGTGATATATAATCTTGTTTCCTATACTACTGATAATGACTTAGCCGTGTGATACGCAAAGAAGCGGCTTATATATGTGCCCTGTGTGCCATGTGTAACCATTCACTCCGACGAAGGCAGGCCCACCTGCCGAAACGTTAGTAAAACTAGTGTTTTTTCGCACGTTTGTCGACCTCTTTATATATATATATATATATATATATATATATATATATATATATATATATATATATATATATATATATATATATATATATATATATGTGACGCATTCACAAGGTGATTCTAGGAGAAGCCGACGAAGAGGAAGTGCGCGTGCATTAGAATAAACGCATGGCACCTGGACCACGACGTGTCTCCATTTTGTAGCGTCACACAAGTCGACAGGATTAACCTCATCAACGTGCCATGGCTAAGCCAAAGCCTCCGCTCAACACACAGAAGTTCAAGGAAACACCAGAAGACGTCCCCATCGACAAGTGGCTTCTTCTTTTCGACATGAAGGCAGCCGAGGCGTCATGGACTCTCCGCGATCGGGTCAGTCACTTCAGAATATACATTGAAGGGGAAGCGTTCAAGTGGTACCTGACAGAGATATTCGGCAACGGCGAGACAACTTGGGACGATATCAAGCGTGGCATGCAAGCCCGCTTTGCTATGACTGACAGAGATGCCTTCCGTCTCTTCATTCACTACCGACTGAAAAGAGGGCAGGCCATCAAAGACTACTACGACGAGAAAAAGCGACTGGGTTCCTTGGCTGACCTGAAAGAGTGCCACATCATTTCTGGACTGACTGATGGCGTTCCTCCTGATGTGGAACTGGCGCTCGCCGGACTGTCTTTCAACTCGTCATTAGAGTGGCTAACCGCTGCTCAACTGGTCGAGACATATTTAAAACGGGTGAGAGGAGTTTCCTTTACTCGTAACGCTAGTATCGCATCAAGAGCTCCACGTCTCTTCAACAGACCGCAACAACCAACAATAACTCCTCAACCGCGTGCCCCGCAAAACGAATGTAGGTACTGCTCAGCTGCTGGTTTCCCACGACAGTTTCACTGGCACAACGAATGTCCGCGCCGCGGCAATGTTTCCGCTATTGATACTGAACGGTGAAACGAGGAGGGCGACCCAGAGTTTCATTAATACACTTTAGTGCTCTCATCAACGGAAAGCCAGTAAATGCAATTCTTGATGCAGGAGCAACAATTACTTCTATCAGCGAGGATGTGTACAAACAGCTAAAGCTTCAGTTGATGAGAGACTCCAGCATCATGGTCCAGCAAGTTGCATCAAGCATTCGAACTTTGTTTCACGTAAACATTCAGTTACAAATTGGGAACGTCATCAAGAAAGTTTATGCACATGTGCTGCGAGGCATGAGAACGCAATTATTTCTTGGCCTAGACAGCGCTTCATACTTCAATCTTTCTGTAAATCTGGAAAGCAAGTCAGTGACACAAGCACGTGAGAATATGAACCTTCCGCATCACAATGAAAAGAAAACCATTCAAGCCCCGCCGATGCGAACCCTGATTTCAGAAAACTTATCAGAGCATGAGTCTGTGGCGCTCGACTCTCTTTTAAGCAAGTATGACGAGATAGTTTCGAAATCTCAGACAGAGATTAGGTGCATCACTACTGAGAAACATAGGATTGCACTTACCAATGCTGTCCCTATTCGTCGAGCACCATATCGATGTTCACAGGCAGACAAAGTGGAGATAAACAAACAAGTTAACGCTCTCCTCAAGCAAGGTGTTGTGAGGCCTTCATTATCGCCCTACGCCGCACCTGTCATTTTAGCAGAAAAGAAAGGTGAAGGACGCACTGGTCTATGTATTGACTACCGGAAACTCAATGCCATAACGGTACCCGACTTTCAACCAATTCCACGTATAGATGATATTCTTGACCACTAAGGAAAGGCGGAGTTTTTCACTACATTGGACGTAACGTCGGGATACTGGCATGTCCAAATGCATCCTGACGATGTTCAGAAAATTGCATTTGTCACGCCTGATGGTCATTTTGAGTGGTTGGTAATGCCGTTTGGGTTGAAGAACGCTCCAGCTACATTTGAAAGAGCCATGAAATCAAGAATAGTGAAACATCAGCTCACCAATATTATTAATTACTTTGATGATGTGGTCGTATACTCAGAGACATTTAATGATCATATACGACATCTTGAGGCGCTATTGAAAGCTCTCAAAACCGAGAACGTGAAACTTAAACGAAAAAAGTGCCAATTTGCACGCTGCAGCATTGAATACCTGGGCCACAAAATTTCACAAGGAACAGTGACACCTAAGCAAAGTTATGTGGCTGCCATACTCAAATTTCCTACACCAAAACGAGAAAAATATCTGCAGCGTTTTCTGGGCACTGTAAACACCTACCGTCAGTACATCCCCCACTTCAGCGATATCGCTCTTCCACTCACAAAACTACTCCACAAAGGCAGCAAGTGGGTGTGGACAGAAGCATGCGAGCAAGCCTTTCGTGAACTGAAGGAGCGAATAACTGAAGAACCGGTGCTTCGCATATACGACCCTTCGAGACCATGTACTGTGTACTGGGACGCATCTGGCGAAGGCATCGGTGCAGTGCTGAAACAACCTGATGACAAAGGCAAAGAACATCCTGTTGCTTACTATTCCCGCAAACTACTTAAGCACGAGGTTAACTATGCTATTACAGAAAGAGAATGTCTTGCCATTGTAGATGCCATTGATAAATGGCATTGCTACCTTCATGGAAAGTCATTCACTGTTGTAACAGATCACTCTGCACTCCAGTGGCTGAAGAATGTTAAAAATCCTCAAGGTCGTCTCTTCCTGTGGTCTTTGAAACTGTCAATGTATGACGTGAACATCAAACATCAAAAGGGCGCAAGTAATGTCGAAGCAGATGCGCTCTCCAGAGCCCCAATAGTTAATCTTCTGTCACACGATGACCTTCAGCGATGCAACAATGAGCGTCCAAAAGGAACGCATCATTGGAACATAACATCATCATCGTTAAAAGAAAAGGACTACGGAAAATATACGTGCCCCATGAACTACACCCAACCATTCTGAAGAATGCACATCAACATTTTGGGCATGTCGGAGTGAAGAAGACGCTATCACTCCTGTCTCCGCAATATTATTGGCCGCATATGGTAACCGATGTTTCCACTTACATTTGGCATTGTGACACATGCCAGAGATGCAAGAAGACGAAAACAAAACAGTTTGGGACGCTTGAATCACTGCCTCCAGCTGAAGAGCCCTTCGACCTCTTTGCAATAGACACCATAGGACGATTTTCTGGATATGGCTCGTCAAAAAGGTTTATACACTTGGTTATTGATCATGCGACTCGCTACGTATGGGCGTTTGCTCATAAAAGTGAGAACAGCGACACCTACATTTCATGCTTAAAAACAATTTTTTATTTTGGAAAACCACGGAAGCTCCTTTCAGACCGTGGAACAGGATTTACCGCAGGAAAATTCAAGCAGTTTTTAAAACATAATCGTATACACCAACTATTCGTCTCATCTTATCATCCACAATGCAACGGCGTGAACGAGCGGACAAACCAGACTATCGTAACGAGACTTAAATGTAAGATCAATGACGAACCACAAAAGTCTTGGACTAGGCTGCTTCCGGAGGTAGTTGACGATTACAACAGAACACCCCACGAAGTGACCGGCTACGCACCTTCCTTCCTGATGTATGGAATTCCATCTTATCCTACTGTACTGGAACAACGAGAAGAAACCCTCGAAGAAGCGCGAAAACCTGCAGTTACCAATTCTATCGCCTACCATAATAAGAACAAAGTCATTTATGATAGAAAATTTCTTCCGATTGAGTTTCAAGTCAGTGACTTTGTCCTTTACGAGACACCATGGCATCCCAACAACGGCAAACTGAGTTCCGTCATGGAAGGACCCTACAAGATTCTACGCAAGGTCTCAACAGTGAACTATGAGATCAACCGCTCCGTGCTACCCTTACGTAGAAACTCTGACATTGTGCATGTTAGCAAACTGCGGCGTTATTTTTAGCCTTCTGAACTAAGACTTTCTCGAGGGGAGGGGAAAGTGTGATGCATTCACAAGGTGATTCTAGGAGAAGCCGACGAAGACGAAGAGGAAGTGCGCGTATATATATATATATATATATATATATATATATATATATATATATATATATATATATATATATATATATATATATATTCATCAGGCCTGGCACAGAACACATTCACTTCTTTCTCGTTTACTCCACTTCAACGAAAGTCCCGTATCATTTCCCCCGTTGCAGATGATGCCCAATTGGCGAGTTGGTGTCGCGCGTAGTATGGCTTTAACCGGGCGACATGTACGACGTCAGTTTTCCTGGAGCGATGGCCAGAATATGTGAGGCGTGCTATCTCGTACGTAGCGTCGCTAAGGTGCAAAAAACTACGAAGAGACCTGTATAGCGGACCAGAAACTTTTGATACAAACCGCTCTTGTGATTTGGAGTCCACATCCACATCATATCACCTTCGCTATAAGGCACATTTCGATGTCGCTTATCATAGCGAGCCTTTGAACGGTCTTGGACTGCGAAAGTCCGGAGACGCGGGATGCGCCGTGCCTCCTCTGCGCGACAGAGTGTCTCTGCAAGGGATGAGTTTTCTTGCTCTGAAAATGGGAGAATCGGGTCAAAGGTAGTACGTGACTCACGGATGTAGAGAAGGTAAAACGGGCAGGGGGTCTTTTGTAGCGCAGTGTTGTAGGCGTAGGTCATAAACGGTAAAACGTCGTCCCAGTTTTTATGGTTCGAATCAACGTACATAGCGAGCATGTTAATGAGCGTCATGTTTACACGCTCAGTCAAACCGTTGGTCTGTGGATGGTACGAACTGGCGTGACGAAACTTGGAAGCGGACCGGCGAATCAACTCTCGGTACCCTCGGTGCTCATCTTGCTGGCGCTTGCGTCAAAAGCGTCAAATGTGACCACGATAGCCGCAATAATAGCACGTAGGGCGAGTCGATCGATAAGGAGGGTAGTAGTTTGTGTTAGATGCACCGGGAGAGAGAGCAGTGAGAGGGACAGATGATGGCTCTGGCGGTGGTGATGGAAAGCTCGTGGGAAAGCTTCTGGTAGGTGCGGCAGCAACCGACGCGTACGTTGGTGGCAGCGACGTCGAGCTGACGGTGCCTGATGGTGCGGCGACGGCATGGGAGAACGATGGGAGAGTACGAGGGACAATGGGCTGCAGGTGGGCCATGTGGGTCATGTACGTGAGCTCCTCCCTGATGACATCACGAAATGACGTTGAAAAAGACTGAATGGGACACACTGAAGGTAGTGTGAATCCCATTGATTCTAATTCTTCGCGTATAATCACCCTTATTGTGTCTCGTAGGTTTGGATCCACCGTAATACGGGCCGCGTCACTGTCCAGTTGTAGGCGCATAGACTCAAGTTCTTCGAGGTGCTGACAGGTTGTCGCAACGTCAGCAACGGTAGCCGGATTCTGGATTGCAAGGGCATTGAATGCGACGCGTGCAATCTCCTTAAGAAGCTGGCGCACCTTGTCTGACTCTTTCATTGGGGTTTCAACCCGGCGGCTAAGTGAAAGGACATCCTCGATGTAGGATGTATACGACTCCCCGATGTGCTGTTTCCGAGCCGCGAGAGCTTTCTTTGTGAGAGCTGAACGAACAGCCGGTGTGCCAAAGACATGGCGAAGCTGATATTTGAAGGCTGACCAGTCGGGGATGTCGATGAAGTGGTTGAGGAACCAGGTCTTCGCGACGCCCGTGAGGTAGAATGACACGTAAGCGAGTTTGTAGGTGTTATCCCACCGGTTAGCATCGCCGACACGTTCGAAATCGTCCAGCCATTCCTCCACATCTTCCCCGCGCATACCAGCGAAGGGATGGGGCTCATTCTGGGGGCTGTTAATGACGTGAAAAGGCGCGGCACGCGGTGGCGGAGTGGGAACGGCTGCAGCACCGACCTCTCCTTGGTGCGACATATTTCCGGACACCTGTCCCAAGCGGCGACCTGAACGTAGCTCCAGGGGGTAGAGTGGTCGAGAGGATGACGGGGTATCTAACAGCACGCTCCACCAGGTATGAAGTCTTGGTTTGGGAGACCTTTATTAGGCCCGAGGAACCGGCAGCCGACAGCTGAGACGAACGAACCAAGATGATGATGCTACGTGACAACGATGAGAATGCATGAGCAACACATGATAATGATGATAATGTACAGATGAAGAGGATAGGTATGCTAAATGCCCACAGTATACCCTAAAAATTAAATTACGAAAAAAATTCGTTGTGTAGGGGTTTCAGATTCCCTTCCTCTTCCCTCTTTATTACGGCCTCCTGGTTCTATGTGCGTTTGACATGGTATATCTTTTTTTTTTCATCTCACAGCTTTCTGAGCACAGCTAACTTTATAAATCGGCTCAGCTATTCTTAATATTGTAGATGCCTGCCCAACGAGAAAAGAGTTAAGACAGAAGAAATCTCACTAAGAGACGCCTTTTTAAAATAGCTTTTCATCCCTCACAAGGGCTTCTATGGAACTCTAAATCAGCAGATTGGTGCGTCATACTTTAAGAGTTATGACATCATGTGCTAGACATGAATGATGGGCAGGTACGAAGAAATCTGCATCAAAAAAGCGCACCAGAGAAGCTGAAGCTCATAGCAGTTGCTGCACGCGGCCTTTTCAGCACTATTTGACTGCAGCGCCGCCGCTACGGGCAACACGGAAGGTCTTAGGCTAGGATAAATATAATGGGGAGTTGTGATGAGCGCAGCGCTTTTTGCTTGCCGGAGAAGGCTCTTCGGCGTGCCGATGCCGCTTGGGGCGCTGATGGCAGCGGCGTGGGTAGTGAGTGGTGCACTTCGCAGAGTTTTTCTCGGGTGCGCTGCTTTTTTTTTTTTTCATAAGCGGTAGCTGCTTTACAAGTACTTTGTCAATCGGTGATTACGCTGGGTTACTCTGAAATGCCTGAAGGCGTCAACGACAAAAAAAAAGTAGATCCAGCGTCGCTGCACTATGCTTGTCCGCAAAACTTAATGCTTCAGTTCAGCCTCTTGAAGAGTCCCAAGGGTGGCAACCGAGTCACAAATTGACAAAGCAGCAATAGACGACAGACATTCATACATGTAGAATAAAAATAAACTTTACAAATATAAAAGGACACCAATTACGAATTCAAAAGGTATGAAACAAAGCTCCAGAAATAGAGAGCGATAGAATACGTATGTATCTATAAAAGGACACCAATTACGAATTCAAAAGGTATGAAACAAAGCTCCAGAAATAGAGAGCGATAGAATACGTATGTATCATGACTCAGCATGAACATTAAAAGCAAAAATCAATGAGTGACCGAAATTCCGGGAGATCTACTATTCGGGAAAGTGAATTAGCTGGGTGAAACATCTATCATGACGATTTTGATTATTTAAAATTACATATATCTACAGCGCTATATTTCGGAATTATTCGCAAGAAATAACTACACATAATAATATATTCAAGTCTAAGAAATCATCAGAATGAAAACTATACACTGATACACAGAGACATCACAGTAAAAGATACAATAGAGTAATAGGAACTCTTAAATAATTGCGCAAGACAGCCAATCGTAACGAAGTTTCTTGCAATATTTAAATAGATTCATAGGAAGTTTTCAATGGTAGAAGAAAAGACAAAGTGTCAATGTCTTCGTGGTTTAAGGTGGTTAATAGGTAAAGTAGCCTGTAGGACAATGCTCATCCTAAATACTGTAAAATCGACATTTATTTCTTCGTGCCTAGTGAGACAAACACTTGAGTTTACGTTTATCTTAGCAAGATAATTATGGCACTACAACCATGTTTAACGAATGCTTTATGACATGTCAATATAAATACGTGGTTTATTAAAATGATATTCTGGCTTCTGCAGCGCGGGCGCATTGATTCAAACTTCTGTTCTTGGAGTATAATCGACAAAGTGCCCCAGGTGGTCTAAATTTCCGGAGCCCTCCACTACGGCGTCTCTCGTAATCATATGGTAGTTTTCGGATGTTAAAATAAACATATCAAGGCCTTTTCAAGAATGGTTTTCAGAGATAAGACTTTAAAGAGCTTAGGTGCCATGTAGTGCCCTGCACTTGCTCGATAAAAATGATTTTACCGAAAACGGGTCACCACCACACAGCGTTGGAGCAATTTTTTTGTGGAGAGCAGCGCGTGCTGTCTCGTTCCTCTCCTCCACAATGTTACCCGCGCCGGTGCATGCAGTGCTCCAAGCGGCGTCGGCGCGCTTTGGGGACCGGTTTCGGTGGCCGCTTTTCACACCTCTCCTAACCACCCTAGTCTCGTGCGTCAGCGTGCCGTGGCAACGCTTCCTAGATTTCTTGTGCCTGCCGAATAAGCGCGAAACGCCTGTCATCTATAGCGGCGCTGCCTACGTAGGAAGTAAGGGTTTTTGTCTTGGCCTTTGAGATTGGTAATTTTGGCGTTTGCAACTAATTTTAAAAGATGCCTTGTATTGAAAAATTTGCCTGCTGATTGACGACGTCACTTACGTAGAGTTAATTACAATTATGTTTACGCTTCAAAAAATTTTTACGTCATTTTTTGCATATGGGCTCCAAAAACATAAAAACTTTTTGAAGACATTCCTACTTGAGTAGCGCCACCACCGTAGTTCCAACGACCGCCGCTTTTCAAGTGACCACCGATAATCCGGCAGGCAGAAGAAATCTAGGAGGTGTTGGCCGTGGGGACCTCCGTCCTCCCGCCCGCACAGCATGCGGCCCAGCGCAGTAGTTTCATTGGCGTTGTGCAAAAGGAAACTGCGAGCAACAGCACAAAGAAAGGAGAGCGCGTGAAAAAAGAAGGAAAAGGAAGTTGCCGCCTCGCCAACGGCGCGGCAGTTTCCGAACGTGGCGCGCTCGATCGCAGGCGGCAGGGTGGCACAGCGAAGGGATATGGCGGCTGCTGCGCCCAGCCGACGACGACGAATCTAGTAAAGCCCTTCTCAGCGCGAACCACTCCTATTATCTGCGGCCGTCGCCAACGCAGCCCGAAAGAAAAACGAAACCGCCCCGCGGCGTCGCTCGCAACAGCAAAGGCAGCCTCGCGCGACGCCGGGAAGAAAACGCGACGACGGACGGCTCCGACACGCAAGCCCACGGAGGCACCCAAACAACGACGACCTTCTGAAATCGGTGAGTGGCGCTTTGCTCGTGTCTCCAATACACGAGTCTGATGTTGTAGTACGTCCGTTATACGCTTTATCATCGCTATGAGTGCCGCACACGGAACGCCGCATCCCAAAGGAGGGAGGGGTCGCAATGGCGAAGATGCTCTCACCCTTCTCTTTTTTTTTTCTTTCGCCTTTTTGCTTTTAGACGTCCTGTGCCCTTTTGGGAACGACGACGGGCAGAAGTGCTGGAGCGAGGATTTTTGTTGGCACGACGATGTCCGCTGGTTTTCGCAATTGTTTGTAACTGCCTGCGTTTCAACCGCTAGATGCGCGTATAAAGGCGTTTAGCGCATGAATTTCTTGAACGAACATACAGTGGCGACAAGCGCCCAATCGACACTTTTCTGTCGCATTTCACACAGAAATCCCTGAATGCGGAATGTAAAAAGACGATGCTGTTGTGATCTTCGGGATGGTTTTATTCGTTCATATGACGCGCTTGTAGGTGGGATGGTGAATCAAATGCGTTGCGAAGAGCGCGACGGCATTGAGCGTATCGCGCGTGGGTGCGCCGAAATTTCGGAATTGTTACAACTGTACGGCTTTCAAAGCTTGTGCGGCAATACCTGAGTCGCACTTTTATGGTGGTTGGTCGGTTAACCAAGCCAGCATCCCGGTCAGGAAATAAAAGAAACAATGGAATGTATGCAGCACATGTTTGCAAAGCAGCTGTAGCCCTCTCGACAACATGGATTTTTGTACTGTCGCGGATAGGTGGCTAAAGTTGCGCAAGTTGTTCCTCTTGTTTGCGTGAATAGTAAATTATTTTCACGCAAATGTACACCAGCAAGCGACACTGTAAATGTTTGTAGTGACATGGCCCATACATGCCAACCGCCAAAGGTAGGTATACTGGTGACTGGTGCTGTCACACTAAGGCTGGCCCACGAGCGGAACCATTTGTGATTAAGTTCTTCGACGTACAGGTGCGACCAAAAGTATGCAGACCGCGGGATCGCGTGGCAGAATGCATCGGCGCGCCAGCTAGCGACGAGACATGACGAAACACCTGCTGCAAGGGCGCATGCGCGTCCCGTCTTATAATCATGTCGCTCTGTTGGACGCGGTTGGGCGCTCGTACCCAAAACGACAACTGGGTGTCGCTTTTTTTTCTCCATCGAATCTGTGCCACTCTTCACGTAGCGGCTTGGACGGGGCTGGTTCAAGCACCGGCTTGCGTTGTTATTAACGCCGGTTGATTAAGATAAGTAAGCATAGCGAGCATCGCACAACCTGAAGCCAAACGCACAAAATAAATTTTTTTCAGGCCAGTTTGCCTTTTGTCGGGCTAATCCAAGTTGCACTTAAATGAGCTTAGTTAAGTCAAAGTTAATGTAGCCAAAATTAATCAAATGTAGTCGAGCACTTTATGACCTAGATAAGTAAGGTTTAAGTAGGTTTAGTTAAGCCCAGTGCAGCTTAGTGTTTTCATGTTAAGCGAAGTTAAGCTTAGATAAGCCCAGATGAGTGAAATAAGTATAGCCAAATGTAATTAGCCAAAGTTGATCATGCTCATTCATAACCTAGCTGTGCAAAATAAGCATATACAAGGCGAACCTTATCGTGGCCAATTAATCTAGGGCGACTTTCCTATGAGCCCACAGAAGTTCAGGCCAGGAAGATGCAAATGACTATTTACTGACTCCGTACTAATTAGTTTAAATTAAATCTAGTTACCACTAAGTAATAATAATACTAATCATGGCTGAATATTGGTCTGAAATCCATTTAAAGTATCCTCAATACTAGAATTTCATGTGACCTAATTGGGCTAAATATGCATAAATAATCTATTTAGGCAAACACCAAGGTAATTATAACAACTTTGACTAAGCTTGGTTGGTCATAGCATCATCAAACCAATTAAAATATGATTAGGCAACATCCTATTTAAACACAAATAATTAACATAATTGAAGTCGAATTCTTATGAGCTCAGAGAATCCAAGCTCGGCAAGATGGTGATTACTCCTGACCGAGTTGAGTCTCGTTTACCTAAATATACATCAAATTAGTCTTGACATTATTGAATAATGTGCGTGACATCAAGGCCCATCCAAAGTAGCTGAGTATGATGTCGCATAATTATGCAAATTACGCCTAGTTACACCTAATATAGATCGTGGTAAAGTTGGACTTGCTACGAAACCATTAACCCCACTGTGACTTTGCCTCGCGCCTCTAGTGCAAGCTGCCCACGTTTTTTTTTTCTTTGTTCATCGCATGGCGCACTGCTTTATGTCGAAGATTGTAACGGCGGCTGTCGGTCGTCTGTTGATTCTTGATACGGAGACGCGCAAGTTGTCGGGCTTCTTCGGCGCGATGAAGGTACTCGCTCACATCGAGGTTTTCTTCGTCGGTGACGTTGGGTAACATGGCATCGAGCGTCGTTGCCGGGCTCCTTCCGTAGACCAATTTGTATGGAGATATCTGCGTCGTCTCCTGCATCGCCGTGTTGTATGCGAAGGTCACATACGGAAGAATGGCGTCCCACGTCTTGTGTTCGACATCGATGTACATTGACAGCATGTCGACGATCGTCTTGTTAAGCCGCTCGGTGAGGCCGTTGGTCTGTGGGTGGTACGCTGTCGTCCGGCAGTGGTTTGTTTGGCTGTATGCCAAGATCGCTTGAGTTAAGTCGGCAGTGAATGCAGTTCCTCTGTCGGTGATAAGGACCTCCGAGGCGCCGTGACGTAGGACGATATTTTCGACGAAGAACTTAGCTACCTCGGATGCGCTGCCTTTTGGCAGGGCTTTTGTCTCGGCGTAGCGGGTGAGGTAGTCAGTCGGTAGCTGCCACGATCCATTTGTTTCTGAAAGGTGACGTCGAGAACGGCCCCTGTAGGTTCATACCAATCTGCTGGAAAAGTCGGCGAGGTGGTTCAATTGGCTGCAAAATTCCCGCTGGCTTTGTCGGTGGTGTCTAGCGCCGCTGACAGTCCCGGCATGTCCTCACATAACGAGTGACGTCAGGTGTAAGACGAGGCCAATAGTACCTTTCTTGTATCCTTGCGAGCGTGCGAGAAACACCGAGTTGCCCTGCTGTCGGATCGTCGTGCAGGGCCTGCAGGAGTTCTGGTCGTAGAGCTGAAGGCACCACAAGGAGGTACTTGGCTCGAAACGTTGAAAATTTTTTCTTTTGGAGAAGACCGTTTCGCAGGAAGAACGACGTAAGTGCGCGCATGAATACCTTTGGGACTTCGGTGGTCCTGCCTTCGAGGTATTCTATTAAGGCCTTAAGTTCCGGGTCCGCCCGCTGTCGTTCAGCGAAGTCGTCGGTAGTTATTGTTCCGTCATCCGAGTCGTCAGGTTGTGGTTGGTCGACAGGTGCACGAGAGAGACAGTCGGCGTCGGAGTGTTTTTTGCTGGACTTGTAAACGACGATAATGTCATATTCTTGAAGTCTCAGGCTCCATCGTGCGAGGCGACCTGAAGGGTCCTTCAAGGTGGCTAGCCAACACAAGGCGTGGTGGTCGCTCACAACTTTGAAGGGCCTGCTGTAGAGGTAGGGACGAAATTTCGACGTAGCCCAGATGATGCCGAGGCACTCCTTTTCTGTTGTTGAATAATTGGCTTCTGCTTTGGGTAGCGATCGGCTGGCTTAACTAATAACCCTTTCAAGTCCGTCAGCCCTCTGCACAAGAATGGCGCATGGACCTACGCTGCTTGCGTCAGTGTGTATTTCTGTCTCTGCAAATTCGTCGAAATGGGCAAGTAACGGAGGCGTCTGGTGGAAAGCGTGTTCCTGTGGCATTTCCCACTTGTACTCCGCGTCGGCCTTGGTAAGGTTAGTGAGAGGATCGGCCATGCGGGCGAAGTTTTTCAGAAACCGCCCATAATAGGCGCACAGGCCCAAAAATTGGCGCACCGCCTTCTTGTCAGTGGGGGCAGGAAGTTGGCGATGGCGGCTGTTTTCTGTGGATCGGGACGAACTCCAGACTTGCTAATAACGTGCCCCAGAAACAAGAGCTCCTCGTACGCAAATCTGCACTTTTCTGGCGTCAGTGTAGGTCTGGACGTCTTGATGGCTTTAAATACAGCTTCAAGGCGCCGGAGATGCTCGCCGAAATTCGAGGAAAACACGATGACGTCGGCCAAGTACACAAGGCAAGTCTGCCACTTCATTCCTGCCAGTACTGTATCCATAACGCGTTGAAAAGTTGCAGGCGCTGAGCAAAGGCCGAAGGGCATCACCTTAAACTCGAAGAGGCCGTCCGGTGTTATAAACGCCGTCTTCTCTCGGTCTCTTTCGTCGACTTCGATTTGCCAATAGCCAGTATTGAGGTCCATTGACGAGAAGTACTTGGCGTTATGGAGCCGATCAAGGGCGTCGTCTATTCGTGGGAGAGGATACACGTCCTTTCTTGTGATTTTATCCAGGCGGCGATAATCGAATCGGAAACGTAGGGTCCCATCCTTTTTCTTCACTAACATCACGGGGGACGCCCATGGACTCTTGGACGGCTGGATGATGTCATCCCGCAGCATCTCATCAACTTGTCTTTTCATGGCCTCCTGTTCTCGCGTCGAAACCCTGTACGGACCCTGACGGAGTGGTCTGGCATTTTCTTCGGTTAGGATGCGATGTTTCGTGATTGGGGTCTGACGAATGTTTGATGACGATGAAAAGCAATCTTCGTACTGCAGGAGCAGGGCCTTGAGCGGTTCTTGCTTATGGTTCGGAAGTCTGGGATTGACGTTGAAAGCTGTGGGAGGGGCTTGGTTCCTCTGAGCAGGTTCCACAGAATTGGTGAAGGCGAAAGCACTGGTGGCGTCCACAGTTTCTTCGATGTATCCGACCGTTGTTCCTTTGTTCACATGTTTGTACTCGTGGCTGAAATTCGTGAGCATAACCGTTGCTTTGCCTCCCCGCAGCTCTGCAATTCCTCTTGCGACGCAAATATTTCGGGTGACCAACAGATGGTGACTGCCTTTAACGACGCCTTTCAAGTCAGGTGATTTAGGAGCGCTGACCGAAATAATGACGCTAGAGCGAGGCGGAATGGTGACTTGTTCTTCCAGCACAATCAAGGCATGGTTTCCTGACGGCGTGCGCGGCGGTAGTGTTTCTTTTGTGGATAATGTTATCGACTTTGTTCTTAGGTTGATGACATCCCCATGGAGGCATAAGAAGTCCATACCAAGGATGACATCTCTCGAGCAACGCTGTAGGACTACGAAGTCTGTAGGATAAATTCGGCCGTTAATGGTGACTCTAGCTGTGCAGATTGCTGTAGGCGTTACGAGATGACCTCCGGCTGTACGGATTTCAGGGTCTTCGCAAGCTGTCCTAATTTTCTTTAACTTTGTGGCGAATGACCCACTGATGACTGAATAGTTGGCTCCATTATCGACGAGAGCGGTCACACTGTGGCCGTCGATAAGAACGTCGAGGTGGCCTGGTTGGCGTTGTGTTCGGAAAGCTCCGTCGCGTCGTCATCGTCGGAGGATCTTCGGTAGTTCATCGCACAGCAACCGCACCTCCATTGGTTGCTGCCCTTAGTTTCCCGGATACGGGCTAGGAGACCGGCCCCGCATTGGGCCAAAATACTGCCGGGGATGCGGTGACATGCGGCGGCTGGGCGGCAGCGAACGGGAAGGACTTTCGTGGTGTCCATTGAGTTCCTGTCAGGTAGTCGGCGATGTCACGTGGCCGTTCTCCTGGCTGCGGACGCGGTGCATTGACGGCGAAGCCACGCAGCCCTATCTGTCGGTACTGGCAACGGCGGTATGTGTGTCCGGCCTCGCCGCAGTGGTAGCAGAGCGGCCGGTGGTCAGGGGTGCGCCAGACGTCGGTCTTCCTCGGCGCACTGCGCTGGGCCGCTGGCGAACGGTAGGACGTCGGTGGGGGTGTTGGCGGCGGTGGCGTCTGGCGACGGATGTGCGATGGGACAGCGTTTTGACGTGCACGTGGAGGAATGGCATGGCGGCGGGCTGCAGCAGCATAGCTCATGGCTTGCAGCTGAAGCTCTTGAGACTGAGGAACGCCCAGTGATTGCTGGATCTCCTGGCGTACGACGTCCGCGATGGATTCCACGTGAGGCTGCACTGAATGAAGTAATTTTCGTAGCTCCTCTTGCACGATCACTCGGATCGTTTCGCGCAAGTCAGTGGTTCCAAGCCCTTGAATGCCGGCGTAGCTTGTAGACGAGAAGCTATGCTTATATTGCCGCATGCGCATCTCGAGCGTCTTCTCTATCGTAGATGCTTCTGAAATGAATTCGGCGACCGTCTTTGGCGGGTTTCTGATCAGCCCGGTGAAGTGTTCCTGCTTTACTCCTCGCATGAGCAGATGGACCTCTTTCTCCTCGGACATGTCGCAGTCAGCGTGGAGGAAAAGCTTAATCATATCTTCCGTGAATAGCGCCACGTTTTCGTTTTTCATCTGCATGCGGGTTTCGAGAAGAGCTGCGGCCTTCTCCTTGCGCACCGCACTTGCGAAAGTGGTGAGGAACCTGGCGCGAAAAATGTCCCACGTTGTAAGACTTCGCTCTTGATTCTCGAACCAGGTCCGAGCAGCATCTTCTAAGGCGAAATACACATGCCGGAGCTTGTCATCGTCTGTCCAGTCATTGAAGGCGGCGGCGCGGTCTAACCTTTGGATCCAGCTTTCTGGGTCTTCCAGTGGCGAACCGTGGAAAGTTGGCGGCTCTTTGGGTTGTCGGAGCAGGAGTGGTGCAGGCTGCACGGGGGCGGTCATGGTTGCAGTAGTTGATGTCGGGATCCGTGTCTGCCTGGCTGCTTCAGGAAGGGGCCCGTACTCTGGTTGTAGTCCCCTCTGCCTGCGGCTTGTTCGCTGTTCAGGGTTAGCGTCCGTGTCTTCTTTGCCGCTTGGGCCGGGGTCGCGGCTTAAAGGGGGCGTCCGGAACATCAAAGAAGCAGCACCTCCACCAGATGTCACGGGGTCGTGGCGTGGCCGAAGAAAGGAGACTTTGTGTTAGAATTTAACTGTTTATTTGGGCGAACCTGTGCCCGGTAAATGGAAAGTCCGATTACAGTAGCAGTCTTGGACTGATAGCGGCGAACGGAGCGTCGGCCGTCGATCAACTACTCACAAGCGGCGAAGTGCGTCGGCATTTATACTCTTGCCATTGAATGTTCTAGCGTTATCGCTGGCGGTGGCATAGGTTCCAGAATAATCTGTACAATTCGCAAAGTGGGCGTGATCTTATCGAAATGATCTGCTAAAGTCCGGAAGCTTCTCGAAAACTGCAGGCGCAGTTTGCGCTGAGAATTGTGTAGTGTTTTGGAGGGATAAGAAAACTTGAGAAATGGAACGTGGCAATATGATATTTGACAATACGTTGGCAAGAGGCACATCGCGTTGAATAAAAAGAAATGACCCCACGTCGTTGTGCTAAGTATCCCTGCATGTAACATGTTCTAAATATTGTGTTTTAATAATGTTACGGAAAAGAAGAGACGCCGCATCGACGAGGCTATTGATTAGATGTGTTTGAAACCAGCGGTGGTGGCGTGACTAGTTCACTAGCGATCGAGCAAAGACCACCTTTCGTCTTACTTGTCAAGCACACACGCACGTCGCCCCCTATAATCTCTGTATGCCTGCATGTAGAATAATCCCCGATGGCAGAAGCACCGTCTCGGTGCATCTAAATGTCAACGTCACTAGGAGAGTGGTAGGGCTTGAAGCGTGCAACATGTACAATATCGGTAGCCTGTTGGGCACATGAAGGCGACGGGGCAACAGAACCTAATTCATATGTCACAGGAGTAACCACACGAAGGACTCCGTATGAACCTGTGTAGCGAGTAAGCACTTTTTCTGACAAGCCAACTTGACTGGTCGAAGACCAGAGCAGGACCAAAGAACCGGGTCGAAGGTGTACGTCGAGGTGTCGTTGGTCATACAAATGCCATTGCTTTTCTTGAAAGGCCAGAAGGCGAGTACGGGTGATTTCGCAGGCGTGAGCGGCCCAAGTGATAGCGTCCATGGCATATTCACTGGTCGGTACTGCAGGGGACAGTATGACGGCGTCTAGAGGCAGTGTTGGTTCTCGGCCAAACAGCAAAAAAAATGGAGAGTTACCGGCAGTGTCATGGCGCGAAGAATTATAGGAAAATATGACGTACGGCAACGCAAGATCCCAGTCGGTGTGGTTGGTAGAAACATACTTAGCGAGCATGTCTTTAAGAGTTCGATTTAGACGCTGCGTGAGTCCTTTGGTTTGCGATGGTATGACGTGGTGAGCTTGTGTCTCGTTTGACAGGACTGCAAGATGTCGGCTATGACCTTCGACAAAAAGGTGCTGCCACGGTCTGTAAGCAGCTGCCATGGCGCTCCGTGTTGCAAAATCGTGTCCTCAAGGAGGAAGTCGGCGACGTCTGTGGCGCAGCTTGTAGGAAAAGCTTGTGTGATGGCATAACGCGTGGCGTAGTCGGTGGCCACAGCTATCCACTTGTTACCCGAGGAAGACAAGTGGAAAGGGCCAAGTGGGTCCAAGCCATTGCGGAAGAACGGTTCTGACGGAATGTCAAGTGGTTGAGGGCGTCCGGCGGGAAGTGTCGATGCCGTTTTGCGGCGCTGACGTTTCTCACAAGCCGCATCGTATCTTCTGACTGAGCATGCAAGCCCTGGCCAGAAGAAGCGTCGGCGTATTCAGCCATAAGTGTGTGACACACGAGTGTGACGGGCAATAGGAAGGTCATGAAGTTCATTTAGAACTTCCGAGTGAAGGTGTTTCGGAATGACAAGCAGCACGGCCGGTCCATCCGTCTCAAAACTTTGGCGGTACAATACACCATCGTGGAGCACAAATGAGCGATGGGACTGTTTGGAAGATGGTGATTCAAGGCACTCAATGATAGCACGCAAGGGCGCATCATGGCGCTGCTCGTCACTGATGGATGTCATTTCTGAAAGGGAAATGACGCCAGGCTCAGTGTCGGTGTCAGGCGTAGTGCTCGACTCAGCAACCGGGTAGTGGTACAGGCAGTCTGCGTCCTGATGTAGGCATCCGGACTTGTACGTCCCCGCGTAGGTATACTCTTGCAGTCGCAGAGCCCGAGCCGGCCAGTAGGATCCTTCAGTGATGTAAGCCAACATAGCGCATGATGGTCAATTATTAGAGAAATTTGTGCCATATGAATATGGGCGGAGCTTTGAGACTGCCCAAACAAGAGCAAGACACTCACGCCTTGTAATGGAATAGTTGCGCTCAGCAGCTGTGAGGAGGCGGCTAGCGGAGGCGACAACTCGGTCGTGTCCCCGTTAGCGTTGGGTCAGGACGGCTCCGATCCCATGACCACTAGCATCATTTCGGACTTCTGTCAGAGCAGATCGGTCAAAGTGAGCCAATATAGGTGGAGTCGTCAGAAGCATGATTAGATGAGAAAAAGCAGCAGCTCCGCCTAAACGTGACGTCTTTCTTTAGAAGATCAGTGAGGGGTCGAGCGATAGTTGTGAAGCCTTTCACAAACCTTCTAAAGTAGAAACAAAGTCCTACAAAACTCCAGACGCCTTTGACTGACCAGGGTATAGGAAAACTGGTGACTGCACGAATTTTCTCCGGGTCCGGCTGCTCACCAGATGCGTCGACAAGGTGGCCGAACATCGTAATTTGCCGGCGTCCGAAGTGGCGCTTCGACA